>NC_065444.1:215485773-218202346 GCF_917563875.1 Diabrotica virgifera virgifera
ACATGTCATTTGAACATCCAATCAGAACAAAGTTATAATGCGCATACGCCGGGATCATAGGTTTTAACATATAAAAATTCACTCTCATATCGCCGGTAAAGAAGTATAACTTCAAAAATTAGTCAAAAATAATTACTCGGGAATTTTTAGGGTCGCTAAATGACGAATATGACATCGGAAGCGATCTCCGGAATACCTGGTGCCCAGAGTACTTACTTCTTATGGAGTTTTCCGCAAATTCATTAAAAAAATAGCCAAAAATCATTACTCGCGGGTTGTTGGGTCGCTGACGACGAATATGACATCGGAAGTGTTCTACGGAGTACTTGGTACCCAGGGTACCTACTGCTTACCTCGTCTTCTGGAGTTTTCGGCAAATTCATTAAAAAATTAGTCAAACATCATTAGTTACGAGATAAAAAGTAGGTACCCAGGGCACCAGGTACACCGGAGATCACTTCCGATGTCATATTCCTCATTAGAGACCCCAAAAACCCCTAAGTAATGAATTTTAACTAATTTTTTAATGAATTTGCCAAACAATCCGGAAAACGAGGTAAACAGTAGGTATCCTGGGTACCAAGTACTCCGTAGAGCACTTCCGATGTCATATTCGTCGTCAACGACCCAAAAAACCCCGAGTAATGGTTTTTGGCTAATTTTTTAATGAATTTGCCGAAAACTCCGTAAGAAGTAGGTACACTGGGCACCAGGTATTCCGGAGATCGCTTCCGATGTCATATTCGTCGTTAGCGACCCCAAAAACACCCAAGTCATTATTTTTTGCCGAAAACTCCACTAGACGAGGTAAACAATAGGTACCCTGTGCACCAGGTACTCTGGAAATTACTTCAGAGGTCATATTCGTTGTTAGCGGCCCCAAAAACCCCGGAGTAATGATTTTTGACTAATTTTTAATGAATTTGCCGAAAAGTCCACAAGACGAGGTTCACAGTAGGTATTCTGGGTACCAGATACTTAACTCCGGAGATCACTTTTGACGTCATATTCGTTTTCAGCGACCCCAAAAACCACCGAGTAACAAAATTGAACTCATTTCCGCCGATAATTGACGAGTTCTGAATTTTTTTTATTGTCTGTTTGAGAGGCACTTTAAGAATGCATTTTTTGTATGCAGTTTTTAAATATATATCGTGGCTCCGGTACAAAAAGTTTCCTGGCGCATTCACGAATCGAATGCAAAAAAAATTATTAAGATCCGTCTTGTCGTTTTTTTTTTCGGAGGTTCAGTGCTTTATTGCTTAGACTATATTTTACTACATTCTTAAATAACTAACTGTTTAAAAAAGTATTACCAGAGAACGGCAGTTCTCGCCAGTGGCGCACATCCACATTCCCCTATACGCGACACTATATATACACGAAATTTTCGATTTTCTAAATCTGACTGAATTGAAAATTGGGCCAACTCCCATCTTGATGTTCAGGAAAAGACTCGCCCATTCATATGTCAACCATCCATTTTGGTCCACGGGTGTGGATTTTATGGCTCTTCCTATTTAGGGTCTATTTTTTGTTCTCGTTCCCAAAACTCCCAAAAACTTCGAAAATTGAACTCCGACCTTTGCGGCTTCTGGAAAATCGGTTATACCATTCAAAAGTTACCGAGCTCAGAAATATGACTCAATCTTTATTTAAAAAAGGGAAAATGTTTGTCGATATGTATGTATGTATGTGGAAAAGTTAAACCGATCTGAATTTTTTTTCTGTGTTTGAAGAGGGGCTCAAGGCCGATTTAGAACTGATATAGTTTCTGACTTTTGACCACCCATAAGCCAGCTATAGGACTTGGTAGGTACAAAACGGCATATTTTTTGGGGGTATATCTCTTCGGTCCAAGAAAAGACAGGAGAACCGCAAATACACAAAATCAATAGTATTGAGTTAAGCTTTTAAATGGTGTTTAAGCCGCCAGGATCAGACATACACACGGCTCAGCATAGCCGAAAAACCGAAAAACTAAACTTTGAAAATTTTGGTGTGTGAGAGTGTAATCATTGGTGTAATTGGAGAGTGTAATTATTTATAAGAGTAGGCCAACATTTTTGAAGATATTTTTTCGGAGCCTTTTTTGCTAGTATTTATAACTGAAAGATGACACTTGTTTTGTTTTACATTCCAGCAAGAGTTGTTTAACTCTTAATCATAGGGGAGCCCAAGCAGGGATTTTGGTAGTAACTCGAGCGTGTCAGATTATCATATGGGGAGAAATCTGGTACCCTGTAGATGTACCTCTACCATATATTGGCTCTAAACACAGGGGAGTTCGTGAAGGGGCGGCCGAAAAAAAAATCTATCCCTAGAAATACTCGAAATCGTCTGATTAAGATAAGGTAAGTTAAGTACATGCAAAACAGTGTATATTTAAAAAATCTGATAATTTGGGCGGGGCGTAAGGAAATGGGTGAGTCACAAAATTTAAAGAGAAAAAAGCGAATATTTCGCGAAATGAACGATAGATCTAAAAACTAAAAAATACGTGCTCAATATTTGTCAAAAGTATAACAAATGATACCAAACACGACTCCCCACGGAGAGGGGTGGGGTGGGGGGTTAAATTTAAAATTTTAAATACGAATCCCGCGATATTTCGCGAAATGAACATCAGATCGAAAAACTGAAAAATACACTTATTCAATATGTTTGAAAAATCTATCGAATGGCACCAAACACGACCCCCATGGAGGTGGAGTGGGGGGTTACTTTAAAATTTTAAATAGGAGCCCCCATTTTTTATTGCTGATTCGGATTCGTCAGGTAAAAATAAGTAAATTTTATTTAAAACATTTTTTCGAATTGTGGATAACTGGCGCTATAATCGGAAAAAACGATTGTTGGAAATGAAAAATTTAATTAAAAATGGAATTGGAACCCAATTGGTCCCCAAAGCGCTCGTGTGATTGCAGATTTAGCATGCTTCCCTCCCCTACTATAACTACTGACATGGATGTTTCACGACGTAGACTCTGACATGCAGTATATCATACCGTTGCCTATTCTCCTTTGTTTTCAATATGGATTTGTCTTATACCGCTGTATACAGGGTGGTGAATCGTAAAACGGGCCATAGGAAACTCAATGTAAAATTCTAAACTGTTGAATTCCTGCTTCCCTAGTCATGAGAGAACATTTGTAGAGGATTGAAATCTGTATTAAAATCAAAAGTTAAAATTGTTCTACGATTTAAACGCATTCCAAAATTTTGAAAGATATAATACATTTTCACAGTTGGTATGTATGTAGGCCACAGGTTACTATTTAACTGACAGTGCTCACACCATTGACTGAATAAAAAATCTTTATTATTAATACTTTCTCCGCAACTGAGGGTATCTTATAAACTGTATTGTGTTTAAACAATAAATAATAAAATAAAATTACTGACAGTTCAAAAATGTGAAAATAATATCTTCATTGTGACACATTATTGCACTGTGTGTGGCCTAATTTTGGGCTGAAAAACTGAAAAATGTATCACATTTTTACAAAATTTTGGAATATGTTTCTAATGTCTTTTGATGTAAAATAATTAAGGAAGCAGGAATTGAACAGTTTAGAATTTTACATCGAGTTTCCTATGGCCCGTTTTCCAATTCACCACCCGGTATGTATTTTACGTTGACTACGAAATGACATATTTTGTCAAGGACATTATGAAGGCATGCATAATACTAAAAAAATTGTGGAGGTTCTTACAAAATCCTTTATAAACTGAATTACAAAAAAACTTGAGTATTGGTAACTCAAAAATAGTAAATAGTGCTTTCCACTTGAAGGTAGAACAACTGGATGAACTTGGTGCCATATTAATAGCTAAAGAATACACTGGACTGCTTTTAACCACAGAAACGTAAACAATGACATGCGGTACGTGATACCGCAAGAGAACTATACGGCAACGTAGCTCAAAGACTGCATCATACCAAGACTACATCAGTTGGGAGCAAGTACAATTACACACCACTTGAAGGTACACAGATGGTGTTTACCATCATACACTTTTTTACCAAGCAACAAAAATCAAATTTGTTTAATTTATTAATAAAAAAATCAATGAAAAAATCGCAGTAGCTGGCTGTATACCATAGTTAAAAAACTCAAACAGAAGTAAAAAAACTTCGATTTGTATCCTGGTATAAAATAGATATTTTATACCAGTATACAAATCGAAGTTTTTTACTTCTGTGTGACTAATTTATTAATATTTTGTATGTTCAGAACCATTTTCGAGGTGGAAATCGAAACCAGAGCCGTCAAAAAAAACTGGTACAACTCTTATAACCGAAAATCGTGTTTTTCAAGTTGTGTAAGTTGATCTTGTCACAAGTGTCATTCTAATTTCTAGGGCAACGTTGCCAGTTCAACGAAAATATTATATCAAACTAGGTAAAAACGGGGCTGTGCGACAGACTGCATTTTTTAATATACTGAAACTAAAACAATTGTAATTTTCCATCATCTCAATTAAGTATCCATACATTGATTCGTGTTTTATTATAATTTATGAAAATATTTCAATTCAAAAATATTGATAGTCGGTTCGCTAATTTTTTTTGTTTTTTGCCAATTTTGCAAAAATTGGCAAAATTACTAACTATTTAGTTTATATTAACTATTTAGTAATTATTTTTTGCCAATTTTCCTAAAATTTGGAAAATTACCGACTAAAATATCCAGAAAGTTGCGTCTGACTTTAGCGAACAGACATAATAAATCTTGACATGACTTTAAATTATTATGTTTAATGTCAAATCGAGAGGTGTGATTGGTTTCTCGTAAATTGCAGGACAAAACTGCATTAAGTTGTGCAGAATAAATAAAACACAATGAAAAAATAAAAAATTAAATTTGAAATTAATACAAAATGAATAACTTTTACAGTGAACAAATTGTGGAATTTAAATATATGTATTACAATTCGAAATATACATTTTAAACGTTATTTTTTTGTATTTAGATTTAGTGCAATTCCGTTATCTGTGATGGCAACAACGACGTGATTCACGAACAATAATTGTCAGACTGAACACAGGTTTACATTGGGAAAAAAAGTGTACCAGTTTTATATGACGCGAAGTGTACATATTTTAAATATGATGCAAGTCTTCGAAATGCCGCCCCTTAAATTACTTTTATTGAAACTTAACTTTTATTATTATTAAGCGAACCTACACTAAATTAACAAAAACTCTTATTTTAAAAAACAAAATATACTTTAAGTTCGCAAAATTTCGGGCTAATACTTTTTAAAATGTATTCATTTTTTTTAGAATATTGAGAAAATAATAAGTATTTTTGAAAAAATTAATCGTAGAATGAAAGATTACATTATTACTAAGGGCCGAAAGTCCCTGAAAACTTCTATAATGTTTATTTCAATAATATTTGTCAAGGGCTGCAAAAGAAAAGAAAATGAAGTATGATTTTTAATTTCAAATATCTCATTCAAAAGAAACTTTTTGTTTATTTTAAGGGACTTTCACTTTTGTTTATTTTAATGTAGTCTTTCATTCTGCGTTTAAATTTTTTAAAAATATTTATTAGTTTTTTCAGGATTCGAAAAGAATTTGGACCTTTAAAAAGCATTGGACCGAAATTTTGCGCCTACCCTCTTAAATGAAATATGTATTAACATTATATTAAATAACATTTACAAAAATTGCAATATATTACCCTTCCGACTTTAATTTTGGCAAACTCTTAATCAGATTGGTGTAGTCTAAAGTAGCAGCTACTTAGGACTCTATGAAATGAGTGCTAAATTTTTTAGTTGTGTCTTATCTGATAGTTTTCGTAAATAGTTTTTAATATTTTTTTATTTTAAAAAACTTCTTTCCCCACTAGCTACCGAGACAGGTAATGTTAATAAAATTCTTAGTGATACAACTACATTTGTGTATACAGAAATTAGGTTACTTTGGCATAAAAATTTCAAAATCTCTAAAGCTTTCATGGAGTATGGTATCATAATTTGGCATAAATCAATTCTTCTAGAATACCATTTGCCTCTATATCAGATTTTTTTTCTTTTTATATTGAAAGTATTGAATGAAGATTCATAAAATATTTTTCTAGTGTTTTATAATATATTTCCCTCAATTTAAAAATATCATATAAAAATTTAAAATTTTTATTATGAGTTTCTACAAACAAAAATCGATCAATCAAAGAATTAACGGCAATGTCTAAAATATAGATGAAAAAATTTAATAAAAATTTAGCTTCCTTAAGAGCTCGTCCACAGATTTTTCGTAATTAAATAAACGTTTTTTTCTCCTGGCTCGAATTTTATTTTCGGCTGGAAATTCGGAACTTATATCAAGGTTTTCTGCAATATTCATTAGCAGTCATTTTTATTTGGTCATTGCCAGATTGTCTGGCTTTTCATTTTTTCTATAGTTTCTGACAACATTTTTACACAATCTGACAATTTTTTTTGATTTTGCTGATTATGCCGCCCCCCTGTGATGCCGGATGATGCGATTGCCTCGTCGCATTATAGCACGGCACGGCCCTGATCGAAACGTCAAAATAATCTTATTTTACAGTAAAATTATGGTTTATTCCCAATAGAAATAGTTAATACTTTCCTTTTTAACAATCTCTTTTTGTGTCTATGCTCGACGCGACGTCTCACTAAATAAATTGTAAAGTATACTAAATTACATTCAGATTAATTTCCGGCGGTAATCTGATGTGATATATCGGTGTATTCAATTGAAAAATGCCCATAAAGTGACGGTGGACAAGAGTATCCCAAAGTGATAATTTATACAATTATGTACTCTTGTTCCTTTGTAATTGGACCGTAAAATATTGAGCAATTTGTCATGTGCCCACGTCGTTTCGAGTATTTTACTATTTGTATACGCTAGTTAATTATTGGGTGGGTGCTAGGTGCTTTACTGCAAAGGTAACGATTTATGGGAGCACTTTTAACTGTTTTAAAATAATAATTTCGGATCAATTTTAAAGGTTAGGGTCGATTATAATATGCCATTGGAGTATACCGGGTGATATGTTTAGTTTTTCGTTGTTTTTTAACTTTAATTTAAAATATAAATTTATAAAAATTATGATTTTAGTATAATTATTGTAATTGTATAAAAATATAGAATCCTACTATTAGAACGTTTGCAAGATGTCTGTTTAGATAGGAAAGACATCAAACTACTGAAAAATTTGTACTGGAATCAAAACGCCAGAGTAAGGTTCAAAGGTTCCACGTCCACAAAAGCAGAAATGAGGAGGGGAGTTAGACAAGGATGCGTTCTGTCACCCCTGCTATTTAATCCTTTCTCCGAGTTTCTATTTAAAGAGACACTGGAGTATTCCAAGGATGGAGTCAATGTACATAGCGTAAATACCAACAGCATGGTGTTGATTGCGAATTCTGACTTGGGTATACAACGACTTATCGACAGGACCAACTCGGTCTGCGAGCAATTTGGTATAAAAATAAATATTAAGAAACCCAAAGTGATGCCAATCCTAACAAAACCAAAATGTACCTAGACCTTGCACAAAAAGCGCGGAATGGGACGTTTCGATGCCGCCGGTTCATCGCCAGTCCATTTCATCGCCGTCATATCTCGCATTTCCTAGAATTCCTAATTAATACTAAAAATAACTAATAATTGTAACTGTCGAAAATTCGGAAATATATCAGATAGCGATTAATTGACTGGCGATGAATCGGCCGGCATCGGCATCGAACTGGCGGCATCGAAACGGCGGCGATGAAACGTCCTAGACCCCAAAAAGCGGACACATTTTAGAACAAGTTAATAGATTAAAGTACCTTGGATGTTGGATCGATAGCAGCCTAAATTCCGATCTAGAAATAAGATTGAGAATAGAACAGGCCAGAAAATTTTTCGAAAAAATCAAAAGACTGCTATTTGATTCTCGAATACAACTCGAAATTCGACTACCTTTATCAAAATGCTACGTCTGGTCTACTCTTCTCATTGCAGTTGAGACGTGGACCCTTTAAACGTCAACCGTAAATAAATTGGATGCCTTTGAAATTTGGATCTAACGGAGCATCCTCAAAATTTCATGGACATCGCATACCTCAAACAAAGAAGTGCTGCATAGAATAGGCCAGGAGCGAGAACTTTTCAACACCATACATCATACCTAGGCCACATACTGAGAAATAATAAGTACCAATATGTTCAACTAATAGTGAAGTGGTCTGCATGCCAAGTGGTCCAATATAAATTAAGTTGGTTGCTTGATTATCTTTAATATTTTTTATTTTTCTACCTTTTAAATTCAGTCTATAGAGACTACAAAATTCCATTTATTTTAGTTTTAGAAAATTTAGTTTGCCGATGACGGCCATTTTTGTTAAAGCGTATCGACCATTTTCACGGAAAACATCGCTTCGCTTTTTAGCCAATATTTTCACTGAGGTTTATCCTACAACAATAAATCTAAAACCAAACTTTTTAGAGAAGTATGCTCTAAAAAACCGCTTACAGCATTATTTAAGTTCAAACTATCAAAGCCTTAAATGAACCTCAAATTTGAAAAGGTAAATGGATAAAATTTCCTTTTCAACATGTTTTTAACAGCATGAGGCAAGCCGATAATGGTTTGTAATTTTTTTTCTGGAAAAGACATACGTAAATACTTTAAATAAAAAAAGTTTGAGCTTTGAGACTTGAGTAATTAAAAAAAAATCTCAAAAATATTATTTTTTGAAAAATCTCAAAGTTTAACCCCTTATATCTCTGATGGGCACGGAAGAAAAAATTTGAAATTTGGCTGAATGTTAGCCCCTAGCAAGTAGAATAAAGTGTAAAAATTTGGAGTTCCAGACTTACGTCATATATGAGTTACAGGCCTGAAAATGATCAAAAATCAAAATGGTCAATTAAAATTCAAATAAACTGTCTAATGAAATAAAAATAATCTATTTTCACCAGATTTCACAATGAATACAAATTTATACAGGGTGGGCCAAAAAAAGAGATCACCTTGATATTTGGCAGTAATTAGGTTTTAAGGGAATGCCGAAACAGGTCGATTTTTATTTTTAACTTACAATTTTTTTATATATATTTCATACTAGTGACGTCATCCATCTGGGCTTGATGATGTAATCGATGTTTTCTTCAATGGGAATAGAGGTCGTATGTTATCTTATTTGAACGATTGTTCAATTCACTATTCAGCAGTATAAACAATAATATCATTATTTATACAGGCTGGCCAAAAAAATAATTTTTGAATTAAATGAATTGACAAAAAAAAGAAGAATGTATGTAATTTATTTAACTCAAAATACATTTTATTGCTGTCATAAAATAGAAAAAAAAATTATTTGTCAAATAAACATTGCTTTTCGCTTAAATTAAATGTTCAAACTGTCAAGAGGTAGGTGGGAGGCTGTTAATTTAAGCGAAAATAAATGTTTGTGAAATAATCATTTTTTTTATAACAGCAGGACAATGTATTTTGAGTTAAATAAATTACAAAAGAAAAATGTATCTTTTTGCGCCAATTAATTTAATTCAAAAAATATTTTTTTGGTCACCCTGTATAAATAATGATCATAATGTTTACATTACTGAATAGATAATTGAACACGCTTTCAAATGAAATACCACAAGACCCCTATTCCCATTTAAAAAATCATCGATTACGTCATCACGCTCTGATGGATGACGTCACGTAGTATGAAATATATCCCAAAAAGTTGTGATATAAAAATAAAAATGGACCTATTTCGGCATTTCCTTAAAATCTAATAGGTAACTATTGCCAAATATTGAGGGGAACTTTTTTCTTTGGCCCAACCTGTACAAGTTTGTATTCATTGTGAAATCTGGTGAAAATAGATTAACTTTTATTTCATTAGACAGTTTATTTGAATTTTAATTACCCTGTCCGCAAACGCTCAAATTTTGACCATTTGGATTTTTGACCATTTTTTCAGACTTGTAACTCCTATATGACGTAAGTCTGCAACTCCAAATTTTCTCATATTTGTACCTCATATTATCATATTATCTCATATTTGTACCTTGATCTTGTAATTTATTTTGAAAACTTGATCAAATTGAGCAACTCTCTTTCAGTATTTGCCCTTCCTAAGGCTTCCTCGTTTCTCACCCTATGCGTCCATGCTAGGGGGAACATTCTTCGCAGGATTTAAAAAGCCTTCAACTTATTAATGAAGAATATTTTCAACGTCCATGTCTCTATATTTTACAAACAACAATTTGGACCACACATAGCATTTAGTGGCATTTTATTTCTAATTTAGGGTCCCATTGGTCATTCACTACCATTCCAAAGTATTTGAATGTTCTCTTGTTCGACTGAAACATTATCTATTTCCAGATATGCTCTTCAAAGTGTGTTTTTGCGTATTGCCATGCATTTAATTTTTCCTGAATTTAATTTCTTTAAACAATCTGAAATGTATGTTTGTTGTAGCATATTATCGGAATGTCATGTTTGTTCCCTACTAGAGGTCCAGTCATTGGACTGATCTCTCTAACGTCAATTTTTTTGTACTTCAAACCCCAAAGACGCTTATTGCTAAAATGTTTATAACTAACAGATTCCCCATAAATGTTTTATGGGTTAAGGCTCATATAGGACTAACGCATAATGAATATGTTGATAGTTTGGCTAAAAAAGCTATTGAGTATGGTACTTCAAATAATCGTAAGTTTTGCATATCTGATTTAGTTAACACTATTAAGCATCGAGTTAAAAATTAGTGGAGTCAATCATGGCGAGATCTTTGTAAACAATCCAAATCTAAGTATTCACTGATTCAACCTTTTGTTCCAAATATATATTGGTTTAAAAATTATGTAGTACCTCGAAGATATATAACAACATTAATTAGAATGAAGTTTGGACATGCTTGTTTCCCTCTACATCTATCAAGAATTAAAGTTTTTGATTCAAATCTTTGTACTGAATGTCAGAAGGTCGGTGATTTGAATCACACTTTCTTTGAGATTTGATTTGAAGATTTAATAAAATGTAATGTTTCTCCACCTTTCAATGTATCCCATCTATTGTCTCTGAATAGCAAAAATATATACGATTGTTTAATGAAATTTATCTGTGAAACTAAAATTAACCTCTAAACTTTTAATCCTGACATTTTGATATATTATGTTCATATGTAAAAAGAAGAAGATGTATAATGGAAAAATGTGGTGAGCAACTTGGACAGTCCATAGCGGCCAGCAGCGGCTTTTGAACTGAGTAGAGACCCGTGGAAGAGTTTGCTATGGAACTCTAAGGACCCCATTGCCTTCTTTATGTATGAATAGAAAACAAAAAGTTGTGACTGGCTAATTGACACCCAAGTCTATGCCATAAAAGAAAAAAAAGACAGATTCCCCAATAAACGTTAAAAAAATATCTTCAAGTCTTGCATTTTTTTATAAGTAAAAAAGAATATTTTTTCTCCCAAATGGGAGAAAAACAACTTAAAATAATATGCTATGCAGATAACGCAATACTAATTAATATCTCAAAATGAAGCTAATTTACAACGTATGTTGCAATTTATTATAACCACCAAAAAATGTAACATGTTAATTTCCCAGAAAAACTATAAAAGGCATGGTTATAACACCAAACCTCCCTGTGGATTATCCAAGCCCACAGAATCCACAAGCTGATAGCACGAATATGGGAAGAAGAACGCATGCCGAACGGCTGGAATTGCGGTCTGATAACACCAATCCCTAAAAAAGGCGACAACACGAAATGCACTAACTACAGGGGAATCACGCTATTAAATACAATGTACAAAATGTTAACTAATTTGATCAGATAAAGAATAGAAAAAGAAACATGAACAAAAATAGGTGAATACCAACATGGATTCAGAGAAGGTAAGTCAACAATAGACACAATACACATTGTAACGCAAATAGCCGAAAAAAGTTACGAGCACGGAATAGATCTACATATACTGTTTATTGACTACAAGCAAGCCTTTGACAGTGTAATAAGGAAGGAGCTAATTAATGATATGAATCAACTAGGCATTCGAAAAAAACTAGTAAGTCTCACGAAAATGACGATGAAGGAATCCAAGGCACGAATCTTAACAAGGGAAGGCCCGTCAGATGAAGTACAAATGGAGGTAGGTGTCAGAAGGGAGACTCTCTGTCAACAACATTATTTAACATTGCCATAGAGGGGGCAGTAAGAGCAGCCAAAATTATGGGAACTATTATCGAATCTTCAGCCCACCTGATAGCGTATGCAGACGATATTGCACTGGTTACTAGAGATTTAAAAACCATGCAGAATATAATATTAATACTAGATAAAGAAGCAAAGAAGGGGGGCTAGTAATAACCCAAAACCAAACGAAATACCTCAAGTGCTCAAGAGAGAATACGAACATCGAGAAAGATATTAAGCTTGGTGCATATACATTTGAAAGAGTACACCGTTTCAAATACTTGGGAGTGATGCTGAATGGCAAAAACGATAGAACGGATGAAATAAATGAACGCATCCTACTGGGCATTAAAACCTACTGGAACTACCAAAAATTCTTGACAGAAACACATTATTAATAAGACAACCAAATTAAAAATTTACAAGACTGTAATCAGGCCAGTGATCACCTATGGTGCAGAGACGATGTGCCTAACACAAAAAGATGAAAAATGAGGTTAGAAATCTTAGAGAGAAAGATAACTCGACGAATTATGGGACCGGTGAGGATAAGTGTAGGCGAATTTAGAAGATTAACCAATGAAGAAATTAAAGAAGTCATCCAGGGTGAAGACATAACCAAGTTCGTGAAGGCGCAAAGGCTCAGGTGACTGGGACACACAGAAAGAGCAAACCCAGACTCTACGCTAAAGCGAATAACTGGCTGTAGACCACCAACAAAGAGACCAAAAGAAAGACCCAAAAGAAGATGGAGAGATCAAGTCTTAGGAGACATAAAGATGCTGAGAATCTACAATTGGAAGGAGCGCTGTAAGGACCGGAAATAATGGAGGAAAATTGTAGACAAGGCCAAGTCACACACGCTGATATAATAATAAAAGACAACATGGGACTGATATTCCGCAACAAATGAATCAGAGAGCCCAAAAGGGCGGCAAACACTCAGCCAGGAGTGAATAAGCCATGATAATGATGATGATAACACCAAACCTACTAAGATGTAAATTAGAGCTGGAGGGCCAAATAATAGAAAAAATGATATAGTTTAACTATCTAGGTATCACACTATCTAGCTACAGAAAGCTAGAAACAGAAGTCGAAGATCAGGTGAATAGAGCAAGCAGAGCCGGAGGTTTACTGAATAAAATAATATGGAGAAATACAAACATCGGGAAAGAAATGAAAGGCAGAATTTACAAAATAGTCATCAGACTAATAATGACATACGCGGCAGAAACACGACCTAATACAGGAAGAACAGAAATCCTGGGAGAAATCGATGGAAAGACACTATGGGACAGAGCTAGAAGTAATACGAAGGAGATGGAAGGTGGAGGGATTCAGGGACTGGGTAAAAAAGAGAAGAGTAGGATGAAACGATCGCATAGGCTGAACGATAACAATTAGTGTACTATAGACGGTGAGATACAGTTCCCCAATATGAAGATGTTCAGTGAAAGACCACCAAAACGATGGAACAACAACTTCCTGTGGCAAATTGAAAAACAGACAGAGTCATGGCTACCCAAAGGGAAGAAGAAGAATATGAAAAAGAAAGTGTTTCTTAACAGCAACTGCATATAATGTTCGTTATCTATTATTAAAATTACCTTTCTGATATTTATGCATAACTAAAGCAAAATTATTGTATAAAACTGTGTGAAAAAAAAAACATGAAAAACAAATGGTAATTCTTGTCACCGAATAACTTGAAATAAAAATTAATAGCCAGTAGGATACATTAATTTGTATAATACCCAATATTTTTATATTTGAAAAATATAACTAAAGCTGGTAAGAGAACTGTTATTTATTTAAAGTTCAATGAATACTCACTGACCCATTTTATACACAAGAAAAAAACTAAAGGTAATCTCACTTTTTGTTCAAACCTAATGATAATCGATGGACCACATAATGAAAAAGGAACTGTAACCGATCCCATGTAAATAAATCATGACATCAAAGTGGAAGCACCGACTAGGATGACGTGTAACATGCATGTTAAATAGCATTCTTATTCCTGGTAGTCCGACAGGATTCACATTGCATCGTTTATAATGTTCTCTCCTTATGTACAACAAACAAAGGCGTAACAGATCGAGAATATTACAGGTCATAATATGCATAAAATGAAATAAATTAGGCATAAAAGCCATACTGGTCATTGCTGCCATTACAGTCCATACATAACATAATTTATGGTGACAATACAATTGACTAATATAACTTTGTAATGCCTTCCTACTAGAATTCGTTTGATATGGATGTATGTAGTAACATGTGTTTTTTTTTTCAGTCAAAGAAACGTATTTAGGAGAAAGGAAAAATTTACTAATAGTCATTAAGATTGTCGGTATTTCTAAAGAGAATTTTTCATTTCAAAGTTTTTTGCAATTTTTAATAAACAAGTAATTGGAATTCGTAAGTCATAGGGCCGGTTGTTCGAACGCTAATCGAAAATGACCATTATCAAATATTTAATTACTGCCACAACTGTCAATGTCAACTTTGATTGGGTTGCTGAAAACATAATTATTGATTACAATTATGAAATTAGGTAATCAATTATGTTAATAATTGTTATGTTAATTGATTAACTAATCTCATAATTATAATCAATTATGTTTTTAGCAACCCAACCAACGTTGACATTGACAGTTGTGACAGTAATTAAATATTTGATAGTGATCATTGTTGATTAGCGTTCGAACAACCGGCCCCTAGATTTTCACCCAAAGTGATCGAAAGTAGAACCAGGAGTCGATTTTTGAACCCTTTTACTAAAGTTACGGTCATAATTGTTTAAAAGAAAATGACTTCAAAACCGGAACTGAATTCAATTTTTCAATACGGCACTTATAATATAATATAGTATGGCACTTCCGGTTAGAATTTTTTAACCGGAAATTATATAAAAACCAAAAGTATACATTTATTCTCGTGTTGCTAAGAAACGGCGAATAATAATATATCACTTATACTATTTCGCTGACTTTAAAACGGTACTTCCGGTTGCAACTCTACAACCGTAAGTCCGCGCTTAAATTTCTCATCTTAATTAATATCCTTGGGTTATAACCTTTCATTCGACACCGCAGTTGTCATTCTATCTGTATTAATAACAGAGGAGTTATATTCGCGGACGGACGGACAGACGGACAGATAGTCATGAAACCGGAAGTACATATTTGTTCTCGTCTTGTTAAGGCGCGTCGAATAATAATATCGCTTTTATTATTCCGGCAACTTTTAAACAGTACTTCCGGTTGTATTTCGAAAACCGGAAGTCTAAGGTCAAATTTCTCACCTTTAGTACCATCCTAGAGTTTTTATTTGACACCTCATTTGTCATTATATCTGGATAGTGACGGAGGAGTTTGGTTTACGGACGGACGGACGCACGGACGGACAGACGGACCTAGATAATTCAACGTTTTTACATTTTTTCAAAATTGGGTAATCCAAATTGCACATTACTCGTAGTTATATATAGGATTTACTATTTATTCCATAATATATTTTCGATTTTCGAAAGAGATTTTTTTGCCGTGGGCAATTCCCCATGGGCGACAAAAAAGATATCTCTGACAGTGCAGGACTTCAGAGTTTTGTCCATGAACTCCAAAGGCATGCCTCTAAGAGTTATCATAGTCACTGAATTTTCTCTTTTTAATCGTGTACATCACTTCTCGTTCTTTTCGAATTCTTCGTAATACGGTCGTGTTGGTTATCTTTTCCGTACATGATAAGTACCCTTAGGATTCGCCTGTATAGCCACATCTTGAAGGCTTCTCCATAGCTTCAGTATGTGTCCAGGGTTCAACTATGTAGTATTGAGAAGATATAACATTGTAGAAGCCTTACTTTAATATCCAGATTAAGGTGGTGATTTTGTGTTACCGATCCTAGATACTTAAAACTGTTAAGGCGGATCTACATCAATAAAAATGTGTGTGTGTGTTGTATTTTAAAATACAGAAAAAATATTTGCGGCACAAATTTAAATCTAGTCAAGTATTTTTACGACGTAAATATTTATTTTTTGTGCTGTATCGCGCGCCGCGCGCCGAATCCACTTAGCGACAAGTGGATAATCAAGTCCACATTAACACTGCTGTGCGGCTAAAATTTCTTTGAAGTCGACTGAAAAACCGACAGCACGACCGATACTGCTTGCTTTATTTCCTTATTCCACCATCCAGTTCTTTTACTATTCTTTCTTATTCCACATACTTGTTTTGCAGTGTTCCATAACGTGTCTCTCAATTTTTTCCATCTCTCTTCCATAATCCATATTTCTTCATTGTTTTCATGCTGTTCCAGTATTTCTTCTGTCTCTCTTTGGTATAACTTCCTCACTTCCATATTTCTCATCTAATGTATTGCTATTCTTGTATATTGAGGACTCTCTATTATTTCAATTAGTTTCTGTCACTAGTCTGTGTTGGGTACCGAGTTCGGCTTCGTTCTCTGTTTTTATATTTTGTATCGTTAGGTCTGCGTCTCGAGGATATACTATGTAGTAAATAATTATGCTTCTCGCATGTCTTTCTTCTGCTACATATGTATATTTTTCGTTTCTCGGTTGATATCAGAAAGAATTACCTACCAAGTCATTTATTTGGCAGAAACTTATCATCCTTCTACCATTCCTATTTATCGTCTCTTCCCCATACATTCCCAAGCAGCCTAATGCCATATTTTCATCATTTCCTATTCTTGCATTCCAGTCTCCTAGTAAAATAATGTTTTTGCTTTCCTCTTGTATCTCATTAATAAGTTTCTGTATCTCATCATAGAATAGTTCTATTTTTTTATGCTCTGTTTCTTCTACTGGTGCATATACCTGTATTATGTGACATTCTTCTTCTTCTAACTCTATTTTTATGTATATGGTTCTGGATGATACTGGTTTGAATTTGGTTATTCTTCTATTCATTTCCTTCGTTACAACTATTCCCACGCCTTCTTTTGCCCTTTGTCCTATCTGAACTCAGGAATAGTATAGTATGTGCTGCCCTCCGATATCGACAATTTCATTTCCTACTTTTTTCGTCTCGCTTATTCCTCTCAACTGCAGCTCAAATCTTTCCATTTCCTCTGTTAATTCACGTTCCTTTCCTGTTATCAAAGTTATATTCCATGTACCTATTCTCGTTTGAAATTTGTTTTCATTTTTCTTTTCTTCCTTGTTATTTTTTATCCTCGTTGTTTGCTCTTTCATAGTACTGGATGTTGCATGTCCTTTCCTGTCCGTTCCTGTCTCCGTATGTTGTTCTGGTTTTAATCTTAGTTTTTTGCTGGATGGGTTACTTTCATCATTTTTTCTCTTTGGTCATTTTCCCTGTGTGGGGATCTATCACTCATTGTTCTGGCTCTAGTTTTATCTATGGGAGTTTCTGTGATATTTTCCTTTCTTCGTTCATCCGTTGGAGTATTCCACGTGTTGACTTCTTCTATTCCGTATTCATCTCCGTTTATTATTAGCTTGTCACATTTAATCTTCGCATTATATCCTTTTGTTCTTGCTTCTTTCATGTGCTTTAAAAGTATTTTTCTTTGTTCCAAGATGGTTTTTGGGTAATCCTCATTAACGAACCATTTTGTTCCTTTTAGTTTCTCGCTTGCCTTTAGGATTTCCATTTTTTTACTTCCACTTGTTAGCTCAACAAACACCGGTCTTTCCGAGTTGTTAGTTTTACCGCCTAAGCTTCTAATTTCTATTGTCTCTTGGTCTGCTCTGCAATGTACTTCCATTTTGTTCATGACTTCCTGCACTTTGTCTGACAACATTTGAGTATCTTCATTTTCTGTTTCTTCAAGTCCGTATATAATTAAGCTTTTTCTCTTCATCTCTCTCTCTCTCTCTCTCTCTCTCTCTCTCTCTCTCTCTCTCTCAATTTTATCCATTCTATCTCTCTGTTGGTTTATTTCTTGCTTTAGTAGCATATTTTCTCTTTTGAGCTCCTGGTTTTGATTTCTTAATTCTTTAAGCTCTTCTTGTATTTCATCCAATTCTTGTTCTATCCTCGTATCCCTTGCTTCCATTCGCCGAAAAATGATAATTTAAAAATAAAAATCGACTTGTTTTGGGATTTTTCCTTACAGTCGCCGGCTTTTGAAATAACGACATTATTCCGTTCATTTGCACCATACTGTATATACAAATTTTGATTACAAAGGCAAACCTTTTTGGAAATGATGATGAAACACTTAAAAATGAACTATGATAAAATGAAGTCTACCCAATATGACATATCTAAGCTGTTTTAATGTGTTTTTAAAGATGTAGTTCGTTCTCTTCCAAAGGTAACAAAAACTCCTATAACGAAATAGTTTCAGAACATATTCTATCTTCTTACTTATGTAGGTACTCATTATCTAAATTTTCATAAATTAACTATTTCGTTCTAGGTTCATCTACGCTCATGCTTAATTTATTTGAACAGCGTGTTAAGCTCGTATCTTCACGAAATTCTGACGCCCTATCGAACTATAACATGAGATAATGCTAAGATCATGTTATGTAAATAATACCAGTTATCATCAACAAGCAACCCCTGGTGAGCAGCTACCTTTTGTTTTTTTATGGACTCTCGAGAAAAATGTTAATTGGTCATGGACACGGAAAGAGTCAATCGATCCGCTGTTATGGGTGATTATGGTTATGGTTACAGTTAATATTTTTTTCATGGTCGTTATTGGTTTCTACGTCTAGAGTTTCGACTCCTCAGAATTAAGTTGTAGGTGTGTTACGTGTTACGTATAAAATAATATAAATACATAGGTACAATATAAATTGTATCAGTTTTTTATTCTGTACCTTGTTTGGATATTCCGTAATGTTTATACAATTTTAAAATTGTTTTACATTTCTTGTACGCATAGGAACAAATAAATACACTTCAAATTTTTAATACCGAAATGCGTATACATATTTCTATTAAAATATTATTGAATAGTAGTATATTATGCAACGAGCATTTAAAATGATGATCATCATGAAGCGAGTATGAGCGATACGAAACGATCCGCTCAGCGGCGAGTTTCGTATATAATACGAGCTACATAATGGTAATTAAATGCAAGTTGTATACACGATTTTTTCTATGATCATTCACAACAAAAAATATATATTCAAAGGACCCCGCAACACTCCTTATGGAAAAGTGGTCCCGGCCAAATTTAACGAAACTTTCGTCAATGAAAAACTCTTAGTGAGTAGATTAAAAAAATCCATGGCACCTAGGTCTAAAAAACTATTATTCTCGAGTTACACCCTTCTGAAGTTCTCAAATTCAGGTACTCGGTTTACGTTAAGTGCATTAATTCACGGTCAAGTGAATGAAAATATCTAGTATTGAAAGAAGAGAGACTTATTTTCTTGATCCGTATTTGCGTGTTGCATATGAATTCGTGATTACAAATAGATGCATTGTATTTTAGTCTTCAGAAAAAATCCGAAAAGTAGGTATTCATGGTACTCAAGGAGAAATACAGAAAACTGAAGAAGTGCTATAGAAAATGTGTTGCTACAGCGACATAAGAATAATTATCATGTTTTCATGAATGATTCAGACTTATCCAATACCAGTATATCTGCAGTTCCGCCTTATCTTTAGAAAACTACTGAACAGTGACGGATCTAGGGCGGAATTGGGTAATTCCCCCCGTAACACGATCCAGAATTAAAGAAAAAATTGTTGAAACAAAAAAATATATTAGCTGACATGAAACATACTACAGACAGACAAATTCAACCCAATTAACTCGACAGTTAGGAAAATTAAGGATACTTATTGTACATGTTATTATCTGTCTTGGAGTTTGGGTTTATCTATTTTATGTATTTTGGGGTTGGTGTTTTATTGGAAGTCAACCCTCTTCCAAGGCAAATGTTTCGCCACTGATACTAAAGCGCCTTCAGAAAATTGAGGAACAACTACAATAAGTGCTGCTAGAGCAGAACAAGACATCTTCACGCATGCAGACTAGAGTGCTTCTAAAAATCAGTAGATATGCCGACGAAGCAGTAGTTTTTGCAAATAGCTTAGATGATTTGCAAATAATAATCTCCAGCATATCAAATATGAGTAGAGGAAATGGACTTTATCTCAATATGAAAAGAAAAAACAAAGTACATACATGGTAGTAGGTAAACGCGAAATATTAATTACAATCTTTTATGGAAACATCGGGTTTATGTCATCTTCAACTATCTGTACATTAAGATTTTGCTGATTTCGGTTAGATGCATTATATGTCGTGTTAACTAACGACCTATAAGGATACTTCAGTAGCAGTGGTGGAACATTTGCCTTGGGGAAGGATGGCGACTTCCAATAAAACACCAACCCCAAAATATATAAAAGAAATAAGCCCAAACTACATAAAAGCTATAGGTAATAACATGTGCAATAAGTTCCCTTTATTTTCCTAACTGTTGAGTTAAGTTGCATGTAAGCTAACATATTTCAACGTGCAATAATCATGTTTCAACAATTTTTTCTTTAATTCTGGACTGTGTTACGCGGGAATTCCCCTATTCCCCATAAATCCGAAACTGTTCAGTAGTTTTCTAACGATAAGGTGAAACAGCAGCTATGCTTATATTGTATAAGTGTGAACCATTCATGAAAACATGATAATTGTTAAAACTTTAAAAAGGGTAAACAATGTAGTTGGCTGTATACCTTCGATAAAACAACGTAATCAACGACGTCCATCGTTATGATAATTGTTATGTCACTCTAGCAGCACATTTTCTATCGCATAATTTTCTGAGGACTTTTCGGAGGTTTTCTGAAGACTAAAATACGATGCATCTATTTTTGACCACGAATTCATATGCAACACGCAAATATGCATGAAGAAAATGAGTCTGTCTTCTTTCAGTAATAGATATTTTCATTCACTTCACCGTGAATTAGTGCACTTGACGTAAACCGAATACATTAATTAAAGCATTTCAGAGGGCTGTAGCTCGAGAATAATATTTTTTCAGGCCTAGGTGCCCTGACCTTTTTTAATCTACTCACTGAGGACTATCAGTGACCAACGTTTCGTTAACTTTGACCGGGACCATTTTCCCATAAGGAGTGTTGCGGGGTCCTTTATTAATTTTGTAACGCAAACAAATTAGGTTCGCAAACAATTTAAGTGTTTGTAACGCAAACACTATTAAAACTAATACAAAAAATAATAGAACCAAACAGAATACCACAAGAATGGAGATCAAGCATCGTAATACCTCTCTTCAAAAACGGAGACAAATCAGACCCGGAGAATTACAGAGGGATTAACTTATTAAAATTAACAACAAAAGTGATAACAAAAAAATTGAATGAAAGTATAACATTAGCAGAAGAACAAAAAGGTTTTAGGTCGGGAAGGTCATGCACTGACGCTATATTTATAATGAAGCAAGTTCAAGGGAAATCATTGGAATACAACAAACCGGCATATTTATGTTTAGTGGACCTTAAGAAAGCATTTGACAGGGTCACATTAAAGGACGTTATCCACTTATTATACTCGAGAGAGGTACCTCTGGGAATAATTAAAACGATAGAAAACATCTACCAGAACAACACAATAAAAGTAAAAGTGGAAGTTGAACTAACTGATCCAATTGAAGCCGGTAATGGGATAAGAGAGGGGGATTCCTTGAGTCCTTTATTGTTCAACCTGATCATGGACGAAATAATAAAAAAAGTAAGAACTAAAAAAGGATACCAAATGGGAGAGAAACAACTTAAAATAATCTGCTATGCGGACGATGCAATACTAATCTCTTAAAGTGAAGATGATTTACAACGTATGCTGCACCAATTCAACATAATCGCCAGAAAATTTAACATGTT
The DNA here is from genome assembly GCF_917563875.1 of Diabrotica virgifera virgifera. Classification (NCBI taxonomy): domain Eukaryota; kingdom Metazoa; phylum Arthropoda; class Insecta; order Coleoptera; family Chrysomelidae; genus Diabrotica; species Diabrotica virgifera. Next base: position 215,507,838 of record NC_065444.1, read on the forward strand.
AATTTCCTCAAAAAAGACAAAATGCATGGTTACAAGAGCAGATCCAATAAGATGTAAATTGGAGCTGAAAAGTCAGATAATAGAACAAGTGATGGAGTTTAAATATCTAGTCATTACACTATCTAGCTACGGAAGGCTCGAAACAGAAGTGGAAGAACAAGTGAATAGATCAAACAGAGCCGCAGGTTGCCTGAGTGACACAATATGGAGAAATAAAAATATCGAAAAAGAAATGAAAGGCAGAATTTACAAAACAGTCATCAGACCAATAATGACATACGCGGCAGAAACACGACCCGACACAGAGAGGACAAGAAGATTGCTCAAAACAGCGAAGATGAAAACCCTTCGAAAAATCGATGGTAAGACTCTATGGGACAGAGCTAGGAGTACAGATATACGACGGAGATGCAAGGTGGATAACATTAATAACTGGGTAAGAAACAGAAGAATAGAATGGAATGACCACATAAGCCGAATGACAACAAATAGGGTAGTCAGGACAGCGAGAGACGGTTCCCCAATAGGAAGACGATCAGTGGGAAGACCACGAAAACGATGGAACGACAACTTACTAGAGGCACATTGAAAAAACAGATAGAGTCCTGTCTACACAAAAAGAAGAAGAAGAAGAAACAAATTAAATAGTTTGTCAGTTTGTTTACATATTTGAGAACTATCAAAGAGTATGTATTTGACTCGCCATTGGTCACTGCGCGTGTGCCACCTTCATCGCGAATGCCATATTGCGATTGTATTGATTAAAAATCTGTATCGTAATGAAAGTCTGTATCATAATGAAGTTCATTATGATACAGGTAGTGAAATTATAATTGATAGGTATATTATAGTATGAGAGTAGAAAATAGTATAGTGTACAACAAGTGATAAAAAAGACACATTTCTCACGAACGCAGAAGTTTGTTGGCACGAACCGAGGCACGAGGCGAGTGCCGCAAATCAAGCGAGGGAAAAATATGTCATTTTCTCATGTGTTGTACACTGTACTTTTTCTATGGGTGCATTTTTGTCACGAGTTCAAACTTCAAAATTAAATAACTTAGGTGCTTTTAGGTATATTATATGCCTAAATTGAAATAAAATACATATATACATAATATATACGTATTTAGTATTCTTAATATTTATATACTCTATTGATTTAAAATTATAATTTACAGTTATCTTTAAACAGTTTTAAAAGGTAATTCTTGATAAACAGATTTTGTTTGACAAAAATAATTGTGTTTGTATTGTGCCATGTTTCTATGAAAACGGCGAATCATGTGTATGGAAAAACGGCAATGGCCGACTTTTCTCACTGCGTGAGAAATGTTTCATTTTGAATGTATGTAAGTAGTGAGAGAAGTGGCAAATTTTATAGCATCCATAGAAAAAAATTATTATTCATCACATTAACTTTTATTTACAGTATGTACAATATAAATACCGTTGCACGTCATCCGCGTCATAGCACGTGACGTCACATGATACAAACACGAAATATTTAAGCCGTAGGTGTGTTCCTTTTTAGCACATTTTAGCTGAGTACATAGAAATTACAGACACTAGACATATTTGAGATTTCTAATAATGTAAATTTAGTTGGAGTAAACGGGCTCCATGAAATTGTTATTTTTAAGCGATGAAACAAAGTTATAAATTGTGAATTTGTTCCTAATTATAGTCGATTACTGTAAGTGTACAAGATTTAATTAATTTCTTTGTAAAAACGTGTTGCATTTAATATACTGGGACAATATGGTAATTCTATCATAAACAATTTCTCGTTATCAGTGGTTTCACGTTACCTGTCGGTGATACAGACCCATTTACCTGTTTTTGCCGGTGGTCAGGGTCGGATCCGTTTTATTGACAAAAATGTTTAATGAAATTCATTAACTATGGAAAATAATGTTACCACTATGCAATCCAATATCCAAAATCAACAAAATGTCTCACAAACATATTTTTCAGCAACATTAAAAGTTCAGTTTCCATCCAAAAAGCAGGCGATTATTTTTAATTTACGTACTAGAGTACTTACAGTACCAAATCCAAGACTACCTTATCCCCTTGGGAAATATAATTAACCCAAAAATATTATATTCTTCTCTCGACGGTCTAACAATCGCATCTGTATGTACCTGTCTAGCAAACAACTGGTAGAAGATTTCATGACCAACAGTCGATACATTGAAATTCAATTGTGAAATTTTTCGAGCAAGGAAATTAATCACACCAGCAGAGGGGATTGTTCTCTCCAACGTATGCCCCACCATACCTCACGAAATACTAATCACCGAATTACAAAATATTGGTTTAGTACCGGCTTCACCTATGACATTCCTTAAAATTAGTGCCTTTTTATCTGAATATAACCATATTCTCAGCTTTAGGAGACAAATATATATATATATATATATCAGTCCCCATAATTTAACGCTTCCGGAATCATTTTTACTTTAGTTTGATAATACGTCCTATAGGATTTTTATATCACAAGGTGGTTTGGTCTGCTACAATAATTGTAAGAGACCTGGCCACAAAGCATCTCAGTGTTCTGAATCAACAGTTCTAGAAGATTTTCAAATAATGAAAAATCTTTACCCAGCATATATAAAGCAGTTTCGCAACAAGCAGATACACTATCAGAAAAAATGTTAATTAACGTCTATTAAGAAGAAAATTCATGTTTACCTCGGTAATGAAATTTCTGACTCTGACAGTGACACTTTTCAATTAAGTCAAAAACAACATTCACATCATTACTTCAATGGAACATTGATGAATTTTTCCTTCACCTCGCTTTTCTTCAACTACTTATTAATCTCTACCCCTACCCGAAACATCCCTTAAAGAAAATGATAAAATTGGAACTTCAACTAAAATTCGAAAGGCCAAGAAAATCTCAAAACAGTAAACTTCTTGTGGATATCTTCACACATTGGTATCGAAGGCAACGATTTGGCAGATGAAAGTGCTCGCGATGCTATTGGTAATGACGAATTGGTGATCGAACATCGGAGTGTGAAAAGTGATATTTCTCCGTGGCAACCGACAGCAGCAAGCAAAAAATCCCAAATACAGTCGAACCCGCTTATTGGAATGGCCGTCGTGCCAAGAAAAAGTATTCCTATAACAGGGATATTCTAATAACCGATCATATAAGCCTAGTAAAAACGTTTTGGTACCTCAAATTTCTATTCCTTAAACCGGGATATTCCTTTAACCGGTATTCTAATAAGCGGGTTCGACTGTAATCTTAACACGTCTGAAGCTGGGCCATAGTAGGTATACACACGCCAACGAACTGTCAATACTGATTTAAGTTTATATAGGCAACTCAAATTACACGGCCCAAATTTTCCCTGACTCTTTTCTGTCTCTCTCTAGGACCGCTATCTTGTATGTTGGCCGCAATCTCGCTTCACTCTTTGAATGGGACGGGGCCATTCCATCAGTACTGACAGTTCGTTGACACACGCACGCCTATTCATAAACAGCGAAGCTCCAAAGTGTTCCGTTTTTTACGTAGCAGACAGTCTAAATTAAGATACTACTGAAAGAGGTCCATATGACATCCCGAGCAGGTTGCAAACGTTACTGGGAAATAACTTTGATTTCAGAAAATTAATAGGATATTTATATTGTATCAATATGCCCAATATGTACAAAATTTAATCATGTAAGTACTAGATATTACTGATATTGTAACCGTTATGTCTCTAATATCCTTCAGGAGGATGCGGCTTTCTGTTTTAAATAAAAATAGCTATTTCGACAACAGAGAATCAAAAACAGTATTTTTTGAGAGGCCAGATTATAGATAATCAGTAGGAAAAAATGGATAATATCTAAGCAGATTCGTCTAGCATTAGTGTTTAGAAATTAAACATGAAATCGCAAGATTGTAGAAGATGGAGTGCTATCGTGAATGCGCATAAGACTTATTCCGAATTGTGAGGCCAAACAAGAAGAAAAAGAAATGTATATTATTTGTACATTATGCAAAAAATCTAAACTAAAATAATCTAAATTGTTTAGCAGACTTTAATGCTAAAGGATTAGTTAATTCACTCTAGAATTTTGACGGTTCCAATTTTTCAATCCACTCCTGAGACAAAATTTTAAATGCGCGACGATACTAGCCAATCACAGCAAATGCTCGATGATAATGACCAATCACAGCAAACGTAGGATGCCGTTAGCTGTCATTCATCTGCCCGAATGACCAAAATTTTTGATGCGACGTCACCAAAATGAAACATAGAGAACAAAAGATTTTTGCCGAGTGACTCGACTGATTCTTAAGCATTATACTGTAGTATTAGTTTTGTTCGGGAATCCTTATTTCTTTATTTTATATTGACTATCATTCTAATATTTATTTATTTCGGGTAGAATAAGTTTTAGATAATTTAATAATTATATTTAGTGACTGTTCTCTGCCCTCTTTAAAAATGATGCAGAATAACTTTGTGTGTCTTCTAATTTACACAAATGCTCAATAGCAATTTTTACTCGCACAATATTCGCTTTGCGCATTATATACAAATGGACATGCTCCGTTGAGTACCTTTAGGACAGAAGGTACGACTCTACGACTTCGCTTCCGGGCTTCAACAGAGAAACAACTCCGAATTCCGAATATTTCGTGATTTTTGACGGTACCGTCCCACGTACATCGCGAATTCCATGGAAGGAGTCCATTAAAAGAAGCGGTGATGAATTAAGAAGTCACCCTTGGGTCTGCAAGTTTACCAAATCCTAAAGAACATCAATCAAGGTAAGCGATTTTGCGCATAGCTTGTGGAACCAGAATATTTTAAAATCAATTTTTTTCTCAAGTTGGTTTTCATATTTTTTGCAGTTTTCATACAAGTTTCAATACTAAACATTCAATTTACACAGATCACTAATGTAGTCGAACCCGCTTATTGGAATAGTCTTCGTGCCAATCAAAAGTATCCCTATAACCGGGATATTCTAATAACCGATCATTGGTGGCTAGAGAAAACGTTTCGGGACCTCAAATTTCTATTCCTTCAATCGGGATATTCCTATAACCAGTAATCTAATGACCGGTTCGACTGTACAAGGAACAAGTTCCAATTTTATATTTTATTTTAAATATAAAAATGTTGATAAATAAATGGGTATATCTTACTTGCAGAGGGTATTTCTGTGACTTTCTTTCTTTCTTTGCAGATTCATCTGGTCTTTGTGAGCTGCATAAATTCACAAAAGCGATGGCAGCCGTAATCCTAAAAGAAAAATCATGAATTATACAAAGTTATAAAGTTATTAGAAAATTTATTAAAATAAAAATATATCCTTCTTTTCTTTTGACTAAGTAGTGGAAGTAAATTTTCTAAAAAGATATTTCGACACAATACAACCAAAACAAAACACGCAAGCCCTTTCTAATTTTTAATCTATTGACTTATCTACCGGGTGGTGAATCGTAACACGGGCCAAAGGAAACTCAATGTAAAATTCTAAACTGTTGAATTCCTTCTTCCTTAATTATTTTAGATCTAATGAGAGAATATTTGTAGAGAATTGAAATCTGTAATAAAATCAAAAATTAAAATTGTTCTACGATGTAAATGCATTCCAAAATTTTGAAAAATATTATACATTTGCCACAGTAGGTAGGTATGTGGGTAAAAGTTAGGTCACACGTTACTATTTAACTGACAGTGCTCACACCATTGAATGAATAAAAAATATTTATTATTAATAGATCAGGGCGGATCTGTGAAAAAAGCTTCTATTTTTGGATGTGCGAGGTGGCATTCGGATTTTTGCAAATAAAGTTAGGTGGCAACTTCAATAATTATAATTGACTTATGCTCCTTCTCAAATATGCCCGGAACATTAATAAAAAAATTTAGATGTTTAAAAATTTCGAAAAATATCGATTTTTTTCTACTTTCATTGCATATAACTTTAAAAAGATTCATTTTGGAACAAAGTCGTAAGGAAAGAAAATTAAGATAATTGAATTTTGTATAATATACGACTGGTTTAAAATGTCTTAAATTATTACCCTTTCTGCAAAATAGCAATAAATAGAAAATAAGGGGACAAAAAAGATTGTTTTTTTCAATGTTATTCAACCACTTTGGTTACACGTAGAACCTTCATAATTGACTTAGAAAATTCTTACAGCATACTTAAACCGCCCACCAAATTTCATTAAAATCGACTTAATAGATTTTGCATAATAATTTTGCAATCAAAATTTTTTTAAAAAAGTTCAAATTTTTTAGAAACTTTTTGAACAAAAAGTAGACCATTTAGAAGTTTGCTATTTTTTTACATATAAAAAGGTTCTCTGTCTATCTAATACACGTTACAGAATTAAAATCGGATTATTTAAGCAGCCTCAGCACTGTTTTAAAGTTATAAATAATATTTTGGCTTATAAACAAATACAGTGAGGACGTTTGAGTTGAAATAAATTCATTTTCTTGAGAATGGGAGACTGGAGATAAATCCCGAAACAGGTCGATTTTTATTTTTGAATTCTAATTTTTTGGAATATATATGATACTAGTGACGTCATCCATGTGAGCGTGATGACGTAATCGATGACTTTCAATCGAAAGGCTATTCAAGTTTGTATTCACTAATATAAACATTAACATAACTATTTATACAGGGTTTGAATTAATTTTTTTTTTAAATTAAATTAGGTCCAATATTTAGATTACGTCATCGCACCCAGATGGATGACATCACTAGTATGATATTTAAGCCAATAAATTATAATTTAAAAATAAAAATCGGTCTATTTCGGGATTTATCTCCAGAGTCTCCCATTCTCAAGAAAATGAATTTATTACAACTCAAACGTCCTCACTGTCTTTGTTTATAAGCCAAAATATTGTTTATAACTTTAAAAGAGTGCTGAGGCCGCTTAAATAATCCCATTTTAATTCTGTAAAGTGTATTAGATAGGCAGAGAACCTCTTTATATGTAAAAAAAATTAGCAAACTTCTAAATGGTCTACTTTTTGTTCAGAAAGTTTTTTAAAAATTTGAACTTTTTTAAAAAAATTTAGATTGCAAAATTATTATGCAAAATCTATTAGGTCGATTTTAATGAAATTTGGTGGACTATTTAAGTATGCTGTAAGAATTTTTTAAGTCAATTATGACGGTTCTAAGTCCAACCAAAGTGGTTGAAAAACATTGAATAAAAACAGTCTTTTTGCCCACTTATTTTTTATTTATTGCTATTTTGCAGAAAGGGTAATAACTTAAAACATTTTAAACCAGTCGTATATTATACAAAATTAAATTATCTTTATTTTCTTTCCCTACGACTTTGTTCCAAAATGAATCGTTTTAAAGTTATATGCAATGAACCTAGAAAAAAATCGATATTTTTCGAAATTTTTAAATATTTAAATTTTTTTATTAATGTTCCGGGCATATTTGAGAAGGAGCATAAGTCAGTTATAATTATTGAAGATGCCATCTAACTTCATCTGCAATAATCCGAATGCCACCTCTCACATCCACCACAAAACAGATCCGTCCTGGTCTATAATACTTTCTCCGCAACTGAAGATCAACTGTATTGTTTTTAAACAATAAATGATAAACTAAAAATATTGACAGTTCAAAAATGTGAAAATAATAACTTCATTGTGACACATTATTGCACTGTGTGTGGCCTAATTTTGGGCTGAAAAACTGAAAAATGTATTACATTTTTAGAAAATTTTGGAATACGTTTAATTCGTAGAACAATTTTAACAGTGTTGTTTTCAATGCCGATCTGAATCCTCTACAAATAGTTTCTAATGTCTTTTGATGTAAAATAATTAGGCAAGCAGGAATTCAACAGCTTAGAATTTCACATTGAGTTTCCTATGGCCCGTTTTCCAATTCACCACCCGGTATATATGTGATTATAGTGATGTTTCAAAACTTCACCTTTTCTTTTTCTCCCTCTTTATAAGCAATTATGCGTATTCGTTGGCGGATTAACACTAGAAAGTCAAAAAGTCCCACGTTCTTTAATCAATTAAAACTCAGTTTAAAGAAATCTACTCTAGACTTAATTTAAATCTACTCTGGACGATAGAATCTGATTTTATTTTTTACTTTCATTGTTTAATACATTCGCTGCATATCAAAAACATTCGAAACACCATACAGTTTGCAGTTTTTGATATTTGCCACACTTTGCTTTGTTCCACGGCAATGATTGGAAGTCTTTACAAAATATTTTCAGCTGATATTTTTGTCGTTTTTGGATAGTAACAGTGATAGTTATTGGTAGACCTGGTGTTGCTAGGCGTAGTTCCAGATTTCGGGAGGCAAGGTATGGGGCCCATAATTCTTCACACAGCCGAAGAATAAACTTACAAAGACTGAGGGCCGGTTGTTCGAACGCTAATCAACAATGATCATTATTAAATATTTAATTACTGTCACCAAAACTGTCAATGTCAACTTTGTTTGGGTCGCTGAAAACATAATTAATTACAATTATGAGATTTATTATTAATTGTGTTAATAATTATTGATATATTAATTGATTATAGTCTCAGAATTGTAATTAATTATGTTTTAACAATTGACATTGACAGTAATTAATTATTTGATAATGATCATTGTTGATTAGCGTTCGAACAACCGGCCCTGAGTCTACTTCCAGTTATTTCTTTATAAATAATCCATGCATTTATTGCTTTCAAGTCAAGAGTATTTTAAAACACGTACATAGGCCATCGTCTTGAAGTTACTTTTGTAGTACCTATAAAGACGCGTCATTTGGTCCTCTACACCCACAATTGTATCTATGTGTTCACCAATAATTTTTCTTAAAAAAAAACATGAAATCCTTTATAAAAGTTATATTTGTTATATACCTTATACCTTTTATAAAGGATTTCATGTTTTTGGTAATAAATGGTATACAGCCAAGTACAGGAAATTTTTTCCTCGTGGATAATTTTATCTTTATTACGTAGATCAGGGGTCACCAATTAGTTTCCCTGGGGGTCCGTTTCGAAAACCTATGACACTTCCGGGGTCCGGATTTAATGCTGCCTGTGACTAGTTAGTCTGATTCGGTTTCTTTGCGGATTCTTGTTGAAAAATATACCCTATAAACAAGTCAGAAGGGTTCCGGGCGAAATTTTTGGGCAGAAATTGTTTCACAATTTTTTTTAACATAGTCAAAACATAATCATTTTTGCCCCCGAAAATATATTTTAAGCATTTTTGAATCATCTTAAACAAAAAAGATTTGTCATTTTTCAGATATTAAATCGTTTATAACTCGAAAACTATCAACTTTTCAGAAATATATCAAGAGACCTTTTTTGTTTAAAATTACCCAAGTAACCTAAAAATACATTTTTCAATACAAAAAGGTAATTTTGAATTTGTTTAAAAACATTTTTCGCCCGGTATCCTTTTAATTTGTTTAAAGGGGACATTTTTGAACAGGAATCCGCAAAGAAATCAAGTCAGAAACATTTTTCATACGAATATGGCCTCACATATCGACATATTATGGAAGGAAAAACTAATAATATCTGATAGTTTTTTTGGTCACTGTAGACTTAAAGCTTTCCTGGTACAGTAAATAAAATGCAAATTCATTGTGTATTGTTTTGATGTTATTATCAGTATATTTTGAACACAGCAGTATTGTAAATTATTGTTACGAAGAATATTTTAAAAGTTAGGAATTTATATTTTGAATGCTAATAAAGTTTTTTGACATCTTCAGTTTTGTACTATTAACTTTCTTTAAATCCAGCAATCCAGTTATTGAAACTGGGAATTTAAAATAATAATCATAGTACAAAATGGTAATTAACATGTTTTCTTTTCTACATTCGTTTCAATGCAAGCTGTTTGTTGAAAACTTATTATATCTGAAAATTATTTAAATTAAATGTACAGCTGAAAAGTACTTCCACTTAACATATGAGGCAGGAAATGAATATAAAAAAAAACGCACATGACAATTTTATATTACAGTTTACCTTAATTCAAAATTAATGATTATAGTAAGTATAACAATAAGGGAAAAAACTCTTTACAAAATTAAATCATCAGAGAGAAAAATTACATTATTGTTATGTACAACGTCTGAAGTTTGGAGTGAGTTTAGTGCAACTGATTCGATCACTGTACCGATTTTTCATAAAGTTCATTCTTGATAAAGCGGCTTCGCACACATAAGTTGAGCCAAACCTAGTAGTCCTAGTACACAATTTCATGGCCAAATCTTTTCAAAATTGTCAAACACTAGGTATATTCTGAATTTAATGGCGGTCCGCACAAAACTAGCCCACGGTCCGGATGCGGACCGCGGTCCGCTAATTGGTGACCCCTGACGTAGATGATCAGTACCAGTATAAGGGTAACCATTTACAATAAACATACATAAATATAATTTTACCCATCCGACAGGAATTTGAAAGAAAGGCTCGTCGAATTTCCCAGAAAACGATAATAACTTACACAGGGCCAATTTGGCCCCTTTAGGCTCCTATGGTAGATTTGTTAGAAAAACCATTTAATAAATTTAGTAATAGTACATTGTTTACCGGGTAGGAAAAGCTTAACATTCCTGGACGACTGTGAAGATTGCTAAGTCGAAGCGCAAGCCGAGACTTAGCAACACAGAGTCCAGGAATGTGGCTTTTCCTACGAGGTAAACATACTATTTTTCCGCAAATCGTTTAAAATTCGACAGATATTGATTGATTTAAAAAAAACGTGATAATTTTATTCCCAAATAAATGGTGCTTTGAAATTCCTAATAAAATTACTTGGGTTACTATGGAAACATATTGAGGTTGAATTGTCAAACTTGACGCTTATAAATTTAATTGCTGGTGTTCTCGAAAGTAAAATGATAAGTGATGATGAAATTTCCATTCCTGGGACTCCTCCAGAGCTGGTTGAGGCAGTGAATACTGCTTCATTAGAATTATTGCCAAAGAAATCAAGAGAAAAGTACGAAAATGCATACAGACGTTTTATGGATTATCGCATGAGTAAAAATACGAGTTCTTTCTCAGAAAATGTTGTAATGGCATACTTCCTAGACCTTTGTTTAAAGATGAAATCTTCAACATTATGGGCCAATTATTCAATGCTGAAGTCAACCCTTGCACTTAAACACAATGTAGATATATCTACATACTCACAACTTCGTTCTTTATTGAAACGGCAAGCTCAAGGTTATAGGGCAAAGAAATCTAAGATTTTAACGAAGGAAGAAATTGAAAAATTTATCCAGGAAGCTCCAGATAAAGAAAATTTAATGATTAAGGTAATTTACCAGGTTTTAATAGCAATGTGTTTTCTATCATTTATGTAGAACACTAACAACTGTACGGAAATATCATTTCCTTACAGTAAGGAAATGACATTTCCTTACAGTAAGGAAGTCCTGACTTTTTCTTCAAGAAATTTTGACAGGAATGTCAAAATTTCCTGGCGATTTGCGGAAAACAATATTTTTTGAAAAAAAAAGACTAAGTTTTCACTTTAATGGCATATAAAACAACATAATGCTATTCTACATCTCACCAGAATGAAAACAATGGGAACCTTCTCTGGTTACACCTCCGAGGCTTCTACAATTTGCAAGTCATACGGATGCTGAGACTAAGGAAGATGAGGGAATTCCACAATTTACAATTCACGTCCCATCTGCTCAGCGCGGTAAAGTTCCAACGAGAATGGTTCCCTTCATACTCCACACAGAGTAAATGTAAATCAAAAATGAATAACCATTTTCAATTTCGTTGCAAAACGAAAACACAGCCGAACGATATTCTAGTCCAATCAGAGAGTGCTGCAAGCACCTCTACCGGTTTCGAAACTTATTAGTCTCTCATCAGGAGGCACATATGCTGCTCTCCCCGATCCAACCAAAACAAACCCCAGCGTGCAGTCCCGGATTGCAACGAACGAAATGGCATAGATGCCCTAGCGGCAACTGCTAGCAAAAAGACTAAGTTTTCACTCTAATGGCATATAAAACAACATAATGCTATTCTACATCCCACCAGAATGAAAACAATAGGAACCTTCTCTGGTTACACCTCCGAAATTGAAAATGGTTATTCATTTTTAATATTTTTTTGTGCTAAATAAGTCTTTGTATCAAAATATTAAAACTCATAAAATATGAAATTATTATTGCCTCAAATAAAAAAACTATAATAACTTCAAATCGCAACAGGGACCAAATTGGTCCCTCCGACTTTCTAGTGTTAATACTTTTACGGAAGGTTGTCTCTCAATTTTTTGCGCGGTCGGCCGATACTTCTGCCGATTGGTGATTTGCTGATTTGTCTCTTGCTATTTTGTCCACAGGGGTCTCCCGTATTGTTCTTATGTGGTTATTTTATTATTTTTGTCTATTTAGTGTATATTCGTTTATTTTACTCTATGTTACATTTTCTTCTAATAACTTCCTGTAATTGTTCTTAGTACTCTCATCTCTGCAGTTTCCAGTAATCTTTCCAGTGTTTTGGCAGTGTCGGTTCTTGTTTCTCATGCATATATCATTATTCTTTTTACACTCACTTTATAAATTCTTGACTTTATGTCAGTGTTAATATGGCGGTTTCGCCATTTATTAAGGCGTCCAGTTATTTATTAATAGGGGAGTGCAATTAGAACGAAAAGATACAATGTTTCGGAAAAAATCAAACAAGGTTATATTTTTCTAAAACTTTTTTTGTTAGTTTATAAATATGTTAAGGTAAAAAGTTCTACTCACAAATTTCGCCGCTAATTGTTTATTAATTGTTTAAACAATAACAATTGTTTTGTATAAATAATGTTAAGAATTTGGGTGAATTTAACATTTTATTTTGATAAAAAATGTTTTTATTTTAGTTTTGATTATGCTGAACCCGAATCTGACATTACAATTTGCAAATTCAAAATGGCGGATTCAAAATGGCGTATTTTTTCCTAAAAATCCTTAAAAAGTAGTTGTAAAATCAGATTTTTTTTTAAAAAACGTTTTTGTTTACATATATGGGGATATTTTTGAGAGGTTGCTGAACCTGAATCAAATTTTGATAATTTAAATTATACAATGGCCGATCCAAAATGGCGGATAACTTAAAAAATATTTGTAAAATCATAATTTCTTTACAAAATGTATTTATTTCTACATATATTAATTTTTGAGAGCTTTAACAAACCTAACTTAAATGTTAACATTCATCATCATCATTCTCTTTGCCTTATCCCTATGCGGGGTCGGCTTCCCTAATTGCATTTCTCCACACAATTCTGTCTTGGGTCATATCAATGTTAATCCCCTTTACCAACATGTCCTGCCTTATCGCCTCCCCCCAGGTCTTCTTTGGTCTTCCTCTCCTACTCCTTCCAGGAATCTGCACTTCAGCTATTCTTCGTATTGGGTGATTAACGTCTCGACGTTGAACATGACCAAACCATCTTAACCTATGCTCTCTCATTTTGGCATCAATTGGTGCCACACCTAGACTTCCCCTAATATACTCATTTCTAATTTTATCCTTCTTTGTCACTCCACTCATCCATCTAAGCATTCTCATTTCCGCCACATGCATTCGTTGTTCCTCTTTCTTTTTCACTGCCCAACATTCAGTTCCGTACATCATAGCCGGTCTTATGGCTGTTTTATAGAATTTTCCCTTCAGCTTCATTGGAATTTTTCTGTCACACAACACACCACTCGCTTCTTTTCACTTCATCCATCCAGCCCTAATTCTACTGCATGCATCTCCATCTATTTCTCCATTACTCTGTAATACCGATCCTAGGTACTTAAAACTATTGCTTTTCACAATCATTTCACCATCCAAAGATACCATTTTATTTGTAGTAGCTCCATCTTTAAATGAACATTCCAAATACTCTGTTTTTGTCCTACTAAGTTTTAAACCTTTTTCCTCCAGAGCTTGTCTCCACTGTTCCAGTTTTTGTTCTAGGTCTCTTTCACTATTTCCTACTAACACGACATCATCAGCATACATTAAGCACCATGGAATGTTACCCTGTAGTTTCGTTGTTATCTGGTCCACAACTAATGAGAATAAATACGGACTAAGCACAGAACCTTGGTGCAATCCTACTTTCACATGAAATTTATCAGTCTCTCCCACACCTGTCCTAACACTAGTCGTTACTCCCTCATACATATCCCTCACAATCTTTACATATTCACCAGGGACTCCTTTCTTATTGAGTGCCCACCACAGAATCTCTCGAGGAACTCTATCATATGCTTTCTCAAGATCAATGAATACCATATGAGCGTTTGTTTCTTTACTCCTGTATTTTTCCATCAATTGCCTTATAATGAAAATTGCATCTGTTGTTGATCTACCCTGCATAAAGCCAAATTGATTCTCGGATATTTCGGTCTCTTCACGTATCCGTCTGTCAATTACTCTTTCCCATATTTTCATGGTGTGGCTAAGCAGTTTTATAGCCCTGTAGTTTGTACATTGTTGTATATCTCCCTTGTTTTTGTAAACAGGTACCAGTATACTGCTTCTCCATTCGTCTGGCATTTGTCCGACTTCCATAATTCTATTAAATAGACCTGCTAGCCACCTTGTTCCTGTCTCTCCCAATGCTCTCCATACTTCCCCAGGAATATCATCTGGTCCTACCGCTTTTCCTTTCTTTATTTTTTGAAGCGCTTGAGCCACTTCCTCGTTGGTTATTTTGGTGACCATTGCTGCTACTGTCTCCGTTGACTCTACAGGCTGTCTGTCAAATTCTTCATTTAATAAGCTGTCAAAGTACTTTCTCCATCTCTTTTTGACTTCCCTTTCGTGAACTAGTATTTTATTATTTTCATCTCGGATACATCTAATCTGATTAAAATCTTTTGCTTTCTTTGCTCTCTGTTTGGCTATTTTATATATCTTCGTTTCGCCTTCCCTGGTATCAAGTTGATCGTATAGGTTTGAATACGCTTCTGCTTTGGCTTTTGCTACTGCTACTTTCGCTTCCTTTTTCGCCACCATATAGTTTTGAAGATCTATGTCGGATCTGGTTTCTTGCCACTTTTTATATAATATTCTCTTCTCTTTTATTTTTCCTTGTACTTCGTTTGACCACCACCAAGTCTCTTTATCCTCAAACTTTTTTCCTGACGTTTTCCCAAGTATTTCAATAGCAGTCTCTCTAAAACTACTGGCCATTTTTCTCCAAATTGTATTAGGGCTTCCTTTCATGTTCCAACATATTTTTTCTACTATTCTTCTCCTGAATAGACCTTCTTTCTCATCTTTCAGCAGCCACCACTTGATTTTTTGTGGTCCTCTCCGATATTTTTGTTTAGTTTCGCTTTTTACTTCGATGTCCAGAAGAAGCAGCTTATGTTGTTGGCTTACTGTCTCACTCACTATTACCTTGCAGTCCTTACATTCACGTATGTCTTCTTTCCTTATCATGAAGTAGTCTATTTGGGATTGATGTTGTCCACTTTTGTAGGTAATAAGTTGAGTTTCTCTCTTTTTAAAGAATGTGTTAACAATCGCCATATCCAATGCTGTTGCTAATTCAAGCATGTCATCTCCAGCTTCATTTCTAGTTCCAAAGCCTAATCCCCCATGTATTGTTTCATATCCTGTCTTGGTTTGGCCCACATGTGCATTGAAATCACCTCCTATTATAACTTTCTCCTCTGCTGGAATATCACTCAGTACGTCTCCTAATTGATCATAGAAAGCTCTTCTTTCATTCTCACCCAGACCTGTTTGGGGAGCATACACACACACAACATTCAATACCTCTTTATCAATTACAAATTTCACTGACATCATTCTATCACTCGTTCTTACAACTTCTACTACGTTATCTTTCATTTCACTATCAGCAATTATACCAACTCCATTTCTAGTGTTACTACTCCCTACATACCACAATTTGTATCCTTCACCTAGTTCTTTCGCCCTTTGTCCTTTCCACCTAGTTTCTTGAATACAAGCAATTTGAACTCTTCTTCGTTTGAGCGCATCCACTAACTCCAGACTCTTACCTGTAAGACTACCAAGATTCCAAGACCCTATCCTAATTTTTCTAACCTGTAATGGTGTTCCCCCTGAGATAGTCCTCACCCGGAGATCCGAACGGAGGCTCATTTTACTTCCGGAACATTTTACCTCAGGAGATGCCATCATTTCAGTATAAGTTTTTATTGCGTTTGGAGAAGGTCTTTTCATTATTATGGCCTGAAAAGATTTTTGGATATTTGATGCCTGAATGCCTTTTCTATCAGCACCATACCCTGCCCTGCACGTTTAGCCAATACACCACCAATGCAACCAAAGTGCAGTATTACCCCACACCCGCCTGCATTTTTCTGTATAGGCCAGGATCCCTACTGTAAGGACTGCCCTATAAGCCAATGTATTGTTGCCCGTATCCCGCCGCTAGGAGGCACGTACTTTGGTTATTTCGGGATACTGTAATTTAAATTATACAATGGCCGATCCAAAATGGCGGATAACTTAAAAAATATTTGTAAAATCATAATTTCTTTACAAAATGTATTTATTTCTACATATATTAATTTTTGAGAGCTTTAACAAACCTAACTTAAATGTTAACATTATAAACTATAAAATGGCGGATCCAAAATGCGGATTTTTCTAAAAGAACATAAAAAAGAACATTTTTCTAAAACATTTATTGTCTTTATTTTTAACAGGTTGTTGAATCTGCATTAAAGATTAAAAATTTAAATTTCAAAATGGCGGATCCAAAATGGCGGATATTTAAATGAAAAACAAGTAGAATCCAATCAAACAAATATGGAATTTCATTCTTAAAAAAAGATAAACAAAAAATTTTCACAATAATATTAAAAATTAAAATGTATTAGAAAGAAAGAACAAATTATTCAAAACCTATCTCTTCAATATTCAAAAAATTGTTGCAATGGGATCATAAATAAAAAAGTTATTCTTAGTAAAAAGCTCTGCATATTCTAAAACTTTAAATGCAATCATAAAATATCAATTTTTATCAATTTTGTACAAGATAATATATGTCAATAAATAAAAATTTCAGTTAGGAGTAAAATACCTATAATCTTCATAATACTGAAAATTGTTATTATCGAAAGTTGTTCAGAATTAAAAACGATGTGTCAGTATGCAATTACACTCTTCTAATCGGAATATTGTGAACTATAAAGGTACATATTTTTTGCGCGAAATATAATTTTTTTACATACCTCTTATAATATTGATAAAATATAATATTTTATATTTGCATATTAAGTGTTAGACCATGCACAGCTATTTATGACGAATAACTTTCTTCATAAAATTAATAATAAAACAGTTATCATAAATAATAAGTGAAAATTTAATGATGGAGTAAAATTAATTTGAAACAATATTTAAAAAAAAACAAATTTTCGATTAGAAGGATATAATTACATATTGGAACATAGTTATTAATTCTAAAAAAATTTTATTTATAAAAATTTTCGATATTGTGAAATATAAAGGTACTTTACTCTTGAGTGAAATTCATATTTTTTGACATACCCCGTACAAAATTAACAAAATTTGATATTTGATGGTTGCATCTTATGTTATATACAATGCAGAGTATTTTATAAAGAATAACTTTTTTTCGTAAAACTGATATTAAAAAAGTTATCGATAGGTTCCAAGTTGCGCAGACATACTGTATAAGAGCTAAAAAAAAAATTTTTGTTGAACATTTATTATTGTTGAAGCTTATTATTAAATGTATTTTAGGTAAGTTTTACAGAAAAAAGTTTTGATCACTCTGTGTATACATTTTTTCAGCTGGTAATTTTCGGTTTTTGTATTACATTTTTGTTTCTTTCTTAGTTTTCTCAAAAAGAAATTGTTTCTTTCATTTTAAAACTAAAATAATACAGTGTTTTTTAAAAATTATATCCTAAGATTTAAAAAATATCAAAAAAATTGTATTAGATTTATTCAAACTTGAGCAATGCCGTCTTAAATTGGTGGGAATTCTGTAAAACTACAAAGTTTTCAAAAATTACATTTTTTGAGACATCGTATTATTTGAATTAAATTTTTGAGATTTTTTTTGAATAAAACATCGTTTAGTAAGATGATCGAGAGGTAGTTTGTGCAAATTTGAGAGTTTTATAATTAAAATTGTATTAGTTACACATTTTTAAATCATTTTTAAACAAAATTCATGTAATGCTCACTTTCCGCCCACACCGTACTTATGTACATACATTTTATTTCTTTTTATTACAACCATAAGATAGCTTATTTCATCTTCTTTTATGTCCAATTTGTAAAATTTCTTTTGATCCAGTAGTTAAAGAATTACATTTAAAAAACTCAACCGTGCACTTCTTCCAACGCTAGTTTACAGTGCGCCAATGTGCGTGAGAAGGGTGACTTTAGCGTTATAAATAAAAAATTACAGACGCTAGAGATTTAATTTTAGAAAAATCTTTATATCTTTAAGGTTTTTTTGTAAAATTTTCTGAATTTTTCAATGATCAAGTCAGTTTTTTTGTAGAAATGATATTTTCGCAGTTATTTAAAAAAACATCTAACTTCGCTGTTCATTTGTTTAATAAAAAATGAAGCACCCACTTCTCGAGTAGAACTTTTTGATATACCCTATTCCACGAACATACGCCTGTTTTGGATTACTTCGACAACGAATATTTTACTGCGTAAAATAAGAAGAACGAAAGTAAATTGCAAATTACATTGTTGTTTATTGGAATAATTATTAGCGCCATTTACTTTCGTACTTCTTATGTTGCACAGTAAAATATTCGTTGTCGAAGTAATCCAAAACAGGCGTATGTTCGTGGAATGGCCCATATGTTGTTTATTAAACATTTCTTAATGAAATTACAAAAAGTTTTATCTTGTTTGATTTTTTCCGAAGTGAAAATCTAAATGCACTCCCCTATAAGCCCATTATTAATAGACGAACGGCACACCCAAAAAAAAACGCTTATTTCTCGAGATACTGACCACGAAGAGGTGAATGGACAATTTTAGTCACACTTTATATTTTTGATGGTGCTGAAAATGAAAATGAGGTTTATTTTGAATTTTTTGTGAAGAAAAATTGTTAAAATCGCAATTTTACCCTAAAAATAAAAAATATGAAATCACGTTCTTTTGCATTTACCTCGCTACAACTCTGTTCCATTTTAATATTTTTTTCTGAAATTGCTACAGTATACAGTTCTAGCATTTCTGAAGACAACGGTACTTGCTTCGAGCTTTCAGTCTTATTCTGATGAAGGTTATGAATTTTTTTAAGTAAAAGGAGCCGATTTGTTCATTGCAAAGTTTAATCGCAAAAGTTGAGAGACGAAAACTGAAATTTAGCTTTTTAATCACGTTTGTGTATACAGAGTAGAAAGAAGTTTTTTGGAAAGTTTTAGATCAGCATGTTTTATAGAAAAAATACAGTGCAACTTTTATTATCGACATTAGAAATTTCCAAAATTCGAAACGCCTATTTTTCGAGATACTGACGTTAGGTGGTGAATGGCTAATTTTGACTTTACTTTATATTTTTGATGGTGCTGAAAACGAAATTTAAGTTTATTTTCAATGTTAGGTGGAGGAACATTGTCAAAATCGCAATTATACCCTAAAAATAAAAAACAATGAAATTACGTTTTTTACGTTTACCTCGCTTAAAACTCTGTACCATTTTAATATTTTTTTCTAAACATTGTAGAGTATATGTTGCTTACCTTTCTAAAGACAATGGTACCTGATTCATGCTTTTAGTCTTATTATAATAAAAGCTATGAATTTTTTAACGTAAAAGGTGCAGATTCGTGAATAGCAAAATTTGATCGCAAAAGTTGACTGACAAAATTTGAAACTTAGATTTTTAATTACATTCTGGTTAAAACATAGAGCAAAAAGAAGTTTTCTGGGAAGTTTTTAGATCAAAATACTTTATAGGAAACAAATGGTAACGCTAACAAAATAACGCTAATTTTTCGAGGTACTGATCATGGGTGATGAATGGAAAATTTTGGTCTTAATTTATGTTTTTGATGGTGCTGAAAAGGAAAATGAAGTTTGTTTTGAATTTTAGGTGGGAAACTTTGTCACAATCGCAATTTTACCATAATAATAAAAAAAATTAAACCACGTTTTTCTTAAAATTAAAAGTTGCACCATGTTTTTTTCTGTAACACATTTAGATCTAAACCTCCCCATAAAATTTCTTTGAACTCTATAGTTTAACATAAACGTGATCAAATGGACAAAATATAAATTTTGTCACTTAATTTTTGCGATTTAACTTTGCAATTCTCGAATCTTCACCTTTTATATAAAAAAATTCATAACTTTTATGAAGAAAAGACTGAAAGTCTACAACAGTTTTCATAGTCTTCGCAAGGGTGAGAAATATATGCTGTAAAATTTCAGAAAAGAATATTAAAATAGAACAGAGTATTTGATTTTTTTTTTCATTTTTAGGTTAAAATTGCGATTTTGACAATGTTCCCTCACATAAAATCCAAATAAACCTCATTTTCATTTTCAGCACCATCCAAAACATAAAAATAGACCAAAATTAGCTATTCACGGGACATGGTCAGTATCTCGAAAAATAAGCGCTCTTTTGGGGATGTATAACGTCTATATTAAAAGCTGCACCATTTTTTTTATTTAAACATTTGTATCGAAAACTTTCCAGAAAACTTCTTTGTACTCTATATTTTAACACAAACGTGATTAATAAGATAAATTTTAAATTTTGTCACTCACCTTTTGCGATTAAACTTAATAATTCACCAAGCTGCACCTTGTAATTTAAAAAATTCATAACTTTTACTAGAATACGACTAAAATATTGAAGCAGATACCGTTGCCTTCAGAAAAGTGGGTAATATTTACTGTGCAAACTTTAGAAAAACATATTAAAATGGACCATAGTTGTAGCGAGCTAAACGCAAAAAACGTGATTTCATAGGTAAACGCAAAAAAACGTGATTTAATTTTTTTTAGTTTTAGGGTAAAATTGCGATTTTGACAATGTTCCCCCACATGAAATGCAATATAAACCTAATTTTCGTTTTCAGCATTTTATAAACCATATAGTATGACTAAAATTGGCCGTTCACCTCTCCGTGGTCGGTACCTGGTCATTTTGGGGATGCGTGTCGATCGCCTATAAGGCATCCTGCCAGTCTATTTGCTTTTTTAATCATTATGTAGAGATCAATTATTGATCTCTCACTTATTTGTCCACGTCTGTCTAGCTGGACAGTGTTATTCCAAGGAATTTTATTTCCATGACTTGATGGATTCGACCGTTACTTGATGGAAGTTCATTTTATCTAACAATAAAACACTGAAAACGTTTGTTTTCTATACCTCCACAAAATTTATTATAACTAAGTGACTACAGCTGTTTCGGCAGAGTGCCTTTCTCAAATGATATAGTTTACAATGTGTTTGCCTTTTTAAGTCTTCAACTCGAGACAAACAGCTCCCCACTCCTCAACCTCTTCAGTTGAAGACTTAAAAAGGCAAACACATTGTAAACTATATCACTGGAGAAAGGCACTCTGCCGAAACAGCTGTAGTCACTTAGTCATAATAAATTTTGTGGAGGTATAGAAAACAAACGTTTTCAGTGTTTTATTGTTAGATTTCCATGACTTGTTCAGTACTCATACTTTCAATTTCAATTTTACGTCTGATGGGTTCTTTGCCGTTTACTGGAGTTTATTTTTCTGTGTTGAGATTGTCAAATTCTTTTGCTCTTATTTTAAATCTGTGGAATAGTATTAAGAAGACACCGATATAATATTCTTCAACTTATTATGATGGGCAATATCGAAGGACGCAGAAAATTCGTAGAAAACAGGCTACCAAATGAGTGAGACAGATTCTTAAAATTTTGTGTACAAAACTTCCAATCTGAAACCAAAGTGCTGAAGAAACGGAAAATATTAATAGGTTTAGATCGACCTCTAGTATATTATTATTGATTCTATCTAGTCATATTGGATTTTGAGATTTATGCAAACTAAGATTTAAAACATAAAACAACACATTTTCAATATAACTTATAATTATACATAAATCATTTTTCATATAAAGTCGTTATTAACTATGTATTCGCGGACAACAATACGGTACGGCGAATAAAAGCAATTATCAATTAAGTGTATAAATCTAAATTGAATTTTTAAACATATCTTGCTGCGAAACTGAACACAATAATCATGTGAATAATTATTCATTGTAATTGCACCACGCGTGAATTTTAAAAAGTCTTTTGCGATCATTTTCTAAAGCACAGCGTCCCGCAGACATCTTACGTACAGTTAAGTGATAAATGTACCTTTAAATAAAAAAAGAAAAGAATAAGACCAGGATCACCCTATTAGCCCGATCATTGAACACAAAATTTTGACAAAACAAAAAAAACAATAAATCAAGAATGAAAATTTGAGAACAGAAAATGAAAGTATTTATTATTATCAAATAACAGGCTTTTTACAAGAATGCAGAAAAGAATACAAAAAAAATTAATAGTTTTGGCATTTCTTTTGTGTAAGCAAGAACTTTCTCGTATCAACCACCAAATGTAGTCAACCATTATGTTCTCATTATATATATACCGTTGTTCGAAGTTCATTATATCTTGTTGTAGCCTTCCCCTTGCTATTCTGAATATGCACTCAAATAATTGTCTTTAAATTTCTCCATAAAGTGAGCACGCAGCACCTACGCATACTTTAAGAGACATCCTGCAACTCATGACTTTGAATCTGTCAAGCATATTAGAAATAAACTCTTTGTAATTCTCAACCTTCCTGTTGCCAAGGAAGCCATAAATCAGTGATTTAATCAGTTTTTCGTGGGTAGGTACTCAGAAGCTGTAGAAATTGTTCACTGGTCATTATTTTGCTTATTTGTGGACCGATAAAAATACCAGCTTTAATTTTAGCAGCTAACTCTTTCGGAAAAAAATAATTTTATATATTGAAAGGCCTCAGAATCTTAATGAAGAGTCTTTATAAACTACTTCATGAGACTTAATTGTATGTGCAATCAAGACGCTAAAACATGCTGGAGTTCTACAACTGGTTTATTTTTGACGTTATTTTATCCTCTTTGAAAATCGTTCCGTGGAGGACATGAGTGCATCGGCTTTACTATTCCAGAAGTAAAGATAACAAGATAGTATATCCGCCTTGTATTCCAACCAAAAAATCAACCATTTTGAAATACTCTATTACTGCCAGGCGTGCTGTTCTTATTTGAAAACTTAAAGCACCGTTTTAACACTCTCGTATGAACGTGAAATTTATTTCCATTGTGGATAAGAACTGCTTGAAAGCTTCTTTTAGAGCTATCGGTGAAAAGATGCCATTCAGAGGGAATGCAAGGGCTTCCGATTGAACAAAACAAATTTTTCATATCATTGCAATAAAAAAAGTCCGTCTTCCTTCGTAAAAAATCTAGAAAATATTTCGTGTTGCTTTATTCGGTCACTTATTTTAACATGGTTCTTGAGCAGATTCCACTTGTAGCTGTGAAGCTAATATTTCTGTTAATACTCCAGGGAAATAAGCTAGAAATAGACCATGTTCGGGACACTCAAATATGCAGGTAGTTGACTACTTTTTTAGTTATTGTAGACCTATAGGAAGAAGACCTACCTGTTTCCTGCCTAGAGTTCGCATCCGTTTTTACTTTATCGTACTATATACGTAGTATAGTATAATAGATAAAGTTATAGGATCGTGCAAAAAAAATTTTTTCAGATTTCACTTTTTTTCGACGTTTTGAGTCCCCCTGAGTCTAAAAAGCAAATAAAAAAACATGTCGGAAGTATGTACGTACGTACGTATGTCGCCACCGCCCAGCAAAAACTACTGGACCGATTTTGATGAAATTCGGTATGAGTATTTAATTTTTTTAGATACGCCCTGTATATTTTAACATATTTTGAAAGAATACAAAATTACCTTTCCAATGACATAAAATTCATTGCTGTAGCTCAAAAACTCGAAAAGTTACGGTAAATAGAAATTTTGCTATAATCTTATGTGTGTCCTCTCTCACGCGTTCATAGCAGAGCATTATTGTAGGGCAGTCAATGAGGGTATTTGGCTCCGAATTCCATCCTACTACATTGATGTACTTGATATTTTCACAGTAAGTAGGGAATAGCTCAAGAAACAAAATCTACCCTATATACTATGGCGCTTTTATCTTGGGGCGGTTCCCACTTCTTCAAGGGGGTGGAAAATTTGTTGGTCAAAATAAGCACGAAAGTGGCTAAAGAACCTATTTCTAAGCAAAAACTGGTCTATACTTTTTTTTTGGAACTCAATACTTTTTGAGTTATGCGTAGTTGAAAATTGGCCATTTTCATTGAAAAATGACACCTTTTCGGACGGATTTTTTGTGAATACCTTAAAAACTATGCATCTAACTAAAAACACTATATAAAACATTTTTTAGATTATAAATAATAAAGAGATTCGTTCCTTCGTAAATGTTCTATTTATAATACAAAAAGAGATATGGTAGGTGAAAATAGTTTGTTTTTTGGTGCATGCTCAAATTGGTGTATTCAACTTGAAATAACAGAGGAACGGTAGGTTTTAGGTGTATAATGCTACCAACACGTTTTGTAGTGTTTGAAAAGGCCTTTAAAACGAGCACCGTTAAATGTCGGTTACTTACAAACTAAGCGAGATATGGTGCAAAAAAATATATGACTAATGTACTTTAAGGAAAAATGAAAAGTATATACATTTAACTCCCCATCTACCATAATTTAAATGCATTGTTTTCCTTCTACAATACCTTTTAATATATATATAGTGTTATTTCTACTTTCAAAATGTTGAACGGGTTTAAAATGAATGGTTTTTGTAAAAAATGTGATCAAATTATAGAATGAATTTTTAAATTTTCTTAAAAATCTTCCTTTTTCTCCATGTAATTCGAAAATAAAAATATTTCACCCCTGAGAAGTGGTGGGAACTTCCCCCATGATAAAAGCGCCATAGTATATAGGATAGACTTTGAATTAGGAGATTGGGCTACTCCCAAAATTTCATTAAAATCCATGCAGTAGGATAGAATTTGGAGATAATATCTTGTTCTTAATCTCGCGCATTGACTGGCGTAATCGAAATAGAATGAAATGCAAATATTGTAAACAATTAATTTCTCAGAAAAATGAACTAATTTGAAATGAAAGTATGACTATAATATTCTATTGATTTATGCAATAATCTACACATC
This sequence comes from Diabrotica virgifera virgifera, assembly GCF_917563875.1. NCBI lineage: Eukaryota > Metazoa > Arthropoda > Insecta > Coleoptera > Chrysomelidae > Diabrotica > Diabrotica virgifera. The sequence continues at coordinate 215,533,145 of NC_065444.1, forward strand.
TATAGTGTGTCCCCGAAATATGGCATCGAACATTTTCTCAAATGCAGGAATTAATGATGCGTAGAGCCATAAAATACTTTTAAGTACAGTAGGTGTTTCTAAAATATCAAAATAACGAGTAACTTTGTTATTTTTATAGAATTCCAGTATCTAGTACCATAACGATAATAGATCGGTACGATAAAGTTCTGGGGCGGCCCTTCCGTCCAGCGTTTTTTAATTATTAACAATTTAGTGTTATTAACAGTTTTTGCACTTCATTCAAAAGTTAAATAGTTGACATAAAATTACAAAATTTAGTTTTTTAGAACATTGACAAACCTTCAAAATGACGATTTTTAAAATTTCAAAAGTTAATTTGTTAACAACAGCAAACTGCAAAATAAGTGAAAATCGTTATGTTAATACATTTCACTAAAACTACCTTAGAACTTTAATGTTTCACCCAAAGTTGGTATTAATAATTATCTAATAAAAATAATTTTTATTAAAGTGTACTTTAACTTTTTCTATGATCATTAATGATACTATGATTAAAAAAATGGATTTTTGTAAAAAAATATTTTTTCAAGGATTGTTTAAACAAATTAGACTGTTTATTATTTATAAATTTATAAACAAATTGCATATTTGTAATGTACGTAGAAATTACATACAGATTAAAAAAAGAAAAAATTAAAATCGATTGAGTTGATCCGGAGATATAGAAAATTGTAATTGAAATTGCTTTTTCGGTATTTTAACTCGGTGAATTTGTAGGTTCCCCCTAGTAACCGTTTGAACTACATATTTGAAAAATCGTAGAGGGGCTGTGGGCTGTGAAGGTACGATGTTTGTGAAAATTTTTTAACAAAAAATAAAAAGCCCATTCTTTAAAATGGCATCAATGAGATTCCTTAATTATTATAAACAAATTAGCTGTTAATTAAAAAAAATTTCAAAAATTTGTCATTAGCATTTTTGACTATATTAATTAATTTTTTTAACTTTTTTTAATAAATTTTAATACTATCTCTCTTCTACTTTCATTTGACATGCTTAGAATTGCCCTATGTTTATTGTTTTCTGTCTTATGTTATTGCAAAATAAAGGTCTATGGTATAAACAAATAGAATAACTTTTAAACTAATTAATGGATTGGTCTCAAATTTTGAGGGTTTTTTAAGTACCAAAATACCCAACTTTGGGTGAAACCCTAAAATTCTAAGATAAAATTTAGTAAAAGTTATTAACAAATATCAATTTTCATTTATTTTGCAATTTGCGAAGCAACAAATTGACTTTTAACATTTTAAAATCGGTATTTTAGAAGCTTTTTCAATGTTCTAAAAAATCAAATTTTGTAATTTTTTTGTCAACTATTTAGCTTTTAAATGGGATGCAAAAAATCGAAATAATCGCGTTTTTTGCACTAAATTATTAATAATTAAAAAACGGACGCGAACTCTAGGCAGGAAACAGGTAGGTTTTCTTCCTATAGGTCTACAATAACTAAAAAAGTATATAGTCAGCTACCTGGATATTTAAGTGTCCTGATAAAATCCTGTGGATTTCTGGATTTCTCTGGATTATAGGTAGGTTCTAATGTCTTACTGAAGCTCGATGCGCATTTGCGTGTTATCAAGCTGCGTGCACGCTGCGAGCAAGCTACGTGCGATAGCTGGCTGTTCAGCAGTATATGAGCTGTAATTAGACACTGCCCACTCGAGCTGAGCCGCGGCGTGCAAGCTGCTTGCAAGTGACTTGCTAACTGCGTCATAGCATAATAAACTGACTTGGCTTTTTTATGCTGTGACCGGGTGGACCCAGTGCACGCCAGTTTCTGCTACACCGCTACGTACACGCCTCTTGAAAACAAGTCAGGCGGTTTGGCGGTCTCTGCTGGGCAATCATTCAGTACACATTGACCGCGCGATCGATTTCAACGTAGATACAGAGCTGTTTATTTCTGACGTATATTGACCCCGAGAAACCTCTCAAATATGTATTGACGGGAAACTTGGTTTGAAAACAAGCAGCTTGCTCGCAGCGTGCACGCGACTTGAAAACACGCAAATTTGCATCGAGCTCTAGTTACTAAACTCGTCTGAATTAATGAGATGCGGTTCAACAGACGGTGATGCAATCAAAAAATCACTGCTTTCGCTACTACCTACTAGATATATGTGATAGTGGTAGTGACTGGACTAAAGACTTTGGACTAAAAGGTGCTGAAAAATTTTTACTGTGGGGTACGAGAGCAGACTTTGATGATAGATTTGGGTACTGAACCTTTTTGACATTCTTGTCAACGCGACGCTTCATCATTACACTAGAAGCACCAGAGCGGTCATTTTGACTGCTTTCTATTTTTGACACTCTGTTTTACTTTAGAAACTTGATAATTTATGACTTTTCCTAGATCTATTTCAAGATTATAATTTCTCTTTTACAGCTACTTAGAGGAATTACTTTTTAAGATATGCTAATGTCTACCTAGAATCACCATTTTGACTGCTTTCTTTTTTTGACCCTCTGTATTATTCATTCATATTTATTTTACAAAATTTATAATTTGGGACTTTAATATTTATTTGAGGATTATAATTTCTCTTTTACAGGTACTTTTACAGTATAATTACATTTTGAATATGGTTGATGTCTACCTAGAAAAATGGGGTATATAGTAATGACAAGGATTTTACTTTTTGTTCTACTTTTCTGGGAAGTTTTTACTTATTTTATGTATAAAATGCATCGAAAACATTGGTTATAAGGTAATTTGAATATACTATTTGCAAATGCGTGCTCGTATTTGACTGAGTAATAACTATTGGAGTGGTTACATAATTTGTCAGATAATGAATCTGAAATAGAATTATGTGATGAACATGTATCCAATAATGAAGATGACGAGTATGTGCCTGATAAAGTTGATCAAGGACATCCATCGGGTAGCGATTCTGAAGATGAAGTCGAGATTGAGGAGATGCTCAGTACTTCTGCTTCAACTTCGAATGCAGACTCCAATACCTCTTCAGGAATTATTACCAACCGGGTAAGAGGAATTTGCGGAAGTAGTTTAGTTAGAGAATTCCTCCATCGACACCATAGGATGGGATTTACTTTACAATAGCGCTAGTATACCAGGTTAGCCACTATATTATATATTATATTAGTTGCTTCACTAGCTTCTATTTATGTGTTCACTTATATATTCAGGTATATAATATTTTTTGGGCATATTCTTCTTTTTGATGTGTCTATCCGTGAATAGCCACATTTGGAATTCTTCCAATTTTCCTCACATATCTTTGTTCAAGGACCACGACTTAACACCACAAAAAACAACAGAGAAGACGTAACAGGTGAAAGTAAAAAACATGTGAAATTTGTCATATTACATATTGCAAATAAAATTTGTGTGGGTCTTGTACAAGCAAAATTGAAAAATTTTGCTACTGCATAAATTGTGCTTAAATAATTAAATAATTTATTTAAATTAATTAAATGCGTCTTTTAATATTAGTTATTAACTCAATATAGCACTTTGACATTAATAAACGTCAAATACGGTTGCATCTAAAATAGCTCCAGAAAAAATTAATTTTTTAGTAGTTTAACTTAAATTAATTTTATAGTGGTTTTAATTATCATTGATAAGAAGTTTCAGTCCTATGGGTTAAACAGCCTAGGCTTCTTTTCACGGTGTTTAACTTTTGTGTGAACAGTTTAAAATTTGGCCATGGTTAAACGTACCTAAATATTGACATTCAGCTCGCAGTTTTTGTGACAATTAAAACATTTAAATTTCATCGTGGGTAAAAACATTTACATATTGTAGAATAGTGATACAAAAGTGAAAATATTCTCCCCAGATGGGGGAGAATATAAAAAAGACGCCAGTGTGCGAACTAAATACTGCTGAAGTTATTAGTGATATTCTTTTTCTCATGATCATCTTTCAGTGCGTCACAGTTTTTCGATTTCTTTCTAACGTATTCAATTGTATATGACAGAAAAAAAGGCACGTCGGTGATTACTTCTAGTTCTGTGATTATTCTAGTTGTCGATAGATGGCGCCAAAATAATTTTTTTTAATTAGATAATAATATTACAAATATAATCTGTATAATTTATAAGACTATACAAATCAAAGAAAATACCATTTTATAAATGCAAGAAACACATTTGATTTGTTTTTATTCTAAATTGAAAATAAAATGTGACAACTGTCAGATTTAACTAAAATGTCATGTTAGAATAAATGTCATAAATGTGTATTATCACGGACTTACCCTTTTTCCTATCATTTGTGACGCACTGAAAAATGATCATGAAAAGGACAATAGTAATCAAGACATGGATACAGGAACTATCACCACAAATTCTTCTGCTACAAGGGAGGTAAAACTTTTTAATATTAATTGTAATAGTTACGACTTTCAAAATTGTTGTGTTTATGTTGAGAAGACCAATGATCAGAATATTTCCCGTTTGCATCCAATGGTTGTTGCAGATATTTTACACCAAAAATTAAAGATTAATAATATTAAGCAAATTAAAAGTATAGGAAAAAACCGTGTTAAAGTAATCCTCAAATCTATTTTGGATGCAAACAATTTAGTCAACAATAGTCACTTAAAGGACGATAATTTAAAAGCGTACATTCCAAATCACCTCTTGGAAATCAAAGGACTGATACGCGATGTTGATACCAAATATAATATTGACTATTTGAAAAAATATATGAGCTCTAGTTCACCAATTATTGATATTAAAAGAATGCACAGGAAAGTAGAAAAGGATGGAAATACAGAATACGTCCCTAGACGTAATGTTATAATTACTTTTGAAGGCAATTGTTTGCCAAACTATGTTGTGATAAATTATGTATTTTTCCAAGTGGAAAAATTGTTGGGTAAAGTGACGCAATGTTATAAATGCCTCAAATATGGACATATTTCTAGACAGTGTAAAGGTACACAGGAATACTGTATACAATGTGGACAAATTAAAAATGACATACATACATGTGATGAAACAAAAAAGTATTGCATACACTGTAAAACTGATAAGCATATATCGATCTCTAAAAACTGTCCTTTTTTCGAACATCAAAAAAAAAATAAAAAATATCATGATTGAACATAAAATCTCATATTTGGAGGCAAAAAATTTGAGTGACTCATCATTTTCTGGTCATATTTCTAATAACAGATTTGAAATATTGTCAAATTCAGACAAAGAATTTCCAAAATTAACTAACTCCTCTGAAGTTAGTACATCTCCTTATTTCAAGCCATTGAGGCCTCACCTACAGAAACCCAAAAGTTTTAGCCAACCAAGCTGTAGTACATCAAGCACTGAGTATAGTGCAAATAAAAAAAGAAAAGTATCGTCTCCAACTTCCGAAGATCCTACACCATATCTCATCCCTTTCAGATTTGGACCGTCTCAACCTTTACCTTCCTTAAATAAGGAAAGTTTTCCTAATACAGACAATGATAAAAATAAGTTAGTAGATTCCTTAGTACTTCTTTTCTCAAGTTTTATTCAAAATATTAATTGTTTAGAAGAGGCAAAATCACTTGACATGAATTTGTTAGCCAAAGGTATTAATAATGTTCTAGATAATATTTTAAAAAATAACTCATCTAATGACGAACAAATCTAAACTCAAAATAATACAATGGAATGCTCGATCAGCTGTTGCTAACAAAAACAGCTTTATTAACTTTTTAATAACCGAAGATATTGACATAGCTTTAATAAGTGAAACTTGGTTTAAACGGGATGTTGTATATATTTATAGAGGTTATAATGTGATACGCGAAGATCGCGATGACGGCTATTCTGGAGTTGCTATTGCTATTTTAATTAAAACTGGTATTCCTTTTGAGCGCATAACAATTAAAAAAATTATATTCAAGACTTGCTTGCTTGTGGTATTAAAATCAACTATAAACAAAGTTATTTAAGTTTACTCTCTGTATATAGGTGCCCAAAAACTAAAACCAAAACCGAAGATTGGGATAAATTATTTTCTCAACTAAAACACCCTTGTATCATTGGAGGAGATATGAATGCACATAATTCTTTGTGGGGCTCATATAAAAATGATAATATAGGCCATCAAATTGTGGAGACAATTCAGAATTTAGATTATGTAGTAATGAATAATGGACAACCAACTTGTCAAACGAGTCCAGGAAACTCAGATTCCATGATTGATGTCACGTTTTGCTCACCATCCCTTTTTGATAAAACTTCGTGGTCTGTAGATCTTGATACCTTGGGATCAAATCATTTCGTTATAAAGGTTGTGATCGATGTCTTGGGAACTAATGCTAATACCATTTATCCCAGTACTAAGTGGAACATTAAAAAAGCAAATTGGTCATTATACTCTCAGCTTGTTGATACCTTATTAAACGAAAAACCTCACACATCCTTAAATACCCAAGAAAAATATAATTTCCTTATTGACTGTATTAATGAAGCTTCTAAACAATCTATTTCTGAATATAAACCATTTAAATGCAAACGAACTCCCCCTCCGTGGTGGGATTCGGAATGTGATCAATCCGTTGCAGAAAGAAAGAAGGCATTAATAAACTATAAAAACAATTCTTCTCCTGAAAACTTTTGTAAATGCAAAGAAGTAAATGCTCGTGTCAAAAAATTCCTGAAATTAAAGGCCAAACAAAGTTGGGTTGCATGGTGTTCAAAATTAAATAAACAAACTCCATCTAGTCTTATTTGGAATCAAGCAAGAAAAATGAATAGGAAAAAAGTTAATTTTTCATTACCTCTAAGTAATTCATGGGTAGACGATTTTTTCGATAAAATAGCTCCACCTTACGTAAATAACCAGTTAGATGTTATTAATTCTAAAACGCTTCCATCTGATCAGAATCATTTTCTTCTTACACCTTTTTCGAGAACTGAATTAGAATTTGCCCTTGATAATCGCGTTAGTACCTCACCAGGATACGATGCAATCAAATATCCTACGATACAACATTTACCAGATAACGCAAAACAATTACTTTTAAATATATTTGACCAGATAATTATTGAAGGCAACAGCATAATAGATTTTAAGCGTATTATAGTCGTTCCTATTCCCAAACCGGGGAAAGACCCTAAATTAGCTGAAGCTTACCGACCGATATCATTATTATCATGTATATTGAAGACTCTCGAACGGATGGTTAAGATTAGGTTGGATTGGTGGCTAAGGGATCAAAATCCTTTACCCGCTAACCAACATGGTTTTAAAAAAGGTTATGGAACTTTAGATTCCTTAACAACTCTTGTTGTAGACATTCAGAACAGTTTTTCCAGGAACAGTTATGTGCCCGCTTTATTTTTAGACATCGAAGGTGCTTATGACTCTGTCTCTCTTTCAATTCTCCAAGAAAAAATGATTACATTTTTTAATATTCCATCACAGTTTGCTTCTAACATTGTAAACCTGTATAAAAATAGAATAATTTATTTAAAAAATAATCATACTCTTATAGGCCCTAGACTTAATAATAAAGGATTACCTCAGGGCTCCGTTTTGAGCCCTATTTTATTTAACATTTACACAGCAGATCTACACAACATCACTATTAACAATATTGCATTTAATGTTGTACAATATGCTGACGATTTCTGTTTGTACACAGAACACAAGAAATATCAGCAATCCATTGAAAACTTGAATAGTGTCTATGGTCTCCATAAAAAATGGTTTATTGAAAATGGCTTTGAATTATCATGCAGTAAATCACAAGTTTGTTTATTTACCAGACATAACTTTCCTAATATTAGCACAATCACCTTAGGTGGGCATAAATTTTCTTTTAAAAATAAAATTAAATATCTTGGAATGATACTCGACCAAAAATTGACCTGGAAGTTACATATTGACGACATGTTGAACAGGTGTAATAAGGGAATAAACTTTCTTAAATCAATTAATAGAACTTGGTGGGGATCGGATGTTGAAGTAAGTTTATTATTTTATAAAGCTTACATACGATCTATTTTCGATTACGGCAGTGTTTTGTATGGATCAGCAAATAATGCACTACTAAACAAAATCAACGTTTTACAGAATTCAGCCTTACGAATATGTCTAGGAGCTATGAGATCCACTCCAGTACAAGCTTTATATTTGGAAGCCTTGGAACCTCCTTTAAATCTAAGACGAAGTTTTTTGTCCAAAAAATATTTAATGAAAGTATACTTAATTAACCCTCTTCTATACCAAAAAATAGTGACTTTAAGTTGCCATGATCTAACCAATAAATATTGGCAAAAAATGAAATCTCCCTTACTGTGTGAAGCTTATAATCAAAATATAGTACTCTTAAAAAATATAGATAAAACGAACGACTTATTCAAAAACTACGCGTACTCTTCTTTCTTTTCTCCTACAGATATTATTGTACCAAATTATAGTGAAAACATATATTTAAATAAAAATATTCTTTTATCCATAACGAATAGTTACAATGAGTCAATAGCTCTATATACAGATGCGTCTAAATCTGCAGATGGAACTGGATGCGCCTTTTTTATACCATCGGGACATATAGAAAAGAAATTCAAACTGAAACCGGAGACTTCGATTTATACAGCAGAGGCTATTGCAATATATGAAGCTTTACTATATGTAGCTGAATTTGATTTCGCCCATATTATAATTTTGTCTGACTCCTTAGCAGTATTGAAATCTCTTGGTAAATATGGACCCCCAAACATCCAAGACTGCCCATACATTTATAAAATTAAACATATTAAACAAAATCTTTTAACCAAAGGAATCAATGTACATTTTATCTGGATTAAAGCACACGCAGGATTGGAACATAATGAGTATGTCGACTTATTAGCCAAAGAAAGCGTTTCATCCGATACCAGTATTCTACATAAAATAACACTGACTGATAGTATAATCTCTTTCAAGTCAACACTGCATCGGGAGTGGAGCTACCAGTGGAAGGAATGCTCTTTTGTGAATCAAAATAGATACTCGTTAATTCAGCCCGATATTCCCAAATTTCCTTGGTACAAGTCTTGTAGAGCTTCTAGAAAGTACATAACTTCTATTATTAGAGTACGATTCGGGCACGCATGTTATCCAAAGCATTTATTTAAAATACAGGTTTTGGATAATGATAAATGTGAGCATTGTGAAGAGGAAAGTGATTTAGATCAAATATTTTTTGGTTGTTCTAAAAATAGAATTTACTCATCTAAATTAATAAATGATTTATTAAAATGTAAAGTAGCAACTCCTTGGAATATACTATATTTATTATCACTTGGTTCTGTAGATGTATACAACTCTTTAATTAACTTTTTAAAAGACAGCAAATTATCATTATAATTCCCTTAAACATTTTTAATTAATACCTTTGGTAGTTAGTAGTTTTAGCTGTTAAGCTTAGTGTTACTTAATACCTTTTAGTTGTTATCTTTGTTTTAAACCTGTTTTGTATAACTTGATAACTTGTATTCCTTATGTGTCTGGCAGTATGACGGTAAGTCTAAGCCAAAATAAAAAAAAAAAAAAAAAAACTCAATATAGGTTTTTATCAAGTAAAAAAGAATTCAAAAACGGCTGGCAATAGAAAATTATAATACCCGTCATTTTGACCGCTGCGGTGCTTCTAGGTATGCAGAAATGCTGGTGCATTCTACTTATACAGTATGTCCCTGTAAGTTGTATCCATATGGAAAACTTTTTTATTATTAATTTTACGAAAAAAAGTTATTCTTTATAAAAAGCTCTGCATGGTCCAAAACCTAAGATTTAACCATCAAATATCAAATTTTTTGAATATTATACGAGGTATGTCAAAAAGTTTGAATTTCACTCAAGAGTAAAGTAGCTTTATTTTTCGTAATATTGGAAATTGCTATAATGAAAAGTTTTTTGGAATTAAAAACTATATTCTAATATGCAATTACATCCTTCTAATTGAAATTTTTTTTTTTTGAAAAATTATGGATAACTATCATTATTTTTTCAGTTATTTCAATTCTGATAACTCTTTTATTATTAATTTTACGAAAAAAAGTGATTCTTAATAAAAAGTTCTGAATGGTCTAAAACTTAAAATACAAACATCTTATATCAAATTTTATCAATTTTATAGGAGGTATGTCAAAAAAGATAAATTTAGATCAAAAGTAAAGTACCTTTATAGTTCAGAATATTTCAATTAGAAGGATGTAATTACATACTGAAACATAGTTTTTAATTCTAAATAACTTTTCATAATAACAATTTTCGATATTGTGAAAACTAAACGTATTTTACTCTTGAGCGAAATTCATATTTTTTGACATACCTCGTATAAAATTGATACAATTTGACATAAGATGGTTGTATTTTAGATTTTAGACCAAGCAGAACTTTTTATTAAGAATTACTTTTTTTCGAAAAATTAATAATAAAAGAGTTATCTGAATTAAAATAACTGAAAATAATGTTAGTTATCCATACTTTTTCAAAAAAAAATTTTTTCAATTAGAAGGATGTAATTGCATACTAGAATACAGTTTTTAATTCCAAACAACTTTTCATAATAGCAATTTTCAATATTGTGAAAAATAAAGCTACTTTACTCTTGAGTGAAATTCAAACTTTTTGACATACCTCGTATAATATTCAAAAAAATTGATATTTGATGGTTAAATCTTAGGTTTTGGACCATGCAGAGCTTTTTATAAAGAATAACTTTTTTTCGTAAAATTAATAATAAAGAAGTTTTCCATATGGATACAACTTACAGGGACATACTGTATATACCTTATCTATGTGTTGGTGCTTCTAGTGTTAAAGCATATGAAATAAGTCGAAAATCTATTCCACCCAAAAGCAGTGACAGAAAGTGGCTACTATTCCGATCACGGAGTATTTTAAAAAAATTGACGTTATCAAATAAATAAAATGTAAAATGTTAGTTTTGCTTTAAAATTTTGGTGCATGTTTTTCGATGTACTGAGTCTAGAGGGTTCATAAAATTAACATGTCGCACCTCCGCTCAAAGAGTGTCATAACTAAAAAAATTTCAAAATCAGTTTTATTGCACCAACATTTTAATAAAACTATAAACTCCTGCCTCACAAAGTGTCACGTCTATGGGTCAAGTATTTATCGTTAGATGGCACTAGTGTCATTAAACGATTATCCAAAATCAACGACGCACCGAACACAAAAAGTGTCACATATCGATTTGTGCAAAGCATTTGTCCATCTAAGATGTGTATAAAGTGTCGTTTGTCGAGTTAAGACAGTATATGTGATTACTTTATTCAAAACAATCTGCTTGCGTGCTAAAAAAAAAGAATGTGTGTGTGTACTTTGTACGCACGTAAGAAGTTATACTTCTATTATAATGATTTCAATGAAATAAATATACTTTGAATAGTTTATTTCTATTTTATTTAAATATTCAACTAATTTTAATGCTTATCACTTTAAAAAAATAAAAAAATAGGTCCGCATTTGAACCAAGGACCTCTCGATCCCTAGCCGAATGCTATACCAATAAGGCTACGAGCCGTCTATGTAGTCTCAAACATAATGACAATTCACTGTAACAAACAGACGATGTGAAGTATAATAAATATGAATGTTTTCATAGTAATACTTATCTTACTCCCGAGGAAGACAAGTCCAAAGACACAAAAATTATAATAAATATATTTAATAAAAACCCTAATATATTTTTTCACACCTTTTTTTGCACTGATGTATTTATACATAACTTGAAAGATTTAGCATATCCATACTGTCTGTGTGCGCATGCGCGCTGAATAATAAAAATTCACTGCCAATCGCGCCTAAAGAATTATAACTTCAAAAAAGTGCCACATTTATCACTTATTTATCATTTTTCTTGCAGTATTTTGTGTTTATTGTGCTTGTATTTAAAGTTACAACACTAAAAAGTATAAGTCTGTTAACCAGATAATGATATTATATTCTGTACTGCAAGTGTCACTTTTGATATTAAACCGGGTGTTCACTTATATTTTTCCCCATTTTAAATGCCTATAACTTTTAAACGGCTTAAGATAGAAATATGCGGTTTTCGATGAAATGTTTTATTTTAGTAAAAGTTTTGTCTGAATGGATTGAATTTTTTATATCTCTTTCAAATACGAAAAGAAAAATGGCGGATTTTTGAAAAAAACGTTGTTGACTTTTTTTAAAGGAACACCCAGTATATTTTCTGTAACTTGAAAGAAAGGTCATTCACCTATCCAGCGATATAAAGCTTTTCAAAATCGGTTTTCAAATCACTGAGTAATTAATTTTTAAAATGAGCGGTGCAACGTGGATATCACATAACTAAATAACATAACTATAGTCCAGAAAGCCACTGCGCATCCGCTAGGAAAAATATTCTAATTCGGAATTTTTGCACAATCTTACTCAAAAAGAACTCCTTTTAACAAATTTGCATGTTGCCAGGACCAAAAAGTGGTCAAAAATTTTTTAAACGTTTTTTTTTTGTTTTTTTCCTAAAATTACTTTTTTTGCATGGAAAAAAGTTTTTTTAGGTTTTTTTGGATCATTTCAAACAGAAAAGGTTTTTAGTGACTTTTCTCTAAAAATGATAGTTTTTGACATATAAGCGATTAAAAATTGAAAAATTGCGAAATCGGCCATTTTTAACCCTCAAAGCTATGTGCAAAACTGAAAATTTGAATGTTCTTAAGGTAAGCAGATATTCTTTAAACATCGATTGATTAAATCCCGAAGAGTTTTCTGCAATACAATATTCAAAACTCCTTTGTTTTTTAATTGCTAATCAAGCGTGCGCGACACTATTTTCCACCGACAGTATGGTGCAAATGAAAGGAATAAATTCGTTATTTCGTAAACCGATGCCTTTAAGGAAAAATCCCGAAACAGGTCGATCTTTATTTTTAAGTTATAATATTGTGGCATATATGGTATACTAGTGACGTCATCCATCTGGACGTGATGACGTAATCGATGATTTTTTTAAACGAGAATAGGGGTCGTGTGCTAGCTCATTTGAAAGGTTCTTCGATTCTCTATTTAGTAATATAAACATTTACATAATTATTTACATAGGGTGTCCAAAAAATTTTTATTAAATTAAATTATTTGACAAAAAAAGAAGTAGAACGACACCCTGTAAAAATAGTTATGTAAATGTTTACATTATTGAATAGAGAATTGAAGAACCTTTCAAATGAGCTACCACACGACCGCTATTCTTATTTAAAAAAATCATCGATTACGTCATCACGCCGAGACGGATGACGTCACTACTACACCATATATGCCACAATATCACAACTTAAAAATAAAAATCGACCTGTTTCGGGATTTTTCCTTAAAGTCGCCGTTACGAAATAACGAATTTATTCCTTTCATTTGCACCATACTGTCGGTGGAAAATAGTGTCGCGCACGCTTGAATAGCAATTAATAAACAAAGGAGTTTTGAATATTTTATTGCAAAAAACTCTTCGGGATTTCATCAATAGATGTTTAAAGAATATCTACCTACCTTGGCAACATTAGGATTTTCAGTTTTTTACATAGTTTTTGAGGGTTAAAAATGGCCGATTTCGCAATTTTTCAATTTTTAATCGCTTATATATCAAAAACTATCATTTTTAGAGAAAAGTCACTAAAGACCTTTTCTGTTTGGAATGATTCAAAAAACCTAAAAAAACTTTTTTCCATGCAAAAAAAATAATTTTGAGAAAAAAACAAAAAAAAACGTTTAAAAAATTTTTGACCACCTTTTGGTCCTGGCAACATGCAAATTTGTTAAAAGGAGTCCTTTTTGAGTAAGATTGCGCAAAAAATCCGAATTAGAATATTTTTTCTAGCGGATGCGCAGTGGCTTTCTGGACTACTAAGCAAAATAATATTATGTTATGTGATTTCCACATTGCATCTTTCATTTTAAAAATTATTTGCTCAGCCATTTGACAACCGATTTTAAAAAATTTAATATCGCTAGATAGGTAAATGAGCGTTTTTTCAAGCTACAAAACAATATATTGGTGTTTCAATAAAAAAAGTCAACAACGTTTTTTTTTTTTTCAAAAATCCGCCATTTTTTATTTAAAAGCGACATAAAAATGGTCATTTACCTAAAAACTTGACAAATCGGTCATTTCCCTATCCAACGATATAATTTTTTTTAAAATCGGTGGTCAAATGACTGAGCAATTAATTTTAAAATGAGAGATGCAATGTGGAAATCACATAACATAATATCAATTTGCTTAGTTATGTTATTTAGGTATGTGATATCCACATTGCACCTCTCATTTTAAAAATTTATTACTCAGTGATTTGACAACCGATTTTAAAAAACTTTATATCGCTGGATAGGTGAATGATCTTACTTTCAATTTACAAAAAAATATACTGGATGTTCCATTAAAAAAAGTCAAGTATATTCAAATGGGAAATAAGCCACAATTTTACCTAAAAATGATTTTATTAACGTTTCGACGCCCAAGTCGGGTGTCGTTGTCAAAATACAAAATAATACTAAATAAACAAAAATGTTGTTGCTTAGTAAAAAATTCTTCTAATAATTTATTTAATCTGACTCATTTATATCGGCCATTCAGACACGTATTATACATTTTAAAGTAGACGACTTTAAAATGATATTGCCAATATTGATGAGTTGCGTTCCTGGGACGACTTTACTAAAAGATAGTTCATTCGATTACATGAAATCAAGCCCAACTCAAGAATATCCGCCACAAAAAATCATAGCATGTGATCTGTCTTTAAAAAGACAATCAAATGCAACGGTGGCACTGAAATTCTCGCGTTAGAGATTCCATAGTAAATCACGAGGGAAAACCAGGAAAAACCTCGTGATACTATCCCGACATCGTAAGTATTTGGGTTTACATTTAGTTTACTCTCAAAAAAAAATTAGTCTTATATAAAAAATAGAGAATTTGATAGATCTCAAATATGTTAACACGCATGGGATAATGAACATAGAGTTCAGTGGATAGATTCAAGTATAGTCCTAAAAGAAGCAGATAGTAAAAAGAGAAAAATCAAAGAAGCGGCTCTAATTATGCTAAATGAAACCAATTGTGTCGCAAATTCCTCGGTAGAATGCAGTAGGATGTGGTTACCCATATTAAAGGAGGAAATCAATAGAAAGAAAATACCACAATTAATAAATCAGTAACAAATCGAGTACAATTTAGTATTTTAGTATTATTTAAAATTTAAAATATCAAGTCAGAATTTGGTATTAGTTTTGAGAGTAAACTAAATGTAAACCCAAATACTTACGATGTCGGGATAGTATCACGAGGTTTTTCCTGGTTTTCCCTCGTGATTTGCTATGGAATCTAACGCGAGAATTTCAGTGCCATCGTTGCATTTGATTGTCTTTTTAAAGACAGATCACATGCTATGATTTTTTGTGGCGGATATTCTTGAGTTGGGATTGATTTCATGTAATCGAATGAACTATCTTTTAGTAAAGTCGTCCCAGGAACGCAACTCATCAATATTGGCAATATCATTTTAAAGTCGTCTACTTTAAAATGTATAATACGTGTCTGAATTGCCGATATAAATGAGTCAGATTAAATAAATTATTAGAAGAATTTTTTACTAAGCAACAACATGTTTGTTTATTTAGTATTATTTTGTATTTTGACAACGACACCCGACTTGGGCGTCGAAACGTTAATAAAATCATTTTTAGGTAAAATTATGGCTTATTTCCCATTTGAATATACTTGATTATAAAAATGCCACAAGAAAATAGCTTCAGAACAACATTAAAAAAAAAGTCAACAACGTTTTTTTCAAAAATCCGACATTTTCCTTTTCGTATTTGAAAGGGATATAAAAAATTCAGTGCATTCAGACAAAACTTTTACTGAAATAAAACATTTCAGAGAAAACCGCATATTTCTATCTTGAGCCGTTTAGAAGTTATAGGTAGTTAAAATGGGGGAAAATATAAGTGGAAACCCGGTATAATATTTCGTAAATTTTTCGTTATTCAATCTGTATAGCGTCACAATTCAAAAAAATTTTTTAATATTTTTAATTAATACGCTATTATTATAAAGCTTCAAAATCCATTGTAACTGACTAAAATAGTTATTATTCTAATTTGAATAGTTTTTGAATTAAACCCAAAAATGTTATAGGACAAACTTTAAACATCGTTTTCTATAAACTTTGCTTTTTTGACTTATGACACTCTTTGAGCGGAGGTGCGATGTGTCTTTACTTAATAACAGGCGGTAGTTGGTTTGTCTTTAGGTTCGTGCGTGGAAGATAATGATGCTAGATAAAAAGTATGTGTTTTATCTGGCCAGGTATTAATGACGCACGGGTAAAAAATGCTGGACTTAAGTGTATACAAAAGCAAAACTTTATTTATTATTTATGCGGTTTCTGCTTAACCCGGCATTGGTCGCTAGGCTGGTTGTTACGCGAGTGGTCGCGCGTGAGATTTTCTTTCACATATCCAACTTTTGCCTTCCTTTACAAAATTTTACAAAAAAGATGAGGTTTCATCATCGATAAAGCCATTTGCTTTAAAAAGACACGATGTTTTTCTTTTATTATTATTATCTTTATATAAAATGTGACTATTGATGCCGCCAATATTTAACATTGAAAAATATGTGTTAAGTGACCATCTACAACTAACCCGTGAAACAGAATATAGGATTTTCATATCATCGACCACATCCACGCCACCTTTTATTACATCATAAAAGGATATTATTTTAGATTTTAAGGGGAATAATCAAATTAATTTTTATTAAACTGGCGTCACCAACTGTGACGCCAGTGGTCGCTTGATGAGAGAATCTCTCACATGAAGCGCACTGACTCAACAAAATGGTGATACTAAGAAGACTGAGTCACTATCTGAGCGGACGAGTCTATTAGATTGTCGAGGGAGGATAGTTATGAGTAGGGAACGGATTTATATGCGATCAATTTTGATGAAATATGCGCATATATATGCAGTAAAAAATTACGAAATATGCGCAAGATATGCATAAAAATTAAAAAAAATGCGCATATCGAGAAACCACAAATTTTCTGTTCTATTCTATTCTAGGGGGTTCTTTTAAGGGGGGGGCGGCAATCTTATTTATTATTTTTCAAATAAAATCATTATTTTTTATATATTATGCAATTTATTCACATTTTTGAAGTTATACTTCTTTAGGCGCGATTGAGATTGAGGGTGAATTTATATTGATCTGCGCGCATGCGCACACCGACAGTTTGGTATTAGTCTTTATACGGGCTCTGATTGGGTGTTGAAATGATCTGTCAATAATTGTTCAATATGGAGGTTATCGGTAAACAAAAATGTTGTATAATATATTAGATTTTATTGTTGTGAGGACAGAAATAAAATCAAATTTATAATTATAGTGACTTTAAATAGTTTTGGAAAGCCACAGGTACGTAATTCTAAATGTTTCAGTTGTATTCCAATAAAAAATTATCTTCATACCTATTTGGAACATGTAAAAAAAAATAATGTACTTACCTAGTAGTTGCTATGCTATACCCCTAGTAGGCAATGCTTTAATTTACATAATCTGATTACGAACAAACTTTCTACAAATTTTCATCTAATGTACCGTTTTCTTACTCTATATATTGTTGTATATTAATTCGACAAAAATCAAACTAATAAAATTCATATAAACAAAATGTCAAAAAGTTGTTCAGTTTGTGTATATTCCCATATGACGTATACGCGAAGGTGGTGCAGTTTGAAATCGCTTCGACTCTCGTACGGCGGGATACACGGGAAGTAGGTTCAAGCCCAATGCAAGTTATATCATTTTTTTATTTTTTTATAGATTTTATGATTGTAAGTATATTATTATATAATTTTTCAGAAAATACGTATTTAATTAAAATTTTTGGCAACAATTATTGTTCAGAAATCATTTGTGGCATTTTTCAATGTGTTTGTGTGTGTTTTATTTTTTTAATTTTTGGTATTGTTTTAATAAAAATTTTTGGAAAGTAGTAGAGAAACTGTTTAAAGTATATTGATTTCGTTGAAATCATATAATAGAAGTATAATTTCTTACGTGCGTACAAAGTACACACATTCTTTTTTTACAAAAACTGATACCAAGAGTTACCTATTTAAAATAAAACAACAATATCACTATTATATCTTCGATTATAATTCACTACAATGTGTTTTTCTAAATTTTTTACGAGGAAACATTTTCTTTGATTAGATAAAATATTTTTATAACTAGAAAAACTCCTTTCAACATCAACATAAATAATTGGGGCGTATTTAAAATAACTTGTTACAGCCGAAAATTCTGCAGCAAAATCAGTTGCAAAATTTCCATTAAAAATTTCGCATATTATGTCCTCAAAAGTGTTAAAGCCGTTTAAAGACGGGATCTGATCTAAAGCACGAATATTTCAATTTCCGTTAGAAAATCGTAAAATTATGGTTAAAGGTGTAAATTCTCTTAACAATAGGGGATTTAAAAGAATCACCAGAATTATAGCTATTAAATTGGGATAAAAATTGTACTAAATATAATAAAAGTAAATAAAATTCGTATTTCCCGGTAAACCATCCTTCATCATTTTAACAGCCTACAATCATTTTATAACGGCGTACTATAAGCACTTAAGTACTTTGTGTAAAGATCGGGTATTTTCTAAGAAAAAATGAAAAGGCCGTGTGAGCCGTCTCTCTTCAGGTAGTTCTCGAATTAATAGATAGGACAGCCTGTGCGGGGAAATATTTTGTGTCGAATTAAAAAATTTAAATTTTTTTTGGACTTAAATGTTTTTAAATAGGAACAAAATATGCATGTTTCTTTAAAAATTTGCAAACTTTAGTAAAGTTCTCAAATATGCGAAATATGCATGCAATATGCATTTAGCATTAAATCCGCTCCCTAGTTATGAGACTAGAAGGAACTACAGCGCGTATAATTTCCCAGAAAAAAAGTTGTGCGCAATTTTCTGAAACCGTGAGAGAAAATCTCATATAGCGACCACTCGCGGGTTAATTTCCGATATACAAACAGAAAGTCTTTACCAAATAACAGACTTAAAGTATTTTTTGTGACCTGTGTAATAGAAACTTTTATCTACTTATTCCCAAATTTTCATCCTTTTTCGGTCAAAGTTTTTTTGATCGGGCTATATTGGGTACTCAATAACGCTGCAATTTTTATGTGCCTTTCAAGTAGGAGTGTAGGATTAATTACAAAAGTGATTAATCGCTAAGTCATTATAGGTTATAGAAATTATTGAAGACATTTTTTATACAACACCTACTTTTAATGGTCTTAAACACGCAACATTATTCCTATGTGGAGCATTCTTTTGATCGGGCCCTGACAATGAAAAACGAATTAAGATTAAGCGCACAACGTTTAGCAATAATGAACTTTTAACGTGTCTGAAAAACGCAGTTTTGAAATTTCTTTATTAGAGCGTACACTGCGAGAGATACTTTGGATTAATTAAAAAGAAATCAATCAATTACACATATGTAATAATCGTTACAAAGGAATAAAGCATTACGAAAGAGGTAAGTCATTTAAGTTAACATTAAAAATATATGCATAATTTATTCTATTGTTTGGAATGAAAACTGAGTTTTTTAATTATTTATTTACAAAGCTCAACAGAGTTTGAAGGCCTAGGGATAAAATACAATTATTAATATAATACTTACCTAGTAAAAAACTTGTATCAAGTGCGATGGCTTCTTGTCGAATCGTGCTCCTTTTCTACTCAATTGGCTTACTATTCTCCTCCGTTCATGCCTATTTGTTGCTCTTATTTCCCAATTATTCATTCCTTTTTTTCTGAGATCTCATACGCTATTACATCATCTTTTTCTTGGTTGTCCTTTTCTTCTTTTCGTGATTGGGTCCCGTTTTAGGATCATCTTTGGCATCATCTTCCTGTTCATTCTCATCACGTGTCCCATTCACCTCATTCCCGATGCTTTTATGAAGCGACCGATGCTTGTTTCGTTATACAATTCGTCTAGCTCCTTGTTTATTCATCGCACCCAACGGTCACCGTGTTTTTGCCTCCATGTAGCTCTGAGAATTTTCCTTTCCCATCTTTTCAATTTTTCCGTATTTGGTTTTTTGTCCATACTTCACTACCATATGTCACTGTATTACCGTTTTATATGTATATTCATACCTTTATTTTTCTCGATTCATATTTCGATTTAATCAGTGGTTTCAGGCTTCCCATCTTTTTATTTCCCTTTACCAATCTGGCATTCAGTTCACATTCTTCCTGACGTTTTTCTTCTGCAATAACGCCCAGATACACAAAATGGATCATTATCTCGAAATTATATTCCCTGGCCACTCACTTACGGATAACGAAGAGGCCTGGCGCCTGACAAGCCCTTAACCGAAGGTCAAAACTACCACCCACACGCAGTTGTCATTCAGACCTTGGCGCGATCGCTTCACAAAACTGCAAGTGTGTGACATCTGTACTGCAGATCGTTAACGTAACTGGCATCGATCGGCAAATCGGATTTTTAAAGAGAAAATGGCAAACAAGAACGCAAAGAATCCTGAGTTTTTACGTCAATTTATTGATATTTATCAATCACATCCTTGCCTATGGAAGGTTAAAGATAAATGTACGCGAATCGGGATTTAAGAGAGAAAGGTAAAAACCTTAATGTTGCAGTTAGTCTCTCTTCCGCACTAATGGCACTTCTCATTCTAGTGTTTTGTTACTTTATTAAAGGTGTCACTAGTTTTAATAGATTTTTAAAACATGTTTCATCCATTTTTAAATCTTCTATAATCTTCCGTACAGGAAAGTTTTAATTCTGCCATAAATACCATGTGACATAAAGATAACCTGTTTCTTTTTATGAGCCAATCTTTAACCCAGTACGCTCTTTTCTTTTTCTTCCGGCTTTCTAGCACAATTATTAACGAACACGCTTTTTTTCGTGAGAGGGACATGCTTTCTCGTCGATAATTGCACTGTGTGTGGCAAGAGTTACGATTCCCTACAGATCTTTACCTGAAGAAAAAGGTCGTCAGATAACGAACTGATTCTAGTGTGTGTCGGTTTTCGATAACGGCCTTCAGTCTTGGCCTGCATACCATATCCTCTTCGTTATCCGTAAGTGAGTGGCCAGCATAAACTGTCAGGCGACAGTTTCAAACGAGTATCATTTACTTTTACTATTCCTGGTTGACTTCTAGGTCAAAATATTTTGCCTCATTTTCTAATATATTTATAACATTTATTAATTATTCTTTTATGGTTTTCGTTAGAACAGCAAGATCATCAGCGAAGGCCAGATATTGATGTGTTTTAAGTCCGCTATTTCTAATTATTGTTTCCAATATCAAACTAAAAAGCACCTTAGATAACGGATCTCCTTGTCTAAGACCTCTGTTCACTTCAAATTCATCTGACGAAAATCATCTGCATAATACATGATTTCGTGTATTATTCAGAGTAACTATTTCTTATCTTATTAACTCTAAATCCGGTCTAAAATACTTCTGTAAGTGTTACATGCTAATCTATCCCCCTTTTTGTGAAAACTAGACGAAAAAATTTTACCAATTGGGGTTTTTCAGTAATGCTGTCTATCATAAATAGTGACAGACAAGACACTATAGCTTATACAGGTATATATATAAAACTAATATTTACTGAAAGGATATTATTATTAAATCATACAGAAGTAAAAAACTTCGTTTGTACAATGGTAAAAAAGTTTATTAAAAACCATTAAAAGTCATCCAAAAGGATTCGCAAAACGTTTTCGATCTAGATCAGATCATCTTCAGTGCGTTCTGCTTAGTACATGACACTAGCAACCTTATGAAATTGGTAACATCGAGAAATATTGTTTACATGATACTTATATAATATTTATAGCGACTCCAAGTCGAAGTTAAAAGATTGAATGTGTTAGGAGTGCTCAAAAGGCAACATATATTGCCCAGAAGAAGAGAAGGCATGGAACGAATTATAGTTGAAAGCAACGTAGCGGGCAAAAGATCCAGAGAAAGATCTCCAGTACGGTGGTCGGACCAAATAAAGGACATGACTGGTTACTCATTCTCCGAAGCAAAACAATACGCGCTGGAGATAGATAATTTGACATAAATAGTCAAACAAATTACACGACGCCACTACGTCCTTACGAAGGAGAAAAGATAGGGGAGGAAAATTTCTAATGTAATTTGTCGGTGGTAGTCTGACTTTTAAAATATATGTCGGTCTAGTATTGTCCTTACAACACCACTAAAATTATAATTCTCGCGTTTTTTAATTCATTTCAAATATAGAGTTATGATAAATTAAGTATGTATTATTATGTAGTTAATATGCTGTATGCTTTACTTTTTCAATAAAATCTTCAATAAACATTTTTTATTAGATTCTAGTTGATATTCCATGCAACAGTTTTAATTGGTAAACAAATCTCGGTTACCATTATAGTCGCAATTCATTTTAAAATGAATTTTATCTCCTCATTGGTAATAGAAACAGGTTTAAAAAACCGTAATGTACAACTTAATATTATTTTAATTGTGTTTAACTGCTTGTAATTCCGATGTAATGTTAAATTAATGCATCATAAACCTCATTCCTCATATCTTTTTACACAATTACTTTATGAATGAATATAATAAGGTATGTTGTATAATCTGGGTACTTAAGTGTATTTATTGGAAAGTGCGTATGCATTATCGAAGGAAAACAACTAAAGATGATAGAGCGCATTACATTTTAATAAAGAAGGGCGGTGAAAATGAAAATATTAAATTATCAGTTATTTTTATAGTATATACTATATTACAAGGGACAGTTTAAATAAATTAATAATAGGCCATCAGCATCATGAAATAATTTTATAATGCCCTGTGGTCATCCGATGATGTTTGAGTTGTAGAATACCCACAATTGTAAAAATCATGTAACAACTGGACTCAACTTATCAAAAAGTTATCTTCTTCGTCTTCTTCTACTTCAAGTGCCATCTCCGTGACGGGGGTCGGCATTCATCATGGCTATTCGGACTTTACAGACGGCTGCTCTGAAAAGTTCATTTGATGTACAGGGTTATTCACTATATTTTGACCCCCCTGTAAACTGCTTCATTTACAGAATTAGAAAAAAATGTTAAATACAAAAGTTATTCGATTTTTAAATTATTTTTGACATATATATCATACTAGTGACGTCATCCATCTGAGCGTGATGACGTAATCGACTATTGTTTTAGGTCAGAATAGGGGTCGTGTGCTAGCTCATTTGAAAGGTTATTCAATTATCTATTCAGTAATATAAACAATTAGATAATTATTTATACAAGGTGCCAAAAAAAATTTTTTTTAATTAAATTAATTAACACAAAAAGAAGAGTGTATGTAATTTATTTAATTTAAAATACATTCTACTGCTGTCAGAAAACAGAAATAAATGTTAATTGAACAAATAAACATTACTTCTCACTTAAATTCAATGTTCAAGCTGCCACCCATCTGCCTCTTGGCAGTTTAAACATTGAATTTAAGCAGAAAGCAATGTTTATTTGTGCAATAGAATAGAATAAAATAGAAATATGCTTTATTGCCATGAAAAATTTTACAATTTTATCGACAAAGCTTATAAATAGTCAAAAAAACAAAACAGTAACAATCCAATTTACTAAAATTACATAAATCGTCAATATATTTAAATAATAATAATAATAATGAAGTTAAAACAGAAATAATCAATTGCAAAAATTTAAATAAATTGCAAATGCATAGTCTACCTAATAATTAATAAAAAAAGGTTTAAAAGTTAACAAGTTAAGCTGCTGCATTTGACGCCCCAATATAGATAAAAAAATAATAAAAATACTACTTGTGCAAAGGGTAATTTCTTAGTTATTGACTAAAAAAATCTTCTACTGAATAATATGGTCTTTCAGACAGGTAGGCTTTTGTCAGTTTACGGAATTTGGGGAAAGATGGTGCAGATTTTAGTTGTAGGGGGAGATGGTTGTACATTTTTTTTGCGGAATATAATATCGATTTCTTTACTAACTCCGAGGACGGGGCACAGTGGTCCTTTCTGACGATCTATGGTTGCAAAAGTATTACACCACAATTAGTCGGAGAGATAGAAGCGGATTTTGTGCGTGATAAGTAATATGGAAAAACTATACGGGAATATGTTGAATTAGTTGTGTACATGACTTTCCCCAACAGCCGGAAACCAGAGCGGGGGACGAGGGTAGTTATGAGGGGTCAAAGTCGCGGTTTTTATTATTTTTTTTGTGACGCTCATGATCGAGATGCACCAAAATTTGGGAATAAGTAGGTCATGACGTAACTAAGTAAAATCTCCAGGGGTGGAACGCTGCGTGGCCGACAAAGGGATGGGGGTAGGGGTGAATATAAGAAATATAAAGGTTTTTTTTGCGACGTTCGTGACTGAGATAGTGCACCAAAATTTGGTAATAAGTAGACCATGACATAACTAAGTAAAATCCCCAGAGCCGGAAACCAGAGTGGGGGACGAGGGTAGTTATAAGTAGTCAAATTCGCGGTTTTTATTATTTTTTTTTTGTGACGCTCATGATCGAGAAAGAAAAGTAGGTCGTGACGTAAGTAAGTACAATCTCCAGGGGCGGAACGTTGCGTGCCGACAAAGGGATGGGGGCAGGGGTGAATATAAAAATTATAAGGGATTTTTGTGACGTTCGTGATCGAGATAGTGAACCAAAATTTGGGAGTAAGTAGATCATGACGTAACTAAGCAAAATCTCCAGGGGTGGAAACCAGAGTTGGGGATGAGGGTAGTTTTAAGGGATGAAAGTCACAGTTTGTATTAATTTTTGTGACGCATTACAACATTTGCCCGCCACGTAGGGTTCCGCCTCTAGAGAATTTACTTAGTAATGTCATGATCTACTTATTCCCAAATTTTGGTGCATTATCTCCATCATTAGCGTCACAAAAGAAATAATAAAAACCGCGACTTTGACCCCTAATATCCCCCACTCTGGTTTCCGGCCGTTGGGGAGTCATGTACACAATTAATTCAATATATCCCCGTATAGTTTTTCGATATTACTTATCACGCACAAAATCCGCTCCCAGCTCTTAGACTAAATATAAGGGACTGAAAATTCGTATACAGGTAAAACATTGTTGTATAATGTAAAATACAAGAACCTACAAAAATTAAAAAATATAGAAAGAGCACGTTCGAGCACACAAGAGTAACTTTTTCTGAGAGATAAATAAATAAAGTAACAATAAAAAAATAGTTTAGCAACACTCCCGAACAATCCCAAAAGTTCTACTCTATTAAAATCTTTACAAATTCTTATTTTAGTGCTAATCTATCATCATCTTAACAATCAAATATTTTTTTATCAACAGAGGTACAACTATTGTTTTATAATTATTGTAAATATACATGTTCGCTCGACTTCCATTTCAAAAAAATATTAAAATAACAGTTTTAGGTACATTTAAATTCACTTTGAAAGGGCGCGGGCGCTGGTAAATTGCCTGAAACTACTGAGCGTAAGTTCGGTAAAGAAGTACAACTTTCGGTTTCAATTGTTCACTTCGAGGTGGAAGTTGAGTTCTAAGAACGATTTATTTTGTTTACCTGGTTATCTAGGTATTCAATGAGTGTCATTAAAACCAATTATTTAAAGATGAATTTTATACCTTTTGCAAGCATAGATTATGAAAAAGGACCACCGTGCGGGGTCGGCAAATAGACGTCAAACGTAGAATTTCTCGTGAAGTAGTCATGATTAGGTCTTGGTGGAAAGACATGTAGATGTTTACGAATTTTTTTGGTATTGTAATATAATTAAAATCCTTCTAAACATTTAACGTTCTATGTTTTGGCTATATGTCGGCAAATTTTCAGCCAAATCGATTATGATGTATTTTGGGAATGGAGGAAAATGTAAAAATTAACGTTTTCTACACTATAAAATTTGACCAAAAACTTGTTTTAAATCAAAATAACTTGTGATAATGCAATATAATGACATTTTTGAGTCCCTTCTATTATAATATGTTTTCCATTGATACTTTTCGATAGAAAATGAAAATTTGTTTAAATAAATACCAAATCACTGTAAAATCGGTTAAAATAACATTTTGAAAAAAAAGAAGAAGAAGAAGAAGAAGAAGAAGAAGAAGAAGAATAAGGAGACAATTCGACCTTAAATGTTTTATTTCTACATCTCGCAGATGCTATAAACCAATTTTTCAGACAAATCGGAGTTCCAAAATTTTTTTTGATCCAAAATTGAGTGATTTGAAATGGAATCACCCCTTCTCATTTTGTTAAAATTTGCCTTTTCTATTCTAATTTTAATTTCCTGGAAGTAATCATTTGTGGACTTGATCATTTTTCAAAATATGAATATTGGTCAACTCGTTCGACATTGGTTCCGTTTGTGAGGAGATTCTCGTTATTTCTTTGAATTTTAGATATTCTCATAAATTTTGTCTTCTTAATGTTCATTGATGTTCATTCTTAGTCCGTATTCTTGGCCATACACCGCTATTCTGTTCACGAGGCTCTGAAGATCTTCAATAGTTTCGGCTAAGAGGACAGTGCCATCCGCATCTCTGATGTTGTTAATGGGCAATCCATTTATCTTTATTCCAGCTGTCTCGCCCTTAAGAGTATTTCAAGGGCACTTTTTATGATCTCTTGCGAGTAAGCATTAAAAAGGATTGGCGATAATACGCATCCCTGTCTCACCCCACTTCTAACTTCAATCTCCTCTGAAAGCTGTTCGTTAACACGTACTTTTGCTCGCTGCTTGTAATATAGATTCGATAAAATATGATCCTGAGGTCATTGTCGTCTAACTTCTTTCTTGTCGTATATTCATTAATTGATCGTGTCGTACTTTATCGAATTCTTTTTATAGTCAGTAAAACCCGCATATGTAGCTTAATTGATGTCCAGGCACCTTTGTATTAGTATATTAAGAGAAAAAAGAGCTTCACACGTTCCTAGGCCTTTGAGAAACCCCCAGTTTATGATATATACGGTTATAGATGACTTCGAAATGCTGCAAAGACGAGGATCTATACTATAATATAATATATCTCTTCACATAAAATAGTATAAGGTAAACTTTGCGGTCTGAATGAATTTAGAATCAGTGGAATGTTGTCACATCAGAAATGTAGATATGTCTTGAGTTCAGCACCAGAATTAAATCGACTACAATTCATAAGTGTTAAATATAAAGGCATTTATTTATACATTACGTTGGTGCTCCGTGCTCCGTGCGCTCGGCGATCCAATCGGTGGCAGTTTATATGTAGAGGAGCGCATGTCATATCCGTTGGAGCAGTTACACAGAGCACAGAGCAGCAACGTAATTGATAGGTGCCTTAACAATGCGTTGCATGATAATAAAAGAAATCTTCCAGATGATGCGACTGGTGTCCGACACTGATTTGATATATTATTAACAAAGTAAGTTATCAATTGAAGTATGTAGCACAGAAAACGACAATAAATATATCGTCTCCATACCACCAGATTAACAACAGGTGGAATACTTTCTTTGGTTACACCCCCTGAGATTTTCAAACTTTATAAATAAAACAGGATGCCGAGGAAATTGAGATGAGAGAATTTTAAATAATTCACAACTCATCTGCTCAGCCTGGTAAAAGTTTTAACAACAAAAGATTCCTTTAATCAAACAGGATGCCGAGGAAATATTTCCTCGGCATCCTCGGCATCCTGTGTGATTTATAAATTTTGAAAATCTCAGGAGGTGTAACCAAAGAAAGTATTCCACCTGTTGTCAATCTGGTGGTATGGAGACGATATTTATTGTCGTTTTCTGTGCTACTTCGATTGATAACTTACTTTGTTTTTCGGTAGATGGCTCTAGTTCATCCGTGACATTTCTTTCTTTGCAATTCGGAAGAGTCCAAAGTACGATACGTGGAGAAATCGGAGAGAAGAGGATATGGGACTACTGATGAGGGGGAAAAACCTCCGAAACCGGTATAGATTCTTCCTGCACTCTCCGATTTAACCAGAGTATTATGCAGCTGCTGCATTTTCGTGTTGCAAAGAAATTAAAAATGTTTATACATTTTTGATATATGATTTTTAATGTTTATATTTATATTTATATATATAAATTATAACCGGTTCTATAGCGTTCTACGCCTTCCGGTACCCAATCGCCAAGCCTGTCGATCTAGCCAGTCTCTTTCTGTTTGTATTTGTTTGTAATGTTTATATTTACCTATTTATATTCCCTAACCTTCATTGGATGATTGAGAAGATAAAACTTGACAGAAAGGTGTGGTAGGAAGGTATTTTGTCGCCAAAACTATTTATTTATAACTGTAATGGAGTACGCATTAAAACGATTAGAGTGGATCTCAAAAGGTACTCACATCGATGGAAGGACATTAAATCATCTCAGATGTGCCGATGATATTGTTCTTATAACAGACGACTTTGAGAAGCCAGAGATATGATACAACAACTAAAGCTAGTAACCCAGAGAAACTATGAAAAAACGAAAACGGAGATTCCAATGACCTAATAGGAATCGAGAACTCTAGAAGTTGACGTTTGGACTTCCACTTAAAACCTCAATAAAATCAATTTCCAACTTGAATTGTGGCTTATTTCCCTATTAAAATAGCACATTACGTAAGATGCCACAAAGAAATATCTTCAGAACGATATGTAACCATGCAGTGCTTTATCGTCGTTCTGTCATGTGAGATCTTTTTATGACCATCCAATACACAATTATTCGGTTTTCTTGGTACTGATCTGTAGACCCCATGTATCCTACTCTTTAGTTAATTTTTGGGCCATAGTTTTTACCTTCTTCTTCTTCTTATAATAGGCCTCTTGGCTTGTTCCTTACCGATTTTGAGCTTGTATTCGTAGCTGTGATGTTGACTGCCAGCTATCTCGCCACCTTTTAAAGGGCCTTCCTATTGGTCTTTTGCCAGTTGGCTTCGAATCCCTGGCTATACGGGCTATTCTCTCGTGGTTAAAGATTCTCTTCGTGTTTAGAAATTCTCTCGTCTCGGACTGTTCTCTCTAGTTTTTACCTCTAGTGTTTAATAAATGGTTTATTTGCAATGAAAACTTACCGAACCGTTTCAAAAATGTTGATATGTTTCATGTTAATATAAAGATAAAATAATATTAAGATGTTTAGTACCATTTTGATCATCTTCTGAATTATATTTTAGTTGAAGACCGTACGACTTTCAAAATGGAATACAACGATCAACAGCCTAACGTTTACCGGAGAAATCCACACCAGCAAAATCAGCAGTATCTGAATGCTGGTTTCAACATAAGAGATAATGACAGTATTGAACCCTCAGAAACGCCACTGCCGACGAACAAAAATAAACCTGATCCAGAACTACTACATGCTTACGATAATTTTTATCATACTACAAAAAGTTTACTAGTCCTCTTTCAGATAATGGGGATAATGCCCATAGAGAGAGAAATGGGGAAAACTACTTACAGGTAAGACTAATTATGAACAAAATATAATATACAGGGTGTCCCGAAAAGATTGGTCATAAATTATACCACACATTCTGGGGTCAAAAATAGTTCGATTGAACCTAACTTACCTTAGTACAAATGTCCTCATAAAAAAAGTTACAGCCCTTTGAAGTTACAAAATGAAAATCGATTGTTTTCAATATATCGAAAAGTATTAGAGATTTTTTATTGAAAATGGACATGTATCATTCTTATGGCAGGAACATCTTAAAACAAAATTATAGTGAAATTTGTCCACCCCATAAAAAATGTATGGGGATTTTGTTCCCTTAAACCCCCCCAAACTTTTGTGTACGTTCCAATTAATTCATTATTGTGGTGCCATTAGTTAAACACAACGTTTTTAAAACTTTTTTTGCCTCCTAGTATTTTTTCGATAAGCCAGTTTTTATCGAGATGCGGCTTCTTTTCAATATATTTACGTAAAAATTTTATGGGGGTTTTGTTCCTTTAAACCCCCCAAATGTTTGTGTACGTTCCAATTAAACTATTATTGTGGTACCATTAGTTAAACACAGTGTTTTTAAGACTTTTGCCTCTTAGTCTTTTTTTTATAAGTCACCTTTTATCGAGATGCAGCTTCTTTTTCAAAATATACCTAAAATTGTAAATACATTTTCAGATTATTAACAGGTCTCTATAACCGTACTTAACCATACACAAATATGTGGTGGATTCGACAAATATTCAAAATATCTCGATAAACACTGGCTTATCGAAAAAGTACTAAGAGGTAAAACAGTTTTAGAAACATTGTGTTTAACTAATGGTGCCACAATAATAATTCAATTGGAACGTATACAAAAGTTCGGGGGGGTTTAAGGGAACAAAACCCCATAAAATTTTTATGGGGTGCACAAATTTCACTTTAATTTTATTTAAGATGTTGCTGCCATAAAAATGCCACATGTCCATTTTTAATAAAAAATCTCTGAGAGTTTTCGATATATGAAAAAAAATCGATTTTCATTTTGTAACTTCAAAGGGCTGTAACTTTTTTTGTGTGCACTATAATATATAGGTAAGTGAGGTTCAATCAATCTATTTTTGACCCCGGAATCTGTGGTATAATTTATGACCTATCTTTTCGGGACACCCTGTATTATACATTCACGTACAAAAATATTGCATATTTTGAAATTAACGTGTGAAATAAAAAATTTTTCCACCTACTTCTACCGAAAGTAAACTTTTCCTGACCTGATTGTAGGGAGCAAAGTCGTACTTTTTCTCCCTAGAGAGTAAAAGTACTTTTACTCACTAGGGAGTAAAAGTCAAAGTGACGTGATGGTATGTCATTGATGAAATAACTTGTTGACGCCCTATACAATATTTTATTATCTACATATTAAGTAAGTATCTATACATTTTAATGTTTATTTGTAGAACAGCCTGTATTTTGAAGAATGGTAAAAAACAGTAAATTGTTATTTTGATTTAACAATGTTTACATTAATAATTTTACTTATATTTGACAGCTGACAGTTATACTGTACCTAGTTGTTAGTTTTAGTTTTAGTTCTCTGATAAATTTTGTTAGTTAGTTACTTAAATAAAAAAATATGAAAAAAAAAATTTAAGAAACGCTTTTCTTCAGTTATGAGTGACTAAAATTTAAAATATTATAAAAAAATCAACCAAAAAGAAAAAAATAAAAAAAATCAAACTCGAAGGATTATTCGAAAAAAACGTTAGTCAAAAAAATGAAAAAATCAAACACATTCGTTAAAGAAAAGCGTGGGGCGCGTCTTCATCGAATAAACGGTTTTCGCCCCACGCTTTTCTTTAACGAATGTGTTTGATTTTTTCATTTTTTTGACTAACGTTTTTTTCGAATAATTCTTCGAGTTTGATTTTTTTTATTTTTTTCTTTTTGGTTGATTTTTTTATAATATTTTAAATTTTAGTCACTCATAACTGAAGAATAGTATACTGTACAACAAGTGAGAAAAAAGACATATCTCTCACGAGCGCCGAAGTTTGTTGCGCAAATTAAGCGAGGGAGAAATATGTCATTTTCTCACGTATTTTACACTCTACTTTTTCTATGGATATGTTGTTGTCAAGAGTTCAAACTTCAAAATCAAATAATTTAGGTGCTTTTAAGTATATTATATGCCTAAATTGAAATAAAATACATACATATATGTAGGTATTTAATATTATTAATATTTATAAATATACTTTATTTATTTAAAATTATAATTAACAGTAATATTTGAACAATTTTGAAACGTCATTGCTGGTAAATTTTGCTTCAACACATTTTCGGTAATTGAAAAATTAGCTGAAGTCGAAGTGGAAGGAGAAAATTGGCGAGATTCTACATGATGGTTATCTTCAGGTTGTAATGGGGGTAAAGGCTGAATTGAATCTACAATACTCTTCGATATTTGCATTTTGTTAGACATAGAATTATCAATGTAGGATTCAGCAACATTGCTCGATTTCCAGCCCCCATGACGTTTAAGAGTTAAAAGATCTGCTCCTGCATTTACCAAAATTGTAGCCGACGATCTTCGAAAACAGTGGCCCGTATATAATCCTGGATTCGGTATTTGCAAGAATTTCGCTATATCTTTTGCCATGGTGCCAAATTTATTTATCCCCACGGGCTGTTTCGTGCATTTACCCTTTTGGTAATTAAAAAAAACGTGTTTCCTCAGTGCATGGTTGAAGCTTCGCATATTTTTTATAAATATGGTACAATTCTCCTGTAACTGTGAAATTTCTAGGAACTTTTGTTTTAGTATCTGGTAATTTTACTAAAAGGGCCGAATTAAGATCTTCCATGTCATTAGTTTCTAATTTGCGAAGTTCATCGCAGCGGCATGCCCCTGTAAGGCCAATAGCTAACGCAGCCTATAAAATCAAAACAAAAAATTTAATCTTGATAAAAATTTATACATTTAAACATACCTTTATCAGCAAATACTTTTCATCTGGTGAGTTTTTAATAAATTAATTGCTAAATTTCTTCGGGGGTTAAAGTTTTGGATTGTTTTGGAACATATTTTTCAGATTTCCGTTTTAAAAAGGCTCGTAGTTTTGCATATTTTGATATGTCAACAGAGTTTTTAATAGTTATTGTACTCCGCAGCATGGCATTGAGTACTGGGACCATAATGTAGAAGGTTTTAATTTTCTTGACAACTCTTCGAAGTACACAAGCAAGGTATTTTCAGAAAATGAATTAACTTTCTCTTTTATTCTCCAGTCCATGAAATTTCTGTAAGCGATTTCGTACTTTTCTCTTGAAATGCTTGGTAAAAAATTATTGCAAACATCGGATGCTTTCTCCACAATATTTGGGGGTGTACTTTCTAATTCAAAATCTTCGTCGTATTCCATTATAATTAACACAGATAATGAGAACTGCTTTAGTAAGTATGAAATATTTTTAAAAAATATGACATTGACAAGTTGACAATTATTGAAGATCAATATTTGTGTTTGTATTGTGCATGTTACCATGGAAACGGCGATCTTATATGGAAAACCAGCGGAGAACCAGTGAGAAAAAATATTTCTCACTGCAATGGCCGACTTTTCTCACTGTATGAGAAATTGTTCGTTTTGAATGTATGTAAGTAGTGAGAGAAGTTGCATATTTTCTTAAAGCGTTTCTTAAAATTTTTTTTTCATATTTTTTTATTTTTAACTTTTTAGTCTTACACTTTTCAAACAATAAACGCTACGGTCATGTTTAATGTAAGTATATGACAGATACATTTTTTGCATTTATTTCAACTTTTGATACATACATTGTACATTTTCTGTAATTTCTTCATACATTTCTTAAATCAAAATCATTTACACCTATTACAGTTTTCGCAGTATTTCCATCTCTTCTAATGCTTTACTATTGCACGGTGTAGACCCTGTTAATTTCTCGCAATACAGTTCTTCGATGCGCAAGCCGTCTAAAGGTACGTATCCATGCAAGGGTAACCCTCGCTCGGTGTAGCAGCTCCACATAGTGGATAGGTCGGTGATCGCTGCTCGGCTCGGAGCTCACCTTCTTCGATTCGACCGCTTTGCGGTTTATATGTAGGGGAGCGCATGCTGTATCCATTTGAGCAGTTACACCGAGCGAGGTTCACCATTGTATGAATATGTACCTTAATGATTACAATCGGCTCAATTCAACGTAAGCTTTGCAGGCTCAATGCAGGCTTTTAAGCCTGTCCTAACGCAAACACTTTCGGGCCCAAGTTTTATGGACAGTCGAAGCCCACGACAATACTAAGGGCAGCATTCGTCTCTCTGCGGTGCCATAACTCTTTTTCGCTGAAAACTGGATAAAAATCAAACAGAAACTGGATAAATTTGAAACTTTATTGTTTATGTATGAAGCATAGCGTAAACAATTAACGTAAAAAGTGAAATTATGTATAGTTCATATAATTAGCTACAATCTGTAAAAGTTTTAAGTTTCTACATTGTAAAAACAAGAGAATTTAAGCATTTTGCATTAAAATCTTTTTTTTATTTAAACAATTCATAAACACAAAAAAAAATTTTGATTGACTATATTCGTGTATTGTTCCCACGAATGCATATGTCTGCAAAATTTAATTCATTTGCATTGAAGAAAAAGCAGTCAAATCAACGTCTAAAGATTTGACGCAAACTGTTTAACTAAATAAAAGCGTTTAAAAAGCGTTTAATAATAAATTATTTTTTAAAAATGAAAAAATGACTTGTTATTTGAGGAAGGTGGAAAAATCATATGTATAACATGTGAGTAAAGTGCCTTTTCCTCCCTTAAATGATTACTGCATGTAAACTTCATTCTCTGGAGGAAAAGACACTATTTACTCCCATGTTGTATAGATATGATATTTCCACCTTCCTCGAATAACAAGTCCTAACTATCAAAATTTATTAGAGAACTAAAACTAAAACTAACAAGTAGGTACAGTATAACTGTCAGCTGTAGCAGTTTGCTCCCTTGTTATAAAAATGGATATTGTGCTGCCCCCAGTGTCATAGGAATAGGATTTCTTTCCGAATGTGATGTTTTCAAGTATCATATAAATGGTATAATCGGATTTAAATTTGAAATTTGATATGGGCTATATGGTAGCCAATATACTTTTTATATTGAATTTCATCAAGGTAGGTATTCACTATTCTACCGAGATGAAGACCTGCGTCATGGTGCATTCTTCTTCTTCTTCGGGTGCTATGTCCGTTTATCGAACGTTAGCGATCATGTTGGCTATCATAACTTTATTCGCAGCAGATCTGAAGAGCGATTCCGAAGTGTGACCAAACCATTGCCTCAAATTTCTTAACCAAGATGTTCTTCTTCTTCCTCGACTTCTTTTGCCTAATATTTTACCCTGCATAATTAGATGTTATCAGTTATAATCAGTTATAATGAGAGGTAGCAGATACAGGATGCTGCAGTTAATACTCAATGGAAAGATCGACAGAAAAAGAGGAATTGGTCGAAAGAAATATTCATGGCTCCGAAACCTTCGTCAATGGACTGGCTTATCAGCAGATCAATTGTTACATGCCGCACAAGATCGAGAACGATATCGGCAAATTGTTATGGAAGCTACCCACGCCTAAAAATTTGGGCACGGTACTTAAAGAAGAAGAAGATAATTAGATGTAGAATGTTATATTTTTCCGGATGTCTACATGGTGCATTACACAAATTTATTATCCAATATGGCTGGCAAATGGCAAAACATAACCTTTTAAAATGTTTTTAATGTGCATATCAGCTGTCATTTAACCAATCACCTCCACAAGTTCGATATCTCCTTTCCAAGAAATACCACTCCATAGCAATATGCCGCCACCACCAAAATTAGCACTTTGTATGAGGTTACATCTGGCATAGTGTTCATCATATGGAAGCAAGATTTATAAAACTTCGTCTACAAAAAAGTTGGCGAAGAGTATATCAGTTATAATCTCATAAAGTGCGTTAGTTTTGGTGGTGGCGGCATAGTGCTACCACAGTATATTTCCCTCTTTATACTGTGGTGCTACGGAGCGGTATTGCTTTGAAAGGACATACCGAACACGTGGATGTGATTAGGCGAATGCCAACTGATATGTACCGGGTGTCCCAATAAGAATGGCTCTCGGCCATATCTCAGGAACCGTTTATAGTAGAGCTTTGAAATAAAAAATTTTATAACAAAAGTTGCCTCAGGAAAAGCCTGGAAATTATTTTCATAATTGTGGGTCCACCGCTAGAGGGCGTAATTGAATATCAAAAATAAAAAAATCTAAATTTTACAAAATTTTCCTAATGAAGGGGCACTGAAAATCCGATGATTGTATTCTTCATCAAATTCTGCGCATATTTAATTTAACAAGTTTAACTCTACCTTTGCTAAGAGGTGGGGGTGAGTGGGAACCTTGTTATGAAAAAAAGTCCGGTTCTGCTAAATCAAATTTTGAAAACTGGGTCTTGTTGAAGACAGATCTTTTTCTTCAATGTAAGCGTGATCATTTTGAACCATCCTAATAAGTAATAAGCCAGCTGGGAGGCGTTATTTAATTTTTTTCAGAAATCTAGTTTTCTTTGGAAAATATTAAATACAAGTATGCATTTTTAATCATACTTTATAAAATTAGATTAAATTAGCAATAGAATAGCGAAAACCGCATGTCGATAACTTTTTTTTATCTCAAGATATCTCGAGAAACGTGTAAATTTTATACATAACTGTTACTATCACCGGTAAGCTAAGTTAATGAAAAGTAGTGTGCTGTGGAAAAAAACAAAATAACATTTTCCAGATGTCAACGTATAAAAATATAATTAATTAAAACAACAATATAAAGAGAGACAATACTATTAAAATTAAATATAACACAGAACAAAAAGAACTACTTAGTGACGACCTAAATATTCAAATTGTTGCCCATCATATACTACTCTAGGATACATTCTCCAGAGAAAACTAAAGGCCATTCAAAGCATATTGAAAGCAGAAATTGAGACTGCTGTTCAATCTACTCTTGAAAGAGTAAATGTTTGCAACGAAAATGATGGGCAAAAATTTGAACGTTTATGTCATCACTAAATAGTTGTTTTTATTTCTTTGTAATAGGGCTTCTCAACGCT
Source organism: Diabrotica virgifera virgifera (assembly GCF_917563875.1). Classification (NCBI taxonomy): domain Eukaryota; kingdom Metazoa; phylum Arthropoda; class Insecta; order Coleoptera; family Chrysomelidae; genus Diabrotica; species Diabrotica virgifera. The sequence continues at coordinate 215,569,875 of NC_065444.1, forward strand.
TCTCATTTGTTTCGAGCCTCCGTCATATGCCGTATAATCCGTGTATAATATTAATATACGAGATATGAACGAGGCTCGAAACAAATGAGAAGCGTTGAAAAGACCTAATATACGTTGACAGCTGGAAAATGTTTCTTTGTTGTTTCCATAGCACACTACTTTTAATTAATTTCGTTTACCGGTGACAGTAACTGTTATGTTTTTAAATTTACACGTTGTGTAAGATATCTCGACATAGAAAAAAGGTATTAACATGCGGTTTTCGCTATTCTGTTGCTAATTTTGTCTAATTTTGTAATATGGTATTAAAAATGCATGTTTGTATTTAATATTTTCCAAGGAACACTAGATTTCTGAAAAAAAAATTAAATAACGCATTCTAGCTGGCATATTACTCAGTAAGTTGGTTGCAAATCATAACTTTTACATTGACGAAGAAGATCTGTCTTCAACAAGACCAAGTTTGCAAAATTTGATTAAGCAGAACCGGACTCACAGCCAGTTTTTCATAACAAAGTTCCCACTCACCCCACCTCTTATTTCCAAAGGTAGACCTAAACTTGTCAAATCAAATATGCGTAGAATTTTATGAAGAATACGACGATCGGATTTCCAGTGCCCCTTCACTAGGAAAATTTTGTAAAATTTAGATTTTTTAATTTTTGATATTCAATTACTCCCTCTAGCGGTGGTCCCACAATTATGAAAATAATTTCCAGGCTTTTCCTAGGGCAACTTTTGTTATAAATTTTTTATTTCAAAGCTCTACTATAAACGGTTCCTATGATATGGCCGAGAGCCATTCTTATTGGGACACCCGGTACATTGAAAATATTTAAGAAAATCATGTTTTGCCATTTGAAAGCCATATTAAATATGACATATTGGTGTTAATGCACGTCTTCATGTCGCTAGTATAGTGAAGACTTACCTTGATGAGATTCAATTTAAATATTATACTGGCCAGCATAAAGCCCAGATCAGACTTAAATCCAATTAGAGCATTTATATGATACTTTAAAACATGAAACACTTCCTATGATACTGGGGGGCTCAGGATAACAGCACAAAAAATTTCATTTCACATGCATATGCAATATAATTGGCTGTGAGTATATTATAATATAATAATATTATAATATACAGAGTGTTCCAACGAAAATGTGACCCCTCCCCAGTAACTCAGAAAGCAAGAGTTTCTTCAGAATTTAAAAAAACATGTCAATTTGTATTGAAAGGGGGACGAATTTATGCAAAATTCGTCCCCCTTTCCCTGTCCCGCATCAACCCACAGCTTTTTTTAAATAGCAAGTGTGGTCGAGTGGCACATCATTCGAAATGTATTTTTTTTCTCTACAGAACCCTCTATTTTTTTTTAATTTGCGGAATAACTTTAAAGATAATTTTGTATTTAACTAATTCATAATAGATTTGTTAAGTCCAAAATTATCTTCAAATTTATTGCGTAAATTAAAAAAATAGAGCGTCGTTTAGAGAAAAAAATAACCTTTCAAATGATGTGCCACTCGACCACACTTGCTATTAAAAAAAAAGTGGGGGTCGATGCGGGGCAGTAGGGGGTTACCTTTGAGGGCATGAATTTTGCGTGAAAAGTCGTCCCCCTCCCATTAAAAATTGACGTGTTTTTTTTTTTAATTTTGAAGAAGCTGTTGGTTTCTGAGTTTCTGGGGAGTCAAATTTTCGTTGGAACAGATTATTATACAGATACATAATATACAGTCGGTTCGCTAAACTCAGACACAACTGACTAGTGATTTTAGTAGGTAATTTTTTGTTTTTGGTCAATTTTGCCAAAATTGGCAAAATTACTAACTCTTTAGTAATTATTAACTATTTAGTCATTACTTTTTTTGCTAATTTTATAGAATACCTAATCTTATAGAATCCATTATCTTTAAAATAGGTAGCTTGAAAACAACTTACTCTATCGCATGTTGACAAAAGGCTAATATTTACGTATATAAAGTAACAAGAATAAAAAACACGCTGAAATAATTATTACGATAACGGCGTAGATTGTGAGGGGAAAGAAGTAAGTATATATCCCTACAGCACGCCTCTGGTAATAGCGGAAAACTAGCTTTTAACACTATAATAGTTAAAGTATCCTAAAATATGTAAACTGTTTGTCAAGTTTGAACAAAAAATGTATATCTCTGTATATCAGTTGTAAGCAGCCACATTTTATTTAAGCGTTTTAGGTTCAATCTTCGCATTTTGTGCTAAGGTTGGTCCAGTTACTATATGAACAATCCTTAATGAAACATCCTGTATAAGTTTGTAATATATAATATAAAAAAATAATAAGTTTGTATCCTGAATACAGTACGTGCCTCCTAGTGGCGGGATACGGGCAACAATACATTGGCTTATAGGACAGTCCTTACAGTAGGGATCCTGACCTATATAGAAAAATGCAGGCGGGTGTGGGGTAATACTGCACTTTGGTTACATTGATGGTGTATTGGCTAAACGTGCAGGGCAGGGTATGGTACTGATAGAAAAGGCATTCAGGCATCAAATATCCAAAAAATCTTTTCAGGCCATAATATTGAAAAGACCTTCTCCAACGCAATAAAAACTTATACTGAAATGATGGCATCTCCTGAGGTAAAATATTCCGGAAGTAAAATGAGCCTCCATTCGGATCTCCGGGTGAGGATTATCTCAGGGGGAACACCATTACAGGTTAGAAAAATCAGGATGGGATCTTGGAATCTTGGTAGTCTTACAGGTAAGAGTCTGGAGTTAGTGGATGCGCTCAAACGAAGAAGAGTTCAAAGTGCTTGTATTCAAGAAACTAAGTGGAAAGGACAAAGGGCGAAAGAACTAGATGAACGATACAAATTGTGGTATGTAGGGAGTAGTAATACTAGAAATGGAGTTGGTATTATTGCTGATAGTGAAATGAAAGATAACGTAGTAGAAGTTGTAAGAACGAGTGATAGAATGATGTCAGTGAAATTTGTAATTGATACAGAGGTATTGAATGTTGTGTGTGTATGCTCCCCAAACAGGTCTGGATGAGAATGAAAGAAGAGCTTTCTATGACCAATTAGGAGACGTACTGAGTGATATTCTAGCAGAGGAGAAAGTTATAATAGGAGGTGATTTCAATGCACATGTGGGCCAAACCAAGAGAGGATATGAAACAATACATGGGGGATTAGGCCTTGGAACTAGAAATGAAGCTGGAGATGACATGCTTGAATTAGCAACAGCATTGGATATGGCGATTGTTAACACCTTCTTTAAAAAGAGAGAAACTCAACTTATTACCTGCAAAAGTGGACAACATCAATCCCAAATAGACTACTTCATGATAAGGAAAGAAGGCATACGTGAATGCAAGGACTGCAAGGTAATAATTAGTGAGACAGTAAGCCAACAACATAAGCTGCTTGTTCTGGACATCGAAGTAAAAAAGCAAATCTAACCAAAAATATCAGAGAGGACCACAAAAAATCAAGTGGTGGCTGCTAAAAGATGAGAAAGAAGGTATATTCGGAGAAAAATGGTCAGTAGTATTAGAGAGACTGCTATTGAAATACTTGGGAAAACGTCAGGAAAAAAGTTTGAGGATAAAGAGACTTGGTGGTGGTCAAACGAAGTACAAGGAAAAATAAAAGGGAAGAGAAAATTATATAAAAAGTGGCAAGAAACCAGATCCGACACAGATCTTCAAAACTATATGGTGGCGAAAAGGGAATCGAAAGTAGCAGTATCAAAAGCCAAAGTAGAAGCGTATTCAAACCTATACGATCAACTTGATACCAGGGAAAGCGAAACGAAGATATATAAAATAGCCAAACATAGAGCAAAAAAGCAAAAGATTTTAATCAGATTAGATGTATCCGAGATGAAAAAAATAAAATACTAGTTCACGAAAGATATGTCAAAAAGAGATGGAGAAAGTACTTTGACAGCGTATTAAAATAAATAGTTTGACAGAAAGCCTGTAGAGTCAACGGAGACAGTAGCAGCAATGATCACCAAAATAACAAACGAGGAAGTGGCTCAAGCGCTTCAAAAAATAAAGAAAGGAACAGTATGACCAGACGATATTCCTGGGGAAGTATGGAAAGCATTGGGAGAGACAGGAACAAGGTATATTTAATAGAATTATGGAAGTTGGACAAATGCCAGACGAATGGAGAAGCAGTATACTGGTACCTGTTTACAAAAACAAGGGAGATATACAACAATGTACAAACTACAGGGTTATAAAACTGCTTAGCCACACCATGAAAATATGGGAAAGAGTAATTGATAGACGGATACGTGAAGAGACCGAAATATCCGAGAATCAATTTGGCTTTATGCAGGGTAGATCAACAACAGACGCAATTTTCATTATAAGGCAGTTGATGGAAAAATACAGGAGTAAAGAAACAAACGCTCATATGGTATTCATTGATCTTGAGAAAGCGTATGATAGAGCTCCTCGCGAGATTCTGTGGTGGCCACTCAATAAGAAAGGAGTCCCTGGTGAATACGTAAACATTGTGAGGGATATGTATGAGGGAGTAACGACTAGTGTTAGGACAGGTGTGGGAGAGACTGATAAATTTCATGTGAAAGTAGGATTGCACCAAGGCGCTGTGCTTAGTCCATATTTATTCTCATTAATTTTGGACCAGATAACAGCGAAACTACAGGGTAACATTCCATGGTGCTTAATGTATGCTGATGATGTCGTGTTAGTAGGAAATAGTGAAAGAGACTTAGAACAAAAACTGGAAGAGTGGAGACAAGCCCTGGAGAAAAATGGTTTAAAACTTAGTAGGACAAAAGCAGAGTATTTGGAATGTTCATTTAAAGATGGAGATACTACAAATAAAATGGTATCTTTGGATGGTGAAATGATTGTGAGAAACAATAGTTTTAACTACCTAGGATCGGTATTACAGAGTAATGGAGAAATAGATAGAGATGCATGCAGTAGAATTAGGACTGGATGGATGAAGTGCAAAGAAGCGAGTGGTGTGTTGTGTGACAGAAAAATTCCAATGAAGCTGAAGGGAAAATTCTACAAAACAGTCATAAAACCAGCTATGATGTACGGAACTGAATGTTGGGCAGTGAAAAAGAAAGAGGAACAACGAATTCATGTGGCGGAAATGAGAATGCTTAGATGGATGAGTGGAGTGACAAAGAATGATAAAATTAAAATGAGTATATTAGGGGAAGTCTAGGTGTGGCACCAATTGATGCCAAAATGAGAGAGCATAGGTTAAGAAGGTTTGGTCATGTTCAACGTCGAGACGTTAATCACCCAATACGAAGAATAGCTGAAGTGCAGATTCCTGGAAGGAGTAGGAGAGGAAGACCAAAGAAGACCTGGGGGAGACGATAAGACATCATTTATTCTTATTTGCTTTATATTTACATTTACTTATATAATTAATGTATTTAATATTTGACAGCAGTGTAAGATACCTGGGAGAGTGATGGAGGCTCATTTTCTTGGCGCCCATGGTTTGTTAGTTTTATCTAATTGGTTCTTCTCTGGCACTTATCCATCTTTATACATTTTCAGAACATTAGTCTTATCTTAGTATATACCTTTTCTAATCATCATTATCTACTTGAGCTACTGTTCTTCGATAGGCATGCAAACGAACCGTATCCATCCTTGAGTGTCTCTTAGTAGTTCTCTTGCATCTCTTGCTAGAAACTCTTGCTCTATTCAGTTTGCTATTGTCTATTCATACTATTACTTCTATCCCTTATATTTTCCCCTGTCTTCAGTACTACTACTACAAAGTAGTAGTTTTTTCTTACTTCGGCCTCAACGTAGAAGCCACCCCTCTCTCTCTTCATTCTTGTCCCATAGCAAACATATAGTTAATTTCTTTTCTACTTCTGTTGGAGTTTATCCCTCTCTTTACATTCACTCCAACAGAAGTTCTTCTATTTTTGTTCCACTGGCTTTTGTTGGTAAAGGGTATTAACATTGATATGACCCAAGATAGAATTGTGTGGAGAAATGCAATTAGGGAAGCCGACCCCGCATAGGGATAAGGAAAAGAGAATGATTATGATAAAAAAATAATAAGTTTATCAATAAAGTTCATATCAAACCCTTTTTTCAGGACGTCATAGATTATCGAATTCTCTCTAACGCATTAAAGTTGGAAGTGACAGAAAAAAAACGTACCACCGTGATTATTATATATAGAACTTAGAAAATCGTGTATTCGTTGACGAGTATTTGCATATTAAAACGACTTATACTTATAAATAATGTAAAATTGGTTGGCGATTACAATATTCTAAATAGATAACCAATCAATGATCCGAATAAAGATAATTTGACACAAAGTTAATCGATACTTTAACAAGATTAACAGGTAAAATGCCAATTTTAATTTCTAGGTTAATATTTTTCAGCGACGTAAATATAAATATTTTCTGTCATTGGTATCTTCGAATATTGTATAGTGAAATTTGATTTTATATTTATTTATTTTAACATTACAATACTTTAAATATTAATATTCTGGAAAATATTTCTATAATTATTGATGTTTATATAAATTATAAAATCATTTTTTTGGTAAAATTGTGGCTTATTTCCCATTAAAAGTAATTGATTATAAAAATGCCACAAGAAAATAGCTTCGGAACAACATAAATATAAATATTCTGACAATTCTCCGATTTAACTAAAATGCCATGCAATGATTTGCGACAATCTAAAAATGCTATATGACGTCAAAATTAATGACGCACTGAAAAAAGACTTTGGGATGAACTGTAGTTTAATTTTTGTCACCTATTTTCATCGCATATAAAGTCAAGGTAGAAAGACCGTGTAACTCCAGTAAGGTTATAGTAAATAATCGTAACTTCAAAAATATTTATTAGGGCTGAAAAGATAATAATATACATATTTGTACTTATATTTCGCTAAAACAGGTGTAAATTGTGATTTCTTAGTAAAAATATTAGATTTGCACAATTTTTTGGATTACAGTGTTTAAAGAATGATGTTTAAACTTTCTCCTGTAAAGTTTGTCTTTCCGGAGCTACAAGTAATGCTAATTACATTGAATATTTATTCTCTGAATACAGTAATGTGGAAAAAGCATTATTAATTATCATAGTAGATGCTATACAGTATTATTCAACCTGATGAAAACTGCGAAGGGGGACGTACCTACATATTATACTACTTAAATGAACTCAAATGAAAATAAAGAAAAAATTCTTACTATAATAACACCTCCTTTTTGAACAAAATACCCATTTGTAGGATAGAGCTCCATAAGACAACGAATACTTGAAAAATAATAGTTTTATTACTACGGCTATATTTTTTCCATATCTCTGTATGTCTCCAAATATTTTCGGAACTATCTGAACCATAACTATAAAAATAAAAGTATTTTCTTTTTTCATTGCATATGGTTTCTTTATTTTGTTCATAAAATGTTTTATTGCTCAAACTTTTACAGATGGACATCTGCTACAAACGTATGGGCTTACTTTGTTTTTGGAGTTGAAACAATATTTGTCACGAGGGTATTTCAAGAACGTCTTAATTTAGTTTTACTTCCTGGAAAACGGTTCGATGAATATATTTATGCAATCATTTTTTTGAGCATACTTATTCCACATTTTCTTTTGCCGATTGGAGCATGGACTAATGGATTAGAAGTTGCTAAGTTTAAAAATATGTGGACAAAATTTCAGGTATTATATTTTTTAATATAATGTATATTCAAATTAAGTCTATACAATATAGATTATACTACCTATTAATTTAGTTAGACAGATTTAATATTCATTTAAAATACACGGTTGAAATCAAATAACACATCGTCATATAGTCCATGTGGTGAGACCGCTCCCGTCTGAAAAACATTTCTAATTCGGTTTCTCTGCGGATGGCGGATTCATATTCAAAAATGTCCCCTTTAAACAAATCTGAAGGGTACCGGACGGAATTTTTGGGCAGAAATTGTTTAAACAATATTTTTTTATACAAATACATAAGATCACGTTTTATTGCTCCATTTATTGCTCCAAAAAATATAATTTTAGGTTTTTTGGGTGATTCTAAACAAGAAAGCTATCTTGTGATTTTTCTAAAAAATTGACAGTTTTCGAGTTATAGGCGATTTAAAATCTAAAAAATGCGAAAATACGCATTTTCGAGGCTTAAAAATTCATATTTAAATTAGTATTTTTAAGGGTACCAATATCTTGCATTAAAGTCTAAACATTCGTTTTCAAGATTCCGAAAAGTGATCGGGTCTAACTTCAATTTAGACCGCAGTTTTTTTATTGTTAATTATGCCTGTCCATCCGGTTTTTTTGGTTATTTCCTCCGAAAAATATTTTTTCTAGATTATTTGGAACATTCTAAATAAAATAAGTTTCTTGACATTTTTCTCAAAAGTTACTAGTTTTAAAGTTATAAGCGATTTAAAATGCGAAAATGTTTTTTTTTTGTCATTTTTCGACCAGAATATGTGAAAGTGGGCTGAAGAACTGACAAAACAAGCAGAAACAGCTGCAGAACACAACATAACTAGAAAGCTATACCAAACTTCTAGACGACTAACCAAAAATGGGCCCAACTGTTCGAATATTGAAGATCCAAGACAGGTGAATTACTTACTACAACAGATGATTAAGTAGAGAGATGGGAGGAGCATTTTCAGGAGATGCTAGACACGCCCAGGGGTAACTCAGATGAAATTGTCGAAAATCCGCAGAATATAGACTTGCATAAATATATCTTGCGAGCCACCTTCCAAAACGGACATAATAACAGCTATCATACCTTTGAGAAATAACAATCAAATCTCTGTAAAATAACAAGTCCCCGGTAATCGAGATCATTGCTGCCGGAACACTTAAAACTGATTCGCATGTAACTGCTGAACTTTTGCTCCCGAGATGTGTGGGAAACAAACCGAATTCTAGCATGCTGGAAAATAAGTAAAATTATTAAGCTTTATTAAGCTGGAAAATAGGTAAAAATTAAAGAGAAATAACCTTGCTTACCACCATAAATAAAATTTTCACGACCGTCATACTTAAAAGATTAACAATTTAAACAAGAAAGAAAATAATCGTTTCGTTTTGATTCAATTCGAGTCTCTTGCCATCCTCTGACACCTGATGTTTCGAAATCTATTCCTTGTCAAAGAGGCTTTGCAAGAAGACTGAATTGGACCATAACTAAACGAAGAAGATGGTGCAAATATTAAAATATTTGCACCGGAATATATTTAAACTGTCCTCTAACGGGGAACGATGAAATGAGTGAAAAATAATTTCGACCACGAATCAAGTAATCTGTTAACCGAGGTACACAGTACCAAGCTGCGCCGCTAGGAGAACACTCCAATAATGCGTCGCAGATTACTTATATGAAACGTGCTCATTTTGTACTCTAATATAGAGTATGGTATGACAAGAAAGAAAATAATCGTTTGTTTTGATTCAATTAGAGTCTCTTGCCATCCTTTGACACCTGATATTTCGGAATCTATTCTTTGTCAAAGAGGCTTTGCAAGAAGACTGAATTGGACCATAACGAAACGAAGAAGATGGTGCAATGAACGATGAAATGAGTGAAAAATATATTTTTAATAATAATTTAATTAATATTTGCACCATCTTCTTCGGTTCGTTATGGTCCAATTTAGTCTTCTTGCAAAGCCTCTTTGACAAATAATAGATTTCGAAACATCAGGTGTCAGAGGATGGCAAGAGACTCGAATTGAATCAAAACGAAACGATTATTTTCTTTCTTGTCATACCATACTCTGTATTAGAGTACAAAATGACCACGTTTCGTATACGTTATCTGTGACGCATTATTGGAGTGTTATCCTAGCAGCGCAGCTTGGTACTGTGTACCTCGGTTAACAGATTACTTGATTCGTGGTCGAAATTATTTTTCACTCATTTAATTTAAACAAGGTTGAATTTCGAGCTAATCAAGGAGGTTTTGGACCAGAATCCTCCTGCATAGGCCACATTATTACTGTGAGGGTAATAGGAAAAATCGGTTGAATGGAACACACCCCTATACATGGTTTTTGTTGATTTCGAACGTGCCTTTGACTGATTATCTAATGCTGCCATCGAAAATTTTAGAGCTAAGATATATTCCGCCTAAAGTAATTTCCAATATAAAGTCACTGTACACTAAGGCGAAATGCAGCGAGACACACAATGGGATCAACAGTGACGAATTTGACGTACTTACTGGAGTCAGACAGGGATAGAAGCTTATGTATACCTATGTATATGAGATATATCGGATATATTGGATATATGTGATATACTGAATATGTTCCCTCCAATAATTTAAAATGGTATATTTTACCTCCGAAGATTGCTGACTGACTGCTGACTGAATGCTGACCAAAAAATTTGCAGACTTGCTAAATAAGGAGATAGAAGAAAATTTTGACGATAACCAAGATAGAAACACTGAGGAAACATGAAAAATATTTATAGATCTGGTAATAAATGCTGCCAAGAGAACATGTGGAACGTGCAGAACGATCAAGAAGAAAAACAGACCTCTTGGTGGAATGACAACATCAAAGCGGCAGTAAAAATGAAAAAGAATAAGTGGCAAAAATACTTAAGGAAAAGAACACCTGCAAATTATAAAGAATACAAACAACGAGTAAAAGTCAATGAACTAGTAAGATTAGCGAAAGAGAAGTCATGGAAGAAATTCGGTGAGAAGATCGAAAGAAAATATATTTGCAAAAATACTAGCAAGAGACAAAAAAACAGGTTTGGACTCGAATGACTTGCTGAGAAAGACCTAAAATAGATAAGAAGATATCAGATATTGCCAAAATTGTTGCCAATGTCAGATAGGGGAAGCCACTCGAAAAGGAAAGATTTAGTTAAACTTAATAATATAATTCAAAACATAGACTGTTATGTTAAAAATTTAATGATTGCATCACGACCTTACAATGACTGTTAAAGTATTATAGATACTATGATTATTGTACATAAAAGTAAAATTTATTTAAATTTGTTTTTAACTTTTGAACTTTAGCAATATACCTACGTTACATAATGTAGGTATATAAGGTAGATAACTACCTACATAATGTAGGTATGTATATAAGGTAGGTATATAAGGTAGGTTACTACCTCTTTGTTTCTCACCTTGGTATTTATCTACATTATATTTTATAATATAGATCTATGTCTTAAAATCATCTTGGCTATTTCACTTTCTTTATGATTAATTTACGGATTTTTTCAGTACAAGTACTACTGTGTAACAGGTACTCCTATCATCTTTAAAGATTTGACAGTAATTACATGGTCGTTATGCATCATATCATGGGTAATTGGTATTTTAATGATGTTAGCTCAGTTTTACCTTCAACCTGATATGCTGTTGTGGCACAGCATTGCTTATTACCACATACTTGCCATGCTAAACTGTCTATGTTCCTTATGGTACATAAACTGTAGAGCAAAAGGAAGAGTAGCAAGATGGCTATCTGAAAACTTACACAATGCTTTAAACAGCTCAGATCCCGCTACTAGATTGGCCGAGTATAGAGATTTGTGGGTAGATCTGTCTCATATGATGCAGCAGTTGGGTAAGTTTTTTTTACATTAATCACAATATATTTATCATTTATTATACATGTTACCAGCCAAACCCGATTTCAGGACAAACTAGTTTGGCCTAAACGCGATAGGATAAACTGGTTTGGAAAAGGCCAAACTAAATTATCCTAATACTAACATGGCACCCTGCAAGATAATCTAGTAAGCCCTTTATAATATACCAATAAATAGATAAACTGAATAAAATACATACTCTGTAATTGGAAATAATCATTTTTATTCAAAGATAATGACTCGTCGTTAAAATTAATGGACAATTATTGGTAATACAAACAATCATATTATAAAAAATAATCAGTGTTTTTATAAAAAGAATAATAACTATACCTCAATTATAAACATTATTTATTTTTCCATGGAGTGTTTTAGTGACATTTGCGATTATTATTGCCTTCTTGCTTTTGCATCTGTTTGTGGAACAGTTTTTGTTGCATCAGTCATAGAACACTCTTTCTCTCTTACATATTTTATCTTATTAAGTACAGGTGTACATAGTAGAAAAATGCCCGCCTCTTTTTACTACTATTGGTTTCGAAATTCGATACTGAAGGATTTACAAATATCACACACACATTCGATTAAAAGTTTTTGTAATTCAATTGTCGTCAAATAATTTAGTACATTGCTTATAAAAGGAAGAGTTACCAAATATGGCATCCAAATTAAAATACTATTTGTGGACATTTTTTTAAGTAGTTAACTGTTTGGTTATTCAAATATATTATTAGCATTAAAGGTCAGCCCATTAAGTATGGAATGAGTAACACTGGGCAAATAAAAATTATTCAGGAATAAATTTTTATTACTCTTTTAAGGTATTTTATATAATTATATGCTATTATAAACAGATATATAAATTAATGAGTGTACTGGGTGGATCAATTCTTCTACAAAGATCTGCTCCTTGTTTATTATTTATACTTAATCAGATATTAGATGAAAGTGTTGGATAAACTTTTATTCATTTACCCTTATATTTTTATTAGTATTTAGCTTCATATTGACATATTGTTTTATCTCTCTCTTCCTGTCCCCTGGAGGAAGTGTAGTGGTCAGCAGGATGAATTATTTGTCCTGTGATCGGTCCACGGAATTCGTAACATTCTTCTCCAACATAGCATTTCAGTGTCGTCTATATTTCTTCAAAATCAACTATTACCTTCGCTTTCGCTGAACCTATTCGGTGAAAAATGGTGACCGTTTTATTCCAGTTTCACTACACTATTAATATATCACTACATATCAAATATCCTTGATCACTTTTTAAATGGTGTATAGATAAAAGTGTTGTGTGATTGGGTAGAACGCGATCTTATTCTTCAAAAAATATGTCTCGTATTTCAGCGCCATTTCAGCACCTGGTTAATTGGAAGGATACTACAAATCTGGCCTCCACATAAGTGGTCTGTAGCTTCGACATGATAGCTGTTCAATTTTAAACGTTCTTGTTGTTGATTGGATAGGAAGGGTAGCGTAATCTAGCCTCCATGCTAGGTACATCATTTCCTTCATACGGTACTTCCAATATTTAATATTTTATTCAAGTGGACAGTAAAGGTAAAACACAAACAACTATTGTTTCTTAATTATTTATTTATACAATAATGTGACATTTTACATAGAAATATGAGTATTTAATTTGGATTAAATATATGTTTACTTGTCGAATTTTTCCACCGTCTGAACAAAACAGCTGATCGGAGCCATTAGACCTAACAACAAAACGCGAAATAAAATGTGTATTTTAAAACTGTTGGATAAACAGTACCTACAATCAGAAAATCTCTACCTTACAATCAGAAAAACTTACCTTTAAAAAGGTACTCGATTACTAAATAACAAGAATATCAAAAAACACGACTGAATGACTGAATATCAGCTTTTTATGATGACACAAACACATCACATATAACATATAATGACTGAATGAACACAGATTCACACACAGATAGATAGCACAAGATTTGTCAAAAGTCATGTTCCACCAATCACGATGCCGACATCAGCGCCTCTAGACAAATTGGAAGGAAAATAAATACGATTACATTTTTTTTATTAGAGTGCGCGGGGCATGAAATGGTCTTTGCGTTTGTCAATTCGTCTTCTTATCCGTCATCTGGTATCTCTTACTCGTTTAGGCCTATTCTTATCTGTCATCTGTCTCCTTCTTTCCTGTCTGTCGTCTTCTTTTCGTCCGTTGTTGTACGTGTGCCGTACAACGAACTGTCAATACGGATGGAATGGCCCCGTCCCATTCAAACAGTGAAGCGAGATTGCGGCCAACATACAAGTGAGAGGTCCTAGAGAGAGACAGCGCATGCCAGGGAAAGTTTGCTACAACTACCACCAGAGTTGCCAGATGTGATTTTATAAATCCCTCACATTATAAACTGAAATTCCCCCAAATTTAAGCTCAAATTCCTTAAATCCCCCAAATTTAAATTTTTGCCGCATTTTAATAAATTAGTAGTCAAAATGTAGAGAACAGTAAACCAAATTTATACTACTTATCAACAAAAGGCCCCGGAAATAATTCATAGGTCCTATCATCTTCGATTATATGAGAATATAATATACAGTTCTATGTATATTCGCTAATTTAATTTACCATGACCCCTTAAAATCTCCCATAATAGGGCTTTTCATCGACTGTCATTTGTTTCGAGCTTCTGTCATGTGTCACATAATATTAATATATCTACATCATACGTCTTTGGTTTGTATCATTGGATATACCAATAACGTATGCCGTAGATATATTAATATTTAGTGACACATGACAGAAGCTCGAAACAAATGATTGTGAATGAAAAGCCCTATTGTCCCCCCAACCATTTCTGCTTAGAAAAATTTCCCTAGACGCTTTCAAATTAGTCCAAAATTATGGGAAAATACCCCAATCTGGCAACCCTGACTACCACTTTCAATTTTTTTGTTAACGAAAGATGGCGATTATCTTCCATGCTTCCCTGACTATACTCTCTCATCCTGGCCGCATTAAATTCACTTCTTGCCCATTCCATCAGTATTGACAGTTCCTTGGTGCCGTATCGCAGGTATCGATATGAAAGGTGTAGTCAGAAAGTCCACATTTTGTCTACCGACGATAGTTAAAGCCTTGGGAAGGTACGGACACATTGTGTCTGGTAGCATTTCGATGACTAGTGCAGTGGGAATAAAATAAATCTAAGACAAAATAGGTGGCACAGAAGACTACTTATAAATGAGTAACTCTTGTGAATACCCAAATAAAAATGTAGATGGAATTAGGGAAGAATCGACCACGGTCTAAGGCTGCTCCAAAAACACCTACATGACCCCAATCAGGAACCTATAGGAGCACCTCTAAGAAATTGTTCGAATAATTATTCGAACATGGAAAATACTTTGAAATATTTTCAATCCTAGCTCCATTTTTGATTGCAACACTGTCAACAGTGCCAATATGTACAAAGGACAAGTTTAGTGTTAGTTTTTAATGTGTGCGCCTAAAAAGGCATGTGCCTTAAAATAACTTTCTATCCCGGTACCTCCCTCACCCTCCAAGTACCAAGAGGGTAACTCGCCCGTTAAAGAAAAGGGCAGTGTGGAATCAATCTAGCTCAGGGCAACATCTCGTCGCCCCACTCAAGTGTATCAGTACGAGATCTGGGCAACACACCGTTGCCAGACTCGACGCTAAAAAGTGAATCCGTCAAGGATAAAGTAAAGTGTGAATAGTGAAAACTTCTCTCTCGATCTGTTATACGTCCTCCAGGGACAACAGAGTTACGAGCAACGCAACAGTTCTCTATCTCTTGCACCTTTAAAGTGTCAGGTAGCATCACTCACCTGTTTCTCAAGCCCAAGTAAGACGCAACACTCTGTTGCCTTCAACCACACCATCGCCACATCGTCTCCAGACTGGATAGTGGAACAAGTGACTTTGGACAGACAATATAGTGCGTACATGGACTGAAAGACTCATTGGTAGCTCGTAAGTACTTTTTGTAGTTTTGTAGTAGGTATTTTGTTTTCTCTGGATCAATGCTAGTGTTGCATCCACGCATTTATGTTTTATGTATGTTTGTTCTCTTTCTCTCCTAGGTTTTCTTACTCTATTTTGTATATATTTCCTCTTAATAAAATGTTAGTACTCATGGTAAAAGCTCCTTTAAACCTTAGTGTTTAAATATCCCTCTCTCACCCCCTTTATTACAGGTACAGGTAGATAACCTCATACATTACATTTAGAACCAGCACCTCTTTAGTAGTACAGTCTCTCTCTCTTTGTTAGGACGATCTTTATGACGTCCTATTGTCATGTTGTGATAGGTATTATCTCAACAAGTGGTCCTTCGAGCCGGATCTTCTTCTTCTTTCTCGTAGCCTCTCTGTTGCGTAGTAAGTGGTCTATCTTTTAGCCCGAATCTCTCTCTCTCTCTCTCTCTCTCTCTCTCTCTCTCTCTCTCTCTCTCTTAAGCAAGTGGTCCTTCGAGCCGGATCTTCTTCTTCTTTCTCGTAGCCTCTCTGTTGCGTAGTAAGTGGTCTATCTTTTAGCCCGAATCTCTCTCTCTCTCTCTTAAGTGAGTGGTCCTTCGATTGTTTTAGTTCTCTCAGGGCTTATCTACCTGTAATCGCTTCTATCTCTTTAATTCAAGTCTCACAAAAATATTTTATATTTTTTTTCTCCATAACTTTCATATTTTTAGATTTCAGCAGATCTCTGAATGCTCTCAAAGAATCGACAACGTCGCAAAATCTAGTTCAGAAAACATAGTCTTGGGTTATTTTCGACCTGCTCTGATTTTTGATGCCATCTGTTCTGTCCTTCGTTCTCAAAATTCGTTATTTTGTCGTTTGAAAGATCAACCCTGGCGATGCAAAACAGATGTGTGTTCTCCTAGCTCTTTATCAATAATTTTTGAATGGTTAAGTAAAATTTTTGTAGGCCGGTATTTTTACAGCGGCACTTTCACTCTCTTTAGGGTAGCTATTTGTCGACCTCGTGGCTATTGTTCACTGTATAAGATTTTATGGGTATATCGCTCTGTTTCTTCCTTTATTTGTTTGGTTTAAGACTTACCTATTGTTACATAATAAAATATTTGTAGAACACCACAATTTTGTTGTGATTGAATTGATGCGGCTGTTTTGATTGATATGTTTACATTTGAGCAGTTTTAAATATTATTTTTATTTGATATCGATTTATTTTTTGTTTGTTTGTTTTGTTTGTCTGTATTTTAACAATCAAAAATGGAGGTAGCGAAGAAAAATAGAGCTACTGCAAAAGGCAAATTAACCAAATTGCAAAACTATCTTGAGAATAGCCTCTCTAGTCTGTCATTGTACGCTTCTAAGGATCGAATATTATATTTAAAAGACTCATACGGTTCGTACTGGGAAGCTCAGGACGAAATCATTTCGTCAGGAGTTGCAGATGACGAAAATACGGACTTAATCGATGATGCTTATTTGAAAATGCTCACCAACCTGGAGGAACATTTGGCTAAACTTGATGGTAGCAGTTCTTCTACTTCTTTTACCCAAGGTAATCCATCTCCTCCAAATATACCCACGCCAAGGAATATAAAGCTTCCCCAAATCCAATTAGAAAATTTTCATGGTGATTTTAACACTTTTCAAACCTTTATTCAGATATTTACTAGCACCATAGATGCAGATGCATCACTCAGTACCATAGAAAAGTTCATTTATTTGCGTTCTCTGTTAAAAGGAGAGCCTTTCCGGTTGATAGAGAACCTCGCTCTAGTTGAGTCCAATTATGGCATTGCACTGTCTACATTAGTGAATAGGTATTCCAATAATCGTATTGTTATTAAACAACTATTCTCAAAGATTGTTGATTCCAAAGGGTTGCCTAATAATGCAACGTTCACTCAGCTTAGGGAATTCCACACAACCGTCTCTAATGCATATAAAGCTCTAACAAATCTCAATTTCTCACACGAGAAGCTGTTTAATTTAGTCTTCATACATCTTATCAGCCAGAAATTAGACAATGCTACACTTCGCCAATTGGAATTTTCTCAAGAACAGGAACTTGAGCAGACAGATGTTTCCAAATTTATGAGTGCGATTGAAAATCGAGTCCGTCATTTGGAAATGCTTTCCATCACCACTAATAGGTCCAAGCCCCCAGTTAGCAAAGATGAAAAGTTTTCATGTAACACTCTTACTGATGCTAATCAAGATTTGGCATCATCTCGTTCTACCTTCGTTAGTAGGTCATGTGGATATTGTAAAGACAAGTCTCACTCTATTTATGCTTGTAAAGAGTTTAAGTCCCAAAATGTTGCCTCTAGACGTGAATTTGTAAAGCAGCACTCATTATGTTTTAATTGTTTAGGGAGTAAACATTTAATCAAAGACTGTCCAAGCACTAAAACGTGTTTGTACTGTCATCAACGTCATAATTCCCTGTTACATATGGATATCAGAGTCTCTCAACCCCATGCTCACTCTCAACCGTCAAGGTCCTGGAATAGTAATGTAAATTCTGCTACACAGAATTCTTCTTCTCATGGTCCGGTAGACAACTACTCGTCTACTTTCCGCTCATTTCCTGAGGTTGTAGACAATGTCCAACATAGCACAAATGCAGTTACACTGTCGAACGTTCTTTCCACAACACATAGCGACTCAATAGTTTTATTGAGTACCCTTGAAGTATATCTCTATTCCAACTCTGGTAAAAGAATCCAAGTTAAAGCTCTTTTAGACAATGCGAGTCAAGTTTCTCTTGTAACAAGTGGTTTAATACATCAGTTAGGTATCACCACAGATTCTCAGACCGTTAAAATTAACGGAGTTAATTCTGGCACGTCCACCTCTAACCAAGTTTCTCATTTGGAGATTTTTTCGGCAGCTACAGATCACAAATTAGATGCTAGTTGCTTTGTAGTTCTGAGTATTACTGGATATTTACCCCAAGTTCGAATTAACTCGAAGCACATTGATATTCCTAGTTCCGTTACTCTGGCGGATTCTCAATACGCAATTCCCAGCCCGGTTCATCTCTTACTCGGTGCTGACTTGTATTCGGATATTCTTTTAAATAACACAATCTCTCTTGGCCACAAGTTACCAATTTTACAGGAGACTCTTTTCGGGTACACCATTTTTGGTAGGGTTCCAAGCTCAGCTATTAGTAAAGGATATCAACACTCCACATATCTCAGCAATTTGGTCACATGTCATATCAGTAATGTTTCTGATACCTCACTCTCGTCTGATGAAGTATTGGGTAGACCAGTGGAGAGATGCTGCGAATCTGATCAGCTTCCACATATTCAGGATTCTGTAGATACAGAACACCCCGCCAAAACTAAATTTTTACGATCTGTACAAATTCTTCCCGTAAGTCGATACAAGGTTTCGTTAAATTTAAACCGCCCTGTTAATATTCACTTATCAGGCTCTTTACCAGCAGCTACAGCTCGTTTTCTCCAATTAGAGAGGAAACTACACTCTGATCCACAACTCTTCAATAGTTACCGCACGATCACTCAAGATTACTTAGTCAACGGCCAAATTAAAAGAGTACCCTTAAAAGCCCTAACCTCTGAAAATAGGGTAAATTATTATTTACCACACTTTCCAGTAAGACTAGTATTTGATTTAAACAATAAAGACTTCTTGAAAAGACACGGTCTTAACCCTTCCACCCACTTAACTCATGATTTGGGTGACCCCTCTCCGAATGTTCTTGGCATTAAATGGAATCAACTATCAGACACATTCTCATTTTCACCACGAAATTTTGATGTAGGCCAGTCAATCACCAAAACAAAAGTGCTTACCATTTTAATGTCGACTTTCGATCCAATGAACTTGGCCGGTTATATGGCTGCCTCTTCCAAAATTCTCTTGCGACGTTTATGGCAGGCCAACATTAGTTGGGATGAACCAATCCCCGGTCCAGAATGGTTACGTCATTGGAAAATTTTACTTGACGTTTTTCAATCCATTCCCCTCTTAGAATTCCCCAGATGGTTAGCATTAGATAAAAAGTTTGTAGATGTTCAACTCCACACATTTTGCGACAGCTCCTTCAAAATATTTGTAACATTTACTTATTCTCTCTTGAACTTACTACACTTACTGATAGCCACTGTCACCTCTGACTTGTCAAAAGTCGCCCAACCTGCTCTTTTAGTACCTTTGCAAACATTGGCGTACCTCAAGGGCTACTTATGGCAGATGTGGTCCGAGCCATCCAACTCATCCTCTATCTCTCTGCATCTACTAGATATGTGATGGAGATTCTCTCTCGTAGGTAATGTTACATTACATACGTTACATTAAGCTGCTTTAGTTTTATAAGCTACTTTAGTTTTATATTTTAAGTATACCTATTGGATAAGTTTAGGATAAGTCTACTTTAGGATACCTTCACTATAGTCACTAGTCACTCTCATATTTGGTATCACTCTCTTGTGCATTTCTCTGTTATGGACTCCTGCTCAGCTTGTCGTTTCTCCTTTCCCTTTCCTCCCGAATATGTTTAGCCTTTGCTCCTCTGGCCGGGAGTATGTTCGAATAATTATTCGAACATGGAAAATACTTTGAAATATTTTCAATCCTAGCTCCATTTTTGATTGCAACACTGTCAACAGTGCCAATATGTACAAAGGACAAGTTTAGTGTTAGTTTTTAATGTGTGCGCCTAAAAAGGCATGTGCCTTAAAATAACTTTCTATCCCGGTACCTCCCTCACCCTCCAAGTACCAAGAGGGTAACTCGCCCGTTAAAGAAAAGGGCAGTGTGGAATCAATCTAGCTCAGGGCAACATCTCGTCGCCCCACTCAAGTGTATCAGTACGAGATCTGGGCAACACACCGTTGCCAGACTCGACGCTAAAAAGTGAATCCGTCAAGGATAAAGTAAAGTGTGAATAGTGAAAACTTCTCTCTCGATCTGTTATACGTCCTCCAGGGACAACAGAGTTACGAGCAACGCAACAGTTCTCTATCTCTTGCACCTTTAAAGTGTCAGGTAGCATCACTCACCTGTTTCTCAAGCCCAAGTAAGACGCAACACTCTGTTGCCTTCAACCACACCATCGCCACATCGTCTCCAGACTGGATAGTGGAACAAGTGACTTTGGACAGACAATATAGTGCGTACATGGACTGAAAGACTCATTGGTAGCTCGTAAGTACTTTTTGTAGTTTTGTAGTAGGTATTTTGTTTTCTCTGGATCAATGCTAGTGTTGCATCCACGCATTTATGTTTTATGTATGTTTGTTCTCTTTCTCTCCTAGGTTTTCTTACTCTATTTTGTATATATTTCCTCTTAATAAAATGTTAGTACTCATGGTAAAAGCTCCTTTAAACCTTAGTGTTTAAATATCCCTCTCTCACCCCCTTTATTACAGGTACAGGTAGATAACCTCATACATTACATTTAGAACCAGCACCTCTTTAGTAGTACAGTCTCTCTCTCTTTGTTAGGACGATCTTTATGACGTCCTATTGTCATGTTGTGATAGGTATTATCTCAACAGAAATTAAGGTAGCTTTTGCCAAACTAAAAGTTGCTATGGGAGCCCTTCGATGTAGTATAAGAGCCCGAGTATACCAGGGCCATCGTGTATTTACGAAGAGCATGTGTAGGTATAGCAGATCTGCCAAAGACCCGAGGACTTACATAATAGGAAATGGAATATGTACAATAAACGAATTGTCTGCAGTATGTACAACATATGTAGAGCTGAAAGCTTCCAGAGAAAAAAATGTCAATGACTAAAGATTTTGCCGAAAAAATTTAATTATCAGTCTACTAGAATTATACATATACAGTGAGGACGTTTGAGTTGAAATAAATTTATTTTCTCGAGAATGGGCGACTCTGGAGATAAATACCGAAACAGGTCGATTTTTATTTTTAAAGTATAATTTTTTGGCATCTATATCATACTAGTGACGTAATCCATCTGGGCGTGATGACGTAATCGATGATTTTTTTAAATGAGAATAGGGGTCGTCTGAAAGCTCATTCGAAAGGTTATTCAACGATCTATTCATTAGTATAAACAATAACATGTTTATTTATACAGGGTGCCCAAAATCAAAATTTTTAATTAAATTATTTGAGACAAAAAGAAGAATGTATATTCATAATTTATTTAATTCGAAATACATTTTACTATTGTCCAAAAACAGGTAAAAATGTTTACACCCTATTTGATAAATAAATATTGTTTTCCGCTTAAATTCAATATTAAAGCTGCCACCCGCTCATAGCAGTTTGATTTAATTTAAGCGAAAAACAATGATTATTTTTCAAATTAACATTTTTTCTGTATTCTGACAGCAGCAAAATGTATTTTGCATTAAATAAATTACATACATTCTTCTTTTTGTCTCAATTAGTTTATTTCAAAAAAAATTGTTTGGGCCCCCTCTAAAAATAGTTATGTTAATGTTAATATTAGTGAATAGAGAATTGAATAACCTTTCGAATGAGCTATCACATGACACCTATTCTCGTTTAAAAAAATCATCGATTACGTCATCACGTCCAGCTGGATGACGTCACTAGTATGGTATAAATATATGCCAAAAAATTATAATTATTTAAAAATATAAATCGACCAGGTGAGAGCACGCCAAATAGAATTCTATTTGGCGTGCTCTGGGCCCTGGGGTGACAGCACCCCAAATAGAATTCTATTTTGCTGACGTCACAAAATCGAATTTCACAATGGGAGAATCGACGGTTGCTAGGCAATGTGACGTCACTAAAATAGAATTCTATTTTGCGTGCTCCCACTACTGGTTTCGGGATTTATGTCCACAGTCGCCCATTCTCGAGAAAACATAGGCGTAACCAGGGGTTGGTTTGGGGGTTATAACCCCCCCCCCATTTGGATGTACTTTGTGCTCTATGTACTTAATACCATTACTATTCCATACCCCCCAGAGACCATCAAGTAGTTGAACCCTCCCCCTTAGGATCATCCTTGTTACACCTCTGCGAGAAAATGAAATTATACCAACTCAAACGTCCTCACTGTATGTATAATATACGTCTTAGACTAGTCACCAATAGGGTTGTGGGTTGTGGGGCTCCTAAACTAAATCTGCTAACGAGGAAATATTTTCTTCATCCACAAGGTTAATAATTTAAATACCTTTTCTATCTTTTTTTGTATATTTCATCACTCAATTAAATCACTCAATTCCTTTTTGATTCAAACTCAGATGTGATCCGCCTTTTACTAATTTAAATACCGCACTGTAGAACAACATACCAAATAAATTGACAGTTAGTTGTACGTGGAAACGTGTCAATGGTCGTGTTGAATCGTTAAGCCGCGTTTAAATGGAATGTATTAATAGGCGGATTTGCAGGTCGTTGAGACGTGCGTATCCCGTAAATGCACCACCTTTTGCACTTGAAAGTGACAGTGCTATGGCGATTTCCGATAGTTTTGTAATGCTCTAGTCAATGAAAGAAAAAATAGGATACCTCCGATTTCTTTCCTGATGCACAGATTTTGATAAAATTTTGGGAATAGGATCTACTTACCTCTTAATTCAAAGTCTACCCTATTCCGATAAATGCTTATTATTTTTATGGGTGAAAATCACCCCTTATTGCCAAAATTGAATAAAACAATATCCTGTTTTTAAACTGGGAGCAGTATTTCAAATACCGTAATGCTTGTTTGTATATTAGTTCAGAGAAATAAGGAAAAAAAATATCGTGTTGGTGACACATCCCCCTCCAGGCTGAAACCAAATTTTTCGAGTAATATGGTCATCTATAATAATAACCTATATGTTTCCTGCAGCCGATTTTGATGATATACATAGTTATAAACAAATGAAGATCAAAAAACGGTAAATTTTCGCTTTTTTCGTCTCTTACTAAAAAATTGGGCATTTTAAACAAATTTGAGAGTAATAAACTCATAAACCGTATAAAAAACTTCAATATGGCGTTCGCTGAATATGTCTATCCTTATTGGTTACTTAGAAAATTGCCAAATAAATCATAAATTTTGAGTTTTTATAAATATTCATAACTTATGTAAAAATTAACTTAGAACCTTCTTATTACATGGAATGCTGAGACTTATGGTGCTTAAATTACACCCTAAATTCCAAAGCAATTGGTCAAATAGTTTAAAAGTTATTTAATTTGTTTATCCAAAATTAATTTTTTTTGCAACACTGTAAGTCAGAAAATGATGAAGTTACAGTAATATTTTGGATAGTTTATGAAAGAAGAAAATTTACAGTATTAATTTAATTTAAAAAAAATGACAAAAAATAATTATAGATATTGCAAAATAATTTTGCAAAAACATGTGAATTAAAAAAATGGGGGGGCTAACTTTGTCCCTAAATGTCCTAGAACAGTTGTTTTTCTTTCTAAATGTGTATAAAAATTCAGTCTTTCTAAATATGAAAAAATAATTTTTCTACGGGTAACGGTTAAAAAGTTATTCTAATTGTTTATAAGTAAGCAAAAAATGGACATGTTTTTGCAAAATAATTTTACACTGTTTAAAATTATTTTTGTCATTTATTTTTAATTAAGGTAATAGTATAAATGTTCTTCTTTCATAAACTGTCCGAAGTATTATTGTAACCTCATAATTTTCTGACTTAGAGTGTTGCAAAAAAAAATGAATTTGGGAAAAATAAATTAAATAACTTTTAAACTATTTGACCAATTGCTTTGAAATTTAAAATATAATTTAAGTACAAGAGGTCTCGGCATTCCGCGTAATAAGTTACGAATATTTATAAAAACTCAATATTTATGATTTATTTTGCAATTTTCTAAGCAACCAATAAGGTTGGACATATTCAGCGAATGCCATATTGAAGTTTTTTATACAATTTATGAGTTTCTTACTCTCAAATTTGTTTAAAGTGCTTAACTTTTTGGTAATAGACGAAAAAAGCGATAATTTACCGTTTTTCGATCTTCATTTGTTTATAACTATGTATATCATCAAAATCGGCTGCAGGAAACATATAGGTTAATAATATAGATGTCCATACTACTGAAAAAATTTGGTTTCGGCCTGGAGGGGGATGTGTCACGAGAAAAACCTTATTTCTCTGGACTATATGGTCCAACCTCAGGCAAATTGATTCCACTGTTATGAAATTATAACACTGATAACATTTTTATTAAATTTTGTAACTATTGGCATTTCATAGGTTAATTAAGTTGTGTCGGCGATTTTTTGTGTTTTCTGAGTTATTCCTTTAATTTTAGACTTTTAGTCTGCTTTTTTATAAAAAAACGTCGCTAACGGGTTCTTAGAACTCTTTAGCGACATATTAGTAAAATATAATACTTATAGATTACCGTCGAAGGCCGACATAATCAACCAAAAAATAAGATGTATTTGGTGATTTTTCTAGTGAGATTATTGATTGTGATTATATCTTTTGAGTTTACTCCTCAGAGTTTAAAAACAGGATACCTATAGTTGTAACGTAAATGAAAGTAATTTTTACTAATATTTTTAATTAATTTAATATTAAACTTTTATCTATTTTTTATTTTGTGATTTTTCAACCCTAGAGGACAACCTGTAATTTTATAAAATAAAAAAACATTCGTGTAACACCAAACTCCATTCATTTTAAAGATACCGTAGACATTCACAACCAGTTTAAAGTAAAGAAGGACTAAAAGACCACATTTAACATATCAATTCAAAATCTTCATGCTTTTAAAGGTAAAGGTTTAAGGGGTCAAGAAAGGTGATACTAGCGATATCAACCTAATTTAAGTTAGTGATATCTCTAATAGTTTTTATTCTACAGTCATGAACAAATTAAATTTTTTCCAAAAAACCTACATTTTAGCACTGAATAATTGTTTTCGTATCTCTTGTCATCTTCGAGTTACACAGAGAAAAATGTAGATTTTTAAGAAGATTTAAAAATGCGCTCCATTATTTGATTTCATTTTTTTTAAAACCATGCATTTTAAACCATTCCAACTTTTAAAGCCTATACATAAGATTAAAATAAAAGGTATTGTTGTACTGTAGCAGGACACGATATATTTAAATTTTTGGTGGATGCGGTTTAAATATACTGCACATTTTTTTTAATATATGAGTGATCAATATTTTTTGCAGTGTATCTGGCTCAGTTGGAATGCAATCAACATTTCATAGTTCTCATTTTAAAGATCTTTTCAAGCACTACATAAAGTGTTGCTAGCATCATACAATCATACAATCATGTTCCTATTATTTCAAGTTAAACGCACCGATTCGAGCATTTACAAAAAAATATCTTCTTTCACCTACCGTATCTCGCTTTATATTGCTACTAAAAGATTTCTGACAAAACGAATCTCTTGTTTTTCTTATAAGCTACAAAAATTTTTGGAACCACCCCCGAAATTAACCATAATTTGGCATAGGGTAGACTTTGTTTCTTGAGATATTCCCTACTTACTATGAAAATATGAAGTGAACGGTGCATTAGTACGGAATTCGTAGCCACAGACCCTAATTCACTGCACTATAAAACTAATGAGCTAAAAGCGATTCATATTTTTATTAGGCCTTCCGGTTTTTGATGCTTATGCTTCCGGATTTTAGTGTAAATTATTGCCGGATTTTCTTTAGCGGGCATTCTTTGGCAGACAGGTAATTTTTCCTTAAATACAGAAGTCATAAACGGAAATGAAAATGTCGAGCTTGTTCATAGGAAATCATAAGTAATAATAATTATTATATTATTCGACTAAGGCACGATGCATGAAAAAAGAAGGAATAAATTAAAAATAGTAACAGTTGTTCTTACCTAGCGTAGGTGATGAATGAATATAAAGTAACAACAACTATTTGTTAATTTATCACCATATTTTGTATTAACTTCCACTTTGCAATCTTACTTTGCAACTATACTTATAGCTTGCAACATTAGCTTGCAATATTATCTTACTCTCCCGAGCAAGGCAAATCCAAAGACACAAAAATTATAATAAATATATTTACTATAAACAGTAATATATTCTTTCCGGTTTACTGTAAAGAGGATGAAATCATTAGACCGAACTCATTGGACCGAAAAGCACTTTACCGAAACCTCACTAGACCGAACAGTAGGAGACCGAAAAGAAGGAGATCGAAAAGCATTAGGTACATAATACAGGATTGTAATCTGACCAAGAGTAACATCAACCTCCCTTCACCCTTTAGAACTGGCAGCACAAAGTAGATTCTGGCGAGTTTAGAGGTTGTTTTTTCCTCTGTTTTTTGTTTTTATTTGTGTTTGTTTTTTTTTTATTTATTATGTACAATAATAAAAATTAAATACAATACTAAAAATTTAATACTAACAGTAGTTTAGAGTTTTTTTTGCTTTGTTTTTTGTTTATTTTTTATTCGTTTTTGGTTTAGTTTTTTTTATTTATTATGTGCAATACTAAAAATTAAATACTAAATATAGTTTAGAGACTGTTTTTTTGTGTGTTAACGTCACTCTACCCTTAATTTATTTTAACCTTCACTAATTTGTTTAACGGATGAAAATTATTTCATATCAGACTGTATGGAGTAACAATTTACACAGTCTATATATAAAATTATACAAAAAATACAATAAACAAAAAGACAGATATACAAAATCTTAGCATAATTTATTTCAATTTTTTTAATTTATGGTACCATTTCTATATAATGCTGTTCGGTCTAGTGAGGTTTCGGTAAAGTGTTTTTCGGTCAAATGAGTTCCATTTTCGTGCAGGTACCATTCTTTCCACACCTTTATTGCACATTGCACTAATACATACATAACTTGAAAGATTTAGCGACGACTATAGACGGAGAGTAAATATATTCTTTGGATTTAGCAACACACTCCATATTGTCTGTGTGCGCGTGCACCCAGGATAATAAAAATTCACTTCCAGTCGCGCCTAAAGAAGTATAACTTCAAAAATATATTTAAAAATCCATCGTTAAAGGCATAATATGTACATTGTACATCTTGTTCATAAATACATAAATATGAGAAGTTCCTAAGAAACGAAATACTGGAGACGAAGCGCCAAGAATTCAAGGCTAGACCATGTCAGAACTTGCATGTTTGACCACGTCAGTATGGCTATTTGGAATAAATGGATGGCACTATAGATGGCCAATTATAGAGTTAGGCCCAAATAAAAAAAGAAAGCGAGGTCGGCCACCTAGAAGCTTAAAAATAAATATCAAAGAAGCAATGGAAAAGAGAGGCTTCCAAGTGACTGGCAAGTAGTGATGTTGATTATAGTTACTTTCGAGTATTCGTTACAAATCGTTACTTTTGTATAAAGTAATCATTTACAGTATTCCTTACTTTGATTGCTATGATTACTTTTGTATTTGAATACCGGTAATCATATCGAAAATCGTATGTCTCAGTAGGCCGGTATTTTGTATAAAGTAATCATTTACAATATTCGTTACTTTGATTATTGTGATTACTTTTGTATTTGAGTACCGGTAATCATATCGAGAATCGTATTTCTCAGTAAGTAGGTATTTTGTATAGGTATTCCGTTATAACAACGACCTTCAACGATCTGTTTAAGGGATAAACATGATTTGATTACTACGATTACTTTTGTATTTTAGTACCTACCGGTAATCATATCGAGAATCGTATTTCCCAGTAGGTAGTTGTTTTGTATAGGTATTTCGATATAATAACGACTTCACGAAGTACGAAGTAATCAGAGTAATCAAAGTAATAAAAGTAGATAAAATAGTCGTTACTCGCTCTGATACGATTGGTACGAATTAACGAAGTAATCAGAGTAATCAAAGTAACGATTTGCCTCTCTGTATATTAATCGTTACTTTCGGTATTCGTAAGTAACGAGTACTTTGTAACGAGTAGTTACTTTTTCAACATCACTACTGGCAAGACAGAAAACTATGGAAGTTGAGAAGCGAGGAACGGTTTAGGCTGTAAAACTGTCGCATATACGAGTATTATCATCATTAACATCATTATCAACATCATTATCAGCGTGTTCTACCGATTATGGTGAAGCCTCCCTTACATGATATAGTTAGAAGTTATGTAAACGAATTGGCCATTTCTTTCTATTTTTGTTTTAGGCAGGGCGTATAGTGGCATGTACGCAATGTACTGTATTCTCGTTCTTTTGACTACAGTGGTTGCAGCATATGGTTGTTTGACAGAAATATTAGATCATGGTTTATCCCTTAAGGAAGCTGGCCTTTTTCTGATCTCATTTTATTGCATGTCTTTGTTATTTATCATATGCAATGCAGCGCACCAGACATCACATAAAATGGGCCCTGAATTTCGAGAGAGATTATTAAACGTGAATTTAGGTAAGACCACAATTATTGACTAAAAATTTAGATTTAGACTTCAGTAGGATAATATATATCAAAAACGGTTAAATTGATGATGATGACGTATTCTAAAAATTTCTATCCGATGTATGATTTGTCGTAATCCACACTTTTTCTTCTGGTTCCTATCAGTTTCGGATGTTGGAAATCATATTGGCAATCATAACCTTGCTCGCTGCGGCTCGAAACATGACGAAACGTTGACGTTTTCTTAAACCATGTTCTCAAATTTCGCAGTCATGATATTCCCCTTCTGCCGGGTCCTCGCTTACCTTTGACTTTACCTTGCAATGTGGACTGCAGCAAGGAGTAACGGTGCTGATTTATCATAACGTGTTCCAGATACTGCAATTTTTGTGGGTTTGATGGTAAACACAATCTCCGGTTCCTTCTTCATTCTTCCTAGAACTTCCTTGTTCGTGATCCTTGCTGTCCATGATATTCTCAGCATTATTATATAAAGTCACATCTCAAATGCTTCAAGTTTTTTAATAGTGGTATCTGTAAGCTTCCACGCCTCCGCTCCGTACAATAATATAGAGAAAACATAACATCTCAAATGTCTCATTTTTGTATCTAGGGATATGTTGTGGCTTTTGAAGATGGCGCTCATCTTGTTAGAGGCAAGACCGTTCTTGCCTTCCCTATGTGGCACTTTCTTTCCTGTAAATTGCTCCACTGCTGATTTATAATAGTTTCCAGGTAGCAGTATTGCTTTTCGAACTCTATCTGCGGTCCATTAGAGTATAGTCCAGGGCGCATCTGTTTTGAGATGGACGTTGAGAGGTGACTCAAATTTTTTTGCAGAAATTGCTTGAAAATAACTCAAATAATAATATTTGAGTTATCCTTTCTTATAATAATATTTGAGTTATATATAATAATAATTGAGAACATTGTTTAAATAATCAAAATGTCAAAATATGAAGGCAAAATTCGATTTTTTATTGTGCCGCTCTAGTACCCACTGCATTAATGAACCCAAACTGTCTGTCCGATATGTTTGTTCCTCGCACTTCTTATAAATTTTTCCATGGATCACTCTAAGAAACAGTTTCAACACGTGGCTCATTAGGCTGATTGTTCGATAGATTTTGCACTTTTTAGGCCCCTCTCTTTTAGGTATCACTATGAACTCCTGTTCTAGCCATTTATTTATCAGGGATGATTCCTGTATTGTATATTTTATTGAAGCCGTGATCCAGTTTATTCCTTCTTCCTCCAAAAGTTTTAAAAATTCAGCTTCGATATTATCAGATCCTAGAGCTTTCCTAGTTTTCATCCGTTTTATTGCTTCATCTACCTCGAATTTAAGCATGTCCGGGCCCGTCATCCTCACTGAAAATGGATGCCTGTAATCCGTTACTTGATCTTGAAAAAGTGTCTCGAAATATATATAGATAATATATATAATGTAAACATATATATGTAATAGGTCTGGATCCCGCATAAGAAAAAAAGTTGATTATTAGCAAGCTGAAAATTTGTCAATAGCTTAACGGTGTCTAGTCGGACGAACTTTGATATATGGGAACACTGGAACAGGGGAAGTTTTAATGGTGGAACAGGTTAAAAATTTGGGACGTCAGACTACGAAAACGTCAGATGTATTTTGTCGGACAGAACTTCCAATTGATTTGTTGCCCTTTCATTAAACTCTTATGTAAAAATCAGACCAACAGGTGTGTATCACCAACTGGGCATTTTAATGAGTGGAACACGAAGAACATGTCAAATGACAGAAATCATGTTGGTTAGTAATAGCAGTTGGAAGTTCTGTCGGACAAAATACATCTGACGTTTTCGTAGTCTGACTTTCCAAATTTTTAACCTGTTCCACACTTAAAACTTCCCCTGTTCCAGTGTTCCAATATATCAAAGTTTGTCCGACTAGACACCCTTAAGCTACTACCAATTTTCAGCTTGCTATTAATCAACTTTTTTTTGGTACGCGGGATCCAGACCTATAATGTCTTTCATCTATTCTGTAATCCACACATCGAATCCTATATTATACTCCTTGATTTCCTTGGTATAATGCAACTTTTGTTCTTGTGGATGGTAATATATGGTTGTGATTTTCCTGTCGGTGTTAAATATAGTCTCTATTTTGTTTTTTCATAGAACTCTGCTGATTTTGTCTGCTGTGTCATTTATAGGGCAGTATAGTTTCTCCAATTGGTTTTTCTTCTCTTTCTGGATCTCTAATTTTGTTTCAAAATTATACCTTTTCAATCGTAGACGTGGAGAAATCATGTTTTCTTAAAGCTTTTTTGACTTTGTACATTTTCTCTTTTTTATGGTCCTCATTTGACAGCTCCTCAGATCTTGTGGTTAGGGTTTTGATTTTGATAACCGAATTGAATTGTGCAGGATGATGGTGTGAATCTAAGTTTAAATATCTGTCATATAGGTTGGTTTTCGATATACTGTACATCCTATGCTATTGTTTTCCTTCTTTATTACCAACAAATCTCGTTGGTAAGTTGTAAATTATTCTCGCGTGCCTTGGTAAGCTGTATTTTGAGCTATATATTCCAAAGGTTTCAATTTTGGTTTATTTCAGAAGACAAAAGTTTACAACATGCAGATCATAAGAATATGGTTATTAAAGATCTTGTTTTTTTTTTGTATAAATTTAAAACTATGTACTAAGAATTGTAACTTTTAACAGCTGCTGTGGACCGAAGAACTCGTCAAGAAGTAAATATGTTTCTTACAGCTATTGACAAAAATCCTCCAATAATGAATCTAAATGGTTATGCAAATATTAACAGGAGGCTGATATCATCGGTTAGTACAAATATATTTAAATAATTATCACGTCTTACAAGAACGTATGAATGGTATGCTATTATAAATACCTATAGTTGTTACTATAAATCATAAATACAATATTACAAAGTAATAGTAATTCTTATTTTTTATTATCATATCTCAATTGTGGTTGTCAATTTAAAACTGCTATGTGTTGTGTGTCCTTATTGATAGCATACACAAATACACACCTTAAGAAAATTTAAATCTCATTTATTTTTTATATTATTTTCGTACTTCCGGGCCTAAAGTGACAACTTCACTCCCTTGTGACAGGTACTAAAGTGTCACATTTAATCCCTCCGGGATTAAATATTGACGAAACTCCCGGAACGATTAAATCACAAACAAACGAATTTAAGGGATATTTTATTGAAAAATATAATTAATTAGAATGGTAATTAACGTTAATATTCTAACTCTTTTCCACGACAAGCTCCCGCAACGCCCAAAATAAGTGCAACCTACAAAAAAATTGATTTCTTAAAATTTCTGAATATAAACAAATTTCCAAATTTACCTTAAGCATTAAATATTTATCATCCGGAGCCTCCCGTAAGAACTGATCTACCTGCTCAGACGTGAGAATTCTTGACTTCTTTGGCTTAAATCCCTCATTTCTTCTCTTCAAAAAAGCTAATAATTTTGGAAATTTACTTATATCAATATCTTCTCTAATGTTAATAACCGATTTCAGCATTGAGTAATGTGCCCAGAGAGTTGAGGCACAAACCGCTTTTGATTTATCATCGAAGTAGACTAACAGCGCATTTTCAGTAGGTTGTCTCACATTTTTTAAGCGGCACCACTTTTTAAAAGCATCGTACTGCTGCTCGTATAGTTTTCTAGATTTCGGTGGTAACAATTCTTCACCTACTTCGGCTGCTCTTTTATCAATATCAGATACACCTTCTTCACTCATGATACCAATAATTATCAATAACAATGTTTCTTTACAATGACACTAGTAATGACAATGTTTCTAAATTATAACTGTCACAACGCAATGTTACTATGGTAACTTATTTTAAAGACAGTTTATTAAATGAGTTGAAGAGAGAAAAAACTGATTGAAATTATTGAAATAATTAATAAAATCATACCGGAAGCACGAAAAGTATCGTATATACCTTGCGACTGAAGTACATTTAATCCTTCAGGTAAATTATGGTAAATAAACTTTACCTTCAGGATTAAATGTACTACTTCAGTCCCGCGGTATATAATGTACTATTTTACTTCATAATAATAAATTATTGAAATAAATCGTACTATATATTAGACAAGTCGAAAACGGTGGGTTCGTTGGAAAAAATATTCCCATGAGATTTTTTTGCATAATCACATTTGTAATACACCCCAGAATAATGTTCAAGAAGTCACCCACGAGAAAAGTGGTCTAAATTTTTTTTAACAAATTGTTTTTAATCAAATTGCAAAAATTATTATTTTTGGTCTGAACAAATTTTTTTTGGGTTTTTTAGAACATTCTGGTCTCTTGGTCTCTTGTAATGTTTCTTTAAATTTGATGGTTTTCGAGTTATAAGCAATTTAAAATTTAAAAAACGCAAAAATGGCCATTTTTAAGAATTAGTAACTCGGTTAAAAATTATTATTATGAAAGTCAGAAAGTGGCTAAATCAAAGTTTAAAGTCCCCCCTACATGATCCTGAAGAAATTTTTTGTCATTAATTTATTACTAAGCTGTTATTTTTAATTATTAACAAAAAGCCGTAAGAGCGTATTGACGCGGCTGTAAATGTGAATGCGATTAAGATGTCCCATTGGACTGTCGGAATGGAATCTCTCTCGCACTCACCATAGACAGCCGCCTAATACGTGCTGGCGCTCATTATTATTACTTAAAAATAACTGTGTAGTAATAAAATTATGACAACAATTTCTTCAGGATCTTGTAAGCTTTAAACTTTGATTTAGTCACTTTCTGACTTCCATGATAATAACTTTTAACCAATTTATTAAGCCTTTTTTTCAATTTTCAATTCTTTATAACTCGAAAACGATCAAGTTTAGAGAAAAATTACAAGAGACCTTTTTTGTCCAGAATGGTCCAAAAAATCTAACAAAAATTTTAACGGGCCAAAAATATTGATTTTTGCAATTTGATTAAAAAAATTAAAAAAAAATTAGACCACTTTTCACGTGGTCGACTTCTTTAACCTTATTCTGTAATGTCTCACGAATGTGATTATGCGAAAAAATCTTATGGGAATATTTTTTCTAACGAACCCGCCGTTTTCGGCTTGTCTATATCTGCTGGGAGTGTTGACATGATGGGGACATTTAGACAGTGCTTCTCTCATGGTGGCGAAAATTATTTTAAGTCGCGTAGGACGCATGTACGTATGTATATTATAATGACTTTTTTTAATATCTCATCTCATTGTGTCGTTTTTGATTGTTTACTTACGTGAAGAAATAGTGGAGTGAAATTCTTTCGTTTTCCTACATTTATAATCCAGGGCGAAGCATATCATTTACCATTTTTATTATGCAAAATGCAATGGTTAACAAAAGTTACTAACATTTGCTTGGGGAATATCATTAAAAAACTATTTTTCATAAAAATTTGCGTATACTTCAGCAACAAAGTAGCAGAGGAAGCAAAATTTCAACTTTATAGGGATTAAAAGGCTTGACTCTGGCTTTTCAACCTTTGTTTTCAAAGTGATAATAACAATATGACAGCCGTGACATCACACTTTTGCTGTCAGACTTAAAATTTCTACGTGTTTTTCTATATTTAAGCTACATTTATGTATTCTATCGGATATTTTCTACCATATAGAGTATTTATAGCAAATTTCTAATAATGTATTGATACATTAACACAAGAATAATAGTAAAATGTTAAATAATCTCTTGTTTTTGTAACAACACATCAAGCATACACATAAGATCTTCCCCGCACCGCCAGAGTGTACCACCTGACCTATAATCAGAGTTAAAGCTCCCAGCGGATACACAAATTCGTGACATTCAGTCTGTACATCAAATATCGAATTGGCTACAAGAAGTCATTTTTTAAAGAAAAGAGTTAACTGCTACTAAACGTCTAAATTCTTGCAAATTGCAGTTGTGTTGAGATATTGCCATTAAAATAAATTGATTGCTAGGGTTTGTTTTTAAACCAGTAGGAGTAAATAAAAAAAAAAACAGATCCACACCCAAGAAAGTTAATAGACATGTCACCAAATACATCTTCTTTTTGGTTGATTATGTCGGCTTTCGACGGTAATCCATAAATATTATTTTATACTAATACGTGTCGCTAAAGAGTTCTAAAAACAACTGCTTTTTATATAAAAGCAGACTAAAAATCTAAAATTAAAGGAATAACGCAGATTATTTCATTCATAGGAGACTCTGACCAATAGAAAGCTACAGAAATAAAAATTAAACTGATTAATGATTTTAACTTCCAATCGTATAGTAAGATATTTGATCACGTGTTTAATTCTGTCCAATCAAATTAAAATTATACTGAGAATTATCTACTGTAGAAAATTACCGATAGAATTTTTTAAGTAGATTGTTTCTGTTTAATGGCAACCAGTTTCCTAGTTTTGACAACTGTTACATTTAAGAAAATATCCATAATATACGTATTAAAAAATAATCTTACGAATATCACACGACAGCAAGAATAAATAAGAAAATAATGCTTCATTTTTACTCAAATTTGTTGTCATTGGGCAATAGCCACTCGAGCACTGCGGGCTCTCGTGTCTATTGCCAGACAACAAATTTTCGAAAAACTGGAGCATTATTTTCAATTTATTCTCACTCTCCTGTGATATTATACCCGATAATTTTTGATAATTTCCCGTCGTCAAGTATATTACGTCAGGTGCCCTTCGTTGCTATGAAAAAATACATTCAGTGACATTAATGACAATTAATGTTTTAAAAATTATAAAAGTGATGACTTTCGACCGTCAAATATTTATAAAAACTGTGTGTAGTCTAAGAGCTCCGACTAACGGTCGTCCTGTAAGGCTAGAAATTTGTCTAGTGATAATTCATAGCACACCAAGGCTAAAAACCATGACCTGGCAGGCATCAGCCGTGCACGTGTATCTACCAGGTGAATCGAAAAGTGCAAATTTAGGGGGTAAAATAAACTTTC
The DNA here is from genome assembly GCF_917563875.1 of Diabrotica virgifera virgifera. NCBI lineage: Eukaryota > Metazoa > Arthropoda > Insecta > Coleoptera > Chrysomelidae > Diabrotica > Diabrotica virgifera. The sequence goes on from NC_065444.1 coordinate 215,605,866, forward strand.
TCCTGTAAAATTTAAATTTAAGTATGTGTTTGAGTAAGTCATTTAAAAGAAATGTGTACAATGACAGGCGATTCTGAAGAGCATAAGACCTTGCCAGGCGAGGGGAAAATTATGGGTTTTTCCTAAAATTATTTTTTTTTGCATCTAACAAAGTTTTTTCAGGTTTTTTGAATCATTGCAAATAGAAAAGGTCTTTGGTGATTTTTCTCTTACTTAAGTTAATAGTTTTTGTTATATAAGTGATTAAAAATTTTGAAAATTGCGAAATCGGCCATTTTTAACCCTAAATTGGACATTTAACTAAAAATTTCAATGTTGCCAAGGTAGGTAGATATTCTTTAAACATTGATTGATGAAATCCCGAAGAGTTTTTTGTAATACAATATCGAAAACCCTTTGTTTTTTAATTGCTAATCAAGCGGGCGCGACACTGTAGTCTAAGTGAGGACGTTTGAGTTTGCATAAATTCATTATCTCGAGAAAGGGCAAATTTAAAGAGAAATCCTCAGACAGGTCGATTTTTATTCTTAAATTGGGACTTTTTGGCATATATATAATACTTGTGACGTCATCCGTCTAGGCGTGATGAAGTAATCGATAATTTTTTAAAATGAGAGTAGGGGTTGTTTGATAATTTTCTATTCAGAAATATAGACAATAACATAATTATTTATACAGGGTATACAATAAATTTTTTTTATTAAATTAATTTAGAAAAAAGGAAGAAAAAATTTGTGTGTACACCCTTTATAAATAATTATGTTACGGTTTATATTACTGGATAGAGAATTAAATAACCTTTCAAATGCGCAATCACCCAACTCCTACTCTCATTTAAAAAAAATCATCGATTACGTCATCACGCCCAGATGGATGACGTCACTAGTATTACATATATGCCAAAAAGTCCTAATTTAAAAATAAAAATCGACCTGTCTGAGGATTTCCCTTCAAAGGACATCGCACACATCTTATGGAAAATATAATGTCACTCAAATTCAATAAAATGTATACGATTACTGATTAGATTCGTTTTAAATTAACGATCAATTCTTATCATTGCGCCAACTCTTAATTATGATTAATTACGGCGCAAATTGCAATTAAAGTTTATCGAAATCACATTTTTGGAGTCCATAAAATGTTAGTTACAATCATTATTGCTCTGAGTGCTATTCATAACAGCTTAAATCCCGCTGGGCCCAAGCGGATTAGTGAAACTAATCCGCTGATTTATGGAGTACCGAAAATCTGGGTATTTTAAAATATTTTTTCTCTCTCTAACTTATGTACCTACCCATTTGATTTCAGATTTATTTATATCAATTTCTGCTCTTATTTTTGAAAATAGAGAGTTGGCGCAATGATAAGATTTGATCGTTAATTTAAAACGAATCTATTGGTATAAATTTTATTGAATTTGAGTGACATTATATTTTCCATAAGATGTGTGCGATGTCCTTTGCCCATTCTAGAGATAATGAAATTATGCAAACTCAAAAGTCCTCATTTATACTACAGTGCCGCGCCCGCTTGATTAGCAATTATTAAAAATCAAAGGGGTTTTCGATATTGTATTGCAAAAAACTCTTCGGGATTTCATCAATCAATGTTTAAAGAATATCTACCTACCTTGGCAATATTGAAATTTTTAGTTAAATGTCCGATTTAGGGTTAAAAATTGCCGATTTCGCAATTTTCAAAATTTTTAATCGCTTATATAACAAAAACTATTAAGAGAAAAAAAATCACTAAAGACCTTTTCTGTTTGGAATGATTCAAGAAACCCAAAAAAACTTTGTTCGATGCAAAAAAGATAATTTTAGGAAAAACCCCTAATCTTTCCCCTCGCCTGGCAAGGTCTTATGCTCTTCAGAATCGCCTGTCATTGTACACATTTCTTCTAAATGACTTACTCAAACACATACTTAAATTTAAACTTTACACGAGAAAGTTTATTTTACCCCCTAAATTTGCACTTTTCGATTCACCTGGTAGATACACGTGCACGGCTGATGCCTGCCAGGTCATGGTTTTTAGCCTTGGTGTGCTATGAATTTTCACTAGACAAATTGCTAGCCTTACAGGACGACCGTTAGTCCGAGGGTTCACTAGCTCTTGACTATTGTACTAATTTGTACTTACATAAATAAATTACAATAAAATTTTGGTTTTGAACAGTTTTATTCATGAAATAATCGCAACAAATTACACTCGATCTCTAAAATTAATATAGAATTTTAGAGCTCTTGTGCAATTACTACTGAAAACACAAAAAATCGCCAATATATCTTGAATAACCAATTAAATGCCAATATTATCAAAATTTCATAAATGTCATTAGTGTCAAAATTTGATAACACTGGAGTAAACTTGCCTGCGGTTTGACCAATTATTATAAACAAGCATTCTTCTTCTTTAGGGTGGTAATCATCACAGCTATTTTCTCTTTTGAGATTGCAGCTCTGAACAAGTCGACAGAACTGCAATTATACCACTTTCTCAAATTGTTGAGCCAGGAGATGCGTCTTCTTCCAATACTTCGTTTTCCCTGTATTTTTTTTCTGCCTCATAGTTTGTAGCAACACATATTTATCCGCTCTCATAACGTGGCTGAGATTTTAACTTTCAAACTAGTGCAATAGACTAATAAGTGATGTGACAATTTTTTTTCTCCGGAGTATTTCAAAAAAAGACAAGCAAACTTTTTAGTGTTCTTCCAAATAAGTTTCTTATATGCCATTGTTGCCTAGATAATCTTAATTTGAGTGTTACGTGGCCCAGGTGTAATTTCTGTACACACACTTGGAGTTTTTTGCCTGTTAATTAGCATGTCTCATTCTATGTTAGAAAATAATTTTCGTGCCTCCTGTAAATCACCACCTTCTCCTTGATGTGATTTTTGCAAATTGGAGGCCCACTTAATTAGAACTGTTGCCTTTACCATTTACTAATAATACTTCACATATAAATGGACTGATGATGTTTTGTAAACACAAAACGAAACGTATCCAAAAATGTATGAATTAGTACGACATCGCGGCCTTTCTTTCTCCTCTGTTCTGACTGATATCTTCAAGTTTCACAGTGTAAAAGGTTTTCCATCTCTTTTCACTGTCCACTTTACCATTATTCGGATTGACAGTCGTTTGTTCCTTATGTTTTACGGCGCGGTAAATTTGAATTACTCCTCCTGGTTTAAAAACAAACTTTATAGAGGATCATTAAATATAAGTTTAATGTATCTGTAAATTAGCAAATTGTCCTTCAGAATTGTATAATTACCAGTGTCACCGATATAGTTTAATTTTAGTATTTAGTCTTTAGTGTACATGTACATATATATTATTTTTTGTTTTAGTGTACCACATCAATGGCTACCTATTTAGTTATGCTTATGCAGTTTCGTTTATCTTTGATGAGAAACGCTGCTATAGCAGCCAGAAAAGCAGCTATTTTAAACGCAACTCTAGCAGAAAATGCGTCACATTAGATAAAAATCTCTAATCACAATATAGTACTTATTCTAAGGTAAAAGCCACGCACTTTTTTAATAAGTTCTTTATTGCTGCTTGTCAATAAATATTTTAACAGAAATTGTATCGTCTTTTTTGTGATCCATAATCACAATTTACTTCACCATAATTTATAATATTTATCACCGTTTAACTAGTTTCTCCATAATTAACTAGTTAGTTTCTTGAGAAATATCAAAACCAGTGAAACATTTTGAAACTTTTAAAGTAAATGGGATTATGGTGGAAGAAATACAAAAAAAATACTAGATTGTACATATATATTTAGTTGAATATATTATTTAAAACATATAATGGCATTGGTAAAAGTCTGGAAAGACTATTCACACCTGTAAGTTTAAATTAGAAGAAGATACAACCGTGAACTCAAATGACACATCAAGATTAATGGAATGGGAAAACATGATAGTAATAGAAAAAATAAAAAGTTATAAAAGCAACAAAAAGAAGTAAAAACGAAAAGGCTGTATGGGGAAGATAGAATAGAACTAGAAGTTATAAAACGGATAGGCGCGGAATCCATAGACTGGTTCTGGATCATATGCAATGCTGCATTAAAGGAAAATAAAATAGGTACAAAAAGATTGAGAAAATAGTCGTATTTTAGATTTATAAGAAAGGGGATAGAACCAACTAGGAGAAATATAGAGCAATATGCCTCTAAGTGGCATTTAAAATATATACTAAAATAATAATTATGGACATATAAATAATAGAGAATAAATTATAAGCCGAAAACAGACAATAAAGAATATTTTTTATACTGAGAAACATAGAACGATAATTGGAGACAGTGGAGGGCCTAATACTAGCATCAATAGACCTAAAAGCTATATTTGATACAATAGATAGAAAAATACTTGAAAAAAATGCTTAAAAGAATGAAAATACAAATCAAGGGAGAAGGAGGACCCTTTAACCTTTCGCTGCTTGCGTCCAGTTTTAAAACATAAGTACTCTCATGCAGACACAGTACACGAACACAGTGGAAGCGGTTTAAACTTACGGTCAATCCGCGTGAACCCGCTTTTATACGTTTCCGAAATGAATGCACGTTTTTAAATGTACATGTACATATTACGTTCATTTAACCCGCCTTGTCGCTTTTACTCGAATGAGAAATTAGTTAATTTCCGCTTTTTATCGCGCGGGTTTAATGTTTGTACAATGAATAAGGAGGCATTGATTGCTACCGTTTTTGAAAGACCCCCTATTTGGGACACTAGGGATAACGATATTTCACTTTCTTTCATTATCTTATTTTAATTTTGGAAATATATGATAATATTCTCCATAAATTATTCTTTCGCGATTAAGAAAATGTATACCAACTTTTTTTCTTTTCAGTTTAGTCAAAACAGAATCAAAAGCAACCATACCGTCATAAGAAGACAAAATTTTGCTATAAGTTATAGACCCAACTGACAAAGGACCAGGCAACACTCCTTATGGAAAAGTGGTCCCGGTCAAAGTTGATGAAAGTTTGGTCAATGATACTTCTTGATGTGTAGAATAAAAAAGTCCATGGCACCTAGGTCTGAATAACTACTATTCTCGAGTTACAGCCTTCTGAAGTTATTGGATTCGGGTGCTTCCTTTTACGTTAAGTGCACTAATTTACGGTCAAGTGAATGAAAATATTTATTATTAGAAGAAGAGAAACTCATGTCCTTCATACATACTTGCGTGTTGTATATGAATTTGTGGTCAAAAATAGTTGGATCGTATTTTAGTCTTCAGAAAACCTCCGAAAAGTCTTCAGAAAACTAAAGAAGTGCGTTATAAAATGTGCTGCTGATCGATAATATAAGCATTATCATATTTTCATGAATGCTTCTCAGTTATGCAATACCAGCAAAACTGGAGTTCGGCTTTATCTTTAGAAAACTACTGAACAGTTGCGGATCTAGGGGGGATATGGGTAATTCCACCGGTAACATGTTCCAGAATTAATGAAATAACTTTATTTAACGAAAATGAACGAGATGGAGCCATCAAAACATATTTATAACCAAAGAGCGGATAGTGTGACGAAAATACGTAAGCTCAGAGCACGGGCGCCCATATAAAAATTTTTAGGGGAGTGGAAAACGTGAAGGTGTTGCACATTATATTTTGTATACTTTAAATAACCATATATAATTCAAAGCACCCGGAAAGCCAGGGGGTTCACGGCCCCCCTGCCCATGGGTAAGGGCGCCCATGGCCCAGAGTACGATTTAAGGATCAGAGAAGATGAGTTACGGGTGTTAAGAGTACGAAATTGGAAAACCAAGGCGGAGGATAGAACGGAATGGAAGCTGATTCTCGAACAGACCGAGGTCCACCAGGGGTTCTACAGCCAATGATGATGAGCTTTTTAATACAAAATATTATGGAGAATAATTTTGTAGGGTTATTTTTATAACAACTATAATATTCATGCTTAGGTATAATCATACAGAAGAAATGGTCAATGGAGAAGACTTCATAATCATGATTTTGCTAACTTTCCTGTTTTCGACTTAGACTACCTAAAAGACCTTACGATTGGGATATATCAAATTAAACTGTCAAATCTTACATACAAGATAAAATAATAAGAGAAAATGACGAAGAGTTTCAAATTGATGAGAATATGGATGAACCGGGATTCATGAGAGTTCGAATATTTTCTAGGTTTCGGCAAGCTACAAAACATCAAGTATTCATTTCCTATACGGTTGATGAAGATGAGCCTGTAGAAGAACAGATTAACGGGTACTACTGTACCTGTCAATCTGGTGCGAGAACTGTAGGTACTTGTGCTCATATCACCAGTGTGTTACGGTTTTTAGGCTTTGCAAGACATCAACCCAATGTTAAGTACCTGATAGGTCGTTAGTTTACACGACATATGATGCATCTAACCGAAATCAGCAAAATGTTAACATTCGAATAGTCGAAGATGATTTAAACCCGATTTTTCCATAGACAATTGTAATTAATATTTAGCATTTACAAACTACCATTTACTTTGTTTTTTTTTGTATTGAAATCAAGTCCATGTTCTCTACCTGTCTTATATCTGATATGCGGCACAAGTTTCATGTCAACTAATGTATTCTTTTATGTTTCAACAATTTTTCCTTTAATTATTCTGGAATATGTTACGAGTGGAATTACCCCCATCTCCCTAGATCGACCACTGTTCAGTAGTTTTCTAAAGATAAGGCGGAACTGTAGTTTTGCTGGTATTCCATAACTGAGAAGCATTCATGAAAACATGATAATGCTTATATCGATCTAGCAGCATATTTTATACCGCACTTCTTTTAGTTTTCTGAAGACTTTTCGGAGGTTTTCTGAAGACTAAAATACGATCCAACTATTTTTGACCACGAATTCATATACAACACGCAAATATGTATGCGGAACATGAGTTTCTCTTCTTCTAATAATACATATTTTCTTTCACTTGACCGTAAATTAGTGCACTTAACGTAAACCGAGCACTCGAATTCAATAACTTCAGAAGGCTGTAACTCGAGAATAGTAGTTATTCAGACCCAAGTGCCATGGACTTTTTTAATCTACACATCAAGAAGTATCATTGAACAAACTATCATCAAATTTGACCGGGACCACTTTTCCATAAGGAGTGTTGCCTGGTCATTTGAACGATTTCTTTCGCTTTTACCCGTCTTCACTGTATTACCGTTTACGTGCGCAACAACCGCTCAGATTCGCGCGGTTTGCCCGTAAGCGGAAACCGCTTCCACTATGTCCCCTTTTACAAAAGGCCTGTTTTTTTTCCCATATTTTCTCAGAGTTAAATCGGCCAGATTTGAAAACTCCTGATAGATATTATAATAACCCAATCAAAGCCTTGTTTTCTATTAAATTTGTGTTTTTGGCATCTCTTTCACGTTGATGACTGGTTTACTTGAATGTGTTTCTTTGTGCACTTAACAATTCCATTAAACATGGTATCAGAAAAAAAAGGAGTTCCAAATTTCTAACTCCGTTTTCAAATTCTTTAGTGACATTTTTACACCAGACAGATGTTTTATTAAGTTCTCTACCTTAAGGTGATACAGTAGCGATCAACAGGTAGCAAAAAGGCGTTCCAAGATTGCGGCTGTAATTTTGAATATTTTTTCGAGATATTTGGCACACCTATTCGTACTATTATAAAGAATGGCGGTACAGAGCCCAATTTGAAAAATATAGTAGTATGTGGAAATTACCCTGTAATTAAATACAATATTAAAAAAACGAGCCTGTACCGCCATTAAGAACAAAAAAATACACTTTCTTCAAATAAATTTTTTATCCGATACCTAGATTTTTGTCATTTTGGAACTACTAAAATTTTTTATTTCATTAGTAGTTCCAAAATGACACAAAATCTAGGCATCGGATAAAAAAGTTTATTTGAAGAAATTGTATTTTTTTTTTCTTCTTAATTGCGCTACAGGCTCGTTTTTTTAATATTGTATTTAATTACAGAGTAATTTCAACATATTAATATATTTTTCAAATTGGGCTCTGTACCGCCATTCTTTATTATATTACGAATACGTGTGCCAAAAATCTCGAAAAAATATTCAAAGTTACAGCCGCAATCTTGGAACGTGTTTTCGCTACCTGTTGATCGCTACTGTTTCCTCTTAATTCTATGGTGCCTGGGTATAGGATATTTGGCCCAAAGTGTGTTGTCTTTGCCAATAAATGTAGTAGCAGGAATTGCAGACATATAATTTTCTTCTAAATAAAAAATTTGCTGCTCAGTATCACCAGAAATGTTGACTTCAACGTCATTCAAATCTCCTTCTTCGTCATTGAAATCAATTGCTTTCTGATAACATCTTCAGCAAGGACTTCTAGGTCTGGCCGTACCAAAAAAAAGTTGATTAATAGCAAGCTGAAAATTTGTTAATAGCTTAACGATGTCTAGTCGGACAAACTTTGATGTACGGGAACACTGGAACAGGGGAAGTTTTAACTGTGGAACAGTTTAAAAATTTACGAAACGTCATATTACAAAAACGCCTCATGTATTTTGTCGGTCAGAACATCCAATTGATTTGCTACTCTTTCATTAAACTCTCATGCAAAAATCAGACTGCTATTACTATCCAACATGATTCCTGTCATTTGACATGTTCTTAGTGTTCCACTCATTAAAATGCCCAGTTAGTGATAAACACCAGTCTGATTTTTGCATGAGAGTGTAATGAAATGATAACAAATCAATTGGAAGTTCTGTCCGACAAAATACGTGGAACGTTTTCGTAATCTGGCGTTCCAAATTTTTAACCTGTTCCACAATTAAAACTTCCCTTGTTTCAGTGTTCCCATGCATTTGTATAGGATACAAGTTTGTCCGACTAGACACCGTTAAGCTATTAACAAATTTTCAGCTTGCTATTTAGAGGAAGCAGTAGCGATCAACAGGTTGCAAAAACGCGTTCCAAGATTGCGGCTGTAATTTTGAATATTTTTTCGAGATATTTGGCACGCGTAGTCGTAATATAATAAAGAATGGCGGTACAGAGCCCAATTTGAAAAATATGTTAATATGTGGAAATTGCTCTGTAATTAAATACAATATTAAAAAAACGAGCCTGTACCGCCATTAACAAGAACAAAAAAATACACTTTCTTCAAATAAACTTTTTTATCCGATGCCTAGATTTTGTGTCATTTTGGAACTACTAAAATTCTTTATTTCATTAGTAGTTCCAAAATGACACAAAATCTAGGCATCGGATAAAAAAGTTTATTTGAAGAAAGTGTATTTTTTTGTTCTTCTTAATGTCGGTACAGGCTCGTATTTTTAATATTGTATTTAATTACAGAGTAATTTCCACATATTAATATATTTTTCAAATTCGGCTTTGTACTGCCATTCTCTATTATATTACGAATACATGTGCCAAATATCTCGAACAAATATTCAAAATTACAGCTGCAATCTTGGAACGCGTTTTCGCTACCTGTTGATCGCTACTGTTTCCTCTTAATCAACTTTTTTTTGGTACCCGGGTTCCAGGTCTATTCTAACATACGCTTTTCCAAATATTCTTGTTCCTTTTTCCAAGAACACAATATGTTCTTCGAAAGACACAATGTATGTCATAGTAGCTATTGTTTTACAAATTATTTCTAAATAGAAATACTATAATTACCGTTTAAAATGTTATAAAACCCGAATATAAAAGTAATCTTCGGCCCACAAGCTTGGTACACAGGTTGCTGGCACAATACTGACAGAATGAGGGAACGTTTCGAGAGCAAACTTTATACTAATGCAAATCAACACAATTTATCAGACTACTAACTTAGTCGTTTGACTGCGTATTTGGGAGTTATGGAAGGTTAAACAACAGTTTGATATGACCGAACAGTAAAATATTTTCAGGCCTTATAATTACTGTAATTTTTTGCCTTCCCGTACTTCGTCATTTTACTATTGCCCTTTGATAATAAAATTTTTAAATTCTGCTGAACAATTTATTATGGAGAATATTTATTATGTCTACCGTATATCATTAATACTGTTTTTCATTTCTACTAATGTCTGTATAATGCCGGTCACCATAGCAAAATTGGTCTAATTGAAAGTAATAATTGGATAGATGAAATCGCTGACTAGAATTTCAACTATTTCATATCAATAATAATTTAGTTCATGGCATTGACCATAAGTGTTATTGTCCGCTTAATTTTGCATTCTCGGAAAATTGTCTAGCCTTTTATTTATAGGTCAATAGTCATCACTCTGAAGGATTTATGAAAATGTTAAGAAATCTTTTTAAAAAATTTAATAAATGGCACTGAATGGGTAATCTTCTCTACAATATTTATTTGCTTGGATTTCTATATTATTTAAACCTTGTTCAGACCAAACACCATAATACTTTTAGAAAAAAACAACAAGCTTTCATTCCACAAACCCCAACACAAGTACACAAGATATACAAGATCAAGGACATAGACATAGACATCACAGGCGTAGCCAGGTTTTAGTTTCGGAGGGGGTTCAAAAAAGTAAAACGACTAAAACTACATAAAATAACCTTTATATTCATAATAAAAATTTGAAATATGTTAATATCTTAACTTTTTGGGGAGGGTTTGAACACCCCAACCCCCCCGTGGCTACGCCCGTGATAGACATACACACAGTCAATATTCAACAGTAAACTACATAAAATAAACACTGTGTTCTGTAAGACTATTTCATGAATAAAACTGTTCAAATAAAAAAAAATATTGTGATTTATTTTTGTGCAAATTAGTACAATTCGTCTGAATCTTTGCTAAACCTGCTCATGGTGTTCACTCTGACAAGTTTTAAAACATTAATTGTGATTAATTTCACTGAATGTTTATTTGATTTTAAAAGGAAACAGTAGCGATCAACAGGTAGCGACAAACGCGGTCCAAGATGGCGGCTGTAATTTTGAATATTTTGTTGAGATATTTGGCACACATATTCGTAATATAATAAAGAATGGCGGTACAGAGCCCAATTTGAGAAATATATTAGAATGTGGAAAATACTCTGCAATTAAATACAGTATTAAAAAAAGGAACCTGTACCGCCATTAAGGAGAACAAAAAAATACACTTTCTTTAAATAAACTTTTTTATCCCATGACTAGATTTTGTGTCATTTTGGACCTACTAAAATTTTTATTTCTAACAAGAAATCGAACATACTATAACTAATAACTAATTTGGCAACATAGAGAAATTGTCACTGCCATTTTGACAAACCTGCGTCAGATTTTCTCTTATCTGTTCTGTTATCTTTATCGATATCTGTTCAGTGCAATAGTGAATTTTAAGAATTCGGTATTGTTGTTCCTTAGGAAAGTAGTGTTTTATAGTTAGGTAATATATTATATTTTTGTGTAATAGAACGAAGTTGTTGGCCTGTTTGAAAAAATAGGTTATTGCTAATTATTGTAAGTTTTAGCTATATGTAGATAGTTAAGTATATTTTACGTAAAAATATTTCAAATTATAATGCGAGTATATACAGTTTTAGGAGGATTTTTTATTCTAAAAATATTATCAATAGTTTAACAAAATGGGAAAAGTAAATCAAACGAAAAATAAAGTGAAACCGTCCAAGAAAAAGTCCATTAAAAACCGTGCAAAAATTATGCGAAAATCGAAATTTGTTTCGCTTCACAACGAAAAATTTATTATTGTTTTATTATTAGATATTTCATGCAAATACCTATCTTACCATAAAATGTTCACCCATTTTGGTTTATTTTTATAAACATATATTTACCAATAATAAAATCGTTTGCTATTACTTCCATTTAGCGCGACTATGATACTGTCAAAATATTAATCTTAGATAATGTCAAAGATTACCACTGCTGCCAAAGTTTATGATACTGATCTCACGAAGTTATATTTTGTTGCTACCTGTTGATCGCTGCTGTCGGTTCTTAAATTTGCGTAACAACGAAGGGCATCTGTCGCGATACTTGAGGATGCGATGGGTAATTACCTATCAAAAATTATTGTCGCTAAAATATTGGTAAACAGGGAAAGTGTACTTTTGAACTGTGTAAAACAAATAATTCCTAGCTGAGCGCTTTCGGCTTATAAAGCCATCTTCGGAGCTATGCTACAATAGAAAGGTCCCTAATGAATAATTGATCTTAGTATTCAAAGGTTTAACTTAAGTCAAAAGGTTCAAAATACCACTATGAAGAGAGATGGATCCCATGTACGATATACAAAAAATACGTCTATTACTTGTGTAGTTTTTAATGATGGAAAAAATATAGAAAAAAACCTTGTCTGTCTGTTGAAAAAAGGTGGTCAATTCTTGCTGTTCTTAGTCGGAAAAATTGAAAAACATATGTATTACAAGCACAAAGGACTTTCACGAAAAACTACATTACATATAACAACAATTTTTGGTCATGGTAAGGTCAAGAGACCTTACCATCTGATAGTATAAGAGCTGTGAGACATTTTTGAGTAGGTATTTTAGGCAACCTGAAAATTTGTCAGGGGATTCTTCCATGATAGCGGAATACCAAAATGCCGGTCTGGCTGGAGGGTAGCGGTTATTTTCCCCAAAAATCCCCCCCAAAGTTAAAAAAGGGTACAAATTGTTATTAAAAAAAATATCATTGACGTGACTTTAAGTAAATTTAAATATTCAAATATAAAGGAAATAAACAGGCCAAGCGATTTGAGGGCGATTTTAACTCTGCAAGATACTTGCATGGGCGCCCCAGGATTATTTTCAGGGGGTGCATCTGAACTTCAGGAGATTTCATCTTAATATATACATACTGTTAACGAGTATAAAATATACAACTATGCATGCATAGCTATGTACATTCCTTCCCGACAGGGAGGTGCAATTGTCATTTTGACAGGGTATTTTTTAATATTAGAAATAAATATTCTAAAAAGACAGGATTTTTTTGGTGAAATCTTCCAACTACCAGCTGATCAAACAAATTACACGTGCATGTAAATGAAAAGCGTTATAAGTAAGCAGCAGTGTGAGAAAGATCATATACCGATAGCTGTTTGCGTTCTCTGTTGCAGCTGAGCGAGTCCGTTCGCTCGAGTAAAATAACGTGACCTGGCGATTGCCATGTTTTTGTGCCTCGAAAGGTTAGAATAATTATTATATATTATAGTTTTTTAAATAACTTTTTATTAATTTTGCAAATATAGTAGAAAAATACAAATTTATTAATATAAATATAGATAGGTACAGGTAGAAGAGTATAAACCTATAAACTAAATTAATTATGTGTCCGAATCTTGTATTTCTTCTTCAAACTACTCATCTGAGCTTAAATATTCATTCTCTTCTTCTTCGTCAGACTCCCCTCGAGACCCAGATTCCTCTTCTACATGATCTGTAAATAGTTGTAATATGTATTTAGAATTATTTAAAAATTAATTAGTGATATACCGAGTCGAAGCCTGGACAATCACGGGCGCATCTGAAAAAATCTTGCCATTGTTAAGATGTGGTGTTATCAAATATTGTAAATAATATAATGGACACAACACGTAACAAACACGGAAACATTAGGAAAGATGAAAAAGGCAAAAGAACTACTCAACACTATGAAGGAAAGAAAAATAAGCTACTTTGATCATATACTAAGAAATAAAAAACGTGATGTGATTGGTTATATAAGAAAAAATGCAAGAAAAAAGAGAACAGGGAAGACGATGCCTATCCTAGTTGAAAAATTTAAAGTAGTGGAGTGTAATCTAAATATAAAAAATAACAAACTCAGTATATCACGAGCTGAGTATATTCATGATATTTTTTACATTATTCGATAACACCACATCTCAACAATGGCAAGATTTTTCAGGTGCGCCCGTGATTGTCCAGGCTTCGACTCCGTTTAAAAGGACAGAGAATACGTAGCAACTCAATTAATTAGTCACTAATTAATTTCTAATTAATTCTAAATACATATTACAACTATTTACAGATCATGTAGAAGAGGAATCTGGGTCTCGAGGGGAGTCTGACGAAGAAGAAGATAATGAATATTTAAGCTCAGATGAGTAGTTTGAAGAAGAAATACAAGATTCTGACACATAATTAATTTAGTTTATAGGTTTATACTCTTCTACCTGTACCTATCTATATTTATATTAATAAATTTGTATTTTTCTACTATATTTGCAAAATTAATAAAAAGTTATTAAAAAAACTATAATATATAATAATTATTCTAACCTTTCGAGGCACAAAAACATGGGAATCGCCAGGTCACGTTATTTTTCTCGAGCGAACGGACTCGCTCATCTACAACAGAGAACGCAAACAGCTATCGGTATACGCTCTTTCTCACACTGCTGCTTACCTATAACGCTTTTCATTTACATGCACGTGTAATTTGTTTGATCAGCTCGCAGTTGAAAGATTTCACCAAAAAAATCCTGTCTTTTTTAGAATATTTATTTTTAATATTAAAAAATACCCTGTCAAAATGACAATTGCACCTCCCTGTCGGGAAGGAATGTACATAGCTATGCATGTATAGTTGTATATTTTATACTCGTTAACAGTATGTACATATTAAGATGAAATCTTCTAAAGTTCAGATGCACCCCCTGAAAATAATCCTGGGGCGCCCATGCAAGTATCTTGCAGAGTTAAAATCGCCCTCAAATCGCCTGGCCTGTTTATTTCCTTTATATTTGAATATTTAAATTTACTTAAAGTCACGTCAGTGATATTTTTTGTAATAACAATTTGTACCCTTTTTTTAACTTTGGGGGGGATTTTTGGGGAAAATAACCGCTACCATCCAGCCAGACCGGCATTTTTGTATTACGCTATCATGGAAGAGTCACCTCTAAAATTTTCAGGTTGCCTAAAATACCTACTCAAAAATGTCTCACAGCTCTTGGACCATGATGTGTGCTGTGTCAGTATGAAGAATGGCGGAATGGCGGCATGTAGTCTGGTGGATTTTAATGACAGCTGACATAGATAGTGTGTGCTGGTAAAGGTACTTTCACTTTTTCTCATAACAAGTGGCAGTTGACATATGACATTTTAGCAAACGAATTGAACAACTTTTCAACATGGTCTGTAGTTACATAAATCTAGTTTTTTTTTAATTATAATGAAATACGTATTATTGAAAAAAAGAAGACTTAAGGTCCAAGATAAATCAGTTGACAAGTTATCCTTCAAAAACCTGAACTCGAATCTTTTTTTTTTTTAATTAATATAGGATATAAAGAAGCTTTTCAGCTTTCCAACAAGCTCGTCAAGAACATCAAGATGATTTAGCATTGAGTAAACACCTTAAATATGAAAACAAGCTTCTTTACATCCTATATTAATTTAAAAAAAAATCAATCCGAGGTCAGTTTTTTGAAGGATAACTTGTCAACTGATTTATCTTGGACATTAAGTCTTCTTTTTTCAATAATATGTATTTCATTATAACTTAAAAAAGAACTAGATTTATGTGACTACAGACCATGTTGAAAAGTTGTTCAATTCGATTGCTAAAATGTCAAATGTCAACTGCCACTTGTTATGAGAAAAGGTGAAAGTACCTTTACCAGCACAAACTATCTATGTCAGCTGTCATTAAAATCCACCAGACTACATGCCGCCATTCCGCCATTTTTCCTACTGACACAGCACACATCAGATGGTAAGGTCTCTTGACCTTACCATGACCAAAAATTTTTGTTATATGTAATGTAGTTTTTCGTGAAAGTCCTTTGTGCTTGTAATATATATGTTTTTCAACTTTTCCGACTAAGAACAGCAAGAATTGACTACCTTTTTTCAACAGACAGACAAGGTTTTTTCTATATTTTTTCCATCATTAAAAAACTGCACAAGTAATAGAAGTATTTTTTGTATATCTTACATGGGATCCATCTCTCTTCATAGTGGTATTTTGAACCTTTTGACGTAAGTTAAACCTTTGAATTCTAAGATCAATTATTCATTAGAGACCTTTCTATTGTAGCATAGCTCCGAAGATGGCTTTATAAGCCGAAAGCGCTCAGCTAGGAATTATTTGTTTTAAACACTTCAAAAGTACACTTTCCCTGTTCATCTGTCGTCATAAGTGTGTACAAAACTATTTCAGTCTTTATATTTGCTAAAATATTGGTTTTGGTAGGTTTTTATTGGTCAAAATCTGTCCGAATGAAATAATCTAACAAATTCTCGATGTAGGAGCTCTTCTTTTTCTTCTACGGCACTACAGCCCAAACTGAGCCTTGGCCTCCTTTATTATTTGCCTCCACCGTTGTTTGTCTGTGGCTGCTCTTCTCCATACACGGACTCCTAAAAGAGCTTGTGCGTCGCTGTTTACTGTGTCCTCTCAGCGATTTCTTGACTTTCCAACCGGTCTCCTTCCCTGCATTCTAGCGTTCAGTGCTCTTTTTGATAGCCTATCCTCTCCCATTCCTATCACATGTCCGGCCATTGCAATCTTTATGTACGAGCTCTACATCGTCCAATATAGGGTTAGATCACAAATTGGTGATCTATAATATGACAAATTATATTAACAGGAACTCAAAATCGATCAGTGGACGTTAGACTAGTCCATTGTCTAAGATGGACCAGCCAGAATATACGTCTGCGTCCAGGCCTTTTTTGTCTTTGATCTTTCCTTGTAGAATCAACTGTAGAAGTTGATATTTACTATTACGCATAAAATGGCCAAAGAAAGCCAACTTTCAGTTCTTTATGGTGTTAATAATTTCTTTATCTTTTATTAACCTCTGGAGTGTAGTTATGTTGGTTGTGTGATGTATATGTCACGGAAAATGATGTAAATTGGCCATTGTCGTTAAAGACCGGGCATTGTCGTGAATGTCCATTTTCCCTGGTTATTAGCGACAATGCCAAGCCATTAACGACAGTAACCTTAGCTATTGGTAAATGTTGTAAAAAAAAATAATAATAACGACAGTGGCCAAGAGCAGAAATGGCCAATGTTGATAAATAAATAAAATTAGGTATGATGTCCTATTATTTTTTTTATATTTAAGACAGCTTTTGAAGGCTAATCATTTTGATTTTGACAAGATAGTGAACCATGGCATTTTGTAACACTTTTTACATATCTTTACTACTAGTAATTTCAGCACAACCACAGAAATGAAGCAAATAATAAACATAACGAAACTTTTAGTCTAAATTTCAACATTGACCGATTAACAACGGGCATTGTTGACATTGACCGGACAATGATGGAAATGTTATCAAGAATTTAAATTTTCATCAATACCCAGTTTCTATGGACAATAACGTTAATATCCGGCCATTGTCGACAATGACTAATTCAACAGGCCATTGTCGGCATTGACCGGTTATTAACGTTATTGGCCAGATTTACGTTATTGCCCGTAACATATATAATATAAGAACCTCAACATACATGACTACAACCACGTTTCAAATGCCTCTAGTAGAGCTATACCTCTAAATGCCTACATTCTGTAATATCGCCCTCCTTATACATTGGGCATAGAACAGCTTATTTCCAATGTTTTGGAATTTGTTCTTAACCCACACACCTTGCCACCTTGCTATTTCTTACTTTCTTCACTTTGTTTTAAGAACTTGGGTATAATACAATTTTCACCTTGAAAATGAGAGAACGCCTGAAATATTATGAAAAATAAGGTTAAAGAGAGTTAACTGAGCAACATTAATCAGCTTAAAGAGGAGTTGACGAGGTTGTGAGTGACCAGAAGGAGAATATTTCTTGAACCTTGCTCAGTCCATGCCCAAGATAATGCCAAAGTAAAATTAGAATATTGTTTGTAAAATTAAAATAATAATTCTCCTGATTTATGCGTTTTATTCACTTTGTAAAGATTTTTGGCCGGCACTGTATACTATACGTGTACCTACACATGCATTAATATGTATCACGACAAAATTGAATAAAACATAATATAAGATAAGAATTAAAGAGGCCAGCACTAAAAATTGTTCTTAAATATTCTCATTAGCTTTATATTTGCTTTATAAATGCGCATTCAATCGCTATTTTACATAAAAATCTCGTTAACACGCATTACGAAGATTCCACTTTGAAATATAATTACGTTATATGATTTTTTTTTGTTTGAGTCATTGTGTGTTTATATTACAGGTGGCACCCAGTGAGAATTTATTGAGCTACGTGAGAAAAATGTGGTTCCTTAGTTATTATTAATTTATCGATCAGTGGCCTCACATGCAGATTTTAATTTATGTGGTATTGTTTGCCTATAGAAATGACACCCGGTAAAGATTCAATTTAACAATTACGGTGATTTGTCAAAATTAAAGTGTGTGTGGTCGGTTAGTTTAAATAAACGGTAGTGTTCAGTTATCGAGAATGATCACTTCACTTATAGTCCAGGGCGGATCTGTTTTGAGATAGACGTTGAGAGGTGACTCTAATTTTTTTGCAGAAATTGCTTGGAATTAACCCATATAATAATAATAATTGAGTTATCCTCCTGCTCAAAAAGGTCCGGAACATTGTTTAAATAATCAAAATGTCAAAAAATTAAAGAAATATTCGATTTTTTTCTTCGTTTTTGAAGATATTCTTCTTTAGCGGCGAATCGATTGAGGGTAAAATTTGATTGATCCGCGCGCATGCGCACACCGACAGTATGGTATTAGTCGTTATACGGGCTCTGATTGGGTGTTGAAATTTTGAAATGATCTGTCAATAATTGTTCAATATGGAGGTTATCGGTAAACAAAAATATTGTATAATATTAGTTTTTATTGATGTGTGGACAGAAATAAAATCAAATTTATAATTATAGTGACTTTTTAAATAGTTTTGAAAAGCCGCAGGTACGTAATTATAATGTTTCAGTTGGAAATACCTAATAGTTTTAATACCTATCTATTTGGAAAATGTAAACAAAATAATGTAGTTACCTATTAGTAGGCAATGCTTTAATTTACATAATCTGATTACGAACAAACTTTCTACAAATCTTCATCTCATATATCGTTTTCTTACCCTATATTTTGTTGTATTTTATTTCGACAAAAATCAAACTAATAATTTTATTAAATTCATATAAATTTATGGTGTAAACGTTTAGGTTGTGTATATTCCCACATGACGTATACGCGAATGTGGTGCAGTTTAAAATGCCGTCAACTTTCGTACGGCGCGGTAGACGTGAAGTGGGTTCAAGCCCCAAACAAATTATAATTTTCTTATTTTTTTTATAGATTTTATGATTGTAAGTATATTATTATATAATTTTTGAAGATATTCTTCTTTTTTGAAAGTGGTAGATAAGAAAGTTAGTTTGATTTTTAAATAAAATAAGCACAAATAACCTTTTAAGTATATTTACTTCTTACTAATGAAGTAAAAACCTCACATGTAGGTAGGTGGTATATAATTTATTAAAAAATTTTTTCTAAAAATGATCCAAGATGGATAAAATCACAAACGTTTTCGGACCAATCAGTCCATCATCAGGTGGTAGAAACTTCAGATCCAAAGTAGTTGGAACTAGCTACATATTTAGGTCAAAAGACCTTAATGTAATAATAATTATGCCATTTAGGCTACAAAAATGTCGACAATAAGTCGATGTCACATTGTCGACAATATTAAGTCTATTAATATATTAAGAAATTATTAGAACACAGAAAAATGATTAGATGATTAAATAGATAGATTTCATGCTAGTCCAAATAAAAGTTATCCGAGTAAATGACAACATCGTACTTGCACCTACTTTGGTCTGCCCAACGTGTTGGAGAACTTCCTTCAGATCACCGGATTTATACTTTTCTTTCTACTACCTATAATTCCAGGGCCCCCGCTCTTCTGGTTATAAGTCCCAAGCAATTTATGTATACTAAGTTTACTTTTTTCAATATATTGTCTTTTATATTAAACTTTTTCAGAATTTACAGGTTGATTCTATGTGCTGTAGGGGAGAGTGGGGCACATTCGGCCTGGGGGCAGATTCAGCCACTGCAAATAAAATTTTAAATAAGCAGAATTTAGCGCTGATTTTTCGCTAGAAATGTAGCAACAATACATCTTCACTTTAGTCGTTGGTATTTCTGCCATAAACAGCGTCCAAATATTTGTTCTGTTTTTAAGTCTGTTTTTCAAGCTAAAGGTAAGTTTAAAGAAATTATTTTATGTAATTTAGATAGTTGCTGTCCACATAATTTTGTAAAAATTGGTTCATATTAGGTTGAAAATCTGTAGTTTCAGAATATGCATTGACATAACGTCTAACTTAGACCAGAAGGTCAAAATTAATTTTTAATGCTTGCAAAGTCAGGCGGGGTACTTTCGACCGGCCTAATGGGGTACATTCAGCAATGGCCGATTGTGCCCCACACTAATTTATTAGTATAGTTTTAGTGATGGTTTTGATATTTTTTTGTATTGCAGATGGTACGACATTACCAAAATAAAACAGATCGAGTAAATATAAGTGAGCAGCGCATAAAAGATTGTCTGCAAAATATCTTTTCAAGAAATATATTATATTTCTTGAAAAGATATTTTGCAGACAATCTTTTATGCGCTGCTCACTTATATTTACTCGATCTGTTTTATTTTGGTAATGTCTTATTATGTCCCAGAGAGAGGCAGCCAGAACGTCTAATTTAAAAAAGTGTCGGAGCAGTCCTTGATGACTCTGTACAAGATAATAATGAGAAGTCGGAGATCGACATCAACGAAACAGTTCCGAGCCAAATTCTAAGTCCGGAATATGTAAGACCTTTCCCAATAGTTGAAAAACGTCAAGATAAAAATAGAAAAATTAAAGCAAACCAAGGAAAATCTAGAATTTATACAGAATCTCCTCAAAAATAGCGATTGGAAGAAATAGAAAACGAAAAAAAAAGAAGAAATGAAATGAGAAAAAGAAGACAGTAATCTAAGAAAGAAGCAAAAAGTTTTAACCAATAGGAATGAACAAGCAATGAAAGCCAAAATCCAAAAAATAAAAGAAGTTTTTGATCACAGCTCTAGTAATGAATCGGAAGTTTTGAATCCGGCGAGGAATTCATAAAAGACACTTTCATATTAGTAAAATTTGAACTGAAAACAACAGTAGTTTACTATGTTGGAAATGTGGTTGAAAAAATATCTGATTCTGAATATTTTGTCAAATATTTGCGTCGCAGAGGAAATTCTAATGAATTTTATTTTCCTCAAATAGAGGATAAACAAAACCTGCGAAAAATCAAGTATTCATGCCAGACTTACCAAATACCCTAAATCTCGAATAGATTCGATGGTGACATTTCACTACAACTTTGAAGGAATTACGTTTAAGTAAATATCATTGTCAGATATTAGTTAATAATTTTTTTTAGTTCATTAGTTCTTTTTTCATGTGCTAATTTTCTTACTTTCCCATATTTTGCATGTTCAAAACATTGTTTGATAATTTTTCTATACAATGTTTCTATACACCTTAAAACATTGCGGCCCAAAGTGCCCCTTTGCCTGGCTGATTGTACCCCCACTGGGGGCACAATCAGCCAGAGTGTAATATATATTTTTTATTTATTAACAAAAAACTAAAGTATATTCAATAAAACTATTTTACTGATTAAATGGACAAAAGTGCAAATTTTACTTTTTTGTTTGCAAGTTAAATGTAATGAGACATTTTTTGTATTTTTTTACCTAAAAACAATTATGGGGCCGAATGTGCCCCACTCTCCCCTACTGGATACACGTGGAATTAATTCATCTATATAGACTCACATTTTGCAGCTCCAATCTTACTTCTATCGACTTTTTTAGAGTCTTGGTTTCAGCTGCATATATAGCAATGGGAAAAATAAGGGCATTGACCAAGCTGAGGTAAGTATTCCTTATTATTATCCATTGTTGGTTATCAGGTAGCTTAATAATTATAGAAACCTGTTTATTGCTTCGCCACTTGGTATCTGTGCTAGGTAGTATAGACCGGACAATAATAAAAGCAGTAAAAGAATGGTCTAGACCAAGAACCAAACACGATGTCCGAAGCTTCCTTGCCTTTACCGTTACTACCGTCGCTTCGTGAAAGCTTTTGGAAACATTGTCAACCTCTCCATAACCTGACTGAGAGAATGTTGGCATTTGATTGGACAGCACTCTGTTAGCTTGACTTTATCACACTGAAGCATAAATTCACAAAGACTCCAATCCTAGCATATCCTAAAGAACAGGGTCTTTTCGTGATAAATACGGATGCTTCTTAAAATGGCTCCGGGCGGTGCATTCCAAAGTACAGGAGGGTAAGGTACACGTCATATGATACTTCAGCAAAACTTTGGGAAAAGCAGAAACAAATTACTGTGTCCCAGGAAGAAGTTATTGGCGGTGGTCAAAGCAGTAGAATACTACCACTCGTTTCTCTATAGCAGAATATTCTTGATAAGAACCGACCATTTCGTCTTGCAATGGCTTCTAGGTTTCAGGACACTGGATTTCAGGAATATTGACTCAAATATTTCGAATATGTCTTTCGAGCAATATAATAACAGCTATCTGCTGTTAAGCAATAGTAGTAGCTACAACGGCTGCAGGAATATAGGTGAGCGACGAGTAGAAAATATTTTTTTAGCAAGATAGAAACGACATATCCTTGTCAAAATAAATATTCTTACTTGTACTTGATAGATTAAAGATTGTAAAATTTTTTGTAGAATTCCAAACAATTTAGCAGTTTTTTAGAAAATATCGTAAAAATCACTAATTAATACATTTAAAAAAAAACTGCAAATAACTTGAAAATTAGAAATTTTTCAGTTTTTCTTCCGTGCGGGGTCGTGTTTGGTATCATTCGATAGCTTTTTGAAAAATATTGAATACGTATTTTTAATGAACTATTTTAAATGGGAAATAAGCCACAATTTTACCAAAAAAATGAATTTATTTTTTTGGTAAAAGTGTGGCTTATTTCCCATTCAAAATAGTTCATTATAAAAATGCCACAAGGAGATAGCTTCAGAACAACGTATTTTTTAGTTTTTCGATCTAACGTTGATTTCGCGAAATATTCGCTTTTTTGTGACTCGCCCATTTGCCCCGGCTCCCCCAGCTCCCCCGGCTCAAATCGTCAGATTTTTGAAATATACACTGTTTTGCATGTACTTAACTTACCTTATCTTAATCTGACGATCTTTAAGTTTTTCTAAGGATAGATTTTTTCCGGACCCCCTTAACGAACTCCCCTGTATTAAGAGCCAATACATGGTAGAGGTACATTAATTTACAGGGTCCTCGGTTTCTCCCCATGTGATAACCTACGCGCTCAAGTAACTGCAAAGATCCCCGCTTGGGCTCCCCTACCATAAGATGAGCTTGAGGAATTTTAATCATAAAAATATTCTGTGGGAGGGTGAAATCTTGTAGGAGGTTACAAATGGGGATACCTAGACAATCTTTCCGATATTAAATTCGATATTCACTTTTTACCGGTCTCAGAATAGACTATGACAATTATATTACTCGAAATCAACGATGAAAACTGAGAAGACAAATAAAAACACAGAAAAATAATTATCCAGTCACTATTTCACAGACAAGATAAAATTGAGTATAATAAAGTGACTATTAATTATTCAATTGATTTTCTTGTAGAGTTAATCAGTATCGTGGGTGGCTACGATAAATCAACCGAAATTTATATATCTCTATTAGCCGGCAAAGCCCTGCCCTCCACTTCGGAAGACATTCTACATGCGTGTCCTTTAATTTAATTTGAGTGCACATATTTTATTACTGAAATCAGTATCGGATCGCAAGGGTAGAGAGAAAACCAACAGTTTTATTGAAATGGCGCAAATTTTATTGATTTGGCCTTAAGATTATAATTTTCATTTCACTTGGTAGTGTAGTTTATCTTATGCTAATGCGGAGACATTATTCTCAACTCAACCATACAGGCCATAAAATATAATACTTACATATTTTCAAAAGATTTCTCAAAAAGAAATTTTAGCTGTTAAAAAATGCACGACAATTAACTTTAGCAGAAGATTTGTGGGCTGGGCTTTGTTTTTTTAGTGTGACCCAATCCGTTAGCCAAGTTCAAGATACTCCAATATACCAGCAGGAAAAACGAGCAGCCTTATAGTTTCTGACTAAATGGAACTGATCTTTTAATTTTTTTTCGGTTCATTTTACAAATTTGGCAAACAATGAACAGAGTTTGGATTGACATGAAATTTGGCATACGTATAGCTTACATGTCAAAGAAAAAAAGTGATATTGTGCCGATTTGTACTTTTGCCCTGGGGATGACTTTCACCCCCACTTGGGGGTGAAAAAATATATGTCCAAAATAAGTCCGGAAATGGGTAAACTGACTAATTTTAAGTAACTTTTGTTCTATAGAGCTTTTTCGCCAAGTTAACAATTTTCGAGTTATTTGAGAGTAAATATGTACATTTTTCAACAAAATAACCACATTTTTAGACGGTTTTTCGCAAATAACTCAAAAAGTAAGTATTTTGTCGAAAAAAACGTTCTTAGCAAAAATATAGCCTATAAAAAAGTAAAAAAAAATGGTGTACGCGTTAGGTCTCGGGATTTCGTAGAACCAGAGTTATAGCCAATGAAAAATAGATTCATATTTACCAATTTCAAATAGAATATTTCGACGTGAAATATCCAAAAAACTAAGCACTTTTTGGGGAAAACCCTTTATAACTTTTTTAAAGTGTTTAAAAAAGCTTTATTTCTGTTTTTACAAAAAGTGTCTATCATTAAACTTAAGCAGGTTACGCTCAAAATAAAGTTGGTCCCTTTTGTTTTGGCAAAAAAAAATCGGGAAAACCACCCCCTAATTAGCAACTTAAATGAAATTAATCGTTACCGCTCCACAAATTATTTTACTTATGTTGTGTTTATATGATCTGTAAGTTTCATTAATTCAAAGTGCTTATTTTTGAAAAAATTTGGTTTCAAAATAAAATATTTAAAAATTTTAATTTTGAAAAATATGCTTTTTTTCAAAATAACTTAAAAATTGTTAGAGATACCAAAAATCTCGAAAAACAAAAAAGTCAGCATTGCTTCTCTGAACATCATGTATTTTTTTGTTTTTCTATTAGACAAAAATTGATTTAGATTTGGTGTTTCTAAATTTGCATACATTCGTGATCAGTGACTCGTTCAACCCCTTTTAATTACAGCCTTTTCAATAATAAGGACTTTGAACCGATGAAACTTACAGATCATATAAACAATACATACACGAGTCAAGAAACTTGTGAAGTCGTAACGATTAAGTTTATTTAAGACACTAATTAGGGGGTGATTTTCTCAATTTTTTTAGCAAAACAAAAAGGGACTAACTTTATTTTGAGCGTAACTTGTTTACTTTTGATGCTAGAAATTTTTTTATAAAACAAAAATGAATTTTTTTTTAAACACTTTAAATACGTTGTAATGAGTTTTCCCAGAAATGTGCTTCATTTTTGGTTATTTCACAGTTAAACTATTCCATTTGGAATTTGACGAATATGAACCTATTTTTCATTAGCTATAACTCTGCTTCTACTAGGCATAGAGACGTGATATATACACCATTTTTTTAAATTTTTTACAGACTATATTTTTGCTAAGAATGTTTTTTCCGCAAAGTACTTACTATTTGAGTTATTTGCGAAAAATCGTCTAAAAGCGTGGTTATTTTGTTAAAAAAATGAACTTATTCACTGCCAAATAACACGAAAAGTATTGACTTAGTGAAAAAACTCTATAGAACAAAAGTTACTTAAAATTAGCCAGTTTATCCATTTCCTGACTTACTTTGGACGAATATTTTTTCACCCCCACGAGGGGGTGAAAAGCACCCCCAGGGTAAAAGCACATATCGGCACAACATCACTTTTTCTCTTTGACATGCTAGATATGTGTGTGCCAAATTTCATGTCAATCTAAGCGGTTCTTTAAAATTTAGAGGTTTTGCGATATTTTACCGTTAAAGAACGGACTATTAGCAGAAATCTCTTTTGATTGTTATTTTTAGAAGATCATTGTTTTTAACCAGAAATGTTTTTTAAATTGAAATTTTCCAGATGTTAGAAAATCTTATTGATAATGAAGTTGCCATCTTACACTTACAAGTAGTGTACTTCAGTGTTACAAGGAGGATGTAGTTGAGAAGGTTGTTTACTTCCAATTGTTTTTGTTATCATATTTCTGTTCAAAGTATTGATGTCCAAAGTATTGATTTTGATCGTGTTTGTGTCAAATCTTGGCAATTTAAAGATGTCTTTGAGTACAGAAATTGTTGCAACTACTGTTCCTCATATTCAGGACGGAAGAAGCTAAGTTTATGTAGCTAACAGATATGTTAGCTTATCCAGTACTAAGTTTCTCCAGTACTCAGTAAGAAATTGTCATTTAACTTCTATAGAGGGACAGTCTTGGTTATGTCGGAAACGTTAATGTTAGTGAACGAACCGTTAGAAGACGGTTAAATGAGGCCAATCTGAAAGACTGAAGTTCCGCTACAGGACCCTAATTTTCCAGGGAACATGGTGTAGCCATCGCAATTGAAATGCAGATGACTGAAGAAATTTGACGTTTACCCACGAGTCAAGATCTTGTCTACGTTCTCTGGATGGCCGCGAGTGAACTTTTAGTGCAGTCTAGGTTAGACCATATGTTTTTAAGGGCATTTTGTTATGGTATGGGCTGGTGTCTTTGGAAGCGCGTAAAGAATTATACGCTATCCCTAGGAAATTTATGACCGCTAATTAATACATAAATACATTGTCCATATGTTACTGACACATATGGCGTGGCCAGCACACAGTCCGGATTTAAATCCCATCGAGCATGGTTAGGATAGGCTTGGTAGAAGTATTTGACTTGAGACCGAACACCTGCCTCTCTTACCTTAGATCAACTTAAAGTGGCTCTTTTAGAGGAATGGGAAGCAATTCCAGAGAATGGAGTTTTAAACTTAAATAACATTATACCCAAGAGAATGAACGTCTTTATACAGGCTCGTGAAGGTACTTCTTCTTATTGTGCCTATCCGTTTGGGATGTGGGCCACCATCATGGTAAGCTGTACTATACATACTACTGCTCTGAAAAGATTTGTGGTTGTTATGTTGAACCACGTACGTAGATTTTTCAGCCAGGAAATCCTTCGCCTTCCTGGTCCTCGCTTTCCTTCTACTTTTCCCTGCAAAATTAGTTGCAGCAGTCCATATTTCTCGCTGTTCCTTATGACTCTTCTTCTTCTTCAGGTGCCATCTCCGCTGCGAAGGTTGGCAATCATCATAGCTATTTTAATTTTTGAGGCAGTAGCTCTAAATAGTTGTTTTGAGCTGCATCCAAACCATTCTCGCAGGTTCTTTAGCCATGAAATTCGTCTTCTTCCGATGCTTCTTCTGCCATCTAACTTTCCTTGCATTATGAGTCGCAGGATGCCATATTTCTCGACCCGCAGCACATGTCCGAAATACTGCAGTTTTCTTTCTTTAATTGTAAGTTCAACTTCCTTCTCTTTACCTATTCTTCTCAGTACTTCGTTGTTCGTAACTCTATCTACCCAGGAAACCCTCATAATTCTTCTATAGGTCCACATTTCAAAGGCGTTAAGTCGTCTCATTGTCTCTACATTTAACGTTCATGATTTCACTCCATAGTATAGTACACTGTATACGTAACATTTTGTTAGGCGTACTTTAAGAGCTAATGTTAAATCTTCGCTACATAGGACCTTTTTCATTTTCATAAAATAGAGGTGATAGTATGCAGCCTTGCCGGACTCCTCCCTTTATTTCCATTTCTTCGGATGTTTCTTTTTCAATTCTTACTATTGCTCGCTGATTATAATAGAGGTGTGTTATTAGTCTTAAATCTCTTTCATCTAGGTTTTTAGTTTTTAGAATTTCCATGAGTCGATCATGTTTTACTTTATCAAACGCTTTATTGTAGTCTATAAAACAGACGTAAATAGGACGGTTAACATCCAAACATCTCTGTGTCAGCACGCTAAAGGAGAATAATGCCTCTCTGGTACCCATACCATTGCGGAACCCATATTGAGTGTCACTAATATCCAGCTCCAGTGTAGAGTATATTCTGGCGTGGATAATTTTCAGCAGAATTTTCAACTGATGTGACATTAAGCTTATTGGTTCGGTAGTCACTGCATTCTTTGGCATTTACTTTCTTTGGCAAACACACAAATGCTGATGTCAACGTTTCTCTAGGAATGATTCCCGTAGTATACATAGCGTTGAACAGTTCTACTATTACGTCTAGGTTTTTCTCGTTGACCAACTTTATCAGCTCGCTAGGTAATTCATCTGGACCAGCAGATTTATTGGTTTTCATAGTCTATTGTCTGACTAATCTCTGATTTGGTTATCTCTGGGCCCACATCTCCGGTTTGGCTATCTACGGTTATACTAGCTTCTCTCTAGTCATGAAATAGTTCCTCGATGTACTCTTTCCATCGTCGTAGTTTTCGTTCTGTCTCCATTATAATATTTCCGTTTTTGTCGAGCAATACAATATCTGAGATTCTTCTATTTCCTATTCCGGCTAGTTCTTTGACTTTTTTATGTAGGTTGAAGTTGTCATATCTGTTTTGCAGTTCTTCTATTCCTTTACATTTTTCAGAGAAGTAGGTTTCTTTAGAGTCCCTAATTTTTCTTCTTATTTGGTTTTGAAGATGTTTATAGCGGGTGTTATGGATGGTTTTGTTTTTTCTTTCATTCATCAACTCTAGAATTTCCTGCGTCATCCATTCTTCTTTCTTACATTTGGTAGTTGTAAGTACTTTCTTACTTGGCTCTAATATAGAAGTTTTGAAGAATTTCCACTGCTGTTCTACGTTGCAATTATTTCCTGGGTTTCTGTCTAGATTTGGGTTGATTTCGTGTTTCAGATTTTCTTTTGTTTCTTCTGACTTTAGTTTCTGTATGTTAAGTTTATTGTTGTTGCGGCTTTTTTGCGTCTTTTTTAGTTGAAGTTGAAACCTAGCAATAAGAAGACTATGATCAGAAGATACGTCCGCTCCTGGATATGTCTTTACTGCCTGAATTGAGTTTCGATATCTGTGCTTTATTAGTTAATTTATTATTGTTAGATAGTTATATTGTTCCTTATGATGTGGCCGAGTAATTCGATTTTGGATGTTTTTATTGGGATTAACAGCTCTTTTTCTTTTTGTATTCTTACAGTGGAGGTACTACGATGTATTAATTAAACAGAGAAGTAATTTTTATAGGTTTTCTTGTTATAGCGAATAGGTACCAATCTGTTTTTTTTACATTTTTCTGTATTAATTTGTAAGATTGTATAGGTCTCTTTAAACAAAAGTTTTTGATACACGTTTTCTACCTAACACATTGCCTACCTAAAAGCTTCGTACCTTTCTACCTAAAAGCTACAATAAAAATAAAGTGTGTTTCAATTTTATCAAGAATTCAAGGAGTATATTTTTTAATAAAATAGTACTCTTCTATTTATTTTTATCTTATTTTTATTTTTTTTATTGTAGTAAATAGCATAAAATCTTACAAAGCGTTTATTAGGGTGCTACTATAGTATGCGAGGATGCGGTCTGCCGGTACATATAGCTTTATTAGAATGTGCGGTGTACATACCTATCGCAATCTGAAAATCCCTGAAGGATTTGCGCGAAATCAAAGAAAACTCCTGTAGAAAAGAATAGAAAAGAAGTAATAGATATTTAGAAAAAAATAAATGGAAAATGAAAGGGGACTAATAATTTACAAACAAAAATGCACCCCAACTATTTACAAAAATACGTTATATGTAACCTAATAGTTTACAAAACTATCTTCGTTTCGTAGCAACCTATATTTGGGACCTCTCATTACATGTCAGAAATACTCCAGCTTTTTCTTCTTGATGCTTTTTATTATCTCAGTAGTCTTGCTGAGACGTTCTGGATATTGTGCAGTTTCGAATCTTCTCCATCCAGGAAACTTTTAAAATTATTTTATAGGATTACATTTCGAAAGCCTCAAGGCGATTTAGGTCAATTTTATTCACAGTCCAGCACTCGACATCCTTCTAAAAGCGGCTCTGGACTGCTCTATCCTAGTTCTAATTTCGCCGTGAGTCTCTGCGATAACACAAGCGATGCAAAACGATACAGCCTAATTATTATTAAATAAAAAATTCATGCACCTTAATTTAAAAGAGAAAGGCAGTCAATGATCCTAACCTCAAGATTATGGTGTTATTCATAACATGGTGGTGTAAAGAAATAAGTTTACTGTATTCCTGAAAATGTTCTACGAGTAGACCACAAGCTATAGCAGAAACACGACGGTAGACCTCATACTATACGAGCCCCTTCCCATTTCAGTTGACCCACCTTTGGAATTTGCAATTTATGACGATTACCATAAACAAGTGATAATCAACATATTTTTATAAGTTCCCATATTAATTATTATTGCATTTTTTACTAATATTAATTTATTGAAAACATTACCCTTATGGTTTTTTTTATTTATTTCAAACAATAATAAAAAAATCGCTAAATCGTGGCTTTTGATTCAATTACATCAACATACATTGATTTCTTCATAATTATCTTAAAATCAGAGTTAGGCTATGGAAAATGATATCAAAATAATTGTCAATTAATATCAAATATATTTTGTGATATTATAAAGCCTATTGCCATTTGTCGGAAAAAAGTTATCGATGAGGAATGAGTGAAGGTAAAGTTATGGATGAGAACATTTGTTCAATCATCAATAGATTTTTTAATTCTCGAAAATCAATTCGAACATCGCGAATATGTTTCAATTGTCAAAATATAGTGTAAGAAATAAGTATAGTTATATTTATAGGAGATACAAAACCTCAGGTTTTGTCATCACAAAACCTAAAAATGTAGGAAAAAGTAAAATAAGCGAAGCAGATAGAAGGGGATTAAGACGCATTATAGTGAAAAACCGACGACGTGCAACCTATCTAGATTTAAGTAGTTTTTGGAGTAAACTGGTTGAAACACACATTTCTAGATCGACATGTCACTGAGAGGTCCACAAATTAAGATTTTCTATTTACAAAGTGATTGATAAAGTTAAAAAAATCAATACGAATTCTTTGTGAAAATTTTAATTTTATCTCAGACTAACTAAAATCCAGTCTTAACATTACAATACAAGAAAAATACGTTAAAATGGTCAAAAGATCATTGCGGTCGAACAAATTCACTAAGGGATAGAATACAATGGAGTGATGAATCCATATTTGAATTTTGTGTTGGAGTCGAGTTGGATACATTAGGAGTCGAGTTATACGCAGGAAAAGTAAAGCTTTTCAGCTTAATGTTTTAACAGAAAAGTCAAATTTCCTACGTTTATCATGGTCTGGGGCAGCATGTCATCGAATAGTTTGGAAAAATTGCATTTTATTGGAATAATTGCATTAAAAATATTATAAGGCTCTAAATAATTTGTTATCGATTGTAAAGTCGGAACAAAGTCGTTTCAATAAGTTTAAATTAGCGAAAGATTTTGTCTTCCAACGAGATGGCGTAGATTGCCATACCTCAAAAAAGAGTTTAAACTGGATTGGTGACCACGGTATACTACTTCTGGAATACCTTTCTAACAGTCCCGACTTCCCGAGAAAAAGTTTTGCGCCTCTTTTTTACGCGAAATAAAAAGAACATTGAGGAAACATCCTGACAGATCCGTCAAAGAATTGAAGCAAAACTTACAAAAGATATGGGATCCATTTACACCAGATTGTTGTCAGAACTTTATAGAAACTATGCCTCGAAGAATTTTGAAACTAATTAAAAATAAAAAAGATGACACTTACTTGTAAACTTCCACATTTGTTTGGTTAAAATTAGATATTTTTTGCGTTTTTTAAAATTTGTTATAATTCTGTTTAATTAACCGTTCTTATTAATTTTAAACATATTTTGTATACTTCTGGAAATCCAAAAATTGACAAAAAAATGCTGGACTTTTCATTTGTTCTATAAAATTGGATTTTCTTTTAAATCTACATTGGGGCAACTGATATGGAAAGGGGCTCGTAGTGGCATCCTTTATTAGTATCATGATATGTGTTCATCATATATAATATAGAATTGTATGGCATTTTTAATTGCTAATTTTATTTAAGTTTAATTACCTTCGCTAACGAGCCACCTCTGGCTCGTACCCACGTAAGGGTTTTACTGTGTGAAGAATTTTTATGGGAATACCTTTGTGTTTTACTAAATTAATTGAGAAGTAAACGAAGATGTGTTTGCATATAAAAATGCATAAAGACTGCCCACGTTGTTAGATGTAATAAAAAATTAATACTTAACAAGAACAACAATGGACAGTTATCTTATAGAAAAACATGTACCTACAGCTACGACTCCCACACAAATAAAAATAAACAGGTGTTAACCTACTGTCTTTATTTTTATGGGAGCCGATATATGTCACAAAAGATTAAGACATTTTCGGCGTAGGTAGAGTAAAATACACATTCGTTGAACTATAGATACCTAGATATACAAAAGATACTACGATATAACTATAGATACCTACGATATTTGTTAAAGACTTTATTTGCTACAAACTTTGAGTTTCAAATTTCATAAACAAAAAAAAATAAAACAAGAGGGATATAAAAGTTATAGTAAGTTTGATTAAATCGATTGTGTTAATATTTGGAGATAAAATGGAAGCAAAAGTAACCAAAAGATATCATACGGAACCCTGAAGAAAAGAATAACATAATAAACGTTAAATATGCAGCATTAACACTAGAAGGACCAAAGGTTAAAAGGAGGGTTAAAAAGTATCCACAGCATTGCATTACATCCGATTTTCTAAATACCTTTGTTACTAAAATTCTCAAATAATTAATCATTTTCGGCGTACTACTGCCCTATTAGATGGCATAATTAGCATTTTTATAATTTAATTCATTTCCTCATACTTTTATAAAAACTTGACAGTGGACTATGAATAATCCCCTTGAATACCTTCAACACCATCCCAAAATGGAAAGGGACGATATCATTCATGTGTCAAATTAGCAAAATCTAAAAAAATGCCAATAAGTGGGCAAAAACAGCCATAGTTTGTTCAAAATGCCAGAAGTATATATGCGGTAAGCACAGCAAGAAGTCAAAAATGTTGCTGTATCCTACGATGATGCCAATTCGACTGAAGCCGAAGACTCCAGGTAAATTAGAAATTCGTATCTTTTAACTGTTCCATTAACGTCTAGGAATAATATAAAAGTGTTATTGTTAAATTAACATGCTGTACTCTCAACCATCGAAAAGGTTAATAACACACGAAGCCCATATTTTGTGTAGCTTTATGTTAACAAGAATATGTACTAATTTTCTAGGATAATATCATACTTACCGACAGTATCAAGATGCTAATGTTCCACAGAAATAGGTGAAAAACGACAGAGAAAGATGGTGAGCCAGCGACAAAATAGCACCAAGAACGCTAGAAAATCATCGTCCTTCACAATTACAATCAACTCATTCCTTATTATAAACACAGAATAGAAGGAAAATATTCAGGTATTAATATTAAAAAAACTTACAATAAACTGAAAATTTCTGGTGTACATGGTATATTTAAACTTAAATAATGAAAATATACAAAATGATTACAGTTTTCAGTACTATTCAACTATTCATAAATTTTCATCATTTTACTTCTTTGTAAGTTCTTTATACTGTAGTATACAGAAAACCACTGAAAAGTTATTTAGTCCAGGGCGCATCTGTTTTGAGATGGACGTTGAAAGGTGACTCCATTTTTTTTGCAGAAATTACTTGAAAATAACTCAAATAATAATATTTGAGTTATCCTCCCACTCAAAGTGGTCCGGAACATTGTTTAAATAATCAAAATGTCAAAATATGAAGGAAAAATTCGATTTTTTTATTGGTTTTTTCATTATAACTTTAAAACTATTCATTTTTGAGAAAAGTTGTACTAACATAAAAGTTGCATAATTAAATTTACTACAATACAGAATTGGTTAAAAATTTAAAAAAGAGTCACCTTTGTTGCAAAATAGCAATAATTGCGAAAAAAAACATACAAAAACAATTATTCGCATTTTAAGATTTTCAACCATTTACGCTACACTAGGACCTTCATATTTTACCCAGAAAAACTTTACGATATAGTTAAACAACACTCTAATTAATTTTATTAAGATCGATTTAATAGATTTTGCAAAATAAATTTTGCAATCCAGCTTTCGCAAAAAAAATTCATTTTTTTTTAAATATTGCAGGACTGAAAATAAAGCAGATAGCAAGTTGAAATTTTTTTGCTTATAGAAGTGTACTGTACCTTTTATTTGCAATTTGCAACATTAAAATTGATTAATTACCACGTCGTCAGGACATTTTTTAAATAAACATTAATTTTTGGTGCTACGCGCAGGACAGCGGTGTTCGATTCACACAAGTTGATTTCCACCAAAATTTCTTCCAATCTTTATCTAATATATTATTTTCTTACTCTATATTTTGTTGTATTTTAATATTTTGATTCCACAAAAATTAAACTTGTTTTATTATTGTTTGTGAAATATTGTTTAAACAATTGCATATGTTTAAAAATAATAAACTTTTATCTCTAAGTTAAAATATATGAACAAAAAAGTTTTTGCTAAGAAAAGTGTTATTTCAAAAGATAGAGTATGTGTTTTTATTTTGCAATAAACAAATTTATTTATTTATATCGAAATGTAATAAAAATTAAAATGTATCAATCATTATCAAAGGTCATTCGAATGCCCAATCAGAGCAAACTATTCGCTGCCCTGCGCGTAGCACCAAATTAATGTTTATTTAAAAAAAATCCTGAGCGTCGTGGTAGTTAATCGATTTTAATTTTGCAAATTGCAAATAAAAGGTACAGCTCACTTCTACTTCAACTTGCTATCTGCTTTATTTTCAGTCCTGTAACATTTTGAAAAAATGAATTTTTTTTGCGAAAGCTGGATTGCAAAATGTATTTTGCACAATCTATTGAACCGATCTTAATGAAATTTACAGTATCGTTTTACTGTATCATAAAGTTTTTCTGGGTGAAATATGAAGGTTTTAAGTGTAGCATAAATGGTTGAAAAACGTAAAATGCGAATACTTGTTTTTGTATGGTTTTTTCGCAATTATTACTATTTTGCAACAAGGGTGACTATTTTTTAAATTTTTAACCAATTCTATATTGTAGGAAATTTAATTACGCAACTTTTATGTTAGTACAACTTTTCTCGAAAATTATTACTTTTAAAGTTATAATCAAAAACGAAGAAAAAAATCGATTTTTTCCTTCATTTTTTGACATTTTGATTATTTAAACAATGTTCCGGACCTTTTTGAGAGGGAGGATAACTCAAATATTATTATTTGAGTTATTTTCAAGCAATTTCTGCAAAAAAATTTGAGTCACCTCTCAACGTCCAAATCTACTAATATTTTTACAGATGCGCCCTGGTCTAATTTTCCTTCGTGACAAGTCTATTTTAGTAGAGATCAATGATAAAAGATGATGAGAATTATTAAATACATTGTTTTCGTAACTTCTCAACTCACTTATCTTAAAATTTGAATTTTTTTCGATACTACTGGTATACTACAAGAATTGTCTCTACTCATGTACTGAACCGTTTTATTTGTAAATATTTGCTAAAAAAGACACATCATCAGCATATCAAACATCAAGAGACAACGCTTTTAAGTTGTCTTTATATTTGAGCAAAGATGCACTCATACATACACCCATTTAAATACTTTGCTACTTCGTCATGTCATGTCACATACTACTTTGTAACTGTAGTTAATATTTAACAACAGCGGATCTTAAAAA
The DNA here is from genome assembly GCF_917563875.1 of Diabrotica virgifera virgifera. NCBI lineage: Eukaryota > Metazoa > Arthropoda > Insecta > Coleoptera > Chrysomelidae > Diabrotica > Diabrotica virgifera. The sequence goes on from NC_065444.1 coordinate 215,641,763, forward strand.
TACATTTTACCTATTTCACTTTCCGAGTAATATGCAAACATTGTGTTAAAAATTTCACACCAATATAAAAGTTATACTTCACACAGTGTTTCCTTTGTAATTTGTGTCTTTCCTGTTGAAACAGCTGTTACTTAAAATCCATTTACTCAAAATATTCATTCTATTTCATTAAATAACAAAAATTATATTAGGTCTGTAGATTATAGATAATATTATAAACGGAAAGCAGTCCCGATCAATGAAGAGTTTAACTAAAATTATCAGTAGTAATTACACGAAAGCTCTAAAATTATCGATTTGTATCCCGAGTGACACTTTGACAGTTTTAATTTCACGACCCGAATGATGGGAGTGAAATTATGTCAAAGTGTCACTAGGACAAGACACAAATCGATAATTTTTAAGAGCTCGAAGGTAATTCGGTAAGATCATGAATAAAACTTTCTATTTATATCATCTTAACTAATATTTTTTTATTGATATTTTCGCCTGTATACATATTTGCTAAACCTGTTTCTTGGTGTTCCCTGTGACAAGTTGTAAAACATTCCTTGTCATTAATGTCGCTGAATGTATTTTTGCTTAGGAACGAAGGGCTTCTGACGTAATATACTTGACGACGGGAAATTATCAGTAGTAATTGCACAAGAGCTCTAAAATTATCGAATTTTTTCCGAGTTACACATTAACAGTTTTAAGTTCACGACCAGAAGGGCAGTGAAATTATGTAAAAGTGTCACGAGGGCAAAAATTCGATAATAATTTTAGAGATCGAGTGCAATTTGCTGCGATTATTTCATGAATAAAACTGTTCAAAACCAAAATTTTATTGTAATTTATTTATGTAAGTACAAATTAGTACAATTAAACACACAGTTGTTATAAAAATATTTGACGGCTGAAAGTCATCACTTTTATAATTTTTAAAATATTAATTAAACGAAGGGCATCTGACGTCATCTACTTGACGACGGGATATTACCAAAAATTATAGGGTATGATATCATTAGAGAGTGAGAATAAATTGAAAATAATGCGACAGTTTTTCGAAAATTTGTTGTCTGGCACGAGATAAAAGATAAAAACTTTTTTGGTGTCCTCTATTTCCTATTATAGGCAATTCTCTTTTCATTTTTAATAACCTTTGATTCTACTCTAAAACATCTAAAGGTACGTATACATACGTATGTATATATACGTCCTCCGTGGAAATGGATACGGCATGCGCTCCCCTACATATAAACCACAAACCGGTTGAATCGAAGAGGGTGAGCGCAGAGCGGTGAGCACGAACGTATCCATGTTGTTTGGTGCCCATTTGCCCATGCACGGAGCCCCAACGTATGGATACTTACCTTAAGACGGAACATGCTCGTCGTTGTCATTTCTGTGACAGTGACAATCTCCCCATAAGCAAATTATTTATGGAGGTGGCAGAATAATACTTTATATAACGAGTTTTTATTTAAATAATGCCCCAGTTTATTTCATCAAACTATCATCTCTTGGAGTAAGTGTTAATACTACTACGTTTTTTTTTCTAAGCCTACATTCATAGTTTTTTATAACAGTTTTTTCTTTATCTAACCTCCATCTCCAGAAGCACATGTTCTTGATATTTTACATTTTCAATATTTTCTTCACTTATTAATATGCAGGTAGAAATCAAATAATTTAACTAGTAATAATTAATAATAATTCCATCTAATTTACCCCTTGCCATCTGCTAGTTTTTTTAATACTTTTTGAAGAATGACAAGGCACTTTTTCATTTTGATCAATCTAATGCACAACTTGTGTTCTAGTTTTTGGGAATAAAATCAACAGTCTCCCCATTCGGGAGGAGTTCTGAAGTCACATCAAAGTTTTTCGTTTTTTGAATTTGAATTAAATTTGAAAAGATTTTAAAAAAAAAACGTATTTTACCGACTTAGAGCAAGAGTAATTTTAAGAACTATAATATCGCATAATTTGAATCTGAATCTTTGAATTAATCTAGTGTCAGAAATTCTTAAAAATTAAAGACAAAAAGTTATATCACAAAAAAACCCTTGACCTACCCAAAACGGACGCCTATAATAGGTATTACTAGAGATTCGCAATTGATGGAATCAACTTCGAATCGAATTCGAAGCACTGGAAGATAAATAGGAGTACCAGTTTTAGTTTTTCTACCTAGAAGCGTTCTAGAGGTATTAAAAAAACTAATTACAAGGTGCCACATTCAAAGAGATCTAGCTCCCGCAGGAAGCATTTTTGGACTAGGTGAATTGAGTTAAATTGTCTTAAAATTATCTGAGTAATCTCCGGACTTCGCTTGTCGGGAGAGTTTCTGGACAACCTGTATAAATTACTTACATAAAATTTTTAAGTTGTATAGCACATTAAGATGACTAATATAATATAATAAGTAACTGCTACCAACCAGTAGCCACACCCAAAATATAAGTACATCTTTCTTAAATTATTATGTATGCGAGCTATGAAAATAGAAGTCATCGTGGTAATTAACATACTCTCACGATTGAATAGATGGAGCGGCGCCAAGATATTATAAATCGCGATCCGACAGTTCTACAACTGAACACCATGCGAAACTTAACTAACTAATTAGCAATTATACGATAGCATGAATTGCACCACGTTCAGCTGATAAACTTTATTGTATACATATTGCATGCAGGGCGACAACCCATTCTTCCGATGTAAGCGCCATCTGATTTACGTTTCTTATTGTTCCGAACTATTCATTCAATATATGAGCCATTTGTTGACGATATTTATTCGTCTTTTTAAGTCTGAAGTTTATGTCACTGATCAACGACCGGATGAAGGAGAGGATAAAGCTCCAGATGATGTTTTCTTTATTATTTACTTTACATATCTTTCATTAATGGTTATACAGTGGAACCCCGATAAGTCGGCCCCCGATAACCCGGAAGTCCGGCTAACCCGGACCGATTTTCATCAGATAAATATTTTGATTTTCAATATTTTGTATTTTTCAATTTAATTGTGGCTTATTTCTCATCAAAATAGTTAATTATCAGACAAACCTTTCAACAATAAAAATGTATGTAATATAATATTTGAGAGATAATGTGTATGTGTGTAATTTGAACTAAGTATACGATATTAAAAATGACTCATAGCACACGCCGCAGAAACAACAGCCACCTGTCTGTAGTATTACCTATTCCTTTTTATTTCAAACTGTCTTAGCATTGTTTAAGAAAGACTATTTAAAAAATTCTTTTATAAACAATGGTTTTAGTTTTCACTGTTCTTAAATAACATTACATCATTGTGACTGTATTGTGTGTCTTGTATTGTTCGCTTCCGTTTGCTTACGTTTGTGTTTGGTGTTTTTTTTAGTAATTTTAATGAGTAGGTACTGTGCATATTTATAAATATATTTCATGTTATTTCAATTCTAACGGAGTTTATCTGTAAGTATACCGTATTTTATTAATTTTTACCATATTCTCCGGCTATCTCGGATTTTCGATAACCCGGATCGGCCGCGGTCCCGATTAATCCGAGTTATCGAGGTTCCACTGTATTATCATTTTTGTGTTATATGTTGTTATATAGTACCCGCTGGTGCCTTTTAAGTGTATATAGGATGCCTAAATAATTTCAAAAATATATTTGTCATAGACAGATTCATCTTCACGTAGAATTTTATCAAAATATTTCCTCTTTCATTACCTCCAAGTTCAGAGTCTTCTACGAGATTTTGTTATCTACCTTTTTCCACTTTGGCATTGAAGTCACATATACCTATATACATACACAATACCAAACTTCTATGGAATCATCTGATATTTTTTATTATTCTAAACGAATTAAAGATAATAGTTATTTATCGCCAACTGTCACTAAAGTCATTCATTATTGTACTCATTTGCCCTCATTTGCGGCAGTAAAGTAACACTTTATTGTACTGAAAGAAGAATTTTACTTTACCTGCCGCGATTAATCGAGATGGAATGTAAGTGGTCGATGGCAGTAATCGATTATTTATTTGAGTAAATTACAATTTATTTACTTTAGTTATTTAAAAATATTGTACACAATTTGCGATATTATCAGTAGTATTTGCACAAGAGCTCTAAAATTCTATATTAATTTTACAGTTCGAGTGCAATTTGTTGCGATTATTTCATGAATAAAACTGTTCAAAACCAAAATTTTATTGTAATTTATTTATGTAAGTACAAATTAGTACAATTAAACACAAAATTTTTATAAATATTTGACGATTGAAAGTCATCACTTTTATAATTTTTAAAACAATAATTGTCATTAATGTCACTGAATGTATTTTTTCGTAGCAACGAAGGGCATCTGACGTAATATACTTAACGACGGGCAATTATCAAAATTATCGATTTAATTCAGATTTCTGTAGCTTTCTATTGGTCAGAATCTCCTATGAATGGAATAATCAATTAAATTTATGTCAAAAAGTGAAATTATGTAGTATTTTGCAATTATATTCATATAAAATAAATTAAAACTTTACCGATTTAGTAATTATTCAATATTGATAACTATCGATTAAAAAACGAAAGCAACCATCTTGCAAAAGATATCTGTCATCACTGTCATGAACTCGTCTGTTATTGGCCTTGCTCGCTACGCTCGCCCGGCTCATAATATCATACTCGTTCGATAAAGAGTAACTTTACTGACTTGGTAGATAAATAACTATTATCGCCAATCGTCACTAAAGTCACTCATTATTGTACTCATTGGCACTCATTTGCGGCAGTAAAATAACACTTTATTGTACTGAAAGAATAATTTCACTTTACCTGCCGCGATTAATCAAATTAACCGAGATTGAATGTAAGTGGTCCGTGGTCGATGGCAGTAATCGAATGGCGAGTATTTGAGTGAGCTTACATTTTCGATATTATCACTAGTAATACCACTAGAGGTCAAATTATTTCCGGAAATTTTTTTGAGATCATGAATATTTTGAAAATTTCCCGAGTCGCAGACGAGGGAAATTTTCTAAAAATATTCATGATCAAAAAAAAATTTCCGGATATTAATTTGACTTCGCGTGGTATTCGGTAAGAAAATTCCACACCAAATTTGCATTTGAAAATCCAAAGCTGCATGAACAGATTAATAGCGCGCCATAGCTTTGTCAGCAATTATATAGGCTTTCAAATTCGTAATTTCTACTCATTGTAGTTGCATGGGAATACCATTTCAAGATAGAAAATAGTATATTCTTCAATTTTACATAAGTTTTGAGTAACTACAAGTGATAGAAAATTATTTTTTGGCGTTTTTAAAACTAAACTACGCGAAATTGAAAGTACTGAATGGGAAAAAGGTAAATAAATTAGTGTCTAAATATTATATATATTTTATTAGACATAGAAACTTAATTGAAAACATTCAAAGTCCTGCATTTTCGCCATTAAGAAGAGAGGAGGTGTCCGAAGAATATAGAAAACATCTTAGCTTTGTAACTAAAATGAATCAAAACTAAATTATGTAAACAAATAAAAACCAGTCTGTCAAAAATGTTCTGTTATTGTAAACGTCAAAAAATTTCCACTATAATTCGCTGTTGGGTCACGGTTATTAAACTTTATTACGGTTGTCTTGTCCGACGGTGGTGGGGAGACTTATATTTTTGACTTTACGTCACAAGAGTTTACAGTCCCATATTTTTAAATTATTTTCGATCATTGAATGTGTGTTATTGTGTATATATGTGTATTATTTGTGTTATTATGAAATAATAACACAAATAGTACACATTTTATCTTATACCGGGTGGCGAATCGTAAAAAGGGCCATAGGAAACTTAATGTAAAGTTCTGAATTGTTGAATTCCTGCTTCCCTAATTATTCTACATCAAAAGTCAGGAGAGAATACTTGTAGAGAATTAAAATCTGTATTAAAATCAAAAGTTAAAATTGTTCTACGATTTAAATGCATTCTAAAATTTTGAAAAATATGATACATTTGCCACAATAGGTATGCGTGTAAAAGTAAGGCCACACGTTACTATTTAACTGACAGTGCTCACACCATTGACTGAATAAAAAAATCTTTGTTATTAATCCTTTCTCCGCAACTGAGGGTATCTTATCAACTGTATTGTTTTTAAACAATAGATGATAAAATAATAAAAATATTGACAGTTCAAAAATGTGAACATTATTGCATTGTGTGTGGCCTAAGTTTGGGCTGAAAACTAAAATGTATTACATTTTTACAAAATTTTGGAATATGTTTAATTACGTAGACCAATTTTAACAGTTATTTACAATACAGATTTCAATCCTCTTCAAATAGTTTCTAATGTCTTTTGATGTAAAATAATTATTAGGGAATCTGGAATTCAACAGTTCAGAATTTTACATTGAGTTAATGCAAAACTTTGACGCATGTCAAAATTCTCAATGTGTTTTAATTGTATTCATTTTTTTCGAATCCTGAGAAAACTAATAAATATTTTTGAAAAATTTAAACTCAAAATGAAAGACTACATTATTACCGAGGGCTGAAAGTCCCTGAAAACTTCTATAATGTTTATTTTAATAAGTTACAGGGCTGACAATAAAAGAGAAGTGTGATATTTAATTTCAAATATTTCATTCAATAGAATCTGCTTGTTTATTCTAAGGGGCTTTTCGCCCTCGGTAATAATGTAATCTTGCATCCTGCGTTTAAATTTTTCTAAAATACTTGGTTTTCTCAGGATTCGAAAAAAATCATATTATGATTCAAATGACAGTAAACTCTCGTGACGTAATCTCACCCTTAATGTTCATTGGTTAGTCGATTTAGGCAACCGTAGTAATGTCTAAGAACCGTGCTGTTGGTTACCCCACGAGCAAAAAATTTCCGATAAAATACCTCCGTTGCCATGGTGATCTGTCAAAATAACGTATTTTGATTGGTTCAAAATTACAGGTGTGGAATTTTCAATTAAATTTATGTGAAAAAGTGAAATTCTGTAGTATTTTGCAATTATATTCATATAAAATTAATTAAAACTTTACCGATTTAGTAATTATTCAATATTGATAACTATTTATTAAAAATCGAAAGCGGCCATCTTGCAAGTTAGGTATCTGTCATCACTGTCATGAAATTATTATGACGTCTAAAATTTAAAAAGTTCTTAAATTGTAAATTGCAAGTAAGTGTTAAAACCAATATCAAATTATGTTGGCAAATTTTATTTGATATCAATAAAAAATATCTTAACGGATTGTGAAATATACCAGCAAACGAGAAGTAAACTCAACCTTCCCAGGGACATATCTGAGCTTCTTAGGGACAATACAAATATGAACAATATCATACAGTTTTTAAAGGAAATAGGAATAAAAGACATTTAATTATATCACAAATTTTTCAGGTATACTTTGTGTTAGTACATATAATATGTATTTACTTAATATTACAATCTCTTTTTATTTTTAATATGTATTTTCCATTATTGTCGTTTATAACCCCAGTGGTTCGGACGACCTTAAATTTAAAATTATATGTTGGCGATAAAATTTTGTATGCACCACGTCAGTAAAGACTCCTTATCGAACTCGTCTGTTACTCGTCTCGCTCGCTACGCTCGCTCTTCTCGTAATATCAGACTCGTTCGGTAAAGAGTCACTTTACTGGCTAGGTACATAAATAACTATTATGTACATAAATAACTATTATGCACCAAGTCAGTAAAGTGACTCTCTATCGAACGAGTCTGATATTACGAGAAGAGCAAGTGTAGCGGGCGAGGCGAGTAAAAGACGAGTTCAATAAAGAGTATTTACTGCCGTGGTGCATACAAAATTTTATCGTTAACATAACTTGAACTTGGAATTTGAATTCCGTTGATTCGCACCTTAAAGTTGACTACGTAAGAGTTTGGGCTCTGTAATTATTTAAATATAATATAAAATTTTTAAAAAAAATTGAATAAAAATCGGTCGTTTATTTAACTTCTTTAAAATCTCATTATAACACTACACATTTTTATTAATTTGATTATCTTCATTATTTCAAAAAATTAATCATCTTTAATTTTAATAATCCCTGAATGAAAAACTGAAGAATGAAGTATTGAAAGCTTGGCACCTTGGACAATGCCAAAATATATTTTATCTACAATTTCACTTTCTACAATAATTTGATATTTGTTTTAACTCTTACCTACAATTTACATAATAATTTCATGACAGTGATGACAGATAAAGTGTGCAAGATGGCCGCTTTCGATTTTTGATCGATAGTTATCAATATTGAATAATTACTAAATCGATAAGGTTTTAATTTATTTTATATGAATATAATTACAAAATACTACAAAATTCCACTTTTTGACATAGATACATTTAATTGATAATATCACAAATTGTGTACAATATTTTTAACAATTAAAGTACAGTAGGAAAAATGAAATAATACCCATGCGTCATCGATGATATGCATAAGAATCAAATCAAAAATTTCTAGTCAAAACAACGTCTAAACTAAGTTAATACTGTAAAAAAACAGATGTGACTACTACCCCACCGTACGATTTTTCGCTACGTAAATGTGTCAAAATTTTTTTGTGATGTTATTCTTTTTCTCATAATACCTATATATTTATTGGTAATAAATGTTACTTTTACTACCGTAATTAATTATTTGATATAGATTAATAATACAAAAATAATGAGTAAGCAAATATAGTATTATGAATTTCTCCATGTTAAAGTTGCCGGACGTAAATAGTAACAGGAATTTAAAAAATGTCGTTTATGTCAGCTGCATTAAGTGACTTAAATGAAAGTAAACCTAATGAATTCAGATCATTTTGGTATCCAGATCATTTTCCAGACATTATCTGCAAATAAATGTAAATTCGTAAAAATATACTAATCTGTAATTTTATACACTATGATTGAAAAGTCAGAGTAATATGTACACGTTTGGCAAACTCATAGACAGAAGTTAACCATATTGGCAGATGATTACTTACAAATTTTATTGACTTATTTTAATTAAATAAATACTTACCAAACCAAAAATACAATATAATATCAAAATAGCTTTTAAAAGAACTGAGTTTATTCAAGTAAATACGACTGATTATTAATATTTATAAACTTTACCGAACCTAACCCAGTTTCACTGTCAATTGACCAGCACGATTACTCGAATAGTAGTTTATAAAATCATTATCTCTACTGATGTTGAATGTTTTTCTAAGAATGCTATTAGAAGTACAGAAATAGTCAAGTGTGAGTTTAAATTTTCTACTAAATTAATATAACCACGTTGAACAATTGTATCGCCGTCTCACTCTGTCAATTATAAATAATGTAACTGCGTATGTTTTGGATAACGTTTTTGCTTAGTAGACAACCCTTAGTAAGGTCGCGTTCAGAGTGGACGAGCAAAGAGCAAAGAGCAAAGAGCAAAGAGCAAAGAGCAACGAGCAAAGAGCAAAGAGCAAAAAGTGCACGTTCAGAGTGGACGAGCAAAGAGCAAAGAGCAAAGAGCAAAGAAGTGCAAATAGCGGGTAGTTACGCTAGACGAGAGTTTAGTTCTTTTCCACCCGGCAGTGTGGATAGGAGCGGTAGGATATTTGCTCTTTACTCTCACAGTTGTCCATGTAGTGAGACCGCTCCCGTCTGAAAAAATTTCCGATTCGGTCTCTTTGTGGATTCCTATTTAAAAATATTTTAAAATTTCCTTTAAACAAATCTGAAGGGTGCCGGGCGGAATTTTTGGGCAGAAATTGTTTAAACAATTTTTTTAAACAAATACAAAAGACCACGTTTTTTGCTCTGGAACATATATTTTTAAGTTTTGTGGGTCATCTAAACAACAAAGGTATCTTGTAAATGTTCTCAAAAATTGATAGTTTTCGAGTTATAGGCAATTTAAAATCTGAAAAATGCGAAAATACCCATTTTCGAGGCCTAAATACTCATATTTAAATTAGTATTTTTGAGGTTGCCAGATACTTAAATTGAAGTTTAAACATTGAGCCTCAAGACTCTGAAGAGTGATCGAGTCTAACCTTAATTTATACCGTTGTTTTTTAATTGTTAAATATGCGTGTTTATTCGATTTTTTGCCGGTTTGGCGCGCTCTATTTCAAAAATCTCCTATTTTCCTCCGAAAATTATTTTTTCTAGATGTTTTGGGATTTTCTAAATAAAATAAGTTTCTTGACATTTTTCTCAAAAGTTAACAGTTTTAAAGCTATAAGCGATTTAAAATCCAAAAATTAGTTTTTTTGTCATTTTTTGGATTTTAAATCGCTTATAACTTAAAACTATTAACTTTTGAGAAAAATGTCAAGAAACTTATTCTATTTAGAATATCCCAAAAAATCTAGAAAAAATAATTTTCGGAGGAAATAGGAGATTTTTGAAATAGAGCGCGCCGCACCGGCAAAAAAATCTGATAAACACGCATATTTAACAATTAAAAAACAACGGTATAAATTAAGGTTAGACGCGATCACTCTTCAGAAGCGAAGCTGAATGTTTAATCATCAATTTAAGTATCTGGTAACCTCAAAAATACTAATTGAAATATGAATTTTTAAGCCTCGAAAATGCGTATTTTCGCATTTTTCAGATTTTAAATCGCCTATAACTCGAACACTATTAATTTTTGGGAAAAATTACAAGATACCTTTTTTGTTTAGAATAACCCAAAAAAACCTAAAAATATATAATAATAAAAATGGTATACATTTTTATTTTATAGTCGTATTACTACGTAGAGTAAGTGCACACCTACATTGCCTACATTGGATCCGATTTTCTCCGATCAGATCAGATCAGATCAGATCCGATCCGATACATAGGGCTTTTCATTCACAGTCATTTGTTTCGAGCTTCTGTCATGTGTCACATAATATTAATTTATCTACGTCATACGTTATTGGTATATAAACAATACAAACCAAAGACGTATGGCGTAGATATATCAATATTATGTGACACATGACAGAAGCTCGAAACAAATGACAGTCGATGAAAAGCCCTATTGGATCCGTCTTTCTCCGATCAGATCAGATCCGATCAGACCGGTTTTCCGGCGAGGGTGCCTACATTGGTTCAGTAATCTTCCGACCACCGACCACCGACAATAAGTTCCGATGAAGATGTGTTGAGATGATGACATTGAATATATTTAAACATGTTAGCTTGCAACCCCCAACTTGCAACAAACTTGCAACCAGTTTGCAACCAACTTGCAACCAGTTTACAACCAGTTTGCAACCAGTTTGCAACCAGTTTGCAACCAATTTGCAACCAACTTGCAACAATCTTGCAACCAACTTGCAACCAATTTGCAACCAACTTGCAACCAACTTGCAACTAAAATTGCAACTCAACTTGCAACCAATCGGAATGAAACCAAACACTTCTCGATGAGAATAGGAGAAGCTACTCCCGACGTCGGCCGATATCGGATCTGATCTGATCTGATCGGATCGGAGAAAAACGGATCCAATGTAGGCACTCCCATTTAATACTATGGGTTTATTTTTTATTTCGACGTTGGCCGACGTCGGATCTGATCTGATCTGATCGGATCGGAGAAAACGGATCCAATAGGGCTTTTCATTCACAGTCATTTGTTTCGAGCTTCTGTCATGTGTCACATAATATTAATATATCTACGAAATACGTTATTGGTATATACAATAATACAAACCACAGACGTATGACGTAGATATATTAATATTATGTGACACATGACAGAAGCTCGAAACAAATGACAATCGATGAAAAGCCCTATGTAGGCACCCCCATTTAATACTATGGGTTTATTTTCTATTCCGACGTCGGCCGACGTCGGATCTGATCTGATCGGAGAAAATCGGATCAAATGTAGGTGCGGCCTAACTAGGTGCATTTTTCCATTGGAACTTTACCAGCTGCAGACAAAGGATGTGAATTGCATAGTGTAGAATTCCTTCCCTCTCGTCTTCACTGCAGCATCCATTTGACTTGCAAATTGGTCTTGGAGGTGTCACCAGGAAAGTGTACCAATAAGTTTTCAATTTAAAAATCTTTTAGTAATATTTTTAATATTTTCAATATTAATAATTTACTATTAGGATTGAAAACTACTTCGTCTAAAAATATATGTTCCGGAGCAAAAAAACGTGATCTTTTGTATTTGTTTAAAAATAGGTATTTATGAAACAGTTCGTGAAGTATGCTTTTTGCGAACGCACGCGATATTTAGAGCACGAGCGACAGCGGAGCGAGTGCTATACATCGCGTAAGTTCGCAAAAAGTACTTCATGCACAGTTTCATACAATATTTTATCTACTCTACCATAAACAAATAAAAAAACTGTAACTCTTCGTCACTGGAATTCATTTCTATTCTACAATTTTTAGAACTTTGACATTTAAAAATTCTAACTTCTTTCAAACCACAAAACTGTAAAAACTTTTGTCGTAATTTATTGCTCATTATGTCATCACCATGACAACGCCAAAGTTAAGGATATTTGATTACATGAAAGTGTGTTAAAAACAGTGCGAAAAAGTAAGTCCCATTTAAAATACATTGTTACTTCACGCTCACTTTAAACACTTCACGTACTGCTATCTATAATGACAGTTTTCACAAACTAAAAACTTACACGTAACATAACATAGAGTAGATAAAATTGTTTAAACAATTTCTGCCCAAAAATTCCGCCCGGTGCTCTTCAGATTTGTTTAAAGGGGACATTTTTGAATAGGAATTGACAAAGAAACCGAATCAAAAATTTTTTCAGACGGGAGCGGTCTCACTACATGGACCAAAGAAATCAAACTTGTTTGGTTTCGCCGCTTTGCTCTTTGCTAGCACTCTGTGCACCTCCGTTTGCCAGTATGAGTTTGATTTCTCCGCTTTGCTCTTTGCTCTTTGCTCTTTGCTCTTTGCTCGTCCACTCTGAACGTACGCTAACTCTTAGTAACTCTTTTGTTTAGTATCTCTCTCGTTTGTTATTTATAGAAAAAGGCAGCAAATCCAAAATATGTGCTTAATATGATCGTTCATGGGTATTTTTTCATTTTTCCGACTGTAAATAAATTTTAAGTTCACTCAAATACTCGCCATTCGAATACTGGCATCGACCACTTACATTCAATCTTGGTTAATTTGATTAATTGCGGCAGGTAAAGTAAAAGTTTTCTTTCAGTACAATAAAGTGTTACTTTACTGCCGCAAATGAGGGCAAATGAGTACAATAATGAATGACTTTAGTGACGGTTGGCGATAAATTTATTTGTCTTTCATTGCACCTCTCCGTAGCCTAACTACAGGTTATAGAACCAAATCAACATACCTGCGAGCTATTAAAGTTGGTTTTATGGAAATCAAAGGTTTTTTACCGATCATAATTCCTTCCAATAACATGATCCTTCTTCTTTTATGTTTGTAAACAAATCTGGCTGTTTCCGTTCTTGCTTGTCTTCTTCTAAGTATTTACATGAATTCGGTAATCATCAATCTGATTTTATATATCTTACTTTCGTTTGAAAATATCACACTTTTCCAATTTCCAATGTTTCACTTTTGGTGCTGAAGACATCAATTTACGTGATCAGTCTTGTGCTGCCCGGTTAACTTAGGATCCCCTAATTTTCTCCTGCTATTTAGTCCTTGGGCACTGCAACTCTTCTTCAGTGGCGTAGTTAGCCCCACAGGAGCCCCCTATCAAAGTTTGTCGCGGGACCCTTTTCCACGACTGATATGGGATCGTGATAAAAAAATGTTCAACAAAAGCAGCAAAAACGCTTGTATAGAATAGGATAGAAATAAACTTTATTGTCACTGAAAATTTTACAATTTTATAGACAAAGCGTAGGTAAAAGGGTAGGAAAAAAAGCAGCAACAAATACAGTTTACTGAAATTACACAACTCGTCATTATTATTACAAAATAAAAGATAATGAAATTAAAATAAAACAATACAGGGTGTTTCATTAATAATTGGAAATATTATAACTGTAGATTCCTGGGCTCAAAATATTACGGTTTAACACAAATCACCTCCGAAAAGGCTTCCCAAGGGAGATGGAGCTCTTTAAAGATGGTGCCTTTTAATTAGTTTTTTTTTAAATACCTCTAGAACACATCTATTTAGAAAAGTTAAAACTGGTACGGCTATTTATCTTCCAGAGATGAATCTATTTCATAAATTGCGAATTTCTAGTACTGGTCATATGCGTCCGCTTTGGCTAGGGCAACGGTTATTTTATAGCATACCTTTTTTGTCTTTAACTTTTAAGCATTTTTTACACTAGATTATTAAATTGTGTGGTACTAGTAGTTACTAAAAGTTCCTCTTACTTTAAGTCGGTAAGATACACCGTTTTGTAGAAAAATCAATTTGAAACTTTTTCGTTTTTTGAATTTGATCAAAATTTAAAAGAATTAAAAAAAAAATGGTGTATTTTACCGACCCAGAGAAGAGTAACTTTTAGTACTAGAATACCTCATAATTTAATAATCTAGTGTCAAAAATGTTTCAAAATTAAAGACACAAAAACTAATGCGATAAAATAACCGTTGACCTACTCAAAACGGACGCATATGACCGGTACTAGAAATTCACAATTGATGAAATCGATACATCTCTGGAATAAACATGCCAGTTTTCGTTTTTTGTTTTCATAGTTTTTTTTTAATTTTTCTTACATTAAAAAACCCAAAATTTTCAAATCGACATTTCTAGATAACCGACTTAAAGTAAGAGTACCTTTTATTACTAGAATGCCTCACAATTTAATAATCCAGTGTCAAAAAGGCTTAAAAGTTAAAGATAAAAAAGGAAGATAAATAGGCACACCAGTTTTGGTTTCTCTAAATAGAAGCGTTCTGGAGGTATTTAAAAAAAAACTAATTACAAGACGCCCTTTTCAAAAAACTCTAGCTTCTGTAAGAAGCATTTTCAGACTAGGTGATTTGGGTTAAATCTTAATACATTTTGAGCCCAGGAATCTACAGTTAAATTATTTAGAATTATTAATGAAACACCCTGTATAGTGCAAAATTTAAATAAATTGAAAATTGCATAATACAAACTTAGGAACTAATAAGTTCAGCGTATAACACTCAAATATAGATAACAATAATAAATATAATAAACTCTAATAATCCAAGGTTGAAAAACAGATTTTAATTGAGACTGATTGTTTTAAAACAGATTCAGTTTTTTCAAGCCAAGGGTGAATAGACATTGAAAAGGAACGAAAACAAAGAAGCTCTGTTCTTTAACGGCGAGCGAAAGGCAAATAGTTATACCTAAATACAATTAGATAAAGAACAAATTACACGAAAATATACGCAAACAATACTTTCAATGTTTCAATGTTTCAACTTATCAAAGGTTAAGCGATTACAAATATTGCAATTTCGCATTATACATTATACAATGTCTCACACAGCCAACGGTGAATAGACAATAAGAAGTAGCTTGGAAACAAAAACCCCCTGTTGTTATAGAACGGCAAGAGGCAGAAAATGGATAGGTACAATATAACAACAATATAAATACACTTTATAATAAAGAATACATTACACGAAAATGTCGATATCCCAACAATATATGTACACTGTTTCAAAGCGTTTTAATAGTGAAATAATTGCAGAATATTTTGTTCAATTGTTTGAATAGAATTTTGTTTCGACAATCCGCGTTGGGGCCCTGAATGTCGGGGGCCCCGTATAATTGATACGGCGGATACGGCGGTAGCTACGCCTCTGCTCTTCTTATTATCTTTTCAACTAAAATACACCTATAATTTCCAAAAGCTGTCAGTTTCAAATACGTATTGATTCCATAATAAAATTTGGTTGAGTATATTTTATAATGTCTTTCTTTTTTAGATGATCTATTACGCTCTTTCATCATCGCTGAGCTTTTTAAATTCATTTTTAATCCTGTTGGCTCTGGATGCCTAATCGTGAACCAGGTTGACGATGACCTAATCCCTCATCATATCACTCTATTAGATGCGTAACTTATAAGAGTTATGTTAGAATGTAGAATAATTCGTAAAATACGACTTTTTCAATGCACACAAAAAGATTAAAGAAATGGCAAGAAGGAGAAGAACAACACAGACAGGACAGATCAGAGATACATATGGCATACTCATAACAGATTTACAACAGAAAATGGACCGATGGACAGTATAATATCATAACATTTTGATGACAAAGATAGACAAAAAATCTCAAACAAATACACATATGATACAGGGCTTGACATAATCAGAGAAGAAATAGAATATGCAATCAAACAAGCGAAAAGTGGTAATACCCCCGGTCCTGATGAAATTCCCATAGAACTGCTCAAACTTATGGATGATGAATCTATTAAAATACTCTTAAATATGTTTTCACAATTTATAGAACTGGAATAATACCAAAGGAATGGCTCCGTTCGACCTTTATACTGCTTCCAAAAAGGCAAATACAAAGGAATGCAACGAATGTCGTACGATAGCTTTGATGAGGCATGCTCCAAAACTATTTTTAAAAATAATCCACAATTATTCAGAAAAGGGCTGGGTACAAGAGAAGCTCTGTTTGCAATGAACGTTCTCTGACAAAGATGCTTAGACATGAACCAAGAAATTTACACCTGTTTTACTGATTTCGAAAAGGTCTTTTAGAAAGTAGTGTAAAGGATTTATATTAGCTTCTAAAAATAAGAGTATTTAATCGATTTAATTTTTAAAAGTCTTAGGTAAATATTATTCACATGCATTGTTTGGATTTCGTAAATGGGTGACAATGGTTTTATGTAATCTAATACACACATATTGAAAACATCTAAGTCAGCAATTATGCTTGTATTAGTCATTCACGGTCACATTAAAGTATGGTAAATCATAACAAACAATTAGGATTTATTTATAGATACGTAAAAGAATAGGCAGAGATTATTCATTATTCAGAAACCGACGTGGTTAGAGTAGAGACATTATCCATCCCGACACCAACTAGTTACTATCGTACATGGTGACTTAAATAAATATATTTCGGTAATTAGTGTTTCAACTTAATCAACCCCATCATCGGGGGTTGCTACCACCGTACCACCATAGTAGGTACAGCATGAACCACTAAGGCAAGTTCTAATAAACAAAAATATAGACAGCCGAGATATTCGAGTTGCAAGCTATATTGGAATCAAACAGCAAATGTGTAGGTTGAGGGTAGGCTAACAGAAGAAATTCAACTATGTCGAGGAGTCCGATAGGGATGTATCTTATCGCCACTTTTATTTAATCTGTATAGTGAAGCCATCTGTCAACAAGCACCCGCGGAAAAAGATGTTGGTCTGATAATAAATGGTGATACGATCAACAATATAAAGTCTGCCGACGATACGGTTCTCCTATCGGGACCTCTGGCGCTGGTAGAACTACAACATCTTGTTCGAAGTCTCAATAAATACTGTAACAGTTACGGCTTGAAAATTAATTTAAAAAAAACTAAATTTATGGTAATCGCGAAATCAAAGAACATCAGACCTAATCTTGTAATAGACAACACATCGATTTAGCGTGTGTCCTGTTATAAATATGTAGGTGCTTGGTTCACAGACGATAGTGATCAAACAAGAGATTAAATGCAGAATAGAAATTCCTAGATCAGACTTTAATAAAATGCGCAAACTCTTTTGCAACCGTGATATCAACATAAAGTTACGAATACGAATCCTGCGGTGTTATGTCTTTTCCACCCTGTTATATGGAATTGAGGCTTGGACACTAAAACAGTCGACCATAAAAAACATCGAAGCATTCGAGATGTGGTGCTATAGGCGCGTTCTCAAAATATCATGGATGGACTGCGTCACTAATACGCAAGTACTCCAAACTTTAGACAAAAGATGCGAAATTATTAATGAGGTAAAAAGTAGAAAAATGGAATAGTTGGGGTACATTATGAGGGGTGAAAAGTACGAACTTTTATAGACCGGGCAGTATCGTCGCCCCCGCTAGCGAAATTATTCCGATTCGATTTTTTTTGCACAAACTTACCCAAAAAGAGGTCCTTATAACATATTCACAGGGTGCCGGGCGGTGCCGTGGTCGAAAAATTGTTTAAACAATTTTTTTTAAAACAAATTCACGAAAATAGTTTTTTCATTTCGAACAATTTTTTTTAGATAATTTTGGTAATTCTGAGCAAAAAAGGTCCCTTGTGATTTTTCTCTAAAATTGACTGTTGTCGAGTTATATGCGATTAAAAATTTGAAAAATGCGAAAATGGCCATTTTCATGGCTTAATAACTCGATTAAAAATTATTATTATAAAATTCAATAAGTAGTCGAATCACGTTTTAACCCCCTTCTTTAAGCTTCTGAAGAGATTTTTGTCATTATTTTATAACAAAGCTGTTATTTTTAATTATTAACAATTAGCGCTATTATATTCCAGGATTTATCGTCGCCCCCGTTGGTGAAATTATTCCGATTTGATATTTTTTCAAAAACTTACTCAAAAAAAAGTTCTTATAACATATCCACAGGGTGTCGGGTGGTGCCGTGGTCGAAAAATTGTTTAAACAAATTTTTTAAACAAATTCACAAAAATAATTTTATCATTTCGAACAATTTTTTTTAATATAATTTGGGACATTCTGAGCAAAAAAGGTTCCTTGTGATTTTTCTCTAAAATTGATTGTTGTCGAGCTATACGCGATTTAAAATTTGAAAAATGCGAAAATGGCCATATAACTCAACAACAATCAATTTTAGAGAAAAATCACTAGAGACCTTTTTGCTCAGAATAATCCAAATTATTTAAAAAAAATCGTTTGCAATGAAAAAATTATTTTTGTGAATTTGTTTAAAAATAATTGTTTAAACAATTTTTCGACCACCACACCACCCGGCACCCTGTGGATATGTTATAAGAACTTTTTTTTGAGTAAGTTTGTGCAAAAAAAATCTAATTGAAATAGTTTCGCTAACGGGGGCGACGATACAGTTGGACTATAGCGCTAATTGTTAATAATTAAAAATAGCAGCTTTGTAATAAAATTATGACAAAAATCTCTTCAGGACCCTAAAGAAGGAGTTTGAAACTGGATTTGGTCACTTTTTGAATTTCATAATAATAATTTTTAATCGAGGTATTAAGACATGAACATGGCCATTTTCGCAATTTTCAAATTTTTAATTGCATATCACTCGACAACAATCAATTTTAGAGAAAAATGACAAGAGACCTATTTTGCTCAGAATGACCCAAGTTATCTGAAAAAAATATTGATCGAAATGAAAACATTATTTTTGTGAATTTGTTTAAAAAGAATTGTTTTAAACAATTTTTCGACCACGGCACCGCCCGGCACCCTGTGTATATGTTATAAGGACCTCTTTCTGAGTAAGTTTGTGCAAAAAAATCGAATCGGAATAATTTCGCTAGCGGAGACGACGATACTGCCCGGTCTATTAAGAAATATCATGCAGGGCAAAATTAAGGACAAAAGAAGTGTTGGCAGAAGAAAAATATCGTAGTTTCGTAATCTACGTGAATGGTTCGGGTGTGTAGTTCGATTGAAGTTTTTAGGCGCGCTGCTGTGTCGCTGTGGGTTGTTTGGATGCTTTTCTGTTTCTTCTAATTTTTCGGTATGGGTTTGTCCTGTTTTGGGTGATTTAACACCTCTTCAGGACGTGTCTTATCTAGACACTGTTATTGTGTCCACTGGGACCCCTGGTGGTAGTCTGTGCCGTTGGTGGTGGTGCTCTGCATTGGAGGCTGCTGGGCTAGATCAAGGCGCGCTGCTAACAAAGTCGCAAAAGCCATTGCCAATCTCCGCTAGGAGTGGCACGTGAAGAAGAAGAAGTAGAATAATTAACTTACTGATTTCTGGATTTTATTATTTTTTGTGAAGAACATACTCGTTTTTTATTCCAGATACATACCTGAAACAAAAAAAAATGTGTAAAAATTTGATTAAATAAATAATTATATAGGTAGATAATAAAGATAAAGATACTAAGATAATTACTTTTGATTTATAATAAAACAAATTAATATCTTAATTTAGTTTTAGCTTACATATGACATTGTATATTATGAATTAAACCAATCCTATTATAACTTTACAGGAAGCTGCCGGATAATGCTTTATAATAATTCTAATTTGCATAGCAGACATCAGTTACGTCAAATTACAACCAACTGTGTATGTAACGTAAAATTACTGCTGTATTGAACGCAGTAAAACAAAAAATAAAATACTAGAGCAGAAGCTAATAACTTAATGGTATTCTTCGACTATTCTTTGACTTGCAATTAACTTCAAATTGCTGTGAAATTACAAACTAAATCGGCTGAACAGTGTTGCCAGTAGATTTGTCGTAGTGAAGTAAGGCTGGTGTCAGGAGTGAAAAATTATTATCAGGATTTGAATCTTTAGTACCACTATGGTGGAAAAAATTACCGACTTTTCTGAAATTGATATTAATTGAAATACTGATAAATTTTTTACACACTTGAATGAATCAATGAAGTGAAAAATAGTAACTAAAAGTGTACAAAATGTATTTATTTCCTTAGATAAGCGCTTTCGACAAAATTGTCATCAAGGGAGCTCATCATCATCATCACACAGCCAAATTTGTCCACTGTCGGACATAGGCCTCCTCAAGATGTCTCCACCCTTCTCTGTCCTGCGCAGCTGCAATCCAGTTTGTCGCTATTCTTTTAATGTCGTGGGTCCATCTGGTAGGTGGTCTTCCACGACTTCGCTTGTCTGCCCTCGGCCACCACTCTAAAATCTTCTACTCCTCTAGAACTCCTAGGTACTCCTCTAGAACTAATTAAATCGTATCTAAGTGATAGATACCAAGCAGTCAGATAAGGAAATTGTCTCTCTGAATTTAAGCATGTTAAGCAGGGAGTTCCACAAGGTTCTGTTTTGGGCCCTCTATTTATTTATTATATATGTTAATGACTTGCCCAATTTTATGGCTCCATGTAAAACAGTATTATTTGCAGATGACACTACTTTTATTATTTTAACTATTTAGAATGGGAAATAAGCCACAATATTATTAAAAAATGATTTTTTATTAACGTTTCGACGCCCAAATCGGGTGCCGTTGTCAAAATACAAAATACTATTAATATAAACAAAAATGTTGTTGCTTAGTAAAAAAATTCTTCTAATAATTTATTTAATTTGACTCATTTATATCGGCAATTCAGATACATATGATACATTTTAAAGTAGAAGACTTTAAAATGATATTGCCAATATTTATGAGTTGCGTTCCTGGGACGACTTTACTGAAAGATAGTTCATTCGATTACATGAAATCAACCCCAACTCAAGAATATCCGTCACAAAAAAAATCATAGCATGTGATCTGTCTTTAAAAAGACAACCACCTACAACTACTTTTATTTTTTCTGACAGAAATAAACTTAAACTAAATGACAACAAAACTCAAAATTTATTCATTTCACCTAATCCATTCGATGCTCATGTGGAAAAAATACTGTAAAATTGCTGGGCATGACAATTGACAACACACTGACTTAGTATAACCGTATTGACCATCTCAAAGGTAAAATTTCAAGTACATACTTTATTTTTACTTAGACAACTAAAACTTGTTACAAGTATTGATACCTTCAGAACAATTTACTTTTCTCTTTTCCATTCGTTTTTAAAGCTATGGCGTTATTTTGTGGGGAAACTTTTGCAATGCACTAACAATATTTACATTGCAAAAAAAAGCAATTAGAATAATTGCAAAAGTTGGTTACTAAGAATCTTGCAAACCATTATTTATTAAATATAAAATAATGCTCTTGCCAACACTATGGCTATACAATGTCCTCGTGGAAACACACAAAACTGCAAACACTTTAATTAAACAGTCTGACTTGCATAATTACAGCACAAGAGGTGCCAAAAATATCAGAACAGTCAAATATCGTTTGAGTAAATCACAAAAAAACTCTATTGACTTTAACATATATAATGTCCTACCTACGGAATTTAAAAACCTTACAATCAATAAATTTAAAGTCATTCTGAAACAAATATCTTCTGAGATTTGCTTTTTAATCTGTTAGTGAATATTTTGATCATTTTAAAGCAGTATCATGGACATGAATATTACTCACTATATTTTCCGACGTCTCATTTTGTGAATGTGCGTGAATGTATTTATATTTCTATATATGTTATATGTATATACACATTATCTTATATATCTTATATATTTTATATATATCAAATTGACTTGCTATTTTTTTTTGTAAACCTAGTCAATAGATTTTTGAATCTTTGAATCTTTGAATCTTCTTTGTCCATCTGTTGTCTCTGTGTCTTGCGACGTGTCCTGACCATTTCCACTTCAACTGCGTATGCGTTTTATCGGAGCTAATCGTCAAAAAAAGGTAAATATACTTGAAGTTATGTGCATGAGCATTTTAATAGTATCTGGTTGTGTTACAACTTTTTATTTAATCATGTATGCACTATAGTTGTCTTCCGTATAGTCCTCTACATAAAAAACATAAAAAATGGCAACAAAGACGTTACAAACACCTTGAAGCTTCTTTCATGGCGTGGGTGTATCACCCAACCCTCTTTTCCAAAAAGAAATAGCTGACTCACCCAGAGTTCCGTTAGACTTTATCCTGCAGATCTAAAAAAGACTATTCTGAATCTCTTCTAGACTAAGAGCCGCTATAGGTGAAATTTCTTAATCATTTTAGGCACGATGGGACCCTATAACTTAAATAGTAGAACCTAAAAAAAAACGTTTGAACACTGTGCCGTCACTTTTCAGTGGCACATGCGTCGACAGTGGCGCATCAAACTTTCCACTTATGGACGGGATAAATAAATTAAAAGTTACCCTCCCTTACTAACAGAATTAAATTTTTTTTATTTTTTTAAGTTCTATATGATTAACACATACGATTCAGCGTAATTTTAACCCACCACCCCCTTCCCCCTGTCCCCACCATCAAAAACTTCATTTTTCGTTTTTATTTTTTTTGGTGGGATGCAATCAATTTTAAAATTTTAAAAAATTCACACGCATAGCTGAGGCTTTTATAAAATAGGCCTATTTTTTATAGACCCATAGGTGGAGTGTACATAACCTCAAAAAATTAAAAGAAATTTTTATTTTCAAAAAAGCGTATAACTTTTTTTGAGGAATAGCTGCAGGTCTAATTTTTTCTTAATCTTGTGTGTTTTATTAAACACTATATTTTTAACTTTTTTCAGATTTTTCCGTAAGGCTCCCCACCTTCAAAAATCCGAAAAACTGTTTTTTGGGGGGTTTTGGGGGATTTTCCCTATTTTATAGACTTTGCAATATATCAAATCAATTTTGTTTTTATAGGTTATATGTAACTTGAAGTAACTGAGTCCTTTAGAATATTTAAAAATCAGAAAAACACGTTCAAACCCCCCAAAACCCCCTTAAAAAACAGTTTTTTGGATTTTTGAAGGCGACCAGCGTTACAGAAAAATCTGAAAAAAATTAGAAATATAGTGTTTGATAAAATACATAAAACTAAGAAAAAATTAAATCTGCAGCTATCCCCAAAAAAAAGTTATATACTTTTTTCCAAATAAAAAATTTAAAAATTTTTTTGAGGTTATGTACATGTACACTCAACCTACAGATCTATAAAAATATGTGTTTTATAAAAGCCTTAGCTATGCGTGCGAATTTTTTGAAATTTTAAAATTGATTGCATCCCACCAAAAAAAATATAATCGAAAAATAAAGTTTTTGATGGTGGAGGCAGGGAGAAGGAGGTGGTGGGTTAATATTACGATGAATCTTATGTCTTAATCACATAGAACTTAAAAAAATGAAAAAAATTTAATTCTGGTAATGAGGGAGGGTATTTTTTAATTTATGTATCCCGTCCATAAGTGGAAAGTTTGATGCGCCACTGTAGACGCATGTGCCACTGAAAAGTGACGGCACAGTGCTCAAACGTTTTCTTTTAGGTTCTACTATTTAAGTTACAGGGTCCCGTCATGCCTAAAATGATTAAGAAATTTCACCTATAGCGGCTCTTAGTCTATTCCATTTACTCCTCTATGACAATCTACCTCCAGTGAAGTGTAATCGTCTGTGCATCATTAAAATAACTTTTATTCACAGTAGATCATGCCAAACAACATTTAATAAAACTGCGCACCATCGCTTTAAGTGTATTTGATGGTTTAATTAAAAAAATTGTTAAGAACATATTCAGGCACGTTTGCAATATTTTTAATGATGACTATGCAGACCTCAGACTATAGAAGAAGCTGTAGATGACACCTAGTTTGGATTCTGAGGAGAACTGGGAACGAGGGAGGCTCTGTTTGCTTTTAACGTTCTCGCGCAAAGACAACTAGATCTATGAACCAGGAACTTATCAAAAAGCTTTTGATAGAGAACGACATCAGAAACTCATAGAACTGTTAAAAGAAAATAACGTGGACAGTCGATATACATATACAGGGTATTGTCAATATGTACTGGAATCAAATAGCAAAGGTTAAAATCGAAAATGTCAAAACAAAAATTATAGAAATCAAAAAGGTTGCTAGACAGGGTTTCGTGTTGTCCCCATTGTTATTCAATCTGAAGAGCGAAGCTATTTTTAAGGAAGCAATATCAGAGGAAGAACATGTTATATCAATAAATGGAAAAATCTTGAATAACATAAGATTCCCAGACGACACCGCTATTTTTGCAGACAGTCTAGAAGGACTGCAACGTTTAGTAAATAGATTACATCCAAAATACTACAAAAATTTTGACAACGGCACCAGATTACATCCAGTCAGTATAAAATATGGACTACAAATCAACGTTATGAAAACCAAGTTCATGATTATTTCTAAACAACATACAGTAGGAGCTATCGAGGAAAAACAAGTAGAAAGAGTGAATAACTACAAATATCTGGAAACCTGCGGGTTAAAATGAAAATAATGACCAAGGTAGAGAAATCAGGACAAACATTGAAATTGCAAGATTGAAATGTTTGTTAATCGAGACCTTCCTTTGGAGCTGAAGATAAGAGGCTTAAGATGCTATGTGTTCTCGACTTTGTCATATGGAATGGAAACCTGGACACTAAAAGTGGACAATATAAAGAAATTGGAATAATTTGGGATGTGGTGCTACAGAAAGATTTTGAAAATACCATGGATCCAACGAGTTACAAATGCAGAAGTGTTAAAGAGGCTGCAAAAGGATTGCGAGGTCAAAACAAGAAAGCTGGAATATTTACGCCACATTACCAGAGGTGCGAAATATGAGATATTAAAGCTCATAATACAAGGTAAAATTAAGGGTAAAAGATCCATAAGAAGACGAATAATTTCCTGGTTGAGAAACATAAGAGAGCGGATAGTTGAAGCTCAGTAGATGATAGCTAACCTACAGATAGCCGCGATGATAGCTAACCTCCGATAGGAGATGGAACTACAAGAAGAAGATGCAGCCATCTCTTCTTTTTCATTTTTACTTGAAAATTAGCATCTCTCGATATAAATAAGGAAATCCTTCTAATTGACTGTATACCATAGCAAAAAAAAATACTTATTTTTGTAGCTGCTACATATAAATTTTCTTAAAAAGATCCAAGTTGGACAAAAACTTTACATCACAGATTGACGAACGTTTTCGCAGACCATCATCAGGTTAAACTCTAGATGGTTGTAGTTGAAACTAGCTACAGAAATGGGTTCCAGGACCTTTGAATAACAAATTTTAAGCCTAACAATAAAACATTGAAAACGTTTGTTTTCTATACTTCCGCAAAATTTATTATAACTATGTGACTACAGCTGTGCCTTTCTTAGGTGATTTAGTTTACTATGGGTTTGACTTTTTAAAGTCTTTAACTGAAGAGGTTGAGGAGTGGGGAGCTGTTTGTCTCGAGTGAGTCATTCAGAATTAACTATGTATTTTTTAATTTATTAATTTCTATAGATTCTAATAAAGATAGCTTAAGGCCTTTATATTGAATATGCAGAATTTGAAAATCTTCATTAAAAGAATGATTATGATCTAGAAGGTGAAGTGCGTATGTAGAGGTGTCTTTTTTTCTATTGTTAAATTGTTAAAAGCCCTTTTGTGTTCTGCTATCGTTTGTCAAAGGTGCTGCCAGTTTGACCGATATAAGTTTTCGGACAGTCACCACAAATAAGTTTTTAGACACCACTCTGTAGGTAGTTGTTTTCTCTTTCGGCTCTTATTGTTCTTAAAACGTGTCTTTAATTATTCCCGCACTGGTTGGATCTCGGTTTCCATAATGGCATACTATTGGCCACCCAGATAATATAACTACGTATATATCTAAATCTACGTAGGCAGCAGGCCTACGTCTCTCCGATGATGACTCCAATAAGAGTCGAAAATCGTCGATTCAGAGTTCTGGACTGCGCTCCCTGTTCTAAGTGAAAAATAAGATTGTTTTGCCTTCGCATTGCAACTGAATAAAAATGGTATACATTTTTATTTTAGTTTATATTAGTATTGGTAGGGGAGCCCAAGCGGGGATTTTTGCAGTTACTCGAGCGCGTCAGATTATCATATGGGGAGAAACCTGGTACACTGCAGATGTACCTCTACCATATATTGGCTCTTAACACAGGGGAGTTCGTTAAGGGGGGCCCGAAAAAAAAATATATCCTTAAAAAAACTCGAAATTGTCAGATTAAGATAAGGTAAGTTAAGTACATGCAAAAGAGTGTATATTTCAAAAATCTGACGATTTGAGCCGGGCGTAAGGAAATGGGTGAGCCCCAAAGTTTAACAAGAAAAAAGCGAACATTTTGCGAAATTAATGACAGATCGAAAAACTAAAAAATATGTGCTTAATATTTTTTAAAAATCTATCGGATGATACCAAACACGACTTCCCACGGAGAGGAGTGGGGGGTAAATTTAATATTTTAATTACGAATCCCGCGATATTTCGCGAAATAAACATCAGATCGAAAAACTGTAAAATACACTTATTCAATATTTTTAAAAAATCTATCGGACGGTACCAAACACAACCCCCCACGGGAGTGGGGTGGGGGGTTACTTTAAAATCTTAAATAGGAGCCCCCATGTTTTATTGCAGATTTGGATTCCTTACGTAAAAATAAGTAACTTTTATTCAAAACATCTTTTCGAATTATAAATAGATGGCGTTATAATCGGAAAAAACGATTGTTGGAAATGAAAAATTAAATTAAAAAATGGCAAGCGCCCACTAAAATGGAAAACTTTACTTAACTTTTTTTGGTTTTAGGACCTACTCTTCACAACCCAATAGGTCCCCAAAGCGCTCGAGTGACTGCACATTTAGCATACTTTGCTCCCCTACCATATTACTCCTATAGAGTAACTAGGTCCATTTTCCGTTGGAACTTCACCAAGCTGCAGACGGGGGTTGTGAATTGCAACTTGTTTAGAATTCCCTCCCTTTGTCTTCACTGCAGCATCCATCTGGCTTGCAAATTTTCGAACCCTTGGAGGTGTTACCAGGGAAATGGACCAATAAGTTTGCAATTTAAAAATCTTTTAATAATATTTTTAATATGTTTCAATATTATTAATGTTGCTATTAGGATTGAAAACTTTACCTTTCAATTGCCAGATGACGCTAGTCACCTAATCCATACACGTCAGTTGCAATGTGGGGATAAATTTTCAAGGTTTGTTCATTCGAGCAGAGGAGCAGGCCTACGTCTCTCCGATGATGACTCCAATAAGAGTCGAAAATCGTCGATTCAGAGTGCTGGACTGCGCTCCCTGTTCTAAGTGAAAAGTAAGATTGTTTTGCCTTCGCATTGCAACTGAATAAAAATGGTATACATTTTTATTTTAATCTAAATGTATATTAACTATAACTATAATATTCCTACAATAAGTAATCCTGTTATGACCCTTAGCTGATTTTTGCAGTACTTTAGCCCCATTATCACCATAATCACCCATAATTTTTTTGCATTTACGTTGCTCAGGTTTTGTCGCAAGCCATAAGGCTCTACTGTGTAATTTCATAAAGTTTTGTTAGGTTTCATATGTATTTCTTAGTTTCACTAACCTCTTAGGTTTAGAGGACCGATAAGGCTTAGAGGACAGAATCCCCCTAAATTCCTGCTTCTGGTAACCGAGTCCATTATGTTCCATCTCTGACTATGAAGGCCGTTAAATTTGCCGGGAGCTAAGCCAGCTTTGCCAGATCATCCGAATAGCCCAGGAAATGATGCTTGTTGCTGAGTCTAGCTATCAGCCCGTCCACGACCAAACCATAGAAATGCACCCAACGATTCTAGAATACCAACGATTTGGTATTCTAGAATGTAGGCACTCAATCCTTTGTACGAGATTGTTCAGTGCCGTTTCCGTGGAGAGGTCTGCTCGATACGAATACTGTCTCTGATGTATCGGACTTTCAACCAATACACCATCCCTAATATGCCTGTCGAGCAGTTTTGGACTTTGGAGTTATTAATAACATTTACTCACCCCGTCTAAAAATTCAATTAAAAATAGACTGTTATAAAAAAATTGCATTGTTTTAGTGTATATAGGTACTAGTAGGCTATTTGTGTATTTCTTCTGTTTTTGACCATCATAACTCTACCCTCTCCACCCCTGTTTATGTACAATGAGTGTAATGTATTAGGTATATGAGACATCTAGAATTTTTTAATATTTCTAAAGGCATTTAAGGCTTATTTTGCTTGAAGGTGTCAAAAATGGTGAGTTTGTGAGACCAAGTGTCAGAAACGAAATGATTAAGGAAAAAGGAATACATAGTAATAATTTTAAAAAATACTTTTGTAAACTTGCTAGCTTAGTAAACTAGTAACTCCTAAAATCATTGTATAAACTCAACTTACAACTTTTCAGTAGTAATTGCACAAGAGCTCTAAAATTATCGAATTTTTACCGAGTGACACTTTGACAGTTTTAATTTCACGACCCGAAGGGGAGTGAAATTATGTCAAAGTGTCACGAGGGCAAAAATTCGATAATAATTTTAGAGATCGAGTGCAATTTGCTGCGATTATTTCATGAATAAAACTGTTCAAAACCAAAATTTTATTGTAATTTATTTATGTAAATACAAATTAGTACAATGAAACACACAGTTCTTATAAATATTTGACGGTTGAAAGTCATCTCTTTTATAATTTTTAAAACATTAATTGTCATTAATGTCACTGAATGTATTTTTTCGTAGCAACGAAGGGCATCTAATGTAATACACTTGACGACGGGATATTATCAAAAATTATCAGTTTGATTTTTATTTATGTGGCTTTCTATTGGCCAGAATCTCCTATGAATGAAATAATAATTATAATTTAATTTAATTATTGTTATAGCTATAGCCATTTATGAACAATAGTTTATAAATATAACATGCTTTTGAAACAATCGGTATAAATATATATTTATTTATTTGTATAATAAAAACTAATTTATATTAATTAAATTTAAATTGAATTAAATCAGTAATCGAAACTGTTTACAAATAACGATACCTAAAAAGTTATCTAAATCAAATAACATAAAAACAAGGAATTAATCAATCAAATTAACTTTATATACACAAATATTTTTAAGTGTTGATGTGTCCAATTAATTTCAGAAAATTTATGAGCTTGTTTAATAATATATTGCTTATCTTTAATTATAAAAACGGAAGTGCTCAGACATACAACATATAAAATTTATTCATAAAATTACATTCTTTAGCAGTTTTTATTATTTTAAATAGGGCTAGATCTAATGATACTATTACATGTTAAATTTTTATCATTAAAATCAACGGCTGATGCAGAAAAATTTATGTAGAGGAACTATGAAACACTACAATAAAATTCTTTTATAGAATCCTGGAAAATGGTTTTCAAAATAATGGAAAATGACTTCTATAGTCTGCAGAATATAAAAAAGACCAAATACATGATAATAGTTAAGAAAACAAATATACAAACTAGCATACATTTGGGAAATATACCAATAGAAAGGGTTGATAAATACAAATACTTAGGAACCTGGATTGCAGACCGTAATGATCAAACAACAGAAATAAGGACCAGGGTAGAATAAGCAAGAAATACGTTTGTAAAAATGAAAACAGTTCTCTGCTACAAACACCTTAGATTAGGACTCAGACTAAGAGCTTTGAGATACTACGTGTTTTAGATATAGTATGGACTTGAAAGCTGGACATTAAAGCTACAACATATAAATAAGCTGCAGTCATTTGAAATGTGGTGTTACAGAAGGATTCTTAGAATAGCATGGACACAGAAGAAAACGAACACGGATGTATTGCGAGAAATGGGTCTTCTTCTTCTTGCAGTACCGTCTCCTATCGGAGGTTGGCTACCATAACAGCAATCTTAACTTTGTTGGCTGCAGCTCTGAACAACTGTATTGAACTGCACCCATACCACCCTTAAATTTCGCAACCGAAATCCTCCTCCGTCCCACATTTCTCTTTCCCGAGAGTTTTCCTTGGATTATGAGTCTTAGTAGAGAGTACTTTTCTCCTCTCATTATGTGGCCTAGATACTCCAGTTTTTTCGTTTGTATTCCTTCCCCATCTTCAGCAAAACTTCTTGATTTGTTACTCTTTTTGTCCATGGTATTTTCCACATTCTCCTGTAACACCACATCTCGAATGCCTCAATGTTTTTGATGTTTATCTTTTTCAGTGTCCAAGCTTCCATGCCGTACAGCAGAACGGAGAAAACATAGCACATTAACATTCTCGTTCTTAAGTTTAGATTTATGTTCCGGCTACATAGGAACTTTTTCATTTTGACAAACGATTGTCTCGCTATCTCAATTAGGTAAAGAATGTGAAATAATAAACACAATAAAAATAAGAAAGTTACAATATCTGATACACGTAATGAGGGAACAGCGATATTTTTTTTTATTTTTTTTGGCTTGGACTATGGTCATTCAGCCAGTCTCAATCAAAAGTAAATGTATTAAAGATATTGCCAATTAGTGAAACTTGGTTATTATAATATTATTACAATTTTTTACTTCTTATTTACCTACTCATTACAACGATATGAAATGATAAGACTGATAATACAGGGAAAGATAAGAGGCAGAAGGAGTATAGGAAGAAGGAGAGTGTCATGGTTAAAGAATTTAAGGGACTGGTTTAAATGCAGTTCTATAATATGTGGAGTTCGTTCAGAACACAAAGAAAAGAATAAGTATAAGGGAGAAGACACGGAAGAATTCTTTAACACACAAGAAATAGTCATTAATGAAAACATCAAAATCGAACCACAGAACATGCAAACAGTCCTTCGGAAATTAAAGAATAGAAAAATCTCCAGGCAGGATGATCCCAAACAAACGGTTAAAATATGGAGGACAGAATCTAATACAAAAATTGACACAATTTGTTCAGAAAATCCTCTACCAACATAGAATCACAAATTAATGGCAAAATAGCACCACCATACTGATAATTATTAAAAAATGGAAATAACAGCTTCCCCCGAATTATAGAGGAATAAACTTATACGCCAGTCAATAGGAGCAACAATAGGATATTACCTCCGAATTCTATCCTACTGCATGGATTTTAATGAAATTTTGGGCCAGCCTCTACTGATCTCCTAATTCAAAGTCTACCCTATGTCGATGTGTGCTTTTATCTTGGGGGTGGTTCCTACCCCTTCTTAGGGGTGGAAAATTTTTTGGTTAAAATTACCACGGAATTCGCTAGAGAACCTAATTCTAAGCAAAAACTGTTCTATAATTTTTATTGTGAAAACTCGATACTTTTTGAGATATTCGTGGTTGAAAATTGGTCATTTTCATTGAAACATAATACCTTTTCGAACGGTTTTTTGCGAATACCTTAAAAACTATGCATCTAACTAAAAAAGCTATATTAAATATTTTTGTAGGTTATAAAAAAACAAAGACACACTTCCCTCCATAAATCTTCTGGTTATAATACAAAAAGAGATAGGTGTGGTAGGTGAAAATAGTTTGTTTTTTGGTACATTCTCAAATTGGTGTATTCAACTTGAAATAACAGAGAAACGGTCGATTTTAGGTGTATAATGCTCCTAATACCTTTTGCAGTGCTTGAAAAGTCCTTTAAAATGAGCTATATTGAAGATCCATTTCATTAAAACTAAACGAGATAATATGCTGCAAACAAAATTGATAACTAATGTATTTTAAGAAAAGATGAGAAGTAATTTTAACCACATCCACCAAAACGTAAATACACCGATTTGAGCATGCAGCAAGAAACAAAATCTTCTTACCTACCATATCCCTCTTTGTATTTTAACTAAAAGATTTATGGAAGAACGAATCTCTTTGATTTTTATAACCTACAGAAATTTTTATATAGTGTTTTTGTTAGATGTTTAGTTTTTAAGGTATTCGCAAAAATCCGTCCGAAAAGGTGTCATTGTTCGATGAAAATGGCCAATTTTCAACCACGAATAACTCAAAAGGTATTGAGTTTTCAAAAAATAATTATAGAACAGTTTTTGCTTTCCTTAGCCTCTTCCGTGGCTATTTTAACCAAAACATTTTTCACCCACGAGAAGGGGTGGGAACCACCCCCAAGATAAAAGCGCACATCGGCATAGGGTAGACTTTGTTTCTTGAGCTATTCCCTACTTACTGTGAAAACAAGTAATTGGACTTCGTAAGTCCTAGGTTTTCACCCAAAGTAATCGAAAGTAGAACTGGAAGACGATATTTGAATTTTACGTGTAACTTTGCGTGGATTGTTACATGAATTTACTAATTTTGAGTCATTTTTACTAAACTTTTGGTCATCATTGTTTAAACAGAAATAACTTTAAAACCGGAACTAAATATTCAAATTCAACTTTTCAATACGCTTCGATTTATGTGTTACCTACATACTATTTTTGTGCCTATAATGAGTATAATGGCACTTCTGGTTATAACTTTTTAACCGCAAATTATATAAAAACCCAAAATGTTACAGTTGTTCTCATCTTGCTAAGCCACGCTGAATAATATATCACTTATATTATTTCGGTGACTTTAAAATAGTACTTACGGTTGCAACTCTAAAACCGAAAGTCGACGTCAAATTTCTCATATCTAATAATACCATCCTTGGGTTATAAGCTTTTATTCGACACCTCATTTGTCATTCTATCTGTATTAATCACGGAGGAGTTGTATTCGCGGATGGACAGACAGACGGACAGACAGTCATGAAACCGGAAGTGTATATTTGTTCTTGTCTTGCGAAGGCGCGTCGAATAATACATCACTTGTATTATTCCGGTGACTTTAAAACAGTACTTCTGGTCGAATTTCTAAAATCGAAAGTCCTAGGTCAAATTTCTCACTTTTAGTACCATCTTTGGATTATAAGCTTTCATTCGACACCTAATTTGTTATTCTACCTGGTATAGTGACGTAGGAGTTATAGTCGCGGGCGGACGGACTAACGCACAGACAGCGTAGGTCAAATTTCTCACCTATAGCACCATCCTTGGATTATAAGCTTTCATTTGACACCTCATTTATCATTCATCTGATATAATGATGGAGGAGTTATATTCGCGGTCGTACGGACCGACGAAAAGACAGCCTAGGTCAAATATCTCACCTTTAGTACCATCCTTGGATTATAAACTTTCATTTGACACCTCATTTGTCATTCTACCTGGTATAATGATGGAGGAGTTATATTCGCGGTCGGACAGACCGACGGACAGACCGCCAAGGTCAAATATCTCACCTTTAGTACCAACCTTGGATTATCAGCTTTCATTTGACACCTCATTTGTCATTCTACCTGGTATAATGACGGAGAAGTTATATTCGCGGTCGTACGGACCGACGGAACGACATCCTAGCTCAAATATCTCACCTTTAGTACCATCCTTGGATTATAAGCTTTTATTTGACACCTCATTTATCATTCAAGCTGGTATAATGATGGAGGAGTTATATTCGCGGTCGGAGGGACCGACGCACAGACCGCCTTAGTCAAATATCTCACCTTTAGTCCCATCCTTGGATTATAAGCTTTCATTTGACACCTCATTTGTCATTCTACCTGGTAGAATGACGGAGGAGTTATATTCCCGGTCGTACGGACCGACGGAAAGACAGCCTGGGTCAAATATCTCACATTTAGTACCATCCTTGGATTATCAGCTTTCATTTGACACCTCATTTGTCATTATACCTGGTATAATGACGGAGAAGTTATATTCGCGGTCGTACGGACCGACAGCCTAGCTCAAATATCTCACCTTTAGTACCATCCTTGGATAAGCTTTCATTTGACACCTCATTTGTCATTCTACCTGGTATAATGATGGAGGAGTTATACTCGCGGTCGGACAGACCGAGGGACAGACCGCTAAGGTCAAATATCTCACCTTTAGTACCATCCTTGGATTATCAGCTTTCATTTGACACCTCATTTGTCATTCTAGCTGGTATATTGACGGAGGAGTTGTGATTACAGACAGACGGACGGACAGACGGACGTGGATAATACAAAGTTTTCACATTTTTTCAAAATTGGGTGAAAACAATATCAAATAAATCGATGTAGTAGGATGGAATTCGGAGCCAAATACCCTCATTGACTGCCCTATTACTAAGTACATATAATAATTTTAAAACTTATATCAGTGGATAAATATTATATCAGTGGATATTGATCAGGCAGGTCTTCTGGCAGACAGATTTTCTGATCAGGCAGATTCCGATCTAGGTGTCGAGACTCCTTAACAGCTGTTTTTTTTTTATAAATGTTTTGATTACAATAATATTATTATAATGTCAAGAAGTAATTTTCAAACAACAGTGAAGGTTATTGTCAAGATCAGCTAAATCCGTATTTAAGCATTGTATAAAATTAACATATTTTTCCTTTTAGTTCTGGCGCTTTAAAATTAGGAACAGTTAGTTATTTATAGACTACATTGGAAATCATAGAGATATTAATTTAATTTTAAAAATATTACATAACGAAGCTTTAATTATGTTATTTTCAAGTGAAATACTGATCTATAAATATTTTATATAGACCACTTACTCCTGATGTATTTACTTTTTAGCAGATATAAGTATATGAATGTCAAGGTGAAGTTAAAAAATGAAGAGACTACAAAATAGAGACTTAAAAGTGGACGTTTGTTTGAAGATATTCTTCTTTCCATAAACATAAAATCCTTTATAAAAGGTATATTTGTTAAAATCCAGAATCCAGAAATTGACAGAACTAGTTTTTGATCGGTTGACCGATCATCATCAGTGCAATCCTAAAATGTGTACAACCAGATTATTACCAGATGTGTACAACCAGATATTCTTCTTTAGCGGCGAATCGATTGAGGGTAAAATTTGATTGATCGGCGCGCATGCGCACACCGTCACTATGGTATTAGTTGTTATACGGACTCTGATTGGGTGTTGAAATTTTGAAATGATCTGTCAATAATTGTTCAATATGGAGGTTATCGGTAAACAGAAATATTGTATAATATTAGTTTTTGTTGATGTGTGGACAGAAATAAAATCAAATTTATAATTATAGTGACTTTTTAAATAGTTTTGAAAAGCCGCAGGTACGTAATTCTAAATGTTTCAGTTGGAAATACCTAATACTTTCAATACCTATCTATTTGAAAAATATAAACAAAATAATGTAGTTACCTATTAGTAGGCAATGCTTTAATTTACATAATCTGATTACGAACAAATTTTCTACAAATCTTCATCTCATATAATATATGAGATATAAGAAAACGATATTATCGTTTTCTTACTCTATATTTTGTTGTATTTTATTTCGACAAAAATTAAACTAATAATTTCATTAAATTCATATAAATTTATGGTGTAAACGTTTAGTTTGTGTATATTCCCACATGACGTATACGAGAGTTTGGTGCAGTTTGAAATGGCGTCAACTTTCGTACGACGCGGTAGACGTGAAGTGGGTTCAAGCCCCAAGCAAGTTATTATTTTTTTATTTTTTTTTATAGATTTTATGATTGTGTGTATATTATTATATAATTTTTGAAGATATTCTTCTTTTTTGAAAGTGGTAGATAAGAAAGTTTGTTTGATTTTTAAATAAAATAAGTACAAATAACCTTTTAATATATTTACTTCGTTTAAATTACCTATTATATAATAGAAGAATATCTTCTTACGTGCTTACAAAGTACACACACATTCTTTTTTTTTTTTTCGAATTGATTATTATAATCTTACCACGGAGGTATAAATTTTGTGAATGGTAAAAAAAAGTTTCTTGTCATATCCATTATTGCAATGATAAAAATCCATTTTGCAATATTGATCATACATACAATAATGACATACGACCTGACACAGAGAGGACAAAAATATTCGTCGAAACTGCGGGGATAGAAACTCTTCGAAAAATCGATCCTAAGACACTATGGGACAGAGCTAGAAGTATATATATATACGACGGACTCACAAGGTGGAGAACATTATAAATTTTATAACTCTGTAAGAAAGAAAAGAGGAGAAAGGAATGACCACAAAAGCCGAATGACCATAAATAGAGTAGTAAAGACGAAGCGAGATTTTTCCCCAATGGGAAGGCGATAAGTAGGAAGACCACGAAAACGATGGAACGGCAACTTACGGGAGGAACATTGAAATAACAGACAGAGTCATGTCTATACAAACAGGAAGAAGAAGAGAAAGAAGTACATTTGCACCTGACAGGCCTCACCCGTGTGCTGAATGGTTAATACTAAAGTCATTAACAAATTTCAAAACACACAACCACATATTTAATATTTTCATTTTTTTTATATTTATCAGACCAGCAAATTTAACAACGTTTTGCACCACCACTCAATTCTTTTAATACCTTCCTTAATATATCTAAGTATATGTCGACATGGTGCTCTTGAAACACCAACGCTGGCCTTATTCGAATTGATCGAGTTCCACAAGCACCAGCTTGAAAACCATTTTTCTTTAATTTAATTATCAAAGTATTCCTTGTCTCTTCGTCCTTAATATTATATCTAACAAAGGCACCTCTTCCTCTCACGGAATCCATCAAAGGCGTAAACTCATTTTCTAGGTCTTTTAGGCCACATAATAACTTATTGCCAGACCTATTCACTTGATCTAACAAATTTTGTATTGGCTTTTGATAGAATTGATGATAGCTTCCAACATCATAGCTTTGCTTTGATCACCCAGCCAGGTGTTCATTATTCTACCACCGTGTTTAACATCCACAGAATCGCTGAAGAAGTAGCCTGCTGCTTGGAATTTTTTGCTAAAAGTTACAAAATCTGGTGGACATGGTAAATCAAAAATGTTCAATACACCAAAACTTTCCAGAACCACCACAGCCCGTTTGAACTTCATATATTATTAAATAAGCTAAATTATCTTTACAGATTTGTTGAAGATGCCTGAAAAACTCAGGTGATGCATGATTATCGCCACCTTCTGATTGAATGGGTTCAGTTAAAACACTTACCACACTTCTTTTGCCTGTGGAATATAGCTTCTATCTCTTCGAGACACCGGCAGTCAATCTCTTTATTTTCTCTTATGTTTTCTTCCAAAGGATACATATAATTTGGAAACGTAACCGTTGGCCAATAATTAAAAGTTGGAAGTTCCAATTTCTGTGTTGGTTTTGAATGTGTTGTCGATAACATAACGAGGGATCTTCCACGAAATGCTTCTTTAAAAGATAAAACCGACAGAAAAGTGTATCCTGATGGTTGGTTAAATATACAAGACTGTTTCTCCTCATCAGTAAATTCCTTGTTTCCTCTTTCTCTCATTCTATAAGCTATAAATGCTTCCTTAACCTTCGGAGTACGAAGACTGGGTCAAGCGTGACCCGAAATTCAGTTATTTAATATTTTATGAAATATTTTTTTTACAAATCCGATTGATCGTAAGTTCTCCTTATTTGTTTCAATCTATTTTTTCGTATATAATTCGTGAACATGCAAATTACAGTTTTTCCTCTACGTAACATCTATAATGCCGGGTCAGTCCTGACCCGGTCTTCGGATTTCGAAGAATATTTTCATTATGTTTGTAGGCGGAATGGGACGTTTC
Organism: Diabrotica virgifera virgifera; assembly: GCF_917563875.1. Classification (NCBI taxonomy): domain Eukaryota; kingdom Metazoa; phylum Arthropoda; class Insecta; order Coleoptera; family Chrysomelidae; genus Diabrotica; species Diabrotica virgifera. The sequence continues at coordinate 215,679,926 of NC_065444.1, forward strand.
GATGCCGCCGGTTCATCGCCGGCCGTTTCGATGCCTCCGGTTCATCGCCAGTCCATTTAATCGCCGTCATATCTCGCATTTCCTAGAATTCCTAATTAATACTAAAAATAACTAATAATTGTAACTGTCGAAAATTCGTAAATATATCAGATAGCGATTAATTGACTGGCGATGGATCGGCCGGCATCGGCATCGAACTGGCGGCATCGAAACGGCGGCGATGAAACGTCCTAGACCCGTTTGTAGGTACACGTAAATCGCAGCCGTCTCTGTTTACGGGTATACGTACAGTGGAACCCCGATAAGTCGGCCTCCGATAACCCGGAAGTCCGGCTAACCCGAACCGATTTTCATCAGACAAAACAAACATTTTTTCACTTTGACCAAGTTTTTTACCAAGAAATAAACAATACTGTATACAACTGTACGTAATTTAGATGTATTGTGCATATTTTATGTATTTCATGTTTTTGCAATTATAATGGAGTTTATCTGTAAGTATAACGTGTTTTATTAATTTTTACCATATTCTCCGGCTAACTCGGATTTTCGATAACTCGGATCGGCCGCAGTCTCGATTAATCCGACTTATCGAGGTTCCACTGTATTCAGATATATGGCCGGAGCAAATTTACCTATGCCCGTTTTCTGTAAGGTATTAAAATCTGGCCGCCGGAGCGAACTAGTATAATATGCCCATGGGTAAACATCTTAAAAAATTTAAATACAATAATTTATGATTTTGTTTCTTTTTCGTTGAATTAAAGATACTGTTTAATAATACTGACTATTTAAAACATCCTTATAAATAAAATGACAATGGGTCACGCTCGACCCATCATCGTAATCTAAGTAAGTCAAATAATCTCCGTACTCCGAAGGTTAACAGCGTTTTCACTGGCACCAGTTTCACACATCATCATCTGAATTTTGAGCAATTTAGGTGATATTGATTTCATGATATTTTCCATTAGACAGGGCCAGCCCATGCCAGGAAAAAACTCCAAGAACTGACCTATTTACCATGTTTTTTATATCACCTGGATCTTTAAAAACATCCAAAATAGCAGGATGGCTATACCCCAGTACCATATTTGAAATATTCATACACGTTTCCAACAAAACATTATCGTCAGCATCAACTATATAATTTCCTACAGATTTTTTGTGGAATAACTTGCTGGAGGCACATTGAAATAACAGACAGAATCATGTCTATAAAAAAGGAACAAGAAGAAGAGGAAGATATTGTACCTTCACATGGGTAAGGTCTGACAGGCCACACTCGTGCGCTGGATGGTTAATATTCAAGTCATTAAAAAAATTTTAAACACCCAACCATATATTTAATATTTGAAATTTTTTTATATTTATCAGACCAGCAAATTTAACAACGTTTTGCACCACCACTCAATTCTTTTAATACCTTCCTTAATATATCTAAGTATATGTCGACATGATGCTCTTGAAACACCAACGCTGGCCTTATTCGAATTGATCGAGTTCCACAAGCACCAGCTTGAACACCATTTTTCTTTAATTTAATTATCAAAGTATTCCTTGTCTCTTCGTCCTTAATATTATATCCAATAAAGGTACCTCTTCCTCTCACGGAATCCATCAAAGGCGTAAACTCCTTTTCTAGGTCTTTTAGGCCACTTAATAACTTCTTGCCAGACCTATTCACTTGATCTAACAAATTCTGGCTTTTGATAGTATTGATGATGGCTTCCAACATCATAGCTTTGCTTTGATCACCCAGCCAGGTGTTCATTATTCTACCACCGTGTTTAACATCCACAGAATCGCTGAAGATGTAGACTGCTGCTTGGAATTTTTTGCTAAAAGTTACAAAATCTGGTGGACATGGTAAATCAAAATGTTCAATACACCAAAACTTCCCAGTACCACCACAGCCCGTTTGAACTTCATATATTATTAAATAAGCTAAATTATCTTTACAGATTTGTTGAAGATGCCTGAAAAACTCAGGTGATGCATGATTATCGCCACCTTCTGATTGAATGGGTTCAGTTAAAACACTTACCACACTTCTTTTGCCTGTGGAATATATCTTCTATCTCTTCGAGACACCGGCAGTCAATCTCTTTATTTTCTCTTATGTTTTCTTCCAAAGGATACATATAATTTGGAAACGTAACCGTTGGCCAATAATTAAAAGTTGGAAGTTCCAATTTCTGTGTTGGTTTTGAATGTGTTGTCGATAACATAGCGGGAGATCTTCCATGAAATGCTTCTTTAAAAGATAAAACCGACAGAAAAGGGTATCCTGATGGTTGGTTAAATATACAAGACTGTTTCTCCTCATCAGTAAATTCCTTGTTTCCTCTTTCTCTCATTCTATAAGCTATAAATGCTTCCTTAACAGCGTTTTCACTGGCACCAGTTCCACACATCATCATCTTAATTTTGGGCAATTTAGGTGATTTTGATTTCATGATATTTTCCATTAGACAGGGCCAGTCCATGTCAGGAAAAAACTCCAAGAACTGACCTATTTACCATGTTTTTTTATATCACCTGGATCTTTAAAAACATCCAAAATAGCAGGATGGCTATACCCCAGTACCATAGTTGAAATATTCATACACGTTTCCAACAAAACATTATCGTCAGCATCAACTATATAATTTCCTACAGATTTTTTGTGGAACAACTTGCTGGAGGCACATTGAAATAACAGAGAGAATCATGTCTATAAAAAAGGAACAAGAAGAAGAGGAAGATATTGTACCTTCACATGGGTAAGGTCTGACAGGCCACACTCGTGCGCTGGATGATTAATATTCAAGTCATTAAAAAATTTTTAAACACCCAACCATATATTTAATATTTGAAATTTTTTTATATTTATCAGACCAGCAAATTTAACAACATTTTGCACCACCACTCAATTCTTTTAATACCTTCCTTAATATATCTAAGTATATGTCGACATGATGCTCTTGAAACACCAACGCTGGCCTTATTCGAATTGATCGAGTTCCACAAGCACCAGCTTGAACACCATTTTTCTTTAATTTAATTATCAAAGTATTCCTTGTCTCTTCGTCCTTAATATTATATCCAATAAAGGTACCTCTTCCTCTCACGGAATCCATCAAAGGCGTAAACTCCTTTTCTAGGTCTTTTAGGCCACTTAATAACTTCTTGCCAGACCTATTCACTTGATCTAACAAATTCTGGCTTTTGATAGTATTGATGATGGCTTCCAACATCATAGCTTTGCTTTGATCACCCAGCCAGGTGTTCATTATTCTTCCACCGTGTTTAACATCTACCGCATCGCTGAAGAAGTAGCCTGCTGCTTGGAATTTTTTACTAAAAGTTACAAAATCTGGAGGACATGGTAAATCAAAATGTTCGATACACCAAAACTTTCCGGTACCACCACAGCCCGTTTGAACTTCATCTATTATTAAATAAGCTGAATTATCTTTGCAGATTTGTTGAAGATGCTTGAAAAACTCGGGTGATGCATGATTATCGCCGCCTTCTGATTGAATGGGTTCAGTTAGAACACTTGCAACTGGCGCACCACACTTCTTTTGTCTGTGGAATATATCTTCTATCTCTTCGAGACACCGGCAGTCAATCTCTTTATTTTCTCTTACGTTTTCTTCCAAAGGATACTTATAATTTGGAAAATTAGCCGTTGGCCAATAATTAAATGTTGGAAGATCCAATTTCTGTATTGGTTTTGAATGTGTTGTGGATAACATTGCAAGGGTTCTTCCATGAAATGATCCTTTAAAAGATAAAACAGACAGAAAAGGACATCCTGGTGGTTGGTTAAAAATACAAGATTGTTTTTCTTCATCAGTAAAGTCCTTGTTTCCTCTTTCTCTCATTCTATAAGCTATGAATGCCTGCTTAACAGCGTTTTCACAGGCACAAGTTCCACACATCATCATCTGAATTTTAGGCAATTTGGGTGATATTGATTTCATAATATTTTCTATTAGGCAGGGCCAGTCCATGTCAGGAAAAACTCCAAGAGCTGACCTATTTACCATGTTTTTTATATTACCCGGATCTTTAAAAACATCCAAAATAGCAGGATTGCTATACCCCAGTGCCATAGTTGAGATATTCATATACGTGTCCAACAAAACATTATCGTCAGCATCAACTATATAATTTCCTATAGATTTTTTGTAGTTTGCTAAATATTGTATCCAGTGAACCATCTGTAAATTGCTTAAATGTTTCATACCTTCTTTAGATTTAGGACCAGGAATATCGGTTTTCATACATGGACCATCAGGTTCACCAGGAACAAGACTTTTTTTATTTTTTTGGCCACAAGAGTCAGAGAACAGTTTAAACTTACTTTCCTTTAAAATATTACAGATGTCTAAAGACTGTAATTTTGTAGTGACTGATTGAGCGTAAGTTGCCATTTTGTGTAAAATTATTTCTAGTAAAAAAACTTAAATTTCGAAACATGAATTTTGACATTTACAAAAATTCTTGACATCTATATCATGACAATATAAGTTATCTTCTTCTTCTTCTTACACTCTTTCTTGGCTTGCTTACTTGTGTATTTGCCAGTACATTTAATTGTATTGCAGCACGTCTTGCTCTAAGCAATCCTGCAACACTGAAAACCTAAAAATATTGCCTTGATTTACCAAGTAACCAGGGAAAATTTTGGGGGATGTAAGTGCGGGTCGAAGTATTTTAAATTGATAAATTAATTTTGTTAATATTTAAATGAATAATCACTGCCTGTAGTTGTTCATTAGTAAGATGTTGCTATACAGGGTGTTTCATTAATAATTGTCCATATAGTAACTGGAGAAACCTTAGCAACAAATACGAAGATTTAACCTAAAACACTTAAATAAAATGTGGTTCCTTACTGAGTTACAGGGTGTTTTATCTAAAAATTTAAAAATTATTTTTGCTCAGCATTTTAAAACTACTCGACGTATCCTTTTCATACGTGGTAGGAAGTATAGGTACTGTACAAACTACTAAATTGTGTTGAACAAACGTTTCTGGCTATTATCAGAGGCGTACGACTGGGTAAAGTGAATGGTTGACCCTTTCCAAATTCTACGCCACTGGCGAAATTGCTATTTTAGTTCAGTTTTTGGATTTTCCAATACTTTCTATGAAAATAATATACTCTTCATTCGTAACGATAAAGTCATTAGTTTTCGAGATCTTTGAAGTTAAAAATGAAACGACACAGTTATTTTGATTAATGTATTGTGTCGCTTAATTTTTAATTTCTAATATCTCGAAAACTAAACATTTTATCGTTACGAATGAAGAGTATACTATTTACATAAAAAGTATTGGAAAATCAAATAATTACACTAAAATAGCAATTTCGTCAGTGGCGTAGAATTTCTGAAGGGTCAACCAGCCACTATCCCCTGTCGTACGCCTCTGGTAGTAGCTAGAAACGTTTATTTGTCTTAATTTAGTAGGGTGTACAGTACCTACACTTTCTGCCAAGTATGATAAGGATACGCCAGATATTTTTAAAGTACTGGGTACAAATAATTTTTAAATTTTAATCATATGAATGATATAAATAAATTAATCAAAATAACTGTGCCGTTTCATATTTAACTTCAAATATCTCGAAAACTACTGACTTTATCGTTACCAATGAAGAGTATATTATTTACGTAGAAAGTATTGGTAACCATTCACCATCCCCTGTCGTACGCCTCTGATAGTAGCTAGAAACGTTTGTTTATCATAATTATAATTTTAAAATCTTTAGATAAAACACCCTGTAACTCAGTAAGGAACCACATTGTATTTAAGTGTTTCAGGTTAAATCTTCGTATTTTGGGCTAAGGTTTCTCCAGATACAATATGGACAATTATTAATGAAACACCCTGTATATACAATAGACATACAGATTGTCAATATCGGTGGCGGAGCTTTAATTTAATTTTCTTCCAGTTCCATCGTTAGACCTTTATCATTGGCTGGTTGTCAGTTTACTCCTTTGGTCCATTTACTTATGATTTTTGCTCCGAATTTTAAAGAACCGCTTGGATTGACATGAGTATACACATAGCTAAAATATCAAATAAAAAAAGTGATATTGTGCCGATGTGTGCTTTTGCCCCGGGAGTAAGCCCTTCTAGAGGTGAAAAAATATACGCTCAAAATAAATCCGGAAATGGATAAATTAACTAATTATGAGCAACTTTTGTTCTATAGAGTTTTTTCACTAAATCAATAATTTTCGAGTTATTTGCGAGTAAATATGTTCATTTTTAACAAAAAAAAACAATGTTTTTGGACGGTTTTTCGCAAATAAAAAAAGTAAAATAAAAGTAATTATTTTATTGAAAAAAATGTTTTTAGCAAAAATGTACCTTATAAAATATTAATACAAATATTGTATGTGTGAAGTCTACGAAGTAGAGGCAGATGTGTAGCTAATGAAAAGTAGGGTCTTATTCATCAAATTCAAAATAGAATATTTCAACGCAGGGCCACGCCGTCCACGTTCCAACGCAGGGCCAGCAAAGAAAAAGTTAATTTTTTATAAAATAGCTATTTCATGTTTACATGTATCTTTAGTTTTTTATGTTGTTCAGTGGCGGCCGGTCAGGGTCGGCAGTGCCGACCCACACATTTATAGATATAGATTTTTTTTAATATTTAATTTAATCAGAGTTGATGTCATTTGTATCTGTGAAATAAAAAAATCTGTCAGATAATACAGACTGAATTTTATTCATGGTTTTTAAAAATATTCGGCCAATCCGAGCGTTAAGTGATCCCTGTGGATAAGATACTTTTCAAAAAATGAATGATCCGAGTATCCGAGTCATTCATCTGACTGCTTTCGGCAAGCCGACCCCAGCTCATCTCGAGCTTGACGATTTACGAAGTACGAGTCGAAGAGCAACCAAACGTATATTTCTCTCCGTAGGCATTAAGCGGCAGGTACGGCACATTTAAATCTGTCGATATTTCATTTGGGAGCATCGGCAGAAATTGTAAAAAATAATCACGTCGTTTTACGTCGTTTAATTGATATTGTAGTTTATTTAATTTGTCAGGTATTATTATCATTTAAGAGACATGATGAATCGGAGCATTCGTTAGATCAAAGTAATTATAGAGAACTAATCAAATTGTTTAAGAAATAAGATTTGAAATTTTTTAACTTTTTTTTCTGATTCGAAGACATTTAGCGGCGTGTCTAAAACAGTACAGAATGAACTAATATAATCAATTACTATTTTGAAAAACTTTCTTGAATCTGAGATTCTGAAAATCATTTGCTTTTCGCTAGAAGTAGATGAAACTTCTGATTATCATGCCATTCACAACTATCAATTGTTGTTCGATAGGCGTTGCGTGGTAATATTTATGAGAGGGTTTTAGGTTTTACAGACGTCAGGAAAAGAAATAAGGCAGAATATATTTTTGGTGTTTTAAAGGACAGATTAAAATTTTTGGATATCAGAAATAAATTGGTAAGGCAAATTTACGACAGCGTTGCCGTGATGTCCGGTGAATTGAATGGTCTCCAAGCAAAAGTTAAAACTATTGCACCACAAGCTTTATTCACTCAGTGTCATGAGCAAAGAATGAATACAGTTTTGCAGGATACGTGTAAAAAAATTAAAAAATATCGTCTTTTCTTACCATTTTAGCTCGCCTAAACGGACTACTGTTTTAGAACAATTTCTTTTGAAAAAAATGCAAACAGTTTGTCAGACGCGATGAAATTTTAAATCTCGGTTAGTTTTCACTGTAGAAGATTTTCGTGAACAGCTTTTTGGAAGTTTTTTATTTTATTATCGAGGCGACGATTTTGAAAGCGGTGATATCTCGATCTGTGAAGCAATCGGTTTGAGAACTTTATTAAATGATTACTCTTTTAATATTATTTTAAATATGTTTAAGAAAGTGTTTTTTTATGGCATAGACTTGGGTGTCAATTAGCCAGTCATAACTTTTTTGTTTTCTATTCATACATAAAAAAGGCAATGAGGTCCTTAGAGTTCCATAGCAAACTCTTCCACAGCTCTCTACTCAGTTCAAAAGCTGCAGGTGGCAAAGTGTTTGCCCAAACCCATTTGATATTCATTGTTGTTCAAAATCAGTCAATTGTCATTATTTATTCCAAAAATAAAATAAGAAAGCTGGTGCAAAATCTCAGAGATTTTCGTAATGATAGAAGTATTCAATATACAGGGTGTAACGAAAATACAGGTCATAAATTTAATCACATATTCTGGGATGAAAAATAGTTCGATTGAACCTAACTTACCTTAGTACAAATGTGCACAAAAAAAAAGTTACAGCCCTTTGAATTTACAAAATGAAAATCGATTTTTTCCAATATATCGAAAACTATTAGAGATTTTTTATTAAAAATAGACATGTGCCATTCTTATCGCAGTAGTATCTTAAGAAAAAATTATAGTGAAATTTATACACCCCATAAAAAATTTATGGGGGTTTTGTTCCTTTAAACCCCCCCAAACTTTTGTGTACGTTCCAATTTAATTTTTATTGTAGTACCATTAGTTAAACACAATGTTTTAAAAACTTTTTTGCCTCTTACTACTTTTTCTAAAAATCAGTTTTTATCAAGATACTTTGAATATTTGTGAAATCCACCACATATTTGTATATGGTTAAGTACGATTATGGAGACTTTGTAATAATATGAAAATTTATTTATGATTTACATTTTTAGGTATATTTTGAACCATATTAAAAAAGAAGCCACACCTCGATAAAAAGTGCCTTTTCGAAAAAATACAAAGAATCAAAAAAGTTTTAAAAACACCGTGTTTAACTAATGGTATCGCAGTAATAGTTTAATTGGAACGTACACAACCATTTGGGGGTTTAAAGGAACAAAACCCCCATAAAATCTTTATGTAAACATATTAAAAAAGAAGCCGCAACTCGATAAAAACTGACTTATCGAAATAATACTAAGAGCCAAAAAAGTTTTAAAAATATTAAATTTAACTAATGGTACCACAAAAATAATTTAATTGAAATGTACACAAAAGTTAGGGTGGTTTTAAGGGAACAAAACCCCCATAAAATTTTTATGGGGTGTACAAATTTCACTGTAATTTTTCTTTAAGATATTCCTGCCATAAGAATGCCATATGTCCATTTTCAATAAAAAATCTCAAATAGTTTTCGATATATTCGAAAAAATCGATTTTAATTTTGTAGCTTCAAAGGGCTGTAACTTTTTTTATGAGCATATTTGTACTAAGGTAAGTTAGGTTCAATCGAACTATTTTTGGTCCCAGAATATGTGATTTCATTTATGACCTGTATTTTTGTTACACCCTGTATACGCAGTGACGTTTTGGATTCGCTTGATATTTTCGAACCACCCCAAAAAAAGAAAAAAGCATGATACATATTTCGAAACACGAGTATATTTTGAAATTTTGGATACTTTCTATTACGCAAATAGATACTCGTTTTTCGAATTTTGAAGATTTGCAAATTTGTGAGCTCTTTGATAATTCAAAATTTAAAAGTTACCTTCGCCAAAAAATTTTCAATATATTTCTTTACAAGTTACTTAAAAATTATGCTGATCCAAATATTTTCGGAAAGTAGGATAAGTTAAAAATATGTATAATTTTATATAATAAGTGCAATTCACTACAACAAACTGTTCATAAATTCTCTTATTACCACTCACTTCTTCAACAAAATAATCAAAACGTATTGTCGAAACACTATGACACAAGAGAGAATGTCAATTAAATCAAACAAAAAAAAAACAAAAAATCTCCTATGATGATATAAGCCTTTTAATTAGATGGTATACCTATATGAGGAGACAAAATCTTGCCGACCCTGTCTCTAAGGCCTCGAGCCGCCACTGATGTTGTTACGCCAAAGATTTATTTTTATTTAATTATTTTATCATACTTTATTTTCCTGTTGAATGTGTGAAAATTTCTAGTTATTTTTGTTTGGTTATAATCAGTAGCGCACCTAGTATTTTCTTCTGGGTGGTGTTGGCTTGGGCACTGAAATTTTTTTATATTGTTTGTGAAAGACAAGTTACATTTTCCTACTATTTTTTATATATTTTACATATGCCGTAGAGGGGGTTTAATCCCCAACAAAACCCCCCTGGGTGCGACACTGGTTACAATAAATAATTGTTAATTTTTGGTGCCATTAAATATTTTGCACACAGGCGCTACCACGTGCTGGCGCGGCACTGAATAAAGGGACTAATAATCGAGAAAAGAGAAAAATTGGCAAAGTGTTTCAATAAGATACTGTCATTTTCGGAACGAGTAGATACATTTTTAATATCTTTAACAATTAAAATATAGAGAGGGGAGTGCTGAACGATAGAATAATAAGCAATAAGCGATTAATGTAGATAACCACTGCTGGTAATTTGACATTTAAATATTAATACCTACTCCTTGTAAATGAGTAATTTCCGAAGATAAATTATTTGTTTGAATCTGCCGATGGACGACTAATCATCGATGCTATTTATAGTGCAGTGTTTTTCAATCTGTGGGTCGCGACCCCCAGGGGGTCGCGAAACCTTACTCGGGGAGTCGTCGACTGAAAGACAACGTTGAGGTTCTTAAAACACAATTTTAGTGGAAAGGATGTGCTTGTTTGTTTTTCAAAAGTTTATCAAATTGTGGTACTATTTTTGTAAGGTTACTAATCAAATCATTTTCTAATTGCAGTGTATTTCTCAGGGCCGGCGTAACTCAGCGGTAGGATGTCTGACTCGCGGTGCTGGAAGACCTGGGTTCGAGACCCAACGCCAGCAAGAACAGCTAGACATTTATAAAAATATTTTTAGGCCCCAGGTTGACTCAGCCTAAATTTAATGAGTACTTTGGGTAAAACCGGGGGTAATAATAGGCGGTTGAAGCGTAGCACTGGCCCTGTTACCTTCCTTGTATACCGTAGGCCCTAGATATAGCAGACTACTTTGCTATAACCCCAAAGCCGCGTTAGCGGTAAAAAACGGGAGACTATTATAGTGTATTTCTCTTTTTAGTTTTAATATCTACCATTGAAGAAAATGTCAGTTCACACAAGTAATGAAGTGGCGAATTGCACTAATAATTAAAGAGCTTCCCTTGCCATCTCTGGATATCAGTATTTTATTTTTATTAAAAATATGTCGACACGTTGCGAATAAAATAAGTATGCCATCATAAGCTAAATCTAGAAGACGTTCTTTCATTTTTTGTTGACATCAGTCAGATCTATTGATGTGTCCAACAAAGGGTTTAGAATCCATCTACGCCTATTGTCAGCTTCAGAGTGCAACTCTGGAAAGTATGTCAAAAGCTGCTCTTGTAAATTATGCAAGCTCTGTATAATGTAAGGAATGTGAGCCGATACTGCAAAACTTTGGTCTGTGGTATTATCTTCATGAACACATGGAAATGCTCAAATATTTTGTTTTGCAGAGAGGTTGACCACAAACGAAATTTTGCGTGAAATGATTTTACTTTATCCTGGATCTATATATATATATATATATATATATATATATATATATATATATATATATATAGTGATTTTTTGAATAACGGCAATTCGGTCAGATGAAATAAAACTCTATTTGTTCTAGGTCTCAATATTTCTTTTGTCCATATCTAATCTTAATAAATTTACAGTTTTCTCCTGAAGAAGTCACCAAATAGTGACGAAATATTGAGACCTAGAACAAATAGAGTTTTATTTCATCTGACCGAATTGCCGTTATTCAAAAAATCACTATTTAACACAGTACGGTCGAAAATATTTGTACAATATATATATATATATATATATATATATATATATATATATATATATATATATATATATATATATATATATATATATATATATTGCAATAAATTGTTTTTGTCTTGGCTTTTATATCTTATACTGTACATTATTGATTGACGATTTATCTAATTTTAGTAAATTGTAGTTGTTATTTGTTATTTATATTATGTTTTTCTTTTGACTGTATGTAAGCTTTGTCCATAAAATTGTAAAAATTTTCAGTGACAATAAAGCATATTTCTATTCTATTCTATTCTATTCTATTCTATTCTATCTTTTCTTGAAGGTCCTTGTTCAAATTGTTAAGGTGGCTAAAAATATTTGTCTAAATGCGAATTTCAAGAGCCAATAGGGTCAGAAAAACCGTAAGCATATTTAGATTTTGCATCTTGCAAGAACATTAACAACTCAGCTCTCAGTTCCAGAACTCTTGTCAACATCTTTCTTTTGGATAGCCAACTTACCTCTGCGATAAAGGAGATTTTGATGAGGCTAATCCATATTTTTACAAACGATTCTAAATAGCCGGGTTGCAAAACTTTACCTTTGATAGAATTTACAATTTTTATTACCTCCTTGGGCACGTTATTTATATCAGAAGGTACTAACCTTAGATCCTGTCGATGAAGAAAACAGTGTTTCCAGGATATGTTTGGCATTATCGATTTTCTTTTGCAACGAGTCCGCTATTTTTGCCATTTCTAGCTCTTCAACGCCATCGCTACAAATAGCGAGATATTTTTCCCAATCAATATTGTAGTTGTAAGTACTTTCTAAAAACATATCGTACAAACACTGGCCAGTTGGATTTGCAGGAAGTGCTTTCAAAAAATAAGATTTCTTCTGCAGCAAACTGTGCACAGCCAAAAACACCTGTAGATTCGTCAAACTGCAAAGCAAAATTTTGAGTGATCTTTAATTTTTGACCCGCGTGAATAAAAGATAATTGTACCAAAACAGGAAAAAATTATTACCTAACGTATTAGACCTGGATCCCGCGTACCAAAAAAAAAGTTGATTAATAGCAAGCTGAAAATTTGTTAATAGTTTAACGGTGTCTAGTCAGACAAACTCTGATGTATGGGAAGACTGGATCAGGGGAAGTTTTAATTGTGGAACAGTTTAAAAATTTGGAACGTCAGATTACGAAAACGTTCCATGTATTTTGTCGGACAGAACTTCCAATTGATTTGTTACCCTTTCATTAAACTCTCATGCAAAAATCAGACTTGTGTTTTTCACCAACTGGGTATTTTAATGAGTGGAACACGAAGAACATGTCAACTGACAGGAATCATGTTGGTTAGTAATAGCAGTCTGATTTTTGCACAAGAGTTTAATGAAAGGGTAACAAGTCAATTGGATGTTCTGTCCGACAAAATACATGGGACGTTTTCGTAATCTGACGTTGTAAATTTTTAAACTGTTCCACAATTAAAACTTCCCCTGTTCCAGTGTTCCCGTACATCAAAGTTTGTCCGACTAGACACCGTTAAGCTATTAACAAATTTTCAGCTTGCAATGAATCAACTTTTTTTAGTACGCGGGATGCAGGCCTATGTAGTTTTTAATTAAATTATTTTTTTGGCTTTCTACGACACCGGGGGTCGCCAGAATATTTTAACCTGTAAAGGGGTCGCAAAATCAAAAAGACTTAAAAACACTGCTATAGTGGAATTATAAGCAATGTTGTCGATTTTAGCGCTTCCTTCAATTTGATATGTCTAATTAGAAAGTAAACGTTCTGTATCTACAAAATGTATCGATAGGTACATTGTACTGTACAGTTGTACATATCGAATACAAATTCACACCTTTAGTTGCAAGGCGCCACATGTCTCATCGAAATCTGTCACTACCGGCAGCGGCTGCACGGCTGAGGGCTCTTCGGTGCTAAAGGTCGCAATTCTGATAACCCCCGAGGTGAATGAAGTGAACGAAACAACAAAATGTCAACGGAAACCCATCCCTGTGTCCGCTGATCTAACATTTTCTAGGTTGGTTTCAGTCAGCCAGCCAATTCAAATCGTTTAGACGGTCATTCAACTTTCAAAACGTAGTTATGTCATATTATAATATGCCGATTTCCGTATTGTTTACTTCTGCTCATTACTGAAGCCATTGTCTTTGCGCAGACGAAATATTTGGGATAGTTTCAAATTCAAGGACAGTTTTTGTTTGTTTACTTAATTTAATCTCACGTAGATATCGATCTTTTATAGTGCATGGGATGCGTAATCAGTTAATCGCTTTAAGGTGTGTATACGATGGTATATTCATGTTCATACACGTATGAATGTGAATTTGATGTTACGAGCATAACATCAAATATGCAAAATAAAACGACCAGATAAAATGATAGCATAAACTGTTAAAAATAAACGCTAAAAAGACGAAAATCCTCTTAAGCAAAAAACCAATGACGGCTATATTATATACCTAGAGGGCAAATAAATAGAAGAAGTAGAAAAGTTCTGCTATTTAGGTAGTCTAGTAAATGCAACAGATGGCACGGAAAAAGACATACCAAGGAAAATACGTTTAGCACCAAACGTATTCAACACATTACGCAATGTATTATATGAATTACTAGAATATGTAGAAGAAAAAAGAGAGACTTTGAAAAAAAAACAAGTAGGGTAAAAGAAATCCTAGTGCATAACAACAGGCGTGAAAGCTGAATATTCTATAAAAGGCTAAAAGAAAGCACACAGGCATTTAGACCAAAATTGACGATATGTAAAGACAAAGACAGAGAACTACTAACAGAGAAGCAAAAAATTAAAATGAGATGGAAAGAATACTTCGACGAAAACCTACTACAGACAATGAAAATTATCAAAACGAGACAATATATTATACAGCGGAGCAGCACATTGAAAATTCGAGTTATATATTAATAGTTAAAATAATAAAGAAACTAAAAAACGATAAAGCACCAGAAACGGACGGAATTTCGGCAGAATTATTAAAGTAGTTATGCAGGGCCGAACTCTGGGGAAGAATTCAATACCTAATAGCATTAATTTCTACCAAGGAGCAAATGCCACAGGAAAGGACAGTTGGCCTTATACAGCCGATATAAAAAGGGAGATAAGAGGGAATGCCAGAATTATAGGTCAATTACATTACTAAATGTAATGTACAAAATTCTTTCTGGTATAATCTAAAATAGATTATTAGAATACTCCGAAAATATAATTGGTGATTACCAAAATGGATTCAGACCAAATAGAGCCATTGAAAATAATACATTCATCCTAAGAACGATACAAGAAAAAGCTTATGCATACGACACAGAATATAATATTTATGTAGACTTTAAACAAGCTTTTGATAGTGTCAAAAGAGACAAAATGCTGGAAGACGTTCGTAATCTAGGTAAATACCTATACCTAAGAAATATATCTGCTTCATAAAATTGACGTTGCATGGCCCAAAAGCACAGTCAGAGTAGATGGAGAACTGACTCCACTGTTTGACATCAACATGGGAGTGATACAGAGATATCAACCATGCTATTCAACGTAGTTCTTGAGGCAGTCATCAGAAAAACCAATGTAACCGGTCATATAAACACCAAAACAGTACAAATTACTGCATATGCAGACGATGTAGCTATCATTATTAAGCCACGACTAATGGAAGCGTTCAAAGAAATTAAGAGGGGGCTTATAAGATAAATGAAAAAAACGACGTCTATGGCCATCAAAAGAACACCCTGATAATGAAAATAATATCACAATAGACAAGTATACTTTTGAACTTATGGATGCCTTCACATATCTGGGCATAGAAAGCAATCAGAAGAATTCCGTAAGTAGCGAAATGCATGCACGTATTTCCAGCGGAATCGTACACACTACAGCAGGGGTGGGCAAATACTTTTAAGCGCGGGCCAAAATGAAATTTTCAAAATGTTTCCCGGGCCGGAGGACTATATATCACGTACGTAGTCTGCGCTGTGTACACGCGAATGTTTTTGGTGAAATTTTTTCTCTGCCAAGAAATTTTTTTGACAAAAATTCTTCTTCGGCTCTTTGTATACACAGGACTCCTCCGTTTTTTCAATGTACCTCCAGTAAGTTGTCGTTCCATTGTTTTCATTGTCTTCCCACTGATCGTCTTCCTATTGGGAAACCGTCTGTCGCTGTCCTCTATTTGTTGTCATTCGGCTTATGTGGTCATTCCATTCTACTCTTCTGTTTCTTATCCAGTTATTAATGTCCTCCACCTTGCATCCCCGTCCTATTTCTGTACTTCTAGCTCCGTCCCATAGTGTCTTACTATCGACTTTTAGAAGGGTTTTCATCTCCACTGTTTCGAGCAATCTTTTTACAGTATTACATTGTCTGCATAGCAGATTATTTTAAGTTATTTTTCTGCCATTTGGTATCCTTTTTTAGTTCTTACTCGTTTTATTATTTCATCCATGATCAGGTTGAACATTAAAGGACTCAGGAAATCCCCCTGTCTTATCCCATTGCCAGCTTCAATTGGGCCAGTTAGTTCACCTTCCACTTTTATTTTTATTCTGGTAGATGTTTTCGATCGTTGACAAAAATACTATAAGTATCATTTTAAAGCATTTGGACAAAGAAATTTGACTGTTAATAATAGTAATAATACATTGTCTTACTGGGGTGTACATGTACATGCAAACAATTTGTGCCCAGTAAAATATGTCACTTAATTTTTAAAGAAATATGGTCGATTGTATTATTCATAAGAAGGATTCAGATAAAAAATGAAGATATTGAACAAGTGGACAAACGGATTCTGTATTACGGAAGAGTAAAGAGTTAAATACGAAATCAGGAATTCGATCAAGAATAAGGCACTCAAGAGCAGCCTTTTTGAAGATGAAATTTCTGAGTAACCAAAGACTCAATCTGTAAATTCGATATCGCATGGTAAAATGTTATATCCACTCTTATCATTCTTTATGGTGCGAAGCTTGGACTGCTAAGGTTGACTTAATGAGAAAGCTGGAAGCTTTTAAAATGTGGCTTTTTAGGAGAATTTTGAAAATACCATGGACCGATCATATTACAAACGAAATGGTGCTACACAGAATGGAAAGAGACAGAGAATTTTTGATTATCATTAAAAGGAGAAAGATATCATATTTGGAGCACAGAAATCATAAGTATGAGTTGTTGCAGCTGATTTGCTCATTATGAAGGGTAAAATCGAAGGAAAAAAGGTCCTGGTAGACGACAAATAAGCAGGCTGAAACCAAAACATCACAGCCTCGAAGTGTGAGAGTAGTGCTCATTCAATTCTATGTAGTAAAGTAGGGATATGGTTACAGCTGTCCGAAATTATTATACTCTCTATTATTGATATATTTCATTATTTATATGAACACTACGCACACTAATACCGGTAGTTTCAACAAAATCTCATAAAAGAGATTAAAAAAAATCCTTGTATTTTTTTTCAACGGGCCGGATAAAGTAAGCGAAAGGGCCGGATGCGGCTCGCGGGCCGGCTTTTGCCCACCCCTGCACTACAGTGTAGGAAACACAGGTTGGACCTCGCAAAATGGACAAAAGTCCGGTTTTATTTTTTTTCTGGTATATCAAGGGGTGCTTATTATGAGACTAACTTTTTCTTAAAAAATTTCGCCCGGAACCCCCCTTTTCATCCCTTTAAAGGGGGTAATTTGTGGTTTTTACGAAACGTAGCCCTTCCTGTACGTTTTGCAAAAAAACTATTTAATCGTAAAATGAAGAGGACTATGTTTCCTACTATTTATTTCCCGACAGAATATCTCTATCACCCACCGTTTAGCGGGGATGGCGCCCCAAAGTTAACAAATTTTAAAAAAAGATGTTTTTAAATAATTATACTTTTATAAAAAAGAACTTTTTTATAATAAAACCTTTTTATTATTTATAGGAACGAATATAAAATAATTTAACGATAAACGATTTAACGATAAAATGCTTAAAGTTCCAAAAATTACACTCTAATAAAAATAGTTATTTATGAAACAGTTCGTGAAGTATGCTTTTTGCGAACGCACGCGATTTTTAGAGCACGAGCGACAACGGAGTGAGCATACAATATTTTATCTACGATAAACAAATAAAACAACTGTAACTCTTCGTCACTGGAATTCATTTCTATTCTACAATTTTTAGAACTTTGACATTTAAAAATCCTAACTATCATACTTTCAAAACCACAAAGCTGTCAAAAATGTTGTTGTAAGTCATTGCTCATATTATCATCACCATGACAACGCGAAAGTTAAGGATATTTGATTATATGAAAGTGTGCCAAAAAACCCATTGAAAGTGTGCGAAAAAGTAAATCCCATTTAAAATACATTGCTACTTCACGCACACTTTAAACTCTTCACGCACTAAGTAGGTGTATTAACTGTTATTTATAATTATGATTCCAAAAATTACACTAGTATAAAATAGTATTTTTTATAATACCACGGTTGTTTAAAATGGTATATATAATTTTAAGTATATAAACTTTCAATGATGAAAAAAGATACGCAACAGCCGGGTTCCAACTGGGGACCTCTCGATCTGCAGTCTAATGCCACTGAGGCAAGCATCAATTTGTAGATATCGATTTATTAACGTACTTTAAAATATCATTATATTAGTCACATTTTTAAAATAGTTTGAAATTTAAAAAAAATCGATTTATCCATAGAGTGTGATTGGTCAGTGGGGTAAAGCTTTGTAGATCCGTTGTAAGTAATAGATAGTAATACAAGTTCATAACAAAAATTGTAGCCAACTTTGATTACAGACATTTGATTTAGACAATTATTCAGCCATGGCTTTAGCAGATTTAGATTTAGACCCGTAATTATTATTAACAATTTTGCCCTGGAAAATGAAAATATCTCGAAAACTAATAAATTTACACATAGGGAATGTTTACAAAAATATAGTATGGTAATGGTACTTTTCGATAATGATATAAAATACAGGGTCTTCTATTTAAAATTACTGAGAAAATAATGTACTTTCGTTTTGACTCACCCTGTATTCAATGTAAAGAAAATTAGCAAAACAAACATTTACGAAAATTTTGACAAATAAAAAAATATGGCGTCAATAAATCATTGACCTTGTGCTTGCTTTTATTTAAACAGGTAGTTAAACTTGTTACGATTTTCATATAAAATTGGTTATATAGCTTTGTAAATGCCCCGTATAACATACCAAACTTTTATATTTTTGTAATCGAAAAGTTACGAAGATTTCGAATATAAAATAAAATACAGGGTATTCTATTAAAAAAAAACATAAGTTTGGTCTGCCACTATGTTATCGAACACCCTGTAACATTCTAACTAATTTTGTAATATGAAGCTCAAAGTTCGCTACAATTTTTGTTATTAAGTTTTATCGCTATACATTACTATAACGGATCTACGGAGCTTCACCCCACTATATAATTAATCACCCTGTATAATAGCAGTTAAATATTGCATTGTTAGCTAGTTCTAAGCTATCCTGAAAATTTCAGGTGTCTAGGTAGCCTAGAACTATTTTTAAAATGGATTACAAAATTTGCGGAGTCCGTGACACCAACCAAGCCAAGTATATAAAAAGATTTTAAAAATAAATATTTTTCCCTAACTGTAATGAAAATTAAGAAGAAATCCTACGGAAATTAATCTCAAATAAGTTACTGATTTTTTGGTATAGGTTTCATTTAAGGGAATTGCAAATTTCTTAATTACAGGGTGTTACATTTTAAAAAACCCCTTTTTATACCATCTGAACCGCCTGTGCTAGAGTAAAAAAACTTTCAGTGATTATCCACGTACTGGTGTCATTTACAAATTTCTATAATGCACCCCATTTTTTTTCCGGAACCACCCCAAAAAAGGGAGAATTAATAAAGAAAGTGATTTTGTTGGAATCCTTCACACACCATGCTCTTTATTAAAATGCTTCATATATCATTTTGTGCACGTTTTTATTACCCATGCAAGGACACCAAAAGCGATTTCTTGGTGCAACCCCTGTAGCCAAAAAAAAATAAATAAAGGGGGGTTGAAAAAAATTTTTTTTTTGTTTTCGACCCATGTGGACATATGCTCCATCAATTGGGTTTTTTATAAATATATATGAAACGAAGGGCCAAGAATAAGCAAGATTGGAGACGATTTATATATATGATGTAGATGTATGAAATGTATTTGTAAACACCTTACACCGTTAGGTAGAAAGGTTTAGATTATATATATATATATATATATATATATATATATATATATATAAATATATATGATTAATGCAACATCCCTGCGGAAACTACCCCTATCCTTGAAAATAAACTGCAGAAACTACCCCTATCCCTTGGAGAGCATATTTTTAGGATTTTCTCATTACCTATGCATTTTTTTAAAACAAAATTTACACAGAATTGAAGACCACTATTTTCTCTACAAATAAGGTCCTATGTATTTTTTTCGTATAAGTAACCGTTACGGCACAGTGGCGCCATAAAACTCAGAAATGCTTTGGCGGGCTCCAGATTTTATTTTATTTTTCGTCACCTATTCATTTTATTGATAAATAAATATTTATGAAACTTATGAAAACTTATGAAAAATAAAAGAACATACTGTCTGCTACACATTACGACCCATGCATATTTTATTTTCTTTGCACCTTAATGCCACAGTGGTAGCCCAAAATAAATTTTTGATTAGTTTCTTTATAAATTCTCCTCTTTTTGGGGTAGTTCCGAGGAAAATATGGGGGTGCATTATACAAATTTGTAAATAACACCAGTACATAGATATACGCTGAAAGTTCTTTTAGTCTAGCGTAGGCGGTTCAGATTGTATAAAAAGGGGTTTTTTAAAATGTAACACCCTCTAATTAAAAAATTTGTAACTGCCCTTAAATTAAACCTATACCAAAAAATCAGCCACTTATTTGTGATTCATTGCCGCAAGGTTCCTTCTTAATTTTCATTACAGTTAGGGAAAAATAGATTTTTTTAAAACATCTTTTTCAAAAAATTGTCAACTTTGGGGCTCCACCCCCGCTAAACGGTGGGTGATAGACATATGCTGTCGGGAAATAAATAGTAGGAAATATAGTCCTCTTCATTTTACTATTAAATAATTTTTTTGCAAAACGTACAGGAAGGACTACGTTTCGCAAAAACCACAAATTACCCCCGGTAAAGCGATGAAAAGGGGGGTCCCGGGCCAAATTTTTTAAGAAACAGTTAGTCTCATAATTAGCATCCCTTGATATACCAGAAAAAAAATAAAACCGGACTTAAGTCCATTTTGCGAGGTTCAACCTCTGTTTCCTACACTACTATGCTAATGAAAGATTGATGACATCGAAATTATTAGAAAAAAGAACCAAAATGTCTATCTACAGAACATTATTAGACCCATGGTAACGTATGGTAAATCAAACTTGCCAAACAGTTTAAAGGCAAAAACGAATTTCAAGTGACAGAGAGCTGTAGGTCGGAGAATGCTCAATATTAAGCTAAATGATCGCAAGTCCAATGAAGAGATAAGAAGACGATCAAAAGTAACAGATGTGATTCAGAATATTGCCATGTTAAAATAAAACTGGGCAAGACACATAGGAAGAATGGAAGATAGCCGATGGACAAAGCGAATTCTCGAGTGGCGACCAAGGGCAAGCAAAAAAAGTAGAGGCAGACATAAAACAAGATGGACTGATGACATCAAGCGAATGCTGGCCACGAATGGATGCAAAAACAGCAAACAGATATGAATGGACACACCTAAGGGAAGCTTAGTGTTGGAAAATTCTCGAGAATGAAAAATCGGAGAATATTCCCGAGAATATTCTCGAGAATATTCTCGATATGGAGAATTTTCTGAGAATGAACCTTATGACGCGCTTATGGATATTGTTAAAGATGAAATAGTGTTCAAACAATAGTGTTCTTTATATAAGAAAATCCAAAAACAATAGAAAACAAAATTTATTTGACAAAGAAAAATGAAATTTTCTTAACAGCAAGTACTGGATCTGGTGAGCTAATCTGAAAAAGATGACGCCTCAGAATCAGAATATATTTCTGTCATTAGCTCCATTCTATCTACATTCTGCATTTCAATGTACTGATGAGAAGTTGTGGGATTTTGTTTTTCACTAGGCGCCAGCTCAGTCATGGATTGTTCTACGCCTAACAATTTTAAATTGTGGACAATAAAAGTTACCTTATCAGCCTGTTCACCAGAAAGCCGGTTTCTTTTAGAGGAGTGGATAAAACCATAAGTACTGAAACTTCTTTCAGTCGATGCACTGGATGAAGGTATGCTTACCGTCATTGGACGAATCTAACAACTGTGTCGGCTGAAAAGGAGTTGATGAATGTTTCTGTTGATCCTTTTCAAATAATTGTCTCGCTCCCACTGGACATTTAACACATTTTACTAAAAGTTTTGTCATTCTTGTTGCATTTTTCAAGTAGTGACTACCACAAAATTTGCAAAAGTACTTGATTTACCTTGTACACTTTTAATTTTACAGTAGTTCCATATATTCCTTTTAAAGCGAGCACCACACTCTTGCGAAGTTACTTCGGGAAAGTTCACCGAAGTCTGAAATACCCGTCACTACACACTCGTTCTATTTCGTGAGGAACACATTCACGCCGCCCGGGCGATAAGGACTTCGGTTCCCTTGACTTGGTCTCAAAAACCGCCACAGAATGCAAGTAGGCCGAGGCACAGCAAAGTCGCATGAGCAACCTGTCTACACTCTCGTACTCGCTGAACTCCGATCGACTTCGCGAGTAGTATAGTGAGCGTTTTAGGTTTTTTAGTAAATTATGCTTTACTTCGATCCATTCTAAATATTTGCACGTTAATATAGCACCAAAACAATAAATACTGACACTGTAAACACCCTAGATAGTGGTTCATGGGATTCCCCAGCCCCGGCTGCTTTGATTTTGGGGGATTTGATCTAAAATCGCGTGAAAGCGAAAAAACTTTTCATGATCGAAGCGGCAAGTAGGTGTTTGAGCTTCAAGAATAATAATGTTTGGGATGCAAAAAGTATACGAGGTGAATTGGCAAAAACAATATAGAAAATTCTCGAAAATATTTTTTTGCGCGAGAATATTCTCGCTGAGAATTTTCTGACCAAGAATATTTTCGTTCTCGAGAATATTCTCTTGAGAATATTCTCTTCTTACATTACTAGGGAAGCTTACATCGACGATGGATGGAATAGCTGTTGATGATGATGATGATGAACCTATCGTTGTGAATCCTGGGTAATGCCAAGAAACCTAGGACAAGATAAAGCCCAACTCAGGATATTCGAGAGAAAAATACTGAGAACCGTAGGTACAACGCCCGGTACAAGAAGAAGGTGACACATAGAGAATAAGGAGAAACGACGAGGTTAATGAATTGAGTAAAGGTTATGATATTGTAGGATTTGTGAAAAGGGTCAAAGACTGTTATGGCTGGGACATGTACAGAGAGAGGACAATGCAAAAACAACAATGAAAATATTACAATGGAAGCCGATGGGAAGGCGAAAAAAAGAAAGGCCCAGAACGAGATAGTTGGATGACATGGAAGACGACCTGAAAACCATGATCATAAGACAATGGCGAAGAAGGGCACAGGAGAGATCTGAATAAAAGGACACAGCCAGACAGGCAAAAACCCATCCAAGGTTATGATGCCAAAAGAAGAAGAGGACTATTTGAAAGATAAAGGAACTATTTGAAAGTAATAATAAACGAAAGAACTATTAACAACATAAGATATGCAGATATCACCGTGATAAGTCTAGCAATTAGGGGTAAAAATATTGACTAAAAATATTTAATAAAGACTAAATATATGTAGTGCAATCACTAAAGGTGGATATGAGCTATTACCTCCTATTTAGTTAAACATTCATAGATTTGCATGAAAATTGGTGAGTGGTTAGATAAAATTTGTGAAATATCTCAAGGAACAAAGGTGACATGGTGTTAACTTGCGCATTTACCCTGCGGGTGGATGCCACCCCGTTTCGGGGGTGAAAATTATTTTATTGAAAATAACTGCATAATTCGAAATAGGGACAAATTCTAAGCAAAATTTGTTAAATAAAGTTATTAAAATAAATCAAAACTTTTTTGTTTGCTATTGAAGATCAAAGATTTTATTTTTTCTTGAGAAAAATGCATGTTTTTAACCGATTTTTCATCAATAACTCAAAAACTATAAGTTTTAAAAAAAATGTTATTATTACCAAAATTGAAGATAACAACAAATGAAATAAGCCCTTTACTAGAAAAACCTTTCAATGTTAACTAAAAGTGAGTTATATATAATTGAATATATATTTTTTTCGGTGAGTAAAAAAATCTAAGTATTCAAGCTGAAATAGCGGGAAAATGATGCATTTTATAACATAAACTTATTAAACATTTGTCAAAGTACTGAAAAATATCTATCAAATGAGCCCCCCGAATATGTTGATAGCTTTAAAATTTATGCACCAAATTTTTTTCAAAATTTATCTTTTAAAAATTTTTCCAAAAAATGTTATTTTTTGTTTAATAACTCCGTTTATTTTTAAGATATCAGGTTTATCCAAAAAGCGTTTGAAAGTTAATTCCAAGGGCTATTTAACCACGTTAAATTTAATCTTTTAGACCCCTTACTTTTTTTAAAAATAAAAGGTTAAATGGCCCCGGTTGCATGGTTTTCACAGCAAAATTTAAGATTTAAACGTTTCTATCTCGGCTATTTTTTACCCTATGGAAATAGTAAAAGAGGTAAAATATTTGACACAGAAAAAACTAAAATTTGGGTATATTAAGTCATTTTTTACGTATATTGAGTATTTTTGGAGTTATTATCAAAAGAATATGAAAATTACAATAATTTTAAAAATTATGATTGTTTTAAATTATATCTTTTTTTTTTTCAAAAATATGCATTCCAAACCGGTCAAAATTATTGAAATCATTACTTATGCTAATATAAAGAAGTTCTTGTATGGATTACTATAAATTTTAATTTTTGTGGAAATATCGTATGTTTTATTTTTCCTTTTTCCTAAATAATTCAAAAGAATTCTTTAATTTTCATCATAACTTGCTTAATTTTGATGCTAAAGCTTTTTCTAAAGCTCGTTTAATAGGTATTCCGAAGTATGTTCACAAAATAATTAGCAGGTATATTTTATACATTGCATCGTTTTCCCGTTATTTAAGCTTGAATACTTAGATTTGAGTATATACTCGCCGAAAAAAGGCATTATATATAAGTACACCTTCAATTGCCAATAACTCACTTTGAACTAACATTAGTTTAGTTCTTTAAGTGAGGAATGTAGGTATTCAGTTTTTTATTATCATCAATCTCAGTAATAATAACTATTTCGTAAAAGCTTACAGTTTTTGAGTTATACGTGAAAAACCGATTTAAAACATGCTTTTTTGGGAAAAAATAAAATCTTTGGTCTTTAATAACTCAAAAAGTGTTGATTTATATTAATAACTTTATATAACAAATTTTGCTTATAATTTGGCCCTCTATCAATTTATGGAATTATTTTTAATAAAATAATTTTTACCCCCGAGAAGGGGTGGCATGCACCCCCAGGGTAACAGCGCAAGTTGGCATCATGTCACCTTTGTTCCTTGAGGTATCCTCTAATTACTTACCAATTTTCATGAAAATCGATAGAGGTTCAACGAAATCGGAGGTGAAAACCTTCAGTGACTCCACTAATGATAATATCAAAGAAAACAAATATACAAATAAAAATTTGTATTTGGGAGATCTACCAATACAAACTATTGATAGATACAAATACCTGGGAAACCTGATTTCAGAAAATAACGATCAAACAACAGAAATAAGGGCCAGGATAGAAGTAGCAAGAAATACGTTTGTAAAAATGAAAAAAAAAATTCTATAATAAAGACCATGGATTAGAATTGAGAGTAGGAGTCCTAACATATTACGTGTCTTCGATACTACAATATGAGCATGAAAGCTAGACACTGAAACAAAAACATATAAATAAGCTACAGTCATTTGAAATGTGGTCAAAGAACACAGAAGAAAACGAATAGGGAAGTATTGCGTGATATGGACAAAGAATACCATATAAGCGACATAAAATGCTAAAATGGATAATACAGGGAAATATAAAAGGAGGAAGAGAATAAGAAGAAGAAAAGCATCATGTTTGAAAAATTTAAGAGGGTGCTCTAAATACAGTTCAATAGAATTCTTTAGAGCAGCGGTAGAGAGAGTAAAAATAGTTTTGATGATATCCAACATTATCTCGAAGTTTTTGACTTAGCTCAATATATTGGTATTGGTACAAAAGGACAGTAATATTACCTTTATCATTTAAAAAACCAATAGTTTAGGGTGGTCTTTTAAAAAAGTTTTAGCTTTAATGGCCCTATCAATTTCAGATTGTGAGTGTTTGGAGGATTGTGTGAAATTACTAGTTTTGTAGAATTAATTCGTAAAAATAACCTCAATGTCATTTAAGCAAAGATAAAATCCTCCTCCTCTAGCTGTTCTCCTTCGTAAGGATGTAGTGGCGTCATGTAAGTCGTTTGACTATTTCTATTCAATCCCCTCTCTCCTGTGCGTGTTGTTTTGCTTCGGAGAACGAGTAACCAGTCATGTCCCTTATTTGGTCCGACCATCGTAATGGAGATCTTCCTCTGGATCTTCTGCCCTCTACGTTGCCTTCAACTATCATTCGTTCCATGCTTTCCCTTTTTCTAGTTATATGTCCAAAATATCTCAGTATATTTTGGTTGATAGTTGTGCTGAGTCTAGTTTTTATGTTAAGTTCGGCTAATATTGAATTATTTGTGCGATGTGCGGTCCATGGTATGCGCAACATTCTCCGGTAGACCCACATTTCAAATGCCATTATACGTTTTGAATCTGCTTTTTTTATGGTCCAAGTCTCTGAAGCGTAGGTGGCGATTTGTGTTTTTTGTAATGTCAGTATTCTTCCATATTTTTGTGAGTTTGGCTGTTGCCGATCTGGCCATTATGATGCGCCTACGGATCTCGTCTTCGCATCCTCCACTATTAGTCATAAAGGAGCCTAAGTAATTAAATTGTCTGACCACTTCGTAACCTGCCAAGTCTCTTATCTCCGGTTGGTTGTTTCTGATTCTATCGATGATCATTACTTTGGTTTTCTGTATATTTATTTTCAAACCATATTCTGTATTCACCGTTCCTAGCCTATTCATAATTTCTTCCAGTTCTTCTGGTGAAGACGCCAATATAACAGTGTCGTCAGCATAACGTAGGTTTTTTATTTTTCTTTTTCCTATCGTTGCTCCACCTTGCCATTCCTCAAAAACTTGACGCATAATGTGTTCACTATATATATTGAATAGAATGGGGGATATTATACATCCCTGCGGCATTCCAGATTTTAATTTAAAGTTTTTCGAAACCACATTATTAACTCTTACATTAGCGGTGTTATTTATATAAAGTGAACAGATAGATTAGATGTTCTGGTGTACCCATTTCTCTAAGCATATGCCACATTTTATCCCATTTTACGTTATCTTATATATCGAAGGCCTTGGAGTAGTCATCAAAGCACAAATATGTTTCTATGTTAAACTCTCGAGATTTTTCGATAATTTGACGAATATTAAGAATGTGTTCTCTTGTTCCCGTACCTGGGACGAATCCGCATTGTTCTTGTGGAATTTGCGGTAAGAGAATGGCTTTTAATCTTTCATTGATTATTGTTAGAAGTACTTTGCTCGCGTGAGATATCAACGCTACTGTACAGTAATTACTGCAGTATGTCGGAGAACCTTTTTTGTATATGTATAGGAATAAACGTGAGTTTACCCCAGTCATTTGGCCACTTTCCGGTATTCCAGATCTCATTGCAAATTCTAAGCATTAAAGATAAAATACGTCTTTGTAATTTACGGAAGTGTCATTGAAGACTATATCGCTTGTTCTGGTTTCTATTTCTAGATATATACGATATCTCATGTTGTAAAAATATGTAAAATTAAGCAATATTACGATCACATTTTTTCTGAAAACATATATCACATCCACACATTTTATACAATTTTTAAACTGAATTTATAGTTTTAGACCACGTCAATAATTCTTTTTGAGTCTGACATTAATACCGCATACGTCGCTGTCTCTACGTGTCGATATAGATGTAAGAAGTTAAAAATACTTGAAAAATAAACTAGAGTCCATTAAACGCATAGTGAACTGCCACATCATTTGATTTATGTAATACAGATATCGTCTCAATATATGCATGTAACAGTGCGGAATAAAAACGAATATGACCACTTAAACAAACAAAAAAGCTTCCTGGGATGAAAGCGTAATTCATCACATTGTCATGGTTATCCGACAGAAAGAGTACAAAATATTTTACCGTTTGTGCATCTATGAACCAGACGAAAATCATGAACGTATCTTTTTAAGTAGATAAAAAGTAAATTCCATCGAATTATATACGATTTATATAATGCAGTTTCAGAGTAAACTTGGCAGCCGAATTAGTTACCTAATTAATTTTTTGAATTAATATGATCCACTAATACTTACTCTGGGCTAATTAGCAAAATACAAGGAAAAGCTATTTACCAGCAATTTTATTGCTGGAATCGAATCTTGACTTTATGTATTAATAATATAGGTATGCAAAGTCCGCAGATAGTGTGCTACTTTTTTATAAACAAAATGGCGCCCGAAAATCATGTTTTTTTTAATTTTTGCTCTATAACTCCAAAAATTTTAACTTTACACCAAAAACACCCAAATAAAAATTCACCGTACTTAAATTCTGCATAGAGAAGTGTTTTTCACAATTTACCTCGACGAAAATTTTCCCCCGAAAATGCGGGTTTTCCAACAAAATTTTTATTTTTCTACTAAAATTTTAGATAAGTAATTGTTCATGAATAATTAAATAACCTAGTAATATAAAAGATCCTTTCGTATAGATTATAATTCCAGAAGCCGATCGAAATTGAATGAACAGTTTAGCAACAATTAAATTGTTAGTTTAGACGGCATCAGGAATATTTTAAAATTATAAACAATTCTTTGGCTTCTAAACAAATAAAATACCTCGGGAAATATTAAATTAAATTAAATCATGAAAACGGTATTGGAAGAAACGCTGCAGGACGATTCTTTTAAAAGAAAAAACGTTTAATTGGGATTAGTGGTTCCTGGGATACAACCGGTCAAAGTTGACGGGCATTTATGGCAAAGATATAAACAATAGGATCATAATTTTCAAACAATCACCTTTTTATTTTTGTCCTCTTTCTCCATACCAATTTTCATATCTTTAAAATACTCATAACATATATTATTATAATAAAAACTATCGATATTACGAGTGAAAATTGTCAAAAATAGCAAAATTCCAATCAAAAATTAGGTTGAAGAAAATGTAATCTCAAAGTTAAAAATCGGTATACGTTAAAAGAAAGCATTCTCTCGGCTTCCCATGGAGCAATTTTCTTCATTCTTTTTTGAATCTTGAATCTGAATATTCTTAATACATACTCTCCACAAGACAACTCTATCTCCAAATCCAACTGGTCTTCCCTTGTGAAATCACTTAGTAAGCAATTTTTAATCATGGGTGATCTAAATTGTAATCATAAGGTATGGGTTAGTTCTAGAGACAGTCACAATGGAAGGATTATTTTTGATTGTTTGGAGGAACTTGAGCTAGTATTTCTCAATGATGGGTCCCCAACTAGATTGGTGGCCCCAGGAGGCAGTAAGTCGCTAGTAGATCTAACAATGGCATCAGTCGATGTCGCAGCCAGGGTGGGCAAGTTGTCCACTATTTCAGATACTGCAACTAGTGACCACTTCCCCATAATATGTCAGATAGGTGTATGTTCTCAATCTCCTCCGCATTCATGTAAAAGAAGAAATCTAAAGAAAGCTGATTGGTCTACTTATCACAACAATCTAAACAGCATTTTCTCAGCTTCTCCCAGGAAAGATTATGAATTTTTTACTAACTCCATATCGTCGTTAGCTAGTGAAACAATACATTGGCTTCACCCTCCTAATAATCCCAAATACCACATTCCATGGTGGGATGACTCATGTGCTGAATTCGTCTCTGCGAGAGTGTCTGCCTTAAAATTTTTTTTAAATTTCCCCTTAATGGAAAACTATATTGAGGCTAAAAAGAATATAGCCAAATCAAGAAAATTCCTAAAATCAAAACGTAAAAATAGTTTCAGGCTATTTTGCAGTAAATTAAATAGAAACACTCCTCTAAAAGTTGTGTGGAAGAAAATTAATAAGGTATCGGCTTCGAAACCTTCAATATATACTCAATTACCCTCTACTCCTATCATCATTCTTTTTGCCTTATCCCTATGCGGGGTCGGCTTCCCTAATTGCATTTCTCCATACAATTATATCTTGGGTCATATCAATATTAATCCCCTTGATTAGTCAAACTTAACTTATAAATTAATCAATTCCCAACTTTGAATTAAAAAAATTAAAAAGATAAAGATATAAGAAGATATTAGACCTCCAAACGATAAAAGTTTTAACCCGTATGTTATAATATTGCCTTACCTGTAGGGACTGTCTGGCCCTATAAGATGTTCCTACTAATATATATTTAAAAAAATTGAGGCTTCAACATATACAGGGTGTAACGAAAATACAGGTCATAAATTTAATCACATATTCTGGGACCAAAAATAGTTTGATTGAACCTAACTTACCTTAGTACAAATGTGCATATAAAAAAAGTTACAACCCTTTGAAGTTACAAAATGAAAATCGATTTTTTCCAATGTATCGAAAACTATTAAAGATTTTTTTATTGAAAATGGACATATGGCATTCTTATGACAGTAGCATCTTAAGAAAAAATTATAGTGAAATTTGGACACCCTATAAAAATTTTATGGGGGTTTAGTTCCTTTAAACCCCCCCAAACTTTTGTGTACGTTCCAATTAAATTATTATTGTAGTACCATTACTTAAACACAATATTTTTAAAACTTTTTTGGCTCCTAGTACTTTTTCGAAAAGTCAGTTTTTATCGAGATATTTTGAATATTTGTCAAATCCACCACATATTTGTATATGGTTAAGTACGATTATGGAGACTTGGTAATAATATGAAAATTTATGTATGATTTACATTTTTATGTATATTTTGAACTGTTTAAAAAAGAAGCCATATCTCGATAAAAGTTGCCTTCTAGAAAAAATACAAAGAGGCAAAAAAGTTTTAAAAACATTTTGTTTAACTAATGGTATCGCAGTAATAGTTTAATTGGAGCGTACACAAACATTTGGGAGGTTTAAAGGAACAAAAGCCCCATACAATTTTTATGTAAACATATTAAAAAAGAAGCCGCAACTCGATAAAAACTGCCTTATCGAAAAAATACTGAGAGCCAAAAAAGTTTTACAAATATTGAATTTAACTAATGGTACCACAATAATAATTTAATTGGAACGTACAGAAAAGTTTGGGGGGGTTTAAGGGAACAAAACCCCCATAAAATTTTTATGGGGAGCACAAATTTCACTATAATTTTTCTTTAAGATTCTCCTGCCATAAGAATGCCGCATATGCATTTTCAATAAAAAATCTCTAATAGTTTTCGATATATTCGAAAAAATCGATTTTCATTTTGTAACTTCAAAGGGCTATAACTTTTTTTATGTGCATATTTGTACTAAGGTAAGTTAGGTTCATTCGAACTATTTTTGGTCCCAGAATACGTGATTTAAGTTATGACCTGTATTTTTGTTACACCCTGTATATTTGGAAATATTCGATTGCCCAGAGCAAGACAAGAAGAAGAAGAATTATTCTATTGACAATTATATTGATTTTATATGTTTGACGTTGAAGTAGATAAATTTGACCGTTTTTCTTTAATGACACAGAAAATATTTGAAAAATATGAGAGCGAGCGAAAAAAACAGGTTTCAAACAAAACGAGATGTGGCGCTAAAAAATTTTTTATTCATAAATAGTGGTTCTACATATTCTCATGCTCACATGAAAGATGCTTAATAACATTACTTACGCCGTTTCCTCTTCACCATAAATCGTTTTAAAAGCTCTTCAAGAGTTAGCCAGTTTGGCAGAGTCACGCTCCCCTACATGGCTCACAAGAGTTCACCACGCTAAATTTTTATATTGACGGGGCTATATTAGGAAGTGGTTCTCTTTCGTCTGCTCGCTGTCTGCAGTTAGAGCTCATTTATCTTTTAAGGCTCGGTGGTTTCGAACTAGGCAAGTGGGCCTAGCTAATCATCCTAGTGTCTTTCAAAGTTTTTGCTGGTATTTTGACATCTTGTTCGTTTGACAAATAGGAACCTTCCGTTATTAAGGTGCTAGGACTAAAATGGGACTCTATGGCTGACGTATTTTTCTATTCTTACTGTCCCCTTAACAAAACTTGTAGGTACCAAGCAGACCATTCTTTCCGAAATCTGTCGTATTTTTGATCCTCTTGGTTTTAACGTCCCTTTGTCTGTCCCTTTTAATGGTTAAACGGCTCTTACAACAATTTGTAGCAATTCAATGTATCTTAAGATGGTGAACTACCAGAACAAATACAATAGGTACGGCATCAGTTAAGACTGAGCTGTCTGATTTTGTGAATATATATTCAAATTCCTCAAGAGTTCATATTTACTTAATCTTCTAAGTCCATTAAGTCCACCTTCACGGATTCTGCGATGCCTAAGAGTAAGGATATACCAGTATTTAAAACTGTACTTGTGTGTGCTGATTTTCGAGTGTCTCGTCTGAAGACACAATCTATTGCAGGATTGGAACTCTTTCTTTTTCACGATCTTCATGTTAGGTTCGATTTCACGTTTGCTCTCACCTGTGTTAATTATTCTTCTCTCCATAAATGGAAAACTTTTATTGCGAGTCGTGTTAGACACATACGAGTACAATAGGTGATACCATATTCCTCTTGAAATTATGCGTAATCTAATCAAAATCCCGCAGATTGTACTAGTCATCGTTTGACACCGGCACAGCTATTACAATTTTCACCCTGGTGGAGTGGTCCACGTTTTCTTTCGAAGTCAAAGGAGTATTGGCCCTGTCATGTTAATTTTCACTACTCATACCCCACGAAAATTTTAAAGAAAAAAATTTTAGTTTTTGAGTTCGTAGGGATTCAGTTCTCGGTCCAAATCTAAAAGTAGCTTAAATATTAATCGTCCGAGTCAATGGAAACAAATTTAAAGGATAAGAGATTTGTGGAAAAGACTTTCTAAAGAGTAGGTACATTCATTCTCTTCAAGAGCGATTCAAATCGGAATGGGACGTTTCGATGCCGCCGGTTCATCGCCGGCCGTTTCGATGCCGCCGGTTTATCGCCAGTCCATTTCATCGCCGTCATATCTCGCATTTCCTAGAATTCCTAATTAATACTAAAAGTAACTAATAATTGTAACTGTCGAAAATTCGGAAATATATCAGATAGCGATTAATTGACTGGCGATGAATCGGCCGGCATCGGCATCGAACTGGCGGCATCGAAACGGCGCCGATGAAACGTCCTAGACTCATTCAAATGGCATACTCCTATACGCCAGTCAATGGGAGCAAGAATAGGATATTACCTCCGAATTCTATCCTACTGCATAGATTTTAATGAAATATTGGGCTTTACTTAACTCCTAATTCAAAGTCTACCCTATGCCGACGTGTGCTTTTATCTTGGGGGTGGTTCCCACCCCTTCTCAGGGGTGAAATTTTTTTTGGTTAAAATAACTACTAAATTCGCTAGAGAACCTAATTTTAAGCAAAACTGTTCTATAATTTTTTTTTGAAAACTCAATTCTTTTTGAGTTATATGTGGTTGAAAATTGGCCATTTTCATTGAAACATTACACCTTTTGGAACGGTTTTTCGCAAATACCTTAAAAACTATGTATCTAACTAAAAAACTATATAAAACATTTTTTTAGGTCATAAATAAACAAAGAGATGGTTGCCTTCACAAATCTTCCACTTATAATACAAAAAGAGATATGGTAGGTGAAAAGAGTTTGTTTTTTTGGTACATGCCCAAATTGGTATATTCAACTTGAAATAACAGGGAATCGGTCGATTTTAGGTGTATAATGCTATCAATACCTTTTGTAGTGCTTGAAAGACCTTTAAAATGAGCAATATTAAAGATCCATTACGTTTAAAATAAGCGAGATATGCTGCAAACAAAATTGACAACTAATGTATTTTAAGATAAAATGAGAAGTAATTTTAACGCCCATCCACCAGAATGTAAATGCATCGTTTTCCTTCTACAATACCTTTTATTATGGTGTTATTTCTATGTTCAAAAAGTTGGACGGGTTTAGAATGAATGGTTTAAAAAAATAAGATCAAATTTTAGAGCGCATTTTTAAGTTTTCTTAAAAATCTTCTTTTTTCTACATGTAACTTGAACATGATAAGAGATACAGTAATGAAAAATACAAACGAAATTTTTATTTAAAAGAACCTTACATTTTTGTGTGGTATTTTTTTTCGTGTCTCTTATCATTTTCGAGTTACATGGAGAAAAAGGAAGATTTTCAAGAAAATTTAAAAATGCGCTGTATAATTTGATCTTATTTTTTTCAAAAACCGTTCATTGTAAACCAGTCCAAATTTTTGGACATAGAAATATCACTATAATAAAAAGTATTGTAAAAACAAAACGATGTTATAATTTTGAGGGATGAGGGGTTAAACAGACTTCTCATTTTTTCTTAAAATACATTAGTCATCAATTTTTTTGTAGCATATCTCGCTTAGTTTGAATGTAATTGATATTTAATATTCCTCATTTTAAATGATTTTTCAAGCACTACAAAAGTTATTAGTATGATTATTCACTTAAATCGACGGTTTCTCTGTTATTTAAAGTTGAATACACCGATTTGAGCATGCACCAAAAAAAAAAAAGAAACTCTTCTCACCTACCTTACCTCTTTTTGTATTATAACTAGAAGATTTATGAAGGAACGAATCTCTTTGTTTTTTTATAGGGTACAAAAATATTTTGTATAGTTTTTTTGTTAGATGCATAGTTTTTAAGGTATTTGCAAAAATCTGTCCGAAAAGGTGTCATTTTTCAATGAAAATGGCCAATTTTCAACCACGAATAACTCAAAAAGTATTGAGTTTTCAAAAAATAATTATAGAACAGTTTTTGCTTAGAATTAGGTTCTCTAGCCTCTTCCGTGGCTATTTTAACCAAAAAATTTTTCACTTCCGAAAAGGGGTGGAAACCACCCCCAAAATAAAAGCGCACATCGTCATATGGTAGACTTTGTTTCTTATGCTAATCCCTACTTACTGTGAAATAACAAGTAAATCGATGTAGTAGGATGGAATTCGGAGCCAAATACCCTCATTGACTGCCTTACTACCCCATCCCTCACTTTAGGTGCTCTCGTCTTAATAAAAACAAACAACAGCCTTCTACTCGTTGGCAATTGGCCAGAATCACTTGCAGTTACACTGACGGAATTGTACGCGTTGTTAGTTTTAGGACAGCTTCGGATGGCAACCTACAACGTCTGGTTGTCAAGATATGCCCACTACCTATTTGTTAATAAACATTTTGTTGTTCTTCTTCTTCTTACTGTCTCGGTGTGATCTTACTGCAGATCACCAAGAAGATTTTTCGGCGTACTTTATTTCCATAACCTAATAAATACTCTAGATGACTCCAACGTGGCTAACACCATGACCGCCACCTGATCGAGCTAACAAATTGACAGTCATACCATGTCCGTTTTCTTTTCTTTATGACAATTACCTTTTGGAATCAACCTTACGGTTCTATTTATGGTTTTTCAAATATAAGAAAAGAATCGTACTTAATTTTCATGGCGTCATAATCTGATATTCCTCTAGTGTTTCATAATCGACCTCATACTTTTGAATAGCGTTTATAGTCCAGTCGGGTTAGACGAATAACAGGCCTAACCTTGCATTAGCAGCTGCCCCAAATTCTATTTTTCTAATCTTTAGGGAGGGTCAATAGTAGTGTAAATTTAAAATCTCGACTGAATTGCGTCGTTGCGTTAGCCGCCATCTTGATTTTAAACTAGAACCGTTTTTGCTCAATATATCCGCCATTTTCAACTTTTATGTGATATTTTATCATTTATATTATTTCAATTTTTTCGTGCGGTCGACATTTTCCGAGTTATGGCGGAAAATATTGACAGTTAGAGCATAGTTATTGAATTATTTCGTTTATTATTAGTTTTACGACAAAAATGTTTCTATATAAAAATAGATAAAATTAAATTCGACACAATTTTGTTTTCTTTCATTTTTTTGCTAAAATTAATATTTAAGGTAGTACGTATGCGGTAATTGCGCGAGCGTAAGACCTGATTGATTTTATCAATTGGTTTTGTTCAATATCTACGCCATGTTCAACTAAAATTGTTCAAAATATGATTTCCTACAATTTCTTTTTAACAATTTTTTTCATGCGGTTGAGAATTATATTTTATACAATTTTTGAAACTTCCAATGAAACATCAACCAAAGTAAATACATAAAAGACATAAATTATAACTTATATGCCTTGAGTTCGTGTAATTTTATTAACTAGCTGGTTTTATTGGTTGAATTTCTCTGTCGATATTTTAAGTTTCATGTCAGCTAATATATTTCAATATTTTTTTTTTAATTTTGGACCCTGTTGGGGGGAATTTTCCCATCCCTCCCCTTGTAGACACGCCAGTGGATCTGTCGAAAAATTGTAGTAAATCGTAATTGCAACAATTTTAGTCCTTACACTTAAACAATTGCTATAAAATCAATCGGGTCTTAACCTTGCACCTTTACCGCATAATAGGTCTGGATCCCGCGTGTGAAAGAAAAGTTGATTAATAGCAAGCTGAAAATTTGTTAATAGCTTAAGGGTGTCTAGTCGGATAAACTTTGATATATGGGAACACTGGAACAGGGGCAGTTTTAATTGTGGAACAGGTTAAAAATTTGGAACGGTCAGACCACGAAAACGGCACATTTATTTTGTCCGACAGAATAGACTTAAACTCTCCGAACAGAGATTAAACTCTCATGAAAAAATCAGACTGCTACTTATCACCTGTCATAATTCCTGTCATTTGACATATTCTACATTTTCCACTCATTAAAACGCCCATTTGGTGATGAATAGCAGTCTGATTTCTGCATGAGGGGTTAATCTCTGTTCGGAGAGTTTAAGTATGTTTTCGTGGTCTGACCATTCCAAATTTTTAACCTGCTCCACAATTAAAACTTCTCCTGTTCCAGTGTTCCCATATATCAAAGTTTGTCCGACTAGACACCCTTGCTATTAACAAATTTTCAGCTTGCTGTTAATAAACTTTTTTTTCATACGCGGGATCCAAACCTATAAGTATTACCTTAAATATTGATTTTACCAAAAAAATGAACGATATCAAAACTGTACAAAATTTAATTCTCTTTATTTTTGTATAGGTACATGTTTGTTGTAAAACTAATAATAAACGAGATAATTCAATAATTCAATAATTATACTCTAACTGTCCCTATTTTCCTCCCATAACTCGGAAAATATCGACCGCACGAAAAAAATTAAAACAAACGAAATGATACAAAATCTCATTTTCAACAATTTCAGTTTTTACACTTTTTGTCGAAAAGTTGAAAATGGCGGAGATATTGAGCAAAAATGGTTCTCGTTTAAAATCAAGATTACGGCTAACGCAACGGTGGAATTCAGTCGAGATTTTAAATTTATACTAATATTGACCCTCCCTAAAGATTAGAAAAATAAAATTTGGGGCAGCTCGTAATGAAAGGTCAAATGCTATCCCGACTGGGCTATTAGAACTGTAATTGATAGACTTTTACTGATTGTTAAAAAACTTCTGACGTTGGAAAAGCCTTCTGGCATCCTATGATGAAGATAGATTTTATTGATCTAGGTCTAGACATACTTGACCCTAACTTTAATTAGAAATAAAGCTTATTCTGCGTACTGTGCTCACTTTTTGTGAAAGAATCAATGTTGTAATGTAATTAACCCTGAAACGCCCAACTTTTATAGCTCCCATGTAAGCCCAAGGGTGGGTAAAAAATGTCGACCTCGAAAATAGCTAATATATTAATTGACAGTTGTTACAAATGTTAGAAACGGATTAAACAGAAGAAATGGAAAGAATCTTATGAATACTAAACAGAATTATATCCATTAGAGCATCTTGTAAAATATTAATATAAACGATGTATAAAACTTACAACAAAATTTCCATGTATGTACATCAAAATTAACATACCAGTAAAGGCCAGTAATTCAGATTTGTCGATTTTTTCGACATTCTTCCTTTGCGTCCTCATTAGTGTGACGAATAATTATGTCGATTATGTAATTATACGTCGAAAATTATGTGCATTATGTTTCTGCCAACGAAATATTATATAGAAACCTTTACCCAAGAGTGAACATTTTGTGCCCACCCATATTTTGAATTCAAGATATTACTTTTATTTTTAAAAATATCGGTAGAACCAAATTAACATTCGATAAAGGATCGTCTTTTTAAAAATAAATAATTTTTGAAAAATTTTGGAACACGTAATAAATATGTTATAAGGGAATACGCATTAGGTGGATATTTTTTATCCACCCTTGGGCGTTTAAGGGATAATACCTGCTATTACTTTATTATAGCATATGTACATGATTTCGTATGTCATACGAAAAGTTATGAAAAAGAAGCTACGCTTATGCACACATAAAAAACTCAAACAATGCACCACATATTCGTGATCTAACAGATTGCACGACATATCAAAAACACAAAATAACTTGACCACAGTAGTCGAAAGCAAACAAAAAAGCTCGAGCCTGCATCATACGAGCAGCCATACACGAAATGACATCTGTAATAAATGGTGCACGAGAGCGATTTCGAAGGATTTTGATATTAACGTACGATCTCATTTGGTAATATGATAAATTATATTCTTTATTGTTACATTACCTATCGGAATGTAGCGAACATTATAAATGTGTTGGATATTGTGTTCGTGATTTTGAAATTTACTAAATTAATTATATGTTTACAGTAGATTTTTGTACGCTTATTTTTAAGAGAGTAAGCGCAAAATTTCGAGCCTATGCTTAAAATGCATTCATTTTTTCGAATTCAGAAAAAACTATTAAATATTTTTGAAAAATTTAAACACATAATGTAAGATTACATTATTACTGAGGGTCGAAAGTCCTTTAGTCCAAGAAATGAAGCTTAAAATAGGACAAAACCTCGCAATTTTTACAGAATGGATCGATTTGCTTGAAAATTTAAGAATAAGTAGTGGATAGTCCAAGGATTAAAATCTATATGATGCCTAATGGCGCTTTTACCATGGGGGTGGTTGCCACCCCATCTCGGGGGGTGGAAATTTTTTATTATATTTTGACCACAAAAGTTGGTAAAACATTCATTCTTAGCAAAAAATGTTCTATACATTTTTTTAATAAAATTGATAGTTTTCGATTTATTCGCTATCGAAAGTGTCAGTTTTATATCGAAAAAATCAATGTTTTTAATAAGTTTTCTGCTAATAACTCCAAAAGTTTTCGTTTTATCAAAACAACTTTACTTAACAAAAATGTACCTTTTAAAAAAATAAACAAAACCGTTTTTTTAAATTTTCTTTAAGACTAAAAATAGTCAAAAGTCGGGAAAACTATGCATTTTTCAAGGACAACTTGTTCAAACTAATTTAAAGTACTTAAAGATATCTGTCTCCAGAAATTAAGAAATTAAAAAAGTCTCTAGCTCAAAAATTAAGTGGCTTATAATGAATAGAATGTCAGTCCCTACTTTTTTTTCAGCGAAAAAGTGATCGCAAAAAACCCCCTAATCACCACCCTAATTAAAATTAGTCATTGACCTTATTTGGTATTTTTTATTTATGTATTATTAATTGGTTCTAGAAGTTTGACCGTCTTAGAATAATTAGTTTAATAAAATAAATGGAGTTAAAAGCGAATAACGAATTTTTGTAGTTTGACAAAAAAATGACATTTTCTTCAGAATAGCAAGATTAGCATCAGAGATGCGAAAAAAGGTTTAAATATGAAATTGTAGCTTATTTAACTCTTAAGAAACTGGTTTGCAAACATTTTTTATACGGCAAAAAATAAGTGAGCTAATGCTAATTAAAACTTGTAATAACATGAAAAACCCACCTTTACGAACCCGTTTAAAGTCACCACTGTTTGCGACTGAAAATTTTAAAAATATTTAATATTAATAGGCTTATAGATTATGAAAACCTACAAAATTATTTTTTAAACAACTTTCTAAGGTAACAAATAAAAAAGTTACAGTTAAAAAATCAATACATTTTTTTGAAGAAAAAGGAGAAATCCAATTGGAAGTATAATAATGTAAGTTAGCGGTGTTTTTAGTCATTGGCCTTATTCATTCTTATTTATTTATGTATTATTAATAGATTGTAGAAGTTTGACTGGCTAAGGGCCGGTTGTTCGAACGCTAATCAACATTGATCACTATCAAATATTTAATTACTGTTACAACTGTCAATGTCAACTTTGGTTGGGTTGCTAAAAACATAGTTAATTATAATTATGAGATTAGTTAGTCAATTAACATAACAATTATTAACATAATTGATTAACTAATTTCATAATTATCATCAATAATTATGTTTTTGGCAACCCAACCAAAGTTGACATTGACAGTTGTGACAGTAATTAAGTATTTGATAGTGATCAATGTTGATTAGCGTTCGAACAACCGGCCCTTAGAGTGATTAGTTTTAAAAAAACTGGAGTTAAAAGCGAATTTTTGTAGTATGGTAAAAAATGGCATTTTCTTCAGAATAGAAAGATTAGATCAGAGATACAAAAATGTTTCTATATAAAATTGTAGGTTATTTAATTCCTAAGAACCTGGTTTAAAAAAAATTCTACGGCAAAAATCGAGTGAATCGTAAATGAGTATATCGAAAAACGTTGATATTTCTATACAAAACTAACATTTTCGATAGCGAATAAATTGAGAACTATTAATTTTATCAAAAAAATGTATAGAACATTTTTTGCTAAGAATGAATGTTTTTATCAATTTTTGTAGTCAAAATATAATAAAAAATTTCCACCCCCGAGATGGGGTGGCAACCACCCCCATGGTAAAAGCGCCTTTCGGAATCATATAAATTTTGATCCTTGGACTATCCACTACTTATTTTCAAATTTTCAAGGAAATAGATTCATTCTGTAAAAATTGCGAGGTGAAAAGCTTCTGTTCCTGGCCTATGACTGTCTCATACTCTAACCATAATTATTTACTATTTCAACCATTTAAAAGTTCATTATTAAGGGTAAAACTACCCCTAATTCTTCAAATTTATAAAAAAGCTTAAGGAGGATAAAATTTGGATCGGATGATTTAGGTAATAATGGTTTGATATTCTCAACATAATTTCTGAGTATTTCAATCCTGAAAAATGTATTTTTTAAGGGTAAAAACTCCCTACATTCCGAACTCTGCAAAAAAGTTTACAAGCAGTGAAATTTGGTTAAGATGAATTGAATAATGACTTTTTGGTGCTCTAAGTATAATTTTTAAATATTTAAACCATTTGAAAATTTATTTTTAAGGGATAAAAGAAGCTTTCTAGAAGAAATCTAGAAGAAGATTTATAGTTTCCAAGCAAATGCTGGACCGGAAGTAAGTCCTTTTTCAGTGCTCATCTAAAGCATTTACATCTACGTATTCGTATGTACTCTGTGGTGTCAGGAGGAGTCGAGTATGAATCAATCTATGCGAGCATATAATATGTTTCTAACGCACAGAATATAATAAAACACCGCTTACATTATTAAGTCAACTTACATCATCATGCCAATTGAATTTCTCTATTTTTTTCCAAAAAAATATATCGGTTTTTTAACCGTAACTTTTTTGTTTTTTACCTTAGAAAGTTCTTTGCATTCTGTAGGTGTTTACAAGAGCTACAAGATTATTAATAATAAATCCTCTTAAAATCATTAGTTTCATAAAGGGGTGACTTTGAAAGGGTTGGGTAGCTTTTTTCCATGTTAGTACAAGTTTTAATTGTCAATATCTCACTTAACTTTCGCCGTACAAAAAATTTTCGCAAACCAACTTCTTGGAAAATAAAAAAGCTATAATTTTATTTATAAACATTTTTTTCGAATCTCTGATGATAGTCTTTCTATTTTGAAGAAAAAGGCATTTTTTAACAAACTACAAAAACTCGATATTCTAAGCCGGTCAAACTTCTAAAATCTATGAATAATACATAAGTAAAGAAGTTTGAACAAGCCAAATGACTAATTTTAGTTAGGATGGTAATTAGGAGTTTGTTTTTTCTCACTTTCTCGCTGAAATAAATACTGACTGACTTTCTTTTCATCATAAGTCACTCAATATTTGACCTAGAAACTGTTATATATAAAGATAGATCCTTTTAAATACCTTAAATTATTTTCTGGAAGTTATCCTCCATAACTTGAATTAATTCTTTTGCCAATTTTTGCCATCAAAATATAATAAATAATTTCCACCGCCCCCCCCCCCGCCCACGATGGGGTGGCAACTATCAGCAAATCAATCCATTCTATAAAAATTGAGAAGTGAAAATCTTCGATTCCTGGACGACTTAGAATAAACAAAGAAGTTTCTTTTGAATGAGTTAAAAATCACACTCCATTTTCTCTTCTTTTCCACCCCTGTAACTTATAAAAATAAACATTAAAGAAGGTTTCAGGGAATTTCGGCTGTCCATAATAATGCAATCTTCCATTCTGCGTTTAAACTTTTTAAACATACCTAGGTACTTATAGTCGAGGAAATGAAGCATTTTGGCTCGCAATTTTTTCGTCCAGCATGGATTTACTTGAAATTTTCACAGAAGGTAGGGAATAGTCCAAGGATCATTCTCTATATCATGCCGCTGTACGCTAAAACCTTGGGGGTGGTTTCCATCCCATTTCGTGGGTGGGAATTTTTTATTACATTTTAACTATGTAAATCGATGTAAAAAGTGATTATAAGATAAAAATGTTTTTTACATTTTCTTCGTAAAACTAATATTTTTCGAGTTATTCGCGCTTGAAAGTAACATTTTTTCGATGAAAAAATCGACTTTTTTAGACGGTCTTTTGAGAATATCTCGAAAAATATGCATTTAATCAAAAAAACTGTAGATACCAAAATTGTATCTTTTAGTAACACAAACCAAATTATTTTTCTGTAAGATCGCTAAGACCAATACAAACCGAGATATGGCATGTTAAAAGTTGGTTTTTTTCGTCAAATGCACAATTTGAAATATTCAAAGTAAAATAACGGAAAAACTTTGCATTTTTCAAGGATAATCTTTTTTCGAGCATACAGTTGGGCGTTTAAAAAAAATAATAAAAAGTTTCTAGTCTGAAAAGTAAGCGACTTTGATAAAAAAAATGTAGGTACCTGCTTTTCTCTATGAAAAAATCAGCGAAAACAACCCCCTAACTACCCTCCTGATTAAAAATTGGTCTTAACCTTTCTGTAATTCCTTTTTTATTTGTATTTTCAATACACTCAAGAAGTTTGACCTATTTAAAAGGTCTAATTTTAGAAAAATTGGAGTTAAAAGAAAAATTAATTTTTTGGAATTTCCCATTTTTCACCTTTTAAAATACTGGAGATACGAAAAAAATGATAGATTACCAAATGGTAGCTTCTTTAATAAGTAAAATTCCCTTGTACATATATTTTCATTACAGTGAACAGTTAGCGAGATATAGCTGTTTAAAACCTCTATTTACGAGCAAACACTCCCTTACCCGAGCCCTTTAAACCCACCCTAATTAAAAACTGAGGGATCTTACGGAATTTAGTTGACACAGTCTTATTTCTTCAAAAATCCTACAAAGTTGTTTTTGAAAAATCTTTTCACCGCCAAAAATGAAGGACCTATGTTTATAAAACGATAAATTCGGATAGTCCGCTTATGGATAATTTTCAATGTATGTATAATACCACAGAACCGGTTCGTATACTGGAAGATGACTAAATAACTCTTTGTATTTGTACATATTTGTAAATTCGTATTTTTGTGTAAATAAATGTTTTTGTAATTCTTTAATTCTACTTTTTTTTCTGTATAGACCTATTAAAATATCTACTTATAAAAACTGTCATGTTATTAAGGGTGGTTTTTAAGGGTTGAAGTATTATGATATTATATCCTAAAGTATAAAACAATCATTGTTTAACCAATCAAAACCAAATTTTTCCCATATTAAAGTATACAATGTTTTTATATAGTTTTTGAAAATAAGGGGGTGTTTACACCCCTAAAAATAATCAACGCCCTTAAGCATGATATAGAATATGAAGTACATGGTGAGATGATCCTAATCCCAAATTTTTATGTAAGTCGATGCAAGCCGAAATTATTCTTTTAGGATAAGTAAATTTTTAATATATAGCTCCAACAAGGGTGGTTTTAAGGGTTGAAATATTATGATAGTATATCTTAAAACATAAATCATTCATT
Organism: Diabrotica virgifera virgifera; assembly: GCF_917563875.1. NCBI lineage: Eukaryota > Metazoa > Arthropoda > Insecta > Coleoptera > Chrysomelidae > Diabrotica > Diabrotica virgifera. Next base: position 215,724,374 of record NC_065444.1, read on the forward strand.
ATGTAACTAATAAGAACCAAATGTTGACAATATTAAAATTTAAAATGTTATTTTATAATTTTTACAACTAGGGGTAGTTTTCACCCTTACAAAACCAAAAGCGTACAACGGTTCAATATAGAAAATGAACTAGAGGGTGTAATGAGCCTAATCCCAAACTTTTGTACAAATCGATGCTGAACGAAAAAATTGCGAGGTTTTGCCATTTTTTCAGCTTCATTTCCTCGACTATTATAGACCTGGATCCCGCGTACCAAAAAAAGTAGCATGCTGAAAATTTGTTCATAGCTTAACGGTATCTAGTCGGACAAACTTTGGTGTACGGGAACACTGGAACGGGGGAAGTTTTAATTGTGGAACAGTTTAAAAATTTGGAACGTCAGATTACGAGAAAGTCCCATGTATTTTGTCGGACAAAACATTGATTTGTTACCCTTTCATTAAACTCTCATGCAAAAATCAGATTGCTATTACTAACCAACATGATTCCTGTCATGTGACATGTTCTTCGTGTTCCACTCATTAAAATGCCCAGTTAGTTGGTGATAAACACCGGTCTAATATTTGCATGAGAGTTTAATGAAACGGTACATTCTGTTCGACAAAATACATGCAACGTTTTCGTAGGTCTGACGTTCCAAATTTTTAACCTGTTGCACAATTAAAACTTCCCCGGTTCCAGTGTTCCCATACATCAAAGTTTGTTCGACTAGACACCATTAAGCCAAACTAATTTTCAGCCTACTATAAATCAAGGCTTGCCTTGAAGGCATTACAAGATTTTTTACACAATATATGGTTTCCGAAAATATATCAGTGTGACAAAAATTAAAAGAGATTGGCTATATAATGTACTCTTCCCCAAATGGAAATTTTTACTGCTTTCCATGTATTCTTTTTGGCGAACATGGCGAACACTCATCGGCAGGCAACGTCTTCATGGTCTTTGGAAAGTTAATTTAATTAAGGAAAGTTTACGAACGAGATTACTGCATTCAAGTTCTGAAAAGAGTAGTCTCTGTGGTTAAGTTTCTATCTTCTCGCGGATTAGCGTTTAGAAGTGATACAGAGATCATTTTTTCACAAAATAATGGAAACTACTTAGACATTTTAGAGTTACTTGCAGAGCACGATCTTCTTTAAACTTTCACTTAGTTAAGTATGGAAAAGGGTACTTTAAAGCCTTCTTACTTTTCTTCAAAAATCTGGGAATAAATAATAGAAGTAATGGGAAAACACGTTTCGAATACAATTGTTAAAAAAATTAAGCAAGCCAAATACTACTCCTTACGTGTCGATTCAATATCAGATTTGTCTCATATTGACCAGTTGACTATTTATTAAGATATGTAAATCCAGCTGATTGTAAAGTGTATGAGGGTTTTCTCACATTCATACATATAAGTAGCCATACTGGAGAAAATCTTTCTTTTGCTGTTTTAATCGTTTTCAACAATTGGCATTAATGTAAACGACATGAGGGGACAATCATTCAGCAAACATGTCAGGAAAACATAATGGTATCCAGGCTCATTTATCTAAGATTAGCAAATTTGCAATTTACAGTCCTTTTGCCGCACACTCGCTTAATTTAGTAAGTGCTGCTGAAAGTTGCGTTGGAGTAATATCGTATTTGGGGTTTGTTCAGTCCGTGTACAATTTTTTTTCAGCCTCTAGCAACCATTGGAAATTTATGATCAAATGCTTAAATGAAACTCCACTAAGCTATCACATTGGTCACGATCTAATCATTAAAAGAATAAGCAGCATTATATGGAATTCAAGGGCTATCGCAACAAGAGATTTGTCTAAAGGTTACAACGTCTTTAAATCTGCTGTGCATTCCCTTGCTGAAAACACTAATCAAAAGGATGAAAGAGTTCAAGAAACATTCGTAATGAATAAGTTTTAGGCAACAATTTTGGAATGCATCAACGCTGTCAGTAAATCATTGCAGAGAGAAGGGATTGAACTTAAAACTGCAGATTGAGGATGGAGATGGAGGGGTTGACCGAGGTGGTTTTGGGGAGAGAAGGCGGAGGCCTTAAAGGGCCTCATAGCTTGGGTTGCCTATGGGCCTTAACATTCTTAATCCGGGACTGAATTCGCTTATGTTGGATAATAAAAAAGTTAGAGACTTAAACAACTAGCCATGTTCTTCATCAATAAAGGGTGTTTATAAATAAGGGCGATAAACTGTAAGGGCTTATTCTGCATGAAAAGATTAATCACCTTTTGCTTCATAAACACATGTCCGCAAATGCTTCGTTTCCGAGATACGGGATGTTAAATTTTTCTTACAAATTGACGATTTATTTATTGCTCTAAAACCGGTTGAGATATACAAATGAAATTTGGTGGATTTTAAGAGGTTGTTATTGTGCATTATTGGACATACAATTAAAAATGTTATATTCCCCATTGGCGTGCATACGGGTCATACTGTCATATTACCCGTATGCACGCAAATGGTGAATATAAATTCTTTGCTCGTATGTCAAAAAATGCGCATTATTAACCTCTTAAACCCTACCAAATTTCATTTGCATATCTTAACCGGTTTTAGAGCAATAAATAAATCGTAAATTTGTAAGAAAACATTTAACATCCCGTATCTCGGAAACGAAGCATTTGCGGACATATGTTTATAAAGCAAACGGTGATTATTTTTTCATGCAAAATTAGCCCTTAAAGTTTATCACCCTTATTTAGAAACATCCTTTATTGATGAAGAACATGGCTAGTTGTTAAAGTTCCTAACTTTTTTATTATCCAATATAGGCAAATGAATAAAAAACATAATGTTAAGAAAACCTGGGGCTATAGTTGGGTTTAATTTCAGTCTTTTAAAAAGGCTAGAATATTCCACAGGGTATTGTGAACATTGAGAAGAAAACACAGTTTGATTGACAATTTGCCTCTCTAGTAACAACATTATCACAGCGATATTCTCAGAGAACAAGGCTACAACATATTAAAAAAATCACTTAAATCGGACAACAGGTTTAGGAACTACGAGACATCAAAAATGACGAATTTTTTGGGGTGCCCGTTTTCTCTGACGCGCAGTGTATATTGTTCGTAAGTAAAAAAAATGATGTTTAATCTTTTGCATATTTTATTTTTATTACATATTGGTATCACCAAATTTATTAAAAGCAGTTGTTTGATACCTGTATCAAAAAGTGGCATGGGAAAATTGTTACTTCCCTAGTCCATTAGTTGCACACTACTATACAGTTAAACAAACGGCCGATTATCTTCGGTAATAGCATATCTATAGATTTTATCTAAACCTGCCTTATTTGTCAAGTTCGTTAATATGATAAGTAGAGAAAGAAATGAGTTCGGCAACACGTTCTAGTCTACCGCAGGTAAAAATATGACTAAAATGTTTAATTAATTGACCATATTTAGATACCGAAATGATGTTATCATTCGTATTCTGTTGATGGAAGATAAATAGCCGCCGTCATCGTCGACGAAAGGAAGAGAAGATTTTAAATTATTATTTATACCACTCCAACACAACAAAGTTTCTATAAAATAGTGCTGCAACAGAAACTTGGAAATAATGCGGAAAATAATGCGTTTTTTAATATGTATAGAATAGAATAGAAATATGCTTTATTGTCATGAAAAATTGTACAATTTTATCGACAAAGCTTAGAAAAGTCAAGAAAACAAAACAATAACACTCCAATTTATTAAAATTACATAAATGGTCAATGTATTTAAAATAATAATAACAATAATGAAGTTTTTTTTTTTTTTATTTTGGCTTAGACTTACCGTCATACTGCCAGACACATAAGGAATACAAGTTATCAAGTTATACAAAACAGGTTTAAAACAAAGATAACAACTAAAAGGTATTAAGTAACACTAAGCTTAACAGCTAAAACTACTAATTACCAAAGGTATTAATTAAAAATGTTTAAGGGAATTATAATGATAATTTGCTGTCTTTTAAAAAGTTAATTAAAGAGTTGTATACATCTACAGAACCAAGTGATAATAAATATAGTATATTCCAAGGAGTTGCTACTTTACATTTTAATAAATCATTTATTAATTTAGATGAGTAAATTGTATTTTTAGAACAACCAAAAAATATATGATCACTAAATCACCTAAATCACTTTCCTCTTCACAATGCTCACATTTATCATTATCCACAACCTGTATTTTAAATAAATGCTTTGGATAACATGCGTGCCCGAATCGTACTCTAATAATAGAAGTTATGTACTTTCTAGAAGCTCTACAAGACTTGTACCAAGGAAATTTGGGAATATCGGGCTGAATTAACGAGTATCTATTTTGATTCACAAAAGAGTATTCCTTCCACTGGTAGCTCCACTCCCGATGCAGTGTTGACTTGAAAGAGATTATACTATCAGTCAGTGTTATTTTATGTAGAATACTGGTATCGGATGAAACGCTTTCTTTGGCTAATAAGTCGACATACTCATTATGTTCAAATCCTGCGTGTGCTTTAATCCAGATAAAATGTACATTGATTCCTTTGGTTAAAAGATTTTGTTTAATATGTTTAATTTTATAAATGTATGGGCAGTCTTGGATGTTTGGGGGTCCATATTTACCAAGAGATTTCAATACTGCTAAGGAGTCAGACAAAATTATAATATGGGCGAAATCAAATTCAGCTACATATAGTAAAGCTTCATATATTGCAATAGCCTCTGCTGTATAAATCGAAGTCTCCGGTTTCAGTTTGAATTTCTTTTCTATATGTCCCGATGGTATAAAAAAGGCGCATCCAGTTCCATCTGCAGATTTAGACGCATCTGTATATAGAGCTATTGACTCATTGTAACTATTCGTTATGGATAAAAGAATATTTTTATTTAAATATATGTTTTCACTATAATTTGGTACAATAATATCTGTAGGAGAAAAGAAAGAAGAGTACGCGTAGTTTTTGAATAAGTCGTTCGTTTTATCTATATTTTTTAAGAGTACTATATTTTGATTATAAGCTTCACACAGTAAGGGAGATTTCTTTTTTTGCCAATATTTATTGGTTAGATCATGGCAACTTAAAGTCACTATTTTTTGGTATAGAAGAGGGTTAATTAAGTATACTTTCATTAAATATTTCTTGGACAAAAAACTTCGTCTTAGATTTAAAGGAGGTTCCAAGGCTTCCAAATATAAAGCTTGTACTGGAGTGGATCTCATAGCTCCTAGACATATTCGTAAGGCTGAATTCTGTAAAACGTTGATTTTGTTTAGTAGTGCATTACTTGCTGATCCATACAAAACACTGCCGTAATCGAAAATAGATCGTATGTAAGCTTTATAAAATAATAAACTTACTTCAACATCCGATCCCCACCAAGTTCTATTAATTGATTTAAGAAAGTTTATTCCCTTATTACACCTGTTCAACATGTCGTCAATATGTAACTTCCAGGTCAATTTTTGGTCGAGTATCATTCCAAGATATTTAATTTTATTTTTAAAAGAAAATTTATGCCCACCTAAGGTGATTGTGCTAATATTAGGAAAGTTATGTCTGGTAAATAAACAAACTTGTGATTTACTGCATGATAATTCAAAGCCATTTTCAATAAACCATTTTTTATGGAGACCATAGACACTATTCAAATTTTCAATGGATTGCTGATATTTCTTGTGTTCTGTGTACAAACAGAAATCGTCAGCATATTGTACAACATTAAATGCAATATTGTTAATAGTGATGTTGTGTAGATCTGCTGTGTAAATGTTAAATAAAATAGGGCTCAAAACGGAGCCCTGAGGTAATCCTTTATTATTAAGTCTAGGGCCTATAAGAGTATGATTATTTTTTAAATAAATTATTCTATTTTTATACAGGTTTACAATGTTAGAAGCAAACTGTGATGGAATATTAAAAAATGTAATCATTTTTTCTTGGAGAATTGAAAGAGAGACAGAGTCATAAGCACCTTCGATGTCTAAAAATAAAGCGGGCACATAACTGTTCCTGGAAAAACTGTTCTGAATGTCTACAACAAGAGTTGTTAAGGAATCTAAAGTTCCATAACCTTTTTTAAAACCATGTTGGTTAGCGGGTAAAGGATTTTGATCCCTTAGCCACCAATCCAACCTAATCTTAACCATCCGTTCGAGAGTCTTCAATAAACATGATAATAATGATATCGGTCGGTAAGCTTCAGCTAATTTAGGGTCTTTCCCCGGTTTGGGAATAGGAACGACTATAATACGCTTAAAATCTATTATGCTGTTGCCTTCAATAATTATCTGGTCAAATATATTTAAAAGTAATTGTTTTGCGTTATCTGGTAAATGTTGTATCATAGGATATTTGATTGCATCGTATCCTGGTGAGGTACTAACGCGATTATCAAGGGCAAATTCTAATTCAGTTCTCGAAAAAGGTGTAAGGAGAAAATGATTCTGATCAGATGGAAGCGTTTTAGAATTAATAACATCTAACTGGTTATTTACGTAAGGTGGAGCTATTTTATCGAAAAAATCGTCTACCCATGAATTACTTAGAGGTAATGAAAAATTAACTTTTTTCCTATTCATTTTTCTTGCTTGATTCCAAATAAGACTAGATGGAGTTTGTTTATTTAATTTTGAACACCATGCAACCCAACTTTGTTTGGCCTTTAATTTCAGGAATTTTTTGACACGAGCATTTACTTCTTTGCATTTACAAAAATTTTCAGGAGAAGAATTGTTTTTATAGTTTATTAATGCCTTCTTTCTTTCTGCAACGGATTGATCACATTCCGAATCCCACCACGGAGGGGGAGTCCGTTTGCATTTAAATGGTTTATATTCAGAAATAGATTGTTTAGAAGCTTCATTAATACAGTCAATAAGGAAATTATATTTTTCTTGGGTATTTAAGGATGTGTGAGGTTTTTCGTTTAATAAGGTATCAACAAGCTGAGAGTATAATGACCAATTTGCTTTTTTAATGTTCCACTTAGTACTGGGATAAATGGTATTAGCATTAGTTCCCAAGACATCGATCACAACCTTTATAACGAAATGATTTGATCCCAAGGTATCAAGATCTACAGACCACGAAGTTTTATCAAAAAGGGATGGTGAGCAAAACGTGACATCAATCATGGAATCTGAGTTTCCTGGACTCGTTTGGCAAGTTGGTTGTCCATTATTCATTACTACATAATCTAAATTCTGAATTGTCTCCACAATTTGATGGCCTATATTATCATTTTTATATGAGCCCCACAAAGAATTATGTGCATTCATATCTCCTCCAATGATACAAGGGTGTTTTAGTTGAGAAAATAACTTATCCCAATCTTCGGTTTTGGTTTTAGTTTTTGGGCACCTATATACAGAGAGTAAACTTAAATAACTTTGTTTATAGTTGATTTTAATACCACAAGCAAGCAAGTCTTGAATATAATTTTTTTTAATTGTTATGCGCTCAAAAGGAATACCAGTTTTAATTAAAATAGCAACTCCAGAATAGCCGTCATCGCGATCTTCGCGTATCACATTATAACCTCTATAAATATATACAACATCCCGTTTAAACCAAGTTTCACTTATTAAAACTATGTCAATATCTTCGGTTATTAAAAAGTTAATAAGGCTGTTTTTGTTAGCAACAGCTGATCGAGCATTCCATTGTATTATTTTGAGTTTAGATTTGTTCGTCATTAGATGAGTTATTTTTTAAAATATTATCTAGAACATTATTAATACCTTTGGCTAACAAATTCATGTCAAGTGATTTTGCCTCTTCTAAACAATTAATATTTTGAATAAAACTTGAGAAAAGAAGTACTAAGGAATCTACTAACTTATTTTTATCATTGTCTGTATTAGGAAAACTTTCCTTATTTAAGGGAGGTAAAGGTTGAGACGGTCCAAATCTGAAAGGGATGAGATATGGTGTAGGATCTTCGGAAGTTGGAGATGATACTTTTCTTTTTTTATTTGCACTATACTCAGTGCTTGATGTACTACAGCTTGGTTGGCTAAAACTTTTGGGTTTCTGTAGGTGAGGCCTCAATGGCTTGAAATAAGGAGATGTACTAACTTCAGAGGAGTTAGTTAATTTTGGAAATTCTTTGTCTGAATTTGACAATATTTCAAATCTGTTATTAGAAATAAGACCAGAAAATGATGAGTCACTCAAATTTTTTGCCTCCAAATATGAGATTTTATGTTCAATCATGATATTTTTTATTTTTTTTTGATGTTCGAAAAAAGGACAGTTTTTAGAGATCGATATATGCTTATCAGTTTTACAGTGTATGCAATACTTTTTTGTTTCATCACATGTATGTATGTCATTTTTAATTTGTCCACATTGTATACAGTATTCCTGTGTACCTTTACACTGTCTAGAAATATGTCCATATTTGAGGCATTTATAACATTGCGTCACTTTACCCAACAATTTTTCCACTTGAAAAAATACATAATTTATCACAACATAGTTTGGCAAACAATTGCCTTCTAAAGTAATTATAACATTACGTCTAGGGACGTATTCTGTATTTCCATCCTTTTCTACTTTCCTGTGCATTCTTTTAATATCAATAATTGGTGAACTAGAGCTCATATATTTTTTCAAATAGTCAATATTATATTTGGTATCAACATCGCGTATCAGTCCTTTGATTTCCAAGAGGTGATTTGGAATGTACGCTTTTAAATTATCGTCCTTTAAGTGACTATTATTGACTAAATTGTTTGCATCCAAAATAGATTTGAGGATTACTTTAACACGGTTTCTTCCTATACTTTTAATTTGCTTAATATTATTAATCTTTAATTTTTGATGTAAAATATCTGCAACAACCATTGGATGCAAACGGGAAATATTCTGATCATTGGTCTTCTCAACATAAACACAACAATTTTGAAAGTCGTAACTATTACAATTAATATTAAAAAGTTTTACCTCCCTTGTAGCAGAAGAATTTGTGGTGATAGTTCCTGTATCCATGTCTTGATTACTATCACTAATAACTTCAGCAGTATTTAGTTCGCACACTGGCGTCTTTTTTATATTCTCCCCCATCTGGGGAGAATATTTTCACTTTTGTATCACTATTCTACAATATGTAAATGTTTTTACCCACGATGAAATTTAAATGTTTTAATTGTCACAAAAACTGCGAGCTGAATGTCAATATTTAGGTACGTTTAACCGTGGCCAAATTTTAAACTGTTCACACAAAAGTTAAACACCGTGAAAAGAAGCCTAGGCTGTTTAACCCATAGGACTGAAACTTCTTATCAATGATAATTAAAACCACTATAAAATTAATTTAAGTTAAACTACTAAAAAATTAATTTTTTCTGGAGCTATTTTAGATGCAACCGTATTTGACGTTTATTAATGTCAAAAGTGAATAATGAAGTTAAACACAAATAATCAATTGCAAAATTTAAAATAAATTGCAAATGCATAGTCTACCTAGTAATTAATTGAAAAAGTTTTAAAAGTTAATCTGCTGCATATGACACCCAAATATATAAAAAAAAAATAATAAAAATACTACTTGTGCAAAGGGTACTGTAATTTCTTAGTTATTGGTTAAGAAAATCTTCTACTGAATAATATATGGTCTTTCAGATAGGTAGGCTTTTGTCAGTTTACGGAATTTGGGGAAAGATGCTGCAGATTTAAGTTGTAGAGGGAGATGGTTGTAAAGTTTTTTTGCAGAGTATAATATAGATTTCTTTACTAACTCCGAGGACGGGGTTGGCAAATAGACGTTAAACGTAGAATTTCTCGTGAAGTAGTCATGGTTAGGTCTTGGTGGAAAGACATGTAGATGTTTACGAATTAAGCAAACAGTTTCTAAAATATACAAAGATGGAAGAGTTAAAATTCCGGGATCTTTGAAGTAACTTCTGCAATGTATTGTTCTTCTGAGGCCAAATAGATATCTTATTGCTCTTTTTTGTAATTTGAAAATAACATCGAATTGGGCAGCTGTACCAGAACTCCAAAAAGAAAGACCATTACGAAGATGCGACTCGAACAAAGAAAAATATGTTATTTTGGAAGATTCTAGATTGAGTTCATTCGAAACAGATCTTATAGCATAGCAAGCTGAAGATAGTTTCTTTCTTAACAAATTGATATGGAGGGACCATTTAAGGTTGCTGTCTAAAAAAAATACCAAGAAATTTTACAGAATCAACGGTACTGATCTGGCTGTTATTAAGAGGTAAGGATTAAAGAGCTCCTTTATAAGACAATGCTACTGTTTTATCTACGTTAAATGAGAGTAAGTTAGAGTCAGACCAGGTGTTTATTGTAAGTAGATCAGAAGTTACAGTAGCATGAAGAGTTGCAATGTTTGAGTTGCTCCAAGTGATACTCTTATCATCAGCAAAAAGAAAGATTTTTCCATCGATTTTTAAACTAGTGCTGTCATTAATAAAGATAAGATAAAGTAGAGGACCCAATACTGAACCTTGAGGTACCCCACATAAAATGTTTTTGAGACTAGAATCTGTATCATTTGCTCTAACCAGTTGTTTCCTATCATCCAAGTAAGATTGGAACCAATTTAAAGAAATACCTCGAAAATGTTGTGACTTACACAATCAAAAGCTTTGGCGTAGTCACAAAAAACGGTGGCAGTATGAAGATTATTGTTCAGTGCTTGATAAATCTCATGTAGTACAGAAAACATGGCATCAGTGGTGCATTTATTATTTAAAAAGCCCAACTGATTTTGTGATAAAATGTTGTTTTCAACTAGAAAGGACATAAGTCGGGCTTTTATGAGTCTCTCAATAATTTTGAAGAGTACCGGTAGTAGTGCAATAGGTCTATAATTGCAGGTATTAGATATTTCACCACCCTTATGAACAGGAATAATGATTGCTGTCTTCAGGCACTCTGGAAATTTACCTTTTTCAAAAGAATCATTAATTAGTGAGGTGAGGACTTCTAACACATTTTCTGGAAGATTATAAAAAATTTTTATCGATAGACCATCAGTACTACAGGAAGATTTGCTTTTGATACTATTGATTGTTTGGATCAGTTCAGATTTATTCACTGGTTTTATAAAGAACGAATTCGAGACCTTTCTTGAATTAGGGAGATAGGAAATGGGATCTTGTTGTGGCAAAATAGTTGATGTAATATTTTTACTCACATTAACAAAGTATTCATTTAGATTTTCAGGGTCTGGAAGGGAAACTGTTTGAGCAGTGTGGGTTTTATTTCGAAGATCGTTTATTATGCACCAAGTTTCTTTTGCAACACTTTTAGGGCTTCCCAGACGGTTTTGGTAGTAGACTTTTTTAGCTAATTTTATAAGTTTAAGATAGGTTGCCCTGTACTTGGTGATATATTCAGTGATAGAGACGTTGGTAGTAAATTTCTTGATATAGAGAAGAGAACGCATATTCTTGGAAGATATTCCAGATATTCCATGGAAGAATTAGAGGAAATGCAATATTGAAGATACAGACAAGCTTATCTAAAAAATCACTGAAATTGTTTTCCACGTCCATAGCAGGAAATCGCCACTCAGAGGTTAAGCATAATTTTTGGAATTTACGAAAGTTCCGGGTGGAAAAAATCCTACCTAAACGTCGGGTTTTTAAGGAGGGTTTGCTGAAGATATTAAACTTCGTATAAACTGCTTCATGATCAGATAGTCCAGCATTAATAACTGTAGAGTGGACATCAAGGGGTGAGAAATCTGAGACAGTATAATCAATTATGGTAGATGAAGTTTTTGTAATCCTTGTAGGAAAATCAACGTGCATTGTTAAACCATACGATTCAAATATGTTGACCAAGGATATTTGTGTAGTACAAGCAGCAGCATAATCAATGTTAAAGTCCCCATATTAAATTTTTCTACTTTTATGGGGCAGGTCATCTAACAAATTTAGCAGGTTCTGAAAAAAGAGTTCCACGAAAGAGTCAGGTGATCTATAAATGCAAATAATATAAAGATTGAGATTCTTATTGTAAACTAAGGAAAACTCAAAGAAGGCTTCACTTAACAAAAAGTCATATTTTGTTACCAAAGAAAAATCATTACTCGTAGACAGAATTAGTGTCCCCCATAAGCTGAGCTTGGATGATCGTACCTAGCAATTGTGGTGTATTTATCTACAAAAAAGGCTCGTTGACTTCAAGCCAGTGCTCTGTAACCGCAACTACCGGGGGAAATCCTAATTCCTCTAGGAACAAAAACAATTAATCAGTATTCATCAAATGTAGATACATTTTTTAGATTAAAAAAAGATTCTCCGTTTTCGATAAAAATAAACAGTAGTGGAGAAGCATCATAAGTTGCAAAAACGGAGACAATTTGTGGCAGCAAACGCGGAATGTGATAAAGGTAAAACTGATAAAACTCTGGCTATGAAAACGAATACAAATTGATAAAATGAAAACATGAACAGCATAAAATACATGGACATGTCAAAAAAATAAAAATAAGCATAACATTTTTCGTAAAAGAGAAGCGTGGAACAATCAGAGCATAACTGGTAAAGAAATAGAACTATTGTAGGAGTTTGAGGCAGCAGAATTAAGTATAGTATCAATACGAGAGTCCACGAGAGAAGGATGAGGAATAGTAAACATATAAAATAATCATACCTTAATATGTATACTATTTGTCGTATTCCCACCTCGGCTCACTATAATCCTATAGTCTTTTATGATACCCTAGGTATATTTTGAAAACGTCCCAGGTCGGCTCGAAGTTTAACAGGTAGGGCTTAGTACCCCATTAGTAGGTATAATAATAATTTTATCTTGGAATTATAAATTAGGGAAAATATAACCTCAATCTACCTTCAATATTGTACAGAAATTTTGGGTTCTTTACGAATTTAAGAAACAGTTTCTCTTGGTTGGAAATGTTGGTCATGGAATCGATTTCGCTACTGATACATAGGATAAATCTTGGTTAGATGTTTGAGACATATTGACTGTTTAGATACCTATCTGTTACGACACTACTCATGTAGTCAAAAACAATTATTTCTGGTTGAAGGTACACCAATGTCACTATTTTTGCACTATGTTTTACAAAGCACGACAAAATACAGAACGATGTTACTCGCTCGACACCTCGTAGTGGAATCAATTTATCTTTCAGTTAACTACTAGTTCAGTATTCAGACAAAATATAATATAATGACATCCTCCAAAGAGGAAAATTATTATTGGTGTGTGAACGTTATAAATTTACAGAACAAAAACGAAAATTAGCTTCAGGTGAAACAAAGTCAAGATGTGTAAGGGATAATTGCAAAGCTTTCAGCAAAACAATTGGAGAAAATATTACAATTACAAAACAAACAGTAAAACAATGTAAAAACAATTTGAAGATCTATTAATGAATAAGACTAAGATGACATTAATGGAGAACAAGATTATATACTCAAATGTAAGAAAGAAAACTCAATAAATTAGGAAGAACTAAAACAAGCAATAAAAACGTTATCGGATGGAAAAACACAGAGTGGACAGAATAACAGCAGAAATAAAAAATACAGGACAAAAAGAACAAATATTATTACAAATAATTAACTAAATATACGAAAATGAAGATATCCCGAAAGGTTGAAAAGTATCAACATTTGCTAGCAATTTGGTACTAATTTCAAAAACATTAAAATAATCTGGAAATATGGAAATAACTAGATTAAAACGAAATTAAGGTAAATTTTAACAAAATAAATGTTATAGAGATAGGAGAGAAAAGATATGAACTTAAATTGTAGCGTTTGAAAAAACTCCAACATTAATTTAAAATCCCAATTCCCAAAAAGAATGTCCATTTTTTAAATTTATTTTGTGAAGTTGAATATCATCAAAAATATCCCAAGCCGTCCCTGTATACAGCCATTAAGTATTGCACAACATTTCAATGTGTTACAATTTATAAGAAGTGTTGATGCGTAGATGAATTTTCTAGAAGAAATGTTGAACCGAAAGTGACGTGAGTTTGTCATGTAAGCATCCCTAAGGATCAAAATCGCTCGGTACTTCGTCGTACTTTTCCCTATCTGTAGCTTCAGAGCGAAGCGCAGATCAGTCCAGCTTTATGTCCCGAGGTGATAGCGTCTTCTCCTCGGCTGGTACTCACTTGAAAAAGGGCGTAGCCCCTTTTGTTCCTCGCCGGTAATAAGCATAGAATGGTCGTTTTAGAAGTTAAGAAGATCTAGAGTGAGTGCACGATGATTTTTCTGCCCCATAGTGGATTTGTATGGTAGAATTTTGTGCTCTCATACTCTGGTTGAGTTGTGACGCAGTTCTATAAGCCGGCATTGTGTAGAAGTCTTTGTTTGTTCCTGTCCCTATGCAAGTTCCAGTTGATTGCCCTGAAAAGTTTCAATTTCCCAGAAGAGCCCCCTTTGTGATTTGTGTATGGAATGCCTACCCCACACCCCACCCTCCAGTGATTGCCCTGAAATTGAAGAAAGAAGCCATGTCCTCCCCCTGCCCCCTGCCTCAGTTCGATGACCCTGTTTGTTGATGAACCCCTCCCCTGTAGTTTGTGACTGTGACGAATAGTTTTTTTTTGTTTTTAAGTTTTAGAGTAGAAGAAAAAGAATGTGGCATAGAAGCCAGTATTGAGATAAAGTTACCTAGTATAACCCCAAACGAGGAATCTGAGAGGAATGTCTCCCCATTTGGTACCCCATAAGAGAAGAAAATGTCTTAGTAAGTACCCAAATATGAACCAGAGGATTTGTTTCGAACGGCGTCCTGTTTTTTAAATAGTAGAAAGATCCTCTAGTCTGAGTAAGTACCCTTTGTATTTGGTTATGGTAGTTTAGTCATCTTAACACCCCTTCACCCTCCCTAACGAATCTACGACCTAGCTCCCGCACAGCAAATGAGCTGCCGTCCCGCAACGAGGCTTTATGTGTCTGCTTCTTCTTCTTTAGCCCCATTCTTACCCCCCAGTATCTCTATAGATAGTCTTTCCTTGTTCCCATATGAGCAGACATGTTAAATGCTTCAAAATTACAAATTGAAGAAACAGAAATAGATCAACTTAAAGCTTTTGCATAATTAGGAATAATAATAGAATAAACAGGATTTCTAGAAGCAGAAATCAACAGTAGAGTTGACAAAACGCTACAACTCTATCATACAAATATTACAATGAATACAAAAATTATCAGCAAATAAATATTACGAAACACCAAAATGAAAGTCTTTAAAGCACTTTATAGGACTGTTAAAAAGAGTTTAAGGCGCTACCAAAATTTAATAAGGAACACGGGTGTCCAATAATAAATATTCAGAATTCATATTCGATATTGAACAGAATTATTTTATCACCCAGTAGACCGCACGAATTTATTTATTTTATATTCACGCACGTAGATTAATTAGTTTAAATACAAATTGGTCAATTATCAACAATATAATTTGGAAATGTCACGAAACTGCTGACAAAAGTAGAATTATTTACCTTAATTAGATATACAAATCACGGGGGACTAGCGTCACCTATGACCCAATTTAAGCTTCTATAAAACTAGGCTCTTGGGCCTAGAAAGAGAGTTCTCATTCAGTCTTCAGCTAATCGCGTATCAATTATCAGTTACAGTGTTCGGCGGTTCTCCCGGGATTGAAATATATCCTTGTGTTCGTCTATATCAATAAACGTATTTATCGCTACTCACGTCTTTTACATCCTACGTAATTACACATGGTCCTTCGAGCCGGATCTCATTCAGTCTTCAGCTAATCGCGTATCATTTATCAGTTACAGTGTTCGGCGGTTCTCCCGGGATTGAAATATATCCTTGTCTTCGTCTATATCAATAAACGTATTTATCGCTACTCACGTCTTTTACATCCTACGTATTTAAACATGGTCCTTATCGAGAAAAAAAGGAGGCCTACAAGTACAGTCCACACCAATCGAAATCAGTAGCAAATAGACGACACTAGGCCCGGGAGAACAGAACCAGAAAACTACAGGTCAGAAGCCGTATCCAGAAAAATACAGGTCAGAAGCCGTATCCAGAAAACTACAGGTCAGAAGCCGTATCCAGAAAAATAACGGTCAGAAGCCGTAACCAGAAAAATACAGGTCAGAAGCCGTATCCAGAAAAATAACGGTCAGAAGCCGTAACCAGAAAAATACAGGTCAGAAGCCGTATCCAGAAAAATAACGGTCAGAAGCCGTAACCAGAAAAATACAGGTCAGAAGCCGTATCCAGAAAAATAACGGTCAGAAGCCGTAACCAGAAAAATACAGGTCAGAAGCCGTATCCAGGAAACTACAGGTCAGAAGCCGTATCCAGAAAAATACAGGTCAGAAGCCGTATCCAGAAAACTACAGGCCAGAAGCCGTATCCAGAAAAATACAGGTCAGAAGCCGTATCCAGAAAAATACAGGTCAGAAGCCGTAACCAGAAAACTACAGGCCAGAAGCCGTATCCAGAAAACTACAGGCCAGAAGCCGTACCCAGAAGAGTTACTGCAGATCCAGAAAGAAAACTGCAGGTCAGAGGGCATATCCAGGTGCGCATGCAGAGCCAGTCCAGAAACATAAAAAAGAAAAAAAAACCGTAAGTTTTTGAACAAATTAACATTTTTCCAACTATTTCGTATCGTATAACGCAATATTCTTTCCAATTTTAAACCGAATTATTCGACCTATACATATTTACAAAAATTTTAGTGCATTCTATACAATAGTTGCCATTCAAATAAATTTAAATATTTACTAACTATTTACTCTTTTATTTTTGTTAACTATATTTGCCTATATTTATTTATTGATTCTAACTATATTTGCCTTATATATTAACTATACGTAGCCCTACAAATATTTACTACCTACCTATTTCTTTATGTTACAAGTTGATAAAGAAAAAACATTATACCCTAATAATTTCATAGTGCTTGGTATTTCATTTACATAATTTTAGATCGCATTATTTTAAATACTCATCGTAATACAGAGGTTGTATTCTTATTATTCTATTTATAACGGTGCAACATAATACTTTGATTGACATTAACCCACATATAACACTGACCTACAGATAAATAAGCAAACCTCAGCAAGGTCTACAGAATTACTATTTACGATTCAGCAAAAGGTGAATCACAGTAAATTGAAAATATAAATAGTTACGAAAAATACGGTAAAAACATTTATTACTGCATAAAATAGAAAGTACGTGGATTTAAACATGGAAGCGTTACAGAACAAGCAAGCTGAGCTTGGAGGAGAGATTTCTAAACAGGTGTCGTCTCTTAAGAGAGACCCTGGATCTCGCAAGAATCAACAATACATTAAAGAGCGTCAGGATAGATTAGAGGATTATTGGACAAGGTTTGGGCATAACCACGAGAAATTATTAGATAGCGGAGTAACGAAAGACAAGTACTTCGAAACAAAATACTACGAGCAGGTTTTTAAGACATATATTGAGGGAAAAACCCTATTGGAAGAATATGGAAGAATATTGAAAAGAGGAAAGACAACAAAAGGAAAGGAGATACAAATAAGAAAACAAAAAATCGAGGAATTATTACAAGAATATGAACAGGAGTTGCAGTACGATGAAGAACTGCAAGCAGAATTGAAAGAACACATGGAGAAAATAAACACACTCATCATAGAAGCAACAGTAAATGATGAGCTAGACGTTATAGACAGTGACGAAGTAGAGAGGATAGATCAGCTAAGGAGGAAGGTCAGGGAAACGATAAAGAAAATGCGGCCTGCAATGCAACGACCAAACAGCACACAGAGAAGAGAGGGAGTAACATTACCGCAGGTAAAAATCCCTGTGTATGAAGGAAGATATGAAACGTGGAGAACTTTCCACGATCTGTTTACAAAGGTAATACATGAAAACGAACAGTTGTCGAGAGCAGAGAAGATGCAGTACCTCAAAACACAAGTAAGAGGGGAAGCCCACAGGATGATACAACACTTGCACATATCCGAAGCCAACTACGAAGTGGCATGGAACATGTTAAAGGAAAGATATGAGAATCCGAGGATGATACTGTTTAAACTAATAGACAGGATGTTACTAGCACAGGAAGTAAAGGATTCTTCCGCTAGAGCACTGAAATCACTACATGACACCTTCCATGAGTGCCTGGAAGCCATAGGAGGGTTGGGAACAGACACGGAAGCGTGGAGCCCATTGATAGCGCGAATTAGCATAACAAAATGGGACAATGAGACAAGGAGACTATACGAAAACCACAGCGCAGACAGTAGAGAGATACCGACGTTCAAGTCAACACAAACGTTTCTACAGCGACGATTCCAAACACTGGAACTGCTGGAGCCAGAAAAGAGACAAGAGAAACAAGGAGGAACGGGTAAGAAAACAAGAATGGGTTGCGTGATATGCAACGGAGATCACGGAGTACCATACTGCAGAGAATTTCTGGAACTCAAGGTAAAAGACCGGAACAGGATAATACGAGAAAAAGAATGGTGTGCGAATTGTCTAGCACATAAGAAGGAGAAACAATGCTTTTCACAGGTTAGGTGCAAACACTGTGGCGGAGACCACCACCAAACGTTGCATTATGAAACAGGAAACACAGGCAACAGAAGAAACACAAACGAAACAAGAGGAGAACAAATACAGGAAAGAAATGGAAGAGAATCAAACAGTAGAAGAAACGGGTACCAATCGGACAGGTACAGAGGAGGAAATAATTATTCCAACAACGCCAGAGAACAAAATAACGGAAGACGAGACAATACGCAAGGGAACAATGGGCAAAGAAACAACAACACACAGCAAAGAGGACAGAACTCAGTTAACTGTGCAAGCCATAAGGAAGGTGAAGCATTACTAGCCACAGCAGTGGTACGCGTAAGGGATGCGAATGGAGAGCCTCACATAATGAGAGCATTGATCGACCAAGGGTCACAATGTGCATTTATAACGGAACAAGCGGCGACGGCGCTAGGAACAAAAAGGCAGCCAATACAGGCGACCATATCCGGAATAGGCTCGTCAGGGGAAAAGACAGCCAACTGGAGTATGAAACTATTGATCGGAAATCATTACCAAAGTGACTTCGAGATGGAAATAGAGGCACTGGTACTACCGAAAATAACAAGGGATTTACCGGAACAGGACATAGTCCTACAGGATTACAACGAGAAGAATGTGCTACTGGCAGACCCAAGATACTACAGGGTAGGAAAAATAGACTTATTGCTAGGAGTAAAAGAATATAGTTACATATTGACAGAAGGGATGCACAGAAGAAGTAATGGACTACTAAGTCAAAACACCAAACTAGGATGGATAATTTCGGGGATAGCGAAAGAAAGGGAGACTACTAAAGCAGAAGTATGCTGTATGATATCCAGACAAGAAATGGACATACAAATAAAGAAATTCTGGGAATTAGAAGAAGTGAATCAAGAAACAAGTTTATCAGTAGAAGAGCAAGAATGTGAAGAAATGTATCGTCAGACAGTAAAAAGAAATGAAGAAGGTAGATACGAAGTGAGAATTCCGTTTAAGGAAGACGTCACAAAGTTAGGAGAATCTAAGCAGCAGGCATTCGCCAGATTGATGCAACTTGAAAGGACGTTCACAAAAGACAAACAGTTAGAAACGAATTACAGACAATTCATGGAAGATTATGAA
The DNA here is from genome assembly GCF_917563875.1 of Diabrotica virgifera virgifera. NCBI lineage: Eukaryota > Metazoa > Arthropoda > Insecta > Coleoptera > Chrysomelidae > Diabrotica > Diabrotica virgifera. The sequence continues at coordinate 215,744,012 of NC_065444.1, forward strand.
AACCAAGGTCATATGGCAATAGCGGAAGTCCAGGGGGAGGTTACTACCTACCTCATCATCCAGTGAGAAAGGAGGACAGCACTACAACAAAAATAAGAGCCGTGTTTGATGCATCAAGTAAAAGCTCATCAACAGTAAGCCTAAATGATATTATGCACACGGGGCCAAAATTACAACAGGATTTGACAGATATACTATTGAGATGGAGATCCCATAAGGTAGCATACTCAGCGGATCTGGAGAAAATGTTTAGACAGATCAGAATGGCAGAAGAAGACCAAATGTATCAAAAAATACTCTGGAGAAAGAACACAAAGGATCCAGTGCAAGAATATAAATTGAAGACGGTGACATACGGCACGGCCGCAGCACCATTTTTAGCATTAAGAACAATACAACAGTTACAAGAGGATGAAGGAGGGAATTTCCCTACAGCAGCGAAAATAATAAAAGAAAATATGTATGTAGACGATATATTAGGAGGAGCGGAGACGTTAAAAGAGGCAGAAGCAGCCCAAAAGGAACTAATACAAATTTTTAAGAAAGGTGGATTTACACTTAGAAAATGGTTGAGCAACGAAGAAAAAATAATGGAAAACGTACCGGAAGAAATGAGGAATGTAGACTCAAAAGCATTCAAGCAAGAAGAAATACGAAAGATGTTAGGAATACATTGGTCACCCAAAGAAGATACAATCAGATTCAAGATAGAAATAACGACGACAAAGAAAATAACGAAAAGACACATACTGTCAGAAGTAGCAAAACTATATGACCCATTAGGATGGATAGCACCAGTAGTAATTCAGGCGAAAATGTTCATACAAGAACTTTGGGAGCAAAAGACCAGTTGGGACAAAGAATTAACTAGCGCGCAACAAAGCCGGTGGAAAGCATATCAGGCACAATTAATAAATCTTGAGAGAATAACATTATCCAGGTGGAACAATTTAAATAAAACAAACAGAGTAGAACTACATGGATTCGCAGATGCGTCTCTGAAAGGATATGGAGCGGTTATTTATTCCCCGGAAATTAAAACAAATCTATTGATAGCAAAATCTAAAGTCGCACCATTGAAAGGGAAAACGACATTACCAAGATTGGAATTGTGTGCCGCGGTACTATTAGCAAATTTAATGAAGAAAACCCTACAAGCATTGAACAGGGAGAACATGGCAATATATGCATGGTCGGACTCAACAATAACCCTGGCTTGGATAAAGGGATCATCAAAAAGATGGAAAATGTTCGTCGCCAACAGAGTAGAGGAGATAAAAGGAGTTATAGCGCCAGAAAATTGGCATAAAGTGGATACGAAAGAAAACCCAGCGGACATCCTCTCACGTGGAAGTACCGCTTCAGAGTTATTAGAAGCAGAGTTATGGTGGAAGGGACCAACTTGGCTAACGAGTAAAAAAGCACTGAGGTTACCGGCAGAGGATATACCTGAAACAAATGAGGAGGAAGTCAAAACGAAAGTAACGACGCACATGGTAACGATAAAGGAAGACATATGCGAGAGATTCTCGAATTTAGAAAAAATGAGAAGAGTGGTATCATATTGTATGAGATTTGCAAACAACTGCAGAAAGAAGGACAAAACTCAAGGACAACTTACAGTCCGAGAATTAGAGGAAACATTGTTAAAAGTGATAAAACTCACACAAATTAACAACTTCAAGCTAGAAATAAATAAACTGGAAAAGAAACAGCAACTAGACAGGAAAAACAAATTAGCATCATTGGTACCGTTCCTGGATAAACACGGGATTCTAAGAGTCACCGGAAGGCTAAGGCACACGAAGCCACAGTACGCGGAAAAACATCCTATAATTTTACCTAAGGACAGCGCATTAACAAAGTTAATTATATCGGACAGTCATACAAAAAATCTACATAGCGGACTACAACAGACATTACAAAACATAAAGAGGAAATATTGGATAATAAACGGAAGAAGAACCGTGAAAAGTCAGTTAACTAAATGTATAAAGTGTAGGAGGTATAAAGGACAAGTAGCACAACAGTTAATGGGAGACCTGCCGGAGGACAGAGTGAACCCGAGTCATCCTTTCACGAATACAGGGATAGATTACGCCGGGCCGATAAAAATAAGTACTACGAAAGGCAGAGGACAAAGGAGTTATAAAGGATACATTGCAGTATTTGTGTGTCTGTCAACAAAGGCAGTACATCTTGAGGTAGTAAGTGATATGTCTACAGATGCATTTATTGCGGCGTTCAAAAGATTTACGGCACGCAGAGGACAGTGCGTCAACATTTACAGTGATAACGGAACCACATTCGTAGGAACGGCAAACTTACTAAAAAAAGAAAATCAAAACCTAGAGGACGAGATAAAACAAGGATTAATTGCACTAGGCACCCAGTGGCACGTCATACCTGCATATGCGCCACACTTCGGAGGATTGTGGGAAAGCGCCGTGCGAATAATGAAATATCATCTGAAAAGAATCATAGGGGAAACAGTACTGACATATGAAGAACTGAGTACGGTGCTAACACAAATAGAAGCCTGTATGAATTCGAGACCATTATGTGAATCATCAGAAGACCCAGAAGGAAAAATAGCAATCACACCAGCTCACTTCCTTATAGGGAAAGAAATTGTATCACCGAATCGGGAAGAAGAGCTCACGACGTACTTGAAGATGTCAGCAAGGTGGCGAATATTGGAAAAAATAAAAAGGGATTTTTGGAAGATTTGGAGGCAAGAGTACCTGCAACAGTTACAACAAAGGAATAAATGGCATAAAACACACCCAAACATAAATAAATGGCATAAAACACTAAAAAAAAAGAAGAAATAGTCATAATTAAGGAAGAGGATACACCTCCAGGTAGATGGCCACTAGCAAGGGTAATAGAAACACACCCTGGAGCGGAGGGATTAACCAGAGTAGTGTCAGTGAGAAAGGCAAACGGGAAAATAACAAAAAGACCTATACATAAGCTGATAAAATTAGAAGAAGAGAAACAGGAAAAACCAAAGAATTCATCAGGATCAAGATGGAAGAAAATATTAATCGCAATAATGTTTTTAACACTATTGAAACCCATGAATGCCGAACTGTATAAAATATATAATCCGGAACCAGGGTTATTTACTGAAGACCTTGGAGAGGTTTACATAGATCGAGGAACAATCCGAATAAAAGTGCTAATCGAAAAAGGAAGAGTTCAAAAGGAGCATCAACTGATAGGAAGTATGATACAAGGCATACGGGATCTGTGCCAAGAGACAAAAATCGTAAATTGTAAGGAGATAATAGGGAAGTTAGAGGAAGGACAAAGGAAGGCGGAGTCAATAAGTGAAGCGTTGACAGTAGAAATAAAAGGAAGAGAAAAAAGAGGAATATTAGGCACAATATTAACCTCCATATTTGGAGTGAACGACGAAGCCTATAGTGACATTGAGACACTAGACAAAAACCAGAGAGAATTAATAAAGGGGTCACAGCATCAGGCAAAGATAATGTTAGAGACAATAACGTCAATAAACCACACGGAGATGAGGATAAATGAACAGATGAACAAGTTTAACAAAGCACTACTCACAGGCCTACAAGAAATATCAAAAGGACTCAATGAAGTAGAAGACAAAGCATTAAGACTAGAAACCGAATATAGCACGTTACGAATACAAACCATAGCATTACAAGTTACGGAGTTCATAAACGAATATATTCAATTTTACGAGGGAATATTAAACCTGCACTACAACCACGGCCATTTCGTTGATATAATAAAGCCGGGTCAAATAACCAAGTTAATAGAAAGAGCGGGGAAGATACTACCACAAGGAGTGGAAATACGACGACAACCCATTATAGAAACAGAGGTCAGCCATGACGACAAGTATATAAAGGTCATCGGCTACTTCATAGTGACAGGGAGAAATAATTACAGCATGCTCAAGATCACCGCGATACCACTTAAGGTCGAGGGGTCAGTGTTGCATTCGTTTGTCGCCCCAAGAAATCTACTGATTGTAGATTATAACACTCTCCACTACTTCGAATTGACCGCAGAAGATAAAGCAAGATGCTTACAGCTGGCACGGGCACAGATAGCGTGCTCTCCAACGGCCGTAATGAACATGGATACCAAACCAAACTGTATACTGGAAGAAATTTATGAGCGATCTAAGAATAGCACATGTCCAGTGGTTACCCGGGCCATACATCAAGCTCAGTGGAGTAAGATGGGTACACCCAACCTTTGGTTAATAATCACACCGATTCCGATACACCTGTCCATTATCTGTGATGGAAATCGGAACGAAAGAGTTCTGGAGCGAGTCTCATTTCTGAAACTCTCGCCCCGATGCATCGCCCAAACGAAAAACATTACATTACTCCCCACTAGCAGCGGGGTGGAGACAGCGATAACCAGCTACCTGAAGACTCCGATCACTCCTGTAGCGCAGTTGCTGACGATGCCAAGACATCTGTTAAATACGATTCAACCCACACACATTAACACACAAGGCGATGAATTCCGTACTATACTATTGGACGAAGAAAGTCTGGAGCAAGAAGTAGCGCATACGCCCTGGCGAAAGATACATGAGTCACATTGGACTTATTTAACGGCCACCGGGGTCATTACTTCGATTGTGGTGATTGGTCTGCTCATATTGTGGAGATACTGTCCTGGTATACGAAAATGTCGCTCAGGCAAAGCACTTAGGCAGACACCCGACCACGAGGTAACTTCTTTAGCTCGTAACCGGAAAGACGCCTCCCCGTCGACTTCCAAAGCCGACATCCCCCTCAACACTTTTTCATCTAGTAGTCCCAATTTTGATCTAAATATAGAGTCGGACGGTGAAAGCTAAGTTAACAGTTGGAAAAATATTGATTATTCTTAAACTACTTATTAATAAATTATGTATGTTGTCATATTGGAGATATGGTTGTTATATTTTATATTTATGTTATACTTGTAAACCTCGAACACTGATACTTGGGACAGCTTCCGGCGGGCAGTATGTCCAATAATAAATATTCAGAATTCATATTCGATATTGAACAGAATTATTTTATCACCCAGTAGACCGCACGAATTTATTTATTTTATATTCACGCACGTAGATTAATTAGTTTAGATACAAATTGGTCAATTATCAACAATATAATTTGGAAATGTCACGAAACTGCTGACAAAAGTAGAATTATTTACCTTAATTAGATATACAAATCACGGGGGACTAGCGTCACCTATGACCCAATTTAAGCTTCTATAAAACTAGGCTCTTGGGCCTAGAAAGAGAGTTCTCATTCAGTCTTCAGCTAATCGCGTATCAATTATCAGTTACAGTGTTCGGCGGTTCTCCCGGGATTGAAATATATCCTTGTGTTCGTCTATATCAATAAACGTATTTATCGCTACTCACGTCTTTTACATCCTACGTAATTACACACGGGTATAAGGAACGAACTGAAAATACAATCCAAGCTGAGTTGGTGGGGCGGGATGAAAGATCGCTTTAAAAACTGTTCAGAAACAGAAGAGGAATTTTTCTCAGAGGACGATAAAATAAGGAATGAGACTACATTAAGAGAAACTGGAGTTCAGGATGTGGTAAGCTGGACACGGTCAATGCGCCGTAAATGAAGACATCATGTCAACAGAGTGGACCCAGGAAGATCTTGATCCTATTCCTAGCAGAGATTTTCTAATCAGTGCAAATTGCTATGTTTATATTTCAATTTTTATTCTGTATTTTGAGCGATTCCAAAAATCACTAATAAGTGACTCGATAATAACTAGCTTCGCTGGGGTTATGTTGCAGCAAACATAAAACAATAGGTAACTATTTTTATCTTTGTATAGGCGTCATAGATAGACTAGTACAATTTTTGATAGAACAAGTTCCAGGAGTGTAGATTTTATGATTTCTCTTAAATATTTCATCATAGTCTAGGCTGATTATCGGAGAATAGGCCATTTTTGGGAAAAGTTATTTACCAGCAATTTTGTTGCTGGAATTGAATCTTATTATTGTATGTATTAATAATATAGATATGCAAAGTCCGCAGATAGTGTGCTACTTTTTTTATAAACAAAATTGCGCCCGAAAATCGTGTTTTTTTCAATTTTTGCTCTATAACTCCAAATATTTTAACTTTAGACCAAAAACACCCAAATAAAAATTCACCGCAATTAAATTCTGCATAGAGACGTGTTTTTTCCGATTTACTTTGACAAAAACTTTCCCCGGAAAAAGCGGGATTTTCCAACAAAATCTTTAATTTTCAACTAAACTAGATAAACAACTTTTAGATAAGTAGTTGTTAATCAATAATTAAATAACTTGGTAACGTAAAAGCCCTTTCCGTATATATTATCATTCCAGAAGCCGAATTTACGGTCGCTATAATAACGACAATAATTATGATGCATAAGAATAACTATGATTTTTTCATGAAAAGACACTATATCTATCTAATGTACTTTACAGAATTGAAATTAGACTATTTAAGCGGCCTCAGGAATATGTTAAAGTTATAAACAACTTTTTGGCTTATAAACAAATAGAATATCTCGGGAAATATTATACTAAATTAAATTGTGAAAACGGTATTCGAAAGTCAGTAGCAGGACGCTTCTTTTAAAAGAAAAAACGTTTAATTATGATGAGTGGTTCCTGAGATACAATCGGTCAAAGTTGACCGAAATTTACGGCAAAGATATAAACAATGGGATCATAGTTTTCAAACCATCACCTTTTTATTTTTGTCCTCTTTCTCCGCACCAATTTTCATATTTTTATAATCCTCATAACATATATTATTATAATAAAAACTACATACAACATACTACATTTCTCCGCACCAATTTTCATATTTTTATAATCCTCATAACATATATTATTATAATAAAAACTACATACAAAAATACATACAATAATAAGATTCGATTCCAGCAATAAAATTGCTGGTAAACAACTTTTCCTTGTATTTTGCTAATTAGCCCAGAGTATCATGTTTTTGTCAAACTTGACTTATTACAAAAACTAAGATTTGTGTTTCATACCTGTTATTCCTTATATTTAACCTACATTCTGGCTAGGAAAGTTTATCGGTAATACTACTGTTGTTTATCTAAATGCGAATTCGAAAACCAATTTATTTTCAACCTCGACTTATTTATAATATTCAAAATAAACGAAATTTTACTACCTACGATTTACTACGAGTTTTATAGGTGCATGATTTTTCAAAACTATGCAAACTGCATATACAAGTGTATGAATGATCTAACAAAATCTTCTCCTTATTTATTTTTAAAAAGATCCTCTAAAATTTGAAGCGCTTGCTTCACATTATTTATTTTTACATTACGTTTGATTTCACTTAGCTAAGATGAAACCGAATTTTTATTCTGGCTTTTCGGAAAATGTATAATATGAAACTTGCATAAAATTTTAAATTAAAAAAATTGATATAAATCCCAACAGAACATAATTTAAAATATACAGGGTGGTCCTTAAGTAATTGTACAAAAAGAAAGAGTAGATTCTACACTCTAAAATATTACGATTTAACCCAACTTACTGTAATAAAATGTTGATATTAAGAAAGATACAGGGTGGTAAAGTTGAAATTTAAAATTTAATTTTTCGCAATAACTTTCATGTTTATGGAGATTTATTTACAAAAATTTTTAAGTAGAGGCTTTGAGTATGAGGAATTATAATTTGATGCATAATTTTGATGTATCTCGTAGAGGACGCCACATATGCCACATATTTGACATAAATTTGAGCTTAACTTTTTTGCTCTTCGAGTTAACACAATTTTTCTGATAAAATATTAAAGATACGATATTTCAACAAAGAAAGATATACTTGTTAATAGCTTCAAAACCGAACAGTTTTCGAGATAATCGCATTTTACAAATCAGCTGCATAACTCTGTTTAACGCAATTATTCCAGGCAACGAATGAAAAATAGAAAAAAACATCAATACTTATAAATTTTGGTATGGAAAATCTTCAACTAAAGTTGATAGTTTCCAAAACATAGTATACGCCATTATTTTTTACATGCATCTTTAAGATAATAATAATCTGTTATTGGAATCAGCTACAAAATTGTGATATTTGTGCGTTAAAGCACTGAATACCTGATAAATGCTTCATCTAGAGCCAGTTTGGATGTAATCATTAGACAACCCAATTCTTATTTAATTCATTACGGCAAATTTTAACATAGTAGGCTGATATCACGAATGATTTTGACAACTTAAAATAAGTATTGTTTCATTAACATAGCAGGCTGATGTCAGTAATAATGTTGACAACTTCAAATAAGTATTGTGTCAATCAATGAGTGACTTTTGTAATATTTAGTTTATTTTGGTTTATTAAACAAAAGCAGAAAATGTCGATGCATAATAATTTTTCAAATATCGGTATGAGAGATACAGGAGCGTCATTTGAAATTTTGTTTGGGGGGGCAAGCACTATATATACAATACATTATATATGATGTTATGATTAATATTGATGTATTTTTTGTAAATTTCAGTCATTTTTTAGGGCCAGGGGGGGGCAAATGCCCCCCTGGACGCCCAAATGACGCCCCTGGAGAGATATGATTGCTATTTATTGTCAGCAATATTTTAACGGGCGTGCAGCGAAAAGGGAATATTTAAGACGATACCCAGACAGGCTGCAACCTAATCACCAAACATTTCAACATCTATTTCGGAATTTAGGCGAAAGTGTTTAATTTCGTCCTAAACGTGATAATTTAGGCCGACCGAAAATGATTACGCCTGATCAAGAAGATGGAGTAATGGTTCGCGTTGACGATGATTCTCAAGTAAGTACACGACGTTTATCTTTAGCGTTAGGAATCAGCAAAACTGCAATTTTAAAAATCCTACACCGCGAGCATTTTCACCCTTACCACTTTACACCTGTACAAAATCTATTGCCAACAGATTTACCTTTAAGATGCAGATTTGCACATGATATCCGAGACAGGAAAAATCTTGACCACTCCTTCGTCGATAGAATATTATTTACGGACGAAGCTACATTCACAGGCCATGGGATTTTTAATTTAAGGAACAATCATTCCTGAGATATTGACAATCTTCATGTTAAAAGAGAAAGGCATTTTCAACATGAATTCCAAATAAACGTAAGATGTGGAATCATTGGAAATCATTTTTTAGGGCCATGCGAGTTACCTCGTAATTTGAATGGTGATAACTATTTAAATTTTTTACAAAATAATTTTATTGATTTGCTGGAAGAATTGCCATTAAACTTAAGGCAAAATATGTGGTTCATGCAAGATGGCGCACCACCACATTATACGAGAGCAGTGAGAACATACCTAGATAACAACTTCCCTGAACGCTGGATTGGTCGTGGTAGTCATTTTCCTTGGCCACCACGTAGCCCAGAATCCCGCTCGATTTTGGTGTATGGGGAGCAATAAAACAACATGTCTACAAGAATGTCATAAACACTCGCAACCAACTTTGGGAAGAAATAAATGCTGCAGCTGTTTGTTTTCAACCAATGATACTGTTTAATGTGAGACGATCTTTTATGGAACGCATTGATAAATGCATTGAAGAAAATGGTGGACATATCGAACACTTACTTTGATAAAAAGTTTTATGTTATTCAGTTAAACTATTTCTTAATTTCAATTGAAAATAAAATATGATATTATTATGATTTTAATTTAATATGAAATGTTAGATACGAGGTATGTAAAATGTTCGATATCAAATCCAATAACAGATTATTAATTATCTTAATGATGTATGTAAAAAATAATAGCGTACTTATACTATTTTTCCTTTAATGTTTTGGAAACTATCAACTTTAGTTGAAGGTATTCCATACCAAAATTTATAAGTATTGATGTTTTTTTCTATTTTTCATTCGTTGCCTGGAATAATTGCGTTAAACAGAGTTATGCAGCTGATTTGTAAAATGCGATTATCTCGAAAACTGTTCGGTTTTGAAGCTATTAACAAGTATATCTTTCTTTGTTGAAATATCGTATCTTTAATATTTTATCAGAAAAATAGTGTTAACTCGAAGAGCCAAAAAGTTAAGCTCAAATTTATGTCAAATATGTGGCATATGTGGCGTCCTCTACGAGATACATCAAAATTATGCATCGAATTATAATTCCTCATACTCAAAACCTCTACTTATAAATTTTTGTAAATAAATCTCCATAAACATGAAAGATATTGCGAAAAATTAAATTTTAAATTTCAACTTTACCACCCTGTATATTTCTTAATATCAACATTAAATCGTAATATTTTAGAGTGTAGAATCTACTGTTTCTTTTTGTACAATTACCTAAGGACCACCCAAAAAGACCCCAATAAGGGTTACATCACATAAACAAAACGTTTTCGAATAAAAAATAATCCATCATCAGTATTAAAAGGCCAATAGCATGCATGCGTGAGCCACCAAAAAGTTAGAGTCCTGTGTTGCCCTTGGTAATATCCAGGAATATTTGTGTGTCCAGAAACTCTACCGACAAACGAAGACAGAAGATTCTTCAGATAATGCTAAGACAATTTAACCCTATTCACTTAGTCCGAAAATGCTTCCTAAGGGAGCTAGAGCTCTTTGAAGATGGCGTCTTGTAATGAGTTTTTCTTAAATACCTCCAGAACGCTTCTATTTAGAAAAACAAAAATTGGTACGCGTATTTACCTTCCAGAAATTAATCTATTTCATCGATTGCGAATTTTTAGTACCAATCATAGGCGTCCGTTTGGGGCAGGGCAACGGTTATTTTATCGCATAACTTTTTTGTCTTTAATTTTTAAGCATTTTTGACACTGTATTATTAAATTGTGAGGTATTCTAGTGCTAAAAGGTACTATTGTTTTAAGTCGTTAGGACACACCGTTTTCTAGAAAAATCGATTTGAAAATTTTTCGTTCTTTGAATGACAAAAAAAATAAAAAAAAACCTATTTAGAAAGACGAAAACTACTACATTTATTTATATTCCAGAGATGAATCGATTTCATTAATTGCAAATTTCTAGTATCGGTCATAGGCGTCTGTTTTGGGTAGGTCAACAGTTATTTTATAGCGTACCTTTTGTCCTTAATTTTTAAGCATTTTTGACACTAGATTATTAAATTATGAGGTATTCGAGTACTAAAAGTTACTCTTGCTTTAAGTAAAATACATGGTCTTTTTTTGAAAATTTTTTTCAATTTTTTTCAAATTCCAAAAACGAAAAACTTGCAAATCGATTTTTCTAGAAAACGGTGTGTCCTACCGACTTAAAGCAAGAGTAACTTTTAGTACTAGAATACCTCACAATTTAATAATCCAGTATCAAAAAGACTTAAAAGTTAAAGACAAAAAAGTTATGCGATAAAATAACCGTAGCCCTACCCAAAACGGACGCCTATGACCGGTACTAGAAATTTACAATCGATGGAATCGATTCATTTCTGGAAAGTAAATAAGCATACCAATTTTCGTTTTTATAAATAGAAGTGTTCTGGAGTTATTTGAGAAAAACTAATTGCATGACGCCATCTTCAAAGAGCTCTAGCTCCCTTAGGAAGCATTTTCGCACTAGGTGAATTGGGTTAAATTATCTTAAAATTATCTAAAAAATCTCCTGTCTTCGTTTGTCGGTAGAGTTTCTGGACACCCTGTATATGTAGTATCATTTAACATCTTGTAACTTTTAAAGGGTTTTTACTCATAACTTTTTGGTGGCTAACGCATGCATGCTATTGGCTTTTTAACACTGATGATGGATTATTTGTTAATCCGAAAACGTTTTGTTTATGTGATGTAAACCTTATTGGGGTCTTTTAAATATACCTTTTACAAAGGATCCAGTATTTTTTGTCATTTATGGTATACAGCCAGCTACAAGAATTTTATTTTCCTCGTGGATTTTTTTTAAGAATAAAAAATAAAAAGTATAAACAGTGGTTTTTGTCTTTTTTGTCCACTAAAAGCGATTAAAATCGAGAAAAATTTCAAATTATAGCAGCCAGTTCAAAGTGCACCCTCATTGGACGTGACGTCATATTGCTAGAATGTTCAAGTTAGGCGCTACTTACCTCATTCATTATGTTTTATTTTCGTTTACTTGTTGTAGTCGTTTTATGGTGTATGTATTTCAATTTTATATATCTTTAGAGAGTTACTGTGAACTACACAGAGTGGGCCAAAGAAAACAGTCCACCTCGATATTTGGCAGTATTTATTAGATTTTAATCATATCGCGCGTAAAGAAGTATAACTTCAAAAATTTCATTCCACATGCATATGCAATATTTTTGTCCGTGAGTATATATTATATTAAAATTATTTTCACACACATGAAGAGCTTGAGAATGGACTAAGTTGTTTTTAAAGTCCATTCAACGTTCATGGCAATCTAATATAGGGGAGTGCAATTAGAACGAAAACATGCATTGTTTCGGAAAAATTCAAACAAGCTTATATTTTTCTAAAACTTTTTTTATTAGTTTATCATATACATGTTAAAGTAAAAAGTTCTACTCGCAGATTTGGCCGCTAATTGTTTATTATTTGTTTAAACAATAATAATTGTTTTGTATAAATAATTTTAAAAATATCGATAAATTCATTATTTTACTTTGATCAAATATGTTTCTATTTTGTTTTTGATTATGCTGAATCCGAATATGGCATTGCAATTTGAAAATTCTTATACAGAAGCTCTTATACAGTGTGTCTGCGTACCTAGGAACCACATGGAAAACTTTTTTATTATCAATTTTACGAAAATAGTTATTCTTAATAAAATGCTCTGGATAGTCAAAAATCTAAAACTCAACCATCAGATATCAAATTTTATCAATTTTATACGAGTTATGTCAATAATATGAATTTCGTTAAAGAGTTAAGTACCTTTATATTCCAGAATATCAAAAAATGCTATTATGAAAAGTTGTTTGAAATTAGAAACTATGTCTAAATATACAATTACATCATTCTAATCGAAAAAAAATTTCAATTTTTTCTCAAATTACGGATACTCCTCATCATTTTATTACAATTATGATAACTATTTTATTATTACTTTTACGAAAAAAAAATTATTCTTCATAAAATGCTCTCCCTGGTCCAAAATCTAAGATACAACCATCAGATATCAAACTTTTTTAATTTTATACGAGGTATGTAAAAAATATGAATTTTTTTAAGAGTTAATTGCCTTTATTATTCACAATATTTTAATTAAAAGGATGTAATTAAACACTAAAACAAATTTTTTTAATTCCAAACAACTTTTCTTAATAACAATTTTCGATATTGTGAAAGGTAAAGGTACTTTACTCTTGAGTGAAATTCATATTTTTTGACATACCTCGTATAACATTAATTAAATTTGAGATTTGATGATTGCATCATAGATTATATGCGATGCAGAGTATTTTATAAAAAATAACTTTTTTTCGTAAAACTGATAATAAAAAAGTTATCAATAGGTTCCAAGTTACGCAGACATACTGTATAAGAGCTAAAAAAATTTTTTTGCTGAACATAAATTATTCTTGAAGCTTATTGTTAAATGTATTTTAGGTTTTACAGAAAAAAGTTTTGATCACTTTGTATAAACATTTTTTAGCTGGTAATTTTCGGTATACCGGGTGGTGAATTGGAAAACGGGCCATAGAAAACTCAATGTAAAATTCTAAACTGTTGAATTCCTGCTTCCCTATTTATTTTACATCAAAAGTCATAAGAAACTATTCGTAGAGGATTGAAATCTGTATTGAAAACAACTGTTAGGCAGGCCGCACATCAAAGAAACATGAAACGTAAATTACGTTTCATGGAAATAAACCACTGCTAAACAAATATATATCCGACCATTTATGAAACTCTCCGAAAATAAAAATGTGTCATGAGCATGAATCACACTCGTTTCATTGGTAGGCGGACTTTGAGATTTGTTTAGCAGTGTTTTCTTTTCATGAAACATGTTTTTCCACCTACCTCTACCGAAAGTATACTTTTCCGGACCTGATTGTAGGGAGCAAAGTTGTACTTTTCCTCCCTAGGGAGGAAAATATTTTTCCTCCCTAGGGAGGAAAAGTAAAAGTGACGTCATGGTATTTCATTCATGAAATGTAACTTATTGACGCCCTGTACAATATCTATTTTCTATTACGTAAGTTTCTATACATTTTAACGTTTATTTATAAAACACTCTGTATTTTGCAGAATGGTAAAAAACAGTAAATTGTTATTTTGATTTAACAATGTTTACATTATTAATTTGACTTATATTTGACAGTTGACAGTTATATTGTACGTACTTGTTAGTTTTAGTTCTAATAAATTTTGTTGGTTAGTTACATAAATAAATTAAGTAAAAATGAAAAAATGACTTGTTATTTGAGGAAGGTGGAAAAACCATATGTATAACATGGGAGTAAAGTGCCTTTTCCTCCCTTGAATGATTACTGCCCTCCGCTACGCGTCGGGCAGTAAACTTCATTCTCGGGAGGAAAAGTAGCACTTTCCTCCCTTGTTATACAAATAGCTATTTCGCTTCATGTTTCATGTTTTTCGTTTCATGTTTCTTTGGTGTGCGGCTTGGCTTAAAATTGTTCTACGAACAATAATTATTCAAAATTTTGTAAAAATATAATACAATTTGTGGAGTAATACGCCAAAATTATGCCACACACAGTGCAATAATGTGTATAAGGTTGCATTTGGTGACAATGAAGTTACTATATTAACAATTTGGACTGTCAATTTTTTATTTATTTTATCATTTATTGTTTAAAACACAATAAAGTTGATAAGATACCCTCAGTTAAGGAAAATGTATTAATATTAAAGATATTTTCTTTAGTCAATAGTGTGCACACTGTCAGTTAAATAGTAACGTGTGGCCTAACGTGCCCACACATACTTACTGCGGTAAATACATTATATTTTTAAAAATTTTGGAATGTGTTTAAATTGTAGAACAATTGTAACTTTTATTTTTAATACATATTTCAATCCTCTACAAATAAGTTCTCATAACTTTTGATGTAAAATAATTAGGGAAGCAGGAATTCAACAGTTTAGAATTTTACATTGAGTTTCGTATGGCCCGTTTTACGATTCACCACCCTGTATACTTTTATATGAGACAGGAGGAATGTCATTACAAAATATTACGATGTGACACCAGAAGTGTTCGCGCGCTTTCTCGATCGTTTAAAATAATTTAAATACACAGATTTTAAATTTGTACTTCTAAAGTTATTATGAGTTTTTGAAGCGTGAAATTTTGGAAATCTCATTTTTAAATTAAACTAAACATTATTATGGAATAAAACAAAAATATGCAAGTTTCCTATTTTAGTGTATAAATAGCGTATTGTTGTTTGAAATGGGCTGTCTTGCTCATTCTCATAAAAACCATGTCGTTGTCTTTAAACACACAAATACTTTATTGCCCCATTAAAAGTGCCTAATGTGGCACTTATATTGGAATCTTTTTTTGGAGCTACTTCAGTAAGTTCATATGTTTTGTATAACGCTCCAACTGATTTTACGCATTTCTGCTCACTGACAAATGAATAAATGCCATTAGGTCTTCTTTTTTCTGATTTTCTTTCATTTCAATATACTAAAATCAACTATGTATTATTACCCACAACAAAAGCACACAGCTGACACATGCAGATGTCTAGAAGTGGCGACATCTAAACTATTGGATTTACGACCTTTCAGCTTCTGATTAATTTATCTTATTTCTATAAATTTAAATTTTATTTATGTCCTAACGCCATCTGTGACACAATGGTCAGAGGGCCTACCTTTGGATCCAAGGGTTGTTAGTTCGAATTTCAGCTGGATAGAAAAGTTGTCGTTTATAAAAAATTAATAAATGAAAATAGTTAGTTTCTATCCTGGTGGGATTGGTACTCACCAGAAGGAACGCAGACGTCCAGATACAATTAGCGTGTCTTTGTAAAGACCATTAAGTCGACTTTATTAAGAAACAAGACATTTACTCACACGCACACACACACTACACATTACACTATCTGATTGAGAAATCAACTATACCATGCAAATGGCCATTAGTTGTCGAGGCATTTATGCCTCGACATGTCCTTTTTATAAAAAATAAAATTTCGCAATGTAATATACTACATAATATGACACTTAAAAAATATAAAATATAAAACTGAAAATTTGGGGTCTATTAGATTAAAATCGGCCGCACTTCTGCATGGTTAAAGGGTGTACAGATTTCGTTACTTTTTTAACAATGTTCTTACTAGTCATGCGTCCATTTACATTGCAAAATGTTAAACAGTTCACTAGATATATAGCAAAAAAATATATTTTTATTTGGTCTATTTTAAACGACTGTATGTTTTTGTGTGAACATTATGTACGTTTAGTTTAACAGAGCTAATTTTGGTCCCCCAATATGTGTGGTTTATTTTTTGTAAAACTTTTTTATTCCACCATATATAATAATAACTACCGAAAGTCTATTTTTAGTCGAGGAAATGAAGCATTTTGGCTCGCAATTTTTTCGTCCAGCATGGATTTACTTGAAAGTTTCACAGAAGCTAGGAAATAGTCCAAGGATCATTTTCTATATCATGCTGCTGTACGCTAAAACCTTGGGGGTAGTTGCCACCCCTTTCTCGGGGGTGGGAATTTTTTATTACATTTTAACCATGTATATCGATGTAAAAAGTAATTTTAAGAAAAAAATGTTTTTTACATTTTCTTCGTAAAACTAATATTTTTCGAGTTATTCGTGGTTGAAAGTAACAGTTTTTCGACGGAAAAATCGACCTGTAGATATCAAAATTGTATGTTTTAATAACACAGACAAAACTGTTTTTCTATAATATTTTTACGACCAATACAAACTCAGATATGACATGTTAAAAGTTAGCTTTTTTCGTCAAATGCATAATTTGAAATAATCAAAGCCAAATAACGGGAAAACTTTGCATTTTTCCAGAAAAACTTACATAATGTTTCTTCAAGCATACAAAAATATCTTTCAAAAAAAATAATAAAAAGTGTCTAGCATAAAAATTGAGCAACTTATGATCAAAAAAATGTCGGTACCTGTTTTCATCTACGAAAAAAACAGTGAAAACAACCCCCTAACTACCCTTGTAACTAAAAATTGGTCTTCATCTTTCTGTAATTCCTTTTATATTTATATTATCAATACACCCGAGAAGTTTGACCTATTTAAAAGGCCTAATTTTAGAAAAATTGGAGTTTAAATAAAAATAAATTTTTTGCAATTTTGCATTTTTTATCATTTTCTTCAAAATATCTCCGAAAATACTGGAGATGCGAAAAAAATGATAGATTACTAAATTGTAGCTTTTTTAATAGCTAAAATTTACTTATGCATAGATTTTTATTGCAGTGAACAGTTAGCGAGATATAGCTGTTTAAAACATCTATTTACGAGCAAACATCCCCTTATTCGAGCCTTTTAAACGCACCTCAATTAAAAATTAAGGGATCTTACGGAATTTAATTTGCACAGTCTTATTACTCTTCAAAAATTCTACAAAACTATTATTAAAAAAACTTTTTATCGTCAAAAATGAAGGAGCTATATTTATAAAACTAATTTTTTTTTCGAAAAATTCGAATAGTCCCTTTATAGAGCATTTTCAATGTACCTATATAATACCACAGAGTCGGTTGAGTACTGGATGACTAAAAAACTATTTGTATGTGTATTTTTATATATTTGTAAATTCGTATTTTTGTGTAAATAAATATTTTTGTAATTCTTTAATTCTACTTTTTTCTGATAAAAAAGATAAAAAAGTTAATTAATATAGTCAAAAATCCTAATGCGAAATTTTTGAAATTTTGTAGTTAATAAACATTTAGAATAACTTAAAAAATATTAAACTTAAATAGTCTACTTATAAAAATTGCAATGTTATTAAGTGTGGTTTTTAAGGCTTGAAATATTATGATATTATATCTTAAATCATAAAACAATCATTATTTAACCAGTCAAAACCAAATTTTACCTATATTAAAGTTTACAATGTTTTTATATAATTTTTGACAATAAGGGTAGTTTACACCCCTAAAAATAATCAACGCCCTTGAGCATGATATAGAATATGAAGTACAGGGTAAGATAATACTAACCCCAAATTTTTATGTAAATTGATGCAAGCCGAAATTATTCTTTTAGGATAAGAAAACTTTTCATATATAGCTCCAACAAGGGTGGTTTTAAGAGTTGAAGTATTATCTCGATATCTTAAAGCACAAAACAATCATTATGTAACTAATAAGAAGCAAATGTTGACAATATTAAAGTTTAAAATGTTATTTTATAATTTTTTACAATTAGGGGTGGTTTTCACCCTTAAAAACTAAAAGCGTACAACGGCTCAATATAGAAAATGAACGAGAGGGTGAAATGAGCCTAATCCCAAATTTTTGTATATATCGATGCTGGACGAAAAAATTGCGAGGTTTTGCCATTTTTCCAGCTTCATTTCCTCGACTATTTACTTTTATTATGCTTTCTCTATTTATAAATTAGAACCTATTATACGCTATCACATAAATAAATAAAAAAATAAGTTCTATAATTGTTTCCCACATTTACTCTAACGGCCCATAAAAAATTCCTCAGCACTATAAAACATGATAATAAAATAGTAACCCCGTAAATAAATTTTTGATGTAACGACAGAGACATCATTTTCTATCCGAACATAGCAATTTCAGATATTTATTAATTATTGTTTAAAAGACCAATTAAACTACTTTATGTTTCATTTTAGTTAAGAATTAATGAGGACACGTCATCGATATAGACTATCAATAAAATGCATTATTAGAAGTTTATTTCGGTGCAATATCGTAGGATGTTTCATTAGCGTCATCTTGTCGTAATGATAAAAATGGATTGTGACTCTGACCACTTTAATCAACTGACCACAGCTATCAAATTTAGTCATACTTATAGTCCAGAGAAATTTTTTTTTTTTTTTTTTTTTTTTATGCTTTATTTAACAATCAGAATACATTAGCATCCTATAAGTTAAAGTGTTGGCTTGGGAGCTGGGCCCCTCATTGGCGTGAAGGGACTCCCTCCAATGAAGGAGTCCTAGATAGTCTTCATGTCAGCTGGCCATAATCTCTTCAACCTTCTGGGAATTGGAGCTTGTACTAGCGGCTGTAATACTGCGTTGGGGTGTGTTTCCATTTTCTCGTGGTGTTTGTTGTACCTATCTTTAATGACATCTGTGATGAATGGAACCTTCAGATCTTCATGTAATGTTAAATTCGACACGAACCAAGGTGCATCTGTGATCATGCGTAGTATTTTTGACTGGCTCCTTTGGATGATAGCAATATTAGATTTGCTTGCACATCCCCAGACTTCGATACCATACATCCATATTGGTTTGATTATGGTGTTGTATATCAGCAGTTTATTTTCCAAACTTAGTTTTGATTTTCTACCTATCAACCAGTAGAGTTCTTTGACTTTCATGTCTATTTGTTTTCTCTTCTTTGTTATGTGCACTTTCCAAGTAAGTTTTGAGTCTAGATGTATGCCAAGGTATTTGGAAGAGTTGTTTTTAGCAATAATTTTGTTATTTATGTATAGTGATGGACACTGATCTTTTCTTGTAGTAAAGTTGACATGGACGGATTTAGCCTCATTTATCTTAATTTTCCATTTTTTTACCCAATTTTCTAGGTTTGCTAAGTCATTTTGTAGGATGTTGGAAGCTTCTACTGGATCTTGGTGAATTGCTAAGATGACGGTGTCATCCGCAAAGGTTCCTATGACAGTGTGTGGAGACGTAGGAATATCTGATGTGAATAATACATATAGAATGGGACCCAGGACACTGCCTTGCGGAACTCCGGCCTTGATTGGGAATTTTTGCGAATATTCATCATTCACTTTTACAAGAAACTGTCTGTCGTGAAGATATGATTCGAGCAGTCGATAGCAGGATAGTGGAAAGATTTTAGATATTTTGTATAAAAGTCCATCATGCCAAACCTTGTCAAAGGCTTGGCTAACATCCAAGAATACTGAGGGGCAGTATTGTTTTTGTTCTATTGCTAAATTTATTGAATGTGTTATTCTGTGTATTTGCTGAACTGTTGAGTGGCCTTGTCGAAAACCAAATTGGTGTGATGGAATCCAATCCTCAGGGAGTACTTCCTTATTTATTCTTTGAAGTATGAGTCTTTCTAGTAGTTTTGACATAACTGGCAATAAGCTGATTGGCCGATAAGATGAAACTTCGTTTGGGTTTTTGCCTGCCTTCAGTATTAAAATTATTTCTGCTGTTTTGAGTTGCGTCGGCCAGTAGTTTAGTCTCAGGATAGCATTGAAAATGTACATCATGAGTATGACTCCTCTGCGTGGCAGTTCTTTTAACATTTTGGAGGTTATTTTATCGATCCCTGGAGATTTTCTTGGATTTAGGAAGTTTAGTTCATTTTGAACTTCCTTTACAGAAAGTTGTTTGGTTGCGGGTATGTTGTTTGGGATATTTGAGAGATGTCTAGCTATTTCGTCATCAACTACATCACAGTTCGGTGTGAATACATTGGATAAGTATGCACCAAATAGTGAAGCCTTTTCTTTATCGCTTCTTGCCCATATAGCTGCAGGATTGCTGGAGTCACGTACAGGAGAATTCTGCATTTGAGGCTTGTTTTTGAATTTGCATGGTTTCCAGATGGAGTTATCACTTCGGTTAAGACCTTTCAAATATTCATTAAATGAACATTCACGCAATTCTTTAATTTTTGCTTTTAGTCGACTACTGGCTCGGTTGTACACTGTTCTGTCAACAGGGGCTTGCGTGCGTTGTAATCTAGCTCTTGCTTTTCGTTTTAGAGCTATGAGTTCCTTCACTTCTTTAGGTACAGAAATGTCTTTCTTTTGGATGGTGGGACGAGGAGTGGCTTGTTGTACTGATTCAATTAGGAGGTCATTAAAAGTTGTGATCGCCCCTTCGACTTCATTGGGTTCCTTTAGTCTGATGTCGAGTTTTACTTTTTCTTCAATTCTGGTACGATATTCTTCCCATTTAGTTTTCTTATTATGTAGTCTTGTGGGAGTTTTTCTATGTAACGCTGCTGTTCCTATTGAAGCTATTATCGGAGAGTGGTCAGAAGAAAGATCATAGCTTGGTATTACGTCTAAGTAAGGAGCTGGTAACCCATTTGTCACAAAAAAGTCAAGCAAGTCAGGAGTTTTAGCAGGATCAGTTGGCCAGTAAGTTGGAGTTCCTGTTGACAGGTATGCGTAATGCTTCTCTTGAATCACTGATGCCAATTCTCTACCTTTGGTTGTTGTAAGCCTAGACCCCCATAAAATGTGTTTGCTATTGTAATCACCGCCCGCAATAAATTTGGATCCTAGTGTATCGAAAAAATCACTGAAATGTTCCTTTTTTATGTTGTGTCGTGGTGGACAGTAGACGGCGGCAACTTTTAGATTATATGAGTCCATGCAGACGTTGACAGTTGTGGCTTGTAGAAAATTTTCAGCATAATTTGGCATTTCATGGTGCTTTATTGTGTTTTTTATTAGGATAGCAGTACCAGCATGTGCAGTGTTGTCTGGGTGATTGCTGTGATATGTTGTGTAATGTGGAATGTAAAAGTAGGATCTGTCAGTGAAGTGTGTTTCGCTGATGAGAAGCAGGTCTATGGAATTGTGTTTTAGAAATATTTCAACTTCTTGTTTGTGATGTAGAATGCCGTTGGCATTCCACAGTGCTATTCTAATGAACTTAATGAATTTTATTTATTAACGTAGTAAGCATATTCATCACCATGGTGTTTTGATGAATAAGTTGCTGAAACATGGCTTTGAATTCGTCTAAGAATCTATGTAGCATATCTGTTGTTGTGTCACATTGATTCTGCTGAGTATAATTGTTGGATGCTACATTTGCATAGGTCACATTATTTCTTACCGGCGTTGTTGTTGGCTTGGTGGTAAGATTAGGATGGGCATTTGGGCAACCCTGACTGCTGACTGGCTGTACATTTTGCCTATTATTTTGATTATTAGGGCGTCTCATTATGTTGTGATAGTAGCTACAACCTTTATAGTTGGCTGTATGGGCACCTCCACAAAGTGCACATGTTGCTGGAGTGTTCCTTGTTTTTGTGCAGGTTGATGTACTATGGGCTCCCCCACACTTAACGCAGACAAAAGGTTTATAACAGTAACCCTTGGTGTGTCCATATTGTTGGCATCGCGTGCATTGAGCTGGTCCATAGTTAGGTTTTGGAGGTTCTACCTGTATGATTAAATTTTGCATTTTTTGTATTTTATATACGTCTTTGTTATTTACCGCAGGCTCTAAATCCACAAAAAACAGATTAAGAGGCTCCTTAGTTCTTTTGTCCTTGGCATTGAGGATATTTCTGACTTGATGGCCTTTTGCGTTGAGTTCTTTCACTATTTCTTTTGTGTCCATAGTGTGGTGAAGGTGTCTGATCACTACTCGGAATGCACGTTCTTCTTTGAGTTGGTATGTGTGGTGTACAATTTTTTTCTCACGCATATACGTTACTAGATGCCTGTAAGACTCAACAGTATCACTAATTATTTTAATTGTATTATCTGCAAGTGTTTTTGTACTGTAGTGCACATCATCAATGGCATCTCTTAAACTTAGTATCATTTTCTGGTAATCTGTTACTCCGTATACAAATATTGGAGGAGGTTTTATAGTTTTAGCTTCGGTGATATCTATTTGTTGGTCTGTTTGACTCTCTTCTACAGTTTCTTCTACAGGAAGCTGACTATATCTATTGCTTATATCTATGTCGGAGTTTTGTGAGTTGCTTCTTCTGATCTTCCTTCTTTTTGTATTCGTTACTTGTTGCCATTCGTTCTCGTTGGCTGCGTGTTGTTCTAGCTGCTCATCGTCACTTGTAGAGGACAATCTGTGATAATATTTCTGACTGGTTGATGGTATATGTTGTGATTTTTGGATCATTGGTACCTGATGTATGTAATTTTGTTGATTAATTGGTACCTGCTGAGTGGAATTTGCTTGAGAAGCATCAAAATGTTGTTGAGTTAAACAAGAATTATTATTATTTAATGCTGCTTGAGTTATTGGTTGAGAATTAATAAATTGTTGTACTTGCATATTTGTATCTGCTACACCCTGTATGTTGGTTTGCGAAACTGGCTGGCTATAAGAATCTCCAGGTCCATTACTAGCTGGTAGCACATTCATGTTTTTATTTCACTTAAATTAGCACTGGGTTCAAAAACTCATTAAATTTCAATGTAAATGAAAATAAATATTTCATTAATTGTTTTTAAATTGTAGGTATCGGTTTTTAACAAAAATTCCGGTTCGAAGTTTTTATCGTGGCGTACGTTGCTTGATGATTAAGGCAATACATCCGCACAGCACGAGAGGCGATTCGGTACTCGAGTCCAGAGAAATAAGAATTTTCTCAGGACACTCAAATATCCAGGTGGCTGACTACTTTTTTAGTTATTGTAGACTTATAGGAAGAAAACCTACCTGTTTCCTACCTAGAGTTCGTGTCCGTTTTTAATTATTAACAATTTAGTGCAAAACACGCGATTTTTTTCGATTTTTTCCACCCCGTTAACAAGCTAAATAGTTGACATAATATTACAAAATTTGATTTATTAGAACATTGAAAAAGCTTCAAAATAGCGATTTTTGAATGTTAAAAGTCAATTTGTTGCTTCGAAAATTGTAAAATAAATGAAAATCGATATTTGTTAATACCTTTTACTAAAATTAACTTAGAATTTTAGAGTTTCACCCAAAGTTGGGTATTTTGGTACTTAACAAACCCTCAAAATTTGAGACCGATCATCGATCCATTAATAAGTTTAATCTATTTGTTTATCACAGAGACCTTTATTTCGTAATAACATAAGACAGAATAATAATAATAATGAATATAGTGCAATTCTGAGTATGCCAAATAAAAGTAGAAGAGTGATAGTATCAAAATTTATTAAAAAAATATAAAAAAGTTAATTAATATAGTCAAAAATCCTAATGCGAAATTTTTGAAATTTTGTAGTTTATAAACATTTAGAATAACTTAAAAAATATTGTCCGTAGAAACAATATTTTTATATATTCAAAAAGGTACTCTTTTAACACGAATTTTCAAATAAAAAAAATTAGCCTGGGTTCATTTGGGACCAAGTTAACCATGTGTTTTTTTTTAATTCACAGCTAATTTGTTTATAATAATTATGGAATCCCATTGATGCCATTTTAAAGAATCGGATTTGTAATTTTTTTTAAACATTTGCACAAACATGTACTTTCATGTATATTCACAGCACCCTTTACGAATTTTCAAAATTGTAGTTCAAATGGTTACTATGAGGAACCTACCAATCCACCGAGTTCAAATACCGAACAAGCAATTTTAAACTAATACAATTTTCTGTATCTTCGGCTCAACTCAATGGATTTTGATCTTTCTTTTTTTTAATTTGCATGTAATTTCTACGTACATTACAAATATGCAATTTGTTTAATCATAGTATCATTCATGATTCACGATCATAGAAAAAGTTAAAGTGCACTTTAATAAATAAATTTTTTTTATTAGATAATTATTTATTGAAGATAATTTATTTATTAAAATACACCTTAACTTTTTCTATGATAATTAATGATACTAGGATTAAAAAAATAGATTTTTGGAAACAAAATATTTTTTCAAGAATTTTTTAAACAAATTAGACTATTTATTAATTAATAAATGTCTAGACAAATTGCATATTTGTAATGTACAGAAAAATACATGCAAATTAAAAAAATAACGATCAAAATATATTCAGTAGATATCGAAAATGACAATAGTTTTTAGTTGCTTTTTTAGTGTTTGAACTCGTGGATTTGTCGGATCCCAGCTCCCCCTTCACTTACCACGACTAGTCACCATTTGAACTACATTTTTAAAAATTCGAGTAAAATACGAATACCTATGTAAAATGATTTTTTCTACGTACAATATTTTTAGTTAATTTTAAATGTTTATTGTTTATAAAGTAACAAATTTCAAAAATTTGGCATTAGGATATTTGACTATATTAGATAATTTGTTTAATATATTTTGATAGTACCACTTTTCTACTTTCATTTGACATACGCAGAATTTCTCTATCTTCATTATTTTCTGTCTTGTGTTATTGCAAAATAATAGTCTCTGCGATAGACAAATAGAATAACTTTCAAACTAATTAATGGATCGGTCTCAAAAGAGGGTTTGTTAAGTACCCCAATACCCAACTATATGGAACATTAAAGTTCTAAGTTCTCATGTTTAGGATAAGTTCTAAGAAGAGTTCTCATGCTGTTTAGGATATAATATATATTATAACTTTATTGATATTCGTTATGTTTGATATGCTATTTATTTGCTCTATTTGATTACATTACCTGATTATTTTATTTGTTTTTTTTTGTGATATTTATGATTCTACCATTTTGACCATGGTTTGATATACTCTTTTATTTTAATGATATTTGCGTTTTTTTTTCTTTGTTTTGGGAATATTCTATTTCTTCCTATAAATTTCTTCGAAAATGTATAAAAAGTAACTACTTACGAATCTTAGTATCGCTTTTATTATTGTAGTATTATTAATACCATTAAAATTGACCACATTTACACGCTTTACAGTACTTATCCTTGATTTGCATCATGATATTAAAGTATTAACAGCCTGAAAATGGTTTATTATAAATATATTCAGTTTTATAATAATTTGTTGTGACAGCCACGCCTAAGATATCCGATAAATCAACTTATCAATCATCTAAGACATTCCTAGTAGTTACCATACACGATTTAATTTTATAATGAATACACATGCAGTAGTAGAATAAATTTCAATATACATATTCGATTAGCAGTTTTCTTTTTTTAGTTTATTTTTCAATCATTGTGTACTTTTGACACCAAATGCAAGTAGTAATTTTTATGTTTAATATTCGTAGCGATTCTTTGCTGTACAGTTATCTTCCTGAAGGCTGCGATTATCCTTTTATATTTTTGACACTTACGTGGGAACAGCGTTTTTAATTGAAGACATGGTGTTATGTCACAAATTCAAACCTACAGAAATAGTAATAAACGGTTTTGGTTCGAAACTTTTTTAATTGGTTTTTTTATTTCGATTTATGTCGCTTGGTGCTTAATCATGTTTTGATGTAGTTTATTGGCAGGTAAAAGAAACTTAACAGTACCCAAAATTTTGAAATTTTGAACAATTTTATCCGCTAAGCATGAAACTGAAGGTTGGCAACTGCATGGATAGATGTGCCAAGTACGCTAATTTCCTTTTTATTAATACCTAGTATAAACATGTGCCGTGCTCAATTATCGAGCGTTGGCTATCAAATTGGCTATAGTAATTTTGTTAACGGTAGCTCGGAAAAGGGATGCAGATGATCCATTAAACTATTAAACCATTCTCTCACGGTTTCTAATCCATGATGTTCTTCTTCGACTTGGCCTCTTCTTCCGTCTACCTTGCCTTGTATTATTAAATGGAGTATATTATTTCTCTCTGGGTGTCGCATAACATGCCCAAAATATTCAAATTTGCGTTTTTAACTGTTCTGACGACTTCCGTAACTTTTATTCATAGTAATATTGTTTCCACATAACAGTTTCTTCATCTTAAAGAATGCATTTCTGACCTCAAGCAGTAGTGATTTAACCCAGCCTGAGAGATTTGCTAACTTCTTGAAAATGACATTCGGGTGATATAATTCATTGGGAGGGCGAGGAGGATTAACTCATGTAAGCAGGAATCACTCCACCCCTCTCCAACACTCCAGACCATCCACTTTCCCCCCGATAGCACTCTGATGCGCTATAGGCAGGGCCACTTTATCCATTAGGCAATATAGGCAGTTGCCTAGGGCGGCACATTATGAGAGGGCGGCAAAAATACTGTACAAAAAATATTTGTAGATATATAAAAATTATGGATCTGGGTTATGTCATTAAAGAGTATGAAGCTCTTTCAAATTACTTTACCGCAAGGAAACCAAAAAATTTTGCCCAAATAAAACATATAAATAAATAAGAAAGAGAAAAAGAAAAATTCAATTTGACGAGGGGGTAGATGATAAACTAAACTTTTCGGCTAGTGATGAGATGAAGATCCACACATTCTATATTAAAATCGACACTCTAATACAGTGGTGGATCCAGGGGAGGGCGATGGGGGCGATCGGTCCCCTCTCTAACCAAGTTATATACATATAAAGATTATAAAAACATTCATTTATTCATTTATTTTTCATAGAAATTTAGCCAATCGGTCCCCCCTCTTGAAGATGCTGGATCCGCCACTGCTCTGATAAGAGACCTGAATAGACGTCTGGAATCTTATCGACTTATTTATCAATGTTTTCGTGTTATTAACAGATTTGCCAAAATTAAGCAATGAAGAAATTGATACAAAATAAAGACGACCAAAATACATCATTCATACATGAATGCATTCACTTAAAGGGTAATTTGAATACCACAGTAAAATTATCATTTGACATATCTTAATATTAAATTTAAAGAAGAGTTAGATATTTTTCCTAATAGCCCAGTAAATGCCCGCTTTGGGAGTGTAATTTTCAGGGGCAACTCCGAATTGCATGAAAATTTAGATTTTGGCTTCTACTTATCCTCCACTTCAAAGTTGAATTTGTGCCGTTGGTTGCTTTTACTTGGGGGATGACAGTCACCCCTTCTCGGGGGTGAAAAAACTCGTGTTTAAAATGTCCCGAAAAGCCCGGAAATGTATAAAATTACTGATTATAAGCAACTTTCGTGCCATAGAGTTTTTATTGTAAGTCAATAATTTTCGAGTTATTTGCGATTAAAAATGTTTATTTTTTGACAAAAAAACTACGTTTTCAGACGGCTTTTCGCAAATAACTCAACAAGTAAATATTTTATCTAAAAAAATATTCTTACCAAAACTGTAGGTTATAAAAAAACGAAAACAACGGTGTATTATCAGTAATGTCTGTAGACCAAGTAAAAGCAAAGTTGTAGCTCATGAAAAATGCGTTCTCATTCGTCTAATTCCAGATCGAATACTTCAACGTGAAATCACCGAAAAATTAAGCAATTTTCGGGAAAAACTTATTATCATTTGCTAAAGTGTTTAAAAATAGCTATTTGTATAACAAGGGGAGAAAGTGCTACTTTCCCTCTCGAGAATGAAGTTTACTACCCGACGCGCAGCGGAGGGCAGTAATAATTCAAGGGAAGAAAATGCACTTTACTCCCATGTTATACATATGATTTTTCCACCTTCCTCAAATAATAAGTCATTCTTTCATTTTTAAATAATTTATTTATGTAACTAACTAACAAAATTTATTAGAGAACTAAAACTAACAAACAAGTAGGTGCATTATAACTGTCAGCTGTCAAATATAAGTCAAATTATTAATGTAAACATTGGTAAATCAAAATACCAAGTTACTGTTTTTTACCATTCTGCAAAATACAAGGTGTTCTATAAATAAACGTTAAAATGTATAGATACGTACGTAATAAATAATTAAATATTGTATAAAGTGTCAATAGGTTATTTCATCAATGACATCACTTCTACTTTTCCTCTCTAGGGAGTAAAAGTTTTTACTCCCTAGGGAGGGAAAAAGTACGACTTGCTCCCTACAATCAGGTCAGGACAAGTATACCTACGGTAGAGGTAGGTGGAAAAAGCTTTATTTCTATTTTTTACAAAACTTTCTGGTAGCAAAAATAAACGAGTACACTGAAATAAACGTTAGCCCCTTTTTTGGTAAAAATATCGTGAAAATCTCTCTATATTTAGCATCATAAATAAAATAAACTATTACCGCTTTACCATTTACTTTAAATGTATGTGTACTGTTTATTTGATCTGTAAGTTTGACTGGTTTGAAGTGCTTATTTTTGAAAAATTTTGGTTTTATATTAAAAAAAAATTTTTTCTACAAATTTTGGAAACATTTCCTTTTTTCAAAATAACTTAAAAGTATATATGACTGTTCAAAGTTTGCATACACTCGTTCCTAGTGACTCGTTCAAGCACTTGCCACTATAACCCTTTCAAAAATAAGCACTTTAAACCGGTGAAACTGACATATCAATATAAAAATAGATAAGTCAAGTAAATTGTTTGTAAAGCGGTAACGATTAATTTGATTTGGGAAACTAAAAACGGGGAGGTTTTCATGATTTTTTTTACAAAAAAAAAAGGTGACCCTTTATTTTGAGCGTGACTTGCTTATTTTTAATGCTAGAAACTTTTGTAAACAACTAAAATAAAGCTTTTTTAAATACTGTAAAAAAGTTTAAATGAGTTTTTCCCAAAAAGTGCTTCATTTTTTGGTTATTTCACGATGAAATATTCGATTTGGAATTGGACGAATAAAAACGTATTTTTCATAAGCTACAAATTTTATTTTGATGGATCTATAGACTTCACGAATACACAATTCTTTTCGCTTTTTTTCTAAGCTACATTTTTGCTAAAAATATTTTTTTGAGAAAATATTTACTTTTTGAGTTATTTGCGAAAAACCGTCTGAATACGTAGTTTTTGGTCGAAAAATAAACATTTTCAACCACAAATTACTCGAAAAGTATTGACTTACATACAAAATACTATAGAACGAAAGTTGCTTATAATCATTCAATTTATCCATTTCCGGGATTATCTTGAACGTATGTTTTTTCACCTCCCAGATGGGGTGACTGTCGCCCCCCAAGTAAAAGCAACCAACTGCACAAATTCAACTTTGAAGTAGAGGGTAAGTAGAACCGGAATCTAAATTTTCATGCAATTCGGAGTTGCCCTGGAAAATACACGGTATCGCCGTATTTCCCGTTCATTTACTGGGCTATAATTTTGACATTGCTTTGCACATTGATTTGTGCATCCCAGTTGCCAACGTGTCCGCTGAAAGGTCATTTTATGTCAAGAATTAAAAATAATTTCCCATCAGTTATGACGCAAGAACGCGTTAAGAATTTGTCGATTTCGTTAAGAAAAAAAAAATTTTTTTCAAAGTCTTTTTTTGAAAAAAGTCTCTGATGTGATCGAACTGGAATGACAATTTTTTCTGTTATATGTATATAAACATCGTAGTTTAAATCCATTTTTAGTGTATTCTTATTTAAAAAAAAATTCTTGCAATTTTGTTTCGCAAAAATCGTACCTGTTTGTAGGGCGGCTACTAGAGAATTGCCTAGGGCGTCAATTGACCTAAACGCAGCCCTGGCTATAGGGGCTCTCAAGGGAGTCCTGGGTACATGGACTCCCACATGAAATCATACCCCGATCAATGCAGGCCAGCGTGAGGCGCTCTATTTCCGCTATCTCTAACATTTCTGACCTCTATACGTATTCTAATTTCTTTGCTCATGTCCCATTCTCATTTAGATTACAACCAAGGTAGGTGATACTGTTAGTTCTCTCCAGTTGTTCACCATATGCTGTTGCCACTTCCGGTTGTATTGGCGTTTTACTGACAATCATCCCGTTTGTCTTTGCGGTGTTTAACCTGAGTCGGTATTCTTCACTCGTTGTGGTAATCCTATTAATCAGATGTTGAAGTTATTCGTAATTGCTCGCAATTAACACCGTGTCATCCGCGGGTCTCAAATTATTAATATTGACGCCACTTATTTTGATATCAAGTTGAACAATCCACTGTTTTATTAAAAACGAACTCAGAATAGATGTTAAATATTAGTGGGGACAAAATGCAGTCCTGCCTTACTCCTATTCGTACTTCAAGCTTTTCAGAACTGTCACGGCCAATCCTGATGTTGCTCGTTGATGCCAGTAAAGATTTTTAATAATGCGTAGGTCTTTATCATCAATACCCACCTGCTGAAGAATGGCAATCATTTATGTTTTACTCAATCAAAGGCCTTCTCAAATTCAATAAAACACATATAAACCGGATGTCCCACATCTCTGAACCAAAACCTGAATACTAAAATAGTGCTTCACTGGTTCCAAGGTTACTGAATAATAACCGTATCCAATGATAACTTGGAAATTGTATATTTATTAATTAACGCTATAACTAAACAAAAATATTTGGCTAATTAGAGTATGCGGCTATTAGATTAATTATGCTTCTATTACGTCTTCCTCTTCCTTTTAGGATTGGCTATGTCTTCTTTTAAAATGTTTTCATAGTGTCATCTATATTCTTCATCCACAAACCACAAACTTGTGGTTTCAAAAATTCTCCAATTTTTTGTGCCAATATATGTGGTTTAAATTTATTTCTGCCTCGATCATGCTTACATTTTTTTAAATCGACCTGAAAAATGTATGTAATTAACTAAGAATGTTTTGTATTAATAGTATCCAAATTCGGGTACGGTCCTGACAATGATAATATACATCACGTTGTAAACCGCTGCGATATTTATCAGTTTTTAAATGATAAAAACACAGTTTAAAATTATTTTGTTAGTTCCTCCACATTGTTATA
This sequence comes from Diabrotica virgifera virgifera, assembly GCF_917563875.1. Lineage (NCBI taxonomy): Eukaryota > Metazoa > Arthropoda > Insecta > Coleoptera > Chrysomelidae > Diabrotica > Diabrotica virgifera. The sequence goes on from NC_065444.1 coordinate 215,775,610, forward strand.
GTGGAAACACCATGTAAACCCCGCAAACCTGACGTGAGTACCAAAAACCACATCTATTATATTTATATTAATAATAATATAACCTATAAAATATCCAAGAAATATAAATAGGACCAGTTTTGGGCCAAGATCCACACCGGTTTTTGAACCGGCGACAGGGCCGGCCTTGCAACGTCTCCAAAATTAATCAAACATGACTTCGAATAACACCATGAACACTACACAAACTACATCTCACATCTCATATTCCAGTGTTGTTAACACGTTTAGACAACCAACAAAAGACGAAGCCATAGTTCTTTCTAGTATTGAAGGAACCAAAGTTCAAGAGTACATCATAGCCGTCGGTTCAATAGTTGGTCCACGTAACGTGTCTTTCGCTTCCAGAATAGCCAATAATAGAATATGTATATATCTCTCTTCTAAAAATATGGTTGATTCATTGCTGCATTCCCACAAATACGTCAATATAAAAGAAACTCAAGTAGAAATAAGAAGACTTATCACTCCAGCTCAAAGACTGATAATATCAAACGCTGGTCCTTCTGTTCCAACCACGTTAATTGAACAAGAACTACGTAAAATGGGTATAAGCGCCGTCTCTAAAATGACTTTTCTTAGGGTAGGAATGCCTGAAAGCGAATACAGCCATGTCTTGAGTTTTAGAAGGCAAACATTTATCACACCTTTAGAAAATATGTCCATTCCCGATTCTTTCATGATCTCTCATGATAATACCACTTACAGACTATACCTTTCTATAGAAGGATTCAACTGTTCAAAATGCAAGACTATTGGTCACCAGGAAACAGAATGTCCTGACATTGCTAATACAGTCACTTCTAATGCAACCACTTCTAATACAACCAATCTTGACTCAACCAATTATAATCCACCCACTTCTAATACAACAAATCCTGACCCAACCAATTCTAATCCAACCACTTCTAAAGCTCTTCCAGAAACCTCCCAAAACACACAATATATAACAAATCTACCTTATAACCAAACAGAACAAAAACCTTCTGACAAAGCCTTAATATCCACCTCTAACGATCACCCAGGATCTTCCCAAAATATATTAGATCAGATCCCAGACGTACAGGTCTCTAATAACCAATTAGAATCTACCATAGAAACTGACGACATGTCAAGACCTACAAATAATACAAATGAAACAAACACTTTAAAAATAACAACATCATCAACTTCCAACAAGATCAGCAATCTTACTCCATTAGAAATAACACAACCTAAAATTATTCCAAACGTCACAAAACATCCAAAAAGGCTCATCTCATCGTCTCCAGAAATCAACGAAAATACCACACAGACCGATTCTCATATCTTCACTTCTCCAGTAACAAGGAAATCAAAGAAAAAAACAAAAACGTCTAAAAGAAATTCTCGAGATGAACTTTTACTTTCTCTAGAGACAATTAAAGACAAAATCGCAAACAGATCACCACCATTTGTCCTTAACTTCGACGAAATATGTGACTTTCTCGAAAACACATTAAACGCAAAACATCCCGAAATAACCTCAAAAAACTATTCGAACGAAACAGCCGAATTAAATCAGATCCTTAATTTTGTTCACGCTTATACCCACAATTCAAAATTAAAAAATAATATAACTCGATTAAGAAAGAAACTAAGCCCCAATAATTTCTCTTCCACAGAAGAGACCGATGAAACACATTCTCAGTCAGAACTCGAAAATGTCTAATCTAACCCCTATATATTACAGTGGAATATCAATGGGTTCTACACCCATTTAGAACAATTAAAACTTCTAATAAACGAAACATGCCCTAAGATCTTATGTCTTCAAGAAACCCATTTTAAGCAATACAATATTAATCTTCAAAACTACCAATGTTTTCCAAAAAATAGAATAGCACAACAGGCAAGTGGCGGAGTAGCCATCCTTGTAAGAACAGACCTAGAAGCTAAGCCAATCACATTAAGAGTGTCCTCAATTTCAAAAAGAAAGAAGATCCCATAGAATCACAGACGATGACCTCAAGACAATCCTCACCAAAAAAGTTTCATCAGTGTTAACATATTTAAAAGACATCAAATTGTATAATATTAAATTAAATTGTATTATATATTTAATGTAATACTTTGTATTGTCATATCCACTAATAACCCTGCGCGGTTGATGTGGTTTTGTGTTTTAAATAAAAAAAAAAAAAAGTATCCAAATTCATCTCCTATAAATCACTCATTGTCTTGAAAATTGATTTTTTCAGTGAAAAAGCTGGTCTGCTTTTTAAATAGGTATAGTTTTATTTATAGCTCTGCAAGATGTAAAAAATGTTTTCCATATTTAGATTCTGTTCTTTCCATATTCTGTTCTGTTCTTCATACTTGCTGATTTAACAAATTAGCTATACTGCTCCGATATTTGTGCATTTGTTATGCCATTATTTGCCTGTTTAATATTCTCTATTTCGTTTTCTAAGTCCTGTATATTTCTTGTTTTATCCTGTTATAACTCGTTGTATATGAGGGAATCTATTTCTTCTTTCGTGCTTTTAAGATCATTTTGGTCTTTTTCCAGTTTAAATTTTAATCGCATATTTACTCGTATTAATCTGTGGTCGCTTCATTATCATTATAGTCCAACTCATTTTTTACATTTATTGTTTTCACCCAATTTTAAAAAATGTGAAAACTTTGTATTATCCACGTCCGTCTGTCCGTCCGTCTGTCTGTAATCACAACTCCTCCGTCAATATACCAGCTAGAATGACAAATGAGGTGTCAAATGAAAGCTGATAATCCAAGGATGGTACTAAAGGTGAGATATTGACCTTGGCGGTCTGTCCGTCGGTCTGTCCGACCGCGAATATAACTCCTCCATCATTATACCAGGTAGAATGACAAATGAGGTGTCAAATGAAAGCTTATAATCCAAGGATGGTACTAAAGTTGAAATATTTGACCTAGGCTGTTTTTCCGTCGGTCCGTACGACCGCGAATATAACTCCTCCGTCATTATACCAGGTAGAATGACAAATGAGGTGTCAAATGAAAGCTTATAATCCAAGGATGGTACTAAAGGTGAGATATTTGACTTAGGCGGTCTGTGCGTCGGTCCCTCCGACCGTGAATATAACTCCCACATCATTATACCAGCTTAAATGATAAATGAGGTGTCAAATGAAAGCTTATAATCCAAGGATGGTACTAAAGGTGAGATATTTGACCTAGGCTGTCTTTCCGTCGGTCCGTACAACCGCGAATATAACTTCTCCGACATTATACCAGGTAGAATGACAAATGAGGTGTCAAATGAAAGCTGATAATCCAAGAATGGTACTAAAGGTGAGATATTTGACCCAGGCTGTCTTTCCGTCAGTCCGTACGACCGGGAATATAACCCCTCCGTCATTATACCATGTAGAATGACAAATGAGGTGTCAAATGAAAGCTGATAATCCAAGGATGGTACTAAAGGTGAGATATTTGACCTAGGCGGTCTGTCCGTCGGTCCGTCCGACCGCGAATATAACTCCTTTATCATTATACCAGCCAGAATGATAAATGAGGTGTCAAATGAAAGCTTATAATCCAAGGATGGTACTAAAGGTGAGATATTTGACCTAGGCAATCTTTCTGTCGGTCCGTACGACCGTCAATACAACTCCTCCGCCATTATACCGGGTAGAATGACAAATGAGGTGACAAATGTCAAAGTTTAGTAAGAATGACTCAAAATTAGTAAATTCTTATATAAATCCACTCAAAGTTACACGTAAAATTCAAATATCGTCTTCCAGTTCTACTTTCGATTACTTTGGGTGAAAACCTAGGACTTACGAAGTCCAATTACTTGTTGCATTTTACTATTTGATTATTTAGGTATTTAAGAGCGTAGGCGCAAAATTTCGGGCCACTGCTTTATTTTTTTTTTTCGAATCCTGAGAAAACTAATTAAGTATTTTTGAAAAATTTAAACGCCGAATGAAAGGTTACATTATTACCGAGGGCCAAAAGTCCCTGAAAACTTCTATAATGTTTATTTTAATAGATTACAGGGGTAAAAAAATAGAAAATTTAGTGTGATTTTTAATTTCAAATATCTCATTTAAAAGAAACTCTTTGTTTATTCTATGGGACTTTTGGGCTCGGTAATAATGTAATCTTTCACTCTGCGTCTAAAGTTTTTAAAAACATTTATTAGTTTTTTTAGGATACGAAAAAAATGAATGCATTTAAAAAGCATTGGTCCGAAAATTTGCGCCTACGCTTTTAACTGTTTAGATAATTTTTCGTGCTTTTTTATTGATGTATATTTTACATGATGTATATTTTATTAACGATATTTTTAATTTCGCCCTAAGTACTAAATATAACAGGAGACAGAAGTTTTTTCTGTGCCTCGAGCCACATAAACCCAACAATTCCGCAAATTCGTATAGACTTAATGTACCTATCTATCTTAATAACTTCTAACAGAAGGAAATGGAGAAAAACAGCAATTTTCGTCGAAAATCCTTTTCCCCTTCAAGTTTTATTTATTACTACTCAAATACATCGATCGCAATAAATATACTAAGATAAAAAGCTGCGTTGCCGGAGTGTTCACAATTACTAATAAATGGGAATTGTTTTAAAACAAAAATGTTTTAAATAACGTTACGAAGCCAAATAGACACAGGCGGATCTGTTTTGAGATGGATGTAAGAGGGGGGCATTTGGATTTTTGCAGAAAAAGTCTCTTCCTTCCTTGCTTATCTTATAACTTTAAAACGATTCATTTTGGAGCAAAGTTGTATGCGAATAAAATAAAGATAATTAAGACACGACTGAATAAAACTGTTTTAATTCATGACCCTTGCTGCAACATAGCAATAAATGCAAAACAGGGGGAACAAGCCTTTTATTATTCAATGTTTTCAACCCCTTATATTACACATAGAACCGTCATAATTCGCATAGAAAATATTTATAACATAATAAAACAGTACGCGAAATTACATTAAAATCGATTTATTTGATTTCGCATAACAACCTTGCAATATTAAAAAATAATTTAAATTTTTTAAAATCTTTCAAAACTACATCATGTAAAAGTTAAAAGTACCAATTTTTTTAGATATAAAAAAGGACTTCACGTATCTACTGTCACTTTACACGATGTAAGTAATTGCGAAATTTCTTGAACAAGTTCTTGTAGCAATAGAAATTGCATCGTGCCATACGAAGATTGCACAGAAAAGTTGCTAAAACTTATTGCATCAAGAAGTTGCAGCTAAATAGAACCTGCGCTATTTTTCATGCAATTTTTTCTGCAATTTTGTTATATTTTTAGTAACTTTTGCTTTTAGGGCTACACTGTCTGTGTTTTTTTCTCTTCTGTCAACTTCAGATGATATTGATATTCTGTCATCCTCATAGGTCATCCTCCCCTCCCATGCTTGATTGTTTACCAATTTTATTTTAATAAGATTGTAATAACAACATAGGTAACCATGAAAGTAAAATAAAATTTTAAATAACTAATATAAAGTGAATACATTCTTAACCTTTATTTAAGTAACAATTTAACAGTATTATGGTAATTATGGAAAAAATGCGGCTGAGAAGGAAATGGAACAACTGTAAATAAAAGCAGGTTAAATCAAATAAGACTTTTGAGAGTTTCTTCTCTGCTAACTGTCAAAGAAATTTCTCTTTATTTCATGTCAGTTTAAGCAATGATTTGCACCGTGTTATCATTTTATTGCAGAAAGTTAGTTGTAACTTATTGCAGAAGTTCTTGCGCAAGAAATTGTGCAATTAATTTCGCAATTACTTGCATCGTGTAAAGTCGCTATTAGGCAATGAAGGAGAAGAACCTAAGAGAGATCTGAATGGAAGAACTTAGCCAGACATGTAAAGACCCATCCAGGGTTGTAATACGGTATGCGCCAAAACAAAGAACACTGAAATCAGGAACCCTGTGAAATATAATCGCGTCATATGAAACAAGTGACAATAATAGTTAAAGGAGATTCGAAACGGTGCTTACAACGCAAGAAAAAATATTTATTATTGAATATTATTTCCGCTCATATGGGAATGGACGATCAAATGGACCTAGTTTGTTAATGGTTGCCAATCAATTTTGGGAAGAGTTTCAGAAGCCTGCACCGACTAATAGGGACTTGTTAAGAGTCGTTGTAAAATTTCGACGACAAGGAAGCGTTCTAACTCAACGCAAAAGCTGTACTGGTCGTCCAGTTACCGTGACAACAAATGCGGTTCAAGGAAGGCTATTTCAACAGGTGTTAGAATTACCAAAAAGAAGTCTCTACTCAAAGAATGTTTAAGAAGATTGGTGGTTTTCCCTATAAAATACAGATTGGGCAACACTTGACAAGACAAGACAAGAAATCAAGAGTTGTTTATTGTGCTTCAGTCTTGGCAATGGTTTATGAAGAACCCCAATTTTTTCTAATGTGTGGTTTACAGACGAATGTCACATCCATCTGAATGGATTTATCAATCGACAGACAAATCGTTTTCTTGGTTTTGAACGACCAGACATCATCGTAGAGAAACCTCTTCATAGTGATCGTATAACGATTTGGTGCGCAATGTCAGGTAATGAATAATTGGGCCCTTACTTCGTGGAAGACGAGCGTAGAAGACCCGTTACACTAAATCAAGTGCGATATAGAGAACAAATTTTGACACCATTTTTTTATTGATCTCAGACAATTCTGTCATGCCAGAAACATACAGTTGAATACCCAATGGTTCCAACAGGATGGGGCTACTTGTCATACCACGAGAGCATTCTTAGATCTGATTCGAGAAAATTTGGAAGACCGCGTAATTTCCCGTAACACGAATTTTCCTTACCCTTCTCATTCACCTGATCTAACAACTCTTGATGCTTACGTATGGGGTATGCTGAAACAAGCCGTTTTTACAGAAAACCCACTGGCAACTATTGATGAACTCCGTGAAAAAATTTTGACCCTTTTCAGAAGAATGCAGCAGCCTATTTTTAATAACATGCTAAGCAATCTTATTAAGTGTTATGAGTACTGCTTGGAACGCAATGGCGAGCACTTTGAACACATTTTGTATAGAAGCAAAACTTAAAATTCGCATTATTTGAAATGTTGTTATTTAATTTTTCATGTTTAATAAAGCTTTAATTTTTCAATGTCGTTTGTTTTGGCGCATAATGTACCTAAAGAAGAAGAGTAGTTACCGAGATATTTTATTTGTTTATAAGCCAAAAAATTATTTTTTATAGCTAAAATATTCCTGAGGATAATAGTTCAATTTCAACTCTATAAAGTACGTTAGATCTTCAAATCGATTTTAATGAAATTTCGTTTACTGTTTTATTATTTTTGAATAGGTATATTCTATGCGAATTATAGTATGATATAATTGATCCAAATAATGGCATAACCCAGACATCCAAAGTGAAAGTCATCCTCCAACACCAAATTGTTCTATATGGTCCACATGTTCAGAAAAAAGTCACACCATTTTGAGCGTCGGGTTTGGGGGGAGAGGGGGAAAAATCGGTAAATTCGTAGTTTTTTAGGTTTTTCGTCAATATTTCTAAAACTATGCGGTTTAGCATGAAAAACCTTCTATACAAAAATGTTCTACATTAAATTTGCAATAAAAAAGGTCCTATGTATAATCCTTCTAAAATGAACGGTTCCAAAGTTACGGAGGTAGTATAAATAGTATAATTGGTCCAAAAAAGGCCCAACCCAGACATCTAAAGTAAAAGTTTTCCTCCCACACCAAATTGTTCTATATGGCCCACATATTGTTGAGTAAAAAGTTACACCATTTTTAGCGTCCGGTTTGGGGGAGGAGATGGGGGAGAAATCGGTTACGTGTTTTGTCAATATTTCGAAAACTATGCTTTAGCGTAAAAAATGGTCTACACAAAAATGTTCTACATAAAATTTAAAACAAAAAAGGTCCCATACATAATTGTTATAAAATCAACGGTTTCAGAGTCACGGAGGTTGAAAAGTGGAGGTTTTCGATACTTTTTATATTATCTGGGCAATTGATGATGATTTTGGGTGGTAAGGTTGACGTTTCTTCAAGGGCTTATCACTAACATATCATCGGTCACTGAAGAAGCAAATTTTATTTACAAAACACAATCCTATAAAAAAATCCTATAGAAAATTTCTATAAATTACCCAAAGAATATAAAAAGTATCGAAAACATCCACATTTTACCCTCCGTAACTCTGGAACCGTTGATTTTATAACAATTATGTACAGGACCTTTTTTGTTTTAAATTTCACGTAGAACATTTTTTTATAGAACATTATTTTTGCTAAAGCATAGTTTTAGAAATATTGACGAAAAACCTAAAAAAAAATACTACTAATTTACCGACTTTTCCCCCATCTCCCCCCAAACCGGACGCTCAAAATGGTGTAACTTTTTACTGAACAATATGTGGACCATAAAGAACAATTTGGTGTTGAAGGAAATCTTTTACTTTGGATGTCTGGGTTAGGCCTTTTTTGGACCAATTATAATATACTACCTCCGTAACTTTTGAACCGTTCATTTTAGAAGGATTATGCATAGGACTTTTTTTATTTCAAATTTAATTTAGAACATTTTTGTATAGAAGGTTATTCATGCTGAACCGCATAGTTCTAGAAATATTGACGAAAACCCTAAAAAATTACGAATTTACCGATTTCTCCCCCCTCTCCCCCCAAACCCGATGCTCAAAATGGTGTGACTTTTTTCTGAACATTATGTGGACCAAATAGAATAATTTGGTGTTGGAGGATAACTTTCACTTTGGATGTCTGGGTTTGGGTCTAGTTATACCATACTATTATGAAGGTGCTATGTGTCTGTGCAAGTGCAATCTAAGTGAAAAACGTTGAAAAAATTGAATCATAAAAGGCTTGTTTCCTTCCCTTTTTTTGGATTTATTGCTCTTTTGCAGCAAGGATAATAAATTAAAACATTTTTAACTGGCCGTATCTAATTTTGTTTCTGTGCGAATTTGATTCAAATGAATCGTTTATAAGCAATAAAAGAAGAAAAAAGGTTTCAGTCATTTTTAAATAATATAATTTTTTCATTAATGTTCCGGGCATATTTGAGAAGGAGGATAAGTCAATTATTATTAGGTACTGAAGTTTGCACCTAACTTTTTCTGCAAAAATCCGAATGCCACCTCTCACATCCAAATTAAGACGTTTTTAACAGATCCGCCCTGATCTAAAAGTATGATTTGTTTTCGTTACAACCTTTTTTATCAACTTTTACAGTTATTAAAATCCTACTATATTGTATAAATGGACTTCTTTTTTCTTAATGCAATATTTTCATTTTATTATATGTTCATTGTTTTAGGAATATCAGAGATCTAATAAATTCTCTATTTTTATTTTAAGCGTTATTAGCTTAACACGTTAAGCCCCGCGTGATATAGATGCTGTCACTGAGCTGTGATCTTGGTGGACCGAGTGACTTTACCGGAGTATCTTACAGTTAAACTTTACATCAGTTTTTTTTTTGTCTATAGATGAAAACTTTTGAAAGGCAAACTGACAAGTAGTGTCAGTGAAAGTTGAGGTTACATTTGAGAGTTCTTCTTGTAGTGATATCACTACAAGAAGAAGAACTGAAGACGAACCCTATTTCTGATAACTTTGCATTTGTAGTGTTTAGTTGGCTTAACTGAGAGCTAACGATTCATAGCAAATTGTATTATGCGAAACCTGTCGTCCTAAGTAATATTAAACTGATTCTGATTCAGTATATTTTTATTTCTCTTACCTAAATTGAAATATACCCACACGTTCAACTAATTTATCATTCAGTGCCACAATAGTATGCGTTCTACTCTGAGGATGCGATCGACTTGTGCATTTCTATTATAGTGTACAGAATAAGCCCATGTTGTGGCTTATTCCCAACTAAAATGGTAAATGACAGAGTATTAATTTTTAAAATTAAAATAATAATTCTACTGATTTATGCGTGTTATCCACTTTGTAAAGATTTTTTTGCTGGCACTGTTATATCATACAGGTTATACACCACATCCCTCGGTAGACCGCAAGCTAAAGCATAAGTGCAACGGTAGACTGCATACTGTAGTGGTACCCAATTTTGTATGTCTATTTTGTCAAGAAAATTTCATTGGCGCAGATTTCCAAATTGTCTCATGATTTAAAATGCAATAATTGTAATTAGTCCAGGGCGGATCTGTTTTGAGATGGACGTTGAGAGGTGACTCAAAATTTTTGAGTTATCCTCCCACTCAAAATGGTCCGGAACATTGTTTAAATAATCAAAATGTCAAAATATGAAGGAAAATTTCGATTTTTTTATTGGTTTATTGATTATAACTTTAAAACTATTCATTTCTGAGAAAAATTGTACTGACATAAAAGTTGCGTAATTAATTTTCCGACAATACAGAATTAGCTAAAAAATGCCCACATATGCTGCTCTCCCTGATCCAACCAAAACAAACCCCAGCGTGCAGTCCCGAATTGCAACGAACGAAATGGCATAGATGCCCTAGCGGCAACTGCTAGCAAAAGACTAAGTTTTCACTCTAATGGCATATAACATATCCCACCAGAATGAAAACAATGGGAACCTTCTCTGGTTACACCTCCGGGGCTTCTACAATTTGCAAGCCATACGGATGCTGAGACTAAGGAAGATGAGGGAATTCTACAATTTACAATTCATGTCACATCTGCTCAGCGCGGGGTTTGTTTTGGTTGGATCAGGGAGAGCAGCATATGTGCCTCCTGATGAGAGACTAATAACTTTCGAAACCGGTAGAGGTGCTTGCAGCACTCTCTGATTGGACTGGAATATGGTTCGGCTGTATTTTCGTTTTGCAACGAAATTGAAAATGGTTATTAATTTTTTTATTTACATTTACTCTGTGTGGAGTATGAAGGGAACCAGTCTCGTTGGAACTTTACCGCGCTGAGCAGATGTGACGTGAATTGTAAATTGTAGAATTCCCTCATCTTCCTTAGTCTCAGCATCCGTATGGCTTGCAAATTGTAGAAGCCTCGGAGGTGTAACCAGAGAAGGTTCCCATTGTTTTCATTCTGGTGGGATATGTTATATGCCATTAGAGTGAAAACTTAGTCTTTTTCAATTAGCTAAAAATTTAAAAAATAGTCACCCTTGTGGCAAAATAGCAATAATTGCGAAAAAAAACATACAAAAACAAGTATTCGCATTTTACGTTTTTCAACCATTTACGCTACACTTAGGATCTTTATGTTTTACCCAGAAAAACTTTATGATATAATAAAACAATACTGTAAATTTCATTAAGATCGGTTTAATAGATTTTGCAAAATAAATTTTGAAATACAGCTTTCGCAAAAAAAATTAATTTTTTTTTAAATGTTGCAGGACTGAAAATAAAGCAGATAGTAAGTTGAATTTTTTTTTGCTTATAGAAGTGTACTGTACCTTTCATTTGCAATTTGCAAAATTAAAATCGAATAATTACCACGGCGTCAGGAAATTTTTTAAGTAAACATTAATTTTTGGTGCTGCGTGCAGGACAGCGGTGTTCGATTCACACAAGTTGATTTCCATCACAATTTCTTCTAATCTTTATTTAATATATTATTTTCTTACTCTATATTTTGTAGTATTTTAATATTTTAATTCCACAAAAATCAAACTAATTTTATTATTGTTTGTGAAATATTGTTTAAACAATTGCATATGTTTAAAAATAATAAACTTTTATTCTCTAAGTTAAAATATATGAACAAAGAAAGTTTTTGCTAAAAAAAGTGTTATTTCAAAGGATAGAGTATGTGTTTTTATTTTGCAATAAACAAATTTGTTTATTTATATCGAAATGTAATAAAAATTAAAATGTATCAATCATTATCAAAGGTCATTGAAATGCCCAATCAGAGCAAACTATCCGCTGTCCTGCGCGTAGCACCAATAATTAATGTTTATTTAAAAAAATTCCTGACGCCGTGGCAGTTAATCGATTTTAATTTTGCAAATTGCAAATAAAAGGTACAGTACACTTCTATAGGCAAAAAAAATTTCAACTTGCTATCTGCTTTGTTTTCAGTCCTGTAACAATTTAAAAAAACGAATTTTTTTTGCGAATGCTGGATTGCAAAATTTATTTTGCAAAATCTATTGAACCGATATTAATGAAATTGACAGTATTGTTTTACTGTATCATAAAGTTTTTCTGGGTGAAATATGAAGGTCCTGAGTGTATCATAAATGGTTGAAAAAACGTAAAATGCGAATACTTGTTTTTGTATAGTTTTTTCGCAATTATTGCTATTTTGCAACAAGGGTGACTATTTTTTAAATTTTTAACCAGTTCTATATTGTAGGAAATTTAATTATGCAGCTTTTATGTCAGTACAACTTTTCTCGGAAATGAATACTTTTAAAGTAATAATCAAAAAACGAAGAAAAAAGTCGAATTTTTCCTTCATTTTCTGACATTTTGATTATTTAAACAATGTTCCGGACCTTTTTGAGAGGGAGGATAACTCATATATTATTACTTGAGCTATTTTCAAGCAATTTCTGCAAAAAAATTTGAGTCACCTCTCAACGTCCAAATGTACTAATATTTTTACAGATCCGCCCTGGTCTAAATTGACTTTCATACAATAGTTATTTATGATATACAAGTGTTAAAAGTACACGTTTAAGGCACGCATGTGAAAGTTTACAGAATGAGTGATAGCGAGTTCTGAAATTCACATGAGTGCCTTAAAAATGTACTTTTTAACACGCATATCATACAATATTTTTTCTACAAACGTAATTACAGGACAACATCTACAAAAACTTTTACTTGACCTTGACTGACATTCCATTTTTATATTTTTTTGACATTACATCAAAATTGCCTATACGGTCAATACGAACTGCAGTGCCATAAAAAATTTAAAGCACTAGTGCATTAAAGTAGCATTTTTAACGCTCGTATGGAGTGCTAAAAATTGCATTTATCTACTCTATGTCATATTATGTATAAGTTTTTAGTTTGTGAAAACTGTCATTATAGATAGCAGTGCGTGAAGGATTTAAAGTGTGCGTGAAGTAACAATGTATTTTAAATGGGATTTACTTTTTCGCACTGTTTTTAACATTCGCGTTGTCATGGTGACAATCCTTAACTTTCGCGTTGCCATGGTGATGACAATATGAGCAATGAATTACAACAAAAGTTTTGACAGTTTTGTGGTTTGAAAGTAGTTAGAATTTTTAAATGTCAAAGTTCTAAAAATTGTAGAATAGAAATGAATTCCAGTGACGAAGAGTTACAGCTTTTTTTATTTGTTTATCGTAGATAAAATATTGTATGAAATTGTGCGTGAAGTACTTTTTGCGAACTTGCGCGATTTACTCGCTCCGTTGTCGCTCGTGCTCTAAAAATCGCGTGCGTTCGCAAAAAGCATACTTCACGAACTGTTTCATAAATAACTATTTTAACACGGTTGTAGAAAACTATTTTTTAGCCTTTATGGTAGGGGAGCCCAAGCGGGGATTTTTGCAGTTACTCGAGCGCGTCAGATTATCACATGGGGAGAAACCTTGAACAATGTAAATGTACTTCTACCATATATGGGCTCTTAATAGAGGGGAGTTCGTAAGGGGGGCCCGAAAAAAAAATCTATCCTTAGAAAAACTTGAAATAGTCAGATAAGGTAAGTTATCTATATATGCAAAACAGTGTACATATATTTAAAAAATCTGACGATTTACGCGGGGCGTAAGGAAATGGGCGAGTCACAAAGTTTCTAATGATACCAAACGCGACCTCCCACGGAGAGGGGTGGGGGTAAATTTAAAATTTTAAATACAAACTCCGCGATATTTCGCGAAAAGTACATCAGATCGAAAAACTGAACAATACACGTATTCAATATTTTTTAAAAATATATAGAATATCAACAAACACGACCCCTCACTTGGTGGGATGTTACTTTAAAATAGGAGCCCCCATTTTTTATTGCAGATTTGTATTCATTGCGTAAAAATAAGTAACTTTTATTCGAGACATTTTTTCGAATAATGGATAGATGGCGCTATAATCGAAAAAAAAACGATTGTTGGAAATGGAAAATTAAATTAAAAAATGGAAAGTCCCCCACTTTATAAAAAACTTAATTTACCTTTTACGACCTACTCTTCACAATCCAATAGGTCCCCATAACGCTCGAGTAACTGCAAATTTAGCATACTTTCCTCCCCTACTATTTATAAATACCAGCAAAAATTAAAAGATTGTATGAACTGCAAGTTTTGATATCAATATAGGCAACCCCGCCTAGCAGCTTTTAATGGTGTTAGGGTGTTTGAGAATATAAAAGCACTTCATAGTTTACACACATATAGATCATCGAGGTTTCTTTATTGCCGAGCTAATCTTTATTTTTAGGAAAGCTGTTAACAGCCCAATTTTATGAACCACGAAATAATGAAATATTTAATTTATGACTTCTGAATGTGTGAGGATATCAAAAGCAAACATAACAACAATATTTGGAAATCATTAACAGAAACGCTACATTCGGAATTTACACCAAAGAACAAGTCTTGTTGATTACTATTCTTGTTGATTGGTTTGATTGGTTTTCATTACAACTTTAGAATCTCAATAAAATATTAACTATTTTAAATGTTTCTGCTTTCGTCTATATGTTATGATTTCATTATGGTAGGGGAGCCCAAGCGGGGATTTTTGCAGTTACTCGAGCGCGTCAGATTATTACATAGGGAGAATATGTACCCTTGTACCCTGAAAATGTACCTCTACCATATATTGGCTCTTAATGAAGGGTTAAGGGTTCGTTAAGGGGGGGCCGAAAAAAAATTTATGATTAGAAAAACTCGAAATCGTCAGATTAAAATAAGGTTAGTTAAGTACATGCAAAAGTTTCGCAAGAAAAAAGCGAATATTTCGCTAAATGTATGACAGATAAAAAAATTAAAAAGTACGTGCTAAACATTTTTCAAAAATCTATCTAATGATACCAAACACGATTCCGACTTCCCACGGAGAGGGGTGGGGGGTAAATTTAATATTTTAAATACGAATCCCGCGATATTTCGCGAAATGAACATCTGATCGAAAATCTGAAAAATACACTTATTCAATATTTTTGAAAAATCTATCGAATGGCACACGACTCCCCACGGAGGAGGGGTGGGGGTTACTTTAAAATCTTAAAGTGGAACCCCATTTTTTTTATTGCATATTTGGATTCCTTACGTAAAAATAAGAAACTTTTATTGGAGACATTTTTTCGAATTATGGATACATGGCGGAGTAATCGAAAAACGATTATTGGAAATGGAATATTAAATTAAAAAATGGAAAGTCCCCACTTAAAAAGAAAACTATACTTAACTTTTTTTGGTTTTAGGACCTACTCTTCACAACCCAATAGTTCCCATAACGCTCGAGTGACTGCACATTTAGCATACTTTGCTCCCCTACCATTACTCTGGTTTTGATATTTGTTACATTATGAAGATTTCACGTTATTTTAGTTTTGGTGTTGTATTTGACACTTCTAATTTAAAATTTACTTTGTTCGCCCTTTAATCCTTCGTTTAACAAAACATTTTTATTTTATAATTATGTTTGTATAATTATTAGTTGTTAATAAACCTAATACTGTGGCCAAGGTGAACGCATACTTATTGTTCCTTGCAATATACATACGTTTAATCTATTATTATAGGCCAGAGAAATTAGCAAATATAAAGCCTTTTTCGTGACACTCTTTGATAAGTACAGTATCTGACATTATTTGCTTTTGATAAATCTGGTGACACTAATAAGTAATAGAAAAATATGCAAAAGATCATTTTAGAAAAGCCATTTTCTACTTATAAGCAATGTATAGGTTATCCAGAAAATCTCTCCAAACAAATAAGGACCTGAAGTTCCCCAGATAATTTTTAGACAATTTAACCCAAATCATCTGGTTCGAAAATGCTTCCTAAGGAGCTAGAGCTCTTTGAAGATAGCGTCTTGTAATCAGTTTTTTTTTAATACTTCCAGAACGCTTCTATTTAGTAAAATGAAAATTGTTACGCCTATTTATCTTCTAGAGATAAATCGATTTCATTAGAAGTGAATTTCTAGTACCAGTATAGGCGTACGTTTTGGGTAGGGCAACAGATATTTTATCGCATAACTTTTTTGTCTTTAACTTTTAACCATTTGACACTAGATTATTCAATTGTGAGGTATTCTAGTACTAAAAAAACTCTTATTTTAAGTCGGTAGGAGGCACCATTTTCTATAAAAACCAATTTTAAATTTTTTGATTTTGGAATTTGAAAAAAGTTTGAAAAAGAATTTCAAAATAAAACGGTGTTTTGTACCGACTTAAAGCAAGAGTAACTTTTAGTACTAGAATACCTCATGCTTTAATAGTCTAGTGTCAAAAATGTTTAAAAATTAAAGACAAAAAAGATATGCGATAAAATATCCGTTGACCTACCCAAAACGTACGCCTATGACCGGTACTAGAAATTCACATTTACTGAAATCAGTTAATTTTTGGAAGATAAATAAACGTGCCATTTTTCGTTTTTCTAAATAGTTTTTTTTGCAATTTTTTTTTCAAATTCAAAAAATGAACAATTTTCAAATCGATTTTTCTAGAAAACGGTGTATTCTGTCGACATAAAACAAGAGTACCTTTTAGTAACATAATACCTCACAATTTAATAATCCGGTGTCCAAAATGTTTAAAAGTTAAAGACAACAAAGTTATGCGATAAAATAACCGCTGTCCTACCCAAAACGGGCGGTTATGACCGGTAACAGAAATTCGCAATTGATGAAATCGATTTATCTCTGGAAGACAAATGGCCGTACCAGTTTTCGTTTTTCTAAATAGAGGGATTCTGGGGGTATTTAAAAAAACTAATTACAAGACGCCATTTTTAGAGCTCTAGCTCCCTTAGGAAGCATTTTCGGACTAAGTGAATTGGGTTAAATTGTATTAAAATTATCTGAGGAATCTCCAGTCCTTATTTATCGGAAAGGTACACCCTGTATAAACAATGTAAGATCGCTATTTGATTTTGAATATACCGGAAGACCGGATTTTATTTTAAATACTTTTATGGGAAAGTGACACAATTTTATTTAAAAATCTAAGAAAATCTTTCAAATAAGAGTTGTACCCATATTCTTGTCAATTTGTTACTAAATTATCACAAAAATAGCTTCAAAAGTTGATTTCTTGAAAATAATTATAACTTTTAAAGATTTTTGAACGCTTTAGGAAAATTCTTGACCACTTGACATGAGACACAACTGAAAATTGCATTGCTGTAAGCGGAAAATGCATTTTCCAAATTGCATCTCATACATACACCATTTTTTGTCACTTTTTTATGGGCTATATTTTTGTTAAGAATGTTTTTTTCGATAAAATAATTACTTTTTGAGTTATTTGAGAAAAACCAGCCAATTAAAAACGTGTTTTTGTTGAAAAATGAACAGGATTTACTCGCAAATAACTCGAAAAGTATTAACTTAGCGAAAAAATGCTATAGAACAAAAGTTTCTTAGAATTAGTCAGTTTAGCAATTTCCGAACTTAATTTGAACGTATATTTTTTCACCCCCGAGAAGGGGTTAAACTCGGGTGAAAATATGTTTCAAAATCAAAATTTTTTTCGTAATCTTGTTAACATGGAACTGTTTTTAACGTTGAGAAAAAAAGATAAAACAAACATTTCCGCGTAAAATTGCAGTGCACATAAATTATAACAAAAGGAACTAGTGTAAATTAATAATGTCATATTAATACTGTAAAAAATATTATAAGAGGCTCTTTTTTCACTCAATTTCGAAATTACTTGTTTCATATTTTCATTACTAGAGCAATTCTAGGGTGCTAGGTAAAAAGAGTATAAGTCAAAAATAGTCAAAATACTATTTGTGCCGTAAAAGATTATAAAGGACTATGTCTTTACCTTGGTATCAATATAGACCAGGACGCATCTGTAAAAATATTAGTACATTTGAACGTTGAGAGGTGACTCAAATTTTTTTGCAGAAATTGCTTGAAAATAACTCAAATAATAATATTTGAGTTATCCTCCCTCTCAAAAAGGTCCGGAAAATTGTTTAAATAATCAAAATATCAAAAAATGAAGGAAAAATATCGATTTTTTCTTCGTTTTTTGATTATAACTTTAAAAGTATTAATTTTCGAGAAAATTTTTACCAACATAAAAGTTGCATAATTAAATTTACTACAATATAGAATTGGTTAAAAATTTAAAAAATAGTCACCCTTGTTGCACAATAGCAATAATTGCGAAAAACCCATACAAAAACAAGTATTCACATTTTACGTTTTTCAACCATTTATGCTACACTTGGGACCTTCATATTTCACCCAAAAAAACTTTATAATATATTAAAACAATAATGTAAATTTCATTAAGATCGGTTCAATATATTTTGCAAAATAAATTTTGCAATCCAGTTTTCGCAAAAAAAATCATTTTTTCAAAATGTTACAGGACTGAAAATAAACAGATAGTAAGTTGAATTTTTTTGCGTATAGAAGTGTACTGTATCTTTCATTTGCAATTTGCAAAACTAAAATCGATTAACTACCACGGCGTCAAGAATTTTTTTAAATAAATACTAATTATTGGTGCTACGCGCAGGACAGCGGATAATTTGCTCTGATTGGGCATTCCAATGACCTTTGATAATTATTGATACATTTTAATTTTTATTACATTTCGATATAAATAAATAAATTTGTTTATTGCAAAATAAAAACACATACCTACTCTATCCTTTGAAATAATACTTTTTTTAGCAAAAACTTTCTTTGTTTATATATTTTAACTTAGAAAATAAAAGTTTATTATTTTTAAACGTATGCAATTGTTTAAAGTATATTTAACAAACAATATTAAAATTAGTTTGATTTTTGTGGAATTAAAATATTAAAATACAACAAAATATAGAGTAAGAAAATAATTTATTAGATAAAGATTGGAAGAAATTTTGGTGGAAATCAACTTGTGTGAATCGAACACCGCTGTCCTACGCGTAGCACCAAAAATTAATGTTAATTTAAAAAATTTCCTGACGCCGCCGTGGTAATTAATCGATTTTAATTTTGCAAATTGCAAATGAAAGGTACAGTACACTTCTATAAGCAAAAAAAAAATTCAACTTGCTATCTGCTTTATTTTCGGTCCTGCAACATTTTAAAAAAAGGATTTTTTTTGCGAAAGCTGGATTTCAAAATTTATTTTGCAAAATCTATTGAACCGATCTAAATGAAATTTACACTCTTGTTTTAATATATCATAAAGTTCTTCTGGGTGAAATATGAAGGTCCCAAGTGTAGCATAAATGGTTGAAAAACGTAAATGTGAATACTTGTTTTTGTATGGTTTTTTGCAATTATTGCTATTTTGCAACAAGGGTGACTATTTTTTAACTTCTTAACCAATTCTATATTGTAGAAAATTTAATCATGCAACTTTTATGTTAGTACAACTTTTCTCAGAAATGAATAGTTTTAAAGTTATAATCAAAAACCAAAAAAAAAATCGAATTTTTCCTTCATATTTTGACATTTTGAATATTTAAACAATGGTCCGAACCATTTTGAGTGGGAGGATAACTCAAATATTATTATTTGATTTATTGTCAAACAATTTCTGCAAAAAAATTTGAGTCGCCTCTCAACGTCCATCTCGAAACAGATGCGCCCTGGACTAATAGAACAAGTCAATATGGTAATATAAAATAAATTAAATGATTTGGTCGTAATAGTCCAGAAAGCCACTGCGCATCCGCTAGGAAAAATATTCCGATTCGGATTTTTTGCACAATCTTACTCAAAAAGGACCCCTTTTAACAAATTTGCATGTTGCCAGGACCAAAAGTGGGTCAACAATTTTTTAAACGTTTTTTTTTTGTTTTTTTCCTTAATTTTTTTTTGCATGGAACAAAGTTTATTTAGGTTTTTTGGATCATTCCAAACAGAAAAGGTCTTTAGTGACTTTTCTCTAGGGTTGATAGTTTTTGACATATAAGCGATTAAAAATTGAAAAATTGCGAAATCGGCCATTTTTAACCTTCAAAAACTATGCGAAAAACTTAAAATTTGAATGTTGCCAAGGTAGGTAGATATTCTTTAAACATCGATTGATGAAAACCCGTAGAGTTTTTTGTAATACAGTATTCAAAACTTATTTGTTTTTTAATTTCTAATCACGCGTGCGCGACACTATTTTCCACCGTTGCATGTGTATACAGTATGGTGCAAATGAAAGGAATAAATTCGTTATTTCGTAAACCGACGACTTTAAGGAAAAATCCCGAAACAGGTCGATTTTTATTTTTAAGTTATGCTATTGTGGCATATATGGTATACTAGTGACGTCATCCGCCTGGGCGTGATGACGTAATCGATGATTTTTTTAAACAATAATAGGGGTCGTGTGGTAGCTCATTTGAAAGGTTCTTCAATTCTTTATTCAGTAATGTAAACATTTACATAATTATTTATACGAGGTGTCCAAAAAAATTTTATTAAATTAAATTATTTGACAAAAAAGTAGAAGGACACCCTGTATAAATAATTATATAAATGTTTATATTACTGAATAGAGACTTGAATAACCTTTCAAATGAGCTAGCGCACGACCCATATTCTCATTTAAAAAAATCATCGATTACGTCATCACGCCCAGACGGATGACGTCACTAGTATACCATATATGCCACAATATCATAACTTAAAAATAAAAATCGACCTCTTTCGGGATTTTTCCTTAAAGTCGCCGGTTTACGAAATAACGAATTTATTCGTTTCATTTTCCCCATACTGTCGGTGGAAAATAGTGTCGCGCACGCTTGATTAACAATTAAAAGACAAAGAAGTTTTGAATATTGTATTGCAAAAAACTCTTCGGGATTTTATCAATAGATGTTTAAAGAAAATCTACCTACCTTAGCAACATTCAAATTTTCAGTTTTTCACATAGTTTTTGAGGGTTAAAAATGGCCAATTTCGCAATTTTTCAATTTTTAATCGCTTATATGTCAAAAAATATCAACTTTAGAGAAATGTCACTAAAGACCTTTTTTGTTTAGAATGATCCAAAAAATCTAAAAAAACTTTGTTCCATGCAAAAAAACAATTTTAGGATACAACAACAAAACGTTTAAAATTTTTGACCTACTTTTGGTCCTAGCAACATGCAAATTTGTTAAAAGGGGTCATTTTTGAGGAAGATTGTGCAAAAAATCCGAATCGGAATATTTTTCCTAGCGGATGCGCATTGGCTTTCTGGACTATAAATAAAATTGGTGGTAGATATGCCAATTAATTATTATCGTTTTTTGCTTCTCCTGAAAAGTTGACTAAATTTACTTATATTGCTTTTACCGAGCACCCTACAATTTACTTTCGCACTTCTTATTCTGTAAAAATAAAGTGGACCATCGGCTGTCGAGTGTAGCGATAATCCAAAACAGTCGCAATTTGGATCATAAACGCAGAATAATAAATATACAAATTAGATAATCAGATGAACTCAAATTACATGATAAATGTTTTGTCGGAAATTATTCTTAATTCGCCGGTATTGTAACAATATCGTGATCCGTAACCAAGGGGTTATCTAAAAAATTGCATTATGCAATAAGAAATTACTTGCGTAATCGCTATTCATTCAACAGCTGTGATAAATTTTACTGCTTATTTTGATGACCTATTAAACGACGAGTAAAATTCAAGGAAATTCATTTGTATGAATGAAGTTCATTGAAATTAGATTAACAATCTCCGATATCAACAATCTCTTATATATTTGTAAATTTTATATTCTTTTAATTGGAAATGTATAATTGAATTAGGTACTCACAATATGACCTAAATTTTAATTAAACACATTAAATTCTGATTTATTCATTGCAAACATATTCTTTTAGATTTAGTGCAAATCTAACTAAGTGCATTTTTATGTGGCGCACCTGAACTTTCCGCCGAGCTCTATAAAACCACTTTAATCCATAAGTGAATTGGCACCCAACCCCATACATGAACTAGCTCCCAGTCAGAAATTGAATCTTGGGGTTTGAGGAAAAGAGGTATAACACCACAAATTATAAATGTCCTCATAAACAATTTATTTACTAAATAAACTCCAACTTGCAGAATATACTGGTTGAAAAGACGGGCGGAGGTAAATTCCTCACCAACAAGAAAAACCATATAATCCGACAGGTATTTTCCTCACCAAATTTAAGGGTTCCTATTAATCCGGTAGGTATTTTCCTCACCAACTCACTCAGGTAATAAAATAAAAATATAGATTTAATTTGGGAATGTATATTATGAAAGCATCCGAAATCCGAATAAAAGACATTAATTTCCTTACATTATAATAATAGTTTATAATATAGATAATATGCAAGACGTATAAATTATTATTTAATATTTACTATAATTAGACAGACACTTTACAAAATCCATTCTAGTCATTTGATTAGACTGATATCTTATTAATAAATTTTCTACATTTTTCAATTTCAGTTTAGCTTGTTTTTCTTTGATATGTTTTGCAATATGCAAACTTTAAATTTTAACATACATCTACCTTAAATTCTTTAATTTTTTCAAAGGAAATATAATTATGGATGGATGCGTATTACAAAACGATAAATTAAAATGCGAATGAAAAGATTTGCAAGCATTCGTAATACGAATAACACAAGAATTTGCCTCTGTCCACAAATATGGGGAGAATATGGCAGTTTCGTCTATATAAGTTTCAACTAAATAATCGACATATCTATATTAAATTTCATTTTCTGGTTTGCATGACATTAAATCAAACACAAAACAAGCTAATACGTCTTCTGGTTTTATATGTAAGGCCAAAAGTATGTTTGAGCCACTTGCCTCCTACAGAATAATTTTTATATTCTGATTCAGTAAACCAAAACATTTCTATACCAAGCTTGGTGTAGGTGAAATTTACAACATGTATTTCAGTGTTCGGACACGTTTCAATGATTGCATTATGTATAAACTTTTGAAAATATTCAAAAATTTTACTAGCATTAAACTCAATTTTGAGAGCTTTAATAATTTATGATTTTAACAAATAAAAAATATTGTAATTTTTTTTTGTTTGGCAGTAAAAAGTATAATAAAGAAATATAAAATGCCCATTAATTAGCCCGTGAATAGTGAATAATTGCAAATAATATGTGGCACAGTAAGAAAATGTGCCATCCATATAATAAAATTCAATGTGGCTAAAAGTCTTATATTTGTTTCACAACTAATAGGTCTGGATCCCGCGTATGAAAAAAAAGTTGATTAATAGCAAGCTGAAAATTTGTTACAAACTTTGATATATGGGAACACTGGAACAGGGGACGTTTTAACTGTGGAACAGGTTAAAAATTTGGAACGGTCAGAACACGAAAACGGCACATTTATTTTGTCCGACAGAACAGAACAATTATCCTACTTTTGACACAGTTTATAAAGAGAAAATTTTCGCTCTTGGTCTTAGTTATTTTTTGAGCACACCTCTTTACAAATTCTTGAACCTCATCAATATTGGAAGTAAGTCGACCAGGTATCATTTTCGTCGATAATTATATATTTTTTCTCATGTAACTGACAACAATCGTAGTAATTGTTTCAGACAAATTAGCTGCAAGCGCTTGGCGTATAATTTTTGCTGGTTTTTCAATAATATTCTCTTTGGCTTTACGTTTACAATAGTTAGAAATAATTTTTCGATCTAACTTCTGACAATCTGGTTCATGATTATGTTGTAGGCTACTTCTAGATATTGTAAAAGTTGCACCAATAGTAAAAAAATTTCGCCCTACAAGTTGTTTTATGGAGTACGGTCCTGACAATAATAATATACATCACGTTGTAAACCGCTGCGATATTTATCAGTTTTTAAATGATAAAAACACAGTTTAAAATTATTTTGTTAGTTCCTCCACATTGTTATAGTGGAAACACCATGTAAACCCCGCAAACCTGACGTGAGTACCAAAAACCACATCTATTATATTTATATTAATAATAATATAACCTATAAAATATCCAAGAAATATAAATAGGACCAGTTTTGGGCCAAGATCCACACCGGTTTTTGAACCGGCGACAGGGCCGGCCTTGCAACGTCTCCAAAATTAATCAAACATGATTTCGAATAACACCATGAACACTACACAAACTACATCTCATATCTCATATTCCAGTGTTGTTAACACGTTTAAACAACCAACAAAAGACGAAGCCATAGTTCTTTCTAGTATTGAAGGAACCAAAGTTCAAGAGTACATCATAGCCGTCGGTTCAATAGTTGGTCCACGTAACGTATCTTTCGCTTCCAGAATAGCCAATAATAGGATATGTATATATCTCTCTTCTAAAAATATGGTTGATTCATTGCTGCATTCCCACAAATACGTCAATATAAAAGAAACTCAAGTAGAAATAAGAAGACTTATCACTCCAGCTCAAAGACTGATAATATCAAACGCTGGTCCTTCTGTTCCAACCACGTTAATTGAACAAGAACTACGTAAAATGGGTATAAGCGCCGTCTCTAAAATGACTTTTCTTAGGGTAGGAATGCCTGAAAGCGAATACAGCCATGTCTTGAGTTTTAGAAGGCAAACATTTATCACACCTTTAGAAAATATGTCCATTCCCGATTCTTTCATGATCTCTCATGATAATACCACTTACAGAATATACCTTTCTATAGAAGGATTCAACTGTTCAAAATGCAAGACTATTGGTCACCAGGAAACAGAATGTCCTGACAATGCTAATACAACCACTTCTAATACAACCAATCTTGACTCAACAAATTCTAATCCACCCACTTCTAATACAACAAATCCTGACCCAACCAATTCTAATCCAACCACTTCTAAAGCTCTTCCAGAAACCTCCCAAAACACACAATATATAACAAATCTACCTTATAACCAAACAGAACAAAAACCTTCTGACAAAGCCTTAATATCCACCTCTAACGATCACCCAGCATCTTCCCAAAATATATTAGATCAGATCCCAGACGTACAGGTCTCTAATAACCAATTAGAATCTATCATAGAAACTGACGACATGTCAAGACCTACAAATAATACAAATGAAACAAACACTTTAAAAATAACAACATCATCAACTTCCAACAAGATCAGCAATCTTACTCCATTAGAAATAACACAACCTAAAATTATTCCAAACGTCACAAAACATCCAAAAAGGCTCATCTCATCTTCTCCAGAAATCAACGAAAATACCACACAGACCGATTCTCATATCTTCACTTCTCCAGTACCTAACAAGGAAATCAAAGAAAAAAACAAAAAAGTCTAAAAGAAATTCTCGAGATGAACTTTTACTTTCCCTAGAGACAATTAAAGACAAAATCGCAAACAGATCACCACCATTTGTCCTTAACTTCGACGAAATATGTGACTTTCTCGAAAACACATTAAACGCAAAACATCCCGAAATAACCTCAAAAAACTATTCGAACGAAACAGCCGAATTAATTCAGATCCTTAATTTTGTTCACGCTTATACCCACAATTCAAAATTAAAAAATAATATAACTCGATTAAGAAAGAAACTAAGCCCCAATAATTTCTCTTCCACAGAAGAGACCGATGAAACACATTCTCAATCAGAACTCGAAAATGTCTAATCTAACCCCTATATATTACAGTGGAATATCAATGGGTTCTACACCCATTTAGAACAATTAAAACTTCTAATAAACGAAACATGCCCTAAGATCTTATGTCTTCAAGAAACCAATTTTAAGCAATACAATATTAATCTTCAAAACTACCAATGTTTTCCAAAAAATAGAATAGCACAACAGGCAAGTGGCGGAGTAGCCATCCTTGTAAGAACAGACCTAGAAGCTAAGCCAATCACATTAAGAGTAACCTCAATTTCAAAAAGAAAGAAGATCCCATAGAATCACAGACGATGACCTCAAGACAATCCTCACCAAAAAAGTTTCATCAGTGTTAACATATTTAAAAGACATCAAATTGTATAATATTAAATTAAATTGTATTATATATTTAATGTAATACTTTGTATTGTCATATCCACTAATAACCCTGCGCGGTTGATGTCGTTTGTGTTTTAAATAAAAAAAAAAAAGTTGTTTTATCCTCCGGAACACTTCTTCACTTTTTAAAACTTTCACTTTATAAAAAATAAAATTTACATATACCACTACCGTGTAAGGTTTACCGCGATCACTTTCTATTAAACATGCCATTTTTGTCAAAATTCCAATTGGGACTAAAAATAATATAATATAATTAATTAATTAATTGTTATAGGTACCTACTGTAATTTAATAGTAGATAAATAATTCAATTGAATGCCTTTTAGTAAAATCTACCTGAAATAACTGAAATAACCATTTCGGTCATGGTGAGGAAAATACCTGTGGGATTATGACATACCCTTCTAAACGCAGGTAAAAGATTATTTTGGTGAGGAAATTACACCCGCCGGAACAGACACATTGTTTTTCGGTACATTCTTTTTAGGTTTTTTGGATCAATCTAAACAAACAATGTATTGTGTTATTTTTCTGTAAAGTTGTTAGTTTTCGAGTTATAAGCGATTTAAAATCTGAAAAATGCATATACGTACTTACGCGACAAAACTTCCAACAAATACTGAAATGTATTAAAATTTTGTAATTTGTTATTAATATAGTTGTGTTTAGTAACTTTTTTATTTATTAAATTAATTATTGCCAATGTACTAAATAAAATATAAACAATAATTCACTCGTAAAATTCCCGAAACCGGTATAGACTCTTCCTGCACTCTCCGATTTAACTAGAGTATAATGCTGCTGCGTTTTCGGATTGCAAAGAAATTGAAAATGTTTATACATTTTTAATTCATTTACTCTTTTGTGGAGTACTAAGGAATCTTTCTCGTTGGAACTTTTACCACGCTGAGCAGATGGGACGTGAATTATTCAAAATTCCCTCATCTTAATTTCGTCTCGGCACCAGTATGATTTATAATTTTTGACAATCACGGGAGGTAGTAACCAGAGAAAGTTCCACCTGTTGTCAATCTGGTGGTATGTGAACAATATTTATTGTCGTTTTCTGTTCTACTTGACTGATAACTTATTTTGTTAATAATTTACTCTTTTTTTTTTAAATGTGATCGGTACAAAATAAATTAATATTTTAGTTATTTCTTATTTTGTTACATTTATTCAGTTATTTTATATTATATTTTATTTAATTTATTAATATACAAATAAATATTCAATAGAAAAGTATTTTGTATCGATCAATTAAGAAAAAAAGAAAATAACAATATGTTCACTACATTGTGATGATTGGCGTATTTAATTAGCACATTGACAATAATTAATTTAATACATAATATAAATAAATTATTTAAAAAATCATGTTAATAATAAACTACAAAATTTTAATAAATGTTAAGTAGTGGTTGTGAATTTTTGACAAAGACCTATTATATAGTGCGACGCGTTGCAGCGGCTTAAATATCGAGTTTCCACGCATAATTAACAATGAAA
Source organism: Diabrotica virgifera virgifera (assembly GCF_917563875.1). NCBI lineage: Eukaryota > Metazoa > Arthropoda > Insecta > Coleoptera > Chrysomelidae > Diabrotica > Diabrotica virgifera. The sequence goes on from NC_065444.1 coordinate 215,803,276, forward strand.
AACAACGCTCTAAATTAAAACAAGCCCAGATTACTCTTATAATCCTGTCATTGAATGTTTAAACTTCAATTTTGTCACTTTTGGTACAAGCACTGGAACCTTCAAAATAATAATTTACGTAGGAGTCTTCAAGGCTAGGTAGACTTCTAGTAGGAGAGATAGAAGCGGATTTTGTGCGTGATAAGTAATATGGAAAAACTATACGGGGATATGTTGAATTAGTTGTGTACATGACTTTCACCAACGGCCGGAAACCAGAGTTGGGGCCGAGGGTAGTTATAAGGGGTCAAAGTCGCGGAATTTATTATTTTTTTTATGACGCTCATGATCGAGATTGCACCAAAATTTGGGAATAAGTAGGTCATGACATAACTAAGTAAAATCTCTAGGGGCAGAACGCTGCGTGGCCGACAAAGGGGTGGGGGTAGGGGTGAATTTAAAAAATATAAAGGGTTTTTTGCGACGTTCGTGATTGAGATAGTGGACCAAAATTTGGGAATAAGTAGATCATGACATTACTAAGTAAAATCCCCAGAGCCGGAAACCAGAGTTGGGGATGAGGGTAGTTATAAGGGGTCAAATTCGCCGTTTTCATTATTTTTTTTGTGACGCTCATTATCGAGAGAGTGCACCAAAATTAGGGAATAAGTAGGTCATGACGTAACTAAGTAAAATCTCCAGGGGTGGCACTCTGCGTGGCAGACAAAGGGGTGGGGCAGGGGTGAATACAAAAAATATAAGGCGTTTTTTTGCGACGTTCGTGATTGACAGAGTGCACCAAAATTTGGGAATAAGTAGACCATGACATGACTAAGTAAAATCCTCAGATCCGGAAACCAGAGTTGGGCATGAGGGTAGTTATAGGGGGTCAAATTCGCCGTTTTTATTATTTTTTTTGTGACGCTCATGATCGAGATAGTGCACCAAAATTTGAGAATAAATAGGTCATGAGGTAACTAAGTACAATCTCCAGAGGTGGAACGCTGCGTGGCCGATAAAGGGTTGGGGGTAGGTGTGAATATAAAAAATATAAGGGTTTTTTGCGACGTGCTAGATTGAGATAGTGCACCAAAATTTGGGAATAAGTAGACCATGACTTAGCTAAGTAAAATCCCCAGAGCCGGAAACCAGAGTTGGGGATGAGGGTAGTTTTAAGGGGTCAAAGTCGCAGTGTGTATTATTTTTTTTTGTGACCCCTCACAATATTTGTCCCCCACGCAGCGTTCCGCCCCTGGAGATTTTAATTAGTAATGTCATGATCTACTCATTCCCAAATTTTGGTGCACTATCTCGATCACGAACGGCAAAAAAACCCCCATATATTTTTATACTCACCACCGCCTACCACCCCTTTGTACCCCAAGCAGCGTTCCGCCCCTGAAGATTTTACTTAGTTACGTCATAACCTACATACTCCCAAATTTTGGTGCACTATCTCCATCATGAGCGCCACAAAAAAAAATAATAAAAACCGCGACTTTTACCCCTTATAACTACCCTCGTCCGCCACTCTGGTTTCCGCCTCTGGGGATATTACTTAGTTATGTCATGGTCTACTTATTCCCAAATTTTGGTGCACTATCTCTATCACGAACGTCTCAAAAAAACCCTTTCATTTTTTTATATTCACCCCTGCCCCACCCCTTTGTCGACCACGCAGCGTTCCACTCCTGGAGATTTTACTTAGCTAAGTCATGACCTACTTATTCCCAAATTTTGGCGCGCTATCTCGATCATGAGCGTCACAAAAAAAATAATAAAGAACAGAATTTTTGACCCCTTATAACTTACCTTCCTTCCCCACTATGGTTTCCGGCTATGGGGATTTTAATTATTTATGTCATGGTCTACTTATACCCAAATTTTGGTGCACTATTTCAATCACGAACGTCGCGAAAAACCCGTTATATTTTTTATATTCACCCCTACCCCCACCCCTTTGTCGGCCACGCAGCGTTAAGCCCCTAGAGATTTTACTTAGGTACGTCATGACCTACTTATTCCCAAATTTTGGTGCAATCTCGATCATGAGCGTCATAAAAAATATAATAAAATCCGCAATTTTGACCCCTTATAACTACCCTCGGCTCCAACTCTGGTTTCCGGCCGTTGGTGAAAGTTATGTACACAACTAATTCAACATATCCCCGTATAGTTTTTCCATATTACTTATCACGCACAAAATCCGCTCCCAGCTCTTAGACTATTCATTCTCGAAATATTTGCGCATTTTTCCGATTCTAAATCGCTTATAACTCGAGCAAAATAACAGGAGATATTTTCTGTTTAAAATGGCCCAAAAAACCTAAAATAATGTTTTCCTGCGCAAAAAATCGTGTGTTTTGGAATTTGAATATAGAAATTTTTAAACAATTTCTGTCCAAAAATTTTGCCCGGCACCCTTATGATTTGTTTAAAGGGGGCATTTTTTAACAGGAATCCGTAAAGTAACCGAATCAGACACATTTTTCATACGGTAGCGGCCGCACAACATGAACTAATTAAAGTTAATGAATGTTTTTAATTATCCTACTTACTGTTTTTTAATAACCCTGTTGTCACTGTTTTTATAAATGCTGATTTCTCAATAAATTTTATCAATTTTAATTGTAATTATGGACGGACATAGGTATTGTTGAGTAACGCCTTTATACGTAACTCCTGTTGAGTAACGTATTTTAGTGTTAGAAACCTTTTCTGGGATATAATATTTGTATTTACTTTCAAGTGCGAACTAATGAATGAAATTCCTTTCATTGTTTAATAATATATAAATATTCGAAGCAGACGACGCACATTCATTTACAAACTATAAATAGATTTGAGTAATACAATTCCCGACTTGCCTTAAAATGTAACTGTACCAAAGTCGTAAACGTTTTACATTAAATTGAAATAATGGAGTATTGTATTTTTATTGTGACTGACCCACAAATACTTTTAAATCTAACCAACAATGAATTCGTGGTTGGCAAAAAATATATTTTTTCTGCGGCTGTGCTAAAAAAAAGAGCCACTTTCACGCACGCATTTCGTTTCCGAAAGTTGCACTTTCCCGCACGGCGTGCGTGAAAATAAATTTTCCCGTACGACGTGCGTGAAAGTAAAATACCTTGTAATATGGGATTATAATATATTAAAATATATGCAATAAACTAATATTTAGATATTATTTACTAATTTATTTCAAATTTAGCTTATTGTGTTCATGTTTTAATGAAATTAGCGCGATTATTTCATTCATAGGAGATTCTGACCAATAGAAAGCTACATACATGCAAATTAAGCTGATAATTTTTGATAATCTCCCGTCGTTAAGCATATTACGTCAGATGCCCTTCGTTGCTACGAAAAAATACATTCAGTGACATTAATGACAAATGTATTAAAAATTATAAAAGTGATGACTTTCAACCGTCAAATACATATTTATAACAACTGTGTGTTTAATTTCACTACTTACATATATAAATTACAATAAAATTTTGGTTTTGAACAGTTTTATTCATGAAATAATCGCAACAAATTGCACTCGAACTCTAAAATTAATATAGAATTTTAGAGCTCTTGTGAAATTACTACTGACTATTTCATTCATAGGAGATTCTGACCAATAGAAAGCTACATACATGCAAATTAAGGTGATAATTTTTGATAATCTCCCGTCGTTAAGCATATTACGTCAGATGCCCTTCATTGCTACGAAAAAATACATTCAGTGACATTAGTGACAAATGTTTTAAAAATTATAAAAGTGATGACTTTCAACCGTCAAATACATATTTATAACAACTGTGTGTTTAATTTCACTAATTGGTACTTACATATATAAATTATAATAAAATTTTGGTTTTGAACAGTTTTATTCATGAAATAATCGCAACAAATTGCACTCGAACTCTAAAATTAATATAGAATTTTAGAGCTCTTGTGCAATTACTACTGATAATTCGATAAAATAAAATTATTTTGACATAATATTTAAAAGTCAGATCAGTAGACAATTACAATGGTTTTGAATCGTCGTCATGGAAACCAATATCGTTGTCATGCTAACTAATTATATTGAAAGTTTGGTTTTGACAACCTAGTCAAAGAATTAATTTGTGTATTTTCTCTTCTAAATAAAAATTGATATATGCAACTCTATTTTTTGTGGCTTTTTTCCAAACGTACGGCCCTAGAAAAAATATTGTTCCTAACTCATGCGGAAAGTGTCTTCCCCGCACTCGACTGCTTGCCCGAACTCCGCTATCGCGCCGTTCGGGTCAACGGCAGTCTCGTGAGTGAAAGTATCACTTTCCGCACTAGTTAGGAAAATAACTATTTTTACTATTCAACATTCCGCTGTTCGCACTCTTGTTTCACACAAAGTTCTAAATTTTGTTCAAGAGTAAAGTACTAGCTACCTTTATTTTTCTCAAATTACGGATACCGAACATCATTTCATAACAATTATGATAGGTATTTTATTATCAATTTTACTAAAAAAAGTTATTCTTTATATATAATGCTCTATTGGGTCTAAAATCTAAGATGATACAATTATCAGAATATCGAATTTTTTCAATTTTATATGAAGTATGTCAAAAAATGTGAATTTCGCTTAAGAGTTAAGTACCTTTATAGTTCACAATATTTTCATTAAAAAAACAACAAAATTAACTTAAACGCGCTCTGCGTCGAACGCTACTATACAGTGCGCCAGTGTTTGTGATAGGGTTATAAATAAAAAATTGCAGAAGCTGTAGTTTTAAATAACTGCATAATATAATGCAATGATAGACTTTGGGATCCCACCTAATAATGGTCTAAGACAGGGGGACACGCTGGCGGGTCTCCTCTTTAATATTGCCATGGAAAAGGCAATCAGAAAATAACAAATTATAATGAATGGATGGAACTATTTTTAATAGATCGACGCAAAGTCTAGCATTCGCTGACGATATAGTTATAGTGGGCAGAAGTATCAGAGATATGGTGTAGTGTTTTAGAAGGCATGGGGACTCGGCAAGTGAATTAGGACTTGTGGTAAACGAGGAAAAAACCAAATTAATATATGTTGGTTTTTAAAAACTCCGGAAATATCCAACAGAGAATTTAACACATTGCCTGCCCACGCCTTTCTCAAAAAGTTTCATGGGGCGCCACACCAAAAAAGTTGTTCATCTCTTGGAGGCCATGTCAGACAGATATGACTGACGGAATTTTTACGGTGAGGCCATGTCGGTCATATATGACTGACACGATGGCTTTTGAATACCCTTCTATCACTCAAAATTACGTGAGAGTATATGGATTTTTATAATATTATGCAATTTTGTTGTTGTGGCGTCCAGTGATGCTTCATTAAAACATTGGTGGCGCCCCAAGAAAAAATAATGAAAAATTAAAAGGAAAAAATTGTTTTAATTTTTGCCATTCAAAACTGAAACAAAAACTCAAACTTCATTCTTTTTTGCAAATTTGGATTCCGTACGTAACAGTGAGCAACTTTTATTCGAGAAATTTTTTCGAATTATGGATAGATGGCGCTATAATCGGAAAAGTTGATTTATCGTGATACTGTTAGAATATATTCAACTATAAATTATGGTATTTTTATTAGTGTTAAAATGGACATATGCAGTCTAAGTGGGCGGGCTGATTCCCCGAACATTTAGGTCCAACACTCTTAACGTAAAATTTCGAAAAAGTGTCGAGTTACATTATGAATGTGGAAACGATGTTAGTAGAGTTTTGAGTTTGATTTAGTAGTCTAGAAGAATATCTCGTTGTAGAAACACGTATCTTAATTTCTTTGTATATTGTAATATTACGGTTTTTCGGTTAAAATAAGTTTGTTTACTATTATCTGTACCTTTTATTATCTGCTATTTCTAATAGGTTATGGGCCTCAGTTACGTTGTTAGCTCACCTGTATTAAGATAATAATTAAAAGTGTACAGTCGCGAAATTTTCGTGTTAACCGAATACATAATGGCGGAAAGTGCGAAATATAACGTCGAAAAGTTGAACGGCAAGAACTATCAATCATGGACTTATTTAGTGAAAATGTTACTCATCAATGCTGATCTATGGGAAATAGTTTCGAGTGAGTTACCATTAGAAGCAGATCGAAGCAGTTCTTGGAAAAAACAAAATGATAAGGCTTTGTCAACTACAGCCTTACTTGTTGACGTTAATCAATTAGTGCATATCCGGAACAGGGAATTCGCGCGCGATGCGTGGGTAACGCTAAGGGAGTATCATCAGAAATCAAGTTTGTCTAGTATGGTGTTTTTGTTAAAGCAAATCTGTAGGCTATCGCTAGAGGAGAATGGTTATATGGAAGCACACATTAGTTTATCCCTAGAATCGTTGAATAAACTGGCCGCCTTAGGGGAGGAAATTAAGGACAGGTTCTCAGCAGGAATTTTGCTGGGAAGTCTTCCAGACTCATACAGTTTTTTGATTACAGAGCTGGAAAGTAGGCCATCGAGTGAATTTACTCTAGAATTTGTTACGAGTAAATTAATAGATGAGTACAGGAGACGTCAGGGAGCTTTGGGAAGAAATCAGGAGGAGTCGGTGATGAAGTCAGTATACGAGGGTAACAAAAATAATAGTACTGCAAGGGCAGAAGCAAAGCAGTGTTATTTTTGTAACCGGAAGGGCCATTTTAAACGAGATTGCTTTAAGTACAAAGCGTTTAAGAAGGAAAAGGCCAATAAAGTCACTGAAGGTACTGATGATGCATGTTTTATGGTCAATTATAGCTCAAGGGACGGAAAAAGGGTTAATGGTTAATTACACATGGTTAATTACAAAGGATTCTATACCCAATTTGACGGTAGCAGAAAAGGCGTTGTCAGTTTGGCGGAGAAAGGGCAATACTCCGAGGTTCAGGGTATAGGGACAGGACTTATTGAGTGCGTGACGGGATCGGGAGTGGAAAATTTAAAAATCGACAACGTGTTGTATGTGCCGGGATTAGACTCAAATCTGCTTTCGGTGAAAAAGCTAACAAGTGCGGGACATAATGTGCAGTTCGATAAAAACGAGTGTAAAATCGTTTTACACGGAAAAGTCGTCGCGAGTGCGGTGCCTTCACCGGACTTATACAAACTTTCAACTGTGTACCATGGATTGAGTGCTTTGGAGCACTCCAGCAACTGTCAACATACATGGCATAGACGGTTTGGACACAGGGACATGGATGCAGTCAAACACTTAATGGAAAAGAAAATGGCAGTCGGGATTGATATGACAGACTGTAGGATTAGGGAAACTTGTGAATGCTGTATGAAAGGTAAAATTTTACGTAAGAGTTTTCCAAAATTTTCTCAAAGCAATACATTTAATATTCTTGACTTATTACATTCGGATATTTGCGGGCCCACGAAGACTGTTACTCCAGGGGGTAAACGTTATATTTTGACTTTAATTGATGATTTTTCTAGATATACAACTATATATTTATTAAATCATAAAAATGAAACGGTAAAATGTATAAAAGAGTTTATAGAATTTGCGAGTAATCAGTTAGGTAGGGTTCCAAAAGTAATTAGGTCGGATAGGGGTGGCGAGTACGTACATAATAATTTAAGGCAGCGGTTCCCAACCTTTTATGTCTGGCGACCCACCTTTTTATGTTTTTTCATATTGGCGACCCATCCCTCCCCCCCACGGACTGGCGCCATTTCCAGATTGTGCACGGTTGTACGCTACTCAGCTACTGTAAGCGGCACGCCGCGACCCACCTGAAATTCGCTCGCGACCCACTAGTGGGTCGCGACCCACCGGTTGGGAAACGCTGATTTAAGGGAATTTTTAAAAGGTAAAGGTATAAAAATTCAATATACAGCAGGGTACTCTCCAGAACAAAACGGGGTTGCAGAGAGAAAGAATCGATCTCTTGTTGAAATGGCTAGGTGCATGTTAATCGATGCGGGTTTAGCAAAGAAATTTTGGGGGGAAGCGATAGTGACAGCAAATTATTTGCAAAATCGATTACCTACTAAGTCGAAAGAAAAAACGCCCTATGAATTGTGGCATAAAGTAACACCGAATGTGTCGAATTTGCAAATATTTGGGACCAAACACGACCCCACCCTCCACACCTTGGAAGTGGGGTGGAGGATAACTCTAAAATCTTAAATAGAAACCCCTTTTTTTATTGCAGTTTTGGATGACTCATGAAAGAATGAGTAACATCTATTCGAAACATTTTTTATAACTGCTGATAGATGGCGCTAATAAATCGTATTTATACCGTTTCCATAATTTACAATATGGTCTCACGACAAATCGTTTTTTCCGATTATAGCGCCATCTATCCGCAATTCGAAAAAATGTCTCCAGTCAAAGTTACTTACTTTTACATTAAGATTTTAAAGTTACCCCCACCACACTTCCAGGCGGTGGAGTGGGTGGTCGTGTTTGGTGTCATTCGATAGATTTTTGAAAATTATTGCACAATTATTTTTTAGTTTTACGATCCGATGTTCATTTCGCGAAATATTCGACCGTTTCGCTACTTTTGGGACACCTTGTATAAGGTTTTTGTGTAAATTTTTGTGAATTTTTCAATGGTCAAGTCAGTTTTTTTTTTAAATTGATATTTTCGTAGGTATTTAAAAAAAAACTAATTTCGCAGTTCATTTGTTTAATAAAAAGCAAAACACCCACTTTTGGAGTAGAACATTTTGATATGTGGTTTATTAAACATTTCTTAATGAACTTACAAAAAGTTCCCTCTTTTTGATTTTTTCCGTAAGCAAAAACTCCATTGACTCCCCTATAAAGAAAACCTTGTCTACCGGAAAACCGGACTAAATCCGATATCTGCACCGCAAGTACCTTGCATGTACTTTAACCCTTTAGATAAAAAAATATCTATCTCTCTATAAACATAGAGAATTTTATTGTATCCTTTGTGTCATGCCGTCTAACTAATTTTACTGAATAAATTAATAATGAGTGGCATTTACCGTATAAATTTAAATTTGTTTATACATTTAGCATAGTCAGGAATGTAATCAAAGTACCATTTTCTCACTTGATCATACGCTTTAATAGTTATTTACAATTATTGCCAGCAGCGTTTGTTCACACCATTATCTCCATCAACCTATGAATTAGGTCAAATATTTTGAAGTGCCTTTAGCCCTAAAAGGAAATCTTGTAAAGATAGACCAGTAAATAAGAAAAATATGCAGCTAATGATATAAGATGGGTAAAAGATAACACTAGGTTTTCTATGTATCCCTAAGAATCGCTTTAGCTATGTTCATCTTCAGCTTTCGTTAACAATTCTTTAAAAAATTTATTCTTTGAAACCGTATACTTACTTTTCTTTGGTCTGCTCTTAGGGAGCTTTTCAAAATTAAATACGATCATAGACGCCTGTTTCTACGTCTTGGCGTTATACATTTATCATTAAACTTTTCTTCTCTGTTTGATTTTTAGAAAATTGTTTGTTTTATCCATCCTTATTTCCCCTTCCATGTTTAAATCATCACTTTCTTTGCTTCCACATTTGTTTTACAGATAACAGGAAATTCCTCCGAATTCTCATCACTCTTACTTCTTTCTTTTTAAATCCTCTTAACGTATGAATTCCACTCATTTTTGTACATATCGTTGATTGGGAAGAATAGTATGATATTTCAAAAACATTAAGTTTACAGAAAAGACAATTAAAGATTGAGATGGGTTACGAGATCGGATTACTTAAGCAATACAATATTAAATATCCTTTTCATCAGAATAATTAAAACTTACAGTATTAACTGACAATATGGGTTTTACATCCAATCCATATACCACCCCCAACTCATATTTTTCATCCCCATTTTGAGTTATAATACTTTTCTTTATAAAAATTTTGTACTATTTCACAATTATAAGGTTTTTAGGGACAATAAAACGGAACAGTTTAGATGTTTTATTAGAGCTTAAACAACAATTAATGAAAAAATCGCCGTTATAGTACAATACCAATATAAAAAAAACAAAAAATTTGGGCTCCCATTAAAAAAAATGAAAGTTTCTACAAGTTTCCGTTTCAACAAGCCTAAAAATCCCTATAGTATTGTGGCATAACCGCTACATTCTTTTTTCTTTTGAAAAAGAGATAGCAGGCCAGCTTTCTTTTTTTCACTTATTCCCACTTTCTTCTTGTAAGCTTGTTTTAGAGTAACGTCACTTGCTGATGGAAGTCGTCGTTTGCTTTGAAGAACGTTTATGGTTTTAAATTCCTGTTCTTTGTACGACACTTTATATAGCATTGTGACTAGGATTTTCTTTGGTAACTTTTAAAACGCATATTCCTGAGAGAGGGACTGACCCATCTTCTTCCGTCTTAAAAGAATCCTTTATGCCCATATCACTTGATAGTTGTTTTAGATCAAAAAAATTCTCATGACCCATTTCATGTACGTTGAATGGATTTCCATGCTTCTTTGCTTGTCTAACCAATGTTACATATTTATCTGGTACGTAAACGTTCTATAACACAATATGTTCTATAAATTGAACGTTCTAATAACAGAATGAACGTGGTCTCCCTCGTTCTGAGTACGACCACTAATTAAAAATTTATGGGTGATGGACCTAATATTTTCCAGAATAGAAACTCCATAGATGTATAAAGCAAATACGAAGCGGTTCTTATTTTGTCCGAAGCAGTTGTCAGTATAAAATACAACATCTATCATTTCACTATTTTTGTCCTTCACCGACTTCAAATAATTCCAAACGCACGAACCCACTTCATTTGCACCTCTGTGAGCAAGACCTTCGTGCCACATAAAGCACATTTCGTCCGTACTTTTAAGCTCGTACAATGTTAAATTATACACACTTAGTTTTGATACATAATAAAAAGAAGAGGAGTCCCCTTGTGGACATGGCAATGCTGCCTGCATATCATAAACAGCGTCAATTTTATCCTGAGAATTTTTATCCATGTCCTTCTCTTTTCTTGCCAGTTCTTTGTCTTCAATATGGTTATTGTACTGTTCCTGAAGTTCTTGTTTTTCTACCTCGGAGGCATTAATAAAACCCTGGCAAAAATCACACTTATCTATTTTTTTTTTGGAATAAAAAAAGATAAATTAAACTCTCCTTTGAATATATTGGAGTACATCAAGTAGTTTACGTTAGGTTTCCCGAGTTCTTTACAACGCTGCTCATAATCTCTGTGCAGGTCGGCAATAGTTTTTCCTCCTTCAATGTATTCTTTCTTTGATTGAGATCGGCAGTAGTGGCTCTCCATTCAAGGAATAGATCGAATATGACTACGCACTTCTTCTTTCAACTCCTCAGGAACACTATGTTTTTCATGTCTACCTCGATTATCTGCCTGTATTATTCAATTTACTTCATTATTTTGTTTGAGTAAAATGGTCTCAATTACTTGAGAGTTAATGCAAAGAGTTGCCATAAAGAAGGATTTGCAAACACGAATTTTTTCTCCTGCGTATGTGAAAAAAAAATGCGTTATTAAGTATCTAGTAAGAAAAAAATATTTTAAGGAATAGAATGATAAAACGAAATAATTTCTTGCATTTGAGTGAAATTATGTTGAAGACAATGTTAACTAAAAATATAACGTTATACTTAGCGCAAAATTATATTCAAAACTATGTTAACTCAAAATGAAATAAAAATAAAATGCCCACAGGTGTACTTATTTTATTCAAGAGTATCATATTATTTGTAATCATCATACTGACCAAAATTATAATAAAAATAAATGCTTACCTGTTAAAGAAGAGTATGATATTTTGAAATGTAATTCTCTTGCTCCAAAAATATTCACTAATAAGATGCAAGCAGTGTTAATATTTTGACTTATAATAGTATTGATTAAATAAAAATGACCTAAGCTTAGCACGAACTGTAGACAACTGAGTTACCCGAGTCTTCTCCACACCGGTTGTGTGGAAGTGGGAGATGCCATACTTGGTCACAGAGCTCTCTAGTGCTTGTCGTTTAAACTGCACTTACAATACTTTTCTCCATAATAGATCCATTCATTCTGAGTAGTTTGTTGATATAAACTAAAAATGAACCATTTTTGACTTATCATACTATTCTTCCCAATCAACGATATGTAGTTCTTAAAAACTCCAAACATACATCTATGTGTATTAAGTTTTCGCCAATTTTTTAGCTAAAAGCATATTCTACGAAGTATCTTCTGATTTGTAGTAGGTATTCAATAAGTTTTTGGTTAGTGACGGTGTTCTATAAGCCTTATAGTTTCTATATTATACGTCATAATAGACCTTCTCGTTGTCTTATTATAGTTGTCTTGGGAATTGTTAATTTGTCCTCAATACCAATGTCAAGATCATCCTGTGATTTTGGCCTGTTCTTTCGTCATTTCTATCTATTATGCACTAACTCTTCTAGTTGGTTTTTTTGAAGAGTTTTAGGTCTTGTTCTACCTATACTGTATATCAGAGCAGGGGTCTTCTTATGGGTCTTCTTCCCATTGGTGCCTGCCTTATGATTTTCTTGGGTGCTAGATTGCGTCCGTTCTCGTGTCACCAGTAGCTACTTAACGATATTTTGCAGTGTTTATGTTTCTGATCTATGTATATGTTGGAATTGGCGTGATCAGTATCTTGTAAATTATAATTTCCTTCTTATTTTTTATTACTATGTATTTTCAGTTTTTTAAATAATAATAATAATTTTCTGAAGTAACTAACGAGACGAGATATGTAATAGCTATTTGTATAACAAGGGAGGAAAGTGCTACTTTTCCTCCCGAGAATGAAGTTTACTGCCCGACGCGTAGCGGAGGGCAGTAATCATTCAAGGGAGGAAAAGGCTCTTTACTCCCATGTTATACATATGGTTTTTCCACCTTCCTCAAATAACAAGTCATTTTTTCATTTTTACTTAATTTATTTATGTAACTAACCAACAAAATTTATTAGAACTAAAACTAACAAGTAGTTACAATATAACTGTCAACTGTCAAATATAAGTCAAATTATTAATGTAAACATTGTGAAATCAGAATAACAATTTACTGTTTATTACCATTCTGCAAAATGTTTTTAAATAAACGTTAAAATGTATAGATACTTACGTAATAGAAAATAGGTATTGTACAGGGCGTCAATAAGTTATATTCCATGAATGGAATACCATGACGTCGCTTTTACTTTTCCTCCCTAGGGAGGAAAAGTACAACTTTGCTCCCTACAATCAGGTCCGAAAAAGTATACTTTCGGTAGAGGTAGGTGGAAAAATTGTTTACGTTCTCATAGTTGAAATTATCTACAGTTATACTCTGGAGTTATATGTAAATAGAAATTTTACCTAACAATAAAACACTGAAAACGTTTGTTTTCTATACTTCCGCAAAATTTATTATAATTATGTGACTACAGCTGTTTCGGCAGAGTGCCTTTCTCAAGTGATTCAGTTTAGTATGGGTTTACCTTTTTAAAGTCTTTAACTGAAGAGGTTGAGGAGTGGGGAGCTGTTTGTCTCGAGTTGGTCATTCAGAATTATATCTGTATTTTTTAATTTATTAATTTCCATAGATTCTAATAAAGATAGCTTAAGGCCTTTATTTTGAATATGCAGAATTTGAAACTCTTCATTAAAAGAATGATTATGATCTAGAAGGTGAAGTGCGTATGTAGAAGTGTCTGTTTTTCTATTATTGAAAGCCCTTTTGTGTTCTGCTATCCGTTTGTCAAACGTTCTGCCAGTTTGACCGATGTAAGTTTTCGGACAGTCACCACAAGTTAGTTTGTAGACACCATTCTGTACTTTTTGTCTCTTTCGGCTCTTATTGTTCTTAATATATTTGCTTAAGTTGTTGTTAGTTCTGAAAGCTGGTGTTATTCCTTTCTTTTTTATGCATCTGGCTATTTTTTTTTGTTATCTTGCCAGTATATGTGAGGAAGCAGAAAGTGCTTTCTTATGTAGTTTTTGGTTTAAAATTTTATTAAGTGAAGACATCAGTGGATAAAGGTCATATGTCACAAAATAATGTTTTTGAGTAATGAGCATTTTAGTGTCTTTTGTCCCAAGTTATTATTTATTTTATAAATTTGCATTGCTACACTTTTTTAAACAGGTATTTGAAGGTACTTTTTTCACACTTTAAATTGAATTTAAAAAAAGTTATTTTAAGCCTTCTTCTTCTTGCAGTATCGTCTCCTATCGGAGGTTGGCTACCATCATAGCAATCTTAACTTTGTTGGCTGCTGCTCTGAACAACTGTATTGAACTGCACCCATACCACTCCCTTAAATTTCGCAACCAGGAAATCCTCCTACGTCCCACATTTCTCTTTGCCAAAATTTTTCCTTGGATTATGAGTCTTAGCAGGGAGTACTTTTCTCCTCTCATTATGTGGCCTAGATACTCCAGTTTTTTCGTTTGTATGGTTTTTATGACTTCGCATTCCTTCCCCATCTTCAGCAAAACATCTTGATTTGTTACTCTTTCTGTCCATGGTATTTTCCACATTCTTCTGTAACACCACATATCGAATGTTTTAAATTTAAGCCTAATGTTTTAAATTTTATGGACATATTACCTTTATCCACATAGTAAAAATAATTAAAAAATGTTAGGGTTAAGTGGATAAAAGAGTTAAGTATCAAAAATGGGCATTGATTGTCAAAAAAAATTGCAATACAAACTGTAAAATTAATAAAAACATATTTTTTAGTAGGTTCTTCTTTTCTTTTTGGGATTTTTTTTTATTTTCCTCTATCGCGTTTTCATAAAACCATCTATACTCTTCGGGAACAAATTTTATTCGGTCTCTTAAATTTCCCAGTTTTTTTAAACCCAAACTACCAGCTTTATTTTCCAGTCTTCTTGGCCTATATTCAGTTGTGGTCAGATGCGCTGTCCTTTTTTTTTTCTTAAATCTACTTGCTGAAATGACATGTAGTCATTAAGGTATCTATGTCTTATAGAGATAGAAGCCAAATTCGTCCACTCTTATCCATTTTACGTAACACGAAAATTAACCTTTTGATTTGAAGTGTTTGTTTGCTTTTTACGTAAGTAGAGGTTCGTCAGCAGATCTTCAAAGTAGTAGAAAAAATTCTCCAAATTTACACATTTCACATGGATAAAAGTATTATGTCCAAACAATTATTGTTTGTTCATTATACGCTCTGAGCTTCGCTGGTGTCGCTCCAGCGGTTACTAATTCAACTTTTACCGGTAATTTTTAAATTTATTATTTAATTGTTATCGCTTAATATTTACAACGCAAAAAAGTAATTAAATTGTAATCGATTTTTTTAAGATTTTTCTACCCGTGTTGAGCTGCCCCCCCCCACTTGCAAAAATTAAAAAACAAATAGCCCTGATTTATGAGCTATTTATGAGCTCTCATATTCCGCAAACTAAAAATTTTGAGCTCGTTCCACTGAGCAGGAATTTAATACCCTAGTGGGGGGGGGGGGGGCTGAGTCAGCCCCCCCACTACTTAAAAATAGGAATATTGAATCGGTTTTTGCGGCAGAATTACGAGCTATTTATGAGCTCTTGAAATTATATAGTTTCGATTTTTGAGCTCATCCCCTTCACCCCCAAACAACCCTTTAATTGATTTAACTTAAGAGAAAGATGCTGAGAAAACTTAAAATATATCGTATTGCGGATATAATTCATATAGCTTATATACTCTAAGAATAAACTATTAAATCAAGAGCATTTCGATTATTGAGCTACAACCCCTTCGCAAGAAAACCACCCTACCTTCCCGGCTTAAGAGAAAGTTGTATTTAAAATGCATTAAACTAATTATTTGGCGACTACATATCATTTAATAATTTATAAGCTTCCAAATTACGCGCATTTAGATCAGTAAATTGCAATTTATTTTGTATAGTGCAGTCACTGAAGGTAAAAATCAACGATTACCTTCAATTTCGGTGAACCTTCATCGATTTTCACGAAAATTGGTCAGTAGTTAGAGGATACGTCAAGAAACAAAGGTGACATGGTACCACCTTGCGCCTTTACCCTGAGGGTGGATACCGCCCCTTCTGGGGGGTAAAAATTATTTAATAAAAAATAAATGCACAAATCAATAAAATAACAAATTAAAAGCAAAATTTATTATATAAAGTTAATAAAATAAGTCAGTACTTTTTAAGTTATTAAAGATCAAAGATTTTAATTATTTGTGAAAAAAATGCATGTTTTGAAAAGGTTTTTTGTAAATCACTGAAAAACTTTAAGTTTTTACAAAAAAGTTAATAGTAGTTTAATTCGTATAGCTTATATTCTAAGAATAAACTCTTAAATCACGCGTCTTTCGATTATAGAGCTACAACCCCTTCACAAGAAATCGACCCCATATTCCCGGCTTGAGAGAGAGTTGTTCTTAAAATAATTTAAATTAATTATTTGGCGACTACATATCGTTTAATAATTTATGAGCTTGCAAAATATACGCATCTCAATTATTATTGAATTGCCATTTTCTTTCTATAGTGCAGTCACTGAAGGTAAAAATCAACTAGTACCTTCGATTTCGGTAAATCTCCATTTATTTTCACGAATTGACAATAACAACTTGGGGTTTTAGCCTGGGGTATATGTCACCCCTTCTCGGGAGTGAAAATTACTTTATTAAAAATAACCCCACAAATCGAGAGAGGGACAAATTTTAAGCAAAATTTGTTATATAATGTGATTAAAATAAATCAATACTTTTTGAGTTATTAAAGATCAAATATTTTAATTTTTGGGAATATGGGATGGTTTTCTTGCGAAGGGGTTGTAGTTCAATAATCGAAAGGCGCGTGATTTTAGAGTTTATTCTTAGAATATAAGCTATACGAATTAAACTACTATTAACTTTTTTGTAAAAACTTACAGTTTTTCAGTGATTTACAAAAAACCTCTTCAAAACATGCATTTTTTTCACAAATAATTAAAATATTTGATCTTTAATAACTTAAAAAGTATTGACTTATTTTATTAACTTTATATAATAAATTTTGCTTTTAATTTGTTCTTTTATTGATTTGTGCAGTTATTTTTTATAAAATAATTTTCACCCCCGAGAAGGGCGGTATCCACCCTCAGGGTAAAGGCGCAAGGTGGTACCATGTCACCTTTGTTTCTTGACGTATCCTCTAACCACTGACCAATTTTCGTGAAAATCGATGAAGGTTCACCGAAATTGAAGGTAATCGTTGATTTTTACCTTCAGTGACTGCACTATACAAAATAAATTGCAATTTACTGATCTAAATACGCGTAATTTGGAAGCTTATAAATTATTAAATGATATGTAGTCGCCAAATAATTAGTTTAACGCATTTTAAATACAACTTTCTCTTAAGCCGGGAAGATAGGGTGGTTTTCTGGCGAAGGGGTTGCAGCTCAATAATCGAAATGCTCTTGATTTAATAGTTTATTCTTAGAGTATATAAGCTATAGGAATTATATTCGCAATACGATATATTTTAAGTTTTCTCAGCGTCTTTCTCTTAAGTTAAATCAATTAAAGGGTTGTTTGGGGGTGAAGGGGATGAGCTCAAAAATCGAAACTATATAATTTCAAGAGCTCATAAATAGCTCGTAATTCTGCCGCAAAAACCGATTCAATATTCCTATTTTTAAGTAGTGGGGGGAGCTGACTCAGCCCCCCCCACTAGGGTATTAAATTCCTGCTCAGTGGAACGAGCTCAAAATTTTTAGTTTGCGGAATATGAGAGCTCATAAATAGCTCATAAATCAGGGCTATTTGTTTTTTAATTTTTGCAAGTGGGGGGGGCCAGCTCAACACGGGTGATTTTTCTAATCATTTTGACGTTCTATTGATAAAATATCAATTTCTTACTTCGGATACTTTGACAATAATCGTGTAGATGGCGCTAAGAGTATAATAGATTATTTATAATTAGATATTACGGAACATTAAAAAAACTTAAATTCAGTATTTAAAACGTAAGTATATTTAAGGTAAAAATATATACCACAGCTTTGACCAACTAATATTGTTTATAATTAATGTTTTTAATTTTAATTTTAAATTAATCACTTTGACATTTATGTCAAATTTCCGGTAAACGTTTACAAACTTGTCACTACTGGCGTTCGCGAATTTGTAAATATCCCCTCTACGTACGAGCTCACAGCGTATAGCCATTGTTTACTGATATTTGTTTAATGATGTTCAGTCCTATTTCGAAGTTATTTTTTGACATGGGAATTTCTGTCAGAAATTTTACCGATTGTACGAAAATGCTTAACTAAAAAGAGTAGTCAGTAGAGAATAATAGATGGAGGATGGAGGTTATCCGAGAACAAAAGTAAGTGACGTACCACGAACGAAATGAAAAGATTTAGTCGTGGATGATGTAAAGAGCTAGCAAAAAATATTGGGAAATGGATATACAATATAGGGCAGAAATACTCTTTAGTTATGTACAACAAACAATATTTCTTCTTCTTGTTGTGCCTATTCGTGACGAATGTTGGCGATTATCATGACGATCTTCATCTTATGTGCAGCAGCGCGGTAAAGCTGCACAGTTGTTTTGTTGAACTAGGTTCTGAGGTTCTTTAATCAGGGTGTTCTTCTTCTTCCTGGACCTCGCCTTCCAAATATTTTCCCTTGCAGGATGGCATTTAGGAGGGCATATTTTTTCGCATAATGTGTGTGAACTACCCTAATTTTTGAGACTCAACGATGACCAGTACCTTTCGGTTCTCTTCTTCTTTATTCTTCTGAGGACTTACTACACTAGAGAACAGAATAGAGAAGACGTAGCATCATAGCATTGTTAACTACTTTTATATCAAAAGAGAGGTTATGGCTCTTGAAGAAGGCTCTCATCCGGTTGAATGTGAATCTAGCACTTATCTATTGGTTTGAATCCTTCCGATGCAGGCTCTTATCTTTTAGTGGTTGGTGGATTCTTTTTTATTATGGTTCCGAGGTATAGTGCATCACTCTTTCTGTTGGGGTTTGGTTAACCTAGAGATTGCCTTCAGTTTTCTTTTTTTTTTGTTGATTATCATGAAGGACTTGTAGATCTTTAGGTTGTTCGCAAATACTATGGTGTCATCTGCATATCTAATCTTTTAAACGGTACCCGTTCAGTAGAAATACTTTTTTAATTTCGTGCAAATTTTCACTAAATATCTTTTCAGAGTAGATATTGAAGGTGAAAGAAGACAAAATAAAGGATTGCCTGACTCCACGCATGATTTTTTACATATTTGGTGTGTTCATTTTTAATTCTGGTATTTGATATCTGACTCTATAAAGGATTCTAATAATTTTCAGATATTTGTTGTAAATTATTGTTTCTTTTAGTGTTTGGATCATTATTAGCGTGCTGTACTCGAACAAACGTTATCTCGTAATCAACCAAGCATGCATATAAGTCACAATTGACATCTCTGAACCTCTGGAATAAGATTTGTACTGCAAGCAAATCCTCCCTCGTACCAACAGTATTTATGAACCCTAACTAGTTGGGGAAAAGTTGACTTTCACACAGCTTGTAAATTCTCCTATGGATTATCTTTAGGAACAGTTTTAGGAGATAACTGATAAGGTTTATCATACGGAATTCTTCGCATTTCTCGACACCTGATTTTTTTGGAAGTGTAATAAACTCAGACTTCACCCATTCCGTTGGTATTTTTCCAGAGTTATTTATTTTGTTGAGTATCTTGCTATTGATTCATTAGCTGTTAGTTTGAGTAGTTTTAATTGTATATTATTGGTGCTTGCTGCTCTAGCATCCATTAGCTGTGTTATTGCAGAATATACTAGCTGCTGCAATATTCTTTTAACAATAGACATCATTTTAATGTTTTCATAATAGATATGTATAAACTAACACATTCTAACATAATTATGATTTACTGATCCTGGTCTATTTCAAATGAATCGCACTATGTAAACACTGTATATCGAACATGTCACACTTGAAATTCGTAATTTATTTATGAACACATGTCTAGTATGTAACTTTGTAGGATCGACATGCACTACTATGCCTTAACAGATCCATTTTCGGGTATTATGTTTAAGAGATAATGGATTGTATATGGTTATTTAATGGTTAAATTACATTGTTGATTTTTTTTCTTTTCAAAGGGCAGTGACTTTCTTAGTATGTTACTTGATTGTATCATTTGCTTCTATTTGTTAACAGATACAAATAAAAAATTAATAATTTTATAATAAACAAAATTTTATGTTTTCTTAAATAAATTATGTTATTTACCTACAATTAACTGCACCACAAAATTTGGTACTACTTATTTGCGCAAATAAAAAAAAATAGGTAAAAACTCTTGAGCATAAGAACAGACAAAATATAATGAAATATAAAATTAAACTTAAAGGGGAAATTCTGCATGAAAAAATATTGAAAGTTTGCTTTAAATTATGTCTGCAAATGCTTCGTTTCCGAGATAGTGGGTGTTGAAATTTTTCTTGTGAAACTGACCATTTCTTTATTGATTTAAAACCGGTTGAGATATGCAAATGAAATATGGTGGGTTTTAAGGTGGTTAAATTACTGTCAAGATTGGTATCAAGTATTCGGTCTTATTTACAGGCGCCCATATCCATGGGCATAGATAAATAATATAGTATGACCGGATAGATAGGCAACTCACTGTAAAAATTTGGTTCCTTTCGCCACTTGCGACCGGAGTGTTAAATAATCACCATTTGGCGGGAAAGTCAAATGAACAAGCATTAATTTCATCCGTTCAGCGCCTCTTGCGGTCCCTTAAGTTACTAATTAAAATATCTTCATATTTTACAAGAAATAATCTTAACTATATTACTAAAATAAAATACCAGAACTTACTAAGCTTGTATTTTAATAAGTATTTACTAAGTATTTTATTTAAATACTATCTAAATAATACTCATAAATTATTCGGAATTCCCAAGTTACAAAATATGTTGTTTTTGCTGTCAAATTTAGTAAGGAAAAGGGATATAAAAAGTAAGACAATGTTTTTCTAAATATAGGTACGTGTATTTATTTGTTGTTTCAGATAAAACAGTTATAAACTAATTAATATTTACCTATGCATTTTTCAAACTTTTCTATTATTTGTACACAACGGTACACAACCATAATAAACCATGTTTAATTTTTTTATTAACACAACACAAAAGTTCTTTCGTAACAAAAACAAAACTACACTTTATAAACGAAGGATAAGAAATCAACCTAAATTGAAATTACTAAGAATAAATCGTTAAAGATCAATAAAAACTGTAAACTAATGGAAAATTATTTCCACTAACTGTCATTACTTTGACAGAATTGACATTGCCGAGTTAAGCCTCGTTTGATTATTTTATTTGTGACATTCAGGTATGGTGTTAACATAAATGAGTGGTTAAAGTCTTTGTGAACGAGAGGCTGTCATTTCTCTTTATTAGCTGACTGGTGTGAAAGTGATGGGGGAAATTCCATAATTTATACAGGGTGTTTCATTACTAATTGTCCATATAGTAACTGGAGAAACCTTAGCACAAAATACGAAGATTTAACCTAAAACACTTAAATAAAATGTGGTTTCTTACTGAGTTACAGGGTGTTTTATCTAAGAATTTAAAAATTATTTTTGCTCAATATTTTAAAACTATTCGACGTATCCTTTTCATACTTGGCAGAAAGTGCGACTACGATACACCTTACTAAATTGTGGTAAACAAACGTTTCTAGCTACTACCAGTGGCGTACGACAGGGGATAGTGACTGGTTGACCCTTCTCAAATTCTACGCCACTGGAGTAATTACTATTTTTGTACCATTTTTAGATTCTCCAATACTTTCTAGGTAAATAATAGACTCTTCATTGGTAACGATAAAATCATTATTTTTCGAGATATTTGAAGTTAAATATTGAACGGCACAGTTATTTTGATTAATTTATATTATTCATATATGATTAAAATTTAAAAATTATTTTTACCCAGTACTTTAAAACTATTTGGCGTATCCTTATCATACTTGGCAGAATGTGTAGGTACTGTACAACCTACTAAATTAAGATAAATAAACGTTTCTAGCTACTACCAGAGGCGTACAACAGGGGATAGTGGCTGGTTGACCCTTCCCAAATTCTACGCCACTGACGTAATTGCTATTTTAGTGTAATTTTTTGATTTGCAAATACTTTTTATGTAAATAATATACTCTTCATTCGTAACGATAAAATGATTAGTTTTCGAGATATTTGAAATTAAAAATGAAGCGACACAATGCATTAATCAAAATAACCGTGTCATTTCATTTTTAACTTCAAATATCTCGAAAACTAATGACGTTATCGTTACGAATGAAGAGTATATTATTTTCATAGACAATATTGAAGAATCCAAAAATTGAACTAAAATAGCAATTCCGCCAGTGGCGTAGGATTTGTAAAGGGTCAACCATTCACTTTCCCCCGTCGTACGCCTCTGGTAATAGTCAGAAACGTTTGTTAAACATAATTTAGTAGCTTGTAACAGTACCTACACTTCCTGCCATGTATTAAAAGGATACGTGGAATAGTTTTAAAATGCTGAGCAAAAATACTTTTTAAATTTTTAGATAAAAGACCCTGTAACTCAGTAAGGAACCACATTTTATTTAAGTATTTTAGGTTAAATCTTCGTATTTTATGCTAAGGTTTTTCCGGTAACTATATGGACAATTATTAATGAAACACCCTGTACATATAAGATTCCGGGGCATGTCCATGGGCAGGGGGGCCGTGGCCTACCTTAGCTTTTCGGGTGCTTTAAACTATATATTGTCATTCAATGTATACAAAATGTAATATGCAACATCACGTTTGCCCCCCTAAAATTTTTTATATGGGCGTCCATGTAGTAACTTTTTCTTGTACTACTGCTAACCAAATCTACCGAATAATTTGAGAAGCAGTTGGTTAAATTTTTTTCACTCCCTATATTCTGATCAAATTCTAATTTTTATTGACATAATATGTCAAATATTATGACTTAATCGACAATTTTTTTACCAAGTCAAAAATCAAAATTTGTTTAAACTAACGTTTTGTATTTTGAGAACGATATACAAAGTGGAAATCGAAACCTCAAATACACTAACTTTAAAGTAAAATTATGGCTTGTTCCCAATCTTCTTCTTTTAATGCCTATTCGTTTCGAGTATTGGCGATCATTCTGGCTATAATTATTTTATTAACTGGTGCTTTAAATAGATTAGTTGTCGTTGTGGAAAACCATTTCCTCTATTTCCTCAATAAATTCCATCAATAAAATTGTTTCCAATAAAAATGCTAAACTTTTTGCTAAACTTTTTGCTAAAATGAGTTAACAATACTTTTGTATTAGTCCAGGGCCCATCTGTTTTGAGATGGACGTTGAGAGGTGACTTAAATTTTTTTGCAGAAATTGCTTGAAAATAACTCAAATAATAATATTTGAGTTATCCTCCCTCTCAAAAAGGTCCGGAACATTGTTTAAATAATTAAAATGTCAAAAAATGAAGGAAAAATTCGATTTTTTTCTTCGTTTTTTGATTATAACTTTAAAAGTGTTCATTTCCGAGAAAAGATGTACTAACATAAAAGTTGCGTAATTAAATTTCCTACAATATAGAATTGGTTAAAAGTTGAAAAAATAGTAACCCTTGTTGCAAAATAGCAATAATTGCGAAAAAAACCATACAAAAACAAGTATTCGCATTTTACGTTTTTCAACCATTTATGCTACACTTGTGACCTTAATATTTCACCCAGAAAAACTTTATGATACAGTAAAACAATACTGTAAATTTCATTAAGATCGGTTTAATAGATTTTGCAAAATAAATTTTGGAATCCAGCTTTCGCAAAAACAATTCATTTTTTCAAAATGTTACAGGACTGAAAATAAAGCAGATAGCAAGTTGAATTTTTTTTGCGTATAGAAGTGTACTGTATGTTTCATTTACTATTTGCAAAATTAAAATCGATTAACTACCACGGCGTCAGGAATTTTTTTAAATAAACATTAATTATTGGTGCTACGCGCAGGACAGCGGTGTTCGATTCACATAAAGTTGATTTCCACCAAAATTTCTTCCAATCTTCATCCAATATATTATTTTCTTACTCTATATTTTGTTGTATTTTAATATTTTAATTCCACAAAAATCAAACTAATTTTATTATTGTTTGTGAAATATTGTTTAAACAATTGCATATGTATAAAAATAATAAACTTTTATTCTTAAGTTAAAATATATGAACAAGGAAAGTTTTTGCTAAAAAAGTGTTATTTTAAAGGATAGAGTATGTGTTTTTATTTTGCAATAAACAAATTTATTTATTTATATCGAAATGTAAGAAAACTTAAAATGTATCAATAATTATCAAAGGTCATTAGAATGCCCAATCAGAGCAAACTATCCGGTGTCCTGCGCGCAACACCAATAATTAATGTTTATTTAAAAAAATTCCTGACGCCGTGGTGGTTAATCGATTTTAGTTTTGCAAATTGGAAATGAAAGGTACAGTACACTTCTATAAGCAAAAAAGATTTCAACTTGCTATCTGCTTTATTTTCAGTCCTGTAACAGTTTGAAAAAATGATTTTTTTTTGCGAAAGCTGAATTGCAAAATTTATTTTGCAAAATCTATTGAACCGATCTTAATGAAATTTACAGTTTTGTTTAACTGTATCCTATAGTTCTTCCAGGTGAAACTTGAAGGTCCTAAGTTTAGCGTAACTGGTTGAAAAACGTAAAATGCGAATACTTATTTTTGTATAGTTTTTTCCCAATTATTGCTATTTTGCAACAAGGGTGATTATTTTTTAAATTTTCAACGAACTTTATATTGTAGGAAATTTAATTGAAACGAAATTAAAATGAAACGAAATTGAACACAATTAACTAAAATTAAATAAAATCGATCGAATTGAATCGAATCAAATCTAATCGAATGGAATAAAATATAATCGAATCGGATCGAATGGAATCGAATCGAATATAATCGAATCGAATGAAGTTGTATCATATCGTGTCGAATCGAATTGTATATAACCGAATCCAATCGAATCTAATCGAATCACATAGAAGTAATAACGCTCTATAAAAAGTATTCACTTCTGTCGTTCCACATTCTTTTTTTTTTCGCATTAGAGGTATATTCTAAGGAATGACTGTATTTATGTTTTCTGTGAAATGTCTACGTTTTACTAATAGACATACGCATAAAATAAAATTGTGTTTTTTTATCTTATTTTACAGCACACTACGGAATTCATTAGCAAAAAGGGTATATTTTATTAATATTGCCTAATTGCTAGAAATATTTTCACCTTTTCGTAACAATTTCATAAACAAGCATCCCAATATGTGTTTTAGAAAAGATTATACACAACTTTTCACACTTTATACATAGTTTAATAATAATATTTGATATAAATCATATGATATGTATATCAAAAATACGAAATTTCAGACGTATCTTCATACTTTCTATGTCTATTCTCTAAAAGAATATAACTAAGTATTATAAAGTGGAAAGGTGCATTATGCTTTTCATATAAAATCCTCGTGGCTCGTGGAACTAATTAATCTATTGTTCTTCATTTATTAACCGCTATTAAATTGATTATAACTACACAAGCCTTTTATCATTGCCGGCATTTACCTTTAAGCTCCATAGTAAACATATGCTATATCTTTCATTATCCCATGACATCCTGTAAACTACAACTGTCATAATGTTTATTAAGGCCGCCTTATGTCTCATTGTATCATCACATCAAAGGAACACACAAGTGGATTAAATTAATTTATATGGCATATTTGAAAACCGGCAGTAGCGTTTAGCGTTTAGTTATTTATGTGATCTCGATTACCATGAAAAGGAACGAAAATTTAGTCAGAATGAAATAGTTTAGATTTTGCATCATCTTTTAAACTTAAACTGGCGGTAAAATAGTGATGAAGCTAGAACTAAATTAGTTAGTAAATAGTTCCAAAGTTATAAACGTCGCATTTTTATTAATTTTTATTTAAATAATTATTTAATTCCAATTTATTTTGAATATATTAATTCTTTAATAGTCTATTTTTACTATCTTTCCTTTAAAAAATAGTTGGAGCTCTCTTTATTTTTTATAAGCTAAATAATCTTTTTTATTCGACAGCTAATTCAATCACAGACATATATTAATTTTCTATAATTCTGTGCTACACTTCATTTCAGTTAACACAATTCCCCTTCCCATTCTGTCAAAGTCAGTCTCCCTTCTCGAAATTGCAGAATGTGTTTTATAGACTCTGATGTCTACTGAAGTTCGTTTTTCACCAAAAAATTTATTTTATGTGCAACAATCTCTTTTGCAGTTTTGGAACTAAATTAGAGAAAATCTTTTTCCTAGTTCGGGAGGGACTTAATGATAATCATCATCGTCGACGATGACAACCACGTGGAAATAAACAATCAACTTCAGCTGTCTTCAAGAACACACAACAGCGACTTGAAGACCAATGGTCCACATCTAAGGCCTAGACACTTCGTCTGGAGTTAACAGCATTCAACTTCAACCTCCACACAGAAGCAAGCAATCCATCGACACCATATCTAAGTATCAGTATCTTTGTAAATCTATAGTAGTCCAGAGAAATAAGAATTTTCTCAGGACAGTCAAATATCCAGGTAGCTGACTACTTTTTTTTAGTTATTGTAGACAGGGCCGTGCGGTGCTATGATGCGGCGAGGCAGTCGCATCAGGCGGCATCACAAGGAGGGCGGCATAAACAGTTAAATAAAAAAAAATTGTCAAATTGTGCAGAAGTGTTGTCAGAAACTGTAAAAAAAATGAAAAGTTACAGACAATATGGCTAATGACCAAATGAAAATGTAATGAAATTGCAGAGAATTTTGATATAAGTTCCGAATTTCCAGCTGAAAATGAAATTCGAGGCAGGAGAAAAAAGCGTTTATTTGACTACGAAAAATCTGTGGACAAGGTCTTAACAGATGAAACTAAAAATTTAAAAGTAAATTTGTTCATCTATATTTTAGACATTGCCGTTAATTCTTTGATTGATCGATTTTAGCTTCTAGAAACTCATAATAAAAATTTTAAATTTTTATATATTTTTAAATTGAGAGAAATAGATGATGAAAATATTGCACGAATCTTCATTCAGTACGTTCAATAGAAAAAGAAAAAAATCTGATAATTTAATGATCTATTAGAAGAATTGCGTGATATATTTCAAATGATAACGTACTCCATGAAACCTTTAGAGGTTTTGAACTATTTGTGCCAAAATGACCTAATTTCTTTATACCCAAATGTAGTTGTAAACTAAGAATTTTATTAACACTCCCTGTGTCGGTAGCTAGTGTTAAAAGAAGTTTCTCAAAATTAAAAACTATTTACGAAGCTCCATAAGACGAACAAAGCTAAAAAAATTAGCACTTATTTCAATAGAGTTCTGACTAGCTGCTAACCTATCTATCCCCACTAGACTACAACAATCTGATTGACGAGTTTGTCAAAATTGAAGTCAGAAGTGTAAAGTTATATTTTTTGTAAATGTTACTTAAGAGCATAGGCGCACAATTTGCTTGCAATGCTTTTTAAAAACATTCACTTTTTTTCGAATGCTGAAAAAACTAATAAATATTTTTGAAAAATTTAGACGCAGATTGAAAGATTACATTATTACCGAGGGCCGAAAGTCTCTTAGAATAAACAAAAGATCTCTTTTGAATAAGATATTTGAAATTAAAAATTCCACTCAATTTTCTCTTTTTTGTACCCTCGTAACTGATTCAAATAAACACTCTAGCTGACTCTAGAGTCTAGAGATTTTCAGGGACTCTCGGCCTTCGGTAATAATGTAATATTTTATTCTGCATTTAAAGTTTTGCATTTTTGCTTGCAATGCATTTAAAATGCATTGCAAGCAAATTTTGCGCCTACTCACTTAATGTAGTGTTTATTCATGTTTCATTTAATTCAAAGTATGTTTTGTTTTTAAAATAAAAGTTTTCATTCATTTTGTATAGTTTCTTTTAATAAAAATAAAAATTAAGTTTCAATAATATTTAAGGGGCGGCATTTCGAAGACTTGCATCATATTGAAGAGATGTACCGCACGGCTTTAATATTGTAGACATACAGGAAGAAAACCTACCTGTTTCCTGCCGAGAGTTCGCGTCCGTTTTTAATTATTAACAATTTAGTGCAAAAACGCGATTTTTTCTATTCTTTGTACCCCATTAAAAAGCTATAAATACATAGTTGACATAAAATTACAAAATTTGATTTTTTAGAACATAGAAATAGCTTCAAGATGTCGATTTTTAAATGTTATAATTAGTATATTATGCAAAGAGCATTTAATGACGGTCATTATGAAGCAAGTATGAGGGATATGAAAAGAGCCGCCTAGCGGCGAGTTTCGTATAAAGTACGAGCTTCATAACGATAATTAAATGCAAGTTGTACACACGATTTTTTCTATGATCATTCACAACAAAAAATACTTATATTCAAATTTATTAATTTTGTAACGCAAACAAATTAAGTAGTTTGCTAGTTGGTTTATATATTGAGAACTGTCAAAGCTTATGTATTTGACTCGCCATTGGTCACTGCGCTTGTGCCACCATCATCGCGAATGCCATATCGCGATTCTATTGGTTAAAAATCTGTATCGTAATGAAAATCTGTATCATAATGAAGTTCATTTTGATACAGGTAGTGAAATCAGAATTGATACATTCTAGTATGAGAATAGAAAAAAAATTTAAAATCCTAATTTATTTTTTAATAAATTCAATATTTATAAAAGACATATGCATATTATGCTGCACATAAAGAAACATTTTAAATCTTTCTTTTTTACCACCGCCCACTTATCCTTCTCCGCGGCCTTGAACAAAAGTGTTCCTGATGAGAGTTGAATAACTCGAAACACGTGTAGAAAAATTTTTGGATTTCTAATTGAAAGGAAATGTAATTGTCTGTAGAAATAAATAATCGAACGATATATCGTTGCAATGGAAATTTAGGAAATCTTTCAAATGATTTATCCCGTGACTTCGATTTGTATTAATATGAACGACAATCTGCTGAATTTAAGGAATATATTCCCAATGGGGGACATTGTGCTGTTTTTGGAGTAGTATTTGTAGTAGCTGCAGTGGTTTCTGTTGAAGTAGCCTCAGTGGTTTCTGGTGTGGTAGCTTCAGTGAATCGACGATTCTGTCATTATGCAAACACTTATGGCGTAATGGTCAATATATACAGCAATTGATGGCCATTTAAACATTGAATTTAACTTATTTTAAGATTTTTTTACATTAAATTTAAAAGTCCTCTATTTCTGAAATAATGAATTTTTTCCATAGGTTTGCATCATACTGTATATGTTACCGGCCAAACCCGATTCTAGGACAAACTAGTTTGTCCTAATCGCGTTAGGATAAACTAGTATGGCCTAGGCCAAACTAGTTTATCCCAGTGGCGGCTCGTGCCACTTTAAGAAGGTAGTGTCAGAAGTCGGGCAGCCGCCAAAATTTTTAGTGACGGATTCACGATATTGTCAAAAAAAGGTACTATACTGACAACAAAAACTAAAAATAAATATGCGCGGATACCTTTATCTTATGTATCTTAAGTTTATTGATCTGAGGTGCCAAGCAATTGTCCAACATTGATCAAAACAGTTCCGTAAATTAATTAATAATAAAAACCTCTTAACCTACCACCAGCATTTACTGCTGATAGTGCTTGAAAATTGTTATTACGATTTAGTCTCTATTTACCAATTTATAAAAATAATACTATTTCATTATTCACACACATGCACAAATTTTTGTAATGTCACTTTTAAAGTTTACGATATATAAAGTCCATTCTTCTATTTTTTGGTTGCAAAGTTTTCAATGACTTTATAATTAAAATTATCAATACAATTTACAAAATGCTTTTCTGCAGATAGCATACCTAATATGTTTTAACATCGAAAAACAGGGCAGCGTTCTGCTTCAGATGTTGATATAGGAATGGTAACTAATAGGTCTGGATCCCGCGTATGAGAAAAAAGTTGATTAATAGCAAGCTGAAAATTTGTTAATAACTTAAGCGTGTCTAGTCGGATAAACTTTGGTATATGGGAATACTGGAACAGGGACAGTTTTAATTGTGGAAAAGGTTAAAAAACTGGAACGGTCACACCACGAAAACGGCACATTTTTCTTGTCCGACAGAACAGACTTAAACTCTCCGAACAGAGACTAAACTCTCATGCAACAATCAGACTGCTATTTATCACCTGTCATAATTCCTGTCATTTGACATATTCTACATGTTCCACTGATTAAAACGCCCATTTGGTGATAAATAGCAGTCTGCTTTTGGCATGAGAGTTTAATCTCTGTTCGAAGAGTTTAAGTCTGTTCTGTCGGACAAAATACATGTGCCGTTTTCGTGGTCTGACCTATCCAAATTTTTAACCTGTTCCACAATTAAAACTGCCCCTGTTCCAGCGTTCCCATATATCAAAGTTTATCCGACTAGACACCCTTAAACTATCAACAAATTTTCAGCTTGCTATTAATCAACTTTTTTTTCATACGCGGGATCCAGACCTATAACATACTTAAAAGTTTAATAGTTTCTTTAAATGTGCTTTTTAAACCTTCCCTCTACAATAAAACCGATAGCGAAACAGCCCCAGAGGTAGTACTTAATTCGTCTCGCTAATAAAGTACCTACTTCTAATTTTCACACAAACTTCAGTTTTAAACACGAGTTTTGTTTAAAAATTAAAAGTTTCTCCATGTTTCATTAAGAAATGATTCGGGCAACCGACGTTTGTAAGCAGAAAACTTCTCCGACATAAATAAATTAGAAGCAACTAAATGTTTGGAGAAGGTAGACCTTTAAAAGATCTGGTACTTTGAATAATATGAACCTTTAAGTCGTTGTCTAATTCCGCGCTAAAATTGACCATCTCCTTAAATATGCCTCTATTTTCTGAATTTTCTTTTTCGTTGTGACCTCTTAAAGCTAACTCGAAAGCTCTACAACACCTTATAACATTTGTAGTTTTTTTTCTAGCGAAAAACCACCAAAAAATTTTTGAAGTTATACTTCTTTACGGGCGTAATGACGGTGAAATTTTATATGGGAAAACCTAGCGACCGGGCGCATGCGCATTAAAACTTTGTTCTGATTGGATGTTCAAATGACATGACAAAAATTATCCAATATGGCAGCTGTGGCACAGCTGTGGGACTGTGTTTGGTTATAATGTATGCTTGTTGCGTTTTAAAATTTGTAGGAAGAGAAACAACAAACAAAAAGTTAGTTAATGGTTATACTGCCTTTTTAAATAGTTTTCATATTATCTAACGATAAAAAACTGAAAACGTTTGTTTTCTATACTTCCACAAAATTTATTATATCTAAGTGACTACAGCTGTTTCGGCGGAGTGCCTTTCTCAAGTAATATAGTTTACAATGTGTTTGCCTTTTTAATCTTCAACTGAAGAGGTTGAGGAGTGGGGAGCTGTTTGTCTCGAGTTGGTCATTCAGAATTATATCTGTATTTTTCAGTTTATTAATTTCCATAGATTCTAAAAAAGATAGCTTAAGGCCTTTATTTTGAATATGTAGAATTTTAAACTCTTCATTGAAAGAATGATTATGATCTAGAAGGTGAAGTGCGTATGTAGAAGTGTCTGTTTTTCTATTGTTGAATGCCCTTTTGTGTTCTGCTATCCGTTTGTCAAAAGTTCTGCCAGTTTGACCGATGTACGTTTTCGGACAGTCACCACAAGTTAGTTTGTACACACCACTCTGTAGTTGTACAAACTAACTTGTGGTGACTGTCCGAAAACGTACATCGGTCAAACTGGCAGAACTTTTGACAAACGGATAGCAGAACACAAAAGGGCATTCAACAATAGAAAAACAGACACTTCTACATACGCACTTCACCTTCTAGATCATAATCATTCTTTCAATGAAGAGTTTAAAATTCTACATATTCAAAATAAAGGCCTTAAGCTATCTTTTTTAGAATCTATGGAAATTAATAAACTGAAAAATACAGATATAATTCTGAATGACCAACTCGAGACAAACAGCTCCCCACTCCTCAACCTCTTCAGTTGAAGATTAAAAAGGCAAACACATTGTAAACTATATTACTTGAGAAAGGCACTCCGCCGAAACAGCTGTAGTCACTTAGATATAATAAATTTTGTGGAAGTATAGAAAACAAACGTTTTCAGTTTTTTATTGTTAGATAAAATGAACTTCCATCAAGTAACGGTCGAATCCATCAATTAGTTTTCATATTATATTTTTGGACTTATTTACATAGAAGAGATGATTGTTGCATGCCAATGTGAAAGCTCATCAAACTGTGCCTAGTATGAGTGCCGCAGATCTCGCTTATTCAAAGCTAAAGAATCTTTCACTGGTAAGTGTTTTATAAATAGTTGATCAAATTTTGTTATGATATTTGAACATAGCCACTTTGCACGACGCAAGTGATTGCGAAATGTATTAGTCGTTATACGGGCTCCGATACCTACCTTGAACCTACCAAAATAAATAAGTAGTATGTAATACTTTTTTTTACATAATTTGATTACCATCAAAATTTATATCAATATTCACCTAATATATTGTCTTCTTACCCTATGTTTTGTTGTATTTTTTCAATTCTAAATCATTTCAATTCAAAATCAAAATAATTTGATTTACATAAGTTAAAAATGTCAAAAGGTTAATCTGTTTAGTTAGACGATCTTCGCACATAATGACAAGCTGCCTCTGTGGTGCAGTTTTAATGCCGTTGAATCCCAATACAACGCAAATACCAGCCGCGTGGTAAGTTGGTTCGAATCCCAATAGAAACTTTTATTTTTTTATTTTTTTTTATACATTTTATGATTGTAAGTATATTTATTATATAATTTTATTTTCAGAAAATACGTATTTAGTTAAAAATTTTTCCGACAATTAATGTTCAGAAATCATTTGTGGCATTTTTAATGTGTTTGTGTGTGTTTTATTTTTTTATTATTTTAATTTTTGGCACTGTTTTAATAAAAATGTTTGAGAAGTATTAAGTATAAATTAATTTAATATTTAAATAAAATATAAATAAAAAGTATATTAATTTCGTTTATAATCATATAATCATATAATAGAAGTATAACTTCTTACGTGCGTACAAAGTACACACACATTCTTTTTATTTTTTCTACAACCGTGTTAAAAATTCAATTTTTAGCACTCCATACGAGCGTTAAAAATGCTACTTTAAAGCACTAGTGCTTTAAAATATTTTTAAGGCACTGCAGTTCGTATTGACCGTATAGACAATTTTGATGTAATGTCAAAAAAATATAAAAATGGAATGTCAGTCAAGTTCAAGTAAAAGTTTTTGTAGATATTGTCCTGTAATTGCGTTTGTAGAAAAAATATTGTATGATATGCGTGTTAAAAAGTACATTTTTAAGGCACTCAAGTGAATTGCAGAACTCGCTATCGCTCATTCTGCAAACTTTCACATGCGTGCCTTAAACGTGTATTTTTAACACTTATATCATAATATTCAATAATATTTCAAAATAATCAAAATATTATCAAAATACCCACGATCATGATGCACTAAAAGTTTAATTATAAATACAAAAACTTTTTAACAGAAAATATACATAATAAAAGCAACAAACCAGCACGTAAAGAAAATCAAAATAAATAGACCTGGCATCATACTGACTTCGGCACGAAGGAGATTCTCCTGTCGAATACTCTCCGCTGTCGGCAGGGATTGTATTACGCCCATACTTGCCATATTTTATATAATTTATGAAGATCAAAAGAAATACACACAAAAAAATTAACAGGAATTAAAAAGTTATAAAGATAAAAAATATGTTTCTGCATAGTTAGCAAGGTAGTGCCATGGCTCTATGGCACTACCTCACGGGCCGCCACTGGTTTATCCTGATATAATGAAGACGCACACTTCAGGACAAACTAGTACGGCCTAGTCTAAAGCAATTTAGCCGAGTCGAAAGTAATTTAGCGAACATGTAAGGACTTTTCCATGCCGGGAATTCCCAAATCACGTCCCAACAGGGATGGCAAAAAAAAATATACATCGATATATTGTATCATAATGATACATCGAATGGAGATATTGATACATGCTATTAAATTAATATATTCCTGTATAATTAAATAATATATAAAATAATAAATAATAGAATGAGGTTTTCTCCAAAAATTAAAAAAAAAGATACACTTACGAATAAAATCGAGTACGAATTAATAATTTTTTCACCAAGTTTGAAAAAATGTGAAAACGTTGAATTTTTCACGTCCGTCTGTTCGTCCGTCCGTCCGTCCGTCTGTCTGTCTGTCCGTGAACTCAACTCCCCCGTCATTATACCAGGTAGAATGACAAATGAGGTGTCAAATGAAAGCTTATAATCCAAGAATTGTACTAAAGGTGAAAAATTTGACCTAGGCTGTCTGTCCGTCCGACCGCGAATATAACTCATTATTACTGTTTGTTTGTTACGTATAATTATAATTTTAATAAAAATGAATATTTTTTCAAGAACAAAGTATTCTATTGAATTTACTATTTATATTAAGCCGTACTAGTTCGCTGAATTACTTTCTTCTTCTTGGCTTTTTCCCATAATGAGTTTGCCGTTTTCGTCTTCCCTAGCACTCTATTCTCCCAGTCGCCATCTCTGAGGTCTCTATCTATAATAGCATTTCCTATGTGAGTTTTCCATCTCACAGCAGATCTTCCTCTCCATCTTCCTCACCGCGGGTCCCAGTTCAGTAATCTTTTCGGCCACCTGTGCTCCGGCATTCTTTGTACATGCCCGTACCCTTTCTGGGCTCTACTTTTACTACCACAACTTTTTTGTAATTGAGCATTCTACTTCTATTCTGTTTCATATTTCCTCTGTTCTTATTTTATCCTACCTGGTAATTTGTAGACAACTTCTCATAAACTCCAATTCAACTGTTCGTATTTTATTTCGCATTATTGTTGTCACTGGCCATTCTTCCGCTCTTGCAGGGTAATAATATTTAGCACTATGCCCTGAAAAATCCTTTTTTGTTTTCATTAGTTAGAGTGTTCTTCCATATTACTCCATGAAGTGCTTTCGTGGCTTTTCCCCGTACTATTTTCATTTCTATATCATTCATACAAGTGTCATCTCGGTTTATCATTTACCCTAAATACTTAAAAGTCTTACAACTCTTAACACGTTGACGGACAGAACGTCTATAGACGTCTAATTTAGATTGATGTAATTTGACACAACTATTCTGTCTAAATCCCGACCCGAGGATTAGCGGCGTGTAATTTGGGTTGCCTATATAAACTTGAATCAACGAAATGGGCCTTTTGAGTTATTTAAAACGCTGAAAAGACCATTTAGTGATAATAAAAACCGATATTTACTGCGGTTGCATGATATTTAATATTAAAATAGTATTGGATGTGGTAGAATGTAGACTCTTTGTATATTTACCAATTAAACAGTGAAGCTGTTAGATCAATTTTCGGATTCAATCATTTCTACTGTTCACAGTTCTGTGTTTGTGTTTGCTTTTGAGTAGGTATTTTATTTTCTTGAAAACGAAAATGTTCGGTGTGGAAAGAATTAATAAGTGCGTGGAATGCGGAAAGGTGTATAAACGTAAACATGATTTAAAAAGACATGTAAAAGTTCGCATCCCGACAAATTGGATGCAATTGCCCCTTTAAAAGTGCTTAAAGGCAGGGTGGGTTGTGATTGCGCGCAGCGGTCAAATACCTCCTGCGGTTCTCTCACTCTAATACCCGCAAGTTAGGTTTGGACCGAAGGGTTAGGTCTCTCTCCTTTCTGACCGCTGCGCGCAATTGCAATCTGCCCTAAAGGCAACGTCTATAAGTGCGAAAACTAGCTGCAAAAATTCCATTTGAAGCGGTTTTAGATGAAGTGAGAGATGGAATTTCAGGCACAGACAAGTTTCAAAGTTAGTAGTAGGTAGTATTAGTTACATTGCTTTGTACAGTTGTAATATTTTCTGAATAATAAACAGGTCCGTTTCGCGATTCAAGTTTATATAGGCAACACAAATTACACGCCGCTCATCCTCGAGTCAGGATCTAGACTCGAGTTGACACAACGTCTATACGCTTTGAGCTTCGATGGTGTCGCTCCTAGCGGTTACTAATTCAACTTCCACCGGTAATTTTTAAATTTATTATTTAATTGTTATCGCTTAATATTTACAACGCTAAAAAGTAATTAAATTGTAATAGATTTTTTTAAGATATTGCTAATCATTTTGACGTTCTATTGATGAAATATTAATTTCTTACTTCGGATACTTTCACAATTATCGTGTAGATGGCGCCAAGATTAATAGATTAATTTATAATTACATATTATAGAACATTAAAAAAACGTAAATTCAGTACCGTATACCGGGGTTATTCCGGACGATTTTTTCAGTTTTTTAGCTATATTTTGACAACTGTTGAAACTAGCTTTTACCAATAATATAATTTTGATAGGTCTCTATACAAGCTTTAAATTTTATAAAAGAAAGTTTACCCTCCTCTCTTGGGGGAGGGGTTTTTTAATTTTAAAGGGCTGTCCAGAATAACCCCACAAAGCGGGGATATTCTAGACACTATGGAAATAACGCTACTAGTAAAGTTAATTCTCTTACGGGGCTTCTCTGGACAAATAGTTTTTTTTATATATATATATTTTTATAAACGAAACATATTTTTTCAAATAAAAAACAGTGTTTATTTCAGAAAAAATACATAAGTATCCTAATAATAATAATACAAACATTGGTAACTAAGTCAAAAACATTATTTAAACAATGTTTAAAACTAATACCCAAGTAGCAATTTTTCGACGCATTGGTTGTCAGTACAAACAAATGCACTGTATATAACGTTGCCACAGTGGACTTTCAGTTGTTTCGGCCAACGACCCCTAACCCGACTGACATTACGATGTTACAACGTTAAGTAATATCTTTAGTTATATGGGCAACTAAGTTATTACTATTGTGACAACTACATATCACAGTTAAGTTTTTTCAACAATCGCAACTACTTAAAAACGTTATAATGCTAAACTAATTTACGCCCATGGGTTTTCTGGCCGACTAGGTAGTTGTCTCTCACGACCCCAGGGCCTTTACGTATAGTTCTATAGATGTGTTTCACGTTTACGGCAACTTCAGGAGCAAAAAAGAATTTACTTTATAACCTTACTTTTTTCTTATTATTTTATATTTTATTTTGCTGGACATTTTCGATTTATTTAACAACCTGTTTATTTGTTTGTTATTAGCTGGTTTCTCCATTGTCCAATGTTTTATCAGTAGATTTGATAAGCTTAAATCTTTGTATCAGCTTTGCTAGACAGGGTTGCCAGGCCAGTTCTGACTCTTTCAGTACTATATCCGTTGCAAGATAATTTGGCTGAAACTCCGACAAAATATGTACTTTTTGTACATATTTTGTCTGAATTCCATCCGAATTATCTTGCAGGGGATAGTAGTTTTGCTTTCAAAAAATCAATAGAAATCAGTAGATTCTTTTTAGGCCCTGTAAATACAGTAAAATCTGTGTTAACGGTTACCTGTCAAAATCGCCCGGTTTCATAATCAACTTAAAGTAAACATTTCACTTTAAAGTTGACATTTACCCATATATGAATTGTGATAAAGGTAGGTACCAACTTACTTAAAATTTAAAAAACTGATTATGAAACCGAGCGTTACAATCATTTTGAAAATTCTCCAAACCAATTATATCAAGATTTCCTTATTTAGATCTGGTATTTACCAGTTTCATTTCTCTGTCCTATCTATTATCATCATCTACGTCCTGAATCTTATTTTCGGTAATGACATTGGGAAATTGTAACAAAATGTCTGAAAATTAATTTAGAAATAGGGTGAATACTATTAAAAAGCAAATTTTATTTTAGTGATAACAAAATATTGAAATATACCAAACATCTAATAAAAAACATTGCCTACTAGAATTTTTTAAATAATATCAAAAATATACCAAAACAGTAGATATCTACTAAATGTGGCAACGCTGTTAAGGAGAATGATGCACTCGATGCACTTCATTGCACTGGTCACATGACCTCTGTCACCCAATAAGAGGGTGCGTTCTAAAGTGGTTGGGATAGTCGGTCCAGGCCGTGTTTGGTCGGCGATTGGACTTCTCGGTTGTCTCATCCGTCTATGGTTGGTAATAAGGTATATTTTAAGTAATATTGGTAATGTTGTTTAATGCACCATTTTGGTTTTTTTTGGGATGTAAAGAAAATAAAAACACAAAATATAAAAAATGCAGGCATTTTCTAATACCTTTAAAAGCACCATCACTACATTAAATTTATACAAAACATCTTTAACATAAATTCTGGCTTTTATATTAAAATTAGATTTTTTAAATTTACATATTTTTTGTTAAAAAGGTGATAAAAAATGAGCGCGTGTGTTTTTTAAAGGTGGAATATCCATATTTGACGGTAATCTGAGATGCGTTTATAAATTTCACATCAGGTAATTTGGTTTAAGTCCTTATTTATGTATTTATATAAATTTAAATACCTGATATGATGTCAAAATAGTTTACTTTTTATATAGGTAAAAAACATAACCAGTCCGACTCTTTGAGCAACCATTGCACGCAGGCACTTTTTATGGTCGTTTCAGTTGTCTTATGCAACGCTTAAGGTTGCCTAGGCAACGTCAAGACAACTCAAAAATCGTCCACCAAATTAGTGCAGAATTGGGTCGTCTTCTAGGCAATAACAACGTTGTAACAAAACGTTGCCACGCGGTAGACAACGTTGTCGCGTCGACAAATTGCTACTTGGGTAGGGACTTGGGTTACCTAACGTGTAAAAAATAATACTTTAATACCTAATACAAAACTTGCTAAAAAACTAAAAAAGAAATTATTGCCAATTAAAGGCTGATAAATCGTCGTCAGGAAAATTATAAAACAGTCTTTTTCCTGTTCCAGTTGTTTTCGGTTTTCTCAGTTTTTTTTTAATCACATCATCTCCAACATTATCTTTATCTTCTTCTGAGGATTTAATAAAAGTGTCAGATTTAGTGGATTTTTTTAGGAACTCCACCTCATAAGGGGTATCATAGGTGTCCCAAAAGCCAACAATTTTTCCAATAAAGTGACACGGAATACTCTTTCTTGTGTATTCAACAACCACCCAGTCATTTACGGAAAAATTTTTCGGCTCTATGTTTTCTTTAAAATTTATTAATGGAATTTCGTCGTCGCTGCTGTCTGATACATGCTGCTCTGGTCTATTTTGATATTGTGAAAAAGTTGGTAGATCACTGCCAAAACTCTCTGGACTTTCGCCACCTTCATCGGGTTTGAATGAACTGTCCGATTCTTCATCAGTGGATGGTGGCATCATAACTTTTGCTTTTTTGGCTGGGTTTTTTGGTTTAGCGAATTTTTTTCGTTTTTGAACTTTTGAAGATACCGGCGTAATGTCTTCAGCTGATACGCTTTTGCCAGGTTCTACGGCGATTTTTTTTCTCCTCTGTTTTTGCTGGTCCTGTGAAGCGGAATCGTAGCGCATTTCTTTGAGCATATCTACGACAGCTTCCGAAATTATACGAGTTGGCGAACCAGTCTCGTTTTGCTCAGGAGGTAATCTTTCCTTTGGTTCGGATGGATTAAAAGGAAAGAGGCCAGTCTTGCGAAAACCAGAAATAAGATTTTGCGAGGCCGATTGATTTTCGTCTAGTTTATTCCTAAGTTGTTTTAGTAGCTTAGGAAATACATCTTTAGACAAAGATGCCATTTTTCGCCCCTCTGTTTTTTCCAGTGCGTAAGTATTTGCCTCCAATATTTTTTAAGAGGGGCGTAAAATGCCACATCCAGAGGCTGCATCAGGTGGGTGGAGTTGCTGGGCAGACATACAAAAGCAATATCCATTTCTTGACACTTCTTCAGCACCTCTGATGAGAAATGCGATGACAAATTGTCCCCAACTGTAATCTGTAAGAAATAAGACGCAGTTTTAAAAAAATAAAGCAACAAGCATACAGACCTTTTTTCCTTCCTTTTTTCTAAAAAATGGAACAACAATTGTAAAGAACCAGTCCTCGAAGCAGGCGGCATCGAACCACCCACTCTTCGAACGGTTGTATCGTGCTCCAACCGGACCTCCCTGTGTCCAACTGTCCCACATATGGTCTGCCTTATAAACCGTGTATTCTGGTAGAAGCTGTCCATCTGCGGTCCCAGCGAACATTAAACTAATTGCAGTTTTTGTCGAATTTACTACCCGTTCCGGGTATTTGCAGCCTCTTTTAAAAATAAATTTTTTCGCACCAGGATTATCAGTTAAATTGGTCTCATCATAGTTGAGAATTATAGAAGGATCTATGCCCTTAAACACATCTTTAGCATTATTAAAAAATACATCCAAGTTTTCCCTATTCACTTTTGCTCGTTTTGTGGATATATTTGCTGACAGGCGGTTGGAGATTCTGCCTCTGTGCCGTTTTAAAAAGTTTGAGCCCCAATCGGGGCCAGGAGTGTTGTTTGTGAATCTGCGCTCGACGCGCCCCATTTTATCCAGGAATGACTTAACCAGCAGGCGTAAGTCTAACAGATCAAAAGGAAAACCCCAGGCGGATAATGTGTTCAAATGATCAATGATCAGGGTTTCTTCCTCCATTGTCAAAGCGCATGGCCTTCATGCTACACTAAACGTATTCTTGTTAGAAGCTCTTAAATAGAGAGTAGATCGAGGAACTTTATATCTTGTTGCTGCCTCTCTGTAAGTTAAATTCCCACACTGAATCTCTCTTAGGGCGTCCTGCATGTTTGTTTCGGTGTAGCTATTATACGGCGTATAGTTTTGGCCGTTGCGACTGTGATGAAGAGTCTTTTTGTACTCTCGAACCATTTTTCCACTGAAAAATTAAAAAAAAACTTTTAGTAAGGGGCTATTCTGGACTACGGGGCAATTCTGGACAGTCAAAAAATGCCTGTCCAGAATGGCCCCGGTTGACAAATATACTTATAACTTTTTTTTGGCTAGAACAAAAAACACAACCTCAAGGGTCAATAATAACAAGCCATGTAACATTTTGTTAAGGTGAAAAACATTACCATTACTTACTTGGAAATGAGTGCAGCACAGAAAGCTTGACCG
This sequence comes from Diabrotica virgifera virgifera, assembly GCF_917563875.1. Taxonomy (NCBI): domain Eukaryota; kingdom Metazoa; phylum Arthropoda; class Insecta; order Coleoptera; family Chrysomelidae; genus Diabrotica; species Diabrotica virgifera. The sequence goes on from NC_065444.1 coordinate 215,844,535, forward strand.
CTATATTTTTTTAACGGTTTTTCCACGAAATTTTGTTTGCGTGCCAAAAGGTGAAAATGCCCAGCGCGGACCTTCCAACAGTTATCAACCAACTGGCTGAATTTCTCGCGAAAAGTTATGAAAATCACGCCACCCGCAAGTGCAGGCTTTCGGCGCGGTTGCCACGTTTACCTGAGAAAACGCGTTGTCCAGAATTACCCCGCATGTCCGGATTAACCCCGTTATACGGTATTTAAAACGTAAGTATATTTAAAGTAAAAATATATACCACAGTTTTGATCAACTAATATTTTTTATAATTAATGTTTTTAATTTTAATTTTAAATTAATCACTTTGACATCTATGTCAAATTTCCGGTAAACGTTTACAGACTTGCCACTACTGGCGCTCGCGAATTTATAAATATCCCCTCTACGTACGAGCTCACAGCGTATAGACGTTGCATTTTTGCCTATTCTACTTTGCAAAATACATATAGTGTCACAACACTTGCTTAAACATTTGACGCACTGTCGGTCAACGTGTTAATAGTGTCTTCTGAACTTACATTTAAATCAGCAACCAATCTGCAATCAATTACTTTCGACTAAATTAAATTTATTTAGACTAGGCTAAACTAGTTTATCCTAATATTAAAATATACATTTCAGGCCTTCAGGATAAACTAGTTTGGCCTGAAGTGTGCGTCTTTATATCAGGATGAACTAGTTTGGCCTTAAGTGTGTGTATTTATATCAGGATAAACTAGTTTGGCCTAGGAAAAACTAGTTTGGCCTAGGAAAAATTAGTTTGGCCTACGCGAAACTAGTTTGTCCTAAAATCGGGTTTGGCCGGTAACATATATTTATATAATCAACATATACTACATGCTGATTCTTTGGAAATCTGTGTATTAAATGAATGCGACAAACAAATAATATAGCAATAAATTATAAAAGAAAATTAGAAAACACTATCATTTGACTAGCTCCCATACTGTAAGCTGGAACACCCAGTCTGAACTTGTTAATTAACTTTTCATTTTACTAATAGAATCTGGAATGAATTAAAGATTTCAGACTCAAGGTTTACAGAACTAAATGTTTGTCAAGGTTGTTTTCGTGACATATTTATTTTAACGTCAATCACATTGGCTGTATTATTATATTAGATGTAAAAATTTTAGTCTAGTCAGTTAGTTTTGTATGACTCATGAGAATTTATTTTAATATTTTTTATTCTTGGACGATAATAATTAAAGTTCTCGTCAGTCATGATTACATTCCAAACACTGGATGTTGATTAAAATCTTCCTATTTCTGGATTTAGATTATCTCTTTATTTGTCCAAGTAATATTCTCTTTCTAAATAAGAGAAAATAAATATCTTTCCCCTTGCATACTGTAGGTATATTAGTTGAAATGATGGTAAATTATTTTCTTCGTATATGTTCCACTCTTCTCTTTGTTTGAACTTTTCCTAACTTTCTTTGAAATAACCACATCGTAAATAGTCCGGGCTGATTATCGGAGAATAGGCCATTTTTGGGAAAAGATATTTACCAGCAATTTTATTGCTGGAATCGAACCTTATGATTGTATATATTAATAATATAGGTATGCAAGGTCCTCAGATAGTGTGCTACTTTTTTTATAATGGCGCACGAAAATCGTGTTTTTTTTTTCAATTATTGCTCTATAACTCCGAAGATTTTAACTTTACAACAAAAACACTCAAATAAAAATTCACCGTAATTAAATTCTTCATAGAGCCGTGTTTTTCCCGATCTGCTCCGATGAAAATTTTCCTCGGAAAATGCGGGTTTTACCAACAAAATCTTTAATTTTCAAATAAAGTTTTAGATAAGTAATTATCTACCAATAATTAAATAATTTGGTGACTTAAAAGCCTTCGTGGTTTAGATTATAGTTCCAGAAGCTGGTGAAAATTAAACGAATATTTTAGCCACAATTCAATTGTTAATTAATAATTTATGGTCGCAATAATAACCAAAATAATTTAACTTTGAAATCTTATAAAGATGAGATCCATATTTAACATTTTGTCGACAAAATATAAATTTTTTATTTTTTTTTGCATAATCTTTAAATGTTTTAACAAATAGTTATAAACAAATTAACGTTTCTCAGAAAGTTTTTATTATATTATAATTTTAAAAAATAGCTAAAATGCGCGTTTCAAATATCTTGCAAATTAATGCTTTAAAACTTTTTTGCAACCATTTGCAAAAAAGTTATGAAACAGCAAATAAACATACGATTACTACGGTGTTTATAATTTTTTTTAATTCTTTCAAAGCGTAGAAGTAAGTTTAAAGTACAAGCTAATTATTTACAAAAAAATATCGATTATAAGTTTAATGGTTATATTTTAATTAAAGATTATAAATATTTTTTTTGTAATTTACACGCGCGAAAGTAGAATAATACAGTACTGTAGCTAAAATTTTCACTCGGAGCGACGACCGGCGGCCGCGCGACGTACACTTTCAATAAATAATGTATGCTGCGTGTCAGTCGCTTCGAGTGAACATTTTAGCTCCGACTCTGTATCAGGCCTACTTTTGCGCTAAAAATTACAAAAAAAGTATTTTTAATCTTTGATTAAAATATAACCATTGCACTAATTTTTGACATTCTTTGTGAGTAATTAGATTGTACCATAGACTCACTTAAAAGCTTTGAAACAATTAAAACAAATTATAAACAACGGAGAAATCGTATATTTACTTTGCTGTTTCATTTTTTTTTTTTGCAAATGGTTGGAAAATTTTTTTAAAGCATTCATTTTCAAGACCTATGAAATACGCATTTTAAGTATTTTTAAAATTAGAATATAATAAACAATTTCTGAGAAATGTTAATTTGTTTATAACAATTTTTTTTAACATTTAAAGATTATGCAAAAAATGAAAAATTTATATTTTGTCGACAAACTATTAAATAGGCATCACACCTTTATAATCTTTCTAAGTTTGATCAATGTCTCATGATTATTTTGGTTGTTATTGCGACTGTAAATTGTTAATTAACAATTGAATTGTTGCTAAAGTATTCGTTTCATTTTCAGCGGCTTCTGAATTTATAATATATACCAAGAAAGCTTTTATTTCATCAAGCTATATAATTATTAATAAATAATTACTGGCCCAAAAAACTTATTTGAAAATTCGAGATTTTGTTGGGAAAACCCACATTTTCCGAGGAAAATTTTCGTCGGAGCAAATCAGGAAAAACATGCCTTTATGTAGAATTAAATTGGGGTGAATTTTTAGTTGGGTGTTTTTGGTGTAAAGTTAAAATCTTCGGAGTTATGGAGCAATAATTGAAAAAAATACGATTTGTCGGCGCCATTTTGTTTATAAAAAAAGTAGCACACTATCTGCGGACTTTGCATACCTATATTAATAATATATAGGATCTTATAATTCCATTCCAGCGATAAAATTGCTGGTAAATAACCTTTCTTTGTACTTTACTAATTAGACCAGCGTATTATAACTATTTTTTTTTTCAAAATTTAAAGATTATGCAAAAAAAAGAAAAATTTATATTTTGTCGATAAAATATTAAATAAGCATCTCATCTTTATAATCTTTATAAGTTTGATCAATGTATCATGATTATTTTGGTTATGATTGCGATCATAAATTGTTAATTAACAATTGAATTGTTGCTAAAATATTCTTTTAATTTTCACCGGCTTCTGGAATTACAATCTATACCAATAAAGCTTTGATGTCACTAAGTTATTTAATTATTGATTAATAATTACTTACCTAAAACTTTATTTGAAAATTAGAGTTTTTGTTAGGAAAACCCGCATTTTCCGAGGAAAATTTTCGTCGTAGCAAATCGTGAAAAACATATCTCTATGCAGAATTTAATTGCGGTGAATTTTTATTTGGGTGTTTTTGTTGTAAATTTAAAATCTTCGGAGTTATAGAGCAATAATTGAAAAAAATACGATTTGTCGGCGCCATTTTGTTTATAAAAAAAGTAGCACACTATCTGCGGACTTTGCATACCTATATTATTAATATATAGGATCTTATAATTCGATTCCAGCAATAAAATTGCTGGTAAATAACTTTTCCATGAATTTTGCTAATTAGCCCAGAGTAAAAAGTAACTATCCTCTTAATATGTTTAATTATTTGGCTAACATGTTTATTGCCTTTTAAATTGAGGAAGCGAGAAAGAAAAGGTACCCAAAAAGTTTCTCAAATTTGAAGGGGCAAATAACTTCAAGCCATCGAGGTGTTGCACTCTTGTTGTTTTTGATAGACTCAAAACTCTTCGATGCTTGCATAAACAATAATTCTTTTGGTCTGTATCATTCGAACTGACTAGAACCTAGTGTTTAATTCGAGCAAGGAAGCCTTAATTATTTAACATTAATCTAATATCATCGGCCTAGGGTCATATTAATTACTCCAAATATATCAAAAAAAAACCATTTTGATGTCACCATTATAACTAGTGTTCTAGTTTCATTTCCTTTACGAAATGCACCGATAATGATCTGAATCAAATCGAAAACGTTCTGTTGTTTTACACCATTTAGACAACACTTTTTTTTAATTTTAATACAATTTGTATATGTACCATCATTCAAATTGAAGTTTTTACTTTTATGTAAGTTTTATAACTACAGTAAAACCTCGATATAACGGATTAATTGGGGGAACGGGATGTCCGTTAAAGCCGAAAGTCCGTTTAGTCCAGAAAGCCACTGCGCATCCGCTAGGAAAAATATTCTGATTCGGATTTTTTGCACAATCTTACTCAAAAAGGACTCCTTTTAACAAATTTGCATGTTGCCAGGACCAAAAGGTGGTCAAAAATTTTTTAAACGTTTTTTTTTTGTTTTTTTCCTAAAATTATTTTTTTTAATGGAAAAAACTTTTTAGGTTTTTTGGATCATTCCAAAGAGAAAAGGTCTTTAGTGACTTTTCTCTAAAAATGATAGTTTTTAACATATAAGCGATTAAAAATTGAAAAATTGCGAAATCGGCCATTTTTAACTCTCAAAAACTATGTGAAAAACTGAAAATTTAAATATTGCCAAGGTAGGTAGATATTCTTTGAACATCGGTTGATGAAATCCCGAAGAGTTTTTTGCAATACAATATTCAAAACTCCTTTGTTTATTAATTGCTAATCAAGCGTGCGAGACAGTATTTTCCACCGACAGTATGGTGCAAATGAAAGGAATAAATTCGTTATTTCGTAAACCGGCGACTTTAAGGAAAAATCCCGAAACAGGTCGATTTTTATTTTTAAGTTATGATATCGTGGCATATATGGTATACTAGTGACGTCATCCATCTGGACGTGATGACGTAATCGATGATTTTTTTTAAATGAGAATAGGGGTCGTGTGCTAGCTCATTTGAAAGGTTCTTCAATTTTCTATTCACTAGTATAAACATTTACATAATTATTTATACAAGGTGTCCAAAAAAATTTTATTAAATTAAATTATTTGACAAAAAAAAGTAGAAGGACACCCCATATAAATAATTATGTAAATGTTTACATTACTGAATAGAGAATTGAAGAACCATTCAAATGAGCTACCACACGACCCCTATTAATTCTCATTCAAAAAATCATTAATTACGTCATCACGCCCAGACGGATGACGTCACTAGTATACCATATATGCCACAATATCACAACTTAAAAATAAAAATCGACCTGTTTCGGGATTTTTCCTTAAAGTCGCCGGTTTACGCAATAACGAATTTATTCCTTTCATTTGCACCATACTGTCGGTTAGCAATTAAAATTAGCAATTAAAAAACAAAGGAGTTTTGAATATTGTATTGCAAAAAACTCTTCGGGATTTCATCAATCGATATTTAAAGAATATCTACCTACCATGGCAACATTCAAATTTTCAGTTTTTCGCATCGTTTTTGAGGGTTAAAAATGGCCGATTTCGCATTTTTCAATTTTTAATCGCTTATATGTAAAAAACTATCATTTTTAGAGAAAAGTCACTAAACACCTTTTCTGTCTGGAATGATCCAAAAAACCTAAAAAAAACTTTTTTCCATGCAAAAAATATAATTTTAGGAAAAAAACAAAAAAAAACGTTTAAAAAATTTTTGACCACCTTTTGGTCCTGGCAACATGCAAATTTGTTAAAAGGAGTCCTTTTTGAGTAAGATTGTGCAAAAAATCCAAATTAGAATATTTTTCCTAGCGGATGCGCAGTGGCTTTCTGGACTAGTTAAATAAAAATCGGTTTAAAATCAGTAAATTTTTTTTGAAAATATGTACTGTATTTAGATACAGTGTACAAATCTGTAAGTTAAAAAAGAAATCAAGTTTTGTTTGGTTCTTTTTTTACTTTTCTCCTTCAGCTAAAAACTTTCTGCAATATACTCTTTTGGCTGTCAAAATTATTCACCGATCTATGGGTTGAATGAGCGATGTATTTTTTGGCAAAAACATACAATTAAAGTTGCCATCTTCTCAATGTTGAATATTTTCAGGGGGACAAGCAGGGGGGTTGTCTAAAATCAATAAACATTTCACCTCTTTCGGCGGCATTTCCAGTTTCTTCTCTTGAAATTTTTTCACTGCAGGTACAAAGTCTTAAAAAAACAATTTTTAAAAATGTCTGTGGTGAACTATTTTAAATATTTTTTAAAAATATCTGTGGTATCCTTATTTGAGCTATAATATGAAACGGGCAGATGATGCATCATATTTTTTGACAACTCTAGGTTTACGAGATTTGCCAACAATTTTATAGCAGTTAATCCATGCAATCCATTGGCGTTAACATAAAACAGTGTCGAGATCCTGTCCTTACTGATTTTTTTTCCAGAATTCGACTTTTCATATTTTTTGCATTAAATTTATTTTTACGTTTGATCGGATTTTTTGTCCGTTATATAAAAAGTCCGTTAAATAGAGGTCCGTTCTATCGAGGTTTTACTGTATTGTTTACATAAAGCCAGCTACGGGGATTTTCCCTTTAATTTGTCAACAACTCTTTATTTCATATTGGTTTCATGTTGGTGTTTTTTTCTGCAAATTATAATTATAGCAGCATTGAAAAGCATTTTTAGCAGCATAGCCATGATATCGTTTACGTCGTAGACATCTTTTACTCTCTATCTTTCCTTCAAGTATCAATTGACGAAAAGTGTATCGTTCTCCTCATAATAGGTGCCCTCTGCAGTCGTCTTACTTTTTAGAGAATCAATTAAGCTCTATTAAGCATTCTCAATACAGATGAGATCAAAAGTCAACTTTTGATCTCATTTGAGGGGTACCAGGGATCGAACACTCACCATCATTCAATCGCTCATGATTAAATTATATAAGTTTAATTACAATTTGCAATGATTTTTAAAATGATTACAATCACGGAAAACACGAGAAAACACCAAAAATGCTGCAAAAAAAATAAGCAAATACTTCAAACTTGTATTTGGTGGCATAATAATGTGGAGAAACCTTGTACCCTGTAAATGTACCTCTACCATATATATTTGCTCTTAATACAGGGGAGTTCGTTAAGGAGGGTCCGAAAAAAAATATCCTTAGAAAAACTCGAAATAGTTAGATTAAGATAAGTTAAGTTAAGTACACGCAAAATACTGTATATTTCAAAAATCTGACGATTTGAGCGGGGCGTAAGGAAATGGGTGAGTCACAAAGTTTCACAAAAAAAAGAGAATATTTCGCAAAGTGAACGTCAGATTGAAAAACTAAAAATACTTGTTCAATATTTTTTAAAAATCTATCGGATGATACCAAACATGACCTCCCGCGGATAGGGGTGGGGGTAGATTTAAAATTTAAAATACGAACCCAGCGATATTTCGCGAAATGAACATCAGATCGAAAAACTGAAAAGTACAGGTATCTAATATTTTTGAAAAATTTATCGAATGGCACCAAACATGACCCAAACGGAGGTGGGGTGGTGGGTCATTTAAAAATTTAAAAATAGGAGTCTCCAATTTTAATTACAGATTTGGATTCTTTGCGTAAAAATAAACAACTTTTATTCGAGATATTTTTTTTTGAATTATCGATAGAAGGCGCTGTAATCAGAAAAATCGATTTTTGGAAATGGAAAATTAAATTAAAAAATGGAAAATCCCCCACTTTATGGAAAACTTTACTTAACTTTTTTTTGGTTTTAGGACCTACTTTTCATAACCCACTAGGTCCCCATAGCGCTCGAGTAACTGTTTTAGAATACTTTCCTCCCCTACTATAATAAAATAATTGTTAAAAAACTATTTTTTTTCAATCCATTTTTCTTGCTATTGTATTTATTTTTCTCATAAACTAATCACTATAAGCATCATGTTTATACATTTTTTAAATCAGTACAACGAGGAGAATCCAAATATCAAATAAAAAAGGTGGTAGTAATTTAAAAAAGTTTAAGGGATAGTACGGGGGGTGAGACGGTGCCTTTCCCAGCAAACTTAAATATGGCATAATGGCTCCCCCTTCAAATATTATTTGACGTGTTTTGCGCTTTTTCTAAAAATCAGTGGTTCAAAAGATATTTAAGGTGGATAGTTTTATCTGAACAACTGTATTCAACAAAATATACGTAACTAGAAAAATATCCCAAGGCTGGTTAAAGTCGACCTTCGTAACTTTACCCAAAAAAGTAAATGCCAAAACATGTGAAGACTACAGAACAATTAGCCTAATGAGCCACTTGCTCAAAACGTTTCTGAAAGTGATACACGGCAGAATATATAAAAAATGCGAAGAACAGGTATCATGAACTCTGGATTCCGCGATGTCTTAGGCACCCGAGAGGCTCTATTCGCTGTCCAAGTGCTTATGCAAAGATGCAGGGATGTTGGCTGTGACGTGTATATTTGTTTTATCGACTACAAAAAGGCGTTTGATAGAATAAAACATGATAAACTCATAAACATCTTGAAAGAAGCGGGAGTAGATGATAAAGACTTGAGAATCATTAATAATTTGTATTACAACCAAACTGCCAATATTAAAGTGGATGACCAATTGACAGAGGAAGTCTCCAAAGATAGAGGAGTGAGGCATGGATGCATCCTGTCCTCGGTGCTAATATATACTCTGAATGTATTTTCGAGCAAGCGCTGGGAGAACTACAGGAAGGCGTATTAGCATAGCCACCTTTACTTTACAAACCATGAAGAGAAAAAGGCAAAGTCGCAATTGATGACGTCGGTAGTCTGACTTTCGGATTACCGCTTTCGAAACTACGATTTTAAAGTACAAATTCTGGTAAAATTTATAGTATTTTTTGAGGCGAACAAGAAAATATTATTAATTAGAAGTTTGTACAAAATAATATTAAAAGTAATTCCTTGTAAGTAACGTTAATTATACAAAAAAAAAACAATAACAAGAATATAAACGGGATTCATTTTTTTTTTCGAATCCTAAGAAAACTAATAACTATTTTTCAAAAATTTAAACGCAGAGTGAAAGATTACGTTAGGACCGAGGGCCCAAAGTCCCTGAAAACTTCTATGTTTATTTTAATAAGTTACAGGGCTGAAAAACTAAGAAAATTTAGTGTGATTTTTAGTTTCAAATATGTCATTAAAAAAAAACTTTTTATTCATTCTAAGGGACTTTCGGCCCTCGGTAATAAAGTAATCTTTTATTCTGCGTTTAAATTTTTCAAAAATGCATATTAGTTTTCTCAGAATTCAAAAAAAATGATTACATTTAAAATACAGGCGTCAAAATTTTGCATTTTGTTCCTTTCCCCTTAAAGTTTGTCGCACTTATTTAGAAACACCCTGAATTGATAAAGAACAAATCTAGTTGTTAAACATAAGCGAATTAATCAAAAAAACAGAATGTTAAGAAAACCGGAATCTATAGTTGGGATTTAATTTCAGTATTTTATAAATGCCCGGTACACCATAAAAATTTAACTGGTTAGCAATAATATTATTACAGCGGTATTGTTAAAGAATTAGGCTATAACATATTAAAAAAATCACTTAAATCTGCAATCTTTTAAAAAAATCACAACAGGTTTAGGAAATATAAGACATTAAAAATGACAAAAGTTTTAAGTGGACGGATTTCTATATGCACGCAAGTTTATATAAAAATGTATTATATTGAACTAATATCATCTTAATAACATACCTTTTAATGTTCTTTATAATTTGGAGCACGAAATATTGTAAAATATTTCAGTTTCTCTGTAAATACAGTGAAAATTATTTAAAAACACATGAGAACTGTCAGAATTAATCGGTCTACCAATAGATGTTGCCAAGTTTCAACTTCATGGCTTGTTAAGTAAAGGTGGCTATGGTATTAGTCAATGAAGTGCGTCTGAATAACATTAGATATGCCGACGACGCTGTAGTTTTTGCAGACAGTCTAGATGGTTTGCAAAGAATAATGTCGCGCATATCAGATATAAGTAGAGAATACGGACTTGATCTCAATGCGAAAAAAACAAAGTACATGGTAGTCAGTAAGCGCGAAATATTAAATACACAGCTTTTGGTTAACCAACAACTAATTGACAGGGTCGACAGCTACACATACCTTGGTACCAACATAAACAGCCAGTGGGACCACTCAAGTGAAATAAAACAACGCATAGGAAAAGCGAGATCAGCGTTCATAATGATGAAGTCTCTTTTCAGAAGCCACGATTTATCTCTTGCTACCAAAATCTCTATCATCAGATACTATGTATTTTCTACGTTAATATACGGAGTTTATGCCTGGACACTTTCCGAGGCTTCTTTGAGAAAACTCGAGGCATTCGAGATGTCGTGCTACAGGCGCATTTTCAGAATTTCGTGGGTGGATCGTGTGACTAATGTTGAGGTTCTACGTAGAATAGGCAATGAATGCGAGATTATTAACACAATCAAAGAGCGCAAACTAGAATATCTTGGCCATGTTATGAGTTATCAATATTCATTCCACTTCCCAAAAAAGCCAACGCTAGAAAATGTGAAGGACATAGATTAATTAGTTTGATGAGCCATGTACTTAAAGTACTCCTTACTATCATTCACTCGCGCATATACACCAAATTAGAAGAACAGCTGAGTGAAGTTCAATTTGGATTCAGATCAGGACTCGGAACGAGGGAAGCACTTTTCAGCTTTCAAGTTCTAATACAGAGAGCCAGGGATGTCAATTGCGATGTGTATGCATGTTTCATAGATTTCGAGAAGGCATTTGATTAAGTCCCACATGAAAAACTAATCGATATCCTAAAAACATCAGGTCTCGATGGTAAGGATATAAGACTCGTTTCAAACTTATATCTCCAACAAAAAGCAACAGTTCGATTCGAAAATGAACTGTCCGAAATCTTCACGGTTGAAAAAGGAGTCAGACAGGGTTGCATACTGTCACCAACATTATTTAACATATACTCTGAAAACATCTTTAGAGAGGCCTTGGACCTCAATCAGAAGATGGTATTGCAGTAAATGGACAACTTATAAATAATATTAGATATGCAGACGATACAGTATTGCTGGCGGATAGTGCGCAGGGGCTCCAAAGGACCATGGATAATGTTGTAGAAGCATGTAACAAATACGGCCTAAAACTAAACTGTAAGAAGACAAAAATAATGATCATTAGTAAAAACACCAATATAAACGCCCAAATTACAGTAAACAATACACCTCTAGAGAGAGTACAGAAAATATGCTACCTGGGCTGCAACATTAATGATACTTGGGATCATAGCTACGAAATAAAAACTCGTATTGAAAAAGCCAGAAGCTCTTTTAACAGTCTTAAGAAAATTCTCTGCAACTTGTCTTTAAGTATCAATATACGCATAAGAATTCTTAGATGTTACGTCTTTAGTGTCCTCCTATACGAAGTTGAAAGCTGGAGCCTGACAGAAGATGCCATAAAACGGTTAGAGGCGTTTGAAATGTGGTGCTACCGACGTATGTTGAGGGTCTCATATATACACCACACAACTAATATAACTATTCTCCAGAGGCTAGGAAAAGACAAAGAAATAATTAACACCGTACAGAACAGAAAATTGGCTTACTTCGGCCACATTATGCGTAATGAAAAATACCGACTGCTGCAGTTGATTCTACAAGACAAGATTGAGGGCAGGAGAGGTACTGGACGTAGACGTATATCCTGGCTGGCCAATCTTAGGAAGTGGACTGGTCTAACGTCAACTGATCTATTTCGAGCTGCCGTAAATAGAATAAGATGGGTCAATGTGGTCGCCAACATCTCCAGAAGATAGGCACTTTTAGAAGAAGATGTTATGAGGAATGAACAGAGATATAGCTTGTTGCAACTCATTCTTCAAGGTAAGGTATTTGGAAAGAGAAGACCAGGGGGAAGAAGAATATCTTGGCTTCAAAACCTGAGAAAGTGGTTTAATACATCGACAACCGGACTATTCAGAACAGCAGCAAGCAAAGTTAGGATAGCCATGCTGATCGCCAACATCCGGAACGGATAGGCACCTTAAGAAGAAGAAGTTTTATTTGAAAAGCACTGTATAATTATATGATTAGTGGTTGTATTATAAAAGTTTTTTCAATAAATGAGTAAAAATTATTAATTAAGGGAATAATTTTAAAAGACAACTACTTTGTATATTCTTTACTTTATCAACCTATCTACTGTCACATCAGTTTGTTAACCCAGTTTCATTTCTAAATTAACAGTTTTTAATCAACGACAACATGATTGCCAATCAAAATGTTATCTACGTCTACCTTTCATAAAATACTTGTTAATAAGCATAAAATATAATAAGTCTTTATGCCACCAATGTTTTTGAATTACTCGTACTTAGATCCAGCGATGAAGTCATCATCACTTTTTAACGATATATCAACGGTTTTTGATGAAATTAAACAACAATAAAAATTAAAGTGCAGTTAAAATTCCGAAATGCACAAGAGATAATCGTTTTTAATTAATTTATAGGAAAAATTTGAGGTCATTGAACAAATCTTAATTAAAAGTGACATAATGACCAAAACGAATTTATCTCAGTTGATGATCTTCGCCCGTATCACCGGATGTGCCGATGCTGAAATTTTCATTTTTATAAAAAAGTAAAATTGTTAATTGGGACAATTATTGTATGTTTCGGAATAAACAGCAAAAAGGTTTTTTATAAAATATTCTATAAAAATATAATAATAATGCCAATATAAATAAAATTACCAATAATATAATTACATAGTCTTTTAAGTCCCTTTTACTTTTCAGTGTCGGGACTGACACATCTTTTTAGGTATGTACAAATGTTGACAATTGCTTCATTTTTTTCAAATTCAAATTCAAAATATCTGTTATTAAAAAAATTGTAAACAACACACTTATAGCAAATTGCCTCAATTGAATAATAAGTGTCTAATTCTTATTATGTGCTAATCTGCTTGCTTCTGCTATTGTTTTTACCTTATAGTCCTTGGGCCCACATATAAAATTATTATTTATGACCACACCGTCGAAACTTTTTGTACTTGTTATTTGGGTGGAGTCGGACAAAGCAGCTTAGCGCATTATGGTAGTGGGCGTTTGTCTGTCAAGCTGTCACGACCTTGTCAATTTTATGCAAGAAAAAAATTTATAACCACATTGGTCATTTTATTTTAATCAATGGTTTTTTTCATATAAAAAGCGAAAACAATTTTATTGGACAAAAACATGGGGCAATATGACGCGTCGGACACGCTAAATATGTCAAATATATGAAAATAATCAATTTACTACCACATGGCTAATTGTAACAGGATCTACCATAAAACCTTTTTACAATAATGTGGTAACCTGGTCGGACAATTTTCACGGGGCATATGCGCAGTCGGATGCGCCGAAGATGTCAATTTCCTGGAATTTTTTTATTTATTGCCAAAGATGTCATTTTTATTTTGTACTGTTTGTTATATTGGATCACTTGTCGTACAAAAATATTGGGCCCAAAATTTTCAAAAAATATCCGAAATTTTCCCCCTTGCCGGAATTTTTTTTTGAAAATTCGAGAATAAAACTACAGAACAATGTTTGTCATTGTTAAAGGAGTATGTACACAAATTTTCAGATCAAAATTTTTCCAAAATTTTCCATCTGGTCGGAAATTTGTTTGGAAAATTTTGGGTACCACTCTACGTCACGCTCTTTTAAATGTTGTACTTAGTGTGTGTACCAATTTTCAGCTAAATCGATTCAAAAGTAACCGAGAAAAACTTTTATGACATCGATAATCTAAAAGAATTAAGTTCGTTCGTTTGCCCAAACATTTTTGTCAGACAATTACATTTTTTGTTTAAGGATATAATAACTTGTAACCTACTACTTTTGTCGGAAAAATGCTTGTGAAGATAAGGGATGCACGATCCCAGCATAGTTTAAAAGTATAGTTTACTAATAAAAATTAAATTTTTTTGTCCGACTGTCGATTCGCCCCAATATTTTGGTCGGACACTTAGATTTTTTTATTTAGAATATAATTACTTATAACCTCCTATTTTTGTTGGAAAATGGTTGTAAATAAAAAAATTCCAGGAAATTGACATCTGCGGTGCATCCGACTGCACATAAGCCCCGTGAAAATTGTCCTTCAAGGTTACCCCATTATTGTAAAAAGGTTTTATGGTAGATTCTGTTAAAATTAGCCATGTGATAATAAATTTATTATTTTCATAAATTTAACATATTTAGCGTATCCGACGCGTCAATTCCAGGAAATTGACATCTGCGGCGCATCCGACTGCACATAAGCCCCGTGAAAATTGTCCTTCAAGGTTAGCCCATTATTGTAAAAAGGTTTTATGGTAGATTCTGTTAAAATTAGCCATGTGGTAATAAATTTATTATTTTTATAAATTTAACATATTTAGCGTATCCGACGCGTCATATTGTTGTCCGACAAAATTGTTTGCGCTGTTTATATGATAAAAACCAATATGATTAAAATAAAATGACCAATGTGGTTATACATTTTTTTCTTGCATCAAATTGACAACTTCGTGACCGCTTGACAGACAAACGCCCCACTACCATAATGCGCCAAGCTCCAAATTTGTCCGACTCGTGTGTGGTCATAAATAATAATTTTATATGTGCGCCCAACGACTATTACTTTGAATGATATTCGCGACTACTCTATCTTCTCTAGGTATCTCTCTAGTTATTTTCTTTTGTATCCTGGCTTCCCATGTTTTTTTCACCGGTATGTTAAATTTCATTCATTTCATGTGTCCCCACCAACTTACTTGTTTTTCACCAAGGATACTAAAGACGAAACCAGCATCGATGTTTTATAACGTGTATGCAACTTTTATGTTTGAACAAATACGCAATGAAGCAACCTCGACATTAACCTTAGCGAACCAGCTCCAATAAATAACGTTCTTTGCACTACGTATCACCAACGATCAGCAAATTTCATAGAATAGTAAGGAACAAGAAGCGTGTAATTGTTTTCTATGATAATTATAGCTACGAGCATCGAACATATTTCTGTAATTAATGGACAAGCCATGTTTAATTAGGTAGCAATCGTGGTGTATCGTTTCACTGCCAAGACTTTCATTTTTAAATTTTAAAATTGAATAGAAATTATAAACAGGCTGTGAATAAACTGTATAGGAGAATTTTCATTCATTAAAGACGCATTTTTACGTATAGGATGTAAAAATCATTACGCCCAGTTCCACCAACGTGACTTAAGTGAAAATTTGATCTTAAGAAACAATTTTTACTTAAGTCCCGTTGAGTTCCACCAACGAAAAATATTTACTTAAGAACAAATATTTTTGCTTAAGCTTAAGTCACCTATTATGACGACTTAAGTAGAAATTTTAACTTGATGCATGCATTGAAATTGATCTTCTGTAATATATTGACAAATAAGTGAGGTTAAATTTCTTCTGTTGATATTACGTTAGGATAACTCGCATTTTTGTGATCTATTTTGATTTATATATTCCTATTATTTGTAAATTCTACCGTAATATATAGTGTAATGATGTCCTTATATTAATTTGGACACCAAGGAAACCAATTCCTCGTTTTGTGATCAAAAAAGTTTACTCTTTTTTTAATTTTTCCATATTCTTATAAATTATTTCCATACTCTGACAAATCAAAACTATTACATACCTTAAATTTTAAAACTCTCTCTAAATTTTTAAACCTTTATATTTTAAAACTAGCAACTAAATTAATGCTACACTAACTAATAATAATTTTCAACTAGATTAATTTTAAATGAGCAAATAATTTCGCAAAATACACAAGAACATGACAAGAACCATATAGGTCTGGATCCCGCGTATGAAAAAAAAGTTGATTAATAGCAAGCTGAAAATTTGTTAATAGCTTAAGGGTGTCTAGTCGAATAAACTTTGATATATGGGAACACTGAAACAGGGGTAGTTTTAATTGTGGAATAGGTTAAAAAATTGGAACGGTCACAGCACGAAAACGGCACATTTATTTTGTCCGACAGAACAGACTTAAACTCTCCGAACAGAGATTAAACTCTCATGAAAAAATCAGACTGCTATTTATTACCTGTCATAATTCCTGTCATTTGACATATTCTACATGTTCCACTCATTTAAACGCCCATTTGGTGATAAATAGCAGTCTGATTTTTGCATGAGAGTTTAATCCCTGTTCGAAGAGTTTAAGTCTGTTCTGTCGGACAAAATAAATGTGCCGTTTTCGTGCTGTGACCGTTCCAAATTTTTAACCTGTTCCACAATTAAAACTACCCCTGTTCCAGTGTTCACACATATCAAAGTTTATTCGATTAGACACCCTTAAGCTATTAACAAATTTTCAGCTTGCTATTAATCAACTTTTTTTTCATACGCGGGATCCAGACCTAATATAATACACCGCACCGGGTGTCCACTTATATTTTCCCCCATTTTAACTGCCTGTAACTTCTAAACGGCTCAAGATAGAAATATGCCGTTTTCGCTAAAATCTTTTATTTTAGTGAACGTTTTGTCTAAATGGACTGAATTTTTTATATCGCTTTCAAATACGAAAAGAAAAATGGCGGATTTTTGAAAAAAACGTTGTTGACTTTTTTTTAATGGAGTACCCAGTATATTTTTTTGGAAATTGAACGAAAGGTCATTCACCTATCCAGCAATATAAAGTTTTTCAAAATCGGTTATCAAATCACTGAGTAATTAATTTTTAAAATGAGAGGTGCAACGTGGATATCACATACCTAAATAACATAACTAATCAAATTGATATTATGTTATGTGATTTCCACATTGCATCTCTCATTTAAAAAATTAATTGCTCAGTCATTTGACCAACGATTTTAAAAAAATTTATATCGTTGGATAGGGAAATTACCGTTTTTTCAAGTTTTTAGGTAAAGGACCATTTTTTATGTCGCTTTTAAATAAAAAATGGCGGATTTTTGAAAAAAAAACGTTGTTGACTTTTTTTATTGAAACACCCAGTATATTTTTTTGTAGCTTGAAAAAACGGTCATTTACCTATCCAGCGATATTATATTTTTCAAAATCGGTTGTCAAATGACTGAGCAAATAATTTTTAAAATGAAAGATGCAATGTGGAAATCACATTACATAATATCATTTTGCTTAGTTATGTTATTTAGGTATGGGATATCCACGTTGCACCGCTCATTTTAAAAATTAATTACTCAGCGATTTTAAAACCGAATTTGAAAAACTTTATATCGCTGGATAGGTGAATGACCTTTCTTTCAATTTACAAAAAAAGATACTGGGTGTTCCATTAAAAAAAAGTCAACAACGTTTTTTTCAAAAATCCGCCATTTTTCTTTTCGTATTTGAAAGAGATATAAAAAATTCAATCCATTCAGACAAAACTTTTACTAAAATAAAACATTTCATCGAAAACCGCATATTTCTGTCTTAAGCCGTTTAGAAGTTATAGGCAGTTAAAATGGGGGAAATATAAGTGGACACCCGGTATAATAAAAATTTACAATAAATATTGAGATGACATTTTCTAATGTCTAATGACATTAATGTCAAAAATGGCACAAATGTTCTTCTTTTTTGGTGTTTTTTCATTAAAAACGAGTCAAAAGGTTAAGAATTTTTGACAATTTTGCAAAGTTGGTATCTCTGATAATTAAGTTTTTTCTTGGCTAAGTTAAGTAAACACTTGTATGGCGGAACGCAAATTTCAACTAAGAAATTTTTTTGACTAAGCAAAACTTACGTAAGATTTTACTTCTTAGATCACGTTGGTGAAACCGGGCGTAAAAATTTTCAATGACTAATTTGTAGACATTTAACTTAACCTAAAGGCTGAATTAAATAGAAGTTGTTTTTAGGCAGCATTTGGTCGATTACAAACTGTTTTTAAATCAAACTTATCAAATACTTTAAAAGCAAAAATCTTCCATCAGAACGTACTACGTATGATCGGTTCTGACATATCGAACTGAAACATTGGCTTTTAACAACAACATAGTCCACAAACCTAAAGTGACTCAAAAAGCAATGGAACGGAGAATCCTCAATATTAAGCTCAGAGATTACAAATCCAATGAAGAAAGAAGAAGACGATCAAAAGTAACCGATGTAATTCAAAAGATTGCCGCCATGCTAAAATGGAACTGGGCAGTACATATAGGAAGAATGGAAGACAACAGAAACGAAAACAGTGAAACGAAGCGAATCCTTGAATGGCGACCAAGACCAAATAAGATAAAATTATTAGATGCAGACCTCAAACCAGATGGATTAATGACATCAAGCGAATGCCTTCTGTAGTAAAGCGAAAACTATGTTAAAGTAGTGAGTTTTTATACAAAACAAAAATTTAATAGCCCAAGACCCCAGCCTATATCTCTATTATCGAGTGTTGCCACCTCTGGTCACAGTAGCAGCTTGAAGTTCCCTTATTAACTTTTGGAAGCTTGGCTGAAGCAGATATCGCCGATACGGAATAAGAATGATGTAACTGCAAAAAGCCAACTTTTTCAACGGAGCAAAAAAACTGTTTTTAAATATTTCAAATAGGGATTAAATAAGGAGTAATCGTCCAGGAGCATCGGTATGGCGTTTATTCTTACAATGATGGCTTTTAGCTTCATTTCTATTGGTTCGAATATCATTATCTTAATTTAATACCCCCATTTTCAAGCCTATCTACAGTTGCGTCATTCTTGATTTTAAAATTTTTCTGTAGAAAAAAAATATTTTTAAATATTTAGTATGCCGTTTACTCTTACAACGATGGCTTTTATTTTCAACCCTATTGGTCCGAATTTCATTATCTTAATTTAGTCCCACCATTTTCAACCCTATTTACAGTTGCGTCATTATTCATCTGAAACAAGAACGCAACTACCATGTAGTAGCTCAGCACATAGTCACAGTTCTGTCGCTTTTGTATAATCTGTACACAGTATTTAAGAAGGTAATTACGCAATAAACAGGAATTGACAAAATTTGCACTTACGTCATTCTTGTTCCGGACCGGCAGTATGTTCTATTGGATAGATGTCCGGGCTGCGTGGGGGTTAGTCTAAAATTTTAGTCATTAGTGAAACATCATAGGGTCCTTTGAATAGTGCAAGTAGAACTAGATGTTCATTAAAAATCTCCAGCATAAACTTTCGTGCATTAAAGGCGGGTCTAGGTACAGGCACTGTCTTTATACGGATCATTGGTTATTAGGGTGGAACGAAAGGATAGGAAAATTTCTTTTATTAAAGAACTTTCTAGTAGCACTCGAAAGTTGTCTTTTCATGTCTACAATAAAACTGCAAAATATTTTTGTTCTAGGTTTACATCTTGAGGTGCCGCAGCAGCTTTGAAAAGATACGTTTTTAACAAAAAAAATACAGCAAATTTCAAATATTTTATATATTTAACCTGGTGTCCCAGCTAACATTTCTTAGTCAAATATTGTTTCTAATAACAGTTAATATTGCTATCATTGCTATATGTACACATTGCTATAAGATTTCTTTAGTTACCTCTTGATACTTAAATAAATTGTTTTTTGTCTCAAACTTCGGCATAATCTTTTGGAAAGCAATCTTTGCTCTAACAAAGCCATTTCTTACTTCAAGACTACATACACTAAGAGGTTACTCAGTCACGAGCTTTATGACCCTTTCTACTGACTGTGTATGACAGGGAAAACTCGGAAAATCCGCACACTGCACCTGACAACTAGGGTCTCTTGCATCACTTATATACTTTTTTAAGCACTCGTCAGTTATATGTTTTGTCATAGGAGGCTCAGTAATTTCTTCTTCCGTCCAGTTAATTATATCAATGTGGTCATTGGCATTAAAGTTAAGCTTCGGGACAACCAACTTCCTTACACCATTTATTAGTTCCGATCTTGCCTTCAAAAGCCTCCGCAGACCTAGCTCTCTTATGTTTTCTTTTGTCGCCTAACATGGAGAGAAGCACATTTTCTGGGTGAGAGAAGTAACCATTCCTTTCAATTACTGGATCAATTATTTGGAGATGTTGCTCACAAAGATAACATGAAAATTTGATGAGCTTCCATGGATATTTTGATCCATTTACACAAGATGGTTTCCGTTTGATATGAAACCAGACTGGGGCATACACCTTCATCACATACTAGTTAAAGTTTTCAGATTATCTGAAGGATTCTCTGTTGCAACATATAACTGAAGAATGTGATTGGCCAACATGGGTTTTAAAGAAAGATCAGAAGGACATATACCACTGGAGATTGCTTTACGCATTTCAAGTAAATATTTATGATCTGTGCTTAGATCATCCTTAATCTCTAGAATCGGGAGGTTGTTTTACATGGGAGTGAAATTAACCACAGGAAGCTGGTTAAAGATTTCAAGTTCTTTGCCTAAAACCTCTCCAAAATCATTAGGGCCTTTAGTTTTTCTATTCGATGTGAAAAACAAATGACGCAAAGGCAATTCATTGGTATGGAACAAACAAATCAGCCACTGCAGCGGCTTATTTAGGTTTTCTTCTATTAAAGCACTTACACAACTGTTAACACCGGTGTTAGTGACAGTTCCATCGTATCGACAGCTGCTATATTGGAAATGTTCAAAGGATTGTCACCTTGAAAATGCTCCATTATACTATTTTTTATAGCTTCACCTGTTCCGGAAGCAGGAGTTATATACCCTAGGAAGGTTGATCCAGTTGAAGGTTCCTCTACTATTGAAATGTGCTCTTCTACTATAGTTACAATGTTAAATTATATTAAGGAATGAAATAAATATTTACTATCAAATATTTCTTTAAATGTGGAATTTTAGTTCAAACTTTGCCAGTTTTAGTAAAAATAAATATTGGATTAAAAATCCACGAGGAAAAAATTTTCCTGTAGTTGGCTGTATACCATTGATTACAAAAAACCATAAAATCCTTTATAAAAAATATATTTGTTAAAATCCCTATACAAGGCTACATCATAAAATAAACAGAACTAGTTTTCAATCGGTTGACCGATCATCATCAGTGTTTGCATAAGATGTGTATAACCTGATAAAATAATGCAAAGTATTTAAAACTTTGACTACGATCTTAAAAGTTATAGGTTATACTCACTTGAATCTAACATGCTAACCACCAAAGTAAAAAAATATTTGGGTAAAAATCCTTTACAATTAATCCGTCGTAGGAACATAGAAATAAGATGTGAATTTAAACATGGATGATTAAAATATCCAATGTTTCAGGCTCTAGGTACCATTGAGCTCGAATTTGACTTGTTCACATCATGACTGTATGGTGGCAAGTGGCTGTAAATATTGTATTGTTGTAAGTTAAAACTAAAATTATCTTTAAAGAGTAGCTTTAGAGTGCGTATTTATCAATTAAAATAGGAATTAAGACATTACAATAGCTATTTTTTACCAAACCAAAGTCATCAAAATTCGCAAAATTTAACTAAAACTTCTAATTTTCAACCCTTTTGCGACACCTCTAAAAATGTTTTGTTTGGAAAAATATTTTATTTGTGGCTTAACAATGGCTATAGACAACTTTCTATCACTATTATACATTGAAATTATAAAAACATTTTTTTCGTTCCACCCTATTGTTTATACCTTCCCCAAACTAGAGACTTCCTTTGGTAAATGGCTTCCTTGGGGAGATTCATGTTTGGGTAAATCGTTCACCTTCTTTTTCCGGACTCTAGAACAGCCACCCTGTCGCTCGCAACCCAACTTTCTTCTCGTATGTAACCAAGATTCCCTTCCAATCATATACATTCTACCATATACATTGTCTGGCAAATAACACAGTGTTATTCGGCGTGAAAATATTGGTAGCAAGCCTCTTGTTCCTCAAATTTAATGTGTTAAGAGGTCTTCTAACTGTACTATCAGACACGTAGAATGATTCTTCTTCTTTACGTGCCATGTCCGCGACGAAGGTTGGCGATTATCATTGCTATTCTAACTCTTGACACTACAGCCCGAAAGAGTTCAGTTGAGCTGCATCCAAACCATTCTCTGAGATTTCTCAGCCAGGGCATTTTTCTCCTACCTATGCTGCGCCTTTCTTGAATCTTTCCCTGCATATTTAATTTTAGGAGTTCATATCTGTCACTACGTGTTATATGACCCAAGTATTAAAGTTTTCTTATTTTGATGGAATCCAGTAGGTATCTCCCTGCTGTTCTGTATTCTTCTTACTACTTCCTCATTGGTCACTCTGTATGTCCAGGAGATTCTCAGCATTCTTCGATATGTCCACATTTCAAATGCTTCCAATCTATTGAGACATTCTTTATTAAGAGTCCATGTCTCCACGCCATACAAAAGAACAGAAAATACATAACATGTTAGTACTCGCTTTCTAAGATTTAGGCTGAGGTCTATCTACTACATAATGGGGGCTATGCTGTATCATTTACGTAAACCGATTACGTACGGTAAACTCGAATTACAGGCTGTAATCTTGTGTGTAAAATCGGTATGCTGTATCAATGATATCCAAGGGGTTGCCTACCTTCGTATGTAATTTCTTTTAGGTAAACGCACGCGTAAACGTAATTTTAAACTTTTCTAAACAAAAATTACTTGCCGTTTAGTTTGGTTATGTGAAAATGTTTATGTTATATTAATAAATATTGTTATTTTTATTTGTGAAACAAAGTTGTTTGTGTGATAGACTTGTATTTGATATTTAGTTTAATTGGTTTAGTGTTTAATTTTTAAGTGATTTTATAGTTGTTTAGTACTTCAATATATTATATCATAAAATGAATTTTTGTTTTTGTTCTAAGTAGCTTTGACTATTTCCTACTAACACTGCATCATCAGGATACAGTAAGTACCAGGGAATGTAAAGTTGTGCTCACAACGAGGCGCCGACCCTCGCTCCCTGGTATCCCTCGTACCATATCATGGATCGCCCGATGCATTATGTTAAGTGCGATGAGATCGTTCACGAAAATGAAGAGTAGTAGAATACTCTGTTCTAGGCGAGGATACTGTCCTTTGGTCTCCTTAGTGAGTGCACCCTTACCCTGCTAGGCCTGGATCCCACGTACCAAAAAAAAGTTGATTAATAGCAAGCTGAAAATTTGCTAATAGGGCTTTTCATCAATTGTCATTTGTTTCGAGTTCCTGTCATATGTTATATAATATTAATATAGGGCTTTTCATTCAGTCATTTGTTTCGAGCTTCTGTCATGTGTCACATAATATTAATATATCTATGTCATACGTTATTGGCATATACCAATGATACAAAGACGTAGATATATTAATATAATATGACACATGACAGAAGCTCGAAACAAATGACAATCGATGAAAAGCCCTATACACGGATTATACGGCATATGACAGAAGCTCGAAACAAATGACTGTGAATGAAAAGCCCTATAGCTTAACAAACTTTGATGTACGCAAACACTGGAAGTTTTAATTGTGGAACAGTTTAAAAATTTGGAACGTAGATTACTAAAACCCCCGTGTATTTTGTCAGACAGAACATCCAATTGATTTGTTACCCTTTCATTAAACTCTCATGCAAAAATCAGACTGATATTACTAACCAACATGATTCCTGTCATTTGACATGTTCTTCTTGTTCCACTCATTAAAATGCCCAGTTGGTGATAAACACCAGTCTGATTTTTGCATGAGAGTAATGAAATGGAAATAAATCAATTGGAAGTTCTGTCCGACAAAATACATGGAACGTTTTCAAAGTCTGACGTTCCAAATTTTTAACTTATTCCACAATTAATACTTCCCCTGTTCCCATACATCAAAGTTTGTCTGACTAGACACTGTTAATCTATTAACAAATAATTTTCAGCTAGCTATTAATCAACTTTTTTTTGGTACGCATTATCCAGGTCTATGCAGTTCCCTTGTTTACTGATCCAAAACTAATGAGTATAAATAAGAACTGAGTACTTACTGTGCCTCTCCCATATTTTCATGAAGTGTCTAAGTAGTTTTATGACTCTGTAGTTTGTTCATTATTGTATTTTTTTTTGTTTTTATAAACGGGTACAAATATACTGCTTCTCCATTCGTTTAGCATTTGTCCAACTTCCATAATTCTATTAAATAAACGTATTAGCCAACTTATTCCTGCCTCTCCTAATGGCTTCCACATTTCCCCAGGAATATCCTCTGATTCCTTTATTTTTTGAAGTGCTTGAACCACTTCCTCATGGTCAGTGCGAGTTGACAGTAAAATCAAGTAGGAAGTATATATCAGCACGTCTCGCAACAAGGATGGAAAAAATACAGTATGTTTAAGATATACTATGTGAAGACAGACACATGTCTCTGACTCATTAGCAATCATCAGTACAGCATAGCCAAGTTAGAATAGGTCTGCGTTAACCTTTCCTTGTTTGAAAAACTCTAAACATTGATTGTTTGAAACATTCCGCATTCCTTTCCTCGGGTAGCTGTAGCTTCCTCCTTGGATGTGTTAGTTGTTGCTCTGGAATCGTTAGGATCTTCTAACATTATTGTCACAAATTGGTTGCATTGCTTCTGTAGTGATCTTTTCCCAAGCTAGCATACACCTCTAGTAAATATAGCGGTATAGCATACAGAAATGTAGATAAACTGATAATGTTGATTTGTAAACAAAACATCTTCACTAAATGGGTGAAAAAGCTGAATTCTTTGTGTCTGTTATCTGTATTTTGATGTTGCAGTCATTAAGTTAAAGGGCAGAATAAAAAAAAACTCTGTAGACACATTAACGGACACACTTCACATGTAGTCACATCTTCTTAAGGAGTGACTTCATATGCAGTTGTGTCAGTGAATGTATTAATATCAAGCTTTCGCAAAATTTATTTGTTTCATCAAGTCTAAAATAAATTTATAATTCTTTTCTCAGTAAATACAATGAAATTAAGACAAAAAAGCATTGTATTAAAGAAGCATAAAAACTTACAACATGAGCTTAGTCCATTAAATTTTAAACATTATCACTAAACATAAAAAATATAAGATTGTTAATCTAGTAGTAATTACAATGTTTTATTTAATTTTATATCACAGTAATAGTTTTTGGCACTGAAATATTTCATAAAAACGGATTACTGGTTGTCTCGTAATCCATCTCGTAACTGAAGTCACTCTAGATTTAAATTATGTCTTTCTGTCACAGCATTTAAGTACATAAATAACCGATTTACAAAATTCATCTTTTCAAAATATAAACATTAAACTTAAAAACAAGCAAAAAGTTGGGTTAACATGAATTAACTGACAGTCAGGACATGACAGAACCCTAAATAACATGATACGTAATTTTTTTGATACATCATACCACTTTATACACTTATGTTTTGACGACTGTAATCTGATGTACGTAATTCTGAACTTTACACATGTACGTAATCACTTTACGTAAAGGATACAGCATAGCCCCCAATATTTGTTTCATATTATTAGTGAATGCACTTCTAGCCTTTACGATGTACTCGTCTTAATCAATCTAGCTACGGCTGGTAGAATAACCTAGGATAAGGTCGGCGATAAGAAGGTTTATCGTCTGTATTAGGGGTAGAATTGTTTCAGATTTTGTTAAAAAATGGTTGTTAAAGAGTGACCCTGTAAACTTCTAAGGAGTTTAGCTATTAAAAGATTCATTATTCTGGAATACTTTGCACAAGAATAATGGTAGGTATTAGCAGATAAACTGCACGATGCATAAGGAACTTAACTAAGAAGAAGATGCATAAGAAGAAGAAGTCACTGCGCTTATAGATTTCATTCAAATCAATGAAAGATCTACATGTCGTAGTATTGGAAACAATAATTTAGAAGCCTCGTATCATATTATGGCCACGGACATTAAGTAAGTAGCGCAGATACCACTTAAAGAATTACAAAACAAAATATGATGTTCATGTATCAGGTAGAGTGGAGTAGAAAAAAGTTAAGCAAAAGATAAAAATACATATATGTCTTGTTATTCTTATATAGAGCTTTTTATTTTTATACTCCAATCAGTTTACTATATCCAATAACTCTATGTACTTACATTAGGGGGCTTACTAACATTAACATGATTAAGACTGACGTGAAATTTTTGAAAAATGTTAATGATTGACTGTAAAAGGTTGTTTAGAAGGCAAAGTAACGTTTTTCTAGTTTCATACTATAATATATCAATTATTATGATGTCACTACCTGTATCATAATGAATTTCATTATGATACAGATTTTCATTAAGATACAGATTTTTAACCAATAGAATCGCGATATGGAATTCGCGATAAAGGTGGTACACGCGCAGTTACCAATGTCGAGTCAAATACATACGCTTTGACAGTTCTCAATAATATAAACAAACTGTAAAACTGACAAACTACTTAATTTGTTTGTGTTACAAAATTAATAAATTTGAATATATTTTTTGTTGTGAATGATCATAGAAAAAATAGTGTATACAACTTGCATTTAATTATCATTATGAAGCTCGTACTCTATACGAAACTCGCCGTATACGGCTCGTTTCGTATCCCTCATACTCGCTTCATAATGACCATCATTAAATGATCGTTGCATAATATACTATTAAGATTCTGTGTAAAGCTAAACATTATTAATATTTTGCTGTTATATTTATGTTTATTTCATATTTTCTCAAAACTACTAAATAGTAAAACACCCAACATGTGTATGTTATTTCAAACCGTAATTTCTATTGTGATACATACCAGATGTTTCATTCACCGAATAGTCCTTTGTAAATATTTAAGGTGTATGTACTTGAATTTAACACCACCGAGAGTGAATTATTAATGTAATGGGACCTTCGTATTCAGTGTGGGTAGCACTAGATATATCTGGCAGGTTCTATAATAAATTCTTACAATAAAATAGAATAATACAGGAAATAAGAATAAGATGAAATTTTTTTGAGTTCTCCAAAGTTGATAATTTAATTTTGTAAATGTTTTCAGTTGTCAATGGACGATACAGAATTGTTTTATGATGTAACGAACAGAATAACCCAGTATTTAATTTATAAAAAAAGATAATTGGAAAAAATACAAGTGTACCAACTGTACAAAAATACCAGTGAATCAACTTGCTTGATGCCACTACCAAATATAATAAACACATCTGATAATACTTCTAAAAGTTTTTTTATTACTCCATTTTATTAACAATCTGTTTCGTTAGGAACAATCAATTAAAATTATAACTTTTTTAGGTTATGACATGTAGGTAAGAATTCCAACGATCCACGAGGAAAATAAACTTCCTGTAGCTGGCTGTATACCATAAATCACAAAAATACCAGGTTTTTTGTAAAAGGTATATTTTAGAATACCCTAAATAAGGGTCACAATACAAAACGTTTTCGGATTAAGAAATCCATCATCAGTGTTTAAAAGCCAAAAATTTCATGCTTGAGCCACCAAAGCCAATACATTTTGGTGGCTCAGGCATGCAATTTTTGGCTTTTAAACATTGATGATGGATTTCTTAATCCGAAAACGTTTTGTATTGTGACCCTTATTTAGGGTATTTTAAAATATACCTTTTATAAAACACCTGGTATTTTTTAATTCCAACGAAAACTTTCTTTTCTAAATTAAAAAATAATGTATAGATAGTACTACTAGTAAAATAAATTAACATTTATAATACAGTCGAACCCGCTTATTAGAATCCCTGTTATAGGAATATCCCGGTTTATGGAATATAAATTCAAGTTCCCGAAACATTTCCATTTACTCCTTAATAAAGTTATCTGTTTATTGGAATAGGATCTAACTAGATAATACCGCTTATTAGCATATTTTGCAGGTCAAACAATATTTTTTTTTGCAATTTACTAAAAATTTAAATTATGTTTGGTATTATGGTTTGTCGTCAACGGCCTGTAGTGCTGGATTAGTTATTATTAGGGTAATAAATATTTATTACTTTGTTACGAATACCAATTCGATCTTTAGCATGGCCGACAAATGCATGGGTCATAAAATAATTTTTATTTGTCTACACAAAGGCAATGTTGCCTTTTATAAAATTGTTAGAAGCAGTTTATTTAGAATTCACTCAGAGAGTACAGTTTATCCACTAATAATTTTCCAACATAATCAGCAGGCATATTGATATCAAAGAGACCGGCTTTCAAATCAAGGTTGTCAGATATATTTCCTAAAATTCCCAAGTTTATATATTCTGAAAATGTCGCACCTTTAATAAAAAAGCGAAATAACTCAAAATTCATGATTTTCGAGATTTAATCATAAAGTGAAATAACTAGACGAGAAGAACCTGTTCCGTTTAACAGCCAGGTTGAAATGATGAAAATGAGAGAGCTAAATGATTTTCCCGCTCTTTTTTACTAACGCCTTTGCACAAACCGGTACTCGTAAAGTGGTGGAATTCAGTTATACTCCGGCTGTGTTTGGAGGTAAGATATCCGGTATTTTTAAAGAAAGTGATACAATACGAAACAATTCTGTGTTTTTTTTTTTTTTTTTTTTTTTATTGAAAATTTACCGCATCCACCAAGAGGTGATTAGCGGGAATACAGTGTAGGAGTACAGTTCCAATAACTTACAATCTATAATATAATTCTATGAGTTTTAAATAATTATCGATATTATTATCTATAATTACAGTATGTATCTAAATTAAGAATACAGTGTAGGTATAACTTCCAGTAATTTAGATTCTATAATATAGCCCTATTAATACATTTTAAATAGTTTGCGATATTGTCATAGTAACCATCTGTGCCTAAAAGTTTGTTGATGTTGTTAGGAATATTGAATCTAATTCGTTCATTTGCAAAAAGTGGACAGTCAATTAAAAAATGTTTTACATTATTTATTTCGTCACAAATTTCACATTTGGGGGGATCGTCTCTTGTAAACAGGTGAGAGTGCGTGTATCTTGTGTGACCTATACGCAGACGCGTGATAACAGTTTGAAGTTTTCGGGCTCGTATTCTCGATAGCCGCGGGTAAACATTATCCTTGATTGTTCTTAAAGATGTCTGTGAATATTTCCATTCTTGGTTCCATTTACACGTGATTAGATTTCTAAAGTACGATTTTATGTCACTCGCGAGATTTCGACACTCCGTTACCTCTGTTTCGACACTTTCCGACACTTTACGGGCGCACTGATCTGCTGCTTCGTTTCCATCGATACCAATATGAGATGGGATCCATATGAAGGTAATGCGTCTGGAATTTTCTTGAGCCTCTTCTAGTTCAGATTTTACCATCAAAAGTTAATATTGTACTTGATGGTAGGTAAATGTTACAAATGTAGAGTGTAGAGGGTGCTGAAAGTTTTATTACTACTGCTTCGAGGTTGGTTTTTACAGGAAATAGGCTTGCTACGTATGATTTTTTTACCAAAGTGGCAACCCCACCAGAAGAATAATTACTATTACTTTTTCTGTCATTTCTAAAACAATTGAACTGCTTAGAATTGTAACTTGTGTTTGGACTAAGGTTAGTTTCTTGTAGGCAAATTATTTCTGGACAGTATTCTGATTGGATGATTTGAAGCATGGGTAAACGATGGAACAGTCCATCAATATTCCACTGTAATATAGAGTTGATAATTAGGCATCGGAGGAAGATAATTCACTGTCAGTGATATCTTTACCTAGATAGTGATTCAATTTATTTTTAAGTCGGGTGAAGCGATGTTTCGTAGTTTTGTCTGATAGGTATGGGTAAGATATGGTTAATAGGTTTATTAAACCGGGGAGATCGGTTGTGTATTCCTGGATAATTTCTATAGGTGAATTGTTACCTTGGGTATTTTCAATTAGCATTATTAGCTGATCATAGTTTAATGGGAGTGTTGTGGAATTTTTATTCATGAAAAATTTAAGTGCGTCAGGAGTAGGTGCTGTGCGTTTAGGTTTTTTGGGCTTTTGGATGTTGGTTTGACGTGGTGTTTGAGGGAGAGCAAACGTTGGATTATTAGTATTCAGATTTTCGATGGGAGGGGATAACGTTTCGTCAATACTTCTTTTCACAGATGTACTGGATGATTCTCCTATGATTCCGAGTGAAGCTTGTTGATCCATTACTTCAGAGGTTTTTTCACATGGATTTTTAGTGGGAGTGTTCTCTTCGGTGGGAATTATTTTGCTCGCTTCAGAAGTTGGCAGTAGGGTTTGAGGAGTAGAAGAAATTGAAGAAGGTTTTTGAATATTTATGTTGTTTGGATCACCGTCTTCAGCTTGATGTGATTCAGTATGGGAGAAAAGTTGTGTGTTCTGTTGCTGTGGCGTAGATTCGGTGGTGGTGGTTAGGTCATAAGAGATAGTAGAGTTTTGAGATAACACATTGTCTGTCACAAGTTGTGTATGCTGTTGCTGTGGCGTTGATTCGGTAGTGGGAGTTGGGTCATGAGAAAGAGTAGAATTTTGTGATAACACATTGTCAGATGAAGTATTGGGGCAATTTGACGCAGCGTGTCCAGCCTGTTTGCATACGAAACATTCCATCTTGTCCGTTGAAAGAAAAATTCTATTATCATTGCCTTCAAATGAAATTAATAAGGAGGTGTGAAGCTCGAAATTATCAGAGGGTGAAAAGACATACACTTGGCGGCGGAAACTGAGGATGTGGGAATATTCATCACCTGGAATTCCTGCTCTAAGGAAAGACACTGGGGAGGCTATTTGAAGACCAAGACTCTTGATTGCATTTTCTGCAAGTTGGTGGGGAATATAAGGAGAGATATTCGAGATTAATATTCTTTTTGTCGGGGAGACAAGTTTCCTAATACTTAAAATTAGGGATCCGATTTGGATAGTTGGGTGGGACTTCAGAAGTTGATCAACGAGATTTGGGTTGGCTAGATATATGCAGATTCTATTATTTGAGATTCTGGAAGCAAAGGAAATATTTTTTGGTCCGATGACATCACCAATAGCTTTAACGTAATCTAGAAGTTTAAGGTTTTCTTCTGCGTGAAGGACTATGGCTTGCTCTTTTTTGGGTAGGGATGGTGGTTTCGGCGAAGATTTTGCAGCGTTTACGTACGACATTGATGTAGTAGCTTGAGTATTTGTAGCACTTTGAAGGGCCATGGTTGAGGTAGAAACTGTAGGATTACTGTGTATGTTTGTACTTGTCATGCAGATACAGACAATAGCTTCGTGTTATATTTTTTCTTTAAATGGTTCTGGTATCAGAATTGCATTCAAAGCCATTATGCTGGATGGTCAGCAAGAACCAGCAAACTGGTGAAACCAGCCGCTGGTATGCACTTTTTATAAATTAAATACAATTTATAATGGTTTAATAATATAAAGAAAGCAATACGTACAAATTTTGTCCAGAAATCACTTTTTAAAATACACTATTAAATCGAAATCAAATACACTAATTACTACTGATAAGGTAAACTAGATTTTAATTATACTTGGCACATGTCTTACTCGTATGAATGCTAGAACAAGACTCCAATTCTGTGTTTTACTAACGAGTAAGTATATTATTTGCTATCGCTTTTTAGAAAAGTGTATTCTTTCAGATTTATTTCACTTTATTAGAAAACTAGTTGAAGATTTGTTAATTCATTTATGAGTTAGTTCATTTTAGTAGAAATTATTTCTTATTATGTGCCGTATTATTTCAACTTTATGCAGTTTCTAATTAAACATTTAAAAAATTACTAAAGTACAATAAGTATTATTTCAATATTCTACTATTATTTTATTAGATAGGTAATTAGAAACCTTCACGTTTTTTACTTGTTTCACTTTATTATAAAATCAACAATAATTATTGTAATAGTAATACTTTTAATATGCAATGGTTTGATGTTCGCATTGATACTTATGTACTTATTTTTTGATAATCCAATTTAATTAGATTCGTGTTGACTATCAGCTTCTTGTCTAACTAACCGGTATAATATTTATACTCTTGTTTTAGAGTGTCGTCTTCTAGTCTAGAGCACAAAAACCCGTTAATAATAAATGTGAAACCACGGAAGAAGTAAGTTTCAATTTGTATTACTTTAATATATGTATAAATACACATTTTTTTATTATAAACTAAGGCTTTTACTTGTTTCTATCAAGCAGTAATAGTATCTTACGTAATAATAGTAAACTTACGTATCTATGTCAAAAAATAAAAAAAAACTATCCCCGCTCGTTGTCTGAAAGAATATCAATACAGCAAACAGATATGGTATTTTTTGCAAGTTCTGGGAATTGGGCAGTTTGCTAAAGCAAAGAGCATACATAAATACTTGTATGGACGATATTCAACCTAAGTACAGGTACACAAACGCTGAGAATCCTAGGCGCTGCAACCAGGCTTTCCATTTTGTTATAAATGATGTCAAAATTAGAGTGTGCAAAACATTTTTTAAATCAACTTTAGATATTTCTGACCGCATGATTTTTACAATACAGACTAAGATTGATGCAAATGGTTTTGCACTGGATGATTTAAGAGGAAACATGGCAAGCACAGAAAAATGATCCCGAACTGATAACCGACATCAAGGGGCATATTAATACTATACCAAGGGTTGAATCTCACTGCCTACGCGCTTCTACTACAAGAGAATACATAGAAGGCAGCAAAACCATTAAAGATTTATACAAGGATTTTAAATTAGAACAAGAGCGGAACAATAAAGAAATTGGTACATATTACCTATTATAAAATATTTACTACTAAATTTAATATCGGTTTCTTCCAACCAAAAAAAAGATCAATGCGATCTGTGTAATACCTAAAACAATCCCAATGTTAATGAAAATAAAGACCTGGAGCAAAAATATAAATCAAATTTAGAAGAAAAAAAACTGGAGTAGGGCTGAGAAATTAAATGACCGAAACAAAGTCAGCCAAAATGTAAGAGTAACTAGCTGTGCTGCAATGTCATACAGATCAGTCTTCTTCATTTTATTTTTTTTTTTTTTATTTACAATTTGCTTCAACCACAAGGGTTATTAGCAATGAACTGTATTTACATCAAATTACAAAATTTAGGTATATTAAATTTGGTTAATGAGTCCTATAGTACGTAAAAAATTAAGAGTCTTACATGAATTACTTTCACTTAAACAATCTTTAATTGTAGTTGGTAACTGTTGATGTTGCCGTTCTATAACGTAGAGGGGACAGTCTATTATTATATGTTGCACTGTTAGTTCACTATCACACACATAACACATCGGAGGGGCTTCCTTCTTTAATAAAAAGTCGTGGGTGATCTTCGTATGACCAAGTCGCAATCTGGACATGAGCACTTGGTCTCTTCTCTTTGTAGGATGTTTCGACGGTGATATACTTTGTTTGATTGTTCTTAATGTAGAGTTTGATTCGTTCCAATTTGTTTGCCATTTTGTCATGATCTTGTTTTTAAAATATTGCTTTAGATCAGTATGAACGCAAGTAGTTATGATGTCTGTTAAGGGATTCTCACTCGCATTTTTTGCTAATGTGTCAGCTTTATCATTTCCACTTATCTCGCAATGTGATGGTACCCAGAGGAACTGAACTAATCTTTGATTTTGTTGGCATATCAAGAGTTCCGCCTTAATTAAGAGGAGGATAGGATGTTTGGGGTATACCCGCCTCAAGGCCGTTAATGCACTTAGGGAATCGCTAATGATTATTGAGAATTTGATGTCATGTGTGTTAACAAACTTTAATGACTGGAGGATAGCAAAGAGTTCAGCTGAGAATATGGAGGTTTGGGGAGGGAGCTGGTAGGAACTGTTATAGTTATCTGTTGTGAAAGCCGCTCCTACTCCATTTGCAGATCTGGATGCATCGGTATAAATATGGATGTGATCATTAAAACCATTTAATATCTCTAATAATCTCTGATTGAAGATTTTTGCTGGTGTGTCACCTTTCTTGAATGCAGATAGGTTTGTATTACAAGCAGGAAGAGCAATTGTCCATGGTAATATGTGTTGGCTGACTTTAAAAGTATTGTAAGTGTGTGGAATTATTGTGTCTAAGCTCTGTAACGTTGCTCTCACTCGATGATAAAATGGAGGATCCAATCTTTTCCCACAATTAAATGTCGATGGAAATCTATCTGTAAATGTGTTTTTATAAACAGGTACATGTGGGTTAGTTGATACTCTTAAGGCATACATGAGGCTAAGGTATTCTCTCCTGAGTTGAAGGGATGGTTCGCCTGATTCAACATACATACACTCAACTGAGCTTGTGTAGTGTGCTCCCAGTGCAATTCTAATTGCTGAATTATGAACTGTGTCTAGCACTTTCAATAGTGAACCTTTGGCTGAGTTGTAGGCAACAGCAGCATAATCTAGTTTTGAACGAATTAGGGTTTTGTATACAGTCATAAGAGTTTGGAAATCGGCACCCCATTGTTTATGAGAGATACTTTTCATTAAGTTAAGGCCGTTTTGAACTGACAGACGGAGAGAGTGGATGTGGTCTTGCCAAGATAGTCGGCTATCCAGTTTTACTCCCAAGAAGTTGATCGATTCTGAATACTTTATTGGTAAATTTTTTAGGAAGAGTTTCGGTGGATTTACTTGTTTCTTTGGAGTTTTACTGAAGATCATTGCTTTCGTTTTAGTGGGTGAAAATTCTAGGCCAGTAGTATTCGACCAATTCTCTAGTTTGTAAATGGCTTGCTGTATATGGGTCGTCATTGTTGATATATTTTTACCACGACAGAATATAACAAGATCATCAGCAAATAGACGGGCTTTGACTAATGGGCTAAGTGACTTAGCGATGTCATTGATGGCAATAAGGAAAAGTGCAACACTAAGAGTAGACCCTTGAGGAATACCGTTTAATTGGATTTTAGAGTCTGAAAGAAAGTTGTCTATTCGAACTTTGAAGTTTCGCCTATATAAAAAATTATTAATAAACTTGATAATATTTCCTTTAATCGACCCACTTGACAGGATTCTTATGATATCTGATCTCCAGATTGTATCATATGCACGCGTTATATCAAAAAATACAGCCAGACATTCTTGACCACATCCAAATGACTCATGAATTACAGATTCAATATCCACTATGTTGTCTAATGTAGATCTGGACTTTCTAAATCCACTTTGTATAGGGCTAAGTAGCTGTCGATCTTCTAGGTACCACATTAGTCGGTTGCTTGCCATTTTTTCAAGTACTTTGCACATATTAGATGTTAGGGAGATTGGTCGGTAAGACTCTGGGTCCGATTTATTCTTGCCCTGTTTAAGAACTGGTACAATAATGGAATCGTACCAATCAATGGGGAAAACATTATTTGTCCAAATGAAATTATAAAGATCCAAAAGATATTGTTTTCCTTCCGTTGGCATAGCTTTTAAAAATGTCGTAGGGATGTTGTCAGGCCCTGGGCTAGTGTCTTTAACTTTGTTTAAAGTTTCTAACAGTTCATCCATCGTAAATATGGCATTTAGAGGTAAATTATTGTGGTCATCAAGATTTATACATGCATTATTAAATTTATTTTTATGGGCTAGGAAACTTGTAGATAGATTTTCGTCACTGCTATGTTGTTGGTATACGTTTGCTAGTACGGAGGCTATTTCTTGCTTAGTTGAATAAATATGGTTATGATGTTCTAGGTAATGAATGGTGTTAAATGATTTTTTCCCGTACATTCTGCTTATCATTTGCCAAACCTCAGAAGTCGGGGTAGATGAATTTAAAGATGATACATAATTTTTCCAGGCTTCTCTCTTACTCTTCTTTAAGGTGTATCTACAATACGCCCTTAATCTTTTGAATTCTAGCTGGTTATTTAAAGTTGGGTGCCTTCTTAATTTATAAAACGCCTTTTTTGACTCTTTAATTGCTGCTTCGCAGTGGGAATTCCACCACGGGACTGGAGCACGTTTTTTTGGAAATTTTGAATAACCTATGGACTCGTGAGCTATTGACGTTAAAAACTGTACGAGATGGAGTACTTTGGAGTTAATATCAATGTCTGTATCAAAGGGCTGAACCAACTGAGAAATTTTTTGTGAAATTAAAGAGGAATATAAAGACCAATCTGCATTTTTCAGACACCATTTATTGGATGGAATTGATGAGGAGATATGGTTATTGTTCGTAATTAGGATAGGAAAATGATCGCTTCCATGCAAATGGGATGTCACATCCCACGACAGAGTTGGTTGTAAGACAGGGTCGCAGAGGGATAAATCTATTGGGGATCCATTGCCGGTGGAAATATTGAACCTTGTGATTCTTCCATCGTTAAGGATATTCATATTAGAATCTGTAACAATTTGTTCGATTTTACGTCCCATGGAATCTGTTTTTTTACCTCCCCAAAGTATATTGTGGGCATTAAAATCGCCTAATATAATACGCGGTTCTGGAATTTGATTGAAGAGTTCAGTTATTTCTTTTATGGACGGGTCTAAGTTCGGAGGAAAATAAATATTACATATATTGACTTTGTGGGGGCCTTTTATAGATACTGCTGTTGCCTCCAACTCAGTTCTTAAACGTATTACTTCGGTATTAAATGAGTTATGGACATATATTACTACTCCCCCACTAGCATGGCTAGCAGTTATTCTGTTCTTATAATACGGAGTATAGTTTCTTAAATTATGACAGTTATCTTCTTTGAAGTGGGTTTCTTGTAGGCATATTACAGATGGTTTAAACTTAGCTATAATTAATTTAAGTTCTTCTAAATGGGTGTAATACCCATTTAGGTTCCATTGCAGTATACAGTTGAATGTTGTATTAAATTTCAGCAGAGGCGTCGCTGCTGTATTCACTGTGATCAGTAGAGAAAGCGGATAATAATAGCTGTTTATTAATCTTAGTTTTTAATCTTGTACAGCGACTTTTCAGATACTTGGGAGTTAATGCTGGATGGATTTTAGTTAAAAAATTGAGTAGTCCTTCGATATCTTCTGTATACGTTTTTGCAATGCTGAGAGGATCTGCAGAGCCGTATGCATTTTCAAAGAAATCAATTAGTTCTTCCTGGGTTAAATATCCGTTGTCAGAATTATCTTGGAAAAAAGAACTAGTGCATTTAATAAGATCTTCTGCTAAAGTCTTATTATCTTCAGGAATAGTTTTTGCTTTCTTAGATTTACGCAGAGGTTCTTTAAATGGGTTCTGGTCTACTGATGTTGAAGGAGACGTTATTTCTGACACCGCTCGTTTAGACGATTGAGTGTCAGAGGGTGTAGGAGGTTGATTTTGGCTGTGATTATTCATTTCAACATTATCTGGCTGGATAGGTGTTTGAATGGGATTTGAATCAAATAGAGAAGTATTGGTTGTTTCTTTTGATTGTGGACTGGTGGATTGTTGCGAAGATTGTGAAGGATGGATAGTTGGCTGAGCA
Source organism: Diabrotica virgifera virgifera (assembly GCF_917563875.1). NCBI lineage: Eukaryota > Metazoa > Arthropoda > Insecta > Coleoptera > Chrysomelidae > Diabrotica > Diabrotica virgifera. The sequence goes on from NC_065444.1 coordinate 215,882,345, forward strand.
TCTGTTATGATAGGGTGGCAATTTTGGATATAATTTGGTTGAGCAGTAGGTGATGAATTTTCGATAGATGTTTGAGTGTTTGTATTTTTTTTGCACTGAGAGGCTAGATGACCTTGTTCTTTACAAATGTAGCAAGACTGTTTTTCAAGTGAAAAATAAATTCGATAATTGATTTGTTCATAGTTAATTAATATAGACTCAGGAATATTTTCCAGATTTTTAGGAGAAATGTAAGTATAGCGTCGGAAACTCAAGATATGCTTAAATAAAGAGTTAGTTGTACCTATTCTTAGAAAATCCAATGGAGTTATTTGATGAATTGCAAAATTTTGTAGTTGAGTCTCTATAATACTGTGAGGTATTGATGGGGGGACATTAGAAATTATCAGTTTTTCGCTTGGTGTGACTAACTTCCTGGCTTGGATACGTTCCTGATTGATTACTATTGTTCCATTATCTGTTCTTAAAAATTCGGTGACTGTTTCTTCAGTAGTAAAATATACGCAAATACGATCATTTACAATCCTGGAAATGGCAAGAATTTTATTGGGATCGACTTTAGTTGCTATGGCATTTAAATAATCTTCAATTTTTGTATTTGGAAGTGAATTGAATAAAATGGCTTGGTTTTTGCTTGCGAATTTTTTGTTAGGTTGAGTCAGAGCGGTTGAATATAATTTTGATTGATTGGATGGATTAATGACATCTTGAGAATTTTGAAGTTCAGAAGATCTCTCCTCTGAAATTTCCTGCATATTGGGCCTATGTTGCCTGATTACGGCCCTTGTGCTTGGACAGGTTCATTAGTAATTAAGCTACTTAATTACCTCGTTACTGGTATTTATAACCGTTGTTTACTGTTTGTTGATTAAAAAATAGTAATAAAGATGATCTAACTGACAGTTTGATCCCAAAATCGGATTAAGCACTATATAATACACTATTATACCAACTTTGATAATTTTCTAACAAGTAAAACCACCTTAATTTTGATAAAAACTAAGAGCTAATCGGAAACACTGTTTACTAGTTAAGAAACCAGTTTCGAATCCCCTTCTTCATTTTATTATAAATCAAAACTGAACTGTTACAATTTAACGGGGTCGGAACTGACAGAAAGAATCTAAGCAGACATAAAAAATGTACACTGTTATTTTTGATCTAAATGTGATGCAAAACGAGGCTCCATAGAAATCGGTTCTTGCATAAGGGCATATTTAAAAAATGTAAGTGAAGAGGGCGATGGTGAAAAAGAAGTCATATTCTATTCAGACAATTGCTGTGGTCAAAACAAGAATAAGTATATAACGTCGCTGTATTTATTCGCTGTGCACACGTTAAAAGTTAAGAGAATGACACATAAATTTTTAATAAGGGGCCACAGTCAGAACGAAGCCTATAGTGTGCACAGTCTTATTGAGAAAGAAGTTAAAAAGAGCTTGAAACCTGGATCTATTTACACTCCAGACCAATATGTAACTTTAACAAGGAATGCTAGAAAATCGAACCCACCTTTAATTGTGCACGAGATGAATTACCAATCATTTGATGAGAAAATGTTAACTGAAACGAAATCAAAGCAATACAAGTGAACAAAGATAATCCTACATATTTTTTTATAAGACATCATACAAGGATGAGACTTATAAACAGGTAGATGTAAGGAACAAACGAAAAAAAAATAGGATCAATAACGGAAATAGCACTCAAACCCGCCTATACAGAAAAACAAAAATTGACTACAAACAAACGGAAATATTTGCAAGCATTACTATGTAAAGGATTGATTCCTTCTTTTTACTCCCAATTTTATAATTCAATAATTTAATCGTTTTTTTAATTCATAATAATTCTAAGATAAACGTTGTGCCATATTTGAGAGTAGCCACACAAGTTCCTTGAAACCATCTATTTTATATTTTCGGTTTATTTTTTAAAATGTATTAACATTTTTTCATTGTATTATTATAGTGTTACTTATTATTTAGCTTAATTTTGTAATCAGGCAATTTTGTTGATAAAGATAAATAAACGAATAATCAGTATTTTATTATAAAGAAAACGAAAATTCATTTTGTGTTTAAGAAAATATAGAAACAACTAGGATTAATTCAGTGTCAACTCAAAGTTTTTACATCAATACTGCAACAAACCTAATTGTTTATTTTACATGACAGTTCATTTAGCAATAAAAGAGAATCATGTAGAATTATTTCATCGGCGCAGAATATATGTTTAATCATAAAGTGAAATAACTATAAACTATCAAAAGAACAACACATTTGCACCCTTAACAATAGACGAGAGGATTAGCATTTACTAAAATCTAAGAGCTTATTAATTAAACTCTCCATACCAACCTTTAGAATTCCTCTAACCCTTATGATTTTTGTGAAATTAATATTTAACCTGTACTGTGCAAAACTAAAAAACTTTGACTGCAAATTCCCACAAACTGTGTTTTTTGAGTTATTTCTTTTTTTTATTAAAGGTGCGATGTTTTCTCTACTTTACTATTCAATTGTTATTCAATGACACTGTTAGAAAGATAATATGAAAATATTCTTAAAAAATATATAAATTAGTTAACTAGGTACTTAAAATTTCAATGGGCCTTCACTAATAAATTGAAGCAACTTTGTATATATTATACTTTAAAGAAATTTTGGAGTATGGGCAACACTGTAGGTTGGACAAAATTAAGAAGCCCCTTTTAAATTGACGTTGCCATGTTGATGATTTTAACGAGATATCAAGAATTTACTTTAATGTTAAAACAAGTTTAAACATTGAAAGTATCAAATTCTAAGTAATAAAAAATCAAACTGTGATGGTCACATCCATTGTCCATTACTTATATATTTCGTTTCAATTCAACAACAAAAGAACACTATTAGTTAGTTCTTCCCTACTCTGCCTATCGTTAATTTGGCATCGTATTTCGGCCATCGTTGGTGGCAACACAGCACAGCGGAACACCTGTGTCTCTACAAACAAATTTTGTCGTTGTCCATCCAACAGTGGCGGAGTTGTAACTTGAAGGTTAGGTTATATTTTGCTACTATATAAATAATTATTATTCGAATTAAAAAACAACGATTTGCACGTCCAATGTGAACTCGTTTCAAAAAAGAATATACTGGAATAACTGATAATGCAATTGTTTCGTGAATTCAGGAATTAACAAAAATCGAGTATAATACTATCTATAAAATTGTTAAATTAGGAACTGTTACATATCATTCCTTAAAACGAAAGCGACGTAATAAAAAATTGGGTAGGGTTGACACCGCTGCAAAGGACGTTTATCAATGTTTATAAGACAGTTTATAACTTATTAGTTTATTACAAAGAAAATAGGTAGATATTCCATATTGTGGGGAAGTTCCAATCTGAAAAAATTTATAATTTGATTTATTTGCAAATTCCTGTTCAAAAATATCCCCTTAAACAAATCTGGAAGGGCGTCGAGCTAATTTTTTGTGCAGAATTTGTTTAAACTTTAAAACATCACCTTTTTTGCTCCAAAATATAATTTTTTAAATTGTTTGGTCATTCTAAATTTGTCCTTGTTGTTGACCTTGTCATTTTTCTCAAAAGTTTATAGTTTTCGAGTTATAGGTGATCTGAAAAATGCCAATATACGCATTTTAGAGGCTTAAAAAACTCATATTTAAATTATTATTTTTGATGTTTTCAAGAGCTTAAATTGAACACATTTATTTTCAAGATTCTGAATAGTAATCGGGTCTAACTTCAACTTAGACCGTTGTTCTTTAAATGTTAATTATGCGCGTCCATCATTTTTTTTTTTAGATTTTGTAGGCCATTCTAAACACAAAATATTTCTTTTCATTGTTCTGAGAAGTTCATAAGAGATTTCTGAAATGGTATACGGCATAAAAATCGGATAGACGCGCATAATTAACAATTAAAAAACAACGGTCTAAATTAAAGTTAGACCCGATTTCTCTTCAGAATCTTGAAAATGAATGTTTAAAATTCAATTTAAGCACACGATAACCTCAAAAACTATAGCTTACATATGAGTTTTCAAGCCTCGAAAATGCGTATTTTTGCATTTTTCAGATTTTAAATCGCTTACAACTCTAAAACTATTAACATCTTAGAAAATTACAACAAACCTTTTTTGTTTAGAATGACACACAAAATAAACAAAAAAAAATTTTTCAGGTGCGGGAGCATGCCAAACAGAATTCTATTTTAGTGACGTCACGTTGTCTAGCAACCGTCCATTCTCCCATTATAAAATTCTATTTTGTGACGTCAGCAAAATAGAATTCAATTTGGCGTGCTCCCGCACCCGAACAAAGCAAAATAAGAGATTTTTGGAATAGTATACGGCATAAAAATCGGATGGACGCGCATAATTAACAATTAAAAAACAACGGTCTAAATCGAAGTTAGACCCGATTACTGTTCAGAATCTTCAAAATGAATATTTAAACTTCAATTTAAGCTCTTGACAACCTCAAAGATAATAATTATAATATGAGTTTTAAGCCTCCAAAATGCGTATTTTCGCATTTTTCAGATATTAAATCGCCTATAACTCGAAAACTATTAACTTTTGAAAAAAATGACAAAGTACCTTTCTTATTTAGAGTCACCCAAAAACCTAAAAAAATATTTTTTGGAGCACAAAAGGTGATATTTTGAATTTGTTTAAAAAATTGTTTAAACAATTTCTGGCCAAAAATTGAGAGATTTTCCTGAATATAATTATGCAAAAATTAATAAAAATTATATGATTTTTCTTGAAATATGCGTGTGATGAACTGATCCTTTTTCTTAATTTCCACGCCAATGGTCGGCAATGGCATCAAAGAATCTCAAAAGCCGACACTTGGCAAACTGACTTTGGAAAAAGAATACCTACTTGTTTGCAAGATGCGAATTATGGCTTTGTTAAATTCGAAAAGAAGGGAAAAGAACAAGAATGTAACAATCCATTTCTTGACGCCAATAAAACTTCTATTAAACCAATGGATTAAGGATTAAGGATGACCACACGGATTAACAACGAAAAAGCTATAATTACCAATAATTTCTCAAGAAAAAAAAAGTAATTTTGTTATATATGCATTTTAATAAGAAAATATTTACATATCTACATATTGCATACATTTCATATTAATTACCTAATGTATCCATTCACATACATGTAATGTAATTTGGTATTTAACACATACATAGATAAGTACTAGTTACACTACTGTATTATTGACGTAAAAAGACCTAAAACAATTCACATACACTGATTATGTAGGTACATATATGATATACATATTGGCATAGTATGTAATAAAACTACATATTGGCATAGTATGTAAATAATATTACATATTACGTATATTCGGTAACACTTATTTCGACTAGCCACCAATGATCGGTTAACCCGTGTTGAGCTGGCCCCCCCCCACTTGCAAAAATTAAAAAACAAATAGCCCTGATTTATGAGCTATTTATGAGCTCTCATATTCCGCAAACTAAAAATTTTGAGCTCGTTTCACTGAGCAGGAATTTAATACCCTAGTGGGGGGGGCTGAGTCAGCCCCCCCCCCCCACTACTTCAAAATAGGAATATTGAATCGGTTTTTGCGGCAGAATTACGAGCTATTTATGAGCTCTTGAAATTATATAGTTTCGATTTTTGAGCTCATCCCCTTCACCCCCAAACAACCCTTTAATTGATTTAACTTAAGAGAAAGATGCTGAGAAAACTTAAAATATATCGTATTGCGGATATAATTCATATAGCTTATATACTCTACGAATAAACTATTAAATCAAGAGCATTTCGATTATTGAGCTACAACCCCTTCGCAAGAAAACCACCCTATCTTCCCGGCTTAAGAGAAAGTTGTACTTAAAATGCATTAAACTAATTATTTGGCGACTACATATCATTTAATAATTTATAAGCTTCCAAATTACGCGCATTTAGATCAGTAGATTGCAATTTATTTTGTATAGTGCAGTCACTGAAGGTAAAAATCAACGATTACCTTCAATTTCGGTGAACCTTCATCGATTTTCACGAAAATTGGTCAGTAGTTAGAGGATACGTCAAGAAACAAAGGTGACATGGTACCACCTTGCGCCTTTACCCTGAGGGTGGATACCGCCCCTTCTCGGGGGTGAAAATTATTTTATAAAAAATAAATGCACAAATCAATAAAATAACAAATTAAAAGCAAAATTTATTATATAAAGTTAATAAAATAAGTCAATACTTTTTAAGTTATTAAAGATCAAAGATTTTAATTATTTGTGAAAAAAATGCATGTTTTGAAAAGGTTTTTTGTAAATCACTGAAAAACTTTAAGTTTTTACAAAAAAGGTAATAGTAGTTTAATTCGTATAGCTTATATTCTAAGAATAAACTCTTAAATCACGCGTCTTTCGATTATAGAGCTACAACCCCTTCGCAAGAAAACGACCCCATATTCCCGGCTTAAGAGAGAGTTGTTCTTAAAATAATTTAAATTAATTATTTGGCGACTACATATCGTTTAATAATTTATGAGCTTGCAAAATATACGCATCTCAATTATTGAATTGCCATTTTCTTTCTATAGTGCAGTCACTGAAGGTAAAAATCAACTAGTACCTTCGATTTCGGTAAATCTCCATTTATTTTCACGAATTGACAATAACAACTTGGGGTTTTAGCCTGGGGTATATGTGACCCCTTCTCGGGAGTGAAAATTACTTTATTAAAAATAACCCCACAAATCGAGAGAGGGACAAAGTTTAAGCAACATTTGTTATATAATGTGATTAAAATAAATCAATACTTTTTGAGTTATTAAAGATCAAATATTTTAATTTTTGGAAAGAAAATGCATGCTTTAGAGCGATTTTTCATAAATGACTCAAAAACTGTAAGTTTTTACAAAAAAGTTTTCATCACTAAAATTGAAGCTAATAAAAAATATAATAAATTGCTTACTTGAAAAACCCTTTAATGTTAATTTAAAGTAAGTTATTGGTAATTAAATGTATATTTTTTCCGCGACTGTTAAAATCTAAGGGTTCAAGCTTAAATAACGGGAAAAAGATGCATTTTATAACACTTAGGTACTAAATACTTGTCAAAGTACTTAGAAATACCTATGAAAAATAAGATGCAGAAAAAGTTGATAGTATCAAAATCCGCTCACCAATTTTCGTGAAAATGAATGGAGATTTACCGAAATCGAAGGTACTAGTTGATTTTTACCTTCAGTGACTGCACTATAGAAAGAAAATGGCAATTCAATAATTGAGATGCGTATATTTTGCAAGCTCATAAATTATTAAACGATATGTAGCCGCCAAATAATTAATTTAAATTATTTTAAGAACAACTCTCTCTTAAGCCGGGAATATGGGGTCGTTTTCTTGCGAAGGGGTTGTAGCTCTATAATCGAAAGATGCGTGATTTAAGAGTTTATTCTTAGAATATAAGCTATACGAATTAAACTACTATTAACTTTTTTGTAAAAACTTAAAGCTTTTCAGTGATTTACAAAAAACCTTTTCAAAACATGCATTTTTTTCACAAATAATTAAAATCTTTGATCTTTAATAACTTAAAAAGTATTGACTTATTTTATTAACTTTATATAATAAATTTTGCTTTTAATTTGTTATTTTATTGATTTGTGCATTTATTTTTTATAAAATAATTTTCACCCCCGAGAAGGGGCGGTATCCACCCTCAGGGTAAAGGCGCAAGGTGGTACCATGTCACCTTTGTTTCTTGACGTATCCTCTAACCACTGACCAATTTTCGTGAAAATCGATGAAGGTTCACCGAAATTGAAGGTAATCGTTGATTTTTACCTTCAGTGACTGCACTATACAAAATAAATTGCAATTTACTGATCTAAATGCGCGTAATTTGGAAGCTTATAAATTATTAAATGATATGTAGTCGCCAAATAATTAGTTTGACGCATTTTAAATACAACTTTCTCTTAAGCCGGGAAGATAGGGTGGTTTTCTGGCGAAGGGGTTGTAGCTCAATAATCGAAATGCTCTTGATTTAATAGTTTATTTTTAGAGTATATAAGCTATATTATTATTTAAGCAATACGATATATTTTAAGTTTTCTCAGCATCTTTCTCTTAAGTTAAATCAATTAAAGGGTTGTTTGGGGGTGAAGGGGATGAGCTCAAAAATCGAAACTATATAATTTCAAGAGCTCATAAATAGCTCGTAATTCTGCCGCAAAAACCGATTCAATATTCCTATTTTTAAGTAGTGGGGAGGGCTGACTCAGCCCCCCCCCCACTAGGGTATTAAATTCCTGCTCAGTGGAACGAGCTCAAAATTTTTAGTTTGCGGAATATGAGAGCTCATAAATAGCTCATAAATCAGGGCTATTTGTTTTTTAATTTTTGCAAGTGGGGGGGGGCAGCTCAACACGGGTGATCGGTTATTAGAATATCCCGGTTATAACAATATTTTTGCCTTGCACAAAGGCTATTCCAATAAGCAGGTTCGACTGTAGTTCTAATTTTTCTAAAATCTATTTGGTAGGTCAGTTGGTTTATAACGCTTTAGTCTGCGAACTTTACCCTCCGTGTTTATTAATTCACTCGAGAAATCATTTGGATGCGCACTACGGCTCCACGGGCGAGAAATTGACGCTAGCAGTAGCCGTAAAACGAACTTAAGGTTCCACGGAACGGAATGGGAATAGCCGAACTGAACCGACTACGCACAAGTCCTGTAGTCGGTACAGTTCGGCTATTCCTATTCCGTTCCGTAGAACCTTAAGTTCGTTTTACGGCTACTGCTAGCGTCAATTTCTCGCCCGTGGAGCCGTAGCAGTCTTTCTTCATACTTTTCACTGTATTTGCTGATTTCTTCTTTGATGCTGGGAACTTTCAGGTCTCTCCATGTTAGTCTTTTATCTAGATGTATGCCCAGGTATTTGGTTGTATCTACTTGTACTAATTTTATTGTTTGTTGTTTATTTATACTGGTGGACAGCTCTCTCTCCGCGTGGTAAATGTAACGTAGGTGTATTTTGTTTCATTAGCTTTTATTTTCCATTTTTTTAAACCATTATTCTATTTTATTTACGTGGACTTGTAAGTTATGCGAAGTTCTTTGGGGGTCTGTGTGAGATGCGATAATACCTGTTGTCAATCTAGTTATAGGTAGGTCAGCAGTAAATAACAGGTATAATAAGGAACCGAGTACACTACCTTGTGGGACACCGGATTCTATTTTAAATAGTTCTGAGCGAGCATCTTGTTGTTTTACTAATGAAAAGCGATCTGTCAGATACGATTTTATAATTAAATAATACTGATATGGAAGATTTTTCTTCAGCTTATGGAGGAGTCCTGTATGCCACACTTTGTTGAATGCTTGGCTGAACTTCTAAAAGTGATTGGAAAATTATGTATATCTGATTTTTCAAAATGTAAAAAAAAGAAAGAAACAACCTAACACTATCAAAACAGATTCATTCGAAATCGCCAATAACTTTAAACTGTTCTTTAATGCTCCATTATCCCTCCATTGATCCCAAAAAAGCTGATAGTACATAATATATTTGTCATTTGTCATCTAAAAACACTAGTTTGGTTGTATGGCTTGGCGTCTTCTACAATGTTTCTCCATTCGTTCCTGTTTTTGCTCATGTGGTTGAGGTTCGCAATTATCTGGTTCTCCCATCTCGCCTTCGGTCTTCTTCGTAGTCTGCCTGATACTAGTCTCCTTTTAGCGATTTTCTTGATAAATACTTCTCAATTTCTCTTTTCTATATGACCCATCCATCTAATTCTCTGTGTCTTGATAAATCTGACGATGTGAACCTTTCGAAAGTTCTCTACGTCGTAGTTCATTAGTTTTCTAAGTCGTTATTATCTAAGTGCTAAGTTTAGTTTATCTATGTGCTATTTTTCGAAAGATTTTTCTCTCTGGGATTCTCAATCTTTCCTCATCTTTCTGTGTCAAGCACATTACTTCAGCACTATATGTGAGTACAGGTTTAATTGCCTCTCTGTAAATTTTCAATTTAGTACTCTGATTGTTGTATTTCCAGTAGGTTCTGTTTCCTGCCAGAATGTTTTCATTAATTAATATGCTTCTATAATTAATTCCATTAACTGAGACTTCAAGATATTAAAGTTTACTACCTTTTAAAACTCTTATTCGCCAATATTTAACCTTGTCATATTATTATTATCTGTATTTTTTCTTGAAAATATTCGGTATTTTGTTTTAGTTTGATTTGTTGCCAAACCCCTCTTGATGTTATAATAATTGTAACTTTTATTTTGGTAGCTCTTATTGTTTCTTCTACATATAATGACATTAAATACTGACGTTAATAGAGTCGCTCTGTCGCATGTCGTACTCCAGTAGTTACTCTTTATATATTTTTGGAGATGTCGTCATCTATTATTATTGCTGCCGTCGACCTTTCTATTATCATTTTCATAACTTTTATGAGCTTCATTGAGATATCTAGGTTTTTCATGTCTTCTATAAGTTAAGGTCTTATAACGCTGTCAAATGCTTACTGGAAATATATGAACATGATGTGTAAGTCGCTATCATGTTCGTAACACTTCTTAATTGATTGTGTTAGAATGAGTTTTGCTTCTATTATAGATCTTTCCTCTCTAAATTCCTGCTGGTAGACTGCTAGAATATTTTCAATGTATTTTGAGAGTCTGTATTATTACTGATGTTGATATTTTGTAGCAGCTGTTTAACAGTGTGGCAACAGTTAGGCAAGGTGATGCATTATCAACAACACTTTTTAATCTAAATTTTGAAGCTGTTGTTAGAAAATTGGATTTGAATGACTGTATTAATACTAGATCTATGCTAATATGCGCATATGCGAATGACGTTGCCATGATAAGCCGCAACAAAAGGATATTAAGCGAAAAAGCGATAGAGCTGAAACGGGAAGCTGCTACGTTTGATCTATATATAAATGAAAGTAAAACAAAATATATGGAGTGCACAAGGTCAAATCAACATGAGAATCTGAAGGTAGACAACCATACCTACGAATATGTCTCCAATTTTCCCTACCTAGGAATGGTCAGAAAGCTGGCTTGGTCACTTAGAAAGAATGCCAGATAATCTAGCTATGAAAGTAATCCAGATATGGAAGCCCCAAAAAAATTAACAAGAGGAAGGCCCCGTAAAAGATGGATAGACGACGTAGAGGGGGATCTTAAAACCAGGAACATCAGGCAGTGGCGAAGGAAAGTATCCGATAGGGCAGAATGGAAAAACATTGTTAAGCAGGCCAAGACTCGCAAAGGATTGTAGCGTCATTAGAAGAAGAAGAGTTTAACAGTGTTACTCCTCTATATTTGTCGCATTGGGGGTGTCAACTTTATTTAGAATAGGAAATGCCCACCCTGTTTTCCATTCCTCCAGCATACCTTCCTCTTTTTTCGTTGCAGTTCTCTCCACCTCGTGTTATTAGTTTAGGGTTTCGTTTGGGCCTGCTGCTTTCTTTTACTTTATATTTCTTATCACACGTAAAAATCATTATTATCACAAGTCCAATTATACGAAAATAAAATTTAAAAAAAAAAATGAAAACAGGAACTAAATTCTTTCGCTCTTTTAAAAATAGACTGTACACACTTTAGTAATCAACATTTTGTAAAAATAGAAATCTACATTATCAATGAATGAAAATCCAATGGACATAATATCTGCTTACTATCCACTTATTTACACCAGTTATTTATACTCAGGACAGTTTTAGTATTTTTTGTATAAAGCAGATATAGTGTATCTATCATAAAATAGATTAGGATTTTTTGGAAAACCTCCAAACTCATAAATTTTCCCACATGTCGATTTACAAATTTATCAGGTTTATATTGAAGATATTGCTTAACATGCGTTTATTAACTGTGAAAATGTTGAAATATAAAGATAAACAAAATAAATATTTGATTGAAGGTATTAAAAGCTTATTGATAAACTAATTAAGTAAGATTTTTATTTGAAAATAAATTTATTGTATATAAAAGATAATTAGAGATATGTATTTATTAAAGAAAAAAATAGTTTCAATGCATTCACAAATTCTAAACTCTGTAGATTGTAGTACTTACAAAAATTTGTATCGACCCCCATGTGCAAATATCTAAATTGGTCAGAATATAACGAAAGTCATGAAGAAAAGCAGACTAAGATAATCTGTCTAAGATAAGCATACCGTACACTATTTTTTATTTTTAAGAGAAAAAGTTGCCACTACATACTCTGAAACAGTGTGACCGAAGCATGCGATGAACATGAGCTAAAAATCAATCAAACAAAGGTAAAACCAATCCACATCAGTACTTATAAAATATAGCTGGGGAGAATTTTCCTTAAAAAAGACATTACATTAAAACTAAAAGTCAGATTAGTAAGCGGCTATTATATTCTCTACATTGTTTTATGGAATAAATAGCTGCACTACTCGTATTACACAGACACTAGGGAAAAGTTGCCTTTAAGATGTGAATCTACAAAACAATATTTTGGGTAAGGTGGTTGAACCAAAAAAGAATTAAAATAGTAAAAAAAAACTAAAATCAATGAGAAAATCCCAGTAGCTGGCTGTATACCATAATTAAAAATCAAAATCATCTCCTATACTCTTGTTCGTCTGTGTCCATTGAACTGGCAAGAACCACATGTTATCATCGAACAAGAATCATGTTGCCCTTTGAGCACTAATTCATCTTTTAACATCGACTTAGAGTCGCTACTAACACCAGATTTTCGAAATGTAAATCATATTTCTCGATGTCACCTATTCTGTAAGGTTGCTAGTTTCATCTACTAAGCAGAACATACGTATTATCCACATTTGTTCTTTATCTAGTCATAATTTTAATCTTTTGCATTCATTCTAACGTGGAAATGCGAATCCTTTTGAATGACTTTTTAATAGCTTTTCAATAAACTTTTTATACCATTATACAAACGAAGTTTTTACTAGCTCTGTATGAATTAAAATAGTTTTATACTACAAAATAGTTATAGAAAACGAATCCTTAAAATATCAAAAATAAAAACCTTAAGATCAGTAGCAGATAAAACATTAAGATATATACAAAATGGCGACGTAAAACATCTTGAATTTTATACTATTTAGAAGACGAAGAAGGAACTGGAACCAGCATAATAACAAAAGATTTAAATCAACAGGTAACACACAACCAGATGAGAAGATAGCTGATAGTGAACTATAGGTACATAGATCCATGGATAGCAGCGATAGATGGTATTTTCACGTAGATGATGCACTGGAAAGATTAAAGCCTCTGCAAGTGGAGAGCCTAATTCCTTCAAAGTCCAGCTTCTTAACCACTCGGTCACTATGAAGTAGCTTGATATAAGACACAGACAATATCTAGTTATTGTAGTTTACAAATAAATAATTTTTTTTATTTTTATTAGAGTAACAATTTTTGGATTTGTACATTCGCCTATAGAACATGTAACATGTAATGCTGCCTCGAAAAACCTAGTCAATTTTCCTGTCTCTCCTACAGTTCTGACTAAACTAATACCTAGATAGAAAGACAGATGCATAAAAATTAAATATTTACTTTTATTTCGATGCAATTTTGTTCAATAGTGTAAATATTCCAGAAATTAACTACATATTCGAATTGGAAAATAAGCCACAATTTAACTTAAAAAAAAATGATTTTATTGACGTTTCGACTTTTACCTCGTACTTCTTCTTCTTGTAGTTCCTTCTCCTATCGGAGGTTGGCTATCATCACAGCTATCCGCACCTTATTGGCGGCTGCTCTGAAAAGATCTACTGAGCTGCAACTATACCAGTTTCTTAAGTTTCTTAGCCAGGAAATTATTCTTCTACCTATGGATCTTTTCCCCTTAATTTTGCCCTGCATGATGAGCCTTAATATCTCATATTTCGCAGTAATGGGGCCCAAATAATCCAGCTTTCTTGTTTTGATGTTCATTATCATCTCACAACCCTCTTGTAGCCTTCTTAACACTTCTGCATTCGTAACTCGTTGGATCCATGGTATTTTCAAAATCCTTCTATAGCACCACATCTCAAATACTTCCAACTTCTTTATGTAGTCTGCTTTTAGTGTCGTTTCCATTCCATACAACAAAGTTGAGAACACGTAGCACCTTAAGGCTCTTATTCTCAGCTCCAGAGGAAGGTCTTGATTACCAAACAGTATTTTTATGTTTATAAATGCTTTTCTTGCAATTTAGATGAGCGTTCTGATTTGTCTACCTTGGTCATTGTTTTCGTTTACCCAGGTTCCCAGAAATTTGTAGGTATTCACTCTTTCTACTTGTTCTACCTCGATATCTAGCCTTCCAACTGTGTGCCGCTTAAAAATAATCATGAACTTGGTTTTCTTGTTCATTTGTAGTCTATATTTTATACTGACTTGATGTAATCTTTTTACTAATCGTTGCAGTACTTCTAGACTGTCTGTAAAAAACAGCGATGTCGTCTGCGAATCTTATGTTGTTCAAGATTTTTCCGTTTATTGATATACCCTGTTCTTCCTCTGATATTGCTTGCTTAAAAATTGCTTCGTTGTACAGATTGAATAATAATGGAGGCAACACGCAACCCTGTCTAACACCTCTTTTAATTTCTATGGTTTCCGTTTCGACATTTTCGATTTTAACCTTTGCTTTTTGATTCCAGTACAGATTGACAATAACCCGTATATCTCGACTGTCCACATTATTTTCTTTTAAAAGTTCTACGAGTTACTGTTGTCGTACTCTATCAAAAGCCTTTTGATAATTAGCAGACATAGAGATCCTGGTTCATATCTAGTCGTCTTTGCGCAAGAACGTTAAAAGCGAACAGAGCCTCTCTCGTTCCTAGTTCTCCTCTGAATCCAAACTGGATATAATCTACATATATATTCTTCTATTTTTTTTGTACAGTCTTCCGTGTATTATTTTGAGGAATATCTTAATTGTGTGGCTTATTAAGGAAATTGTTACCTACCTCGGACGTTGTTATCAAAATACGGTATTTTGATAACGACGTCCGAGGTGGAAGTCGAAACGTCATAATTTTTTATAAATAATTTTTTCAAGTTAAATTGTGGCTTATTTCCCAATTAGAATAGTTAATTACATAAATGCCACAAAGAAATAGCTTCAGAGCAATATTATCCTAGAAATGCAAATTAAGAGGCAATTACGAATCGATAGAGGAGTATTAATACTATTTTTAAATCTCTTGTCATGAGGATACGGGTACTCTATATTATGACCCAAACATGTAAGTAATGTTAATAGGTGATAGTTAATAGGTAACAGTGTCCGTAATTTTCTCCATCGTGCCCCTTGAAAGTTTGTTAGTCTTTTGTTAGCCCCAAAAAAAGACACAACGGTAGGTTGCGGTTGGACCATGGAAAAGTTGTGGAAAATATGAAAAATTTGATTTTTAGAAAAACGAAACTGGTTCAATTCTAAATTTCCTTGTTATTTGGTGATCTTATAAGACATTGTCAGTATATACAAAGGAATACGAGATAAAATCGTGGCTGAATTTCGTATTGTAATCTGGCGGTCTACAATGTCATAAAATATAATGTATCGAAAAATTTGAAAAACTTTTTAATTTTTTACTTTAGCCACAAACGGTATGTTTAATTTTATGATAATATTTGATCATCCATTTGACTTCATAGTAATTTCCGACTTAAATGTTTTTTAAAATGGGTAAGCTTCAAATAATATCAACAGAGTTAAAATGAACAGCGCGGAGGCGATTAAATAATGAGCGTGTGTGTGTGCATCGTTTATCTCAAATTAAGTAACTATAAGATCGTGTTAATAAAAATACCTGAAGGTAAATATGAACGTATTTTAATGAACTTTTACCTTAAATTCGAGGATAGAAACTTATCAAAGACGTACTCGCGATATTTTAAGAGGTAAAAAGTGAATATATGAGAAAAGTAAGTACTATGGCCTTAGTTATTCCATTTAGGTAGTACTGTCGCCGTTATTGTTTAATGCGTATTCTGAAGAAATCATACAAGAAGCTTTGGTAAACGAGACAGTCTGCATAAAAGCGAATGGAAGTTTATTTAATAACATTAGGTATGCCCACTATAGAGTCGACAACCGGGAAGACTTCATAACTTCAACGTGGAAAGAATCATGAACAAAATATTAAGATAATGTTGGAGAATACGGACTCTCTCTTAACATCAAAAAAACCAAGTTTATGAAAATTAGCAAGAACAACAACACAAACGAAATATTAACGGTAGGCGGCCAGCAAATTGAGAGAGTAAAAAAATATACTTACCTGGGAACGATAATCACAGAAAATAACGATTACACTGCATAAATAAGAGTGAGAATTGAAAAAGCACGTGCCAACTTCGTAAAAATGAAAAAAAAAATTTTGCAGCAAAAATTTGACATTGGCCCTCAGAATAAGACTAAGTAAATGTTATGTCGGTACGCAGTGTGCTTTACTATGGAGCCGAATCATGGACATTAAACCGAAATGTAATAAATCTTCTTAACGCGTTTGAAATATAGACATTTAGAAGAGTTTTAAGGATTTCATGGGTAGATAGAGTCACGAATATAGAAGTGTTAAGGAGAATACGCAGAGACAGGGAAATTAAAACACAATAAAAGAAAGGAAATTACAATATCTCGGACATGTGATGAGAGTCGAAAGATATAACACCTTGAGACTCATAATTCATGGAAAAATAGAGGGTAGGAGAAGCGTAGGAAGGAGACGTATTTCCTGGTTGAAGAACCTAGGAGATAATGGTTTGGTTACAGCTCAAAGCCACTGTTCAGAGCAGCTGCCTCGAAGGTCAGATAGCCATGATGATTGCCAACTTTCGTCGCGGAGATGGCAGTTGAAGAAAAAGAAGTAGCTGATATTTTAAATTTTTCATAAAGTGGTCAAAGCACTTTCTTGTAGAGTAACGTCTCTATGTGCTCTGCTACATTTCAGCGTGTTAAGTGTTCTACAAAACCCTCTGCTTTACATAGATTGGAGAGTGGCGTCGGTTTCATGCATGCCGTTACTATTCTGCATGTCTCATTTAGCACAGTATCAAATTATTGATGGATTCGACCGTTACTGCCAAGATAACAACAAAAATAGCCAGATACATAAAAAAGAAAGGAATAACACCAGCTTTCAGAACTAACAACAACTTAAGCAAATATGTTAAGAACAATAAGAGCCGCAAGAGAAAACAACTACAGAGTGGTGTTTACAAACTAACTTGAGGTGACTGTCCGAAAACTTACATCGGTCAAACTGGCAGAACCTTTGACAAACGGATAGCAGAACACAAAAGGGCTTTCAAAAATAGAAAAACAGACACTTCTACATACGCACTTCACCTTCTAGATCATAATCATTCTTTTAATGAACAGTTTTAAATTCTGCATATTCAAAATAAAGGCCTTAAGCTATCTTTATTAGAATCTATGGAAATTAATAAATTGAAAAATACAGATAGAATTCTGAATGACCAACTCGAGACAAACAGCTCCCCATTCCTCAACCTCTTCAGTTAAAGACTTTAAAAAGGCAAACCCATAGTAATCTAAATCACTTGAGAAAGGCACTCTGCCGAAACAGCTGTAGTCACATAGTTGTAATAAATTTTGTGGAAGTATAGAAAACAAACGTTTTCAGTGTCTTATTGTTAGACAGTATCAAATTATTTGGTATGGGCAGATCTATTCCAAACGAGACACGCATATTCAGCAGTTAAAGAAACGACATTATATATTGTGCCAAGAAATGCACGCCATTTACTTCCCGCTAGCTTCCTGAGTATTCTGTTCCTAGTTGTCACTTTTCCTCTTGTTTTTATGTAGTATTTTCTGTAGATGAGGGAGCGGTCCAGACTTACTCCAAGATATTTAGGTTGGTCTGTTTGTTCTAATGTGTTACCATACTACGTAATTTGGAGTTTTCGTTCAGCTTCTTTTGCGCGAAGGTGGAATGCACAGATTTGGGTTTTAGAAGGATTGGGTCTCAGGTAATTCTGCAGGTAGTACGCAGTCATTGTTATTAGGGAAGTTTCGAGTTTCACTTTTAGTTCTTCAAAACGTCGTCCTAGAGCATATATTACGAGATCGTCAGCATAGAGAAAGTGATTGGTTTCAGTCGGTGTGGGTTGCTCTCTTGTATCTATATATATATTTAAAAGCATTGGTGCTAAAACATTTCCTTGTGGGAGGTCGCTTTTGAACTCTCCGCTTACTTACTTTACCCTCCAGTGCGACGAAAAAACGTCCGTTTTGCAATATACGCAAAAGAATATACGACCCTACCTAGATGTTGGTCATTGAGAGTGTCGTTCAATATATGGAAAAATATTTTGTGCCTTACTGTGTCATACGATGCTGTCAGATGTACGAGAGCAGTCTCTCTTATAATTTTTTCTTTGAAGCCCTCTTCAATGTATTCTGTTAGTGCAAGGACTTGATCAGTTCAAGATTTACCAGGTCTGAATCCTCGTTGTTGTGGAATGAGGTGCTTGTCGACATTTTTTTCTTTCCTGACCAAAATGAGTCTCTCGTATAGTTTGAAAAAGTGACACAATAAGGCAATAGGTGTATATAGCTACTGGGATTTTCTGGTTATTTTTCTGGTTTTAACAAGGCTATTACTTTAGTTTTTCTCCATGATTTTGTAATTTCGCAGGATTTACATCAAGTGCTATAGAGGTGCAAAATCCATTTTTTGCTCCTTGGCCTAGATGCTTTATTTTTTTAACTGCATATAAATTATCCATACTGACAGGTTTTTCTTTTTAACCTGTTTATACCGCCTGCGAGTTCTTAGACCATTAAATTAAGACAAAAAAAACCTTAGAAAAGTCTCCATAAATTGACTACGTGAGATGCTGGGGATTAAAGAATAATGGAATGATTAAAGTGATAATTATGGTGTACTATTTTCTATTCTTAACCGTCCGTGACTAACATTCGGTCTGTGAGACGAAACACTTAGAGTTTTTTCGATTATATCCAAATTGTTCTTTATGTATCTTGGCCGCCTTCAGTAGATGCTTGATTCAGGTGCCTGTTTTTAGTGTTAAAGTTTGAGTTTTCAGTGTCAAGTGATTATGCAATTATCGCCAAATTTTGTCTCAGAGGCCGATGTTGGATGTGACGTACTCGATGAAAAAAATATTTATATTAACGAAAGAACGTGCGAACAAGTGCTGATAATTTAGTAACAAAATTGCCAGAAGTAAAAGGTTAAAAAAATAGCAGTGGAAAAATTGAGCTTGTTTTTCATAAATGAGATTGTTTATCAAATGATATAATTGTTTTTATTTTCTTTGGTACCTATTTTGCTAATATTTAACACGTTGACGGACAGTGCGTCGTATGTATAAGCAAGTGTTGTGACACTATATGTATTTTGAAAAGTAGAAAAGGGAAAAATGCAACGTCTATAGACGTTGTGCCACATTACATCAATGTAAATTAGACGTCTATAGACGTTCTGTCCGTCAACTTGTTAAGAGGCTTAATAAATTAAAAATAGGTATCATTCATGCTTAATTTCACTCCTTAAAGGAGTAGACACAACCCTACGCTTGAAAATGTGTCAATAGAAACATTTTTTTATTTCGGTCTCCGACACCGATGTTACACTCTGTGCCAAAATTAACCGGCCACCTTAAAAATGGGTCATTTTTGATGTCTTATATCTCCTAAACCTGTTGTCCGATTTAAGTGATTTTTTTAATTATGTTATAGTATTATTCCTTGACGACAATATTGTTATAGCAATATTGTTGCTAAACACGTAAATTTTCATTGTATACCGGGTGTACGAATCAAATTATGATTTTTTCTTAAAGTTTGCATCACCCTGTGGAATATTCTAGCATTTATAGAATACTGAAATTAAAACCTAACTATAGCTAATGCTTTCTCAACATTTTGTTGTTTGATTGATTCGCGTATGTTGGATAATAAAAAAGTTAGGTGCTTTAACAACTAGACATGCTTTTTATCAATACAGGGTGTTTTTAAAAATTTTGGCACAGTTTAAGGGGTAATTCTGCATGAAAAAATAATGACAGTTTGCTTTCAAAACTTATGTTCGCATATGTTTCGTTTCCGAGATAGGGGGTGTTGAAATATTTTTGTCAAACTGACGATTTATTTATTACTTTAAAACCGGTTGACACATGCACATGAAATTTGGTGGATTTTAATACGTAGTTATTGTACATTTTTTTGGAATACAATTAAGCATTTAATATTCACCATTGGCGCGCATATGGGTAATATAATGGCTCATATTAACCGTATGCGCGCCAATGGTGAATATTAAATTCTTAATTGTATGTCAAAAAATATGCAATAACTACGTCATAAAATCCACCAAATTGGATTTGCATATCTCAACCGGTTTTAAAGCAATAAATAAATCGTCAGTTTGTCAGACAAATTTCAACACCCCCTATCTCAGAAACGAAGCATTTGCGGACATAAGTTTATAAATCAGACTGTCATTATTTTTCATGAAGAATTGCCCCTTCAATTTTGCCAAATTTTTTTAAAAACACCCTCTATTGATAAAAAACATGTCTAGTTGTTAAAGCACCTAATTTTTTTATTATCCAACATAAGCGAATCAATCAAACAACAAAATGTTGAGAAAGCATGAGGCTATAGTTAGCTTTTAATTTCAGCATTCTACAAATGCTAGAATATTTCACAGGGTGATGCAAACTTAAAAAAAACACAGTTTGATTCGTACACCCGGTATACAATGAAAATTTACCTGGACCTCGATTTTTGACCCTTCGCTTCGTTATCAAACGTATTCGCTTTATATCTGTTTAATGTACCTATAGCGAATGATCGATAACGAAGCGAATGGTCAAAAATCGAGGTCCTGTTTAGCAACAATATTATTATAACGATATTGTTAAGGAATAAGACTATAACATATTAAAAAAATCACTTAAAGCGGACAACAGGTTTAGGAGATATAAGACATTAAAAATTACCCATTTTTAAGGTAACCGGTTAATTTTGGTCCAGAGTGTAGCTATGTTCAGAAAACCTATGTTAGTTGCGGAAGGTTAATCTATCATTAGGCACATCTGCTATTTCTTCAATAGACTGCTATTTATTAAAACTTGTGCAAACATATCTTTCTAATATTAATACTTGATAAATAAGGTATATATATTAAATTAATTTATTCTGATCCCCAGAAGAAACGTTCATGTCTAACACGATTCATGTTATTACATTTAAATCCAACACTTTTGTGGGTGTTAGTGTTTCTAATCACAATAATTATAGTTGTTATAAAATTTTATCCGTCAAGCCAGCGATACTATCTAGTCTAATGCCTGTTGTGCGATGCCAGAACATTTCAAAAACAGTCATCAAACGGTCGAGATAGAGATAAAAGCGAATACGGCTTTTAATATCCTCAACACAGCTTGAGATTAATCTCAGTAGTCATTTTCTGTCGTCGAACACATTTTCTACAGTAATATTTTTAATAAAAGATTCGATCGAATGTTCAATTTAAGAATTCAAGCAATTTGTATTCTACAGTAGGTATTCTACAATAGAATATAGAATACAGTATTTTTCGAAAGGTCTTGATTTGCTGCTTTTCAGTTGATAACTTTATTAAATAGTACAATAAAATGCAGGCTTTATACAAGGCAGATCAAGAATAGATGCAATTTTCATTATAAGACAACTGATGGAAAAATACAGGAATAAAGAACAAACGCTCATATGGTATCTACGGTGCCGCCCAAAATACCGACAGCCAAAATCCCGACAGCCAAAATCCCGACGGCCAAAACACCGACACGCCAGAATCCCGACCCGCCAGAATCCCGACAGGCCAAAATCCCGACATGCAACAATCCTCGCATAAGCAAAAATTCCGACCACTACATTTTGTTTAGTAACAAAAATTAAAAAACAGATGGCCATAAACAAAAATCAAGAACTAAATGTAATAATATGTTAAAAATAAACTTATTAAACCTGCCGGGATTTTGGCCTGTCGGGATTTTGGCCTGTCGGTATTCTGGCCTGTCGGGATTTTGGCCGTCGGGATTGTGGCTGTCGGGATTTTGGCTGTCGGGATTGTGGCTGTCGGGATTTTGGCTGTCGGGATTTTGGGGTAGACCCAGTATCTATTGATCTTGAGAAAGCATATGATAGAGTTCCACGAGAGATTCTGTGGTGGGCATTCAATAAGAAAGGAGTCCCCGATGAATATGTAAAGATTGTGAGGGAGCAACAACTAGTGTTAACAGGTGTGGGAGAGACTGATTTTCATGTGAAAGTATGATTTCACCAAGGCTCGGTGATTAGTCCTTATTTATTTTCATTAGATTTGGATCAGATAACAGCGAAGCTACAGGGTAACATTTCCTAGTGCTTAATGTACGCTGATGATGTAGTGTTGAAGTGTTGGTAGGAAATAGTAAAAGCGACTTAGAACAAATACTGGAACAATGGAGATACACTCTTGAGAAAAAAGGTTTAAAACTTAGTAGAACAAAAACAGACTATTTGGCATGCTCATATAGATGAAGTTACTGCAAATAAAATGATATGTTTAGATGTTGAAATGATGGCGAAAAGTAATAGTTTTAAGTACCTAGGATCGGTATTACAAATTAATGGAAAAATAGGGAGATGTATACAGTAGAATTAGGGTTGGATGGATTGAGGTGGATGGATGGTGTGTTGTGTAGAAAAATTCCAATGATGCTGAAGGGAAAATTCTATAAAACAGCCATATGATGTAAAAAATTGAATGTTGGGCAGTTAAAAAGAAACGATATGGGCCATTCCACGAACATACGCGTTTGGATTACTTCGACAACGAATATTTTACTGTGCAACATAAGAAGTACGAAAGTAAATGGCGCTAATAATTATTCCAATAAACAACAATGTAATTTGCAATTTACTTTTGTTCTTCTTATTTTGCACAGTAAAATATTCGTTGTCGAAGTAATCCAAAACAGGCGTATGTTCGTAGAATAGGGTATAACAACGAATGCATATGGAGGAAATGAGAATGCTTAAATAAATTAGTGGAGTGACAAAGAATGATAAGATTAGGAATGAGTATATTAGGGGAAGTCTAGGGGTGGCACCAATTCATGCCACAATGAGAGAGCATAGGTTAAGATAGTCGAAGACGTCGGTCACCAAATCGGAAAAAGAACTAAGATTCCTGGAAGAAGTGGGAAAGAAAGACCAAAAAAGACCTGGGGAGAGACGCTTGGCCAGGATATGTCGGTAAATGAGATTGATGTTGATATGGCCTAAGATAGAAACTTAAAAGAAGAAATGCAATTAGGGAAACCGGTCCCGCATAGGGATAAAGGCAAAGAGAATGATGATGATAAAATAGTACTACAAAATGAAATACTCTAATTAACGTCGATTTTCATAATAAACATCGCATAAAAACATAGGCGAGGAAACAAAGCAATAAACCTAGCAAATTTTTGCAGTTGTATGAATCTCAGTTGAACTTTTTGATTTCTTTGATTTTTTTGTAGAAGTTAAACGAATCGTGTTTAGGTTCTAATATACACTATTCTTCCAGAATTCTGTTTTTAGCTTCTCTGACAGCTTTTCTTATGTCTGCGTATACACACTTATATATCTACGGCGTAATCTTTCTTCATGGATTCTCTTCTGACCATCGTCTGTAATATACTGTCGGTCGTCTATGTCTAATGGTTTTTTGTTATTTTTTTGTTTTTAATGTATGTATCTCTTTTAAAGAATTGAGATAGAGATAAAAGTGAATACGGCTTTTAATATTCTCAACACAGCTTGAGATTAATCTCAGTATAGACCAGGGTGCATCTGTAAAAATATTAGTACATTTGGACGTTGAGAGGTGACTCAAATTTTTTTGCAGAAATTGCTTTAAAGTAGCTCAAATAATAATATTTGAGTTATCCTCCCTCTCAAAAAGGTCCGGAACATTGTTTAAATAATCAAAATGTCAAAAAATGAAGAAAAAATTCGATTTTTTTTTTCGTTTTTTGATTATAACTTTCTTCTTCTTCTTTAAGTACCGTGCCCAAATTTTTAGGCGTGGGTAGCTTCCATAACAATTTGCCGATATCGTTCTCGATCTTGTGCGGCATGTAACAATTGATCTGCTGATAAGCCAGTCCATTGACGAAGGTTTCGGGGCCATGAACATTTCTTTCGACCAATTCCTCATTTTCCGTCGATCTTTCCATTGAGTATTAACTGCAGCATCCTGTATCTGCTACCTCTCATTATATGCCCCAGATATTCAAGTTTTCTCTTTTTTATCATCTTCATTAAGTCACCTTCGCCTTGACCTACTCTGTTTAAGACTTCTCTGTTAGAAATGCGTTGAACCCAAGATATTCTGAGCATTCTACGATATGACCACATCTCAAAGGCTTCTAATTTGTTCATCATGTTAACCTTCATGATCCAGGTTTCACATCCATATAGTAATACAGGATACACATAACATTTTAGGAACTTGATTCTTAGTTGTAAGTTCAGCTGAGAGTTGCTAAGAATAGATCTAAGTTTCATAAATGCTCCTCTTGCAATTTCTATACGAGTTTTAATTTCTTCATCCGGATTTAGTGTCTCGTTTATCCAACATCCTAGGTATTTAAAATGGTTAACTTTTGTTATTGATTCATCACTGACAATTAGTTGCATAGGGCCGACGTCTTGTTTACTAACCACAAGTAACTTAGTCTTTGTTGCATTTATGTTAAGTCCGTTATTGGAGCATTCTCTAGTGACTCGATCTATAAGGAATTGAAGATCTTCGATGTTTTCAGCCATGATCGCGGTGTCGTTTGCATATCTGATGTTGTTAATAGTTTCACCCCCGATTCGAACTCCACATTGTCCTTCCAAGGCTTCATTTAAAATTATTTCTGAGTATACGTTAAACAAAGTTGGGGATAACACACAACCCTGTCTGACACCTCTTTGAATGCAAATTTTGTCTGTTTCTTTGCCGTCTACCAGAATAGAAGCTTCTTGATTCCAATATAGATGTTGTAAAAGTCTCAGATCTTTATCATCTATTCCAATCATTTCTAGATATTGAAAAAACCTATCATGTTGAACTCTATCAAACGCCTTCTCAAAATCTATAAAGCAGACGTAAATTGGTTTCTGTACTTCCCATGATCGTTGAAGTAATGTTAACATTGAGAACAAAGCTTGCCTTGTTCCCAATCCTTCTCTGAAACCGAATTGTTTGTTTCCCATTGTCTCTTCACATTTCTGCTTGATTCTATTAAGAATTATCTTAAGAAGTAGCTTGAGAGAGTGGCTCATGAGACTGATTAGTCTAAAGTCTTTACATGATGATGTATTAGGTTTTTTTTGGGAGTGGAATAAATGTAGACTCTAACCATATCTGTGGCATCATTCCAGTCTCGTATATATGGTTATAAATGTTTGTTAGTTGTGAGACATTGTCGTCATCCAGAAGTTTGAGCCAGTCTGATGGTACTTGGTCAGGGCCTGGAGATTTCCCATTTTTGCTCTGTTGGATGGCTTTCTCTACTTCCGCTTTTAAAATGCTAGGACCAGTATTCGTATACTTTGTGGTGTTAAGTGGTGGCCTCGTATCCAGGAAGAGCTCTTTTATATAGTTAGTCCATTCTTCCTTTTTTTCATCCAAGTCGAGAATTATTTTACCTTTGGAGTTTCTCATAAAGTGAGGAGTTCTTTTTCTCTGAGTGTAGGTAATTTCTTTAAGCTTTTTATGTATATTAAACTCGTCATGTTTTCTTTGTAGTTCTTCCATTTCACGACATCTTTGTTCCATCCAGTCCTCTTTTGCTCGCTTAAACTCGTACCTTATTTGTCGATATATCTCTCTATACCGAATCTCGTCTTTGTTTTTCCAATTTCTTCTTTGTTGAATAAGGTCTAGTATTTTATCGGTCATCCAATCCTTTTTATTTATTGAGTCTTTTTCTGGTTTCAAAACTTCGTTTGCTATGGTGACCATGGCGGAATTCATGATATCTAGATTTTGACCGATATTTTCTTGTTCAGATCTTTCTAACTGCTCTTTAATCTCACGATTTATCTTATTTCCGAACTCATCTACTATTACGGCATTTCTTAGGAGTAGAGTATTAGGTTTCTTCTGCGTTGTGGGGGCTTTTATTCTTTTTAGTTTTAGTTTGAATCCAGCACAGAGCAGATTATGGTTAGTTGCTGCGTCTGCACTTGAGTATGTTTTTGCAGATGTAATACTGTTTCTAAACCTTCTATTAATGATAATGTAGTCAATTTGATTTCTGACTATCTTTCCCTCTTGATCAGCTGGAGATTTCCAGGTATATAGTCGTCTTTTAGGTTGCTGAAAGAAGTAAAATTATAACTTTAAAAGTATTCATTTCCGAGAAAAATTGTACTGACATAAAAGTTGCGTAATTAAATTTCCTACAATATAGAATTGGTCAAAAATTTAAAAAATAGTCTTGTTGCCCTTGTTGCAAAATAGCAATAATTGGGAAAAAACCATACAAAAACAAGTATTCGCATTTTACGTTTTTCAACCATTTATGCTAAACTTAGGACCTTCATATTTCATTCAGAAGAACTCTATAATACAGTAAAACAATACTGTAAATTTCATTAAGATCGGTTTAATAGATTTTGCAAAATAAATTTTGAAATCCAGCTTTCGCAAAAAAATTAATTTTTTCAAAATGTTACAGGACTGAAAATAAAGCAGATAGCAAGTTGAATTTTTTTTTTACCTATAGAAGTTTACTGTATCATTCATTTGCAATTTGCAAAATTAAAATCGATTAACTACCACGGCGTCAGGAAATTTTTTAAATAAACATTAATAATTGGTGCTACGCGCAGGACAGCGGATAGTTTGCTCTGATTGGGTATGCCAATGACTTTTGATAATGATTGATACATTTTAATTTTTATTACATTTCGATATAAATAAATAAATTTGTTTATTGCAAAATAAAAACACATACTCGATCCTTTGAAATAACACTTTTTTTAGCAATAACTTTCTTTGTTCCTATAATTTAAATTAGAGAATAAAAGTTTATTATTTTTAAACATATGCAATTATTTAAACAATATTTCACAAACGATAATAAAATTATTTTGATTTTTGTGGAATTAAAATCTTAAAATACAACTAAATATAGAGTAAGAAAATAATATATTTAATAAAGATTGGAAGAAATTTTGGTGGAAATCAACTTGTGTGAATCGAACACCGCTGTCCTACGCGTAGCACCAAAAATTAATGTTTATTTAAAAAATTTCCTGACGCCGTGGTAATTAATCGATTTTAATTTTGCAAATTGCAAATGAAAGGTACAGTACACTTCTATAAGCAAAAAAAATTCAACTTACTATCTGCTTTATTTTCAGTCCTGCAACATTAAAAAAAAAATAATTTTCTTTGCGAAAGCTGGATTGAAACATTTATTTTGCAAAATGTATTAAACCGATCTTAATGAAATTTACAGTGTTGTTTGACTATATCATAAAATTGTTCAGGGTAAAATATGAGAGTCCTAAGTGTAGCATAAATGGTTGAAAAACGTAAAATTCCAATACTTGTTTTTGTATGGTTTTTTTCGCAATTATTGCTATTTTGCAACAACGGTGACTATTTTTTAAATTTTTAACCAATTCTATATTGTAGGAAATTTAATTATGCAACTTTTGTCAGTACAACTTTTCTTGGAAATAAATACTTTTAAAGTTATAATCAAAAAACCAATAAAAAAATCGAATTTTTCCTTCATATTTTGACATTTTGATTATTTAAACAATGTTCCGGACCATTTTGAGTGGGAGGATAACTCAAATATTATTATTTGAGTTATTTTCAAGCAATTTTTGCAAAAAAATTTGAGTCACCTCTCAACGTCCATCTCAAAACAGATGCGCCCTGGACTAGTAGTCATTTTCTGTCGTCGAACACAATTTCTACAGTAATATTTTTAATAAAATCGAATGTTCACTTTAAGAATTCAAGCAATTTGTATTCCACAATAGAACACAGTATTTTTCGATAAATCTTGATTTTCTGCTTCTCAGTTTATAACTTTTTTGAAAATAGTACCATAAAATAAATCATACTCTTGTAAATTATACTCTTGAATGTTTAGATTTTCATAATAAATGTCGTTTAAAAAAAGAATTAATACAAACAATTTTGAAATTATTTTCTTTTTTTTTTCTATAATCTCTCTGTAGGTATTCCTTTCTTTTTCTGAGTCTTTGGTTATCTATTTTTAGACATAGGCCCCTCCAATTATTTTGCGTTGTTTTATAGTCTCATGAATTAAATTTTTTTCTATAATTTGACTACGAATTTTTTAACAAAGGACCCCGCACAAACCTGAGTATTTTCCCAAAGTATGAACGAAATCCACTGGGACCTATTTTCCATAAGGTTTGTGCGGGGTCCTTTAATGCAACCATTAAAATTACTTTTCCAGAGAGGAAAACATGATTAGCTCAAAATTTAACAAAAAGTGGTGCAATCCATATTGTAGGAAGGCAATCAGGAAATCACAATAACCACTTCTTCTTCTTAATGTGTCAAGGTGTCCTGTCCTCTATGGAGGTTGGCTACCACAATAATTGTATACCCCCCTCTGTCAAAATTAAATGCTGCTTTAAATAAAATGCTAAAATTAAATTAAATTATATCGTAAAACATACTTATAGTGTATACCTAATACAATAAACAAAAAAAGTATTTTACCTTTTATTTTATCGCAAATCATTATGTCATCAAACATGGTGACTTACCTAGAAAAGAAAGAACATGTAAGCTTTAATTTAATAGGTAATTTGAATAATATTTTATAACAATCTTAAATAGATATCAATAAAGTCTAGCATATAATAGAGACATGTGAATTTCTGAAATTTTTTGAAATTTGAAATTTTTTATACAAACGAATGGTTTTCGCCACATTATTTCAAAAGGTATTCGACGAATCGCCAGAACGTTATAACTAAATCAGAAAGAAGATAGTATTAAATTTTTTATAACCGAAATATAGGTCTGGATCCCGCGTATGAAAAAAAAGTTAATTAATAGCAAGCTGAAAATTTGTTAATAGCTTAAGGGTGTCTAGTCGGACAAACTTTGATATATGGGAACACTGGAACAGGGATAGTTTTAATTGTGGAACAGGTTAAAAATTTGGAACGGTCAGGCCACGAAAACGGCACATATATTTTGACCGACAGAATAGACTTAAACTCTCCGAACAGAGATTAAACTCTCATGCAAAAATCAGACTGCTATTTATCACCAAATGGGCGTTTTAATGAGTGGAACATGTAGAATATGTCAAATGACAGGGATTATGACAGGTGATAAATAGCAGTCTGATTTTTGCATGAGAGGTTAATCTCTGTTCGGAGAGTTTAAGTCTATTCTGTCGGACAAAATAAATGTGCCGTTTTCGTGGTCTGACCGTTCCAAATTTTTAATCTGTTCCACAATTAAAACTACCCCTGTTCCAGTGTTCCCATATATCAAAGTTTATCCGACTAGACACCCTTAAACTATTAACAAATTTTCAGCTTGCTATTAATCAACTTTTTTTTCATACGCGGGATCCAGACCTAATAGTTATTTTCCTAACTAGTGCGGATAGTGATACTTTCACGCACGAGACTGCCGTTGACCGAACGACGCGATAGCGGAGTTCGGGCAAGCAGTCGAGTGCGGGGAAGACACTTTCCGCATGAGTTAGGAACAATATTTTTTCTAGGGCCGTACGTTTGGAAAAAAGCCACAAAAAATAGAGTTACATCAATTTTTATTTAGAGGTGAAAATACACAAATTAATTCTTTGACAAGGTTGTCAAAACCAAACTTTTAATATAATGGGTTACCACGACGACGATATTGGTTTCCATGACGACGATTCAAAACCATTGTAATTGTCTACCGATCTGACTTTTAAATATTATGTCAAAATAATTTTATTTGCATAACATGAACACAATTTTGTTAACATGAACACAATAAGAAAAATTTGAAATAAATTAGTAAATAATATCTAAATATTAGTTTATTGCATGTATTATAACATATTATAATGCCATATTACAAGGTATTTTACTTTCCCGCACGCCGTGCGGGGAAATTTACTTTCACGCACGCCCTGCGGAAAGTGCAACTTTCGGAAACGAAATGCGTGCGTGAAAGTGGCTGTTTTAGCACGGCCGTAGAAAAAAAACAATATATATTTTCAAAACCCAGTCCAACCCTTAAGAATAATTCCTACTGCTAGCTTTAATCCTACCTTATATAAATACAGACATGTTTGGACTTTGCAAAGAGAAAAAATGCTATCTTGTGGACTTGTGTTTTGTATCATTCCATTTATTTAATATTTTTCCTTTTTCGGTTTTTCATTTAACAGTGTATATCTCGAGATCGAGACCGATTCCATAATTTTTCCAGGTTATCAGGATGAATCGTATCTTTCCAATTCTAGCGCCATTTGTGACTAATTTGAAAAAATGATCTGAATAAAAATACTTATATTTACGTAAGAAATCCAAACATGGAATAAAAAAAGGGGATTCTCAAAGGAGGACTTCAAAAATGGACAACGTTCTACCATCATGGGGTGGATGTGGGTGTGGGGGAGTGTTTTGTGTCATCCGATAGATTTTTGAAAAATATTAGTACGTTCTTTAAAGGTAAAATATTGCAAAACCTCTAAATTTTAAAGAGCCGCTTGGATTGACATGAAATTTGGCATACATATAGCTAATAAGTCAAAGAAAAAAAGTGATACTGTGCCGATGTGTGCTTTTGCCCTAGGGGTCCCCTTTTGGGGGTGAAAAATATATGTTTGAAATAAGTCCGGAAATGGATAAAATGTCTAATTCTAAGCAACTTTTGTTCTATAAAGTTTTTTCACCAAATTAATACTTTTCGAGTTATTTGCGAGTGAATATATTAATTGTTCTAAAAAATACCTACATTTTCAGACGGTTTTTCGCAAATAACTTAAAAAGTAAGTATTTGGTAAAAAAAAATCTGATCAAAAATATAGCACATAAAGAAGTGAAAAACATGGTGTATATATTAGGTCCCTATACCTAGTAGCAGCAGAGTTATAGCTAATGAAAAATATGTTCATATTCGTCAAATTCCAAATCGAATATTTTAACGTGCACGAACCAAAAAACAAAGCACTTCTTGGGAAAAACTCATTTTAACTTTTTTAAAGTGTTTAAAAAATGCTTATTTATTTTTGTTTTTAAAAAAAAATTTTAGCATCAAGAATAAACAAGTTACGCTCAAAATATAGTTGGTCCCTTTTTTTGGTAAGAAATCGGGAAAATCACCCCCTAATTACCATTTCAAATGAACTTAATTGTTACCACTTCACAAGTTTTTAACTCGCGTATGTATTGATCATATGATCTGCAAGTTTCATCGGTTCAAAGTCCTTATTTTTGAAAGAGCTGTAGTTGGAAGGGCTTGAACGAGTCATTTATCACGAGTGTATGCAAATTATTTAGAAATACCGAATCTTAGCAAATTTTTGTTTTGCAGAAACACAAAAAAAATATAAAATATTTTGAAAAGTAAAGCCGACTTTTTTTTCTTTAAGATTTTTGGTATCTCTAACAATTCTTAAGGTATTTTAAAAAATGCATTTTTTTCAAAATTAAAATTTTTCAAAATTTTACTTTAAACCCAATTTTTTCAAAAATAAGCACTTTGAATCGATGAAACCTACAGATCATATAAACACAATATAAGTAAAGTAACTTGTAAAGCGGTAACAATTAACCTTTCAGAGTTAACGTGCGGACTATGATTCCGCTTGTCTAAATATTTGTCGATTTCTGACGATTGATTACGATCTCGGTCGTGGCGTGCTCGCTAGCTTCAAGTGAGGGGATACTCTATTCAGTACTATCACTGTTGTGAGAATTGTCTTGATGTTTTTAGTTCTGCTGCTATATTGACTTGCGGAACGTGAGTCCGCACGTTATACAAGTTGTCACAAATCTTCAGGTAAGATTCAGTTTTAAAATATTTTGTTTTTAGGGTAAATATAAAAATATTTATGAAATTTGTAATTTGGGAGTGATCTACTGATTACGTTTTCTGTACATTTGATTGATATAAACTTATTTTTGTTACAGATTTTTTAAGATGAGTTTCGAAAAGCAACTAGCATATCTTAAAAAGCTGCATGCGGAATTTTTTTCTGATTCTGATCCAGAAGCTGAACCTGACGATGATGATGCTAGTTTGGAAGGAGATTATAAAGAAGTACAGGACCACGATACCGACATGGAAGAAAACATTGAGGAGAGAATCTTAGAATCTCCGAAGACAGCAGCGTAGATTGACTTATTCCGTTCATCTACTTTGCGCAGCTCAAACATTTGTTTTTTATTTAGTCATTGTTTAGTTTCTTAGAAATAATTGTTTTGTATTTTTTTAATTTAGGGTTTTGTGATTTATAGGACTCAAAATGTGAAAAGGATATATTCGTTCACTTTTATTTTTGAAGCATGAGTTTAAGTGCAAGTTATAATAAATTTGTTTG
Source organism: Diabrotica virgifera virgifera (assembly GCF_917563875.1). Lineage (NCBI taxonomy): Eukaryota > Metazoa > Arthropoda > Insecta > Coleoptera > Chrysomelidae > Diabrotica > Diabrotica virgifera. The sequence continues at coordinate 215,915,015 of NC_065444.1, forward strand.
CAAATGTTTTTTTTTGTCTTTTTATTTAAACAATTGACAAGTTCTCAGACTGCTTTTCCGAAAATATTTGTTTTTTGGACCTTTTCTGGATGTGCGGACTGTGAGTCCGCACGTTACACTTTATGTACCATCATGCCACGTTATCTCTGAAAGGTTAATTTCATTTAAGTTGCTAATTAGGGGGTGATCTTGCTGATTTTTTTTTTGCCAAAACAAAAGGGACCAACTTTATTTTGAGCGTAACTTGCTTATATTTGATGCTAGAAATTTTTTTTATAAAAACATAAATAAAACTTTTTTAAATACTTTAAGAAAATTGTAATGTGATTTACCAAAGAATGCTTCATTATTTGGATAATTCATATTGAATTATTCTATTTAGAATTTTTCGAATATGAACCTATTTTTCATTAGCTATAACTCTGCTTTTGCTAGGTATAGAGACCCAAATATATATACCGTTTTTTTCACTCTTTAATAGGCTATAGTTTTCCTAACAATATTTTTTTGGACAAAATGCTTAAATTTTGAGTTATTTGCGAAAAACCGTCTAAAAACGTGGTTATTTTGTTAAAAATGAACATATTCACTTACAAATAACTCGAAAAGTATTGATTTGGTGAAAAAACTCTATAGAACAAAAGTTGCTTAAAATTAGTCAGTTTATCCATTTCGGGACTAATCTTGGACATATATTTTTTCACCCCCGAGATGGAGTGAAACTCACCCCCAGAACAAAAGCACACATCGGCACCATATCACTTTTTTTATTTGGCATGTTAGCTATGCGTATGCCAAATTTCATGTCAACCCAAGCGGTTCTTTAAAATTTACAGCAAAAACTTTAAAAGAATGTACTATATTGAAAACACGTTTTTCAGTTTTTCGGTCCAATAAATATAACTTTCGCAAAATATTCGACTGTCTGGTTTCTTTTGGCACAACTCTTATGCGTTTAAATGTCGCATATATTTCGCACTCAATATGCTATTTTTTACGATATATTGTACAAATTAGACTGAATCATCTGTTTCGATTAGGCACGTGATCAATAAAAGAACCAGTAACCCATAAATCAACAAATTAGCAGCAGTCTTATGAATATATTCATTTAGCGATTATGTCAAAAATTTTAAAAATAAATTACTGCGCGAAATCAAGTTCTATAAGATTTATACGTTGAAAACATGGAATACAAGTGATAATAAATTCCATTTGCTTAAATGTAGGTATACGTAAATATATCAGACATACTATGCCCAGTCAATATTGATAAATATATTGATTTAATATTGTTTTGAAGTTATTTTCTTGTGTGATCTTAATAAAATTTTATTAAGAATATGCCACAATTTTACTTTTGATTTTATTTTTCGGAATCCACTTCGGAATTTTGAGACCGATGGCCAAAGTGGAAATCGAAACGTTAAAATAAACTTATTTTAAAGTAAAATTGTTGCTTATTCTCAAGAAAAATAGTAAATTAATGTAGTATATTATGTTACTTTAAATTGTAAAACCGGTGGAAACAAAAATACCTTCAAGATAAAAAAAAAAACACCAAGATAAACTTTCATCGGTATGGTCAGCAAAAAAAGAAGATTTCGAATAAACACGAATCTTGAAATTTCAAAATGACAACTATGAGATTATAAAGAGAAACTATTTCAGTATCACTCGTTAAAATTATCAAATTAACACATAAGGTAAGTGAGGGTAACTTCGGCGGCTTAAGGCCTTATTTGTTAAGGTATAATTTTTTAGGGCAAGCACTTCTCAGTTATACACATTATAAAAATTGCAGTATGTGATTTCGGCTCAGAAATAATGTCTTTATCAAAAGGGGAAGGCTAGTTATTTTATTTATTTTTCTGATTTAGTTAAATAAAAAAAGAGTGCAGAAACTACCTACGTCAGTAATTTCGGCATAGGGAGGTGCTATTTTCGTGATGGTTATGCTGGTAATTTCGGTAGTGACTGAAGACAAACTATTGTTATAAAAATATTTGCCTTTTTTTATTTAAAATTTAAATAAGAAAATTTTAAACAAGCATTTAATAAACCAACATTTATTAACATTTTAAACAAACATTTATAGGAACTAAAACTGAAATAAACACCTAAAAAATGTATAGATATGAAAATATGACAACACATTAAACATTACTTATTTCATGTTGTCAAAAAACGTTTATAACAAAACAGAACGGACAAATAAGTACTTACATCTAAATGTTTAAAAATATTCCTTATTAATAATATACCAACTAATAATCACAAAACATTTATTATTGCAAAACAGTGTTGAACTTAATAGGTATTTAACGGTATTTAAAACTATTTTTTGGTATTATAGGAACCCTTATTTATTAAATAATTTGATAAACTCTTTTGGCATATCCGGTACTTCATATATTTTTTTGGTTTCATTTATCAATTTTGGTTCTGTAATCGAACAGACAACATGTTCTTTTGGATAGGTTAATACGTCCTCCTTTTGTGGCCACTTCCAAAAAGACCCCGACTTTTCCATACACCTGACATTAAAACTTTTATTTTCCTTATTCACAGAGATAATTATTCCTGGAAATAGGTTGTCCTCATAATTTACCACCAAATACTCTCCAACATCTGATTTTAAAGCAGTTTTTGCTGGTTCATCTTTGGAAGATTTATTTTTTTTTGTATTTGGTTTCTTTTTTAACTGCTGGTTTTCCTTTTCTTTTTGTCTATCAATCCTGCTTTGTTTTCTTTCCTCTTTTTCTTTGATTTCTTTTAGTTTTTTTTCGACATCTAAACTTTGTTGCAGATCCTGAGTAACACCGTTTTTAAAAAACTTTTGAATTTTATGTTATCTGGGTTAAAGGGCACGAGCCCACAAGTTCGAAATCCATTTTGTATTGTTTTTGAAAAGTGACAATTTTTTAATAACGCTTCATTTAGAATTGGAGCAAAATTATCTTTGGCAAAGGTTTTATTTGGATTATCTACGCGCCAGTTTTAAATAAGTTTTTTGTAGGTTGATTTAAGAGAATGGAATAAAGCCAGATCCAATGGCTGCAATATGTGGGTAGAGTTTGGATATAGGCTGATCAGACCTATTCCATTTTTGGAGCAGAATCGGCTGAGCTGAAGGGTTAGATGAGAAGTGTGACCGTCAACAAATAAAATAATTGGCCTTTGAATTTTGTTATCATGTAACCACTTAATAAATACATTCGCAATGTATTCAAAAAAAGTTTCCTGGGTCATCCATCCATTTTCGGAGCGTCCCATTGCCCAAACTTTGGGAAAGCTGGAACTGATCACTTTTGAAACTCGTTGCATTGCGTAAACTACCATACGAGGAGGCAACTGGCCTAGAGCATTAACCATTATTAATGAAGTAAGGCACTCTTTTTCGCTTGTAGTAATAAACGCATAGACGGTTTTATCTCCTTTTTTGGCCAAAACTTTGTCTCCTTTTGGAGACAGAAAAAAAGCCGTCTCGTCACAATTATACACCCTACTTGGATCTAGGAGGATATCTAAGAAGCCGTCTTTTTCAAGGTAGCTACTTATTTCTGCAAACCAGTTACGTATCTGTTCTTCCGATACTTTAGAACGTTGTTTAGTCAAATTTTGGGACATCCTTAGACTTATATTGGGGTGCCTTCTCATAAATCTGTCATACCAATCCCTATACCAGGCCGGTTGTTGTGAAAAGGATTTGGGCGCTGCAGATCATACAGTATTCCTTTTACGCTATTTAAAAGCTGCTCTTTTGTAACGGGAAATCCTTGCCTTGCTGAGTTAAGTATCCATTCTTCTAAAAATTGCTCTTCATCTTTAGACCAAATTGTCTGAGTCCCAACTGATCCAGTATGTTAGTTATTTCGTTTATCAGAAAGAGTTTGTCTGGGTATGTAAATTGTTTAGCAGCAGCTGTTATGGACATTCCTGCTTCAATGGCATAAACAGCTTGTTTAATATCTTCTTGAGTATAAGGCTTTGTCTTTTTGGGCTTCATTATGCTAAAAAAAATAGCTAAGTACTTACTTAACTACTGAAGACCCAATTTATTGTTTAGTTAATATTAGTTGACTAAAACTAAACTGAAAGAAGATATAACGAAATTACCGCATAAAAAAGTTGGACCATTTTTAATAAAATACTTACTCTATACGTTTTTATCAATTTTGTTAACAACTACTTAAATTTAAAAACTTTATGACTTAATGAAATTGGTCTGTAAGGCAATTCCGGCAATAGCGCCGAAACTACAAAACTTAGTTCTGGGCTACTTGTAATTTCGGCGTTTACTTTTTTTTGTAAGTATAAAACAAAAAATTAAAATACGACTTAAAACATAAAGTTTAAACCTTTAAAACTAACCCGGGATTAAAATAATATTTGAAACACAATTTTAGAATATAAAAAAATCTATGACATAATGCATGCAACTTTCATTTTTTTAATGTAATTTATAACACGTTAAAAAATAGAAACAGTAATACTTAGAATAAAACTAACAAAAAGAATGACGAATTTACCTCAAGAAAAAAATTAGATACTTTTTTATTAAACTTGATAGTTTTTCAAATTTTTTGTTGGCAATTGAATTTTAAAGAATAAATAATACAAATTGTTCTAGCTGGAAATTTCGGCAGTACCGCTGAAATTATCAATATTTTGTTTTAGGCTGTTGGTAATTTCGGCATTTTTTTTTTTTGTAAGTATAAAACAAAAAGTCAAAATATCACCTAAAACAAAAAGCTTAAACCCTTGAGGTTAACTCGAAGGTAAAACAATATTCAAACCACAGTTTTAGTATAACAAAAATGTATAGAAAAAATGCATGCAACTTTAATTTTTTTTTAGTGAAATGCATAACACGTTAAAGAATAGAAATAGTATTACTTAAAATAAAACTTATAAAAAGTATGACGAAATTACCTCAAGAAAAAAACGTGATATTTTTTATTAAATTTAATAGTTGTTCATATTTTTTGTTAGCAATAGAATTAAACAAACTTTATGTTAATACAAATTGGTCTAGCAGGAAATTTCGGCAGTACTGCTGAAATTACCAACACTTTATTTTAGGCTGTTGGTAATTTCGGCATTCACTTTTTTTTTGTAAGTATAAAACAAAAAACTAAAATACGACTTAAAACACCAAGTCTAAACCTTTGAGGCTAACCTGGAGGAAAAACAATATTTAAAACACAATTTTAATATAAACAAAAAAAAACTTTAATTTTTTTTAATGCAATTCAAAATACGTCAAAAAATAGGAATAGTATTACTTAGAATAAACCTTACAAAAAGTATGACGAAATTACCTCAAAAAAAAGAGATATTTTTTTATTAAGCTCAATTATTGTTTTTTATATTTTTTGCTGACAATTAAACTAAATAAATAAATCCTAATATAAACTGGTGTAGCGGTAAATTTCGGCAATACCGCTGAAATTACCAACACTTTATTTTAGGTTGTTGGTAATTTCGGGGTGCTCTATTTACTGTAAAAACAAAGCCAAAACGTAAAATACGACTCAAAGCATAAAATTCAAACCTTACAGACTATTCTGAACACAAAATTATATTTTCAAAAACAAGTAAAATGCAATAAAAAAGAATTTTAAAAATCCGTACAGATCACTTACCTTATAAGATCGCAGATTCGTCTTCCACAATGTTTAACACACGAGTAAACTATGATTTTTTAGGCCGGCACGTAGGTATTTATTCCAACCTAAATTATTTAATATTGTTGCCAGATGTATAGGGAATGAGTAGAAATGCCTATATTTTAATTTCTTTTATTGTGAACGCTAATAAATTTAATAATTTGAGAAAACCGCCGAAATAACCCTTACCGCCGAAATTACACTCGTTTACCTTAACTGTTTTTGCTGCAGCTACCCAAGAAACGATTTGGCGCTATTGATACTCATTAACTGATTAGTTTATTGGCACGAATATAAACTCAAACGTTTTTTACTCAGAAGTAAATAAAACAAACTTAAAAAATACAAAGACACCTAAAAATGTTGCATTTTCGAAACATATTATACACGGTCTCCAAAAACTCTCCTGCCAAATGAAGACCGGAGACTCCTCAGATAAAAAGACAATTTATTAACCCAATTCACCTAGTCCGAAAATGCTTCCTAGAGGAGGTAGAGTTTTTTCAAGATGGCGTATTATAATTACTTTTTTTTAATACGTCTAGAACGCTTCTAAACTTACGTGCATAGAAATCGGCCCACTTAAAAATTTGGTCATTTTCGATGTCTCATATTTGCTAAACCTGTTGGCCGATTTAAGTGATTTTTTGAACATATTATAGCCTGTTTCTTTAAAAATTCCACTGGAATAATACTGTTGCTAAAGAGGTAAATTTTTATTGTATACCGGGTGTACCAATCAAACTGTGTTTTTTCTTAAAATTCGCACCACCCTGTGAAATATCCTAGCATTTATAAAATACTGAAACTAGAACTTAACTATAGCCTCAGGTTTTCTTAACAATTTGTTTTTTGAATCATTCGTTTATGTTGGATAATAAAAAAGTTAGGTACTTTGACAACTAGACATGTTCTTCATCAATACGCGGTGTTTCTAAATAAGTGCGACAAACTTTAAGGGGTAATTCTGCATGAAAAAATAATTAGAGTTGGCTTTATAAGCGTATGTCCGCAAATATTTCGTTTCCGAGATACGGGATGTTGAATTGTTTCTTACAAACTGACGATTTATTTTATTGCTTTAAAACCGGTTGAGATATGCCAATGAAATTTGGTGGGTTTTAAGTTGTAGTTATTGCGCAATTTCTGACATATAATCAAGAATTTAATATTCACCATTAGCGCGCATACGTGTAATATGACCGATCGTATTAATCGTAATCACGCTAATGGTGAATATTAAATTCTTAATTTTATGTCAAAAGATCCGCTATACCTAGCTCTTAAAACCTATCAAATTTCATTTGCATATCTCAACTGGTTTTAAAGCAATAAATAAATCGTAAGTTTGTAGAAAAAATTCAACATCCCGTATCTCGGAAACGAAACATTTGCGGACATACGTTTATAAAGCCAACTGTAATTATTTTTTCATGCAGAACTACCCCTTAAAGTTGGTCGCACTTATTTAAAAATACCGTGTATTGATGATAAACATGTCTAGTTGTTAAATTACCTAACTTTTTTATTATCAAACATAAACGAATAGTTCAAAAAACAGAATGTTAAGAAAACCAGAAGCTATAGTTGGGTTCTAGTTTCAATATTTTATAAATGCTATAATATTCCACAGGGTGGTGCTAACTTTATGAAAAAAACACAGTTTGATTTGTACACCCGGTATACAATGAAAATTTACCTGTTTAGCAACAATATTATTACAGTGGTATTGCTAAATAATCAAGCTATAAGATGTTCAACAAATCACTTAAATCGCCAACAGTTATAGGAAATATGAGACATCAAAAATGACCAAATTAAGTGGGCCGATTTCTATGCACGTAAGTTTATTTAAAACAGTGAAAACTTGTACGCCTATTTATTTTTCAGAGACAAATCGACTCCATCAATTGCGAATTTCTAAAACCAGTCATAGGCGTCCGTTTTGGGTAGGGCAACGGATATTTTATCGCATAACTTTTTTTTCTTTAACTTTTAAGCATTTTTGATACTGGCATTGAAATTATGATTGATTTTTCATACTGGAATGGAAATACCTCACAATTTAATAATCGTGTCAAAAACAACCGTTGCCGTATTCAAAACGGACGTCTATAACCGGTATAAGAAATTTGCAATTAATAGAATCGATTTACCTCTGTAAGGTAAATAAACGTAAACTAATTACAAGGCACCATCTTCATAGAGCATCTCTAGCTCACTAAGGAAGGATTTTCGGACTAGGTGAACCTCCGGTCTTCGTTTGTCAGGAGCAACAGTTTCTGGACACCTTATATAGTCCTATTTACTTCTGGAATACGCGGTACCTTCAATTTGCCAAATATTTTTATAATTAGACTTGTTATCTAAAGCAGCGTTATCGAGTCTTTGGGGAGCTCATTGCCAGAGATTCGTCATATAGGTAAACTGGGAATACAAATAATATCAAAAGAAAAAATGGGAAAAAATCTGATTAAAAAATTTATGTGATTTACTAAAACTATTATCGAACACTTACGTTAATGAGCATCCAACCACATCGCCAAATTGCACTTACATTGACATTGTAGGGAAATAAAGGCTAATCTTTAGTGAAAGTCGTCTAATTTTAAAGAATAGGTATTTTGATGTTCTAGATGCTCATGGAACCGTAGACTGACTTCCTTCGTCGGCAGTGTTTAACTAAGCAATTTATTTGATTTAGCATTGAAGCTGTAGGTCTTCGTCGCCTTTCATATTTTGCCGCCTGACGCCTTTGCGTATTTGGCGTAATGGGAAATACGACACTGTCTGCAGGAACGAATGAACTATAGATAAAGGGGAACTGAAGGTAAAATCTATTAAAATTATATCGAATAGCCAGGCGTTCAAAGGAGTATTGATGCTCATTATAAGATACTGTCTCCAGTTAGTATATCTGCTAACTCTCCTACGCAATTTGTAACCTCACTTTCACGAAGTGTGGTTTTGACAACACGGGCGAATCCGGGACACCTGATCAACCTTGATAGAGATTGGGTAATCAACCCCAGTAGAAGGCAGGGTCAGGTCAGACAAGGAAGTGAGGCATGATCCTCCGAAAAGGGGGTTATGCTACGGACCAGCGATCCATACAGGGTGTAAAGAATGGGCCATAGTTCAACCTTATATTACTGGGGTTAAAATAGGTCGATTTAAGCTAACTTACATTAGTACAAAAGTTGATAATAACCGAAATACAGGGTGTCAAATTTAAACTTTTATTCTATTTATTTTTGAATATTTCCTGACAGACATGGGACAACAACACGAAATTTGTTAAGTGGTGCTGGTACTGTACACCCTACTAAATTATGTTAAATAAACGTTTCTGGCTACTACCAGAGGCGTACGACGGGGGAACGTGAATGGTTGACCCTTCCCAAATTTTACGCCACTGGCGGAATTTCTAGTTTAGTGCAATTTATTTTTTCTCCAATACTTTCTATGTAAAGAACGTACTCTTCATTCGTAACGATAAAGCCATTAGTTTTCGAGATATTTGAAGCTAAAACGAAGGAGCATAATACTTTAATCAAAATAAGTGTGCCTTTTCATTTTTAACTTCAAACATCTCGAAAAATAATGACTTTATCATTACGAATGAAGAGTATATTATTTGCATAAAAAGTGTTGGAGAATCTAAAAAATATTCTAAAATAGCAGTTACATCAGTGGCTTCAGTGGAAAGGGTCAACCATTCACTTTCCCCTGTCGTACGCATCTGGTATTAACCACAAACGATTATTTAACATAATTTAGTAGGGTGTACAGTACCTACACTTTCTGCCAAGTACCATAAGGATATGTCAAATAGTTTTATAGTACCGGGCACACATAGTTCTTAAAGTTTTAAATAAAGAATAAATTATTAAAATAAAAGAATACTTTAAACTTTAAAATAATTTGACATATCCGTCTGATACTTGACAGAAAGTGTAGGTACTGTACACCCTACTAAATTATGTTAAATAATCATTTCTGGCTACTACCAGAGACGTACCGCCTAAATTCTACGCCACTGATGAAACTGCCATTTTAGCATAATTTTTAGATTATCCAATACTTTCTATGCAAATAATATTCTCTTCATTCGTAACAATAAAGTCATTAGTTTTCGAGATATTTAAAGTTAAAAATGAAAAGGCACACTTATTTTGATTAGTGTATTATGCTCCTTCGTTTTTAGCTTCAAATATCTCGAAAACTAATGGCTTTATCGTTACAAATAAAGCGTATGTTTTTTTACATAGAAAGTATTGGAGAATCAAAAAATTTCACTAAAATAGCAATGCCGCCAGTGGCGTAGAATTTGGGAAGGGTCAACCATTCACGTTCCCCCGTCGTACGCCTCTGGTAGTAGCCAGAAACGTTTGTTTAACATAATTTAGTAGATTGCACAATACCAGCATCACTTACCAAATTTCGTCTTGTTGTCCCATGTCTGTAAGGAAATATTCGAAAATAAATAAAATAAAAGTTTGAATTTGACACCCTGTATTTCGGTTATTATCAACTTTTGTACTAAGGTAAGTTAACTTAAATCGACCTATTTTAAAGTCAGGAATCTAAGGTTAAACTATGGCCTATTTTTTACCAAACACCCTGTATATGTAAAACACTAATATGTACTATGAAACGAATATTATGACCTCAGAATATAACAGGTTATCAAAACAAACGACAAAAGACACGGACAAAAAATATTGTGTTAGGAACAAGAAACGTATTGGGTTGATAACGACCTGAAATTGCCAGAAGAGCGATAAGACAACTCGAAGACCTGAGATATGATACTATGATAGTAACAACTGTTCAGAAAATGAGATGAACAGATGGATGGAACAATCATCAACCCGTACGAGTCCACTGCTGGACGTAGGTCTCCCTCAGCTCCCTCCATCTGTCTCCGTTTTGTACGGCTTGCATCCAGTTACCAATAACATACTTCAGATCGTCGGTTCATCTGGTTGGTGGGCGTCCTCTGCTCCGTAGTGCTTCTTCTCGTGGTTTCCACTCGATAATACGGTTTGTCCATCATTCCATCAGATGTCTGATAATCTGTTGACGTTTCCTGCCAATTCTACTTTAACCCAATTCTAGACGTCTGCTGTTTTTGTTCTACGACGTATTTCTTCGTTTAAGATTGAGTCTCAGGGAGACACCCAACGTCTGGCGCTCCATAGCCCTCTGACTTACGCGAATCTTATTCACGATGGAGCAATACGCATGATAAAACTCATACTAAATTTACAATCAAGATGCAGTAGAAATAAAGAAACCAAGACACGTTAAATGCTACTAGGAGCCTGCCGAATCATAATTTACAATCTATGAACTTTGAAAATCATGATTTGGGATTTACAATGTATATAAATTGTAAATTATGATCCAAGAGTGCTCCTAGTAGCATTTAACCTGTCTTGGTTTGTTTATTTCTACTGCATCTTGATTGTAAATTTAGTATAGTATTATGGTCTGAACAGGAAACGACATGAAAAAGAATGTGGCTTTGTAACACATAAAATGCTGCAATATGAGCTATTATTAAAATAGACACTGAAAGAGTCTGTTTTATAAGATTAAGGGTAAATGGTCCAAATTAACTATATTATCAGTATATGCACCAACTAAAGAACTATCAGAGGATGATAAAATGATATCATTTGATAGAGAGGGAGAGGATGATATCATTTAATATTTATTTATCATGCATATCATATATGAATATTACATTGATGTGATTGATATTTACACCAAATAATATAAGGGGATATAAAAGCAACAGAAGGAACCAAAGAGTATGTAGTACCGATGCGCGGTGGCAGGAAGACATAGTGTACCTACATTACGTTACAAATGACCATCGATCACGCTTGATTGATTTTGCGACAGGCTGCAACATAATCCTCACAAGCATCCAGTTTTCTAGAAAAAGATCCACAAGGCAACATGTAGATGGAAAGGTGGAAGAACGAATATTCAAATAAATTATGTATTGATTGATGGGAAACATTTTAGCAGTATACCTAATAGGCGCAACTATGAGAGAACTATTCCATACTTTTGCATTATACTTAAAGTTGGTACATAATTTTGGTTAACCCTGTAGAAATAAATATTCTAGAAGACCTTTCAAATGAGGTGTCTCGCCGTTTGTATTAAAAAAAACCGTCAATTACGTCATTACGTCAACACTGATCACGTAATGTCCAACACATAATGTAGTTAGATACAGTCGGAAAAATGAAAGAATACCCATGAACGAACATATAAAATACGCTGTATTTTCCTATCACCATGTCACAAAGAAAATTGTCCAGTGCAAGTACATGTGACAATAATTATTACATGTACTTGCGCTGGCCAATTTTTTGTGTGACACGGTGACAGGAAAATACAGCAAGTTTTATATGTTCGTTCATGGGTATTCTTTCATTTTTTCTACTGTATATTATATTGACGTTATATAGGTAGATATATAATATAAAGACTTGTTTAGGGGGGGGTTACATCTACTTAAAGGTCACTGGGGGGTATGGAATAATAATGGTGTTATTATACTGGCGTATACAGCACAAATTACATCCAAAGGGGGGGTTATAAACCCCAAAACCACCCCCTGGTTACGCCTATGCCATATTCGTGCGATATTGCACAAAACAGAAAGGTAGGGTGGGCATAAAAGTGACTAGCATCTTAATATAGAAATGAAATGTTGATTGGTACAAAGAGATAATGTTTTTTTATTATGAACATGTATAAAGACTATGTAGCAAATGATAAATAAAATAATTAACTGAATTAATCGAAACACATTTTTGTAAAACGTGAAAATCTCCAAAATATGAAGAGGTGGCGGTTAGGCCTTTGATCTTTTCTTTTAATTCTAAAAACGGATAGGTTAAGGTTAAACCATTACTATTATAAACTAGAAAATCAATTAACGAACTTATTATTCGGTCCCAAACTTAATGGAATAAAACAAAGCAAAACAAATTATTTTTAAATACTACTGGACACTGTACCTAATGAATAAAATACTAGAAAATTATGCAGTTTAGTAACTTTTTTAATTTTATCTTAATAAAATTTATAATAAAAAATACTTCAATAACGATTATGTCTAAAATAAAAGTTTTCATTAATTTTATGATTATTTTCTCTTAATCTGTAATGAGGATCTAGTCAAAAAATGGTGTTAAAGACAGAGGAAATTTTTAATTTTTTAAAGTTACTCCTTATTCAAAAAAGATAACAAAATTTCAGATTTTAATAATTTTGATCTCAAAAATGATCGCACAATCAGTTTGAAGAATCTTTAAGCTCAATATAAAATACATGAATTTTAATAATATTGGTGGCGTACATCTGTTTTCAATATCCGTGTATGGTATCATAATATAATATCTGGTTTATTAAATTAATAAAACTATATTTTACTGAAAAAACAATACCTTAATAATATAATATGTGTATAATATGTATAATACAAAATTAGATGTTATTCGAATAAAAAAATTCTGTACTAGGTAATACTATTAGGGGAGCGCAATTAGAACGAAAACATGCATTGTTTCGGAAAAATTCAAACAAGCTTATATTTTCTAAAACTTTTTTTGTTAGTTTATATACATGTTAAAGTAAAAAGTTCTTTTCGCAGATTTGGCCGCTAATTGTTTATTAATTGTTTAAACAATGACAATTGTTTTATATAAAAAATTTAAAAATATCGTTAAATTCATCATTTTACTTTAATCAAATATGTTTCTATTTTGTTTTTGATTATGCTGAATCCAAATAAGGCATTGCAATTTGCAAATTCTTATACAGAAGCTCTTATCTAGTGTGTCTGCGTAGCTAGGAACCACATTGAAAACTTTTTTATTATCAATTTTACGAAAAAAAGTTCTTAATAAATACTCTGGATAGTCAAAAATCTAAACCTGAACCATCAGATATCAAATTTTATCAATTTTATACGAGTTATGTCAAAAATATGAATTTCGTTAAATAGTAAAGTACCTTTATATTCCAGAATATCAAAAAATGCTATTATGAAAAGTTGTTTGAAATTAGAAACTATGTCAAAATATACAATTACATCATTCTAATCGAAAAAAAAAATTCAATTTTTTCTCAAATTACGGACACTCATCATTTTATTACAATTATGATAACTATTTTATTATCATTTTTACGGAAAAAAGTTATTCTTCATGAAATGCTCTCCCTGGTACAAAATCTAAGATACAACCATCAGATATCAAACTTTTTTATTATTATTCACAATATTTTAATTAGAAAGATGTAATTGAACACTAAAACAAATTTTTTAATTCCAAACAACTTTTCTTAATATCAATTTTCGATATTGTGAGATGTAAAGGTACCTACTTTACTCTTGAGTGAAATTCATATTTTTTGACATACCTCGTATAACATTAATTAAATTTGATATTTGATGATTGCATCTTAGATTATACATGGTGTTTGGTAAAGAATCGGCCATAGCTTAACCTCAGGTCCCTGAGGTTAAAATAGGCCGATTTAAGCAAAGTTACCTTAGTACAAAGTTTATAATAACCGAGATACAGGGTGTCAAAGTTTTCCTTTTTTTATTTATTATTGAATATTTATTTTATAATTGTTTATTTTAATAAGTTACAGGGGTGAACATAAAAAGGAAAATTGAGTGTTGTTATTAATTGCAAATATTTCATTCAAAACAAATTTTTATTTATTATCAGAGACTTTCGGCCATCGGTAATAACGCAATCTTTCATTTTGCGTTTAAATTTTCGAAAATACTTATAATTTTTCCCAGGATTCGAAAAAAATAAATATCTACATTTAAAAGTTTTAAATTAAAACACGTTGAAAATTTTGACTTTTATGTGGCACTTATTGTATTATTAATTTTCTTATTTTAATTGGCAATTAACATGTCTATCTCGACAAAAAAGTATATCAACAAAACAAATTAGTATTCAAACTCTTTCAAACTAGTTTGACAAAGAGTTTGAATTTTTAAACCTGTACGATTGACCAGTTTGACTTGACTTGAAATATTTATCAGAAGGATTGACTTGAGTTTGACTTGAAATTAAGTCAAACTCAAGTCAAGTTCCAACATTCAAGTCAAACTTGTGCAACTCTAGTACTCACTATTCTAGCGACATAAAAACGTGCATTATGACGAATCTATCATATCCAATATGGCTGGAAAATGGCTAAACATGATCTTCTATAATGTTTTTAATGTAACTGTCAACTACCATTCATCCAATCATCTTCACAAGTTCGATATGTCCTTTCCAAGAAATACCACTCCATAGCACTATGCTGCCTCCACCAAAACTAACATCTAACTTTGTATGAGAACTGACATACCGTTCGCCAAATCTTCTGTAGACAAAGATTTGTCAATCTCGCTTTCATATGGTTAGTGGTATGGCAGATGTAATCTCATACAGAGCGTTAATTTTGGTGGTGGCGGCATAGTGCTATGGAGTGATATTTCATGACATGTACATTAAAAACATTATAGATCATGTTTAGGCATTTGCCAGCCTGGGCCTCGATTTTTGACCATTCGCTTCGTTATCGAACGTAATCGTTTCGTATCTTTTAGTGTACGAAGCGAATACGTTCGATAACGAAGCGAAGGGTTAAAAATCGAGCCCCGTTGCATATGATAGATTCGTTCTAATGCACGATAATGCCCGTCTTCACGTCGCTAGAATAGTAAATACTTACCTTGATGAGGTTCCATTTAAAAATTATTTGGCTCTCATATAGTTAATATCAGATTTAAAAATTCAAAAAGTGTGTAGAGTGAGTAATAGAGAAATTGAAGTAATTGAAAAATTAAATGAGCGCTGAAAGACTAAAATTTTTTATTTCATTAGTAGTTCCAAAATTAGTAGTTCCTTCCTCGACACCTAATGGTAAAAGAGGCAACCGATTATGTATGTATGTATGTATGTAGTAGTTCCAAAATGACACAAAATCTAGGCATCGGATAAAAAAGTTTATGTGAAGAAAGTGTATTTTTTTATTCTTCTTAATGGCTGTACAGGCTTGTTTTTTTAATATTGTGTTTAATTACAGAGTAATTTCCACATATTAATAGATTTTTCAAATTGGGCTCTGTACCACCATTCTTTATTATATTACGAATACGTGTGTCACATATCTCGAAAAAATATTCAAAATTACAGCCGCAATCTTGGAACGCGTAAATATAGGTATTTTACGTAAGTTTTACAGAAAAAAAGTTTTGATCACTTTGTATAAACATTTTTTTAGCTGGTAACTTTCGGTTTTTGTATTACATTTTTGTTATGTTTTTTAATTTACTTAAAAAGAAGTAGTTCATTTTATTTCTAAAGTAAAATAATTTAGTGCATTTTAAAGACTACATCCTAAGCTTTAAAAAAGCACTTATAAAACTGTAATAGATCTGTTTAAACTTGAGTAATACCGTCTTAAAGTGGTGGTAATTCTATAAAACTACGAAGATGTCAAAATTTACATTTTTTGAGACGTCATATCATTTGAATTAAATTTTTGAGATTTTTTTGAATGAAACATCATTTAGTAAGATGCTTGAAAGGTAAATTGTGCAAAATTGAGAGTTTTATAAGAAAAATTGTATTAGTTACACATTTTTAAATCATTTTTACAAATTTTTCAATGGTCAAGCAGTTTTTTTCTAAAATTTATATTTTCGGAATTATTTAAAAAATCATCTAATTTCGTAGTTCAGTTGTTTAATAAAAAATGAAGCACCCACTTCTCGAGTATAACTTTTTGATATGTTGTTTACTAAATATTTCTTAATGAAATTTCAAAAAGTCCTATTTTTCCCGAAGTGAAAATCTATATGCACTCAGGCACTCTCCTATATTACCGTTATGTTAGGTTTAAAGTTCAATACGAGTAGACGCTTAACTAGCCAACTCTATTGTGTACAGGGTGTTTGGTAAAGAATCAGCCATAGCTTAATCTTAGATAGGTTAAAGTCTCTCCTAGAGACTGTAATTTTTCCTTGCCGCTGGTGGGAGGGCTGAGTAATTGGTCTTGGTCCCTTATTTTGTGAGGGGAGCACGACCAGTGAAACCAAACACAGTCTCAGCGTCCAGTGCCTGTGCACCGGGTCAGCGCCGGACACCGCCACTGGACGCTAAAAGGCGGAGCAACTGAGGCGAACAGTTGCTGCGCCTTCGCCTTCAGCTAACTTTACAAGCACCTTTCCCCGTTCCCACGGCCACCCTAAACCCAAATCATGTCGCCCACCCCTACAAGAACCCCCTTTTCTCTCATCACCTGTAAGGGAAACCCTCTCCTTCTGAGGGTGGCCGATCACCCCCCCCCCCCCCCCGTCCCCCTAGAGGAGTAAACCTCAAGAAAAAATCCCCAATACTACGGTGGAAGGCATCGTGCCAAAGGTATGCGAGATGCGAGGGTCAGAGCATCGCGAACGATCCCTTCGGGATACCTGGCGACCTCCCGAAGTATTTAGCCTTGGCGCGGCAAGGGCGCACTGTCGCGTCCGACGTAAAGGACGTCCCTACTCGTGGGATCTATATGGATAAAAGAAAGAATAAAGAATGGAAAGAAGAAAACGAAGACGACCACAGGCAACGGAACCAGGACGACGATAAGACTCAGTTAGATATGTATGAAGACAAACAGGAAACACAAGACCAAAGGGAACAAAGAGAACAGAGGGAATTCGAGGAAGAACTCCTGAAAAAAAGCAAGGAAAACAGAATTTCGCTGAATAGCTCATCGGGACCAGCGAAGCACTCGACATTAATACTCGAGGACAAAGAAGAACCAGAACAGGAACAAGAAGAACGGGAAGTAGAATTATGGGCGGACAGCGTGCTGAAAGACCCACTCTTCGGAGATGACGACTATCCGCCATCGAAGAAGAGGAAGGCGGACAGCCCGGAGCTGGAAACCAGAAACAAGAAGGGCAAGAGGGAGGTACTAGACGAGACGGACGGGGAAAGAGACCTCAGGATGTTAAGAAAAGCCCTGGAAATATTGTCCAGGACAGGGCCGGTCGAGGGTACACTGAAGCACAAGGTGGTGAATTTGCTAGTGGAGGTATATAAGGGGAATAAATCGAGTCTGAATCTAAGGAGCCGGAATACATCTACGGCTACGGACACGGAACTCGATAACACCCAGGAAGTGAAGACAAAGCCGAAAACAGCGGAAATGGGAACACAGACCGATGCATGGCATGGACCCTCCGGGGCGGTTAAGGTGGCGAGCCTCGAAGGAGTAAAGACCTTCGAGGATTTCCAGAGGCACGCCCGCCTTGACTGGCCGGAAAAGATATTCAAAAAAGCAGTGGTAGAGGTCGGTAACCCCGTGGAGGCCAGGGTAAACGTGAAAATAGTAGTGACGGAGCCAAATGATCCAGGGATGAACTTCTCAGTCCAAAGGCTCTATAGAGACAGATACCCCAATCTGATAACGATGAAGGGGGAGTATGAGGACCTCGAGATGACCTACACAGTCAGGGAGAATGGTGCGAGAGTCACCGCCAGTGAAACGATTATAAAGACTAAAAGCCATACCCCAGAACAGCTATGGGACGCCCTGTCTAGCGTGAGGGATGAGCTTAATGAAGAGGACTCGGTGGCTCTCCACCATACAAGCTACATGCCAGCAGAGGAGATGAGGAAGATGGCAGAAGCCGTCTTCCACAACTCAAAGACAAGCAAGGTCAAGGTATATACGACAGCCACCCGTAGGGAAAGACCGACCTACGGGTTCATCGTGAAAAAAAAGGACGCCACGTATGCCCAACTCCTAGAAGGAGTTAAAAAGGCGGTCGGGGGCACTGAGGCCAGGGGGGCTATACAAAGCCTCCGAAGCACTAAGGACGGAGGGTTACTGATAACCCTGGACAAAGATCAGACTGCAGCATCTGCACTGAAAGACGCCATAACTCAGAGGGAGAGCGGGCTCACCGCTAAATTGGTGGGCTCGGAAAGACAGGCGGTCATACACGTCAGGGGTATGACCGCAAATACAGCGGAACGACAAATTCAAGAGGCTGTACGCAGGGAGGTCGGAGCATGGGAGCCATGCTTCGAAATAAAACAGATTCGTCCTATGCGTGGGGATACCAAAGCCGCGACATTGGTACTTAGCTCCTCGGCCGCCAAGAAGCTCCTGGATGCAGGATACATTAAAATTGGACTGGCTAGGTGTGAGGTTGAGAAGCGGCATATAGTCAAGAGGTGCCAGAGGTGCTGGAGTTTCACCCATGATATCAATAAGTGCAAAGGACCAGACCGCACGGGGCACTGCCTTAAATGCGGCAAACCAGGCCATAACATGGACGGGTGCGAGGGGGAGGAGCACTGTGTGCTGTGCGACGAGCCGCATAGACACGGTAGCGGCAGATGCGCCGCATTCAGAGAAGCCCTACAAAGGGCGAGAGCGGCGGATCGGGGCACGGTGCCCGGGGCTCCTTCGCCGCGTTTCCCCCCAATACACAGTAAGGAGCAGTCAAGACCCAGCGCCCAGGTCCCCTCAACCTCAACACCTAAACACGGGGACGGGGACACCGACCAACCGCTGAAGGACGACGAGGAGAACAATATGGATGCAACAAACATGGTCCTGGAAGAAAGCCGGAGGGAAGCGCCCTGCGACTCTGCCCCTCCAGACCCCTAGGTGCTCTCGGTTGGGTAGCTCATACGTAAATTGTAATTTAATTAATATAACATCAAATGAGTAAAAAGAGTTTGAGAGTGTTACAGATTAACGTCGGACGGGCCAAGGCGGCCCACGATTTGGTCCATGCGAAGGCCCTGGACATCGGGGCGGATCTGATAATAGTGCCTGAGCCAAACAAAAATATAGCAGGGAGGTTTGGCTGGATATCGGATACGCGTTTCGATGTCGCTATCCATCTTGTCAACAGAAACTTAAGAATCGAAAAAATTACGAGGAAGGAGGGTGTAGTAAAAATCAACCTTGTTGATGTGGCTATTATAGCCTGCTACATCTCTCCAAACGTCAACATGACGGTGTATCTTGACAAGATGGAGGGCATCACGAATATGGCCCTGGCGGAGAAAAACTTCATCATTGCGGGCGACATTAACGCAAAATCCGTCCTATGGGGATCCCCGAGGAACGATAGTAGAGGAGAGGTATGGAGTGAGTGGATCTCCTCTCTCAATGTAATGGTCGTAAATAACGGCAAGCACACCTTTGAGAGGGGCGACTCACGCACCCATATCGACGTAACACTGGTGAATGACAAGTATTCCAGTAAAGTCACTAAGTGGGATGTGATGGATGAGAATCTATTCACATTCCATAAATACATCTCCTACGAGATCGGTACCGCGGGGACCACCGGTAGCGGCAGAAAGGTTATGGCATTCAATAGGCCGGCCTTTAGGGAGAGGTTGGATGGCTTCTGCGAGGGGGCCACCGACTTCCCTGGCCTTAGAAATGCCATAATACGCGCGCACAGGGAGAGCACGAATAGCAATTTGGTATCGTATACGGTACCGTATTGGTGGAACGATGACGTTCAGAATGCCCGCGCCCGGTGCCTCAGACTGAGGCGCATCGCACAGAGGGTAAGAACGCCTATGGCGAGAGAAGAATACAAAAACGCAAAGAAGGACCTTAATAAGGTCATAAGGAGGTCCAAGCGTACGTGTTGGACCAATCTGTGCGATGCGCTTGAGGAAGATGTATGGGGTGAGGCCTACAGGTTAGTGGTTAGAACCTTGAGAGTTGAAACCCCATACAGACTTACTGGGGGCAGGAGGCGGGACATCGCGGGCGTCCTCTTCCCCAGGAGGCCAGAGATGCTGTTCGAGCCCACCATGTGTGAGCTCCCGGAAGCCGTTACTCCCATGGAACTCTCCAGGGCGGTAGACGCGATAAAGACAGGGAGGTCGCCGGGACCTGATCGGGTGCCGCCGGAGGCCGTTAAGATCGCGGCTGCAGCGCAACCAGAATTGTTTAGATCAGTGCTGTCCCGGCTTCTTGTGTCCCAGGCTTTTCCTGACGACCTGAAACGGGCACGCCTCACGTTGATACCCAAACCGGGTAAGAACCCGGAAGAGGCCAGCTCCTACCGACCCATCTGCCTCCTAGATTGCCTAGGCAAACTATATGAAAATATAGTTAAGAACCGCTTGGAAGCGGGATTAGATGCCGCAAACGCCATCTCCGATAGGCAATACGGCTTTAGGAAGGCTAGATCGGCGGTGGACGCTGTCAGGTACGTCACGAGGAGCGTGAAGGACTGCAGAAAGAAGTGGGCAGTGCTGGTCATGTTTGACGTTAAGAACGCCTTTAACATTGCGGGATGGGGGCACATCATCAATACGATGGAGGCCCTCAGACTGCCTACTTATCTCATAAATATAATTAAGAGCTATCTGACCGAGAGACATTTAACGATAAACAAGGGTGAAAACGCGAAACTCTCGGCGGGCGTCCCCCAGGGGTCGGTCCTCGGACCGACCCTATGGAATATTCTATACGACGGCGTGTTACGCATTAACTTCGGGCGCATGTGCAACGCGGTCGCGTACGCCGACGATCTCGCGATCCTTATCACCTACGATTCCTACTGGGAGGTGGTGCATAAGGCTGAAAGGTGTTTTCGCCGCGTGAACGCCTGGATGTCGGGAAAGGACCTGGAACTTGCAAGCGCAAAGACAGAGGTGGTGATCCTCAAGGCACCGAGAGCCGGGCCTGACCTGGTTTTCCGCTTCGGAGCCAGCGAGGTGAAACCGTCCTCTTGCGCTAGATACCTGGGCATAGACCTCGAACGGGGACTGGGGTTCTCCAAGCACCTCGCAAGGGTGGTAGAGAAGGCCGAGGCGCAAACCGCAGCCCTCCGAAGATTAACACCAAACATCGGAGGGCCTGGTAGCGCTAAACGGAGACTGTACCTACATACAGTACAGTCTACCCTTCTCTACGGGGCCCCGGTCTGGATCGAGGCTCTAAGGCACAAAAAGTATAGGGATGTCTTGATTAAAGCGCAGAGGAAGCCTCTGTTAAACGTATGCAGTGCATATCGTACTGCATCAACCACGGCCCTACAGGTCATCGCGGGTGCCCCTCCCATACACCTGCTTGCCAGAGAGCGAACAACACTCTATGAGTCAGGAAACGGCCATCTACCGGCGGTCAGAGCGGTCGCTAGGGAACGGCTCTTGGCCGACTGGCAAGCGGAGTGGGAGGCAGAGACAACCAAGGCACAGTGGACCAAGAGATTGGTCCCGAACATAGGGGCGTGGTACGCTTGTAAGTTCCGAAGAACGAACTACTATTTTACGCAGTTCCTAACGGGACACGGTTCTTTCCGGGCGTTCACGCACGGCATCGGTAAGTCAAACGATGACCTGTGCCTGGCCTGCCACGTGAGGGAGGACGCGGAACACTGCGTGTTCCGGTGTGGCGTGTTCGCTCGCGGGCAGGACAGGCTCAGGAATCGTTTCGGGGTCGTCGGCCCCGATAATATTATTAACCTAGCATTGGGCAACAGGGGAGATTTTGAATTCATTATTGATGTAATAACAGGCATAATAAAAGAGAGAGCAGCGCGTGAACGGGCAGAGCAGGGCGGATAAAAAAAATATATATTGTTATATTTCTATTTGATATGAAAATTAAATTGTGATAATTATAAACAGAATTCAATTTAATATAAAATATTTTCAATTTTCTCAACCACGGGCATATAAATTTAGAACAACCTGTATACAACAAATTGTTATATTTAATTTTAAGAAGTGATTAAATAAGACTCAAGTGAAATCGTTAATAGGTCATTATCGTTTGTTCGCGGAAGGATCGGTCATTAGCCGATGCTAAATAAGACTAAGTGGAAATAGAGAATAGGTCATTAAAATTTGTATATAGTAGAAAGTAATTTTAGAATGGGAATTAACTATTTTCTTTGAAATCCATTAAGCATATTTAGAAAGTTTAAAAATTGGTTTTGAGGAATACTGCGAATGAGAGTTGGTGGTGGAATTTTGATTTGTGAATCTGGAAGGGATATTTAGAAAGTAGGGGAATGAATGACAAATAGAGAGCAGAATGTTTTGAGCTGTCGAGAAGTGAAGTCGAGTAGTAGACGGTAGTGTACGGAGAGTGAGAAAGCCGGTGTAGTTCCGTGAGTGTGGAGTATTTATCGTAGAACGAGAGGTAGGCCAGGTTGAGAGTAAAAGAACCTCCTTGAGCCAAGAGTTCCCGGTAGCTGATTGCAGTTTCGAAAAAGGTAGAACACAGCATCACGACAGAAGCAGGAAACGAGAGCTATATGAGTGAGTTTCAGAGGAGAACATTACTGGAAGCCAGGACGAGGTTTTGATTGCAGCCAAGGATAGCAGGAAACGGGTCTTGTGTGAAGACATTCTCAGTGCACCAGAAAAAGGTCAGTCTCATTTGTTTGACATGAATGTATGGGTTTTTCGTAGTAAATACCACATTTAAATTTGAAGAAACATAATCAATAATATCAGAAAAGCTTCATCAAACTTAAATAGAATTGTTGCGGATAAATCATAATAGTTAAATGTTAATAAAAACTTTCAAATTGGAAATCAAAAGGAAATAAGATTCCCATGTGTCAATGTTATGTTTAAGAATAATAAGATATAGCAAATATTAAGCAGTGATTGCCATTTAAATAAAATAAACAATATTTTGATTACAATTGTAACCCATATGTGTTATTATTTTACTCTTTTCTTTCCTATCCCGATTAGGAACCATTAAGAAATACTTAGAAGCCACGTATGTAAGTAATTAATTTTATAAAAAGCCCTGAGATTGAAAACATATTGATATATGATCTGGTAAATTAATTAGATTATTATTAAAGCATTGATTAAATTAAATGACATATAAAATTATTATCTCATATCAATAATCAAGATCACATCAACTGTCGTCCAACGTGGAGGGCATTGTAAAGTATTTCTAGTGGCAAATTTGAAGGATAGAAAGAGTAAAGCCGGTATTTGAAAATTTATATGCCTGTGGTAAAAAGTGAGATACTTACATTTGATAACATAAAATTTTAGATCTCTTTAGGTACAAATTTTACATAACTGATTTAATATTTTATTTTTACGATATTACATTTGATATATTTATTGACAATTTATAATATTTGGGTGAGAAAAAGTCGTCTTGGTAACATACTAGTAAAATTTCATATTTGGCGGGGACAGTACTTCTTGAAAACAAATGTCTGTGACAAGAAGCCAAAGCAAAGACAACAAAAAACAAAAAGAACATTCAAATCAAGAGAATAATTCCGACCAAGAAGATATTTTAGACACGACAATCATGGCATCAGAACAGCAAGAATTATCAGGAATAGATAAATTATTACAAATGATGCAACTCCAGTCACAAAGAATAGAACAGAAAATGGATGAAACACAACAAAAAATGGATAAAAATCAGGAGGAAACAAAACAAGCAATGGAGAAAAATCAGGAAGAAACATCAAAGAAAATGGATAAAGTGGATCAAAAAATGAATAGAAACACCACACTCGCAAATCAAGAAAACAGAAATAATGGTAGACAAAATGAACAGGGATATCGAGAAAACCGAAACAGATCCGACAGACCAAGAGAAAATAGAAGAGAAGTAAATAATACCCAGACAGATGAATATGACGGAGAGAGACATTATGACGAAAATATAAACTACGATGAGCAACCGGCGTTTTTTCACGACGGCGCTCACTAAAAACCAAAAATCAAACAGGAATCTTTTGTAACCCCAAGGAGTTTATTAAATTGGCAAGAAACAACGAAAAGAAAAATGGAGTTAATTTAAAATTTGTGGATGGATTTATCAACGAGAAACCAATTAAAATTATGATAGACACTGGATCTGAAATAACATTGGTCAACAGAAAACTAATAGAAGAAGTTAACTTAACAAATTTAATTTACAAAATACCTAGGGTAAATTTAGTGGGCGCAAACAAACGGACATTGGCAACTATAAATGAAGGCATACGAGTAATGGTACGACTGGGTAAGAAGATGTATGCACTACAATGTGTAATAATGCCAAACATGTCACATGACATGATAGTAGGAGTTGACGAATTGGCAGAAAAACATGTAGTGATAGATTTTAAAAATAATACGATGAATCTAACAGAAGAAAAAGAAGAAGAACAGAACAAGGAACAGGAGAAACAAAATACGGACAAATCAGGTAAAGAACAAACAGTGGAAATGAATTTGGCAACGAAGCAAGGACAAAGAAGAAAAGGGAGAAAAAGTCAGAAAAAGACAAAAGAAAATGAAACCTGTGGCTCCTCAAAAGAAGAGTTGAGCCCAGAAGAAGAAAAATTGAGAGTATCAAAAGCAAAAGAAAACTGGGATTCCTCAAAAGAAGAGATGAGCTCAGGAGAAGAAGAAATAAAGCTAACAAATGAAAGCGAAAAAGATATGATCGAAACAGTGGCATTTGAAGAGGAGGCATATGAAAACGAGGATGCAGAATACACGGTAAAAGTATGTGAAAAATCTGAGGAAAAAGACAGAAGATTGATATGGGAAAAAGGGAAAGACAACATAATAGCCGACACTCTAACACAGGATGAGGACACTGAAAATAAGGAAACAATTACTCTACAGGTGGGACTAATTAGAGTAATACAAGAAGAAGGGGTATAAGACGTAGATTAAAGTAAGGAAATATACAGGGAGTTGGTTTTGCCTCGAGAAAATTTATTTAAAAATGCAGATAAATTTTATCGAATACAAGGCGGGGATTTGTTATATTTCTATTTGATATGAAAATTAAATTGTGATAATTATAAACAGAATTCAATTTAATATAAAATATTTTCAATTTTCTCAACCACGGGCATATAAATTTAGAACAACCTGTATACAACAAATTGTTATATTTAATTTTAAGAAGTGATTAAATAAGACTCAAGTGAAATCGTTAATAGGTCATTATCGTTTGTTCGCGGAAGGATCGGTCATTAGCCGATGCTAAATAAGACTAAGTGGAAATAGAGAATAGGTCATTAAAATTTGTATATAGTAGAAAGTAATTTTAGAATGGGAATTAACTATTTTCTTTGAAATCCATTAAGCATATTTAGAAAGTTTAAAAATTGGTTTTGAGGAATACTGCGAATGAGAGTTGGTGGTGGAATTTTGATTTGTGAATCTGGAAGGGATATTTAGAAAGTAGGGGAATGAATGACAAATAGAGAGCAGAATGTTTTGAGCTGTCGAGAAGTGAAGTCGAGTAGTAGACGGTAGTGTACGGAGAGTGAGAAAGCCGGTGTAGTTCCGTGAGTGTGGAGTATCTATCGTAGAACGAGAGGTAGGCCAGGTTGAGAGTAAAAGAACCTCCTTGAGCCAAGAGTTCCCGGTAGCTGATTGCAGTTTCGAAAAAGGTAGAACACAGCATCACGACAGAAGCAGGAAACGAGAGCTATATGAGTGAGTTTCAGAGGAGAACATTACTGGAAGCCAGGACGAGGTTTTGATTGCAGCCAAGGATAGCAGGAAACGGGTCTTGTGTGAAGACATTCTCAGTGCACCAGAAAAAGGTCAGTCTCATTTGTTTGACATGAATGTATGGGTTTTTCGTAGTAAATACCACATTTAAATTTGAAGAAACATAATCAATAATATCAGAAAAGCTTCATCAAACTTAAATAGAATTGTTGCTGATAAATCATAATAGTTAAATGTTAATAAAAACTTTCAAATTGGAAATCAAAAGGAAATAAGATTCCCATGTGTCAATGTTATGTTTAAGAATAATAAGATATAGCAAATATTAAGCAGTGATTGCCATTTAAATAAAATAAACAATATTTTGATTACAATTGTAACCCATATGTGTTATTATTTTACTCTTTTCTTTCCTATCCCGATTAGGAACCATTAAGAAATACTTAGAAGCCACGTATGTAAGTAATTAATTTTATAAAAAGCCCTGAGATTGAAAACATATTGATATATGATCTGGTAAATTAATTAGATTATTATTAAAGCATTGATTAAATTAAATGACATATAAAATTATTATCTCATATCAATAATCAAGATCACATCAATATATATATATGTATATGTATATATATGTGTATATAAATAAATAATAATTCTACGTTTGGGTGGTACATTAGGTATATATATATATGTATATATACGTAGGTTGGTAAGTAAAGTGGTGGTAAAGATAAAGGTAGGAAATGACATCAACTCTTTTGAATGGAATTGAATTTGAATTAGGTATAACTAGGTATGCAGGTAAGCAAGCACAAATGTAAGGGGAAAAAAAAACAAAAAAAAAAAGGAAAAAAAAAACAAAAGAGGCGACCCTCTCGTCTAGGGCCGCCCCCAGTCCTATGAATTGTCCCAATCGTCTTTTTCGATCCCAAATAGGGATCAAGTACCTCAATTACGGCCCTATCGTTCCCGATAGGAGTCTAGGAAACCCCTCCTTGTAGGGACAGACACTCCAACTCTCCCCCCTACCGTTTCTAGGTAGGGGGGAGGATATAGGCCATGTTCAAGAACACTTTACTACAGACAGCGCGGAATGTCCCCATGTATCGTTCTCTACAGAACACGTCCAGGGACATTCCGGGTCGGAAGAAGGGGTGGTTTTAGTTGGTAGGCGGCTGGTTATGGGGTGCACGCGGGATGCATTGACCACACGTGGTTGGCGTATCCTAGCGTGTTCTCCTCTCCTGTCCGAGTCCAACAGTACTAGGGACACCTTCCCTAGTCTGCTAAGAGCGTTCCCCTCAATCCAAAAAAAAAAAAAAGATAGGTTAAAGTAGGTCGATTTAAGCTAACTTCCTTTAGTATGAAAGTTGATAACAACCGAAATACAGGGTGTCAAAGTTAAACTTTTATGTTATTTATTCTTGAATATTCCCTAACAGTCATAGGATAATAACACGAAATTTGGTAAGCGGGGGTTTTTTGGGACGAGAGATCTAAATTCGCCACCAAAAATTATGTATAACCCAGAGGGGGCCACATACGCCTTTCAGCGCTCATTTAATTTTTCAATTACTTCAATTTTTCTATTACTCACTCTACACAATTTTTGAATCTTTAAATCTGATATTAACTATATGAGAGCCAAATAATTTTTAAATGAAACCTCATCAAGGTAAGTATTTACTATTCTAGCGACGTGAAGACGGGCATTATCGTACATTAGAACAATTCTATCATATACAATGGGGCTCGATTTTTAACCCTTCGCTTCGTTAGCAAACGTATTCGCTTCGTACACTAAAAGATACGAAACGAATACGTTCGATAACGAAGCGAATGGTCAAAAATCGAGGTCCAGGCTGGCAAATGCCTAAACATGATCTTCTATAATGTTTTTAATGTACATGCCATGAAATATCACTCCATAGCACTATGCCGCCACCACCAAAATTAACGCTCTGTATGAGATTACATCTGCCATACCACTAACCATATGAAAGCGAGATTGACAAATCTTTGTCTACAGAAGATTTGGCGAACGGTATGTCAGTTGTAACCTCATACAGAGTTAGATGTTAGTTTTGGTGGAGGCAGCATAGTGCTATGGAGTGGTATTTCTTGGAAAGGACATATCGAACTTGTGAAGATGATTGGATGAATGGTAGTTAACAGTTACATTAAAAACATTATATAAGATCATGTTTAGCCATTTGCCAGCCATATTGGATATGATAGATTCGTCATAATGCACGTTTTTATGTCGCTAGAATAGTGAGTACTAGAGTTGCACAAGTTTGACTTGAATGTTGGAACTTGACTTGAGTTTGACTTAATTTCAAGTCAAACTCAAGTCAATCCTTCTGATAAATATTTCAAGTCAAGTCAAACTGGTCAATCGTACAGGTTTAAAAAATCAAACTCTTTGTCAAACTAGTTTGAAAGAGTTTGAATAATAATTTGTTTTGTAGGTATACTTTTTGGTCGAGATAGACATGTTAGTTGACAATTAAGATAAGAAAATTAATAATACAATAAGTGCCACATAAAAGTCAAAATTTTCAACGTGTTTTAATTTAAAACTTTTAAATGTAAATATTTATTTTTTTCGAATCCTGGGAAAAATAATAAGTATTTTCGAAAATTTAAACGCAAAATGAAAGATTGCGTTATTACCGAGGGCCGAAAGTCTCTTAGAATAAATAAAAAGTTTGTTTGGAATGAAATATTTGCAATTAATAACAACACTCAATTTTCCTTTTTATGTTCACCCCTGTAACTTATTAAAATAAACATTATAGAAGTTTTCAGGAATGTTCGTCATCCAAAAGATAATGTAATCTTTGATGCTGCGTTTAAATTTTTTTTAAATGCTTATTAGTTTTCTCAGGATTTGAAAAAAATTATATATATATATATATATATATATATATATATATATATATATATATATATATATATATATATATATATATACAATAGCACTAAAGGCCTTAGAGGCCCATGGCTTGAAAAGTTTGTTTTTTTCTTTCTTCATTTTCACGTTTCTTTATGTGCTGAGCTCTTCTCTGGCTTGATATGTGATTTTCCTCCATTCCTTCCTGTCACTCATTTTTCTTTTTTGGCCCTCTAGCCCCATTCTTTCCAAATCTTTTTCGACGTCTTGCTTCCATCTATTTTTCGGCCTTCCTCTTCTCTTTCTTGAAGTTATAGTGTAGTTTAGTACCTTTTTTGGAGTCCTCGTGTTTGGCATCCTTTCAATGTGACCTCGCCATCTAAGTCTCTGAGCCTTTATCACTCCTATTATATTAGGTTGGTTGTATAATTGCTTTAACTCATCATTTGATCTTCTTATCCATAAACCGTCCCTTATTTTTCCTCCATATATCTTCCTTAGTATTTTCCTTTCCCAGATCTCCAGTAAATTTTGTTCATTTTTTGTCATTGTCCATATCTCACTGCAGTATGTTACTATTGGCTGTATAGTTGTTTTGTATAGCTGTACTTTTGCCCTTCTTGATAGAGACTTGCTTTTCAACATTACATTAAGCGCATGTACACTTCTATTGCCTGCCATTATTCTAGCTTGTATTTCTTCTTTAATGATAGGTTTACGTGATATTATTGCCCCTAGGTATGTAAATCTTTCTACCATTTCGAATTCGTATGATGTTCCTTCGTCTACTTCTACTTTAAACTTTTGACCATTCCTAAACTGACCATCTGTCCACTCCATACATTTTGTTTTAGTTGAATTTATATATAGTTCCATTTTCTTCGCTGCTTTTACTATTCTCTGTACCATCTCCTGTAGCTCTTTTTTTCCTCTTGCCAGTAACACCACATCATCCGCAAACGCCAAAACTTGGTGTCTTCTTTGATATATGAGTCCTTCTCTATTGATTTTTGCTTCTCGCATTATTTTTTCTAGGCATAAGTTGAAGAGTAAAGATGACAGAGGATCGCCCTGTCTTAATCCTTCGTTTACTATAAATTTTTCTGATGATTGATTGTTTATTTTGACTCTGTTTTCTGTATTCTTCAGAGTGAGATGTATCATGTTACGTAGCTTTCTGCTAACTCCCAATTCCTCAACCTCTTTTAATTTCTTCCTCTTTATTCTATCGTATGCTTGTTGGAAGTCGATGAATAGTGCTATCGTTGGTAGGTTGTGTTCATAGCTTTCTGCTTGTAATTCTCTGATTACGAATACTTGGTCCGTTGTGCTTCTCCCTCTTCTAAATCCGCACTGATATTCGCCTATTATATTTTCAGCTTCTTTTTCAAGTTTGTCTTTTATTGATTTTCCTAGGATTTTGTATACGGTATTTAATAAAGCTATTCCTCTGTAATTACTGCATTCTGTTTTGTCGCCTTTTTTATATAATGGGCAGATAATTGCTTCCTTCCAGTCCTCTGGTATTCGTTCTTTTAACCATATATCTTTTATGATTTTGTGTATCCAATCATTCAGCAATTTTCCACCATATTTCATCATCTCTGCTGTTATGTTATCGCTTCCAGGGCATTTGTTGTTTTTAAGATTTCTAATTATTTCCTCGATTTGTTCTTTGCTCGGTGGATTATCTTCTATGTCTTCTAACTGTTCATTTTCTGTCTCTGCTTCTATGGATTCATTTTGGTTTGGCTTATTCTTGCCATTTAGTAATTCGTCAAAATACTCTTTCCATCTCTCCACTATTTCTGCTTCGCCGTTTATATTATCTCCAGCTTTGTTTTTAACGAATATGGGTTTTTGCTGGTATCCTCTTTTCTCGTTTCTGGCACCTTGATACAGCTTTTTTATTTCTTTATTTCTGTAGTTCTCTTCTATTTCTTTTAGCTTATTATCTAAGTGTTTTCTCTTGTTTTCTCTCAACAACCTCTTTACTTTTTGTCTTTGTTCTATATATCTATCATGCGTCTCTGTTGTTTCTTTCTTGATCATTTCCATCCTTAATGATTGTCTTAGTTCTATTTCTTTTTGGCACTCTATGTCGAACCACTCCTTCCTCTTTTTAATCTCTTGTTTATTACATTCTTTTGCTGCTTTGTTCATTACTTGCTTTATGATTTCCCAGTTGTTCTCCGTTTGTTCTTCTATTTGTATCTTTTTTAGTTCCCTTTCCATTGTTTCTCTGTATGTTTCTTGCTCTTTTTTTGTTGCAAACCGAATTGGTTTATTTATACATTTCTTTTCTTTTATTTTGTTTTTGTTTTCAGGTATCAGTTGCTTCATTTTGATACCCACCATGTAATGGTCGGAGTCGGCATCTGGTCCTCTGTATGTTCTAATCTTCTTTATACATTGCTGCTCTTCTTTTTCGATCAGCACGTGATCTATTTGGTTTTTGGTCTTTCTATCTGGCGATATCCATGTTTCCTTGTGTATTTCTTTTCTTTCGAAATATGTGCTCATTATGATCATATTTTTTTCTCTTGCAAAATCTATGAGGAACTGTCCGTTTTCATTAGTTTCATTGTGTTTACTATGTTTTCCTATTGTCGGTCTAAATACTTCTTCCTTCCCTATTTTGGCATTTGCGTCGCCTAAAATAATTTTCATGTCGTATCTGGGTATACTTTCGATTGTTCTATTTAGTTCACTGTAAAAAGATTCTTTGACATCATTATCTTTTTCTTCAGATGGTGCGTGAATATTTATGAGAGTGATTTTTTGGTATTTTCCCTTGATCCTGATACTACATATTCGATCTGATATTGGTTTGAATTCTACTATTGCTTCCTTTAGTTCTTTTCGTAGCATAAAACCTGTGCCTAGTGTTCTATTCTTTCCGCCGCTATTAAAAAACACTGTATCTTCTAATTCTAATATATCATTTCCCAGCTGTTTCGTCTCCTACAAGGCTACTATGTCAAATTGGAACTTTTCGATTTCTCTCGCTAGATGTTTAAGTTTACCTTCTCTATATGTGCCTCTTACATTCCATGTTCCTAAAAGTAAGTGTTCTTTTCGACATGTTCTCTTGTGTTTTTGTCCGGTTTTCATTTTTTTTCTCTTTTGTCCTTTTTTTGAATTATCGTTATCCTTTTTCTGTACTTGTGTCGTCATCGTTATTCCCATGGTACAATTGTCTGCTAGTTTTTTGATGTTGTTTTGATCATTTTTCCTTCTTTGTCGTTCCACTTCCATTCGTTGTTGTTTACCCATATTTTTTTTGCTCCAATCTTGACTTCATTTCCTTTGTTTCTTTCTTCCTGAGCAATGTTTCTAATTGTTTTCTGTATTTCTCGTTCTCTTATGGTTGCATCTTCGTTAATATATACCTTCAGCCCTCTTATTTCTTTTAACTTATACTTTTTTTCCATTATTTTTCTTTTTTTTTTTCTGGTTTTCTAATTCAATGAGGCATGTTTTTTCTCCTAGCTTGTGAGCATTCCTTATTTTAACCTCTACTCCTAAGTGTTGTTTGATGAAATTGTTAGTTGTTTCTTTTAACCCTGCTTGTTCATATGTGTCTATCCTTAGACCGTTCATGACTACGTTATTTATTCGTCGGTGTTTTTCCATAACTTCCATGTGGTTTGTTATTTCTCTGAGTTCCTCCTTGATTTCTATATTCTCTTGTTTTAGTTCCGCATTTTCTTTTCTCAGCGCTCTGTTTTCTATAATGAGCTTTTCTATTGCTTCCTTGCTTTCTTTTTGATTTCTTTTTATTTCCTTAATGTCATCGGTGAGGTGGCTCATCATTATTAATAATTGATCAATTTTTGTTTCTTCATTTCTTTTCTCTTGATTTTTTGTTGGTGTTCTCGAGAACTTTTTGCTCTTTCTAAAAATATCATCTTCCTCGTTATCCATATATCTGTCCTTCCTTTTTGACCCTCCTTCTGACTGTGTGTCATCACTGTCTAAAGTTTCCAGATACCTTTCCATTTTCCGGCGCCAAACACTGTCTTCCACCTCAAAAGTGCAGAGAAGACAGCGTTTACCGTATTTATTTTGTATATTTATTATCGGCATTGATTATAAACACACACATAGATACCTCACTCTAAGGTAAAAACGAATTCAGTGTTAAACTCCGCCTACTTACACCTCTTTACCCCTCAAGCCTAAGTACTACCTGACTGTATGGTGGCGACATTAATTGAAATCTTTGCCAAGATTGAAAAATAAATTTGAGTTACCTGCTCCAGCCATTGTCCAGTGCAATAGACGACAATATAAGGGTGGCATTCAGCATTTTCACAAATAATTTTAACGTGCTTGTAATCTATATTATGGAATTCCGATTTTACTTCAGAAAAAACGCTAAAAATTGATTAATGAAAACAGTAGAGGATTTTTAAAAATTATTTATTTATCAATACACTACAAAGGAATAACAAAATATAAAATACATAATAAAATTAGCAGTGATAAATTACATGTCATGTAAATTACTTTTTTGTAACTTTTCAAACAAATTAATTTCAAGAATTGATGCAAACTAAAATATTTCAAGCTAAGATACATAATTTATTTCCAGATTTAGTCCATTCACTCACGGTAAAATATTGCAAATAACCTCCTAATTTTAAAGAATCGCTTGGATTGACATGAAATTTGGCTTACGCCTAGCTAAGATGTCAAAGAAAAACAAATGATGTACCGATGTGTGCTTTGGCCCTATGGTTCAGTATCACCCCTTCTCGGAAGTGAAAAAATATATGTTCAAGATAAGTTCAGAAGTGCCTAAAATCACTAATTCTAAGCAACTTTTGTTCTATAGAGTTTTTTCACTAGGTACGTCAATACTTATTTCGAGTTATTGAAAAATAAGTTCTTTTTCGTCAAATTCCATGTTGAATATTTCAACGTGAAATAATAAAAAAAATGAAGTACTTTTCGACGAAAACTCATTACAACTTTTTTGAAAGTGTTTAAAAAAGGTTTATTTATATTATTTTTGTTAAGTTTCTAGCGTCAAAAGTAAGCAAGTTATGATCAAAATATATTTGGTTCCTATTTTTTTGTTAAAAAATCGTGAAAATCAGCCCCTAATTAGCATCCTAAATGAAATTAATCGTTACAACTTCACAAGATCACAACTTGCTTTACTCGTGTATGTATTGTTTCATCGGTTCAAAGTGGAAATTTTTGAAGGAGCTCTAGTTGAAAGGGCTTGAACTAGTCAAAAATCACGAGTGTATGCAAATTTTGAACAGCCACATCTTAACCAATTTTTGCCTTACAGAAAAACAAAAAATCCAAAATATTCAGAAAAGCAAAACCTACATTTTTTTACTCTTTGTGATTTTTGGTGTCACTAATAAATTTTAAGTTATTTTGAAAAAAACATTTTTTTCAAAATAAAAAAAAATGTTAAAAAATAAGCCCTTTGAACAAATGAAACTTACAGATCAGTATAAATAATACATAAGTAAAGTAACTTGGGAAGCGGTAACGATTAATTTGATTTAAAATGCTAAGTGGGGGCTGATTTTCCCGAGTTTTTTTGACCAACTTTATTTTGAGCGTAACTTACTTTTTATGCTAGAAACTTATTAAAAAACAAAAATGAATATTTTTTTGAACACTTTAAAAAAGTCGTACTGAGTTTTCCCCAAAAAGTGTAAACTTTTTTGGTTATTTCACGTTGAAATATTTGCTTTGAAATTTGACAGATATGAAACTATTTTTCATTAGTTACAACTTTGCTTCTACTGGGTCTAGAGAGTTCATACATACACCATTTTTTTCTCTTTTTAGAAGCTATATTTTTACTGGAAACTGGAAAAAAATTTTCGGTAAAATACATATTTACTTTTTGAGTTATTTGCAAAAACCCACCTAAAAAGTGTTTCTTTTTGTTGAAAAATGAACATATTTACTCGCAAATACCTCGAAAAGTATTAACTTGCTTAGAATTACTTTTCTTCTTTCCTATATGTATTCCAAAATTTCGTGTCAACCCAAGCGGTTATTTAAAATTTGGAGTAAAAACCGTGATTCAATGGTATTATTGGTTTCTATTATAGTTTTCTACTGTAGTTTTATAAAATAGTTTTAGCTATAGTTTTATAATAGTTAAGATTATATTTAGAAAATTGTATCATGTTGTGACTGGCTGTATGGCATTTACCAATGCCAATTAAATAAATAAATAAAAATGTTATAAAACTAGACAATAATACTACTATAACTACAGCTAAATTAATCGCAATAGTTGAAGTATTCAAATATCTACATTATTAATTTACCGAAAATAAAACCTAATATATAGCTATAAATTTTTACAAAATAACTGCAAATATCTAGGAACCTGGGTAAATAAAAACGATGACCAATGTATCTATTAGAGAAATCAGGACACGCATTGAAATTGCAAGACAAGCATTTATAAAAATGAAAAAAATGTTTGTTAATCGAGATCTTCCTCTGTAGCTGAGGATAAGAGCCTTAAGATGCTACGTGTTCTCGACTTTGTTACATGGAATGGAAAGCTAGACACTAAAAGTAGACAATATAAATAAGTTGGAAGCATTTGAGATGTAGTGCTATAGAGGGATTTTGAAAATACCTAGATCTAACGAGTTACAAATGCAAAAGTATTAAGAAGGTTACAATGTTACAAAAGGATTGCGAGGTGATAAAGAACATCAATACAAGAAAGCTGGATTTAGGCCAAATTACCAGAGGAGCGAAATATGAGATATTAGGCTCATAATGCAAGGTAAAATTAAGGGTAAAAGATCCATAGGTAGAAGAAGAATTTCCTGACTGAGAGACTTAAGAGAGTGGTATAGTTGCAGCTCAATAGATATTTTCAAAGCAGGCGCCAATAAGGTACGGATAGCTGTAGTGATGGCCAACTTTCGATATGAGAAGGAACTTCGACAAGAAGAAGAGGATATAAATGTTGTTCTGATAGTAACATTGTACTACAAAAAATTGACAATTTATCTAGAAAAGGCAATATAGAAGTCTGTGCAAAATAAGAAATTGTACTGAGGTGAACTAAAATCAATATGATTTACTGTTCGATCGCATACTTTTTACATTTAAAAATTATCTAAGGACTTTCTAGAATTAAGACATCGATGTTTTAAAAAAAAGTAGTGGTGAGCACCAAATACAATAGATTATTATCTTTCTTTGAAAAAATACCACAAATTCCCAACGTTCAAAATGAATAATGTAAGTACATACATATCTTGATAAAGTGACAGGGAATTTCCAACATATAAATAGTTGAAGGCCATTTGCCTAGGAACAATAGGTAAAAGCTGGATTAAACAGACAGGATTAGAAAGTTTAAAACATCACTAATGAGATCATATTTAAAAACAAAGTAAATAAGTATATTTGAATGTTAATTCTTTTCAAACTAAGATCACAGTATAAAGAGGGAACCTCTATATACTGTGATACGATTGTAAAATTAAAATATTGGGAAAAAAAGATATATATTTATTATTTCTTTTTCTGAAGAAGTACTTTCATTGTTGACAATATTGAAACATTTTATTATTATTAAAAGTCGAGAACAATTAAAAACCACGTTAATATTTATATGAAAGTGCTTTAAAAATTAAGGTATATGACTCTTGAGAAGAATTAATATTTTTTAACAAACTTGGTATACGACTCATAATTTCTGACATCTGATTCTTTTATTTTTAGTTTTGAGACATGCAAGTTTTTATCAATAATACATTTTTCCCTAAACTTAATAAAAAAGTTTTCTATATGATTCCAAGGTTTTAAGACATACTGATATTGTTTTCCTGATATTATAAAATACTTGCTAATATCTACTGTATATAGAGACTAAAGCTAATAGTGTAGTTTAACATACAGTTAAGTCCCCGGTTATTTACCCGTGCGTCATTCATACCCCGCGAGATAAAACATATACTTTTTATCTAGCATCATTCTCTTCCACGCATGAAACTAAAGACAAACCAGCTACCGCCTGTTATTAAGTAAAAACACATGTTATTTTTATGAACGCACTAAACTCAGTACATTGAAAAGATCTAGGTAGAAAAAAAGACGTTTTCATATTTTAAATACAATTTGTGACGTTTCTGGTTTGTTTACTTTTGTGGCTGTCAGTCTGTTGAATTTTTTGCTGTTTACTTGTCGAATTTTTGCATTTTGATGTTTGTTTACCTTTACTTTTATCGAAAATAAGTAATTTTCTGTGAATCTTTTCCCTTTTAGTTTTCTGTTTGCTTTCATTAACGTTATACCACTGACAAGTTTTAAAAAGTTTGATTTTTACCAAAAATTTTATAATTTTCCTTTTATGGTCTTCGCAGCTTTTAAGCCAATTAGTAGTTAATAAAATATGGTTAGTCACATAGGTTTCAATTTTTTCGAAAACTGCATTATCTACTTTAAATAAATTAAAAGCCTCGTGAAACTTTTCTAACAATATTGTAGTAATAGTAACAAACAAATCTGATGGTCTCTGAAGAAACTTTATTTCTTCATTTGCGCCATAATCTCTGAAAAGTAACATTAATTCGTGTTTCTGTAATAGAATTTTGTTGTCTTTTAGCAAGTCTTCCTGGCATTTACTACAATTCAAGTTCTTTATAATCTTATAGTAAATATAACCAGCGACATATGTAACAGCACACGTTTCTAAATTTGTTATGCTACATTTGCTGGAATGTGCCGTGCTTAAAATTTGGTTGTCATTATTTTCCTTTTGCATGTCTAAAGATTGTTCTACATGAACTGTTTGGGTTTCAATGGACTCGTCAGATATTTCGACGCTGGTTACTTCGTGGGTTAAATCTAAATTATCAGTTTGTGCTATTTCACAATTTCCATTGTCTAAAGCAATTTTTAGTTTAATATTTGTGTTATGCTTAATGGCAATTCTTAACTGACTAACACTAGGTGTTGGATTGTAACCACCCCGATTGCGCACAATAGAGAAAAAATTTTCTAGAGGATCTTGGTTCAGAAAAGATGTTAAAAGATATGACACATTATATTTTTGAAGTTCCTCCCACAAACATAAAACTGACAAAATTGTCCACTGAAAGCCGTGTAGACAGTGAATATTATTTCTCTCTTTCTGATTTTCAAAAACTTTAATTTTTTTAAGATATTCTAAATTTCAGTTGACTTGCTTAAAGTTGACATTGGCTTTCTGTTTGGGTTACTATCACTACAATATTTGCTGTTAAGACCATCAAAAATATTATTTATAATTTTTAAAAATTCGGCAGTATGAGGAGCCGTTTTGGTGTGTAACTGGCTTACAGATTTTGCTGTTGATATTGCTGAGGCAACTGAGTTGGAAAAAATTTGGGCTGCTAATTTTACACGCATTTTTTGGAAATTATTAGGGTTTATGTGAACGTCTGTTATTTTCACCATGCATCGTGCTCTCACATTGGTTCTATCGATGTTGTATGTGTATTCAATATCTTGCCACGATATCTGGTTAGAATCGGCAAAAAACGGCAACTTTTTGTTAAGAAAATTATTTCTTAGACTTTTTAATAAGTGGGGTGTATCAAAAACAGTGAAAATCCTCTGATTTCCTATTTCTATTGCAGGCTGATCCTTACATGCGCCTAACAGCTTAAATAAAGCTCTATTATTAGATGCTTGATCACACACTAACACTTTTGGTATATACCCAATATTTTGTAATTTTGAAACAACTTCAACTACAATGTTTTTTAAGTTGTCGCTATGTATTGGACCACCTGTAACAAAATAGCAAATCGGAATCTTCCAGTTATGTAGCAAGCCTCGCATCATGAAAACCAGACCTGTGTTGGCAAGTTTGTTTGTTCTTCATAAAGCACCTAAATCTTCAAACCCTTCTATAATGTCATCTAATTTATTGTACTCCAATTTTTTTTTCAAAGAAATTTCATCAAACATTAACACACAAATTTTTTCCAACTCATCCATTGTCTCTGCTTTTTTCTTCAACTTGTCAATTAAGGAAGTGTTTAAACCAGTTCTTAATTTTATGACACGCAACCAAGTTTGAATTGTTTTTACTGAAGGTAATATAAAGTTAAGAGATCTAATTAAAAATTTGTAACAACTAGGAGACTTATAATAAATGGCCAGAGCTAAATCCTTTTCATTGTGACTCCATTGTGAACGAGTTTTGTGTGAAAACTGCATATTAACAAATGTGTGCACGTATTTGCTTTTATTTTCTAACAGTACCTGCAACATGAATTTGGTTGCCGATTTTTTGTTTTTTGTTGTTCTTCTACAACGCCGACTGTTCTTCTGACGGCACTTCTTCTTTAAAGCACTTACTTGATACTCCAATTTTTTTACCTTCTCCGTTAATTCAGTTTCAAGTTTTGTGGGCAAATTAATTTCAAAACTGGAAATATCACTGAGACTACTACTTGATCTCTTAGGCGATGGAGTTGACCTAACCATACAATCGTCACTTGTAGATCTTTTAGGTTTCGTACCGCAATAAACGTATGTAGAGCATACTGGTGGGATATCACCTAAAATAGGTGTAATCATTGAAATGTATGTGTAATTTTAATTAAAGCAAAACAAGCATCATCATTATTTCTGGAGTGATAGTAACAACGCATTCATATTTAAAAAAAAAATCTCTTTTGATTTAATTGTATAAAAATATTTAAATCATTCAATATCCACTGATTTTATATAAAATATATTTTAATAGTAGTATTCTCATTGACAAAGCGCATTAGGCAAACATAAAAATATTTATAAAATTGAGTACTCACCTAAATCAGTTGTTAACTGTGTAAATTTTAGAGGAACAGCATTTTTCCTTAATAACTTTCTTTGGCCACTTTGGTAAATATATTCCACTGCAAAATGATGCTGGCAAATTACCCTTTGTTTAAGGTCAGTGATATCCATCAATAAAATATCAATGTTCCCGCAGTTTTTTTGCCAAATTTTTGTACGCTCTACGTCTTTCAGTGGAAATTTAAAGAAAGATATATTATTATTTGTTCCATCGTTTCTTTCAAAACATCCTGCGTAAACACACTTATGAGTTACAGAGGCCATTTTGTCTAAAATATGAGTCCTTTTTTTTTATAAAATTCCGCTCTAATTTGTCACAACACCTGCCTGTCACAGATAATACACCTATAGGGTAAGTTCGGCCCTGACACTACTCCTACCTCCTCGCAAGTCAGAGAGAGAATGAGAAATCTCGATACGGTTTTCGAGTAGCGCCATCTAGTTTTTGATACGTCTTTCGGTTACCAAGAGGTGAGCTATCTATGGTGTTTTTAATCAATGTTATCGGTTGTTATTTTCTGTGGTTACCTGGAAAATCT
Source organism: Diabrotica virgifera virgifera (assembly GCF_917563875.1). Lineage (NCBI taxonomy): Eukaryota > Metazoa > Arthropoda > Insecta > Coleoptera > Chrysomelidae > Diabrotica > Diabrotica virgifera. Next base: position 215,955,513 of record NC_065444.1, read on the forward strand.
ACTCACAACGGCAACGTCGCAATTTCATCGGCCAGAGTTTCGTGTCTACGTTTTGTTGTTAAACAGGCTTAACAATTTTAGCGATCGTACTTTTTGTATGTCCTTGGTTCTATTTTGATGTTATTTCACCGATTTTAATGTTTTTAATTATCACTAACCTTAACTTAATGTCTTATATTGTTCACTGGATACTTTTAATAACTTATTTCCCGTTACAACTCTCAAAAATTGAGTTTATTGCAGACGGTAAATACAATATTTGTTTTCGTTTTGACTGCCGTGTTGCCAATCAAAAAAAAATCGACCTTACCTCCGAAAAAAAAAAACGACAAAACGGATCTTAATAATTTATTTCGCATTCGATTCGTGAATGCGCCAGGAAACTTTGTGACCCCTAGCCATGAGATAATATTGAAAAACTGCATACAAAAAACGCATTCTTAAAGTGCATCTCAAGAAGACAATAAAAAACTCAGAACTCGTCAATTATCGGCGGAAATGAGTTCAATTTTGTTACTTGATAGGTTTTTGGGGTCACTGAAAATGAATATGATGTCGTAAGTGATCTCCGGAGTACCTGGTGTCCAGGGTACCTGGAGCACTGTTTACCTCGTCTTGTGAAAAAAATTAATACATTTAAAACACATTGAACATTTTGATAAGCGACATGTTACGCCTATGACCTTAAGGGTAACAATAAAATAAGACTATGTATTTGGTTTTTCAATGGACAGCTCAAAATAAACTTATTTGGAATTTTTATGACTTTCTTTTATTAAAAATGGCATTTATTTATCTTACGACCAGTTCGAAAAAACATGTGGTACCAAGCTGCTAGTTCACTCGAAAATATGTACCACAATACAAAAGTATTGCCAGAGAACAGTGGTCGTTGTTCTCTGATATTGCTGTATATTCGTTGGTATTTCTTTAAAATTCAAAACTAACCATAGGGTTATTAGACCTGGATCACGCGTACCAAAAAAAAAGTTAATTAATAGCAAGCTGAAAATTTGTTAATAGCTTAACGGTGTCTAGTCGGAAAAACTTTGATGTACGGGAACACTGGAACAGGGGAAGTTTTAATTGTGGAACAGTTTAAAAATATGGAACGTCAGATTACGAAAATGTCTCGTGTATTTTGTCGGTCAGAACATCCAATTGATTTGTTACCCTTTCATTAAACTCTCATGAAAAAATCAGACTGCTATTACTAAACAACGTGATTCCTGTCATTTGACATGTTCTTCGTGTTCCACTCATTAAAATGAACAGTTGGTGATAAACACCAGTCTGATTTTTGCTTGCGAGTTTAATGAAATGGTAACAAATAAATTGGAAGTTCTGTCCGACAAAATACATGGAACGTTTACGTAGTCTGACGTTCCAAATTTTTAACCTTTTCCACAATTAAAACTTCTTCTGTTCCAGTGTTTCCATACATCAAAGTTTGTCTGGCTAGACACCGTTAAGCTATTAACGAATTTTCAGATTGCTATTAATCAACCTTTTTTTTGGTACGCGGGATTCAGGTCTATATGGTTTTATATCTACAATTTAAATTTTTTTCGGATACAGGCTACAAATGTTGAGTTTAAATTTAAAAAAAATTAATGTATAAATATGCATGGGCAAAGTTTAAATGAAGATCATATTTTAATGGTGAATTTCAGGGTAAAGCAATGTCAATATTGAAAAATAAATACTAGTACTAGACAGCTAACCACATAATCAACACGAGTGCAGGATTTGCTTAATTTAGATAAGGAAGTTGCAGAGAAAAAATGGAGTTCAAAAAATAACTTGTTTTTGCTCTCCTGATTATTTCATTCATAGTAGATTCTGGCCAATATAAAGCTACATATATAAAAGTTAAAGTGATAATTTTTTTAAATTTATTTAATATTTAAATAAAATACTAATAAATTGATTAAAATATATTATGTATTTCGTTGAAACCATATTATAATAGAAGTAAAACTTCTCACGTTCGTACAAAGTACACACAGTTCACACTCTTTTTATTAAATAAGCGGTAGAGCGATTATCAGGAAGATGGGTAAAGTAAAACCTGTAATTTTGAACTCATCAGAAATTAGAAAACCACTTTATTTTTTATTGTTTTTTGCCTTTCACCTTGTTTTTCATTTATTGCTTGAATAATGTAACAATTAAAAAGGCTCGTGTTATGTCAGTGTATTTGATTAACAAAACGTTTTATAAAAATATGTCCTGCTTTTAAATTCACGATCATAAAAAAGCAATTTACATTTTATCGAAACTGATATGACAATGAAAATCCTACGTATATGTTACAGTTAAACTATCGGAATGTTTTTAATTGCCGTATCTTATGTCTCAAACGACATTAACTTTGTCAATACAATCGACGTAATTTCATGTAGAACAGAATTTTCTCTCATTAATTCTATTATATCACCAGATACACTCAATTTATGATAATCGAAAATACAAAGTATGTGTAATTAAAACAAGCGTGTAGAATTCGTGTAGGTTTTCGGCCTTATAGATATTATACCGGTAGCGTTTCTCGAATCACTTTTTGTTAGAAGATCAGTAAAAGAACTTAGAGCAATAAAAAATAAATGGACAAAATTTGGAGAAAACATGGAAACAAACACTAAAAATAATCAGAAACTGTTCTATGGATTTTTAAAATGAACGAAAAAAAACATTTAAGGCAGAAAACATAAAGAATAGAATAAAACTGAATGAAACAATGAACAGATGAAGAGAACATTTCCACGATATGCTACAAACTTATTGCTACCAAGGAGAAATCAACCTGTTGAACCAACGAATATAACCGGGGTGGCCAAACTGTGGCTCGCGAGCCACATGTGGCTCTTTGAAGGATTATTTTTGGCTCTCAATAAATGGACCTGATTTACTTTTAATTTTTGTTTTTCAAAATGTCTTAAATTACTGATAACAAATATAAAAGACCAAGTGTAACATCAAGACTTGGACAAGAAGACCCATTATCACTGTTGCTATTCAATTTGGCCTTAGAATATGTAATAAGTAAAATATCATCTAAGCTGACATTAGGATTTGCGTGTCGAGAATCAAAACTATTGTTGTCATTTGCTGATAATACAGGTGCAGTCACTCAATCTACACAAGAGACGTGAGAGAGTTGTTTTCACAACTCGAAGAGAAAACAGGTAGTCTGGGCCTTCAAATAAATGAAGAGAAGACGAAATACATGCTAATTACCAAAAATCCAAGACCAAAGAGTTAGGCAGAACATAACTATTAATGGCCACAATTTGGAATTGGTAAAAAAGAGTTTAAATATATGGCGGTAATCAAACATGACAACTACATCTGAGGCCTATAGAATCAAAACTTGCTAGATCCATCTGTTGAAATTTTGTCAGGAGTCAGGGGACTAAACGAACATTAAAAATGTAAATTTTCCAAAAAGTATCCGGTATTTTTCAATCTAAGGAGCATCAATAAATATCGTAAAATGGCTCACTAATTTGTAATTTTTCTGCACGCCCTTACATCTTCAGAAATTTGTACTTAGTTTGGGTTTAACAGAACGAAACATTTAGGATTTAGCAGATTTTGATTCTGATGGGCTCATCTAAAAAGAGGTCTCAACAATGATAGTTGTGTGGAATTATAGAACATTATACTCCCTACCATCATTATTAAGATCTAAGCAGCTAAACAGACAATCTAAATTAAGACTGTGTAACTAATTATTCGCTAAGATAAGATGGGCAGTTCATGTGGTAAATCAGAGGAAGATAGAGTGTTAAAGACGGTGTTTTTTGAAAGACGATAGAAGATAAGTAGGCAGTCCCAAAAAAAGATGAAAGGATGATGAAAAATCGAAGTATCCTTAATTAGCAAAGGCTGCTTGTAGAATTATTTGAATATTTGAAACAACGATGTTAACCATTTTATTTCACTTTAAAATTCGTGAAATCCAAACAGTGAGAGAAAAATTTAATACATTCTGTACACTTTTTAGATACCTAATTGTTTAATTGCGGCTCTCGAAACATTTCAAATTTTGAAAAATGGCTCGGACTATTAAGGAGCTTGGCCACCTCTAGAATATAAGATGATAATGTAGATCATATAACACGATATAACCATAAATGAACTGCAAGAAGCCATTGCAAAATAAAAAACGTGATAAAATGCAACAGATTTATTACTGATATTTAATGCCATATGGAGAGAAGAACAAATATCAATTGACTGGCAGAAGGCTCAGATAGTACCGATTTATAAAAATGGCAACAGAACTGATTGAAACAAACACACACTTGAGGAATAAAAAAGTGGGTTCAGAAAAGACCTTGACAAAATCTTCTTCTTTTTGTATAGACATGACTGTCTGTTTTTTTAATGTGCCTCCAGTAAGTTCTTATTTTATCGTATTTGTGGTCTTCCCACTGATCGTCTTCCTATTGGACAGTGTTTTTCAATCTGTGGGTCGCGACCCCCAGGGGGGTCGCGAAGCCTTACTCGGGGGGTCGTCGACTGAAAGAAAAAGTTGAGGTTCTTAAAACACAATTTTAGTGGGAAGGATGTGCTTGTTTGTTTTTCAAAAGTTGATCAAATTGTGGTACTATTTTTGAAAGGTTACTAATCAAATAATTTTATAATTCAGTCTATTTCTTTTTTTAGTTTTAATGTCTACCATTGAAGAAAATGTTAGTTAACACCAGTATGAAGTAGCGAATTGCACTAATAATTTAAGAGCTTCCCTTGCCAGCTCTGGATATTGGTGTGTTATTTTTATCCAAAATATGTCGACACTTTGCGAATAAAATTCCATTTTAAGCATGCCATCAGCAGCTAAATCTAGAAGACATTCTTTCATTTTTTGTTGACATCAGTCAGATCTATTGTTTTGTCCAACAAAGGGTTTAGAATCCATCTACGCCTATTGTCAGGTGCAACTCTGGAAAGTATGTCAAAATTTACTCTTGTAAATTATGCAAGCTCTGTATAATGCAAGGAATGTGAGCCGATACTGCAAAACTTTGGTCTGTTGCATTATCTTCATCAATTTTCTGAACACATGGAAAAGACTCAAACATTTTGTTTTGCAGAGAGGTTGACCGCAAACAAAGTTTTGCGTGAAATGCTTTTACTTTATCTTTAGCTGCTAAAATATCCTTTTCTCTTCCTTGAAGGTTTTTGTTCAAATTGTTAAGGTGGCTAAATAGATCTGCCAAAATGCTAATTTCAAGAGCTAATAGGGTCAGAAAAACCGTAAGCATATTTAGATTTTGCATCTTGTAAGAACATTAACAATTCACCTCTCAGTTCCAGAACTCTTGTCAACACCTTTCTTTTTGATAGCCAACTGACCTCTGTGTGATAAAGAGATTTTGATGAAGCGAGTTCACATCACAAACGACTCTGAATAGCCGGGTTTGCAAAGTATTTTACCTTTGATAGAATTTACAATTTTTATTACCTCCTTGAGCACGTTATTTATATCAGAAGGTAATACCTTAGAGCCTGTCGATGAAGAAAACAGTGTGTTCAGGATATGTTTGGCATTTTTGATTTTATTTTGCAATGAATTCGCTATTTTTGCTACTCATAGCTTTAACGCCATCACTACAAATAGCGATATAATATTTTGCCCAATCAATATTGTAGTTGCATGTGCTTTTTAAAAATATAAATATATCGTACAAACACTGGCCAGTAGTGTTTGCAGGAAGTGCTTTGAAAAATAAGATTTCTTCCATGATATTCCGCTTCAAAGCGCACAAATACTGCAAACTGTGCACAGTCGGAAACACCTGTAGATTCGTCAAATTGCAAAGCAAAATGTTGGCTGTTCTTTAATTTTTGGCCCGCGTGAATAAAAGATAAATGTACCAAAATAAGAAAAATATATTACCTAACGTATGTAGTTTTTAAATAAATTATTTGTTTGGCTTTCTATGACACCAGGGGGTCGCCAGAATATATCAACCTGTAAAGGGGTCGCAAAATCAAAAAGATTGAAAAACACTGCAGTATTGGGGAACTGTTTCTCGCCGTTTGTGCTACTCTACTTGTTGTCATTCGGATTCTGTGGTCGTTCCATTTTACTCTTGTTTTTTGCCCAGTTATTAACGTTGTCCACCTTGCATCTCCGTCGTACATCTGTACTTCTAACTCTATCCCATAGTGTATTACCATCTATTTTTCAAAGGGTTTTCATCTCTGCTGTTTCTAGCATTCTTTTTATCCTTTCTGTATCAAGTCGTGTTTCTGCAGCATATGTCATTATTAGTCTAATTACTGTTTTGTATATTGTGCCTTTCATTTCTTTACCTATATTTTTATTTCTCCGTATCTCTTCATTTAGGCGGCTCTGTTTGCTTTATTCGCTTGATCTTTCAATTATGTTTCGATCTTTATGTAGTTAGATAGTGTGATGCCTAGATATTTCAACTCAATGACTTGTTCTAATATCTGACTCTCCAGCTCTAATTTACACCTTAGTATATTTGTGGTAGCGGGTAGATATTTCTCTGCGATCCCGGCAGGGAATAGATCTACTTCAGGAATAGCACACCTGCCCTACGCGAGCTCATGGATTTCCCCAGCATCTCTTTAATGGCGAAACCATGTCCAAACCCAAAGCATTCACATCTCCACCCTTTACTCCCTTCACATCCTAACCAACTCGCCAACACGCACTAGCCAAGCGTGGCGTTTTAATGGCTAAAAACCCCAAAGGCAATAACTCAGAGGGCTATGGAGCGCCAGATGTTGTGTGTCTCCCTGAGGGACCGAATCCCAAACGAAGAAATACGTCGTAGAACAAAAACAGCGGACGCCGTCGAAAGAATCGCGTCGCTCAAGTGGAATTGGGCAGGGCACGTTGCCAGATTGTCAGACAACCGATGGACAAAACGTATTGTCGAGTGGAGGCCACGAGAAGAAGCACTACGGAGCAGAGGACGACCATCAACCAGATGGGCTGACGATCTGAAGCGTATTGTCGGCAACTGGATGCAAGCCGCACAAAACAGAGAAAGATGGAAAGAGCTGAGGGGACCTATGTCCAGCAGTGGACGCGTACGGGTTGATGATGATGATATTTGCTGCTATAACCAAGCATTTGGTCTTTTTTGCAGAAATTAACATTAATAATAAAATGATAAGGGTAATTAGGAACATTTTTATAACAGCAATATGAATTATTTCATCAGTCAAAAAAAGAACATCCAAACCATTTACCAACTACAAACGAGTGTCTGAGACAAGGAGAAGGATTAAGTCCAACGCTATATTTATAATAGAGAGTTTTTAAGCTCCTTAGGTCAGCAACGTTAAACGTTATAAGTTATTCTGCTCATGCGCAGTAACCGAAAAATAACGTATTACTTTATTAGCGGATAAGATACCCCTTTATTTAGGTAGAAATAAGGTTCACGTGATTAATGGATTACGTATTTATAAGATTGTCAAATGTCATATATGTAAATCATAAAAAAAAACGAAAAAAAAAATTCATGTGAGCTGAACCAAAGACAACTAGAATAAAAAATATAGTAACGATGTATAAAATTGTAATCAAAATTTGTTTTTCTTAAAAACTATCAGGTAATAAACATATTATATGTATAATTGAATATAATCTGCTTGGCAACCCTCGTAGAATAATTCTAAATTACACCATTTCTTGAGAAATCTGACACTTGACTGAATTCGACACCCCCATCGAACAAGGTTGTAACTCAAGTTACATCTTTTTTCAGATTTCAACACAGATGATTTCAGCAAAAAATTGCGTGCACATCAATATAAACGACATAGTTTAATTCTCAATAGTTTGCCTAATACTCCATTGAAAAAAGTTTTATTTTAACTTACGTGTGCCATTTTAGCGTGAAAAAGGCAGTAACACTGGATACTCCCTATGTTAAATATTTACTTTCTTTATAGTTGACGATTAACAAGGTTTTTAAATGAGTTGCAACTTTGTTGCACGTATGTTTAATATATTATAAAGTATTCAAACATATCGTGCATCTCAAGTCAATTTATCGAAATAAAATTAAAAAAGGATTTACGGACTTTTTTTCCTTTTTGATAGTTGCGGTGAACAAAATAAGTATAGAATAAGTATAGAATAGTTTCTATGTAGTGAAAAAGTTTAATATTAACATTACACATGTATTTTTTTAAATAGCACATTCACAAAACGAGGGTGATTCAAAGTATGTCTTTATAGAAAAACGGAAAAACATTAAGTCGCATATGCTCCACACCAATGTATAACCTTGATACGATATGCCAAAGCATCAGGCAAGCCTAAATCGGTAACTGAAATAAATCAGAAGCAAATTCTAAATTTTAACCTATTTAAGGACACACATGTTAATTTTGAAGGTGATATTAATAGTAAAAGAGTAAAGTAATAAAGTAAAATGGTTTAAAATTAAATATGTACAGATACTCAATAACAATGCGAAAATTTAAGATATTTTATATCATGTTTTTTCATAGTGATAGAATATTAATGTTATTGTAAAATTTATAATTTCCAATTAAAATTTTGTAAACTGTGAGTTGATATTTTGTTTAAATATACCATAAAAACTAATTTTCTCCTAGCTTTATTGCAAATAACTCAGAACATACAACCTTTTAATAGTTAAACGGGAAAAATAATTAACACGGATAGTGTAAAATGGTTGTTAGGCGAGTTACAACCTTTTTCTACGGATACTCATGTTTAATCTCAAGGTTGTATCTCAATCAAACTCAAGATTTTCAATAGCTAATAAAATTACAAAGCATACATCTCACAGCAATCCCTTATTGTGTTATATACAAGGTGTCCCAAAAGTAGTGGAACGGTCGAATATTTCGCGAACTAAACATCGGAACGAAAAACTGAAAAATACGTTTTCAATCATTTCCAAAAATCTATCCAATGACACCAAACACCAACCACCACTACACTCCCTGGGGGTGGGGTGGGGGGTAACTTTAAAATCTTAAATGGAAACCCCCAGTTTTCCTTGCAGATTTTAATTCGTTACGTAAAAGTTAGCAACTTTTATTCAAGACATTTTTTCGAACTGTGGATAGATGGCGCTATAATTGGAAAAAACGATTTATCCTGATACCATAGGTAAATATAGAAACGGTCTAGTATCTCACGAAATGCACTTCCAAATGAGAAACTAAAAAACAGATTTTTAATCTTTTTCGAAAACCTTTCGAATAACACCAAAAGTAACCCTCCAACCCACCCCCTGGAGGTGGGGTGAGTGGTAACTTTAAAATTATATATAGCAACCCCCACTTTTTATTACAGATTCGGATCCGTCATGAAAAATTAAGCAACATTTATTCGAATCATTTTTTAGAATTGTTAATAGATGGCGCTTTAATTGGAAAAATACGATTTATTAGCGCCATCTATCAATAATTTAAAAACATGTTTCGAATAAATGTTAAGATTTTAAAGTTACCCCCCACCCCACCTCCAGGGGGTGGGTTGGAGGGTCATGTTTGGTGTTATTCGATGGGTTTTCGAAAAAGATTGAAAATCTGTTTTTTGGTTTCTCATTTGGAAGTGTATTTCGTGAGATATTAGACCGTTTACATAATTTACCTATGGTATCAGGATAAATCGTTTTTCCCAATTATAGCGCCATCTATCCACAGTTCGAAAAAATGTCTTGAATAAAAGTTGCCTGCTTTTACGTAACGAATCCAAATTTGCAAGAAAAGCTGGGGGTTTCCATTTGAGATTTTAAAGTTTCCCCCACCCCACCTCCAGGGGGTACAGTGGGGATTGGTGTTTGGTGTCATTGGATAGATTTTTGAAAATGATTGAACACGTATTTTTCAGTTTTTCGATCCGATGTTTAGTTCGCGAAATATTCGACCGTTCCGCTACTTTTGGGACACCCTAATATACAGGGTGTCCCGAAAAGATTGGTCATAAATTATACCACAGATTCTGGGGTCAAAAATAGGTTGATTGAACCTCACTTACCTATATACAATAGTGCACACAAAAAAAGTTACAGCCCTTTGAAGGTACAAAATGAAAATCGATTTTTTTTCATATATCGAAAACTCTCAGAGATTTTTTATTAAAAATTGACATGTGGCATTTTTACGACAGCAATATCTTAAAAAAAAATTAAGTAAAATTTGTGCACCCCATACAAATTTTATGGGGGTTTTGTTCCCTTAAACCCCCACAAACTTTTGTGTACGTTCCAATTAAATTATTATTGTGGCACTATTAGTTAAACACATTATTTTTAAAACTTTTTTGCCTCTTAGTACTTTTTCGATAAGCCAGTGTTTATCGAGATATTTTGAATATTTGTCGAATCCACCACATATTTGTATATGGTTAAGTACGGTTATAGAGACCTGTTAATAATCTGAAAATTTATTTATAATTTACATTTTAAGGTATATTTTGAAAAAGAAGCTACATCTCGATAAAAGGTGACTTATGAACAAAAGACTAAGAGACAAAAGTTTTAAAAACACTGTGTTTAACTAATGGTACCACAATAATAGTTTAATTGGAACGTACACAAACATTAGGGGGGTTTAAAGGAACAAATCCCCATAAATTTTTTATGGGGTGGACAAATTTCACTATAATTTTGTTTTAAGATGTTCCTGACATAAGAATTATACATGTCCATTTTCAATAAAAAATCTCTAATAGTTTTCGATATATTGAAAAAAATCGATTTTCATTTTGTAACTTCAAAGGGCTGTAACTTTTTTTGTGAGCACATTTGTACTAAGGTAAGTTAGGTTCAATCGAACTATTTTTGACCCCAGAATGTGTGGTATAATTTATGACCATTCTTTTTGGGACACCCTGTATATCATATCACATTAGTGTAAAAGAGTCTAATCATTTCGATAAAAAATTTTAAAAATTCATGTTTTCGTTTTTTGCCTCTCCTGTAAAATCGCTAAAAATGAGTTACAACCTTGTTCGATGGGGGTGTCGAATTGTCTTGTTAAACTTAGGATGGATGTTTTGTGTTCCTAAAGTAGTAAATTGTCTTTGGTGAACGTCTTAATACATTTTCTTCGATTATGGCAAATAATTCAATAAAATAAGTTATAGTACACAACTGCCGTTTTATAGGTTACGTTTGCCAAATGTCAATTAACGTTGTGCGTGTGCGTATTTTCTGAAAGGATTCAAAAACTATTTTAAGTAAACACGTTATCCCTTATTTATTACTCAATGCGCATGACAAGTATAACGTTTTACGTTTAACGTACGTCAAAATGTAGAGGGCCTAAAATCTCCCTAATATACATGGATGAGATAGTTAAAGGATGTAATGTAACAATGAGAAAAATGCACGTGGATTATAGAAATTAAGAAGAGTAGACATGTCAAAGTCAAAAGGAGCATTCGCCAACGGCATAAATATAGAAATATGTAATGAAGTGCTAAAAAACATGAAATGGGTATTAATACAAATAAAACAAAAGTATGATGATAATCAGTGGCGGCTCGTCAGAGGAGGCAAGGGAGGCTTAGCCTCCCCATAAATTTTTTACACACGCTACACTGTTTTGTTTATCATGAAACGCGAAAACAACAAGCACTCTCACTATTATACAACGTGTAAATTCCATATTATCACTAAATATCCATACGCACGGAGCATTAGCATTGGAACGCATGGTCGCGTCCTCGCGTCTCAGTTTATTATTATTGTAGGCAGGACCCTGGGTTATCCCGAAATGCATGAACGGAGCCGAGCAGCGGAGCAGCCTCCGTAGCTGATGCAGCGCGCAGCGCATTTAAGGAGACCCGGTCTCCTAACAGTGGCATCTACGATGCCATCACACGCTGCCCGGAGATATACCAAGGGAGGCAAAGTAGCTTCTCGGCTCCGTTGCGTGGTTGCGTGCGTCTCGGGACAACGAATTTTAGGGTCCTGACTAAAAATAATGAAAAATCTAGAAGTTCGAATTTTGTTATGAAATTTAGTATGTGGGGTTAAAATAATATTTGGAACAACTTATTCAATTAACTTTTTCCGACATCTGTAACTCAAAGGAAAATATCGGTAATTTATCGTGTTTTTGAATTCGCAGTAGGCCGCGTTTAGAATTAAAAAAATTCAGCTGAGTATCTTAAAAAATGTGAAGCTTCATCCTGTATGAACTGCAAAACTTCAAATATGTATTTATTTTGATATGCATAGGTATCTATTTACAGAGATGGAATTGTTAACAAATCAACGACACAAGCTTTGGTATTAAACTTTTACAATTAAACTAACTATTTTTAAAATGATATGATATCATGAAATTATGAATTATGATGATATTATGAAATGTAAATAAAAATGGTCAAAAAATGTGGCTTTAAATTACATTTTTTGGCGCATTCTTTTGCTAGTGCAAATTTGTCTAGATATTTTAGAGTTAGGTACCTATAGCCTCCGTTATTGTAAAAATCACGAGCCGCCACTGATGATAATAGAAGAAAATGGAGAGGAAGAAATGATAAACATATTAATAGGAGAAGTAAATATAAAAAAGCACGAACCTTCCAATATTTAATAGTATAAGTAAAAGACAACGGAAGACAGGAAACGGATATTAATAATAGAATAAAAAACAATAAACCTTGACTATGCAATGAACAAAATATTCATAAATAATAATGAAATACCAAGAAAAACAAAAATTAATGTAGGTACCTATTGAAGTCAATATATAGGTAGACCTGTAGGTATAGACCTTTGGTCGCGAGTCATGGGTTCTAAGAGAACGACATAATGGTAGGGGAGCCCAAGCGGGGATTTTTGCAGTTACTCGAGCGCGTCAGATTATCATATGGGGAGAAACCTGGTACACTGCAGATGTACCTCTACCATATATTGGCTCTTAACACAGGGGAGTTCGTTAAGGGGGGCCCGAAAAAAAAATCTATCCTTAAAAAAACTCGAAATTGTCAGATTAAGATAAGGTAAGTTAAGTACATGCAAAAGAGTGTATATTTCAAAAATCTGACGATTTGAGCCGGGCGTAAGGAAATGGGTGAGCCCCAAAATTTAACAAGAAAAAAGCGAATATTTCGCGAAATTAATGACAGATCGAAAAACTAAAAAATATGTGCTTAATATCTTTTAAAAATCTATCGGATGATACCAAACACGACTTCCCACGGAGAGGGGTGGGGGGTAAATTTAATATTTTAAATACGAATCCCGCGATATTTCTCGAAATGAACATCAGATCGAAAAACTGTAAAATACACTTACTCAATATTTTTGAAAAATCTATCGGATGGTACCAAACACAACCCCCCACGGGTGTGAGGTGGGGGTTACTTTAAAATCTTAAATAGGAGCCCCCATTTTTTATTGCAGATTTGGATTCCTTACGTAAAAATAAGTAACTTTTATTCAAAATATTTTTTCGAATTATGGATAGATGGCGTTATAATCGGAAAAAACGATTGTTGGAAATGAAAAATTAAATTAAAAAATGGCAAGCGCCCACTAAAATGGAAAACTTTACTTAACTTTTTTTGGTTTTAGAACCTACTCTTCACAACCCAATAGGTCCCCAAAGCGCTCGAGTGACTGCACATTTAGCATACTTTGCTCCCCTACCATAAAGAGTGAAATATAGGCAGTAAAAATGAAATAACTGAAATTTCTTTCCAAAACATCACAGAGCCTCCAATAAAAATCTTGTCCCAATAATCTCTTTAGTTGACAGCAAGGACGGATTTGGTGTCGTTACTCATTATTTAAGTGAGGTGAACATTCAAATATTGAATTTGACTTCTCACACTACCGAAATGAAACCTATTGATCACTTATGGGATATTGTCAGTAGACAATAAGACTTCATCAGCCCCTTCCTGCTTCTCTGCAAGATACATAAACGGTGTATGTCTCAACAAACTGGTACGCTACCTTTGACTCAAAGATAGTTACTTTCTGAAAAAAAAAATTATAATCTCAATCCCCAGTTATTTCTTTTTTTTTTCGCACGTTTTCAGCCTTCATAAAAACAATTTAGAGCCTAAATTCACCATATGTAGAATAACATAGCTAGGATTAGAAACACAATCTCAGTTCGGTGTTATTGCATTTATGCTCTCCAAACCTCTAAAAGCTCTTTGCGGTACCAGACCGCCCTAAAAGGTTTTATACGCATAAAATCAAATCCTTTATTTCCCCCTCGTTGTACAAGTATAAAGAAGCTGATTTCTTATGCTGCTCAGTTAGTGAATTTAGTTAGTTACCAACCAGTCTCGAAGCTAGCCCGTCGCATTTAATACAACTCAGTGTATTGTAGTCTCAGTGTACATCTTATCTCGCTACTCTCGTTTCATCAATTGACTGGTCAATCCCACGTTTATTACGCATATTTCTCATTCTATCAATATTACGTACCAGTTTGACACTCAAAACGCGGTCCACGTTTACTCCAGGTTCCTAACTACGATGTTGGGGGCCCCGGGGCAAACGTAATCTGGGGGCCCCCTACCCCCCAGCGCAAGGGGGGTCCGGAAAGATTTTTGATATTTAACCCCTTGAAAACGCATTTTCCCTCCTGTGTGAACACCACACTCTCTTCTTTCTTTTTTTTTCAGCATGTCTTGCAATAATTATAAAATTAGCAGCGCTAATGAATACATCTTCATCTGTATCTGATATTGTGGACGGATCATCAACAAATGCGTTCGTACGCTACACTGTAAATGGTCTTACTTTGTAGCGAACGAATAACCAAGTGAACTACCAAGCAAGCTTAAATGCACCTTAAGGTGCCTTAAGCAACTGCAATGTGAGCCAAACAGAGTCAGTGAAGCTGGTCAGTGTAGTGGTGGGACTAATCCTAATGTGCTCATTCTATCTTACCCTTACCCTTAATTTCAAAATATGGTACCATGTGGTTTCTTTCACACACCAAGATGTGGCCTGGGAAAATTGGTTAAGACAAAGTAGCTGGGCTGGGACCTGGGGCCCCTAATTTTTATTTCGCCAAAATGTCTAATTTCCTCAGCAACAATTTATATCTTTACGAAAAGTCTCGGGGGCCCCAGCTTAGCCCGGGTCCCCTCTTCCAATGGCATTTTAGGTTTTGTTTCGCCGAAATAACTAATTTCCTAACTAATAATTTAAATTTTATGTTAAGGTCTCGGGAGTCCCAGCTTAGCTCAGGCCTCAGGGCCCCTGTTCTGTTCCAATTGCATTTTAGTCGAAAAGACTAATTTCCTCAGTGAAAAATTAAGACTTTATTTGCTGTCTTTTTAAAATTGTGTCATTTGAAAATATTTCGTTGATATCGGCTTTTAAATTACATATTTTTATTTTCCTCGTTAAAATCTATGCACGGCCAACCAAAAGGAGGCCTCTGTGGGGCCTCCCTTGGTCGGGGGCCCCAAGGCTTGCCCCGAGGCGCTGCCCTGGTTGCCCCAATGGTAGTTACGGCCCTGGTTTACTCACGGTTCGCTACAACATGGCAAAGTTATGTATTAAAATTCGTAATCGTTATTATTGTACAGTGTTTGTAAAGTAAAAAGTGTTTGTGTTATAAAATATAACATTTAATTCCATTCATTATTCATTCCAACACCTATTTACACCTTGCTTCGACTCGACAAAGATAATCAGATTCTTCGTAATCAACCACTACAGAAGCTGGTTCCCGTCTTATGTGAATAACAAGAAACATTCACCAAGTCAATTTACCAACTGTTGAAATGTTCTAAACACTTTATTTTTAAAGATATCAGGGAAATTCAAAAATCACAAAACAAAAAGTTCACAAAATAAAAGACTACAACATAATTTTGTTGCATACCCTCCCTTGTCCTTCCTACAAAGTGTCTCAAACTTAGCATAAGAAATGCATTTCTTTTGTTTCACCCAGTATAAACTTAAAAAAGAAGATTGAGTAAACGGTTTCGCAATGGTGTAAAAATCAGCGAAACATCTAATATACAAAAAAGTAGCGGAATCCATTATTCCGTTCACGAGAAAATCAACTATGAAAATAAGCATAATTTTTGGTGGTGCAAAACTTTTGCGGTTAACACGTTGACGGACAGTGCTTCAAATGTATAAGCAAGTGTTGTGACACTATATGTATTTTGCAAAGTATATAGGGAAAATGCAACGTCTATAGACGTTGTGTCACAAGCAAGTGTTGTGACACTATTGGGACCGTGCAAGTTCGGCAAAGCGACCCCTATTTCTACGGTCTATACTAAAATTCGCACTTTTAATTATATTGGCCAATTATATTAGTCCTGGTTACTGGATAATTGTCAAGGCCATAGTCCAAAAAAATAATAAGAAGAAAAAATAAGATTCAGGTTATGTTATGAAAACGTCAACAATTGTATGTAGTAAATAAAATTAGTTATTAAAATGCAGTACTGCAAGCAAAATAAAATTAATTAAATTTACCTTTATATAATAATTGCATATCATATCAATATTGTGGAGCAATATATAATTTTTCTGCTTCACTGACAGAAGGTATGAAATATACGTCAATTTGACAATTTCAATTGGCAATATGAATTATTTAAGATAGTTGCAATATTTCTACGCGTCTCGCGCAGGGTCGTTTCTCGTTTCCCCTTCCAAGTACTTGCACACCGCGAATATGTATTTTGAAAAGTAGAATAGGGAAAATGCAACGTCTATAGTAGACCTGGATCCCGCGTAAGAAAAAAAAGTTGATTAATAGCAAGCTGAAAATTTGTTAATAGCTTAACGGTGTCTAGTCGGACAAACATTGATGCACGGGAACACTGAAACAGGGGAAGTTTTAACGGTGGAGCATGATAAACGTGTCGTCCTGACAAGTTTATGATGGTGAAAAATAGCAAGTTGTTTTTAAGTTTATTCAATAGCCAACGTTATATAATATATGAAAAAATGTTTGTCCGACAAAAAGGTTGGGCATTTTAACGAGTCCGACACGTAGAACATGTCACATCACAGGAACTATGTTGGTGATGAATAGGAGTCTGATTTTTGCATGAGAGTTTAATGAAAGGTTAAAAAAGCAATTGGAAGTTCTGTCGGACAAAATGAATGGGAAATTTTCCTAGTCGGACATTCTAAACATGTAAGATATAGACAAAAATGTTGGTGATAAATAGCAAGCTAATTTTGATTTGTTTATGTACAAATTATATTTTGTAACGCAAAAAGTTATATGTCGGACAAAAAGTTTGGGCAAATCGAAGGAAATAAATAAAAAACATTTTTTCAGAATTACTTAGTCACATATTGATAAAGCTATTTTAGTTGTATATTATTATTTATATTCACATATTTGCATGTGCATATATATAATATGTACATGCACACTCCAAAAACAGTGAGGTAAGTATCAATGCATGTATATATTGCAAAACAATTATTTTTTGGGTGGAGTTTGTTCTAGATATTCTCAAAATGACAATAAAAAATGTCAAAGAACATGTGAAAGCAACCTCTTAGGGTTTTTTAATTAGGCGCATCAGAAAGTACGGAAAATTTCCTACAAAAAACGTTGTATACATTTTTTTCCATACTCAAATTTTAACCCTGTAAACGACATTGAAAAATGTGAAGAGTCTAAAACTTCAGTGCTTATAAGAATATATGTAAATATGACACATTATGCTTAGAAGTATGTATTAGAAGGCTGCATTTGTCAGTGTGACACTTTGTGCTATACAAAGTAGTATTTGAAAGTACATGGTCTCTGAGTTTCTGTTTGCCACGTGTGTTGGAATTTAAAATGTATATTAACTATGGAGTGTTTTTGTGTCTATTTTTGAGTGTCAACAGTTTAAATTTTAAATCGCCAAATCAAAAGTGAAACCATTCAACGGGACATTTTGAGTAATTTTCGAATATTTTACAAAGTTAGTAAAATACTTGGTTATCAATTCAATGAGGTTCAGTTGCCAGATAATTGTGAAAGTTCTATTGAATATCATTCTTCGTGTTATAATGCTTTGCTTGATTGAAAAAGGGTATCTAAATAAATTATTACTAAAATTGTATAACGTAATTTTTCTCAACTTTCTACAAATGAAATAATAATGTAATTAATATGTCACATGGCAAGAAATAATTTGCTGCCAAAATAAATCGATTAGTTTAAATTTGAAGTTTCGAATGCAATTTATTATGAATTATTGTCAAAAGTGACAGTTTATCTTAAATGGAAATGTATTCATAGACATAAGGGTAGACAGGGAATACAGTGCAAAAAGTCGATAGGTGGTCTATCTATCTCTTTTAACCAAGCGATCCCGCGCATGTGGCAGACAAAGATAGCTAGACCACTCAATCCATAATATAATTTGCCTGATCTACTATAAATGTATTACAGTGAGGTATCTAAATGATGTTGACATAAATCGAAATATATCGATTGTAATTGATTGCAGGTACTTTTGACATAGAATAATCACCCCTTATTGAAATTTCAAAAATTATTTTTTTAAATTGTCCAACTACAAAATCTACCCCTTATTTTTTTCCGACAACAGTCATTCTTGGTAAGGAATAATTTACTTAATTAAATTTCGTCTTTGTCGGAAAGCTATTTATCACCAGCATTTTTGTCTATATCTTACCTGTTTAGAATGTCCGACTACGAAAACTTCCCATTAAATTTGTCGGACAGAACTTCCAATTGCTTTTTTAACCTTTCATTAAACTCTCATGCAAAAATCAGACTGCTATTCATCACCAACATAATTCCTGTGATGTGACATGTTCTACGTGTCGGACTCGTTAAAATGCCCAACATTTTTGTCGGACAAACATTTTCGCATATATTACATAACGTTGGCTATCGAATAAACTTAAAAACAACTTGCTATTTTTCACAATCATAAACTTGTCAGGACGACACGTTTATCGTGCTCCACAGTTAAAACTTCCCCTGTTCCAGTGTTCCCGTGCATCAAAGTTTGTCCGACTAGACACCGTTAAGCTATTAACAAATTTTCAGCTTGCTATTAATCAACTTTTCTTTCTTACGCGGGATCCAGGTCTATAGACGTTGTGTAACATTACATCAATCGAAATTAGACGTCTATAGACGTTATCTCCGTAAACGTGTTAAGTTTATATACAGTGATGAAACCATATTAAGTTGTGAAATAAGAAGAGATGAAACTAGTAGCGGTGGGAAATTTAGCAATAAGAACCTATAAATTTACATTATATTGAGTGTTTCCCACATTTAGATGGATCGGACGAGTTTGGCAACTACCACTGTGACAGTTTTAGTTGACATAGGTACTCCTCTGATACGTCTAAAGGTGAGAAACAATCAGTAGTAATTGCAGAAGATCTCTGAAATTATTGAATTTTTCCCGAGTGACACTTTGACAGTTTTGACAGTTTGACAAGTGTCACGAGAGCAAAAATTCTATATTAATTTCAGAGGTCGTGTGCAATTTGTTGCGATTATTTCATAAATAAAACTGTTCAAAACCAAAATTTTATTGTAATTTATTTATATAAGTACCATTAAACACACAGTTTTTATAAATATTTGACGATTGAAAGTCATCACTTTTATAATTTTTAAAACATTAATAATTGTCATTAATGTCACTGAATGTATTTTTTCGTAGCAACGAAGGGCATCTGACGTAATATACTTAACGACGGGAGATTATCAAAAATTATCGATTTAATTCAGATTTCTGTAGCTTTCTATTGGTCAGAATCTCCTATGAATGAAATAATCAATATAATTTAAATTTACAGATTTCTATCGCTAAATTTCTTATCTTTTTATCTCACAACTTTTTTTCATAGCTTGCGTTATTTTGCGCTTATCACTGTATTATATTTTATCTTGACATTAACTTTGTCAATACAATCGACATAATTTCATGTAGAACAAAATTTTGCCTCATTAATTCCATTATATCACCAGATACGCTCAATTTATGATAATCGAAAATCCGAAGTATGTGTAATTAAAACAAGCGTGTAGAATTCGTGTAGGTTTTCGGCCTTATAGATATATCGGTAGCGTTTCTCGAATAACTTCTCGTAAGTATGACAAGCTTCCTTAAGCTAATGTCTCTAGCTGAAACCATGAATGAATCTGCCCACCGCACCTGCATATAAATGTTCTCGTTTGTGATATGAGTAAGTGGAGTGAAAGAGCAAATTGTTTATGGGACAGGACGTTTATGTGAAGAACATTATACATTATATTGAGTATCTTGAGTAGTTGTAACTTTAAACGTAATCTATAATGTGTAGTAAACCCACTAAATAAAATATGTAGTAAGATTCTGAGACTACTTTCTTGTGGCATGTCTAACTTAAATAATAATAGTGGAGTCACTGAAGGTTTTCACCTCCGATTTTCATGAAAATTGGTGAGTAGTTAAAAGATACTTCAAGGAACAAAGATGACATGATGCCAACTTGCGCTTTTACCCTGGGGGTGGATGCCACCCCTTCTCGTGGGTGAATTTTTTTTTAATAAAAAAAATACCAGAAATCGATAGAGGGGCAACTTCTAAGCAAAATTTTTTATATAAAGTTATTAACATAAATCAATACTTTTTGAGTTATTAAATATCAAAAATTTTATTTTTTCTTAAAAAATGCATGTTTTAAAGCAGTTTTTCACGTATTACTCAAAAACTATAAGCTTTTGTAAAAAAACTGTTATTACCAAATATAAAGATAAAAAAAAATTCAATACACTCCCCACTTAAAAAACGAAACTAATATTATTTCAAAGTGAGTTATGGGTAATTGAATGTATATTTTTTTCGACGAGTACTCAAATCCAACTATTCAAGCTTACATAACGGGAAAACGATGCATTTTATAGAATATACTTGTAAAACATTTGTCAAAGTACTTCGGAGTACCTATCAAATGAGCTCCAGTAGAAGTTAATAGCATCAAAATTAAGCAAGTTATGGTGAACATAAGAGAACCCTTTCGATTTGTTTAGAAAAAAGTGAAAAATAAAACGTACGCCTTTAGGTTAACATATTTAATGATTTCAACAATTTTCACCGGTTTAGAATACATATTTCTGAAAAAAGATACAATTTAAAAAAATCAGAATTTTTAAAATTATCGTACTTTTCATTTTCTTTTGATAATAACTCCAAAAATACTCAATATACGTAAAAAATGATATATACCTAAATTTTAGTTTTTCCGTTCCAAATACTTTACCTATTTTACTGTTTCCTTAGAGTAAAAAATAACCGAGATAGAAACGTTTAAAATTTCAATTTTGCTGCGAGAACCATGTAACCGGGGCCATTTAACCATTTATTGTTAAAAAAGTGAGAGGTTTAAAAGACTAATTTTGACATTTTTTAATAGCTCTTGGAATCAGCTTTTAAATAGTTTTTAGGTGAATCTGGTATCTTAAAAATTAACGGAGGTATTTACAAAAAACAATAACATTTTTGGAACAATTTTTAAAAGATACATTTTGAAACATTTTTGGTGCATACATTTTAATGCTATCAACTTGTTCGAGGGCTTATTTGATAGATATTTCTATGAACTTTGACAGATGTTTAATAAGTTTATGTTATAAAATGCATCATTTTGCTGGTATTTAAGCTTGAATACTTAGATTTGGGTACTACCCAAACCTATAATTATGGATTACCTATAACTTACTTTTAGTTAACATAGAAAGGTTTTTCTAGTAAGGAGTTTATTTG
Organism: Diabrotica virgifera virgifera; assembly: GCF_917563875.1. Classification (NCBI taxonomy): domain Eukaryota; kingdom Metazoa; phylum Arthropoda; class Insecta; order Coleoptera; family Chrysomelidae; genus Diabrotica; species Diabrotica virgifera. The sequence goes on from NC_065444.1 coordinate 215,977,243, forward strand.
ATTTTTTATTAGCCTCAATTTTGATAATTATAACTTTTTTGTAAAAGCTTATAGTTTTTGAGTTATTTATGAAAAATCGGTTAAAAACATGCATATTTCTCACGAAAAATTAAAATCTTTGATCTTTAATAACTCAAAAAGTTTTGATTTATTTTAATAACTTCATATAACAAATTTTGCTTATAATTTGTCCTTCTATCGAATTGTGGGGTTATTTTTAATAAAATAATTTTCACCCCCGAGGAGGGGTGGGATCCACCCCCAGGGTAAAAGCGCAAGTTGGCACCATGTCACCTTTGTTCCTTGGGATATCCTTTAACCACTCACCAATTTTCATGCAAATCGATTGAGGTTGAACGAAATCGGAGGTAATAGCTCATATCCGCCTTCAGTGACTGCACTATAAATATTATGTGTACATGCGGTTAAGACATAGTCATTGATTGTAATGAAAATTACACTTTTAACCAACTAATGTTTAACGTTTCGATTTACACTCCAGAAATCACACAAACTCATATGGACGTTATAAAACTTAACTTGCCCTACACAAAATACCACAAATACAATACAGGTTACACAAATATATCTGTGGCTTGGTTCTAAAAGGGCCAATGTAAAATCTTTACATTTAAGAAAACTGCAGTTGAAGTTTGTGCCGAAAATACATTTATTTATAGTTTCATCATAATGCAGGCTGTACTCACAAAATTTTGCCCAGAGGATAATATATTTGAACAGAATAAGACTGTGTTTTAATTTTTTTTGCTGGATTTAGAAATTAAAAAAAACGACATTGGCCCTTGTTGACTAAATTTTTTTAGTTGTATTTATTTTCTTTTGAGACATTGGCCATTAGAACTAGAACAATAATGAACATTGTGGCTTTATACTAATAGTTTATTATGTAGCAACATAGTTAATTGTAGACAAAAATGACAGAAATAAAAATTAATAATAGGAAGATACAAATGGTAGTAAAATATACATAAAAATAAAATTATTTTCTTCCTCCGGAGCTTCATCTGGAAAGTGTTCCACTATATTAGCATTTGCAAGTATTTGTTAGTCTGCTTTAGTTGCCTTCATTATATCTCAACTGTTAAAACATCTTTTCCTGTTCTTCTAGAGAATTTGCTATCAACTGGTTTTGTCCAGAGCTAGATAACCGATAAAACTGGCGTGAATTTTTCGCTTCTCTTGAGTAAATTTTTCAAAGCATTTGTTCCGACATGTATGTGCTATTAGTTGCTTAGCTGGTGTTGTTTTTTCCGAAACCGATTTATACTCTTTACTTTCTGATTTTAGTCATTTTCTCACGTTCCGTCTCCAATTGGGAGAATTGCGCTTTTATTTTCTTGTAACTTCTTATTTGTCTTGTTTTCTTCTTCCTCTGCTACTATCTACTACAGTTGTATTGTTGATACCTTCAAACTGCTCGACTATATACTCGTCGTCTCTTGGTACAAATTCATCATCGTAATCTTCAAACGGTTCTGGATCGCTAGAATCTGTATTTTTTGTCCATTATTTCTAACTGATGCTGATTCTGTATGACTTACCATTACTGTCACCGCCAGTTTTACACATTTCCATACCAAACCTTTCTTGTCCATAAATTAATATTCATTTTACTAATTCCAAAACTTACTGAAGGCGCCGATACTGCTGATATTACAGGTGTAGTTATGTGTCAATTGAAGCTAGAAGCGCCAATGAATACATTGTACCACTGAATATTCCACTAAATAATAATATCAATCATTGATGAAAGGGCCAATGTGTATATTGGTTCACTGAATATGTCCCTAAATAACAATATAACTGATCAATAAAAGGCTCAATGTCAAGTTTGGCCCTTTTATTCGAAACTGATGTGAATTATTTCATTATGACATTGGCCACCATTATACTAATATTGCGGCTTTCTGGTTGAATTTAACATTGGCCGTTGTAACGTATGAAAGTATGTATTAAACGATGCTTAATGCCCTGGTTTACTCAAAACAGCAATACGCAAAATACACAAAGCAGTCAGAATTTGATATTCCTAATAGATTAAAATACCACCCTCAAATTTTTCCAAAAATACGCATGCTGTTGCCTACAAGATCAAGGCCAATTATATCAATTAAAAAAACAACCTAATAATAATTTGGTTATCGGTACATTTTAGTTGATTTTTATTAAAATAATCATATTTGAGAACGATTTGTGTAGTGGAAATCGAAACGTCAATTTTATCAGTTGATTAATAGCTATTTGTATAACAAGGGAGGAAAGTGCTACTTTTCCTCCCGTGAATGAAGTTTACTGGCCGACGCGTAGCGGAGGGCAGTAATCATTCAAGGGAGAAAAAGGCACTTTACTCCCATATTATACATATGGTTTTTCCACCTTCCTCAAATAACAAGTCATTTTTTCATTTTTACTTAATTTATTTATGTAACTAACCAACAAAATTTTTAGAACTAAAACTAACAAGTAGGTACAATATAACTGTCAACTGTCAAATATAATTCAAATTATTAATGTAAACATTGTTAAATCAGAATAACAATTTACTGTTTTTTACCATTCTGCAAAATACAGGGTATTTTTAAATAAACGTTAAAATGTATAGATACTTACGTAATAGAAAATAGATATTGTACAGGGCGTCAATAAGTTATATTTCATGAATGAAATACCATGACGTCACTTTTACTTTTCCTGCCTAGGGAGGAAAAATATTTTCCTCCCTAGGGAGGAAAAGTACAACTTTGCTCCCTACAATCAGGTCCGGAAAAGTATACTTTCGGTAGAGGTAGGTGGAAAAATAGTTATCTATTACATAAATGAGCAAAAATAGCAGATTTTAGTGCGATACATGAAAGTTGCGTCCGACAAGTACTGAAGGATGTATGTAGTCATGAGAGCGCTAAAATCTACTTTCTGACCCGTGTATTTTGATTTTTTTCATCATTGTATCATGATTTTTTCTATAACTTGGCATAAACACCGGAAGTTTCAATGATTCTGCCGTAAAAATAAAAATAAAAAGAATATCAAGAAATAATCAGGAAAGTAGGGGACGTTGTCTAGGTAGCTACTTAAGTAACAAAAATAATTTTGTCAGTGTTTTTAAAATTATTATTCTTGACGTCCACAAGCGGGATAGAAATAGATTTTACTTCAAGTGATAAAATGAGACGTTTCAGCAACTGGAAAGAGGTGGCAAATTATACCTAGCATTTCATGTTAGTTAATGGAAAAAAAAATAATTCTCGTTACAATCAATAACTGTGGCTTAATTCCATGTAAACATAATATTTAAAAATATGATATATTGTGAAATGAAAATGGTAATAATTTTACTTTATTGTTGTAGTTCACAGGAATATAAAAAAATTATATTAATCTTATTCTAGAGAAAATTAAAAACATGTTTATTGATATTATATTGGTATATACACATAAAATCAGTAATTAAATAAATAAGTAACAAAGCTGCAAGTGCATAAAATGTATATAAAATATAAATGGTTTTTGTGTTAATTAAGAGATAAAAATAATACAGTGTGTCAATTTTAAAACTTACAATGGGTTATATCTAGAGACTGGAAAATATGCACTAAAAAATGTCTAAAATATGCATGCAATATGCATTTTAAAACAAGCTGAATATGCACAATTAACATGCAAATATGCATTTATATATGCACTTATTTTTATATGAATAATTTTATGGTTTACGTTAAATACATAAATAAATAAAAAATAATAAAAATAAATAAATAGGTTTGAATTTAAACCAAATTGTATTATTATTTCTTAATATATTTTTTTAACTTCAGGTTTTGTGACAAATAAAACGGCAAAATATTTTATTTTGACCACAAGATAAATAAGAGTACAATAAAATAAATGTACATATTTTTATTGTTACAATATTGATTCATATTTTCTAAACTAATATTATAAAAAGAGTACAATAAAACAAATTTACATATTTTTATTGTTACAATAAATAATCATATATTGATTCATATTTTCTAAACTAATATTATGTCTTCTATCTGTTAATATTTGTTTATAGGCAGAAAAAGATCTCTCAACGTCACAAGATGTAATTGGGGCATATTTAAACTTTGCTATTAGAGACGGATCCATATTAATATTTTCATCGAAGTTTCCAAAATTGATTATATTATTTATTGAACGCAATAAAGTGAAACCCTCATTTTTGTTTAAAACGTCATCAAGTTTATCTTTAATTTTTACTCCAATTTCCCCATTCAGATTTGTTATTTTCTGTTTAACCGAATCAACAATAGACATACTATTGTGAAGACATAAATTTTGAGCCTCTAATTTTGTAATTGAACTTTCAATGATATCGAAATTCGATTTTATATACAACAATTGATTTTTAATAGACTTTTCTTTAAAAATATTTTGACAGTTATCAATAGCGGTACAAGTCGGATCAAAACTTGAAATAACGCTTTTGATGTCGTCGTAGTGTTCAGATAAAAATATAGCACTTTTAAGCCAAGTTCCCCATCTGGTTAATACTGGTTCTGGTGGTAAAGGAATATCGGGAAGCATCTCCCTATATACCTGTACACGTAGTGGTGCTTTCAGAAATACTTTTTTTACATTATTTATTAAGGTGTTTACATTGGGAAATTCAATTCTAACTTTCTCTGCAACTCTGTTTAGGCCGTGCGCCAAACATGTACAGTGAATTAAATTAGGGAAAAAGATTTTAAGATTGGATGCAGCTTTCATCATATATGAGGCGGCATCACTAAGCATTAATAATATTTTTTCAAATGGTACTTGATCAGGTAAAAAAAAATTTGTTAGGGATTCGTTAACAAATCTAGCTATTGTAGCATAGTTTGTTTTTTCCAAACATTTTACACTAATTAAGTATGAGTTTTTAAAATCGCCAGAGTCGTTAAGAACTCCAACAATTAGATTCGCAATTTGTCGACCCTTTGTATCCGTTGTTTCGTCGACGGAAATCCAAAGATAATCGGCTTTTAACTGATTTTTAATACTCGTCATCACATCTTTGTAACATGCACTGACATATTTTTTCCGAAGAGTTGAAGAACTTGGTATTTGAGCTGGTTTATCTTTAATCTTGCAATAAGTTTTTAAAAAGTTTTGACACGATTTATGTTCTAACTTGTGCAGAGGGATATTGCAGTTCAAAAAAAAATGGCATAAATCCTTTGCAAAGGTTTCTTGCCCAACTGACGTATTCTGAATCTGCAAACTGTTCTGTAGAATCTGCTGGCGAGGTTTATTATCATTTTTTGATAGCTTAGTTTGGTGAAGTGAAGTTTTTATGTGTTGAACTACTTGGAATTTCTTTTGACATGGAATCTGGAATATAATGATAATGATGTTTTAGATGTTTTCGTAAATAGATACCTACATTAAAATGATCAAACTTTTTAAACCTCCCCCAATTTTTTTTTATTTCTCAAAGTGAAATTGAAATCGTCAAACAATAAAGTACAGTCAGTGTACCGTAGTATACAGGGTGGGCCACTCTCAACACCTCGCTCTGTATAAGCCAAACCGTTGCGAACTTTAAAAAACAGTTTTTGAAGAAATGGGACGGTTTGTCATTTTAGAATAGACAGACACATAGATGTGCAAAGAAGTTTGATAAGTTTAAAAATCTATTGAAGTGGAGAACTTACCTTTTTATCACAAATGGTGCAAAACATACTTTCACTGTCGATAACTTTTAGATGATTGTTACTTCCAATCCAACTTCTGAGAAGACTTGATTTTTCCCTTGCTACTTTAGGCATTTTCACAATAATAATAAAATTATTTTTTTACACAGTATAGTCAATAACTTGCAATCACAAAAGTTGAATAATCGGCGATTGATTTAAGACTAACCATTCATAAAATAAAATAATCTATCCTACCCTTAAAACAGTGTTGCCAACTCGACCAATATAGTATTTGCCAAACCTCACAAGAATGATGGAATGATCAGTTCAACAGTAGGTATTCCATTATCAACTAATAAAAAATCCCTATAGCAAGCATAACCCAGTACAGATAAATTATTTGTTTTAAAAAATGCTGAAACATGATCCTGTAGTTAATAGTAATCTCATGGTCCACAGACATAAGTACTAATATAAACATTATTGAAGGCGAAGGGATTTGCTGATGTAGGTGTGTATGTGTGAATGGTTAAACATTTTTTGTTAGGAATCAGATTTGACTCACTGATATCAGTTTCAAGTTCCTGTGAGAGAGTTCCTAAGTTGTTTTAGTAATTGTAAGGCCAACATAAAAATTTGTTCTGAATTAGAAGATTTTCGATTTTTACTAAATAATTTTTATATTATTTAATATGCTAGAAAATATGCTATATGCTAAACAAGAAATAAATAAGCTAAACAACACAAAAATATGCCAAATCTAGCATAAAATAAGCTAAATTGGCAACGCTGCCTTAAAATTTCGTTTTGGTTGGTTTTCCCAGAATAATTCATAGTTGGCCGACACCAGCAGAAAGTACAGGTAATATTTGTAATGTTATTCAAAATATAATCGGTATTTACTTAGGTAATTTGTAAATTCTGAGAAGTCTATAAATCTTAAATATCCGGATAATGATACCTGCAGCTATAAATAACGCCCATTATGTTTATGGGTACAACAACAAAGGAGCTTAACAGCAAAATATTTACTTTCACATTTTATTTTAATGGATGTTGATGTTACTAATATATACCTTATTTTTAAATGGGGTAGAGTAAATTCCCATCAAAATATGCATTTATATGCTCTTAAATCTCCAAATATGCAAGGCATATGCATTTATGAAAAACATGAGAAATATGCAGCATATATATGCATATGCATTTTGCATATAATCCAGTCTTTAGTTATATCTCACGAACAAATGCTGATATCGAAGAATGCTTAAAACAGTTTCTTGGATAGTAAGGGGGAACTAAAATGACATGAAAGAGAACTCACCCCCCATCAACCCCCTAGGCCCCACCTACCACAACCAAAAAAGTTTAAATTGCAAACCCCTACTTGTGATACATCATTGAAAAGGCTGTAAAAAATGCTATCCAATGATATAGATAATAATTATACAGAGTGAAGCAATACCTGTGAAACTTTGGTTTAAATGGAAAATTTAATGAGGTTTTTGTTGAACTACAAAATTGTTAAAAATGTCAATTAAATAAATATTCAAAGTTTGTAAACATTGTTTTGTAAACAATAATACAGATTATTTGCAAATTCTGCACGACCTTTGTCAAATATTGTTCTAGTAATAGCGCGACATGCTTAAGTAATTCTTTCTCGCAATTCCCCAAGTGACGCAGGTTGAGTTTTATAAACAACTGACTTAAGGCCATAGAAAAAAGTCAGGTGGCGGTAAGTCTGGTGACCTCGGTGGCCACTCAATAGGACCTGTCCTTCCAATCCATTTGTTCGGATAATTAGTATCCAACCAGTGCTTAACTGGAGGTGCAGAGCGGGGAGGTGCTCCATCTTGTTGGAAGTGCAGCAAATCTTTGTCTAGAGCTAGGTTGCCTTGGTCGTAAATGCCTTTCATTAAATATTTGAGCTGCTCGTAAATAACACTAATTCTCGAAGGCAAAAATGAAAATGATTTCCACGCTTTCAGGTATACTGTAAAGCATCGTGGCAACAACTACAGCTGAGTGACAGTACCGATCGTACAAATGGTGAAAACAAATGATATTAATTTAAGTCTCAAATAAACCAAAAATTATTGAATCTGACAAAACCCAAAAAAAAGATGTTTTCAACTTAAGTTTTTATTTAAGAGAAAAAAGTACCGACGTACACTTATCATTCAAAATAATAGTCCGGGAAATAGCATTACAATAATACAAAAGTCATAGTAAGCCGGCTGATGTTAACACCCTGTATAATTATTATTTAATACCATTGGATAGCATTTTTTTTAGCCTTTTCAATGATGTATCACAGGTAGGGGTTTGCAATTTAAACTTTTTTGGTTGTGGTGGGTGGGGCCTAGGGGGTTGATATGGGGGAATTTTCTTTCATGTCATTTTAGTTCCCCCTTACTATCCTAGAAACGGTTTTAAGCATTTTTCTATATCAGCATTTGTTCGAGAGATATAACCCATTGTAAGTTTTAAAATTGACACACTGTATATCTACATGCACCTTTGAAATTAAATCGGCGAAAAACCGTTAAAAAACGTACTTCTCCAAAAATGCCGTGACCAACGTAAAGATATTTATGTGGGCTTCATCGATTACGAAAAGATAGGCTAACAGTATAAAACATACCTTTGAACATATTAAAAATCCAAAGGCATTTATGGTAATGATCTACGTAAAACTAGCCACAAATATGTTATCTCTCCATCGCATTCGTGGACGTCCGAAGAGCCTTCTTCCTGTCGGGGCTTCCTCCCAGTTTAGCTTCGCAAAGGGGTTTATGGATATGACCTGCCCATTTTAGATGTTGGCATTTAATCTCTTGGATTAAGTCGCGTTGCCTTTGTCAGCATCCACGGCTCAGCCCCTCAAATGAGCGCCGGTATTATCACGGTCTTATATACGTGTTGTTGATGTTCGTGTTAGTTTTTCCGATTAAATCGTGTTGGCTATACATAGTATCCTGTGACATAATTATGTCACAGACTGTTTTCAGCTCCCGGCCTAACAGACAGAAGGTGTTTACCAGGTAACCTTTTTATGATTTATGATGTTCTATTCCTTCTCGATTTTTGGAGTAAATTCTTTCTTGTTTCGTGTAAATACTATTCGAGATGTTATTTATTTCTAGAACATTGAATATTATATAAATAGTAGGTTTTTGTAATTAGCAGTTCAGTTATGAATTTGAAAACGTCGGTGTACTTTGATATGTAACGGGCGCGGTATATTTTTGAATTTGTAATTAGATAAATTATTAGATTTAGTGTATTAAATAAATTAGATATCGTAGTTTGTAAAATAAAGAATATAAATTCAGTGTTTTTCATTTGTTTAGGTGTAAGGTATTAAAAATAAATAAAGTCAACTAAAACTAAACATTAGTGCCTAAAACATCATAGAAAAGTCAGTTTTGTAACAATACATACATCTACTTGCTGCCTGGTTTCTTCCTTTTATCTCTTCCGTGATATCGTTATCTGCGGCGATTGTCGCTCCCAGATATTTAACGCCTTCTACTCTTTTAAAGTTATATGGGTCTATTGTAACATTTTGCCCTATTCTATCTCGTCTGGTTTGTCTGTTAATGCGCATACATATATCTGGTTTTCTCTTTATTGACACTTAACTTAGATCATCTTTTTGCCTCTCTCTCTCTCTCTAATTAATTGAAAGTCGCTTTCAGTTGGTGATTGTGTTTCCCACACCCACATGACTTTTACATTTAAAGAGGCATCAGACAGAGGTGCATTATATCCCCGCTGTTATTTAATATCTACTCAACTCGGATATAATTTTAAAACTATTTTACATAATGCTTTGTAGGAAAAATATTTTGGAGTGAAAAACCACTGGTGAACTGACTAATAAAATTTTAGATACGCTGACGACACTGTCACCTGAGGCGATAGTCTTCAGGACCTTTAAAAGTTATTGGATTGCGTAAACCCAACAGGATGAGAAGTGAGGCTAAATATGAATGCTGTTAAAACAAAATTTATAATATTAGTCACCAGAATACAAATTCCCTAACAAACCTTTAAGAGTGTTACTCACTTGAAATATCTGGGTTGCTACATTACATGCCAACTGGATCCAAGTAAAGAGATTAATGCAGGATTGAAGGCGTTCGCACAACGTTTATTAAAATGGACTACTATGTCCTGACACCATGATGACTAACAATGTTCTGATCTAACTGGTACGTTACTCATGTTTTCTCGCAGTCTACAGGGTGTCCCAGACTAACTTATCCAGGCTATATCGTCACCTGAATGCAGAACTAGCTTAACTCACATTTAAGATATTTTACAGGAGAGCGATTTTAATGTTTCAATGTGTCATAATTTAAACAGTATTTGGTTAAATGGTGAAATTATCTCAGTATAGTATATTAGGAACCTTTTAAATGTGTTATTAGGAATGAGACGGATTAATGATAATTTTTTTATAAAAAGTGTGACTTAGGATACTACTGACTTATAAATTCTACTGCAGAACTATTGTAAGTGCGATGTTTGGTACATAAGCTACTTCTGCATTAATACATTTCAAGCTTAGAATAAATTTAAGATTAACATAGGATACAAATAAAAACAAAATCGGTAAAATTTAAAACTTTTTAATTTTTATTAAAGATTTACAACTCAAAATCAAAATACCAAAGAATACTATGAAATGGTCAAATTATTAAACTAACATATTAAATTAATCTTCGTCAGTTTCCTGTTCGGGAATGTTACTAGCTTGAAGATTAGTGAAAAAGTTATGGTATTCCGTAGGTATAACCTTGTTTTCACACAAAAATAATAAGTCTTTATATTTCGCGGCAGGAATTGGAACTGGTGAGCTTCTTAACATTCTAAGTTGATAGGTCTCTAATGAGTCTAACTTTTGGTGGCTCCTTTTCAATTCCAGAGTATTAATTTTTATAAAATCTTCTTCAAAACTATATTTAACGTTAAGTTGGTTTGGGCATTTTGGGTCAACCATAATAACTTTCAAATTATTAAATATGACTTTGCAACCAAGTTCAGTTTTATCCCAATTTTTTGTAGTTTTGGCTAACAGGTCCTTTAAATCGTAAAAGTCCGCCTGAGCCATTTCTTTAATTTTATAAGGTCGCACTTTACACGCAGTCCTTGCTAATGTGTACCACTGCTGTGGACTAAATATAGGGATTTTTTTTGCAGCTCTTTCGATAACCCCATGTACGGAGTCGCACTCATTTTGTGTATGTCCCTTTTCTAGAAAACTGTGAGTAATTTTAACACCATATTTGGCGGCACAATACATGTACAGACAATATATAAATCGATTGCGATTTTGTCCAGTGCAGTTGTCACTATAGAAACTGAATTCCTTAATTCCATTTCGTACCATTTCGTCAATGAAACTTAATATGCAACTACCGATTTCACAAGCACCCCTACATGCTAGCGATTCTGGCCACATGTAGCAGTATCCCTGTTTGTTAGCAGCATCGTACACAGTCAGATTGTAACATGCAAGCTTACGTCTATAGTAGAGGAGAGATACTTCAGCTTTAGGACATAACAATGTTTTTTGTAAGTCGTATATAGCCATGCAAAACGAATTATCAGTTTTAGCCCTCTCTTTATCTAGTTCTTTATTTGCTCTAGATAAGTCCTTGTTTTTAAGATGAGCTTCCATTGCAGAACGAAGTTCTTCCTTTTCTGACGGAGAAGAATTAGACAATTTGTTGCAAAAATCGCACTGGTCTTTTTTGGGAATGAAAAAACCCAAATTAAATTCATTGTTAAATACCTCTCTATATATAGCATAAGAAGCTATGGTATTTATATTGTTATCACTGCAATATGTTTTATATAAACGGTACATTTTGCTGATATTGAGGTCAGGTGGCAAATATTTTTTAGTGCTATTTTTTCTGCAATAATGGCTTTCAATCAAAGCAAATGACTTAATATGATGTCGTACTGAATCCTTAAAATGTTTTGGCAATCGAGAATTACATTGTACTTTACCTCGTAAATCTGCTTGTGGCGATATTGAATTTGAATGATGAGTTTTTTTAACTACTGTTTTGACGATTTGATGACTTATTCCCAGGGTATTTAAGAAAAATGTTTGACATACCTTGATTGTGTTGACTGGACAATTCTCTTGTGGAAAAGTATAAAAATACGACAGCTTTCTACGACTTTCACAAGTATCACCTTCTGGAAGCTCAACTGCATCCTTCTTTTTTCTGGGGTGTTTTGTAGGCTTCACAGTTAAGTTCCGCAAAACAAATTCTCTCTGATAATTAATATCTCCCAATTTCCAAAAATCTTGAAAAATCTGGACGCGATGTTTTTCCTGAAATTTCGTTTGACATTTAAGTCTGCATGTTGTGGGACATGGCGGTTTCATAATCCTTTCTGAAACCTGTTTAGACTTCCAATTTACATAGGCCTTGCCGGAGTTTCGTAATTTCTTTATTCTATTTCTCCTCCAATTATCTGGGTTTCTTTTTCGCTTACGAGACTTGGTGATATCTGGTATTTTTTCCTCAGACACTAGGGCATCCTGCTGGTCTAAATCAAAATCATTTGGATTAAAATCAACATCTGAGCTTCCATCTGTAGCATATGGGTCACTATTTTCATCAGTTTGATGTGAGATGGTCGGTAAAAGCTTACCGGTAGATGTGGATGGACGCGTAATATCATCTTGGTGCTGAAGGACCTGCTCTTGAAGGACACGTGTTGCAAAATTTACAACGCTAGGTGTAGGATTATGGGAATCTTTAGCTTCATCACGTTGCTGCAACCGTGGTTGTTCGATGGATGTTTGAAGATCTATGACGTTATCTAGAGGTGAACAATAACCCAAACAATTATTCGGAGATTGGCGATACTGCTCTGCTTCAGGTACTAGTAGGCTTATGGAGGTAGGTATTGGTAAGTCGTAATATTGATTATAATGTTGGGAAAACTGCTGTTCTATCGGTGTCTCGAGCTGGCAATACTGTTGTTCTTGGTGTACGGGAGAGTGTAGACATCTTAATTCACCTAGATCTCCGTAGTACTGCTGGTTAGTATACAATGTGGAAGGGCTTTCTACCGTAGCTATAGATATGGGACTACCTGCCGTATCATTACTTGATTCTCCAGAATTCTCATGTTGTGTTGGATTCATAGACATGGCCATTTTTACCATTAACGCACCTGCAACAAATTTACAATGAGCTTACAGTCAGCATAACAAGAACATATTAATTGCAGACATTTAAAATTAATTGATACAAATTAAAATACTCAGAAACCAGGACGTACGTTAAACCTTATTTCACTTGTTCAAATTTACAATTTTTGTCCCAATAATAATGTATCCCCAAACTGCCGTCTGTAGCAACGCATTGTTCAATATAAAGAATTATATATTATTTAATAACGAAATATGTATGTGTGGTTAGTAATTCTGCGATATTTTCTCAAATATATCATAAAATATTGTGAAATTCAACACGTGCCTAATAGTTATATACAATTTATAGCACGTGGCAGAATAAAAACACAGCCCTTTAATGCGTACCTACTTTCTACCAAAAGCATCTTAAAAACAAGATTCACAGTTTTATTAATTCACTTATTAGATAAAAATTAGATTCACTTAATAGATAAAAAACTACTAATAAAGCATATTTATTATTAAAACTTACCTCGTTTCATTATTGTTGTTAAAATTCACACTCACTGCAACTCTATTTGGCAAAAGAACAAACGTGAATATCCAACAAGACGATGGAAATGACTAACCGATAGCCGTTGAATTATCCTATGTAAATAGAAGATAACAAAAATAATGTTGGCGCGCATTGTTATTGAAAATGCAGAACAATCCTAACTGTATTTGTATTTACTTAGGATTATTCTGCATTGATAAAATAATGATTTGCTAGTTAGGATTATGATGTTCTATATAGAATTTCTATTAGTAAATTTAAAGTTATGAACTTAAGATTGTTCTGCATGAAAATATACGATATGTATTACCTTTATAAGGAATAAACGAAAAAAAAATTTTTTTTGAGTTAGGATAGTTCTGCATTCAAGTGACGATATTTCTTAAAATAGAGATTTTCGAATGGGACAAAAACTGAGATAGTTCATTTGTAATACACTTTAATATGGCGTAGAGAAAATCATCCCCCAAATATTCATCCCTTAGTTACAACCCCTAACTTTAATTTTTTTAATAGCACCCTGTACATTTTTTTATAGTTTTGGATGTGGTCTTCTATCGTCTATTTAACAGATTTTTTAAAAATAAAATCGGTTCCTAAGTAATCAAGAAAATATCAAAATATTTTTGTTAATTATGTGTCCCAGACTAATTTATCCAGGCTATATTTCTTAAACGAATAGAGATTTTCGAATGGGACAAAAACTGATCTATTCCATTTGTAATACACTTTAATATGGCGTAGAAAAATTCATCCCCTAAATATTCATCCGCTTACAGGGTGCTATTAAAAAAATTAAAGTTAGGGGTTGTAACTAAGGGATGACTATTTAGGGGATGATTTTTCTACGGCATATTAAAATGTATTACAAATAGAATAGATCATGTCCCATTCGAAAATCTCTATTAGTTTAAGAAATATAGCCTGGATAAATTATTAGTCCGGGACAAATAATCAAAAAAAGTTAACTGATATTTTCTTGATTACTTACCTAGTCCAGCCTAGCATTATTGTAGCTAACGCTTTCTTAGTTATGGATATTATGGATTTCATATACAGGGTGTCCAGAAACTCTACCAACAAACGAAGACAGGAGGTTCCTCAGATAATTCTAAGACAATTTAACCAAATTCATCTAGTCCGAAAATGCTTCCTAAGGGAGCTACAGCTCTTTGAAAATGGCGTGTTGTAATTAGTTTTTCTTAAATACCTCCGGAACGCTTCTTGTTAGATAAACGAAAATTGGTAAACATCTTTATCTTTCAGAGATAAATTGATTCCATCCATTGTGAATTTCTAGTGCCAGTCATAGGCGTCCGTTTTGGGTAGGGCAACGGTTATTTTACCGCATAACTTTTTTGTCTTTAAGTTTTAAGCATTTTTGATACTGGATTATTAAATTGTGAGGTATTCTAGTACTAAAAGGTACTCTTGATCCAAGTCGGTAAGACACACCGTTTTCTAGAAAAATCAATTTGAAAATTTTTCGTTTCCTGAATTTGAAAAAAATTAAAAAAAATTTCAGAAAAAAACAGTGTATTTTACCAACATAAAGCAAGAGTAAATTTTAGTACTAGAATACCTCATAATTTAATAATCTACATAGTGTCAAAAATTCTTAAAAATTAAAGACAAAAAGGTTATGCGATAAAATAACACACCGTTTTCTAGAAAAATCAATTTGAAAATTTTTCGTTTACTGAATTTGAAAAAATTGAAAAAAATTTCAGAAAAAAAAACAGTGTATTTTACCAACATAAAGCAAAAGTAAATTTTAGTACTAGAATACCTCATAATTTAATAATCTACATATGTAGTGTCAAAAATTCTTAAAAATTAAAGACAAAAAGGTTATGCGATAAAATAACCGTAGACCTACCCAAAACGGACGCATATGACCGGTACTGGAAACTCGCAATTAATGAAATCGATTCATCTTTGGAATATAAATAAACGTACCAGTTTTCGTTTTTCTAAATAGTTTTTTTTTTATTTTTTTTTTTTGATATTCAAAAAACGAAAAATTTTCAAATCGATTTTTCTAGAAAATGGTGTATCCTACCGACTTAAAGCAAGAGTACCTTTTAGTACTATAATATCTTACCTTTTAATAAACCAGACTCAAAAATGCTAAAAAACTAAAAACAAAAAAGTTGCGCGATAATATAACTGTTGCCCTACCCAAAACGAACGCCTATGACCGGTACTAGAAATCTGCACTGGATGTAATCGATTTATCTCTGGAACATAAATATGTGTACCGATTTTCGTTTTTCTAAATAGAAGCGTTCTGGAGATATTTAAGAAAAACTAATTACCAGACGCCATCTCCAAATAGCTCTAGCTCCTTTAGGAAGCATTTTCGGACTAGATGAATTGGGGTAAATTGTCTTAAAATTATCTGAGGAATCTCCTGCCTTCATTTGTCGGTAGAGTTTCTGGACACCCTGTATATGGATAATAAGCTTATGGATCAATAGTCTCCAATGTTGGTTAGATCTTCTTGTTTATGTGTGAATACAATGTTTACATTATTCCACTGAGCCGGTGTTATCCCTTCCACAATACATTCGTTAAATAGGACATTTAATGTTTGTAGAAGTCTGTGCTCACCTATTTTTATGGCTTTGGCTTTTATTTCGTCTCCACCGGATGCCTTTTTGTTTTTTTATGTACTGTTGAGATCTTATTATTCAGGATCAATATTCAGGTTGATCAACACTCAAATCAACTGCTGATGTTTGTATTCCAGTAGAATAGTGGAAAGAGCGATCTAAGGAAAAAACCCATTCAAAGCTTAGGACAGGCAGAAATTTAGCACATTTCGAGGGCATTTAGCAGGACAAAAAAAAATATATTATGTACAATTACTGTATTGCAAGGAGATATTTTTATGGAATATGTCATTGTTTAAGAGCAATTAATATGTAGAATTTAAACCAAAAATAATCTTTTTCTACAACCGTGTTAAAAATGCTACTTTAAGACACTAGTGCTTTAAAAATTTTAAGGCACTGCAGTTAAAAGTAAATTGTCAAAATGTGAAACGTCAAAATATTTATATTTCATAAATAAAAAGTATATCATTTTGATTCAGTTGCAATGCGAAGGCAAAACAATCTTAATTCTCACTTAGAACAGGGAGCGCAGTCCAGCACTCTGAATCGGCGATTTTCTACTCTTGTTGGAGTCATCCTCGGAGAGGCGTAGGCCTGCTGCTCCATACTCAAAGTGACCAACCATGAAACCTTATCCCCAAATTGCAACTGACGTGTATGGATTAGGTGACTAGCGTCATCTGGCAGTTGAAAGGTAAAGTTTTCAATCCTAATAGCAACATTAATAATATTGAACAATATTAAAAAGATTACTAAAAGATTTTTAAATTGAAAACTTATTGGTCCATTTCCCTGGTGACACCTCCAAGGCTTCTACAATATGCAAGCCAAACGGATGCTGCAGTGAAGACAAAAGGGAAGGGATTCTACACTATGCAATTCACAACCTCCGTCTGCAGCTTGGTCAAGTTCCATTTATATTTCATTTATTAACATTAATATTAATAGTACAACTTGCGCAACTTGAAAAAGGTGGTTTTAAAATGTTTTTTAAAATATAATTTAAACTGTATTATTGCATTTTTAACACGTTTGTAGAAAAAACAAGTTTATGTAACGGTATAATATTTTCGCTAAGAATTTTTAGACATTCTCCTCAAGTCTAGACAACCAGTTCTACCTTTTACGGGTCATAGGTTTAATGGTTTCAGCAATTAACAAAAATATTGTATTTTATAAATTTATAACGTTTGTAAAAAAATATTGTATGATATACGTGTTAAAAGTACATTTATCTACTCTATGTCATATTATGTATAAGTTTTTAGTTTCTGAAAACTGTCATTATAGATAGCAGTGCGTGAAGGGTTTAAAGTGTGCGTGAAGTAACAATGTATTTTAAATGGGATTTACTTTTTCGCACACTTTCAATGGGTTTTTTGGCACACTTTCATATAATCAAATATCCTTAACTTTCGCGTTGTCATTTTTTTTTAAATGTCAATGTAGGATTTTTAAATGTCAAAGTTCTAAAAATTTTAGAATAGAAATGAATTCCAGTGACGAAATTACAGTTTTTTTATTTGTTTATCGTAGATAAAATATTGTATGAAACTGTGCGTGAAGTACTTTTTGCGAACTTACGCGATGTATAGCACTCGCTCCGTTGTCGCTCGTGCTCTAAAAATCGCGTGCGTTCGCAAAAAGCATACTTCACAGACTGTTTCATAAATAACTATTTTAAGGCACTCATGTGAATTGCAGAATTCGCTTCGCTCATTCTGCAAACTTTCACATGCGTGCCTTAAAATTGTACTTTTAACACTTATATCATAAATAACTATTATCTACTCGATAGCAGTGCGTGAAGTGTTTAAAGTGTGCGTGAAGTAACAATGTATTTTAAAGGGGACTTACTTTTTCGCACTGTTTTTGACACACTTTCATATAATCAAATATCCTTAACTTTCGCGTTGTCATGGTGATGACATAATGAGCAATAAATTACGACAAAAGATTTGACAGTTTTGTGGTTTGAAAGAAGTTAGAATTTTTAAGTGTCAAAGTTCTAAAAATTGTAGAATAGAAATGAATTCCAGTGACGAAGAGTTACAGTTTTTTTATTTGTTTATCGTAGATAAAATATTGTATGAAACTGTGCGTGAAGTACTTTTTGCGAACTTACGCGATGTATAGCACTCGCTCCTTTGTCGCTCGTGCTCTAAAGATCGCGTGCGTTCGCAAAAAAGCATACTTCACGAACTGTTTCATAAATAACTATATTAAACAATCGTAGAGTCTATAAAATATAATTATCGTTTATAAAAAGTAAAAAAATATTAAAAATATTTTGATTTCGCTTTCAAACTAAAGTCGATCAGAGTGACGGCAAAAGAAAACTATATTTCATCGTTTTGTTCTCTACTCCATTTATTTTTATTTGTAGATACCCGCTTTGATAGCCAAAACATTTACGTAGAAAGGGATTTTAGGGTTCTTCGAAAGTTAGTTCCGCCTTATATACTTTGTATTCAAAATATTTGTATAATAGTTCTGTTTTATCGCAAACTACTGAGATTAGTTTTAGATAAGTGAAAATACGTCTCTTACTCAGTTTTTTTCCAAAAAATAACGAAAATAAATTCTACAGGAAAACTTAAAATTGTTTAATGCACATTTTTTACTTTAAATATTAGGTACACTTTTTGAGAATCAACCACAAATCTACAATCTACCTGCTTAGAAAGATTTCAATTTTGAGTTGTACTTGGCAAATATTTCTTTGTTAAGGCCATGGTCTTAAATCGGTACACAGTCACTAGTAAGATAGACTTGTCATAGACTCAGACTCTATGCTTTAGACACATTGGAAAGGGACCAGTACTCTCGAATTTGAATACATATAATATACTATAGCTGCCATTAAATACAAAAATATTTTTGGTGTAGCGTTTATAATGAGGAGAAAAGTAAGTAATCTAATAAAGTAATCTAGTTTTTACCTAAGTTGTGTCCTAAGAATATGTGGAACTATACTCTTATAAATGTTCCCATCGAGGATAAAACAGATATGGAAAAATATTTGTTCTATGAGAAATTAGAACAAACATATATAGACAATGTCCCAATAACGAATTTAAGTTAATTATTGGGGATATGATCGGTAAGGTAGGATAAGAAAAAATCTACATGCCAACCAAAGGAACTTACAACATACATACACCAAGAATGCAATGGGCCGAGACTAAAATTTTGCAATCTCTGAACATGACGATTAGATATACATACTTCCAACATAAGCGTATACATAAAGTGAAGTGGACATCCCCATATCGACAGACCCAAAATCACATAGATCACGTACAAATTTATTTAAGTCATGGATCAAATACGCTACACTTTATAAGTTAGGGAGGCTCTAATATTGACTTCCATCAGTATCTCATAGCTGGGACTCCTGGGAGTCTTACAGCACAGACCAGGAACAATGAAACTAATCCAAAAATAATATTTTTAGTTACTTAACATGATATTACTTGATATCTCGTTTTCCTGAAAGTTCATTAATGTCCAGTAATGAACACTTCATTATTGTCCAGTAATGAACAGTCAGCAGCAATTCTAATCATACTGTTTTTACCCATTTATCCTCAAATCCGCTAATTTTTTCATTTTAGTAGTAGTTAATCCTAAGCCCGACCGCACATCAAAGAAACATGAAACGTAAATTAAGTTTCATGGAAATAAACCACTGCTAAACAAATATACGTCCGGCCATTTATGAAACTCTCCGAAAATAAAAATATGTCATGAGCATGAATCACACTCGTTTCATTGGTAGGCGGACTTTGAGATTTGTTTAGCAGTGTTTTAGTTGTTCTGAAGCTATTTCCTTGTGGCATTTTTATGATTAATTATTTATATGGGAAATAAGCCACAATTAAAATGAAAAAAATAATTGTATTAACGTTTCGACGCCCAAATCGGGTGCCGTTGTCAAAATACAAAATATTACTGATATTACAAAATATTACAGTAATATTTTGTATTTTTACAACGGCACCCGATTTGGGCGTCGAAACGTTAATAAAATTATTTTTTTCATTTTAATTGTGGCTTATTTCCCATATAAATAATTAATCAGTGTTTTAGTTTCATGAAACATGTTTTTCGTTTCATGTTTCATGTTTTTCGTTTCATGTTTCTTTGGTGTGCGGCTTGGCTTACTGTTCAATATTTTTAAAAGATAAATTAGACCTTAAAAAGTATGGGCCCATTAGCTTCCTAAACCACCTATACAGTGAGAAGAAAAAATAGTATTTCGATCAGGACACGGAACAAATGACCATCTGCTGTGTCTTAAAACTCGAGTCGAAAAGTCTATCAAATATAATAGACCACCTGTTCTTTTCTTTGTTGACTTCCACAAAGCATTTGACACAGTGTAAGCGGTCGCTATCTTCAAATCACTATCTAGTCTGGGCTGATTATCGGAG
The DNA here is from genome assembly GCF_917563875.1 of Diabrotica virgifera virgifera. Classification (NCBI taxonomy): domain Eukaryota; kingdom Metazoa; phylum Arthropoda; class Insecta; order Coleoptera; family Chrysomelidae; genus Diabrotica; species Diabrotica virgifera. The sequence goes on from NC_065444.1 coordinate 215,997,711, forward strand.
AATAGACCATTTTTGGGAAAAGTTATTTACCAGCAATTTTATTGCTCGAATCGAATCTTATGATTGTATATATTAATAATAGAGATATGCAAAGTCCGCAGATAGTGTGCTACTTTTTTTATAAACAAAATGGCGCCCGAAAATCGTGTTTTTTTTCAATTTTTGCTCTATAACTCCAAAGATTTTAACTTTGGACCAAAAACACCCAAATAAAAATTCACCGCAATTAAATTCTGCATAGAGACATGTTTTTTCCGGTTTACTTCGATGAAAAATTTCCCCAGAAAAAGCGGGTTTTTCGATCATAATCTTTAATTTTCAACTAAACTTTTAGATAAGTAGTTGTTAATCAATAATTAAATAACTTGGTAACGTAAAAGCCCTTTCCGTATGTATTATAATTCCAGAAGCCGATGGAAATTAAATGAACAGTTTAGAAACAATTGAAATGTTAACTAAAAATTTACGGTCGCTATAATAACGACAATAATTATGATGCATAAGAATAACTATGATTTTTTCATAAAAAAGACACTATACCTAGCTAAAGTACTTTACAGAATTGAAATTGGACTATTTAAGCGGCCTCAGGAATATTTTAAAATTATAAACAATTTTTTGGCTTATAAACAAATAAAATATCTCGGGAAATATTAAACTAAATTAAATAGTGAAAACGGTATTCGAAAGTCAGCAGCAGGACGCTTCTTTAAAAGAAAAAATGTTTAATTAGGATAAGTAGTTCCTGAGATACAACTGGTCAAAGTTGATCGAAATTTACGGCAAAGGTGTAAACAATAGGATCATAATTTTCAAACCATCACCTTTTTATTTTTGTCCTCTTTCTCCACACCAATTTTCATATCTTTAAAATCCTCATAACATATATTATTATAATAAAAACTATCGATAATACGTGTGAAAATTGCCAAAAATAGCAAAATTCCAATCAAAAATTAGGTTGGAGAAAATGTAACCCTCAAAGTTCAAAATCGGTATACGTTAAAAAAATGCATTTTCTCGGCTTCCCATGGAGCAATTTCCTTCATTATTTTTTTGTTCCGAAGTAACTCGAGTAGAGCCATCGAACTAACGCATTACTAAATGTCAAGCTTGCTTTTTTTTGTTATAATAAATTAATTTATTTATTATAACACAATATTTTAATTTGTTTAAATAAAAATTGTTTAAATAATTATACAGCTTTCAAATGAGAATATTTATGTTTTTAACTTTAAAAGGTACACTTGTAGTAAGTTTATCTAAAAAAAAGCCTACAACTGGAAAAAATATGTAATTTTCTGTTCTTATAAATAAATTAATCTATTACAACAAAACAAAAGCAAGTTTGACATTTAATAATACGTTAGTTCGATGGCTCTACTCGAGTTATTAGGGAACAAAAAAAGAATGAAGGAAATTGCTCCATGGTAAGCCGAGAAAATGCATTTTGTTAACGTATACCGATTTTGAACTTTGAGGGTTACATTTTCTTCAACCTAATTTTTGATTGGAATTTTGCTATTTTTGGCAATTTTCACACGTATTATCGATAGTTTTTATTATAATAATATATGTTATGAGGATTTTAAAGATATGAAAATTGGTGTGGAGAAAGAGGACAAAAATAAAAAGGCGATGGTTTGAGAATTATGATCCTATTGTTTATATCTTTGCCGTAAATTCCGGTCAAATTTGACCGGTTTTATCTCAGGAACCACTAGTCATAATTAAACGTTTTTTCTGTTAAAAGAAGCGTCCTGCTGCTCTCTTTTGAATACCGTTTTCACAATTTAATTTAGTTTAATATTTCCCGAGATATTCTATTTGTTTATAAACCAAAAAATTTTTTATAATTTTAAAATATTCCTGAGGCCGTTTAAATAGCCTAATTTCAATTCTGTAAAGTAAATTAGATAGGTATAGAGTGTTTTTATGAACAAATCATAGCTATTGTTATGCATCATAATTATTGCCGTTATTATAGCGACCGTAAATTTTTTTTTAACATTTTAATTGTTGCTAAACTGTTTATTCAATTTCCATAGACTTCTGGAATTATAATATACACGGAAAGGGCTTTTACGTTACCAAGTTATTTAATTATTGATTAACAACTACTTATCTAAAAGTTTAGTTGAAAATTAAAGATTTTGTTGGAAAAACCCGCTTTTTCCGGGGAAAGTTTTCGTCGAAGTAAATCGAAAAAAACACGTCTCTATGCAGAATTTAATTGCGGTGAATTTTTATTTGAGTGTTTTTGGTATAAAGTTAAAATCTTTGGAGTTATAAAGCAAAAATTGAAAAAAACACGATTTTAGGGCGCCATTTTGTTTATAAAAAAAGTAGCACACTATCTGCGGACTTTGCATATCTATATTATTAATACATACAATAATAAGATTCGATTCCAGCAATAAAATTGCTGGTAAATAACTTTTCCTTGTATTTTGCTAATTAGCCCAGAGTAATCATAATGCCGAACAGATCACAAGTATGCGAATATTATTCGAAATTTATAGTCGAAGCAATAAAGCACTGAATTTCCGAAAAAAAAGATGACAAGACGGATCTTAATAATTCTTTTTGAATTTGATTTGTGAATGCACCACAAAACTTTGTGACCTGTAGCCATGAGATAATATTTAAAATGTGCATACAAAAAATGCATTCTAAAAGTGCATCTCAAACAGACAATAAAAAAATTCAGAACTCGTCGATTATCGGCGGGAATGAGTTCAATTTTGTTACTTGTGGGTTTTGTGGTTGCTGAAAACGAATACGACATCTGAAGTGAACTCGGAAGTACCTGGTGCACAGGGTACCTACTGTTTACCTCGTCTTCTGCATTTTTCGGCAAATGTATTAAAAATTCAGTCAAAAATCATCACTCGGGGGTTTTTGGGGTCGCTGACGACGAATATAATATCGGAGGTGATCTCCGGAGTATCCGGTGCCCAAGGTACCTACTGTTTACCTCGTCTTTTTGAGTTTTCGGCAAATTTATTAAAAAATTAGTCAAAGATCATTACTCGCGATTTTTGGGCTTGCTGAAAAAGAAGATGACATTCAAAATTTTCTCCAGAGTACCTGTGCCTAGTATACTTACTTTTTACGCCAACTTCTGGAATTTTCGTTATACAATCAGTCAAACCTCTAAACTTGGAAGTTAATGGATTCACCGAAAGTAAATTTCTGAATGGTAATGATCTTCAAGGTATATAATACAGATGGAAGTTGGTTTTAAATGGATAAATATATGTTTATATTTAAATATTTTCTTCTTCTTCTTCTTCTTCTTCTTCTTCTTCTTCTTCTTCTGCTTCTTCTTCTTCTTCTTAGCTTTTCAATGGATTTATTATAGTTTCTGTATTAATACAATTTACTAATGCACAATTTTTACATGCAACGGAACATTTAAGGCCATGTTTCCTGCACCCTCATGAATTCCCGCAGTCCGTCTTTCAACTACAGATTATCAAAATCATTATACTGGGTGGACCAGGCGTTTGAATTATTTTTATGGGAATTGGCGATTTATCCATTAATTCCTATCCCCACTATGTTGGATCCAAACTCTCTTCACCTTCTCCATACCTTCCCTAGAGTAACCTATTCCAACCTATTCCTTCCCCGAGTAATGATTTTTGACTAATTTTATATGAACTTGTCAAAAATTCCAGAAGACGAGGTAAAGAGTAGGTACTCTCGGCACTAGGTACTCCGGAGATCACTTCAGATGTCATATTCGTCGTCAGCGACCCCAAAAAACCCCGAATAATGATTTTTGACTAATTTTTTAATTAATTTGCCGAAAACTCCAGAAGACGAGGTAAACAGTAGGTACCCTGAGCACCAGGTACTCCGGAGATCACTGCCAACGTCATATTCGTTTTCAGCAACCCCAAAAACCCCCAAGTAACAAAATTGAACACATTTCCGCCGATAATTGACGAGTTCTGATTTTTATTTATTGTCTGTTTGAGATGCACTTTTCGAATGCATTTTTTGTATGCACTTCTTCAATATTATCTCATGGCTAGGGGTCACAAAGTTTCCTGGTGCATTCCCAAATCAAATGCAAAAAGATTTATTAAGATCGGTCTTGTATGTGATCGGTCGGTAGTGAATTGTTGTCGAGGGTAGGTAATTCTCTTTTGTAAAGTTTTTTGTCTAGTTTACTCTTTTGATAGTAGAAAGTTGGGTTTTTTGTGAGGACAGTAAAATTTGTTTGGATGATGGTACGTTCTGACTGGTTAAAAAAAAAGAGAGAGGGAGGTTTAAGGATTGGATGGAGTTTTGCCACGAGAAGAAAGATTATTGTGATTTGAATACCGGAGTAGAACACTACAGTTTTGCCTGAGACGACGCCGACGGTGCTAATTAGCTAAGTTTTACAAAAAGTATATGTTGTGCAAAGTTGTATTTCTGAAGAAGGAAAGGCAGTTTTTGTTTTAGTTTGATTCAGAGTTGGACCTCCAGATAGCTATTTCTGCCTCTCAGGTGTCATCGGTGGAGCTATGCAGTCACAACTCATCAGAATCAAAAATCAACAAGCCTGCCTAAGGGAAATTACCGCGATGTAATAATTCCACCTTTGTGACGCAAAATAGCGACATTTTTGTAAAAACGAGAAAGACAAAAATTGTAGAATATATTATCTGTTATGTTATATATAATATATTATATAGAATATGTTAAAAGAAATAAGTACAAGTAGGAAGATGTTTAAAATAAATATAGAAAAACATACATTTGGGGAAATCACGACAGTGTATAATGTACCTTAACAGTAGCACTAATGTTATTAAGTTCTTTTTATAATAAATGGGTAGCAGAGCAGCAAACAAAGCTACCAAAATAGTAAACAATAAATATCCTATTTTTATGCAGTAACAATCAAAACAATGACCTTTGTTCCAAAGAATAGGTTTAAAAAAATTTAAAGAGTTATTATTTACGCCTTTTGTGGTAGAAACAGCAACATTAAGGGAACTAATCTCATTTTTATGCAGCATTTTTCATGTAGGTAGTTTAGTCCACACAAAAATTTAAGTTGAATTATAGTGCATTCACTGGCATTGTGGAGATTATAAACCCAAATGGATGGGACGTTTTTGAGGTAATAATTCAGGTTCATAAAGTGGTTTATAAAATATATTGCTGTTTGTTGTCATTTAGGATGTAGATGTGTCACCAGAAGTGGTTAGTATAACGAAAGTTATATTTATACGCTAATAAAATTAAGGATGAAATATGATCTAACTTTTTCTTACCAATTTGAAATATATACGAATTTACAAATGCAATATTAAATATTAAAGGTAATAATTTAAACATAACTTTTAAATATAAAATATTGAAAAAACCATAAAATCCTTTATAAAAGGTATATTTGTTAAAATCCCTATACAGGGCTACATCACAGAACAGAACTAGTTTTCGATCGGATGACCGATCATCATCAGTGTTTACCTAAAATGTGTATAACCTGATAAGATAATGCAAAGTATTTACAATTTTGACTACGATTTTAAAAGTTATAGGTTATACTCACGTGAATCTAACATGCTAACCACCAAAGTAAAAAATATTTGGGTAAAAACCCTTTACAATTAATCCGTCGTAGGAACATAGAAATAAAATGTGAAATTAAACATGGATGTTTAAAATGTCCAATGTTTCATGCTCTAGGTACCATTGACCTCGAATCTTACTTGTTTACATCATGACTGTATGGTAGCAAGTGGATCTGATAGCGGAAATTCTGAAGGATGCCATGACAGAAATGACAGTTCCACAGGAAGTTAAAATTTCTCTGTTAGTTATGTAAAATATATTTTAAAGCTTGTTAAATTACGAAACAGTGACAACAGTCACTCCCACTGTGGTAAATAATCCCTTAAAATGAAAATAAACTTGATGTAATAGTTAGAACGTTTGCAGTGAAAGTGGTAGGCAAACCACATTACACGTTAGATCGAAAATTTGAGAAACGATATTAAGCCCTCTTGAGTGTACTCCTAGGGTGTAGAAAAGCAATTTTATGTTGATTTTAGGTTATCGATTTTATTCGAACGTGGATTTATAAAATATTGAATCTCATCATCCATCAGATTTGATTTATCAATTGTCTCTTCCAGCTATTTCCATCTTCTTCTATTCTGCACCACTGCTTTACAATTATTGGTCACAATGCTTCTGAGGTCGTCGGTTCATCGCGTTGGGGGTCTTCCTCGGCTTCGTTTGTTTGCCTGTGGTCTCCACTCAAGCAATTTTTTTCCATCTCTCGTCTTTCATTCTTGAAGCATCTACATTTGTGCCTTGTAATACGTTCGATTATATCTTCCTCTCCGGTTCGTGTACGAACTTCCTCGTTTCTTACTCCATTTCTTAATCTCATTTCAAGCATTGAACTCTCCATTTTTCTTTGTGTCCTTCTCAATTTTTCAGATGATGATTTTGTGAGAGTTGAGGTTTCTGCTCCAGACAGGAGGACTGGTAGAACGCACTGGTTAAAAACTTTCCTTTTTAAATGGATTGGGATAATTGTTTTAAATACGTCTCTCATTTTTAAACGCTTTTCTTTACTTCAAGAGTTTGCATCAAATCTTTAGACGTTAATTTGACTGACTTTTCTTCAATGGAAATGAATGAAAATTTATAGACATATGCATTCGCGGGAACAATACACGAATAGTCAATAAAAAAAATTTATGTTTATTAATTGTTTAAATAGTCCAGTCGGGTTAGACGAATAACAGGCCTAACCTTGCATTAGGGGCTGCCCCAAATTTTATTTTTCTAATCTTTAGGGAGGGTCAATATTAGTATAAATTTAAAATCTCGACTGAATTCCACTGTTGCGTTAGCCGCCATCTTGATTTTAAACGAGAACCGTTTTTGCTCAATATCTCCGCCATTTTCAATTTTTTGACAAAAAGTGTGAAAACTGAAATTGTTGAAAATGCGATTTTCTATAATTTCATTAATTATAATATTTTTCGTGCGTTCGATATTTTCCGAGTTATGAGGGGAAAACAGTGAGAGTTGGAGCATAATTATTGAATTATTGAATTATCTCGTTTATTATTAGTTTTACAAGAAATATGTACCTATACAAAAATGGAGAGAATTAATTTCTACACAATTCTGATCTCTTTAATTTTTTTGCTAAAATTAATATTTAAGGTAGTACGTATGCGGTAATGACGCGAGCGTAAGACCGGATTGATTTTTTAGCAATTGTTTTTGTTCAATATCTACGCCATTTTCAACTAAAATTGTTTAAAATAAAATTTCCAACAATTTCTTTTTAACAATTTTTTTCATGCGGTTGATATTTTCCGAGTTACATGGGAAAATAGTAAAAGGTGGTGGGGAAGCATAACTATTGAATTGAATTTTATTTCCGAGCTGCCCCAAATTTTATAATTCTATACCTTAGCAGAGATCAATAGTAGTGTAAATTTAAAATCTCGACTGAATTCCGCGGCAGGAAGTTTTATGTCAGCTAATATATCGTGATGTTTCAACAATTTTTTTTTTTTTTAATTTTGGACCCTGTTGGGGGGAATTTTCCCATTTCCCCCCCTTGTAGACCCGCCACTGGTTCTCTCAAAAAATTGTAGTAAATCGTAATTGCAACAATTTTAGTTCTTACACTTTATGTCGAAAAGTTGAAAATGGCGGAGATATTGAACAAAAACAATTGCTACAAAATCAATCAGGTCTTACGCTCGCACCTTTACCACATACGTACTACCTTAAATATTGATTTTATCAAAAAAATGTACGGGATCAAAATTGTACAAAATTTAATTCTCTTTCTTTTTGTATAGGTATATATTTGTTGTAAAACTAATAATAAACGAGATAATTCAATAATTTAATAATTATGCTACAACTGTCACTATTTTCCTTTCAGAGTTCGGAAAATATCGACCGCACGAAAAAAATTATAATAAATGAAACTATAGAAAATCGCATTTTCAACAATATCAGTTTCTACACTTTTTGTCAAAAAAATGAAAATGGCGGAGATATTGAGCAAAAACGGTTCTCGTTTAAAATCAAGATGGCGGCTAACGCAACGGCGGAATTCAGTCGAGATTTTAAATTTATAGTAAGTAAGATTTACCCTCCCTAAAGATTAGAAAAATAAAATTTGGGGCAGCTCCTAATGCAAGGTCAAATCCTATCCCGACTGGGCTAAAATAAAAAAACCATTTTAATGGAAAATGCTTAAATTCTCTTGTTGTTAACAATGTAGAATCTTGAAACTTTTACCAAATTCCATTGCGGTAAACCTATCGGATAACAGCAGTAAAGATCCAAACCTTTTGAGAAGTCTTAAAAGATACAAACCCTTGGACCTACCAGATAGATTTAGTAAGTAAATTGTTTAAAACATAAGAAAACTTTTTACTTATTAATTTTAATTAAATAGAACTAACAAATAAGTTACCAGCACTGGCTTGTGTTTTTCTTCTTGTTCTTGTAGTGCCTAACAGTTTCGGATATTGGCGACCATCATGGCAAGCTGTACTTTGTACACTGCTACTCTGAAAAGATTTGTGGTTGTTGTGTTGAACCACTTACCTATTCAGCCAGGAAATCCTTCACGTTCCTGGTTCACGTTTTTCTTCTACTTTTCTCTGTATGATTAGATGTTTTCTCACTGTTCCTCATGATGTGACCGAGGTATGCGATTTTGGCTGTTTTTATTGTCGTTAACAGCTCTTTTTCTTTTTGGATTCTTAACAAAACATCCTGATTAATTAAAATAGCGTGATCAGTATAAGAAATCTTTAGGATTAGACGATAAAGCAACATTTGGAAAGCCTCAATTTTCTTGCAGGTGGCGTGTGTTAAAGTCCACGATTCAACTTTGTATGTACAACAGCATAGGAAAGATATAACATCGTAGTAACCTGTTATTTATGGGTATTGATAATAAATCGTAATCTTTGAATACCTTAACCATCTTTTGAAATGCAGATCTTGCTTTCCCTATCACATATTTAATTTCTAGAGAAGATTTCTTCACTTTTGTTCATTTCTCTGAAATTATTAAATTAGATTATTGCCTATACAGGACAGATTGCAAATCTTTACTTGGAAATTGAAAAAAAAATGGCAAATATTATTCTATTGCGTTTATGTTGCACCTGACGTTTTATCCAATATAGGTAATACCTATTAAAAAATCTTATATAACCTGTCTATTTACTCTACTACTCGAGAAAACAAATAAATTTTGACGAAGAATCTCGTCGCATTATAAGACATGTTGTCACGGTTTAAAATCTACATTTTGTATATATTAGGATAATACAAGAACAAGCATCGTAATTTATGGAATAATAAATGTAGTTCAAAGACTGTCACCTTATGTTTACTCTCAAAGATAATAAAAGAACCTCTGCTCTGGTTTGAAATTAAAACAAATTTTGTCTTTAAAAATTTTATGTGAGGGATCCTCGGCTTAGGATGTTAGGATGTGAACTCCTACTGGTCTAAGAGCTGGAACGTTTTCATGAAAGTATTTTAAGACAGCTGATTCTTTAATATATTGTTCCCTATGCTTCCTCGAACACCGTACCGGCCATCTGGCTGCTGACACAGGTTCCGTTCAAGGCAGGTAAATACAAAATCAGGATGATTGATTAGTGTGATAAAGCTTAGTAGATCCGCTATAGTAATAGATAGCAATAAAAGTTATTAACAAAAATTGTAGCCAACTTTCAGCTTCACATTACAAAATTAGTTAGAATGTTACATAGTGTTCGATAACATAGTGGCAGACCAAACTTTTGTTTTTTTAAACGGAGCACCCTATATTTTATTTTATAGTCGAAATCTTCTTAACTTCCCCATCACAAAAATATAAAGGTTTGTTATGTTATACAAGGTATTTACAAATTTATAATGAATGTTCTATGAAAATCGTAATAAATTCAGCTCACTGTATAAATAAAAATAAGCACAACAGCAATGGTTTATTGGTGCCATATTTTTTTGTTCATTGTCAAAATTTATAAAAATAGTTAATATTAATATAACACCCTAACTAATTGATGGATTCGACCGTTACTTGATGGAAGTTCATTTTATCTAACAATAAAACACTGAAAACGTTTGTTTTCTATACTTCCACAAAATTTATTATAACTAAGTGACTACAGCTGTTTCGGCGGAGTGCCTTTCTCAAGTGATATAGTTTACAATGTGTTTGCCTTTTTAAGTCTTCAACTGAAGAGGTTGAGGAGTGGGGAGCTGTTTGTCTCGAGTTGGTCATTCAGAATTATATCTGTATTTTTCAGTTTATTAATTTCCATAGATTCTAAAAAAGATAGCTTAAGGCCTTTATTTTGAATATGTAGAATTTGAAACTCTTCATTGAAAGAATGATTATGATCTAGAAGGTGAAGTGCGTATGTAGAAGTGTCTGTTTTTGTATTGTTGAAAGCCCTTTTGTGTTCTGCTATCCGTTTGTCAAAAGTTCTGCCAGTTTGACCGATGTACGTTTTCGGACAGTCACCACAAGTTAGTTTGTACACACCACTCTGTAGTTGCTTTCTCTTTCGACTTTTATTGTTCTTAATATATTTGCTTAAGTTGTTGTTAGTTCTGAAAGCTGGTGTTATTCCTTTCTTTTTTATGTATCTGGCTATTTTTGTTGTTATCTTGCCAGTATATGTGAGAGAGCAGAAGGTTCTGGGTTCTTTCTGTGGTGGTGGATACACTAATTTCAGGGCTTTCTTATGGAGTTTTTGGTTTACAATTTTGTTAACTGTTTGTTCGTTATAGCCGTTGTTTACTGCTATTTGTTTAATGATGTTTAGTTCTATCTCGAAGTTATTTTTTGTCATGGGAATTTCTGTCAGTCTATGTATCATGCTATGGTAGCCTGCTAATTTGTGTTGTGTAGGATGGGATGATGAATTGTGTATAGTTGTGTCAGTATGGGTAGGTTTATGATATATGGAGAACTCATGTTTGTTGTGTAGTCTGGAAATCGTGACATCTAGAAAGTTTATGGAGTTATTCTGTTCTGTTTCTATTGTAAACTCAATATTATTATGAAGTGAATTAATATATGAGAGGAATTGGTCAAGTTGTCTGTTAGTTCCTGTAAAGCATACTAGTATATCATCTACGTATCTCCACCAATATAAGAACTGTTTAAATACGGGATGTTTAGAAATTGTTGTTTCAAGTTGGTTCATAAATATATCTGATAGCAATGGGCTTAGAGGATTACCCATAATAAGTCCTGCACTGTTGTTTGTGTATATTTGATTATTGAATTCAAAATAGTCTTGATTTATGCAAATTTCAAGAAGGTGTAAAATTTCAGATGCAATGATCGGATTTGTACTATTATGGTCTAAAAGATTCTTAACTAAAACAAAAGTTTCTTTAGGAGGAACACTAGGAAAAAGATTTTTTACGTCAAATGAAATTAGTCTGGAGTTGTTGGGCAATTGAAAATGTTGTATTTTATTAACTAGTTCTAGTGTATTTTTTACGGTGAATTTAGGTGAAAATTTAGTGTATTCTGTAATAATATCTGACAGTTTTTTTGAAAGTTTATATGACGGAGCTGTATAAAAAGAAACTACAGGTCTTATTGGGTGGTCAGGTTTGTGTAGTTTAATAAAAGAGTATAATTTAGGAGGTTGTGGGTTCATAATATTAAGGTATTTCTGTTCTGTTGGATTTAGTATTGATTTTGAATTTTCAATGGCTAGTTTAATTTGTTTTCGGTATTTTTCTGTGGGGTCTTTGTTTAGTTTTATACTGTTTTGGTTAGTTAAAAATTCTATTGTTTTGTTATTATAGTCTCGTTTGTCGATAGCAATAGTAGTGTTACCTTTGTCTGCTTTTGTAAATATTATGTCATGTTTTATTGATTTATTTTTAATTGAAACGGCTATTTGGTTTTCTTTGAAACAGGAATTATTAGTTTCACTACATACATCAGTAATAGATTTTGCAATGATGCTTTTTTCTATGTTTTTGGCAGTTTTGTTTAACGCTACTTCACATTCTACACCTAAATATTCTAAATTTTTTTTTACAACTTGCCTCAACATAATAATCAAAAAAATTTAGAATATTTAGGTGTAGAATGTGAAGTAGCGTTAAACAAAACTGCCAAAAACATAGAAAAAAGCATCATTGCAAAATCTATTACTGATGTATGTAGTGAAACTAATAATTCCTGTTTCAAAGAAAACCAAATAGCCGTTTCAATTAAAAATAAATCAATAAAACATGACATAATATTTACAAAAGCAGACAAAGGTAACACTACTATTGCTATCGACAAACGAGACTATAATAACAAAACAATAGAATTTTTAACTAACCAAAACAGTATAAAACTAAACAAAGACCCCACAGAAGAATACCGAAAACAAATTAAACTAGCCATTGAAAATTCAAAATCAATACTAAATCCAACAGAACAGAAATACCTTAATATTATGAACCCACAACCTCCTAAATTATACTCTTTTATTAAACTACACAAACCTGACCACCCAATAAGGCCTGTAGTTTCTTTTTATACAGCTCCGTCATATAAACTTTCAAAAAAACTGTCAGATATTATTACAGAATACACTAAATTTTCACCTAAATTCACCGTAAAAAATACACTAGAACTAGTTAATAAAATACAACATTTTCAATTGCCCAACAACTCCAGACTAATTTCATTTGACGTAAAAAATCTTTTTCCTAGTGTTCCTCCTAAAGAAACTTTTGTTTTAGTTAAGAATCTTTTAGACCATAATAGTACAAATCCGATCATTGCATCTGAAATTTTACACCTTCTTGAAATTTGCATAAATCAAGACTATTTTGAATTCAATAATCAAATATACACAAACAACAGTGCAGGACTTATTATGGGTAATCCTCTAAGCCCATTGCTATCTGATATATTTATGAACCAACTTGAAACAACAATTTCTAAACATCCCGTATTTAAACAGTTCTTATATTGGTGGAGATACGTAGATGATATACTAGTATGCTTTACAGGAACTAACAGACAACTTGACCAATTCCTATCATATATTAATTCACTTCATAATAATATTGAGTTTACAATAGAAACAGAACAGAATAACTCCATAAACTTTCTAGATGTCACGATTTCCAGACTACACAACAAACATGAGTTCTCCATATATCATAAACCTACCCATACTGACACAACTATACACAATTCATCATCCCATCCTACACAACACAAATTAGCAGGCTACCATAGCATGATACATAGACTGACAGAAATTCCCATGACAAAAAATAACTTCGAGATAGAACTAAACATCATTAAACAAATAGCAGTAAACAACGGCTATAACGAACAAACAGTTAACAAAATTGTAAACCAAAAACTCCATAAGAAAGCCCTGAAATTAGTGTATCCACCACCACAGAAAGAACCCAGAACCTTCTGCTCTCTCACATATACTGGCAAGATAACAACAAAAATAGCCAGATACATAAAAAAGAAAGGAATAACACCAGCTTTCAGAACTAACAACAACTTAAGCAAATATATTAAGAACAATAAAAGTCGAAAGAGAAAGCAACTACAGAGTGGTGTGTACAAACTAACTTGTGGTGACTGTCCGAAAACGTACATCGGTCAAACTGGCAGAACTTTTGACAAACGGATAGCAGAACACAAAAGGGCTTTCAACAATACAAAAACAGACACTTCTACATACGCACTTCACCTTCTAGATCATAATCATTCTTTCAATGAAGAGTTTCAAATTCTACATATTCAAAATAAAGGCCTTAAGCTATCTTTTTTAGAATCTATGGAAATTAATAAACTGAAAAATACAGATATAATTCTGAATGACCAACTCGAGACAAACAGCTCCCCACTCCTCAACCTCTTCAGTTGAAGACTTAAAAAGGCAAACACATTGTAAACTATATCACTTGAGAAAGGCACTCCGCCGAAACAGCTGTAGTCACTTAGTTATAATAAATTTTGTGGAAGTATAGAAAACAAACGTTTTCAGTGTTTTATTGTTAGAGAACACCCTAATTAATAACTTGCTCGGAAAAACGAAAATATCTCGAAAACGAACAAGTTTAGACATAGGGAATATTATACAAAAATTAAAGTACAGTAATGGTACTTTTCGATAGTGATATAAAATACAGGGTGTTCCATTTAAAATTTCTGAGAAAAGAACATACTTGCGTTTTGACTCACCCTGTATTCGATATGAAAAAAATTAGCAATATCAATAATTCTTAAAAATTTTCACAATCAATAAAAAAATATGGCACCAATAAACCATTGCTGTTGTGCTTATTTTTATTTATACAGGGAGTAGTGATGTAAAATTTCCGGGAAGATTCGAATGCCGGAAAGTTTCCGGAAACTTTCCGGGAATATTGGAAACTTTCGGAAACTTATGAAAATGTTGCAATTTTATTAATATTATTATAATAAATTATACAAATCAGTAGTTAGCTTTACTTATTGTTGTGGTATTACGACTACAGAAAAAAATCTGTTAAAAATGAAATGTCAAAAAATACTTTTAAAATTTATTTAACTTAATTAAAAAAATACTCTGAATATTTGTTATTATTCATTCTAATTAAAACTAAAAAGGCTCTTTTATTTAAAAAAAATATTAAAATAAAAAACATAACATACAATAAACAAACCAAAATTGATTAAATAGGAACTTACTTCAGGTAATCTGTATTCCTATATAATATTAAAGCAGGAACTTTTTTTAACTAATAATAAAAAAGACACTACAAAATTCTTATTTATAGGAATTATAATAATTATAAAATATATAAAAATAGAATGTGTATGTACTTTGTACGCACGTAAGAAGTTATACTTCTATTATATGATTATATGATTATAAACGAAATTAATATACTTTTTATTTATATTTTATTTAACTATTAAACTAATTTATACTTACTACTTCTTAAATATTTTTATTAAAACAGTGCCAAAAATTAAAATAATAAAAGAATAAAACACACACAAACACATTAAAAATGCCACAAATGATTTCTGAACATTAATTGTCGGAAAATTTTTCAACTAAATACGTATTTTCTGAAAATAAAATTATATAATAAATATACTTACAATCATAAAATGTATAAAAAAAATAAAAAAATAAAAGTTTCTCTTGGGATTCGAACCAACTTATCAGCTCGGTTGGTATTGGCGTTGTATTGGGGTTCATTCGCATTAAACGCTTAGCCACGGAGACAACGTGTCATTATGTACGAAGATCGACTAACTAAACGGATTAAACTTTTGATATTTTTGAAATACACAAATCAAATTATTTTGATTTTGAATTGAAATGATTTAGAATTGAAAAATACAACAAAACATAGAGTAAGAAAACAATATATTACGTGAATATTGATAGAAATTTTGATGGTAATCAAATTATGTAAATAAAAGTATTACATACTATGTATTTTGGTAGGTTTAAATAGGTAGGTACCTATGATACATTTACAATTATTACGTACCTGTTGCTTTAAAAACTATTTAAAAGTCACTACAATTATAAACTTTTTTGTTTCTATCCTCACAACAATAAAACTAATATATTATACATTTGTTTACCTTTATATTGAACATTTATTTATTATTGACAGATCATTTCAACACCCAATCAGAGCCCGTATAACGACTAATACCATACTGTCGCTGTGCGCATACGCGCAGATCAATATAAATTCACCCTGGACTGCGATTAACCACAATTTATACTACCAAATCTACCTTAGCAACTAATAATATTAATTTTGTATTTTCACTGATCTGACTAGGGACTAGGTTTTCCGAGTTTCAGCTAACATAATATATTTTACAAGTTCGAAATGTCTGATGCATTTTATTCTGCGGATCAGGATTATCTAACAATTCTAGCAATTCACTATTGATCTGGTTATAGAGTATAGAGTGTGCCTTGGAAATCTTCTTTTTTCTTCAATTATTTTCAGAGTTGTAGGTAATAGGTCTTTGATTTTGGCATACTCCGTAGCGTTGACGATAATCTTTAGTATTTTATTTTGAACTATTTAGAGATAAGTGAAATTTAATAAAAAATTTTCTTCTTGGTAAAAGGTATATTAGTTTAAAAAGCCCTGCCCCCTCTCATAACAGAATGACCTAGTTACCTTTTGACCCACTTACAACGTGTGGGAGTCATATGTTGCCATAAGGCCTTATCCTTAGGAATTTTATCCATCCTTTAGATTTTGCGATGTTATCTTTTATATAAAACTTTTGTCTGTTTTTTGAAAGGCTTTGACCTTTGTATTTTTTGGTTGGCTCACCATGTTCTTGTAACACTGATGATGATCTTGTTACAGAGCGAAAACGTTTTGTTCATATGTTTGTAGCCCTTTAGGGCTTTTTAAACTAATATACCTTTTACCAAGAAGAAAATTTTTTATTAAATTTCACTTGTAATTAATGGTATACAGCCAACTACAGGAAGTTCTTCCTTGTGGATATTTAGAGATAGTAAAGTAACTTCCATTAATACATACCCATATTTGTAAACCATATATGACCATATTGGCTTCAGTATTGGTTTGTATACTAATATTTTGTTTTTTTATTTTAGGTTTTGAGCTTCTTGTTAGTAACAATTAGCTTATTATATTTCCGTTTCAGTCCTTCAGTTTTCTTTTATATATGTTCCTGAAATTTTAGTTTGCATCCCTAGACATTTTACTGGATTCTTGTAAAGGATAATTTTATTGCTGAGTATCACTGGGCAATTATCTACTTTTTTATAAGTGAAATCAATGTGGGAAGATTCCTGTGATGAAGCAAGCAGATTTACTATTTGTTGTTCGTTACCTGCCCATGTTTCATCTTCGTTTTAAATTGGGCGGATATGTTGAGATGGGGTGTTTATTTTCTTAAATATTTCAATAGAGAGTAGTCAATGGCTTGATCATCTATCAGATCTTTTAAGTACATAATGTTGGTTAACCTTGTAGAAATAAATATTCCAATAAAACATCCATCGTTACAAAGGAGAGAAGAGTAAACCAATAATCATGGCACAAACTTATAAAATTATGTGAAACCAACCACCTAAAAAAATAAAAACGAAAAATGAAGTTTTTGATGGAGGGGGAAGGGGTGGTGGGTTAAAATTACGCTAAGTCTTATATTTTAATCACATATAACTTAAAAAAAGAAAAAAATGAATTCTGGTAGTGAGGGAGGGTACCTTTTAATTTATTTATCCCGTCCATAAGTGGAAAGTGACCACAGTGCTCATAAGTTTTGTTTTAGGTTCTACTATTTCATTTATAGACTCTTATCGTGCCTAAAATAACCCTAAATAATATTCTTGACAAAGATAGATTAAAATTAATCAGCATATGAAATATGTAAGTTTCAAACGCCGTCCACACTCTCGCCGAAGTCGATCGAGGTTCAACAAGTTCGAGAGTGTGGACGGCCACCTTGTGTAACTTTGCCTAACTTCGTTCTACTTCCGTTCTCTGTCGGTCTGGCGCGTCCGAGTCAAAGGGATCTTTGTCTGTATCGCACCGCTTGAATGTGTTCCTCGCGAAGTAGAACGGGTGTGTACAGAGTAGAGAGGTACTTCGGACTTCGGTCAACTTTGGCGAAGTAACTTCGCCGAGAGTGTGGAGCCCGTTTTACAAAGTTTAGACAAATGATGAAGTTAGATTACGTAAATATAAATAGTCAGTAAATAAAAAAAGATATATAATGAGACTTTTGTAAAATACTTATTATCTATGTGATATAAAAGCGGTTTTATCAAAGATAATTATTGAAAACTCTGTTTTGTTATACATATTATGTGAGAATTATAAAATGAACCGCCTTTATACTAAATATTCAAATCATTTGCTTATATTTGACATTTAACCTAATAATTACTATCGATGAACAAACTAGTGTTAATATTGATAAATATTTGCCAAAATAATTTATCAAGGATATAATAATATAGTATGTATAAGCCACATAATTGCCATTAAATTATAAAGTGCTACAAAGAAGTTACAGCATATTATAATAATTGTCATAAAATGCAACTAGTTTACAATTTTTGAGATGTTCACGATTCACGATACTGAAAAATAATTTCTTTCTCATCGTAAAAAAATCACTCTTATTAGCGGTCAATTTTTTCCTCTGGACTTTTAGGAAGGATTTACGGTAGCTGCATCAAATCTTTTGACAAAATCTCATGAAATGTTTATATCGACAGGAGACCTTTTCAACGACGACTACCAATCGACCTGACCCCCGATTTTAACCTTTGTGAGGGAGCGAGTGAACTGTGACTCGGAACACAAATAATATTTCCATATATATTTTTGGATACTTTCACCTACACCTCCTGATGGCATTTATCTTTATAAGTACTCTTTTACTATACATGTAATATGTAATTAGTACAAAGGGATAATGTGAACAAGTAACACATGCCCAAGATAGATCTTTGTGTAGTGAGATTCTGTAGTATTTTATGTTTCTGATGTTTGATTGATTTTTTTTTTGTATTAAAACGTGTTAGAATTTTCTATTTGTAGTTATTCCTCAAAGTTTATTCGCTTCCTAAGATTTATGCCTCCCGACGGCACGAATAGTTTGTTAAGAGAATACAACTAATAATTCGTCAGTACAAGAACGGTACAAGTTTGAATTGTATTGAGGTTAGGTTAGGTTAGTTAGTTGCTATTTTTGCTTTGAATAAGCCACTATTTAACTTTAACATTATTTTTTAGTTTATTAGTAAGTTTATTTCTTTTATTTATTAAATAAACTTAATTTGAAGGTAAAATCTTAGCTTATTTCCAACACAAATTGGAAATCATCCTATCCAACCCAGGGTAGTTGCAGAGAACCTTTTCCGCCGACTGGTCGTCAGTCTGACAGAATCTGCAATTCGCAATTTTTGTCAGCCAGATTTTGTTCGTGTGCCCCACAAGACGGCAGTGTCTTGGTAAGAGACCTACGATAATTCGCCCATCATTGATCCATATCTAATAGATATTTGGAACTCTTCTTCGAAGGATTTTAACAGCCTTCAAATTTTGGGGACTCATTTGTTAGCACCAATGGGTATGTTTTATCCGTTCCACCTAGTCCGACATTGTTCTTTTGGCTGTGTTTCTTGCTATACCAATAAAAGCTTCTGGGACTATAAATCTTTCCGAGCTCAATCAGATTCTAATGGCAATTCTAAGCTATCTTGAGGTCAATCTGATTCGATTCCAGTTCCTTTAATGCTGCCTGACTCTCAGATATAATTTTTCTAAATCTGCAGTTACTATTTAATTGCCCCACCTCCATAGCATAAATTCCCGCTTGAAAGATATTAGAGCGATCACCTAGGCTTTCACTAAACCCTTGGTTTCTCCCCTTTACTCCAGTTTCTTTACCTTCATATGTTTTGGAACCGTCTGTACACCAGCAATGATCTGACATTACGTTACGAGATTGGTTTTATTCGACTCCCATTCGACCCTTCCTGGAAAAAGGATGGTAATGGGCTTTTCGAAATTATATTTAGGTTACATTTTAGGTTGCATCTGGTATTATTTCCAACTCTGACTTATTTTTAGTTATCTCTCCATATTTAATCCCTGATTTATTTAGCCCTGTTTCTTAGCATATTATCAGCCTAATGTATGATTCTACCTT
Organism: Diabrotica virgifera virgifera; assembly: GCF_917563875.1. NCBI lineage: Eukaryota > Metazoa > Arthropoda > Insecta > Coleoptera > Chrysomelidae > Diabrotica > Diabrotica virgifera. The sequence continues at coordinate 216,017,455 of NC_065444.1, forward strand.
CGCTTCCTTCTTCATCGATAATATGTAGTGAAGGGAGGTCAAGTATGACCTCCATGAAGGCGGTTGGAGTAGTTGACATCGCTACGGTTAATTATGTTTAAGCATGCTTGTCGTTGAAGCTTATTCAGCTTCTCTGTGGTGCTCTTTTGTTATCATTTAGACCACCATACTAGTGCGTCATATGTAATTATAGGTCTGACTAAGTACAGTAAAAAGAAACTTTTTTACTGTAGAGAGAAAAAGAAAATAAAATCAACTTTCTTCGACAAAAGTCACCGGCCTAATTTTTTGAGTTGTATATAATGAAGTAAATTTAAAATCGTAATATTGATCTGTTAAAATTCTTATAATATGTGCATGACGAATGTTTTACGGTTAATTTAAATTATACTTCACATCACGATTCGAATATATTGGTTAAACATTTGTGTTATAATAAAAATCTACAATATAATATTCTAGACAGAATATATCACAATCTACTATATATTTTATAATAGTATATTATGCAACGAGCATTTAATGATGGGCATTACGAAGCGAGTATGAGGTATACGAAACGAGCGGCCTAGCGGCGAGTTTCGTATAGAGTACGAGCTTCATAATGATAATTAAATGCAAGTTGTATACACCATTTTTTCTATGATCATTCACAACAAAAAATATATTCAAATTTATTAATTTTGTAATGCAAATAAATTAAGTAGTTTGTCAGTTTGTTTACATATTGAGAACTGTCAAAGCGTAGGTATTTGACTCGCCATTGGTCACTGCGCGTGTGCCACCTTCATCGCGAATGCCATATCGCGATTCTATTGATTAAAAATCTGTATCGTAATGAAAATCTGTATTATAATGAAGTTCATTATGATACAGGTAGTGAAATCATAATTGATACATTACCATTACAGTATGAGAATAGAGAAAGATTCATTAAAATACAGCCACTGACATTAAAATATGGAAGCCGAAAAACGTGTTATAAGAATATTTATTATTAAATTAATAAATAAAAATGTCTTCGTAAGCGTGAGATTCAATCAAAATAATTTACGATGGAAATCTGAATTTTTTAACTTATTTTTTTATCCGCATCAATTTCGAGGGTTATTAGCGGTAAAATTTATGGATAACTTGTAATTCAATATAAATTGACAACTTAAATAGGAGGATACAAAATATTCTTCGAACCGTTATTGACTGATGAATATTATGCTAATTGCTATATTCGCTATTACTATTTAATAGACAGCACCTCCTCAGTATTTATGTAGTCTATGTTGTATGCCATTCTCTTGTTTTTCCGTGATGATTTTTGTCATTTTGGATTAGTTGCAATAGTTTATAGTTTTCAGGGTACCTCAAAATAGGGTCGAAGTATACAAACTCTTTTTGAGCATTCTAATACATACTAAATTCTACATTCTAATCAAAAACAAGCCTTTTTTATTAGAGTGTGGTGAGCTTGTTTAATTTATAAGCCTAATGACTCACTCATTCTGACTTTAGGTATCTACTTAACTTGTCTCAAAAAATGCTTTTAAGCGATTAAACAGGGCCTCGCATTTATTCTATATCAAGAGTAAAGACTCAGACCACAACTGAGGCTGATATTTGTTATTTTTGTAACGAACTCATTCTATTCGGTATTTGATTTTTACAGTTTTATTCAGCATTCATTTCTATTGCTGCAGAGATAAACAAGATTCTGTATTATGTTCATTAATGCATCCCCAACTCGTATACCATATCCCAGGGGTGGCCAAATGTGGCTCTTTGAAGGATTATTTGTGGCTCTCAATAAACGTAGCTGAATTACTATTAATTTTTGTGTTGCAAAATGTCTTAAGTTACTGACAAAGACTAAGTGTAACATCAGGACTTCGACACGGAGACTCTTTATCACTGTTGCTATTTAATTTGGCCTTAGAATATGTAATAGTTAAAATATCATTTGAACTGACAGATGGATTTTCGAATCGAGGATCAAAACTATTGTTGGCCTTTGCTGATGATATAGGTGCAGTCGCTCATTCTACAAGAGACGTGTTTTCACAACCCGAAGAAGAAACAGCTAGTTTAGGCTTTCGTATAAATGAAGAGAAGACGAAATACACACTAGTTACCAAAAATCCAAGACCAAGAGTTAGGCAGAACATAATTATTAATGACCATAATGAACATAATTATTAATGACCACAACTTCGAAGTAGTAAAAGAGTTTAAATATCTAGGGCGGTAATCACAGATGACAACGACATATAAAAAGAGGATAGCTGCGTGGAATAGAGAATTATACTCCCCATCATCATTTATTCAGATCTAAGCTGCTAAAAAGACAATCTAAATTAAGACTGTACGGCCAAATATTTGAAAGCAAATTTCTCAGAATGATATTTGACCCTCAAAGACATGAATGATTTGACAGGAGAATGTAGAAGGCGCCGCAAAACTGAATTGGTGACTGTGTATAGTACAATGATAGTACTGAAAACATCGTCAGACATATAAAAGCTAAGGTAAGATGGGCAGGTCATGTGGCAGATTAGAAGAAGACAGTGTGTTAAAGACGGTGTTTTTTGAGAGGCGATAGAAGATCAGTAGGCCGTCCCAGAAAAAGATGGATGGATGATGAAGAATCGAAGTATCCTGAATTAGTAAAGGTTGCTTGTGGAATTATTTGCATATTTGAAACAACGATGAAAACCATTTTATTTCACTTTAAAATTCGTGAAATAAATGTTTAATTGCGGCTCGCGAAAAATTTCAAATTTTGAAAAATGGCTCGGACTATCAAGGAGTTTGGCCACCCCATACCATCATTATGTATATAATTTGTATATAGTTTGTTTATTGTTAACTTGCCATGTATTTAGTATTCTTAATATTAAGTTGTAATATTATGTTGTTGGCAGCGCAAGAGTATGTAATAAAACCATATAAGACGAATGGATGACAATAGACTCCCAAAAATTGCCCTAGAAAAAAACCCGCCCGGTTCAAGGACCCCGGAAGACCACCTAAAAGATGGAGGGATAGTTGTCAATCTACCTCCCAGGAAATTAACCAGAGGCAGCTTCAGAATTAAACAGATCGAAAGATCTCCAAGAAGTAAAAAAAGAAGAAGAATATTAAGTTAAATATCTTGCATGAGAGATTGAAGCCTCATACTGAAGCATTCCTAGGAGAATATCAGACAAGTTTCAGTCGTGGAGGTTGCACACACGACTAGCAACAATACAGGAGCACATATATAAGGCATTTGAAATATTGTCTAAAAAACGCTGACCAATCTCATGTTTTTCTACAAACTACGCGACTTCAGGTATCTTACTCCAACATTTAAAAAAAAATTTCTAACTCCATCATGAGATTTTTTTGTTCAGTTTATATATTTTTATTTTTTAATTTTTTTTAGATATTTTTTTAAATTTATGGATAATTGGATATTTTTAAATTTTATATTTGTAAATTTTAATTTTAAATGGACTCCGTAGTATGGGCGGCACTACGGAGTCCACCCACCTACAGAGTTTGTTTATCATAATAAAGCCATCATAGAGAGTCATAAAATTTATATCCTCACAGCCGATTTTTGCAGGATTGGTTGATAAAAATATTTACAATTAACTGGTAATATTGTCCGGCAAATTTTTAAGGGTACCTTCTCCAGTTGTCGGATGCACTAAACTTTAAAGTTTAGGAACCTCTCCATTTACGAAACGCCCCCCTCCCCGAAATTTTCCGAAATAGAAAAGTTGTCCGATTCGATATGAATAATTGAATAAATAAAGTCTCATGAGGGAGGTAATAGTTTTTTTTTGAAGTTATACTTCTTTAGGTGCGATTGGGAGTGAATTTTTATTATTTTGAGCGCATGCGCTCACAGACAGTATGGAGTTCGTTGCTAAATCTTTTAAGATATACAGTGATGAGCGCGCTAATAACCGGCAAAATAACGTTATATTTTTTGTTTCCCACCTTTAGACGTATCAGAGGAGTATGTCAACTAAAACTGCCACTGTCACAGTGGCAGTTGCCAAACTCGTCAGATATGTCTAAAGGTGGGAAACAATGTAGAATGTAAATTTATAGGTTTGTATCGCTAAATCTCCCACCTCCACTAGTTTCATTTCTTTTTATCTCACAACTTAATGTGTTTTCCATCTTTTGCGTTATTTTGCCGGTTATTAGCACGCTTATCACTGTATATGTATCAGTCCAAAAAGGGTGTGGAAGGAATATATTAGTGTTTTTAGTAAATATATTTATTATAATTTTTGTGTCTTTGGATTTGTCTTCCTCGGCAATAAGATAGTAAGTAATATTTAAAGTATTTTTATACTTCACTTGATCTATTTGTCACTATGTCTGGAAATTTTTTAATCCGTAAAAACAATGGTAGTATTATAGCTCAGTGGTAGCGTTGATTGATGTATTTGGGGTATATTAATATTAATATTTCAACTAACGGTGGTAGAGCGTTCGACTGGAGATCGAGAGGTCCCCAGTTCGAATCCGTGTGTTTTCCATTTTTTTTTATTTTTGGTATTATTTTAATAACATTTTTGGAAAGAAGTAAGTAAAAATTAGTTTAATCTTTAAATAAAATACAAATAACCTGTTGAAAGTATATTTATTTCCTTGAAATCATATAATAGAAGTATAACTTCTTGCGTGCGTACAAAGTACACACACATTCTTTTTTTTTAATAGTGGGCTCAAAGACTATAAATTCCGTATTAGAAGATGAGGTATTAGTGGATGCATTTCCATTGACGTGAGATGGTTTGTAATGTGAAAGTTTAAATTCAGCGTTCTTTTGCATATTTCAAATGCCTCATATTTGTTTTCAAGAGTCAAAAGCGAATCTTCATATTATATATTTTGAAGATTAAGCACTAACAATGGAAACTCCACAGCGACCGGTTAATGGAAGTTATAAATTTTATTGGTCTCATCAGTCCTAAAAATGACAAAAATCGCGGAACGTCTATTTATTTAACAACTTCATAGAAATTGACTTTTTGTGAAATCGGCACTCTTTCACCTTAAAACACATTTTGATTTTTGTTGATAAGACACTCTAATCGAAAGATTGAATTTTTACCGTTTATTTGATGCAAATTTTATTCGCGCGCGTAACTCGTCATTCAAAATCGTCGGTCGCTTCATGCGCTGTTTCTGAGAGAACGGTTGATTGTACAAAAAAAGTGCTATTTAATAAACATTTTTGTTCAGAATTACATATCTCAGCTATATATCTCTTCTTGTTTGAAACATATTTTGGTACATAGGGGAGTCAATACAGATTTTGACTTCGTAAAAAATCAAACAGGATAGAAATTTTTACAATTTGATTAAAAAATGTTTAGTAAACAATAGGTATATTAAAAAGTTCTACTCCAGAAGTAGGTGCTTTATTTTTTATTAAACAAATGAACCGCGAAATTATTTGTTTTTTCTTAAATAACTCCGAAAATATAAATCTTACAAAAAAACTGACTTAACCATTGAAAAATTCAGAAAATTTTACAAAAAAAAACTTTATTTTTCTAAAATTAAATCTATAGCTTCTATAATTTTTTGTTTATAACGCCAAAGTCACCCTTCTCACAAACATTGGCGCACTGTAAACTAGCGTTCGGTGAAGTGCACGGTTGAGTTATTTTAATATAATCCTTTAACTAATGGATCAAATGAAATTTTACAAATTGGACATGAAAGAACTATCTTATGGTTATAATAGAAAGATATAAAATGTATGGGCTTAAGAACGGTGTAGGCGTAAAGTGAGACTTACATGAATTTTGTTTAAAAATTATTTAAAAATGTGTAACTAATACAATTTTACCTATAAAACTCTCAATGCCCAACTTACCTTTCAAACATCTTACTAAACGATGTCATTCAAGAAAAATCTCAAAAATGTAATTCAAATGATACCACGCGACATCTCAAAAAATGTAATTTTTGAAAACTTCGTAATTTTACAGAATTACTACCACTTAAGACGGTATTGCTCAAGTTTGAACATATTATTACAATTTTATAGGTGTTGTTTTAAAGCATAGGATGTAGTCTTTAAAATGCACTTAATTATTTTACTTTAGAAATGAAATAAACAATTTCTTTTTGAGAAAATTAAGAAAGATAAAGATATGTAATACAAAAACCGAAAATTACTAGCTAAAAAATGTTTATATAAAGTGATCAAAACTATTTTCTGTAAAATTTACCTAAAATTCATTAATAAATAATAAATTTCAACAATAATAAATGTTGAGCTCTTATACAGTGTGTCTGCTTAACTTGGAACCTATTGATAACTTTTTTATTATTATTTTACGAAAAAAGTTATTCTTTATAAAATTCACTGCATCGTATATAATCTAAGGTGCAGCCATCAGATATCAAATATTATTAATTTTATACGAAATATGTCAAAAAATACTTTCGACACTATAGAACACACGGCCGTAATAAACGCAATGCAAAATTTTAGAATAGACAGCAGATATATTAACTTAATAAAAGAAACTATGAACCAAGCTACAGCTACAAACTACCTAAATGAAAATGAATACACGAACCCTGTACCATTAAACAGGAGATTCAAACAGGGAAACACTCTATCACCCAAACTGTTCACATTAGTTTTGGAGGACGTGTTTAAAAATCTAAATTGGAAATATAAGGGAATAGATAAACATCAATGGCCGCCACCTCAGTAATCTACGATTTGCGGATGACATAATCCTGATAGCTACTGACCTACAAGAACTGCAAACCATGCTTTTAGAACTGCACACAGATTCTTCTAAAATAGGACTGAAAATGAATTTAAACAAAAGTCATGCACTCCGAAGAAGCCGTGACAATAATAAACGACAAAGATCTATAAAAAGTTGAAGAATATAATATATGTAGTTAGGAAAAAAAATAATACTAAACAGGGAAATTCAAACGGAAGAAATAAAAAGAAGAAGAAAGTTAGCATCGGCAGCATTCGGCAAACTGAACTATATACTCAGAAATCAGCAAATTCAACTACATCTTATATCTAAAGTTTTTGATGCATGCATTATTCCGATATTAACATGTGGGGCACAAATATGGACAATCACAAATATGAACATACTCAGAGTCACTTAACACGCGATGGAAAGAGCAATGCTTGGCATACCACTTAAGGACGGGAAAACAAACGCATGGATAAGACAGAAAACCAAAGTCACCGACAGTGCCGGTTTATGCACTGGGCGCTTGGGGCGGGCGCTTGGGGCGGGCGCCCAGGGGCCCGGGCCCCGGAGGGGCCCGTAGAGACCCGTTCCTTTTCTTAATAAAAAAAGTTTAGTCCGCTAAATAATCTACATATTTTCCAAAATGGAAAAAAAAGACGACGAAATACCTGCGATTTCGAAATGGTCTGATTTTAAGACTGATGACTTTCTAAAAACTGTGAACTTTTAAACCAAAGAGTGATTTTAAACCAAGGGGTGAGAAAATTGTAAAACAATGTACCAAGATGGAGACAAACCTTATTATAGAAGATTAAATAAAAGCAACTTTTATAAAGGAAAACCCAATGAAAGGAAAGAAAATAGAGAGCTTGGCTAATATACGACGCAAGTGTTTATTGTTTCCCGTGCAAATTTTTTTCAATTGAAAAAATAGTTAACTGATTTTGGACGGATTCACTGGAAACATTTGAATAGTTTGCTCAAATCTCACGAAGAAAGTAAATTTCATCTGAACTCTATGGTTACATTAAGAAAGTAAATTTTATCCAAACTCTATGGTTACATTAAGAACAAGATCATCATTAATTGGAGTTATAGTTATAGACGCTGGCTTGAAAGAGTAAGTAGAACGCGAAGCTGACTATTGGATAAGCTTCATAAGAAGAGTTGTTTTCACTACCAAATTACTTGCTTCTCAAGGATACAATGAGGATTTAACAAGTCGTCATAAAGGAAATTACTTAAGTTGTCTTATATACTAGGCTAAGTTTCACTACTTTTTAGCTGAGCATTTACAACGGAATGCGAATAAATGAAAAAGTTAAATTAGCTATCTGTATCACTAAATTTGCAATGAATTCTTGGAAGTAATGAAATCAAAACTTGTACTCTTTTGACACTTTTGACTCTGTAAATGCTTTAGTTAAAAACTAGGGATCTATCATTCATCAAATCTATTTTTTCCAGTTAAGCAATAACAGAGACGAAAAATTAGCAATTAAAAATGAAGCCAAGACACTGCAGAATAAAATGGATACCTTTGAGACAGTTCTATTCACACTGATTTGGACAAAAAATTTGCAACGAGGTAATGCAACAAGCAAAACGTGAACGTGAAGAAACTGTGGACTTAAGCGTGTCAATTGAAGTAGAATTAATGACATCTATTTTGAGATTTGTTGAAGACGTAAGAAATAATATTTTAAGGGAAGTTGAACTAGAAGCCAAAAATATTTTTTACGAAGACGAGGATATCTCAAACATATTCTATACAACTGACCTTCAAAGAACAAAGAAGAACAAAACATTTTTCGATGAAGCAGGTGAAAGTGAAACAATTCAAGAGGAAAGAAAGATTCGGAATTGAAGTATTTAATGTTATATGCTACAATAATTACTCAAGTTCTTTTAAAGAGAATTAAATGCTACAAAGATGTTACATCAGCTGTTAGATGTTTTTCTACGCTAAATAAAGAAGCAGTCAAGACGTCAATTAATACTTTATGTGTGAAATATAAAAAAGGTATTGATAAAACCAAAGAGAATTTGCATAGTGAAATTACTCATTCTATAACATGCCTATAATATAGTGGACTCACGCAGATGACATTGATCTCGTTGGAGACTCCATATTGTCCACAAAAGACATTTTCAACAAGGTGGAAGGAGCAACAAGCAAAGTAAAGCTGAGGATTATTGAAGAGACGACGAAATATATGTGTATAAATAGATCGACACGAAGAGACAGGATAGGGCAAAATGTGACGGTCAACACCTTTAACTTCGAAAGAGCACAACGTTTTAAGTATCTGGGGGCCATAATTACAGCTGACAACGATGTTACTAAAGAAATAAAAGACAGAATCCAATCAGCAAATCGCTGTCTATTCGCACTGGATAAGCTTATAAAATCAAAAAATCTTACAAGAAGTTCCAAGATCAAAATCTATAAATCTATCGTCAGACCTGTACTAACATATGGTTGCGAAACGTGGACCATGACCAAATCAAACGAAGAAAAGCTCAGACGTTTTGAACGAAAAATACTTTTGGACTAAGATGGGCAGGCCACGTGCACAGACTTCATAACGAGAGACTTGCAAGACTGGTATGGGAGGAGATTCCTACTGACAAAAGACCACTCGGACGTCCCAGAATGCGATGGAGAGATAACATCCAAGCAGATCTCCGAAAAATGAATATCCCATTTGACCCTAGGTTGATGGAAGACCGAAGAAATTGGAAGAAAGTTGTACAGTCAGCCAGGACCCACCCAGGGTTGTAGCGCTACGTGATGATGATAGCATGCCAAAAGTTGAATAAATTTATAAAATTTGGTGTCATCCAGGATGTAAGGATTGTAGGCAACATTTCCAAGTATTTTACCTTTACTGCAAGTTTATTTCACGATACCAACTTCTACTGTGTCAGGCGAGCGGTCTTTTTCGGCTTTAAAAAGAATAAAAATATATTTAACGCTAAATTTGGGTCAAGAAAATCTAGGCGCATATCACTATTGTATTATAGGAAATGTTGGAGCAACTAAATTGTGATAGTATTATATGACAGATTACTAATGCCTAGTCAAGAAAAAGTCATCTAATCTTTGTCATATGTATTTTTTTAAATATATTTTCTTGTTTGCCATGCGTTGTTTTGTGTAACTTTCTGTTTCTTTATATATTTTTGAATGTACTTTTTCGAATATTTTTTACATTTACTATTCTTCTTCTTCTTGTTTGGTTTAAAAAAATATTGTATGGATTGATATTGTATGAATGAAAATATTGTAAGTTACAATAAATACATTTATTTTCTTGTTAAAAAAACTGACAACGAATAACAATTAAGGGGGCCCCTAAATATTTAGCGCCCAGGGCCCGAAGTTAGGTTAAACCGGCACTGGTCACCGATGTGGTACAAAAATCATTAAAATTGAAATGGGAATACGCTGGACATGTAGCTAGGAGCGATCTAAACAAATGGCACAGAACAATTCTAACCTGGAGACCATACCAACACAAAAGACCCAGAGGCAGACCTCCGATGAGATGAACAGATGATCTGAAACGAACTGCCGGGAAAAATTGGCTACAAGTAGCGTACAACAAAAAACAATGGAAAGTAAGACTTGAAGAGGCTTATGTTCAGCTGTGGACGTGAATGGCTAGACGAAGAAGAAAGAAGAAGATGTCAAAAAATATGAATTTCACTCAAGAGTAAAGTACTTTTATATTTCACAATATCGAAAATTGTTATTAAGAAAAGTTGTTTGGAATTAAAAACTATGTTTCAAGGTTCAATTACATCATTCTTATTGAAATATTGTGAACTATAAAGGTACTTAACTGTTAAGCGAAATTCATATTTTTTCACATACCTCGTATAAAATTAAAAAAGTTTGATATCTGATAGTTGTATCTTAGATTTTTGACCAGGTAGAGCATTTTATAGGGAATAACTTTTTTTTGTAAAATTGATAACAGAATAGTTATCATAATTGTAATAAAATGATGATGAGTATCCGTAATTTGAGAAAAAATTGAAATTTTTTTTTAATTAGAAGGTGTAATTGTATATTAAAACATAGTTTTTAATTCCAAACAACTTTTCATAATAACAATTTTTAATATTCTGGAATGTAAAGGTAACTACTTGACTCTGTAACGAAATTCATATTTTTGACATACCTCGTATAAAATTGATTTTAGATGTTAGACTATGCAGAGCATTTTATGAAGAATAATAATTTTCTTTCGTAAAATCGATAATAAAAAAGTTTCTTATATGGTTCTCTACAAGAGCTTCTGTATAAGAATTTTCAAATTGTAGTGTCATATTCGGATTCACCATAATCAAAAACAAAATAGAAAAATATTTGATCAAAGTAAAATGATGAATTCAACGATATTTTTAAAATTACTTATACAATTGTTACTGTTTAAACAATTAATAAACAATTATCGGCAAGATCAGTGAGTAGAACTTTTTACTTTAACATGTATATAAACTAACAAAAAAAGTTTTAGAAAAATATAAGCTTGTTTGAATTTTTCCGAAACAATGCATGTTTTCGTTCTATATTGGCTTCCCTAACAGCGTACATATTCGTATTAAATTAATGTGTTCCGTTTTCCCCCCGTACGTGTGGTGTTTTAGGTGGAAGCCCAGGGGTAGGAGTGACACATTTTTTTGCATTTTTTTGGGGTCCCTAAATGTACATTCTCAACAACATTCCGCCACAGAATAACTAACTACACAGAAGCGAAACTCGGACGGAAAACGGTGACATAATTTTCATGCTCATGCGTCATATAAGTGGTGCAACCTCACTTTTGTCACTAACAGTGACAGTTGTTTTTAGTTAAATTTTATATTTATATATGTTTTATTTTATATTTTATTTATATTTCAAAGTTACATTTTATATTTCATATTTACATAATCACTACTTGTCAAAAATATCACATAATTTGGAATGGTCTATTCCTTAGAGTTATATTCTATAAGTGGTGCACAAGGTCAAATATTTCGGTCCCAACAAAATCAATGGAAACGACAGTCAGATTCGCTTCTGTGTAGTTAGTTATTCTGTGATTCAGCTTGTATCTCTTTTCTAGAGATAAAACCTCTGGCAACTGCACTTAGTTTCGAGTGACTTTGTTTTATCTTTAAAATAAATAAGTTGACAGAGGAAGAAAACTTTATCGTCTCCCTGTATATAAATTTGTAATTGGTTTCTTATTTTTCATTTTGTTGTATGGGCTTCTAAGAATGGGGGAGGAAAGTAGGCTAAATTTGCAGTTGCTCCAGCATTATGGGAACCTATTGGATTGTGAAGAGTAGGTCCTAAAACCAAAAAAAGTTATATTAAGTTTTCCATAAAGTGGGGGACTTTCCATTTTTTATTTTAATTTTCCATTTCCAACCATTTTTTTTTTTTCGATTATAACGCCATTTATCTATGTCGGCGCACACAGTGGAGGCGGTTTCCGCTTACGGTTAAACCGCGCGGACCCGCTTTTAAACGTTTTCAAAATGAATGCACGTCTTTAAATGTACACGAACATAGTAAAAGCAGGTCCGCGCGGGCCAACCGCTTTAACCCGCCTGACCGCTTTTACTAGAATGAGAATTTAGTTTTTTCCGAGCGGTTTTAATGTTTACTCGAATGAGAATTTAGTTTATTCCCTCTTTTATAATAAGAATTAATAGTTCTCCATGGATTAATTTTATAAATTGTACATTATAATAAACAAAAGTAATAAAGTCAATCAATCTTATTGAAACCGTAATTTTGTTTGACTTAGGTATTTCTAAAATCATTCCACTATTAACTATTAACTAAATAAGTACTTGAAAAATAAATTTACAACAAAACTACTTACCTCAATGTTATAACAAGCCTTTCTTCCGGAAGGATAGCCTGCTTATGTAAATTACACCAGTTTTTAATTAAACGATACTCCTTCTTCTTAAAGTGCCTATCCGTTCCGGATGTTGGCTATCATCATGGCTATCTTGACTTTGTTCACCGCAACGCGGAACAGTTCAGTGGTAGTGGTGTTATACCACTTTCGCAAATTTTGAAGCCAGGAAATGCGTCTTCTTCCCGGTCCTCCTTTACCATTTACCTTCCCTTGGAGAATCAGTTGGAGAAGGCCGTAACGTTCTTGATTTCTCATTACATGTCCTAGATATTTTAAATTTTTTGTTTTGATGGTTATGAGAATTTCACACTCTTTCTCCATTCTACGCAGGAATTCCACATTAGTAATTCGGTCAACCCAGGATATACGTAAGATGCGCCTATAACACCACATTTCGAAAGCTTCGAGCCGATTCATAGATGCAACAGTTAGAGTCCACGCTTCCATTCCGTAGAGCAGAACTGTGAATATGTAGCATTTCAACAGACGGTATTTTGTTTTTAATGATATGTCTCGATTGTTGAAAATGGGTCTCATTCTTAACGTATGCTGCTTTCGCTTTTATTATTCGCTGTTTAATTTCTATTGAGTAGTCCCATTGGCTATTTAAATTCGTACCCAGATTTGTATATTGCTCAACTCTTTCGATATTCTGTTGGTTGACTGTAAGTTGAGCGTTTAATATTGGTTTTAACGATACTCCACTTTCTCCAAAATATATTTAAAAGTCTCTTGAGTCATTCTCATATACTGGAAGAATCGTTCATAACTTTTAATTTTTTAAATAGATGATGATATTCTCCATAAATTAATCTTTCTCGATTAATAGGATGTACAGCCGGTTCCTAAAAAAACTGATACGACTCTTAGTAAGATTTGATCATGTTGAGCAGTGTATTTGATTACTCTGACATTATATTTATTATGACAGACAAATAATAAAATAAACAAATAACAAACAACTGATTACATATTATGTTAATTCATAAATTGTACTAATTATTAAGGTCTAAATGTTTATATTATTTTGAATTCCTGTATTTTATAAAGAGTATATAAATGATATTTTTTACATCAAATAGATCACATAATTATTGTAAACGTGAATTATACAACAAAACAAATTAATATTCAATATAAATAAATGAAAACTTAAGAAATAGAGAACACGTATTAAGTTATAATCTTTTAAGATTTGTAGTGCAAGCGTTTTTGCACTGCATTGTTAATAATTATTAAAAAACGGCTCCGAACTCTTGGGAGAAGCCGATAGGTTTCTTTGTATATTTGCATATTTTTTACGAGAGTACTGTCATTTGAATCGTAATATGATTTTTTTCGAATCATGAGAGAACTAATAAGTATTTTAGAAACATTTAAACGCAGAATGAGAGATTACATTATTACCGAGGGCGGAAAGCCCCTTAGAATAAACAAGCAGTTTCTATTGAATGAAATATTTGAAATTAAATATCACGCTTTTTTTATTTTCAGCCCTGTAACTTATTAAAATAAATATAGAAGTTTTCAGGGACTTTCAGCCCTCGGTAATAATGTAGTTTTTCATTCTGAGTTTAAATTTTTCAAAAATATTTATTAGTTTTCTCAGGATTCGAAAAAAATGAATACAATTAAAATACATTGAGAATTTTGACATGCGTCACAATTTTGCAATATCTCAATGTAAAATTCTAAACTGTTAAATTCCAGCTTCCCTAATTATTGGACATCAAAGGACATTAGAAACTATTTGTAGAGGATTGAAATCTGTATTGAAAACAACTGTTAAAATTGGTCTACGTAATTAAACATATTCCAAAATTTTGTAAAAATATATAAAACACATTTCAGTTTTCAGCCCAAACTTAGGCCACACACAATGCAATAATGTTCACATTTTTGAACTGTCGATATTTTTATTTTATCATCTATTGTTTAAAAACAATACAGTTGATAAAGTACCCTCAGTTGCGGAGAAAGTAGTAATAATAAAGTCTAATAACCGTGGAACAGAATAAGCTATCTGACAAATTTTAGGATTTGGCAGTGACATTGACAGTATGTAAATATTAAGTATTTATCCTTCAAAATACACTGCTCAATTTTCTACAAACTACGCTTCAAGAGTCATATCAGTTTTTTTTGGAACCAGGTGTACATCAGCTCTCTTTCTTTTCAGTTTAGTCAAAACCAAAACAGAATCCAAAGCAATTATATCGTCATCGGAAGACGACATTTTGGTACAAGTAGTAGACGCAACTGCCAAATTTGAACGATTTCTCTCGCTTTTACCCGTCTTCACTGTGTTACCATACCCGCGCGCGAGAACCGCGCGGTTTGCCCGTAAGCAGGAACCCGCTTCCACTATGTGTGCCGCCTATAATTCGAAAATATGTCTCGAATAAAAGTTGCGTATTTTTATGTAAAGAATCCAGACCTGCAATATAAATTGGGGGTCCTATTTAAGATTTTAAAGTAACCCCCCACCCACCTCCGTTAGAGGTCGTGTTTGATGCCATTCGATAGAGTTTTCAAAAATATTGAATACATATATTTTGCAGTTTTTCGATCTGATGTTCATTTTGCGAAATATCGCGGGGTTCGTATTTAAAATTTTAAATTTACCCCCCTCCCCCTCCCTTCTCCGTGTGGGGTCGTGTTTGGTATCATTCGATAGATTTTTAAAAAATATTGAACACGTATTTTTTAGTTTTTCGATCTGACGTTCATTTCACAAAATATTCACTTTTTTGTGAAACTTTGTGATTCGCCCATTTCTTTACGCTTCGCTCAAATCGTCGTATTTTTGAAATATACACTCTTTTATAGATTTTTTTTCGGGCCCTCCTTAACGAATTCCCCTGTATTAAGAGCCAATATATGGTAGAGGTACATTTTCAGGGTACAAGGTTTCTCCCCATGTAATAATCTGACGCGCTCGAGTAACTGCAAAAATCGCCGCTTGGGCTCCCCTACCATAAATCATGTATGCACTTAAAAAATTTGATATTATATTCAGCATAGGTACTTGAAATAATTTACTTATTATCGGATTTTATTATCTACCTCATTTAAAATCTCACGTTATGCCCCTAGTCCTGTCGCCAGGGGGGGTACAACGGCCTCGTTAATTCAGATGGACTTACTCAAGTTTTTTTTATGTATTTTGACCCGTAGAACACGAATTTTTTGGGTAACAGTTGATCCGGATGTCGATAAGATTGTTATAGACCAAGAACTTGAGGAATCAAATAACAGCGATTTTTGGCAAAACAAAACACTATTTTGTATTTTTTGGGCCATTTTAAGTAAAAAATATTTCTACAAGTTTTTTCGTAGGATGCACAGTTTTCGAGATAAACGCGGTTGAACTTTAAAAAAATCGAAAAATTGCAATTTTTGAACCCGAATAACTTTTGATTAAAAAATAAAATAGCAAGTCTGCTTACCGCATTTAAAAGTTTAAGTCAAATTATATCGGTTTTGATTATTTCCATTGGTAAAAATTTATTTTTTTATTGTTTAACAAAGCTATAAACACGTAGGGTTTCCCGTGCTTTTACATGTGTTTTAACGCATGTAACGTAGAAATAGTCTTGATTGCACTAGTACCTATTCTACCTACTCGTTCAATTTTAAATGAGAAATCATAGAAACATCACTCACGCACTAGTTGTTTGTAGCTTTGTTTAACAATAACACAATAAATTTTTAGCAATGCAAATAATCAAAACCGACATAATTTGACTTGAACTTTCAAAGGCGCTAAGCAGAATTGCTATTTTATTTTTTAATCAAAAGTTATTCGGGTTTAAAAATTGCAGTTTTTCGATTTTTTGAAAGTTCAACCGCGTTTATCTCGAAAACTGTGCATCCTACTAAAAAACTTGTAGAAATATTTTTTGCTTAAAATGACCCAAAAAATACAAAATATTGTTTTGTTTTGCCAAAAATCGCTGTTATTTGATTCCTCAAGTTCTTGGTCTATAACAATCTTATCGACATCCGGATCAACTGTTACCCAAAAAATTCGTGTTCTACGGGTCAAAATACATAAAAAAAACTTGGGTAAGTCCATCTGAATTAACGAGGCCGTTGTACCCCCCCTGGCGACAGGACTACCCAGTAAACTAGCCCTTAAAGTATAATGTTTAATAAAAGAAAATCTCACAATAAGCTAAAACATGCATTATCTGGACTAAACGTGTAAAATTTACAGTTTACAGAACGTTGAAATTACCAAGAGGGATTATCTTTAATACGAGTAATAAACATTTATTTCTAATTTTAATGGAGCCCAAGTAGGTTGTGTGTTCAACTCTTGCATGGCCTCATTTTTTATCTTTCTATTTTTATTTTTTATTTGCAAAAAATGTTTAAACACTGATACTACCTTATAACAATGCAATAAAAAGGTTTGTAAATAACTTTCTCACATACATAGTCATGACAAATTTTTATACATTGTACCTATTTGTTTTGTTATAAAAGTAAAGAAACCTGCATATAGTCCAGGAACCGAAGCTTTTCACCTCGCAATTTTTACAGAATGGATCGATTTGCTTGAAAAATTGAGAATAAGTAGTGGATAGTCCAAGGATCAAAATCTATATGATGCCGAAAGGCGCTTTTACCATGGGGGTGGTTGCCACCCCATCTCGGGGGTGGAAATTTTTAGTTATATTCTGACCGCAAAAGTTGATAAACATTCATTTTAAGCAACAAATGCTTTATACATTTTTTTGATAAAATTGATAGTTTTCGATTTATTCGCTACCGAAAGTGTTAGTTTTATACCGAAAAAATCAATGTTTTTCGATATTATACTCATTTACGATTCACTCAATTTTTGCCGAAGAAAAATTTTTTTTCAAAACATGTTCTTGGGAATTAAATAGCCTACAATTTCCTATTTAAACACTTTTTTCGTATCTCTGATGCCAATCTTTCTATTATGAAGAAAATGGCATTTTTTACCAAACTACAAAAATTCGTTATTCGTTTTTAACTCGTTTTTAATTCGTTTAACGTTTTTTAAAAACTAATCATTCTATGCCAGACAAACTTCTGGAATCTATTAATAATGCATAAATAAAGAAGAATAAATAAAGTCAATGACTAAAAACACCGCTAACTTACATTATTATGCTTCCAATTTGATTTCTCCTTTTTTTTTCAAAAAAATATATTGATTTTTTAACCGTAACTTTTTTATTTTTTATCCTAGAAAGTTTTTAAAAAAACAATTTTGTAGGTTTTTATAAGATCAATAAGGCTGTTAATGTAAATTCTTTTAAAATCCTCAGTCGCAAAATGAGGTGACTTTGAAAAGGTTGGTAAAGGTGGTTTTTGCATGTTATTACAAGTATTTATTGTCAATAGTTCACTCAATTCTTGCCGTAACAAAATTACTTTCAAGCCATGTTCTTGGGAATTAAATAACCTACAATTTTATAATTAAATATTTTTTCGTATCTCTGATACTAATCTTTCTATTATGAAGAAAATGGCATTTTTTACCAAACTACAAAAATTCGTTATAGTCTAAGAGCTAGTGAACCTTTCGACTAACGGTCGTCCTGTAAGGCTAGAAATTTGTAGAGTGATAATTCATAGCACACCAAAGCTAAAAACCATGACCTGGCAGGCCTCAGCGGTGCACGTGTATCTACCAGGTGAATCGAAAAGTGCAAATTTAGGGGGTAAAATAAACTTTCTCCTGTAAGGTTTAAATTTAAGTATGTGTTTGAGTAAGTCATTTAAAAGAAATGTGTAAAATGACAGGCGATTCTGAAGAGCATAAGACCTTGCCAGGCGAGGGGAAAGATTAGGGGTTTTTCCTAAATTTATTTTTTTTGCATCGAACAAATTTTTTTTAAGTTTTTTGAATCATTCCAAACAGAAAAGGTCTTTGGTGATTTTTCTCTTAAGTTAATAGTTTTTGTTATATAAGCGATTGAAAATTTTGAAAATTGCGAAATCGACCATTTTTAACCCCAAATCGGATATTTATCTAAAAATCTCAAAGTTGCCAAGGTAGGTAGATATTCTTTAAACATTGATTGATGAAATCCCAAAGAGTTTTTTGCAATACAATATCGGAAACCCCTTTGTTTTTTAATTGCTAATCAAGCGGACGCTTCACTGTAGTATAAGTGAGGACGTTTGAGTTGGCATAAATTCATTATCTCGAGAATTGGCAAATTTCAAGAGCAATCTTCAGACAGGTCGATTTTTATTTTTAAATTAGGACTTTTTGGCATATATATAATACTAGTGACGTCATCCATCTGAGCGTGATGACGTAATCGATGATTTTTTTAAATGAGAGTAGGGGTTGTGTGATAGCTCATTTGAAAGGTTATTTAATTCTCTATTCACTAATATAAACAATAACATAATTATTTATACAGGGTGTACAAAAAAATTTTTTTTATTAAATTAACTTTGATTAAATTTGACAAATAGAAGAAAATTTTTTTTTGTACACCCTGTATAAATAATTATGTTAATGTTTATATTACTGAATAGAGAATTAAATAACCTTTCAAATGAGCTATCACACAACACCTACTCTTATTTAAAAAAATAATCGATTACGTCATCACGCCCAGATGGATGACGTCACTAGTATTATATATATACCAAAAAGTCTTAATTCAAAAATAAAAATCGACCTGTCTGAGGATTTCTCTTCAAATTTGCCCATTCTCGGGATAATGAATTTATGCAAGCTCAAACGTCCTCAATTATACTACAGTGTAGCGCCCGCTTGATTAGCAATTAAAAAAACAAAGCGGTTTTCGTTATTTTATTGGAAAAAACTCTTCGGGATTTCATCAATCAATGTTTAAGGAATATCTGCGTACCTTGCCAATATTGAAATTTTTAGATAAATGTCCGATTTGGGTTAAAAATGGCCGATTTCGCAATTTTCAAAATTTTCAATCGCTTATATAACAAAAACTATTAACTTAAGAGAAAAATAACTAAGGACCTTTTCTGTTTGGAATGATTCAAAAAGCCTAAAAAAAATTTGTTCGATGCAAAAAGAATAATTTTAATAAAAACCCCTAATCTTTCCCCTCGCCTGGCAAGGTCTTATGCTCTTCAGAATCGCCTGTCATTGTACACATTTCTTCTAAATGACTTACTCAAACACATACTTAAATTTAAACCTTACAGGAGAAAGTTTATTTTACCCCCTAAATTTGCACTTTTCGATTCACCTGGTAGATACACGTGCACCGCTGAGGCCTGCCAGGTCATGGTTTTTAGCTTTGGTGTGCTATGAATTATCACTCTACAAATTTTTAGCCTTACAGGACGACCGTTAGTCAAAAGGTTCACTAGCTCTTAGACTATTATTCGGTTTATCTCCATTTTTTTAAAAACTAATTATTACAAGCCGGTTAAACCTCTAGTAGGGGAGTGCATATAGATTTTCACTTCGGAAAAAATCAAACAAGACAGAACTTTTTGTAGTTTCATTAAGAAATGTTTAATAAATAACATATCAAAAAGTTCTACTCGAAAAGTGGGTGCTTCATTTTTTATTAAACAAATGAACTACGAAGTTTGATGTTTTTTAAATAACTCCGAAAATATAAATTTTAGAACAAAACTGACTTGACCATTGAAAAATTCAGAAAATTTTACAAAAAAAAACCTTTTACAAAGAATTTCCTAAAATTAAATCTGTATCTTCTATAATTTTTTATTTATAACGCTAAAGTTACCGTTCTCACAAACATTGGCGCACTGTAAACTAGCGTAAGGCGAAGTACACGGTTGAGTTATTTTAATGTAATTCTTAAACTAATGGATCAAATTGAACCTAAAAGAAGAATAATTAAGCTATCTTATGGATATAATAAAAAGAAATAGAATGAATGGGCATAAGTACGGTGGGGGCGGAAAATGAGCCTTACATGAATTTTGTTTAAAAATGATTTAAAAATGTGTACCTAATACAATTTTTCTTATAAAAGCCTCAATTTTGCAAAACTTACCTTTCAAGCATCGTACTAAATGATGTTTCATTCAAAAAAAATCTCAAAAATTTAATTTAAATGATATGACGTCTTAAAAAATGTAATTTTTGAAATCTTCGTAGTTTTATAGAATTACCACCAATTTAAGACGGTATTACTCAAGTTTAAACAGATCTATTACAGTTTTATAAGTGCTTTTTAAAGCTTAGGATGCAATCTGTAAAATTCACTAAATTATTTTACTTTAGAAATGAAATAAACTATTTCTTTTTGAGAAAATTAAGAAAGATAACAAAAATGTAATACAAAAACCGAAAATTACCAGCTATAAAAATGTTTATATAAAGTGATCAAAACTTTTTTCTGTAAAACTTACCTAAAATACATTTAATAATAAACTTCAACAATAATTAATGTTCAGCAAAAAAAATTTTTTTAGCTCTTATACAGTATGTTTGCGTAACTTCGAACCTATTGATAACTTTTTTATTATCAGTTTTACGAAAAAGAGTTATTCTTTATAAAATACTCTGCATTGTAGATAATCTAAGATGCAATCAAATATCAAATTTAATGAATTTTATACGAGGTATGTAAAAAAATATGAATTCCACTCAGAAGTAAAATATCGTAAAATGTCACAATATCGAAAATTGTTATTAAGAAAACTTGTTTGGAATTAAAAAATTTGTTTTATTGTTCAATTACATTCTTCTAATTAAAATATTGTGAATAATAAAGGCACTTAAATCTTAAGAAAATTCATATTTTTTACATACCTCGTATAAAATTGAAAATGTTTAATGTCTTATGGTTGTATCTTAGATTTTTGACCAGGGAGAGCATTTTATGAAGAATAACTTTTTTTCGTTAAAGTGATAATAAAATAGTTATCATAATTGTATTAAAATTATGATGAGCATCCATAATTTGAGAAAAAATTGAAAAAAATTTTGCGATTAGAATAATGTAGTTGTATATTTAAACATACTTTTTAATTTCAAACAACTTTTCATAATAGCATTTTTTGATATTCTGAAATATAAAGGTACTTTACTCTTTAACGAAATTCATATTTTTGACATAACTCGTATAAAATTGATAAAATTTGATATCTGATGGTTGAGTTTTAGATTTTTGACTATCAAGAGCATTTTATGAAGAATAACTTTTTTTCGTAAAATTGATAATAAAAAAGTTTTCCATGTGGTTCGTAGCTACGCAGACATACTGTATAAAAGCTTCTGTATAAGAATTTTCAAATTGCAACATATTCGGGTTCAGTATAATCAAAAACAAAATAGAAACATATTTCATCAAAGTAAAATGATGAATTTAACGATATTTTTAAAATTATTAATACAAAACAATTATTGTTATTGTTTAAACAATTAATAAGCAATTACCATCCAAATCCGCGAGTAGAACTTTTTACTTTAACATGTATATAAACTAACAAAAAAAGTTTTAGAAAAATATAAGCTTGTTTGAATTTTTCCGAAACAATGCATGTTTTCGTTCTAATTGCACTCCCCTATAGAACCTATTATTATATTAATAATACATAAATAGAGTAGACCAAATAAGGTCAATGACTAATGTTAATTAGGGTGGTGAGTAGGGGGAAGTTTTCGATAACTTTTTCGTTGAAAAAATAGGGACTGACATTCTTTTTATTATAAGTCACTTAATTTTTGAGCTAGAGACTACTTTTTTATTTCAGGAGATAGATATTTTTAAATGCTTTAAATTAGTTTGAACAAAGTATACTCGAAAAATGCATAGTTTTCCTGTCTTTTGACTATGAAACTACAATATTTAGCATTTGACGAAGAAGAGCTAACACATAATAAAGTCTAGCTCGATTACTATTGGCCTTAAGAAAATAAAAAAACGGTTTATGTTAAGTAAATTCTTTTGATAAAACGAAAACTTTTTGAGTAATTAGCAGACAGCTGATTAAAACTTTGATTTTTTCGATATAAAACTAAGACTTTCGATAGCGAATAAATCGAAGACTATTAATTTTATTAAAAAATGTATATAAAGCGTTTTTTGTTTAGAATAAATGATTTTACCAACTTTTGCGGTCCAGATAAAATAAAAAATTTCCACCCCCGACATGGGGTGGCAACCACCCCCATGATAAAAGCGCCTTTTGGCATGCTATAGATTTTGATCCTTGGACTAGTCAACAATTTTTTCTCAAATTTTCAAGCAAATCGATCCATTCTGTAAAAATTGCGAGGTTTTGTCCTATTTTAAGCTTCATTACTTGGACTAATAATTTTAGAACGCTTGTTAATTACTATTGTTACTTCACTGGAAAGATGTATTAGATAAATAATTCGTATGTTCAAAGGTGTTTAAAGATATGCGTATGAAACCTTTATTTATAAATATTTAGACATATCGCCTACAAAAAATGGAAACCACGTTTAAAACATAAACCAGTATTGCAATTGCAAAAATTCTTTCTTAAAACTTAGGAGTTCTATGGGTAACTCTAGTAAACATATTGACCATTATGTATATGTATATGAAATTTTCAATGTAGAACTTTACAGTACAAAGCAGGGCTGGAACTACGAGATTTGTCAGTGGGGGGCAAATATCACTTTTCCGACCACTTTCCCAATACTATTCCCTCCCCTCTACAACATTTCTATTTTTTTTAGTTTATTACTATACCAACCCGTTTTTGCCCACTGGCCCACCTACACCAGGGAAATAAACAGAAAAGACTATGTTCTGGATTGTAACAAATCCCGGTATCTGAATTTTTTAAAATTAAAATAACAGCTATGTTTCATTTCGGTTCAGAGGTGATCCACCCAACGGCGTAACCAGGATAATCCTAAGGGGGGGGTTACAACTACTGAAGAGTCTCTAGAGGTATGGTGTGAAGCGTATAGAGCTTAAAGTTCATCCCAATGGGGGGGTTATAACCCCAACCCCCCTGGTTACGCCTATGGATCCACCATATTCATAAGTATCTGTCTCTCCAGACGTCTTCAGTGGGGCTACATGAACACCTCTGAATCGAAATGAAACAAACCTGCCTACTCTCCAAAACTATTGAGATACTCATAAAAGCCCGACTTATGTCCTTTCTCGTATAAAACAACATTTTATCACAAAATAATTTCGGCTTTTTAAATAATAAATGCACCACTGATGCCATGTTTTCTGTACTACATGAGATTTATCAAGGACTGAACAATAATCTTCACACTGTCACCGTTTTTTGTGATTACGCCAAAGCATTTGATTGTGTAAATCACAACATTTTGATACAAAAACTAAATTTCTACGGAATTCGAGGTATTTCTTTAGATTGGTTTCAATCTTACTTGGATGATAGGAAACAACTGGTTAGAGCAAATGATTCAGATTCTAGTCTCAAAAAAATTGTGTGTGGGGTACCTCAAGGTTCGGTATGGGTCCTCTACTTTTCCTTATCTTTATTAATGACATCACTAGTTTAAAAATCGATGGAAAAATATTTCTTTTTGCTGATGATAGCAGTATCACTTGGAACAACTCAAATATTGCAACTCTTCGTGCTATACTATAACTTCTGATCTACTTACAATAAATATCTGGTCTGACTCTAATTTACTCTCGTTTAACGTAGATAAAACAGTAGCATTATCTTATAAAGGAGCTCTTCAACCCTTACCTCTTAATAGCAGCCAGATCAGTACCGTTGATTCTGTAAAATTTCCTGGTATATTTTTAGACAGCAACCTTAAATGGTCCATCCATATCGATTTCTTAAGGGAGAAATTATCTTCAGCTTGCTATGCTATAAGATCTATTTCGAATGAACTCAATTTAGCATCTTCCAAAATAACATATTTTTCTTTGTTCGAGTCACATCTTAGTTATGGTCTTCCTTTTTGGGGTTCTAGTACAGCTGCCCAATTCGATGTTATTTTCAAATTACAAAAAAGAGCAATAAGATATCTTTTTGGCCTCAGCAGAACAACACATTGCAAAAGTTACTTCAAATATCACGGAATTTTAACCGTTCCATCTTTGTATATTTTAGAAACTGTTTGCTTAATTCGTAAACATCTACATGACTTTTCACCAAGACCTAACCATGGCTACTTCACGAGAAATTCTACCTTTGACGTATATTTGCTGACCCCGTCCTCTGAGTCAGTAAAGAAATCTATATTATATTCCGCAAAAAAACTTTACAACCATCTCCCTCTACAACTTAAATCTGCAGCATCTTTCCCCAAATTCCGTAAAACTGACAAAAGCCTAAATATCTGAATGACCATATTATTATTCGGCAGTAAATTTTCTTAATCAATAACTAAGAAATTACAGTACCTACCCTTTGCACAAGAGTAGTATTTTTATTATTTTTTTTATCTATATTTGGGTGTCATATGCAGCAGCTTAAGTTTTAAACTTATTAATTACTAGTATAATTGAAGGGTTCGGGGCAATAAGAGACCTAAGCCACATGTTTTGAAATTTGAATATTTTAGTAAAACTGGCTCTGTAACAATGGTCTCAAGCCACCAGCGAAGTTTAACGGCTATTGGGCAATAGATGTAGCCACCAGGCTATAACGACCTTGTTGCCGACTTGCAAAATCATAGAATATTTTTAAGCAAGAACGTCATGAGTCACAAGCCACAGTAAAATCAACATGGCGACACGTGATCGAAGAGTGCTGAAAGAAAAACAATTATTTTGTAAAGAAAAATACAGTAGTTCAGGTTCGGATTTTGACTCTGACGATTCTGTAATGGATCGAGAATATTCTTCGCACACGAGTTCCAGTGAAAGTCTTCTCCGAAATTGGTAAGTAAACATTTTAGTGGCTTGAGACCTTCTTGCTGTAGGATATGCGGCTTGTGTCTTAATAAGTTTTAATAACAATAAATTTACTTTTTTAGTAAAGCGTAGCCATAAATAAGCTGTTTTAAATTTGGTTATTGATAAAGAGCCATTAAGACTAATATTCTATTTAAATTCGTGTGTCAATAACACTTTTAAGACCAAAAAAGTATTTTATTTAGTAAGTAACTTGGTCCCTTCTTGGTTCGATAGCGAACACCCAAATTCCATATTCATTAAACACACCCTAAATGGAGCGTTTGATGAAGTAAGTGTTGGTAAGAGGGTTGTAAAGTTTGGTGACAACAAAAACTTAAAAAAATATATATGGAGGACCAATAGTACTGAGTATCAAAAAAATTCAGAATATAAAGAAACTTTTACAATATATTCCTCTCCAAAACCAGCATTTTAATATCAGTATTATTGGAATCAGTACAAGTAACATTGAACAAGACTATAACCATGTTGATGAAGCAGAGGACGTAGAGAGGAATGATAAAACCGATTTTTTAATAAAAAATAATATTGTAGGTATATTCTTGATTTTAGAATGATTCATTTTGTTATTTTCAAAAAGGTCATAAGCCACATTTATTTGTTTAATAAATTTTTTCTTAAAAAATGCAGTTTCATTTTGTATCTTTCTTTGAAAAAATATATTTAATAATTTATTATGCATGTAAGGAATTAAGGTAAACATTATAAAATATAAAAATATGATTTCAGGATTTTGTCAAAAACTTTAAACGTGATTTATTCAAAACTTTTCAAATGAGGCTTAGGTCCCTTATTGCCCCGACCTCTTCAATTATAGATTATAGGTAGACTATGCAATATGCAATTTATTTAAATTTTGCAATTGATTCTTTCTGTTTAACTTCATTATTATTATTATTTTAAATATATTGACGATTTATGTAATTTTAGTAAATTGAATTGTTATTGTTTTGTTTTCTTCACTTTTTAAGCTTTGTCGATAAAATTGTACAATTTTTCATTACAATAAAGCATATTTCTATTCTATTCCATTCTATTCTATTTAAATAGATTTGTAAAAATAATTCTGTGTTTCAAACGCTCTAGCGGTAGCATCATCTAGCTGGGAAGTCCCAGGTCTAAACAATAAATCTGAAAATTCTCTTGAAACCACTTTCTGGTGGCTAATTTTACTCATATTATTCATTTTACTCATATTTTGACTATACGGAATCACCTTCCGTTGGTATTTTTTCCTAGACGAATATACGGAATGTGACAGCATATTTTAGAGTCCCTTTCGTCTTCTTTATTCGTCGTCTTCTTACCTTATAAAATGTAAAAGGAAGAGATTAAGGATGTTACCAGAAAGTAGTTCCAAGAGAATTTTCAGTTTTATTGTTTAGATAAAATGGAACTTCACATTTCTCTGAATTTTTTAGTTATTATAGATCTATATAAAGAACGTAAATACGTTTTCGGTAGAGGTTTCGGCGTTTTTCTTGAATTATCTAGTAAAAAAAGTGCAATTTAGAGTAAAAAATGATTTTTCGATTTTTTGCTTTTGATCATTAAAAAGCTTTAACAAAAAACAAAACTATAAAAGCTATACAAAACTATAAAAAAGCTTTAAATACGCTTTTAATAAGAGTTCTAAATTAATTTTTTGCTTCGCAAACTGCAAAACAAGGTAAAAACTTTAATTGTTTATACCTATTGAAAAAATCAATAATCAACAAAAAGTTAATTACACTATACCCTGTTTTAAACTAGGAGTAATTTAAATTTACCGCGCTGTAATGCTTGTTTGTTATTGGTCTAACCTCAGGCAAATTTACTCCACTGTTATAAAATTTTGACACTATTGACATTATGAAATTTTGACACTATTGGCATTTCATAAGTTAATTAAGTTATATCGGCGATTTTTTGTATTTTCTGACTTATTCCTTTAATTTTTAGATTTTTAGTCAGTTTTTATATAAAAACAGTTGTTTTCATAACTATTTAGCGACGTATTAGATAATAAATATTTAATAATTACCGTCGAAAGCCCGCATGATCAACCAAAAAAGAAGATGTATTTGGTGATCTTTTTAGTGACATTATGGGGTGTGAATCTGTCTTTTGAGTATACTCCTGATTTAAAAACAGGGTACCTACAGTCCTCAACAGACTGAAAATTTCAGATCCATCCATCAATAAGTTTAAAAGTTATTCTATTTTGTTTATCCTACACACATTTTTTTATTTAATGTCATTTAACATTAGTCAGAAAATAATGAAGATGCCGTAATTAAATGCATACCAAATGAAATTTTAAGAGTTAATCTATCAATATGTATCAAAAAGCGTTAAGAGGAAAGCAACATTTTGATTTTCAATGTATTTTAAATGTAATCATCAAAAGTTTCTTTTGAATGAGATATTTGAAATTAAAAATCACACTAAATTTTCTCTTAGTTTTTCACCCCTGTAACTTATTAAAATAAACATTATAGCAGTTCTCAGTGACTTTCAGTCCTCGCTAATAACGTAATCTTTCATTCTGCGTTTAAATTTTTCAAAAATACTTATTAGTTTTCTCAGGATTTGAAAAAAATGAATCCCATTTAAATATCATTGAAGCCGAAAGTTTGTACTCATCCCCTTAAATAAAACCATTTATTCGCGGTGTGCAAGTACTTGGAAGGGAAACGAGAAACGACCGTGCGCGAGTCGCGGAGAAATATTGCAACTATCTTAAATACTTCATATTGTCAATTGAAATTGTCAAATTGACGTATATTTCATACCTTCTGTCATTGAAGCAGAAAAATTATGTATTGCTCCACAATATTGATATGATATGCAATTATTATATAAAGGTAAATTTAATTAATTGTATTTTGCTTGCAGTACTGCATTTTAATAACTAATTTTATTTACTACATACAATTGTTTACGTTTGCATAACATAACCTGCATCTTATTTTTTCTTCTTATTATTTTTTTGGACTATGGCCTTGACAATTATCCAGCAACCAGGACTAATATAATTGACCAATATAATTAAAAGTGCGAATAAAAATACAGAGCGTAGAAATAGAGGTCGCTTTGCCGAACTTGCACGGTCCCAATAATTAAAAAGCGTTTTGCAAAATTTCTGTTATTTTTAACGAATAAACAGTTACCTATACTAAATTTAGATGCAGTAGAAATAAACAAATTCTCTTTGCATTCTCCTATTTAATTTCTTGAAAAAATAATGTTTATTGTTCCGTATTTCGTACCAACTCTATATAAACCGTCAATTGTTTTAGCTTTTTTGATACTCAAAATATTTCGAGAATCTCCTTTGGCTATATCAAAGCTGGGGATAGGTATTGTTACACAGACAGAAAAGATTAAAATAAATATATGAAATGCGATTGAAGGTCTTCATGGCCAGACTAATGCTATGAAACAATTAAGTGAAAAAAAAGTCCTCCAATTTCGATCGGAAAAACTGCAACAATACCTATCCCCAGCTTTGATAGAGTCAAAGGAGATGCTCGAAATATTTTGAGTATCACACAAGATAAAACAGTTGACGGTTTATATAGAGTTGATACGAAATACGGAACAATAAACAACCTTGTTTCAAGAAATCAAATAAGAGAATGCAAAGAGAAGTTTCTTAATTTCGAAGATGTTCCAGACGTTAAGCTGTCTCTAAGAGAAATTAGTACAAAATATTCTAAATTTGGAGGACAAGGCTTTATAAAATGCTACTGCAATAAGAAATGCTCTTTAAAATTATGTAAGTGTAAAAATGGTCTAACGCTAACACAATTCTAAATGCCATAATGCCTCAACATGTGAGAATAAACACTATTTTTTATTTGAATTACGATAATATAAAAATAATAAACATTAAAATTAAAAAATGACGTTTTAATAAACTTAATCTAACAAATTACGACATTTTAATAGCTGATCGGGGTTTGAACATTCAACCCCCGATTTCATAAAATTAAATCTCGACCTTTGCCTGACCAACTTAGTCTCTCCTAGGTTTGACTAGGCAAAGGGCGAAAGTGTAATTTATTTCGGGCTTTGACTAAGATCTGAAGAAAAGTCAGACCTGAGGATTGCCTAGTCGAACCTATATAATAGGAGTGCCTGAAATTCGAACTTTGACTATAACATAATATATACATGATGATGATTCGGGAGTGCTCCTGGTAGCATTTAACGTGTCTTGGATTGTTTATTTCTACTGCATCTTGATTGTAAATTTAGTATAGTTAACTTTTAAGCTAATACTTGGAGACGAAATATTTTTCCATAATTAAAAAGCAGACAGTTTTACACAAATTTAAACAAAAAAGTTACTTTGGAACGATTGGGTAAAAAGTAGGGATAACAATAAACTTAGACAGAATTGTTTGTGAGTGTTAAAAATGAGGCTCAAATGAAGATTAGTTGTTGAATCATCTTCTTCTTTAAGTACCGTGCCTAAAGTGGGTAGCTTCCATAACAATTTGCCGATATCGTTCTCGATCTTGTGTGGCATGTAACAATTGATCTGCTGATAAGCCAGTCCATTGGCAAAGGTTTCGGAGCCATGAATATTTCTTTCGACCAATTCCTCTTTTTCCGTCGATCTTTCCATTGAGTATTAACTGCAGCATCCTGTATCTGCTACCATTATATGCCCCAGATATTCAAGTTTTCTCTTTTTTATCATCTTCATTAAGTCACCTTCGCCTTGACCCACTCTGTTTAAGACTTCTCTGTTATAAATGCGTTGAACTCAAGATATTCTGAGCATTCTACGATACGACTACATCTCAAAGGCTTCTAATTTGTTCATCATGTTAACCTTCATGATCCAGGTTTCACATCCATATAGTAATACAGGATACACATAACATTTTAGGAACTTGATTCTTAGTTGTAAGTTCAGCTGAGAGTTGCTCAGAATAGATCTAAGTTTCATAAATGCTCCTCTTGCAATTTCTATACGAGTTTTAATTTCTTCATCCGGATTTAGTGTCTCGTTTATCCAACATCCTAGGTATTTAAAATGGTTAACTTTTGTTATTGATTCATCACTGACAATTAGTTGCATAGGGCCCACGTCTTGTTTACTAACCACAAGTAACTTTGTCTTTGTTGCATTTATGTTAAATCCGTTATTGGAGCATTCTCTAGTGACTCGATCTATAAGGAATTGATGATCTTCGATGTTTTCAGCCATGATCGCGGTGTCGTCTGCATATCTGATGTTGTTAATAGTTTCACCCCCAATTCGAACTCCACATTGTCCTTCCAAGGCTTCATTAAAAATTATTTCTGAGTATACGTTAAACAAAGTTGGGGATAACACACAACCCTGTCTGACACCTCTTTGAATGCAAATTTTGTCTGTTTCTTTGCCGTCTACCAGAATAGAAGCTTCTTGATTCCAATATAGATGTTGTAAAAGTATCAGATCTTTATTATCTATTCCAATCATTTCTAGATATTGAAACAACCTATCATGTTGAACTCTATCAAACGCCTTCTCAAAATCTATAAAGCAGACGTAAATTGGTTTCTGTACTTCCCATGATCGTTGAAGTAATGTTAACATTGAGAACAAAGTTGAATTATATTAAAGGGAAATTAAGGAAAAATTTAAGCGTTCAGAAATATTATGCCAGAAATGACGACAAAATACTGCAAGTTTCTTTAGCTCCGGTTCTAGTTCATAAGTTTTGACTTTTTTTTTTAATTCGTGTTTACTTTTGGCGCAAATGATAAAAAAATTTTTTAATAAACAAACAATGTAATTTGTTTAAACATTAAAAAAATATACTTTTGAAAAAAAATTACAATTTTTTAATCTATTTTAATTAATCGTCTACTGTATAATAAAACTTTATAGAACTAATTACTATTTTTAATTATTATAAATAGTCCAGAAAGCCACTGCGCATCCGCTAGGAAAAATATTCTAATTCGGATTTTTTGCACAGTGTTACTCAAAAAGGACTCCTTTTAACAAATTTGCATGTTGCCAGGACCAAAAGGTGGTCAAAAATTTTTTAAACGTTTTTTTTTTGTTTTTTTCCTAAAATTATTTTTTTTGCATGGAAAAAAGTTTTTTTAGGTTTTTTGGGTCATTCCAAACAGAAAAGGTCTTTAGTGACTTTTCTCTAAAAATGATAGTTTTTGACATATAAGCGATTAAAAATTGAAAAATTGCGAAATCGGCCATTTTTAACCCTCAAAAACTATGTGAAAAACTGAAAATTTGAATGTTTCCAAGGTAGGTAGATATTCTTTAAACATCTATTGATGAAATCCCGAAGAGTTTTTTGCAATACAATATTCAAAACTCCTTTGTTTTTTAATTGCTAATCAAGCGTGCGCGACACTATTTTCCACCGACAGTATGGTGCAAATGAAAGGAATAAATTCGTTATTTCGTAAACCGGCAACTTTAAAAAAAATCCTGAAACAGGTCGATTTTTATTTTTAAGTTATGATATTGTGGCATATATGGTATACTAGTGACGTCACCTGTCTGGGCGTGATGACGTAATCTATGATTTTTTTAAATGAGAATAGGGGCAGTGTGGTAGCTCATTTGAAAGGTTCTTCAATTCTCTATTCAGTAATATAAAATTTACATAATTGTTTATA
Source organism: Diabrotica virgifera virgifera (assembly GCF_917563875.1). Lineage (NCBI taxonomy): Eukaryota > Metazoa > Arthropoda > Insecta > Coleoptera > Chrysomelidae > Diabrotica > Diabrotica virgifera. The sequence goes on from NC_065444.1 coordinate 216,049,618, forward strand.
CAAGGTGTCCTTCTACTTCTTTTTTTGTCAAATAATTTAATTTAATAAAAAAATTTTGGACACCCTGTATAAATAATTATGTAAATGTTTATATTACTGAATAGAAAATTGAAGAACCTTTCAAATGAGCTAGCACACGACCCCTATTCTCATTAAAAAAAATCATCGATTACGTCATCACGTCCAGATGGATGACGTCACTAGTATACCATATATGCCACAATATCATAACTTAAAAATAAAAATCGACCTGTTTCAGGATTTTTCCTTAAAGTCGCCGGTTTACGAAATAACGAATTTATTCCTTTCATTTGCACCATACTGTCGGTGGAAAATAGTGTCGCGCACGCTTGATTAGCAATTAAAAAACAAAGGAGTTTTGAATATTGTATTGCAAAATAGTCTTCGGGATTTCATTAATAGATGTTTAAAGAATATGTACCTACCTTGGCAACATTCAAATTTTCAGTTTTTCACATAGTTTTTGAGGGTTAAAAATGGCCGATTTCGCAATTTTTCAATTTTTAATCGCTTATATGTCAAAAACTATCATTTTTAGAGAAAAGTCACTAAAGACCTTTTCTGTTTTGAATGACCCAAAAAACCTAAAAAAACTTTTTTACATGCAAAAAAAATAATTTTAGGAAAAAAACAAAAAAAAAACGTTTAAAAAATTTTTGACCACCTTTTGGTCCTGGCAACATGCAAATTTGTTAAAAGGAGTCCTTTTTGAGTAAGATTGTGCAAAAAATCCGAATTAGAATATTTTTCCTAGCGAATGCGCAGTGGCTTTCTGGACTAAAACAAATTAGCTGGGGATTAAAAAATTATTCTTTCTTGGTGGAATATTTTAAATATAATTCATTCTAAGATAACAAGACAAAATAGTACAAATTGTTACAAAAATAGTATTGACAATTACTATAACTAATAAATGTCCAGTATCTATTCGCTACTTAGTTATTGTTTATTACAACTACTTGGGAGATAAACTAATTATTCTACAATTTTATAACACAGTCATTATAACACATTTTATAACATATAATATTAATACAATTTGTATTTCGCAACTTTTTCATCAGCATTATCCATAAAAAGGTTTGACAACAAAGAGATATCTACGAACTTTTTCAATAGAACTGGCCTAATATGAAATATAATAGAGATAGAAAGATCTGGGACGCAGTATAGTCGAAAGTTCTGTCATAACAGTTTCTGTTCAATGTACAATCCACAATAATATGAGAATGATAATAGTCGCGAATTTAGTAACTGATCTTAATGAGATAAATACATCGATCAATAGAAGGTTTTATGCTTATTATGTTTTAGTTGTCAGAATATGTACATACAAGAGTATAAAAGAGTAATATAAGTAAATATATTATATTTTATAAGCTTCTGAAAAAAAGTAACACGTGTACCGTGTACCGTGTAAAACTCAAGTTTGTAAAAAATTAACCAAATTATTTAGAATTTAGATTATACAGGGTGTTCCGAAAAGATTGGTCATAAATTATACCACACATTCTGGGGTCAAAAATAGTTCGATTGAACCTAACTTACTTTAGTACAAATGTGCTCATAAAAAAAGTTACAGCCCTTTAAAGTTACAAAATGAAAATCGATTTTTTTCAATATATCGAAAACTATTAGAGATTTTTTATTGAAAATGGACATGTATTATTCTTGTGGCAGAAACATCTTAAAACAAAATTATAGTGAAGTTTGTCCACCCCATAAAAATTGTATGGGGGTTTTGTTTCCTGAAACCCCCAAACTTTTGTGTGCGTTCCAATTAATTCATTATTGTGATACCATTAGTTAAACACAACGTTTTTGAAACTTTTTTGCCTCCTAGTATTTTTTCGATAATCCAGTTTTTATCGAGATGCGGCTTCTTTTTGAATATATTTACATAAAAATTTTATGGGGGTTTTGTTCCTTTAAAGCCTCCAAACGTTGGTGTACGTTCCAATTAAACTATTGCCTCTTAGACTTTTTTGCCTCTTAGTCTTTTTTTGACAAGTCACCTTTTATCGAGATGTGGCTTCTTGTTCAAAATATACCTAAAAATGCAAATTATAAATAAATTTTCAGATTATCAACAAGTCTCTATAATCGTACTTAACCATATACAAATATGTGGTGGATTCGACAAATATTCAAAATATGTCAATAAACACTAGCGTATCGAAAAAGTACTAAGAGGCAAAACGTTTTAAAAACATTGTGTTTAACTAATGGTGCCACAATAATAATTTAATTGGAACGTACACAAAAGTTTGGACGGGTTTAAAAGAACAAAACCCTCATAAAATTTTTATGGGGTGCACAAATTTCACTTTCATTTTTTTATAGGATATTGCTGCCATAAGAATGCCACATGTCCATTTTCAATCAAAAATCTCTAAGAGTTTTCGATATATGAAAAAAAAAATCGATTTTCATTTTGTAACTTCAAAGGGCTGTAACTTATTTTGTGTGCACTATTGTATATATTAAACTAAGATTCAATCAACTTATTTTTGACCCCAGAATCTGTGGTATAATTTATGGCCAATCTTTTCGGGACACCCTGTATATTATGTCGATCAGCCCAAAATAACAGGCAGTACAACATACCACTGATTCTTGCATTTGTCGATTACGAGAAAGCTTTTGATTCTGTAGAGTTCAAAACAGTATTGGTAGAACTAAAGCAAAGTCAAATACATAAATTACAGGTATACGTCACAGGGACGTATTATTTTTTCATGACTCATACCGGGGATATGAAATTATGATTGGCAGATATAATAAGACCCATCAAATGAACAGAAGAATTGGTCTTGGGTGGCAGCATATGTAAAACTGAGAGGACTTAAAAATGGCAGACAAAACGCAAAAAAATACTTTTCCATCGAGATACCGGTTCCCAGGTTCACCATCACCACGACCAAATTGGTCTAGTTAGGTTATGAACTGCTACTCAATCCGCTTTATTCCACAGATTTGGCCTCGTGCGATTTCTTTTTGTTTCCAAACTGAAAAAGTCACTCTCCGATAAGAAATGTGACTCCAATGAGGTGATTATCGCCATCATGGAGGCCTATTTTTTGGACATGTATATACAAAACGTATTTTTCAGACAAGCTAAACAACTTGCAGCATCGCTGGGTCAACTGTATCGAGCTAAAAGGAGACTATGTTGACCAGTTTTCCAAAAAAATTGTTTCTTTTATAGGCTAAGTCAGAGCTGCTTTATCCATTAGGCAATATAGGCAGTTGCCTAGGGCGGAAAATTATGAGAGGGCGGCAAAAATACTGTACAAAAAATATTTGTATATAAAAATTGAAATCGAATAACATTTAAGTGCAGTACATCCATCAATGGAAATAAGTGGGCATTCACTTCTCGAAAAAAATTGCATTTTCTTAACACTATTCATTCAAAAAGAACAGAAGTCGTAAATTTAGGGATTATTGGGCCGTCGGCAGCACCGCAAAGGCGGCGGGCGCACTGTTCTATAATTTTTTTAAACTCAATCCTTTTGGGTTATTCGTGGTTGAAAATTTGCCATTTTCATTGAAAAATGTCGCGTTTTCGGACGGTTTTTTGGGAATACCTTAAAAATTATGTATCTAACGAAAAAAACTACATAAAACATTTTTGTAGCTTATGAAAAATCAAACGTTTCTTCATAAGTCTTCTAGTGATAACATAAAGAGAGATATGGTAGGTGAAAAGAATTTTTTTTGTGCATGCTCAAATCGGTGTGTTTAACTTAATAACAGAGAAATGGTTGATTTTAAGGGTATAATGCTATCAATCAATATCTTTTGTAAGTACTGCCTGAAAAGACCTTTAAAACGACCGCAATGTTAAATTTCGATTACATTCAAACTAAGCGAGATATGGTGCTACAAAAAAGGATGACTGATTTATTTTAAAATAAAATGCGAAGTATGTATATTTTAACCCCTCATCCACCAGATTTAAATGCATCGTTTTGCTTCTACAATACCTTTTACTATAGTGTTATTTTTATGTTCAACAAGACGGGTTTAAAATCTATGGTTTTTGAAAAAATAAGATCAAATTATAGAGAGCATTTTTAAATTTTTTAAAAATCTTCCTTTTTTTTCATGTAACTCGAAAATGATAATGAGATACAGAAATGAATGAAAAATAAAATTGTTATCTAAAAGAAAACCTACATTTTTGTTAGGTTTTTTTACGTATCTCTTATCACTTTCGAATTACATGGAGAAAAAGGAAGATTTTTAAGGAAATTTAAAAATGTGCTCTATAATTTGATCTTAATCTTATCAAAAAGCATTCCTTTTAAACCCGTCAACTTTTTGAATATAGAAATAATACTTTAGTAGAAGGTATTGTAGAAGGAAACCGATGCATTTAAATTCTGGTGGATGAGGGGTTAAATATAGGTACAGTGGAACCCCGATCAGTCGGCCCCCGATAACCCAGAAATCCGGCTAACCCAAACCGATTTTCATCAGACAAACATTTCAACAATAAAAATGTATGTAATATAATATTTGAGAGATAATGGATATTTGTGTAATTTGAACTATACGATAGTAAAATGACTCATGGCACACGGCGGCAGAGCGACGTTCATTTACTCGGATTATCGGAAACAACAGGCACCTGTATTCCATTATTTACTTCAAACTGTCTTAGCATTGTTTAAAAAAAGACTAAAAGATTATTTAAAAAATCCTTTTTTAACAATGTCTCCACTGTTCTTAAGTAACATAACATCGTTCAGATTGTGACCGTATTGTGTGTAGTACAGACGTATTGTTCGCTTCCGTTTTGTAATCGTGCTTCAGATAGGTTTGTGTTTGCGTGTTTTTTTTTGTACATAATGGCAACAAAACGTAAAAATGTTGTAGTGACAATGGAAAAGAAACTAGAAGCATTAGGTAGGATTGATAAAGGCGAATCTTTAAAAATAATTGCATCATATGGTGTCGGTACATCTACAGTATCGGATTGGAAGAAAAATAGAACTAAAATTGAAGAATTTTGTTTCAAAATGATAACAAAAGACAGTTTGGACAATCGGTGCAAAGCTAATAAAGCTAAAAATTTCACTGCGAATCAAGATTGGCTGAATGGGTGGAAAAAACGTCATGGAATAAGCCAACTATCTATCACTGGAGAAAGTCTATCTGGGGGCAACAACGCTGCTCATGACTATGAAAACAAGTTTTTGGATTTTGTGAGAGAAGAAAATTTAACGGCAGATCAAATATATAACAACCGAAACTGACTGAGTTTTTTGCCAAGAAATAAACAATACTCTATACTCTATACAACTAAACGTAATTTAGATGTGTACTGTGCATATATATTTCATGTTATTTCAATTATAACTAAGTTTATCTGTAAGTATACCGTATTTTATTAATTTTTTACCATATTCTCCGGCTAACCCGGATTTTCGATAACCCGGATCGGCCGTGGTACCGATTAATCCGAGTTATCGATGTTCCACTGTACTTTTTTTTTTCTATATTTTTATATACTATTTCTTATTTTATACTCATTTTTCCTTAAAATACATTAGTCATACGTTTTTTGCACCATACCTCGCTTAGTTTGAATGTAACCGACATTTAACAGTTTTCGTTTTAAAGGTCTTTTCAAGCGCTACAAAAGGTATTCGTAGCATTATACCCCTAAAATCGACCATTTCTCTGTTAGTTTAAGTTAAATACACCGATTTGAGCATGCACCAAAAAAAATATTTTTTCAGCTACCATCCCTTTTTTTATTAAAGCTAGAAGATTTATGAAAAAATAAATCTCTCTGCTTTTTCATAAACTACAAAAATGTTTTATATAGTTTTTTTCGTTAGATACACAATTTTTATGGTATTCCCAAAAAATAGTCTCCGAAAAGTGTCATATTTCAATGAAAATGGCAAATTTTTAACCACGATTAACTTAAAAAACAGTTTTGGCTTAGAATTAGGTTCCCTGGTCACTTCCGGCGTTAGTTTGATAAAAAAAATTTCCACCTCCGAGAACAGGTGGGAACCACCCCTAAGTTAAAAGCGCCATTCAAATAAATTGATGCTGTAGGATGGAATTCGGAGCCAAATACCCTCACTGACTGCACTAATAGATACCTACATCATTCATACATGAATGCATTCACTTAAAGGGTCATTTGGATACCACAATAAAATCACCAATCCCCAATAATTGACATATCTAAATATTTAAAGAAGAGGGGATTGAAAGATATTTTCCCTAATTTTCATATTGCTTTGCACATTTATTTGTGCCTCCCAGTTGCCAACCAACGTGTCCGCTGAAAGGTCATTTTCGAAAATGTCAAGAATTGAAAATAGTCATGAAAATATTTTCCGATCAAGTATGACGCAAGAACTTCTTAACAATTTGTCAATTTTGTCCATAGAAAGTGACGTAACAAAGGCGATAAATTATGACATTATAGATGATTTTTCCAAAGAAAAATCAAGAAAGAAATCTGATGTGATCGAACTGGAATGACAATTTTTATGTATTTTTATTTAAATAAAAAATCTGCTTGCAATTTTTTTTTCGCAAAAATGGTACATGCTTGGATGGCGGCTACTAGAGAATTGCCTAGGGCGTCAATTGACCTAAACGCGGCCCTGGGCTAAGTAGGTACTTATCAAACCGCCCTCTATTCACCCGTGTTGAGCTGGCCCCCCCACTTGCAAAAATTAAAAAACAAATAGCCCTGATTTATGAGCTATTTATGAGCTCTCATATTCCGCAAACTAAAATTTTTGAGCTCGTTCCACTGAGCAGGAATTTGATACTTTAGTGGGGGGCTGAGTCAGCCCCCCCCCACTACTTAAAAATAGGAATATTGAATCGGTTTTTGCGGCAGAATTACGAGCTATTTATGAGCTCTTGAAATTATATAGATCCGATTTTTGAGCTCATCCCCTTCACCCCCAAACAACCCCAATAATTTATGAGCTCGCAAAATATACGCATCTCAATTATTGAATTGCCATTTTCTTTCTATAGTGCAGTCACTGAAGGTAAAAATCAACTATGACCTTCGATTTCGGTAAATCTCCATTCATTTTCACGAAAATTGGTGAGCGGATTTTGATGCTATCAACTTTTTCTGGAGCTCATTTTTGATAGGTATTTATAAGTACTTTGACAAGTATTTAGTACCTAAGTGTTATAAAATGCATCTCTTTCCCGTTATTTAAGCTTGAATCCTTAGATTTGAATAGTCGCAGAAACAATATACTTTAATTTATATATTTAATAGATATAATTACCAATAACTTACTTTAAATAAACATTAAAGGGTTTTCAAGTAAGCAATTTATTATATTTTTTATTAGCTTGAATTTTAGTGATGAACACTTTTTTGTAAAAACTTACAGTTTTTGAGTTATTTATGAAAAATCGCTTTAAAGGCCTGGCTGAAAGACTTCGGTCGATGGCCTTTTGGTACATTGTATCAATAAAGTATGTCTCCCTCTCTCTCTCGCTTTAAAGCATGCATTTTCTTTCACAAAAATTAAAATATTTGATCTTTAATAACTCAAAATGTATTGATTTATTTTAATCACATTATATAACAAATTTTTCTTACAATTTGTCACTCTCTCGATTTGTGGGGTTATTTTTAATAAAGTAATTTTCACCCCCGAGAAGGGGTGACATATACTCCAGGTTAAAACCCCAAGTTGTTATTGTTAATTCGTGAAAATGAATGGAGATTTACCGAAATCGAAGGTCATAGTTGATTTTTACTTTCAGTGACTGCACTATAGAAAGAAAATGGCAATTCAATAATTGAGAGGCGTATATTTTGCAAGCTCATAAATTATTAAACGATATGTAGTCGCCAAATAATTAATTTAAATTATTTTAAGTACAAATCTCTTAAGCCGGGAATATGGGATGGTTTTCTTACGAAGGGGTTGTAGCTCTATAATCGAAAGGCGCGTGATTTAAGAGTTTATTCTTAGAATATAAGCTATACGAATCATAGGCGTAACCAGGGGGGTTTTGGGGGTTGTAACCCCCCCCCCATTGGGATGTGATTTGAGCTCTATACGCTTAACACCATAGCCCTCAAAGACCTTCCAGTAGTTGTAACCCCCCCTTTCAGGTAGTTGTAACCCCCCCCTTAGGATCATCCTGGTTACGCCTATGATACGAATTAAACCACTATTAACTTTTTTGTAAAAACTTACAGTTTTTCAGTGATTTACGAAAAACCGCTTCATAACATGTATTTTTTTCACGAATAATTAAAATCTTTGATCTTTAATAACTTAAAAAGTATTGACTTATTTTATTAACTTTATATAATAAATTTTGCTTTTAATTTGTTCTTTTATTGATTTGTGCAGTTATATTTAATAAAATAATTTTCACCCCCGAGAAGGGGCGGTATCCACCCTCAGGGTACAGGCGCAAGGTGGTACCATGTCACCTTTGTTTCTTGACGTATCCTCTAACCACTGATCAATTTTCGTGAAAATCGATGAAGGGTGACCGGAATTGAAGGTAATCGTTGATTTTTACCTTCAGTGACTGCACTATACAAAATAAATTGCAATTTACTGATCTAAATGCGCGTAATTTGGAAGCTTATAAATTATTCAATGATATGTAGTCGCTAAATAATTAGTTTAATGCATTTTAAGTACAACTTTCTCTTAAGCCGGGAAGATAGGGTGGTTTTCTTGCGAAGGGGTTGTAGCTCAATAATCGAAATGCACGTGATTTAATAGTTTATTCTTAGAGTATATAAGCTATAGGAATTATATCCGCAATACGATATATTTTAAGTTTTCTCAGCATTTTTCTCTTAAGCTAAATCAATTAAAGGGTTGTTTGGGGGTGAAGGGGATGAGCTCAAAAATCGAAACTATATAATTTCAAGAGCTCATAAATAGCTCGTAATTCTGCCGCAAAAACCGATTCAATATTCCTATTTTTAAGTAGTGGGGGGGCTGACTCAGCCCCCCCCCCCCACTAAAGTATCAAATTCCTGCTCAGTGTAACGAGCTCAAAAATTTTAGTTTGCGGAATATGAGAGCTCATAAATAGCTCATAAATTAGGGCTATTTGTTTTTTGATTTTTGCAAGTGGGGGGGGCAGCTCAACACGTGTCCTCTATTTCCAAACAGACTACGTATAACTCTGTATCCTAATTTCGTAAGACTAATATTATTAATCCTAACCATTTAAATGTATATTTGATTATTCCATATACGTTAATATAAATATAAATACTTTGACCATGTGTGTTGCAGTAAAGTTGAATGTATTATTACTTCGTTTATCACAATTACATCAGTTTGGACAAGTTTATAATAGAAATTGATGAATACCAGTAGAAATAATCATTTTACTGAAAGCCAAGTTTATTACGAGCATGAGGCATGCAAATAATCTAAATATATCAGTAGTGTTCATTGAAGAAGGTCAATTGTTTTAAGCAGTTCCAGTAATTAAATATTTATTTGATTGAAATGCGTAAACGCCTTCTTTTGTATAAAAAAAAAATAGTAAGAAGTGATTTTCAGTTATTATACTAGGTTGTTCAATAAGTTTTGCGGTTCGATAAGAAAAACACAATTTTATGGTTTTAAATACACTTTATTATTCAGCCTAGTTTCCTTGAATATCAATACATTTAAAACAAAATCAATTGGAAAATCCCAGTAGCTGGCTGTAAACCATAATTAAAAAATCCTACAGAAGTAAAAACTTCGTTTGTACAATAATATAAAAAAAAGTTTATTAAAAACCATTCAAAGTCATCCAAAAGGATTCGCAAAACGTTTTCAATCTAGATGGAGCCACTATAAATATCATATAAGTATTATGTAAACCATATTTCTCGATGTTACCAATTTCATAAGGTTGCTAGTTTCATGTACTAAGCAGAACGCACTGAAGATAAATAAATAAATAAATAAATAAATAAATACTTTATTTTCTTTTAGACAGACAGGGTCTGTATAGAATTTGTCAAAAGTAATACATTAAGTAAATATAACAAAAAATAAACAATTTCACTACACAAACTAACAATAAAAATACATTTAAAATTGAAGAAATTCTTCAACCGAATAAAAAATGTGTGCCATCAGAAATTCCTTTAAATTTAGTTTAAAGCTTGTCAGGCTCTTACACAATTTTATATGGGTTGGTAAACTATTATAGAGTCTTTGTCCCATTATACCCGGGAACCTGCAATATATATTTCCCCTACACATTGGAGCACGCAAGGTATCTTTATATCTAGTGTTCATGTTATGTATTTGCCCATTGGTTTTAAAATTTTCGAGGTTACTAAATATATATATACAAGTCTCCAGAATATAAATACAGGCCAATGGCAATATTTTGAAATTTTGAAAGTATTGCCTACAACTTGTTTTATGAGGGATACCAGCAATAGTCCGTATTATTCTTTCTTGTGCAAAAAATACTTCATTAATATGGGAACTTGATCCCCAAAAACAAATCCCGTATCTCAAACGAGATTCGGCTTGGGCACAATAAAGCATTATTAATTGTTTCTCCGTTAATACTTGTTTTAAAGGACATCGCACACATCTTATGGAAAATATAATGTCACTCAAATTCAATAAAATTTATACGAATAGATTCGTTTTAAATTAACGGTCAAATCTTATCATTGCGCCAACTCTTAATTATGATTAATTACGGCGCAAATTGCAATTAAAGTTTATCGAAATCACATTTCTGGAGTCAGTAAAAGTGTCAGTTACAATCACTATTGCTCTGGGTGCTATTCAAACAAGCTTAAATCCCGCTGGGCCTAAGCGGATTAGTGAAACTAATCCGCTGATTTATGGAGTACCGACAATTTGGGTATTTTAAAATATTTTTTCTCTCTCTAACTTATGTACGTACCCATTTGATTTCAGATTTATTTATATCAATTTCTGCTCTTATTATTGAAAATATAGAGTTGGCGCAATGATAAGATTTGACCGTTAATTTAAAACGAATCTATTCGTATAAATTTTATTGAATTTGAGTGACATTATATTTTCCATAAGATGTGTGCGATGTCCTTTCGAAACAAAAACGTTACTGAGTTTAACTTTGCGGCCAGTGTATCACAATGTTTCCTCCAATTAAGACATTTATCTAAAGAACTTTAATGATGAAACAAGTTCAATATCATTATTATTTATATTTAAGTTACAGTAGAACCTCGATTATCCGTCAGGGCACCGGACCAAGAGTATGACGGATAATCGAAAAGACGGTTAACAGAACATTAAAAAAAAATGAAAATTTATGGTACAACTCTCAAATGTCATTTGTATGGTTTGTTTGACAACATAAGAGGGATTTGTGTTCGTAAAATCAAATCAATTTAAAATATTCTGAAATCTTTGTTTGTTTTACTGTTGCTTCACATTTTGCGACGGCTGAATTTCTTAATCGGCATAAGACCATGCAATCTACTTTACTGGCTTCTTCTTGTTGAGAATTACACTCGATGAATTATTGCATATGTGATGCTGCTTCTCTAGATTATTTACGCAAACCTTTGTCAGTTACAATAGGTTCATCAACATAGCTACAGTCAAATTCCAAGTCTTTATCAGCTTCTGAATCTGTTTGGTCCGCCTTTGTTGCCATTTCAACGATTTCTTTATCTGTCAGCAATGGATAGCCGTTTGTGTCCTCATCACAAATCAAATTAACATTTTTTTATTTTTTTACATTAAAGTTTTTGCTTATGTATTATAGTCAATAAAACTTCTGTATGTACCCTGACCGTTAAGAGAGGTGACGGTTAATGGAGAGACGGATAATCGAGGTTCCACTGTAATTGGGTTAATACATCGTTGCCTATTATGGAACTGCATGAAAAGAGTTTTTTGGGTGTTCAACAATAAATAGTTCTTACAGAACCAGTTGTAAAGATCTGACAGTAAGCTGTTACATTTGAACTTCAAAGAAGTATCAGGTCCATTGACTATTACATTTATGTCGTCTGCAAATATCGTGAAATGTCCATCCGAGTTAACCGAGACAACATCGTTTACATAAATAAGAAAGAGAACAGGTCCTAAAATTGAGCCTTGCGGTACACCTATGTCAATATCGAGATAGTTGGATTTATGCGTCGCATTTGATAATTTTCCTTTTTCTGTTAAGCTGACGTATTGACGACGTGCAGTTAAATATGATGTTAACCAATTTAACGCACGTCTTTGAATGCCGATATTTTTTAATTTATAAAATAAAATTTCGTGATTGACACAGTCGAAAGCCCTGCTAAGATCACAAAATATCCCAACAAGACTCTCTCCAGTGTCTATCAGAGATGTGAGAGTATCATAAAAGGAATGCATTGCTGTCTGGGTAGATTTTTTGGACTGGAAACCATGTTGGTTACTAACAATCACTTTATTCGTCTGTAAAAATGAGTTAAGTCTTTGTAAATAACTGTATTCAAACATTTTTGAAAATACCGAAGAAATTGTTATTGGACGGTAATTATTTACTAGTTTTGGGTCACCTTTTTTATGAATTGGTAACACCTTTACCAAGATGATCTGATCTAGATTGAAAACCTTTTGCGAATCCTTTTGGATGACTTTTAATGGTTTTTAATAAACTTTTTTTATACCATTGTACAAACGAAGTTTTTACTTCTGTATGATGTATCAATACATTTGTTCTAAAGAGATTCCAATTTATAAATTCCATCCCTCCAGGGAGAATCTGAAGGTCTGCAAAATACGCTTCCACAGCTGTTATGATTTCATAATTTGATGAAAAACACTTTCCACGCATGCTTTTTTGAGGTATTGAAACAGATTGAAGTCGCTAGGGGCCAAATCTGATGAATACGGTGGATGTTGTAACAATTTGAACTTTCATTCATGGATTTTAGCCATTGTTAAAATGCTCATATGGTACGGTGCATTGTCCTGATGAAGAAAGATTTTTCTCTTCTGCAAACCGTGTTTTGTTCACGAATTATTCCGTTAAGCTGGTCTAAAACTTACAATAATATCCAGAATTATTGTTTTATCAGGTTGCAAGTACGTAATCCACAAACAAAATTCCTCTCGCATCTCAAAAAAATGATGCTAACACCTTCTTGGCCGATTTCTGGACTCGTTTCGGAGCCGAACAACCAGATTTACACCACTCTTTAGCCTCTTGTTTTGATTCAGGATCATGGTGATAGACCCAAATCTTATCCAGTGATGAGTCCTATAGTGATGAATCGACGCAAAATATCTACTTTATTCTTTCGAAAACGCTCCAAATGTTGCTGAGAAAGTGAGAAGGTCGCATTCGAATTTGTTTTTAATACAGATTTCTGAAACCCAATACTTCATTCAAAATATTGCTTAAACCGCCCAATGAGATGCCTAGGGCTTCTGCTAAATCTCTTTTAGTCACTCGACGATTTTACAATACCATATCCTGTACTTTTTCTACGATTTATGGTGTTGATCCGTCGAAAAATCGCGTCGCTCAAGTGGAATTGGGCAAGACACGTCGCCGTCGCCAGATTGTCAGACAACCGATGGACAAAACGTATTGTCGAGTGGAGGCTACGAGAAAAAGCACTACGGAGCAGAGGACGACCACGAACCAGATGGGCTGACGATCTGAAGCGTATTGTCGGCAACTGGATGCAAGCCGCACAAAACAGAGAAAGATGGAAAGAGCTGAGGGAGACCTATGTCCAGCAGTTGACGAGTACGGGTTGATGATGATGGTGTTGATGCTCTTTTTGAACGTCCTTGACGTATATCTCCTTCAAGGGTTGTAGGACCATGTTTAAATTTAGCAACCGATCCTTTTACTGTACTAATTGAAGGCAAAGAGTCCTTATACACTTTCAACATTCGTTAATAAATTTCCTGTGCTTTTAAATCTTCAAAAAATAAAAGTTTAATTAAGTACTTCACGATACTTGGGATGCCTATCAGTTAAGGATTACCCCGGTGCTAACATATCATCAGATCATGTTCCTGTTATTGGTAAATTTAGGTTTAGATTCAAGAAGGTTGTAAAAAAGAATAGCAACAAAAAGTGCGATATGAGAATACTAGAAAATAAGAAAACAAAAGAGACAGTCGCACAGATTCTTTCAGAGAAGTTAAGTAATATGGAGCAAACATATTATAATGCCGAAGAATCACTCCAAAATATATGTGAAACCTTTAACAACATCAGAGAAGAACATCTAATAGAAAATAAAGAGATGCGAAAAAGTTGGATGAATGACAATATACTACAACTTATGGAAGAAAGAAGAAAATCAAAAACAACAAAATAACGTACAACACGATTCAGAGAGAAATAAGAACTGAAATACGAAAAGCCAAAGAAAATTGGTTAAAATCACAGCGTGAAGAGTAAAAAAATATTTAGTAGTTAGAACAAAAACATGATACGTTTAACATGCATAAAAAGGTGAAACAAGCAGCGAATCTTTAGAAATCCAACACAGCTAGCAAATTGCGAAACCAACAGGGGCATATCATCACAGACAGAAATCAAGAAATCTGCATATGGACAAAATACATACAGGAATTCTTTGATGATACTAATAGATCCGAACAACCTCCATCTTATATATGTGATGACCACTTATCAATCACATCAGATGAAGTGGAAAGAGCAATATCACAACTAAAAGATGGCAAAACTCCTGGACCTGACAATGCATAATATGCTGAACTCATAAAACTATTAACACCGACGGTACTCAACGCCTAACCAAAATATTTAACGACATATATTTAAGCGGAGTAATACCAAGAACATGGTTGAAGTCGACGTTGATTGCTTTATCAAAGAAAACAAAATCCGTATCCTGCAGTGATTTCCGAACCATCAGCTTAATGAGCCATATTTTAAAATTATTTCTAAAAACTCTACAACAAAGGATATATTTATAGACTTTGCGAAGAAAAATCAGCCGAACACAGTTTGGTTTTCGAAATGCAGTGGGTACAAGAGACGCTCTATTTAGTACACAAGTGCTATTTCAACGATGTAGAGACGTAAATTGCAATATTTATGCATGTTTCATTGATTACCATAAAGCGTTCGATACAGTAAAGCACGACAATCTGATGGAGATATTAACCAATATTGGAAAAAACACCTGTGATTTAAGGATTATCATAAGGTGACCAACTGTACTCATTTACTGAGTTTTGTACTCTTTTTTCGCAAACCGTACTCTTTTCAAATTCCGTACTCTGAAAGTACTCATTTGTATAATTTTATACTCATTGTGAACGGATAGAATGGATAGCGAACTTTAGAGAATTAAATTTTTTCAATTGGACCCTTCTAAACAGTAAAATTGAATGGAAAGAATTTTCTTCAGCAGTCGAATTTGTAATGAAGGAAGTAAAAGATATTGTTATTAATGACCATTTTCTCTTTGAAGAAATTCGAAGAGTAAATTTATATTTAAATGAAGATAAATTGAAGAAATGGAACAATGAGAAAAAAGAACTTGAAAAAAGATGGGCAGAAATCTTTCGGCATTTTAGAGTAGAACATATCTCACATGAAAATTTAAAAGTTTTAATAGAAATTTGCTTATGTTGTCCAGACCCTAACTATTAATGCTGCTGTTGAAAGGGTAATTTCACTATGGTATGATTATTGGAGCAGTGAGAAGTCGCAACTTTCTGTAAAAACATTATCTGCCGTCTTAACAGTCAAAGGACATAACACACATCTTATGGAAAATATAATGTCACTCAAATTCAATAAAATTTATACGAATAGATGCGTTTTAAATTAACGGTCAAATCTTATCATTGCGCCAACTCTATATTTTCAATAATAAGAGCAGAAATTGATATGAATAAATCTGAAATCAAATGGGTACGTACATAAGTTAGAGAGAGAAAAAATATTTTAAAATACCCAAATTGTCGGTACTCCATAAATCAGCGGATTAGTTTTACTAATCCGCTTAGACCCAGCGGGGTTTAAGCTCTTGTGAATAGCACCCAGAGCAATAGTAATTGTAACTGACACTTTTAGGCCGATGCCACATTGTGCGTTTTGACCGGATGCGTTTCCGCCGCATCCGGTGAAAACGCATAGTGTGACAGATCGATCCGGTTGCGTTGGAAACGGATACGTTTTGAGTCATCGGTACGCGCTTACAAACTGCACCAGACTAAACGCATAGTGTGACAGGTCGGTCCGGTTGCGTTGGAAACGGATGCGTTTTCACCGCATCCGGTCAAAACGCATAATGTGGCATCTGCCTTACTGACTCAAAAAATGTGATTTCGATAAACTTTAATTGCAATTTGCGCCGTAATTAATCATAATTAAGAGTTGGCGCAATGATAAGATTTGACCGTTAATTTAAAACGAATCTATTCTTATAAATTTTATTGAATTTGAGTGACATTATATTTTCCATAAGATGTGTGCGATGTCCTTTAATATGCAAAATAAAAGTTGTTCGGATGTGGCTACATTATTATAGGAACATCCTCATTTTTTCATTCCTCATGATTTTAAAAGAAAATAAAGTTTTTATCCTTTTTTCTTCCTTTTTTTTTTGTTTCGCCTATGAAATACAGTAGACTCCCTCTATAACGAGAACTGAAATGGCGGCCTAATTACCTCGTTATAAGAGGATCTCGTTATATCAGACAACAGTAATATTGAAATGTTTTGATATCTCTTACGTAGTTTATTAGGGGGTCGATGTTGAACAAGGAGACCTCGCCATCGTAAATTGTAAATTTCCTACAATAATCAATATCGGTCGATACACAGGAAGAAGTTTATTGCGCAGGCGGCGAAGCATATTACAGCACTTGCCTCGATAAAAACATAGATGTTAGGAATTTCTATATACAGCCAGTTGGGGTGTTTATTTATAGCCATCACTAGATAAAAAACATATTCTTCGGTTTAATTTTTCCTCGTTATAATCAAATATTACTCTTTATAGAGGATTATGGTTCAATATGAATTTCATGGGACACCTAATGTACCTCGTTATAAGCGAAACCTCGTAATATCCGTGTTCGTTATAGAGAGAGTCCACTGTACTTGCAAAGTGTACTCTTTTTGAACAAAAAATAGTTGGTCACCTTAATTATCAGCAATCAGTACTGAAATCAAACATCATCTATCCGGACAGAGGCAGGAGAATCCGACGATATCAACATCAAACGTGGGGTCCGTCAGGGATGTATACTATCCCCACTGCTATTTAACATCTTCTCTGAGGAAATCTTTCAAGAAGCAGTGGATAATTTTGAAGTCGGAATTCGAAATAACGGAGAATATATCAATAACATAAGATACGCAGACGACACGGTGGTATTCGCTAACAGTTCAGAAGCTCTTCAGGAGTTAATGAACAGAATCGCAGAAGTCAGTCAAAGATACGGACTTTCACTAAACACTAAGGAAACAAAATGTATGATGATCTCTAAGAACGAACAGCAATTTGGACGAATCAGTGTGAATGGTCAACAAATAGAAAGAGTAAAAACATACACCTACCTTGGTATGAACGTTAATGAAAATTGAGACAATTCCATAGAAATCAAATGTAGGATATAGAAAGCAAGATCTGCATTTCAAAAAATGGCAAAATTATTCAAATGTCATGATTTGTCGATACCCGTAAAAGTCAGATTACTACGATGTTATATCTTTCCTATACAATAGTACGGAGTTGAGTCGTGGACTCACACAGACGCCACCTGCAAGAAAATTTTTGGCTTTTGAAATGTGGTTGTATCGTCGAATCCTCATTAGATATCTTCCGACCACATTACTAATTAGGGTGTTTTGCTGAGAATGCAAAGAGAAAAAGAGCTGTTAAACAAAATAAAAACAGATAAAATCAAAACCTCGGTCACATTATGAGGAACAGTGAAAGATATGGACTGCCGCAACTAATCTTGCGGGGGAAAGTAGAAGGAAAGCGAGGACCAGGAAGGCGAAGGATTTCCTGGCTGAAAAATCTACGTACGTGGTTCAACACAACCACTACAAATCTTTTTAGAGCAGCAGTGTGCAAAGTACATATTGCCATGATGCTCGCCAACATCCGAAACGGATATGCACTACAAGAAGACGATACTTGATTGTTTCAATTGTAAAAAATACTGTAACACGTCGATACTAAATGGCTTGTAAACCAAGAATGAATTCACCGACTAAAATGAAACTACACACACGTGGAGGGTGTACCACCATAACAAAAAAAAATAAGCTAATAGTAGCAACGGCGAACTACAAATGATTTTATTCTTTACACATTCATGTTGACACTCGTGTCCTGTCGTTAAGTGTGAAATAATTTTAAAGCTGTCATGAACACTATTTTTGTCGTTGGTTTAATGTATGATGCAAATCAGATTTTTTCGTGTTTTCGCGTAATAATACAATTGATGAGAAATTTTAATTAGACTAATTAGTGATGCGTAACCGCCATTTACTTGGCTTGGGCTGGGTACTAGAAATATTCTAAAGTCAAAGAAAAGCAAGGCTAAAACTTCTGAATGTTGGGAAAATATTTGCATGAATGAAATTCTCAAAATGATTATCATATTCGCAAATTATATATGGCTATCATTAAGCATAAATTCTCTAAAGATAGACATATCAATCACACAGTGAAACTTTCATTACCTTTCAAAACCGACTGAGTCGATCTGTATCCTTTATAAGATAAGCTCCCCTTTTGTTCGAGCAGGGAGCCATATGTTGCCCTATAACTTATGTTATCTATTAACATCGACCTACTGTCACTTCAAAATTTAAATATTAATAGAAAACCTTTTTCTTCTTCTTATTGTAAAAACATGACACTGTTTTTTCAATGTGCCTCTAGTAAGTTGTCATTCCATCGTTTTCGTGATCGTCTTCCTATTGGGGAACCGTCGTTGTTCTTACTAGTCTATTTGTTGGCATTCGGCTTATGTGGTCATTCCATTCTTCTCTTCTGTTTCTTACCCAGTTATCAATTAATGTTGTCCACCTTGCATCTGCGTCGTATATCTGCACTTCTAGCTCTGTCTCATAGAGTCTTACCATCGATTTTTCGAAGGATTTTCATCACCGCTGTTTCGAGTAATCTTTTTGTCCTCTCTGTGTCAGGTCGTGTTTCTGCTGCGTATATCATTATTGATCTGATGACTGATTTGTAAATTCTGCCCAAAACAGAGAAGACTTTGCAGAAGTCATCGCCAACCTTCCCTTTTTTTTGGGAGGTGGGAATCTTCGCAAGACCGTCTGGGAAGGTGTCCCAGGTGTGTCGGATTCAGTCCGTCCTACTTCATCTTGACGGGCCGCCTACCTACTAAACCCACCCCCTCTTTCTCCAGCCGACGAGTCTGGAACCGCTCTTAGAGAGCATGTCTGATAAGAAGACGGCACCTAAAGAAGAAGAAGAAAATATCATTGCTGGTTTGATGACTGATTTGTAAATTGTTCCTTTTATTTCTTTTTCGATATTTTTATTTCTACATATTGTGTCATTCAGGCATGCTGCGGCCCTGTTTGCTCTATTCACTTGATATTTCTAGATAGTGTGATGCCTAGATATTTAAACTCCATCACTTGTTCTATTATCTGACCGTCCAGATCCAATTTACTTCTTATTGGATTTGTTGTTATAACCATACATTGTGTCATTTTTGTGGAATTTAACATGTTAAATTTTCTGGCAGTTACTATTAAATTGGTGCAGCATACGTTGTAAATCATCTTCACTTTGGTATCCAAGGGATAAGACCTGTCTTATCCCATTGCCAGCTTCAATTAGGTCAATTAGTTCATCTTTTACTTTTACTTTTATTGTGTTGTTCTGGTAGATGTTTTCGATCGTTTTCTTAACATGTCTTGAGTAGAACAAATGGATAACGTCCTTTAACCCTGTCAAATGCTTCCTTAAGGTTTACGAAACATAAATATGTCGGTTTGTTCTATTCTAACGATCTCTCTTGAACTTGCCTAATTATAACTACAGCGTCGCCCATGATCTTCCCTACCTAAAACCTTGTTGTTCTTCTGCTAATGTTATTTTCATTCAATTTGTTTATTATCACTGATTTCATTCAGTTTGTTTAATAGAAAACCATATATCATTAAAGTTTTATACACAAAATAGTGGGCTAGTTTCACCTACAAATTAGAATATTTTACTGATGATGATCTGATAAGATCGAAAACGTTCTTGAATTTTATAATCCATCTGGATGATTTTTTAAAATTTTTATTAAAACAATATACCATTATACAACCGAAGTTTTTACTTGCCTCTAAGTTTTTTAAAACTATGGTATACATCCAATCCAACTACGGGAACATTTCCTTTCAATTTGAAAATATTAGATAAACACGTTTAGAACAAAGAAAATTTGTAAGTTTTGAAGGTAATAAAAAGAAGTAGGTTATTCAAATGTAGAGCAGGAATATCTGTATCTCTGTATACCTTTAAAATTTGGATGTGGGTACAAAGTGTGAAGACATAATTCAGTGTTCAAATGAAATTGGAGTGAGATATTATTAGGGTACCAAATTTATTTTAAAGCAGCAGAATCGAAATAGGGCTCTAACAATTATTGACACAGCAAAGCAATGCATCCTTCAAATGATATATAATAACCCCTTTATTCTCAACTTTGATAGCTTAATGTTTTTTAGTGGTTAAATATTAACAATTTATGATAATTTTAGTTTAACACAGAAAGTTGTAACATGGATGTAGAACAAACAATTTCTACAGAAATCCAACCCAACAGATTTAAATTGCCTCACTCAAACCACAACGTAAACATCAAGAAAGGGATGGGATTATCAAATACATATAATATGATAGAATCCGGGGCAACCTGCTCGAATGAAAATTCATTCCATGAAGAAAAAGACCAGCCAACAAATATTTCGACTAAAAATAATTACTCGTTGTTATTTATAAATAAAGAATTCCACAAACAAGGAAAGAAGCAATAAAACACCACAAGCACTCCAGAGCCACTCACAATTGAAAAATATTAGAAACAAGTACAACATCATAACAGCATTCAAAACAACCAAGACTCAGGTCTATACAGTCTAAATCCAAACCTAACAACACATAAAAAGATCAAAAAAAAACTGCATCCACAAAATACCGTTTTAATGCAAAAATTTTTATGTGGGGAAAACTGCATGTCCACTATGTGTCAGGGTAAACGAGCATGAACATACATCAAGAACAGAGACTTCGAGAAATTCCAGGTATGCAAATAGGTATACCCGACAGCCAAAATCCCGACAGCCAAAATCCCGACGGCCAAATCACCGACACGCCCGAATCCCGATACGCTAGGATCACGACAGGCCAAAATCCCAACATGCAACAATCCTCGCATAAGTAAAAATTCCGACTTTTGTTTAATACTTTTAATACAAAATACTTTTGTTTAGTAACAAAAAATAAAAAAACAGATGGCCATAAACAAAAAACAAGAAATCAATGTAATTATATGTTAAAAAGAATCTCGGGATTCTGGCCTGTCGGGATTTTGGCCTGTCGGGATTTTGGCTGTCGGGATTTTGGGGTAGACCCGCCTGGGACAAGGAGCAGAGAGTACAATAGAAAGATGCATAATCATGAAGAAAATAAACATGAAAAAGAGAAAAGTAAAAGAAGCAGCCTTCATCTGGTTAACGAAGAAAAATAAATGTGTAGCAAACCCATCAGCAAAATGCAGCAGCTTTGATTGACAGTACCAAAAGAATAAGTCAATGACTAGAACATACCAATAACAGCATAATAAAGGAGGTTAAGGAACAAATCACCGAAAATCTCATACACAATAAATACATGTCATACAATAAACAACACAACCATGGACAAAATTAAAAATTTAATTTTTAAAAATCACATCCACGATACAGATTACACAAACAAATTAACACAAAATAACACACAATCACAATCAGAATTTGATACTACGGCAGTCAATCAGGTTATTTGGCTCCGAATTCCATCCTACTACATCGATTTACTTGATATTTTCACAATAAGTAGATAATACCTCAAGAAACAAAGCCTACCCTATGTCGATATGCGCTTTTATCTTGGGGGTGGTTCTCACCCCTTCTCGGGGGTGTATTTTTTTTGGTTAAAATAACCACGGAAGTGTCTAGAGAACCTATTTCTAAGCAAAAATTGTTCAATAATCTTTTTTGAAAACTCAATAATTTTTGAGTTATTGGTGGTTGAAAATTGGCCGTTTTCATTCAAAAACAATGCCTTTTCGGGCGGTTTTTTGCGAATACCTTAAAATCTATGCATCTAACGAAAAAAACTATATAAAACATTTTTGTAGCTTATAAAAAAGCAAAGAGATTAGTTCGTTCATATATCTTCTAGTTATAATACAAAAAGAGATATGCTGGGTGAAAAGAGTTTGTTTTTTTGGTGCATGCTGAAATCGGTGTACCAGAACTTAAATGCATCGTTTTCCTTCTACAATACTTTTTATTATAGTGTTATTTCTATGTTCAAAAAGTTGAACGGGTTTAAAATGAACAGTTTTTGAAAAAAATAAGATCAAATTATAGAACGCGTTTTTAAATATTCTTAAGAATCTTCCTTTTTCTCCATGTAACTCGAAAATGGTAAGAGATATAAAAAAAACGTACCAAACAAAAATGTAGGATTTTGTTCACTAAAAATTTTTTGTTTTGTGTTTCATTATTGTATCTCTTATCATTTTCAAGTTACATGTAGAAAAAGAAGATTTTTAAGGAAATCTAAAAATGCGCTCTATCATTTGATCATATTTATTTTCAACAACCATTCATTTTAAACCCGTCCAACTTTTTGAATCCGTCCATAATACTATAATAAAAGGTATTGTAGAAGTAAAATGATGCACTAAAATTCTGGTGGATGAGAGGTTAAATACACCCATACCTCGCTATACGGCCGCTCTGTATACGGCATTTCGCTATAACAGCCTTGTTCAATTACGGCACGGTTTCGATTAACGGCCTAAAATGTTTCACTATAACAGCCTTTATTATGTTGTCATTCTCGAGCAAACGCAATGTCGATGCACACTCTTTTCTATTTTCACTGGTTTATGCATAATTTGAAAATAAAATGAGATGAGGACGCATCTAAGGAATATACCAACATTTTAAAGGGAATTATTGAAAAACGTGGTTATAAACCCGAACAAGTGTTTAACGAAGACGAAACAGGAATTTATTGGAAGCAAATGCCTGATTGCACGTATATTTCAAAAACCTAAAACTCTGCCCCTGGTTATAATTGGTCTAAAGAACTATTAACTTTGCTACTTGGTGCAAATGCCACTAGTGATTTTACACTAAAACCACTTCTAATATATTTGTCCGAAAATCCAAGGCCTATAGGGCTTTTCATTCGACCTTCTGTCGTATGTCATATAATCCGGGTATATTAATATTATACATCGATGTATAGTGTATATTAATATTATACATCATTCATCGATGAAAAGCCCTATTACAGGACTAAATATAAAAATCACTTACCCCTTATATAGAGATCCAACAAGAAAGTTTGGAGTTTATACATCATTTTTGGTTTTTGGAATCTAACATTATTTTATATACCAGTGTATGTGCTTTTTTGTATGTATTTTTAATTTAAATAAAATAAACAGATAAAATTTATTTTTAACGACAAACCATGTCACAAAATTAACAAATTTCGAACCGATCCCATTAAATTTTTATGAATTTGTATTAAAATAATTGATTCGTTATACGGTATTTCGATTTGCGGCCATGTTTCGTGGAACGTATCTAGGCCGTAAAGCGAGGTATGGGTGTATACTTCTCATTTTTTCTTAAAATACATTAATCATAATTTTTTTTTTTTTCAGCATCTCTCGCTTAGTTTAAGTGCAATATACCTTTAATATTGCTCATTTTAAAGATCTTTTTAAGCACTACAAAAGGTGTTGGTAACATTATACACTTAAAATCGACCGTTTGTCTGTTATTTCAAGTTGAATACAACGATTTGAGCATGCACCAAAAAAACAAACTATTTTCACCTATCATATCTCGTTTTATATTATAACTAGAAGATTTATGAATGAACCAGTCTCTTTGTTTTTTTTTTATAAGCTACAGAAATCTTTCATATAGTTTTTTTAGTTAGATGCATAGTTTTTAAGATATTTGCAAAAAACCGTTCGAAAAGGTGTTATGTTTCAATGAAAATTACCAATTTTCAACCACGAATAACTCAAAAAATATTGAGTTTTCAAAAAGAAAATTATAGAACCATTTTTGCTTACAATAATTAAGTTCTCTAGTCGCTTCCGTGGTTATTTTAACCATCAAAATTTCTATCGCCGAGAAGGAGTGGGAACCACCCCCAAGATAAAAGCACACATCGGCATAGGGTAGACTTTGAATTAGGAGATAAGTAGAAGCTATTCCCAAAATTTCATTAAAATCAATGCAGTAGGATAGAATTCGGAGGTAATGTTCTATTTTTGCTCCCATTGATTGGCGTATACGCCTAGGACAATAATATTATTTTTGAACAATTTTTCCAACCACGCATTGTAATGTCCAAAAGATCTAGTCCAATTTTTTCATTGTTTGAAAAGAAATACATAACCTAAAAAATCAGGTTATAAGATCTTCCACGAATTTTTCCGAGGAATCCTTTCCTTTTTTTCGAATCATTTCCGGGGTCAAAATCGAAATGTCAAACATTAGTTAATTAGCAATGTAATTTTGAGATACTTAATTGTTACGAAAGCTTTGCGACTGTTACATCTATTCTACAATGTCTTCTAATTTCACTTTTATTTAATTCTTGCCGAAACAGAATATGTTATTGCCTATTGCATAATGTATTACTTTAACAATGCAGTTGTAGTAAACCGTTCAGCTTGCCTTGAATTGTAACTAGTGTCGTTCATCTTTTACAAATCATCATTTCCGATGTACGTAAATATCCTTTTAGAGTTTAAAGTTCTTAAACTAAAGGATAGTCAGACAAAAGGGTTAGAAAAAAATTGTATAGTCAGGCAAGGTACAAATAGTCTAAGAGCTAGTGAACCCTCCGACTAACGGTCGTCCTGTAAGGCTAAAAATTTTTCTAGTGATAATTCATAGCACACCAAGGCTAAAAACCATGACCTGGCAGGCATCAGCGGTGCACGTGTATCTACCACGTGAATCGAAAAGTGCAAATTTAGGGGGTAAAATAAACTTTCTCCTGTAAGGTTTAAATTTAAGTATGTGTTTGAGTAAGTCATTTAGAAGAAATGTGTACAATGACAGGCGATTCTGAAGAGCATAAAACCTTGCCAGGCGAGGGGAAAGATTAGGGGTTTTCCTAAAATTATTCTTTTTGCATCAAACTAATTTTTTTTTAGGTTTTCTGAATCAATCCAAACAGAAAAAGTCTTTAGTGATTTTTCTCTTCAGTTAATAGTTTTTGTTATATAAGCGATTGAAAATTTTGAAAATTGCGAAATCGGCCATTTTTAACCCTAAATCGGACATTTATCTAAAAATTTCAAAGTTGCCAAGGTAGGTAGATATTCTTTAAACATTGGTTGATGAAATCCCAAAGAGTTTTTCGCAATACAATATCGGAAACGCCTATGTTTTTTAATTGCTAATTAAGCGGTCGCGACACTGTAGTATAAGTGAGGACGTTTGAGTTGGCATAAATTCATTATCTCGAGAATGGGCAAATTTCAAGAGAAATCCTCAGACAGGTCGATTTTTATTTTTAAATTAGGACTTTTTGGCATATATATGATACTAGTGACGTCATCCATCTGAGCGTGATGACGTAATCGATGATTTTTTTAAATGAGAGTAGGAGTTGTGTGATAGCTCATTTGAAAGGTTATTTAATTCTCTATTCACTAGTATAAACATTAACATAATTTTTTATACAGAGTGTACAAAAATTTTTTTTTATTAAATTAACTTTTACTAAATTTGACAAATAGAAGAAACATTTTTTTTGTACACCCTGTATAAATAATTATGTTAATGTTTATATTGCTGAATAGAGAATTAAATAACCTTTCAAATGAGCTCTCACAAAACCCTTACTCTTATTTAAAAAAATCATCCATTACGTCATCACGCCCAGATGGATGAAGTCACTAGTATTATATATCTGCCAAAAAGTCCTAATTCAAAAATAAAAATCGACCTATCTGAGGATTTCTCTTGAAATTTGCCCATTCTCGAGATAATGAATTTATGCAAACTCAAACGTCCTCACTTATACTACAGTGTCGCGCCCGCTTGATTAGCAATTAAAAAAACAAAGGGGTTTTCGATATTTTATTGCAAAAAACTCTTCGATATTTCATCAATCAATGCAGTGGCGGCTCGTACCACTTTAAGAAGGTAGTGCCACAACTCGGGCAGCCGCCAAAATTTTTAGTGACGGATTCACGATATTGTCAAAAAAAGGTATACTGACAACAAAAACTAAAAAAAAAATATGCGCGGATACTTTTATCTTATGTACATATCTTGAGTTTATTGATCTGAGGTGCCAAGCAATTGTCCAACATTGATCAAAACAGTTCCGTAAATTAATTAATAATAAAAACCTCTTAACCTACCACCAGCATTTACTGCTTATAGTGCTTGAAAATTGTTATTACGATTTAGTCTCTATTTACCAATTTATAAAAATAATACTATTTCATTATTCACATACATGCACAAATTTTTGTAATGTCACTTTTAAAGTTTACGATATATGAAGTTCATTCTTCTATTTTTTGGTTGCAAAGTTTTCAATGACTTTATAATTAAAATTATCAATACAATTTACAAAATGCTTTTCTGCAGATAGCATACCTAAAGCACTAGGTTTCGATGTAAACATCGAAAAACAGCGTTCTGCTTCAGATGTTGATATAGGAATGGTAACTAAAATACTTAAAAGTTTAATAGTTTCTTCAAATGTGCTTTTTAAACCTTCCCTCTACAATAAAACCGATAGCGAAACAGCCCCAGAGGTAGTACTTAATTCGTCTCGCTAATACAGTACCTACTTCTAATTCAGTTTTAAACCGAGTTTTGCTTAAAAATTAAAATTGTCTCCATGGTTCATTAAGAAATTATTCGGAGAACTGATGCTTATAAGCAGAAAACTTCTCCGACATAAATAAATTAGAAGCAACTAAATGTCCGGAGAAGGTAGACCTTTGAAAGATCTGGTACTTTGAATAATATGAACCTTTAAGTCGTTGTCTAATTCGGCGCTAAAATTGACCAGCTCCTTAAATATGCCTCTATTTTCTGAATTTTTTTTTTTTCGTCGTGACCTCTTAAAGCTAACTCAAAAGCTCCACAACACCTTATAACATTTGTAATTTTTTTTCTAGCGAAAAACCACCAAAAAAATTTTTAAAATACTAATCTTTATTGTCAATTAATAAATTAAACTTAATAAATAATCAAAATATTATCAAAATACCCACGATCATGATGCACTAAAAGTTTAATTATAAATACAAAAACTTTTTAACAGAAAATATACATAATAAAAGCGACAAACCAGCACGTAAAGAAACTCAAAATAAATAGACCTGGCTTCATACCCTCGTGCCTGGCACAGAGATTCTAATGTTAAGCTATACTAATAGTCCAATATAGCTCTTTCTCTGTCACTTACATATAGTGCTCGTAAAATCTTTCTCTCTTTACTCGTGCCAGTACTGACTTCGGCGCGAAGGAGATTCTCCTGTCGAATACTCTCCGTTGTCGGCAGGGATTGTATTGCGCCCATAGTTGCCATATTTTATATAATTTATGAAGATCAAAGAAATACACACAAAAAAATGAATAGGAATTAAAAAGTTTTGAAGATAAAAAATATGTTTATGGATAGTTAGCAAGGTAGTGCCATGGCTCTATGGCACTACCTCACGGGCCGCCACTGAATCAATGTTTAAAGAATATCTACGTACCTTGGCAACATTGAAATTTTTAGATAAATGTCCGATTTAGGGTTAAAATCACTAAAAACCTTTTCTGTTTGGAATAAATCAAAAAACCTAAAAAAAATTTGTTCGATGCAAAAAGAATACTTTTAGGAAAAATCCCTAACCTTTCCCCTTGCCTGGAAAGGTCTTATGCTCTTCAGAATCGCCTGTCATTGTACACATTTCTTCTAAATGACTTACTCAAACACATACTTAAATTTAAACCTTACAGGAGAAAGTTTATTTTACCTCCTAAATTTGCACTTTTCGATTCACCTGGTAGATACACGTGCACCGCTGATGCCTGCCAGGTCATGGTTTTTAGCCTTGGTGTGCTATGAATTATCACTAGAACAATTTCTAGCCTTACAGGATGACCGTTAGTCGGAGGGTTCACTAGCTCTTAGACTAAAAACAGACAGGCTCATTTACTGAGGTTATTGGAAAATGTTTGTGGCTATATAGTCCAGGAACCGAAGCATTTCACCTCGCAATTTTTACAGAATGGATCGATTTGCTTGAAAATTTGAAAATAAGTAGTGGATAGTTCAAAGATCAAAATCTCTATGATGCCGAAAGGCGCTTTTACCATGGGGGCGGTTACCACCCCATCTTAGGGGTGGAAACTTTTTATTATATTTTGACTGCAAAAGTTGATAAAAACATTCATTCTAAGCAAAAACTGTTCTATAAATTTTTTTAATAAAATTAGTACTTTTCGATTTATTCGCTATCGAAAGTGTTAGTTTTACACAGAAAAAATCAATGTTTTTCGATATATACTCATTTACCATTCACTCAATTTTTGCCGTAGACAAAATTTTTTCAAACCAAGTTCTTGGGCATTAAATAACCTACAATTTCATATAAAAACATTTTTTCGTATATCCGATTTTCAAACAATTTTTACCAAACTACAAAAAGTCGTTATTCGCTTTTAACTCCAGTTTTTTAAAAACTAATCATTCTAAGCCAGTCAAACTTCTAGAATCTATTAATAATACATAAATAAAGAAGAATGACAAAGACCAATTACTAAAAACAAAGCTATGAACTTACATTATTATGCTTCCAATTGGATTTCTTTTTTTTTTTCAAAAAAATATATTGATTTTTTAACCGTAACCTTTTAATTTTTATTTTAGAAAGTTTGTTAAAAAATAAATTTGTAGGTGTCTACAAGATCTATGAGACTATTAATATTAAATCCTTTTAAAGTCCTCAGTCGCAAAAAGTGGTGACTTTGAAAGGGTTGGTAAAGGTGATTTTTGCCTGTTATTACAAGATTTAATTGTCAATAATAGCTCACTCAATTTTTACCGTAGAAAAAATTTTTGCAAACCAAGTTTTTGAGAATTAAATAAGCTACAATTTCATGTTTAAATATTTTTTCGTATCTCTGATGATAATCTTTCTATTCTGAAGAAAAGGGAATTTTTTACCAAACTTCAAAAATTCGATATTTGCTTTTGCATTTTTTTAAAAACTAATCATTCTAAACCAGTTAAACTTCTAGAACCTATTAATAATACATAAGTAAAGAAGACGAAATAAGGTCAATGACTAATTTTATTCAGGGTGGTGATTAAGGGTTTGCTTTCATCATTTTTTCGCTGAAAAATATAGGGTCTGACATTCTCTTCATTATAAACAACTTAATTTTTGAGCTAAAGAGTTTTTTATTTCTGGAGATAGATATTTTTAAATACTTCAAATTAGTTTAAACAAATTATCCTCGAAAAATGCATAATTTTCCCATCTTTTGACTTTGAAACTACAATATTTAGCATTTGACGAAGAAGAGTTAACATATAATAAAGTATATCTCGATTACTATTGGACTTAAAGAAAATTAAAAAAACATCTTCTTATTCAACCTATGTTTGTTCACTGCTAGACATAGGCCTCTTCCATTTGCTTCCATCGATTTCTACTCTTGGCAATTATCATACATTGCTTGCCCGCGATTTGTTTGATATCATCTCTCCTGCTGTCTGCCTACTCCTCTCCTGTTCTCTCTTGGTCTCCAGTTTGTTAATCTCTGTGTCCATTTATACGACAAACATACATAGCCTGATTCATATCTATATCTACACGTCTTTGCTCCAGCATATTAAAAGTGAATAATGCTTCTATTGTTCCCATTCCTTTCCTGCATCCGAACTGGGTATTATCTGTTTCCTTTGTTAGTTTTTTGTAGAGTTTACATGTATTATTTTTAGTATTGTGAACATTATGTCGTGTGCTGTTTTCGGTAGTGTAATAAAGTTGGATACTAGTCATCATTGGCTATGACTAGACTTAGGCAAATATGCAAATAAAAAGGTATGAAATATGTGCATAAATATGCGGTATTTTACCCAAAAATATGCACGTTTATCTAGAAAATATGCATGTAATTAAAAAAAATATTTAGAGTATTTTTTTATTTACAAACATATTTACAATATCTCCACATGGTGTATTAATTAACATGTATATATTTTACTAACTAAGCTAATTAATTAAATATTTAAATATTTTAACAAATAAATAATTGATTTTTTTTCGAATTGTGGTAAAAATAAGTAATTATCAAATGCTGTTCAAAATTTTTTTACAAATACTTTTGGCTTCTATCTGATTACACAGAAAAACTTCTTTCGAGAATAACTGATGTAATAGGGCATTGTTCAAATTTACGATAATAGTTGGTTCTAAATTAAGTGTTTCGAAAAATGTCCCAGCTAGTACTTGAACCACTTGAGAAAGAATCTGGTAATAACCACTGTTTTTTTCATGGCTGCTTTAAATTTTTGAAAAATTCCCTATCCAATATGTATTAATTTTAACGTTTTGAAACACTGATTCAAATTCTTTTATTTAAAATGTACTGTCTAACAATGATAATTATTTTGAAGATTCTAATTGAGTAATAGTTTTCTGAACAAAACTATAGTTTGATTTTATGAATGACACCACGACACTGAACTGTTTATTTGCGGCATTTTCAAAGCACAATAATTATTCACAATTACGAAGACACGTGCTCACGGCCTATTTTACAACAGAAGCGAAATGGGCCGTCAAAATAAAAATTTTTACCTAGAGATATAAACTGGCTGGTTTTGGAACCTGTGTAACCAAAACGTGACAAAATTGTGTACATAATAATAAGCCGCTCTTTTATTAGTTACTATATTTAGGTACCCAAAATTTGCATATGTACCAAGAGATTATAAAATAAAATTAAATCTTGAGATTTCCAAGCTACTTGTTAAAGTTATATAAAAATATGTGTATAGTTACAAACGAAATTTTGAATTATATGCACTTTATGCACACTAATATAAAAATATGCAAAATTGTAAATTTTTGCTTTTTTTATGCATTATATGCAAAATATGCAATTTGCATATTTGCCCAAGTCTAGCTATGACTATTGATAGACCTACACAGAAATTTAACATAAAATAAAATTTAATATTTTCTTTTTGTTTAAATTTTTTTTTTAAATTTACTTGCTATATGAAATATTGAAGGAAATAAAAAGAAAGCAAAACGATTTCTTGTCTTTTAAATCAAACCAATACAAACTGGAATTCCATGAGTTCATGTAATACAATATTGAAAAAATTATATAACAGTTACATATATATCAAACTGTAAAACCTGTTTAAACAATGTAAATACGACATATCGTATTGTATTTTGATTAGATTTAATATTATTGGACGTGTAAGAGGATTAAAGTATTAATAAATTTATTAAGGAATTTTAAGCCATTAAATTCTCATAAATAACAATATAACGACTGGGCTTTGCATTTTATAAATAAAATATTGTTGTCCACGACTGTTTTAAAATAAACCCATTCTTTATCTGTTTTAGCAATTAAAATAATAAATATTATGCACTATTAAACAGCAGCTAATAATCATTATTCACTAAGTTGTACCACTATCCTTCCCACGTGTAAAATAGTCCATTCTTTCACGGTTTTTCTTTAAATTTTAAAGAACCCCTTCTCGGGGGTGAAAATATTTGACTAAAGTAATTCACGCTTGAAATTGGATTCCCTACTAAAAAAATGCATGTTTTTGAGTGATGTTTCAAAAATAACTGGAAAACTAACAGTACATTTTAACCAAAAAGTCGTAGGAATCAAAACAAAACTTTTCAAAATAATCAATCAAACTTTTTTTTATTTTTATCAGGCTACACAACTCGAGTTAGAACGTGATGAAGGTGAGAGTTTATTGGAATTAACCTTCAATTGAAACACTATTATCATCAAATAACGTAAAAAGAAAAAGTTTTGATAGACCAGGACATTTAGCACAAAGTAAACCGACTTTTAAATACAGCACTAGAAACTTGCAACTTTTGCACTATGTTCAGGATGATGTCAGGAAAAAATTCTACTATATAAAAATGGGTGAAAATGCATAGTTGCATTTTTCTGTGCATCAAATGCATCCAAAAGTACATTAACATCTTAAAAGAGATCTATATCAACAACCAGATTTTCTTACTCGGGGGGTTTTGTGGTCGATGAAGACGAATACGCCATCAGAACCGACCACCGGTGCATCTGATGCCCAAAACCCCTCCAAGCTGTAGAAGATAACATGCTCTATTAGTGACCTTGGGCTCCAGGTGCTCCGGGGTCAATTTTGATGGAGTATTCGTATTCAGCGACCCCAAAAACCGCCTAGTAATCTATTTGCATGCACTTAGTGCCGAAAACCATCGACACTCTTTCAGATGACCTTTCTTAGCAGTAACCGCGAAAACCAGGTGCTTCGGGAGTCGGTTCTGATGACGTATTCATGTTCAGCAACTCCAAAAAACCCTCCGTCACTCCAAAAACTCCAGAAGATGACGTAACCTTAGACACTATGTACTCTGGGTGTCATTCTGATGGCATATTCGTCTTCGGCAACCCAAAAACCCAGCAGCCCCCCCTGGAAGTATATCCCTTGCAGGCCCATTATCGCCAGCCCTGTGTATTCATGGTCAGTGGCGTCAAAAACCTCCCAGTAATCTCTTTGTATCAATTTAGAGCCAATAACCCTCTAACCTCCAGATGACGTGCCTTAGCAGTGACTCTGGGCACCAAGTGCTCAGGGTGTCGGCTCTGATAACGTAATCGTGTTCAGCAACCCCAAAAACTTCAGAGTAACAAAATGTGGCAATTAATATGCTTATTTTGACATGTTTATGCACTTTTGGATGCATTTTATGCACTTTAAAATGCAATTATGCATCTCCACCGATTTTTCTATTTAATACTTATTACCTGAGATCATCCTGAACACAAAGCAAAAGTTGTAAATCTCTATGTGCTGTATTTAAAAATCGATTTATTCCAGTAATTTTACTGCTAAATGCCTTGGTATATGAAATGAAATCAAAATAGAAGTCCGATTTGTGAATCCATAAAAGCTATAGAAAAAAAAGTAGACATCTGTAAAGACGCTTATATCACGATGAAATATTCCAGGATAAATGTAAAAAACAAAACTGCCTTATGGTAGGGGAGCCCAAGCGGGGATTTTTGCAGTTACTCGAGCGCGTCAGATTATCATATGGAGAGAAACCTGGTACCCTGCAGATGTACCCCTACCATATATTGGCTCTTAACACAAGGGAGTTCATTAAGGGGGTCCGAAAAAAAAATCTATACTTAAAAAACTAGAAATTGTCAGATTAAGATAAGGTAAGTTAAATATGTACATGCAAAAGAGTGTATATTTCAAAAATCTGACGATTTGAGCCGGGCGGAAGGAAATGGATGAGTCCCAAAATTTCACAAGGAAAAAGCGAATATTTCGCGAAATGAATGACAGATCAAAAAACTAAAAAATACGTGGTCAATATTTTTGAAAAATCTATCGAATGGTACCAAACAAGACCCCCTACGGAGGTGGGGGGGATTACTTTAAAATCTTAAATATGAGCCCCAAATTTTTACTCGAGATTTAGATTCTTTACGTAAAAATAAGCAACTTTTATTCGAAACATTTTTTGAAATTATAGATAGATGACGCTATAATCGGAAAAAACGATTGTTGGAAATGGAAAATTAAATTAAAAATGGAAAGTCCCCACTTAAATGGAAAACTTTACTTAACTCTTTTTGGTTTTAGGACCTACTCTTCACAACCCAATAGGTCCCCAAAGCGCTCGAGTGACTGCACATTTAGCATACTTCGCTCCCCTACTATTATATTATTACAGTCTCAAGTTTACAGAAATAAAATTTCAGTATGATTTCAGTAATAAAATAAAAAATATTACAAAAAAATGTAGATAAGGGAACATCTCGGAAACATTATGTAGCATAAAAATTGCGAGCGAATGTATTAATGATTTGCTCTTATGAAAAACAATAAAGAGGCGTTGGGTTAGAATGATAATGTCTCTCAGAAATATACAGATAACAATAGACAGAGCTTAATTTATTTTCGGGAGGAGAAAAAATAGCATGATTGTGCAAGTTCAGCAATCGGAAAAGTTTACTAAGAAAATGATAACGAGTGGGGAAGTAAAATGGATGTGTATTATAAGGGGTGATTAATATATTATATTTTACGAAATGCAGAAGATTCATTTTTATTTTTATTTTATTAATAAAAGATATTTTCTATATTATCCTATATACAGGGTGATTGATTAGTGTGATAAAGCTCAGCAGATCCGCTAGAGTAATAGATAGCAATAAAAGTTAATAACAAAAATTTTAGGTAACTTTGAGCTTCACATTACACAATTCGCGAGGAAAAATTTCCTGTAGTTGGCTGTATACCATTACAAAAACATAAAATCCTTTATAAAAGGTATATTTATTAAAATCCCTATACAGGGCTACATCAAAGACATAACTAGTTTTCAATCGGTTGACCGATCATCATCAGTGTAATCTCAGACTTGCTTCCATACAAGACCATACAGCCATGATGTGAACTAGTCAAATTGAGCTCATTGGTACCTCGAGCGTAAAACATTGGATATTTTATAGATCCATGTTCAAAATCACATCTTTTTCATATGTTCCTATGACGGATTAATTATAAAGGGTTTATACCCTAATATTTTTTACTTTGGTGGTTAGCATGTTAGATTCTGAGATTACACTGATGATGATCGGTCAACCGATTGAACACTAGCTATGTCTTTGATGTAGCCCTGTATAGGGATTTTAACAAATATACCTTTTATAAGGGATTTTATGATTACAAAATTAGTAAAAATGTTACAAGGTGTTCGATAACATAGTGGCCGACCAAACATATGTTTTTTTTTAATGGAGCACCCTATATTTTATTTTATATTCTAAATCTTCTTAACCTCTCCATAACAAAAATATAAAGGTTTGTTACGTTATACAATACAGGATACTTACAAAGTTATAACTAATTTTATATGAAAATCGTAACAAGTTCAACTCACTGAGGTAGCAGGATAAAAGTTCTTCGGTCATTTTGAGTTAAGTGGACAAACGGATAGATTGCGACCTATATTTTTGTGGGTAAAAAATCCGTAAATCCGTAAAATCCGTAAATAAAGTCATATACAACGATTAAAGTATACAGAATATACGGTGGAAATAATAATATAAGTCAAATCTTGCGATTTCTCGAATCAAATCTAATACGATGATTTCTGACTTAAGAATTTTTATTTGTGTCATTTTTCTCTAAAATGTAAGTATAACAAACGTTTATAGGAGTTTGTATAACAAACGTTTATAGGAGATTATTTGGCATTTTCTTCTTCTTCTTCTAAAAGATCCTATCTTCTGGAGATGTTGGCGACCACATTGACCCATCTTATTCTATTTACGGCAGCTTGAAATAGATCAGTTCGCCTTTTACGATTTTTTAATAAAAAACAAAGCAAAATTAGCTGGACGTCTCCTAGCCCAGGAACCAAAGCTTTTCACCTCGCAATTTTTACAGAATGGATCGATTTGTTTGAAAATTTGGGAATAAGTAGTGGATAGTCCAAGCATTAAAATCTATATTCTGCCGAAAGGCGCTTTTACCATGGGGGTGGTTGCCACCCCACCTTGGGGGTGGAAACTTTTTATTATATTTTGACCGCAAAAGTCTATAAAACCATTCATTTTAAGCAAAAAATGTTCTATACTTTTTTTGATAAAATTAATAGTTTTCGATTTATTCGCTATCGAAAGTGTTAGTTTTATATCGAAAAAATCAATGTTTTTCTATATTATACTCATTTACAATTCACTTAATTTTTGCCGCAGAAAAATTTTTTTCAAACCAAGTTCTTGGGAATTAAATAACCTACAATTTAATATTTAAACATTTTTTCGTACCCCTGATGCTAATCTTTCTATTCTGAAGAAAATGGCATTTTTTACCAAACTACAAAAATTCATTATTCGCTTTTAACTCCAGTTTTTTCAAAACTAATCATTTTAAGTCGGTCAAACTTCTGGAATCTATTAATAGTATATAAATAAAGAAGAATAAATAAGGCCAATGACTAAAAACACCGCCAACTTACATTATTATGTTTCCAATTTAATTTCTCCTTTTTTTTCAAAAAAAGATATTGATTTTTTAACCGTAACTTTTTTATTTTTTATCGTAGAAAGTTTTCTAAAAAACAAATTTGTAGTTTTTCCAAGCTCTATAAGACTATTAATATTAAATTCTTTTAAAATCCTCAGTTGCAAAAGCAGGTGACTTTGAAAGGGTAGGTAAAGGTGGTTTTTACATGTTACTACAAGTTTTAATTGTCAATATCTCACTCAATGCATGCCGTAGAAAAAATTTTTGCAAACCACGTTCTTGGGAATTAAATAAACTACAACTTTAGATTTAAACATTTTTTCATATCTCTGATGCTAATCTTTCTATTCTGAAGAAAAAGTCATTTTTTACTAAAATACAAAAATTCGTTATTCGCTTTTAACTCCATTTTTTTTTAAACTAATCATTTTAAGTCGGTTAAACAATTAGAGCCTATTAATAATACATAAATAAAGAAGACCAAATAGGATCAATGACTAATTTTAATCAGGGAGGTAAGTAGGGGGAAGTTTCCGATCACTTTTTCGCTGAAAAAAATAGGGACTGACATTCTTTTTATTATAAGTCACTTAATTTTTGAGCTAGAGAATATTTTTTTGTTTCTGGAGATAGATCTTTTTAAATACTTTAAATTAGTTTTAACAAGTTATCCTCGAAAAATGCATAGTTTTACCGTCTTTTGACTTTGAAACTACAATATTTAGCATTTGACGAAGAACAGCTATATATAATAAACTATAGCTCGATTATTATTGGTCTTAAAGAAATTTAAAAAAAACCGTTTTGTTTAGTTTTTCAAAAGGTACATTTTTGTTAAGTAAAGTTGTTTTGATAAAACGAAAACTTTTTGAGTTACTAGCAGAAAACTGATTATAAACATTGATTTTTTCGATGTAAAATTAACACTTTCGATAACGAATAAATCGAAAACTAATTTTATCAAAAAAATGTATAGAACGTCTTTTGCTTAGAATGAACGTTTTTGCCAACTTTTGCGGTTAAAATATAATAAAAAATTCCCACCCTCCACATGGGGTGGCAACCACCCCCATGGTAAAAGCGCCTTTCGGCCTCATATAGAATTTGATCCTTGGACTATTCACTACTTATTCTCAAATTTTCAAGCAAATCGATCCATTCTGTAAAAATTGCGAGGTTTTGTCCTATTTTAAGCTTCATTACTTGGACTATCCACGCATTTGTCATCAGCTACTCATCATCAGGGTGTTCAGAAACTCTCCCGACAAACGAAGATTAGAGAATATTGGAGATTCTTCAGATAATTTTAAAACAATTTAACTCAATTCACTTAGTCCGAAAATGCTTTCTACGGGAGATAGAGCTCTTTGAAGATGGCGTCTTGGAATTAGTTTTTCTTAAATATCTACAGAACACTCCTATTTAGAAAAACGAAAACTGGTACTCATATTTATCTTCCAGGGATAAATCTAATACATCAATTACGAATTTCTAGTACCGATCATAGGCGCCCGTTCTGGGTAGGGCACCGGTTATTTTATCGTATAATTTTTTTATCTTTAACTTCTAAGCATTTTTATACTGGATTATTAAATTGTGAGGTATTCTAGTACTAAAGGGTACTCTTGATTTCAGTCGGTAGGATGCACCGTTATCTAGAAAAATCGATCTGAAAAGTTTTCGTTTGTTGAATTTGAAAAAAAATTTTCAACAAAAAAACTATTTAGAAAAACGAAAACTGGTACGTTTATTTATCTTTCAGAGATAAATCGATTTCTTAAGTTGCGAAATTCTAGTACCGGTAGTGATGTAAAATTTCCGGGAAGATTCAAACGCCGGAAAGTTCCAATAAAGTAATCCATTTTGCAATTATTATTGGTGTTAGCACAACTGCTACTTTTTGCAACTTTATTCAAAATAGTTCATCATCAAGACAGTTTTATTTAAAATTCCGTGAAAATTTTAAATTTTCTTCCTCTATGACCATAAGATAAGCATTTGTAAAGCACTTTCAAACACAATGGCTGTTTTACAATTAAGGATTGAACCCGATCTAGTTTTTACAGGAACTTTTAATGATATAACTTTATTGTAGTTTTGAAGCTAGATTGTTTTAAGTCGGGCAAGAGATATGTGGGAATTAGTTACCTTTTTAACAATTTCTTTACAACATGCCTCAACATTTTTAAGAGAATGCAGGTTCATCAAATCAGACACCAGCAAATTTAATGTATGAGAAACAGGAATATGCTTCAATAAAATTATATTTGTTTTTTGTCGATCATTTTGCCTTTGGCAAAATGATCCATTGGTGCTGCATTGTCTGTAACAATCCGACAAATTTTTTCTGGGCCGACTTCCTTTATACAGGGTGTCCAGAAACTCTACCGACAAACGAAGACAGGAGATTCCTCAGATAAATTTTAAGACAATTTAACCCAATTGTTCTAGTCCGAAAATGCTTCCTAAAGGGAGCTAGAGCTCTTTGAAGATGGCGTCTTGTAATTAGTTTTTCTTAAATACCTCCAGAACGCGTTTATTTAAAAAAATGAAAATTGGTATGCATATTTATGTTCTAGAGATAAATCGATTACATTTATTGTGAATTTCTAGTACCGGTCATAGGCGTCCGTTTTGGGTAGGGCAACGGTTATTTTATCGCATAACTTTTATGTCTTTAACTTTTAAGCATTTTTGACACTGAATTATTAAATTATGAGGTATGCTAGTACTAAAAGGTACTCTTGCTTTAAGTCGGTAGAACACACCGTTTTCTAGAAAAATTGATTCGAAAATTTTTCGTTTTTGAATTCCCAAAAAAAATTTCAAAAAAAACATTTAGAAAAACGAAATCTGGTACGTTTATTTATATTCCAGAGACGACTCGATTTCATTAATTGCGAATTTCTAGTACCGGTCATATGCGTCCATTTTGGGTAGGTGAAGGGTTATTTTATCCCATAACATTTTTGTCTTTAATTTTTAAGAATTTTTGACTTAAGATTATTAAATTGTGAGGTATTCTAGAACTAAAAGTCACTCTTGCTATAAGTTGGTAAAATGCACCGGTTTTTTTTTTGAAAATTTTTTTCATTTTTTTTTTAATTCAAAAAACGAAAAATTTTTAAATCGATTTTTCTAGAAAACGGTGTGTCCTACCGACTTAAATCAAGAGTACCTTTTAGTACTAGAATATCACACAATATAATAATCCAGTATCAACAATGTTTAAAAGTTAAAGACAAAAAAGTTATGCGATAAAATAACCGTTGCCCTACCCAAAACGGACGCCTATGACCGGTACTAGAAATTACCAATGGATGAAATCGATTTATCTTTGGAAGATAAATATGTGTACCAATTTTTGTTTTTCTAAATGGAAGCGTTCTGGAGGTATTTAAGAAAAACTAATTACAAGACGCCATCTTAAAGAACTCTAGCTCCCTTAGGAAGGAAGCATTTTCGGACTAGATGAATTGGGTTAAAATGTCTTAAAATTATATTATGAGGAATGCCCTGTCTTCGTTTGTCGGCAGAGTTTCTGGACACTCTGTATATTATATTATTTATTATTTCTTGCGAAAGATATTCAGCTGTGTGCAGACACGTAGCCAGGAAATTTGCTTGAGGGGGGTCCAAACACAACTCAATATTTTCGATATATTAGATGGTAAGGTATTGACAAAAATATTCAGAATAACTTTAGATTCATATGCAAAATTTGAAAAAACCATTTTAACCTAATACTAATACTCATAAAATATAAGACGCCGAATTATTTTCTGCGAAATTTCTCAACAACGGAAAATCCCAAGAACTTGGGTTCCACACCACAGTTATTGAGTACTAGAGTAAACGTTGGTGTATAAACGTCAGTTAAATTTTGTGCGAAAATGTGTGAATTAGGTATCCTGTCGTAAATAATATGACGCTTTAAGTGTCAACTATAATAACATAAGCCGTCTATTACGTACAGCATAAAGACTGCTATGCATTGAGATTAAGGGAAACGGAGCAAAATGCAAATTTTTAACGCATGTCAAAATTTTCAATGTGTTTTAAACGTATTCATTTTTTTTGAATCCTGAGAAAACTAATAAGTATTTTTGAAAAATTTAAACGCAGAATGAAAGACTACTTTATTACCGAGGGGACAAAGTTCCTTAGAATAAATAAAAAGTTTCTTTTGAATAGAATATTTGCAATTAAAAATCACACTAAATTTTCTTTTATTTTCACCCCTGTAACTTATTAAAATAAAGATTAGAGGACTTTCGGCCCTCAGAAATAATGTAATCTTTCATTCTCTGCGTTTAAATTTTTAAAAAATATTTATTAGTTTACTCGGGAATCGAAAAAAATTAATACATTTAAAACACATTAAAAATTTTGACATGCGTCAAAATTTTGCATTTCGCTCCGTTCCCCTTAATTATTCTCCAAATATATAATTTGATGCCAGTCCTTATCTTGGCAAAAACACCGATATCGAAGTATTACCTCTTACAAATTTTTATGTGAAGGGATCGACAAAATCGTTCCATGGTAGTAACCGTAACATTACTACGGATACTGTGTGCTTTTTATCGAATGAGAAACATAAGTACTATCAATTCGTATGTGATATACTGTCATAATTCCCACAAAACAAATAGGAAGCCAGTTTTTAACTATCAGTAAATGACAACAAACTTTTGTGTAACTACAGTGTACAGTGTAAACGAACAATATGCGGGCAACACAACAAGAATTATTGCTGTCCAGTATGTCCATTTTCTTAGGAGATGATAACATTTAAGCCGTTCTTAATATATTATAATTGTATTAAACTGTAACTATGTGAGAATATAAATTTTAAGTGAGTTTTTTTTAATAGGTATTAAGGTACCAAGGGTATTATAAGGATAATAACGCTTGAGGTCAATGGTCGAAAGCGTTATTATCTATAATACCCGTGGTACCTTCAACGTTTAATGTCCGACTAAATTCTTCTTTATATGCAAAAAATTTGAATGAATTTTGAATTAATTAGTTTTCAAAGACGTACATTTAGCAGCAATAGTCTTAACGTAATTGTGGTAACCATAGTTTTACTTAGGTTTTTATTTGTCAACTTGACAGTATTTAACTAGTCATTTAAATTTAATGCCCATGGGCGTTGTTTCAAAATAACGCTGTACAATAAATATATTATACACGGCTCACTAAAATAATTAGTTACGCCCCTGTACTACTGATTACTTAAAATTCAAGTAGTATTTATGTAACCTTTCTGGAAACTCCAGGTTATTGTTGAGACTCGCATTTGAACCCCTCGCCGGGGCAGATCGTCAAAAGCTTCCTAACGAGAATCATCTCTAATCTATCGACGCTCCCGCTATTCGTAAAAAGGCCGCATTTTACCGGCTTTTTTTGCTATCGTTTTATACCGCTCAGATAATTCAATCTGCTCAGTATTATCGACGATGATTTATTTAGCGTATTAGTGAGTGCCTTACAAATGAACCAAATGGATTATGGAATTCAATCAGAGCTCTGATGTGACACGTCATCAAGGAATAAAACTGTAAGTACTCTACATGTATGTGAACATAACTTATTAGTCGTGATACTGTATGCATTTTGAACCATATACCTCTCGTAGCAAATATTCTTTGTGCCATTTATGCAGATAATACTTTAAATTACATATGAAAAATCGTTATCTACTCTTAACCAGCTTACCTATGGGAATATACTCTATAACCGTACAATAAGTATAGGTTACTATTGTTAAGGATACTTTACGTATTGCCTAAACATTTCTGTTCCATCGAGCCGTATCATATTAATTATTTATTAATTAAATCCTCAAGGTCCTTCGTATTTGCATATTTTGATAATCTCTATTCTGAGAATAACGGTTTTTCATTTATAGTGTCTTTCTGTTGCATTTGGAAATTTCCAAGCCACGCCGCCCCGGCACAAAAATAAAATATTCCTCTCTTTCTGCACTCAAATTCTCAGTATTTAACCCAGCACGTCTCTACAATAGCTGGTAGGTTGTTAAGCCCGGTCTACACGTGCAATTTCAGAAACTACTTGCTTTGTTCAAATAAAGGAGTCGTTTTGTTTGTATGAAAAAATATTTGCATATATTACATTATTTTATTTTCGTAAATATATTTTTCTGTTTATAGTATACAAAAAGTGTACTCATTTCTTGGCTGATAGTACGGGTGTTATAATTTTAACATTGTTTGTTCAACCTTTTGATTTAAATTAAATTTATAATTTTGAATCCGATTAAGCCTGGTTCACAGGTTACAAAAATTATTAAAAATAATTTTGTTTTCTTGCATAAATTGTAAGTTTTTGCTACATTTAGCTTCGCTTAAGCTCATTTTACACTTCTAGAAAACTATAGAAAATAAATAATTGTTTTTTCCTTCAATTTAATTAATTTAAATACTTGTTAAGGGTGTATCACACTTGCTGAAAAATACCCATTTTGGAAAATTGCATATATTTTGAAATTTTATAGTTTTGCATTTCATATACTAATCTGCGCTCATACAGGGTGATACTATTAAGCCAATCTCACACTATTAAACGTGTAATATATAATATATTGTACATATTCTCTCATTTTCGCATCGATTTATAGGTTTAGACATTTGCAAATAATCTATCTAATCTCACATTCTCGCAACATGGCTGACCGATCAAAATATAACCGACAGAGGCTCACCGCAAAACTTGATATAACCAAGTTGGCTGATTCGGTTCCCACAACTCTTAATTCTCTAAACAAATATAAAATTCGTGAAATAATTTCACAACTCAAACATTCTTACGGACTTTTCCGCGATGCTCAAAATGTGCTGGAGACGATTCCCGAGGAACCTACCCCCTCTACTGATTCCTCTGTGGTTTTTGATAAATATTTGGATACAATTTCTCTATTGGAAGAAAGGTTAGAGGTCATTGAAAGTTCTAATGTGACTGCTACCCCCTCCCTCCAATTTGACCCTAATTCTTCTCTAACCTCACAGTCTATGGCTAGGCAACGAACAGTAAACCTCCCTCGTATTCAGTTAAAACCATTTAGTGGCTTAGTTACTGAATACAATTCATTCATTGAGACCTTTGATACAATAATAGGATCTGATACTACATTAAGTGATCTGGAAAAACTCATTTACCTCAAAAGTTTTCTAACTTCCGAGCCTTTGACGCTTCTCGAGCATATCCCACTCACA
The DNA here is from genome assembly GCF_917563875.1 of Diabrotica virgifera virgifera. Lineage (NCBI taxonomy): Eukaryota > Metazoa > Arthropoda > Insecta > Coleoptera > Chrysomelidae > Diabrotica > Diabrotica virgifera. The sequence continues at coordinate 216,093,433 of NC_065444.1, forward strand.
GGTGACAATTACAAAATAGCCCGGGATAACCTGACACAAAGGTACGCCAACTCTAAATCGCTTATCAAAACTCTCATCTCTCAAATTCTTGATGCGCCTCCTATTTCTGGAAACGCAAATCACTCACAATTAAGAAATTTTCATACGGTCATGTCAAATAATTTCAAGGCCCTATTGAACTTGAATAGGCCCCCTTCAGATCTCTTGCATTTACTTCTCATACATATCGCTACTCAGAAACTCGACGCACCTACCATTAGGGCTCTTGAGTTCCAATCCGGTGGTAGCCAAGCTACCCCTGATTTTGTCCATTTTCTAGGGGAAATCGAGACACGCGTTGTTCATCTTGAGAATATTCAATCTCAATCAAAACCAAAATCGACTACTACTTCCAGACACTCTTTACACCTAGCCTCAGACACTTCTACCAGTAACCTTTCGCCTCGCTTAGGTCCTAAGAAATGTTCCTATTGCAACGACTCTCACTCGATCTACTCTTGTCCTCAGTTCAAGCAGTTGAATTCTAAAGAACGTTTTAGTTTTGTCAAACAAAATAAATTTTGTATTAATTGTCTTGGGTCTCACATGCTCGATCAGTGTAAATCCAAATTCTCTTGCATAGTTTGTAAATCTCGTCATCACACGTTGCTCCATTTCGACAAAACGGGTCATAGTAACCCTTCCGCGGCTGTTGGCCAACACAACTCAAATAATCATAATAAAACCGCTATCTCAAATAACTCCCATACACAGGGTAATTCACAACAGGGGCCCTCACATGTTAGAGCTCCTGAAACGGAAGTTAATCTTCAAAATTCGACTCCACATTCAATGGCTCTATCTGCAGCCTCGCTTGATAATCATTTGGTGTTATTAAGCACACTCCAGGTCTATCTTGTCGCTCCTAGCGGCAAGAGGGTCTTCGCAAAGGCACTTTTAGACTCGGCCTCACAGGTTTCATTTATTAGTGCTGACCTCGTAAAGGAACTGTCACTCACCACTAGAGATGGAAAATTACGGATCAATGGAATTAACTCCACCTCATCCTCGTCTCAATCTATTGTAGATACAACAATTTTCGCTGTCGCTAACGACGTTCCTTTTGACATCTCGTGCTCTGTACTCCCAAAGATAACAAATCCGCTTCCTCAAATTTCTATTTCGGCGAGCAAACTAAACATACCCTCAGAGATACCATTAGGTGATCCGATGTTCCATGTAACATCCCCAATTGGTATCCTGCTCGGTGCAGACCTGTATAACGATATCATTCAACCTGAAATAATTCGTTTGGGAAAAGGTCTTCCCGTTCTTCAACGCACTCTACTCGGGTACACGATATCAGGGTCAGTTCCAGACTTTGCTCTTAAGTCGAAAAATACTAAAAAGGCTTTGGAATTTTATTCAAACTCTCTCGTTACTTGTTGTTCTCATAACACTCCTTCCGCCGTAAATGAGCCGGTAGTGTCCAACGAGGAACTATCCGATCATTTACAAAAATTCTGGGAGCTGGAAGAAGCCGCTCCTCAGAACACCGATCTCATTAATGATCACCCCGCTGAAATTAATTTTGTAAAACATGTTAATGTTCTCCCCAATGGACGATATGAGTCCACACTCAATCTCAAACTCCCTATCGAAGATATAGACATGGGAAATTCGTTTCTCTCGGCAAAAAGACGTTTTCTCAGTCTCGAGAAACGTTTTCAACTCAACCCTGATTTATTGGAAAAATATCAGGACATTATATCGGAATATCTCAATAACGGACAAATAATTCAAGTGCCGTTAAAAATGCTAAATGACTCAGGTAAACCTAATTACTTTCTCCCTCACTTTCCCGTTTTCAAATCCAACTCTACTACTTCCACTCGTATAGTTTTCGATCCAAACAATAAATCGTCTACGGGAATCTCCCTCAGTGACGTCATAGACAAAGGTTATGTCGTCCAACATGAACTTTTTGACATTCTCGCTAAGTTTCGTCAGTTTAAATTCGCACTAGTAGGCGACATCAAGGCTATGTTCCTACAAATCGCCATTTGTCCCACTGAAACATTTCTGTTAAATTTTCTCTTTAGGGACAATATTCAGCAGCCTTTACGGTGCTATCAATTTCAAAGATTACCCTTCGGGCTCCCAAGTAGCCCATTTATCGCTCAAAGAGTTATCAAGCACATCGCTGACAACAACAAACATACCCACGAACTTGCTACTAGTGTTCTGCAAGAATCTATCTATATGGATGACCTGATCAGCGGTGCTGACAGTCTTCATGAATTAAGTTGTCTTTTCGAACAATTAACTTCTTTGCTAGAAACCCATGGTTTCCTCCTCCACAAGTGGAACTGCAGTTCTTCAGAATTTCTGTCTCAACACAATTTAAATCCCGTCTCTGAAGTCAGTCTTAACTTCACGGGATCTGATAAAGTCTTAGGCATATTCTGGGATTCAGAACGCGACCACTTTTCGTTTAAAACTCCTATCTTCAAATTGGCTAATGTTGTTACTAAACGTACTATTCTCTCCTACATTGCTACTTTGTATGACCCGCTAGGATGGTTATCCCCTGTCCTTGTGAACGCTAAGCTCTTGATACAGGAAATATGGTCCCAGAAATTGGACTGGGATCAACCCATTGACTCACCCATCATTATGAAAAATTGGCAAAACCTCTTATCGACATTCAAAACTATAGAAGAGGTCAAGGTACCTCGATGCTTACTTTTACAAAAGAAAGTTGTTGATGTTCAATTAATTATTTTCACCGACGCATCGGAAAAAATATACAGCACTTGTGTGTATCTCAAAGCGACATACTCAGACTTTTCTGTATCGTCGCGGCTTATCGCTTCTAAAAACAAAATTTCTCCGCTAAAAAATAAACTCACCATCCCCAAATTGGAACTTTGTGGAATAGTGTTGGGAGTCACTCTGGCTCATAGACTTTTTCACATCTTCAAGAAAAATTTGAGTATATCTTCATCTCATCTCTTTGCTGACTCTACAATTGCCTTGTCTTGGATACTTTCTAAAAAACACATTTGGAACATTTTTGTACAAAACAGAATTCAAAAGGTCAATTCCTTGTTGGAAACTTTTCCTTGTGATTTCCATTTCGTCAGAAGTCACGAAAACATCGCTGACCCCGCTTCCAGAGGGATAAATGTCTTTGATAATCCCCAGACCACCGAAGACTGGTTATGCGGACCTAGCTTTATTAGAGACAATCCCATCGATTTTTCTCTTCATCAAATTCCTCATTTTCAGGATGATCTTCCTGAATTAAGGAAGTTAGTTGTCTCAAACATAGCAACAAATCACGAACTCAACGACACCTTTGAAAATCTATTCGCTAAATCTTCTTCTTTTCGTAAAATTCAAAGAATTGTCGCTTATCTTTTTAGATTCATCAGTAATATTAAAAAGAAAATAAATAACTCTCCACGAGATACGGATATATTGACGCCACCCGAAATGGAGATCGCTGATCACGCGATCATCAGGTATATCCAAAGTATCTACTTTAAAAAAGAGATTCTTGAATTGAAAAATGCTAAACTCGTGACCAATAAAGCCATTCGTAAACTCAACCCCTTCCTACAACATAATGATGGGCTGATTCGTGTGGGAGGACGTCTCCGACACGCCCCCATATCGTATAATCAAAAACACCCCATTCTACTTCCTTCTAAATGTCGAGTTGTAGAACTAATCTTGACTCAAGCTCATCATAAGTTATTACATTCAGGCGCGCAAACAGTACTTTCGTATGTCAAAATGAAGTACTGGCCAATTGACGGATTAAGACAGATTAAACGCTTAATTCGTAAGTGTGTAAACTGTTTCCGATTCATGACACCCAATTCTGTTCAACAGATGGCAGATATGCATCCCGATCGTGTACTCCCCACTAGACCCTTCCAAGTCGTCTCAGTGGACTATGGGGGGTTCTTCTTAATTAAGTCCTCACATTTGAGGAAGGCACCGCTTTACAAAGCATACGTAGCCTATTTCATTTGCATGAGCACTAAATGTGTTCATATCGAACTCGTCACAGGATTAAGCGCAGAAGCCTATATTCTTACTCTGAAAAGGTTTATTGCCAGAAGATCCACGCCCAGTATTATTTGGAGCGACAATGCCACAAATTTCCATGGGGCAAAAAATGAAATGCGCGAATTCTATGATTTTTTCTTAAATCAAAATAATTCGGAACAGATTAAGGAATTCTGTACTCAAAACTCCATAACTTTCAAGATGGGTGTTCCCCGCAACCCCCATCAATTCGGCCTCCATGAGGTAGGAATAAAGAGTGTGAAGTATCACCTCTATCGAATTATAGGAAATTCCCACTTCACCTTTGAAGTGTTTAACACAGTATTATGCCAAATCGAGGCTATTCTAAATTCGAGACCCATCACTAGGATGTCGTCTGACGCCAATGACTTCGCTTTCCTATCTCCAGCTCACTTCTTAGTTCAAAGAAGTTTAACCGCGCCCCCTGAACCAAGTGTTTCAGAGATACCTGAAAATAGGTTGAATCTTTTTCAGCGTATTAGTAAAATTCAACAGCAATTTTGGAAATTGTGGAAAAAAGACTATCTTTGCCTCCTGCAGCAAAGAAATAAATGGACCGACCCTACTGACCCTGTCAAGATCGGGGATTTGGTTCTGTTGAAGGAGGATGGTACTCCTCCACTCTTATGGCCAACTGCCAGGGTAATAGATGTATTGCCTGGTAAGGATGGTCTAGTTCGTACTGTCAAGATTCACACTACTCACGGTGATTTTCTTCGTGGTATTACGAAAATCGCTGTGATTCCCCTGGAAGATTAAAATCTATCCCTAGGGGGAAAACTTATCGTTTTCCTCCATTTTATCGTTGTTACCCCTTGTGTATATAAACTCTAATTTCTTCAAACATTTCTTATCGTTGTGCACATCTTTGCCAATCCCCTCTCTTCGAGGTGATATAGGCCATCTCTCTCGCCTGTCGCCCCCGGCAATATGTACAATAAATATATTATACACGGCTCACTAAAATAATTAGTTACGCCCCTGTACTACTGATTACTTAAAATTCAAGTAGTATTTATGTAACCTTTCTGGAAACTCCAGGTTATTGTTGAGACTCGCATTTGAACCCCTCGCCGGGGCAGATCGTCAAAAGCTTCCTAACGAGAATCATCTCTAATCTATCGACGCTCCCGCTATTCGTAAAAAGGCCGCATTTTACCGGCTTTTTTTGCTATCGTTTTATACCGCTCAGATAATTCAATCTGCTCAGTATTATCGACGATGATTTATTTAGCGTATTAGTGAGTGCCTTACAAATGAACCAAATGGATTATGGAATTCAATCAGAGCTCTGATGTGACACGTCATCAAGGAATAAAACTGTAAGTACTCTACATGTATGTGAACATAACTTATTAGTCGTGATACTGTATGCATTTTGAACCATATACCTCTCGTAGCAAATATTCTTTGTGCCATTTATGCAGATAATACTTTAAATTACATATGAAAAATCGTTATCTACTCTTAACCAGCTTACCTATGGGAATATACTCTATAACCGTACAATAAGTATAGGTTACTATTGTTAAGGATACTTTACGTATTGCCTAAACAAACGCCCTAGGGCATTATATCATATATTTAACTGACTTCGAAATCATGTCATTAATTGTCAAATAATATACCGGACATTAATTTTTTAAATAATGTCGTAAATTTTACGATGTATGAAAGGATATTCAAATCATATTAGTGCTCTAGGGCTAATATTTTAAAAATTGCAATTTGTTATTATTTATATATTATTTATATACATATTTTTAAATTTAAAATATTTTAACCATGCAAAACTTGCATTTAAAATTTTTTCAAAATTACTTTTACTAAGTGCAAGATAGAATGTAAAAAACGGAATCCTATATCTCGTTAGTAGTCACCCACAGCATCAGGGACGCTAAAATGATATTAAAGACACAATGGTGAAATTAGGTATTAAAAACAACTTGCTAGAGTGAGATATAACATCTACATATATGACGACAATCTCACCCTAGTAAGTTGTTTTGAATACCTAATTTCACCATTATTTCTTTAATATCATTTTAGCGTCCCTGGTGATGTTAGTGACTACTAACGAAATATTGGATTCCGTATAAAAGAGTAGGTAGTACACCTGGTTTTTTATAATAAGTAAAAAGTAAAATAAGTTGAAATGCTGATAAAATACTTTCGTTTTTGGTAAATCTGATGTTTAAATTGGATACAAGTTGATCCGTACACTAAATAAAAACAGAAAGAATCCTAGTAAAAATTTTTCAAAAAAATAATAACTTGGGATAAACTTGCTGCCTTGGTACTAAAGTTTTGGGAAGGGTCCGGACCCCATGGACCCCTCCCTTGGCTACGTGCCTGGCTGTGCCTTTCACAATCTGTAAAAAGTGTAAGTATACACATTACTGGTTCAGGTGTTGTCAAGCAGCGTTTAGACGCCGCTATAAATCGCAACAATTTATCGATATCAATCGAGTTGTTTCAATTTATCGTTGAGTGTAAATTGTACATTGCAGCGATTTATCGGAATTAAGGGATTGGAGTTGGTATCGGATTGCATCAATTTATTGTAACGATAGAGTTGTTTCAGTTTATAATCAATCGCGACAATAAATATATCGCAGCTTCTAAACAGCTTTATAAAAATCAATAAACCGTAGCAATTTATCGTCACAATAAATATATGCGAATAAAATAAATAAATTAAAAGTTATGCGATAAAATACCAGTTGCCCTACCCAAAACGGGCGCCTATGACCGATACTAGACATTCTTAATTAATGAAATCGATTTACATCGAAGATAAATAAGCGTACCCTTTTTTGTTTTTCTAAATAACAGTGTTCTGGAGATATTAAAGATAAACTAATTCCAAGACGCAATCTTCAAAGAGCTCTAGCTCCCTCAGGAAGTATTTTCGGACTAGGTGAATTGGGTTAAACTGTCTTTAAATTATCTGATGAATCTCCGGTCTTCGTTTGTCGGGAGAATATCTGGACACCCTGTAGTTACGTTTTAAAACCTTTATCCTACCTGTATAAGATTTCTTTTGCTTTTTTTTCTTGACTGGAGTATTTCCAATGTAAATATTTATGAGTATGTATGTGATTTACCGAAAGATAGTATTTTCCAAAATCATGTTTACAGTTTAACAGTCAAAAAAAAAATACACTTTTAATCCACCAAAAACATTTAGTCCTTGTCCTACGACCGTCAAAACAATTTAAAAATCCTGAAAAACAAAACAATAACCGGCGTCGTGCGTAATCTTTTACATCATCGTCTCGTCAACAAAGAAAAAAATCGCAGGAAACAGGGAATACAGTGGAACCTCGATAAGTCGGATTAATCGAGACCGCGGTCGATCCGGCGGTTATCGAAAAACCGGGTTAGCCGGAGAATATGGTAAAAATTAATAAAATACATATAAATAATAAACAAATACACATTACAATTGCAAAAACATGAAATACATATGCACAGTACTTCTAAATTACGTACAGTTGTATTATACACTAGTATACAGTATTGTTTATTTCTTGGTAAAAAACTCAGTCAAAGTGAAAAAATGTTTGTTTGATCTGATCAAAATCGGTCCGGATTAGCCGGACTTCCGGGTTATCGGAGGCCGACTTATCGGGGTTTCACTGTAATTAGGATTGTATGTTGTGAAACACGCACCATTGTCACATGTTATAATATGTGTGTTAAAAAGGATCAAGAGTAAATAATAACGACCGGCAAATTTCATTAAATTATTTTTCCGAGATTTTACGATTTCTCCAAAAGGAGAAAATAGTACAATTCTTATTATTTTTTGAGTTACCTTAGTTAAAAAGTGAAAGTTCTGCATGCCATAGAAGCCAAGATATTGTAAATTTTGTCAGCGAATTTCAATTTGAAGTTCCATTAAAAAAACGCAGTTCGGAAATTTCTCCCCTCTACAGTTTCATGGAGATATTTTACGAACCACGCCCCATCACCTTAATAGACCAGGGCGCATCTGTAAAAATATTAGTACATTTGGACGTTGAGAGGTGACTCAAATTTTTTTGCAGAAATTGCTTGAAAATAAATCAAATAATAATATTTGAGTTATCCTCCCTCTCAAAAAGGTCCGGAACATTGTTTAAATAATCAAAATGTCAAAAAATTAAGGAAAAATTCGATTTTTTTCTTGGTTTTTTAATTATAACTTTAAAAGTATTCATTTCCGAGAAAAGTTCTACTGACATAAAAGTTGCGTAATTAAATTTACTATAATATAGAATTGGTTAGAAATTTAAAAAATAGTCACCCTTATTGCAAAATAGCAATAATTGTGAAAAAAACATACAAAAACAAGTATTCGTATTTTACGTTTTTCAAACATTTATGCTACACTTAGGACCTTCATATTTCACCCTAAAAAACTTTATGATACAGTAAAACAACACTGTAAATTTCATTAAGACCGGTTTAATAGATTTTGCAAAATAAATTTTGAAATCCAGCTTTCGTAAAAAAAATTCATTTTTTCAAAATGTTACAGGACTGAAAATAAAGCAGATAGCAAGTTGAAAATTTTTTTACGTATAGAAGTGTACTGTACCTTTCATTCGCAATTTTTCAAAATTAAAATCGATTAGCACCACAGCGTCAGGAATTTTTTTAAATAAACATTAATTATTGGTGCTACGCGCAGGACAGCGGATAGTTTGCTCTGATTGGGCATTCCAATGACCTTTGATAATGATTGATACATTTTAATTTTTATTACATTTCGATATAAATAAATAAATTTGTTTATTGCAAAATAAAAACACATACTCTATCCTTTGAAATAACACTTTTATTAGCAAAAACTTTCTTTGTTCATATATTTTAACTTAAATAATAAAAGTTTATTATTTTTAAACATATGCAATTGTTTAAACAATATTTCACAAACAATAATAAAATTAATTTGATTTTTGTAGAATTAAAATATTAAAATACCACAAAATATAGAGTAAGAAAATAATATATTAGATAAAGATTGGAAGAAATTTTGGTGGAAATCAACTTGTGTGAATCTAACACCGCTGTCCTGCGCGCAGCACCAAAACTTATTGTTTATTTCAAAAATTTTCTGACGCCGTGGTAATTAATCGATTTTAATTTTGAAAATTGCAAATGAAAGGTACAGTACACTTATATAAGCAAGAAAATTTTTAACTTGCTATCTGTTTTATTTTCAGTCCTGTAACATTTTGAAAAAATGAATTTTTTGTGCGAAAGCTGGATTGCAAAATTTTTTTTGCAAAATCTATTAAACCGATCTTAAAAAAATTTACAGTATTGTTTTACTGTATCATAAAGTTTTTCTGGGTGAAATATGAAGGTCCTAAGTGTATCATAAATGGTTGAAAAACGTAAAATGCGAATACTTGTTTTTGTATGGTTTTTTCGCAATTATTGCTATTTTGCAACTAGGGTGACTACTTTTTAAATTTCTAACCAATTTTATATTGTAGGAAATTTAAATACGCAACTGTTATGTCAGTACAACTTTTCTCGGAAATGAATACTTTTAAAGTTATAATCACAAAACGAAGAAAAAAATCGAATTTTTCCTTCAATTTTTGACATTTTGATTATTTAAACAATGTTCCGGACCTTTTTGAGAGGGAGGATAACTCAAATATTATTATTTGATTTATTTTCAAGCAATTTCTGCAAAAAAATTTGAGTCATCTCTCAACGTCCATCTCAAAACAGATCCGCCCTGGACTATTAACAGGTTATAACTTTTTACTCGTTCACTGTACCTTTATACCATCAGTTGGATCATAAGATTTATATCATTTAGAATCCGTTCAATTTTCAGCTCCTAATGTTAATAAACAATGGCAATACGACTTAAGAAAAAAATACTTTCTTGTTTCCTATGTCATACGTTGTGTTTTTTGGAAAGTGTGTTTTTCACCGGCTTTTCATTGCGCCTACTTACTGTGTAAAACATAAAATTTCAAAGGAACTCAAATGTTCAAACAAACACAACTGTTCAACACAAAAGCTAAAAGGTCAGATCTTTTTCAAACTGGTTTTTAATAAAAAAAAATTAACAAAATGTTAAAGGTTTCTAAAACGAAGCCTCAAAGAATCCATTGCAATTTACAAAATACCTCTACTCTAGTTACTCTAGTAGAATGACTAACAAAGAGAGTAATTTTTAAACTATGTGGTGAGTCTGCTTGAAATTTAGCACACTTTAATAACTCACTACTTACCTGTCAAACTTTTGAGTAGGTAGGTATTTTACATGTCATTACGCAAAATAACACAGTTATTAACATTTATAAATTACTGCAAAATAAGGGTTTTTGCAATAATTATCTCGGTCAATTGTTTACGTATTTTAATTTGAAAACTTTCAAAACTAAAGAACATTTTCTGATATACAACTTATTTGAACAATTTTTCATTAAATTTAACTAATTTTCTCCAAGTTTAATAAAAAACAAAGCAAAATTAGCTGTATGTCTTCACACTCTTCACACAAATAAAAAATGTCATCGGCTACAACTGATATAGTATGTAGTATGTACCTTTTAAAAGGATAAACATTTTTTTAGCCGTTTTTCCTTGGCTGTGTTTCTAACGTAAATATTTATAGGTAAGTAAAACTAATTACGACGACTTACCGAATGATAGTATTCCCCAAAATCATGTTTACAGTTTAGCAGTCACAATTCGAATACACTTTCAATCCACTAAAATCATTTTTAGTCTTTGTCCTACTACCGTCAAAACAATTTAAAAAAAAAATCCTACAAAACAATAACAAAAACGGCGGGCCTCGTACGTAGATTTTACATAATCGTCTCGTCCACAAAGAAAAAAATCGCATAGAATTATCAGGATTGTTTGTTGTCAAACACGCACCAGTGTCACATGTTCCATGTGCGTTCGAAAGGATCAAGCGTGCGCTGGCTCGTATTATCCGGCCGAAGAGCGGGAAGAGACTAAATAACTCGTGGAATTTAAACGGAAAGCTTCTAAACGAAGCCGATGTTGGTTGGTCCAAAACGTATTATAGGACTCTGCTTGATTTTTATTTGTTAACTAGAATAATAGAACAAATTAGACAATATCGGTTACTATAATGAAATTGAAATATTTCAAATATCCGACCAGATTAATCGATTCTAGGAAATGTGTATATTTAGATACTTATTTGTGTTTTCAGTTAGGATATTATGTGTAATTTTAGAAACAAGAAATAATAAGCAAAATATGGCTGTTACAGAAAATAGCAAATAAAATACATGTAACATTCATAATATTAAAGATTTGTCCAGACACTTTTCGCGGAAGTCTTTAAATCTTAATAAACCTACACCGTAAGTCAATCGTCGGCTGTATGCAATAGTGACACAACACAAAAACTGGTATATAATTCTCCAAAACACGTGTATAAAGTTTAATGACGAAGTTCTAAAGAAGAATGAAGTCATTCTTTGATAGAAAGAAAAACAAATTTTCTCATTCAAGTAACTCGTAGTATTCTTTATTGAGCCTTTATTTCAATTGGTAGGAATAACAAAAAAGGCCAGTTTTGTCCTGCTGTACAGCTGTCAGCTGTCAGCCTCATTTTGAGTAGATATGGCCGATAATTAAATAGCGATAAGTTATAGAAGAAATTTTGAAATGAGTTACAGTGGACGATAACATAGAAATTAGGTACTTGTTTTTTACTTGGCCACCACAATTGTCTAAGTAAAATATGAATTTCAAATCGTCATAATCGGACTTTGTAGATGTTTGTTTAGTCCGTTCTTTAACGGTAAAATATTGCAAAACCTGTAAATTTTAAAGAACCGCTTGGATTGACATGAAATTTGGCATACACATAGCTAACAAGTCAAAGAAAAAAAGTGATATTGTGCCGATATGTGCTTTTGCCCTGGGGTTGGTTTTCACCCCCTCTTGGGGGTGAAAAAATATTCGTCCAAAGAAAGTCAGGAAATGGATAAACTGGCTAATTTTAAGTAACTTTTCTTCTATAGAGTTTTTTCACTAAGTCAATACTTTTCGAGTTATTTGACAGTGAATATGTTCATTTTTCAACAAAATAACCACGCTTTTAGACGGTTTTTCGTAAATAACTCAAATAGTAAGTATTTTGTCGAAAAAACATTTTTAGCAAAAATATAGCCTGTAAAAAAATTTAAAAAATGGTGTATATGTCACGTCTCTACACCTAGTAGAAGCAGAGTTATAGCTAATGAAAAATAGGTTCATATTCGTCAAATTCCAAATGGAATACTTTAACGTGAAATAATCAAAAATTAAGCACATTTCGGGGAAAATTCATTACAACTTATTTAAAGTGTTTAAAAAAAGCTTCATTTTTGTTTTATAAAAAAAATTTCTAACATCAAAATTAAACAAGTTACGCTCAAAATAAAGTTAGTCCCTTTTGGTTTTGGTAAAAAAATCGAGAAAATCACTCCCTAATTAGTACCTTAAATGAACTTAATCGTTACGACTTCACAAGTTTCTTGACTCGTGTATATATTGTTTATATGATCTGTAAGTTTCATCGGTTCAAAGTCCTTATTATTGAAAGGGCTGTAGTTAAAACGGGTTGAACGAATCACTGATCACGAATGTATGCAAATTTAGAAACACCAAATCTTAATCAATTTTTGTCTAAAAGAAAAACAAAAAAATACATGATATTCAGAAAAGCAAATCTGACTTTTTTTGTTTTTCGAGATTTTTGGTATCTCTAACAATTTTTAAGTTATTTTGAAAAAAAGCATATTTTTCAAAATTTAAATTTTTAAAAATTTTACTTTGAAACCAAATTGTTTCAAAAATAAGCACTTTGACTCGATCAAACTTACAGATCATATAAACACAACATAAGTAAAATAATTTGTGGAGCAGTAACGATTAATTTCGTGTAAGTTGCTAATTAGGGGGTGGTCTTCCCGATTTTTTTTTGCAAAAACAAAAGGGACCAACTTTATTTTGAGCGTAACTTGCTTAAATTTAATGCTAGAAACTTTTTGTAAAAACAGAAATAAAGCTTTTTTAAACACTTTAAAAAAGTTAAAATAGGTTTTCCCCAAGAAGTGCTTAATTTTTTGGATATTTCACGTCGAAATATTCTATTTGAAATTTGGTGAATATGAATCTATTTTTCATTGGCTATAACTCTGGTTCTACGAGATCCAAAGACCTAACGCGTACACCATTTTTTGTTTACTTTGTTATGTGCTATATTTTTGCTAAGAACGTTTTTTTCGACAAAATACCTACTTTTTGAGTTATTTGCGAAAAACCGTCCAAAAATGTGGTTATTTTGTTGAAAAATGGACATATTTACTCGCAAATAACTCGAAAAGTGTTGACTTGGCGAAAAAGCTCTATAGAACAAAAGTTACTTAAAATTAGTCAGACCCATTTCCGGACTTATTTTGGACATATAATTTTTCACCCCCAAGAGGGGGTGAAAGTCACCCCCAGGGCAAAAGCACACATCGGCACAATATCACTTTTTTTCTTTGACATGTAAGCTATACGTATGCCAAATTTCATGTCAAACCAAGCGGTTCTTTAAAATTTAGAGCAAAAACCGTGAAAGAATGGACTAGTTTTAAATACATCAGCAGGCACGATCCAATTTCTATGGCACCTTTACTGCCTTCTCCTTCATGCCAAACATAGCAGTGCACATTTCCCAGTCCCTTCTTCTGAAGTTCACAGAAGTTGAAATATTGAATTGAAATGAACTGAACTGAATCGCAAATTGAAATATTACAAATATTCGACCACATTAATCGATTCGAAGAAATGTATATATTTACATACATATTTGTGTTTTCGGTTAGGATATATGTGTAATTTTAGAAACAAGAAATATTAAGCAAAATAAGGCTTATACAGAAAATAGCAAATAAAATACATGTAACATTTATAACATTAAAGATTTGTATCGACACTTTTCTCGGAAGTCTTAATAAATCTTAATAAACCTCATGGTAAAATGCATGGAACCACCGTAAGTCAATCGTCGGCTGTATATAATAGGGACACAACACAAAAACTGGTATGCGATTTTCCAAAACACGTGTGTAAAGTTTGAGTGCCAATTTGAAAAAAATAAATTTTGGTGTATTTGGGAGAGCGTTAGGTAGCTTTTAATGAATTGTAACACAGACCTCTTAAATTCAACCCTTATTTTGAGTTGTGCCACTATTGCACATCAACATCTTGTCTTTCAATAGATTAAGGCAAAGACAAAACTGGCCGTTTTTGTTTTTCCTACCAATTGAAATAAAGGCTCAATAAAGAATACTACGAGTTACTTGAATGAGAAAATTTGTTATCTTTGATAGAAAGAAAAACAAGTTTTCTCATTCAAGTAACTAGTAGTATTCTTTATTGAGCCTTTATTTAAACTGGGAGGAATAACAAAAAAGCCCAGTTTTGTCCTGCTGTCCAGCGGTCAGCCTCATTTTGAGTAGGTATGGCTGATACCTAACTAAATAGCGATAAGTTATAGAAGAAATTTTGAAATGAGGTACAGTGGACTGATAACATAGAAATTAGGTACTTGTTTTTTACTTGACCACCACAATTATCTAAGTGAAATATGAATTTCAAATCGTCAGAATCAGATTTTGTAGATGTTTGTTTTAAATACATCAGCAGGCACGATCCAATTTCTATGGCACCTTTACTGCCTTCTCCTTCATGCCAAACATAGCAGTGCACATTTCCCAGTCCCTTCTTCTGAAGTTCACATACAGAGAAAGGATAATATGTTGACAACTTAGATTTATAATAGAAAGCGGAAATGTCTCCTTTTGGTGTCGGTAGAGCAGCTTGTATATTGTCGAACAATAAAATTATTCCTTTTATTTAATGCGACACAACTCCAAAATTCTCACTGATACAGTTTGAAAATATCTAAAATTGCCTGCTTATAATGGCACAACCTAAAAGTGTCGGTATTGTACAGAAACTTAATACTGATACGGTTCGACTTCCACCATAACTAAAAACTGCCAGGCCTGCAAGAAACAATTTATCTCAACCGACAACATGTCATAGCGACACCAGTGGCGTCTAGCGGATATCTATGCTACTATTATTGTGCCGGTGTTGCAGGGCAGAAATAAGGCTTTTTCAAGCCCTCTGGTGATGTTAACTCAATTTTGTTAATTTTTGAGTTAAGTCAGTATTGCATAGAGCCGACGACATGTTCCATGTGTGTTCGAAAGGATCAAGCGTGCGCTGGCTTGTCTTTTACTTGTCCACCACAATTTTCTAAGTAAAATATGAATTTCAAATCGTCAGAATCGGATTTTGTAGATGTTTAGTCTAAATACATCAGCAAGCACGATCCAATTTCTATGGTACCTTTACTACCTCCCATTCGTGCCAAACATTGCAGTGCACATTTCCCAGTCCCTTCTTCTGAAGTTCACATACAGAGAAAGGATAATATGTTGACAACTTAGATTTATAATAGAAAGCGTAAATGTCTCTTTTGGTGTCGGTAGAGCAGCTTGTATATTGTCGAACAATAAAATTATTCCTTTTATTTAATGCGACACAACTCCAAAATTCTCACTGATACAGTTTGAAAATATCTAAAATTGCCTGCTTATAATGGCACAACCTAAAAGTGTCGGTATTGTACAGAAACTTAATACTGATACGGTTCGACTTCCACCATAACTAAAAACTGCCAGGCCTGCAAGAAACAATTTATCTCAACCGACAACATGTCATAGCGACACCAGTGGCGTCTAGCGGATATCTATGCTACTATTATTGTGCCGGTGTTGCAGGGCAGAAATAAGGCTTTTTCAAGCCCTCTGGTGATGTTAACTCAATTTTGTTCATTTTTGAGTTAAGTCAGTATTGCATAGAGCCGACGACATGTTCCATGTGTGTTCGAAAGGAACAAGCATGCGCTGGCTCTGGCTCGTATCATCCGGCCGAAGAAGGGGAAGAGACTCGTGGAATTTAAACGGAAATCTTCTAAACGAAGTAACGAAGCCGACGTTCGTTGGTCCAAAGTCAAAACGTATTATAGGACTGCTTAATTTTTATTTGTTAACTGCATAGAATAATAGAACAAATTAGACAATATCGCTTACTGTAATGAAATAGAATTATTTCAAATATCCGACCAGATTAATGGATTCGAAGAAATGAGTATATTTAGGTACATATTTGTGCTTTCAGTTAGGATATTATGTGTATTTTTAGAAACAAGAAATAATAAGCAAAATATGTCTTATACAGAAAATAGCAAATAAAATATATGTATAACTTCAAAAATTTGTACCGACAACTTTCGCGGAAGTCTTAATAAATCTCCAAACATTTCATCTTAAAATGCATAGAATTGTTAAGTCAGATAGTGTATTCAAAAGTAGAACATAAATAGATACAATGTTTATCCTTTTTATAAAAAGAGTCATGCCTTAAATATATATAAAGGGCACATGTCAATTGAAAATAAAGTTATTTTAAATCAAAAAAGCTAAGAGATCTTGGTGAACTAAGTATATGCACCATATTATATTTTTTTACTTTAATCGCTTCGAAATATTAGAAATGATAATCTCACTATATATACGGGGGTGAAAGAAAATGACGTATGGCGCAGAAGATATAATTTTGAACTATACGCAGCATACAACGAACCCGACGTCATAACATCCATAAAGATCGGACGTCTGCGCTGGATGGGCCATGTTGAACGAATGTTGGAGACCGAAACACCAAAACACATAATGAAGCAAACACCAGTAGGGAGAAGGTCAAAGGGAAGACCCAAACTTAGATACATGGAACAAGTGGAACAAGATCTGAAAACACTTGAGATTACCCACTGGAAGAACAAAGCAAGGAACAGAACAGAATGGCGGAAAATCCTAGAACAAGCCAGGATCCAAAAAGGGTTGTCGAGCTACTGATGATGATGATGAATCTCACTATAAGGAAGTGCCGGATTTACCATTAGGCCGACTAGGCCGCGGCCTAGGGCCGCAAGCAAAAGGGGGCCGCAGCGCTTTGTAAAAAAAACTTTTTTTTTGGTAAAAAAATTGTCACAACATTGTCAAAAATAGCAATAACGATAAGAAACTCCTTCCAAAAAGAGTAAACGTTACAAGATGGGCTGGCAAATGGCATGATGTAAAATATATTTTACTTAACTACTGGAGCTACTACGATGCAATTAAAAAAATATCAGCTGATATAGAGGAACAAATGTGAGCCGAGATGTAGCTAATGGAATCAGTAAACAATTTTTAAAATTAGAGAATGCTATTCTACTAAACATATGGTACGATATTTTACAACGTTTTGACAAGAGTACCAAAACATTGCAAAAAACTGCTACAGACTTAAATGTGACTTGAATCATATACAAATCCCTAAAGGATTTGAGTCTGAGAGACAACTTTGATTCCTATGAAAAAAAGAGGAAAAGAGTTGTCTAAAAATGAAACCTATATTCTTGAAAAAAAAGACGTCCTAAAAGAAAAGCTCTCCCTGGCGAAAACAAAGAAGATGAATCTACTGAACACCACTTTAATGGCAAAGAAGACTTAAAGATTAATACATTCAATGTTGTAATTGACAGGCTTTATTCAAAATTGAAGGAAAGATCCGAAGTTTATTTCAGCCTAATTAAAGAATTTGGATTTTAAACAACTTATCGTCAATTTTCAATGAAGAAATCAGGGGAAAAGCTTCTATTTTGGCTAAGAAGTGTCGAATCGATATAGACGGTGATTTTGGAGAAGAGTGTGTAGGTACAGTTCAAAGGCTTTGTTGAAAGTATATTTGATGAAGAAAGACAACCTCATGATAACAAGATTACCAATTTACCAATCCTCCGAGGAATACACTTTTAGAGTATCTGAAGCTCATTCGTGAAAAACAGTTAACAACATTATTTTCGAATATGGACACGGCTTTGCGCATTCTACTATGCATGATGACATCTAATGCATCTGGAGAAAGATCATTCAGAGTATTGAAAAGAATCAAAAACTACTTGAGGAACTCGACTTTTGACGAAGATTCTAGATTGTCTAGCTTGGCTAGTTTTGTTTCAAATGCTGAGCTTTTTTAACCCTTAGACTTTAACGATTTGATTAAAAATTGTGCAGCCAAAAAAGCTAGAGTGTTTAGAGTTTAGATATGAGATTTATTATGAGTATGGAGTGGAGTGAGTGTCAATATTAATCACTAATCCAACTTTATCCAAATTAAGAACATGCCATTGATATTTTTCAGTATAAGAGAATAATATTTGAATTGACCGATCTAGAAGTATATTTGTTGTATCCTGTTCATATTATTTTGCTTGTTGTTTTACTTATAATGTCTTTTCAACTCGGCTTTTTTTAGTCTTTTGTTGTCACCTGTACTTTTCCCCCGAATGAAACAAATGCTATTTAATTTTAACAATTAACTACAATACTAATTTATAATATAATAATTTTAGCAATATTAATAAATTTTCAAATGCTGTTTGCTAACTTTTTGAATTATATATTTTTTATAAATATAGAAATTGTTTGTAGAGCTGTTTTGGGGTTTTAGCCAAATTTGTAAACCAAGATTATTTAATTAGCGAATACAACATTTCAACCTATTTATGTACCTCATTCAAATAGAACATTAGTGGGATTTCTATTCATCTATGTTATGCTCTGTATGTTGTACCAATTTTAAAAAGTAAAATTAAAACAAACGTTATGTATTATGTATTAATATGAAATGTGTTTTATGATTTAATTACATAATCTTGAAGATATCGGGGACCGCTCGGGGTAATTTGGCCTAGGGCCGCAAGTACCCTAAATCCGACAGTCAACAGATGGGCTAAGGCATCTTCTAGATAGACTTCTAAATAGTTGCGTTGTGCTGAGAGAATACATGCTTCTCTTGCGATTTTTTATAATAGTTTCTTCTGATACAACATTTTTGGTATGTTGGCTTACTGTAATGAGACGGTAATTAAACAGAAAGAGGAGCAACGAATGCATGTAGAGGAAATGAGAATGCTTAGATGGATAAGTGGAGTGACAAAAAAGGATAAAATTAAAAATGATTATATTAGGGAAAGTCTATGGGTGTCACTAATAGATGCCAAAATGATAGAATATATTTTAAGAGCGTACAGCAGCGCGTCATCAATATAACTTCGGGAGATAGTATCATAACCTTTTTCGAAAGTTCTGCGAAACTTTGGCAACAGTGGCAATATTTGACATTATTCAAGATCAAAATATTGACAATATACTCATAGGCGCGCTAAATGGAAGTAATAGAAAAGAAGTTTAGTATTAGTAAATAAATATTTATAAAAATAAATAAAAATGGGTGAAAATTTTATGTTAACATAGGTATTTGCACGAAATAATAATACAACAATAATAAATGATCATTTCGTTGGGAAGCGAAACACGATTCGTCTTATTTTATGTAGTTCATAGAGCTGCTAAAGCACTCTAACTAGTTTCAAGCCTAGTTCCATGGGTTGCAAAGATCAACTTATCATCGACTCAGTAATTTCTAATCAAGCATATTCCAAAAAGAGGAATCTATTTACTGCTTTTATTGATTACAAGAAGGCCTTTGATTCAATCCCGCATGAATGGCTTATAGATATACTGAGAATATATAAAGTCGATGATAATATAGTGACCTTTTTACAACATATAATGACAGAGTGGAAAACTAGAATTCATCTTCAAATACCTGGTGAAAGTAACATCGAAACTGAAAATATCGTAATCAGCCGGGGCCTGTTTCAAGGAGATTCGTTGAGTCCTCTGTGGTTCTGTCTAGCTATGAACCCACTATCTCAGCTATTGAACTCCACAGATGCAGGTTTTAGCATCAAAAATAACAACAATGTGGTGGCGAAGCTTAATCATTTATTGTACATGGATGATTTGAAATTAATGGCTTCCACTCGAAACCAACTCGACGAGATGCTAAAAACTGTAGAAACTTTTTCTAATGATATTAGTATGCACTTCGGACTAGATAAGTGCCGTATTTTAAATATAGTCAGAGGAAAAGTACAGCCCGGAGGATTCGATATGCAAAATGGCTAGAACATCGAGGCCATGGGTGAAAACGATATGTATAAATATCTTGGAGTAAAGCAAGCGCGGAAAATTGACCATAAACAAATGAAAACAGAGATAACTACTGAGTTTATACGAAGGGTAAAACAGCTGCTTCGCTCACACCTTAACAGTAGAAATTTGTTTAAGGCACTAAACACCTACGCATGTTCCGCGCTTAGCTACTCATTTGGTATTGTTAAGTGGACAAAAACAGATATAGAAGCTCTTCAGCGAAAAGTACGAACACACCTCAAAAAGGCACAAAAACACCATCCGAAAAGTGCAGTGGAAAGAACAACATTACCACGGAATCTAGGAGGAAGAGGACTTATGGATATAGGTGAGCAATTAGATAAACAAATTGCTAATTTAAGAACTTATTTTCAGATGCAGGCTGAGACATCTACTCTACATCGCGCTATCTGCGCAGTAGATGACACAACACCGATCAAACTGAGGGAACCAGAAATACACATAAACCACCTTACTAAGGACGAAAAAGTGCGCGCCTGGATGGGTAAACCAATGCACGGGCGACATCCCAATGAGGTCAGCCAAGATTATGTTGACAATATAGCGTCGAACTACTGGTTGACATCAGGAAAGATGTTCCCTGAGACGGAGGGTTCATTACTGGCCATTCAGGATCAGGTTATACCAACAAGAAATTACCTGAAATATATCATCAAAGACCCTCAGGTTCAAAACGACAGATGCCGATATGTATGTCAAGCCCAAGAAACCATCCAACATCTTACAGGGGGCTGCCAGGCATTTGCTGCAACTGAATACAAGGAACGGCATGACGCAGTGGGAAAAATCCTTCATCAAGAGATAGCTATCAAGCTGGGACTTCTCCAAACAGACCATCTCCCGTATTATCAATACGTCCCTGAGAGTATGCTTGAGGATGGCAACTACAAGCTATACTGGGACCGCACTGTGCTCACAGACCAAACAGGGGCACATAATAGACCAGATCTCGTACTAGTTAATAAATTAACAAGACAAACAACACTAATTGATGTGGCGATACCTAACAACAATAATCTACGTACTAAATTTACTGAAAAGATCGCCAAGTACAGAGATCTAGAAATTCAAATATGGAGACAATGGAGAAAGAGCTCAATCCTTTTGACACCGTAGGTATCTGGGATGAGTCAATTTTCCCCTTAGAGGGAGTGTGAGCCGTATGGCTAAATCTGGGATAAATAATCATTTCGTTGAGAAGCGAAACAAGAGTCGTCTTATTTTATGTAGTTCATAGAGCGGCTAAAGCACTCTAACTAGTTTCAAGCCTTTTTTTAAATAGAACTTTAAATGAACTTTTTCCATTTTTTTGAACTATTGATAATATTTTTAGAATAAAAGATCCTCATAAAACTTTATATAGGTACTCTCATTAGAATTCGAAATATTTTTACGTAACTATACTTACCTATAAGTAAAACTCACAATTAGCAATAATCTATTTTTCCAAATAGTCCAACAACTTATTTCTGTTACACAAAAGTATAATAAATTAATTATCAAATAAACACTACTTCCCTATGGATCAACACTAACGAATTCTTAAAATAATACACTACTGCACTGAACAGATATCGATACTGGATAACAGAACAGATAAGAGAATCGTATTATTACACTTATAAATCTGACGCAGGTTTGTCAAAATGACAGTGACTATTTCTCTATGTTGCCTAATCAGTTATTCAGTTATAATATGTTCAATTTCTTATTAGACATAAAAAACTTTAGTAGTTCCAATATGACACAAAATCTAGGCATGGGATAAAAAAGTTTATTTGAAGAAAGTGTATTTTTTTGTTCTTCTTAATGGCGGTACAGGCTTGTGTTTTTAATATTATATTTAGTTTTAGAGTAATTTCCACATAATAACATATTTCTCAAATTGGGCTCTGTGCCGCCATTCTTTACTATATTACGAATATGTGTGGCAAGATTAAAGCCGCAATCTTGGAACGCGTTTTCTGTTTTGATGACGCACTACTGTAGCCTCTTAAGATGATTTGGTCAGGACAAGTAGGTAAAGGGGATTAATATTGATATGACCCAACATAGAAACTTGGAGAAATCGAATTAGGTAAGCTGATCCCGCATAGGGATAAGGGCAAACAAAGATGACGATGATGACGATGATGATGATGATGATGATACGATTTTTGGTATTATTCTTAGACTCCAGGACACTTTCGAGATGATTTAAATATCATGACAATAAGTGTGAAGCAAGTATAACATGTCTAATATTATTTCGTATTTGACGTTTGAGTAGGTAACTTAGAAGTTCAAACTATTTTTGGGATAGAAACAAGCGATTCATATGATATTGTTCTTCCACTCTTAACTTTTCCCATGCGTCACGATTCATTTTTAGACAAGTTAAACCAAAAAATTAATTGAAACGTACGTCGATGTGAATAGGGCTTTTCATTCACAGTATAGTGCGGCAGATTCGTGCAAATATTATAAGAATTGTGCATTTAACGATAGAAGCATATATTTTGGACCACGTATACTACACATATAAAGGTTCAAACTTAGATGAGAGGCCATCTCAGATTTTACCTTTTACAAAAATGGCGGGGATTCAAAATGGCGACTATACATATGTGATTAATAGCACGATAACTTTTGAACGAGACTTCAGATTTCAACCAAATTTAGTATATAGGTTCTTTTTTTGATGTATAAGACCAAGGTCTTGAACCGGAAGAATCGGTTTACCAGAAGTTGTGTTTTCCTGGTTTTTATGTAAAAATATGTTGTTTTTTTTTTCAATTATTTCACCGTGTATGTATTAATTTTTCAAATAGTTAATCCGGCCATTAAAAAGAGCGTAAAAATATTGTTTAGGAAATATTTTTAACTTTTTAGTTATGTTAATTACCATTTATTAAGTTCAAAACGTATCTTCACATGTACCTATATGCGGCAGATTCGTGCAAATATTATAAGAATTATTGTGCATTTAATGTTAGAAGCGTATACATAATTTGGACCACATATACTACACATATAGAGGTTCAAATTTAGATACGAGGCCATCTCAGTTTTTGTTCCTTTTACAAAAATGGCGGGCATTCAAAATAGCGACTATCCATATGTGACTAATAGCACCATAACTTTTGAACGAGATGTCAGATTTCAACCAAATTTGGTATATAGGTTCTTTTTTTTATGAATAATATCGAGGTCTTGAACCGGAAGAATCGGTTTCTTTTTCAATTCTTTCACCCTGTATATATTAATTTTTCAAACAGGTGATACCGGCGTTGAAAAGAGCGTAAAAATATTTTTAGGAAGTATTTTGAACTCTTTAGTTATATTAATTACCATTTAATACATGCATAACGTATCTTCACATGTAGGTACCTATGTGCGGCAGATTCGTGCAAATAATAATATAAGAATTATTGTGCATTTAATGGTAGAAGCATATAATTTGGACCACACATACTACACATACAAAGATTCAAATTTAGATATAAGGCCATCTCAGATTTAGTCTTTTACAAAAATGGCAGGCATTCAAAATGAATCTGTCGCCCATAGCTACATGTGAACATACGTTATGCATTTATTAAATGGTAATTAACACAACTGAAAAGTTCAAAATATTTCCTAAAAAATATACTTACACTCTTTTCAATGGCGATATTACCTTTTTGAAAAATTTATATATACAGGGTGAAAGACTTGAAAAAAAAACAACATATTATTAAATAAAAAACAGGAAAAACACAAATTCTGGTAAACCCATTCTTTCGGTTCAAGACCTCGATATTATTCATCAAAAAAAGGACCTATATACCAAATTTGGTTGAAATTTGACGTTTCGTTCAAAAGTTATCGTGCTATTAGTCACATATGTATAGTCGCCATTTTGAATGCCCGTCATTTTTCTAAAAGGAACAAAAACTATGATGGCCTCGTATCTAAATTTGAACCTTTATATGTGCAGTATATGTGGTCCAAGCTATATGCTTCTACCATTAAATGCACAATAATTCTTATAATATTTGCACGAATCTGCCGCATATGTACATGTGAAAATACGTTTTGCGTTAAACGCAACGACCCATGCAACGAAGACTATAGTAACTCAAAAAACGTTACATTTGACTTATTATTATGGTATTATTTTTCTTTTTAAGCTTTATTTAATAGAAAAGTATGGTAAGTCAGGTATGAATTTTAAGGCAACCAGTAAAGCATTTGCATGTATATAGTAAGTTTACTGACCCACACTCCTGCAGGCGAAAACCATAGTAAGTTGAGTTACTGTAGTCTTCGTTGCAAGAAACAGCGGAAGTTATTGCAGATTTTAGGTCCAAACTGTTTGACTTACTATAGTTTTCTCTAGTAAGACTCTAATTTTAGTTATTCCGATTAACTATAGAAATGTGTTTTATTAAAATTTTTTAAATAGTACTGCTTTGCTTCAATAAATCTGTTACTAGTAAGTCTAGTCTAGAATAAGTATTTTTTCGTTAACTGTTTCGACGAAAACTATAGTAAGTCTACCAAATTTAGCAAAAACCTATTTTTTGTTGTGTTTGATTTGTGAAATCCGTTATAACCCTTTAATATAGTATAATATAACACAAATTTAAATTTGTAAGACGTATTTCTTCCAAATATAACGTCATTTACTGTTACTAAGTATAGAGTAAGTATGTTTTTTTCCTTAATTGCTTCGACGAAAACTATAGTAAGTCTACAAAATTTAGCAGAAAAAAATGTGTTTTTTGTTACGATTGAACTGTGAAACCCTTTAAAACCCTTTACATACAATATACCAGAAATTTCAGGTTGTAAGGCGTATTTCTTCCAAAGATATCGTCATTTCTTTAGAGCGATCTCTTTGCGAAAAATTTTCAACCGCGATTATCTCAGTTCAACCAAAAGTGAGTTACAATATTCTTCGTTGCATGGGTCGGTTTGTTAAATGGTAATTAACACAACTAAAAAGTTAAAAATATTTCCTAAAAAACATGTTTACGCTCTTTTCAATGGCGGTGTTAAATTTTGAAAAATTAGTACATACAAGGTGAAAGAATTGAAAAAAAAAACAGCATATTTTTACATAAAAACCAGGAAAAACACAACTTCTTGTAAACCGATTCTTCCGGTTCAAGACCTCGATCTTATACATCAAAAAAGGAACCTATATACCAAATTTGGTTGAAATCTGAAGTCTCGTTCAAAAGTTATCGTGCTATTAGTCACAATGTATAGTCGCCATTTTGAATCCCCGCCATTTTTGTAAAAGGCAAAATCTGAGATGGCCTCATATTTAAATTTGAACCTTTGTATGTGCAGTATATGTGGTCCAAATTATATACTTCTATCATTAAATGCACAATTGTTTCACATATCGGCTGCACTAATAATTTGTTTCGATCTTCTGCCATATGTCTATAATCCGTGTATATTAATATTATACTCAGATTATACAACATATGACAGAAGCTCGAAACAAATGACAATCGATGAAAATCCCTAGTCAGAGTGTCAGTGGTAATAATTGGGAAATGGGTATTATCCCGGTGGAGGTATTTTATAAAGTAATTTTATTGAAGTATTTAATCTTTTTACACTACTGAGAAGATTAATCGACTCAATATTAAAGAGCTTGAACATCATACCGAGTATTACTGGTATAGAGATAAATATAGAATGGTATCTAATAAATAAATTTAAAAAACAACCAGAAGTATACTGTAATCTCGAAAATAAACAAATAATAGCCAGGGAGGTAGTGTCAAATTTGACCGGAGCATTTTAGCATGGCTGGTTTCTCTTTATTTAGGTAGGTGTTCCAAAGCTTATTAACAAATGATGTGTCAGCTGGCCCAAAACCGGGGATTTTAGACAAGAAAATGTAAAATATGAAAGTTGATGGACAAACGCTACAACTTAAATATCAAATATTTATATACGTTACTCAGAACATTTGATAGACTTGCTTACTTGGCTCCTACCTTTCGCTCAGGAGATCCGGGTTCAAATCCTGGAGCGGAAAATTCTTTTTGTTTTTTAAATTGACATTTTATTTTGAAAAATAGTTATTTTTATAATACAACGGCATGTCCACTTGGCCAGCTAACATTTTTTGCAACGTACATGATGCAGCTGACGCTTTTTTATTACAATCTAAAATTCATAAATTATTGATTTATACTTTTTAATCTTTGCCACACTAGTCCAAGAATATTTTTTTATTATTAACTAGCTGACCCGGTAAACTTCGTACCGCCTTAAAACTAAATAATGTTTGAAAGTTTAATACCTAAAAATTACCAGATAGCCAAAAAAATACTAAAAAATATTGCGTACCTATACTTTTTTCTACCAAATGCATAGTTTACGATTCTATAACGGACATAAGTACAGACAAACATTCATTTTTATGTATTATAGAGAATAGGGAAATATTTAGATTGCTATTAAAAAATGGGGGTTGGTGAGAGAAAAGTGAAAATTTAAGGTTGTATCTTTCGGTTCTACAACATATAAAATTAAGAAAAAACAGTTTGTCCAAAAAAATAACAAATAATGTTTCCCTTTCCACTTAGATTATTGGTCTTACCAACTCAGGAACCTTCAGAGGTTCATGTAAAACAAATTTGCTTAATAAGATCAATCATAATATTATGGCCAAAAATGCATAGTTTGCGATTCTATAAAAGACAAACAGATTTTTTTATATTGTCTCGTATAAATAATAAAAACGTGGTATTATAAAAATAATTATTTTTCAAAATAAAATGTCAATTTAAAAAAACAAAAAGAATTTTCCGCGCCAGGATTTGAACCTGGATCTCCTGAGTGAAAGGTATGGGCCATTCCACGAACATACGCCTGTTTTGAATTACTTCGACAACGAATATTTTACTGTGCAACATAAGAAGTACGAAAGTAAATGGCGCTAATAATTATTCCAATAAACAATAATGTAATTTGCAGTTTAGTTTCGTTCTTCTTATTTTGCACAGTAAAATATTCGTTATCGAAGTAATCTAAAACAGACGTATGTTTGTGGAATAGGGTATAGGAGCCAAGTAAGCAAGGCTATCAAATGTTCTCAATAACGTATATAAATATTTGATATTTAAGTTGTAGCGTTTGTCCATCAACTTTCATATTTTATTTTTTCTTGTCTAAAATCCCCGGTTTTGGGCCAGCTGACACATCATTTGTTAATAAGCTTTGGAACACCTACCTAAATAAAAAGAAACCAGCCATGCTGAAATGCTCCGGTCAAATTTGACACTACCTCCCGGGCTATAAGTTTCCATTCGACAGAACTATTCGCTCCGTGCCTGACCATGGTGGGGATACACGAAACTATGCCAGTACCCATAGTGGCGAAATATGACAACTTTGGCGAATAATCATTGAATAATAATTTTTTTCAATAGATATTTCGCTTACCTTATTATTACCGTTTTGATTTTTATTATTTATGTTTATATTTTCATACTCACTTTCTTTCCTTCGTTAAAAATTAATTAATGTCAGCACCGAACCCCTAATGTTAGCACTAAACTATAACGAAAAAGTGAATGAAAACATTTAAAATTGATATTTTCTTCAGAGAACTTTCAAATATTCGTTATTTAATTTGACGTTTATTTTACACACCTTCTAAAATAAATTTTCTCAAAAATATTACATACTCGTATTAACGTCAAATATGTCATATATGTGTATCATATGTTTAACGTCAAATTGTGTTCGCCAAGAATGTGTTCGACTACGCTAGGTGTCGCGTCAGTCGTGCACGGAGCGAATAGCCACACTCATAAATATTACTTGTCACTTTTCCTTAAAGAATAAATAGATAAATATGTAAAAAATAAATAAATAAATAAATAAATATGTACTTACCGAAAGTAATCAAATTAAGAGAGAATATTAGTTAGTCGTTCTGATAATTATGTTTGAAAATAAAAATTACAATTTTACTAAACTAAAAGTTATATAATTTGAAAACCCATACATAAGAATAAATTGAAATAATAACCATCAAAACCACTGTCACTTAAAATCATAAACGTCAAAATTAATAGTTAACAAGATATCAGAGACCTACCAATTTGTTTATCCTTGTTTAACTTATTGTGATTTCTATGGACAAGCGGCTTAATTTTGCGATACTAGTTTGTGTTAGTAAAAAAGAGACCTAGTATAAAAAGTATGTCGTGAATAATTTCATGCATGGGAAAAGTTAGAGTGGAAGTACTAAGTATATTTTCCTAATCCTGTACATTTTGTAAAAAACAAAAACTAATAAAATAACTACGCCAACGATTTTGGAATTATTAAGAATATTATTATTTATATTTAGTCATATTGCTGGCTAGAAAAAGCACATAAAAATAAAATATACCGGAAATAAAGCTATCGAAATTAAATTTATTGGTATGTTAACTAAAAAATATCCAATTGGAAACGTATCCTAAACGTTCCGAAAATGCATAAATCATTCTGAAAAAAATAATTTATAATTATATACTAATTACGTAATTAAACTAGCAAATAAACTTTATGAATATTCAACAAATTATGTTATAATATTTAAAAGACTCATAACCAGTTTACAATTTTAAATCTTGTAAAAAAACGTCGTAAAATATTTGCTGCATACAGAGTAGACAAGGCGAAACCGGCGGTTTCGTTGGAAAAAATATTCCCATGAGATTTTTTTGCATAATTATATTCGTGAGATATCCCAGAATAAGGTTCAAGAAGTCGCCCACGTGAAAAGTGGTCCAAATTTTTTCAATTTTTTTTAATCAAATTGCAAAAATCAATATTTTCGGCCCGAACACATTTTTCTTAGGTTTTTTGGACCATTCTGGACAAAAAGGTCTGTTATAATTTTTCTCTAAAGTTGCTGGTTTTCGAGTTATAGGCAATTTAATATTGAAAAAAAAAACGAAAAATGGCGATTTTCAAGGCTTAATAAATTATTTAAAAAGTTATTATTATGAAAGTCAGAAAGTGACTAAATCAAAGTTTAAAGCCCCCCCTACAAGATCCTGAAAAAATTTTTATCATAATTTTATTACTAAGCTGTTATTTTTAAGTAATAATAATGAGCGCCAGCACGTATTAGGCGGCCGTCTATGGTGAGTGCGAGAGAGATGCCATTCCGACAGTCCAATGGGGCATCTTACTCGCACTCACATTTACAGCCGCGTCAATACGCTCTTACGACTTATTGTTAATAATTAAAAATAACAGCTTAGTAATAAATTAATGATAATTTTTAACCGAGTTATTAAGCCTTAAAAATCGCAATTTTTGGTATTTTTCAGTTTTAAATTGCTTATAACTCGAAAACGAGCAAATTTAGAGAAAAATTATAAGAGACCTTTTTTGTCCATAATGATCCAAAAAACTTAAAAAAATATGTCGGGGCCGAAAATATTGATTTTTTCAATTTGATTAAAATTTTTTTTTTTTTAATTTGGACCACTTTTCACGTGGGCGACATCTTGAACCTTATTCTGGGATGTCTCACGAATATGATCATGCAAAAAAAATCTCATGGGAATATTTTTTCGAACGAACCCGCCGTTTTCGCCTTGTCTAGAGTGGAATCTGATACCTAAACACGAGAACTGCTCATTTAAAAAAATGTTCTGTTTTTTTACTTATTAAAATTTGATAAAAAAATAATATAATCTTTCGCAGTATTTGTTCGCCAATTAGTCAAATAAATATTCAATATTATACGGCGAAATTAAAAAAATATTCCCTAAAGTAGTCTTACCCCCATATTATTTTTTTATTCATGCTAAATCTAATAGTGGAGTCACTGAAGGTTTTCACCTCCGATTTAGTTGAACCTTTATCGATTTTCATGAAAATTGGTAAGTAGTTAGAAGATACTTCAAGGAACAAAGGTGACATGATGTTAACTTGCGCTTTTACCCTGGGGGTGGTTGCCACCCCTTCTCGGGGGTGAAATTTTTTTATTAAAAATAATACCAGAAATCGATAGAGGGGCAACTTCTAAGCAAAATTTGTTATATAAAGTTATTAACATAAATCAATACTTTTTGAGTTATTAAATATCAAAGATTTTATTTTTTCTTAAAAAAATGCATGTTTTAAAGCTGTTTTTCACGTATTACTCAAAAACTATAAGCTTTTTTAAAAAAGCTATTATTGCGAAAATTAAAGATAATAAAAAATTTAATACACTCCCTACTTAAAGAACTAAACTAATGTTATTTTAAAGTGAGTTATGGGTAATTGAATGTATATTTTTTTCGACGAGTACTCAAATCTAAGTATTCAAGCTTACATAACGGGAAAACGATGCATTTTATAGAATATACTTGTTAAACACTTGTCAAAGTACTTCGGAATACCTATCAAATGAGCTTCAGTAGAAGTTAATAGCATCAAAATTAAGCAAGTTATGATGAAAATAAGAGAACCCTTTCGATTTTTTTTAGGAAAAAGTTAAAAACTAAACATACGCCATTTCCGCAAAAATTAAAATTTGTAGTAATCCTCACAAGAATTTCTTTATGTTATCATAGTTAATTATTTCAACAAATTTGACCGGTTTAGAATGCATATTTTTGAAAAAAAGGTATAATTTAAAAAAATCAGAATTTTTAGAATTATCGTACTTTTCATTTTCTTTTGATAATAACTCCAAAAATACTCAATATACGTAAAAAATGATTATTAACTAAATTTTAGTTTTTTCTGTAACAAATACTCTATCCATTGTACTATTTTCGTAGAGTAAAAAATAACCGAGATAGAAACGTTTAAAATTTCAATTTTGCTGCGAGAACCATGTAACCGGGGCCATTTAACCTTTTATTTTTTAAAAAGTAAGAGATATAAATGACTGACTATTTTGACGTTTTTTAATAGGTCTTGGAATAAAATTTTAACCAGGTATTAGATAAACTTGGCTACTTTAAAATTTAACGGAGTTATTTACAAAAAAACCTTAACATTTTTTAGAAAATTTTTTAAAAGATACGTTTTGAAACATTTTTGGTGCATAAACTTTAATGCTATCAACTTGTTCGAGCACTTATTTGATAGATATTTCAATGAGCTTTGACAAATGTTTAATAAGTTTATGTTATAAAATGCATCATTTTCCCGGTATTTAAGCTTGAATACTTAGATTTGGGTACTCGACGAAAGAAATATACATTCAAATACCTATAACTCACTTTCAGTTAACACTGAAAGGTTTTTCTAGTAAGGAATTTATTTGATTTTTTATTAGCCTCAATTTTGACAATAATAACTTTTTTGTGAAAACTTATAGTTTTTGAGTTATTTATGAATAATCGGTTAAAAACATACATTTTTCTCACGAAAAAATAAAATTTTTGATCTTTAATAACTCAAAAAGTTTTGATTTATTTTAATAACTTTATATAACAAATTTTGCTTATAATTTGTCGCTCTATCGAATTGTGGGGTTATTTTTTATAAAATAATTTTCACCCCCGAGGAGGGGTGGCATCCACCCCCAGGGTAAAAGCGCAAGTTGCACCATGTCACCTTGTTCCTTGAGATATCATCTAACCACTCACCAATTTTCGTGCAAATCGATGGAGGTTCAACGAAATCGGAGGTAATAGCTCATATTCACCTTCAGTGACTGCACTATAAAGACAAACGGGATGGATGCAAATAAACGAAGTAATGAAAGCTCAATAGACAGTAATAATAGACAAACGAAAGAGACGAGACGCAATTATTGGTATGCTAGATTAGATATTATAGTAGAGCAATTAGAAAAACAAAATACAGCCAGAATAATAAACTTACGTACTTACTCCATGGCGTTACAACCCTTCGTGGGTTTTAGCCGACTCAAAAACATGCTCCACTCTTCTCTGTCTTGAGCAACCTCTATCCAATTCTTCACGCCCATAGCTTTTAGGTCCCCTGCTATATTATCTCCCACCGAATTCGAGGGCGTCCGCGTGGTCTTCTTCCAGTTGGGACTTCCTCCCATACTAGCCTTACAACCTTACTGTTCTTTAGTCAGGAATGTCTTCTGAGGTGCCCTGCCCATTGGAGTTTTCTGGACTTTATTTCTTTTATGATGTTGGCTTCTGGGTAAAGTTCTTTAAGTTCATTGTTAGTTCTTATCCTATATTGTGCTTTTGCTTCATCAAGCACAGGCCCAAAAGCCTTCCTTAGGATTTTTCTTTCTTAAACACATATTTTCTCTTCGTTTGCCATTGTTATCGTCCACGTTTCGCTTCCATACATGACAACGTGTAGTATGGTTGTTTTATTTACTTGTATCTTTGTACGTATTGTTCGTTGTTTCGATTTTATAAGGTTTTAAAGGGAATAAAGACATCTGTTTACCGGCTTGTATCCTATTGTTTATTCCTTGTGCCAGAATATTATAGATATACATATATAAAAATCGAATATATTAATAATAACACTACACACTAAATTATTTAGGAAATGTGAAGTGGTTAGTGGCTGGAGTCAGTTTATGTTGTTCTGAAGCTATTTCCTTGTGGCATTCTTTTAATCAACTATTTTCAATGGGAAATAAGCCAAAATTTTACCAAAAAAATTATTTTATTAACGTTTCGACGCCCAAGTCGGGTGTCGTTGTCAAAATACAAAATAATACTAAATTAAACAAAAATGCTGTTGCTAAGTAAAAAATTCTACTAATAAAATTAATTTAATCTGACTCATTATATCGGCAATTCAGACATGTCGTATTATATATTTTAAAGTAGAAGACTTTAAAATGATATTGCCAATATTGATGAGTTGCGTTCCTGGGACGACTTTACTAAAAGATAGTTCATTTGATTACATGAAATCAACCCAACTCAAGAATATCCGCCACAAAAAATCATAGCATGTGATCTGTCTTTAAAAAGACAACCAAATGCAACGGTGGCAGTAAAATTTTCGCGATAGAGACTCCATAGTAAATCACGAGGGAAAACCAGAAAAAAACCTCGTGATACTATCCCGACATCGTAAGTATTTGGGCTTGCATTTAGTTTACTCTCAAATCTAATACCAGATTCCGACTTTAATATATAATACAGTCGAACCCGATTATTAGAGTACCGCTTATAGGAATATCCCGGTTTAAGGAATAAAATTTTGAGGCCACGAAACATTTCTATTTACTCCTTAATAAATTTAACTGCTTATAGGAATACGTTTTTGTAAAATGGTACCGCTTATTAGCATATATTTTTCAAGTAACCAAAAACTTTTTATGTACAATTTTCCACGAATTTAAATGATTTCTGGTTTATAGGACCTGTCGATAATAAACACTTTATTACTTACTTTATTACGGGCACCAATTCTAACAATTCTAACCTCGGCCAAACATTTACCTACCGATCATAAAGTAGGTACTTTTTCATTTGTGTAAATATGTGTAAATATTCTTATTGTTGTGTAAATATTCTTATTGTGTAAATATTCTTATTGTTCACCCACCATCCACATCGTTGTTTAGATTTTTAGAAACAGTTAATTTAGAAGTCATAACCGCTTGTATATTTATAATAACCGCTTTATAATACGTATTATATATGAAGTTTTCTTGAGGGTAAAACCAATGTTAATTTTTTAATTATATTTTAAAGCAACAAGTGACTAATATTTTAGGTAACAAAAAAAATTAGTCTCAGATTATCAATTATTTTTCCAGAAAAAAGTCTGTTGTATGTATGTTAATAAGAAAATATGTATACATATATCTATTTACATATTATTGCATACATTTCATACTTATTTGTTTATGTATGCACAGATAACATAATGTAGTTTGGTGTTTTAATAAAATACGCAATAGTTATACTAGGTACTGTATTATTGACATAAAAAGAAATAAAACCATATATACATATGTACATCACGTATGTATGTGCATGTACATACATACTATCTACATAATACATACATAGTATGCACATGTACAAAGTGGGTTGTACTATTATGACGTATACCTATTTAGTACATTTATTTCTGCTAGCCACCACTGATCGGTTATTAGAATATCCCGGTTATAGGAATATTTTTGCTTGGCACGAAGGCTATTCCAATAAGCGGGTTCGACTGTATATGCTATTTTAAATTATAAATAATATAAATAATACATAGATATTATATTTTTTATATTAAAATATAAAATATGTTCTAACTCGATATGTTACTGAATTCTCTATTTTTAATATAAGACTGATGTTCACTTATTCTAATGTTTAATGGTTATGTTTCACCTAAATAAAATTGTTCGCATTCACAAAATATTTTATAAATACAATTCTTTGTTCTTTCTTGTTCATTCTTAGGTTTAGTTTTAGATAGAATAGATCTCAATGTGTTTGTTGTTTTGAATGTTGTTGAAATGTTGAATTTATTTCCTATTTTTTAAGTTTCTCGGATAGTCCTTTTATATACTTATGGTATTGATATTTTCCTCGTATCATTTCTTGTGGATGTTATAGTATCCCGTTCTACGTTGTTCTGTTCTATTCGATCCAATCTTGACACTTCCTTATTTATAAACGATAAAGGATAATCATTTTTTAATAAAACAGATGTTAACAATTGTTTTTCTTCTAACAATGAATTTTCGTTAGAACAAGTAACTTTGGCTCTATCCCTATAAGGATTTAATGATTCCCTTAATGACTCCAATGGGCAGGGCACGTCAGAAAACATTCTGACCAAAGAACAGTAAGCCTGATATGGGAGGAAGTGCCAACTGGAAGAAGACCACGCGGACGCCCTCGACTCCGGTGGCAAGATAATATAGCAGGAGACAGGAGACCTGAAAGCTATGGGCGTGGAGAATTAGATAGAGGTTGCTCAAAACCCACGAAGGGTTGTAACGCCACGAAATAGGTACGTAAGTATATTATTCTGGATGTAGTATGTTTTTTTAATTACTCTACTATCATAGAATATCTAATCTAGCATACAAATAATTGCGTCTCGTCTCATTCATTTGTGTATTATTACAGCCGATTGAGCTTTCATTACTTCGTTTATTTGCATATCTGTCTTGTACATTTCCGTTTGTCTTCAGATTCAGCACAGCACGAATAAAAAAATAGTATGGGGATAAAACTAAATTTAAGTATTTTCTATGGGAAATAAGCCACAATTTTACTAAAAAATGAATTTATTAACGTTTCGAAGCCCAAATCGGGTTTCGTTGTCAAAATACAAAATACTATTAAAATAAACAAAAACGTTGATGCTAAGTAAAAAAATTCTTCTAATAATTTATTTAATCTGACTCATTTATATTGGCAATTCAGACGTATATTATACAAATATAAAGTCTTCTACTTTAAAATGATATCGCCAATATTTATGAGTTGCGTTCCTGGGACGACTTTACTAAAAGATAGTTCATTCGATTACATGAAATCAATCCCAACTCAAGAATATCCTTAGAATAATTTTTTTAGTAAAATTGTGGCTTATTTCCCATAGAAAATACTTAATTATAAAAATGCCACAAGGAAATAGCTTCAGAACAACATTAAAAAACTAAATTTAGTAAACTTTTTTTTTAATTCCACCGTATAATAATACAGTTAAACCTCCGTTAACCGAAATAATTGGGGAGTAGGCCGTTTTGGATAACAAGAATTTTAGTTAAAAATGACATTGTTTTTTTGTACTCTTCTTTTATCAAATTACATAATATTGGAGAGATATAGCTACAAAACATCATTGTCAAAGGGAAACACAAAAGAAAATAGAAGATTTCTTTAAAAATACACTCTAAACATGTTCATTTTCCTTAATTTTATTACTTGTTGTTTAATTTACTTTTTATTGACAAAATTATTGAAACTGTCAGCCATTTCGGTTAAACGATGTTTTGGTAAAATGGTTTCAGTTAACGGAGGTTTTACTGTAAATATTTCTTTGACGAATTGGCGAAAATACTGCGAAGTATTATATTATTATTTTTTTATCAAATTTTAATAAGTAAACTAATTTAGTTACAATTCTGACCTTTCTAACTATTTCTTCCTTTATACAACCACAGCTCCTGACATTGAAACATCAAGGAGCGTTGATCTTAACAATTGGGTTACAAATGCACAGCCAGAGTTAACTCAAATATCAGATATTAACCTCTTTTGATCCAAACGTTGTCAGCCTTACATTCACCAACACATAAATAAATAGAAATCTTTTAATAAATATAGATAAAACTTTAAAACCGTTACATGTTAAAATTAAATACATGACATCCACTTTTAATCTTTTTCACAAACAAAATATCAAACATAGCCAACATTAGTTGGCTGTCTCTCGCCACTTACCTCACTACCCTCAAGAACTTTTCCATATACTTGAATACTTGTTAACCTTTACAACGTTTTCCGTCTGTTCCACCATACTCCCATTAGCATAATTTAAGCAATAAATCATATTATTAAATACTCTAGAAGGAGCCCCTTGTAGCGGAATGTAAGTACAACACTTTAACATTGCATAATAACAGACTACATACATTTGCATGTGTTTGTGGATATGAAGGGTTTGTTACTGCCAGTATGTGTACATACATATGTATTTGTCTGTTGTCTTAATAATCTTTTATATAATATATTGTTAAATATTGTCTTGATCTTATGGATCTTTTTAGCTTTTTTTGTAACCAGACATTGGTCTAACTCTGGTTTTTATTTGTAGTATTTAATTA
Source organism: Diabrotica virgifera virgifera (assembly GCF_917563875.1). NCBI lineage: Eukaryota > Metazoa > Arthropoda > Insecta > Coleoptera > Chrysomelidae > Diabrotica > Diabrotica virgifera. The sequence goes on from NC_065444.1 coordinate 216,130,417, forward strand.
CTTGTAACCATTGACCTGAAGATGCTCTGCATATTATAGAGAGCTAAACCGGTCGTTGGGAGTTACCAATAAATGATTGCGAGTACGTTTGTCTTTTACTTCCTTTAATATATTATGATACCTTTAATTTACATAAAAAAATCAAAGAAATGTCGAGTTTTAAAAATAGCACAAGGGCAAATATCCTTAAAAATTATAAAGGGGATATAATTACTAATGCGAAATAGAGATCCAACAAACATGTAATGATGAAAGAGAACAATATCATTATAATGAATCCACAATTCTATAGAATCCACGAGGTTCGGGACCATGAATACCACGAGAGGAAGTCATCTACGCCATCAAAAACGCAAAAGACGGCAAAGCTACTGGACCAGATAATGTGCCCATGGAATTATTAAAAATATTTGATGAAGATGTTACTGATGTAATAGTTGAACTCGTCAATCTAATATACGAGTATTAGTCTGCCTCAATCCCCAGACAATTATCGCAATAGACCTTTATAGCAATTCCCAAAATGTCAAGTTTGAACAAATAAGAACTAAATACAAGGTAGTAAAAAATATATTGACTAGTTAGAAGAAACTCCACTATGTGGATCCATAATAGTTATTACTTTACATACAAATATTGAGACCAGTAATGGACTTATGGATGCCCTCTATGGAGGTGGGCAAATCCTTAATATGCGACAACTAATTGAGAAAGCACCATAATTCTAAATTCCGATGATCATCTGCTTTCTGGATTATCAGAAAGTATTTGACTGTGTAAACTGGACAGTTTTGTGGAAAGTCCTACATGAGATGGGGGTTCCTGATCCTCTGTCAGTTCTGGTAAAAAGCCTATATGAGAACACTGAAACCAGAATAAGAATTGAAAACCATAAGTCCGATCCTTTTAAAATAGGTAGAGGAGTTTGACAAGGATGTATTCTATTTCCAAGTCTTTTTAATTTCTATGGGGAATATATAATGAGAAAAGCACTCGGCAAATGGAATGGCGGTATTTCTATCGCAGGAAAGAAGATCTCATATCTCAGATATGCAGATGATACAACATTAATAACTGCATCCGAAGAGGATGCAGCATGCAGGTCCAGCCTGCTGCAGCTAGTGGAAGCCGAAAGCAATAGATGTGGTCTCAAGATCAATAAACAAAAAACAAAAATTATTATATTAGATTATTCAAATTCACTTCAGACAACAGGAGCCTTGGACCAGTTTGAAGTGGTTAACGAGTTCAATTATCTAGGATCCTATATCAGTAATACAGGATCTTGTGAAACAGAAATACGTAGGAGAATAGGCATGGCCAAAAACGCTATGAGTCGATATTCGAAAATCTGAAAAGATCACTCCTTGTCGAAGAACACCAAAATAAGATTAGTAGGTGCCTTAATTTTTCCCATATTTAATTACGGATCCGAAACATGGACAATGAAATCGGACGACAGAAAAAGGATTACGCCTTTGAAATGTGGTGCTGGAGAAGAATGCTTCGGATCTCATGGACGGAACACAGAACAAATCACTCAATCCTCCATGAGCTTAATATTCAGACTCGACTTTCCTTTATTTGCCTCCCCACCGTCTTAAAATTTTTCGGGCATATTGCAAGAAGAAGTGATGATAATCTTGAGAGACTTAAAATTTCGGGAAACGTTGAAGGGCGCAGAAGTAGAGGTCGCTCACCTACTCGACGAACGCATCAAGTACAGAAAGCCAGTGGAAAAACATTCTCTAAATCCATGAGGGAAGCTCAGGACAGAAGCCGATGGAAAGAGATAGTTGCTCGTATTATAGGTAATCACGACACTCAGCAATGAGGAAACGACTGAGGAGGAGGAGGATGGAGGTGTGCTAGAACAAGCAATAAAACAATAATACAAAGATTTTAAAACAAAATACTGAGAAACATCGTAGATGCTCCTTGGTACGTGGCAAACAGTGACCTCCATAAGGACCTAGCTATAGAAACTGAAGATATAATCATCACGACGATGGCTGTAGGTCAAGAGAAACGTTTTCATAGGCACGAGAATATTGCGGCAATCCAGCTCCTCGATACTACTGGGCAAACTAGGAGATTGAAAAAGCCTTTTCAACTAGTTTGAGTGATAGTGAAACGCAGAGCATAGTGGTTTTGTTCGCGTTTGCATGTTAAAATAGTGCAATATCTTGTTAATTTAGATAAGAGACGCTCTAGAGAAAGCTTTTAATTTTAAGACACAGTAGTATATAGGTTAAATTGAAATTGCTCATTGGTCAATAATTATGACAAGATTATAGTTTGTGATGGAGTTTCAATATCTAGGCATCACACTATCAAGCTACGGATTATAGCTCGAAACAGAAGTGGAAGATCAGATGAATAGAGCAAACAGAGCCACAGTTTGCCTGAATAAGGAGAAACAAAAATATCGAAGAAAAATTAAAGGCAAAATTTAAAAAACAGTCATCAGACCAATAATCACATACGTGGCAGAAACATGACCTGATGAAACATGACAGAGAAGAAAACAGATTGCTAGAGACAGCAGATATGAAAACCTGTCTAAAATCGATGGTAAGACACTATGGGACAGAGTTAGAAGTACATATATACGACGGAGATGCAAGGTGGAGAACATTAATAGCTGATTAAGAAACAGAAGAGTAGAATGGAATGACCAAATAAGCCGAATGACAACAAATAGAGTAGTAAGGACGGCGAGAGACGGTTCCCCAATAGGAAGACGATCAGTGGGAAGACCACGAAAACGATGGAATGACAACTTACTGAAGGCACGTTGAAAAATAGACAGGTCATGTCTATACGAAAAGAAAAAGATCATCCTACTGATGATTTTGAGAAAAAATTCTTAGTAAATATTTTAAATTGTATTAATGATTCTACACAAAAAAGGTTCAGAACACTATTCAAAATGTTTTATATCATATTTGGTTAATAAAGAGAATATTTCATTTAACTGTTTTAATCAGTAACAATATAAATCATGGCAATATTCATAATTAAATTTTGAAAGCAGTCCTACATCTCAAACTAGACATGATTGATTTATTGCTAGCACAATAATAATTTAGCTGAAAAATTTTCATAAGATTGTTTGTAAAAACAAGTCTATTTATACGACATCAATTTGGTCTACTTCAATTGCCTACGCATGAAGGCAATTAGAAATTTACATATTGTAACCCATAAAAAGTACGTTCAGGATATAATATCTTTGTCTAGCGTTAAAACTTGAGTGTGTTTTAATGAGTCTATGCACATACCAAAAATTTTAAACATAAATACGTCATTATCATCCTCATAGTAGTAGACCTCCTGTCTCTTATTGTTATGAAAGATATAACATTTTATTCTTCCGTAAGTAGAGAAATTAATGCACGTATTTCCAGCGGGAATCGTACATACTATGCTAATAGAAGATTGATGATATCGAAATTATTAGTCAAAAGAACCAAAATGACTATCTACAGAACATTGATTACACTCGTATTATGGTTGTGAAACCTGGGTAATAACGAAAAAGGATGAAGCCCAACTCAGGACATTCGAGAAAAAATAGTGAAAAAAGTGTATGGCCTGGTGCAAGTGAAAGACGGCACATAAAGGATCAAGAGAAACCACAAGGTTAATGAATTGAATGAAGGTTACGATATTGTACGATTTGTGAAAATAGTATGGTATAACTAGACCCAAACCCAGACATCCAAATTGAAAGGTATATGGTCCATATAATGTTCAGAAAAAAGTCACATCATTTTGAGCGTCCGGTATGGGGGGGGCGGAGATGGGGGAGAAGTCGGTAAATTAGTAGGTTTTTTTTACGTTTTTCGTCAATATTTCTAAATATTGACGAAACAATATTCTATTGAGCGTAAACAATATTCTATACCAAAGTGTTCTATATAAAATTTAAAATAAAAAAGTCCCATTATTAATTGTGGCTTGATACCATATCAACTCAATATTTATTTTCTTTGTTGTCTTTATATTTTGTCTCTGCACATAGTCCAGTCATAACAGTCTCACTTTTTACAAATTATAATATCTGATTCTTCAAGTACCGTCCGCGTCCTCCTCCTGCACCATTATACCTTTTTTTATTATAGGTATTTGTCTTTCTTTTGAAATAATTGGACCGATAATGATTTGTTACATTCTGATCATACAAAGTATTTTTTTATGATCTTCTGACCCTTAATAAACGTTTATTGATCACGGTGATTTATCACAATCGACTGGAGGCATCTTAGGTAAATGCATCTTTAGTTTTCAAGAAAGAATTAGTTACATGCAAAAATTATGGACGTGTCAAATGTGACAACAATAACGTTTATAAAAAATTACAATAATATAATAATATATATTTAATAAAGTGGTGCAGTCAATTTCATTAACTATTTTCACTAGCATAATTATTACTTTTTTGCATATTATAAAAAATATTATGCAACAAACCCTATGGTAGGGGAGCAAATTATGTTAAATTTGCCGTCACTCGAGGGTTATGGGGACCTATTGGGTTGTGATTATTAGGTCCTAAAACCAAAAAGTAAGATTTTCCATTTTAGTGGGGACTTTCCATGTTTTAATTAAATTTTCCATTTCCAACAATCGTTTTTTCCGATTATAGCGCCACCTATCCATAGTTCGAAAAAATGAAGTCGAAGTGAAACCGACAGATGCCCTGGGAGACTTAGCTCTATACTATGATAAAAACCATCTGAAACCCAATCCCACAAAAACCCAGGTATGTGCTTTCCACCTGAGAAACAAGCATGCCCGAAGGTCGCTGGAGGTGGAATGGCGTGGTCAGATGCTGGAACACAACAAGACGCCAAAATACCTTGGCGTCCGTCTGGATAGAACTCTGTCTTACCGATACCACTGTCAAGATGTCAAGAAGAAAGTAAGTACCGGAAATAATATCATCCGCAAGCTAACTAATACAAAGTGGGGAGCACAACCACACACTCTCCGCACTTCTGCCTTGGCATTATGTTTTTCGGCCGCGGAGTTTGGAGCACCAATATGGGCAAACTCTGCTCACGCAAAGAACGTCGACGTGGCTCTAAATGAAACGGTCCGTATAATATCGGGTTGCCTGAAACCGACACCTATCGAAGAGGTATACCCCATTGCTGGAATTGCTCCACCACCTATCAGGAGGAAGGTCACGTCAGAGGTAGAACGGAAAAAGCAGGAGACGGACCGAAGACACCCCTTATATGACCACCAAACTCAGCCAAGCAGACTAAGATCTCGGAAAAGCTTCCTGAAAACATCAAGATCCATCCCCGAAGCGCCAGAGACGCGCCGAATACACCTATGGCAAGCGTCAGCTACCGCGACACATTTTCCTCCCTCGGAGGAAATGGCTGCTGGACACAATTTACCGTATCCGACTTGGAAAGTGCTAAACAGTCTAAGAACCGGCGTTTCACGTTGTGCTAGTAACCTGAAAAAATGGGGATACCAGGAGGACGATACCTGCGACTGTGTCGCGGTTCAGACCAGCCGGCATCTACTATTATGCACCCAGATGAGAGAGACCTGCACAGAACAAGACTTAATTATAGCAAATGACAGGGCCATCTATGTGGCCAACCGTTGGAAATACAGAATTTAAAGTTGTTGGTGTTCCGGACACGGAAAGTAAGTAAGTATCCCCACAAATAATCTCCACAAATAATCCCCGGACAAATAATCCCCAGACAAAAAATCCCCACAAAAAATCCCGCACAAATAATCACCACAAATTGTTTTGGACAAAATATCCCCACAAAAAATCCCGGACAAAAAATCCCCAAGAAATACTTGCTGTCGAATAGTTCTCTAAAAGTTTTTCCGTGAATGCAATCGACGCAAATGTTTTTCAGCCTCACTGCATGAGAGTTAGAGCAATCGCCATGAAACCTCTTTTCTGCACGAAAATAATGATTTTTGGCTGAAGTTTTTTGGCTGAAGTTTTTTGGCTGTGTGAATCATATTGTAATTATTCGCTTAAATCTTTGGCTCACTCTGCTTTGAATAACTCTGTTTAAAAATTGCCTATTCGTGATGATAATTGCTTATCCTGAAAACGATATTCTTGATTGTAATGTAAAAAGACCTGTTCCTTTTGGTAATTTAACGTCAAAAATATGTAGTCATCATCATCTTCAATGGCGTTATAACTCTTCGAGAGTCTTTGCCGCGTTTACTATTGCCTTTCATGTTTGTCGGTCCTGTGCCACTATTTCCTATTGCCTTACTCCCATGTTCTCCAGATCTTCTCTGACTTCATCTTTCCACATTTTTCTAGGCCATCTTACAGAACTTCTCCTATCTGGCCTCTCCCCGAGCAGCTAATTTCAAAAGTTTCTTTATGGATTTAGGGATGCACACAGATGCTTATATTAATTACGTTTTTTAAAAACCGGATATCGAATAGTTATGCCCAGTTTGTTCCCAAAAGCACCAAAAAAGTCAAAATAATCGAAAAGCTTTGTATAACTTTCCTCACGATGCGTGGTTCTAGCATTAGAATTGAAATTAGTGGAAATTTCAATTGTTTTGATACATACAAAATCTTATACTAATATATCAGCTCTCATGCACTGAGGCTGAAGAACATTTGCGTCGATTGCATTTACGGAAACATTTTTACCCCAGGCAGTGGGTGAAAAATAGGTCGATTTCAGGATATAATTCAGGAATTTTTGAAACCTATCAGGTGTTGTAAAGGAAGATGCCAGGAATAACTTCTATTAAAATGTAACCAAAAATATTGTGCGCTTTTTTTATTGCGATTTTCATTTGTTAAATTTGCAATTTTTAATGATTTTTAATTTTGCAGCTTAGGATATTGATTTTAGAGAAAAACTTTTTCATAGAAAGTTGTAGTAAATTAAAAAACCTACAATTTGAGGTATGGTAAGTTTAATTTCGTTAATTGGTTATTGCAAAACAGCCTGCGAAAAATCCAAAATGGCCGTTTTTACAATTGCATTATTTATTGTACAAATAATTTTTTTTATTTTTTAAAGCTTTAAAATGAAGATCTTTCAATTCCAAACATAAAAAAAATTGTAAAGCCAGATTAACGAATTTGTTGCTTAGATATTATAAATTGTTTATCCCAAGAGGTCAAATGTCGAAGGCTATAACTTTTTGAAAAAAAATCGTAGAGAGTTAGTGAAACATCCAGTCTCCTTCTAAAGAGTTATGTTTTCATTTTCTGATGTAAATAAATACGTAAAACATTTTTAAACCTCTAATTATTGGGTTTGAAAATAAGGGGGCCAATTTCGTTATAAACATTTAGAGCTGAAGCGGCCCTGTACATCCTATGAGTTTCTAACTTACAGATTATTGTTGCTAAAGATGAAACGAAGATTTTTTAAAAAATAAAAAATTTCTACGACTAACTGAAGCCGAGATAATATTTGGATTTGAAAATAAGGGGGCAAATTTCGTTATAAACATTTAGAGCTGAAGCGGCCCTGTACCATCCAATGAGTTTCCAACTTACAGATTATTGTTGCTGAAGACGAAACAAAGATTTATAAAAAAAATAAAAATTTTCTACAATCGACTGAAGCCGAGATAATTGTTTTTTTTTCTTAAATCGTAGTGCCTTTATTTATAACAATTAAGAAATTATTTTAAAGTCATTGACTAAAGAAAGACTTATATTATCTTAAAATAACAATTATTATAAAATATAATTACATTTAATTATTAAAAATTATTTTTAAATTCGGTGCTTTTGCAAGCGGCCGAATTTTGCAAATCCGCGCGCTCGGAAAATTTTTACGTAACTTGTATTAAATTTTGACAGAAAACAATTTAATAATATTACCATTATAATTATACAGTCTATTTACCACTGTATTTGTTTTTCTTGATAAACTTTTATGTTAAATTTCATTTCTGAAGAAATAATATTACAAAAATGATACATATATGTATATGAAATATATAACTATATTTTTAATTTTCTCATTGTTATATAAATATAATAATAATGTTACTTCTTACTATAATATACAATATAAAACTTTTTCTTCTTGTAATGACTATTCGTTTTGGATTTCACATATAAAAGTTTATCAAGAAAAACAAATACAGTGGTAAATAGACTGTTTATTATAATGGTAATATTATTAAATTGTTTTCTGTCAAAATTCAATACAAGTTACGTAAAAATTTTCCGAGCGCGCGGATTTGCAAAATTCGGCCGCTTGCAAAAGCACCGAATTTAAAAATAATTTTTAATAATTAAATGTAATTATATTTTATAATAATTGTTATTTTAAGATAATATAAGTCTTTCTTTAGTCAATGACTTTAAAATAACTTCTTAATTGTTATAAATAAAGGCACTACGATTTAAGAAAAAAAAAACAATTATCTCGGCTTCAGTTGATTGTAGAAAATTTTTATTTTTTTTATAAATCTTTGTTTCGTCTTCAGCAACAATAATCTGTAAGTTGGAAACTCATTGGATGGTACAGGGCCGCTTCAGCTCTAAATGTTTATAACGAAATTTGCCCCCTTATTTTCAAATCCAAATATTAGAAAAATTGGAATAAATCCTTTGTAAAAGGTATAAAATTTATTAAAATCCCTAAAGGGCTACATCAGAACAAAACGTTTTCGATTTTATTACAAAATCATCATCAGTGTAAGACCTAAAATTAAGTATAACCTATTTTATTAATGTAAAATTGATATTTAAATTCTGACTAAGGTTTAAAACAAGTGGTTATACTCACAGTCTGGATGCTAGCTGAGCCACCAAAGAAATATAGGGGTAATAACCCTTCAAATATAAAATGTATGCTTTACAGATGCATATTTACTTAAAATGCCTTGTGATGGGCAAAAGGCAACAGGAATAATGCCCTAAGGTAAGGTATTTAAATTCCCAACATGTGGGATGCAAAAAATTTGAGTTTACATTTCGATGACTTTATGGCAACTGAACGAAAGTTGAGTGATGTTTCTGAAAGGTGTCAAAGATCAAACCGAACAAAGTGACATAATGGTTACCATGTATTACCTCAGCCAACTGATTGTGATATATTTTTTAAAAAATTTTTTCCAACAGTAATAACTAACATCAACAAAGATGTGGCTATAATAAAGTTTACCCCAATTTTGTAGGTTGTATTAAATGAATTTTATAATGTGGATGGAGCAGTAGCCAGATTGTATGCAACCAACTATACATAATAATAATGAAAATAAATAAATTACCCTAATAGCACACGACGTCCTTTGGACGTCCAAAATAGGTCCATTTTTGGTCCTAACGTCCATGGACTATAAACGGACGTCCTTTGGACGTCCCATGTTGGACGTCCTTCGGAAGGAATAAATATGGACGTCCTTTGGACGTCCTTCGGACGGAATAAATATGGACCTCCTTTGGACGTCCGACGTTGAACGTCCTTTGGACGTCCATACTGGACGAAATACGGACGTTTTATGAACGCTTATATTGGACACATTATACCAATTACGGGATCAAATAGCAAAATAATTCAATAAAATATTAACTTGCGTTAACTTTACGTTAATGAAATACAGTCAAACCTGTCACTAACGGCCACTAAAATGAAAGAACTATTGGCCGATATAGAAAAGTGGTCGTTATTGCCAGTTTTTGTAGCCTAGATATACAGTACAACCTGTGTTACTGGCCACCTGTACTAACGGCCAGTTTAAAAATTCCCCAAACCAATTATATCTAGACTACAAAACCTGGCAATACCGGTCACCTTTCTATATCGGCCAATAGCTTTTTCATTTTTAGCGGCCGTTACTGACAGGTTTTACTGTAATTAGTGTGGGGAATTTTTAAACTGGCCGTTAGTACAGGTGGCCGGTGTTGGCAGGGGGCCGGTAACACAAGTTTTACTGTAGTTTAAATCGAAAAGATTAAATCTTAATTCAAAATTGTATATTAAATTATTACAATTATAAACTATGTAGTTTAATATCCAAAACATGTTTTTGATTTCATGTAATGTAATGAAAATCTTATTTGTAAATTATTGGTTACAATGTTTAACAACAGGAAATATTCAAGAATAAATAAAATAAAAGTTTCCCCTAACAACAACACATTCCAGGAATTCTACTATCAAAGTTCTATTCCGTGAACATCTGATTAAATTATGGCTGGAAAGTTACCAAAAGATGTTCTATGAAAAGAGTACAATGTCCTCCTGGAGGGGTAAAATTTTCCATACTCTAAAGAGAGGCCATTTACTATTCAATTTGCGTTCATTTTCAAATTTGCCGCGCGAGTATCTATGTAGCGTCGCATGGTCATTGGTCATCAAGTCATCAAATCAATTATTTCATTTTTATCATAAGATAACCTAAAAATTTAGTAAAAATTTTGATTGGAAAAAAATGCATCGATAAGGGGGTGAAAAATGGAAATTAGTGGCTTTTTTTGCTGTACTCAACTGTACTGTTTAGTATGCTAGTTTTGGCTCTGGCTGGATCTCTTAAACAATTATGTAAGTATTATAAAATCCGTTTTCAATTTTCTTTATGAAACGAATCATTTATGCATGTATTACCTGTAAATATTTTGATTTTTAATTGTAAAGAATAGAAAAATTACCGTTCATTTTAATTTTTTTTTAGAATCAGCTGAAAGTGGTCTACAAAAAACCAGATATAACCAAAATAAAGATATAAAAAGTGTATTGGCCAATTAGAAGAAACTCGACATTGTCAATGCATAATAAGTTATTACTTTATAAACAAATATTAAGACCTAGGAATGGAACCTGGATATAATCATCAAGAAGATAGCAGGAATCCCGACAAACAACTTAAATAAGTACAGGAATATTGAGGAAATCCAGCTCCTCGATACTACTGGGCAAACTAGAAGATTGAAGAGGACAAAGCCTTTTGAACTAGTTTGAGTGATAGGTGATAGTGAAAAGCAGAGCATAGTGCGTGATGTGGCTGTGTATGTTAGAATAGTGCACGATCTTGTTAGATTAGAGACGCTATGGGGTAAGCTCTTCATTTTAAGAAACAGTAGTAATTTAGGTTAAATTAAAATTGCTCATTGGTCAGTTATGACCAGATTGTTTTTTTTTATGTTTGGCAAAAAGGGCTTAAGTCAGAATTGCACATTGCTAATGTTTTGATGATTTCTGGACCAGCAAAAAACTGTTGTAGACGTAAACTGTATGTACCAATAAAAAGAGCTGATTTTTCTGGTCCAGAAATCATCAAAACATTATCGATGTGCATTTCTGACTCAAGCCCTTTTTCCCAAACATCAGAGAGTTGTAATGTACAAATTCTCCTATCTGATTTTTCATGAATTTTGTAGGAGACGAAAAACCATTTTTAGGATCATCTCCTGTTTTCACATGTAAATTTTGACATGTCTTGTGGTAAATAGATAGTTGAATTTACTACAAAACATGTCAAAAAATATATGAAAACAGGAGGTGACCATAAAAAAAGTTTTTAGTCTCTCTTACAAAACTCATGAAAAAACAAATCGGAGGTATGTCACATCAGTGACTATATCCAGGGAATGTCTAAAAAATATACTTTGATGTCCCAAGAACCAAATATAACCTTTAAATATATATATACAGGGTCTAACAAAAATACAGGTCATAAATTTAATCACATATCCTGGGACCAAAAATAGTTTGATTGGACCTAACTTACCTTAGTACAAATGTGCACAAAAGAAAAGTTACAGCCCTTTGAAGTTATATATTAATAGCACCAAGGGCCTTAGAGGCCCATGGCTTGAAAAGTTTGTTTTTTTCTTCATTTTCACGTTTCTTTATGTACTGAGATCTTCTCTGGCTTGATATGTGATTTTTCTCCATTCCTTCCTCTTATTCATTTTTCTTTTCTGACCCTGTAACACCATTCTTTCCAAATCTTTTTCGACCTCTTGCTTACATCTATTTTCTGGTCTTCCTCTTCTCTTTCTTGAAGCTATAGTGTAGTTTAGTACCCTTTTCGGAGTCCTCGTTTTTGGCATCTTTTCAATGTGACCTCGTGATCTAAGTCTCTGTGCCTTTATCACTCATTTGAAGTTACAAAATGAAAAGTGATTTTTTCCAATGTATCGAAAACAATGTGCTTTTGTGCACGTTTCAATTTAATTATTATTGTAGTACCTACCATTTAAACAACGTTTTAAAAACTTTTTTGCCTCTTATTGCTTTTTCGAAAAGTCAATTTTTATCGAAATATTTTGAATATTTGTCAAATCCACCACATATTTGTATATGGTTAAGTACGATTATGGAGACTTGGTAATAATATGCAAACTTATTTATGCTTTACATTTTTAGGTATATTTTGAACCATATTGAAAAAGAAGCCAGACTCGATAAAACGTGCCTTATCGAAAAAATACAAAGAGGCAAAAAAGTTTTGAAAACACTCTGTTTAACTAATGGTACCTCAGTAATAGTTTAATTGGAACATACACAAACATTTGGGGGGTTTAAAGGAACAAAACCCCCATAAAATTTTTACGTGGACATATTAAAAAAGAAGTCGCAACTCGATAAAAACTGCCTTATCTGAAAAATACTAAGAAACAAAAATATTGAATTTAACTAATGGTACCACAATAATAAAATTGAATTGGAACATACACAAAAGTTTGGGAGGATTTAAGGGATCAAAACCCCCATAAAATTTTTATGGGGTGCACAAATTTCACCATAATTTTTCTTTAAGATATTCCTGCCATAATAATGCCACATGTCACATGTCCATTTTCAATAAAAAATCGCTAACAGTTTTCGATATAATCGAAAAAATCGATTTTCATTTTGTAATTTCAAAGGGCTGTAACTTTTTTTATGTGCATATTTGTACAAGGTAGGTTAGGTTCATTTGAACTATTTTTGGTCCCAGAATATGTGATTTAATTTATGACCTGTATTTTTGTTACACCCTGTATATACAGCCCATTACGCACCACCTTAAAAATTGGGCATTTTTGATGTCTCGAATTTCCTAAACCTGTTGTTGCATCTAAGTGATTTTTTTATAATATTCTAGCCTAGGCCCTAGAATATGTTACCTCCTTATGCTTGTCATGCACAGGGAGCTATACTGTAATATATATTATATCACATTACTATAGAGAGCGATATGATATAATATACATATATTACAGCATAGCTCCCTGTGCATGACAAGCTTAAGGAGGTAACCTATAGCCTAGGCTATAATATTATAAAAACATCACTTAGATGGGACAACAGGTTTAGGAAATACGAGACATCAAATATACCCCATATTTAAGGTGCTGCTCTTGGAGAAGTGTATTGTAATTTAATGTAAATAATGTAATATCCAATAATTGTAATTTGATATAAGATGAAATATAAGTTCCTTAAAAAATATATTTTTTATTTCCCACAATACATTCTCCACAGGTCTAAATATCGTCGCTAGACGTCCACCGAATGACCTTCCAGGACGTTAGATGGATGTTCAGCAGCAAGACATTGGACCAAACTGGGACATCCTATGAATGCCCAAATGACGTCCACCGAACGTCCCCTCCGACGTTAGGTGGACCTCCATTGGACGTTTGGCAACTTGGCCTTTGGACCAAAATTGGACGTCCTGTTAAGGTCCAATTCACGTCCCCTAGGACGTCCGATTAAGGTCCAATTTACGTCCGATTAAGGTACAATTTACGTCCGATTAAGGTACAATTTACGTCCGATTAAGGTCCAATTTACGTCCGATTAAGGTCCAATTTACGTCCGATTAAGGTCCAATTTACGTCCGATTAAGGTCCAATTTACGTCCTATTAAGGTCCAATTTATGTCCGATTAAGGTCCAATTTACGTCCGATTAAGGTACAATTTACGTCCGATTAAGGTCCAATTTACGTCCGATTAAGGTCCAATTTACGTCCGATTAAGGTCCAATTTACGTCCGATTAAGGTCCAATTTACGTCCTATTAAGGTCCAATTTACGTCCGATTAAGGTCCAATTTACGTCCCCTAGGACGTCCGATTAAGGTCCAATTTATGTCCGATTAAGGTCCAATTTACGTCCGATTAAAGTCCAATTTACGTCCGATTAAGGTCCAATTTACGTCCGATTAAGGTCCAATTTACGTCCTATTAAGGTACAATTTATGTCCGATTAAGGTCCAATTTACGTCCGATTAAGGTCCAATTTACGTCCGATTAAGGTCCAATTTACGTCCCCTAGGACGTCCGATTAAGGTCCAATTTACGTCCGATTAAGTTCCAATATACGTCCCCTCGGACCTTAGATGGACGTCCAATGGACGTTCGGTAGCGCGACATTTGGACCAAAATAGGACGTATAAAGGACGTTCCTCGGACGAAAACGGACGTCCAAAGGACGTCCCTAAAGTCCGTGAAGGACGTCCAATGGACGTCCTTGTGCTATTAGGGTAGCTGGAAATGGATCCATTTATGTATAGGAACATCTGGGACCTAGTAATTAAGTGGGAAAATCTTTTGCTAAAATGTTTTATTTATGTGTAAAGGTTGATGATTGTGGTTCGAATTTAAAATGGAATCGAGTCCAAATGTGTTGATGAAAGTTGAGTATACTATGAATGAAAAATGGTTTAAATGTACTAATTGTAAGAGTAAATTGGGTAGTCCCAACACAGTAGTGTTGAAATTATGATAAGTAGTATAATTTACAAGAGGAGGCTGATATGATATAAAGATATGTAGGTTGGTTGGCTAAAGATAGGTGTGTGTATTAAATTGAAGTGAAAACAAGGTATCAATTGAACTCGTAACTTGGGTAGAAATGATAGGTCCTTTTATGTAACATAAACATCTAGGACTAAAAAAGTTTCAAGAATTAGGGTATATTTTTAACAAGTTACTGAGTTAAATTGAAAAGGTTTAAAATTGGATGGATGTATGAGGGTGTTTTGGAATACAGCTGGCATTGTTGGTAAATATCAGTTAATAACTAATGAAAAATATATGGTTAGATATCAAAATTATTTACTGTAATGAGGTGTGATGAGAAAGGCTGGGAGACCCAGAGATCATACTTTAAACTCTAAGGGTAAAAGAGTGGAAGTATTATGATATGAACGAATTTTTTTTTTTTTTTTTTGTTTCGAAGTTAAGTTGGACCTAGGGCGAAAACTTGAAACGAATGATGATACGTTGTGAGAATGGGGAGGAAGAAATCAAATAGTGTCAAAGTTGTGACTTGCAGATTTAACAAAACTGTGAGAAATAAAGTTGAAGTAGATTAATTTGGAAGACTAGTAGAAAATAAGGGGTAATGAGTTAATGTTTTAAATGTCAATGTGAGACAAGTAGATATGGAGGAAAATTAATATAAATGAAAAAAGGATTTATAAACAGCAAAGAAGTTCAGAGATTTAAGTTAAGAAAAAAGTTGACGATGTAAGGGATTGAAGACACGATTAAAGGACACATGGCGGTTGACACAATTAGGGCTTCTTTGCTTTTCTTTAATTATTTCCAAGTCTTCGTATAGATCCAGTTTTAAAAAATTCTTTTGTGGTATGTTGTGAATTAGAGATACATTTTCCGGAATGTTAAGAGTGTGACTGTTTTATTTTAAATGTTGAGAAAAGGTGGAAGTGTTCTCTCTTTTTGTGTGTTCAAGGGAACGAGATGCTAGTGACCTACAAGTTCTTCCTATATACGTAGCATCACAGTCAGAGCATTGAAGTTTGTAAACCCCACTACGATTCATGTAGTTAATAGGGTCTTTGGAGTTGGAAAGACATTGTCCTAAATTATTGGAAACTTTAAAAGAGATGTGTATGTTATCAACTGATCTCTTGATAATATTACTGATATCACCGGAAAGGCTCTCTTGATGGTAAGGCAATGAAACATAAATGGGTCTGGTGGTAAGGTCCCTGGGAAACGCAGCCTCCCTCAGAACCTTCAGTTGTCTCTTATGAAGGAGTTTGGTTATAAGGTTCGGTTCATAACCGTTATTGAAAGCAATTTGTTTCAGAGTGTTGAGTTCTTTTGTGTAGTTGGATTGAGATAGAGGGATGGTTTCTAGACGGTGTATGTAGCTGTGGAAGGCTGAGTACTTGTGTGAGATTGGATGGTTTGAATATTAGAAGTTTAAAAATGTTTTACGCATTTATTTACATCAGAATATGAAAATATAACTCTTTAGAAGAAGATTGGATGTTTCACCAACTCTCTACGATTTTTTTTTCAAAAAGTTATAGCCTTCGACATTTGACCTCTTGGGATAAACAATTTATAATATCTAAGCAACAAATTCGTTAATCTGGCTTTACAATTTTTTTTATGTTTGGAATTGAAAGATCTTCATTTTAAAGCTTTAAAAAATAAAAAAATTATTTGTACAGTAAATAATGCAATTGTAAAAAACGGTCATTTTGGATTTTTCGTAGGCTGTTTTGCAATAACCAATTAACGAAATTAAACTTAGCATACCTCAAATTGTAGGTTTTTTAATTTACTACAACTTTCTATTAAAAAGTTTTTCTCTAAAATCAATATCCTAAGCTGCAAAATTAAAAATCATTAAAAATTGCAAATTTAACAAATGAAAATCGCAATAAAAAAAAGCGCACAATATTTTTGGTTACATTTTAGTAGAAGTTAATGCTGGCATCGTCCTTTACAACACCTAATAGGTTTCAAAAATTCCTGAATTATATCACGTTTTTTCACCCACAGCCTGGGGTATTTAGAGAACTATTCGGCAGCAAATATTTCTTGGGGATTTTTGTCCGGGATTTTTTGTGAGGATATTTTGTCAAAAAAAATTGTGGGGATTATTTGTCCGGAATTTTTTGTGGGGATTTTTTGTCCGGGGATTATTTGTCCGGAGATTATTTGTGGGGATTATTTGTGGGGATTATTTGTGGGGATTGTTTGTGGGGATATTTTGTCTGGGGATTTTTTGTCCAGGGATAATTTGTGGCGATTTTTTGTCCGGGATTATATGTCCGGGGATTATTTGTCCGGACACCTCTGAATGTAGGTCTCTCCCAATTATTGCTTCCATCTTTCTCTATCTTGCCTGTTTGCCTGCCACTGCTTTTATGTCATCTACCCATCTCTTTTCAGGTCTTTCCATGCTCCTTGTCTCGACTCTAGGATTCTCCGTGTCCACTTTTATCATATATCTGGCTATGTGACTTACCCAGCGTTATTTCATTTTTGTGATTTCTTCAACGACAGCCCTGATCTTCATTCTACTTTTTATCTTGGTGTTTCTGAACTTGTCTCTTAGTGATATTCTAAGTATGATTCGTTACAGCAACAGTCCATCTTCAAAATTTCAAAGAAACGGAAGATTTCTCAATAAAAGAGGGAGCAAGGCAAGTGGATTCTTTCTCCAATGTTGTTTAACTCATACGTAGAAAAAGCATTCGCAAAAGTAGTGGCAGACTCTAACAAGGGTATTTAAATAAATGAAATATTTATTTACAACATCAGGTATGCCGATCACAAAGCGATATTGGCAGATAACATCAAGATCTTCAAATCCTTTTAAATGATGTAATTCTTGCAAGTGAAGCATTGGGTTTGAAAATAAATGCCAAGAAGACGAAAACAATGATTACAGCTAAAAATAAGCCAACGCAAAAATGGGGTTCGGACAAACAATCCCCGGACAAATAATCCTGGACAAAAATCCCCACAAATTATCCCTGGACGAAAAATCCCCAGACAAAAAATCCCCACAAAAAATTCCGGACAAATAGTCCCCACAAATTTTTTTGGACAAAAAATCCCCTCAAAAAATTCCGAACAAAAATCCCCAAGAAATATTTGCTGCCGAATAGTTCTCTAAAAATTTACAATCGCCATGAAACCGCTGTTCATCACGAAAATAATGATGATTAACAATTAAGATTAGGCAAGCAAGAATTGTAATTTCGATTACCAAATTTCTAATTACAATTACATGCCGATAATTGTAATACCGGCGTAAATTTACAATTTACTACGTTATTATAAAAAATTTAGACTTGGCGCAATGGTATTTAGTAGAGCAATTTTATTGCATTTTAGTTACATTACATTTTTCATAAGATGTGTACGGTGTCCTTTACAAAAAGAAACAGGTTTTTTGCATTACAATCAAGATTGTCGTTTTCAGGACCGAAGTTATCATCACGAATACACACTGTTTTGAATATAGCTATTCAAAGCAGAGTGAGCAAAAGATTTAAGCGGATAAATACAACATGATTCCCACAGCCTCAGCTCATTCCCCGTATCTTCCACTATTTTTGAAAGAACTCACACTCTTTTGCCATGTAAAATTTGAAATTTTCGGCATGGATTTGGAATTCGAAATTTGGTAATCGAAATGACAATTAAAATAGAATAGAATAAAAATTTGCTTTATTATCATGGAAAATTGTACAATTTTATCGACAAAGCTTTTGAAAAGTCATGACAACGAAACAATAAACAATTACAATGCAATATACTAAATTTACATAATATGGTTCATTCCACCAACATACGCCTGTTTTGGATAATCGCGACCACGAATATTTCAGTGTGCAACATAAGAAGTACGAAAGTAAATGGCTCTAATAATTAGTCCAATAAACAACAATATAATTTGCAATTTATTTTCGTTCTTCATATTTTGCACAATAAAATATTCGTTGTCGAAATAATCCAACACAGGCGTATATTCGTGGAATAGGGTATAGGCTATTGATTATGTTCAAGATAAGAGAGCTAAAAGGAACTACAACGTTAACGGGATTTTATTGTCTCATGTAGTCAATAGACCTCCAAATTTGAAAAAACCGCGGAGTGCTACCATTTAAATGGGTGCGTTTTTGAGAAATGGGTGAATTAGTCCCTAGGCACAGGGTGAATTAGGGTGAGCGCTATGCACTTTTGGTACAAAGACGTCTACAGGAAAATTGTTTCAGGTTAAATTTACTATCGAAATATTACATTTTAAAGTCAAAAATATTGTTATTTACAAAAATATATTCAAAAGAAAAGCAAAAAACCAACACGAAAGAAAGCAATTTTGTTTTTTGTCTCATAACTTTTTTCCACGGGGATATGGGTATAGACATTGCTTTACCAAAAAATAACTTACATTCTTTCTCTTTAAAATGACGTTTAATAAAAGTCTTTAGGATTTATATTTTCCTAAATAGGATTTTTCAAAATTCGCTGCTTACAGCATTTTTGGGCCATCCCCCCCATTATTTTTCGCAAACATTTTTCTGTAACTTTTTTACGCATTTCTAGGTATATGAAATGGTACATTCATCAGAAAGAGGAGTCAATTAACTTTAAAATGGTCTATTGTATTATTGTATAAGGTTGCTGGACCATTTTGAAGCAAGTTCTGCTTTTTCAAGCTTTTATACTATTAATGATTTTTGATATTTTTTATGTTTATTTTTTAAATTTCTCATTATGCCTTTTTTTCTTGTACATTTAGGGATATACATTGTATAACAGAAAACAACATAGGTATTTTCTTTACTTTAAAATGGTGTATTCCAAAAAAATCTAGGACTATTTTTAAACAAGATACCCGTAGGATATCCAAGAGTATCCGTAATTATATAATATAATTATATATATAATTATATAATATATTAATATAATTTTTAATTCCAAGTAATTTTTCTTAATACCACTTTTCAATATTGTGAAATATAAAGGTACTTTACTCCTGAGCAAATTCATATTTTTTAACATCGTACCCTATTAATAAAATTGTATATCTGATGATTGCATTTTAGGTTTCAGACTAGGCAGAGCATTTTATAAAGAATACCTTTTTTCATAAAATTAATACTAAAAAAGTTTTCCATATGGTTCCAACTATTGCATGTGTATATTATGTCACATTTTGAAAAAGCATATCTTATTTAAAAATAGTCCTAGAATTTTTTATAGTACACCATTTTAAAGTAAAGAAAATGAGCTTTCCTTTTTATTACACAATGTATATACCCAAATATACAATAAAAAAAAGTTATAATGAGAAATTTAAAAGTATCGTAAAATATATCAAAAATAATTAAAAGTATAAAATTTTGAAAAACGATATCTTGCTTAAATATAGCCATACGGCCTTCTACGACAGAACATTTTAAAGGTAAATTTTGACTTCTCTTTCTACTAAATGCACCATTGCGTACACCAACAGATGCGTAGAAAAAAGTTACAGAACAATGTTTGCGAAGTAACAAGGAAAATATTCCAAAATCGCTATGAGTAGCGAAATTTGAAAAATCATATTTTGGAAACTATAAATCACAAGGACTTCTACAAAACGCTAGTTTAAAGAGAAAGGATGGAAGTTTTTTTCTGTGAGATAATACCTATACATATATCCCCGTGGAAAAAAGTTATGGGGCAAAAAACAAAATTGCTTTCTTTCATGTTTTTTTCTTGCTTTTCTTTTGGATATAATTTTGTAAAAAAAACATGTTTTTGACTTTAACATGTAATATTTAGATAATAAATTTAACCTGGAACAATTTTTCTATAGATACGTTTGCACTAAATGTGCATAGAACTCACTCTAATTCGCCCTGTGCCTAGGGACTAATTCACACCTATCTCAAAAACGCACCCATTTAAATGGTAGCACTCCGCGGTTTTTTCAAATATAGGGGTCCGTTGACTATATGAAACAATAAAACCCTGTTAACGTTGTAGTTCCTTTCTAAAATACATAATCAATTGCCTATAAATCGTCAATATAATTATAAAATAATAATAATGAAGTAAAACAGAAATTTAGAAATTGCAAAATTTAAAAATTTAAAGAAATTGCAAATTGCATAGTCTAACTTAGTAACTAATAAGTTTAAAAGTTAGGCTGCTGCATATGACACCCAAATATAGATAAAAAAATACTACTTCTACAAAGGGTACTGTAATTTCTTAGTTATTGATTAAGAGTTTCTTCTACTGAATAATATGGTCTTTCAGATAGGGCTTTTGTCATTTAAGGGAATTTGGAGAAAGATTCTGCAGGTTTAAGTTGTAGAGGGAGATGGTTGTACATTTTTTTGCGGAATATAATATAGACTTCTTTACTAATGCAGAGGAGAAGATCGGTAAATAGACGTCAAAGGTAGAATTTTTTCTGAAATTTTCATGATTCGATCTTGCTGGAAAGACATGTATATGTTTACGAATTAAGCAAACAGTTTCTAAAATATATATAAAAGTAATAGTTAAAATCCAGTGATCCTTGAACTAGCTTCTGCCATGTGTTCTTCTGAGGCCAAACAGATATCGTATTACTCTTTTTTGTAATTTGAAAATATCATCGGATTGGGCAGCTGTACCAGAACCCCAAAAAGGAAATCCATATCGAAGATGCGACTCGAACAAAGAAAAATATGTTATTTTGGAAGATGCCAGATTGAGTTCCTTCGAAACATATCTTATAGCATAACAAGCTGCAGATGATAATTTCTTCCTTAACAAATCGATATGAAGGTACGATTTAAGGTTGCTGTTTAAAAAAATATCAAGAAATTTTACAGAATTACCAGTACTTATCTGGCTGTTATTAAGAGGTAAGGGTTGAAGAGCTCCTTTATAAGCAAATTTAGCTTTAAGAGCAAATTAGAGTTGGACCAGGTTTTAATTATAAATATATCAGAAGTTATAGTACCATGAAAAGTTGCAATATTTGAGTTGCTTAATAATTAAGATTAAGCAGGAATAGCAATTATTGCTAATCATTATTTTCTGCCGAAAAGCGGTTTCATGGCGATTGCTTTAACTCTCATGCACTGACACTGAAAAACATTTGAATCGATTGCATTCACGGGAAAACTTTTATAGAACTATTCGGCAGCAAATATTTCTTGGAGATTTTTTGTCCGGAATTTTTGGTGGGGATATTTTGCCCAAAAAATTTTGTGGGGATTATGTGTCCGGGATTTTGTGTGGGGATATTTTGTCCGGGGATTTTTTATCCAGGGATAGTTTGTGGGGAGTTTTTATCCGGGATTATTTGTCCGGGGATTATTTTTTCTAGCTTCGCAAAATTATATGTAGCTGGAGAAGAAATCGAACAAGTAGGTAGTTTAATTACTTAAGTCCTTGGGTTTTCTGCTAAAAGAGAGTTGGGACCGTGAGTCTGAAATAAAGCGAAGGCAAAGACAACCTTTTTTGAAACTTCGTAAAAATCTGACTGATCGCAAGTTGGATTTCAACCTGAGATACAAGATGCTATGCTAAAGTGTTACGTTTGACCTGTTTACTTGTACAGAATTGAAGCATACTTATCAGCCACTAGTACTCGCAGGAAATGTAGAGGGTAAGAGAGGTCTGGGATGTAAAAATATGTCAGGGAAGCTTAATATTCGCCAAAGGACTTGAGTCCATACCTATAAGATACTTCGAAATGCTGCTACAAGAGGAATAATGTAATCCTTACTATTTAAAATTTCACCTGACAAGAAAATGTTCGGTGAAGGCCTACACAGAAATGCGCGGCACTTTAAGAAGAAGAAGAAGAAGAAGAAGAAGAAGAAGAAGAAGAAGAAGAAGAAGAAGAAGAAGATATTAATCAGGATCAGGATCAATAATATATTTTATTTCCAAATAAAGTGTTAAGTAATGTAAAGCCCTAGTGTAATAAATAATGAAATGTGCACATTTCACATGACCTTTATTAGAGTCTATTATATATAAATAATTTACAGACTAATACTGCCGTGCTAGGCCCAAAGGCGGTAACTAACATTTGACAAAATGGTGGCAAAGTCGATTTCAAAATTGAGTGTTAAAATTTTGGCCTGTTAGGGATTTATGGACTAGCTAATAGTTTTTATGCATGGATATATGCCCAAGTTTATTAAGGGAACCATTAATTATATTTTAAAACAAAGTTTTATATAAAAAGAGGTAGATACCGCCAAAACATTTTATCAAAACTTACTATAAAACTAAGCCTATTAGCGGTATGTGGTTTACAGTTGTGATTATTATGAAATAAAAAGCTTTTCTGTGTATTACAGTTTATTAAATTGAAAGAATTAAAGTAGT
This sequence comes from Diabrotica virgifera virgifera, assembly GCF_917563875.1. Lineage (NCBI taxonomy): Eukaryota > Metazoa > Arthropoda > Insecta > Coleoptera > Chrysomelidae > Diabrotica > Diabrotica virgifera. Next base: position 216,153,500 of record NC_065444.1, read on the forward strand.
ATTAAATGTTATTATTTTGTTGAGCCACAATATGACAACAACAAATTGACAATATTTAGTTGTAGTTATATCTGTTTTCTTTCAAGAATCAATAAATACATATTGGTTCAAAAACATGAAGAGAAGTATCCATACTTACTCAAATGTGGTCTCGAGGTAAACCAATTACAAAAAACTCGAAGATGTACCACAAGGTTATTTATTATTGTTAAAAAACATATAAAAGGACGCGTTTCGGCTTTACACAAGCCATCATCAGCTTAAATACAGGACAAAAAACAACGGACTGACCAGAAAACACCGGCCACGGACACCTGACACCTGACCGGCTCACATGATGGTTCCTCTACATGCGGAAGTTCTTGAGGATATTACAATACAATAATAACAAAATGCTATTAATAGCTAATTATTAATGAAGAAATGTGTACATCTCTATATTTTATAATGTAAACTAGCTGATTCTTCCTCCTTCCTGTTTTTCTGGTCAGTCCGTTGTTTTTTGTCCTGTATTTAAGCTGATGATGGCTTGTGTAAAGCCGAAACGCGTCCTTTTATATGTGTTTTAACAATAATAAATAACCTTGTGGTACATCTTCGAGTTTTTTGTAATTGGTTTACATATTGGTTCATTAATATTAATGTTCAATTTGTGGTTCAATATAGACAATTTAATAGATAACCAAACAACACACCTTGTGTCTGGTACATATACAAAACCTATTTAGTATTTCAATGGTTTTACGTCATAATTAACATTTTTTATAAATTCTTTTATAGTGCGTCTAATAATTTGGGCAGAACTGTACTTCGAAAAATACTACGAAAAAACAGAATCCGTTCAGATTGTTATAGATGTTTAAACATCTGGTGATGTTAAGCGTTTTAAAGAATTCTTCAACTCAACTGTGAATGTGATTGTAAACCATACTTTTGACTTTCTCAGCTATTTTTATTTTGTTTCTTAGCGACAAAGGTTTGCTATTTTACGACAGGCCTGAGTTATTATAGAGGTTTAATATTTTTATGATGGCCGACACCTACCCTAATATTATTATGCATTGTTATATTATTGGGTATTTCACAATATTATATTCGGAAAAATACCATTACTTACAGTAATTAGGGCAAATTTTAACATTTTATTAGTTGTATTGTACAAACTAGTTATATTATATGTTATGATTAAAATATGATGACATTGTCTTTTAGACCGAAAAATACCTAATTATGGGATATATAAGATTTTTAAAATATGCAAACAAATGTTTGGATCATTATCCAGGTACCTGACGCATTCTTAGAAAATTTATAAAGGAATAAAACCAGTATTTTTGTATAAAACTTAGGTATTATAAAGGTATTTAAAGGTATTATTATTAGGTATAATAAAGGATTCTCGTAAGATTAAGTAAAGATCTAGATTAAGATTTTCTAAAAAAACAAAATACTAATTCAAGATATAAATCATCCACTTAACGCAGATTCATATTGTTTAGGACAACATAATTTGGTTAATTCTTGAAATACTATAAACAAAAATGAAAATACATTTCAATAGATATAATAATCTCGAAAATTGCTTACCATCCTCGCTAATTATTTCTTTTACTAACACAACTCTTTTAACTAACACAATAATTTATCCTTGTAAAGTTAGGCCGAATTTACTTTGTAATGGCCGATGCCACATTATGCGTTTTGAACGGATGCGGTGAAAACGCATCCGTTTCCAACGCAACCGGACCGACCTGTCACACTATGCGTTTAGTCTGGTGCAGGTAGTAAGCGCGTACCGATGACTCAAAACGCATCCGCTTCCAACGCAACCGGACCGATCTGTCACACTATGCGTTTTCACCGGATGCGTCGGAAACGCATCCGGTCAAAACGCATAATGTGGCATCGGCCTAAGGCGATTTGGCGGTTTCTAAATGTAGGCGTAGCATTCTTGAAAGTAGATTAGCGGTAAGTGCAATATGCTAAGGTATATGGACGGCAACTGTAGCAGATACTGTCAAAACGCCATAGTATTTAACATTTGCCGCCAAATGGCTTAGTATTTTAACTGAAAAGTGTAGATACCGCTAACAAAATTGCAATTTTATTTAAAATGTAATGCTTCTACAACTCCAAAGACTTTATAAATATACACTAAATACCCTATTCTACCTAAAAATACAAAAATCTCATTTTCGATAAAAAATCAGTTCCCGCCTTTGGGCTTAGCACGGCAGAATAGCATTAGGTATTACTGTCTATACTATACTGGATTAATCGTTTACAGATTTTACTAACAATCGCAAACTCGAGAACAATTTAAATATAAAGTAAAAGTAAGACACAGTACGAGACAGACGACGCGACGGAGAAAATCGGTTTAGGGTTAAATTCAAACATATGTTATGGTAATAGAATGTTCAATATTCTAAAAATACACGACCATTAATCTTGAACAAGGAGACGCCAATTTTCAAACCGAATACACATGAAAATCACGTAGACAATAACTTACATCTAAACATAATGAAAGGTGTATTTACTGTCCCATCGACCCATCCTCGTCTCCAGACCAATACCGATATTTAAATTTATTACATGCGTGTTCTATTTTACAAATGAACTATAAGCTCTTTATAAATAAAAGAAAAAAAGCCTTATGGTTATGGTGGATATCACGGCAATTTATACATAGTCCAGGGCGGCTCTGTTTGAAAACGAATGAGAGAGAAAATGAGAGAGGAAAACATTCCAATTTTTGCAGAAAATGTATTGTGATAACTGTTAACCTCAATAATAATTATTGAGTTATTCTCACTCTCAAATAGGTTGGAAATATAAATAAAACAATTAAAATATTTAAAAATTATTGAAACCATCTTTTTGTTCTAATTTCCTTTCTTATAACTTTAACATAATTAAATTTTCTATGATTACTTATTATCCTCGATGTAAAATAATAATAAATACAGAAACAAGTTGGTAAAATAAATATTTTCATATATTTTTCAGTCATTTCAATAGATTTTGTATAATAAGTTTGACACCTAATTTTTTTAATCAAATCTCTTTAAAATTTTGCATATGCACAACAAAAATGAACCATATAGAAGCGTTTTCCCAATTTTTTACAGATAAAAGAATACTTTACCTATGCAACGCACTTTATAGAATTTAGATCAGATTATTTGGGCGGCCTCAAGAATTTTTTATAATTGATTATAAACAATTTTTGGCTTATAAAACAAATAGATTTATCAGTAGTAATTGCACGAGAGCACTAAAATTATCGATTTGTTTTCCCGAGTGTCATTTTGACAGTTTTAATTTCACGACCCGAAGGGGAGTGAAATTATGTCAAAGTTTCACGAGGGCAACAAGTCGATAATAATTTTAGAGATCGAGTGTAATTCGCTAAGATTATTTCATTAATAAAACTGTGCGAGAATAAAACTAGTAAAAAATAATGCGACAGTTTTTCGAAAATTTGTTGCCTGACAACAAATTTGAGTAAAAATGAAGCATTATTTTCTTATTTATTCTTACTGTCGTGTGATATTCGTAAGATTATTTCTTAATACGTATATTATGGATATTTTTTTAAATGTGACAATTGTCAAAACTAGGAAACTGGTTGCCATTAAACAGAAACAATCTACTTAAAAAAATTCTATTGGTAATTTTCTACAGTAGATAATTCTCAGTATAATTTTAATCTGATTGGTCAGAATTAAACACGTGATCAAATATCCTACAATACGATTGGAATTTAAAATCATCAAAAAATAATCAGTAGTAATTGCACAAGAGCTCTGAAATTATTGAATTTTTCCCGAGTGACACTTTGACAGTTTTAATTTCACGAGCCGAAAGCGAGTGAAATTATGTCAAAGTGTCACGAGAGCAAAAATTCTATATTAATTTCAGAGGTCGAGTGCAATTTGTTGCGATTATTTCATGAATAAAACTGTTCAAAACCAAAATTTTATTGTAATTTATTTATGTAAGTACCATTAAACACACAGTTTTTATAAATATTTGACGATTGAAAGTCATCACTTTTATATTTTTTAAAACATTAATTGTCATTAATGTCACTGAATGTATTTTTTCGTAGCAACGAAGGGCATCTGACGTAATATACTTAACGACGAGAGATTATCAAAAATTATCGATTTAATTCAGATTTCTGTAGCTTTCTATTGGTAAGAATCTCCTATGAATGAAATAATCAGTAGTAATTGCACAAGAGCTCTGAAATTATTGAATTTTTCCCGAGTGACACTTTGACAGTTTTAATTTCACGAGCCGAAAGCGAGTGAAATTATGTCAAAGTGTCACGAGAGCAAAAATTCTATATTAATTTCAGAGGTCGAGTGCAATTTGTCGCGATTATTTCATGAATAAAACTGTTCAAAACTAAAATTTTATTGTAATTTATTTATGTAAGTACCATTAAACACACAGTTTTTATAAATATTTGACGACTGAAAGTCATCACTTTTATATTTTTTAAAACATTAATTGTCATTAATGTCACTGAATGTATTTTTTCGTAGCAACGAAGGGCATCTGACGTAATATACTTAACGACGGGAGATTATCAAAAATTATCGATTTAATTCAGATTTCTATAGCTTTCTATTGGTCAGAATCTCCTATGAATGAAATAATCGCTGTAATTTTTATTTCTGTAGCTTTCTATTGGTCAGAATCTCTATTAATGAAATAATCTTGGTAACTATTAGTTTAAATTGAATTCAGAAAATGCCATATCTTCAAGTTATTTATAGCAAATTATATTATAATATTAAAATCGATCGGTATTGCGTGTGGAAAATATTTACCAAAGAAAGTAGATTGAAGAAAATTTATTTTTTTTTTATTTGTTTATAAACCAAAAATTTTTTTATTATCTGTAAAAATTCAGATCCATGCTGGATTGTGGATATGCGCCAGCGCCAGTTGTAAACCTTGAGCTTAATTTTTTATTTAACAATATCTGAAAAAAATCGAATTTTTTTTGCGTCCATATTTTCGCTTTTAACCCGAAAGATGCTCCTACAAAAAATTATAGAAGGAAAAAGTTTCGTTTTTGAATTTTAAATGATATTTAACTATACTAAAATCACAATAAAGATGCACTAGAAATAAACAAGCTAAGACCCGTTGAATGTTACTGTTGAATGTTACAATGTACCTATATACATTGTAAATCGTGATTTTTGAGTTGTTTATTTCTAGTGCATCTTTATTCTGATTTTAGTATAGATAGAAATGAAAAATTTAAGATGTATTGAAAGCATAAAACAAATTCCTATGATAAAGGTGTAAACTTTTTCTTTCTTTCACCCCTTCCATTTGCTCTATTAGGGTGTCGGATTTGGGCTAGCTATTTTATTTTCCATTCACCCATCTCTTCCATTTTTTTCTATTTCCTGCCATTATTATTTTCAATTCCTCGATTGATTTATGTTTAACTTTTCTCGTCTCTACTACTTGCTGTGTCATTTTTTTTAACCTGCATTTTTCTTTTGACGATATTGTTTCCATCGTGGATTTTTTAGTAATTCTGTTGGGTTGCATCCTCATTATATGCCCATACCAGTTCATTTGTCTCTTTGCTATTTTAATCATTATTGGTTCTTAGTTGGCCATTCTCCTAATAGTCTTGTTGCTTTAATATATGCCCTTTTCTCTTTCCGACTTCCTTCTTTGGTGTCTCATCCCCAGTGAATTTAGCCTGCTTGCTCTTATGTTTTTCCAGAATTGTCCAATTTTCACTTTTATTCGCGGTGTGCAAGTACTTGGAAGGGAAACGAGAAACGACCGTGCGCGAGTCGCGGAGAAATACTGCAGCTATCTTAAATAATTCATATTTTCAATTGAAATTGTCAAATTGACGTATATTTCATACCTTCTGTCATTGAAGCAGAAAAATTATATATTGCTCCACAATATTGATATGATATGCAATTATTATATAAAGGTAAATTTAATTAATTGTATTTTGCTTGCAGTACTGCATTTTAATAACTAATTTTATTTACTACATACAATTGTTTACGTTTGCATAACATAACCTGCATCTTATTTTTTCTTCTTATTATTTTTTTGGACTATGGCCTTGACAATTATCCAGCAACCAGGACTAATATAATTGGCCAATATAATTAAAAGTGCGAATAAAAGTACAGAGCGTAGAAATAGAGGTCGCTTTGCCGAACTTGTACGGTCCCAATAGGGCTTTTCATTCACAGTCATTTGTTTCGAGCTTCTGTCATGTGTCACATAATATTAATATATCTACGTCATACGTTATTGGTATTGCCAATGATACAAACCAAAGACGTATGACGTAGATATATTAATATTATGTGACACATGACAGAAGCTCGAAACAAATGACAATCGATGAAAAGCCCTATAGAGCACAATCGGTATCACTATTGTTATAGATCAGTGGTGGGCAAACTTTTTTAATAAGGGACCACAGAGTTCAAGGAATTCTATAGCAGGGCCAGAATTATAGAAAAAATGCATTTTGTGTTAAAGCTATATGTATAGGTACTATTCATGTCGATGAATCCGCGGTGGGCCGGATTAAATACTTTCACGGGCCGGAGTTGGCTAGCGGGTTGCCCATCACTGTTATAGATTATCCTTGTCTCTCGTGTAAGTTTTCTTTTTCCCGATAATACTATGGGGAACATATTATGGAGAACTTTTATTTGTTATGGAGAACTTTTTTCTCAATATTATACTTGTTTAATTTCTTTGCTCTATTTGTTATTTCCCGGTATATTTTTCTGTTGTTAGTAATTATACTTACTTCTCAGGTAGGTACATATCCGTAAGTTGTAACTACTTCTAATTTCTGAGTTTTTAATAGTTTAACGGTGTTTAGCCGGACAAACTTTGATATATGGGAACACTGGAACAGGGGAAGTTTTAATGGTGGAACAGGTTAAAAATTTGGAACGTGAGACTACGAAAACGTCAGATGTATTTTGTCGGACAGAACTTCCAATTGATTGCCCTTTCATTATGGTAGGGGAGCCCAAGCGGGGATTTTTGCAGTTACTCGAGCGCGTCAGATTATCATATAGGGAGAAACGTGGTACCCTGCAGATGTACCTCTGCCATATATTGGCTCTTAACACAGGGGAGTTCGTTTAGGGGGGCCCGAAAAAAAAAATATATCCTTAAAAATACTCGAAATTGTCAGATTAAGATAAGGTAAGTTAAGTACATGCAAAACAGTGTATATTTAAAAAATCTGACGATTTGGGCGGGGCGTAAGGGAATTGGTGAGTCACAAAGTTTCACAAGAAAAAGGCGAATATTTCGCGAAATGAAAGTCAGATCGAAAAACTAAAAACTACACGTTCAATATTTTTCAAAAATCTATCGATAGATACCAAACACGAACCCTCGCAGAGAGGGGGGGGGGGTAAATTTTAAATTTTAAATACAAATCCCGCGATATTTAGTAAAATAAACATCAGATCGAAAAACTGCAAAATACACTTATTTAATATTTTTGAAAAATATATCGAATGGTACCAAACGCGACCACCCACGGAGGTCGGGTGGGGGGTTACTTTAAAATCTTAAATGGGAGCCCCATTTTTTATTGGAGATTTGAATTCTCTGCATAAAAATAAGCAACTTTTATTCGAAACATTTTTTCGAATTATGGATAGATGGCGCTATATTCGGAAAAAACGATTAATGGAAATGGAAAATTAAATTAAAAAATGGCAAGCGCCCGCTAAAATGGAAAATTTTACTTAACTTTTTTTGGTTTTAGGACCTAATAATCACAACCCAATAGGTCCCCAAAGCGCTCGAGTGACTGCACATTTAGCATACTTTGCTCCCCTACCATTAAACTCTCATGCAAAAATCAGACTGGTGTTTATCACCAACTGCGCATTTTAATGAGTGGAACACGAAGAACATGTATTAAATGACAGGAATCATGTTGGTTAGTAATAGCAGTCTGATTTTTGCATGAGAGTTTAATAGGGCTTTTCATCGATTGTCATTTGTTTCGAGCTTCTGTCATGTGTCACATAATATTAATATATGTATCTAAATCATTACGTCTTTGATTTATATCATTGTTATAGTCGGTTCGCTAAACTCAAACACAACTGGCTAGTGATTTTAGTAGGTAATTTTTGGAAGGCCAATTTTGACAAAATTGGCAAAATTCCTAACTATTTAGTAATTATTAACTATTGAATAGGTACTTATTTTTTGACAATTTTACCAAATTGGCAAAATTATTTACTAAAATAACTAGAAAGTTTTGTCTGAGTTTAGCGAACCGACTATACAGGGTGTCCCGAAAAGATTGGTCATAAATTATACCACAGATTCTGAGGTCAAAAATAGGTTGATTGAACCTAACTTACCTTAGTACAAATGTGCTCATAAAAAAAGTAAGAGCCCTTTGAAGTTACCAAATGAAAATCGAGTTTTTCCAATATATCAAAAACTATTAGCGATTTTTTATTGAAAATGGATGTATGAACTTCTTAGGGCAGGCTCATCTTAAAAAAAATTATAGTGAAATATGTGCACCCCATAAAAATTTTAGGGGGGTTTTGTTGCTTTGAATCCCTCCAAACTTTTGTGTACTTTCCAATTAAATTATTATATTGGCACCATTACTTAAACACAATGTTTTTAAAACTTTTTTACCTCTTATTACTTTTCTGATAAGCCAGTGTTTATCGAGTAATTTTGAATATTTGTCGAATCCACCACATATTTGTATATGGTTAAGTATGATTATAGACACCGGTTAATAATCTGAAAATTTATTTATAACTTACATTTTTAGGTATATTTTGAAAAAGAAGCTACATCTCGATAAAAGGTGACTTATCATAAAAAGACTAAGAGGCAGAAAAGTTTTAAAAACACTGTATTTAACAAATGGTGTCATAATAATAGTTTAATTGGAACGTACACAAACATTTGGGGGGTTTAAAGGAACAAAACCCTCATAAAATTTTTATGTAAATATATTAAAAAAGAAGCCACATCTCGATAAAAAACTGGCTTATCGAAAAAATTCTAAGGGACAAAAAAGTTTTAAAACGTTGTGTTTAACTAATGGCACCACAATCATGAATTAATTGGAAGGTACACAAAAGTTTGGGGGGTTTAAGGGAACAAAACTCCCATAAAATTTTATGGGATGGACAAATTTTACCATAATTTTGTTTTAAGATGTTCCTGCCATAAGAATAATACATGTCCATTTTCAATAAAAAATATCTAATAGTTTTCGATATATTGAAAAAAATCGATTTTCATTTTGTAACTTCAAAGGGCTGTAACTTTTTTTATGAGCACATTTGTACTAAGGTAAGTTAGGTTCAACCAAACTATTTTTGACCCCATAATGTGTGGTAAAATTTATGACCAATCTTTTCGGGACACCCTGTATATACCAATAACGTATGACGTAGATATATTAATATTATGTGACACATGACAGAAGCTCGAAACAAATGACTGTGAATGAAAAGCCCTATGAAAGGGTAACAAATCAATTGAAAGTTCTGTCCGACAAACTGACGTTCCAAATTTTTAACCTGTTCCACCATTAAAACTTCTCCTGTTCCAGTGTTCCCATATATCAAAATTTGTCCGACTAGACACCGTTAAGCTATTAACAAATTTTCAGCTTGCTATTAATCAACTTTTTGAAGTTATACTACTTTAGGCGCGATTAAAAGTAAAATTTCATAATACTGCGCGCATGCGCACACAGACAGTATGGCGTTTAGTTGCTGAATCTTTCAAGTTATGTATAAATATATCAGTGCAAGAAAAGGTTATTATAATTTCTGTGTCTTTGGTTTTGTCTTCCTCGGGAATAAGATATTTAATAATAGTAAGTATATTTGAAGTATTTTTCTATTAAATTTGTCAGTATGTATGAGAAATCTTGTAACCTGTCAAAGCAAAAGGGATATAGCTCAGTGGTAGAGCGTGTGACCGGTGATCAAGAGGTCCCGGGTTTAAATCCCGGACGATTCATATTTTTTTTTTATATTTTTGGTATCGTTTTAATAAAAAATTTTTAAAAGTGGTATGTAAAGGAAGTTAGTTCAATATTTAAATAAAATACAAATAACCTGTTAAGTCTATTAATTTCGTTGAAATCATAATAATAGAATTATAACTTCTTACGTGCGTACAAAAGTACACACACATTCTCTTTTTTTTTTTTTTTTTTCTTATGCGGGATTCAGACCTTTTCTTTTACAATAATCGGTTTATTTTTAGTAACAACCGGTGAAAAACCAGATAAGTGGAAAAATACTGAAAGAAAACATATGGGAAAATTTTTCGCCCCCCTCGCGTAAATGAGAAATTTTAAGCTGACTGAAACCGATTTCACAACACTCTGATTTCTATATTGATATGGACTGATATGTGACTGGAGTATCCCAAACTAAAGCGCAATGTAAATGTAACCTATTGGGTATTGTCTATGAGTAAAAAAACAAAACACCTGTTTTTGGAATAACCGGTTTTTTGACCGGTTGTAGACGCCAGATTAAACCGTAGGTAAAAAAAACCTGTATAAACGAAAACCGGTGTTTTGTCAACAACCGCCATCCCTACTTCTTACTCGCTAGTATTTTTTATGAATTCATTCGTTCATTGTGTAGGTACTACATATTATGGGTACCTAGCATCTACTTATTTATTATCTACCTCTGTTCCAATTAAATTCTTCCGATCTTTCCCGTTATTAGTAGGTACTCTTCCTTTGACCTCTTTGTAAATTCACAATCCTGGACCTCTGAGGTAAACTACACCATGTCGACATGGTGTTATTTTGGGGCACACCAGGTTTTCTCAACACGACTCTACCTTATCATCGGCAGAGTCTACGAGAAGTGTACGGTAAATTAAAGCTGTAATTACAAAAAAAGAAATATGTATGTCTTTGTACTCACTTTATAACACTCAAAAAATTATTGGATCTGGATTTCAATGCATATTTTTTTTTATAATTCTCGTATCAAAGTTACGCGTGAAGTTAGTCGTGAAGTTATCAGATTTTTATTAACATCCATTAGTGTTCTAAATTTTGTTGCAAACACAGCCTAAACTGGCCTAAACACACTTGCTTGAAATGACATAGTCACACATAGTGTAGTTTCTAGTTTACCTCCGAGACTCCGAGTAGTCTAGGCGCCAAATAGAGGTCACCGTGTCATTTTCAATTCTGATGGACAAACTCAACGGTTTCTTATGGATTTTTGGCTGCTGATTACGAATTTCGAGGGGGGATTTCGATCCGAGTGGTCAAAAAATTGTTATAAACAATTTAATTGTTTATAAATTCTTTATATGGCTCTGGCTCATAAACTAAAAAAGATACAAAAGAATGTTTCAAATAAAATTTGTTCCTTAATAAAAAAAGAAGAAATAACCGTTTACTAAACTTAAATCGGACAATTAGAACTCAAGATATTGTAAAATTAGTGCACAATGCAAATTGCAAATTGCAAAATAAGTATTTTTCGAAGCTTTATCGATCGTAACTCGGCTTCTACGCACGTAAATGAGCCTTATAAGGTGTTCTTTTAAAGCTTAATTAAGAGGCTTCCAAACAAAGTTTGTTAAATTATTTGATCTTCATTTGTTTTAAAGTTATACCCGTTTGAAGTTATAATTTTCTTAAAAATATTGTACATTCATTTGTTTATAAGGGTTTCAAGCAAATTTGAGCTATAAACATTTATACTTTAATTAAAAATAATGACAGAAAAACTCAAAAGGAACAATTTGAGCTTATGAAACTGTTCGTAAGTTTATTTTTTGGCTAAGATGTCGATATTTTAATGGCGCGCTATGAGGCGCAAGATTGGCTCACAGCGTAAAGTCGTAAAGGTTCACGCGCTAAGATCTCGATGCAAATTATAATTTCTATGTATATATACGTTATCTTAATTTTTCATTTTTGAAGATCCTAATAAAATTTTATCATATACTTCTTATAATTAAATCATCATACTGTATCTCGTATCACCTTTCATTCTATTTAATTTATCTTCTATTTTTTGTACTAAATGAGAAAAAAACACATTAAAAACTAATATTTCAGAAATATAACTAAAAAGTGAGTTGATATTATTTATTATTACTATTTTTACAAACATTTTCTTTCATACATCTGCATCGAGATATACAGATACAGGGAATCTCAGCTTTTTTACATCTGCATAAATTCTTCGAGCAATTTTTACAGACACATGGTGGTACTAAATCTGATTTTGAATGCATTAAAATTAAAACTTTTGGGGCTTCAAAGTTTCATTATCTATAAGATATCCATATACAAGTGGATCAAGTTCTTTTGCAGAATCTTCGAGGCACGTTAATTGTGTGTACACCACATAAAATGCTCGTTTTATATGTAAGTGGATTGAGTTTGATGTTGGTGGCATATCTTTAACAAGAGAAATGCCTCCTTCAACAAGAGAAAACAAGAGAAAAATCTTTACGAATATTTGCTGTTTCAATTATACGTGCACAACCGTTCTCAGTAGAAGACACTTTGATGTTGATATTTTTTTGACATATAATACATAATTTATTATTAACTAAATTATTCATTATTGCAACGAATCAATATCACATTACACTATTAAGAGACAATGACTTTGTTGTAACAAATAGACAGAATTGACAGTAGTATATTATATTATTGTAGACATTGATAGATATATTAAGAATAGTCAAGGCTTCCTGAGCAAAATAGTGTAACACGAGAGCAGTCGATCGGTATATTTACCATGATATTTATTACTTGATTGTGAGTTGATCTTGAGCCTCAGAGCGTGCTATTATATTTTCAATATCTTGTCCAAAAATAAACCTACGAACACTTTCCTAAACTCAAAATACACCTTAGTTTTTCTATTATTAGTTTTAATTAAAGTATAAATGTTTATTGCTCAAATTTACTAAAAACCCTTATACAAAAATTAATGTACAAATTATTTAAGAAAATTATAACTTCAAACGAGTATAACTTTAGAACAAATGAAGATAAAGTAATTTGACATCTTTGTTTGGAAGTCTATTAATTAAACTTTAAAATGAGACCATGAAAAGTGCATTTTACTGCGTAGAAGCCGAGTTACGATCGATAAAGCGTCGAAAAATACTTAATTGACTGTAAGCCGATCTTCCGCCTCATAGCGCGCCATTAAAATATCGACATCTTGGCCAAAAATAAACTTATGAATATTTTCGTAACCTCAAATTGTTCCTTTTAATTTTTTTCTATCAGTATTGTTCATTAAAGTATAAATGTTTATAGCTCAAATTTGCTTGAGACCCTTATAAACAAATGAATGTACAATATTTTTAAGAAAATTGTAACTTCAAACGGGTATAACTTTAAAAAAAATGAAGATCAAGTAATTTAACAAACTTTTTTTGGAGGCCTGTTAATTAAGCTTTAAAACGACACCTTCTAAGGCTGATTTGCGTGGGGAGAAGCCGAGTTACGATCGATAAAGCTTCCAAAAATACTTATTTTGCAATTTGCAATTTGCATTGTGCACTAATTTTACAATATCTTGAGTTCTAATTGTTAGATTTAAGTTTAGTAAACGATTTTTTCTTCGTTTTTTATTAAGGAACAAATTTTATTTGAAACATTTTTTTTTATCTCTTTTAGTTTATGAGCCAGAGCCTTATAAATAATTGTATTAAATAGTGTGATGTATAATGCCTTTTAGGTCCAAACTAATTAAAACTCTCTTTCTTGGTTCAGATACAGTATATTTACATTCAAGTCCATCAATGACTAACTATAACAACGTGTTTACATATAACAGTAACGACCTAGTACAATAATTAAATACTGAGTACAATAATCTTTCTCCACCGAGTTAATGTTTATATACACATTTAAATAATAACAAAACATGACAATTCAATGTTACTTGCGGTTATTGATACAAGAACAGATACTACATGGATTAATGACTTTGAATGAGTTTTAAACATATTTTGTACAGGGTGATATTATAATACCACATAATTAATAAACAATTAAATTGTTTATAACAATTTTTTGACCACTCGGATCGAAATCCCCCCTCGAAGTTCGTAGTCAGCAGCCAAAAATCCATAAGAAACCGTTGAGTTTGTCCATCAGAATTGAATATGACACGGTGACCCCTCTGGCGCCTAGATTAGAGGTCCAGAATCGTAATTCGTAATTTAGTTACATTCGATTTCCCTCAAGGGTGTAATGTATGTTGCATATCTACGGTACATTGTTAGTTTAGTTTACAAAAACTTTAATTGCTTAATAAGTTTGAAGAACCTAGTTAAATTTAAAATAATAATAATTTTGGTTTAAAAAATAAAAGTTAAGTATAAAAACTTAAAATTTTAGGTAACTGATTAGCGGTAGCACCAGATCACATAATTACAAGAAGTAGATAACCCAATATGTGACGTACAGATGACAGATGTCACTGATGTCAGTGTCACATAAAATGAGTTGTAAGCATTGATATTAATGAATGTGAATCTAAAATCTAAATTAGATAGGAATAAAAATAATATTTTAAAGCAGTATATGCCACATATGTTAAACAAAAAATGATAGAATCATGCCCAAAGAAACGTATGTTATTGGGAATCACGGTATTAGGAATGTAAGTAAATATTAACATTAGTAAACATTAAATTCCATAGTGTTTTTCCTTAGTTTAACAATATTAGTACTATTTATTGAGTCACACTGGACAGAGTCGACACGAAGAGACAAAAAGTCAAATTTCATTGTTGAGCAGAATTCAACCTGTTGGGAGGCTGGTAATTTTGAAGTGATCAAGGAATGTGAACCATGTACAGGTAATTTTATTTTTGTACTAAAATTAGCTGCAACACATATTTTACTTGTTCTTCTTCTTCTTCTTCTACGGTACTACAGCCCAAATTGAGCCTTGGCCTCCTTTATTTTTTGCCTCCACCCTTGCTTACCCTTGCTTGTCTGTGGCTGTTCTTCTCCATACACGAACTCCTAAAAGGGCTTGTGTGTCGCTGTTTACTGTGTCTTCTCAGTGCTTTCTTTGCTTTCCAACCGGTCTCTTTCCCTGCATTCTAGCATTCCGTGCTCTTTTTGGTAGCCTATCTTCTCCCATTCTTATCATATGTCCGGCCCATTGCAGTCCTTGTATTCTAATGAAGTCTGACTTTGATAAAGCTCATTGTTGTATCGGCTTCTGAAGATTCTGTTTTCCCTCACAGGTCCTAGTATTCTCCTCAATACTTTCCTCTTGAATGTGTCGAGTTTGTTTTTGGATGTTTCTTTCAGGACCCATGCTTCACTGCCATAGCATGCTATTCGTCGAATTAAGGTTTTATAGATTCTCATCTTTGTATTTCGGTGGACATTTTTAGACCAAAATATATGGGAGAGGGCAAAATAAGCTCTGTTTGTCTGCGTTATCTCTTTCATATTTCTCCATCGTCTGATCCGTCGGCATATAGTTCTACTCTCCCTTCTTTAGTCCCTGCCAAATTTTGAAAAAGTCTGTCTGGTGGTTTTGTATTCGTACACATGCCTCAGTTTCATCCATTGTGGCTTTAATGAGTCTAATTAGCTTGTGTGGTATTGCCAATTCAGCCAATATATTGTAGAGTTTGTTCCTTTTGACTGAGTCGTATGCCTGTTTGAAGTCTACAAACTTGTTATGGACATCAATGTTGTGTTCCCCCATGATTTGCTCAAGATCTGTTTGACTGTAAATATTTGATCCAGTGTCGATCTTCCCCGTTGGAAGCCCGTCTGATACTCTCCAATAATATTTTCTGCTAGTGGTTGGAGCCGCTGGTTTATAATATATGTGAGAACTTTAAAATATGCTGTACCTACATAATAGAGAAATTCCACGGTAGTTTTTGCACTGGAGTTTGTCTCGTTTTTTATAGATCAGGCATACTGTACTTTTCTTCCAGTTGTCAGGTATTTTCTCTGCTTGCCATATGTCTTTGATGAGCACCTGAATGTGACTTGCTATACAATTCTGCTGGTATTTCGTCAACTCCCGGGGCTTTATTGTTTTTCTGGGCCTTAATAGCTTCGAGAACTTCCTCTATGGTTGAAGCTTCTACTCCATTCTCTTCTTTGTAGTCCGTACCCATTTCACTGTCCATGTCTACTTGTGTCCCAAGTAGGGTGTGAAAATAATGCTTCCAGGTTTCTGTGACTTTCTCTTGGTCACTGATTATTTGCCCACTTTCATCTTTACATAGACGTGTTTGAGGTTTATAAACACTTTTTATATTTTTTAGGTATTCGTAAGCCCCTCTAATTTCATTGTTTTTGAAATTTTCTTCCATTTTTTCTATTTGTCCATTTTCATAGGCTCTCTTTTTATTTCTAATTATCTTGTCTGCTTGTCGTCTTGCGACTTCAAATGATGTTCATCTTTCCTGTGTTCTTCTTGCTATACCGGGTGGTGAATTGGAAAACGGCCCATAGGAAACTCCATGTAAAATTCTAAACTGTTGAATTCCTGCTTCCCTAATTATTGTACATCAAAAAACATGAGAAACTATTTGTAGAGGATTGAAATTTGTATTGAAAACAACTGTTAAAATTGTTCTTCGGCTTAAACATATTCCAAAATTTTGTAAAAATATAGTACATTTTTCAGTTTTTCAGCCCAAAATTAGGCCACACAAAGTGCAATAGTGTGTCACAATGAAGTTATTATATTGTCACATTTTTGAACTGTCAATATTTTTATTTTATCATTATATTTATTGTTTAAAAACAATAAAGTTGATAAGATACCCTCAGTTGCCCTCAGAGAAAGTATTAATAATAAAGATGTTTTATTCAGTCAATAGTGTGTGCATTGTCAGTTAAATAGTTATGTGTGGCCTAACTTTTGCACACATACCTACTGTGGCAAATGTATTATATTTTTCAAAATTTTTGAATGTGTTTAAATATTAGAACAATTTTAACTTTTGTTTTTAAAAGAGATTTCAATCCTCTACAAATATTCTCTCATGACTTTTGATGTAAAATAATCAGGGAAGCAGGAATTCAACAGTTCAGAATTTTACATTGAGTTTCCTATGGCCCGTTTTACGATTCACCACCTGGTATACATTTTGTGTGCTTCATTTCTTTCATCTATTGCTTGTCTGCACTCGTCATCAAGCCATGCTCCTCTTCTCTTCTTTTTCTTGTTTCCCAGTGTGGACGCTGCTGCTGTCAGTACTGCTGTTTTGATATTATTCCATTTGCCCTCTATGGAGTGTAGTTGTAGCGTCCTTAACTCATTTGCAACTTCTACAAACTTCTCTTTACATTCCTGAATCTTCAGTTTTTCCAGGTCCAATTTGTTTGTTCTTTGTTGTCTTTCGTTTCCTTCTTTGTTAACTCTGCATCTAAATTTGGTTTGTAGTAAAAGATGGTTTGATCCAAAGCATGCTCCTCGTCGTGTTCTCACTTCTGAGATACTACTGGCTGCCCTTTTGTCTATCAGCACATGGTCGATTTGATTGCTTGTGGTTCCATCTGGTGAAATCAATGTCATTTTGTGTATTCTTTATGTGGGAAGCATGTGGAGCTTATAACCATGTTTTTACTGGTGGCAAAATTTATCAAAAACTCCCTATTCTTGCTTGTTTCATTGTGCAGTGAATGTTTTCATGTTGTGCCATAGAACTGTGGCTCCTTGCCTATTTTAGCATTCATATTACCCATTATAATCTTGATGTCATTTTTGGACGCATTGTCATATACCTACTATCTCCAGCTGTTTTACTTGTTACTTTTATTATTTCTATAGCTACAAATATAAGTATGACATGTACTTTACTCTCTTGATATTGTTATACCAATTTGATTGAATTGCTCTCTGAGATATTATCGAATCCAAGTTAGGATTTTATAAACTTAAATATTTCTTATATCAATTAAAAATAAATGTAACTCATGCTAATAATTATTGAGAGTGACCTACAGTTTTCAGAAGACCTGTATTCAGGTCGCACCTCAGCTCAAAGAGTGGTATAACTCAAAAAAATTTAAAATCGGTTTTATTGCACCAAACGTTTAATAAAACTATAAACTCCTTTCTCACAAAGTGTCACGTCTATGGGTCAAGTATTTATCGTTGGATAACACTAGTGTCATACGATTATCCAAAATCAACAACGCACTGAATACAACCAGTGTTACATATCGACTTGTGCAAAGTATTTGTCCATCTAAGATGTGAATAAAGTGTCGTTTGTCGAGTTAAGACAGTATACGTGATTACTTTATTCAAAACAATCTGTGTATGTGCTCAAGAAAAGTGACACATTTATCACTTTATTTATCACTTTATTTATCTTTCCTTTTTGCAGTTTTTTTTGTTGAATGTTGTAACTTGTATATTTAAAGTTCTATCATTAAAAAGTATAAGTCTGTTAATCAGATAATAATAATGATATTATATTCTGCACTGCAAGTATCACTTTTGGTAAATAATATTTCGTAAATTTTTTGTTATTATATCTGTATAGTGTCACAACTCAAAAAAATTGTTTTTTTTTAAATATTTTTAATATACTTAATACACTATTTTATAGAGCTTCAAAATCCATTGTAACTGTCTAACATAGTTATTATTCTAATTTTAATACTTTTGAATTAAACCCAAAAATGTTGTAGGACAAACTTTAAACGTTGGTTGTTTTGTCGAAACTTTGCTTTTTTGATTTATGACACTCTTTGAGCGAAGGTGCGAGATAGTATGTATAGAAAATATCATCCAGGTAATTTTTTAAATACTGAAAAGCTCAAAATCAGCTCAGCTTCAATAAAATCAGTAGCTTGAGTAAATCAAGGGGTCACAGTTTATTGAAGTTTGGTAACTTATAGCTATTTCTCTTTTCTTGGACATATGGATAATAGAACAATCTGAAATAAACTTCTTTGAAATATAATGCTTTTTAGGAGAATGCACAAAATATCATTGTCAGATAGAATAACTAGTGTTGAATGGGAAACATAGGCAGATGCAGAATGTTCTGAATGAGAAGTTAACCCGCGAACAGTTGCGCTCTGTTCTGTCACATAATCGGTCACCCGTTAGATTTTGTCTTACAATACGCACTTAGAAGCGAATTTACAACAAATCTTCATGTTATAGTATTTTTATTTACTTGTAATGTTAGAAATATTATTTCTAACAATTATTAAAGCTAATCTTTTCTCACCAAAGCCATGAATTCCAAAAAAAGAAGAAGAAGACAAAAAAAGAAAAAAAATAAACCTATGCATTACTACACCCTTCCTCGAGGCACTTACGAGTGGAAAGTTATGTTGCAAAATTTTTCATTAAGTTATCACGAAAAAGGATAAAATGTTAGATTTTTTCTAACGGTGGGTTAAGCAAAACTCTTTGAAAAACTAGTTGATAAGGTTAAAGTAGCAATAATGGTTTCCAACCTCTGATAGGAGAATGAACCTGAAGAGGAAGAATGGCTTTTGTCTTGTCATCTTTCTTTTTTTGTCCTGTCAGACTCAGGAATATAAAATAAAGGTATTTATTTAGATTTGACTCGGCTCTCACGAATTTTAAAATTGTGTATATTGCTTTTTGAAGACTGGGCATCAGACAGGGAAGTAAAATGTCGCATTGAGCAAGCTCGACAAGCTTTCATAAAATTAGGAAAAGGTACTGACCTGTTCAGAGTTCGATCTTACACTGAGACTAAGGTTTACTAAATGCTACGTTTGGTCAGTGCTGCTATAAAATATGGCATAGAGGGCTGGCCACTCAAAACGAGGGATATAAACAGATCAGAAGCCTTCGAAATGTGGCTTTATCGCTGTATCCTAAAGATACCATGGACAGCGAAAGTCACAAATGTAGATGTCCTTAAAAGAATCGATCAAGAACGCCAGCCTTTCGAAAACTTCAACAAAAGAAGAGCGGCGTATTTGGATCACATCATGCGAAACGAAAAATACCAGTTCCTTCAACTTATAATCCAGGGTAAAATTGAAGGCAAGAGAGGAATAGGACGCAAGAAATATTAGAAATAGAAGATAATAAAAGGTACAAATAAACGTAAACAAACTATTTGTTTTATTTTAACCGAAAAACCGTAATATTACAATATACAAAGAAATTAAGACATGTGTTTCTACCATGAGATATTCTTACAGACTAAATATCGAACGCAGAACTAACATACAGTTCTGGCATTCACATCCCTTGTAACATGTGCAATCTTACGTAAGAGTGTGTTCGACCTAATAGTTTCGGAGAATCGGCCCACCCACTAAGACTGCGTGTGTCCATTCTAACACTAATAAAAATACCTAATAATTTATAGTTGGATATATTCTAACAAGAAAATGTCCTGGCTCCGAAACATAAGGCAATGGACAGGGGTTAACGACATACAATCTCTATACACATTGCAAGAAACAGAGAGTTGATGGAAAATGTGATCGCTAACATCCATTAGTGGATTTGCATCTGAAGAAGAAGAAGTACAGGGGTTCTCATTATATTTTGACCCCCACTTATTTTCCTTAATTTTGGGAATACAAAAAAAGTTTCAAATAAAAGTTGTATTATTTTATCTGTACAACAGTGTAGCAACAAACCAAATTTTGTATACAGGGAGTGTCCAATAAAATGCATCTTCAATATTTCAAATGGGACACCCTGTATTTTTTATAGTTTTGAGTAGCCCTGCATTTCCCGATTACAAATATATAACATAATGTAGCATTAGTTTTGTTCTATAATGGCGTATGGTACTACAAAAGGGTAACCATAGGCTATGCAGTAACCATAGGCTATGCAACTGACATTTCAAAATGAAACAATTATTAATTTATTATAAACTGTCAGTCCTCATACCGAAATGGGTTATACTGCAGATGAAAAAGTAGATATATTCTCAATTTATGTAAAAAATAATAAAAACAAGCAAGCGGCAAGAAGAGATTATAGGTTGATTTATCCAGATCGACAGACTCCTGCAAAATCTGACTCATTAGAAAATTTGAGACGAATATATTACTTGTGCATTGATAACAATGGAGGGCACTTTGAGTATCTATTGTAATCTTAAATGTAGTATTGTATCTTAAATGTAATATTGTAAGTAATTAATTTTGTTGACTTTCTAAATATATTTTTTTCTTATCTTAGTTTAGTATAGTAGTACCGTTGACTGATAAATATACTATAATCCGTATTTATCAATCAACGGTAGTACCATACGCCATTATAGAACAAAACTAATGCTACACTATGTTATATATTTTTGTAATCAGGAAATGCAGGGCTACTCAAAACTATAAAAAAATACAGGGTGTCCCATTTGAAATATTGAAGATGCATTTTATTGGGCACTCCCTATATACAAAATTTGGTCTGTTGCTACACTGTTGGTCGGTACAGATAAAATAATACAACTTTTATTTGAAACTTTTTTTTGTATCCCGAAATTAAGAAAAATAAGTGAGGGTCAAAATATAATGAGAAACCCTGTACATACACATATTATTATATACAGGGTGTAACAAAAATACAGGTCATAAATTTAATCACATATTCTGGGACCAAAAATAGTTCGATTGAACCTAACTTACCTTAGTACAAATATGCACATAAAAAAAGTTATAGCCCTTTGAAGTTACAAAATGAAGATCGATTTTTTCCAATATATCGAAAACTATTAGAGATATTTTATTGAAAATAGACATGTGACATTCTTATGGTAGTAGTATCTTAAGAAAAAATTATAGTGAAATTTGGACACCCCATAAAAGTTTTATGGGGGTTTTGTTCCTTTAAACCCCCCCAAACTTTTGGGTACGTTCCAATTTAATTATTATTGTAGTATCATTAGTTAAACACAATATTTTGAAAACTTTTTTGCCTCTTAGTACTTTTTCGAAAAGTCAGTTTTTATCGAGATATTTTGAATATTTGTCAAATCCACCACATATTTGTATATGGCTAAGTAGGATTATGGAGACGTGGTAATAATATGAAAATTTATTTATGATTTACATTTTTAGGTATATTTTGAACCATATTAAAAAAGAAGTAATATCTCGATAAAAAATGCCTTCTCGAAAAAATAAAAAGAGGCAAAAAAGTTTTAAAAACACTGTGTTTAACTAATGGTACCGCAGTAAAAGTTTAATTGGAACATACACAAACATTTGGGGGGTTTAAAGGAACAAAACCCCCATAAAATTTTTATGTAAACATATTAAAAAAGAAGCCGCAACTCGATAAAAACTGCCTTATCGAAAAAATACTAAGAGGCAAAAAAATTTTAGAAATATTAAATTTAACTAATGGTACCACAATAATAATTTAATTGGAACGTACACAAAAGTTTGGGGGGTTTAAGGGAACAAAACCCCCATCAAATTTTTATGGGGTGCACCAATTTCACTATAATTATTTTTTAAAATGTTCCTGCCATAAGAATGCCACATGTCAATAAATTAGGTTCATTCGAACTATTTTTGGTCTCAGAATATGTGATTTAATTTATGACCTGTATTTTCGTTACACCCTGTATTTATTCTTAGCTGCATAATAGATTCTTAGTCTTTATAGACTCTTAGTCATTTAAAATATTTTATATGTATTGTTTTTTGTAGCCTTTGAAATTCGTAGCAAAACTATTGGTGTTTGCATTCATAGCCATTACAAAGAAGTTCTCAAATGTGCTAATGGTGAGACTGTAACCAGAAGTTGTGATAAAGCTGTTTATTATGATGAGCTATCGTTTTGGAGGTTTGAAGGATTTATGTTTGCCATAGGATTAATTTCTACTGTTTGTGTGATATCAAGAAGAAGAGTACTAAACAAAAGGATTTTACAACGAGTTCAACGACAACTTGCTAATTGTGTTTAAAAAGGTATGAACAATGGTTTAAATACATAGAAAATCAAAATTCTTTCTAGTCCATAAAATTTCAATCAAAATTTAAATAAAAAAAATTGACGAAAAATCGTCTGCGTAAAAGGTATATTTATTTTAAGAACCCCAAAAAAGGGCTACAAATACCAAATAGAACGTTTTCGCTCTAAAGAGAGCATCATCAGTGTTCTTTGCAAGCTCTACATGCTAAGCCACCAGAAATACATGGGTCAAAACCCTTAAAATGTCGACTAAAAGTCTTACATTAAAATATTATATGCTAAATTCTTTAGCTTTTTAGCATATATCATTTTAATGTAAGACTTTTAGTCAACATTTTAAGGGTACCCATGTATTTTTGGTGGCTTAGCATGTAGAGCTTGCAAAGAACACTGATGATGCTCTCATCAGAGCGAAAACATTCTGTTCTATATTTGTAGCCCTTTTTTGGGGTTTTTAAAGTAAATACATATACCTTTTACGCAGAAGATTTTTCTTCAATTTTTGTAATTTTTTATTTTTTTTTTTTTTATTATCTTTAATCAACAAGGAAATTCTTCCTTGTTGATTTCAAAATTTAAATGATTTTCTGTGGCATTTGTTTTTTTTTTCTTTATGTGCTGACCTTTATCATCAATTAGCCAATCGCGTTTCCTGCTGGACATAGGCCTCCCTCAGCTCTTTCCAGTGTTCTCCACACTGGGCAGCTTGTAGCCAATTTCGTACTACTTTTTACTTTTAAAAAATTCACGAAAAAAATAAACTTCCTGTAGCTGGCTGTATACCATAAATCACAAAAATACCAGGTTTTTTGTAAAAGGTATATTTTAAAATACCCTAAATAAGGGTCACAATAATACAAAACGTTTTCGAATTAAGAAATCCATCATCAGTGTTCTAAAAGCCCTAAAATTAAGTATAACCTAATTAATTGAGAGAAATATTAAAAATTGACAGAGGTTTTAAAAACAAGAGGTCATACTTACAAAAATTGCATGCCTGCGCCACCAAAATGTTTTGGGTAAAAACCCTTTAAATGTAAACGATTATGTTGTTTTACATATTTATATAAAATTCACTTGGTGGCTCAGGCATGCAATTTTTGTAAGTATTTTTATTTAATTCTTGTTTTTAAATTTTAAACCTCTGTCAATTTTTAACTTTTCTCTCAATTAATTAGGTTATACTTAATTTTGGGGCTTTTAGAACACTGATGATGGATTTCTTAATCCGAAAACGTTTTGTATTATTGTGATCCTTATTTAGAGTATTTTAAAATATACCTTTTACAAATAACCTGGTATTTTTTTTACTTTTACTGTGAGTTTATTCGCGGATTTTTGCGTCAGTGTTAAAGTCTCTGCTCGATAAATTTGCATGGGCAAAACACATTGGTTATAGACCTTTCGTCTGAGACACATAGGAATTCACTTTTTAGGATATGGCTTAGTTTGCCAAATGCTGCTCATGTCAGGCCTATTTGCCTCTGTATTTCATGTTTGATTGTCTCTGCTTGTTTTGATCTCTTGTCCCAGATATTTGTAAGTGTCTCTTTGTTGTATGGTATTATTATTGTCAATAGCTATATTTCCACTCATTACGATATTTTTCATACTGACCTTACTTCTAGCCAAATTTCCCATGCGTTGGTCTTGTATTATGTGCTTCCTTTTTGGAGGAATCATAGAATCAGTCTTCTGTTTTATTTCAAACTAAAATGAATAGAGAAAATAATTTTGGTTTTTAAAGAATTTTAAGTCTGGAACATCCCTTAGTGTTTTGTGATTAACTCATTTAAGTTAGTTCCGATAAATTGTATCTGATAAATAGTACAGTTTAAGATACAAAACCCAACGACAAAAGAAAGGTTAAATATATTTTTTTATTTATTAAACACAAGCTGTGTTTAGACTACTGAAATCTGGTCATCAATTGACCAATTATCAGTTCTTCTTTAACTTAAATTACTAAATGATGCATAATCTAAGATCTTAACCCTATGACATCCTCGTATTTTTTTTAACAAGTATACATTTTAAAACTAAAACTAACACACAATACAACACTATGCTCTGCTTTTACACTAACACTTTACACTAACTCAAATGGTTTTCTTCGTTTAAGTCTTCTTTCTAACACAGTATTATCGAGGAGCTGGATGGCCTCGATGTTTACATGACTATGGAGCCGTTGTTCGTGACTACCTGCCATCTTTTTGATAACTTTGTCTACATCTTCCATCTCAAGATCCTTGTGGATGTCGACATTTCGGATATACCAAGGAGCATCAACGATGTTCCTTAATACTTTATTCTGGAATATCTGGATAATCTGGATATTACTTGAATTGGCACAGCCCTAGAGTTGACAACCATATATCCATACTGGTCTAAGTATTTGTTTGTATAGCAGTATTTTGTTATATGTGGACAATGCAGAGTTTCTTCCCATTAGCCAATACATTTTTTTGCAACGGATACCTAATTCTTCCCTTTTCTTTTTAATGTGGACTTTCCAGCGAAGCCGTGCATCAAGTGTGATACCTAAATATTTTGCAGAAGATGCATATGGTATTTGGGCATCATTTAGTCTGCTTTCGATTTTTTTATTTGTAAAGTTGACATGAATAGATTTAGATTCATTTTCCATGTTTTAGTCCAGTTGTGTATTTTATTTATTGCCAACTGTAATTTTTCTGCTGCTTCTGCGCTGGTATTACCTACTGCTAAGATAGCAGTGTCATCTGCAAATGTGGCTATAGTATCATTTTCCATTTCAGGTATATGGTATGTGTATAACAGGTAGAGAACAGGACCTAATACGCTTCCTTGAGAGCTTCCTTGAGGACCTAATACCGCTTCTTGCTTAATTATAAAATATCTGCCAGATATATATGATTGTAAAATTTCTGAATATTGTTTAGCCATAAGAATTTTGAGTTTGTAGGCTAAACCTCCATGCAATACATTGTCGAAGGCCTGAGCTACGTCTAAAAAGATTGTAGAACATACTTTCTTTTCTTCTAATGATTTCTCAATTATGTTAGTAATTCTGTGTACCTGATCAATCGTAGAATGTTTATTTCTGAAGCCAAATTGGTGGTTTGGAATCATTTTTTTCTCTTCTATTATTGGTTTCATTCTTTGTAGCAGAAGTTTCTCAAAAACTTCGACATCACTGATAAAAGTGATAATGGTCTATATGAAGACACTTCATTTGGCGATTTTCCTGGTTTTCGAATCATTATAACCTCAGCTATTTTCCGTAAATTTGGAACATATCTCAATCGAAATGCACCATTGATGATGTTGGTCAATTTGACTATGGCTTTACGAAGTAGGTTTTTTAGTAATTCTCCAGTAATTAGATCATATCCTGGTGCCTTCTTAGGATTTATATTGTCTTTTATTTCATCAGCTACTTCCTTCGGGGATGTTGGTCTGATTCTCTCCTCTGTCTGATTAGGCTCTATCGATATTTGATCATTATTTTGGTCATCATGCGGTTTTAATGTATTTTATAATATGTGGCAAAACTCTCTGCCTTTTGCTCATTACTTCTAGCCCTGCTACCGCCTTCTAGTTTAATTAGTGGAGAATGGGTTACTGGTCTTTTTAGCCTTTTTGTTGTTTTCCGTAGAGAGTACTCCGTGCTGCTATCATCCGTTAACTCTCTCAGGTACTCAGGTAATAACTGATTGACTCATTTTTTATATTTTGAATCTCTCTTTTAAGTTTTTGACTAGCATTGTTTAAATTTGTTTTATCTTGGGGTGCTCTGGTTTTTTCCACTTCCTTCTAAGTTTTCTTTTCTCTTAAATTAACTTTTTAATTTCTTTCGGATAGTTGTTTCCTTTAACGTTTGATCTTATAGTAGGAGTACTTTTCCATGCTGATTTTTGTATATTTTGTACAAGCAACTCAACTTCCTCATTTATTTACTTGTTCAGGTTTTTTTAATGGTACTGCTAGTTCAATTCTATCTTCAAGGATTGATCTAAAACTTTCCAAGTCTGTTAGTTTATTTGTTAGTATATCCTTTCTGATAATCGTGTCACTCACAGTGAGTATTATGGGTGAATGATCTGAATTCATATCCCAACCTTCATTAATATCTACATAATTGGATGAAATATTTTTTTAATATGTAACAAAGAAAGAAAGAAAGGTTAAATATGAACTTCTTCTTCAAGTGCTATCTCCGCGACGGAGGTCGGCAATCATCATAGCTATTCGGACTTTAGAGATGGCTCCTCTGAAAAGTTTATTTGATGTACAGCCGTACCATTCTCTCAGGTTGCGCAGCTACGATATTCTGCATCTCCCTATGCTTCTTTTTCCTTAAATCATTCCCTGCGTAATGAGTTGGAGCAAGTTGTATCTCTCTTATATTTCAATTTTTTGGTTTTGATTGTATTTAAGACTTCCATTTCTTTATTTATCTTGCTCACAACCTCTTTGTTTTTGACGTGTTCTGTCCATGATATTTTCAGACTTCTTCTATATAGTGTAGGAAACAGAGGTTGAATCTCGCAAAATGGACACAAGTTCGGTTTTATTTTTTTTTTTTCTGGTATATCAAATATATTTCATCCCTTTAAAGGGGGTAATTTGTGGTTTTTGCGAAATGTAGCCCTTCCTGTAAGTTTTGCAAAAAATTTACTTCATAGTAAAATGAAGAAGACTATATTTCCTACTATTTATTTCCGTGCAGCATATGTCTATCACCCACCGTTTAGCGGGGGTGGCGCCCCAAAGTTGACAAATTTTAAAAAAAGATGGTTTTTAAAAAAATTATTTTTTCCTAACTGTAGTGAAAATTAAGAAGAAACCCTGGGGCAATTAATCACAAAAAAGTGGCTGATTTTTTGGTATGGGTTTCATTTAAGGGTACTTGCAAATTTTTTAATTACAGGGTGTTACATTAAAAAAAAACCTTTTTATACCATCTGAACCATTTATGCTAGAGTAAAAAAACTTTCAGAGGTTATCTATGTACTGGTGTTATTTACAAATTTGTATAATGCACCCCCAATTTTTCCCAGGAACCACCCCAAAAAAAAGGAGAATTAATAAAGAAAGTGATTTTCTTGAAATCCTTCACACACCCTTTATTAAAATGCTTCATGTATCATTTTGTGCACGTTCTTATTACCCATTCATGGACAGCAAAATCGATTTCTTGATGCAACCCCTGTAGCAAAAAAAATTAATAAAGGGGGGATTGAAAAAAAAATTTTTTTTTGCTTTTTGACTCATATGGACATATGCTCCATCAATAGGGTTTTTCATTAATATATATGATTATTGCAACATCCCTGCGGAAACTACCCCTATCCCTTGGATAGCATGTTTTTACGAGTTTCTCATTACCTATGCATTTTTTTAAAACAAAACTTATACAGAATTAAAGGCCACTATTTTTTCTACAAATAAGGTCCTATGCATTTGTTCCTTATAAGTAGAGACCGACCGATTAATCGGCTTCGGCCACCTTCGGCCAATATTTAAACCTTCGGCCAAAATTCGGCTTCGGCCAAAACGAAGCCGAAGGTTTCGCCGAAGGTGGGAATAATAAAATTCTCTGTCAGTATACGATACTATACCTATAAATAATGTCTAAACAATATGCTTCGGCGAGTCTTTGATAATTTGAATAATATTTGCACTTCTACACCTTACTTTATACCCTAAACTAAAATATTTTACAAACTTTCAGGTAGTAGGTAGGATATAAATTTTAACAATACGAGTAGGCCAAGATGTCTCAAAGATCTTCATTTGAATATTTCTCACGTAGTAAAATTCTGAGAAACTGTAATAATTTTATTGTATTTGTTAAAACTCAAGATTACTGGTGTTTTGACTACCTAAATATTAATGGCAAAACATTGACTATCCCTACTATGAATGCAAATATTTTATAACAGTTAAGAAGAGCTAATGTGTTAGGAGAAAACGCTGACAAGCTTCTTTTTCTTACTTATAATATTAGGATGTTTGATTTCGCATATTAACTAACAGATCCAGTAATCAGAAATACTTACTTACTTTAATGTTTTTTAATGTTATATATTTTTATTATCACTTATATTACCAAATAATGTATAAATGTTTGATTTTTTTATCTTATAATTTCATATTTTTGTTTATCACTCATCCGTTAATAAAAATATAATGCACAATATTTAAATTATTAACATTTAATATATTTTTAGTCACCTTCGGCTTCGGCCGAAGGTATCCTACAGACCGAACTTCAGTATCGGCTTCGGCCAAAAAAATCACATTCGGTCAGTCTCTACTTATAAGCAGCCGTTACGGCACAGTGACGCCGTAAAACTCAGAAATGCTTTGGCGGGCTCCAGTTTTTGCTTTTTTTTTTCGTCACCTATTCATTTTATGGAATAATGGATAACGTACTTATGGAAAATAAAAGAAGACACTGTCTGCTACACATTATGACTTATACATATTTTATTTTCTTTGCACCCTGAAGCCACAGTGGTGGCCCAAAATCAATTTTTGATTATTTTCTTTATTAGTTCTCCTTTTTTTTTGGTGTTTCCGGGGAAAATATGGGGGTGCATTATACAAATTTGTAAATAACACCAGTACATGGAAAATCGCTGAAAGTTTTTTTACTCTAGCATAGGCGGTTCAGATGGTATAAAAAGGGCTTTTTTAAAATGTAACACCCTGTAATTAAAAATTTGCAATTGCCCTTAAATGGAACCTATACCAAAAAATCAGCCATTTTTTGTGATTAATTGTCGCAGGGTTTCTTCTTAATTTTCATTGCAGTTAGGGAAAAATAATTTTTTTAAAAACATCTTTTTTAAAAATTTGTCAACTTTAGGGCGCCACCCCCGCTAAACGGTAGGTGATAGACATATGCTGTCGGGAAATAAATATTAGGAAATAAAGTCCTCTTCATTTTACTATTAAGTAAATTTTTTGCAAAACGTACAGGAAGAGCTACGTTTTGCAAAAACCACAAATTACCCCCTTTAAAGGGATGAAAATGGGGTTCCGGGGCGAAATTTTTTAAGAAAAAGTTAATTCCAGTTTTTTTATTGATGTCGGATGCCGCAAAGTCGATAAAACGTAGCACCTAGCCAACCTTACTCTTAGCTCTAACTTCAGATCTCTTGTGCAGAGCACTTTTCTCATTTTGTTAAAATTCGCTCTAGCCTTTTCTATTCTAGTTGTAATTTCCTGGAAGTAATCATTTGTGCATTGATCATTAAATATGAACTAGAACACAATTAATAGCAATCTCCCCCCCCCCCTGAACGATAGATACAAATAACCTCACCTTTGCCAATACAAAATCAAATGTAGAATCCAAAAAGCCAAAACTGATTTCCTTAATATGAAGAACCAAGATTTAGATTTATAACTTAAAAAATTAAGGAAAACCTTCACCTTGCCAAATGCTTAAAGGAAAAAATGAAGTCATCTAAAATACTGCTGTACAACAGTTTTAAAATCCAGTGGTCTTATCGAGTTAACGATTCGAGGATGTTCTTGACGAATGAATAGTAAACCTGCGGGAAAGCTATTATATCTTGGGCATAGTTTATGAACGAAGAAACATGTGGAGTAAGAAGATTATCCTTTATTTTTTATTGCTAACTTGCATTGATGAGTGCCAACATTTGTAACAAATATCGCACCCCAAGAAGAAACCGAAAGGAGTTTCTTTAGCAGCAATAGAGTTCTTATAGAGCAGCGGTGCTCAAATGGTCGATCGCGATCGACCGGTCGAACGTCAAAGTTTTTGAAGTCGATCGCGGAGCTGCAAGCAGTTCATAGCAAGTTTGAAAGACGCTTCGCTGATTTTAAAAAACTGGCAGATATCGTAGCATTCATGTCTAATCCATTTTCTTGTGAAAACGTGGAAAAATGTGTCACTGAAATATCCATTACTTTCAATACGGAGATCATTTCCGTTCAAAATTAGATACTGAAAATAATTTCGGATATACCTATCCCTTAAGTCCAGAGCGACCAATACGACATTTTGATCTTTTATATTGTCTGACAAATATTCATCTTTGAGGCCAGTATATCTGCAGCTCACAGCATTCTTTGCATCAACGTACATGTGTGAGTCTGTATTTTCCCAAATATAGGTAGTGAAATTAAGTATCGTAATCGGTTTACCAGTAGAAGTACAGTCAAGGCAGCAAAATTAAATGAACTATATCCCACTCCTCAACACAAATAGTTGCATGTGCATATGATATAGTTCTTATGGGAGGAGACAAGGAAATATTAAAAGAAGCATTAACAATCTTGGCAAAGGAAGCACGGAAAAGAGGTCGAGAAATTAACGAAGGAAAAACAAAATATCTACTCTGCTCTAGAAGAGAAGATAACAGGATGAGATAAATCAAAATAGAAAACTACAGTTTTGAAAGAATTCAAAAATTCAAATATTTGGAAGTATGTAGTAGTAAATGGCCAAAATAAGAGAAGTGAAGAAGTAACGGAGCGAATACTAGCTTATCCAGAAGGACAAGAACTTATCCAGAAATACAAAACTGAAAATATACAGAGTTGCAATCAGACCAGTAGTTACGTACGCAGCTGAGACAATGTGCCTCACGGAAACAGATGAAGAAAAATTGAGAATATTCGAAAGGAAATCCTCAGACGGATTATGGGCCCGATAAGAATGGACCACGGAGAAATGAGAAGAAGAATGAACCATGAACTAAGAGACATAATAAAGGAGGAAGATATAGTTAGATTTTATTAATGAGATGAAGAGACTGAGATGGCTGGGACACATACAGAGAAGGAAAAACGACTTACTGATTAAGAAGATCACCAGATGGAAACCAGAAACTGAAAGACCAAGGGAAAATCCCAGAGAGAGTGAAAAATTCTGGAAGTGAGAAACTGGAGGGAACTATGCACATATCAAAATGAATGGAAGAAAATTGTAACGAAAGCCAAGTCATACAACACACTTTGACAACACACAAGTGGAATGCGGAGCGATTCACCGCAATAAGCGAATCAGTGAGCTCTTAGTAAGAGCGGCAAACATTCCATCCGAAATGAAAAGTCCTGATGATGAATCGGCTGACGAACATCTCTCATCATGCTTACATTTGGTCCTCGGTAATTACGTACCATCATATGAAAAAACTTGTGGAGGATATGCAGTGCCATGCATCAACATTCAAATAAAATTAAGATGAAAAACATTACTTTAATTATAACTATCTGTAGTTACAACTTTTTATCAAACTGAAACGTGCAATAAAGTTTTTTATTTTCAAAATTGTTTTTTTTTACTGGCAGTCGATCGCTGGACACTTGCAGTTTATGTGGTAGTTCCCACGCAGTGTAAGTCTGAGCACCACTGTTATAGAGTGTAAGGGTGTATTTTTGTGCATTAAATACTTATACTTACCCATTTTATTCACGTTTTTTTTGGGACAATACACCAGAAATATGTCGAATTTTTGTGTATTTACTTTATTGATTTTTAAGCAGAAGTTTTTATTTTTCTAATAAACTTTAAATTAGTTTCTTGTTTCTGAAGTTATTAGTTGATGTGTGAGAGAGTTTATTATTTTTTTTTTGTTTATTGGTAGTTAATGTTTTTATTTAATTTATTTAGGTAGTTTAGAAGAGGATGACTGTGTTTTATTAAAATATATATATAATTATTGTCTCTTTTACTATTTATTGTTTAATAGGGTAAATCTAATGTAATATTATTTTATTTTATTTACAGATGACGCATGCGACTCTGTACATAAGTGCTTACTTGGATTCATCTGATTCTTTCTGGATAGATATTGAGTCTCTAATAGTATTATTTGTCTACAAAATAGCAAAAACTGATGAAGTTAAACTTATCATTAAATCATTATTAGGTAAACCCGCAGAACCTCTTATTAAAGTTTCTTCTGAAGGGCTAAATTTTAATACCAACAAAACGATACCTGACATCGCAAAGTTTGTGGTGTGGCCAGCAATTGTATCCGCAAATCAAGTAACTGCTGGCGTATGTTCCGTAACCAGAAGCTTAATAAAACGTAGTCCTAACAATGATATAAGAAATTTGCTTGGATTTAGAGAAGCTTGCTTATTTTCATGCTCAGAGACATCAATATGGACTCGGTTTTGTGAAGTTGATATTGTGCAGACAATAAAACATATTTTGGGAAACAACTGTTGTATTGGCGAGGAATTTCATTTGCCTTCGGACATAGTAAGATTTGAATACCACTTATCTACTCCAGTCAGGATACACAACATTTATAAGGTTGCAAGAGTTAAAAACAAAGATAAAGGCATCAAATCAGGAATACCAACAGAAGAGCTGAATATACAGCACATATTTAGCGAAGGACCTTTTATGACTCTAGCTGATGTTATATTATATATATGCTATGAAGTGTTTTTGAAAAATTGTCCATTAGATCTAATTAAAGGAAGAATACCTTTAACCTTAAATTGGTTTAAAAGAATGGAGGAATCAGCTTTATCTAATTCTAAATTTAGTATAACAAATAATAACATTCAGGCCAAAAGTATTTTTGAACCAGATTTTATCAGACAAAGTCTTTATACAGCAGATCCATCCAGACATAAACCAGAAAAGAGAATATTTACAAAACAAAACGACCTTGATGTTGCTTTTGATCTTTTGCAGCCAATTAAATATGACATAGTTAATGAAGAAACTCCTTTTGGAAAAGAAATTGATTTTAATTGGTTAGATGTTCCATTGGAAGCAAATCCAAATGGAGGGGCACTGCCAAAAAGTAGAGCTGATAGAAAGTGTGAACAGTTAGAAAACTTAGCTAAGGCAGTAATGAAGATAGCTGCTCAAAAAAGATATAGCATAGTAGACTTTTGTAGTGGTAGTGGACACTTGGGAATACTTCTAGCGGCTTTACTCCCGAATTGTGAAATTGTCCTTGTCGAAAATAAAGAAAGATCTTTATTACGAGCCAAGGAAAGGATTGAAAAATTGGGATTAACGAATGTATGTATTGTGCAGTCAAATTTGGATTATTTTCAAGGCAACTTCGACATAGGTGTTGCTCTTCACGCCTGTGGAGTAGCCACTGATTTAGTAATCCAGAACTGTATAAATAAGAAGGCTCATTTAGTAGTTTGTCCTTGCTGTTATGGTGGAGTTAGAAACTGCCATCATTTGACCTATCCTAGAAGCAACCAATTTAAAAAATTAGATTTAGGATTACAAAACTATTTGAATCTTGCTCATGCGGCTGACCAAACTCATGATAAAGAAAACGCCAAAACAGAACAGGGGTATTTTTGTATGAATGCTGTAGATACGGATCGGCGGTTGTACATTGAGAGTTTTGGATATAAGGTGCATTTAGGAAAATTGTATCCAACGAGTTGTACAAATAAAAATAATTTATTGGTTGGTTTAACAAAAGACTCTTTCTAGATTATATAATTTTATGTTGATTTTATACCAAATATAAGAAGATAGTTTGTTATCAATTGTTTTATTACAATTTCTGTATATGTATTACATACACATACCTACCCTACTTCCAAAGAACAACCTATATGTATGTCATATCTAAAAATGGTAATAATAAACCAATACATAAAAATGGATAGATAACATTAAAACTTATTTATTATCTATCGTGGCTGAATGGATCAAGCAATCCAAAGCCAATAAGAAAAAAACATTAATAGTTTCAAGTACAGCTTAAATGTTTCATGTATGGATGCATTGTGCACACCACCACTCTGATTTCAATGAGTAAAAGAACGAATAAAACTCTGGCGGCCATTGTATCTTCAACGTTTTTCGGTCTTTCCAGGAGATCTTTGTCTACATCGTTTTCGTTTTTGTATCTTTTGGTCATCTATCTTCAGGCATTCTCTGCAGGTATCCATACCAGCTTATCTCTTTTGGCTTCAACTATGTCTATCAATTTTCGTTTGTTTTCAAATAAATTCGTTCCTCGCCAGGGCCGGATTTACCACTAGGCCGACAAGGTACTGGCCTAGGGCGCGAAACTGGCGGATTTTGTTCGCATTGCCTAGCTCCGAGTACACACTGGCACAGTTTAACACACATTAAAAGTTTAAAAAATATAAGAGCGATGATTTGATATACCACTTTTAAACCTGTAGACCACAGAGAGTGCCGTAAGCACTCTGTGTATAATTTTAAGTTATATGATCGCTATTAACTATTATTATTAAAACCTTAGAAAACATTAATTACGGTGATTTTGTATTTATTATTTTCAATCCTTAGCACACTTCTCTTTTATAACCATAGAATATTGTTAATACCTAGTGCAGCGTTTCCCAAACTTATTTTTCCGTGACCCGGTTATTTTTGTGCTCGTCCTTCGTGACCCACTAATTTTTTTGCCTACCCTGGTGTGTATGTGTGTGTACAAGAAAACATAATATTTAAATATTTATTAAAGTTTTATATATTTTAATAAAGAATCATTACCTCAAACAAAAATGTAATCAAACAAAACAAAATGAAATACTTTATTACTGAGAAGTACCTATGCAGTTGTTTCTGGTTAACTAAAAACTTCACGTTTGGAGGTACAGTTCGACTTTCAAACGGTTTCTATATTTTCATTTTTGAGGAAAACCAGTGCTGAAAACCCTGCCTCACACTTATAGGTAGTAACAAAAGGGATTAGAAACTTTATCGCTTTTAAAAATATATATTTTATAAAGACATCCAAAAATCTATCAGTGGTATTTTGTCAAATACATCTTTGAGTGCCCTATCATACGATAGTTCAATTACTGATTCAATATCTAAATATGGAAGTCCTGTCTCGGATTCTACGTCTATTATAAATGGATTCCTTATCCATGCTTTTTTGCTGTGGATAGAGGAAAAATATTCCTTCAGATTGGCTTCCAGTCCTAGCAGATGTTCCTTGAAAGCTGCTGGAATCTGATCCTACAAAAAAATCACGTTATACTCTTTTTGTAGTTCTGTTAGCTTTGTAATTTTCTGCTTTCGCGTGGCGTGTCCACAAATTATGTTCTTTTGTTGTAGCTTCCACCTTCTCTTGTACCTTAAATGCAGTTACATTGCTACCTTGTAATGTCATTTAAATTGTTCAAGAAGTCAAAAATATCACAAAGATAGGCTATTTTGAGTAACCAATTGACATC
Organism: Diabrotica virgifera virgifera; assembly: GCF_917563875.1. Lineage (NCBI taxonomy): Eukaryota > Metazoa > Arthropoda > Insecta > Coleoptera > Chrysomelidae > Diabrotica > Diabrotica virgifera. The sequence continues at coordinate 216,189,661 of NC_065444.1, forward strand.
ATGAAAACTGTCTTTAAATTGAAATATTGCATCCCCAACCGTTGGTGGATGTTGTTCTAAAAACATTGAAATTTCTTCCTTCACTTCAATAAGTCTTTTTACACAATTCCCTTTTGATAGCCAACGTACTTCGTAGTGTAAAAAATGTTCTTGTTCACTTTTCACATGAGAATACTCTTGAGTTCAGTGGGCGAGAATTTATGAAGTTTATAAATTTTACACACTCTTGCACAGATTCTGTTAAAAACGTGGCATTTTTTTGACAGCTAATGCATCTCTGTGGATGCTACAATGCACACAAACACATACTGGTGCTACGGTTTTGATCTTTGGAAAAGCCTGGCGTCAGTCAGAGCTCGGCCTTAAAAAGCAAGATGTGAAACAGCGAGGCGACCCGGCATTTTGCTCTCGTAGCCCGGTACCGGGTCGCGACCCACCATGATTTGGGAAACGCTGACCTAGTGCAAAATAACACTAGGGTATAAAATTTTATTAAAATAATCAGCAGCGGAAGCCAAAAGTTGGTTTGTTATGAGGGGGTTGGGGGAGATCAAGGCGTGGGGCGCCAGAAGTATTGATGCCTAGTCGGGTTCAATATATAAATCCGGCCCTGTTCCTCACCCTATCAAGCCTAGTGAGCCGGCAACATCGTCTCCGATAATTAATTTCCATGGCCTTATTTTTTTATTTCCCAGATTCGGCGCCGTACACCCCAATACTTTCTATTATTGTTTTATAAACTCTTATTTTCTTTTGTTATTTTATTATTCCACAATATTTCGTGTATACTATCTGTATACAATGTATACTGTCCAATCCTGGAATGTATTTCTTCGTTACCCCCAGCTTTTGGTGTTTTTTGGACTCGCCAATTTGTAAGTTTTCTGATTTTTCTCTTGCAACTAAGTATTTTATTTATTTTTTTTTTATATCAATTGTGAGCTCCCCTCTTGGTGTACTCACAGTCCATGCTTTCTAAGCATATAGTAATATAGTCGCTATCATTCTCATCTTCAGCTAGAACGGCTTGGTCGTCAGCGAAGTGTAGGTATCATATACAATCTCTCTTCTTCGATTGGGATGCCCATATTCTTCTCCACACTGAGAGCGTCCCATTCAGGTATATTTTAAAGAGTCTATTATGCTATGCAGCAGGCTTACTTTAGACCCTTACTAATAGGAATTTCTCTTGTTAATTATGTTCTAGTTTTAATGTTTACCGTCGTATTTTTATAAGCTGTTATACTGCTTTTAAAAAATATTTTTTGTTTATTCCTTGTTTCTCCATTGGTACCCAGAGCAATGAAAGTTGCACACTATCGTATATGCCTTTATCAGATCTATAAAGACTATATGAGTTGAAAGGTTGTGGGGTACTTTTTTCTCAATAACCTGCTTTAGAGACAATATGGTGTCCGTACAAATTATACCTACATGAAAGCCGTTTTGTTCTACATCTGTCATCTCTTTTTCAGTTGTATTTTTTATTATATTTCTATAGTCTTAAGAGTGAATTTATGACATATGGCCCTCTGTAGTTTGAACAATTCTTTCTATCTCCTTTTTTTGTAGATATTGTTAATAAGTGCTTTTGCCCACTCCTGTGGTAGAGGCAGAAACATATATTTGTCTGACCCTATGCGACGGATATCTGGCATACAGTTTTACATGTAAGTGGTGAGATATTTACGTCGGTGTGCATCGGGTAGGATGGCATATAGCACTGCGTGCGGTAAATATCACCACTTACATTTGTAAAACCTTATGCCAGATATGCGTTTCATCGGGTCGCAGACAAATATGTTTCTGCTTTAAGTCATGTCCCTTATAGAATAATAATAAGGTGAAAACATACGGTAGTACCTATTTCTGGTGGATTGTGTTTTAGTAATTCGTTCGGTATACCTTATGGCCCGCATGCTTTTCGATTGTTAAGAGTTCGTATTGCATTTTCGACTTCATATACTGTTATTGCTTCGTATTCCACTTATATGTTATAATGGTGTTCATGAATTGCGGTCTTTCTCAGTCAGAAGTTGTAAGTAGATAATGTTCGATACAAGATCTTTCTTCTATTAAATCTATCTACTCATACCTCTATTAAATCTCTTCTAACCAAGTACTTCGAAAAATAAAGAAAGGCGGAGAAGTTAGAAATTACAGATAAGTAAATGGAAAAGTATTGCTGGGTGTTACTGGTGTATAAAAACCAAGGAAAGGTTCAACAGTGCATAAATTGCAGAACCATAAGACTACTAAGTAGTGAAGCACACTATAAAATATTGAAGAGAGACGAACACATGAATAAATCGAAATATATGGAAAGCAGTTTGTAAACACCAATAACAGTTACAATTTTAAAAATAACACAGCTGACGAAAAATTATAGGAATAAAGAAACACGCTCATACAATATATTCCTTGATCTTGAGAAAGCATAAAACATTATATATTATAACAACTATTATACGGTATCTTAAGATATTCTTTAAATACGAAAAAGTTTCTGAAGTAGTATTTATGGAGATTGTGATGAAATATTTATAATGGAGCAACATTATAGTATTAGAACAGGTGTGTGAGGGACGGATAAAAATATATGATAGTAGAATTGCATCAGGGCTTCGTTCTTATGTAGTAGGTATAATATTGTAACACTCAGTATAACATATATTTAATCCTCACGTTAAACTCTCCTCAATATCAATAATCAAGTACCTAAATATCAATTGGAGTGACACTGACCGGAGCAATGCCTCATTAAGCAAGAGTTTATTGCAAATAAAAGAAGCCTCCTGTGATAATAGTTTAATTATTATATTTATTGTACGTAGTATTGCAACATGCCTTGGGGCAGGTTGATTCACTGTTACTGTTTGTACTAAAAGTTCGAAGACTAGATAAATAAAAGTATAATGTTATCAGATGGAGTAGTATTTATTATATTTAATTAATTTGGGCCAGAAAGGCACTGCACCTAACCACCAACGTATTTATTTACCATACTTAGTATTAATGTATTCACATTATTGTTGTATCCGAATGACACGGAAAATATAAGAAAACGCATCTCCTAGTTGATAATGTTTAATGATAGTAGAGGGATCAACTGAAGGATAATTAAAGTAAATACTGGAAGAGTAAAGACAATCTCTTAAGGAGAATAAGGTTTGTTATTGTAGTCTGTAACACATAAGCACCTAGAATCTTACAGACTTCAATGACAAACCTAATAGGTTGCAGTTAAAACATGCCTGTGAAGGGGAGTGGCATTAATATGGCTCAAGAAAAAGAGAAAGGTATTTAGTAAAGTCAACCTCCTATAAGGATCAAACCAAAAAGAATGATGATGATGTTTACATATTATGCATTGGTGTCATGGCAAAATTAGCAGTGCGGGAACGCAGTGTCGGAAGGCACTGCTAATTTTTGTTTACAAAACCTAAATTCTCTATTATTTTTTTTTCTTTTCTTAACCAGTGCGGGAACGGCGTTCCCACACCATGACACCACTGATATTATGTAGGAAGTATTGATTTGTTGCTAACGATGCTGATGATTTGCCCAAAATAATAATATTTTGACAGATAAAAAACCAATTAATTTTTTTTAATTAGAAATATTTATTATAAAAATTTATACAAATATAATAAATAAAACAAAAAGTATACAATACAATATGAATATGTTATTAATGAATAGTACATGTGAATGCTATAATGAATGGTTAAATAAATTTTAATAAGCAAACTCCTAGAAGGTACATAATGCGGTTTAGGGGTTGCTAACAGTCTTTGTTTCTACAATGATATAACATTAAAATATATTTTTAAACTCTTTACACTATCTTAAGGCTTTCAGTCAAAATTAGATATCACATAACTCATCTTAAAAAGATACTACAATTTTACAATCTACCCATCCATGGATCAAAAACAATTCCACCCGTATAACGATCTTGTGCAAATCTGCGATATATCCTCTGCTTTGGAATATTTCTTTCTCGTCTCAAAAGAAGGTTGTGGCTTGGAACTATTTTTCCGGATTCGTCTGCTTCTTCATAGCTCAATGGAATAGATCTCTTAGATAATCTTTCATTTACTGGTAATATTAGAGTCCTTAGTCGAACAACAGAACCTCGTCTAAAGCGTTGATGTGGATATGTATTGTATGCTGTATCTGGTTCCATAGCTGCTCTTTTTGAAATTCTTTCAAACAGAGGATACGGTGCAACTCGTTCAATTAAATCATCATCTAGGGATCTCCCGACTATATTATGATCAGCACTATGTTTACTTACATCTGGTTCTAAATACCGTTTGGAACCATCCAAAGATCTGTCTTTAGCATTTTGCACACTTTGAAGATCTTCTTCTAACACCTCACTCAATCTTCTGACTGTTTTTGTTTCAGCTACCATAAAACAAACAGCTACCACTAAAAACTTACACATCTTGAAAAATTTGCGACTATACGTTGACAGGAGTAATGTATCAAATACAATTTGGTGTTAAATTCTTAGCTCTAGTATTTATACCTGTGTTGACTTACATCACAGGATTTCTGATTAGTCATTGACGTAAATTATTAAGAGATGATAATAAGAATAACAAATAAATAACAGGGGACATGTTTACAGTAACCATCAATATGATTGTTCCTAAATTTAGAAATCGTGCGTACGTTCCAAAATATAAGTTACTATAATTGACAATATAAACATAAGCCTTGGTACTAAAAATACTTATTTTTGACAAGTATGAAGAACATTGTGTATTATGTACATATATGTTTATTAATCGCATTAAATGTGTTGATTTTGAATAACTACAATTTGTTTTTTGTTTATTATCTTTCACGATATCTTCATCTTCATACACTATTTATAGAAAACAGCTTTTTGCTTACTGTTTTTAGGATTATTCTAAATTCACTTTATTTTTGTTTAAATGCTCGCTTTTTTTTAAAAATAGATAACAATGCTCGCAAATTATGGCCTATGCAAATCATCTAGACTTAATTGATCGTATAATAGGCAAGCTAGAAGAAATGTACCTACACCATTTTCTAAAACGCCTCAAAAAGTATGGGAGTAGGAATAAATCAAGAAAAAACCCAAATTATGGCATCAACGCCTAACAACAGAGTCAGGTACATCGGTCCTGGCTCTGTTGTTGGGTTTTGATGGCATTCACTATTAATTGTTCTACATTTGAAGTGGTGGATAATTTCAAATAATTGTACAGGCTCCCTAATGATCAATAACAACTCAAGAACGAAAGAAATCAAACGTAGATTAATTCTGATAGACAAGTGTGAAAATAGTATTTGAAGGAAGAAAAGTACAACTGTAAAATATACTACAAATACAAACAGATAACTGGTGATGGAAAGACTAAGATAGGCAGGATATCTAGTAAGATCAAAGTAGAACAACACACCTAGACCAGTGGTCGGCAAAGTGCGGCTCCGGACATGTGGCTCTTGGGCTCCTTAGGTGCGGCTCTGGAACAAATATCCACGGAAAGCACAATAATATTTTCATTAAAAAAAACTTGGTAGGAAAAACATTACCTACATCTTATTCTAATAAATTAGCTCTTATCAAACTTACAAACTTTAGCATTTGTCAAAATCCTCTGGATGCTACGATAACCGAGTTGAAATTTTCTCCTTTTGAAATTAGCATTAATAGCTTTGAAATACAATTTCTGGATTTAAGAACAAGGAGATGTGGTGATCTAAATTCGAATGTTTTTGTATTGAATTGGAAATATTGGAGAAGAAAAAAATGTTCACAACACACAACTGCTTTGAATAACCTGAAGAAGGAAGACATGATCATTTTTAACGCTTGGAATAGTATTCCTGATTCTTATGATCAGCTGAAAAAGCTCACGTTTACCGTTCTTTCCCTTTTCTGTTCTACATATCAACATTTAAAAAAATGGATTTTGCGCCAAAAATATTGTAAAAAATACAGTGTTGTAGGAAATAAATACTTACAAAACGAAAGAAAATAGAAGTTTCTACGATGATTAGAACTGAAGATATCACCAAAAAACGAAAAAACACGTTTAAATTTTTTGGGGGTCATGGATGGGGCTATGGGTTTAAAAAAAATTTTGGCCGCATAGTTTTTGATGTAGAACATGTATTTTTTTATCTTTGGAATATCGCTGGGCGCATTTTTCACTATCTTAATCGACTAGATCCTTTAGTTTTATTTAGCGTAATAAAAGTTTGCTGAACAAGCAGATTTGGCTCCCATTTTTTGAAGTTATATTTCTTTAGGCGCGATTGGGAGTGAATTTTTATTATTCTGCGCGAACGCGCACACAGACAACATAGTATTAGTCCAAAAAAGATGTGGAAAGAATGTGTTTTTAGTAAATATATTTATTATAATTTTTTATCATTGTATTTTTCAACCCCGGGAATAAGATAATAAAAGTAATATTACTTCACTTGGTCTATTTGACACATTGTCTGAGAAATCTTGTACTCTGCACCCGCACAAACAAAAGGAGTATAGTTCAGTGGTAGAGCGTTTGACTGGAGACCAAGAGGTCCCCGGTTCGAATCCGGGTGTTTTCTATTTTTTTTTTTTTTTATTTTTGGTATCGTTTTAATAATAATTTTTGGAAAGTAGTAAGTAAAAATTAGTTTAATCTTTAAATAAAATATAAATAAACTAAAAATGAATAACCATTTTCAATTTCGTTGCAAAACGAAAATACAGCCGAACCATATTCCAGTCCAATCAGAGAGTGCCGCAAGCACCTCTACCGGTTTCGAAACTTATTAGTCTCTCATCAGGAGGCACATATGCTGCTCTCCCTGATCCAACCAAAACAAACCCCAGCGTGCAGTCCCGAATTGCAACGAACGAAATGGCATAGATGCCCTAGCGGCAACTGCTAGCAAAAGACTAAGTTTTCACTCTAATGGCATATAACATATCCCACCAGAATGAAAACAATGGGAACCTTCTCTGGTTACACCTCCGAGGCTTCTACAATTTGCAAGCCATACGGATGCTGAGACTAAGGAAGATGAGGGAATTCTACAATTTACAATTCACGTCACATCTGCTCAGCGCGGTAAAGTTCCAACGAGACTGGTTCCCTTCATACTCCACACAGAGTAAATGTAAATCAAAAATGAATAACCATTTTCAATTTCGTTGCAAAACGAAAATACAGCCGAACCATATTCCAGTCCAATCAGAGAGTGCCGCAAGCACCTCTACCGGTTTCGAAACTTATTAGTCTCTCATCAGGAGGCACATATGCTGCTCTCCCTGATCCAACCAAAACAAACCCCAGCGTGCAGTCCCGAATTGCAACGAACGAAATGGCATAGATGCCCTAGCGGCAACTGCTAGCAAAAGACTAAGTTTTCACTCTAATGGCATATAACATATCCCACCAGAATGAAAACAATGGGAACCTTCTCTGGTTACACCTCCGAGGCTTCTACAATTTGCAAGCCATACGGATGCTGAGACTAAGGAAGATGAGGGAATTCTACAATTTACAATTCACGTCACATCTGCTCAGCGCGGTAAAGTTCCAACGAGACTGGTTCCCTTCATACTCCACACAGAGTAAATGTAAATCAAAAATGAATAACCATTTTCAATTTCGTTGCAAAACGAAAATACAGCCGAACCATATTCCAGTCCAATCAGAGAGTGCCGCAAGCACCTCTACCGGTTTCGAAACTTATTAGTCTCTCATCAGGAGGCACATATGCTGCTCTCCCTGATCCAACCAAAACAAACCCCAGCGTGCAGTCCCGAATTGCAACGAACGAAATGGCATAGATGCCCTAGCGGCAACTGCTAGCAAAAGACTAAGTTTTCACTCTAATGGCATATAACATATCCCACCAGAATGAAAACAATGGGAACCTTCTCTGGTTACACCTCCGAGGCTTCTACAATTTGCAAGCCATACGGATGCTGAGACTAAGGAAGATGAGGGAATTCTACAATTTACAATTCACGTCACATCTGCTCAGCGCGGTAAAGTTCCAACGAGACTGGTTCCCTTCATACTCCACACAGAGTAAATGTAAATCAAAAATGAATAACCATTTTCAATTTCGTTGCAAAACGAAAATACAGCCGAACCATATTCCAGTCCAATCAGAGAGTGCCGCAAGCACCTCTACCGGTTTCGAAACTTATTAGTCTCTCATCAGGAGGCACATATGCTGCTCTCCCTGATCCAACCAAAACAAACCCCAGCGTGCAGTCCCGAATTGCAACGAACGAAATGGCATAGATGCCCTAGCGGCAACTGCTAGCAAAAGACTAAGTTTTCACTCTAATGGCATATAACATATCCCACCAGAATGAAAACAATGGGAACCTTCTCTGGTTACACCTCCGAGGCTTCTACAATTTGCAAGCCATACGGATGCTGAGACTAAGGAAGATGAGGGAATTCTACAATTTACAATTCACGTCACATCTGCTCAGCGCGGTAAAGTTCCAACGAGACTGGTTCCCTTCATACTCCACACAGAGTAAATGTAAATCAAAAATGAATAACCATTTTCAATTTCGTTGCAAAACGAAAATACAGCCGAACCATATTCCAGTCCAATCAGAGAGTGCCGCAAGCACCTCTACCGGTTTCGAAACTTATTAGTCTCTCATCAGGAGGCACATATGCTGCTCTCCCTGATCCAACCAAAACAAACCCCAGCGTGCAGTCCCGAATTGCAACGAACGAAATGGCATAGATGCCCTAGCGGCAACTGCTAGCAAAAGACTAAGTTTTCACTCTAATGGCATATAACATATCCCACCAGAATGAAAACAATGGGAACCTTCTCTGGTTACACCTCCGAGGCTTCTACAATTTGCAAGCCATACGGATGCTGAGACTAAGGAAGATGAGGGAATTCTACAATTTACAATTCACGTCACATCTGCTCAGCGCGGTAAAGTTCCAACGAGACTGGTTCCCTTCATACTCCACACAGAGTAAATGTAAATCAAAAATGAATAACCATTTTCAATTTCGTTGCAAAACGAAAATACAGCCGAACCATATTCCAGTCCAATCAGAGAGTGCCGCAAGCACCTCTACCGGTTTCGAAACTTATTAGTCTCTCATCAGGAGGCACATATGCTGCTCTCCCTGATCCAACCAAAACAGTAATTGAAAATGGTTATTCATTTTTGATTTACATTTACTCTGTGTGGAGTATGAAGGGAACCAGTCTCGTTGGAACTTTACCGCGCTGAGCAGATGTGACGTGAATTGTAAATTGTAGAATTCCCTCATCTTCCTTAGTCTCAGCATCCGTATGGCTTGCAAATTGTAGAAGCCTCGGAGGTGTAACCAGAGAAGGTTCCCATTGTTTTCATTCTGGTGGGATATGTTATATGCCATTAGAGTGAAAACTTAGTCTTTTGCTAGCAGTTGCCGCTAGGGCATCTATGCCATTTCGTTCGTTGCAATTCGGGACTGCACGCTGGGGTTTGTTTTGGTTGGATCAGGGAGAGCAGCATATGTGCCTCCTGATGAGAGACTAATAAGTTTCGAAACCGGTAGAGGTGCTTGCGGCACTCTCTGATTGGACTGGAATATGGTTCGGCTGTATTTTCGTTTTGCAACGAAATTGAAAATGGTTATTCATTTTTGATTTACATTTACTCTGTGTGGAGTATGAAGGGAACCAGTCTCGTTGGAACTTTACCGCGCTGAGCAGATGTGACGTGAATTGTAAATTGTAGAATTCCCTCATCTTCCTTAGTCTCAGCATCCGTATGGCTTGCAAATTGTAGAAGCCTCGGAGGTGTAACCAGAGAAGGTTCCCATTGTTTTCATTCTGGTGGGATATGTTATATGCCATTAGAGTGAAAACTTAGTCTTTTGCTAGCAGTTGCCGCTAGGGCATCTATGCCATTTCGTTCGTTGCAATTCGGGACTGCACGCTGGGGTTTGTTTTGGTTGGATCAGGGAGAGCAGCATATGTGCCTCCTGATGAGAGACTAATAAGTTTCGAAACCGGTAGAGGTGCTTGCGGCACTCTCTGATTGGACTGGAATATGGTTCGGCTGTATTTTCGTTTTGCAACGAAATTGAAAATGGTTATTCATTTTTGATTTACATTTACTCTGTGTGGAGTATGAAGGGAACCAGTCTCGTTGGAACTTTACCGCGCTGAGCAGATGTGACGTGAATTGTAAATTGTAGAATTCCCTCATCTTCCTTAGTCTCAGCATCCGTATGGCTTGCAAATTGTAGAAGCCTCGGAGGTGTAACCAGAGAAGGTTCCCATTGTTTTCATTCTGGTGGGATATGTTATATGCCATTAGAGTGAAAACTTAGTCTTTTTATAAATAAACTGTTCGAAAGCAGCGCCGGATTAACCATTAGGCGAAATAGGCGGCCGCCTAGGGCCCGGGCATTTGATGGGCCCGCGTCCCGCTCAAATGCATTGACATTGAATTATTTAAGTAGCTATATAGGAAAAAATATAAAATGTTAAATAAATCAAATAGGGATAAAGGAGACAGGAAAAAGAAAATAGTTAATTTATGATTCCCAATCAAACTCAATTTTTTTATTTGTCTTCTGTCAAATAATCCAGGAAAATACAACTAACATTATCAAGCCAATATTAAGCAGTTATCTCCAACGGCATTTTATACTCCATGTTCTAATCATTCCCTCAATTTGGTAATCAGTTTTGCTTATGAGCTGTTAATTATTTTGGAATGGTTCAAGAACTATTCGTTCTTAATCGTAAAATATTGCAAAACCTCCGGATTTTAAAGAACCTTTGGTTTTTAAAGAAGAGCTTGGATTGACATGTAATTAGGCATACACATAGCTAACACGTCAAAGAAAAAAAAAGTGATATTGTGCCGATGTTTGCTTTTGCTCTTAGGTTGAGTTCACCCCTTCTCGGGCTTGAAAAAATATACGGTCAAAATACGTTCGGAAGTGGATAAACTGATTAATTCTAAGCAACTTTTGTCCTATAGAGTTTTTTCGCCAAGTCAATACTTTTCGAGATACTTTCGAGTGAATATTATGTCACTTTTCAAAAAAAATACGCTTTTGGAAAAAACTATTCTTAGCAAAAATATAGTTTATAAAAGGTGAGAAAATGGTGTATGTGTGAAGTCTGTAGACCCAGTAGAAGCAGAGGTGTAGCTAATGAAAAGTAGGTTCTTAGTCGTCAAATTCCAAATCGAATATTTCAACATGAAATAATCAAAAAATGAAGCACTTTTCAGGAAAAACTCATCATAACTTTTTTAACGTGATTAAAAAAGCTTTATTTTTGTTTTGAAAAAAATTTCTAGCATCAAAAGTAGGTAAGCAATATACGCTTAAAATAAAGTTGATCCTTTTTTGGGTAAAGAACTGGTGAAAATCACCCTCTAATTAGCATCTCAAATGAAATTAATCGTTATCGCTTCACAAGTTACGTAAGTTTTATCGGTATAAAGTACTTATTTATGAAAGGGCTGCAGTGGAAAGGACTTAAACAAGTCAGTAATCACGAGTGTATGCAAATTTTAAGAGCCATATTTTAATCAATTTTTATCTTTCACAAAAATACAAATCTAAAATATTCAAAAAAGGAAAACCTATATATTTTTTTACTCTTTTGGTACCAGTAATCATTTTCAAGTTATTTTGAAAACAAGACTTTTTTTTCAAAATTTCAAAAAAATTGTTTTACTTTAAATCCCAAACTTTTGGTAAATAAGTAAAGTAAATTATAAAGCGTTAATAATTATTTTCATGTGTGATGCACACTAGGGGATGATTTTTAAGATTTCTTTTTGCCAAAAAAAGAGACCAAATTATTTGGAGCTTAACTTGTTCAATTTTGATACTAGAAAAAAAATAAAAATAAAGCTTTTTTTACACTAAAAAAGTTTTGATGATTTTTCGTCGAAAAGTGCTTAATTTTTTGGATATTTCACGTTGAAATATTCGATTTGCAATTTGACGAATAAGAATCTACTTTTCATAAGCTCCAGCACTGCTTATACTGGGTCTAGATACTTCATACATGCACCATTTTTTTACTTTTGTATGTGCTATATTTTTCCTAAGAATATTTTTTCGATAAAATACGTCATCTGTGAGTTATTTGCGAAAACCGTCTAAAAACATGTTTCTTTTTGGTTAAAAAATGAACATATTCACCCGCAAATCGAAAAGTATTAACTTAATGAAAAAACTATATAGAACAAAATTTACTTAGAATGAATCAGTTGATCCATTTCCGGACTTAATTTGAACGTATATTTTTTCACCCCCGAGAAGGGGTGAAACTCACCTCCGGGGCAAAAGCACACATCGACACAAAATCACTTTTCTTCTTTGACAATTGACCTATGTGTATGCCAAATTTTATGTCAAACCAAGCGGTTCTTCGATTCGAGCAAAAACCGTGAGAAAATGGAAGGACAGGTTGTTGCGAAATGTCGGTTAAAAGAATTGTATACTAGATGGTCAGCTAGATTTGATGCTGCTACAGCAGTACAAATTATTTAGGAAAATGAATAAGTATCAAATAGCTCTTTTAACCATTATGTGGTCTTAAGTTTTAGAACGTTTTAGTGCTGCTAATAAACATTAGAAGGTACAACTCTATAAATTTATCAGATGCAGTTATTTTACTTAAATCTTTAGCAAAAGTAATAGAAGTAAAAAATGAAAAATGATCTTTATATTGTCGTAATCTATTTTTGTAGTAGCTACTTCCCAAAACAACATAAATATCTGTGAATTTGCCTTAGACCGTCACTGTCGAAAGTTATTTATTTCGTTGAAATCATATAATAGAAGTATAACTTCTTACGTGCGTACAAAGTACACACACATTCTTTTTTTAAATTGTTGTAATCTTCATATTGAGCTCTTTGGCTAAAAAGTTTGCTGACCACTGACCTAGACGAATCATTATGTCACAGTCAGTAGGAAGTAGACGAAGAGGTAGGCCAAAACTAGATTAAAAGGTGGTGTAGGTGTAGATGGTGAAGCAAGAAAAATACATGCAGCAAACTGGCAATGGTTAGGGCTGACTGGCGAAGTCGACTTGGGAAGGTCGAAACTTTACTATAGGGCTTTAGCATTAATAATGATAATGATAAATAGACTATATAGTATTAGACTGAATCATAGAAAATAATCATGAAAAATAGGACTAGTCCATTTAACATTTGTAAACCTAAAGAATACATACAATTCAATACTTAGAACTATGAGAAACAATGGATGATATGGAAGTGCCACAAAAACTAACAAAAGCAATGAAAGTAGTCTATAATGATAACCAAGTACCTAGCCATTAAAGTTAGAAATAAATTCACACAATTTAAGATCAGAAAACAAAATTTTTATGTTAACAAAAGTGCAGAATTCTCGGCTTCGAACATTAGATGAAACGTACCGATAATAACTGCTCATGAACAATCTGTGAGTGTTCAAATCAGGGATAATGTACTTCTTTGCGGATTTAGCTCTTGAATAATGATCAATTTCCCTTGGGATCATGTATGTTTATGTTTATGTGGTTTTTTTTACCAATAAACGATCAGATTCGAGATACTTTAGAGCGGTATGTCTAATACGTTTATTAGTAAATATAACACGTTTCACCGAATTTTTCCTTCCCGTCAATCCCGCACAATCTTTTATTTTTAATCATCTCCAGGATGTCCAGGCACTTTTTTATCTTCAATATTATTACTTTATATTAAGGTGTTCTCGATCACACTCATAGTTGTTGTAAACTGCCTTTTTTATGTTTGTGGTTTGAGTGTTAATACACGCTTCTGTTGATGTTTATTCAACCTTAAAAAATCCTTAAATCCAGTAATATTTCTAGGTAAATTTTACGTTTTAGGTATTTATCGTTACCAAATTCAATTTGATTACTGAAGCATCAAACTTAATCCAATAAATTTTATTGTTTTAAAATAATGTTCCTGCAATAAAATACAAAATGTTTTTTGTATAAAACCAAATGCTTTAATTTGATGCATTACAAATGTTGGTAATATTTGTGTACAAAGAATTGAGTAACTTTAATTTTGATGGCAACACTTGAATATTTTCAGGTTTACATAACATTCAAAGACATGACATTATGTAACTTGAATTGTGGCGAATATATCTCCTCACAAGAATAAGTATCTAAATTAAGCGCTAAACTTATTTTCATAATTTGTCTGTTAGGTGTTTGCGATATCACGTTCAGTAGAGATTAGATTACAACAAAATGCCCATTAAAAAATTGGTAGATCAAATTATTGGTCTATATAAAAGCAATCTTTCAATGGTGTTTAAGGTAGTGTTTCTTGCAACAAAAAATGTACAGTACTATAAAGTTTTTGCTCACAAGTTTTACATTAGTACAGGTATCGGAATATAAATTATATTATTATAAATATTTTTCTGCTGTTATTTCTCATCATAATGTCTATTCTACATGCATTTGAACAAGCCTTTCCTAATATCTTCTTCTTCTACTGCACTAAAGCCCAAATTGCCCTTCACCCTTGTTTGCCTGTGGCTGCTCTTCTAAATTCACAGACTCCTAAAACTGCTTGTGCGTCGCTGCTTACTGTGTCTTCCCAACGCTTTCTTCTCTTTCCAACCGGTCTCTTTCCTATCCTCCTATCTATTTTTGTTTTTTTCTATGTTAATTTCCAGACCTAGCCTTTTCATTTTCATTTTTAACTCTGCGTATGTTTCCTATGCTCCTGTTTCATAATATTAATATCATCGGCATAAGCGACCAGTTAAACCGTTCTGTTTGTAAGTAGGTTTCCTCTTCCAGTTTACATTTGCCTATTAGACCAGAGCGCATCTGTAAAAATATTAGTACATTTGAACATTGAGAGGTGACTCAAATTTTTTTACAGAAATTGCTTGAAAATAACTCAAATAATAATATTTAAGTTATCCTCCCACTCAAAAAGGCCCGGAACATTGTTTAAATAATCAAAATGTCAAAAAATGAAGGAAAAATTCGATTTTTTTCTTTGTTTTTTGTTTATAGCTTTAAAAGTATTCATTTCTGAGAAAAGTTTTACCGACATAAAAGTTGTGCAACTAAATTTCCTACAATATAGGATTGGTTAAAATTTTTAAAAATTCTCACCCTTGTTGCAAAATAGCAATAATTTCGAAAAAAAAACATAAAAAACAAGTATTCGCATTTTACATTCTTCCACCATTTATGATACACTCAGGACCTTCATATTTTATCCAGAAAAACTTTATGATATAATAAAAAAATACTGTGAATTCCATTAAGATTAGGTCAACAGATTTTGCAAAATAAATTTTGCAATCCAGCTTTCGCAAAAAAAATTCATTTTTTCAAAATGTTACAAAACTTAAAATAAAGCAGTCAGCAAGTTGAGTTTTTTTGCATATAGAACAGTACCGTACCTTTGATTGGCAATTTTCAAAATTAAAATCGGTTAACCACCACGGCGTCAGGAATTTTTTTAAATAAACATTAATTTTTGGTGCTACGCGCAGGACAGCGGATAGTTTACTCTGATTGTACATTCCAATGACCTTTGATAATGATTGATACATTTTAATTTTTAGTACGTTTCCATATAAATAAATAAATTTGTTTATTGCAAAATAAAAACACGTACACTGTCCTTTGAAATAACACTTTTTTTAGCGATTATTTAGCTTTTTTTTCTTTGTTCATATGTTTTAACTTAGAGAATAAAAGTTCATTATTTTTAAACATATGCAATTGTTTAAACAATTTTCACAAACAATAATCAAATTAGTTAGATTTTTGTAGAATTAAAATATTAAAATACAACAAGATATAGAGTAAGAAAATAATATATTAGATAAAGATTGGAAGAAATTTTGATGGAAATCAACTTGTGTGAATCGAACACCGCTGTCCTGCGCGTACCACCAAAAATTAATGTTTATTTAAAAAAATCCTGACGCCGTGGTAGTTAATCGATTTTAATTCTGCAAATTGCAAATGAAGGATACGGTACCCTTCTATATGCAAAAAAAATTCAACTTGTTATCTGCTTTATTTTCAGTCCTGCTATTTTTTAGCTAAACCTGGATTGCAAAATTTATTTTGCAAAATTTGTTGAACCGATCTTAATGAACTTTTTTTTTGAAATTATTGCTATTTTGCAACAAGAGTGACCATTTTTAAAAATTTTAACCAATCCTATATTATAGGAAATTTAATTATGCAACTTTTATGTTAGTTCAACTTTTCTCGAAAATTGATACTTTTAAAGTTATAATCAAAAAACGAAGAAAAAATTCGAATTTTTCCTTCATTTTTTGACATTTTGATTATTTAAACAATGTTCCGGACCTTTTTGAGTGGGAGGATAACTTAATTATTATTATTTAAGTTATTTTCAAGCAATTTCTGCAAAAAAAATTTGAGTCACCTCTCAACGTCCATCTCAAAACAGATGCGCCTGGACTATATTCGCATACTCCAGTGCCAGGTTAAACAATGTTGGGGCCAGCCAGTCTCCCTGTTCAGTCCCTGCGAGATTTTGGAAAAGTCTGTCCGGTCGTTTTGTATTCGTACACATGCCCGAGTTTCATCCATTGCGGTTTTAATGAGTCTAATTAGCTTGTGTGGTATTAGCAATTCAGATAGGATATAGTACATTCTTGTCATTTTGACTGAGTCGTATGCCTGTTTGAAGTCTAAAAACCCGTTGTGAACATCAATGTCATGTTCCCCTGATTTGCTCAAGATCTCCTTGATTGTAAAATATTTGATGCATTGTCCGTTCCTTATATCACAACGCGTTAAATGTTTTTTTAATATTCGTTAAGTTTTACCGGATTTTTCTTTCTCTCCTGAACTTCTTTTTATCAATAGCATTGTCATCATTTATGCATGGCCTGCTCTAATATTCGTAGTCATGATGTTCGTTTTCTGGCTATATGTTGACATCTTCTGATTTTTAATAACCGTAAGTCGGCCTCAAAGTCTCAACTCTAGCCAACCAACTTCCTACAATTATTACTATGGTTAGTTTTTTAACAATTGTGTTGCTCCGTGTATTCCCAAAATTCTTTCATCCTTCTGTGTTAGGGTCCATGTTTCTGCCCCATTTGTGAGGACCGGCCTCAGCAGTATATAATAATTTTAGTTCTTCTTTGGATATTTTGAGTTGAGTTGTTCTTGGAGTCCATAGTATACCCTATTTGTAAGGTTTCTTTTGCGTTTGTTTTATTGGTAATAGTCACCAGTAAGCCAATATGAAGCTGTCAACACGTTCACAGATATGATTTCCAAAGGCTGTTTCCCGTTACTCATTTGCTATAGAATCCTTAGTAACCAACATGTACTTGGTGTTGTCATCATTGATAACTATACCGACATGTGTCGCCGCCGTTTCCAATGCTAGGAAATATTTATCAACATCTCGCTTGCTTCGCCCTATTATGTCAATTTTATCAGCATATGCTAAGATTTGTATCGATCTGCTGTAAATAGCAGTGATGTTAATTATAGTTACTTTCGAGTATTTGTTACAAATCGTTACTTTTGTATAAAGTAATCATTTACAGTATTCGTTACTTTGATTACTATGATAACTTTATTTGTTTCTTTTGTATTTGAGTACCGGTAATCATATCGAGAATCGTATTTCTCAGTAGGTAGGTATCTTGTATAGGTATTCCGATATAACAACGACCTTCACCGGTCTGTTTAAGGGATAAAAATGATTTGATTACTGTGATTACTTTTGTATTTGGGTACCGGTAATCATATCGAGAATCGTATTTCTCACTAGGTAGGTATTTTGTATACATATTCCGATATAACAACGACCTTCACCGATCTGTGTTTACTGGCTGGGATACGATTGGTAGAAAGTAATCAAGTGTACTGGTTGTAGATACAATAGTCGTTACTCGCTCTGATACGATTGGTATGAAGTAACGAAGTAGTCAATGTAATCAAAGTAGATACAATAGTCGTTACTCGTTCTGATACGATTGGTACGAAGTAATCAGAGTAATCAAAGTAATCAAAGTTACGATTTGCCTCCCTGTATAGTAATCGTTACTTTCGGTATTCGTAAGTAACGAGTACTTTGTAACGAATAGATACTTTTTCAAAATCTCTAGTAAATAGTACCGACGCGCGCCGTCTCAAATTCGTGTGTCTTGGACTGCCTTCAGGGGTGTTCCAAGGCAATATTTAGGCGGGCGCAAATTGAACCTAATCCAGACACAACCTGCGCCGGCGGGACGGGTGATCCGTGCATATATTTTTCTAGCGTGCCGCATATTGAACACAACCCAACCCAACCATTGGCTATCGACGTGGCGAATAGAGACGGGCAAAATCAGTGCGGACATGTAACGGTTACTTTTGATACCGGTTCTTAGTGGTACTGAGTACAAATACTGATTACAAAATACTGATGTATCTGATCCTTGTACTGAATTTAGTAGGCAACTTAAAATCGGTATTTCCGTACTTGTAACTAGTAATGTTTTAAAAATATCTTACACGTCCCTAGTAGTCGTAGCGGTATGACTTTCGAAAACGTCGAATTTGATCATAAGCGGGTGCATAAAAAGATATCTTACACTGAGTATTTTCCTCAATCCCATATTCCTGAATTTACTGCTTGGGTCACAATCATTTACAATTACTGCAGGATCGCAATCATTTACAATCACTACAGGTCATAATTCATAATCCCTCTGCTACTCATCGGTCATAAAAAATAACACTATCTGCATATTTCGTTTTTAATTTTTAAGCATAAAAATGGAATATCTAATAAACAAAAATGTAATATGCCGCCAAGTTGAATTTGAGGGTAATACGATATTTTTATCGATCACGGTTTTAAGTAACATGAACAATTTTTCACCTTATTTTTCTAATAATGTGTTTTTGTAAAGGCATAACTTGGATTATTAATTTCGTATCGCCGCTTATTTAGTCTACCAAAAGTTATCAGAATTTAATGACAAAGACAAAGCAGTTTTCACTCGGGGTGTTGACTATGCTAATATTTTTATTTATCATAATAAATTGTACTTAGGTACCATTCGTATTCATTTCAGATAAGTCCATCTCGCAAACAAAAACAAGTAAAAATAAACATCTGGCGGTGAGTCACGCGTCCCACGGCCCAAGAAAACTGTACGCCGATGACAGACGTTCCCAAGTAGCGAGACCTGCGAACGAATGCACTGATAATAGGATGCGCAAAACTGTCTACGCAGTTAGCCGGTGCAGGTTGTGTCTCGCTTAGGTTTAATTTGCGCCGGGCCTAAATAGCAGGCAAGTCAGGGTATTCCCTTGTCTTAGTGCATCGTTTATCTTAAAGGTTCTAGAATTATCCCCCTGTATTATCTACAAAATAGTTAGTTTTACAAAATATTTAATAGCTACGATATGAAATATTGAGCAATTTTTTAAATTTTAGGCTAAATTGGACTGGAATAAAGTTTTCCCAAATGAACTAAAGGTACCGCATATTAACCTTGATTACCATGATATAACTCATCTTAAAATTGTAGGTGGAATAGAAACGGAACCTCATTCTAAACCATATCAAGTGAGTATTTTAGAGATTTTAAATAATTGTTTTAAATCATCTATTTAAATCCTAGTTCATTAAACTTCACTTCAACCTTGACTCTTAAGTTTTTATATCTGCCTGGTTTCCATCAGGAAACGCTTGTCCCTGTTATTGGAGCATTATTGTCGTTATTTGCATTACGTAACCAGTATTTGCCAGTCTTCTATGTATTCTCCAGTAGGTATGATCCTAAAAGGATTCAACCAAGTTTACATTCTAACTCTTGTTTAATCTTATTTCTAATAAAATAATTAAAAAAAAATTAAGAAACGCTTTTCTTTAGTTACGAGTGACTAAAATTAAAAATGTTATAAAAAAATCACTAAAAAGCAAAAAATAAAAAAAATCAAACTCGAAGGATTATTCGAAAAAACTGTTATCGCTGTACGACACTATGCATTTTCTTGTATCATTTCTAATATCGTTTCTGATATGTCAAAAAATGTAAAGTGTCATACACAGATAGAAGAAACGATATCAGAAACGATACAAGAATTTGTGCCAGACACAGATTATTGTACAAGAACTGCGCCAATTTCTGCGCAAAGAGCAAAAACGTATAACCTGCTGGTAAAACATCTAAATGTCATAATGGCGGCTGAAAATCGGATTATATGATTTATGTCTTGATGAATTTATTTGTGTTTTTGTAGGTATTATTTATAAATATTTTATTGATACTTAATATTATATGTATGGATTACGTAGCCCAGTACGGTACTCTACTAATAACCATATATTTAGCTCCTAGTAAAGCTGAAACTATAACCAACTATAACGTTGGCTTTCATTGTGTTGCATAATTTTTTAATAGAGAAAAATACAATAATTCCTAATTTGGATTAAACTAAAGATAATTCTAATGCACATATTTAGCACAAATATCAAAACAAAATAAAAATACAAATAATCAACCTCAAAGAGTCAACATAAAAATGCTGGTTAACATTAAAATGTTTAATTTATAAGTTTTTAAAAGTTTATAAATTCCTTAAATAAAATCCTTAAAATCAGCTGTAGACGCAGTATTACCATACCAATGTAACGTGACACAGAATTTCGACCAATCACGTGCCAAATTCCATACAATTTTCGATACAAGAACTTGCATAGTGTCATACAGGGTACAAATGTACGTACAAGAAACGATACAAGAAAATGTATATAACTTTCTAATATCAGAAACGATACAAGAAAATGCATAGTGTCATACAGCTTTTAGACCGATTAAATATACAAAAATCTCACACATTCATTAAAAAACAAAAGATGTAGATCTTTGAAACACACTCAGTGATCAAAAGATCCAAAGTAACTGGTTTGGACGACCACTCTTACGAAAACAAACAAATGAAATAGAGAATGCGGAAAAATCCCCTTACGAATAATTCACACATCCACTACTTCGGGCTGTGAAAATTTTTTGAATAGAATCAAAGATCCAAACACCAGTTCTTAGAAATGTGTTTCGCCCTCTTCAACTTCTCTGGGCTCATCACTCTCAAAAAATTTTTCCAGCCCGAAGTAGTGGATGTGTGAATTATTCGTAAGGGGATTTTTCCGCATTCTCTATTTCATTTGTTTGTATTCGTTAAAAAATTGAAAAAATCTAACACATTCGTTAAAGAAAAGCGTGGGGCGCGAAAAGTAAAAAAGTATCTATCCTCAAACCGTTTATTCGATGAAGATACGTCCCACGCTTTTCTTTAACGAATGTGTTAGATTTTTTCAATTGTTTAACGAATGTGTGAGATTTTTGTATATTTAATCTGTCTCACAATTTGTTTCGAATAATCCTTCGAGTTTGAATTTTTTTATTTTTTGCTTTTTAGTGGATTTTTTATAATGTTTTTAATTTTAGTCACTAGTAACTAAAGAAAAGCGTTTCTTAAAAAAATTTTTTGCATATTTTTTATTTTTTACTTTTTAGTTTTACACTTTTCAAACACTAAAATATATTAAAAAAAGGATGTATATGATAGACACATTTTTTGCATTTATTTCAACATTTGATACATACTTTGTACATTTTCTGTAAATTTCTTCATACATTTCTTAAATCAAAATCATTATTTACACCTATTACAGTTTTCGCAGTCTATTTATCTTTTCTAATGTTTTACTATTGCACGGTGCAGATCCTAAGCGCCGATGTTTATAGAAACAAAGATATATGAGCGTTCAAAATCGTCGCCGCTTAGGATGTTTATAAACATGATGAACAAACATGAAAATTAATCGGAATCGGCAAAAAATTTGAAATTTTACTGTTTATTTATGAAGCATAATGTAAACAATTTACTTAAAAAGTGGAATTATGTATAGTTCATATAATTAGCTAAAATACAATCTGTAAAAGTTTCATGTTTCTACATTGTAAAAAAAACAAGATAATTTAGGCATTTTCTATTAAAATTGTTTTTTCATTTAAACAATAATTAATAAACATAAAAAACATTTTGTTAACTATTCGTGTATTGTTCCCGCGAATGCATGTCTGCAAATTTTCATTCATTTGCATTGAAGAAAAGGCAGTCAAATTAAGGTCTAAAGATTTAACCCAAACGATTTAACTAAAGAAAATCCTCTAAAAAATTCTACATAAGTTGTAATCATCATCATCAATCAGCGAATAGCGTCCATTGCTGGACACAGGCCACTCTCAGTTCTTTCCTGTGTTCTCTGCAATGGGCCGCTTGTAGCCAGTTTCCCGCTACTCTTTTTATGTCGTCGGTCCATCTCGTCGGTAGTCGTCATCGGCTTCTTTTATAGTTTCTGAGCCTCTATATTGAGTGACAACTTAACTGGACTGTAAGTCCTTTTGAACATTAACGCTTTTAAAACAAACTCTATGGTGTTTAGTCGCTTATATCGAGATACACAAATCAGATTACTATTAATAGATGTCGCTATAGCGTCTAACAGCGAATTATTTCATATAATTTTGCTTAGTAAGACGGTTGATTTTCGTTACGATTCAGAGCAGACCACAGGCCTCCATAAGTATCTCAAAAGGGTGAAACGTATGTAAGTGGATGGTGGTTGCATCTGAAATGAAATGAAACATTAAAAGTGGAAGTACTTTTTAACAAATAATTTTTAGGTTTTTTTTTAATGTTGTAATATTTACAATCTGTCCTCAACTAAGAACAATAGGTAAATTATTTGACAAAAATTGAAAATTTGATCTGTAGAGGGAGATCCAACCCTCTTTACATAAATTAAATTAAAACAAATTAAAATAAGTTTAGTTATCACAGATTATTCGAATCTTCTTGTTAGGTCTACTACTTTGAATTTTTAGGTAGCACTTCTAATTCCTGTACCACCAATATAAAGAGTACCATCTTCTTAAAGCGCCTATTCTCTATTCATGTTGGCTATCGTACAACGTTACTCTCTATACTTTCGCTCTGGATGTACCTTTGGATATACGTTCTGCAGCCACGATCTTCTCTTACGTGCTACCGATACTCAACCTTCTATTTTCCCCTACAGGATAAGCTGCATCAAGTGGCACTTCTTATTTCTCATGATGTGTCTAACGTATTCCAATTTTCCACTATGGAATATATTCTTGTTGGCAACTATCAGAGTGATTTTAACTTTTGAGACCGCAGCTCTAAATGATTCGTTGTTATTACATCCAAACCATTCATTAGAAGTTTCAGATTTTCGAATCTTAGACTTCTCGTTGTTATTAATAGATGTCGCTATAGCGTCTAACAGCGAATTATTTCATATAATTTTGCTTAGTAAGACGGTTGATTTTCGTTACGATTCAGAGCAGACCACAGGCCTCCATAAGTATCTCAAAAGGGTGAAACGTATGTAAGTGGATGGTGGTTGCATCTGAAATGAAATGAAACATTAAAAGTGGAAGTACTTTTTAACAAATAATTTTTAGGTTTTTTTTTAATGTTGTAATATTTACAATCTGTCCTCAACTAAGAACAATAGGTAAATTATTTGACAAAAATTGAAAATTTGATCTGTAGAGGGAGATCCAACCCTCTTTACATAAATTAAATTAAAACAAATTAAAATAAGTTTAGTTATCACAGATTATTCGAATCTTCTTGTTAGGTCTACTACTTTGAATTTTTAGGTAGCACTTCTAATTCCTGTACCAAGGGGAACTTCATTTTGTGGCGGTTCCCTTATTTCTAAACGAACTGTCTTAACTGCTGCTCATTGTCTGGATAGGTAAGTATAAGATTTATACATTCCATTCTTAATTCATTGTAATAGTATATTAAGAAGTAGGTTCTCTTTTTCATTCCTTTCCTTTAATACTAGTATGTCCAGGAACCTGATCACTTTGATACTCTTTACGATGGAGTGGAGTGAATACCTATGCTTTCACTGAGGCTTAGCCCTGATTTCTCTCTGTATACTCCAGCTCCAATTCTTTCTTCGGTTTTAGATATATTTGTTTACCAGCATAGATCTGGCATTATGATATTCGTTTCATTCGAATTATATTAGCCCGTTTCTAGAAAAACGACGACAACGGCTTTTCGAAATTATATTTGGATTGCATATGTAGAGTTCTGTCATTGTCACAAAAGTCTGTCATTGACCACACGTCTATGAGTATTGAAGGGCTACGTCTGGTCCGTTTTGTTCTATGGATGTAACACTTGGACAACAAAAATGAAGAATTTCAACAAATTAGAAGCGTTCGAGTTGTGGTGTTATCGCCACATGCTCAGAATTCCGTGCACAGTACACATATCCAACGAACGCGTGCTGGAGACCATGCACAAAGAGCGAGAATTGATCAACGTCATAAAAATGAG
Source organism: Diabrotica virgifera virgifera (assembly GCF_917563875.1). Taxonomy (NCBI): domain Eukaryota; kingdom Metazoa; phylum Arthropoda; class Insecta; order Coleoptera; family Chrysomelidae; genus Diabrotica; species Diabrotica virgifera. The sequence goes on from NC_065444.1 coordinate 216,214,096, forward strand.
AAAGGTTCAATACTTCGGTCATAATAAGAGGACTTAAATATCGCTTACCCCGGTTGATAATTCAGGGCAAAAGCGAAGGAAAACGCTGGGTTAGAAGAAAACAACTGTTATGGATGCGTAACATTAGACAATGGACAGGTCGAACGGTCGAGGAATTGTTTCATATACATAGCTACCTTAAAAACAAGCACGGCACACAAAGAAGAAAATATATGTAGAGTAGGAAGGTCATGTATGAGTTCCATGAAAGCGGTTGGGGTGATCGACATCGCTCCTGTTATGATTAAGCATGCTTGTCGTCGAAGTAATGTTATTTAGCTTTTCTCTGGTGTTCTTTTTTTTTGACATTTAGACCACCTACTAGTGCGCCATACGTAACCATAAGGTCTGATTACCTATGGCGCTAATAATAGAGTGTAAGACCTAATGATAGCCCATACAGTCATACAGCCAGTACATGTTTGAGTTCCTCATGATTTCCCACATATTCTTCGACATGTCCAAAGGTAAAGCTTTAGGTACTTTGTTGTATGTTTTTTCCAGATAGCCATTTCATTTAATCTGCTAATCCGATATTACCGCAGATATTTGATCAGATATTGAATATAACATTTTATTAGATTCAAATATCTACCGGCGTTCAAGACATAGTGAGATGGACAAAAGCACGACGACGCATGTGGAGAGACCAAGTAGATCGGATGGACCCTGAACGTATGGCGCATTGGGCGAAAACACAGAAGCCCAACACCAAGCGACCCATAGGAAGACCCAAAAAACGATGGTACGAGAGCTGGAGCTCCGGATCGCAGCAGAGACTGTAACAGAAGAAACAAAGAAGAAGAAGAAGAAATATCTACCACATATTTGAAATCATTCGCCTCTTTGACGCCCTTTTTTTATCGTTTATAAATGTTGATCTGAAATTATGTACCTATGTCTTCCGGATGTTTCGTGTACAACCGTCAACCGTAGTAGACATTATAAAAGAAGATACGGCAGCTGTCGTTAGAGTTGCACAATTTTGACTTGAATGTTTGAACTTGACTTGAGTTTGACTTAATTTCAAGTCAAACTCAAGTCAATCCTTCTGACAAATAATTCAAGTCAAGTCAAACTGGTCAATCGTACAGGTTTGAAAATTCAAACTAGTTTAAAAGAGTTTGAAAAATAATTTATTTAGTAGATATACTTTTTTGTCGAGATTGACATGTTAGTTTCCAATTAATATAAGAAAATTAATAATACAATGAGTGCAATATAAAAGCATCTTGATACATGAAGCGATTATAATCAAAATAGGGTAAATTTTTTGAAAATGACTCCTGTATGCTTAGAATTGCTTGCTGGTAAGTTTCGTTTTATCGATATAACTTTTTTATATTTGAGTGTCACTGGATTAAAAGAAAGAAGCTTTAAAGTATTACGTAACGCAAGTTGGGAGTGGATAAAGTAAGTTAGTAAATGGACGAATTAAACATTAAGATCTAACAGCATCACGAGAAAAACCAAATCCAAAATATACAAAACCCTGCTTATACATATATGGATCAGAGACATGGACACTGTCGAAAAGCGATGAGAACTTATTAGGTACGTTTGAACGAAAAATCCTCAGACACATATATAAGGGGGTGAAAGAAAAGGACGTATGGCGCAGAAGATATAATTTTGAACTTTACGCAGCATACAACGAACCCGATGTCATAACATCCATAAAGATCGGACGTCTGCGCTGGATGGGCCATGTTAAACGGATGTTGGAATCCGAAACACCAAAACATATAATGAGGCAACCACCAGTAGGGAGAAGGTCAAAGGGAAGACCCAAACTTATATACATGGAACAAGTGGAACAAGATCTGAAAACACTTGAGATTGCCCACTGAAAGAACAAAGCAAGGAACAGAACAGCATAGCGGAAAATCCTAGAACAAGCCAGGACCCAAAAAGGGTTGTCGAGCTACTGATGATGATGACCTTGGGTGAGGGGGTCATGTAAAACGTTACGGCGCGTTATACGGGGGGGAGGGGGGTTCGAACAGTGCGTTACATAACATTGTTTTTTAACTTAAATAAAAAAAAAACTACGGAATCACAATCTCCCAACTTTTCAACTTTCGTTTATATTTTACATAGAACCTCTGGATTGTATTATATTGCCCCCTCACGCTCCGCTCATGTTACAATAGGACAATAGTATTCAAGTGAAAAATTTTTTAAATTTGTATTAACCAGATCAAGCACAGTAACACATGTTTGCAATAAATAGCTGGACCTTTCTTCACAACAAAAGATGAAAAGGTACAGATGGCATAAAGAGGTTGTAAAATTGTGTTACGATACTTGAACGGCCCCTTTAACAAAAATTTATGAAGGAACAACAATATATTATATTTTTGATAGAGTAAGTTTAATGAATTTTTTGCGACTTTGCAATGTCGTCTTAAAGAATTAGTTCACTAATTGTCATTTTATAACACTGTTCTTTATTTTTACATAATACAAGTATGCACTTTTCAATTTTCATTGTTTTGAAATCACCAGCCGCAATATCAAATAAATCAGTGTATTTATTTTTCTTAACTAATTTTACTTCAACTACAGATTTTTTTCTCTTAATTTTTGCAGTGGAAGAGAAGGAATACCTTCAAAATCAGACTCAATTTGATCTGGTACTTGTTCTGAGCCGAAAATATTCAGGTTCAGATATTATTTCACAAAGCACACACTTCAAAACGAACGTAATAAACAAGCCAAGCACATACTTATTAATATGAACTAAAAACTAACTTGAGGAGTAGCAGAGTACAGATTCAGACCTATCCAAATTAGTTAAAACAAAAGTCGGTACGCTCTCAATTAGAATTGGAAATAAACACTTTGCGCAATATGATATTCAAACTTCAAACCGTTTGAAGAAGTTTGATTTCAAGTCAAACCTAAAGATATCGAAATCAAGTCAAGTCAAACTTTTTTACAGAAAAAGTTTGGTTTTCAAGTCAAGTCAAGTTTGTTGAATAAAATCAAACTAGTTTGACTTGATGCATCTCTAGCTGTCGTAGTAATCGATGGTGACGTCCTTCGAAAATCTGTACGATTTATAGTGTGTATTCGATCCCCTGTTTCACACACTAAGAATTTGAACGTGCGGTCACTAGAACGTACGACGAGATTCCAATGGTGGCTTTAGCATTCCCTCAAGTACACGGCGACTTCACCGAACGTTCCAACCGCCGAGTAATGAGAAAGGTACCATATGATTATTCGAGCCACTATTGGAATTTCATCGCGCGTTTCAACCATCGGATGTTTAAATTCTTAGCGTGTGAAACGAGGGGTATACTCCAGGATTCTGTCGTTAAATTATTTTCCACTGTCTGCTGCAATTGCAGTTATAATACCCATAAACCTATAAACAATGTACCATATTACGGTTTTAGGGTAAATGGAAAAGTTACCGTTATTTTAGGTGGCCATAATATTCGAAAAAAAGAACCTAGTCAAATAAGGGTGAAATCTAGCACTGTTATTATTCATCCAGATTGGAATAGATTTCTTCTTAGAAATGATGTTGGTCTAGTCATACTGCCATCAGAAGTGGAGTTGAATGGTAAGTGCCATTTTCTTTCTAACCAAAACACAAAACAGCAATCGTATGAATGACAAAGTTATTATGTTCTTTAGTTTCCGTAGTCATATTTCATAATTAAAAATAAATTTGTTTGTCAATATAGGCCTGGATCCCGCATACCAAAAAAAATTGATTAATAGCAAGCTGAAAATTTGTTAATAGCTTAACGGTGTCTAGTCGGACAAACTTTGATGTGCGGGAACACTGGAACAGGGGAAGTTTTAATTGTGGAACAGTTTAAAAATTTGGAACGTCAGATTACGAAAACGTCCCATGTATTTTGTGGGACAGAACATCCAATTGATTTGTTACCCTTTCATTAAACTCTCATGCAAAACTCAGACTGCTCCTATTACTAACGTTCTTCGTGTTCCACTCATTAAAATGCCCAGTTGGTGATTAACACCAGTCTAATTTTTGCATGAGAGTTTAACGAAATGGTAACAAATCAATTGGAAGTTCTGTCCGACAAAATACATGAAACGTTTTCTTAGTCTGACGTTCCAAATTTTTAACCTGTTCCACAATTAAAACTTCCCCTGTTCCAGTGTTCCCATACATCAAAGTTTGTCCGACTAGACACCGTTAAGTTATTAACAAATTTTCAGATTGCTATTAATAAATCTTTTTTTGGTACGCGTGATCCAGGTCTAATATAAACACATGTATTGATACATAAAAAATACAAATCAATTTTTTATTTAATTACCCCCTCTCCAATTCCCTTCCCAAAAGACCACTGTAAAGGACATTCTAATGTTGTAGATCAGCTAGATACCCACATAAACATTCAACATTATCTACAAGTCCTATTTTTCTTTTGTAGACTGGAGTCATACAGTGATTGCTTTTATTCGACAAATAGTTTGATAAAGCATCTATTGGAAAGTTGAGTAAACCATATGTCTTGACGGGAAGTGTAGGTTGGATGTTTTTATCATATTTTCCTTTGTCTGAATTGTTGTAGTGTACCTACCATTTCATCCGTTTGATAGACCTGATTACAGATACTAAATCTCCCATAGGAAGTTGACAGGTTTGCAGCGGATTATTTCATTGTTGCTTTTTTAGCCAGATCATCTACTAAGTATTTCGTTGTTTTTTTTATACCCATGTTCGGTTTCCACAACTTTTTTCCAGTAACACTCTAAAACATATATTTAAATAAAAAACTAAGTTTTCAATCTAATTGCACATAAAATAATACTAAAAATATTACACTACATTCCACCAGATTGAAAACAATGGTAACCTTCTCTGGTTACACCTCTGAGGCTTCTAAAATTTGCAAGCCATAACGTATGCTGAGACTAAAGAAGATGAGGGAATTTTACAATTTATAATTCACGTCCCATCTGCTTAGCGCGGTAAAGTTCCAACGAGAATGGTTCCATTCGTACTCCAATCAGAGTAAACATGTAAATCAAAAATGAATACCCATTTTCAATTTCGTTGCAATCAGAGCGTTTTTCATTTTTGATATATTTAAATATTTTAGATGATATCCAAACGATTCCACTTCCACACGAAAACTCAAAAGCTAGCTTTAAAGGAAAAAATGCATTAGCAACTGGATGGGGAAGATATAGTGATTATAATAAAAATATTTCACCCGTATTGAGAGAAGTAAATATTCCCATTATTTCAAATTTTTGGTGTGGTGTACATTACTTGGGAAGTATTACTGATAGTCACATATGCGCATCAGGCACTGGTGGTAGGGCCACGTGTAACGGAGATTCTGGAGGGCCATTGGTTGTTCATGGAGTCCAAGTAAGTTTTCAATATCTACTTTTTAAAAATAGAAATACTTTACTTTTTAAAAATAAATAGAAACATTAACTCTGCCTGTGTTAGTTATGGGGTGAACTGAGTAGCTCTACAACCGATACAGCAGATTTCAATCTCGGAAAAAGAGGAGAGATCAAATACTTTATAAAAGACCAGAATTTAGCTGGCCCGGCTGATAGCACTCTGTGAGGGTCCCTGTCTAGGGTTAAAGATCAACGGCGGATGGAGCAGATGATGTTCTACCCAATGGTCCTGAAGGCGGACAAATATTATGATAGGGGAGCAAAGTATGCAAAATTTGCAGTCACTCGAGCGTTATGGGGACCTATTGGGTTGTGATTACGAGGTCCTAAAACCAAAAAAAGTTAAGTAAAATTTTCCATTTTGGTGTGGACTTTCCATTTTTTAATTTAATTTTCCATTTTCAACAATCGTTTTCTCCGATTATAGCGCCATCCATCCATAATTCGAAAAAATGTCTCGAATAAAAGTTGCTTATTTTTACGTAAAGAATCCAAATCTGCAATAATTTGGGGGTCCATTTAAGATTTTAAAGTAACCCCCAACCCCACCTCCGTGGGGGTCGTGTTTGGTACCATTCGATATAATTTTCAAAAACATTTTGAAAGTGTATTTTAGAGTTTTTCGATCTGATCTTCATTTTGCAAAATATCGCGGGGTATGTATTTAATGGGGTACCATTCGATAGATTTTTTTTCGGGCCCGCTTTAACGAACTTCCCTATGTTAAGAGCCATAATTTGGTAGAGGTACATCTGCAGGGTACCAGGTTTCTCGTCATATGATAATCTGACGCGCTCGAGTAACTGCAAAAATCCCCGCTTGGGCACGCCTACCATTAAAGGGAATCTCCAGGTAGGAGGTTTAGACAGCGAATTCCAGAATACATGAAATAGCAGATGAAATGTATGAATGTATGAATGAAGCAGAGCAATGAATTTTGCAACATGGAACGTACAGTACAGGGTTGATATGTTAAAACTGAAGACGTTACTAAAGGATCAGATATATCTCTCTGTCATTACATATAATAAATATCAATATCTGTCATTACATAAACAAAGAAAAGAGGTAAGGGAATCACACTAAATGGCAAATTTGTCTACAGCTGCATAGGCCAAGTTCTAGCACCAAACTAAACAATGGCCTTTCGTAGGGATCAGTCCTGCCCCGCTACTCTTTGTCCGTTATATATCAGAATTGCCCGAAACCATATCAAATAACAAAATTCATGTCTAATTTGATTATGTATTTTAGGTGAGTTCTTTGGTTTTTCCTATATTTTGCTGATGATGGTTCGTGCTGGGCCGAATATTTTTAATGTTTAACATTTTGATAAAATTATTGCGGTACCTTCTTGGAGTTGAGTACTTTGTTACCTCTAGACCACGTTTGAGAACAATAGTTGCTACCTTTAATACTATATGAAGGAAGTTCAGATATGCAGACAAATATATTAACAACTGAGTTGGTTATCCTCAGAAGATATTTTAGCAGCTGCACATTGCAACCCAATGCCGCTAAGTCAAAAGTGTCGTGCTTTCATTTAAACAACAGACTGGCCAACTATCAATTAAAAATCCACTTTGAAGACAGACTACTCAGTCACACTAAACACCTAAAACATCTTGGTGTGACACTGAGTATAGAATGCTTCGCTTTAAAGAACATCTTACGAAGACGACTGCAAAACTTATAACACGAAATACTATTCTGCAAAAGTTATGTTGTACCACCTGTGGCTCTTAGACCACTACACTAATATCTGCTATCTACTGTGCACCGGTGTAGCTTAACAGGCTGCACACCAAACGTGTTGACGCCCAACTAAACCAGGCTTTGCGTATTATATTAGGTACAATCAAAGATACGCCAACGTACTGGCTACCACGACTGGGCCACATAGTCCTTTCACATACCCGCCGAGAACATGCCCTTATCAGGGAGTACAGAAAAAGTATCAACGATTCTGTGCTCCGCTCCCAAGTTGGTACAATCGACAGAGACATAAGTAGGCTTCGCTCAAAAAACAACACCCTAGACTCTGTAAGAATTCTAATTGAAAGATAACCGAACACTGACTAGAAGAATTGGAGAAAAATGTACCGTCTGCCACCCGGAATGCCATGTATTACAAGCAAGCCAGCTGGTTTCGACCAACCAAGACGAATCTGAGTCACACTGAATAGATTAAGAACAGATCGTGGGAGGTGCTCTGACTCACTTTTCAGATGAGGAAAAATACCGTCTCCAAATTGCGATTGCGGTGATGCGGTGATTAGTGGAGTCACTGAAGGTTTTCACCTCCGATTTCGTTGAACCTCTATCGATTTTCATGAAAATTGGTGAGTAACTTTCTATAACAAATTTTGCTTAAAATTTGTCCCTCTATCGAATTATGGGGTTATTTTCAATAAAATAATGTTCACCCCCGAGAAGGGGTGGCATCCACCCCCAGGGTAAAAGCGCAAGTTGACACCATATCACCTTTGTTCCTTGAGATATCCTCTAACCACTTACCAATTTTCATGCAAATCTATGGAGGTTCAACGAAATTGGAGGTAATAGCTCATATTCACCTCCAGTGACTGCACTAGATGATAAATGGTTGGTTAAACATCTCGTGAACGAATGCCCCTTCTACAGTGGTAATCTGTCCGATTTTTTAGATGCAACCAAAGAGTCAATTGAACATAATATATTTGTCAGCTAATGTATTGTCCTCTTTGGTTATACACAAAACTCAATGCAAAGATAGATCGCAGAAGAGTGATGCAGCCATACGCTAAATAAATAAATTCTTTGTCGTCTCGATACTTCTGCAGATTTACGCAAATAAATCACATCAACAGTTAAACCTCTTTTTTGATTTCTCTACTTCGAAATGGCTTGCAAAATATATTCAGAGTAGACGTGAGAAACTTATATGAAATGTTTCATAGCAGCTTTTTTGAGCAGTTTTTTTATAATGTTTCAGGTTAGTAGAGTTGTTAATTTTTTTAAGTTATGAAATGTATTTTAGGTCGGCATTGTTTCATTTGGAGTAATTTTTGGATGCGAGATTGGTTGGCCAGTAGTATTTTCTCGTATTACATATTTTTCTGATTGGATTCATGAAAATATGATTGATGGCGAATAATAATTGTCTAATATGTTAAAGCTTTATTTTTATTTGTTTATGTTTATATACCAAATTAATAAAATAAATATAATTATTATAAATTTTATCGAATAATTTCTGCTGTAACAGTCTATGTAAATTTACGGTCTATGGGCAATGGTCTGGAACTGGTTTTTCCTGAAGTTTTGACCCCAATTCAGTTAGACAATAAGGACAATCTTTGTGCGGGGAGAACTGGTGATGAACAGTTTGGTTTCCAAAACGAGATGGGTACTCGGGAAGCTCTTTTTGCATGCTAATACTCTTACAAAGGAGCATCGAGTTTAGGAAAAATATTTACGTATCCTTTATAGATTTCGAAAAAGCCTTTGATAGAGTACCACATACATTAATATTTCAATGCTTAGACTTAATTGGTCTGAACACATACGACATAAGATTACTCAAAAATCTTTACTACAATGAGATCGCTTGTATTAAGTTGGATCAATAAGTTTCTGCTAAAGTCTCTAAACTTTGTGTCAGACAGGGATATGTAATGTCACATCTGGTGTTAAAATCGGTGGTAAAATTATTAATAACATCAGATACCTACTCAGATGACACCGCCATCATGGCAGAGAGTCTAGAAGACCTTAAAACCCTGTTGAACGCTGTAAACAACGAATGTGCTGTAAAGGGCTTAACAATAAACGCAAAGAAAACAAAATGGATGGTGGTCGAAAAAATATTGAAGACTCAGTACTAAAATTAGATAACAAAATCCTGGAAAAGGTGGAACACTTTAAATATCTGGGTAGCTGGATTGACTGCACGGTTGAAAGTGATGAGCAAATTTCGACCAGAATAGAACTTGCACGAAAAATCTTTATTAACTTTCTGTGCAGTAGAAGTCTGTCATTGACCACACGTCTAAGTGTATTGAAGTGCAACGTCTGGTCCGTTTTGTTCTATGGATATGAAACCTGAAAAATAAAAGTTTAACAAATTAGAAGCATTTGAGTTGTGGTGTTACCGTCGGATGCTCAGAATTCCGTGGACAGCACACATATCTAACGAACATGTACTAGAGACCATCCACAAAGAGCGAGAATTGAGCAACCAGTCCATAAAAATGAAAAAGGTTCAATACTACGGTTTTTGAGGACCTAAATATCGTTAACTCCGGTTGATCCTTCAGGCAAAATCGATGGAAAACGCTAAGTTAGAAGAAAACAGCTGTCCTGGCCGCATAACATTAGACAATGGAAGATCGAACGGTCTTGAAGAATAAGGACAATAAAGGAGCGACGAAATTTTCAAGAGCGGATAGCGGCTCTTCTAGATTTCTGGGGAATCTCAATACTTTCTTGTATCGTTTTTGCTAGTTTAAAATATTGGCATCTGCCGGTTCGATTTGTGACATTTGTAACATACAATAAAAAATCGTGGATGGATACGCTTACTTATTGTAAGTTTCGATCATTCGTTTAGATCTCGTTGTTTGTCGATGCTGCAGTTGATTCTTTTTGGACGTATATATATTTCATTTGTGTCTATTAGGGCACAAACTTTTGTCTCGTAGTATGATTTGCATAGATGCTTTTCAAATGTGGACATGAAAACGACTACTTCGATTTTATGAACGGCTCCCCGCACGAATGTCTGGATTCTAGATGAAAGTCAACCCAGTCAACGTCTCTAGTACTGTTTACTCTAGAATTTTTAAAGTTCTTTCGTCATATTCTTCGAAGCGATTAAAAAATGGAGCGATTGGTGAGCCAAGAAAGACCTCAAAGTTAACTACAACGCGGCAAATCTCCAAAACGATGGGCAGACATTACAAAAAAGCTTTTCAACAAACAGTATGTAACATGTAACAAATGACCGCTACCAGGTAAGTTATTAATCAAACTACCCGAGCTGGTTCAATTCTGAACCACAAGACATCTGCTAAGATGTTAATGACCATGGTGATTATGATTTACATCGACTTTAATAATGTTGGCCGCAGTTGTAGACGAAACGTCAAAGAAAAACAATTTCAGACCATGCCTTATAACACCCGAATAAAATGTATTATTACAATTTTGAAGCAGTTTTTAAAGAACTTGCTGATTTATAAAAATATTTTTAAATAATAATTACAAAAACTGTATCTGCCTATTTCTATAAAAATCTATGTGAGATCTTGGGATTTCCTAGAGCCACAAGATCACAAGACCACACTATGATTTCCGTTTATAAATAAAAAAGCATTAAATATTTTTTTTTGTATTAATTATTATTATTATATTCCCGATTCCTAAAACATCTGAACTTATGGGTTTTCTTTTCCAAAATACTTACGAATTACTTTATTCCTTGAAACTTGCGAAATGTAAGTTTCATTTAATGGATCTCATCAGGTCAAGTATCTACGTGGTAGGTAGTATCTATATGATATTAAGGTACCTAATGAATTTTAACCTTGCCCTTTCTATGGTAGTGATAATTTTATACAGAGAAGTTCTAAATTAGCGAATAAACTCATTATTTAGAGAATAAGCCACTTTGTTTTTTATTTTTAAATTATGATTTTTTGGTGTACCGATATGCCATAATAGTGACGTCATCGATTTGTCGTGTGGTAGCTCATTGGAAAGGTTATTTTATTCTCTATTTAGTAGTATAAAAATTAACATCATTATTTATACAGGGTGACCAAAAAAATAATTTTTGAATTAAATTATTTGCCGCAGAAAGAAGTATGTATGTAATTCATTTAACTTGAAATACATGTTACTGCTGTCAGAAAAGAGAAAAAAATGTTTATTTGACAAATAAACATTGCTTTTTCGCTTAAATTAAATGCTCAAACTGCCAAGAGGCAGGTAGGTGACTGTTTGACATTTAATTTAAGCGAAAAGCAATGTTTATTTATGAAATAAACATTTTTTTTTATATTCTAACATCAGTAAAATGTATTTTGAGTTGAATAAATTACATACATTCTTATTTTTCCCTCAATTAATTTAATTAAAAAAATATTTTTTGGCCACCTTGCATAAATAATGATGTTAATGTTTATATTACTGAATAGAGAATTGAATAACCTTTTAAGGGAGCTCCCACGCAACCTTTATTCCTATTTAAAAATTCATTGATTACGTCACCACGCTCAAATGAATGACGTCACTATTATGACATAAATGTCAAAAAATCATAATTTAAAAATAATAATCGGCCTGTCTCGGGATTTTTCTCCAAAGTGGCCTATTCTCGAAAAAATTAATTTATTCCATAATTTTGAACCCCTCTATAGTGAGGACGTTTGAGGTGGAATAAATTAATTTTCTCGAGAATGGACGACTCTGGAGATAAATCTGACGTCATTTATCTGGGCGTGATGACGTAATCGATGATTTTTTTAAATGAGAATAGAGGTCGTGTGATAGCTCATTCGAAAGTTTATTCCATTGTCTATTCACTAATATAAACGTTAACATAATTATTTATACAGGGTGCCCAAAAATTTTTTTTTAATTAAATTAATTGAGACCAAAAGAAAAATGTGTATAATTTATTTAGTTTGAAATACATTTTACTGTTCTCCAAAAAACAGGAAACATGTTTATTTGATACAAAAATATTATTTTTCGCTTAAATTCAATATTAAAGCTGCCACCCACCTGCCTCCTAGCAGTTTGAACATTTAATTTAAGCGAAAAGCAATGTTTATTTTTCAAATTAACATTTTTTTCTATTTTCTGACAGCGGTAAAATGTATTTTGCGTTAAATAAATTACATACATTATTCTTTTTGTCTCAATTAATTAAAAAAAAATTTCGGCACCCTATGTAAATAATTATGTTGATGTTTATATTAGTGAATAGAGAATTGAATAAACTTTCGAATGAGCTATTACACGATCCCTAATCTCATCTAAAAAAATCATCGATTGCGTCATCACGTCCAGATGGATGACGTCACTAGTATGATATATATATATGCCAAAAAAATATAATTTTAAAATAAAAAACAACCTGAGGGATTTATCTCCACGAGAAAATGAATTTATTCCAACTCAAACGTCCTCACTGTATATACAGAGGAATACATGAATTAGTTCAGGGCACCTAGCACAATATAAATTGATTTTTAAATACATCACCTAGAAATTTGCAACTTTTTGCATTCTGTTGAAGATAATGTCAAGAACAAAGTCTACTATAGAAAAATGGGTGGGAATGCATATTTGCATTTTAAAGTGCATAAAATGCATCTAAAAGTGCATACATGTCAAAAAATGTGTCTTAAGGGTCAGATTTTGTTACTTGGGCGTCTTTGGGTTTGCTGAAGACGAATACGCCATCAGAACCGACCACCGGAGTACCTGGTGACAGGTTTACTGCTAAGGCAGGTCATCTGGAGTTTCGAGGGTTTTAGGCATTAAATTGATGCAAACAGTTTACTCGGGGGTTGCCCTGCTCTAGCACGCCTTTTAGCATCAGGGTATGGTGCACTATAAAGTTTATATGTCCATAAAGTGTAAGGTTGTGGTTGCTTGTTAAATGTATTGCTGAGATTAGCATTATGTCAATATCGTTTTCTAACAGGAAATATTGCATTTCGTTTTTAATATTTGCTACTCCATGTGAGTTTCAGAGTACTACCTTAAGTAACTCACCCATTAGTTTTCAGAGAAATTGCATGTTTGAGTCCTTCTCTTAGTTCTCTGATTCTTATGTAAGTTAATTTATTTTTGCTGTTTTTTTCAAAAGTTTGTTAAAGAAATAAATTTTGTTGTTGCAGGTACATGTTTTGCTGGTTTAGATATGAATAGATATCATTTGTAGCTAAAGTTTTTGATGCAGCTTGTGCAAAATTTAATAAAGTTTTTGGTTGGGGAGGGCTTGACGTAGGTCTAGGACCAAGATATTGTTGCGACGTAGATGGATAATTGATTCGGTTTTCTGGATTTTATTTTTATTATTATTGTTTGTATTTTTTGGAAATCTCTTATTTAGTAGTTCAACGTAGATTTGGTAATCTTTATAATTCGCGGAATGAGCTCCCCCACATATTTTGCTGGTCTTCCGTCTTTTTTCTTCTTTGCACATTTACGGTAGTCGTGTTGTTCAGCACACTTGACACATATTTGTTGTAGTGTGCATTGATGTCGTGTATGGCCACAATTTTGGCATCTTTTGCATAGAACCATGGCTTTTTCTTCCCTTTAGCTTCAAATCGGATTACTTTATTTAACAGAGATTTTATTCTAATTTATATATAATTGTTTTTTTGTTTTTTTTTTCTAATTAAGAAGGAGAAATCTATGAGGAAGAGATCACGTGGTTCATTTCTTGCCCCATTTTTTACATCAATTTGTGTTTCGTTATGTTCTTGTTTTTTTAAGACAACTTGTTTTAAAATTACGCTGTCTTATTTTTTAATCACACAGAACTTAAAAAAATTTAAAAAACTTAATTCTGGTAGTGAGGGACGGTACCTTTTAATTTATTTATCCCATCCAAAAATGGAAAGTTTGATGCGCCACTGTCGACGCATGTGCCACTAAAAAGTGACGGCACAGTGTTCATACGTTTTCTTTTAGGTTCTACTATTTAAGTTATAGACTCTTATCGTGCCTAAAATGATTAGCAAATTTCACCAATAGCGGCTCTTGGTCTATGATCATTACTTACGCACGCACCACAAAAATATTGTTTTCAGTAGTAATAACCCAAGGACATTGATAATTGTTCGAAAAAATTTTATAACAGATTTCGAAAGCTTGTTGCTTGGAAACAGACCGACGCCGTAGGCGGAGGTCTGTTGCCTGTAAGCAACAAGCTTGGGAAAGTTGTTAAAAAATTTTTGAGCATTTATCAATGTTCGAGGGTTATTCGGATAGAAAATTTTTTGCTGGTTATGAAAAAAAATACAGAGCAGAAACAATTTATTTAAATGTGCAATTAACATACAAATTTTTTACTGTAAACAGTATTCTTTGGTATATTTGATTCGATAATTTCATTAATATTCTCATCAGTATTACAACCAAATCGTGACATTTTGAAATATTGAATATTTGAAATGTCAAAATCGAAATGAAACGAAATGTAGGTATCCATAGCTACATGATTGAGTGAAAACAGCCCATGGGATCTGTTTTCAGTATAATGTTGGTTGTATTCAATCAGATGACCACAAATTAATTGATTTCATTGGATTTCTAATTGAGCAAAAAATTTTCAGAAAAAATTAAATTGATTTAACTTTGTATACATAATATTTTTGATTATTTAATTCCTAGGGGATTCTGACCAATAGAAAGCTACAGAAATAAAAGTTAAAGTGATAGTTTTTGATAATATCCCGTCGGCAAGCATGACGTCAGATGCCCTTCGTTAGATACTATGCAAAAATGAACATTCAGTGGCATTAATGATGGCAATTAATGTTTTACAAATTTTCACAAAGAACACCAAGAAACACGTTTGCAAATATTCTGGTGTAGATATCAATAAAATATTAGTTAAAGTTATTTAAAAAGACAGTTTTATTCGACCTCTAAAATTATTATCAACTTGTTGCCTTCGTGCCACTTTGACATAATTTTACTCCCCTTCGGGTCTTGAAATTAAAACTGTCAAAGTGTCACTCGCGAAGCAAATCGATAATTTTAGAGCTCTCGTGCAATTACTGCTGTATTTTAAAGATATGGAAATTGGTGTGGAGAAAGAGGACCGAAACAAAAAGGTGATGGTTCGAAAACTATGATCATATTGTTTATAATCTTTGCCGTAAATGCCGGTCAATTTTGAGTTGGAACGACTAATCACAATTAAACGTTTTTTTCTTTTAGAAGAAGCGTCCTGCCGCTTTTTTTCTAACACCGTGTTCATGATTTAATTTAATTTAATATTTCCCGAGATATTCTATTTGTTTATAAGCCAAAAAATTGTTTATAATTTTAAAATATTCCTGAGGCCGCTTAAATATTCCAATTTCAATTCTGTAAATTACATTAGATAGGTACAGTGTCTTTTTATACAAAAATCATAGTTATTCTTATGTATCATAATTATTGTGATTAATATAGGGACCGTAAATTTGTAATTAACATTTCAATTGTTGCTTAAATGTTCATTCAATTTCCATCTGCTTCTGTAATTATAATCTATACGAAAAGAGCTTTTATATTACCTAGTTATTTAATTATTGATAAACAATTACTTACCTAAAATTTTAGTTGAAATTTAAAGATTTTGTTGGAAAAACCCTAATTTTCCGTGGAAAATTTTCGTCGAAGTAAATCGGAAAAAAAACACGTCTCTATGCAGAATTTAATTACGGTGAATTTTTATTTGAGTATTTTTGGTGTAAAGTTAAAATCTTTGGAGTTATAGAGCAAAAATTGAAAAAAAAACACGATTCTCGGGCGCCATTTTGTTTATAAAAAAAGTCGCACACTATCTGCGGACTTCGCATACCTATATTATTAATATATACAATCATAAGATTCGATTACAGCAATAAAATTGCTGGTAAATAACTTTTCCAAAAAATGGCCTATTCTCCGATAATCTGCCCAGACTAATTGTACCTTTTATTTCTGTAGCTCTTATAGACCAGGGCGCATCTGTAAAAATATTAGTACATTTGGACGTTGAGAGGTGACTCAAATTTTTTTGCAGAAATTGCTTGAAAATAAATCAAATAATAATATTTGAGTTATCCTCCCTCTCAAAAAGGTCCGGAACATTGTTTAAATAATCAAAATGTCAAAAAATTGAGGAAAAATTCGATTTTTTTCTTGGTTTTTTGATTATAACTTTAAAAGTATTCATTTCCGAGAAATGTTGTACTAACATAAAAGTTGAGTAATTAAATTTACTATAATATAGAATTGGTTAATAATTTAAAAAATAGTCACCCTTGTTACAAAATAGCAATAATCGTGAAAAAACATACAAAAACAAGTATTCGTATTTTACGTTTTTCAACCATTTCTGCTACACTTAGGACCTTCATATTTCACCCTGAAAAACTTTATGATACAGTAAAACAATACTGTAAATTTCATTAAGATCGGTTCAATAGATTTTGCAAAATAAATTTTGCAATCCAGCTTTCGTAAAAAATATTCATTTTTTCAAAATGTTACAGGACTGAAAATAAAGCAGATAGCAAGTTGAAAATTTTTTTGCATATAGAAGTGTACTGTACCTTTCATTCGCAATTTTGCAAAATTAAAATCGATTAACACCACGGCGTCAGGATTTTTTTTAAATAAACATTAATTATTGGTGCTACGCGCAGGACAGCGGATAGTTTGCTCTGATTGGGCATTCCAATGACCTTTGATAATGATTGATACATTTTAATTTTTATTATATTTCGATATAAATAAATAAATTTGTTTATTGCAAAATAAAAACACATACTCTATCCTTTGAAATAACACTTTTATTAGCAAAAACTTTCTTTGTTCATATATTTTAACTTAAATAATAAAAGTTTATTATTTTTAAACATATGCAATTGTTTAAACAATATTTCATAAACAATAATAAAATTAGTTTGATTTTTGTGGAATTAAAATATTAAAATACAACAAAATTTAGAGTAAGAAAATAATATATTAGATAAAGATTGGAAGAAATTTTGGTGGAAATCAACTTGTGTGAATCGAACACCGCTGTCCTGCGCGTAGCACCAAAAATTATTGTTTATTTCAAAAATTTTCTGACGCCGTGGTAATTAATCGATTTTAATTTTGAAAATTGCAAATGAAAGGTACAGTACACTTCTATAAGCAAAAATAATTTTACTTGCTATCTGCTTTATTTTCAGTCCTGTAACATTTTGAAAAAATGAATTTTTTTTGCGAAAGCTGGATTGCAAAATTTATTTTGCAAAATCTATTAAACCGATCTTAAAGAAATTTACAGTATTGTTTTACTGTATCATAAAGTTTTTCTGGGTGAAATATGAAGGTCCTAAGTGTTGCATAAATGATTGAAAAACGTAAAATGCGAATACTTGTTTTTGTATGGTTTTTTTCGCAATTATTGCTATTTTGCAACTAGCGCGACTATTTTTTAAATTTTCAACCAATTTTATATTGTAGGAAATTTAAATACGCAACTTTTGTGTCAGTACAACTTTTCTCGAAAATGAATACTTTTAAAGTTATAATCAAAAAACGAAGAAAAAAATCGAATTTTTCCTTCAATTTTTGACATTTTGATTATTTAAACAATGTTCCGGACCTTTTTGAGAGGGAGGATAACTCAAATATTATTATTTGATATATTTTCAAGCAATTTCTGCAAAAAAATTTGAGTCACCTCTCAACGTCCATCTCAAAACAGATCCGCCCTGGACTATTATTATTCCTTCTATTGCGACATTAAATAATGACTTTGATAGAGAGTCACCTTGTCGTACTCCACTTGCTATTTCTATATTTTTGGCGATACCGTTATCTGTAATTATTGCTGCAGTCGATCCTTCCATTGTCATTTTGGTAAGTTTTATAAGTTTCATTGGTATATTTAGGTTTTTCATGTCTTCTAATATTATATTCATAATTAAATACAATATGAAAAAAACAAGCCTGTACCGCCATTAAGAAGCACAAAAAATACACTTTCTTCAAATAAACTTTTTTATCCCATGCCTAGATTTTGAGTCACATTGGAACTACTAAAAATTTTTATTTCTAACAAGAAATCGATCATATATAACTAATAATTGATTAGACAACATAGATAAATACTCACTGTCATTTTGACAAACTTGCGTCAGATTTCTAAGTTTAATAGCACGATTCTCTTATCTGCTCTGTTATCTGTATCGATATCTGTTCAGTGCAGTAGTGTATTATTTTAAGAAGTATTTAGTGTTGACTCATTGGGAAATAGTGTTTATTTATAATTAATTTATTATATTTTTGTGTAATAGAACTAAGTCGTTGGACTATTTGAAAAAATAGATTATTATTAATTGTGAGTTTTGTTGGTTAGTATATTTTACGTAAAAATATTTCGAATTATAATGCGAGTATATAAAGTTTTTGGAGGATTTTTTATTCTAGAAATATCATCAGTGGTTTAAAATTTAAATTTTTCTTATGCTTTTAAAATTGTCACCTATTTTGGTTTATTTCTATAAATATATAATTATTACTAATAATAAAATTATTGTCTATTACTTCCATTTAGCGTGCCTATGGGTAAATTGTCACAATTATTGATCTTAGATAATGTCAAATATTGCCATTGTTGCCAAAGTTTCGCAGAACTTTCTAAAAAGGTATGATACTATCTCCCGAAGTTATATTGATGACGCGCTACTGTTGCCTCTTAATACCCTAGAGCAGAGGTTCCCAAGCAGAGCAGGTGTGCCCTGAAGTCCCTGTAGGTGTGCCGCGAAATTTGATTATACCCACTATCATTATAGAGATTATTTACCCAAGTGTGCCGTGGCTGAACCAGTTTTTAAGTTAGTGTGCCTCAAGATAAAAAAGGTTGAAAACCGCTGCCCTAGAGCTAGAGTGTTATTTTGAAAAATAAAGCCATAGAGAAATATATCAGCTGTGGGATTGCGAACACTCGATACGAATCGTATCCGCCATGTTTTACCGTAGCGCCTTAGTTAACTGACTTTTAAGTCATGGCATTAGCTATTTGTCAAATAATATAATACCAGTCGGACATTAAGGTAGATATAATTAGTTTTTAATTAAATGGAAAATTGATAACAGGTAAGTATGTATAGTTAAATTGAAAAAATCTTAACAATTATTCGACTTATTCTTATCAACAAAAATATTTTATTACCCAGAGATAAGATAAAATGAGGTTACCTACGTTAGTTCATTATTTAGTGTTTTATCTTAATATGCAGTTCGAATGTTAGATAATACCATTATTTTGATGTATACGTCAAGATGTATAACTATTATGGTGTTTATGTTATTCTAGTGAGTTGTATATATCTGGTAAGTTTGCATACCTACATGCATATATTTTTCTAAAGTCAATGTTTATTCATTATTCTTTCAAAATAAATTATTTTTTAATAATAATAGCATGGGCATTGTAAACGTATATCTACTATACGTACAATACCTATTTTAAATTGCATATTTTGTGGAAAATTGAAAACTTAAATTTTAAGGATAGCTGCTTTAGCATCTCTTGCCTATCTACTCAATCGAATGCCTGATTGAAATCGATATACGAGATTTATGGGATCCACAAATTTCACTGTTGTTTTTTTAGGATGTTTCTGCCATAAGAATGCCATTCTCCATTTTCAATAAAATATCTCCATTTCCAATAAAAAGCATCTAATATTGTTCGAGATATGGGAAAAAATCAATTTTCGTTTGTAACTGCAAAGGGCTGTAACTTTTTTAATGTGCACATTTGTACTAAGGTAGGTAAGTTAGATTCAATCGAGCTATTTTTGGTCCCAGAATATGATATTTATTATATGATTTAATTTATAACAGAAATATGTATTTGGTGTATATTTGATATTTTTGGTCTGAGTCTGAAGTCACATTGATATTATTGTAATATGTATAGAGATTGGTATTCTCGTAGAGGTTATACCCAGTAGCGTACTGATAGATCCGCGGGCCCTGGTTCCAGTTATGATGCGGGCCCCGCCCAATAATGCGCCCTCCCCCCCCCCCAAATTATGCGGGCCCCCAGTCCAATAAAAACACACCTTGTGTATTAAAAGTTTTTAATAAATATTAAATATAAATCATCATATATTTTTTATAAAAACTCAGCTAATTTAGAACAGTAAATTAATATTAATTCTATCGTTTTTCATACCAACGGAAGTTCTGATACGTACATGTTAGTTCAGTTGTCCTTACTTTTGTTTTAGACCAGGGCGCATTTATAAAAATATTAGTACATTTGGACGTTGAGGGGTCATTCAAATTTTTTTGCAGAAATTGCTTGAAAGTAGTTCAAATAATAATATTTGAGTTATCCACTCAAAAAGGTCCAGAACATTGTTTAAATAATCAAAATGTCAAAAAATGAAGGAAAAATTCCATTTTTTTTTCATTTTTTGATTATAACTTCATATTCATTTCCGAGAAAACCTTGTACTGACCTAAAAGTTGCGTAATTACATTTCCTACAATATAGAATTGGTTAAAAATTTTAAACGTTGTAACCAATAAAAAAAACCATTAAAAAACAAGTCTTTGCATTTCACGTTTTTCAACCATATTATGCTACACTTAGGACCTTCATATTTTATCTAAAAAACTTTATGATATTATAAAATAATATGTACTGTGAATTTCAGTAAGACCGGGTCAACAGATTTTGCAAAGTAAATTTTGCAATCCAGCTTTCGCAAAAAAAATTATTTTTTCAAAATGTTACAGGACCGAAAATAAAGCACAGCAAGTTGAATTTTTTACTACTTATAGAACAATACTTTACCTTTCATCTGCAATTTGCAAAATTAAAATCGGTTAACTACCACGGCGGCGGCGTAAGGAATTTTTTTAAATAAACAATAATTTTTGGTGCTACGCGCAGGACAGCGGATAGTTTGCTCTGATTGGGCATTCCAATGAGCTTTGATAATTATTGATACATTTTAATTTTTAGTTCATTTCGATATAAATAAATAAATTTGTTTATTGCAAAATAAAAACACATACTCTGTCTTTTGAATTAACACTTTTTTTAGCAATTTTTTAGCTTTTTTTTCTTTGTTCATATATTTTAACTTACAGAATAAAAGTTTATTATTTTTAAACATATGCAATTGTTTAAACAATATTTCAAAAACAATAATCAAATTAGTTTAATTTTTGCGGAATTAAAATATTAAAATACAACAAACTATAGAGGAACAAAATATAGAGGAAGAAAATAATATAAAAGATAAAGATTAGAAGAAATTTTGGTGGAAATCAACTTGTGTAAATCGAACACCGCTGTCCTGCGCGTAGCACCAAAAATTAACGTTTATTTAAAGAAATTCCTGACGCCGTGGTAGTTAATCCATTTTAATTTTGCAAATTGCAAATGAAAGGTACAGCACTCTTCTATAAACAAAAAAAAATTCAACTTGTTATATCCTTTATTTTCAGTCCTGCGACATTTTGAAAAAATGAATTTTTTTTGGCGAATGCTGGATTGCAAAATTTATTTTTCAAAACTTATTCAATCGATCTTAATGAAATTTTGAGCATTGTTTTACTATGTTATACAGTTTTTCTGGATAAAATATGAAGGTCCTAAGTTTAGCATGAATGGTTAAAAACGTAAAATGCGAATACTTGTTTTTTATGGCTTTTTCGCCATTTATTGCTATTTTGCAACAAGAGTGACAATTTTTAAAATTTTTAACCAATCCTTTGTTGTTGGGAAATTAATATACGCAACTATGAGCAGCCGTGGAGTAACGGCATAATCGCTGGCCTCATACGCCAGTGTACGTGGGTTCGATCCCTGCCAAAGACAAACCATTTTCATTTCCAATAATGACACGAGCCGTCTCACCGTGCCTCGGAGAGTACGTTAAGCCGTCGGTCCCCCTGGGCTAGTGTACATCGACACTAGTTACTTGAAACAGGGTTAAAGATGTAATTGGCGCTGGAACTATCCGAAAGGATCTCCCCGGCAAAAATGCCATACGATATTATGTATTATACTATACGCAACTTTTATGTCAGTGCAACTTTTCTCGGAAATGAATACTTTTAAAGTTATAATCAAAAAACGAAGAAAAAAATCGAATTTTTCCTTAATTTTTTGACATTTTGATTATTTAAACAAAAACAATGTTCCGTAGTTTTTTAAGTGGGAGGATAACTCAAATAATATTATTTGAGTTATTTTCAAGCAATTTCTGCAAAAAAATTTTAGTCACCTCTCAACGTCCATCTCAAAACAGATGCGCCCTAGACTATTTATATTTATTTCAGTTATCAAGAATTATTACTTATAGGTCTGGATCCCGCGTATGAAAAAAAAGTTGATTAATAGCAAGCTGAAAATTTGTTAATAGCTTAAGGGTGTCTAGTCGAATAAACTTTGATATGTGTGAACACTGGAACAGGGGTAGTTTTAATTGTGGAACAGGTTAAAAATTTGGAACGGTCACAGCACGAAAACGGCACATTTATTTTGTCCGACAGAACAGACTTAAACTCTTCGAACAGAGATTAAACTCTCATGCAAAAATCAGGCTGCTATTTATCACCAAATGGGCGTTTTAATGAGTGGAACATGTAGAATATGTCAAATGACAGGAATTATGACAGGTAATAAATAGCAGTCTGATTTTTTCATGAGAGTTTAATCTCTGTTCGGAGAGTTTAAGTCTGTTCTGTCGGACAAAATAAATGTGCCGTTTTCGTGCTGTGACCGTTCCAAATTTTTAACCTGTTCCACAATTAAAACTACCCCTGTTTCAGTGTTCCCATATATCAAAGTTTATTCGACTAGACACCCTTAAGCTATTAACAAATTTTCAGCTTGCTATTAATCAACTTTTTTTTCATACGCGGGATCCAGACCTATTAAAAGTAAAAGCTAAAGAATGATGATGCTATAAATATAAACAAAAGAAGCATCTTTCGTCGAGTTTATTGTATTGGGATTTAGTGCAGTCACTGAAGGTTTTCGCCTCCGATTTCGTTGAACCTCCATTGATTTTTATGAAAATTGGTGAGTAGTTAGAGAATACCTCAAGGAACAAAGGTGACATAATGCCAACTTGCGCTTTGATCTTGGGGGTCGATTCCACCCCTTCTCGGGGGTGAAAATTATTTTATTAAAAATAATACCATAAATCGATAGAGGGTCAAATTCTAAGCAAAATTTGTTATATAAAGTTATTAAAATAAATCAAACCTTTTTGAGTTATTAAACATCAAAGATTTTAATTTTTCGTGAGAAAAATCCATGTTTTTAACCGATTTTTCATAAATAACTCAAAAACTATAAGTTTTTACAAAAAAGTTCTAATTACCAAAATTGAAGCTAATAAAAAACGAAATAAACTCCTCGCTTAAAAAACTAAACTAATGTTAACTGAAAGTGAGTTAGGGGTAATTGAATGTATATTTTTTTAGACGAGTACTCAAATCTAAGTATTCAAGCTTAAATAACGGGAAAACGATGCATTTTATAAAATATACGTGCCATACACTTATCAAAGTACTTCGAAATACCTATCAAATGAGCTCCAGGATCAGTTAATAGCATCCAAATTAAGCAAGTTATGATGAAAGTAAGAGAGCCCTTTCGAATTTTTTAAGAAAAAATGAAAAATAAAACATACACCATTTCCACAAAAATTAAAATTTGTAGTAATCCTTACTAGAATTTCTTTATATTAGTATAAGTAATCATTTTAATAATTTTGACCGGTTTGGAATGCATATTTTTGAAAAAAAGATATAATTTAAGAAAATCAGAATTTTTAAAATTATTGTAATTTTCATTTTCTTTTGATAATAACTCCAAAAATACTCAATATACCTAAAAACTAATATATGACCAAATTTTAGTTTTTTCGGTACCAAATATTTTACCGTTTTTACTATTTCCATAGGGTAAAATATAACCGAGATAGAAACGTTTAAAACTTAAATTTTGCTGCGACAACCATGTAACCGGGACTATTTAATATTTTATTTTAAAAAAACTAAGAGGTTTAAAAGAATAAATTCAACTTGGTTTATTATCCCTTGAAATTAGCTTTCAAATAGTTTTTAGCTGAATCTGATACCGTAAAAATTGACGGAGTTATTAAAAAAAACCACACCATTTTTTGGAAAAATTTTTAACAGATAAATTTTGAAAAATTTTTGTTGCATAAACTTTTAACGCTATCAACTTGTTCGGGGACTCATTTGATAGATATTTTTAAGTACTTTGACAAATATTTAATACTTTATGTTATAAAATGCATAATTTTTCCGTTATTTAAGATTGAATATTTGGATTTGGGTACTCGCCGAAAAAAATATCCATTCAATTACCTATAACTCACTTTAAATTAATACTAAAATGTTCTTTTAGTAACGAATTTATTTCATTTTTTATAAGCTTCAATTTTGGTAATGACAACTTTGTTCTAAAAACTTACAGTTTTTGAGTTATTTATGAAAAATAGGTTAAAAACATGGATTTTTCTCACGAAAAATTAAAATGTTTGATGTTTAATAACTCAAAAAGTTTTGATTTATTTTAATAACTTTATATAACAAATTTTACTTAGAATTTGTCCCTCTATCGATTTATGGTATTATTTTTAATAAAATAATTTTCACCCCCGAGAAGGGGTGGCATCCACCCCAAGGTAAAAGCGCAAGTTGGCATCATGTCATCTTTGTTCCTTGAGGTATTCTCTAACTACTCACCAATTTTCATGAAAATCGATGGAGGTTCAACGAAATCGGAGGTAATAGCTCATGTCCACCTTCAGTGACTCCACTAATTAGGCATTTTTATAACCCTGCCAAAAGTATAAAACTTGCAATGACTGTGTCAATTTGCAAAATTTTACAACTTTCTAGTTTTCAACTAATTGATGAAACGTGCAGATATAAATATAAGTTTTTGAGTAAAAAGGTATCTACAGGCGGTAATTCTTTACATGTATCGAAACCAGAACTTGCGTTTTAGTCACTTTCTTTTAGTAGGTAAAACAAGTACAGAACCTGCCAAAAGTTAGTTTTCCTTGTGTCTGTTATTAATTTTGTTTTCAAATTTTTTGATAAATAGGTACTCTTCGTTTTTATTTATAAATAACTACACAAAAATAAAAATTTATTAAGAAGTTACATTTTCTATTGTGTACATGTGTAGTGCAAAATGTCCCTATCAAATTAGAAAAAAAAAGCAAAGAGCGCGCTAGAGCGGGCCCCTGCGGGGCCCAGGCCCTGGTTCCGTGGATCCCGCGGAACCATGTTCAGTACGCCACTGGTTATACCTTTACAATTTTCGCAGTCTTTTGTCTCCCTTCTTGTACATAGGAAACTTGATTTCCAGTCCTCTGGTATGATGATTCTAGAGTCCATATGTGGTAGATTAATTTATGTATCCGTTTCCATAAAGTGTGTCCACCATTCTTTATAATTTCTCCTGTTATTCCGTCTATGTCAGGCACTATATTTATATTTAAATGGTCAGCAGATATTCTCAAAATAGCACTTTTTGACTTTACCTATGTTCCAATTCCTCTTCGGCGTCTTAACAGTTTTTTTGTGTTTTTGGTTATTCGAAATTAAATTCGATTGACGTTTATTAGTAGCACTATTAGTAGCACTATTATTATTTATTAGTAGCACTATATGCAACGATGTGTAGGCTACTTTAAGATTCTTAGATCAGATAATTATAAAGTCTGATAGAAAGCACAGATAAACTTATTCTGAAGTTTTTTTTCACATACATTAATTTTTAAATCTTCTGTATATCCGTGTATGTAGTATAAATTTGGTATTTCTGTTTATTTAATAATTATACATTTTAGTCCAATGCAGGAAAACCCGCAGCAGAAAACTCTGAGAAATCCAGTGACCTTGAAATTATTGATGGACAGGAAGTCGTACCTCATTCGATGCCATATATGGTAAGCGTTTGTAAAAATTATGTAAATAAACAAATGCTTATAGGAGCAATATTATACTACATTTCTAAAGAACTTCCTCTACTAAATTAAATTTACAAATTGAGATATATTTATTATTTAAACTATATTTTTAAACTTCAAAATATTAGCACATACTAAAATAGAAGTTTCTAGGAACCCTAAAGAAAAAATACATAAAAATACATAGAAAGTGTAAAAACAAGTATAGAACATCATGTTTTCAACATTAATGTTGGATTTAGACTTAATATAAGATAATTTTTATATAGTTTTTTCTCAAACCGTGTTTTTCACTCCACAAGCTAGTAAAAACTTACATGAGCACTATACAGTGATTAGCGCACTATTAACCGGCAAAATAGAACAAAAGATGGAAAACGTATTAAGTTGTGCTATAAAAAGAAATGAAACTAGTCGAGTTGGGAAATTTAGCAATATTAACCTACAAATTTACATTATACTGATTGTTTCCCAACTTTGCACGTAGTATGTCAACCAAAACTATCACTGTGACAGTGGTAGTTGGCACCAGCGTAGATAAGGGGGGGGGGGTACTGGGGGACAGTACCCCCCTAAGAAGCATTCTAATAGAAGCAATAAAATACTAAAAGATGTAGGAGAAATTAATGATACACTTCCCTCATCAAAAAAAAATTCAATCTTATTCGCTTAAAAACCAATTTGTTTCATAATCTAGTTACTGTGGTGTAATATTTTGTTAAATAGACCTAATGATCAGTTTTGCATTTTAAGTTATTTTACCTATATTACCTAATAGTGGAATAGTGGAGTGGAGTTCGTGTTATGTTTGTTTAATTATATGTTGATTTGTATTTTTTTATTATTGACTGATATAGACAGGTTTTCAATGATTTTTGTTTGTTACTTCTGTATTTTCTTGTGTAAATAAACTTTAATAAAAGTTCAAATTTACCTAGCTGTTTGAGCGTGGTACCTGGCGCAAAAAATTGCTCTCGGCACTTAAAATAAGATACTAAGTACCCCCCCTAGAAAAAAAAACCTATCTACGCGCCTGGTAGTTGGTAAACTCCAGTGGTGCGATACGTCTAAAGGTAGGAAACAATCAATATAATGTAAATTGCTAGGTTAATGTCGCTAAATTTCCCAGCTAGTTTCATTTCTTTTTGTCTCACAACTTAATACGTTTTCCATCTTTTGTGCACTGGCGAAGCGTCCATGTAACCACTGTTACCATTGGTAACAGTTAAAAATCTTGCAATTAAATATTTTATGACGATGAATAATTCTATTTACCAATGTTTTTACCAATAGAAATATAATATTATATTATGTGGTAATAATACCTAACTCAGTAAATAGCCAACTACTCGTAGACACGAAAATATTGGCGAGTTTATGTGACTCAGTTGGACTTTATTATACTCTGTTACCAGACTCATTTCTGGTTACATTGGTTATATACCCACGCTGGCGCTCGGGACCGGCTAGTGACTGAACATTTTGAAGAAGCGACGGCATAAGCGCGCTGTGTATCAGTAGCGCTCTTACGAGATTTAAAATTGGTGACAGTACCTATAAAAAGTGTGCGTGCAGTTAACCATGGATGAGTGTCGCTTCTTAATCGATCATCTACTTGAAAAGTAAATCTCCTTGTATAATTTTGAAGAAAAAAATGAGATTAAAAATTAAAGACCTATTTTAAACAATTTAAAAAAGGAATCAACAAAAGTAGTTCGATATTTTAAATTTAGTTGGTACAGTGAAAATCCTTGGTTATATTATGGTTGCAAGAAAAATATACTGTATTGTTGGCCATGTCTTCTGGTTTCTACAGAAAAATGGGTGGACCAGGTTCACGATTTAAATAGTGTTAGGAGACACTAAAATTTCTAAAAGGAAGAAGGATTTTTAAAAAGGAGACATGAAATTTCTCCGTTACCTACATGTAAGATGTATACCCAATTTGATTCAGTTTGGCAAAACAAAAATCAAAAGTTCTCTTAACCAAGCTTTTAAAGCAAATATTGCTAAACATAATGAGTTTGTTAAAAAAAATAGATAGGTATATCCTTAGTACACTTATAATTAGTGTGACCAACTAGCCCGAAAAATCCGGGACATGACCCGAATGACGAAGTCGTGTCCCGGCGTCCGGGACAATGCTTCCGGGCCATCCGAATTTTCAACGTTTTGGCAAAATTCTCTTTTGAAATTTTGAATAAGTTATTTTGTTAAGAATTCACATCAAATTGAATTCTTCTCATTTTTACGTAAATTCAATCGGTCGACAAATAATATGATAGTAAGAAGTAATCAACATAAAAATGTTCAGAAACTGTTTTCTTGTTGTATGTTTGACAATTATATTTTTGATGGGATTAAGCCACAATTGGTTGTAATGATAATTACATTTTTATATTAACCTAAGGTTAAATTTGCATGGAAATCCAACATCAGTTGATTTTCTAATTTTTCGGTTTTGAGAACGATTTTCGGCTTGGAAGTCGAAACGTCAAAAACTAACAAAAATATAATTATCATTACAACCAATTGTGGCTTAATTTGCTTAATCCCATCAAAATATCATTGTCAACATAAAAATGTTAAATAATCAATAATTAAAAGATGATATTAAACCTGTATTTAAAAAATGGCCCGATTTTCATTCAAAAGTCCCGGATTTTAGGAATTTTTTTCAGTCTTGTCCCGAATTCGACTGAATTGGAGTTGGTCACACTACTTATAATGGATACTGTATGTTTTTGGGCCAAACAAGAACTAGCGTTTCGTGGTCATTTTGAGTGCGACGACTCTGACAATCGAGGCAATTACAGGGAATTGTTAACATTAATTGCCAACATCTAGAAACATCTGTTTTTTCGAGAGTTTCAAGTGATATACAAAATGATATTATTGAAGCTGCACTCACCGGCACAAAATTCAGCCACCCAAAATGTTTGATTAAGTTTGACAATCTATAACTTTATTATTTGTGCTCCGATTTTCAAGATTCGTGCACCAGTTTGTAGGTACACGTATTCATATTGTTTGTATTATTCCGGTAACAAAAAATTTTGCTTGCATGTCATTGTACAGGGGTGAAAGGGAGAGTTGTATTTTCTCCTAATTTTAAAAAATTCTGTGGAAAAATGGAATAGCTGATTTTGTTTCAAAGTCCTGTCATATTTTTCCGGAGGCATCACCAACATTTTGTTTTTTGAATTATCCGAATATCTTTTTTCTTGTAAGAGCTGTACCATTTTTTGTAAATAAAAACACTGATTGACTCATACAATTGAGGTTGGATTGATAAGATTAGAATGGCCCGCATGCAGCCCAGATCTCAATCATATTGAGCATTTATGGGATGAATAAAAAAAGCTATTTGCCGTCATCCTAGGCCTTCAGAAAATTTGGTACAGTTATGGCACTGGTAGAGGAATATCGGGCTATTCCCAGGCAAGGAAAACACATATTTATTAGATGCTAAACAGATTGCGAGCAGTCGTTGCTGAAAGAGGTGGACATAACCGCTATTGAATTGTTTTGTTTTGTTGTTAAATTTGTTTTGTTTTGTTAATTTTAGTGCGTTTGATATTTTCAATTGAATAAACCTTCAAAGCAGTGTTTTTAATTACAGCTCTTACAAGAAAAGATATATTCAGATAATTCAAAAAACAAGACCTTAGTGATACCTCCAGGATAATACAAAAGGAGTATGAAACAAAATCAGCCCTCCAATTTTTCCACAGAATTTTTTAAAGTTAGGAGAAAAAACAACGCTTACATTCACCACAGTATAATGCCATCTAAGCAAAAATTTTTTGTTACCGGAATAATAGTAATTGACATCAATACATGTACTACAAACTCGTGCAAGAATCTTGAAAATCGAATTACAAATAATAAAGTTATAGATTGTCAAACTTAATCAAAAATTTTGGTTGGCGGAATTTTGTGCCGGTGAGTGTATAATATATACATTTTCATCTTCATATTTTTAAATAAGATTTTTGCATCTGGTTTTGGTAACACTTCAGAAAAAGTCACGCGTCGCCACTGCTTTTGTGCTATTTTGCCGGTTATTAGCACGCTCATCACTGTATAGGTTCTTGGCCATCCAAATCTAGTTTATTTATAAATGCTACATTTTTATCAGAAAACGTAAAATTGTTAAATTAAAATTGTTAAATTAAAATTAAATGCGTTAATAGGGTGTAAGATTTAAATATGAAATTTAACCACGATTTTATCTCTTATGGCTTTTTGTGTACTGAAATTGTCATATGGGATAAGCAAAAAGAAAACGAAATTTAAGTTGAACTGAGTTCGTTTTTCCGATACCTAATCGTGTTTTCTCAATTTTCCGCAACCTTTATAAGGTAAATTGTTCGTTTTCACGACCTGCGGTTATGCCTTTTTTGCAGTTTCCGTATCGTGAAAACTGAGAAACTCTCAGGTGGCATGATGGAGAAAATCGCGAACACTGATCTATTACCATTACATGTTTAGCTCATAATTAACATCCTTAGGACACCAGTAACCCTAACAAAATTTTTAATAAAAAAAATATAAAAAAAAAATTTAAGAAACGCTTTTCTTTATTTACTAAAATTAAAAATATTATAAAAAAATAAACTAAAAAGCAAAAAATAAAAAAAATTGAAACTCGAAGGACTATTCTAAAAAACTGTTAGACAGATTAAATATACAAAAATCTGACACATTCGTTAAAAAATTGAAAAAATCTAACACATTCGTTAAAGAAAAGCGTGGGGCGCAAAAAGTATCTATCCTCAAACCGTTTATTCGATCAAGACGCGCCCCACGCTTTTCTTTAACGAATGTGTTAGATTTTTTCAATTGTTTAACGAATGTGTGGGATTTTTGTATATTTAATCTGTCTAACAGTTTTTCTCCAATAATCCTTTGAGTTTGATTTTTTTTATTTTTTGCTTTTTAGTTGATTTTTTTATAATATTTTTAATTTTAGTCACTCGTAACTAAAGAAAAGCATTTCTTAAATTTTTTTTCATATTTTTTTATTTTTTACTTTTTAGTCTTATGCTAGACATATTTTTTGCATTTATTTCAACATTTGATACATACATTGTACATTTTCTGTATTTTCTTCATACATTTCTTAAATCCAAATCATTATTTACACCTATTACAGTTTTCGCAATTTTTTCATGTCATCTAATGCTTTACTATTGCACGGTGTAGACCCTGTTAATTTTCACTCCATCCATTAGGGGTTCGTAACAAATTTTGAATTAATACGCAAAAACTAATTGTAGCACGAAACGTCTCTACCAGTGGTTTTTCTAAGACTACGTTAACAACGCGAATTTTTTGAATTCGAGTTTTGGTTAAAGTTTTGTTTCGTATCGTATTGAAATATGACACGAATAAGCGCCGATGTTTATATAAACAAAGATAAGAGCGTTTAAAATCGTCACCGCTTAGGATGTTTATAATCATGATATACAAACATGAAAAGTAGTCGGAATCGGCAAAAAATTTGAAACTTTAGTGTTTATTTATGAAGCATAACGTAAAGAATTAACGTAAAAAGTGATATTATGTATAGTTCATATAATTAGCTACAATCTGTAAAGTTTCAAGTTTCTACATTGTAAAAAACAAGAGAATTTAAGCATTTTCCGTTAAAATCGTTTTTTTTATTTCAACAATTATTAATAAACTTAAAAAAAATTATTGACTATTCGTGTATTGTTCCCGCGAATTCATATGTCTGCACGTTTTCATTCATTTAATAAAAATAGAATTAATCCTCATCTATCGATTCGCAAAATGCCATAAGGGAGAAAATCGTCGCAGCAGATGCGATTTTCTTTACAAAAGAAAATTCAATTTTCACGCAGCTTTTCCCAAGAAACTAGGTCCCGAGGTTTAAAATCTTTTTCGGCATCCAACACAAACACTAAATTTTTGGAGATTTCTGGAGTTCTTAATAAAATCAAACTATTTTTTACCACTATGGTTTGTTTTTAAACCAGGAGGGATAATCTAAAAAGACAGATTCACACCCAAGAAATCCATTAGAAAAATCACCAAATACATCTTCTTTTTTGGTTGATCATATCGACCTTCGACGGTAATCCATACATATTATATTATACTAATACGTCGCTAAAGAATTCTAAAAACAACTGTTTTTTATCTAAAAGTAGACTAAAAATCGCCAATATAACTTAATTAACCTATGAAATGTCAGTAGTGTCAAAATTTCATAAATGTCATTAGTGTCAAAATTTCACAACAGTGGAGTAAACTTGCCTGATGTTGTACCAATTACATAGTACCTGATATACTATAAATAAACAAATCAAGCCGTGTATCAGTTAGTGTAGTGTTAACTACATTGTTCAAAATATTTCGTAGTTAATTAAAATATTTTAAGGATGTTCTATATTCATTGGAAAAACTTTTTCTGCTTATGTGCATGATAGTGACGTATAAGTACCTTCTCAATAAGACACATTGGTTTGATGGATTGCTACAGAAGAAGATCTTTTTCAATTTCTTTTTGAGCAAAACTATCAGTCGATACACCAATGTGAATTTAACCATAAATAATCAGCCAGTTGAAAGAGTTACGTCCTACAAATATTTAGGGGTTTGCTTCACTGATACTAATGACCAGACAAGAGAAATCAAGAGGCGAATTGAGATAGCGAGACAATCGTTTGTCAAAATGAAAAAGTTCATATGCAGCCGGGTCATAAATATAAACTTAAGAACGAGAATGTTAAGGTGCTATGTTTTCTCCGTTCTGCTGTACGACATGGAAGCTTGGACACTGAAAAAGATAAACATCAAAAACATTGAGGCATTCGAGATGTGGTGTTACAGGAGAATGTGGAAAATACCATGGACAGAAAGAGTAACAAATCAAGATGTTTTGCTGAAAATGGGGAAGATGAAGAAGTCATAAAAACTATACAAACGAAAAAACTGGAGTATCTAGGCCACATAATGATAGGCAAAAAGTACTCTCTGCTAAGACTCATAATCCAAGGAAAAATCTCGGGAAAGAGAAATATGCGACGTAGGAGGATTTCCTGTTTGCAAAATTTGGGGGAGTGGTATGGGTGCAGTTCAATACATTTGTTCAGAGCTGCAGCCAACAAAGTTAAGATTGCTGTGATGGTAGCCAATCTCCGATAGGAGACGGTACTGCAAGAAGAAGATCAGTCGATACCTAAATTGACTCTGTTAAATTAATAACTGAAATATGGCAACAGAAAGAAACACCCATAACCTACAAATTCGGTACAGTATGCCCACTTCACAGAATGGAAGACATGATGATGTGTTATAATTATAGAGGCTATTACACTCTGCTTAATATAGTATATAAAGTACTGCCCAACGCATTGTACAAAAGAATGCTTCCCACGCCGAACTAATAGTGCGAGGATATCAATGTGGCTTCCAACCCAATAGATCAACAACGGAAAAAAATTTTACAGTGAGGTCGATTCTTGAAGAATATCGGTCTCGAATCCCTCCATATACTTATTAGTGGATTTCAAATACCTTCTTCTTCTTCTTCTTCTCCTTTTTGTAATAGGACTATGTCCTGTTTCTTCTGTTACAGTCTCTGCTGCGATCCGGAGCTCCAGCTCTCGTACCATCGTTTTTTGGGTCTTCCTATGGGTCGCTTGGTGTTGGGCATCTGTGTCTTCGCCCATTGGGCCATACGGTCAGGGTCCATCCGATCTACGTGGTCTCTCCACATGCGTCGTCGTGCTCTTGTCCATCTCACTACGTCTTGAACGCCTATCTCTCCCAATGTGTCTTCGTTTTGTATTCTATCTCTGAGTGTGAGACCTCTTATGGATCTTAGGGTT
This sequence comes from Diabrotica virgifera virgifera, assembly GCF_917563875.1. Classification (NCBI taxonomy): domain Eukaryota; kingdom Metazoa; phylum Arthropoda; class Insecta; order Coleoptera; family Chrysomelidae; genus Diabrotica; species Diabrotica virgifera. The sequence continues at coordinate 216,248,150 of NC_065444.1, forward strand.
TTCATCTCTGTTGTTCTCATTATTTGTTTGGTCTTGGTTGTCTCGCCCATTGTCTCAGCTGCGTATGTCAGTACTGGTCTAACACATGTCTTATAAATGGGGACTCTGCTTTCGGTGCTCATATATTTATTCCGCCAGATTATATCCCTTAGGAAACCAGATATTCTCACTGCTTTCGTTGCCTGCTGTTTTGTTTCTTGCCACAGGTGCCTGTCGCTAGATATTTCTACACCCAATTATCTACAATCCATTACCTGTTGGATTATATCGTCGTCCACTACTAATTTACATCTAATTGGGTTCTTGGATACTACCATCGATTAGGTTTTTTCTGTGGATAGTGTCAGGTTATACTTTTCGGCGGTTATTTTAAATTTTTGTAGTAGGCGTTGTAAGTCATCTTCGTTTTCGGCTATTAAGATTGCATCATCTGTGTAGAAAAGTATTTTCATGGTTTGGTTACCCATTTTGTATCCCTGATTCATTTTGTTAACACTACCTATAACTTCATCCATTATTAAATTAAATAGGCATGGACTGAGGCTGTCTCCTTGTCTAATGCGACATTTTTGATTTTTATTTTAAATATCGTTTCATATTATTCAACTAATTTAACTTACACTCATATAGGAGCAGTGAGCATGGTCAGAATCCAGGACGATTTTGCAAGATCCACTGCATAAGTGGACTAAGACAGGGTAATTTACTGATCAGTGTATAGTCTTTCATTTAACCTTGCTCTAGAAAAAGTTATTCGCGAGTCCGAACTAATACGAATCTTCTACAAATATGCACCATTTGCTTTTCTCTTATATTCTTCTTCAGCCTGTTTGCATCCACTCCTGGACAAAGACATCCCCATTAGATCTCCATTTTTCTCAGTTTTCTGCTATTTGGTGCCAGTTTGTCCCCATTTTTCCTTTGATGTCGTCTAGCCATCTTTTCTGTGGTCTTCCTATACTACGACTGTGCTCGCGTAGTCTCCAATGTACAATGTTTATCGTCCACCTTTCGATGTTTTGTCGTGCCACGTGTCCTACCCAGTTCCATTTCATTTGCGCAATTCTTCCAATTACATCTTCCACCTTCGTGCTTCTTCGCATGTCCTCATTTCGTATATGTACCCTCAGAGATACTCCTAACATAGCTCGTTCGATCGCCCTCTGTTGTTCCCAATCTAATGGCTGATACCTCTGTCATCGTCTCCTTTTCATAGGCCATAACTGGTAGAATACAACTGTCGAATACTCTTTTTCTTTAGATTTATTGGTATCTTTTTATAAATGTTAGGGTATAGAAAGTCTAATGCTCACAATCTTATTGAAGGTTTTTATTTAGACAGTTTTCGGGCAACCGGTTTCGGCGTTTACAATTTATACGTCATCATCAGGCCCTTTAAGAAACTGAACAAGCTAAAATAGATGAGCTGTTAAAATACAGTTGCACTAGGTTAAGTTTTAGGTTTTAAGTCTAACAATAGGTAACAAGTTAATAGAAAGTTTCACAGTGGTGTTCCAATAGACCAGTACTATTCTGATGTTAACTGTTTTAGTCAGTATATGATATACTGATTATCATATCATATACTGACTAAAACAGTTAACATCAGAGTAGTACTGGTCTATTAGAACACCATTGTGAAACTTTCTTATAACTTGTTACCTATTGTTAGACTTAAAACCTAAAACTTAACCTAGGGCAACTGTATTTTAACAGCTTATTTATTTTAGCTTGTTCAGTTTCTGAAAGGGCCTGATGATGGCGTATAAATTGTAAACACCAAAACCTAAAAAACGCCGTCTAAATAAAAACCTTTAATAAGATTGTGAGTATTAGACTTTCTACTATTGGGACCGTGCAAGTTCGGTAAAACCAACACCTGGTTTCTACACTCTGCAACTTTATTCGCACTTTTAATTATTTTGGCCAATTATATGGTTCTGATTGCTGGATAATTGTCAAGACCATATTCCAAAGAAATAATAAGAAGAAAAAATAAGAGTCAGGTTATGTTATTAAAACGTAAACAATTGTATGTAGTAAATAAAATTAGTTATTAAAATGCAGTACTGCAAACAAAATACAATTAATTAAATTTAACTTTATATAATAATTGCATATCATATCAATATTGTGGAACAATATATAATTTTCCTTCTGCAATGACAGTAGATATGAAATATACGTCAGTTTGACAATTTCAATTGACAATATAAATTATTTAAGAAAGTTGCAATATTTCTCCGCTATTCGCGCACGATCGTTTCTCGTATCCCCTCCAAATACTTGCACACCGCGAATACCCTAATATTTACACAATGTGCTCATATCATCAGCTTGTTCATCATTTTAGGCCAGGATTATAAGACAAAATTATACCCTGTTCCTGACACTTCAGCAGCCAGGGTACTGAAGCGTTTTTTCGACAAGTAATACCTATACTATAGGAACAAATTGTAACTATTTCCTGCGTAGGATCTGGCGGCCATTTTTATTTATAAACAATTAACTGTCAAAAAATGACATTTTTCCCTTTTTTATTCAAATCAATGGAAAACACTGAAACTATTGAGTTTTTTAGTACAAATATCTTTGAGATTACGGAAAAAGTTTTAAAATGACATATTACAAAGTTTGATATACTCATTTATTGTTAATATAATTGCGAAAAAAAGTCGAAATTGCAAAAAAAAAATTATTTTCGCAATAACTGTTGTAAAAATAGTGTACAAGTTTGAAATTTTTGTCAAATGAGGGTTTTTTTTTTTAAAATGGCTTTGGCAGAGCCAATTAGCCAGGTCAAATGAGGGTTCTTTGGTGCTTAATATGTGATAAAAATTTCAAAGCGATTCATTCCATTGTTTCAATTTTATTCGAATTGTTTATTTCAGAGAGCATTTTTTTTTGCAATAACATAAGTCAGAAAAAAATGACCCTAGAACCATTCCACAGGTGTCAAATGGAAGAGCATGAGCTATATTTTCAACTTGGTTTAAAAAAAGCAAATAAAAAATGCATTTATTGCAAAAGTATCGTAAATCTTTCCTTATAAACTTTTTGGATAACTTTTTCCAAAAAAATTAACTTTTTTACCCTGTTTTAAGCGCACAACTACCAAGTAATGTTATTTATATCATAATTGATAAAAAATTGTAATAAATATATATGATTTCTTACATAACAAAATAAAAAGTTTATAAGGAAAGATTTATGATACTTTTGCATAATTATTTATTACTAATAAATACATTTTTTATTCGCTTTTTTTAAACCAAGTTGAAAATATAGCTCATGCTCTTTCACTTGACACCTGAGAAATGGTTCTAACGTCATTTTTTTCTGACTTATGTTATTGCAAAAAAAATGCTCTCTGGGATAAACAATTTGAATAAAATTTAAACAATTGAATGAATCGCTTTGAAATTTTTATCACATATTAAGCACCAAAGAGCCCTTATATGACAAAAATTTCAAAACTGTACACTAATTTTTACAATAGATATTGCGAAATTAATTTTTTTTGCAATTCCGACCTTTTTTCGCAATTATATTAACAATAAATGAATATACAAACTTTGTAATACATACGTCATTTTAAAGCTTTTTCCATATTCTCAAAGATATTTGTACTAAGAAAACCATAAGTTTCAATGTTTTCCATTGATTTGAAAAAAAAAGGGAAAAATGTCATTTTTTGACACTTAATTGTTTATAAATAAAAATGGCCGCCAGATCCTACGCAGGAAATAGTTACAATTTGCTCTTATAGGTATTACCTGTCGAAAAAACGCTTCAGTACCCTGGCTGCTCGAGTGTCATGGGAAAAACCTTATTACCCTAGACTATTTGGTATATTTTTGTTTTTCAACACATCACTGAGTCTTCCAACTGCTGATCAATTCTTCTTGTTATTTCTGCCGTTTGATTATGTTTGCCTAGTTTGATCGTGTGACCTAGGTATATATACTCTTCGTCACTTTCGATCTCACTTCCATCTAACTCGATTGTGATATCTTGATTTGTCATCAAGTCAACACTTTTGTTTTATTTAAATTCATTTTTAAAACGACTTTTTCAGATTCTTGTTTAAGCTCCTTTAGCATGTAGATTTTGCTCATATTTAAAAACAATTTTTTGAATACAAGTTTTAAGTTATGGGTTTGCGTTTGAGTTTTGAGTTTGAGTTTTGAGTATTAAAAATTTTATCGTTAACATGTTATTCTGTGGAATTAAATCATTTTGGATACAAAAAAATCCCAACTTACTAAAATACAATCATTTTCCTCAATGGTTCCTTATAGAACTTTGTTCTTAATCTAATCTATTTTTCATTGAAGGTCATTATTCAGTATGTATATTGTATATTTTAAAACGTTTTTTAAACTTTTTTTATAATTTTAATTTGATATTTTTAGTAAGTAATTTTCGTGAAAAAAAATAAATCAGCTGTTTACTAGACTATCGTCATAAATAGAATCTAAAGTAATATTTGACAAAATCCGTAAATAAGGTAATTCGCAAAATTATAGTGCATCATAAAATAAACATAGTGACTACACCTGAAAATGACATGATAACAATTATTATTTTCATAAATATTTAACAGATAATTAGAGCACACTTGCAATTTTATTCGTTTTAAAATTACAAGGAATAAAATTGGAATTATTAATTACTAATATTACTGTATATCATGATGGTTTGTTTTAGGCTGCTATTCGTACTGTAATAAATTCCACCTCAATTTTGTGTGGAGGATCTTTAATTAGTGATTCCTTAGTCCTGACAGCAGCTCGGTGTGTTGATGGGTAAGATTATTTACTTCTCTTTTACTATTTTCTACTAACACTTCATCATCATGAAATAGTTAACATCACGGATTTTTTTTACATTATTTACTTCTGAATTTGCCTGATCACCATAGACCATGGCATTTAGCACAAAATAAATCAATTTTTAAATACAGCACCCAGCACCCACAGAGACTTTCAACTTTTTGCATTGTATTCAGGATGATGTCAGGAAAAAAGTCTACTATAGAAAACTGGGTGGAAATGTACAGTTGTACTTTTAAGTGCATAAAATGTATCCGAAAGTGCATAAATATGGCAAAATAAGTATATTAAGGACCAGAATTTTTAACTCGGTGGTTTTTGGGGTCCTTGATGACGAATACGCCATCAGAACCGACCACCGAAGCACCTCATACCCAGGTTCACTGTTAAGGCGCGTCATCTGTAGTTTCGAGGGTTTTCGGCCCTAAATTGATACACACAAATTATTCAGGGGGTTTTGGAGGTCGATGAACAAGAAAACGGCATTAGAACCGACCCCCGGTGTACCTGGTGCCCAAAAATCCTCCAAATTCCAGAAGATAACATGTCTTAACAATGGCCTTGGGCACCAGGTGGATCGAGGGTCGGTTCTGATGACGTATTCGTATTCAGCGACCCCCAATAACCGCCTGGTAATCTATTTGCATGCATTCAAGGTCAAAAACCTTCGAAACTCCAGAAGATATCGTGCCTTAACAGTGACCGTGAACACCTGGTGCTGCGGGCGAGTCCTGATGGCGTGTTCATGTTTAGTAACCCCAAAAACCCCCGGTGTAATCTGCTTGCCTCAATTTAGTGCCGGAATCTCTCGAAACTCCAGAAGATAACCTGACCCCCAGACATCAGTTGCTCCGGGTATCGATGTCGGTTCTGTTGGCGTATTCGTTTTCAGCAACCTCAAAAATCGCCCCAGTAATTTATTCTCATCAATTTAATGCCGAATACCCTCGAAACTCCAGAAGATGGCGTGCCTTAGCGGTGACACTGAGTACCAGGTGCTACGGGAGTCGGTTTTGATGGCTTATTCGTGCTCAGCGACTCTAAAAACCTCTAAGTAATCTGTTTGCGTCAATTTAGTGCCTATAACACTCGAACCTCCAGATGACGTGCCTTAGCAGTCATCCTGGGCACCAGGTGCTCCGGAGGTCGGTTCTGATTGCATAGTCGTGTTCAGTGACTCCTAAAATCTCCATGTTAAGCGATTCCATGTTTATGCATTTTTGGATGCATTTTACGCATTGGCTGCATTTTTGCTGCAACTATGCATTGACAACCATTTTTCTATGGTAGACTTTTTCCTGACATCACGTTTAGTTTAGAGAAATAAGGAAAAATAATATCCTGTTGGTAACACAACCCCCTCCAGGCCGAAACAAAATTTTTTGACTAGTATGGACATCTATATTAATAACCTATATGTTTCCTGCGGCCGATTTTGATGATATACATAGTTATAAACAAATATAGATCAAAAAACGGTAAATTTTCGTTTTTTCGTCTATAACCAAAAAGTTAAGTATTTTAAACAAATTTGAGAGTGAGAAGCTCATAAATCGTATAAAAAACTTTAATATGGCGTTCGCTGAATATGTCTATCCTTATTGGTTGCTTAGAAAATTGCAAAATAAGTCATAACTTTTGAGTTTTTATAAATATTCATAACTAATGTAAAAATTAACTTAGAACGTTCTTATTGCACGAAATGCTGAGACTTCTGGTGCTTAAATCATACCCTTAATTTCAAAGCAATTGGTCAAATAGTTTAAAGTGTATTTAATTTGTTTTTCCCAAATTATTTTTTTGCTACACTATAAGTCAGAAAATGATGAAGTTACACTAATACTTTGGATATTTTATGAAAGAAGAAGATTTATACTATTAATTTAATTAAAAAAAAAAATATCAAAAAATAATTCTAAATACTGCAAAACTATTTTGCAAAAACATGTGAATTAAAAAAGGGGGGCTAACTTAGTCCCTAATAATTGTCCTAGAACAATTATTTTTCTTTCTAAATGTGTATAAAAATTCAGTCTTTCCAAATATGAACAAATAATTTTTCTACGGGTAACGGTTAAACAGTTATTCTAATTGTTTATAAGTTAGCGAAAAATCGACGTGTTTTTGCAAAATAATTCTACATTGTTTAAAATTACTTTTTGTCATTTTTTTTAATTATGTCAATAGTATAAATGTTCTTCTTCCATAAACTGTCAGAAGTCTTACTGTAACCTCATAATTGTCTGACTTATAGTGTTGCAAAAAAAATGAATTTGGAATAAACAAATTAAATAACTTTTAAACTATTTGACCAATTGCTTTAAAATTTAAAATATAATTTAAGCACCAGAAGTCGCAGCAATTCGTGTAATAAGAAGATTCTAAGTTAATTTTTATATAAGTTATGAATATTTATAAAAACTCGAAATGTATGATTTATTTTGCAATTTTCTAAGCAACCAATAAGGATAGACATATTCAGCGAACGCCATATTGAAATTTTTTAGACGATTTATGAGTTTCTTACTCTAAAATTTGTTTAAAATGCTTAACTTTTTGGTTATAGACGAAAAAAACGAAAATTTACCGTTTTTTGATCTTCATTTGTTTATAAGTATGTATATCATCAAAATCGGCTGCAGGAAACAGAAAGGTTATTAAAATAGATGTCCATACCACTCAAAAAATTTGGTTTCGGCCTGGAGCGGGATGTGTCACGAGAAAAATCTTATTTCTCTGGACTACTTGAATATAATGAAAAAAATTGCGAATCGATAGGTGCTGTATTTAAAAATCGATTTATTCCGGTGTTTTTAGTGCTACATGCGCTCTTCTACCATTTAAACTAAGAGCACTGAGACAATATACAATCCTACACTCATATTAGGCGAAGCAATAAAGCACTAAAATCGGCCTTACTACCGAAAAAAAAGGACAAGACGGATCTTAATACATAATTCTTTTTGCATTCGATTCGTGAATGCGCCAGGAAACTTTGCGACCCCTAGCCATGAGATAATATTGAAAAACTGCATACAAAAAATGCATTCTTACGGCCGGTTTCATAAAGTAAAGTTAAGAGATAACCAGAGGTTACCCAAATATATTATAATGGGGGAACCTCTGGTTATCTCTTAACCACATTATTCGATCATTCATCGAAACCGCTGTCAGGTTTCACGTGGTAATGGTATTCTCGTGAAACACGGAATACCACACAGCGCACATACATACCCACCAAATTTTCGTCCACCTGATGTGGACTTCCTGGCAGTTGACGTGCACATCCCCAACAACGAAACCCTCACGATAGTCTCTTACTACAAACACCCGGATCAACCACTCAACAGGCATTTGCTAGAGTATTTTTCAACGCTCGGCAAGCCCGTGTTGATGGGCGATCTGAATTGTAGACGTACACAGTTTGGTGATCACCGACCTAACCCAGAAGGCATCCGCCTCACGGATTTTCTACTAGACCTTCCTATCTCACGAATCACCAACACTGAATACACGTTTCTGAACGCCACTGGAGCCTCTATTGTCGACCACATCCTAGTTACCAGTAACATTCTGGGTCGGTTCGAGGATAGATGCCACATAGTCGACTCAATAACGTCAGACCACGTACCAATTCTTGTCAATACCGACATACTAATTCCAAAACAACCCAACCCTCCAAGAACTATAAGAGACTATCGTCACGCTAACTGGACTGAATTCCAAAATTTCATCACGCAAAATCTCCCTATGTTAGGCGAACTCGATACTAACGATAGTATCGACACCAGTGCAACAGAAATTGAGAACCTAATCACCGAGGCGATCACGCACGCAATCCCACTTAAACAAATAACCCATACATCTCCGGCACTTCCACAATACATCATAGCCAAAATCCAACAAAAAAGACGTCTTCTACGTCAATACAAGGCCAACAGAAATCCACTAATCAAAACAGAATACAACCGAATCTGCGCCAGGATAAAGAGAGAGATATCTGACCTAACGGCCCGTCGGTGGGAAGATGCTACCTCAAAACTGGACTACAGAGATGGAAGTAAATTCTGGCACAAATTCAAAGTCCTAACAAAACAAAAACTATCTCAACCATCTCATCTGTTGGTCAACAATCACATAGTCAATTCCCCAGACGGGAAAGCTGAAGCATTCAGAAATTCGCTTCAAAACAACTTTCAAACTCCAGACAACCCAAACTTTGATCGCTTATTTAAACTCCACACAGAATACATAGTAAATGTTACTCTCAACTACCACGTTCCAGTCTATGATCCTATCATGGACCCCCTCACAAACAGGGAAACGGAGAGCTTTTGCTAAATGGGTAAGAACAGCGCTCCCGGACCTGATGGCATCAACCGAAGGTGCCTCAAAAAACTTCCAGAGAGTATCATCCCTCTTCTAACTAAAATATTCAATGCATGTCTCAAAAACAGCCACTTCCCTACTCCTTGGAAAGTGGCCAATACCATCATGCTTTTGAAAAAAGGCAAACCCCAAACCGACGTGGAATCCTACAGACCAATCTCTTTAATAAACACTCTGGGTAAAGTTCTTGAGCTAATCCTAAAAGAAAGGCTCAATAACTTTCTCAAAAACCACAACATCATCCCAAAATTCCAATACGGATTCCAGTCTGGCAAATCTACTAAACATGCATTAATAGATTTCACAACTAAAGTTACTCAAACCATCAACGATGGTTCATTCGCCATAGCCATATTCCTGGATGTGCAGAAGGCTTTCGATCAGGTCTGGCACGACGGACTTGTTCGGAAACTTCTGGACATCGGGCTACCATTACAATTTACCAAAATTGTACACTCATACCTCCACAACCGAACTGTCAGAGTGAAAATAAGCGATCAAATGTCTACCCCCTTCACTCCACAAGCTGGAGTTCCCCAGGGTTCAGTCCTAGCACCACTGTTGTACATCATCTACAACAGCGATATCATAAACCAAAATATCCCAGGTACTCGGCTGTTTCTCTATGCAGACGACACGGCTCTACTCACGACAACCTCTCGATACAACCCATTGCTCATCCACAGAAGAGCCCAGGCTCTGTTGGACGGGGTCAGGGATTGGTGTTGTAAGTGGAGAGTCACGCTGAACGCGAACAAAATAACAACAATTGTGTTTCGCGCCCCTTCTGTGTCACAAAGAATCATAAGAAATGAAGACGACCAATATCCACTAAGATTGTTGGGAGAAAGGCTTGTTCTTAGCCCGACTGCGACCTACCTGGGAGTACTGTTCACCAGGACTCTTAACTGGGACGCAGATCTAAAGGCAACTTTAGATAGGGTAAGGAACAGGGCCAGACTTCTCAACCCTCTCTCTGGACGAATTGGCAAGACACACAAGAAGACTCTCTTACACACTTACAAGACCTATATTCGACCCGTCATTGAGTACAAATCATGCCTCTACTCTCTTTGCGCTAGAGCACAAAAAGAGAGGTTGTTGCGAGTGGAACGAAGAATCTTGCGTAGATGCAACTACGAGCACTGGAGATATCCCTCAAACGAAATCCATAACATCTCAAAAATCCCCAAAATCAGTGAGAGAATAAACTCTCTGAACAGGAACTTCACAACCAAAGTAATCAACGGTCCCCCCTCCGACACACAAGAATCTCTCAAATGTTCCTGTTCATCTTCTGGCCACGTATTCTACCGCGCAAAGCCCAAGCGCAAAAATATTCATCCACCGTCTGCTGTAATGCAAACATGCATTGACGAACTCCCGGTAGAATACGAAAACATCCTCGAGGCTACCCCGTTATCCTACCGCACCCACCTATAACTCATCCTCTTCCCTACCCCGAACAGGGAGAAGTTGGTTTTTTGCGGTTTCCCAACTTCATTGCACAATTATACCTGTTCGTCCCAAGAAAATAGCCGCAACTATTTTCACCACTCGAACGCTCACTGTCCACGCTGCGCTCAAAACCACCTCTTGACCGCCGACGAGGGCCGCTGGTTCTACCAGTTGGCGTACAATGGTTTCTAGAGGGGTGGTCGAGGGCAAAGCACGGACAGTACACGTAAATGTCTATGGAACCAACAACAACTCCATCAAACTTTCTTCTCTGTTGTCTTTTTGGCCTTCTGGACACCACCGTCCGGCATAACCCAGGATCACCAGGAACACCAGGAAACGACACATGCCCCAGTGTGTTTTTCGGACTGTTTGCTTTTGCGACCACTTTTTCGTTGTTTAACTCAATACATTCACTACAAACCCTGAAGAGGACAAAATCCTAAACGGGGACTCTCATTGATAGCATTTCCACATAGCATTTAATCTATAGACGCAAATCAAACAATGAGATGATCTTAACCACAAGTTAACTTTACTTTGTGAAACCGGCCGTTAAATAGACAATAAATAAACTCAGAACTCTTCAATTATCGGCGGAAATGAGTTTAATTTTGTTACTACGGGGTTTTTGGGGTCGCTGACCGGGTTCAGTGCTTGATTGCTTCGACTATATTTACGTTTTGGCTTACATTTGTCACAGTGTTTAGTTAATTTACATTTAGGTTGATATACCAAAAGTTAGATACAATTGAAGACATAAGTGGATAAAGATGTCATGTCACATTTGATGAAAAAATGAGATGCTATTTTTGGACTTCCCTGGTATATAATTTAACTTTTAATTTCGACCCTATTTTTAAAAATGTTACAGTTAAAAAGATATTTGAGTGATAAAGGTGTCATGTTACATATATTTCTACTAGATTTAGTGAATAGAGGTGTTATGTCACCTTAAGTTTCCATCTAAAACATAATAGAAAAGTTCCAGATCAAAATGTATTCTATCAATTTACTCAGAACTAAAAAACTGTGACATAGCACCTTTATCCACTTATTATGTCCTCAATTTTATTTAAATTAATACATGGAATTTGGTGACATTGGCAAAACAAGTTTATGGCAAGTCCTACATAACATATTTTTATAGGTTTTAAATTTAAAAATAGAACATAACAGAAAAGCGCTTTGTTAATGAAGTTCCATTATACACCAAAGAGTTGAATTTCTCAAGAAATATACCAAATTTAACCCTGCTGTCCCGTTCGAGTCAACTACACAAATGTACTGTTCGGGTCAATATGACCCAACTATGGTTTACGCTCTTTAATCGAAATAAAATAAGCTTATGGTGATAAATAAAACTTTATTAACAACAAATTATGGTCAACTAAACAAAAATTATGTTGTTAAGGTAAATTAAACCTTATTAACAAAAACAAAAGCTATTCTTTTTTCAAAAAAAGCCTAGTAACAAATATCTACAAAAATTTAATTCAGTTTACAACTGGGACAGTAATAAAAAGAATGGATTTTACAAATATGTTGATGATAATATACAACATAATAATTAGTCTTGTTATCGTTTCTAGGACAAGTTTACAGCGCGAGCGTGCTCGTGTAGTACGCGGAGTTAGATTGTCCATGTTCACTAGAATTTCCATCTTATCTACTTGTTTCCGCTCGTGTCCTTTTTACCAGTTCGTGAGTGCCTTTATTTATTGGTATATTTTTTCTGGAAATGATGACTGGTTTCATTAGTTTTTTCCCAATTCCTCAGGAAAAATTCGTCGTTTTGCCAGTTTATTTATTGATGCCCATAACACGAACGCGTTGTAGGCAGAAATGTCTAGCAGATTATAAAAAACAATCATTGGCCAACGATTTTTCTCTTCTCACATATATACGTGCCAACAAACTAATCTAGAGTAGGTGTCCACTGTTCCCTTAGTGGAATTGTAATCTAAAATAATTTGGGTCTTGTTCATTTGATGAAAGTGATGCATGATGCATCGATTCATGACGCAAAGTACTCATAAGAACAACATTTTTATTATTTTTAGGAATATTGTCAACAACAGTGGTATCTTGCGTGAAGCAAAACAGGCGAGCTATGAACTTCTTTATTCGCGATTTTATCTATTTTGTTTTAGAAGAAATTGTCCTAAATTTTACGATGTAAAAAAGTTATTACACGTAATTTTGTGGTCTTCCAAATCACTACTCAAGTCACACATCACACGCATTCCTGTATAGATTTGCAATTTTACAGCATAAGACGTTTTACTGTTCATATAATTATATAAAACGCAAACTTTTTTGCCATATTTCTCTGGCTTGCTTTGAATGTACCATTTGAAGGGAGAGCGGTCTCTAAAGGGGCATTTATTTGCTTATCGGCGGTAACATTTTCATCAGAGTTAAAAAAATTTGGCATATTTTCAACCTATGTTTCCTAAATTTCACGAATTGCAGCAAGTTTATCAAAACGTCTCCCATCCTGTCTAGTAGTTTTGTTATCAAAAGTATTACTTGAAACTTTTTTGTAAATATATCAAGCGACATATATTTTATTAAAATATACTACGACCCGTTTCTTCATTCCACAAACTTTTAGTTGATTCACCATGGGACTTCTAAACTCGAGCTAAAAATAAAAGACCAATGTGTGCTTGGAAACCAACTTTATTCATGTCTTTCCGTCCATGTTGGTCATGTTTATAATTCGTTTTGCAACAACGTCCAGCTATACTACAGATTATTTTACTAGTTCTAGCTTGCAGAAACCTATTTTTATATACAAACGTATCTTGCTGGCAAACACACAGTTACTGCTAAAATAGAATACTGCCAACTAAACACACATACACAGATAATTTAGACGGTTTAAATACGCGGGTCATATTGACCCGAACGTACCCTAGGTAACAATTTCATTTTTATAAAAAAAATGAGGAAGTTGATTGTTTATCTCATATGCAATTGAAAGACCTCATATTAGGTAATAAAGTCACGAAACACCAAATCGTTACGCCGCGTAATAATTTGTAAAATAGGAAATACATTATTTTTTGGGTCAAATAGACCCGAACAGGACAGCAGGGTTAAAAAAGAAAAGGCAACTTTTGTATATTTAGACAAGAAAATTTGGCAGATAACGTTAAATTGATTAACCATACTGTTGGTGCTCATTCTATTCTAGCAATATAAATACAGAAAAATATCTTATGAAATATTTGCGTGAATTACACTACAAGGACTACTAGGCTTTCTTCTTGTGCAGTGCCTTCAAACCAAGAATTTTAATCTGCTTCACCTGTCTCGTGTACCTACCGCATTATTGGTCTGTTTATTGAAGTGCCGGAGTAATGAGATTGTACTGCATAGTTAGAACCCTTGAATATGACTTTGTTTTATGTTACAATATAGTCTATAAATAACGATAATTATTTAATTTTATAGAGCTAGTGAAGTGGATGTTACTTTAGGGGCTCACAATTTAGAAGACAATGAAGACAGTCAAATTACTCTGATTTCCTCATCATTTTTTATACATAAAGATTATAGACATTCGGGATTAGCTGACGATATTGCAGTTATTGAATTACCCGTATCAGTTCCTTTAAGTAGTAAGTACCTACTTTAAATTTTTGGAGTATTTTATTTCTATTTGAAAGGAATATAACACGTAACTTAAAAAACATCATAACAAGAACATAGATTAACAGAAAATGATTTATGCTTCTGAGCAGTAAAAGCAATATTTCAGCAGATATTTTTTTATAATTTTTCAAAACTAAAACTATTCTTAGCTGTTTAATATTTTTTGGTAAAATATGTTTAGTTTGCTAAGAAATGTCTTTTTTCAGTTTTTTCTTCCTTTCCGTTCAGAAATTAAAATTCTTCCTATGTCATTCAAAAGAACGAAAAAAGAATACACAAGAAATTACTATTTAAAAGTTAGCCAAAACTTATTACATAACCAAAAAAGAATGTGTGTCTACTTTGTCCTCACGTAAGAAGTTATACTTCTATTATATTATGATTTCAACGAAATAAATATACTTTCAACAGGTTATTTGTATTTTAAAGATTAAACTAATTTTTACTTACTACTTTTCAAAAATTTTTATTAAAACAATAAGAAAAATAAAAAAAATAGAAAACACATGGGTTCGAACCGGAGACCTCTCGATCTCCGGTCACACGCTCTACCACTGAGCTATACTCCCTTTACTTTGACAGGTTACAAGATTTCTCATACATACTGACAAATTTAATAGACCAAGTGAAGTATACAAAAATACTTTAAATATACTTACTTACTATTATTATAAAATATCTTATTCCCGAGGAAGACACAAAAATTATAATAAATATATTTACTAAAACCACTAATAATATATTCTTTTCACGCACACTTTATTTGCGCTACACAAAGATGTAGCGACTAACACCATACTGTCGGTGTGCGCATGCGCCAGGGAATGTAAAAATTCACACTTGTGCCTAAAGAAGTGTAACTTAAAAAAAATTTCAATTAGTATTTCATTCATAGAGATTCTGACCAATAGAAAGCTACAGAAATGCAAATTAAGGTGATAATTTTTGATAATATCCCGTCGTTAAGTATATTAAGTCAGATGCCCTTCGTTGCTACGAAAAAATGCATTAAGTGACATTAATGACAATTAATGTTTTAAAAATTATAAAAGTGATGACTTTCAATCGTCATATTATATTTATAAAAACTGTGTGTTTAATGGTACTTTGTACTTACATAAATAAATTACAATTAAATTTTGGTTTTGAACAGTTTTATTCATGAAATAATCGCAACAAATTGCACACGATCTCTGAAATTAATATAGAATTTTTGCTCTCGTGACACTTTGACATAATTTCACTTGCCTTCGGCTCGTGAAATTAAAACTGTCAAAGTGTCACTCGGGAAAAATTCAATAATTTCAGAGCTTTTGTGCAATTACTACTGATTATTTCATTCATAGGAGATTCTGACCAATAGAAAGCTACAGAAATCTGAATTAAATCGATAATTTTTGATAATCTCCCGTCGTTAAGTATATTACGTCAGATGCCCTTCGTTGCTACGAAAAAAATACATTCAGTGACATTAATGACAATTAATGTTTTAAAAATTATAAAACTGATGACTTTAAATCGTCAAATATTTATAAAAACTGTGTGTTTAATGGTACTTACATAAATAAATTACAATAAAATTTTGGTTTTGAACAGTTTTATTCATGAAATAATCGCAACAAATTGCACTCCACCTCTGAAATTAATATAGAATTTTTGCTCTCGTGACACTTTGACATAATTTCACTCGCCTTCGGCTTGCGAAATTAAAACTGTCAAAGTGTCACTCGGGAAAAATTCAATAATTTCAGAGCTCTTGTGCAATTACTACTGATTATTTCATTCAGAGGAGATTCTGACCAATAGAAAGCTACAGAAATCTAAATTAAACTGATAATTTTTGATAATTTCCCGTCGTCAAGTATATTACGTCAGATGCCCTTCGTTGCTACGAAAAAATACATTCAGTGACATTAATGACAATTAATGTTTTAAAAATTATAAAAGTGATGACTTTCAACCGTAAAATATTTATAACAACTGTGTGTTTAATTGTACTAATTTGTACTTACATAAATAAATTACAATAAAATTTTGGTTTTGAACAGTTTTATTCATGAAATAATCGCAACAAATTGCACTCGATCTCTAAAATTAATATAGAATTTTAGAGATCTTGTGCAATTACTACTGATAATTGCATAGTAGAAATCGAAAATTGCACTGCCATGTTTTTAATAGGGCTTCTCATCGACTGTCATTTGTTTCGAGCTTCTGTCATATGTTGTATAATCTGTGTATAATATTAATCTGCACGAATTATACGACATATGACAGAAGCTCGAAACAAATGACTGTGAATTTAAAGCCCTATTCTTGAATTTGACAACCACATACTAACAACATTGTTTATTTAATATGTCAGTTTGTAAATAATGTGAACAATTATTATAACTGTTCTTTAATAAATATTATTTTTTAGGATTGGGTTTGTTGTATTGTTAAATAAATTGTTTGGAAAATTATTTCTTTCAAGCAAAATTATCGATAATTTTGATGCACTTGTGTAATTAGATATATTTTTTTTTCAATAATTTCCCGTCGTCAACTATTACGTTAGATGCCCTTCGTTGCTACGCAAAAATATATTCAGTGACATTAATGACAATTAATGTTTTATAACTTGTCACAGAGAACACCAAAAAACAGGTTTAGCAAATAATATTCAGGCGATAATTCAGGCGATAATATTCAGGCGAAGTTATCAATAAAATATTATTTAAAATGGTTTAAAAAGGCAGTTTTATTCATGAAATACTCTTACCGAATTACTCTCGAGCTCTTAAAAATTATCGATTTGTTTTGCCCTAGTGACACTTTGACAGAATTTCACAGACAGAAATTAATACTGTCAAAGTGTCACTCGGGATACAGATACAAATCGATAATTTTAGAGCTCTCGTGTAACTACTACAATGCTACTACTGAAAGTTTCAATGATTTTTCCTAGACCCAATTTTCAGTTTAAAAATCTGAAAAGATCAGGCTGCTTTGTATTCAAAAGATGCATCTCCTTAGATGTATCATAAAGAACATAATAGAATAGGGGTATGCTTTATTGTCACTGAAAAGTTTACAATTTTATGGACAAAGCTTACATACAGTCAAAAAAAAAATAACAATAACCAAATACAATTTACAATACATTGCATTTTTGCAATATATTGTTTTTGTTTTTGCTTTACTTTAATTATCCTGTATATTTTAATATTGACGATTTATCTAATTGAAGGGGGTAGGCGCAAAATCTTGGTCCAATGCTATTTACATGCATTCATTTTATTCAAATCCTGAGAAAACTAATAATTATTTTGGAAAAATTTAAACGCAGAATGAAAGATTACATTATTACCGAGGGCCGAAGGTCCCTTAGAATAAAAAAAGTTTCTTTTGAATGAAATATTTGAAATTAAAAATCACATTAACTTTTCTCTTTTTTTCACCCCTGTAATTTATTAAAATAAACATTATAGAAGTTTTCAGGGACTTTCGGCCCTCAGTAATAATGTAACCTTTCATTCTGCATTAAAATTTTTCAAAAATATTATAGTTTTCTCAAAATTCGAAAAAAAAAATGAATGCATTTAAATAGCATTGGAGCAAGGTTTTAAGTCTATCCCCTCAAGGGTTTTATTGTTCCAGTGGTCCTTTATAAATATTTTGGAGCAATTAGTTGTTTATTCCACTCCTCTATAAAAGGTGGAAAGTTTGGTATTAATTACCCTCCCACCAGTGATGATGAAACGAGTTTTATTTGATTGGCTGAAGCCTTAAAATCCCAATTGGACAATTCGCTGTAAGATCAGGTTCGAATTGTTTTCTAATACCCCGTGTCCGGCTCTTCTCGATCGACGATGATAAATAAATGTTTGAAGTGTGGAGTAAAAAATATGGTTTTATTGACAGCTACTGATTATGCTCAAAAGAGCTCAAAAGAGCTCAAATCCCCAATTTAGAATTTCACAAATAATGTATTCATCAGCACAGAGGTTACTGCCTCTATCCTAATAACAAACTTTAAACTATGAGCTTACAATACAATTTAATCGAGGACGTTATTGCAAAACTTAGGAAGTTCAATTATATTATTTGGCAATTTATTAAGGTTGAAGGTTTGCAGGTTGAATGGACTCTAATTATTAAAATATTACTCGATATGTTTTACAATGTTTCAATTATACACGGTGAAACTATATAAGGTTAGGAAGCTAAGAATAATGTGAGATTACAAATTAAGGGATTAATTTGTGATTGAACACGAATTGAGCTCATCTTCATAATTATATGTATTTTTTGATTATATGATTATTTTATGCTAATAAAAATCTTATATTTTTAGGATATATTGCCACTATAAAGTTACCAGAACTTACAGATATTGGCAATACCTATGAAGGACAAGAAGCTTTAGTTGCCGGATGGGGTGGAGTAAATGATGTAGAACAAGTCAAAAGCAATGTTTTACGGTATCAAAACTTGACTATTATTCCAGTTGAAATGTGTGAAATCTCATATTTATTTAAAATGCAATCGGACCAAATTTGTGCATCAGCACCATTGGGAAAGAATATCTGCTTGGGAGATAACGGAAGTCCTTTAGTTGTAAATGGAGTACAAGTAAGTTCTAAAAAATCATTTAGTGTTTATATTTTAAATTTGGTACCTATGTAAATCAGAACTAAAAGAGTACTTAAAGAAATTAAGAGTAATAAATAACCAGAAATAGATGGCATTGGATCTCAAATACCCTTATATATGGCATTTTTAAATTGGGAAAATGCCGTCAAATGCATGGGGTTCTGGACTGTAAAACAGTCACTACAAAATATTTAGAATAGACTACAGATATACAGAATTAATCTCCAATCTATAATGCCACAACAACGATCCAAGTTCAACGAAATACACACACCATAGACATAATCTCTATAAAAGGTGTTAGAGAATGAAATACGATTTCACCAAAAAATTTTCAACAAAATATTAGAAGTCATTTTTAACAAAATATAATGGAGAGAATATGGAGTGAAATATTAATGGAGAATACTTAAGATATGTAGACAATATCGTCTTTATAACGACAAATAAAAATTGAGCGGATGATACTACAATTAGTGAACAAACAAAAGTGATGAGAAAAATCAAGAAGAATTGTTAAAAATCCTAGTTAAACAAGAACAAATAAAAAATATTATGAATAGACATCTTTGAAACAGATAAGAAAATTAAATATAGACTACATATTAAAAATAAAAAGTATCATCAACATCTAAAAACGAAAAATCATCTTCAATATCCAAAAACAAAATTGTTCAATCAGTAAATTGATCTTCCTGTCCTTACATACGCAGGTAAAACTTGCACATTCACAAGAGGTAATATTAATATAACGAAGACACGAGGAGTAGGTAATGGAAAGAGAAATGATCGGCATACGACTTTCCGATATGAGGAGAAATACCTGGATAAGAAACGACACAATTAAAGATTCGTCAGTCATACTATTGGACGACGGAACGAAAACGAGGGAGACATGGATCAGGTAAGTGGATAACCTAAAACAATACCCTAGTTCGAAGTGGATGCACATGAATCGAAATAGAGAAATATGGAGAAATAGAGAGTAGGAAAGGCCTATGTCCAATACTGGATGTTTCAAGGCTAGATAGATATTTAAATATATAGCTAGATACACATAATTAATATTTTGTCGTTCTAATACCTCGTAACCCACAAAAATTGAAAAATGCTTTTTTTGCAGATTTGTATAATGTAAAACTAAACTCGCATGTTCAAAAAATCTTTAAGCCATACTTCATTATTTATATTATTAAATGGGTTTCTAATAGCGCGCATCCCCATTGCTGAGAGTGTGAATAGCAATAGTTTTTCTTGTCTCCTGAACAATCGTGATTTTGGGGTTACGAGGTATTAGAAAGACACAGACAATACATAGGGGAGTGCAATTAGAACGAAAACATGCATTGTTTCGGAATAATTCAAACAAGCTTATATTTTTCTAAAACTTTTTTTGTTAGTTTATATACATGTTAAAGTAAGAAGTTCTACTCGCAGATTTAGCCGCTAATTGTTTATGAATTGTTTAAACAATAACAATTGTTTTGTATAAATAATTTTATAATTTTAAAAATATCGTTGAATTAACCATTTTACTTTGATCAAATATGTTTCTATTTTGTTTTTGGTTATGGTGAATCCGAATATGGCATTACAATTTGAAAATTCTTATACAGAAGCTCTTATACAGTATTTTTGCGTAGCTAGGAACCACATGGAAAACTTTTTTATTATCAATTTTACGGAAAAAGCTTATTCTTCATAAAATACTCTGGATAGTCAAAAATCTAAAACTCAACCATCAGATATTAAATTTTATCAATTTTATATGAGTTATGTCAAAAATATGAATTTCTTTAAAGAGTAAAGTATCTTTATATTCCAGAATTTCAAAAAATGCAATTATGAAAAGTTGTTTGAAATTAAAAACTATATTTTAATATACAATAACATCATTCTAATCAAAAAAAAAAAATAATTTTTTTTCAAATTACGAATACAAATCATCATTTTATTTCAATTATTGTAACTATTTTATTATCAATTTTACGAAAAAAAAGTTATTCTTCATAAAATACTCTACCTGGTGTAAAATCTAAGATACAACCATCAGATATCAAACTTTTTCCATTTTATACGAGGTATGTATATGGGTATAAGAGGTATAAAATATGAATTGTTCTTAAGAGTTAAGTGCCTTTATTATTCATATTTTAATTAGAAGGATGTAATTGAACACTGAAACATATTTTTAATTCCAAACAACTTTTCTTAATAACAATTTTCGATATTGTAAACTATAGAGGTACTTTACTCTTGAGTAAAATCCATATTTTTTGACATACCACTTATAAAATTAATAAAATTTTATATTTGATGGTTGCATCTTAGATCATATATGATGCAGAGTATTTTATAAAGAATAACTTTTTTCGTAAGTCTGATAAAATAAAATAAAAAAGTTATCAATACGTTCCAAGTTACGCAGACATACTGTATAAGAGCTAAAAAAAAATTTTTTTGTTGAACATTTAATATTGTTGAAGCTTATTATTAAATGCATTTTAGGTAAATTTTATAGAAAAAAGTTTTAATCACTTTGTATAAACATTTTTTTAGCTGGTAATTTTCGGTTTTTGTATTACATTTTTGTTATCTTTCTTAATTTTTTAAAAAGAAATAGTGTATTTCATTAGTGCATTTTAAAGACTACATCCTAAGCTTTAAAAAGCACCTACAAAACTCTAATAGACTTTCAAACTCGAGTAATACCGTCTTAAAGTGGTGTTAATTCTGTAAAACTATGAAGTTTTCAAAAATTACATTTTTTGAGACCTCGTATCATTTGAATTAAATTTTTAGTTTTTTTTTTTAATGAAACATCGTTTAGTACGATGTTTGAAAGGTAAGGTGTACAAAATTGAGAGTTTTATAAGAAAAATTGTATTAGTTACACATTTTTAAATCATTTTTAAACAAAATTCATGTAAGCTCACTTTCAGCCCACACCGTACTTATGCCCATACATTTTATTTCTTTTTATTATAACCATAAGATAGCTTAATTATTCTTCTTTCATGTCCAATTTCTAAAATTTCATTTGATCCATCAGTTAAAGAATTACATTAAAATAACTCAACCGTGCACTTCGCCGTACGCTAGTTTACAATGAGCCAATGTTTGTGAAAAGGGTGAAATTTAATTTTAGAAAAATCTTTATATAAAGTTTCCTTTGTAAAATTTTCTGAATTTTTCAATGGTTAAGTCAGTTTTCTTCTAAAATTTATATTTTCGGAGTTATTTAAAAAAACATCTAATTTCGCAGTTCATTTGTTTAATAAAAAATGAAGCACCCACTTCTCGAGTAGAACTTTTTGATATGTTGTTTATTAAACATTTCTTAATGAAATTACAAAAAGTTCTATCTTGTTTGATTTTTTCCGAAATGAAAATCTATATGCACTCCCCTAATATGTAATATGTAGGATTGTTCTGTTTACTTGCAACTGGTACTATTTTAAGTTTAAAATAATATTCTAGAGATACAAATAGGAGTACCTACGGAATACTTATTTTCAAGGCCAATAAGGTCACTTCTCACAGGAGACAGAATCCTCTCAGCTTGAGAGACTCCCAATCACATAACAACAATGGGAGGCTTACAGTTTTCTATTGGAAATTGGTCATCCGACGGGCTTTTGGTGCGGTGGAGCCGCTTAATTTTAGGGGATGCGTTAAGCTAAGCTACGTTCTTCCCTTTTGTCCTTGATCTAAAAAATTTGATCCTATGCTCTCTGGCCAGGACTGTGTGCGCCGATTCATAAATCCAGGAAATCGAGATTAAGAGAGGGAAAAATTTCAACAAATAAAGAAAGGAAATGACAGGAGAATGGAAAGCGTGAAAGAAGTGAGCAAGAGAAGGCGCCAGCAACATCTGACGTTCGTATAGAATACAGGTACATACATAAGGAATTCGAAAATATTTTATTTTTATATAATTCCGAACTTAGTACAAAAATTCATGGATATTTACATACTTTTTGTTGTCTGTAAAATGAATCAGGTTTTGAAAAATTCAAGTTTTAGTTCATTTTATGGGGGTTGCGACAAGCAAATATCATTAGTAACATTTTTCGCTAAAAATAAAAAAATTTCTCGTCTTGAGTACCAATACTGTTACTATATCTTTCTAGTACTACTAATACAAAAATATAGTATTATTATATTTCCTATTTGTAAAAAGAATTAACAAGTTATTGTTTATGTTATTGCTTTTAGATTGGCATTGCTTCCTATGGTAGCGTGTTTGGATGTTCGATGGGATTCCCTGGTGTTTTTACCAGAGTAACAAAATATCTGGAATGGTTACCGCTTTAAGGATTCTAAGGTCCTCATCGATTAGTATACATACAGTATGGTTCATAATTAATGGGTGTTACTTTACCTACAGATTCTATAAAATAATTATGTTTCAGCTTAACTGAGAATTAGTGAGAATGACATGTAGGTAGTGAAATAAAGCTAAGGTTATAAAAATAATAAACTACTGTTTTTGAACATATTATACCTACGCTTTCACGTGACCTCAAAAATGCTAATTCATTGGGTTCAAATTCGGGGTATAGGTAATCTATTAAATCAAACTGTCACACGGCCTATCCAGCATAAAACAGAATAGAAGTAATTTCTTCCTACGAGAATGTGTAGGTAAAATAATTCTCATTTTTTATGAATTATCCAGTATGTAATTTTTTGTATTTATTATAAAAAAATTGAATAATTCCTTTAAGTTTTGTTATTAAATGTTATAAAAATGTAATGTTTTATTTCATTTAAACCTTTGGCATTCGTTACTGTTCACTTTTCAATAAATAAATAAAATAAGCAATATAAAATTTAATAATAATTTAACATAAAAAATAAATTTCATTTAAAACAGTAATGTTTAATTTAAAGCGCTCAATTTTTTGCTCACGGCAAAAATGTTTTTCTGTTTGAAAATTCAGTCAGCCACTCTGACCCAAAGAGTTAAATGTCAAAAATCGGTTTCGTGACCTTTCAAGGCCGTTACAACAAGCGACTTCCAGTAAATTGATCCATATTGGTTTAGTCAAGTTTTAAGACTTAAGGTCGCTGGTAAAATTTAGTTATTACCTTTATATTTTATGGATTTGTGGAACTTAAGTATAAAAACTGATCAGGAATTTCCTGAAGATTACAGGATTCATGTGTTTTATGGATAAAAGTTCCTGATTGACTTAAAAATCCACTCATAGGTCATACACCATATACGACCTTTTCTTCTTTTTCCTTCTTCTTTTGGTTCCAATACCAATTGTCGAATTTTGCAATACCTACCACGTTCTACAAGAACATAGGTGGCACATGGTCTAACATCATCTACTATATACCATCTACCATAGTACACTAAAACATAAAACATAAGACTGTAAAATACCGTCTATGGCCGCAGTTGGTGACACCCGTTCAAACAGGAGACTGAGCAAGATAGCAAGGAATAAATCAATATAACAACATCAGTAACTCAAGTAAAAACTTTCCTGTTTTCTTGATATCAATATTACGAGATATAAAGTGTGTTGTTCGCTTAAATAGTGAAAATTAATGAGATACATTTGGCATATTATATACTTATTTATTAACATCATATTTATACATTTGTGTTTTGAATTTATTTAGGTATAATATCAAATAATTTTCAATAGACCAGTGTAATCCCAAAAGTACTTTTGAGGAACATTCCATATTTAACCTCTTTTCGTATGTTTTTTTTTCTCTGATTCTGGCTTTGGTTTAGAACTAGAAGCTTTAGCCACGTAATTGTATAACTTATCACTAAGTCAGGGGAGTAATGTGTAGTGTGTGTGTTGAGTAAGTGTCTTGTTACTTTGCAAAGTCGACGTCATTGTCTTTGTAAAGAGACGCTAATTGTTTCCGAACGTCTGCGGTCCCTCCGGTGAGTACCGATCCCATCTTTTCGTATGTAAACAACACTATCAGGTATCAATTATTATTGTCATTTTTGTAAGTATGTAAATTGTAAATAATATAGATCGTACGTTCAATTGAACTACAAGTCTTTTACCCACCCACTCTCCGCGAGTAAATTCGAGTAGTCTGGTTGGGAACATAAAACTGTCAGATTCATCAGTTTTAATTTGAATATTTTGCATTCTTCTTGCTACCCATTTTGCCTAGGTAGTTTCTTAAGGAAAAAGTTGGGTAGCATATTATCTATTATATTTTAAACTCTTTTTTTTAAATAGTACCGCATATTAATGACATTAAAAGGCAGAAACGCATTAGCGCTAACACCGACGGGGCGGCGTACGTCGACTGAACCCCCGCTGAGATGTCGAAAGCGACGCATCCCTTACTATACTTTGATGCAGTGACACACACCAGGCGCTCTTAAATTGAAATTTATACCTAAAGTCTAAATCTTTGTTACAGAAGTTAATCTGGCAGTCAGGTAATGTTTTTGTGGATTATCTAAACGACTTTTATGATTCCGGAAATCCAATAATAAAGTCTAAACGTGGGACAAACAATGTAAACATCTTTGATGTGAACATCAAAGAGATGCTTACAATATGTGTATCTATTCTAAATGAATTTTAAAAACTGATAATCATTGTTGGAATAATATTATTAGGTAGGTACCTATACATATTTTGAAATAAATAATGCATCTGCTATAAGTCGTTTGATATCGATGTTAGTGTCGACAACTAAGCTCCTAAAATTATATTGAATTACAGTGAAATGTCGCGAAAACCATTATTGTCGGCTGCAGAACTGCAAGATATTGCTAATAATTTATGAGATTCCGATGATGAAGAATCTCCTGAAGTAGGTGGCATTGAAACTGACTCTGAAATTCTTCCGAAATATCATCTTTCGGAAGCAAGTGAAGAGGATGATCACCAAGTAGTATTAAGTGATAATGAAGAAGAATGTGTAGCTACAAGTTCCCAGATTTCAGAGTGTGTAATTTTTGAAACTAAGGATAGAATTAACTAGGAGAGTCAACCACAACCGACAGAACGTATGCGAGTATGCGATCCTGCGACATAATAAAAAGCAAAGTGCCCAAAGTACAAAATGGCCTGGTAGATTTGCAAAAGATTTTATTTATTTATTAATTAAGTCTTAATTTGGCTTCAAGTGTTTATTACTTGTAAATAAATATTTTTTCTACAAAAGTTTTCTTGCATTTCATTATTTTGTGCAAATCCTTCAGGTAGATCGCACCCTCGAGGTAGACCGCATACTATAGTAGCACTTTTTTTAATCTAGACCATTTAAATCCAACTTTAATAAAAAAATCAAAAAAGAATATTAGAAATATATGAGTTAAAATGAATAGTACATTCAAGAACAGTGGTGGGCCCAACGGACCCGAGTTGCCCGGTTATGTACCTAAGTAAAATGTGTTGCCCGGATAAGGGTTAATGTATGTATATACACCGTTCTTAGGCGTCAACGCCCTTCGGTAGGGATCTATGGAGGAGTATCACCAAGCCGCAAGCCCTTATCCCTTGCCGTACCGCTCCTCCATAGGCCGATCCGACGCGAGTTTATCCAGACCAAGCCGTAGACTCTATTGAGTTTTATACTACGGCGTTGGCCTTTTATAAATTTCATGACCTAGCTGAGTAAGCTGAGGCTCGAACCAGCGACCGCAAATCGCAAATCCACTAAACTTGTCGATCGACTGCGCCCCAGCTAACTGGACCGTCAAGACCAACTAAGGGTTAATGTGCATGTTATTTATTCTATCTCTTCTTGTTACTCTGTAGTTTATCCTTAGGAATACCATCTCTGTTGCTCTTATATTGTTTTTGGTTTTCTTATTTATTGTCAAATTTTCGCACCACAAGCCACAAGTGAGGATACTTATCATGGTGCATTCGTATGTAGTCTTTTGTTTGTCCTAGTCTATTTTTTATATCTTTTTCAGTTGTTTCTTTATTTGATATTATGAAATCCAAATACTTGTACTTGTCTTTTCCTTTAAATAGACAATTGAATCATAATCTAAAATCAATGAAATTGAAATAATCTTAACATTGACTATTAATGATGATTAACATTCTAATGAACTAAAATCTTGTATTACCATGAGATAAGATAAAATAAGACATACAATATTTTAGATATTTCGATATTATATTTAGATATTATCTTAATATAATTTGTATCTCAGATACCACTATTAGTCCACATCTAATAGTTTTATGTATATGTACCTATTTCAAAATGTATAACTATTACTGTGTATATGTTGCGCTAGTGAGTAGTTGTTTATATCTGGTAAGTTTGAGTATATCGTAGAATATAGTCAATGGTGATTTATTAGTCAAGTTTTTCAAGTGCGGTAATCGGCGCATTCTCTTGCGTTTTTCTTTTTGGGGAGACAAACAAAGATCGACGTTAACCATTCTTTGGGTAATACGTCTGAGCTATACATTTGGTTCAAGAGTATCACTGGAACATCAATGTGCTGCTCATCTATAATTTTTATTAATTCAATAGGAAACATATCAGGTCCAGGGCTTCTTCCGTTCATCATTGTTTTTAATGCGTGTACTATTTCTTCTCTTGTGATATCTGGACCTATTTCGTCTTCTGAAGTTCTTATCTGGACTTATTTCTTCTGAATCAAGTTCTATATTTTCCAGGTCTCCTCTTTCATTATCAAACAGTTCATCTATGTATTGTGCCCAGCGTTGTACTTTCTCCTCGGTCTGTGTTATAGTAATCCCGTGTCTATCCAGAAGTGTACCAGTGAGATTTTCTTTTCTTAGCCCTGCCATTTCTTTAACTTTCTTGCGTCGATTAAATAGATCGTATATTTTTTGAAGGTCCGCGATCTCTTTGCATTTCTCTTCAAAGTGTTTTCTTTTGACTGCTTTATCATCCTTCTTATCTCGAGATTAATCTCGCTGTATTTATTGTTATCTTTGTTCTTATATTGTTTCCGTTGTTCCATCATTTTGAGTATCTCGTCGTTCATCCATTCCTTTTTTCTTTTTGAGGAAGTTTTCAGTATTTATTTGCACGTATATAGTAGACAATGTTTTAATCGATCCCAGTGCTTGTCAATATCATTGCTGTCTATGTTCAATTCGATACAGTTCATATGCAGTTCAGTTCGTGTTGGAGGCATTCTTTTACTTTTTGTTATTTAAGCTTGCTTGTGTTTATTGTAGGAGTTTTTTGATGTCTTTTAATGTTTTTAAGTGTGAGCATAATCCTGGCAATAAGTGTATTGTGGTCTGAGGCCACGTCTGCTCCGTATCTTTCATTTATCATAATGTATATGTAGTATACCTGGTTCCTAACCACTTTCTCCGATGTATCTGCGGGCGATCGCCATGTATAGAGTCGTCTGTTTAGTGGCTTGAAAAATGTGTTTGTAATAATCAAGTTCTGCTCTTGGCAAAATTGTAATAGACGGTCCTCTCTCTCGTTACGATTTCTCAGACCATAAGTTTCTACACACTTTCCACTTTGTCCCCTTCCAATCTTTGCATTGAGATCACCTAGGACTATCGTGATTTCTATAGTTTTCGCTATTTTCAGTAATCAAAAACTAGGTTGAAGAAAATAGAATAATTTGAAAGTTCAAAATCGGTATACGTTAAAAAAATGACAGATAGGCCGATATCTCTTTTAAATGTCCTCGGTACAGTATTCAAAGGGATTCTCAACATATATAGATCCTTATATAGATTTTGCTAGATTTAAATTTTGAACTAAACTCAATTTCCCAAAAATAAAGCTTGTCTATTTGCCGATCACCGATATCCTCTAAATTAAATTGATATTCCAATTTTCCTTTCATAACATATTCCAATATTGTTTGAGCATTCTAGCAGCTTGTTTTTGTTTTTCATTACCTATACAATTGCATATCTTCAGTCTTTATAATAAATATAAATTATTTATTTATTAATTACATATTTTAGTCTAATGCAGGAACACCACCACTAGAAAACTCTGAAAAGTCCAATAACCTTGGAATTATTGATGGACAGGAAGTCATACCTCATTCGATGCCATACATGGTAAGTGTTTGGAAAAACGTTTAAATAAACCAATACTTATACATAATATGTTACAAGATGATATTATTTATACTAAATCCTAAATCCTTCCTAAAAACTTCCTTTGAATAATAGGTATGTAATACCTATTGATAAAATTCATATCTATATAATAGAAATATCTTTTTAAATTCATTGTCTTGAGGATAAAGAGACTTGGTGGTGGTCAAACGAAGCGAAGGGAAAATAAAAGAAAAGGGAAAATTATATAAAAAGTGGCAAGAAACCAGATCTGACAGAGATCTTCAAAACTATATGGTGGCGAAAAAGGAAGCGAAAGTGGCAGTAGCAAAACCCAAAGCAGAAGCGTATTTAAACCTATACGATCAACTTGATACCAGGGAAGGCGAAACGAAGATATATAAAAAACAGAGAGCAAAGAAAGCAAAAGATTTTAATCAGATTAGATGTATCCGAGATGAAAATAATAAAATACTAGTTCACGAAAAGGATGTCAAAAAGAGATGGAGAAAGTACTTTGACAGCTTATTAAATAAAGAATTTGACAGACAGCCTGTAGAGTCAACGGATACAGTAGCAGCAACGGTCACCAAAATAAAAAACGAGGAAGTGGCTCAAGCGCTTCAAAAAATACAGAAAGGAAAAGCGGTAGGACCAGATGATATTCCTGGGGAAGTATGGAGAGCATTGGGAGAGACAGGAACCAGGTGGCTAGCAGGTTTATTTAATAGAATTATGGAAGTTGACAAATGCCAGACGAAAGGAGAAGCAGTATACTAGTACCTGTCTACAAAAACAAGGGAGATATACAACAATATACATATCTACAAACTGCGGGCTATAAAACTGCTTAGTCACACCATGAAAATATGGGAAAAGACCGAAATATTCGAGAATCAATTTAGCTTTATGCAATTTTTTTTTATAAGGCAGTTGAAGAAAAAATACAGGAGTAAAGAAACAAACGCTCATATGGTATTCATTGATCTTGAGAAAGCCTATGATAGAGTTCCTCGAGAGATTCTGTGGTGGGCACTCAATAAGAAAGGAGTCCCTCGTGAATATGTAAAGATTGTGAGGGATATGTATGAGGGAGTAACGACTAGTGTTAGGACAGGTGTGGGAGAGACTGATAAATTTCATGTGAAAGTAGGATTGCACCAAGGCTCTGTGGTGCTTAGTGCGTATTTATTCTCATTAGTTTTGGACCAGATAACAGCGAAACTACAGGGTAACATTCCATGATGCTTAATGTATGCTGATGATGTCGTGATAGTAAGAAATAGTGAAAGAGACTTAGAACAAAAACTGGAACAGGGGAGACAAGCTCTGAAGGAAAAAGGTTTAAAACTTAGTAGGACAAAGACAGAGTATTTGCAATGTTCATTTAAAGATGGAGTTACTACAAATAAAATTGTATCTTTGGATGGTGAACTGATTGTAAAAAGCAATCGTTTTAAGGACCTGGGATCGGTATTACAGAGTAATGGAGAAATAGATGGAGATGCATGCAGTAGAATTAGGGCCGGATGGATGAAGTGGAAGGAAGCGAGTGGTGTGCTGTGTGCCAGGAAAATTCCAATGAAATTGAAGGGAAAATTCTATAAAACAGCCATAAGACCGGCTATGATGTACGGAACTGAATGTTGGGCAGTGAAAAAGAAAGAGGAACAACGAATGCATGTGGCGGAAATGAGAATGCTTAGATGGATGAGTGGAGTGACAAAAAAGGATAAAATTAAAAATGAGTATATTAGGGGAAGTCTAGGTGTGGCACCAATTGATGCGAAAATGAGAGAACATAGGTTGAGATGGTTTGGTCATGTTCAACGTCGAGACGCTAATCACCCAATACGAAGAATTGCTGAAGTGCAGATTCCTGGAAGGAGTAGGAGAGGAAGACCAAAGAAGACGTGGGGGGAGACGATAAGGCAGGACATGTTGGTAAAGGGGATTAATATTGATATGACCCAAGATAGAATTGTATGGAGAAATGCAATTAGGAAAGCCGACCCCGCATAGGGATAAGGCAAAGAGAATAAATAAATTGATAAACAAATAAATTGATATTAACTTACTGATGCTTACTGTAATTAAGTGATACTTACTTTACAATCTCAGAAATTTGACCTCTAAAAACTCGATGAACAAGCTTAATTCTGCTGAGAATATAAATTGTGGGGCCACAAAAATGATGCGAAAAAGTTAGCCACTCCTACCCCCGTAAAAACTTACACTCCTGTATAGCTGAGATAATTTTGAACAAAAATATTTATTAGTACTTTTGTAGAATAAACCGTTATCGCAGAAACAACGTTTAAAGCGACTGGCGATTTTGAATATCTTCTTCTTCTTCTTATTTTGTAAAGACATGACTCTCTCTGTTCCTTCAATGTGCCTCCAATAAGACCATCGTCTTCG
The DNA here is from genome assembly GCF_917563875.1 of Diabrotica virgifera virgifera. Taxonomy (NCBI): domain Eukaryota; kingdom Metazoa; phylum Arthropoda; class Insecta; order Coleoptera; family Chrysomelidae; genus Diabrotica; species Diabrotica virgifera. Next base: position 216,279,588 of record NC_065444.1, read on the forward strand.
TGGTCTTCCCACTCATCGCCTTCCTATTGGGGAACAGTCTCTCGCCGTCCTTACTACTCTATTTCTTGGCATTCGGCTTATGTGGTCATTCCATTCTATTCTTCTGTTTCTTACCCAGTTATTAATGTTGTCCACCTTGCATCTCCGTCGTATATCTGTACTTCTTGCTCTCTCCAATAGAGTCTTACCATCGATTTTTTGGAGGGTTTTCATCTCCGCTGTTTCGAGCAATCTTTTTGTCCTCTCTGTGTCTGGTCGTGTTTCTGCCGCTATGTCATTATTGGTCTGATGACTGTTTTGTAAATTCTGCCTTTCATTTCTTTTCCGATATTTTTATTTCTCCATATTGTGTCATTCAGGCAACTTGCGTCTCTTTGCTCTATCCACTTGATTTTCCACTTCTGTTTCGAGCCTTCCGTAGCTAGATAGTGTGATGCCTAGATATTTAAACTCCATCGCTTGTTTTATTATCTGACCCTCCAGCTTCAATTTACATATTATTGGATTTGCTGTTATAACCATGCATTTTGTCTTTTTTGGGGAAATTAACATGTTAAGTTTTTGAAATTAACATGAAACACTGTCTGGGGTAATTGCGGGGTGGATCTAGTAGCTCTGCGGTTACCACAGCCAAGCCCGGATAAAATGTGGAGGGTGATTGGCAAGGTTAGCAAGCTACCAATCGGAAAAACAAATACTGCTCAAAGAAGCAATGTGATTTTAAATTTCAGGAGCAAAATATTTTTTTTAAATAATATGTGTAATCAACTCGACAGTAAAATTTCGATATATTTTGATCAGAATATCGTACCGACAAAGTTAAAAATCTGTTTAAAAGGTGAAGAGTACAGCTTTCTCATGAAATTTTTAGATTTTGCTGCGAATGAAGTCAATTTCTATAAAGAAATACATAAATAAACATTCCACGGATTTTGCCATTTTTACGATTTACATGGTGTCAATAAAATGTATCACTTCTATTGACCGGTAATAATATATAATTTCCATTGTTACTCTTTAAAACCTTTAACATGAAATTCCATTTGCAATTAAATATGCCTAAAAACGCTGAATTTAAAACTTTCAAATAAAAACAAATCTGCAAAAAAATATCAAGGTTTGCTTTCAAGGCTTCTCAATCTAGTTTCAAGGCTCTTCCAATGTACTATTAATGTCAACTAGTTGTACTCACCAATATACATGGCATTTATTGACTTCGAAAAAGCATTTGATAGTGTGGAACACTGGGCAGTAAAGAATTCCCTACAAAACAGCAGAATAGACTAAAGATATACCGACTTAATTACAAATATATATAATAAGGCAACAACAACTATTAAGCTAATGAAAATTAAAATAAACCGATGAGTAAGACAAGGAGATACCATCTCGCCCAAGCTATTTAACCAAGCTCTAGAAGATGTGTTCAAACAACTGCACTGGGATGGCTTGGGTATAAACGGGCAATATCTGAATCACTTACGATATGCTGATGATATTGTATTAATAACAGAAAGAAGTGAAGAACTACAAAGAATGATGGAAGAACTAGATAGAGAATCGACAACGATAGGACTGAAGATGAATTACAGTAAAACAAAAACCATGATCAACCAACAAGAAGAACTAATAATTACAGTGGCAAAAACAAGAATAGAACAAGTAAAAGAGTATATATATCTAGGACAAATCGCTAGATTAAATAAAGAAAATCAGACCGAAGAAATAAAGAGAAGAATAAGATTGGCCTTATAAAACTGTCTTATATTCTAAAGAACAGAAAATACCCGCAATATCTAAAAACAAGAGTCTTCAATCAATGTATACTCCCTGTTCTGATATATGGCTCTCAGACATGGACGTTTACAAAAGAAAATATGGAAAAAATAGCAAAGACAGAAAGATCCATGGAAAGACAAATGCTGAACATTAAACTATCAGACAGGAAAAGAAACGAATGGATCCGTAACAAAACAAAAGTGAAAGATGTCTCAACCCAAGTAGCAAAGCTTAAATGGAAGTTCGCCGGACACACCCTACGGCAGAAGGATGAAAGATGTACTAAGACGATTATACATTGGAGACCGTGGAACCACAAACGAAAAAGGGGAAGGCCACAAATGCGATGATCAGATGACCTGAAGAAGCACACTGGGTCAAAATGGATGCAAATTGCCCAAGATAGAGAGGCATGGAAGAAGGAAGAGGAGGCCTTATATCCAAGGATGGATGTTTAGGGCTGATTAGATAGATAGATAGTTGTACTCACCAGTATTAGAATAGATAACTTAAAAGCAGAAATTAGAGAGAACCACTTCTACTTTGGTTAAAGAATCTCAGAACCTGGTTCAACACTTCATCATGATAAGATAAAGATTGCTATGATGATTGCCAATATTCGTTATGAATAGGCACATCTAGAAGAAGATTTCTTCTTTTATTGACGAAACAACTGATTTGTCATAAAGTATTTTGCTTATGGACTAGTAGCAACAAAGCGTAGCATCAAAGTAAGAATATCGCGTCTAAGTGCCAGTTTGTAATAATGGGTAGGTTCGAAATAAATAAATATATTATGGATGTTTATATACAGAGTAAAATTAAAATAATAAAATAAAATAATATTCTGTCTTCGCTCCGCCTTCGAAGAAAGCTCCCTTGGAAGACATCTGTAAAAGAAACTAAATTGTTTTTACTATTATCAAAAACGTAATAACAATATTAGTAAAATACAGGAAGCAATCACGCTATACGGAATCAGTATATACATAATTACACACAGATTCGTAGCCACGAGTACATCTCAATCCAGTGTAACCACACATAATCTCACAATCAAAATATCAACAACTACATATACAGATACCCATACAACAACTCCGGATCGGAGATGGCAGGAACCGCTTACTGCGCTTACAGTTACCAGCGAAGCATCTCATCAATACAGAGTTCCTTCGTCCCAGAGGTTTCGACTCAGTCCCTCGCATAACTGCCGCTGGGCGGCCGCCTGCTGGTGGCCAGGTTGAGTTCTTTTTCAATTCAGTGCACTAAGAGGAACTGTTTTCATCGTCCTCGGTTTTCTTCTTAAATATACTCTCCGTTGCTCTCCTTGAATCCATCAGAGTGGAAGTGGAACTTCGATGAGCAATCGGAATGAAAGTGAGATTGCGTTGGTATCGATGGTCCTCTGTTGACGAGCTCCTGAATGCCGGGCGAAAGGCATATCGTTACAAGCTTAACGATTTATTCAAATAATTTCGACTAAAATTTTAGTGTCAATTATAAAATATAAATCCAATATAATAAACATTTCTTTGCTCCTACTTACGCTGAAACAGACATTTATTTATATAGATACTTAATTAACAAACTAGAACATTTGAACAATTAGTTGAATTCTTTTATAGTTTGATAATTTGTTTTAGGCTGCCATTCGTAGTGAAATAAATTACACCACAGTTTTATGTGGAGGATCTTTAATTAGTGATTCCTTAGTTCTGACAGCAGCTCGGTGTGTTTATGGGTAAGTTTATTTATATATTGCTATTATCAGGGGCGTGCGGTCCATGGAAGCAAGGAAAGCATTGCTTCCCTTGGTTTCCGTAGGTAATACCGTACCAACTGAGTAACTGAGATTATTTAAAAAAAATTGAACAAACACGTAAGCAGAAGCAGGATTTTAAGTTGCATACGAGAATATTTAATTATGTAATACAAGCAGTAAGTAATAAGAAAAGACAAACGTATTTTACTCTATTTTTGTCATACAGTAAATAACAAAGCAATAAAATACTCTAAAAGCAGCGCTGCATGCCGCATTTCTAGCTTTCGTTCCGTACGCGGACCCATAGGCCATGATCGTATTTCTACGTTAGTATTCGGAGACATGTCAGCAGATAATCTGATTTCAAATTTGCTTCTCCTCAGCCTATGTAAAAATCACCAGGGTTACACGCAGAATGACGAGTTCAAATTTCGGGCATATCTTCGCTTGTAAGCAATTTTGTTAACTGCATACAAGGAGCTGTTTTCGTGAATTTAAATGGGATTTACCAGCACTTGACAATGATGGGCTTCGTCAACTGATTTTGTGGAATTATGAAGATTAATTTTATTTAGTTATTTATATAAATAAATATAATAGAATTATTTATATTATAAATACTAAAATATTTTTGTAGTAAAGAAAAGAGAGACGTTCTCACAAACAATTTATTTTACAACTGACTACCGGTTTGGCTGTCTACAATATTCACAGCATCTTCAGGTCACGGTAAAAGTAAAATTAAATGCTACAAATAACAAAAAACCAGAGTTAGTTAAGTGGTCTGGTTGAAATCAAAGGGTAATGGTCAAGCCAATATTAAAGTATATATATTTATGCATACATATAAATACTAACCAGTACGTAAATATGGTTTACAACCCTCACACTCACATACATGCACGCATTCAAATGTAGTGGCAACAAAAGTATGTTAAGTATAAGTATATACACTTACTTTCCGGTATAAGGGAAGAATATAGTAGTATTCAATATCATACTTTTTCTCTATATTATGCTAAAGTTTTTTCTCTATACTATGCTAAATCATACTTTAGCATAATATAGAGAAAAAGTATGATATTGAATACTACTATATTCTTCCCTTATACCGGAAAGTAAGTGTATATACTTATACTTAACATACTTTTGTTGCCACTACATTTGAATGCGTGCATGTATGTGAGTGTGAGGGTTGTAAACCATATTTACGTACATGTTAGTATTTATATGTATGCATAAATATATATACTTTAATATTGGCTTGTCCATTACCCTTTGATTTCAAACAGATCACTTAACTAACTCTGGTTTTTTGTTATTTGTAGCATTTAATTTTACTTTTACCGTGACCTGAAGATGCTGTGAATATTGTAGACAGCGAATCCGGTCGTCAGTTGTAAAATAAATTGTTTGTGAGAACGTCTGTCTTTTCTTTACTACAATAGTATGGACTCACACATGCAACCCATTCATTTTTTACTAAAATATTTATATAAATATATGTATTAGGGTTTTGGAGAATGGCGAAAATGTGAAAAGTGGGATACAGAAACCATAAATAATTCGAGAGGATTTTTGGAGTTTTTTAACTTTGCTTTTTTCAAAAATATTTACATTCTCAGATAATTTATTTAATGTATTGCAATGCAAAATAAACGAGATTGGTTTCTGTGTAAAAAAATAGCGAATTTAAAGATGTTATTAACAAAAAGAGAGAATGACATTGAAAAATGTTGGAATAATATGATGGCAAGAAGTTTTGAGCCTAAAAGGAAACGCATACGCGCTGATAATGTTGGATATGTCCAATAGTGCTACCGCCGACTGTTATAGTCTATAATACTATCAGATATAACCGTCGGTCTTGACGGTCTAGTTAGCTGAGGCGCCGTCGATCGACAAGTTTAGTGCATTTCCGATTTGCGAACGCTGGTTCTAGCCTCAGCTAGGTCATGAAATTAATAAAAGGCCAACGCCGTAGTATAAAACTCAATAGAATCTACGACTTGGTCTGGAATAAACTGGCGTCTGATCGGCCTATGGAGGAGCGGTACGGTAAGGGATAAGGGCTTGCGGCTTGGTGATACTCCTCCATAGATCCCTACCAAAGGGAGTTGACGCCTAAGAACGGTGTATATATACTATCAGATTTTAGATCAAATATGCCAACCAATGGAAAATAGGTTTAAGAATTTTGATGACCGAGACTTTCGTTCAGGTAGAAGAATTGAATTACATTATAAATAGGTGTTTTTACAATTTTTTATAAATTGCTTCCCCTGTTTCAAATTTCACCGCACGCCCCTGGCTATTATATCTATATCACAGTCGTTTCTCGTATCCTAGTTTCCATCGCTTTCTATATTGCCAGTCACCATCCTCTACATTCATTCTCTTTTACTGCATCTTCATCTGCACTGGTCTGCACTCCATTCTTTTTTTTGGCCATCTATCTTCATTCATACGGATTACATGTCCATTTTATCTCAAACTCTTGGGTTCAATGGTGTCAATTATTGTTATCTCAATACAGATTCTCCCCGTATCTCATCAACTCTTATTTTGTCGTGATGTGTTAGCCTGCAGCATCGTCTCCAAAACTACATTTCGATTGACAGTAACTTTTTCTTAATAGTCTAACATTTTCCAGACATCAGCTCCATAAGAGTCCATGATTTCGACTATATTCTTATAGATTCTGATGATCATCAACAAATATGAAACATCAAGGATATCCCCTGAATGTCCATGTTGTTTAATCGAAAACTTAAACTAAAAACTCAATAACAGATAACATACTATAATCTGAGCCAAAATTAACCGCCAACCTAAAAATGGGTAATTTTTGATGTCTCGTATTTCCTAAACCTGTTGTCCGATTTAAGTGAATTTTTTAATATGTTATAGCCTTATTCTTTAACAATATCGCTGTAATAATATTGTTGCCGAAAAGGTAAAATTTCATTGTATACCGGGTGTATGAATCAAACTGTGGAATATTCTACCATTTATAAAATACTGAAATTAAAACCCAACTATAGCCTCATGTTTTCTCAACATTCTGTTTTTTTATTCATTCGCGTATGTTGGACCATAAAAAAGTTAGGTACCTACTTTAACAACTAGCCATATTTTTCATCAATACAGGGTGTTTTTAAATAAGTATGGCAAACTTTAAGGGGCAAATCTACATTAAAAAATAATGACAGTTTCCTTTATAAACGTATGTCTGAAAATGCTTCGTTTTCGAGATAGGGGGTGTTGAAATTTTTCTTACAAAACTGACGATTTATCTATTGCTTTAAAACCGGTTGAGATATGCAAATGAAATTTGGTGAGTTTTAAGAAGTAGTTATAGTAGGGGAGTAAAGTATGCTAAATGTGCAGTCACTCGAGCATTATGGGGACCTATTGGGTTGTGATTATTAGGTCCTAAAACTAAAAAAAGTTAAGTAAAATTTTCCATTTTAGTGGGGACTTTCCTTTTTTTAATTTAATTTTCCATTTCCAACAATCGTTTTTTCCGATTATAACGCCATTTATGCATAATTCGAAAAAATGTTTCGAATAAAAGTTACTTACTTTTTAGTAAGGAATCCAAATCTGCAATAAAAAATGGGAGCTCCTATTTAAGATTTTAAAGTAATTTCCCACCCCACCTCCGTGGGGGGTCGTGTTTGGTGCCATTTGATAGATTTTTCAAAAATATTAAATTTACCCCCCACCCGTCTCCATGGGAAGTCGTGTTTGGTATCATTCGATAGATTAGATAGGTATCATTGATCGATTCCCCTTATTCGATAGATTTTTAAAAAATATTGAGCACATATTTTTTAGTTTTTCGATCTGTCATTCATTTCGCGAAATATTCGCTTTTTTCTTGTGAAATTTTGGGATTCACCCAATTCCTTACGCCCGGCTCAAATCGTCAGATTTTTGAAATATACACTCTTTCGCATGTACTTAACTTACCTTATCTTAATCTGACAATTTCGAGTTTTTTTAAGGATAGATTTTTTTTTCGGGCCCCCCTTAACGAACTCCCCTGTGTTAAGAGCAAATATTTAATAGAGGTACATCTGCAGGGTACCAGGTTTCTCCCCATATGATAATCTGACGCGCTCGAGTAACTGCAAAAATCCTCGCTTGGGCTCTCCTACCATTATTGCACATTTTTTGATATACAATTAACAATTTAATATTCACCATTGGCGCGCATAGAGATAATATGACGGCTCATATTACCCGTATGCGCGCCAATGGTGAATATTAAATTCTTAATTGTATGTCAATAAAATGCAATAACTAGCTCTTAAAACCCGCCAAATTTTATTTGGATATCTCAACCGGTTTTAAAGCCATAAATAAATCGTCAATTTGTAAGAAACATTTCAACAGCCCCTATCTCGAAAACGAAGCATTTTCGAAGATACGGTTATAGAGCAAACTGTCATTATTTTTTCATACAGAATTGCCGCTTAAACTTTGCCATACTTATTTAAAAACAACCTGTATTGATGAAAAACATGGCTAGTTGTTAAAGTATCTAACTTTTTTATGGTCCAACATACACGAGTAAATCAAAAAACAGAATGTTGAGAAAACATGAAGCCATAGTTGGGTTTCTTCCACAGGGTGATGCGAACTTTAAGAAAAAAACACTTTGATTCGTACATCCGGTATACAATGAAAATTTACCTGTTTAGCAACAATATTATTACAGCGATATTGTTGAAGAATAAGGCTATAATATATTAAAAAATCACTTAAATCGGACAAGTTACAATTGCAACACATCAAAAATGACCCATTTTTAAGGTGGGCGGTTAATTTTGGCCCAGAGTGTATGTTTCAGAGAGATGAGAAGTCCGAGATCTAAACAATAAATCTGAAAATTCTCTTGGAACCACTTTCTCGTAACATCCTTAATCTCTGCCTTTTACAATTTATAAGGCAAGGAGTCAACCAATAAAGGGAACGAAAGAGACTTTACAGTATGCAGTCACAATCCGTCTAGAAAAATTCCACCGAAAGTTGACTCCGTGTACTCAAAATATGAATAAAATGAATAATTAAAAACAGCTTTTGTTTCATTTCGGCTCAGAGATGATCCATCAACACCATATTATGTCCGTTTCGGTCTCTAGACCTCTTCGTGGGGCTACATGAACACCTCTGAATCGAAGCTTTATTCGTCGTCTCCTTGCCTTAAGGGAAAGTGGGGGAATGGTGCGCGGCGGGTAATCGTGCGCTGCATTGTATTTCCAATTCCGTGGAAGATTTTACGAACTCAACCAGTCCTACACCTTTCAATCGATCTCATGAACGGTTTACGCCATTATCTTCAGTCGACCATTGCACGTGGACTAAGTCAGATCCGATTATTGAAAATTGCAAGAATTTTTCTAGTCTTTCTGCTCCAAAAAATAGGACGGTAAGTCCTTAGACTTTATTCAATTGCTTTGGACTTAATCAATCTGGATTGATTTAAATCATGCTGTTTAACGTGTATTTTGGTGCATCTGTTGGTTGATATGGTTCAGTAGTTTTCCGTTTGTGATGATGATTAGTGTTTAGGGCACAAAGGGGTAATAGTGCGCAGGCGTGCGCACGATTACCCCACAAACAATGAAATCGTAAATATAAAAATTACCATTTTTATTGCCAGATGCCACGAACCTACTCTAGAAAATCTACGATTCTTAAATATACTGACGAAGATTTAAAAATGGATGTAATCAGAAATGATGGCAAAAAATACAAGAAACGGGAGGGCTTTCAATATTCCCGAATCGATTAAAAAAAAGAATAACAGGTTTGCACACGCCACCCCGTTTAGGCCGCACAGCTGTACAGCTGTGTTTCAGGTGAAGTAGAAAAATAATTAAGAGGATGTTGTGATAACGCTTGCTAAATTATTCTATGGCTTAACATAAAGAACTTAGATGATTGGTATTCAGGTATGCTGAAGAAAACAATATCCTAAATAATTTTAATAAAGAGAAGAAGTTAGCTAGCAAAGATTCGCTTTATGGGTTTACAAAAAGGAGTCCTGATATAACATTAAGACAACAATTACAAGCACACCAATGAAGACAAAATTGGAGGAAACCCATGAAAAGAGATGATTAATGGACCAGAATCTTAAGAGAAAGGAGGAACAGAAAGCAGGAAGAAAGGCAACTGCTAAAGATGTTTTGATAAAGAATCGCCAGATATCTCGTCAGACAGAGAAAAGAAAAAAACAAAAAAAGGCAAACAAAAAAGAAGACAGTGCAGAAAGAGCTAACACCTGAGTCGTCTGATGTAACAGACGGTTATTTGTCAGATATTATCGATGAAGACGAATTAGATGATGTTGAATGAAGCTTCATTCCTCCACCATTAGAAAAATCAGCTGCACGTAACGAGACATGCTCTATTTGTGGGGAAAGGGGGAAGAAAAATATTGTGATATACATGTGTGTTATGTGCCTCGGGGAATCACGGAGAATGTACAGCTGTAAATACCCCAGAAAATTATAAATGCAACTTTTGTTTACGTTTAAAATATGACATTTAAGTATACCATACAATTCTTATGTCGTCATAATATTTTTATACTTTTGAAAGAAATGTTTTTATTACATTCATTTTAAATTAATGTTTTTTTTCTAACATTAATTTAGTGCGCACCATTTTCCAATCTGTGCGCATGATTACCCTCATGGGTGGGGAATCGTGCGCAAAGGCACTTCTTTTCTTTTTTTAATATTATGCTTTTGCACTTTGTATTTCTCTAAAACTTATTTTACATATTATGCAAAGCAGGGCCGGTTCCAGGGTTTTGAGCGCCCCGGGCAAAACAAGATTTGGCGCCCTTTCATACGAAATATTATATACTGCAAATATAAAAAAATAGTAAAAAAAGGCAAAAAATTAAAATTTCATTATAATAAAGAACTATGTAACAATATATTTAATCAAAAATAGTACAATAGTCAGTTATCGTTTATAGCCGATGCAACATATGGCGTAGCATAACAAACGCATTTTAAATTCAAGCAACGAAGGAGCGAGACAAAAGAGAAAGATAAATACAGCACATTGCCAACAAACAGAAAAAATGTATAACGTTGTACTTTTACAATACCAAAATAGATGTTGATTGTGCGCACTGTAAGCGCACAATCTCCATCCCCAATGACTAAATTGAGGAATTGGGATCCACATAGCATAAAAAATAAGGAGGATATTCTTTGCAGACACAAACTTGTACACCTTTATTTCTTCCCTTCATGTTAGAGCCGTTGTCATATCCTTGGCCTCTACAATCATCTAAATTCAATTGAAAATCATTAATTGTTCTACTATATACTGAGTTGGCCTATGCCTCGATACCTACAACTAAGGCTATGGAAAACAATGGAAGACCTCGAAGTTACATGAATATTAATAAAAGCAGTATAAGCACTATACAAGAAGAACAAAGTAGCTATCAAAACGGGCAATAGACTATGCAGTTCATTTAAGACAAAAATTGGACTGCTACAGGGATATTCCATATCCCTTTCCTATTTTAAATATTCCTGGAAAAAACCCTGAAACCATGGAGAAAAGTTGCGGAGTGGGTATACCAATAACAAAAAAATAGGCTGGAAATAGACGAAGGTAAACAAATCAAAGGAACAGACAAGTACAAGTATTTAGGTTTCATAATATCAAACAAAGGAACAACTGAAGAAGATAATATAAAACATAGACTAGGACAAACAAGAGACTGTATATGAAAATTTTGAAAATTAACCCGGTATTGTTGGACAAGAACATTAGTATATAAAAACAAGAGGAAGAATATAATATCACACCATGACAAGAAAGTATCCTGACTTATGGGTGTGAAAATTGTATAATAAATAAGTAAACCAAAAACAAAATAAGAGCAACAGAGATAGAATTTCTAAGGAAAAGCTGTGAGTACCAGCTAAAGCTAAGAGCAACGAAAAGGGATCGAATAAATAACAAAGAGATTAAGAAAAGAATGGAACTGAACTCAGATATATAATAGACTACATAGAACAGAAGAAATTAACCTGGTACGGACAAGAAGAAAAGCAGACAAAAAACGTTGGATCAACAGAATAAAAGAGTGGAGCCCGATACGAACAAAAAAGAAAGGCAGGCCCGAAGATCTTTCAGAGGTGAAGTGGACGAAGCAATGGAAAGAAGAAATCTGCAAGAAGGGGACTGGCAAAACAGAAATAACTGGAGAGAACGGTTGAGTGAAGGAATTCACTGAAAACTATGGAAATTATAAAGGATACAAGGTGTTTCTAAATAAGTGCGACAAACTTTGAGGGATAATTCTACATGAAAAAATGATGACAGTTTGCTCCATAAACGAATGTCCGCAAATGTTTTGTTTCCGAGAAACGAGGTGTTATAATTTTTCTAACAAACTAGCGATTTAATATTTCAAATAAAAAATCATTTTGGAATTCCTCGTTCAATTTGTGACAAAAAATTTATGCTTCTTTCATACGATGCGCCGTTTTTATGCAAAAAATAAAACATCTTATACAAAGTTTTCGAAATAGGTTTCTATACATTCATATGAGGAAGAACTTGTCATTCCTAATTCATATATTCCCAGATTGGGAGAAAAAATTTTTAAAAGAACAAATAAATCACTTTACAATGGAAGATTAGGTAAATTTAATTACTAAGACCGATGAGAATAATAATTTTAAAAAATCACTTCAAATGTTCAAAATTCTCGTCATTTACCTCATGACCTCATGTGCAATAAGTTAATATTATGATTTTCTACCATAAATTTAATTATCCATTTATTTTTTTATTACGTGGATAGCTACTTACCAAAATTTATGTAACGGAAAAATAATAAAAATTCATTAATTCCACAACAAATATTTTACAAAAATTTTTATTCCACTTTAAAGCACACGCGCCAGTGTTAATGCAAATTTACAGAAAGACAAAATTATTTAACCAAAGAGTTTTACGGCATAGTAATACAGTAGGTATATAGTATCACTGACTATTCATAATTTTGTTGATAATTTAAAATTTGATCTTCGTCCACTTTTAAAGTAGATTGTTGACATAACGTGATACCTTTGTAGATGACAAATGACCCAAAAAAATGAACAACCTTTGTAGATCGTAAAAAGAATTTGTCTGCATTAATTTTGTATGAGTGGTAAAAACCATGAGAATTCTTGGTGTATTTATTACACCAGGAGAATTCTTGGTGTATGAGAATTCTTGGTGTCTTAGTGTATTTATTAGTGAGCTTTGGTTTTAGTCTATTAATCTTTTTTGTGAGTTATGAATTCTCACTATAGATAGAAATATTTTTCTTATAAATAATATTAGAATTATTCAAACAATGTCATAGGAAAAATGTTCAAAGTTAATATGTAAAATCAAAAAAAATAATGAATTAAAAAAATATTTTTATATCGGCGTCCTTCAAAATTTAGCGCCCGTCAAAATTTGGCGCCCCGGGCGGTCGCCCGGCTCGCCCGCCCCTTTATCCGGCGCTGATGCAAAGTAGAATAGTTAGGGCTTACTCTAACGTACTGGATGTTATGATAGATTGAAAGAATTTACAACAGAATCGATTTCTGCTTAAGTGCGCACCATTCCCCCACTTTCCCTTATAAATTGTAAAAGGCAGAAATTAAGGATGTTACCAGAAAGTGGTTCCAAGAGAATTTTCAGATTTATTGTTTTGTTTAGATCTGGGACTTCTCATTTCTCTGTAATAGATGTTGCTACCGCTACAGCGTCCGATACGCAGAATTATTTTTATGTCATACCGGTTTAATAGTGTGTATTTATTACTTAGTTACCAGCCACATAAAGTATATGTCGCCAAAGTATGCCAGTAGTACGGTCTCATTTACGCATTCAGTATTATTTTCTGCCATCCATTGTTGAAATGTAGCTTATTCCTTGCCGTACGTTTCTTTGGATTTTATCGGTAACAGAGTCTCAGTGGCTTTTTTTTGGCTTTTTTAACTATTTCTTCAGAAATATCGAATTCCTCTTGCATTCTGACTTTTCTTGACAATTTCACATAGAAAAACTTTGTTTACGTTAATAACAAATTGCTAACCAACATCACTTTCCTAGCAACGGTACTAAATACCTGCTGCGATACAATATTACTTCTAATTAATATAAAATAAAATTAAAACTTTAAAAGTTAGAGTTGTCAACATAACGACGTCATTATTTTGCACTATTAATTTGTATATTTATTAGCAACTGCTGTTCGGCAGAACGTCAGTTGCTAATAAAGATACGACGTTCTGCCGAACAGCAGTTGCTAATAAATATACAAATTAATAGTTCAAAATAATGACCTCGTTATATGGTGACAACTCTAACTGCCGCCTGCAGTTGCCGCCTGCTGTCTGCAGTCGTTGTCGGAATCGTACCTTAATTGGTGCAATGAACCGGTATGACATAAAGTTTTGCTATCACCACGTGTATTATTAAATGATTATATCCTCGGGCGACATATAAACTCTCGGGGCGGAGGCCCTCGAATTTTAAAGCTTGTCGCGCTTATAGCCAGGGAGGTAGTGTCAAATTTGGCCGGAGCATTTTAGCATGGCTGTTTTCTTTTTATTTAGGTAGGTGTTCCAAAGCTTATTAACAAATGATGTGTCAGCTGGCCCAAAACCGGGGATTTTAGACAAGAAAAGGTAAAATATGAAAGTTGATGGACAAACGCTACACCTTAAGTATCAAATATTTATATACGTTACTCAGAACATTTGATAGACTTGCTTACTTGGCTCCTACCTTTCACTCAGGAGATCCGGGTTCAAATCCTGGCGCGGAAAATTCTTTTTGTTTTTTAAATTGACATTGTATTTTGAAAAATAGTTATTTTTATAATACCACGGCATGTCTACTTGGCCAGCTAACATTTTTTGCAACATACATGATGCAGCTGACGCTTTTTTTATTACAATCTAAAATTCATAAATTATTGATTTATACTTTTTAATATTTGCCACACTAGTCCAAGAATATTTTTTTATTATTAACTAGCTGACCTGGCAAACTTCGTACCGCCTTAAAACTAAATAATGTTTGAAAGTTTAATACCTAAAACTTACCAGAAAGCCAAAAAATACTAAAAAATATTGCGTACCTATACTTTTTTCTACCAAATGCATAGTTTACGATTCTATAAGGGACATAGGTACAGACAAACATTCATTTTTATGTATTATAGAGAATAGGGAAATATTTAGATTTCTATTAAAAAATGGGGGTTGGTGAGAGAAAAGTGAAAATTTAGGGTTGTATCTTTCGATTCTACAACATATAAAATTAAGAAAAAACAGTTTGTCCAAAAAAATAACAAATAATGTCTCCCTTTCCACTTAGATTGTTAGTATTACCAACTCAGGAACCTTCAGAGGTTCATGTACAACAAATTTGCTTATTAAGATCAATCATAATATTATGACCAAAAATGCATAGTTTGCGATTCTATAAAAGACAAACAGATTTTTTTATATTGTCTCGTATAAATAATAAAAACGTGGTATTATAAAAATAATTATTTTTTAAAATAAAATGTCAATTTAAAAAACAAAAATAATTTTCCGCGCCATGATTTGAACCTGGATCTCCTGAGTGAAAGGTAGGAGCCAAGTAAGCAAGGCTATCAAATGTTCTGAATAACGTGTATAATATTTGACATATATATTTGACATTTAAGTTGTAGCGTTTGTCCATCAACTTTCATATTTTACCTTTTCTTGTCTAAAATCCCCGGTTTTGGGCCAGCTGACACATCATTTGTTAATAAGCTTTGGAATAAATAAAATAAATAAAAAGACCTAAATAAAAAGAAACCAGCTATGCTAAAATGCTCCGGTCAAATTTGACACTACCTCCCGGGCTATTAGGGTATAAACATCTATTTAATGCCCTTGATACATAAATAACTATTATAATTTTGCTTAAATAGGCAGCTTGGTTTCGTTTCGATTCAGAGGTGCTCATGTAGCCCAACTGAAGAGGTCTGGTGACACCGAAACGGACGTATGGAGATGGTGAATCATCTATGAACCGAAATGAAACATAAACTGTTTTTAATTTAATTTTTAATTAATAATAACACTATGTTTCTTTTGTTACAATTTTCAGTTTTACCCATATTTTAGATCATACTGACAGTAGAAATAGAAAATTCTGCGTTTTAATACAGAGATCAAACACTAATTTATTATCCATAATAACAAATGAGACTCTCAAATGTCTAAGAAACTTTCCAGTCAAAAGAAACATTTTTTGTTGAACAAATGAATAACTGGAAATTAATGCTTATTAAAGAATGATTTCTAGCTACACAACAACAGTTTTTCCATCCCGGAAACAACAGTAAACGTGACTATTTTGTAAATAAAGACAGTTAAAATGTAATTTGTTTCAGAGACCACCACCATTTGTTTACATATGTGTCATTCTCTTGGTATCTTCAGAACAGCCTTAAAGGTGTGCTCTGAATCCAAACTAAATTTAACTGTCGAGTAAGCAAATAAATAGACATCTAACAAAAAATAGGCGAAACCCAAGAGACTCCATTTCTATATAAATAGTATTAAAGAATAAAAATCTAAAAGATTGCTTAGGTCGGAAACAAATTCTCACTTTTACCTGTACCCCATCCTTCTATAATTTGCAAGGAAAAAGGGCGATAAATGCATAGACACAGTGGATCTAAAATATGCATCCCGCATGTCTATGCATTTATCGCCCTTTTTCGTTGCAAATTGTAGAGAAATGTAGGTGAAAGTAAGAATTTGTTTCCGACCTAAGAAATCTTTTGGATTTTTCTTTTTAGATATTATTTATTTAGAAATAGAGTCTCTTCGGTTTCGCCTATCTTGTGACTATTTGTATTTACATTAAATTAATATTTTATAATATTTTATAGAGCTAGTGAAGTTACGGTTACTTTAGGTGCTCATAATTTGACAATCAACGAAGAAAGTCAAGTCACTATGACTTCCACATCATTTGTTATCCATGAAGATTATAAGCATTCTGGGGTACTTCACGATATTGCAGTTATTGAATTGCCTAAAGCAGTTACTTTAAATGGTGAGTACTTTTGTTTTTTTGGTTAGTTTTGTGGATCCTTATAATTTTCAGTTCTTCTTCTTCTTCTTTTTGTATAGACATGACTCTGTCTGTTTTTTCAATGTGCCTCTAGTAAGTTGTCGTTCCATCGTTTTCGTGGTCTTCCCACTGATCGTCTTCCTATTGGGGAACCGTCTCTCGCTGTCCTTACTATTCTATTTGTTGTCATTCGGTTTATGTGGTCATTACATTCTATTCTTCTGTTTCTTACCCAGTTATTCATGTTATTCACCCTGCATCTCCGTCGTATATCTGTACTTTTAGTTCTGTCCCATAGATCGATTTTCCGAAGTGTTTTCATCTCCGCTGTTTCGAGCAAACTTTGTCGGATCGTGTTTCTGCTGCGTACAATATGTCATTATTGGTCTGATGATTCTTTTGTAAATTCTGCCTTTCATTTCTTTTCCGATATTTTTATTTCTCCATATTGTGTCATTCAGACAACCTGCGGCTCTGTTTGCTCTATTCACTTGATCTTCCACTTCTGTTTCTAGCCTTCCGTACCTAGATAGTGTGATGCCTTGATATTTAAACTCCATCACTTCTTCTATTATCTGACCTTCCAGCTCCAATTTACATCTTATTGGATTTGCTGTTATAACCATGCATTTTGTCTTTTTTGGGGAAATTAACATGTTAAATTTTCTGGCGGTTATGTTAAATTGGTGCAGCATACGTTGTAAATAATCTTCACTTTGAGAGATTAGTGTTGCATCGACTGCATAGCACATTATTTAAGTTGTTTATCTCCCATTTGGTAATCAAATATTATCCACGTGCCGTTGAATCCTGGCTTAAAGCAGGTTCCAGTATAAATATAAGTACCTATACGTATTTCTTTATTTTTGTTAATCAATTTGTTTTATGTTAATCGAAATCTTATTATTTTAGACTACATTGCCACGATAAAATTGCCAGATTTTGCAGACATTAGCAATAGCTATGAAGAACAAGCAGCATCAGTTGCCGGATGGGGAAGAGTAAATGATGCAGAACAATTAAACAGCGATGTTTTACTCTACCAAAATTTTACCATTATTCCAAACATAATGTGCGAGCTCTCATATTTATTCCAAATACAATCAAACCAACTTTGTACATCAGGTGTATCGGGAAAGAATATTTGCTTAGGAGATAATGGTAGCCCTTTGGTATTGAATGGCGTACAAGTAAGTTAAATAACAATCTTTTTTTATTATTGTTTAGAAAAAACGACTAAAATTCTTTATAAAAGGTGTATGTGTTAAAATCTCTAAAAAAGCTACATTACAGAAATAGTTTTCGATCGGCTGACCGATCATCATCAGTGATTACGTGATTCCAACATGCTAACCACCAAAATACAAAAATATATCGTTAAAAACCCTTTAAAATTAATCCGTCATGGAAACATAGATAAAGTATGTGAACTTAAACACTTGCCATCATCTAGTCAACATGTGAAAGTCAATGTTGGGCTCAAATTTTACCTGGAGCATAATACATGAGATATTTTGTACATACATGTTTAAGTTCACATATTTTATCTATGTTTACATGACGGATCAATTTTAAAGGGTTTTTACCCATAAATTTTTATATTTTGGTGGTTAGCGTGTTAGAATCACGTAAGCACTGATGACGATCAGTCATCCGATCGAAAACTAGTTATGTGATGTAACGCTTTTTAGGGATTTTAACAAATATACCTTTTATAAAGGATTTTAGTCGTTTTTTGTAATATATGGTATACAGCCAACTGGGAAAAATTTTTCCTTGTAGATTTTTAATTGTTTAGAGTTTTAGACTATAGTTCCTATTCACTTTGGTGTGAACTATTTTTACATAGTTCCAATACACTTCAAAAATACGTTTCTTTTCCCATTCGCTCATTTTAATTTGTATATTCTTTTATGAAAGGTAGCTAAATTTTGTTTTATTTGGGGTGCTCAAAACATTGAAACAGAACCGGCACTGACAATATGGCTTGTTTTCGTGTTACATAGGTACACTTCGCGTCATATAAAACTGGTAGGGGAGACTGGTACACAATGACACATTTTTTAGGAAATGGCTCTAACATCGGAATGCAATCTTCGAAAAAATCTCCATTTAGAGTTTTGTTATCTGTGTACATTTGTGTATTAAATTTGATAGTTATAAGTGAAGTAAAAATAGTAACTTAGAAATTTTCAGAAATATGCAATACTGAATTTGTTTCAATGTGTACCACCGGTGGTACAGTTTGAAACATAAGGTAATACACAATGAAACTTATTAAAAAAAAACTATTAAATACAAAAAATATTTAATATTTCTTCAAGTTACCGTACAATAAAATTGTTAAACTCCAAACCAAATCTATAATAGCAAGATAGTCGTTTGTTTTTTGTATATATGGGTGCTGGCAATCAAGGGCGGTCATAAGGGGGGGCCATGGGGGCCATGCCCCCCCCCCCAAAGGTGGCAATGCACCTTAAATAAACTTGTCTAGTATCACAGGATAATGTTATGTTAATATATTTTAAATTATTTACTATGTAAATTAATTATTTTGAATGGATTCACATACGGATTTTGAAATACCTAGATACTGCAGTCTGTAATAATGATAATTAATCATAATGCCTGTCTCTTCAACTCTGGTTACGCCAATGCAAGTGCATCGCCTCCCGCGCGAATCCCGACACCGGCGACGTCCAGTGTAGAAACAGAAACATAAGAATGCCTATGTACATATTTTTTTATGGAAGTTATATCGTTGTGGATTGTGTAGAAATTTGAACGTTCTGAAGTATCTATCGTCTACCCGATATACACTATCGTATCGTAGTTATAGAGGTGACATAGGTGCAGTGCACTATATATATTGCCGGATTGTAATCATCATTTTATTCCAGGGTGACAGGTGAGTAAAAATCCATAGATAGGTTAGGAATAATTTTCTGTTTGCTAACGGAACGAATACATCAGCAATGAGTAAATAATACTCTGCAGTTTTCTCTCGTCCAGCGCAGATAGGATGCTATTTCGAAATACAAAAGTTAATAGATTCCGATTTGAACGAAAAGTGACTGCAAATTATTATTAGGCTCAAATTAAAAAACCTGGGCATATCCATCTCTCGTTTGGCCGGAATCACAAATGTTCTTTTTTTTTTTCAGAAAATGAAGAGGGCAAACAATACGAATACGTTGAATTCGTATTTTTCTGTTGTTCCGAAGAAAGTAATTAAAGATGTGGGTGATAATGGGTCATCCCGGTCATCTTCATCATCGTCTTCTCAACAGAATCTCGTAGTGCCAGAACGACTTACAACAGTATCAACATTACAAACATCAGTTAATAATGAAAATACTCTAAAGCAAGTCGCTGTAGAAAAGTCCAATGAAGTTAGTAACTACGACATTGGTCGAGTTGTTGATGGTTTGAGTGGTTTGGGAGACTTTCAAAAATATAATTATTTGAAAAATATGTGGGTTCCGGAAAAAAACTACTCATTTCC
Source organism: Diabrotica virgifera virgifera (assembly GCF_917563875.1). Classification (NCBI taxonomy): domain Eukaryota; kingdom Metazoa; phylum Arthropoda; class Insecta; order Coleoptera; family Chrysomelidae; genus Diabrotica; species Diabrotica virgifera. Next base: position 216,299,795 of record NC_065444.1, read on the forward strand.
ATTTTCTGAACATAACAAAAATAACAAGTTAGTTAAGCGGTACTTGAGATACGATCATCTCCAAAAATATAACTGGATTGCGTTTTCGGACTTGAAGAAAGGACTTTTTTGTAAGCACTGTGCTATCTTCGCAAATTCAGGTGGTAAAAATAAAGCAACAAGTTTGCAAAGTTTGGTTACCACACCAGTTACAAAATTTGCAAAATTATTTGGAATGGATGGTGTGCTAGATAAACATAGATAATACAAATCGATATCACATTGAAGGGGTTTTATCGAGCGATAATTTTATAAAATGTTACGAAAACCGATCTTTAGATATAAGAAATTTGATAGATAGTGCTCGAGCCAGGCAGATAGAGGATAATCGAAATCGGCTCAAACCAATCATTCGATCTATAATTTTTTTAGCCAAACAATGTATACCTTTCCGTGGCCATAGAGATGACGGGCCATTGTTAGAAGAAAGCAATGTGACAAATAATGAGGGAAACTTCCGAGAGCTTCTTCGATTCAGAATCGAAGCAGGAGACAAAACTTTAGAAGATCATTTAAGAAACACGTCGTCACGTGCCACATATATTAGCAAAAGAACGCAAAATGAGTTGATTGAATGTTGTAAAGACGAAATTTTGTCTGTTATTGTGAAAAAAAATTAGTGATGCTAAATAATACAGCATTATGTTTGGCGAAACTACTGACATAGCACATGTTTCCCAAATGTCGATTGTTATTAGATACTTAGAAGGTAACAACGTGCGGGAGGATTTTGTGTCATTCATAGATTGTCATTCTGAGAACTATGAGCTCAGTCCCGATACGTTGGAACCGGTTTTGAATGGTACTATTTTAGGAAAATCAGTGATAAAACAAGTTCAAAAATTTCGTTTACCATTGGAAAATTGTGTAGGAATTTGTACAGACGGATGCAGCGTAATGACATCAAAACAACAAGGAGCCGTCCAAGAAATTCAAAAAGAAATGAATATAGCTGTACGATGTCCATGTTTCAATCATGCTTTAAATTTGAGTTTGTCGAAATCATCAAACGTTCAATGTGTGAGAAATGCTGTAGGGGTAATGAAGGAAATAATATCTTTTTTCAAAGCCTCTTCTAAACGCAATTATGTCCTCAAACAAACATTGGGTAATCAGCTCTCTGGATTGTGTGAAATGCGATGGGTAGAACGGCACGACTCCGTTCTGCAGTTTAAAGCATCGATTGAAAAAATTTTGCAAGCTTTGAATTTGATTTCCGAATGGAACGAAAGAGAATCTTCCAGTAAAGCTAGGACGCATATACTTGCGATCTCATCAAATTGCAGCTTTATTATCACTTTGTTTTGTCTAAATGAAGTACTCGCAATAACGTTACCTCTGAGCAAATTATTGCAAACAAAAAATTTGGCTATAAGCTCTACACAGAATGCTGTTCTAAATACGCTGCTTGTTTTGAAAGACAAACGCAACAATGCAGAAACAAATTTCAATGCTTTGCTTAAAGAAATAATGCCATGTCTAGAAAATTTGAATATAGATTTATGTATTCCAAGAGTGAATAAATTCATGAAAAATCGACCTAATCCAGATATTCATTCCTCCACAGAATACTTTCGAATAACGATATATATTCCTTTACTTGAAAGTATCATTTCCGACATTGAGTGTCGTTTCCAGCAAGAAACCATGGATGTATTTAATCTGCAAATATGTGTTCCTGCTATATTAATTCATTCAAATGAAGATGACATCCATTCCGCCGTAGAAATTTTGATTGCAAAATATGGAAGTTTGTTTGAGACAGTTAGAGACGTGCTGAAGTCAACTTTTATTGCAGAGCTACATTTATGGAAAATGAGATGGAAACACAGCAAAGAATCGGAAATTCCGAGCGATGATATAAATGCTCTCATACAATGTGATGAAATGATGTATCCAATCATTAATAAAATTTTAAAAATATTGTGTACTCTTACAGTAAGTGTTGCATCTGCAGAGAGGAGTTTTTCAGGACTGAGAAGACTTAAGAGTTGGCTGAGGGCCAATATGGGTGAAGAACGGTTAACTGGCCTTGCACTAATGCATGTCCACAAGGACATTGTTATTAACGAAGACAATATAATAGAACGTTTCGCTAAAAGTGGAGTGAGCCGAAACATAGAGTTCGTCATGTAGAGTATTAGTTTTTTGTTTATAATTTCATTTCATTCGAGTTATTGTTATTTCCTCTTTTCAATATATAAAACATCCCATTCTGCGTTTTGTGTCTGTATTGAAATTGAGAGCTAATATCTAATTGTACAAAATGGCCCCCCCTGAATTAAGATATATGACCGCCCTTGCTGGCAATAGCATAACAAAATCAGATTTCAAACCTATATGAATGTCAGGAACATCTGGAAAGTAAAGTGAATTGGAAACTTTCGTACTTCTTCTCAAATATGAAATTGTAAATTCATAAGAGTTCACAATTTCCAAAATTTTGGCTACATAATGGATGTTCTTCTCAAATTTCACTAACACAGAAGAGTCTTTTAAAATTTCAGTATTTTCAGCAATTGCGTAAGATTCCGAGTCATTCTTTTGTTCCTGCATCATAGGAGAACTTAATTCATCATCTGAAGAGTCTGCCAACTCTAAACTTCCGGAGTCTGTTTCTGAATCACTTTCACCTGACTTGGTCTTTTTTCTGGGAGAGTCCTTTTTACAGGCTTTTGTGCTTAAATACTAATATTTCGTTTCACTTCATTAACTGCTGCTGTTGTGGGGGTTTTCTTACCTTCCGTTTTATAAGAAAGGTCTTTCATTTCTGGTGTACTAGTTAAAATGACACTTTTCCTTGATGTCCGTCTACGATTTGAATTTTTTCTGGGTGCGGCCTTAGGAAAACCCCGTATGTCGAATTAGGTAATAAAAGAACTTTTTGATGTCGAAGGTATTTCAAGAGTCGAGTCTGGTTCAGTTTCTTGGGTTGTATTAGATGAACTAGAAGCTATATTAACTGAAGATGAAGATACAGATGCATTTTCTTCGTGATTGGTAGAATCTCTTAGTACAACCATAGCTTTTTGTCCGTCATAGTTTTCAAAATCATTAATCTGTCTGTCGGTAACCGACGATAATAGAAAATCAGTTTCACCAAAAATATGTTTATTAAAAGGGTAGATACCTGTAGATTTGAAGCCGTTCATAATATTTTCAGGTGTCATTGATTTTGAGTGAGCAATACCAGCACATTCTGCTATTTGGTACAGTGTACTATTGTAATTTGTGTATTTGGTACATTAATCAATCGCACTATTGTAATAGTTTTTGAATAAAAAAAAAACTGATTTGTCCAAAGGCTGTATCTTATTGCTTGTATGTGGGGGGCAAGGTTAAAATTATTATGCCATTAGCTTTTGCTTTTTCTGCTACTTCCAGAGACATATGGGATTCGTGATTGTCATATATTAATAAACACGGGTTTTCTTTTCTAGCACCAATATGCTTAATAAAATGATCTAGTACTTGTGTGAATAGTTTGGCGGTCATCCATCCACTTGGATTAGTTAGTCCTAATGTTCCTGGTGGAGCTCCATTTAGCATAATGGTATTAAACTTTTACGAGGAAAAACAATGACCGGAGGTAGAAATGTTCGATTTGCTGGAATTATTGCACAAGTAGTAGCGAGTAATCCTCTTTCGGCGCTTGTGCACTGGTTCAGCTGTTTAACACCTTTTTGTGCCACAACTTTATGTGGTCGTTGGACAGTCGTAGTAGCAGTTTGTCTAAATTGTAGATGCGAATATTTTCAACAATTGATGAATATTGTACGTATATTTGCTCCAAATTTACGAAAAACCGGTCAACATTGGGTTTTGTAAATGAAGTAAGCCTTGACAGTGAACATCCTTCTGGCTTTCTGAGGCTTAATGATGAATTTCTTTTTATAAATGCCCTTACCCAAACTTTTCTTGCACATTTCTTGGCCTTCCAAGATTCTGGCATAGTGATATTGTTTTTAGTAGCCATGTCATATGCCAATTCTCTGACTTTTAGAGTATTCAACCCAAAAGCCATTTTGCTACAGTTCTTAATATAATCACACATCGACGTCTCATGCTCTGTGTTAAATACTAATCTAACAGCATAATTTGGCTCCATTTTTGCATTTGGATAATTTTTTCTTTTAGAACATATCGCATTAATGTGCTAAAATTTATGCCAAACATATTTGCCGCAACGCGAAGTGCAATTCCATTTTTTTTAACCTCTGTGACTGCTGCCGCCATTTGTTCACTTGTAAATTTGGCTCAGGATATTTCTTTCTTTCTCCTTACCATGGTACACCTGCAATAGAATGGCATTGTTATAGAATGATTCAGTATGGTACACAATGAAACATGTGTAATTGTGTACCACCACTATATGTTTCAATGTGTACTACCACAGGTTTAAAGTTTCAGTTGGATGTAAACATAAAACCCGGCAATTATTGGCAACGATATTCATAGGTTAAAAGGCATTTATCACAAGTATTATAACGACATTATACGAAAATGAAAACTATTTATTTATAGGCAACATACCTTTTTATAAACGCTCCAGTTTTTAAATCTCAGGCACACAAAACAATAAAACACGTCGTATAATGTTTACTAACTCCGTATATCAAAACGAACTACTGTCCGCGGACGCAATGCATTATGGAGTATCCGTTGCAGCGCTAGTGGCAATGTGGCGGCAAATTTGATTTAGTTAATAACAGTGTTTCATTGTGTACTGTAGGCGCGTTCCAAGTGACATGAAAACCGTCCTTCGTACTGCCCTCGTCATGCGCATTATAAAAAATGCGTTCCAAGCGAACATGAACGATGATTGGTATCGTACACCGTGTTGTTCCAAGCGATCCATGTACCGCTTCGAAATCGGTAACTGAACGGCCCTTTTGATACATGCCTTCAAGCAGAAACTATTTGTACTGACTTGCGCAGTTAGGATTGTTTTCATTTTTACTGGTCACTGCTATGAGATCAGCTGATGATTCAATAATAGAATAATCCACAATTTACGCTATTAGTACCTGTGAATCTTGATTTCCGTTTAAATAATTATTAATTCTTTTTTTTTTTTCAAATTAGGCCCGGTCTTTTCACCTCCGAATAACTATTTATTGGGAAGTTTATTCGGCAGATTACATGTAAATCTGTCAAATAAACCTCCGGATAACTTTTATTCGGAGGTGAAAAGACCGGGCCTTAATCTTATAAAAATGGATAATTTATTATTTTCTTTTTTCATAGAAGACAACGATTTAATGTCAGATATCGATTCTGGGGAAGGTTTTGAAGCTGAAGTGATGTTTAATGAACATGTTAAGTCCACTTTACATCAACAATAAATTGAACAAGAAATTGACAAAGTTATTTAAGGTCAAATTTGGCTTATACAAAACACAATTTTACATCCAATTTTGCCGTGAATAAAAAGAAAATTGACAAAATAAAACATATCCAATTGTTCTATTTCATAAAATTATTTCACTTTCTTTTACAAACCATACATTTTGTACTCGTCAAATTTGGTATTGAATAACTTTGTCAATTTCTTATTCAATTTATTGTTGATGTAAAGTGGACATTAGAAATATTAATTTCTAACCATCTAGCAAACTACTATTATAATGGTACAGTGGTACTCGCACTGAAAATGGCTCAGGCGCAACTCGAACTTGAAATGGTACACGAATTCGTTCCAAGAGGGTTATGTACCGGTAATCGGATCGAGATCGAAAGAAAACCGTTCAAGGGCGATTCTGCGCATTAAAACAGTCCAATCGATTTCGTGGCGGTTCAAGGGATCGTACAAATGTGTCGTCTTGGAACGAACCTTGTGTCAATGTGTACCACTCTCCCCTACACTTTTTTTCCCAATGTAAACCTGTGTTCAGACTGACAATTATCGTTCGTGAATCACTTCGTTGTTGCCATCACAGATAACGGAATTGCATTAAATCTAAATACAAAAATATAAGGTTTAAAATGTATATTTCGAATTGTAATACATTTAAATTCCATACTTGTTCACTGTAAAAGTTATTCATTTTGTATTAATTTCAAATTAAATTTTCAAATTAAATTCCAATTTTTCCAGTGTGTTTTATTTATTCTACACAACTTGTTTTGCAGTTTTGTCCTACAATTTACGAGAAACCAATCACACCTCTCGATTTGACATTAAACATAATAATTTAAAGTCATGTCAAGATTTATATCTATCATTATTTTTGAATTGAAATATTTTCATAAATTATAATAAAACACGAATCAATGTATGGATACTTAATTGAGACGACGGAAAATTACCATTGTTTTAGTTTTTAGTATATTAAAAAATGCGGGCTGTCGCTCAGCCCCGTTTTTACCTAGTTTGATATAATATTTTCGTTGAACTGGCAACGTTGCCCTAGAAATTAGAATGACACTTGTGACAAGATCAACTTACACAACTTGAAAAACACGATTTTCGGTTATAAGAGTTGTACCAGGTTTTTTTTGACGCGAAGTGTACCTACACACACGTGTATACTATGTATGTAGGTAGCTACAGCTACTACATACAGTCGGAAAAATAAAAGATTAGGTACCCATGAACGATCACATCAATCACTTATTTTGTATTTGCTGTCTTTTTCTATAAATATCAAAAGTTTGTTATAGAAAAAGACAGCAAATACAAAAAAGTGATTGATGTGATCATTCATGGGTAGGTATTCTTTCATTTTCCGACTGTACTTAAATACTTCTACATTATTGACTATACAATTAATTATTGTTTTTAGATTGGCATCGCTTCCTATGGTACCGTATTTGGATGTTCGTTGGGATTCCCTGGTGTGTTTACCAGAGTAACAAGTTATTTAGGATGGTTAATGCTTTAAGGATTTGAACATCATGATCCTGATCGACTAGTATTAGAATGGTTCATAATGAATGGCTATTATTTTACCTGTAGATTATATTAATAATTAAGCTTTTAGTTTAATAACTGAGAATAAAATTGTAAAACCTACGTACTGAGATACAGCTATAAAAATAATGAAGTAAGGTTGTGAAATATTTTAATGTAAATAGAAATATAAAAATGAAAGTGCACGTAATAAGTTATTTAAATAATCATGTCCTTATTTAATCATCCATTTTTATTTTTATTAGATTTTTATAGCAATTATTTTTATAGAGAAAAAGAAATGAGATCAGAAAATTTTTTATAATATTATCCATAATTGATTATATTATTAACAATAGCTTTGATATGACTTCAAACGTAATATTCCATTGGGTCGAAATCCGAGGTAACAATATGCTAAAGAAAAAGAAATTGGATTTCGTGAGTGCTGTTTTCACCCAACATTACCATTTCGGCGACTTTAAAAGGGTCGATTCCCACTATACCTCCCGTTTACTTTCCATAACCATTCCATACACCTCCCATTAAAATTCTATTCTCACTATACGTTCCGTTTACTTCCCATACACGTTCCATACACCTTCCATTAATTTAACCACCATTCTTACTAGACGTCGCGTTTACTTTCCCCATTTAATATTCCACACATTTTGTACCGGTTTGGTAACATTTTACCCTAAATTTTTGATTCGAATAGACGTGTTTTTTCCGGCTTGATGAAATATGTGGTATGAAGAAAATTTAATAATAGAAATGTAAAATATACATGCGGACCAATGTAAAAAAAGGTTATTTCACATTTGTTTTCTTACCGGCTCGTCGCGGCGTGAGAAATACAAAATAAGATTTACTGTTTTATTTGGGCATAAGCCACAATTCGAGTTTGAAATAAAGTTTACTTGACGTTTCGACTTTCACTTCGGAAATCGTTATCAATATAAAAAAAACATTCATAAATTAAAAATTTAACTTTGTTTCTGGTGAAGCAACGCAGTTGGAACGAGCAGATAATATATTATAATTGTGTCACCGGAAAGCGAAAAAGGTAACGCACAACTTGGAAGAACCTATAGATTTCTATCTTCGTTTCTGGTGAAGCAACGCAGTTGTAACAAGCAGATATATTATAATTGAGTCACCAGAAAGCGAAAAATTAACGCACAACTTGGAGGAGCCTATAGTTTTCTAACTTCGCTTGTGGTGAAGCAACGGAGTTGGAACAAGCAGATATATTATAATTGGGTCACAAGAAAGCAAAAAAGGTAACGCACAACTTGGAGGAGCCTATAGTTTTCTAACTTCGCTTGTGGTGAAGCAACGGAGTTGGAAAAAGCAGATATATTATAATTGGGTCACCAGAAAGCGAAAAAGGTAATGCACAACTTGGAGGAGCCTATAGTTTTCTAACTTCGCTTGTGGTGAAGCAACTGAGTTGGAACAAGCAGATATATTATAATTGGGTCACCAAAAAGCGAAAAAGGTAACGCACAACTTGGATGAGCCTATAGTTTTCTAACTTCGCTTGTGGTGAAGCCACGGAGTTTGAACAAGCAGATATATTATAATTGTGTCACCGGAAAGAGAAAAAGGTAACGCACAACTCGGAAGAGCCTATAGTTCTCTAACTTCGCTTGTGGTGAAGCAACGGAGTTGGAACAAGCAAATATATTATAATTGGGTCACCGGAAAGCGAAAAAGGTAACGCACAACTTGGACAAAGCTATAGTTTTCTAACTTCGTTTCTGGTGAAGCAACGCAGTTTAAACAAGCAGATATATTGTAATTGTGTCACCGGAAAGCAAGAAAGGTAACGCACAACTTGGAAGAGCCTATAGTTTTCTAACTTCGCTTCTGGTGAAGCAACGGAGTTGCGACAAGCAGATATATTATAATTGTGTCACCGGGAAGCAAAAAAGGTAACGCACAACTTGGAAGAACCTATAGTTTTCTAACTTCGTTTCTGGTGAAGCAATGGAGTTAGAACAAGCAGATATATTATAATTATTGTGTCACCAGAAAGCGAAAAAGGTAACGCACAACTTGGAAGAACCTTTAGTTCTCTAACTTTGTTTCTAGTGAAGCGACGCAGTTGGAACAAGCAGACATATTATAATTGTGTCACCGGAAAGCGAAGAAGGTAGTCCCTGAAATGTTCAGGACTATATATCCCAGGATGTATAAACGAATGGACACTAAATAGAAGAAAAAAGAATGGAACAACCACATAGCAGAATAGAGAGACACGTGTAGTCAAAATAGCAAGAAATAAATCACCAATCGATAGAAGTATCGGCCGAACAAGCAAAAAATGGAGTGACAATATTCCGTAGAGGTTATCAATCCGCCGATGAACCAGCGGAATTGCTTAAGAAGATATTGGATGAAGAAAATATATTTTAATTCCTTGGCAAGAGCCGCCCAAAATATTGCCGTCTTTAAATGTACCTATTATCACTGTATTTTTTATTTTCAAAATTAAAAAATCATGTCAGACAAGTTCTATAAATTTTTTATTGTCCAAATTTTTCTCACCATCTATTCCCCCTATCCATAACCGCTATGTATTCCCCAATCCATACTCTACCCGACAAGTCACACCTTGTCGTAGAAAAAAATACGTGACTGAACCGCGAGGTAATAGCAATATTCACATTATCCATAGGGTATACGAGACGTCGCCGAAAAATACGTGGCCGATATTGAACGCAAAGCTTCGGGAATGGTAGGTAAACGTAACGGAAAGTGGGCATATACTATATGATTTGTATTTAATAATATTTTATGGAAACGGAATGCCATGCATATTGAAAGTAAACGGGAGGTATAGTGAGAATCGACCCTAAGACAGTGCTTAGAACAGGGTTCCAGTTGCAACCCTGGAACTGTAAGTCCGAGGTCAAATTTCTCACCGTTATGTGCTAATAACCGAGGAGTTATGTTTACGGACATACAAACTGACGGACAGACGGGCATGAAACCGAAAGTATATAAATCTTACTAAGGCGCGTCGAATAATATATCGCTTGTACTATATCGTCGACTTTAAAACAGAATTTCTTTTGCAATTCTGGAACCGGGAGTCCGATGTATTTTTCACGTTAAATACCATCTTTGGGTTAAAAGCTTACATTCGACACCTCATTTGTCATTCTACGGGTAAAATAATTTTAATTTTTTTTAATCACCCTTTATGCATTTATCTGTTAATATGTCTCTTAATATTTTTATGTTTAATATGAACAAACAAAAATATCTACGGTTTATTATTAAGAGCACACAGTAGCGATCAACAGGTAGCAACAAACGCGGTCCAAGATTGCGAAAGTTCTGCGAACTTTCAAAAGTGAGGCAATAGTGCGTCGGTAATTCGGCACTGACAGTGACGTTTATACTGTCAAAAACAATAATTTTTATATACATAGGCGCGAAATGTTGCGAAGTCAGTGACGTTCGATTTATTGTTGTAAAAAAATCGATTTTTAGTAGTTCCAATGTGACACAAAATCTAGGCACGGGATAAAAAAGTTTATTTGAAGAAAGTGTATTTTTTTGTGTTTCTTAATGGCGGTACAGGCTCCTTTTTTCAATATTTTATTTAGTTATAGAGTAATTTCCACATACTAACATATTTCTGAAATTGGGCTCTGTACCGCCATTCTTTATTATATTACGAATATGTGTGCCAAATACCTCGAAAAAATATTCAAAATTAGAGCCGCAATCTTGGAACGCGTTTGTTGCTACCTGTTGATCGCTACCGTTTGCTCTTAAATATATGTAATAAAAATTAATTTTTTTGTTTTATTGAAGTATCTTTTCGTCAAGATATAAGAAATTTGACCTGACGCTGGTGGGATGTCCCTACCGATTTAGTATCATAATAAATAGTTGACGTTACTAATCCCTCAATTGTCTTTGCGACGGGTGGCAATAGTTTTGGAACAGCTACTAGAGCCGTACTTTATATTATTTACAGAACTGACTCGTTACCTATGAATGCAAATAAATTATTAAAATTAAAATTTCTAGACAATGTATTAAAAATTTTGTTTACTGTAGACGAATTCGTTTAGTCATCTGAAATTAACTTTTTCGATAACCCGGATCGGCCGCGGTCCCGATTAATCCGATTTATCGAGGTTCCACTGTACCTATAACTACATAGATATAAATACGTAATAAATATAATGATATGATATTTAAATTTATATTTATTATTCCAACCCCATTAAAATATTATATCTACTTGAAGACTTGAATTTTTTTTGTTAAGGGGATGGGTACGAACTTTCGGCTTTAAGCCGTTACGTTATTACCGAGGGCCGAAAGTCCCTGAAAACTTCTAAAATGTTTATTTTAATTAGTTACAGGGGTGAAAAACTAAGAGAAAATTTAATGTGATTTTTAATTTCAAATATCTCATTCAAAAGAAAGTTTTAATTCATTCCAAAGAAATTTCGGCCCTCGGTAATAAAGTAATTTTTCATTCTGCGTTTAAATTTTTCAAAAATACGTACATATTAATTTTCTCAGGATTCGAAAATAATGATTACATTTAAAACACATTGAAAATTTTGACAGCCGTCAAAATTTTGCATTTGTTCCTTTCCCCTTAATTTTAGCGAATCCGCTCCTGGAGGGTTTGTTGTTTGTTATTATGATACTAAATCGGTAGGGACATCCCACCAGCGCCAGGCCAGATTTCTTATATCTTGACGCAAAGAATATTTTTTTATTTACATAACGCAGTATCTCAACAACAGCTACTTGAATAACGACTATTCCAATCCAATACCAGTAATTCAGCTGCGATGATCTGCTGTTCCATAACCAGTAATTCCAGTATGAGAAGGCAGCCATGGAAGAGAAACTACTACACACCTAGTGAGCAGAGAGATTTCGGTGGATGTCATGAATAGTTTGAAGCAATATGAAAAAAGAACCTTTAGTAACATTATTAAAGATAAATGGATAGATCGGTTTATTAAAAATTATTTATATACATATTAATTATAATATACAAAATTTTAAAACCTAATGCGAGATACTTCTTAAGAATATGTAAAACATTTTTTTAAAATATAAAAAAAAATATTTGAATTTTTTAAAAATCTGGTCAAAACAATGTATTACGCTTTCACTTAATTTTCAATAGGTATTACATAATAATATGTAGAAGAGGAATTCACATTGAATAATGCTACTAGAAGAGTCCTTCAATTTCTCCAGTTTCAATGTTTAGATCTATGTCGTAAATGGCTGGTCTTGTTGGCAATCCAGGCATTCGGGTAATCTGTAAAAAAATTAATAATACACTTAATAAAAGTCGATACTGTGAACATAATAGAAGATTCGGTGAATTCTTCTTTGCATTTTCGTTTAACATAGATACTATTTTATGCTTTATCTCCTTTTGAGTCCTGCATATCCTATATTTGAATAATATTTAACAAAAAGTAGGTATATACTTACTTCTCCAGTAAATGGAATTATGAATTGTGCTCCTACAGATATGGACATGTCTCTCACAGGAATGACGAAACCAGATGGTGCTCCCTTAATTGAAGGATCTGCCGTTAAAGATAGCGGAGTTTTGGCCATGCATATTGGAAGGTTTCCATATCCCTAAAATATGAATTATTTTAATAAAAAATTATTAGGTACATTTTTCTTTCGATTCTTTTCATTTTCTTGACTTGGCCAATGAAATTGGCTTAGATCTCTTTTGGTAAAAATTCTGTTACAGTGGAACCCCGATAAGTCGGCCCCCGATAACCCGGAAGTCCGGCTAACCCGGACCGATTTTCATCAGATAAACATTTTGATTTTCATTACATTTGTATTTTGACAACGACACCCGATTATTAAAAAATAATAAAAAACCGTCGAAACGTTAAGAGGTAACAGTAGCGATCAACAGGTGACGAAAACGCGTTCCAAGATTGCGGCTGTAATTTTGAATATTTTTTAGAAATATTTGGCACAATTATTCGTAATATAATAAAGAATGGCGGTACAGAGTCCAATTTGAAAAATTTATTAATATATGGAAATTACTCTGTAATTAAATACAATATTAAAAAAACGAACCTGTACCGCCATTAAGAAGAACAAAATAAATACACTTTCTTCAAATAAACTTTTTTATCCGATGCCTAGATTTTGTGTCATTTTGGAACTACTAAAATTTTTTATTTCATTAGTAGTTCCAAAATGACACAAAATCTAGGCATCGGATAAAAAAGATTATTTAAAGAAAGTGTATTTTTTTGTTCTTCTTAATGGCGGTACAGGCTCGTTTTTTAAATATTGTATTTAATTACAGAGTAATTTCCACATATTAATATATTTTTCAAATTGTGCTCTGTACCGCCATTCTTTATTATATTACGAATACGTGTGCCAAATATCTCGAAAAAATATTCAAAATTATAGCCGCAATCTTGGAACGCGTTTTGGCTACCTGCTGTTTGCTACTGCATCACCTTAATAAAATTATTTTTCAATTTAATTGTGACTTATTTACCATCAAAGTAGTTAATTATCAGATAAACATTTCAACATTAAAAATGTATGTAATATAATATTTGAGAGATAATTTGTATTTGTGTAATTTGAACTATACGATAGTAAAAATGACTCATAGCACACGCCGGCAGAAACAACAGGCACCCGTCTGTAGTATTCCTTTACATATTTACATATTTCAAACTGTCTTAGCATTGTTTAAAAAAGACTAAAAGACTATTAAAAAAAATATTTTTTAAACAATGGTCTTTAGTTTTCACTGTTCTTAAATAACATAACATCGTTCCGATTGTGGTGACTGTATTGTGTGTAGTACAGTCTTTTATTGTTCGCTTCCGTTTGTGTTTGCGTGTTTTTAGTAATTTAGAATCAGCTGTTTAGGTACTGTGCATATTTATATACAGTCCGTCTAATTTACTTACCGTTGCACATCATTATTTACGTTAGAGATCTAAGTTGACATTGTTGCCCAATTACCAAAAATTCTTGAATTCATTTTAAATCAAATACATCACACAATTTTTGCGGAAGTGGATTATACAGCAAAACAAATTAATATTCAATGTAAATAAATAAAAACTTTAGAAATAGAATACAAGAATTAAGTTATAATATTACGTTAAAGTACATAATAAAAACAGTAAATATAATGAAACAAATACTTATAGTAAAGAATATAAACAAATATGAAGTGTCATCACCGCAACTGTCAAATAAATGTTGCCAATTTATGCCAAAATATCACCTTCGTTCGATTATAGTTACAGTGTATTCCTAACAGATGTGCTTCAAAAAAACGCTTTATAATCCATTTATACAAATTAAATGAAACATAATATTATTGTGTATTTCTTTAAGTTAACACTAATAGAAATATTTAAATATTATTTCTACGCGTATATAATAAAATATGCCTAGTGGCTGTAACGCCAGTGTACTCGGCAAAGTGATTCTAAAAAAGAACGCACCTACCGCCTAAATATTTCGTGTTGGTATCATGTGACATCTCGGGCTATGACGCGGAGGACGTGCAACGGTAAGTAAATTAGATGGAGTATATATTTCATGTTATTTCAATTCTGACAGAGTTTATCTGTAAGTATACCGTATTTTATTAATTTTTACCAGATTCTCCGGCTAACCCGGATTTTCGATAATCCGGATCGGCCACGGTCCCGATTAATCTGAGTTATCGAGGTTCCACTGTATATTCAAATCCAGAATACCACTCCACCTAAAGAAAAGAGCATTTCATCAGTGTAAAGTAAGTACTACCAATCATGACATACGACTGCGAAACTTGGACACTTAAAATGGTCAAACTCGACATCACTCAAATGTCAATGGAGCGATGCAAGTTGAGCATAACAAAGAGAGATCGCAAAAAAAAATAGAATGGATCAGACAGAAAACTCACATCACTGATGTAATCCACGGAATCAAATCTCTAAAATGGCGATGGGCGGGACACCTAGAATTACACTGTTGTATCAAAGAGGCATCAATATATCAAGACACGTCCAAGCTTAAGATGTGACTATGACATACTCTTAAAAAACCAAACAGATACAACATCGCACAGGAAACGAGTATTAGACAATCGTGGGTAGAAATGAAGAATGACTATGTAAGGGAGGCTGTACCATAATCGGTAGAATACGGACAAAGGGCATTAGGAGTAAAACAGATATAGTCGGTTCGCTAAACTCAGACACAACTGGCTGGTGATTTTAGTACGTAATTTTTTTGTTGTTGGCCAATTTTGCCAAAATTTGCAAAATTACTAACTATTTAGTAATTATTAATTATTTAGTAATTATTTTTTTTGCCAATTTTACCAAATTGGAAAAATTACTTACTAAAATCAATCGGAAATTGTGTCTGAGTTTAACGAACCGACTACATCACCGAACTCAGGTGCTATTATTATTTCGCAGAAAATTACATCAAAAATGAACCAATTAAATTGATTTAATTGAAATAAAACTATTAGGTAGGTACTGCGTAATACAAGTGAATTTCTGGCATAACATAATAAAATAACTCTACTGTCTCATCTAAAACTGTGACACAGCTCTCCAGTACTCCGGGCAGGACTAACTAAGCTGGGAAGTTCTCATGCCCGACACGGCGTGTCCTAATGGCTAAGATTCTATCAATATATAGGTGTGAATATACGAATATACAGGGTACGCAGGTATTCGGCCACTTATCGACACATCATAATATGATCCCCATATATGTTAAATAATTGTGGAGACAGAGTACGTATATCATTATCTGAAACTTTGTTGTTATGTGGAGTTTCCAGATACATAGAATAGGCAGTTGTCAGATAAATAAAAAACCTAATTCGGAAAATAAATGTAAAACCTAATCTATTATTATTTAATGTAAAGGTTAATTAAAATATGCATAACAATTATTGTATTTACATACCTGTTCCTCGTACTGCTTTATTTTCTTTTCTGCGATTTCACTATAGGACACACCTGCAGCGCCGTACATTTCTCTGCTGATAATTTCAATCTTTTCTTTAATTGGTCGGTTAAGTTGATACAAAAATTTGAAGTTACTGGGTTGAGAAGTAGCTGCCACGACAGCTTTAGCCAAATCGATAGCACCTTGACCACCTTGTGACCAGTGTTTTGAAACTACTGCGTCGAATGCACCAGAGTTTTTGCATGCCTGTCTCAAGAGTTCCAGTTCAGCTTCAGTGTCGGTTCTAAACAAAATTGAAACGAAAGTTGTAGTAGAGGGTCGGATATAAAGTCGAACCTTCACCGATCTGTTTAATGATTAAAAATTATTTGATATGTAATTTGGTAGAGGAAAGTCGCCAATTATGGAATACCATTTTGTTTTGGGGATATAAAAAATACCTTTATGAGAAATGAAAACAGTTTAATGTTATGACATATCAGTCATACATTTTTATGTAGTAATTAAAAGCTTCTATTAAATATCTTAATTAACAAAAAAAATCGAACAAAAAACAAAATCCCAAATGAGTAACCAAATATGGAATAGGTACCATATATGAAGTATAGGCATAAACCAACATATCAATAACAAAAATAGACATAAACATCTGAGATCAAATAAATTTACATAGGAAAATTGTGAAAAATGAAAGAAGTACCTTAATTCACTTGCAGACATCACAGATCCATGTACGAAACTCTGGACTAGCACAATCATAATGAGCCCACACATTATGCACTTAATCCACTATTCCATAATTAGGCACCAAAGACTGTCCATATTTGGATTTGTACATTAGTTCAAACTAGCATCAACATTTTTTCAAGTCGTAATGTTTTAATTACAGAAGGTCACAAAATATTAAAATAAAGATACTATCGTTATACGCAATAGCATAACAAGTCTGTATTCATGCATAATAACCAATAATACTTGTTGAATATATTTACCTCAGAAATTTTCTGCGAGACGATAAAACAAAACGCGCCTGCCAGACACGTATCGTTCGCGCATCTGACACAGAGGTGTGAATACGATAATAAAGAGAGCGACTGAAATAGAGGATGGTCTTGTTGTGCGCTTCCAACTTATATTTTCGGAGAAATTAAGGAATTCCATATTAGGACACTATTCCATATTTGGTTACTTTCCTCTATATTAATAATTATAAAAAACAAGGGGTGCCCGATATAATTTTGTTCTGCCTATAATTAAATAAAAATTAAAATATGACTTTTTTATAAATTTAAAAAAAATTCCGGGTAGATATTATTTTAGATTTTTTAGATCATTCGAAACAAAAAAGGGCTTTTGTAATTTTTCTTTCAAGTTAATCGTTTTTGAGTTATACACAATTTGTGTGTAAATTATTTGTGTAATCATCATAATTTTTTTTCTACAACCGTGTTAAAAATGCAATTTTTAGCACTCCATACGAGCGTTAAAAATGCTACTTTAAGGTACTAGTGCTTTAATAGTTATTTATGATATAAGTGTTAAACGTACACGTTTAAGGCACACATGTGAAAGTTTGCAAAATGAGCGATAGCAAGTTCTGCAATTCACATGAGTGCCTTAAAAATGTACTTTTTAACACGCATATCATACAATATTTTTTCTACAAACGTAATTACAGGACAATATCTACAAAAACTTTTACTTGAACTTGCGACTGACATTCCATTTTTATATTTCTTTGACATTACATCAAAATTGTCTATACGGTCAATACGAACTGCAGTGCCTTAAAAATATTTTAAAGCAGTAGTGCCTTAAAGTAGCATTTTTAACGCTCGTATGGAGTGCTAAAAATTGCATTTTTAACACGGTTGTAGAAAAAATATTTTTAAGGAACTGCAATTCGTATTGACCGAATTGAATTTTGATGTAATATCAAAAAAATATAAAAATGGAATGTCAGTCAAGTTCAAGTAAAAGTTTTTGTATATATTGTCCTGTAATTACGTTTGTAGAAAAAATATTATATGATATGCGTGTTAAAAAGTACATTTTTAAGGCACTCATGTGAATTGCAGAACTCGCTATCGCTCATTCTGCAAACTTTCACATGCGTGCCTTAAACGTGTACTTTTAACACTTATATCATAAATAACTATTAATTGTATTTTTAAGCCTTGAAAATCGTCGTTTCGTTTTTTTAGTACCTTCTTCCTTCAGTTCCCGATAAAAATTGATAAGATAAGAAGATAACATAAGAAGATGGGAAAACGGGCATTAACAACTGAAAAACAATGTTTTAAAATTAAATAAGTCCAAAATACTTATCAAGAGCTGATAGAATAATGTTTGAAACTGAATTTAGGTACTAACTTCAAAAATGATAGTTTTCACTTATGTTTTTGAATCTTGAAAATCGTCATCTTTCGTTCTTTTTTCAGTTTTTAAATTGTTTATAACTCGAAAACGATCAGCTTAAGAGAAAATTTACAAAAGACCTTTTTTTGTTTCGAATTATCCAAAAAATCAAAAATAATATCCACGCGATTTTTTTAATTTATAAAAAAACGTTTAATTAATTATTCAATAATTAGTCAAATAAAATTATATCAAGCACCCCTTGATTTTTATAATAATTGTAAACTTACTAAATTACAAATCAAATAATTGTTATCCATTAAACAGATCGGTGCAGGTCGACCTTATATTGTATTTTAGACTATTAATACCAGTTTTCATTAATATACTTATATTTTTCGTTTTAGTTCATTCATATAGTTATATTTATATGTATAAGCTATGCATGGGAATTGAACTTTTCACATGGGAATTAAGTTCAATTCCCATGTGTCTCAAGCGAAAGGTTTATAACCAATGTGTTTTGCCTGTACAAACTTATTAAGCAGAGACTTTAACACTGACGCAAAAATCCGCAAATTAACTCAGAGTTACACAACGAGCCATAGAACGTGCAATGCTGAACGTGAGTTTTCGAGACCACATAACAAACCAACAAATCAGGCAAAGATCACGAGTTCAAGACGTCATCGAAAGAGCTACGACGCTTAAGTGGAACTGGGCAGGACACTTAGCTAGAACATAAGATGAACGGTGGATACGACGAATCATGGAATGGAGGCCCAGAAACTATAAAAGAAGCCGAGGACGACCACCAACTACATGAACCGACGACATAAAAAGAGTAGTGGGAAACTGGCTACAAGCGGCCCAGTGTAGAGAACATTGAAAAGAACTGAGGGAGGCCTATGTCCAGCAGTGGACGCGATCAGCTGATTGATGATGATGATGCTATGGATACGTGTAGATGTGGACTAGGATAAAGATCAAGATATAGCAGAATTAGCATAGTGTGTTATACGAAACAAAGAAAAGAAGAAACAAAATACAAAGGTAACTTTACATATTCTACCGTCATTGTACCGTTAGTAGACGACAGGATTCGTTTTTATAAGACATTTATTTTAAAACCAAACATACAAAAGATAAGGTAATTAGCGTTAGGTAATTATTTGTTAATTTCGTTATCAAAATATATTTGCAATCTATATTCTACGTATCGGACTTTTGTAAATCTCGGATAGATGTGACGATATTTGTACATGAATAATGATTCTAAACGACAACCGAGTGGATTTAAATCGGATTTATTGACTAGCGCGAAATATATGTATAACGTTTTGGCCACACGGGCGATTTTTTACGGCGCGATAATTTACGGCGCCCATTGGTTTGACTACCTCCTCCACCAATTTTAGATGAAATGATTTCATCTAAAATTGGTGGAGAAAGTAGTCAAACCAATGGGTGCCGTAAATTATCGCGCCATAAAAAATCGCCTGTGTGGCCAAGCCTAAGGAGAGGAAATCTCGCTCATCTCGCCAGAAGGAAAGAAAATGGTAGAATCGCTTCGCTAGGCTCGCATAGCTTAGAATGGGTTTGTGACTCGTCGAAATCGCTCAGCTCGCCAAGACGACGGGGTTCGGAAGGTTTCGGAATATGGTCGGAATACTGTAACGGCCCACCCGTTATAATACCATTTTTAGCGCTTTAATTATTTTTTATAATTATTTTCTCTCGATCTCTTAATCAATTTCTCTAATTTTCGCGTAATTAATTATTTCTGATTATTATCTTTTATAATATTTAAAATTTCGTGCAACAATGCCACACTTAATTATGTGTGGTATCACTGGTTGACTTGTATGACGCCATACCTCAACACACTAAAAACTACCTGTTATTCATGTTCTGAGGTCGTTCTTGTGACAGACGAAAAAGAACCGCAGCCGCAGCGTTCACTTTTAGTTGGAAATTGTTCGGAGTTGCATGAGAAATATTTCCTGTTTCGAGGTTAACGATACCTCGTGGCAGTTAAAAATGTGAATTCCATTCCAACCCATTCAGGATTATTTGGGAGAAATAATTCTTCCAATGGGGTTTTCTGTATAACATCATCGAGTCTCATGGTAACTACAATTTTCATATTAATTTTATTTATAACAATCTGTTGTCACTCTTTCATGGTGAAATATATAATTTTTCCAATTAAATCTTATGTGTAAATTTATTCACTGAAATTAGTAGTTATCTTTAATTATTCCAACATCTTTCAGAGAAAATCCTAACCCTAATTTTTTGCTATGTATCTGTATCTTTTATCTTTGAATTATTCTATTATTAAGCAATATCCGATAGTTATTTTAAAGAAATCATATTTATTCTGTATTTAAATCCTAAATCCACGTGGCTGTAATTAGAAATTCTCACATAAAGTTGTCAAGGTTAAGTATTCAGTAATTTCTTGTGCCTAACTAATGAGTTTTTTACATTACTATCTATCCAAAAAAACACTTTCTTGGTTTTTCTTCTATCTTTCCTTGGATTCTTTTTTTCATACACTTAAGAAACTGAAGTAAACGGAAATTTTGTGTTTTTAGCCCCTCCCGTGAAAACTTAGACCTCCCAATACCATCGGAGAGGTAGGACAATTTCCAACCATAAGTCACTGACAGCAGTCACTTGGGGAAACAAGTTTTTTTTGGGGGCATTCCGGCTCCTTTTCGTCTTTGCACCTGGGTCTACAAGAGGCATGGTTTTTGCCCCATCCTGGTGCTCATTTCCGGGGATGCAGCAGCAACCTCTTTAGGAATCGTTCGGGTTTGTTTGGGAACAATCAGTGTAGTGATATGAGTAACTATTGTGGTTTATATGTCAAACATTTTGTTGATGTACTATGTTAATAATTCATTTTTTCAGATTTATCTTGCATTTATTTGTTTTTTATATACATAAAAGTTAAATACGTTCCCAAACTCATGTATAAACCTGAGGTATCGTATGTTGAGCTCGGCATATTTGCCAAAAAGGTATACCCTATTCCACGAACATATGCCTCTTTTGGATTATTTCGACAACGAATATTTTACTGTGCAAAATAAGAAGAACGAAAGTAAATTGCAAATTACATTGTTGCTTATTGGCATAATTATTAGCACCATTTACTTTCGTACTTCTTATGTTGCACAGTAAAATATTCGTTGTCGAAGTAATCCAAAACAGGCGTATGTTCGTGGAATGGCCCAAAGTAGGTTTTTTATATTTTATTGGTAATTTAGTTGATTTCATGTCATTATGTAAATTTAGGTTGTATTATTTGCTTGTTTCCCAAATATTTTATTATTTATTCGCTTTATTTCATTTATTCGGTTAATTCGTCGTTACTTTATTTCATTACATTTGCTCGGTTAATTTAGGTCATCGTTTCGGTATTTATCTTAACTTCATTACTATAACTTTTATTCATTTGCATATTTAACTTTGCTTATTCCTTATTGTATTTTCTCTTAGTGAGGCTTGGGCCTGTTTATTTGTATTATTTTCATCTTTGTCTATAAGCGTACTAAGCGTACTATAACCATTTGGTAGAAGACTCATGTGAGTTGTACCCTATATATAAGTAAGAGGTATAATTTTGTACATACAAGTACCAGTATTGTTGTTATCTTGAATATATCATGTTTAAGTATAACGTATGTCATTTTAGAGTCACATTATATTCAATTTGATCTAACTCAGAGATAGAGATTGTTAAAAATCTGGTAGTTAATTTTAATAAATGTTTTTATTTATTTTGTATATAATTTATTCTTATTTCCTTTATATTTACATTTACTTATATATTTATTATATTTAATATTTGACAGCAGTGTAAGATACCTGGGAGAATGATCGAAGATCATTTTCATGGCGCCCATGATTTGTTAGTTTTATTTAATTGGTTCTTCTTAAACACTTATTCATTTTTATACACTTTCAGTACTATATTCTTATTTTATTATTTTACCTTTTAGTCATCATTACTATCTACTTAGAGCTACTGTTCTTCGACAGGCATGCAAACGAGCCGTATCCATCCTTGAGTGTCAAGTTGTTCTCTTGCATCTCTTGCTAGCCACTCCACTCAGTTTGCATTTGTCTCTTCCCACTTCTACGTCTATCCCTTCTAATATCCCCTTCTCTTCAGTTCTACATCCTTCCACTTTCCTCCACCAATACTACTTGAAAGTAGTATTTTTCCTACTGCGGTTTCTCCACGTAGAAGCCACTTCACTCTCTTCTTTTCATCCCATCTATTTTCATTTTTGTCCCAATAGTTACTGCCATTTTTCCTTACTTCTATTGGAGTATATCCCTCTCTTTACTTACACTCCAACAGAAGTCCTTTTATTTGTTTCAATACGTTTAAGGCGCCTATTATACACGGAAGGTTATTCTCCGTTCAGCACACAGAGAATATTCAAATGGATTTCTGTTCCGTCTTTTATACTGTCAGAGACGGTATAAAAACACGTTTTGCTTAATACATTGGCATACTCTAGCTAATATACCGAAACTATAACAGGAATAATAAACATAAAAACTGTATAAGTGGTGAGTGAACTCCAAAAAAAAATAACACACTGCCGAGTCTTTTGCTCAAAAAAAAATTGTTTAATATAAAACATATATAGACGATTGCGTTTCAATTCAATTCGAGTCTCTTACCATTCTCTTACACGTGTTTCTGGATCTACCCTTCATCATAGAGACTTGTAAGAAGACTGCACTGAATCAAAAAGAACCGGCTACTTGGCAATTATAGTAAAATAATATACTTACTCGCGATGATTAATTGCAACAACCGCTGGGATTCCATATTTCACCGCGTTGCTTACGTGTTTGAGAATATTAGGAAGTCCTTTACGAAGCAAGTCCAAATTTTCTTCAGTATACTGCGGCGCCAAAGGTGCTCCTGGTGTGACTGCAGGACCACCTCCATGCATTTTCAAGGCTCTTATGGTTGAAACAAGTACGACAGCGTTTGGAACATCTCCGGATGCTCTGCATTTGATATTAAAGAACTTTTCCATACCTAATTTACAAAAAGTCAAAACAATTATACCTTTTTGCATATAATATTGTTTATGAAATAAATTAGTTATCAAGTAATGCATACATCAATGCTATACGCTCCGAGCTTCGTGGGTGTCGCTCCTAGCGGACTACTAATTCAATTTTCACCGGTAATTTTTAAATTTATTATTTAATTGTTATCCCTTAATATTTACAACGCAAAAAAGTAATTAAATTGTAATCGATTTTTTTAAGAATTTGCTAATCATTTTGACGTTCTATTGATAAAATATGAATTTCTTACTTCGGATATTTTCACAATTATCGTGTAGATGGCGCTAATATTAATAGATTAATTTATAATTACATATTACGGAACATTAAAAAAACTTAAATTCAGTATTTAAAACGTAAGTATATTTAATGTAAAAATATATACCACAGCTTTCACCAACTACTATTTTTTATAATTAATGTTTTTAATTTTAATTTTAAATTAATCACTTTGACATTTATGACAATTTTCCGGTAAAGGTTTACAGACTTGTCACTACTGGCGCTCGCGAATTTGTAAATATCCCCTCTATGTACGAGCTCACAGCGTATAGCGAACATGTATATTATAATATAATATATTTATCTTATACATAAACGCAAAAAGTGCCTTTAAAATGAAAATGAAAATTTCATACGCACTTCCTGAAAGGCTTGAGGCAAGGACGGTTATTATCTCCAACCCTCTTCAAAATCTGTGTTCAGTAAGCATTAAATAACTAGAGGAGAAAAGGCACAGGGATAGTAATAGCACTTGGGAACCAATACATAACAAATCTTTTCTTCGCAGACACTTAATTTAAAAAAAAAATATGCATCTGAGACGAGCTAAAAAGTTTTACATGAAGCAGCAAGAAGTGTTGACATTATGTCAAGAAAAAGAATATGCCTGTTTTTGACTACATGTAAACCCATATGCTTCCAAAAATATCAGTGCAGAAAATGTTTCTATCTCAGGAAACTATGGTTTTACGTGTTTTGGTTCACGATTTGAAAACAAATTGTGCAGATTTTTACACGTACCATGAAGGAGAACACGTCTACATGTATGATATCTAAACACAGATATTTTTAGAGTATTGTTCTGCCCATAAAGGCTACGTAACAGTTTTAGAACAAATAGATGGTGTTCTGAAACTCAGCTTTCTACTTTAAAAAAATGGGGTTATTCCTTCATTCTCTATTACCAGAGCATACAGAGCAAAAATACCAATAAACGAGAAAAAGATGGAAAATGTTCGGAAAATAATTCCATTTCTAAAAGATAAAAAATAATTTTACGAAAATATGTTTACATGGTCAACTACTGCATCAGATCATTGAGGGAAAAGGGTAGTTTAAGGAAATACATTTTTTTATTTGTTTGTTTTTTAAAAATTATTTTAAATAAAACAAGTTTTTCATAGAATTTTGTACCCTTATTCATGCCAAAAAATATAAGCTGTAAGAAAGAAATAAATCCAAGATTTTTTTATCGTTATTCTAGATAACGAAAATCTAGGAGATAAAACGATATAAATAAATTTTATAAGTTCTTAATGTAGTAGTTTAATAACTTACCAACGTCAGATGAAAATCCTGCTTCGGTAACTACAATACCATCCTCTCCAACTAATTTAAGAGCAACTTTATCAGCAATAATTGAGTTAGAACCATGGGCAATATTAGCAAAAGGTCCAGCGTGCATGAATACCGGTGATCCCTCCAAACTCTGCAATAGAGTTGGTTCTATGGTATCTTTCAGCAATACCAATAAAGCCCCAGTGGCTCCCAAATCATCGGCTGTGACAGGTTTACCATTTTTGTCGAACGCTACCACCATGTTTGCTAATCTTTCTTTGAAGTCAGCCATGTCTCTTGCTAAAGCAAGAATGGCCATAATTTCACTTGCAACACTGATTTGGAAGCCTTCCTTTCTGGTCATACCTTTTTCGGTTGGAGATTCACCAATAGTGATTTCTCGGAGGAATCTGTCGTTGATATCCAAAACTGCAAACAAGTAAAGATTTTAGTGAACGTGTAAAATTAAAAAAGAAAAATTCCACAGTAGCGAAATTAATGTACGTATTTCCAACAGGAATCGTACACACTATGCTAATAAAAGATTGATAACATTGAAATTATTAGACAAAGGAACCAAAATGACAATCTACAGAACAAAAAGATGACGCCCAACTCAGGATATTCGAGAGAAAAATACTGAGAAAAGTATATGACCCGGTGCAAGCGAAAGACGGCGAATAGAGAATCAAGAGAAACGACGAGGTTAATGATTTGAATGAAGGTTATGATATTGTAAGATTTGTGAAAAGTCAAAGACTGTCTGGACATGTCCAGAGACAAGACGATGCAAAAACAACAAAGAAAAGATTACAATGGAAGCCGATAGGAAGGCTAGAAAAGAAAGGACCAGAACTAGATGTTTGGATGACGTGGAATACGACCTGAAAACCATGAATATAAGACAATGGGAAACAGTGGCGGCTGGTCAGAGGAGGTAAGGGAGGCTTAGCCTCCCCATAATTTTTTTACACATGCTACCTACACTGTTTTGTTTACTTTGCTATATTGCTTCGCATTAGAGATATCGGAAAAAGTTATTTGAACAAGTTGTTCCAAATAATGTTCTAGCCCCACATACCAAATTTCATCACAAAATTCGCACTTTTAGTTTTTTCATTATTTGTAGTCAGGATCCTCAAATTGGAGCGGAGGCTGCTGGCCGGAAAGTCTCACTTGCTAATGCTCCGCGCAGCCCAGCAGCGTTTAAGAAGACCCGGTCTCTTAAGCGCTGCATTATCGCTCAACGCACACGCTGCCCGTAGATTAACCCGGCACCTGCCACGTGGCTTTGCAAGGCGCCAACTGCCACGTGGGGTGCTCATAGCACCCCTTAAAAATTTTCTGTGATCTACTTGTTTAAAAAACAAAATAATGTGTTGAGTAACACAAGAATATAAAAAAACATGTTTTATTAACTTATTAGCCACTAATATGTTATAAAAGTTAAAAAATAAAATGAAAAAGATGTTATAAGCAAATTAGCAAGTACCAAGCCATAAATGAAGTCAAGTAAAATATCTAAAAAAATTAAGATTTAGTGAGTATAGAGTCTATATTAATAATTAGAATAAGTTATTTCAATAAAAAATGTAAATTTGACCTGTTTACCAAAAATACAAAAAAAAATAAAACTTAAAGTACCAGATGATGACACCCCAATTCGACTTTAGAGCTATACGTTCAGAATGACACTAAATAACCACTTCAAACACTAACACATATATGCTATATAATATTATATAAAGCTACTATGACGCACAGCTTTGTTACCAAACTTGAAATACCAAATATTTGATAAAAATGTGTTATGGGGTGCTGGTAGCACCCCACGTGGCAGGTGCCGGGTTAAGCAAGGGAGGCTAATCGGCCAGCAGCCTCCGCTCCGATTTTAGGATCCTGACTACAAATAATTAAAAAACTAAAAGTGCGAATTTTGTGATGAAATTTGGTATATGGGGTTAGAATAATATTTGAAACAACTTGTTCAAATAACTTTTTCCGATATCTGTAATGCAAAGCTAAATATCGACAAAAAACGACACAAACTTTGGTAATACACTTTTACAATTAGACTAATTATTTTTAAAATCGTATGATATTATGAAATTATCAATTATGATGATATTATAAAATGTAAATAAAAATGGTCAAAAAATGGGGCCTTAAATTAGATTTGTTTGCTTATTTTTTTTTGCTAGTGCAAATTTGTCTAGATATTATACAGTTAGGTATAGCCTCCCCTATTGTAAAAATCACGAGCCGCCACTGATGGGAAAGAAGGGGCACAAGAGAGATCTGAATGAAAGGTTATAGCCAGACAGGCAAAGACCCATTCAGGGTTGTAATGCCAAAAGAAGAAAAAGAAGAAGAAGAAGAAGAAGAAGAAGAGTAAGAAGAAGAAGAAGAAGAAGTGGAAGTAAAATTAAAAAGGATATATCAGAGGAAAAGGTCCCGGATAGCTCTGGCGGTAGCATGTCTGACAGTGACTTCCACGCAGGTAGGCCGGGGTTCGAAACCCAGCGCCGGCGACAACATCTAGACCAGTGGTTCTTAACCTTTTCAAAGCTGGGGAACACTTGACAAATTTTGAAAAAGTCGCGGAACACCATTGTGTTATTTTATAGGAAACACTAAATAAGGGGTGCAAATGTAAATACAAATGTAAATAAAACACGTTCTTTAACTGCAAATACATGCAAAAACATAATATAAGAATAAAAACATATTCTAAAATAGAAATTAACAAAAAATATGTAGATTAGTAAATACATTTTATTTTATTATATAGATGTATGGGCATAACTAACATAATAACATAAAAATTACACAAATTTAGTGCGACACTTGAGCCTGATGACTTTTGCAAATTTTAGCAATGTCCGGTCTAATATGCGATATCGCTACCCTCATTTCTTCATCAATATTTCCAAGTCTTTCACGTTTCTTTGTTTTTATGTTTGTGAAGGTTGAAAAACCTAAGTCACACAAGTATTAAGTTGCAAACTGTAGTAATACCTTTAATGCTCTTGTAGAAAGAATTGTGTGTTCAGCTTGCACAGAAATCGAAAATTCTTCAAGTGACATTTCAGAAAACTTTAGTTTCAGGGTGCGATCCGTTGACAAGCCTACTAACTCTTCTTCCTCTTGTAATGATAGCTGGTATTTCGACATATTCGAGATAAAAGGATTTCTAATCCAATAGTAATTATCTGTATTTAGGGAGTGATCAATTTTTTCTAATAGCGTCAAATGTTCAATGATAACGGATTTCATCTCTTCAATATTTGCGCTAATACTGGGAAACATATCCAATGTACCTTTTTCTAATATGCGATTTTTCCAAAGAGATATTTTCTTTTGAAACCCTGATAATTTGTCAGTACAAGACAAAATATTTTCAGATTTTCCTTGGACACTCGTGTTAATATTATTGAAGTATTTCAAAATGTCAGTAAAATATCCTAATTTGGCAAGCCAAATATTATTTTCTAAATATATTGCAAATTTATCTGTTGCTGCACCTTCTCCTTGAAAAAAATGCTAACAATTCGCATTTAAGCTCTAAAATTCGATTCAAGACTTTTCCTCTGCTTAACCACCTAACTTCAATATGCAAAAGCAAAACTTCGTGTTGTGTTTCCATTGCAGAACAAAGCTGTTTAAAAAGGCGTGTTTTTAATGGCCTTGATTTTATGTAATTGACCATTCCCACTACTTGATCTAACACAGGTTTTAAAGCATTTGGCAACGTTTTGCATACTAGTGATTCTCTGTGCAAGAAACAATGCGTAATTATTATGTTTGGGTTTCTCGTTTTTGCAAGTGTAGCAAATTCCTTAATAGAGCCTAACATTGATGGTGCCCCATCTGTACAATTACCCATGCACATATTCATTCTTCCACGAATTTTTCATTCTTCCCGATCTCTTGGAAGCGAAACAATTTCACGTCTGTCTGCGAGATTAAATCTTTTGCGGAGCACTTGCAACACATTCGCGGAACACCTGTGTTCCGCGGAACACCGGTTAAGAATCACTGAATCTAGACGTTTTTAAATGTCTATAGGCCCCTGATCAACTCAGTCTGAATAAAAATGAGTATTTTGGGTAAAAACAGGGGTAATAATAGGCGGTTGAAGCGTAGCACTGGCGCTCTTACCTTCTTTGTATACCGTAGGCCCCAGATATAGCAGACTACCCTGCTGTAATCCCAAAGCCACGTTAGCGGTACATTGGATAGATAACTTAATAAGGATAAACGTGTAACATCGAGAACATAAACTATTGGATAATGGACACAAAAAAAGTGGAGGAATCACGTAAATAAAACAAAAGAGCACATACTGGTAAAAATAGAGAAATAAATCACCAAACGGCAGAAAAAGTTCAAAAAACACAAGAAAAAGACGAAGTTATAACCAGGTCATCCAATAAAAGACATCCGAAAATGAAACAGATTGTGTTTAAATCTTAGAAAATCTTACCTCTATTCCAAACAATATTGTTGGTGTCAATGTTCAACCTGGCAAACTTAGTTCTCTCTTCTGGTGTAAGACTTTCGGGATCCGTTTTGTTTATACCTAATCGTTTAAGGCGTCTAAGTTGAATCTTTGAGAATGTTCTTGCACCCTTTATTTTAGGAACAAGACGATCATATAGAGCTGCATCCTAAACAAACAAGGAAATATATTATGCTTTTTAAGACGGTATATAGGGGAGTGCATTTAGATTATCACTTCGGAAAAATCAAACAAGATAAAACTTTTTGTAATTTCATTAAGAAATGTTTAGTAAACAACATGTCAAAAAGTTCTACTCGAGAAGTGGGTGCTTCATTTTTTATTAAACAAATGAACAGCGAAGTTAGATGTTTTTCTTAAATAACTCCGAAAATATAATTTTTAGAAAAAAACTGACTTGACCATTGAAAAATCCAGAAAATTCTACAAAAAAAACGTTATATCAAGATTTTTCTAAAATTAAATCTCTAGCTTCTGTAATGTTTTATTTATAACGCTAAAGTCACCCTTCTCACACACATTGGCGCACTGTAAACTAGCGTTGTAAGAAGTGCACGGTTGAGTTTTTTTTAATGTAATTCTTTAACTAATGGATCAAAAGAAATTTTACAAATTGGACATGAAATAAGATGAAATAAGCTATTTTATGGTTGTAATAAAAAGAAATAAAATGTATGGACATAAGTACGGTGTGGGCGGAAAGTGAGTCTTACATGAATTTTGTTTAAAAATGATTTAAACATGTGTAACTAATACAATTTTACTTAAAAAACTCTCAAATTTGCACAACTTACCTCTAAATCATCTTACTAAACGATGTTTCATTCAAAAAAAATCTCAAAAATTTAATTCAAATACAGTGGAACCTCGATAAGTCGGCCCCCGATAACCCGGAAGTCCGGCTAACCCGGACCGATTTTCATCAGACAAACATTTCAACAATAAAAATGTACGTATTATGTTAAAACATTTTATCTGTAGCCGCTTCTGTAATGTCTTAAAAATATCGAGTTTCATTGATAAAACTTGGCTTCGACCATAATATTTATAATATTTGGGAGATAATGGGTATTTGTGTAATTTGAACTATACGGTAAAAATGACTCATGGCACACCGCACACCATGGCTATCGCAAACAACAGGCACCTTTTATTCCTTTATTTATTTTCAACTGTCTTTTAAAAAATTATTTTTAGAACAATGGTCTTTTAAACTTTAAACAATGAAAAAGCCACTGTTCTTAAATAACATAACATCGCTCCGATGGCAGACGAAATTGACACAACCGAAACTGACTGAGTTTTTTTTACCTAGAAATGAACAATACTCTATCTATTTATACTGTCTATACTACAACTATAATAGATAAGTTAGATGTGTACTGTGCATATATATTTCATGTTGTTTTAATTATAACGGACTTTATCTATAAGTATACCGTATTTTATTAATTTTTACAATGCTCTCCGGCTAACCCGGATTTTCGATAACCCGGATCGGCCGCGGTCCCGATTAATCCGAGTTATCGAGGTTCCACTGTAATACGATGTCTCAAAAAATGTAATTTTTGAAAACTTCGTAGTTTTACAGAATTCCCACCACTTTAAGACGGTATTACTCAAATTTGAACAAATCTAATACAATTTGTATGCTATTTTTTTAAAGCTTGGGATGTAATCTTTAAAAAACACTGAATTATTTTAGTTTAAAAATGAAATAAATAATTTCTTTTTGAGAAAACTAAGAAAGATAACAAAAATGTAATACAAAAACCGAAAATTACCAGCTGAAAAAATGTATATACAGAGTGATCAAAACTTTTTTCTGTAAAACTTACCTAAAATACATTTAATAATAAGCTTCAACAATAATAAATGTACAACAAAAAAATTTTTTTAGCTCTTATACAGTATGTCTGCGTAACTTGGAACCTATTGATAACTTTTTTAATATCAATTTTACGAAAAAAAGTTATTCCTTATAAAATACTCTAAATCGTATATAACATAAGATACAACCATCAAATCTCAAATTTTGTTAATTTTGTACGAGGTATGTCAAAAAAATATGAATTTCACTCAAGAGTAAAGTACCTTTATATTTCACAATATCCAAAATATTTATAAAGAAAAGTTGTTTGGAATTAAAAACTATGTTCCAATATGTAATTATATCCTTCTAATCGAAAATTTGTTTTTTTTTAAATATTCTTTCTAATACATTTTAATTTTTAATATTATTGTGAAAATTATTTGTTTATCTTTTTTTTTAAGAATGAAATTCTATATTTGTTTGATTGGATTCTACTTGTTTTTCATTTAAATATCCGCAATTTTGGATCCGCCATTTTGAAATTTAAATTTTTAATCTTTAATTTAGATTCAACAACCTGTTAAAAATAAAGACAATAAATGTTTTAGAAAAATGTTCTTTTTTATGTTCTTTTTAGAAAATCCGCATTTTGGATTCGCCATTTTATAGTTTATAATGTTAACATTTAAGTTAGGTTTATCAAAGCTCTCAAAAATAAATATATGTAGAAATAAATACATTTTGTAAAGAAATTATGATTTTACAACTATTTTTTAAGTTATCCGCCACTTTGGATCTGCCATTTTATAATATAAATTCTTAAAAACCTCTCAAAAATATCCACATATATGTAAACAAACACGTTTTATAAAAAATATTCGGATTTTACAACTACTTTTTAAGGATTTTTAGGAAAAAATCCGCCATTTTGAATCCACCATTTTGAATTTGCAAATTGTAATGTCAGATTCGGGTTCAGCATAATCAAAACTAAAATAAAAACATTTTTTATCAAAATAAAATGTTGAATTCACCCATATTCTTAACATTATTTATACAAAACAATTGTTATTGTTTAAACAATTAATAAACAATTAGCAGCGAAATTTGTGAGTAGAACTTTTTACTTTAACATATTTATAAACTAACAAAAAAAGTTTTAGAAAAATATAACCTTGTTTGATTTTTTCCGAAACATTGTATCTTTTCGTTCTAATTGCACTCCCCACATAATTTACTGAAACATTACAAATTTTGATTTTAGTCTATTATCTGCTCCTCTAATAAGGATTCAATATGTCATTTACAGGGTGTAACAAAAATACAGGTCATAAATTAAATCACATATTCTGTTACCTAAAATAGTTCGAATGAACCTCACTTACCTTAGTACAAATATGCACATAAAAAAAGTTACAGCCCTGTGAAGTTACAAAATGAAAATCGATTTTTTCGAATGTATTGAAAATTATTCGAGATTTTTTATTGAAAATGGACATGTGGCAATCTTATGGCAGGAACATCTTAAAGAAAAATTATAGTGAAATTTGTGCACCCCATAAAAATTTTATGGGGTTTTGTTACCTTAAACCCCCCCAAACTTTTGTGTACGTCTCAATTAAATTATTATTGTGGTATCATTAGTTAAATTCAATATTTTTAAAACTTTTTAGCCTCCTAGTATTTTTTCGATAAGGCAGTTTTTATCGAGTTGAGGCTTCTTTTTTAATATGTTTACATAAAAATTATATGGTGATTTCTTTTAAACCCCCAAAATGTTTGTGTACGTTCCAATTAAAATATTACTGCGGTACCATTAGTTAAACACAGTATTTTTAAAACTTTTTTGCCTCTTTGTATTTTTTCGGGAAGGCACCTTTTATCGAGATGTGGCTTCTTTTTTAATATGGTTCAAAATATACCTAAAAATGTAAATCATAAATAAATTTTCATATTATTACCAAGTCTCCATAATCGTACTTTTCGAAAAAGTACTGAAAGGCAAAAAAGTCTTAAAAACATTGTGTTTAAATAATAGTACTACAATAATAATTTAATTGGAACGTACACAAAAGTTTGGGGGGGGGGGTTTAAAGGAACAAAACCCCCATAAAATTTTTATGGGGCGTCCAAATTTCACTATAATTTTTTGTTAAAATGCTACTGCCATAAGAACGCCAGATGTCCATTTTCAATAATCCATTTTCAATAAAAAATCTATAAAAGTTTTCGATATATTGGAAAAAATCAATTTTGATTTTGTAACTTCAAAGGGCTGTAACTTTTTTTATGTGCACATTTGTACTAAGGTAAGTTAGGTTCAATCGAACTATATTTGGTTTCAGAATATGTGATTAAATTTATGACCTGTATTTTTGTTACACCCTGTATATACTATTGTATCGTACAGTTTATTTGCATGGCTTATGTACTAGATGTAAACAGAAGTGTTTGAATATTTTTGGATACCAGTTACTTGTATAATGGAGTAAATTATTCATTAATTTAATTAATAGGATTATTTTTTCAGTATCTATATATTCAGTGATTGCAATAATTTATAAACTATATAATAAGAACTAATAATCGAGAAAACAGAAAAAGTGATCAAGTGATTTTAATAATATATACTGTTACGATGGAACGAGTAGTTAGATTTTGAACAGCTTTAACAATGGTAGGAGAGCCCAAGCGGGGATTTTTGCAGTTACTCGAGCGCGTCAGACTATTATATGGGGAGAAACCTGGTACCCTGCAGATGTACCTCTACCATATATTGGCGCTTAACACAGGGGAGCTTAAAAAAACTCGAAATTGTCAGATTAAGATAAGGTAAGTTAAGTACATGCAAGACAGCGTATATTTCAAAAATCTGACGATTTGGGCCGGGCGTAAGGAAATGGGTGAGTCCCAAAGTTTCAGAAGAAAAAAACGAATATTTCGCGAAATGAATGGCACATCGAAAAACTAAAAAATATGTGCTCAATATTTTTTAAAAATCTATCGAATGATACCAAACACGACTACCCACGGAGAGGGGTGGGGGTAAATTTATTATTTTAATTACGAATCCCGCGATATTTCGCGAAATGACCATCAAATCGAAAAACTGAAAAATACAAATATTCAATATTTTTAAAAAATCTATCGAATGTCACTAAACACGCCCCCCCACGGAGGTGGGGTGGGGGGTTACTTCAAAATCTTAAATAGGAGCCTCCATTTTTATTCAAAATTTGGATTCCTTACGTAAAAATAAGTAACTTTTATTTGAAACATTTTTTCGAATTATGGATAGATTGCGTTATAATCGGAAAAAACCATTGTTGGAAATGGAAAATTAGATTAAAAAATGGCAAGCGCCCACTAAAATGGAAAACTTTACCTACTTAACTTTTTTTGGTTTTAGGACCTACTCTTCACAACCCAATAGGTCCCCATCACGCTCGAGTGACTGCACATTTAGCATACTTTGCTCCCCTTCTACAAGTAAAATCGTTGTTTACATGGAGTGCATGTCATATTGGAATTTAGTGTAGTTAAAATATTTCCTCCAATTCGTGCGACACCTTAAGCTTTAAAAATATTTTAAGAATAAACAACACATTGTAATTGTGTAATTATAAATGCAACTGTGTTCTATCTGGAAATCGAAACGTTTATGTGAAAATTTGTTGTTTAGGTACTTCCAAAAGACATATTTATTGCAGCCACTGAGGAGATTAGAAAATGCATTTTACGCTTACTTTTAAATCATAAAATTTAAATGAATCAGTTGATACAATAATTATTACTAAAAGTCACTGTGTAATATAAATAATGATTTAATTACTTTTTGAGTTGCTTCATGGAAAATCCTAGCATCAAGTTGAGCTGCCAAAAGGTTATTTGCAGCTGTAATAGCATGGATATCTCCTGTGAGATGAAGATTGACATCTTCCATGGGAATGACTTGAGAATATCCTCCACCAGCAGCACCTCCTAAGATTTTAAATAGAGATTAGTAAAAAAAAGAATCTATATTAAGTTGTTTATAGTATACTAAGTTAAGGTAATAAGTATACTTTAAAGTAATAGGTATCCTTTACCTTTAATACCAAATGTTGGACCTTGAGAAGGTTGCCTCATTGTAGCAAATGTATTCTTTTTCAAATGTGTTGACAAAGCTTGCACCAATCCCAAAAGAGTTGTACTTTTACCTTCTCCCAGAGGTGTTGGAGTCATTCTAAAACAAGAAAGAATTAAACGTTAATAACGTACAAGTACAAAGTTTGCAGTAACAAAGTTTGTTATGGAGTAAAATCCTGTGATATTGTTTTCAGGATTCTATGACATCGTAACGAGGAACGCCCACCTGTCACCTACCTATCACACCTGTCCAATAACGTGTCACACCTGCCCACCTGGGTGGTAAACATCAAAATATTTCACTTGTTCCACCCAAAAAAAATTTTGCCGTACTTAACTAATGTATACTCTTCTTAATATCTCCACGTTGGGCGCCAATTTGGAACAATCTAGAAACCAATGTATAACAGTGAAGTTACGGTCTAGATCATTGGGTACTAATTTTTCAACAATAAAGTGACACCACAGTCGTGTAACTATAAAACGACATTTGAGATGACAATTTAATGATCGAGGCTTTGACTAAAGGTGTAATTAACTATTCTAAATGGGAAATAAGCTATAATTTAACTAAAAAAATGATTTTATTACAGTTTCAACGTTCACATCGGATGTCGTCGTCAAAATACAAAATATTACCTAATTGTTGTTTTTGTGGCTTATTTCCCATTTAGAATAGTTGATTACAAAAATGCAGGAAAAATTCACAAGGAAATAACTTCAGAACAACTAAAGGTGTAGGTATGCCTTATCTTAATGTTAATACAGTGAGAAATTGGCAGGAACAAATAAAAGATCATACTAACTAATCATATTTATCAATTATAAAGCAAATTAAAAGCAAATCTTGCCTAAGATTTACAGTCAAAAAATTAAAATATTAAATGATAATTATTAATTATTATAAATATTATGGAAAAGTAGTAGATAGGTCTCCTATGTGAATTGTAGTTTTTACTGGATATGTTGGTATCAAGAGTTGTAGGCTCGCTACATCTCTTTAACAATTAATTCTGAACATGTGGATCGTTCGAGTCTCCAAAAAAAAAGTGAAACAAAACGATGTCCAATAAAAAAACCCAGGAGTAGCTTCAACAAATAAAAATTGGTTTTTAACTATAATTCCATCTTAAATACAGAAAAAAACTTTCACATTTCTATTGTTTTGAAGAGATGGTTGACAATCGGATGTCAGGAATTTTATAACTAGATGAAGTGGAAGGAGGTTCATATATGGAGTATGAATACAGGGATATACAAAGAAAAAATAAGAATAGAATCGAAATAAATGAAAATTTAAATTGAAGAATACTGATTAAACAGAATATTAAATCGATGGAATAGTTAAGAACCAACTATCTTTTTTTTTTATGAAAAATGTAAAACGAAACAAAACATTCACAAATGAATAAAATTAAAAATAATTGGAATAAACTAACTAGTTAAAATAATTAGTTTGTTACTGAAAAATTACAACCATATGACGTTTATAACGTTACAATTTATTAATAGTTGGTTTAATTTATTTTGCAACTTGTAGGTACCTACAGTTGTCAAAAAATGTTAATGTTAAAAATTATTTTATTTGTATTTATAAAAATGTAAAATTGATTTTACTTTCTACGTAAAGTTTGAAATTTGTACATAAATTTGGTCTTAACTATTTACAACTCTTGTACCTTTTTGAGTATACATTCATAAATAGATGTTTCTGTACTTTTACATTTTGTATTAGGTACGAAACTTATACTTACCCTGCTACAACTACATATTTTCCATTTTTCTGATCCTTTAGTCTTTCCAACACGGATATCGAAACTTTAGCTTTCTTAGGTCCATATTGGGAAAGTTCATTAGGGAATACACCTATTTCTTCTGCCAAATGTGTAATGTTCTTTGGAACTTGTGCTCTCGCTATACGGATATCGCTGAAAATAAATATATTACTTATTTGATATTAAATTATTAGAGAAAACTGTTCAAATTTAAAGACAAACAATTATAATAACGCGTAAGTAATAAAAACAACTCAGATAGGTATTTCGTCATATTCTCTCCTATGGCTTGATAGCCCAAGTCGTACCCTGGCCTCCCTCAGCATCCACCTCCAAACATCCCTTTCCCTGGCTCCTCTCCTCGCGTTATCTACCCTCAATATATCTTTAGCGTCGGTTCTCACTTCGGCTATCCACCTCTTCCTTGGTCTTTGTAACGGCATCCGTCCTGTCCTACAATAGTTCTAAAGCGTTCTAGTTTTGTTCCTTTTGTTACACATATGTTACAACTTTTGTTACCAACCAAAATACAAAGAAGTAATTTCGGGACGACTGGGACCAAGTTCTGGTTAACCAACTGAATTCGTGGAAGTCTCTATGGTCTACCCTGAACGAAAAGAAAATAAGTTGTCTCCCACTTATGAGTTATACAAATAATTCGCTTAGAGACGCTATAGCGACATCTACTTAAAACAGTTCAAAGTATTCGATCCGAAGAACTAAAGGCTTCTACTGGAACCAAGTTCTGGTAAACAGTTGAACGAATTGAAATATCATTGTCTATCATGTCTTTCATTTTTCATTTCCTATTAGTTTTAGTCCTATCTCAGTACAGGGAACCAATATTCGATGGAATTTTTACCTAGATGAATAGACCGATAGCGAAATGCCATCTTAGATTTCCCTTCGTCTTCTTCTAATTTATTGTTCGTTGGCAAATTTAGAAAGCACCAATTCAGGTTGTTTATCAGAACTTGGTCCCAGTAAGAAGCCTTTAGTTCTTTAGATTTAAAACTTCGAGGTTTTAAGTAGATGTTGCCACAACGTCTGTAAGCGAAATATTTGTATAATTCGGCATTAGGAGACAGCTTGTTTTCTTTTCGGTTCAGAGTAGACCATAGAGCCCCTCTGATGATCCCTAAAGAGGGTGAAACGTACGCAAGAGAATGGTGGTTACTCTGAAGGAATGGAAATATTAGCTGTCTTTCATTTTTTTTTATTTACAATTTGCTTCAACCACAATAGTCCATTCTTTCACGGTTTTTGCTCTAAATTTTAAAGAACCGCTTGGATTGACATGAAATTTGGCATACGTATAGCTTACATGTCAAAGAAAAAAAGTGATATTGTGCCGATGTGTGCTTTTGCCCTGGGGTGACTTTCACCCCCTGTTGGAGGTGAAAAAATATATGTCCAAAATAAGTCCGGAAATGGGTAAACTGACTAATTTTAAGTAACTTTTGTTCTATAGAGCTTTTTCGCCAAGTCAACACTTTTCGGGTTATTTGCGAGTGAATATGTTCATTTTTCAACAAAATAACCACATTTTTAGACGCTTTTTCGCAAATAACTCAAAAAGTAAGTATTTTGTCGAAAAAAACGTTCTTAGCAAAAATATAGCTTATAAAAAAGTAAAAAAAAATGGTGTACGCGTTAAGTCTCTGGATCTCGTAGAACCGGAGTTATAGCCAATGGAAAATAGATTCATATTCACCAAATTTCAAATAGAATATTTCGACGTGAAATATCCAAAAAATTAAGCACTTTTTGGGGAAAACCCATTATAACTTTTTTATACTGTTTAAAAAAGCCTTATTTTTGTTTTTACAAATAGTTTCTAGCATTAAAGTTAAGCAAGTTACGCTCAAAATAAAGTTGGTCCCTTTTGTTTTTTCAAAAAAAAATCGGGAAGACCACCCTTTAATTAGCAACTTAAATGAAATTAATTGTTACCGCACCACAAATTATTTTACTTATATTGTGTTTATGTGATCTGTAAGTTTCATCGATTCAAAGTGCTTATTTTTGAAAAAATTTGGTTTAAAAGTAAAATTTTTAAAAATTTAAATTTTGAAAAATATGCTTTTTTTCAAAATAACTTAAAAATTGTTAGAGATACCAAAAATCTCGAAAAACAAAAAAAAGTCAGATTTGCTTTTCTGAATATCATGTATTTTTTTTGTTTTTCTGTTAGCCAAAAATTGATTAAGATTTGGTGTTTCTAAATTTGCATACATTCGTGATCAGTGACTCGTTCAACCCCTTTTAACTACAGCCCTTTCAATAATAATGACTTTGAACCGATGAAACTTACAGATCATATAAACAATATATACACGAGTCAAGAAACTTGTGAAGTCGTAACGATTAAGTTCATTTAAGATACTAATTAGGGGATGATTTTCTCGATTTTTTTACCAAAACCAAAAGGGACTAACTTTATTTTGAGCGTAACTTGTTTAATTTTGATGCTACAAATTTTTTTTATAAAACAAAAATAAAGCTTTTTTTAAACACTTTAAATAAGTTGTAATGAGTTTTCCCCGAAATGTGCTTCATTTTTGGTTATTTCACGTTAAAATATTCCATTTGGAATTTGACGAATAAGAACCTATTTTTTATTAGCTATAACTCTGCTTCTACTAGGTCTAGAGACGTGATATATACACCATTTTTTAAAAAATTGACAGGCTATATTTTTGCTCTGAATGTTTTTCGACAAAATACTTACTATTTGAGTTATTTGGGAAAAACCGTCTAAAAGCGTGGTTATTTTGTTGAAAAATGAACATATTCACTGCCAAAAAACTCGAAAAGTATTGAAGTAGTGAAAAAACGCTATAGAACAAAAGTTACTTAAAATTGGCCAGTTTATCCATTTCCTGACTTTCTTTGGACGAATATTTTTTCACCCCCAGGGCAAAAGCACATATCGGCACAATATCACTTTTTTTCTTTGACTTGTTAGCTATGTGTATGCCAAATTTCATGTCAATCCAAGCGGTTCTTTAAAATTTAGAGATTTTGCAATATTTTACCGTTAAAGAACGGACTACAAAGGGTTATTAGCAATGAACTGTATTGACATCAAATTGCAAAGTTTTACAAAGTATTCAATTTGGTTAATGAGTCCTATAGTACGTAAAAAATTGAGAATCTTGGATGAATTATTTTCACTTAAACAATCTTTAAATGTATTTGGTAACTGTTGATGTTGTCGTTCTATAACGTAGAGGGGGCAGTCTATTATTATATGTTGCACTGTTAGTTCACTATCACACACATAACACATTGGAGGGGCTTCCTTCTTTAATATAAAGTCGTGGGTGATCTTCGTATGACCAAGTCGCAATCTGGACATGAGCACTTGGTCTCTTCTCTTAGTGGGATGTTTCGACGGCAATACACTTTGTTTGATTGTTCTTAGTGTAGAGTTTGATTTGTTCCAATTTGTTTGCCGTTTTGTCATGTTCTTGTTCTTAAAATATTGCTTTAGATCAGTATGAACGCAAGTAGTTATGATGTCTGTTAACGGACTCTCACTCGCATTTTTTGCTAATGTGTCAGCTTTATCATTTCCACTTATCTCGCAATGTGAAGGTACCCAGAGGAACTGAACAAATCTTTGATTTTGTTGGCATATCAAGAGTTCCGCCTTAATTAAAAGCAGGACAGGATGTTTGGGGTATACTTGCTTTAAGGCTGTTAATGCACTTAGGGAATCGCTAATGATTATTGAGAATTTTATGGCATGTGTGTTAACAAACGTTAGTGACTGGAGGATAGCAAATAGTTGAGCTGAGAATATGGAAATTTGGGGAGGGAGCTGGTAGGAACTGTTATAGTTATCTGTTGTGAAAGCCGCTCCTACTCCATTTGCAGATCTGGGTGCATCGGTAAAAATATGGATGTGATCATTAAAACCATTTAATATCTCTAATAATTTCTGATTGAATATTTTTGCTGGTGTGTTACATTTCTTGAATGCAGATAGGTTTGTATTACAATCAGGGAGAGCAATTGTCCATGGTAGCATGCTTTGACTGACTTTAAAAATATTGTAAGTGGGTGGAATTATTGTGTCTAAGCTTTGTAACGTTGCTCTTACTCGATGATAAAACGGAGGATCCAATCTTTTCCCCCTATTAAATGACGATAGAAATCTATCTGTAAATGTGTTTTTATAAACAGGTAGCTGTGGGTTAGTTGATACTCTTGAGGCATACATGAGGCTAAGGTATTCTCTCCTGAGTTGAAGGGATGGTTCACCTGATTCAACATACATACTCTCAGGGGCGTGCGGTGAGTGAAATTTGAAACAGGGGAAGCAATTTATAAAAAAAAAATTGTAAAAACACCTATTTATAATGTAATTAAATTCTTCTACCATTTTTCGAAAACTTGTCATAACTTCCTTGTACAAACGTGGATATTGTGACATTTCTTTAATCAGATTATATTTAATTGAAAAAGAAAACAAGTAAAATCCTTTATAAGGTACCTATACATACTACTAGGTATACTCCCTAGGGAGTAAAAGTACCTTGTCTCCCTAGGGACGAAAAGTAGGTACGACTTTCCTCCCTACAATCAGGTCAGGAAATGTATACTTTCGGTAGAGGTAGGTTGAAAAAATATTGGTAACTCACTGGCAATATTTTTTGTGTCAATACTCAATATCCTCAGTCTCATATAAAGCTGTTAGTTCTGAACGTAATGAAATCAAGTCGAAGTATTGTCCATAAAGACGCA
Source organism: Diabrotica virgifera virgifera (assembly GCF_917563875.1). NCBI lineage: Eukaryota > Metazoa > Arthropoda > Insecta > Coleoptera > Chrysomelidae > Diabrotica > Diabrotica virgifera. The sequence goes on from NC_065444.1 coordinate 216,341,734, forward strand.
TCAAAGATTTTGTTTGTTTTTCAGGAAAATGTGTTTTTTTAATGTATTAAAATTGCACAGCTAAAGAAAGTCTCGGTCATCAAAATTCTTAAAACCTATTTTCCATTCGTTGGCATATTTGATCTAAAATCTGGTAAATAGTATAGTCGGCGGTAGCACGATTCGACATCTCCAACATTATCAGTGCGTACCTATTCGTTTCCTTACCCGTGTTGAGCTGGCCCCCCCCACTTGCAAAAATTAAAAAACAAATAGCCCTGATTTATGAGCTATTTATGAGCTCTCATATTCCGCAAACTAAAAATTTTGAGCTCGTTCCACTGAGCAGGAATTTAATACCCTAGTGGGGGGGGCTGAGTCAGCCCCCCCCCCCCCACTACTTAAAAATAGGAATATTGAATCGGTTTTTGCGGCAGAATTACGAGCTATTTATGAGCTCTTGAAATTATATAGTTTCGATTTTTGAGCTCATCCCCTTCACCCCCAAACAACCCTTGAATTGATTTAACTTAAGAGAAAGATGCTGAGAAAACTTAAAATATATCGTATTGCGGATATAATTCCTATAGCTTATATACTCTAAGAATAAACTATTAAATCAAGGGCATTTCGATTATTGAGCTACAACCCCTTCGCAAGAAAACCACCCTATCTTCCCGGCTTAAGAGAAAGTTGTACTTAAAATGCGTTAAACTAATTATTTGGCGACTACATATCATTTAATAATTTATAAGCTTCCAAATTACGCGCATTTAGATCAGTAAATTGCAATTTATTTTGTATAGTGCAGTCACTGAAGGTAAAAATCAACGATTACCTTTAATTTCGGTGAACCTTCATCGATTTTCACGAAAATTGGTCAGTGGTTAGAAGATACGTCAAGAAACAAAGGTGACATGGTACCACCTTGCGCCTTTACCCTGAGGGTGGATACCGCCCCTTCTCGGGGGTGAAAATTATTTTATAAAAAATAACTGCACAAATCAATAAAAGAACAAATTAAAAGCAAAATTTATTATATAAAGTTAATAAAATAAGTCAATACTTTTTAAGTTATTAAAGATCAAAGATTTTAATTATTTGTGAAAAAAATGCATGTTTTGAAGAGGTTTTTTGTAAATCACTGAAAAGCTGTAAGTTTTTACAAAAAAGTTAATAGTAGTTTAATTCGTATAGCTTATATTCTAAGAATAAACTCTAAAATCACGCGCCTTTCGATTATTGAACTACAAACCCTTCGCAAGAAAACCATCCCATATTCCCGGATTAAGAGAGGGTTGTACTTAAAATAATTTAAATTAATTATTTGTCGGCTATATATTGTTTAATAATTTATGAGCTCGCAAAATATACGCATCTCATTTATTGAATTGCCATTTTCTTTCTATAGTGCAGTCACTGAAGGTAAAAATCAACTATGACCTTCGATTTCGGTAAATCTCCATTCATTTTCACGAAAATTGGTGAGCGGATTTTGATACTATCAACTTTTTCTGGATCTTATTTTTGATGGGTATTTCTAAGTACTTTGACAAGTATTTAGTACCTAAGTGTTATAAAATGCATCTTTTTCCCGTTACTTAAGCTTAAACCCTTAGATTTGAACAGTCGCGGAAAAAAATATACATTTAATTACCAATAACTTACTTTAAATTAACATTAAAGGTTTTTCAAGTAAGCAATTTATTATATTTTTTATTAGCTTCAATTTTAGTGATGAAAACTTTTTTGTAAAAACTTACAGTTTTTGAGTCATTTATGAAAAATCGCTCTAAAGCATGCATTTTCTTTCCAAAAATTAAAATATTTGATCTTTAATAACTCAAAAAGTATTGATTTATTTTAATCACATTATATAACAAATTTTGCTTACAATTTGTCCCTCTCTCGATTTGTGGGGTTATTTTTAATAAAGTAATTTTCACTCCCGAGAAGGGGTGACATATACCCCGTGCTAAAACCCCAAGTTGTTATTGTCAATTCGTGAAAATAAATGGAGATTTACCGAAATCGTAGGTAATAGTTGATTTTTACCTTCAGTGACTGCACTATAGAAAGAAAATGGCAATTCAATAATTGAGATGCGTATATTTTGCGAGCTCATAAATTATTAAACAATATATAGTCGACAAATAATTAATTTAAATTATTTTAAGTACAACCCTCTCTTAAGCCGGGAATATGGGATGGTTTTCTTGCGAAGGGGTTGTAGTTCAATAATCGAAAGGCGCGTGATTTTAGAGTTTATTCTTAGAATATAAGCTATACGAATTAAACTACTATTAACTTTTTTGTAAAAACTTACAGCTTTTCAGTGATTTACAAAAAACCTCTTCAAAACATGCATTTTTTTCACAAATAATTAAAATCTTTGATCTTTAATAACTTAAAAAGTATTGACTTATTTTATTAACTTTATATAATAAATTTTGCTTTTAATTTGTTCTTTTATTGATTTGTGCAGTTATTTTTTATAAAATAATTTTCACCCCCGAGAAGGGGCGGTATCCACCCTCAGGGTAAAGGCGCAAGGTGGTACCATGTCACCTTTGTTTCTTGACGTATCTTCTAACCACTGACCAATTTTCGTGAAAATCGATGAAGGTTCACCGAAATTGAAGGTAATCGTTGATTTTTACCTTCAGTGACTGCACTATACAAAATAAATTGCAATTTACTGATCTAAATGCGCGTAATTTGGAAGCTTATAAATTATTAAATGATATGTAGTCGCCAAATAATTAGTTTAACGCATTTTAAGTACAACTTTCTCTTAAGCCGGGAAGATAGGGTGGTTTTCTTGCGAAGGGGTTGTAGCTCAATAATCGAAATGCCCTTGATTTAATAGTTTATTCTTAGAGTATATAAGCTATAGGAATTATATCCGCAATACGATATATTTTAAGTTTTCTCAGCATCTTTCTCTTAAGTTAAATCAATTCAAGGGTTGTTTGGGGGTGAAGGGGATGAGCTCAAAAATCGAAACTATATAATTTCAAGAGCTCATAAATAGCTCGTAATTCTGCCGCAAAAACCGATTCAATATTCCTATTTTTAAGTAGTGGGGGGGGGCTGACTCAGCCCCCCCCCACTAGGGTATTAAATTCCTGCTCAGTGGAACGAGCTCAAAATTTTTAGTTTGCGGAATATGAGAGCTCATAAATAGCTCATAAATCAGGGCTATTTGTTTTTTAATTTTTGCAAGTGGGGGGGGCCAGCTCAACACGGGTCGTTTCCTTTTAGGCTCAAAACTTCTTGCCATCATATTATTCGAGCATTTTTCAAAGTCATCTCTCTCTTTTTGTTAATAATATCTTTAAATACGCTAATTTTTTTACACAGAAACCATGCAATCTCGTTTATCTTGCATTGCAATACATTAAATAAATTATCTGAGAATGGAAATATTTCTGAAAAAAGCTAAGTTTTAAAGTAAAATTCAAACAATCTTTTAAACTATCCAAAAATCCTCTCGAGCTATTTATGGTTTCTGTATCCCACTTTTCACATTTTCACCATTTTCCAAAACACTAATACATATTTTTTAATATATTTATATAAATAATATTTATATTTAGTATTTATAATATAAACAATTTCATGTATTTATTTATATAAATAATTCAATAAAATCCATCTTCATACTTTCAAAAAATCAGTCAACGAAGCCCGTCATTGTCAAATGCTGGTAAATCCCATTTAAATTCACCAAAAACATCTTCGTATGCAATTGACAAAACTGCTTATAAGCTAAAGATATGCCCCAAATTTGAACTCACCGCTCACCGTCTAACCCCGATGATTTTTTACATAGGCTTGAGCTTAGACAAGGAAAGAGAGAGGACGAGTAATCCTTGACCAAAAGTGAAGCCAAACTGACACCAGAGATTTTGATCATCGACGTATCTTTGGGGTATTGTTATGCATTGAGTATTTAAAATAAAAACATGAAATGTATTTAAAATGAAGAATTTGTGTACGGTAAATGTTTTATTAAGTTGCTCATATTACGTACATATGTTTCAATACATACATATGTTTTTATTACGAATTTTAGATGATGATTTACTTGATTTTTTATGAAATTTTAACCTTCAACGAACACCCACCACTGGCAACCCATTGTTATTTTTGACGTGACCGCCATGTTTCTGGTGACAAACAAACCAAAAACTGGCTTCACTTTTGGAACGTGTGTTTTAAATGAGTGTTACCCGTCCTCTCTTTTTTCCTTGTCTAAGGGCTTGAGTCGCTGGGGAGAAGCAACTTAAAATCAGATTATGCCGATATAACTCCGAATACCACCGTAGAAATACGATCATGGTCCGAGTACGGAAGGATCCAGCATGCAGCGCTGCTTATACGAGTATGGGTATGGGTATTATACCTATTTCATTGCTTAGTGTTTATTGTATGACAAAAATAGAGTAAAATACGTTTGTCTTTTCTTATCTTATTAGGTAGGTACTTGCTGCTTGTACTACATAATTAAATATTCTCGTACGCAACTTAAAATCCTGCTTATTATGTGTTTGTTCAATTTTTTTTAAATTATCTCAGTTACTCAGTTGGTACGGCATTACTACGGAAACCAAGGGAAGCAATGCTTCCCTTGCTTCCATGGACTGCACGCCCCTGCGATACTCTCAACTGAGCTTGTGTAGTGTACTCCCAGTGCAATTCTAATTGCTGAATTATGAACTGTGTCTATCACTTTCAATAGTGAACCTTTGGCTGAGTTGTAGGCAACAGCAGCATAATCTAGTTTTGAACGGATTAGGGTTTTGTATACAGTCATAAGAGTTTGGAAATCTGCACCCCATTGTTTATAAGATATACTTTTCATTAAGTTAAGGCCGTTTTAAACTGAGAGACGGAGAGAGTGGATGTGGTCTTGCCAAAATAGTCGGCTATCTAGTTTTACTCCCAAGAAGTTAATCGATTCTGAATACTTTATTGGTATATTTTTTAGGCAGAGTTTCGGTGGATTTATGTATTTCTTTGGAGTTTTACTGAAAATCATTGCTTTCGTTTTAGTAGGTGAAAATTCTAGGCCAGTAGTATTAGACCAGTTCTCTAATTTGTAAATGGCTTGCTGTATATGGGTCGTCATTGTTGATATATTTTTACCACGACAGAATATAATAAGATCATCAGCAAATAGACGTGCTTTGACTAATGGGCTAAGTGACTTAGCGATGTCATTGATGGCAATAAGGAAAAGTACAACACTAAGGGTAGACTCTTGAGGAATACTGTTTAATTGAATTTTGGAGTCTGAAAGAAAGTTGTCTATTCGAACTTTGAAGTTTCGCCTATATAAAAAATTATTAATAAATTTGATAATATTTCGTTTAATCGACCAACTTGACAGAATTCTTATGATATATGATCTCCAAATTGTATCATATGCACGTGTTATATCAAAAAATACAGCCAAACATACTTCATTTTTCATATTAAAAAGATTAACAATAATATCGTACAGCATTTTTGCCGGGGAGATCCTTTCAGATAGGTTCCGACTCCAATTCCATCTTTAACCCTATTTTAAGTATCTAATGTCGATTAGATCAATGTATCAATGACAAACATAGATGATCCCAGATGTATAACTATAAATAGCAGTGAGATAGAACAAGTCCATGAATATATCTACCTAGGCCAAATGTTAAAACCTGACAAGAAGAACGAAAGTGTGGAAATCACTAGAAGATCAAGACTAGCATGGGCAGGATTTGGTAAACTTAGTTGGATACTTAAGAACCGCAAAATACCTCAATACTTGAGGAGCAGAGTTTTTAACCAATGCATTCTTCCTATCGTGATATATGGATGTCAAACATGGACCATAACCAAGGCAAATATGAATAAACTGGCCACAACGGAAAGAGCAATGGAAAGAGCAATGCTGGGTATCCGACTATCATTTAAAAATTGGAACGACTTAGTCGAGGAAATGAAACTGAAAAAATGGCAAAACCTCGCAATTTTTTCGTCCAGCATCGATTTGTACAAAAATTTGGGATTATGCTCATTTCACCCTCTAGTTCATTTTCTATATTGAGCCGTTGTACGCTTTTGGTTTTTAACGGTGAAAACTACCCCTAAAAAAACTACTTGTAAAAAATTATAAAATAACATTTTTAAACTTTAGTATTGTCAACATTTGGTTCTTATTAGTTACATAATGATTGTTTTATGCTTTAAGCGATACTATCATAATATTTCGACCCTTAAAACCACCCTTGTTGGATCTATATATAAAAAATTACTTATCCTAAAAGAATAATTTCGGCTTGCATCGATTTACATAAAAATTTGGGATTAGGATCATCTCACCCTGTACTTCATATTCTATAACATGCTCAAGGGCGTCGATTATTTTTAGGGGTGTACACTACCCCTTATTGTCAAAAATTATATAAAAACATTGTAAACTTTAATTGGGTAAAATTTGGTTTTGATTGGATAAAAATAATGATTGTTTTATGCTTTGGGATAAAATATCATAATATTTCAACCCTTAAAAACCACCCTTAAGAACATTACAATTTTTATAAGTAGATAATTTAATAGGTCTATACAGAAAAAAAAGTAGAATAAAAAATTACAAAAACATTTATTTACACAAAAACACGAATTTACAAATATGTAGAAGTACAAATACAAATAGTTTTTAAGTCATCTTCCAGTATACGAACCAGTTCTGTGGTATTATACATGCATTGAAAATGTTCCATAAGCGGACTATTCAAATATTTCGAAAAAAAAATCGTTTTATAAACATAGCTCCTTCATTTTTGGTGATAAAAAGTTTTTTCAAAAATGATTTTGTAGGATTTTTGAGGAACTATAAGACTGTGTAAATTAAATTCCGTTAGATCCCTTAGTATTTAATGGGGGGGTTAAAGGGCTCGAATAAGGGGGTGTTTCCTCGTAAATAGAGGTTTTAAACAGCTATATCTCGCTAACTATTCACTGTAATGAAAATCTATGCACAATATAATTTTAAATATTAGAAAAGCTACAATTTAGTAGTCTATAATTTTTTTCGTATCTCCAGTATTTTCGGAGATATTTTGAAGTAAAATGTAAAAAATACGAAATTGCAAAAAATCATTTTTCCTTTAAACTCCAATTTTTTTAAAATTAGGCCTTTTAAATAGTTCAAACTTCCTGGCTGTATTGACAATACAAATATACATGGAATTACAGAAAGGTGAAGACCAATTTTTAATTAGGAGGGTAGTTAGGGGGTTATTTTCACTGAGTTTTTCGTAGAGAAAGCAGGTACGGACCTTTTTTTGATCATAGTCGCTCTATTTTCATGTTATAAATTTATTATTATTATTCTTTGAAAGGCTTAATTGTATACTTGAAAAAAGATAATTTAAGTTTTCCTCGAAAAATGCAAAGTTTTCCCGTTATTTGGCTTTTAATATTTCAAATTCTGCATTTGATGAGAAAAGCTAACCTTTAACATGCCGTATCTCGGTTTGTATTGGTATTAAAGATATTATAGAAAAAGAATTTGGTTTGTGTTACTGAAAGATACAATTTTGTGTTTTACCGTTTTTATGATTAAATGCATATTTTTCGAGGTATTCTCAAAAAACCCTCTAAAAAAGTCGATTTATTCGACGAAAAACTGTTACTTTCAAGCGCGAATAACTCGAAAAGTATTAGTTTTACGACGAAAATGTAAAAAACGTTTTTTTCTTAGAATTACTTTTTACATCGATTTGAATGGTTAAAATGTAATAAAAAGTTCCCACCAACGAGATGGGGTGGCAACCACCCACAAGGTTTTAGCGTACAGCGGCATGATATAGAAAATGATCCTTGGACTATTCCCTACCTTTTGTGAAAATTTCAAGTAAATCCATACTGGACGAAAAAATTGCGAGCCAAAATGCTTCATTTCCTCGACTAAGTGGGTAAGATCGAAAACAAAAGTCGAGGATGTCACAACAAAAATTACCAAACTCAAATGGAGCTTTACAGGCCACACTGCTAGATAAAAAGACCAACGTTGGCATGCCACAATACAATATTGGAGACCTTACGAAGGGACACGACCAAGAGGAAGACCACAGATAAAATGGGTAGGTGACACTAAAATAATAGCTGGAACAAATTGGAAGAATGTTGCTCAGGATGAGATCGATGGAAGGAGTTGGGAGAGGCCTATGTCCATAAATGCACGATAGAGGCTAAGAAGAATGTCGATGCACACTAGCTCAGGAAAACCGATGGCTTTACGTTCCCTCCGAGGCACGGTGATCGGCTCGTATCATTTTTAGAAATTAAAATGTTGTTGGTGCCGATATTTGAACTCGTTCCTCTAGTTTATGAGGCCAGCATCTTAATATATAAATACAGATAATTACCTTGGTACAGGAGCCTGCAACTTTAAAGGCAATGGTGTTAAGTTCCATGAGCGATTCAGCAATTTCTCTGCAGCTTTTTGAGCACTTTGTACAGTGTTCTTCATCAACATGGCAACCGTCATCGGTCCTACACCTCCTGGTACTGGGGTAATGTAAGACGCTACCTTACTAGCTTCTGCATAATCTACATCACCTACGAGTCTTTGGCCGCTCTTTTTGGTAGGATCTGTAAAAATTAAAAAATTAAAGTATATTAAATATTGATATAGTGATCTTGTGGTTTTTAGTAGCAATATTTGTACTTTTACAACTGTTACAAATTATTCTCTGAATTAGATTGTCGACTTTGGTTCCATTAGTGTTTATTTTGTTTAAAAGTAGAATAAATCCTGTTAGTTAAAAGTATTTTTTTATTTAGCTAATTTCTCGATAACTAATGGCCATTTTCATGGTATCGTGGATTTTTCCAATCAGGTACCTAGTGTAATGTGTAGTGTGTGTGTTGAGTAATTGTCTTGTTACTTAGCAAAATCGAAATCACTGTCTTTGCAAATAGACGCTATTGTCTTTGCAAATATACGCTAATTGTATCCGAACGTCAGCGGTCCTCCGGTGAGTACCGATCCCACAAGGATAGAAACTATGTTCATTCATTATTTTTAAAAAATAAAAAATTCTTCACCCAGGTGAGATTCTAACTCACCACCTTTGTCTCCAAAGGTAGGCGCTCTTATCACTGAGCCACAGAGGGGGTTAAAAGTATTTAATTAGCTCTAAATTAAAAGTATTTGATTAAGCTTTTTATTTTTAAGCATATTTTTGATATATTGTGCAGTACTGAAGGTAGATATGAGCTATTACCTTCGATTTCGTTGAAACTCCATCGATTTTCATGAAAATTGGTGAAACTAATAGATTGTTAGAACGGTTTCCGTCCAGAAAGATCAACGATAAACGCAGAACACACAGCAGAACAAATAATACAGAAATACAGGGAATATAATAATAAACCAAATAAAACTTTTATTGACTTCAGAAGTACCTTTGAACCATAAATAGAACCAAAATAGGAAGGGTATTAAAGGAGATAGGAATCCCAAACAAACTGATAAAACTACAGCAGGTGTGCCTGCAGAACTATAAAGCAAAGATCAAATTTCAGGGAACAATATCAGACGAAGCTAATATCAGAGGTGTGAAACAAGGAGAACCAATCTCTCCCACTCTCTTTCACCTAGTTTTGTAACATTTCTTGAGAGAAGCAAAACTAAAAGGAAATGGAACACAAATTATCCCTTATGCGGAAACAAGCTGGATGTAGAAGCAAAAAAGGTGAAATTAGTATTTAATGAAACCAAAACCAAATACATGAAATTGAACGGATAAGCTAGAAGGGGACTAATAATACCGGGAAAATATAAATTTAAAGAAGTAACCAAGTTCAACTACCTAGGAGTAACAATAGGAAAAAGCAACAAAAACAGAATACAGGAGAGAACCCAGAAGTGTAATGAAGCTTTTGGAAGGAATAAGCAATTACTCAGATCCAAAAACATCAGCAGACAAACAAAATTCAGAGTGCATAAGACACTACAAAGAAGAATATCCTAAGAGCATGGTATAGAAAGACCTCAACACAACTATTCCGTATAACAACCAACAAAGTCACCATAACCAGAATGATCGTCAACGTTCGGAACAAACAGGCACCCTAAGAAGACACTGACATAAGACACTGACCACACCAGTTATCACTTTTGCAATGGAAACCATGACGCTTACAAAAAAAGAGGAGGAAAACCTAAGAACAGTAGAAAGAAAAATAATTAGAGTAATGCTGAATGGGTTGCATCTGCGAGTTCATTTTGAATTAAGTAAAAGACATACGTACTCGCAATCATTTATTGTTAACTTCCGATGACCGGTTTCGCTCTCTATAATATGCAGAGCGTCTTCAGGTCAACGGTTACAAGTAAACTAAATGATGATGATCAAGTACACCTAAGTACATATTTATCCTAAAAACACTAAGGCTAATAGACACAGGCAGTGGCATAAAACAGGGGGACTCATTGAGTGCTATGTTCTTCAATTTAATCATGAATGAAATCATGAAAAGGGTCACCAAAGAAAGAGGATACAGAATGGTAAACAAAGACGTAAAATTACTCTGTTATGCAGACGACGTCATATTGATAGCCCAAAGTAATGTTGCCCAAATTCAAGACCAAGACGAGACTAAGATAGTCTTGGTCCTGGTCTTGCGCCAGTACACCTGGTCTTGGTCTTGGTCTTGGTATTGCGCTCGCGGTCTTGGTCTTGGTCTTGGTCTTGCAGCAAGAGTCTTGCAAGTCTCGCAGTTGCCCATTAGCATATGGCGTATCTTAGAACAACGTTACAGAGTAGGTACATTTTAAGATTGAATATCATAGCCATAGGAAAAACCAACCAAATTAATAAATATCTGACACCGGGTGGGGTTTGAACTCACGGTGTAAGTGATCCGTGCCCATACTCTAACTAACTAAAGTCTATTAGAAACATGCATTTTTTAGTGTATTTGCTATTCACTATCTGTGATTTGAAAAGCATTCAATTCGGTGACAGATCTGCACATTATGCTAATGCCAGTTCTAATTTTTATCCACTACGTTGGGTTGGACAGACCAGCATGGGTTTCAGATTTTATGGCACGTCAGCTGCTTCACAAGCAGAGTGAAACTTACTCTTCAATATCTCACTTGTTAGCCTTATATATAAGGCTATATAGCCGTATTCTTTAACAATATCGCTGGAAAAATATTGTTGCTAGACAGGTAAAGTGTCATTGTATACCGGATACCGGGTATACCAATCAAACTGTGTTTTTTTCTCAAAGTTCGCATTATTTTGTGGAATATTCTAGCATATAAAATACTGAAATTAAAACCCAACTATAGTCTAATGTTTTCTTAACATTCTGTTTTTGATTCATTCGCTTATGTTGTATAACAAAAAAGTTAGGTATTTTATCAACTAGCCATGTTTTTCATTAATACAGGGTGTTTTTAAATAAGTATGGCAAACTTTAAGGGGTAATTCTAAACAAACGAGTCATGTTAAAATGACGTATGCATGACTTTTACGTATGCATGCCAATGGTGAATATTAAATTCTTAATTGTATGTCAAAAATGCGCAATAACTACCTCATAAAACTCACCAAATTTCATTTGCATATCTCAACCGATTTTAGAGCAATAAATAAATCCTGTTTGTAAGAAAAATTTTAATACCCCTATTTCGGAAACGAAGCATTTGCGGACATACCCTCCTATTAGAGGTGATACTCACAAAGTGCACTTTTTTGAGATTTTGACATTTTCATCAATTTGAACTCAATACGGTACTGTCCAGCTCTGAAGAAATCAACTGGGGCTCTATTCTAATTGCTCAGATAATTTATAGTATACTTCACTAAGTGCATGATTGTGAATTTCGGTTTCAAGGTAAAACTCATTAAAACTTATTATTGCCCTTAGTGAATTTTTCCTTACAATCTGGAGTGCCGAATCAGTAATACATATTATTTAGTGATCTTTCAAACAATACATTATTAAACATAACTGTTTATTATTTTTGTGTTCATTATCTATTCGGCGATTGATTAAAGACATGAGCTTAAATTATTTCTTTGTAGCAAATGTTTTACATAATCTATTTTGCGATCAAGCAGGCGACTTGTGTGTTATATTGTATTGTATTGTTGAAACTGTATATTATTCGTGTGCATTATCTGTTCGGCGATTGATTAAAAAAATATGGGTTTAAATTTCTTTGTAACAGATAGCCTACGCTTACATAATGGGTAACATTATCTATTTTATGGTTAAGCAGGCGACTTTTGTGGCTGTCGCCGAAAATAATGGCATTTATTTTCAAACAACGAAACTTATTGTTCATTTTTTAAAGAATAGACTGTTATTTTTGATAGATCGTTAGTAGTTGTAAGTCAGCAAAATGTTGTATAGGTACCTTTGTATGTATACAATGGATGTTGATATTTTAACAGTAACATTACTTCAGTTTCTATCACATGTGATTTTCTATAGAGGCAACTGTTTTGTATAAACTTATTTATGTACTTAATAATTATTTATTAACATTGTATTCATTACCTATTTCATTTTGAATCCCAACGTCATGATACTTTATGGAGATAAATTCATTAACTTCTCAATATCCAATAATTGTGTTTATGGAAAAATTCATCAAGTACAAAGTGTAGCTATTGAATTTTACCTCTAATAGGACATACCTATGTTTATAAATCAAATCAAACTGTCATTATTTTTCGTGCTGAATTACCCTGTAAGGTTACCATACTTATTTAAAACACCCTGCATTGATGAAAAACATGGCTAGTTAAAAAAGTACCTAAGTTTTTTATTATCCAACATAAACGAATGAATTAAAAAACAGAATGTTAAGAAAATATGTATTTAAAAACACAGTTTGATTGGTACACTCGTACTAAAAACCTGGACAATTAAGTTCAGAGCAAAGAAATCGTCTGCTGTTAAAGATGTGCAAAATATTTTATTCTCCTATATACTCCCTAAAACGACTTTCAGTTCTAACCGCAAGACGCAAGAGTCTCGCAGGCTTAGTCTTGTTCTTGCTTAAGTCTTGCATGCTAAGTCTTGGTCTTGGTCTTGCTAAAATTAGGCGGTCTTGGTCTTGGTCTTGGTCTTGCGAAAACGCAAGAACAAGACCAAGACTGCAAGACCAAGACCGATTTTGGGCAACACTAGCCCAAAGTGAAGATATTCAGCAAAGACATAAAATAAAAGCAAAAGAATTTAATATAACAACCTCAACTCAGAAAACAATCACCAAAGAACCACTCAGATGTAAAATAGACATTGATAGCATCAGGAGGATGTCTTAATAACACTATATTGCGAAACCGCCATTTCAACACTGAGATGAAGTGAAGAATTTATAAAGCCAGTGTAAGACCAATAATTACATATATGCATCATAAACAAGACCCGATACAGCCACAACACAAAGACTACTGGAAATGGCAGAGATCAGAGTCTTCTTCTTCTTCATGTGCCTTGTCCGTTGCGGACGTTGGCTATCATCATAGCAATTTTAATTTTGTTTGCGGCGTTTCTAAATAATTCGATCGATGTTAGTCCAACCCATTGGCGTAAGTTTTGAAGCCATGAGTGTCTTCTTCTTCCGGGTCCGCGTTTAATTTCTATTTTACCCTATATTATCAGTTGGAGTATATGATATTTATCATGTCTCATAATATGACCAGGTATTCAAATTTCAAGTATTCAAGAGATCAGCGTATTGAGAAGAATTACAGGAAATACGCTGAGAGATCGAAAGAGGAGTGAAAACATTAGAAGACAATGCAACGTACAGTGTATAAACGAATGGACACTAAATAGAAAAAAGAATGGAATACCCACACAAGTAGACTGGTAGAGACCCGTGTGGTCAAAATAGCAAGAGATAAACTACCAATCGGTAGAAGAAGTGACGGCCGACCGCGCAAAAGATGGAGTGACAACCTTCCATAGAGACACCTACCAATCCGTCAAAGAACAAGCAGAGTTGCTTATAAAGAGGAAAAAGAAGTAGTAGAGATATTACTCCTATTATTAAAAAAAATTTAATTTTATGGAAACAATAAGTAAAGATTTGTACATACCTTTGCAATAGAATAATTGTATATTTAATCAAATGGTTTCATGACAGTACTGATCTAAACTATAAACGGAAGCATGTTCGACTAATTTGAACAAAAGGGTGATTAATTTAAATAGTTCTTTTATCTTAGACGGAAAGTTACCGCAATTTTATTATAGCATTATTTTATCAGTTTATTTTTTATCTCTGGCCATATTATGATACTGGCACCGAATAAATAAATATGAAATTATTTCGGTTCTTTATGTTGACGTCACTAATTATAGACGTTTAGACAACAATTTATCCAACTGGAACTACTTAGTAAAGGTAAACTACTAATTGCTCTGATAACAAACTCAAAATTCTTACCCGTAACCTTGACAATATGATCTATATTGTCATAAAAAACCGCATATAATTTTTGGAAAAAAATGGCAAAAGAAAATGTGACCCTTGTTACATAAAAGTTGTTCTGAAGGTAACAAATGAGGATGGAACTTAGCCCATAAAATTATTAAAACTGTACTTTCACAATTTAGCGTAAATAAAAACCTAGCCTTACAACCATCTAAAAATTTGCCTAGAGGTAACAGAAGCTATGGGACACCAAATTCAGAACCAAAGAAAACTTCCTTATTGGCGGGATGAAGAAATAGAATGATAAATAGAAAATAAAAGAAAGAAATAGAAAAATAAAAATAAAACTACCTACCAAATATTTTTGAATACAAAGGACTACACTGAAAAACTTATATAAAAGGAGACATAACCCAAAGTGTAGTGTACTAAGCCAAAGATGATCATGTTATATTAATCGCAGATAACTTAGGGGATACACTTTCTACATTCGCTTAAAGTCTGTCTGAGAGATACGCCAGTCAATGAGAGCAAGAACAGAATATTACCTAAAAATTCTATCCTACTGCATGTATTTTAATAAAATTTTGAGAATACCCTCCACTTATCTCCTAATTCAAAGTTACCCTATATACTATGACGCTTTTATCTTGGGGGCGGTTCCCATCCCTTCTCGGGGGGTGGAAGGCGTATTTTGGTTAAAATAACCACGGAAGTGGCTAGAGAACCTGATTCTAAGCAAAAACTGTTCTATAATTTTTTTTGAAATCTCAATACTTTTTGATTTATTTTTGATTGAAAATTGGCCATTTTCATTGAAACATAACACATTTTCGAACGGTTTTTTGAGAGTACCTTAAAAACTATGCATCTAACTAAAAAAGCTATGAAAAACATTTTTGTAGCTAATAAAAAAAACAAAGAGATTCGTTCCTTCATAAATCTTCTAGTTGTAATACAAAAAGAGATACGGTAGGTGAAAAGAGTTTGTCTTTATGGTGCATGCTCAAATCGGTGTATTCGACTTTAAATAACAGAGAAACGGTCGATTTTAGACCAATTCCTTTTATAGTGCTTGAGTGTGTATGTGTTTGTGTTTTATCGGCACTGGTTTTAGCAACCCACTGCCCAGTCAATGTAATGCTTGAAAAGGTCTTTAAAATGAGCAATGTTAAATGTCGATTACATTTAAACTAAGCGAGATGTTCTGCAAAAAATTGATGACTAATATATTTTAAGAAAAATGAGAAGTATATTTTAACCCCTCATCTACCAGAATTTAAATGCATCATTTTCCTTCTACAATACCTTTTATTATAGTGTTATTTCTGTGTTCAAAAAGTTGGACGGATTTAAAATGAATGATTTTTGAAAAAACAAATAAGATCAAATTATAGAGCGCATTTTTAATTTTTCTTAAAAATCTTCCTATTTATCCATGTAACTCGAAAATTATAAGAAATACAGTAATGAAAAATGAAAACAAATGTTTTATCTAAAAGACCCTACATTTTTTACGGTATTTTTTTTCGTATCTCTTATCATTTTCGAGTTACATGGAGAAAAAGGGAGATTTTTAAGAAAATTTAAAAATGCGATCTATAATTTGATCTTATTTTTTTTCAAAAACCATTCATTTTAAACCCATACAACTTTTTGAACATGGAAATACCACTATAATAAAAGGTATTGTGGAAAGGTGGATAAGGAGTTAAATATACTTCTCATTTGTTCTTAAAATACATTAGTCATCAATTTTCTTTTGCAGCATATATATCGCTTAGTTTGAATGTAATCGTTTGAATATTTGAATTTAATTTTGCTCATTTCAAAGGTCTTTTCAAGCACTACAAAAGGTATTAATAGCATTATTATACACCTAAAATCGACCGTTTCTCTGTTATTTCAAGTTGAATACACCTATTTGAGCATGCACCAGAAAACAAACTCTTTCACCTACCATATCGCTTTTTTGTATTATAACTTGAAGGTTTTTAAGGTAGTTTTTAAGGTATTTGCACAAAACCGTCTGAAAAGGTGTCATTTTTCAATGAAAATGGCTAATTTTGAACCACGAATAACTCAAAAAGTACCTATTGAATTCCAAAAAAAAATTATATAAGAGTTTATGCTTAGGTTTTCTGGCCATTTCCGTGGTTATTTTGACCACAAAATTTTCCACTCCCTAGTAGGGGTGGGAACCGCCATCAAGATAAAAAGCGACATAGTATGGTAGACTTTGTTTCTTGAGCTATTCCCTATTTACTGTGAAAATATCAAGCAAATCTATGTAGTCTAGTAAAATAAAATTACACTACATGTAAATCAAAATGTAAATTCGTACAGGTTGAAACAAATTTTATATCAAAGTTAAGGTGGGTACAAAAGATATTTTCAAGAAAGTATCCAAATCATATAAGGGGATCATTGTTTAAATAATTAAAAAGGGGTCAATTTTGCAAAAAATTACTTTTTTAACTGCTGAGGTCATTCAATTACTAATGAAGGTCTATAGGATTGTTTTCTGCAAAGTTGAATGATAAATGTTTCACATAAGACTTACTAAATTAAATTTGGCCCCCTTTTTATTTAAATAATTATACATAAAACTTTAAAAATAAATTTGCAAAAAATTATTTTTATCGTTTTAAATAAGCATTATAAAATATCTTATTTTACAAGAGAAGTTGCGCTATATTATCAGTATTAATCAAAAAAAAAATAATCCAAAAATATTTAATATTTTTTGGATATTGAATTTATTTTTTTAAATATTACTCTATTTTCAATTGCAAAACGCGGTTGTTGTCAAAGAAATATTCACCTGTATTAAATCTTATTACTTTTATTTTTATGTATATTTTCGATAAATGTATTGATAAATTCAAATTTCAATTAAACTTCCCCCTAAAATGGCGTTTGAAAATTATTCAAATTTGTTTTTAATTTGTTTTTTTAATAACGTCGCGGGGATTAAATATTTTGAAATTCCGTTTCCATAATTGGATTCCTGGGAATTTTTCACTAATTAACAAATTTTTTTGGCTTTCTTTACTGTTCATTTTTTTTTCTTGGAGTTATATTACTACGGGCCCTTTTAGGGTTGAGTTTCATTAAGAATGTCAAATCTCTAAGCTGTAGATTCTACACCTAAAAATATTAAGATTGATCTAAAATCACTTAAATAAAATGTTGCTACTTACTGAGTTACAGGGTGTTTTATTTAAAAATTTAAAAATTATTTTTATCAAGTACTTTCAAACTATTTGACGTATCATACTTGGCAGAAAGTGTGGGTACTATACAGTCTACTAAATTGTGATAAATAAAAGTTTCTAGCTACTACCAGAGGCGTACGACAGGGGATAGTTAATGGTTGACCCTTCCCAAATTCTACGCCACTGAGGGAATTACTATTTTAGCGAAATTTTTCGGTTCTCCAACACTTTCTATGTAAATAATATACTCCTTACTGGTAACGATTAAGTCATTAGTTTTCGAGATATTGGACGTTAAAAATGAAAAGGCATAGTTATTTTGATTCATTCATTCATTCATTTTAAACTTCCAATATCTATCAAACTGATGACTTTATCGATACCAATAAACTTATTTACATACAAAGTATTGAAGAATCGAAAAATTTCGCTAAAATAGTAATTCACTCAGTGGCGTAGAATTTGGGAAGGGTCAATCATTCACTATCCCCTGTCGTACGCCTCTGGCACTAACTAGAAAAGTTTATTAATCACAATTTAGTAGGGTGTATAATAGCCACACTTTCTGCCAAGTATGATAAGGATACGTCAAATAGTTTTAAAGTACTTGGTAACAATAATTTTTAAATTTTTAAATAAAACACCCTGTAACTCAGTAAGCAGCCATATTTTATTTAAGAGATTTTAGTTAAATCTTAATATTTTTAGGTCTAGAATCTACAACTCAGAGATTCGACATTCTTAATAAAATTTAACCCTAAAAGGGCCAGTAGTAATATAACTCCAAGAAAAAAAGAAGAAGAAAAGACGACAAGAAATTTTGTTAATTAGTAAAAAATTCCCAGGAACTCAGTTATTGAAACGTCATTTTAAAATACTTAATTCCCGCGACGTTATTAAAAAAACAAATTATAAACAAATTTGATTAATTTTCAAATGCCATTTTAGGGAGGAGTTTAATAGAAATTTGAATTTATCAATACATTTATCGAAAGTATACATAAAAATAAAAATAATGAGATCTTAAGCAGGTGAATATGTCTTTGGCAACAACCGCGTTTTTGCAATTGAAAATATAGTAACATTTAAAAAACAAATTCAATATCTCAAAAAATATTAAATATTTTTCGACCAATTTTTTTTGCTTAATACTAGTAACATAGTGCAACTTAGTCTGTAAAATAAGATATTTTATAGTGCTTATTTAAAACGATAAAAATATTTTTTTGCAAATTTGTTTTTAAAGATTTATATACAATTATTTAAATAAATAGGGGGCCAAATTTAATTTACTAAGTCTTATGTAAAATATTTACCGTTCAACTTTGCAGAAAAAATCCCACAGACGTTCAGTAATGAGTGAATTAAGTCAGCAGTTAAAAAAGTTGTTTTTTTTTTGCAAAAATAACCCCTTTTTAATTATTTAAACAATGATCCCCTTGTATGATTTGGATACTTTCTTGAAAATATCTTTTGTACCCACCTAAACTTTGATATAAAATTCGTTTTAACCTGTACGAATTTACATTTTGACTTTTTTTTATTTTATTAGGCTAATGTAGTTGGATGGCATTCGGAGCCAAATACTATCATTGACTGTCCTAAGAGCAGGATTAAAAATAAACTTTGAGAAAATGAAAGTTATGATAAATCTCGTAATGAGTAGAAATATCACTATTGACAATAATACCATACAACAACAACTTTCAAAAAATACAACAACATACAACTTATAAATATCTGGGACACGAGGTCAAAATCAGCCGCGACAATCAAACACACAAAATAAAGAGGCGAATAATCCTGACATGGGCAGCATTTGGTAAAATAAGCCATATGCCATATTCTAAAAAGTTCAATTCCCATGTGTCTCAGGCGAATGGTTTATAACCAATGTGCTTTACCTGTACAAACTTATGGAGCTGGGACTTTAAGGGTGGGTATGGTTTGAAATCAACATATCAAGCACATATTTGTGATTTTTTTTTCGAAGCTATGGTAGAATTATTTTATTTTTAAATTAAATAAACATATTAAGTACAATTCAGAGAATATTTAAGAAAAAATTGAATCCAAAATATTGAAAAATAAGCCATTGGCGACAAATTTTGGCAGGCAGACATTAGAACTCATCACTGGATCATACGAAACAAAAAATTCAAAAAAATTTAATTAGCTTATGAGTTTCACGAGGTAACAAAGTCGAGTTTTTTTATTTTTAATGATTTTTGAATTTTTGGTATCACTCAGAATTCAAAAATATGAAATTTTTGGTAAAAATTTTGTGAAAACCAAGAGATTTAATATTGCTGAACAAAAAATAAGCACCAAACGAAAAATATCTCGACGTTGTTACCTCACGAAATGTCTAAAGAAAATCTATGCAAAATTTCAGGTCGATCGGTCAAGTAGTTTTTCAGTTACAATGTCCACCGCATTTGAAAAAGCAGTTTTGAGAAAAATGCGTTTAAAGTTTTGACAACTGCATCTTCATCTTCTGATTTGTCTGCCAAATCGTAAAGTGATGAACATTGGAATATGTTTTTTGAATTGCGGAGTAATCTACAAAAGAGAAGGCGAACAGTTGTTTAACGTTTCTCACTACGCTCAAGCGTGCTGGCGCGAAGCCGCGGCAACGCGAGTCGAAGGTAGGGATATTCAACACCCTGTATCTCTGGTAATTTTACTCCGATTATTTTGAAATTTTCAGAGAGTATTCTTAAAAGAATGCACTTTTATTTGAAATAATAAAAAAATTAAATACTTCAAACCATACCCCCCTTAACACTGAAATAGAATTAAAAGCGAAATAAATGTACATAATAATATGCTAACTCTAAGGCAAGGTTAAAAATGCAAAAATATGGGATTGCCGTTATACACATTATTATTTGCATATGACCAATTAGTAATAGCACAAGAGTATGCAGATATTGAATAAATGACAAGGAACTTAATAGAGGAATATAAAAAATGGGGACTTGAAATTAGACAAGGCAAAAACGGCGGAAAAAATATTCCCGTGAGATTTTTTTGCATAATCACATTCGTGAGACACCCCAGAATAAGGTTCAAGAAGTCGCCCACGCGAAAAGTGGTTCAAATTTTTTTAAACAATTTTTTTAAACAAATTGCAAAAATTCATATTTTCGGTGTGTTTTCGAGTTATAAGCAATTTAAAATTTGAAAAACGCGAAAATATCCATTTTTAAGACTTAATAACTCGGTTAAAAATTATTATTATGAAAGTCAGATAGTGACTAAATCAAAGTTTAAAGGCTCCCCTACTTGATCCTGAAGAAATTTGTGTCATTAATTTCTTCTTCTTCTTCTTCTTAGCCTTCTATCGTCCACGTTTGGACATAGGCCTCTCCCAACTCCTTCCATCGGTCTCTATCCTGAGCAACATATTTCCAATTCGTTCCGGCTACTCTTTTAATATCATCAACCCATCTCATATGTGGTCTTCCTCTCGGTCGTTTACTTTGGTAAGGTCTCCAATGTTGTATCGTTGCATTCCAACGTTGGTCTTTTTGTCTAACAGTGTGGCCTGCGAAGCTCCATTTAAGTTTGGCAACTTTTGTTGTTATGTCCTCGACTTTTGTTTTTGATCTTACCCAGTCGTTCCTCTTTTTATCTGACAGTCGTATACCTAACATTGCTCTTTCCATAGCTCTTTGTGTTGTGGCTAGTTTATTCATATTTGCATTGGTTAGGGTCCAGGTTTGACACCCATATGTCATGATAGAAAGGATGCACTGGTTGAACACTTTGGTTCTCAAATATTGAGGTATTTTGCGGTTCTTAAGTATCCAACCAAGTTTTCCAAATCCTGCCCATGCTAGTCTTGCTCTTCTATTAATTTCCGCACTTTGGTTTTCTTTGTCTAGTTTCAGGATTTGGCCTAGGTAGATATATTCCTGGATTTTTTCTATCTCACTGCCATTTATAGTTATGCGTCTGGGGTCATCTGTGTTTGTCATTATTTTTGTTTTCTTCATGTTCATTTTCGATCATAATTTTCATCATAATTTGCAGTTCCTCGAATGAGCTCGCTATAATCACAATGTCGTCAGCGAATCTGAGGTGGTTTAGCTTCTTGCCATTAACGTTAATGCCATAGGTTGACCAATTTGTCGTTTTGAAGACGTCTTCTAGTGCTAGGTTGAAAAGCTTTGGCGATATTACGTCTCCTTGTCTCACGCCTCTCTTAATAGGGATGGGATTTGTATTTTCGTCTAGTTGTACTATCATAGTTGCATTTTCATATATATTATGTATTAGTTGTCTATATCTCGAATCTATTCTACAATTATTAATAGCTTGTTCTATGGCCCACATCTCGATACTATCAAACGCCTTTTCATAGTCTACGAAGGCAAGAAATACGGGTAGTTGGTATTCATTAATTTCTTACTAAGCTGTTATTTTTAATTATTAACAATGAGCTGTAAGATCGTATTAACGCCGCTGTAAATGTAAGTGCTAGTAAGATGCACTGCCGGAATGGCATCTCTTTCGCACTCACCATTGACGGCCGTTTAATACGTGCATGGCGTTCATTATTATTACTTAAAAATAACAGCTTAGTAATAAAATAATGACAAAAATTTCTTCAGGATCTTGTAGGGGGGGCTTTAATCTTTGATTTATTCACTTTCTGACTTTCATAATAATAACTTTTAACCGAGTTATTAAGCCTTGAAAATCGCTATTTTTCGTTTCTTCAATTTTAAATTGCTTATAACTCAAAAACGATCAACTTTAGAGAAAAATTATTATAAGAGACCTTTTTTTGTCCAGAATGGTCCAAAAAACTTAAAAAAAAAAGTGAATGTAGACGACACGATAAAAGAAAGAAACAACCAGGAAAAATAGCAATATCGGTTCTAAATAATATATTTTCGGAACAATCAATATCAAACAGTAGGGGACGTAGGAAATATAACACAATAGTTATTAAAAGTATAGTAACCTACAGTACAGAAATGAATAATTGCAGATAAAGCAACCATATAAGATAAAACTAGAGAACAGAAATGGATTTCTGGAGATTTTCGGCAGGAATATCGAGATTGGAGAGAGTTACTAACAGTAAAATAAGAGAAATCATGACAGTAATTCACACAATAGTAGAAAATATTGGTAGGTATGGTATGTTTAACAGTAAATGGTTGAGTTCAATTAGTTACCACTATAAACATCCTGGATTAACCGATAATAGTATAAAAGGCCCCGTTTCAGGTAAAATTTATTTCAGGCCTTATTATGGGAGTACCGTCTAGTCAGTGTTAATTGCAAAAGACCAACTCTGTCTACCTCGATGGCTTATCGCTTCGGGTGGGTCTTAACAATGGGCCAGGTCAGATAAATTTAATAATATTTACGACCGCACTAATTGAACTCAACCATTTACTGTTGAACAAACCATACCCAACAACTAAGTAATATGGTATGGACATATCGAGAATAAACTTAATAATACCAGAAGAAATATGAAAAATGGAAAAGCTCCAGGAGGGGACTACCCATATAAATATGACCCTGACAAACTATTTCATATCTTAACTTAACAATGCTTATACCTTTCATTTATTCTTGTGAAGTGAAGAGCTACCCCAAAAATGGAAAACTGCATATATCAGCAATCTCTACAAAAATAAAGGCGACGGAAAAGATTGTAGAACTAGCGAAAGCGAAGTATAACAAACTCGTATTGTAGAATGTACAATATACGCGAAGATAATTATTAAAGGCCTAATCTAAGATTGTAGGGAAGATCAGAGTGGCTTTTGTACTGGTCATTCTTGTATAGACAATGTCAGTAAAAAGCAAACAAAAGAATAACGATTGAAACGCACTATTGAGATTGAGATACGTGATATTTACTGATCTTCAAAAGTCGTATTCTAGAGTGCCCCATCATTAGCCAAGCTGTAGTAGGTGCTAGAAGTCAAGAAAATTCCGCCGATTTATATTAGTGCTATGAAGGAGTTGTACGATGATAATATGACGAGTTCAATAAAGAATGGACAAAAAGTGACAACAAAGATAAAGATGACCAAAGGACCTCGCCATTTAATTGATATTGCATTGCACCTACGCTCTTTAAGATTTATTAGGATGTGGTTTTTGATAGATGGAAAAGAAAATATGAACCTTTTGGTGTTGAAATTGGAGATCATAAACTGTGTAGCTTGCAGTTTGCGGATGGCCGAATAATACATAATTGCAATGTTAAAAATTTCAAGGATCAATTTGGTAACACCTCAGCAAAACATAACGTGAATCCTATTTTGAAACCACTGAATATGATACAAGAAAATTAGCCAAAGGTGACCTACACACATGAAGGACTGCACACCTTTATAAAATATACACTAAGTAGAATGATACATTTTTGATGTCTCGTATTCCCTAAACCTGTTGTCCGATTTAAATGATTTTTCTAATATACAGGGTGTCCCGAAAAGATTGATCATAAATTATACCACAGATTTTGGGGTCAAATATAGGTTGATTAAACCTGACTTACAATATACAACAGTGCACACAAAAAAAGTTACAGCCCTTTGAAGTTACAAAATGAAAATCGTTTTATTTTCATATATCGAAAACTCTTAGAGATTTTTTATTGAAAATAGACATATGGCATTCTTATGACAGTAACATCTTAAAAAAAAGTAAAGTGAAATTTGTGCACCCCATAAAAATTTTATGGGAGTTTTGTTCCTTTAAACCCCCCCAAACTTTTGTGTACGTTCCAATTAAATTATTATTGTGGCACCTTTAGTTAAACGCAATGTTTTTAAAACTTTTTTGCCTCTTAGTACTTTTTCGATAAGCTAGTGTTTATCGAGATATTTTGAATAATTGTCTAATCCAAAACATATTTTTGTATATGGTTAAGTACGATTATAGAAACCCTTTAATTATCTGAAAATGTATTTGTAATTTATATTTTTAGGTATATTTTGAAAGAGAAGCCACATCTCGATAAAAGGTGACTTATCAAAAAAAGACTAAGAAGCAAAAAGCTTTAAAAACCCTGTGTTTAACTAATGGTACCGCAATAACAGTTTAATTGGTTCGTAAACAAACATTTGGGGGGTTTAAATGTACAAAACCTCCATAAAATTTTTATGTAAACATACTAAAAAAGAAGGCATATCTCGATAAAAACTGGCTTATCGCAAAAATAGTAAGAGGCAAAAAAAGTTTTAAAACGTTGTGTTTAACTAATGGTACCACAATAATGAATTAATTGGAACGTACACAAAAGTTTGGGGGGTTTAAGTGAAAAAAATCCCCATAAAATTTTTATGGGGTGGACAAATTTCACTATAATTTTGTTTTAAGATACTCCTACCATAAGAATGATACACGTCCATTTTCAATAAAATATCTCTAATAGTTTTCGATATATTGAAAAAAATCGATTTTCATTTTGTAACTTCAAAGGGCTGTATCTTTTTTTATGAGCACATTTGTACTAACATAAGTTAGGTTCAATCGAACTATTTTTGACCCCAGAATGTATGGTATAATTTATGACCAATCTTTTCGGGACACCCTGTATAATAGCCTTATTCTTTAACAATATCGCTGTGATAATATTGTTGCTAGACAGATAAATCGTCATTGTATACCGGGTGTACCAATCAGACTGTGTTTTTTCTCAAAGTTCGCAACACCCTGTGGAATATTGTAGCATCTATAAAATACTGAAATTAAAACCCAACTATAGCCTCAGGTTTTTTTTTATTGATTCATTCGCTTATTTTAGAATATAAAAAACTTAGGTACTTTCACAACTAGCTAAGTTTTTCGTCGATAAATCCTTATTATCTGTTTAGTTTAATAAACAAGCCTAAACTAGGCTATGATAAATTAACAATTTGATAAATGTCAAATTGTTAACAGTCAAAAAGTGTCTGGTTTGTTGTAAAAATTTGTAGATTTATTATATAAGTCCGTAATTTTTGTTGCTGTTTGGTGGAAATGGAACGCGATACAAGGAATTTGACCAGCGGTGAGTGTGTTCAAGCAGTGACTTTACGTAGCTAAGGACGTAGCTACCATGTTATCGGCTCCTTATATTGGTAACAATTTTTTGCTAATGCACGATACTGAGACCTCACGTTGCACGAACTGTGACCTAAGATTTACAACAGGTAAATCTACGGATTTTTGAATTGGCCACCGCAAAGTCCAGATCTTAACCCAATCGACCTACGAAAGCGTTTGCCACCTCTTAGAACCATACAGTAGCTCTCGAGATTTGGAATATTGTTCAAGACCAAATAGCAAACCTTATTTGTACTTAATATAAAAGGACATACTATCTCTTTTATTACAGAACATAAGCGAAAGAAATGAAAAAAAATATTAAGAAAATTTAAGGCTACAATTGAGTTCTAATTTCAACATTTTATATATGCTAGAATATTCCACAGGGTGTTTCGAACTTAAAAAAAAACACAGTATGATTGGTACACCAGTTATACGATGACAACTTACCTGTCTAGGATCAATATTATTACAGGGATGTTGTTAATGAATGAAGCTATAACATATTTTAAAAAATCACTAAAATCGGACAAGAGGTTTAAGAAATTAGATACATCAAAAATGTTCCATTTTTAAGGTGATGCGTTAATTTTGCTGCTGAGTAGTTCCGCATTTAGGTCAATTGACGCCCTAGGCAATTCTCTATAGTAACCGCCCTTCAAACATGTACCATTTTTGCGAAAAAAACTTGTTGCCCTCTCATAATTTGGCGCCCTAGGCAACGGCCTATATTGCCTAATGGATAAAGCGGGCATGCTGCTTAGTGTAGTTCGAATATATTTCTACAATAATAAAATATCCTTAAGTTAGAAAGTATAAAAAATTCTTACCCATATTTTTCTGTGACTCTTCCATGATGATCGAAAAAACTATTTGAAAACTAATTAAACTAGGTGTGTTCTGCGTTTACGGGAAATTATAGAGTAAGTAACTTTAAAATTCTTGGGAAATAACTACTACTGTTATAGTGGAATCAAGATATCTTCTAAAAAAAATTGATTGCATTTCCAAATTCTATGCCTATCTTATCTTATCTTAAAAAAAACATAAAAATAGTGTAGAAAGTACCTACATAATAGGTATATGAAAATAAGAAGGATGTAGAAAAATCAGTTTTAAAGGATTCTGTGGAAGAAAATCTAAGGAAGTATATCGAAAATGTTTGCAGAGTTATTATTGGAAAAAAGCAATAATATAGAAAAATAAATGAATGAATGAATTATAAAATAAGTGGTCACTTTTATCTAATATACAGGGTGGGGCATTAGTGTGGCAAAGTCCAATTTCTCGTTTGTCGTAAGAGATACGAAAAACAGTTATTTAGGTAAAAGTTGGGCACACATAGTACCATAATCTAAAAAAAAATTTAATATACAGGGGCGTCCGTATTGACAGAGTGACATAAACATATGTTTTTTTAAATGGAATATTCTGTATATTTTTACATTTTTGGATCCTCCTCAATGTTTTCTTTCTTAACATATAGGGTTTTGTAATATTATATGTAGTTTAAAAGATAATTACGTTTTTTTGTTAATTTCGTAGCAACATTTACACCCTGTATAATTGTAGTGATTTGACATAAAATTTTCTATTTATGTTCAAACGATTTTTAATATAGTCTACTATTATTAAACATTAACAGTATAACGAAATGTTTAATTTTAGTATACAGGTGGGTCGAAACTCGAAATGAGTATTTTCTGAGTTTTCTTAAATGGAACTTAAAATGTATTTTAGTATTGTAGTGAAATTATATTGTATGGTACTTTTTTATTTCTAAAGCATTCCCTATACCTAAGTGCTTTAATTTTTAAGTTATTCGTGATTGTTTAAGCCTAACATTTCAGGTGGCCGTGAAAATATCCAGTAAAAAATAATTTTTCCAAATAAAAATACATAATGATCTAGGCTGATCCTTAATTTATTAATATTGGATGAGATATCCAAATACATTCGTAGTTAAGGTTGTTGGTGTGTAAAATATTAATCAAACATACAAAATTCTTCCTAGTTGGCTATGACACAAATTTTGCTTAAACGTTTGACATTATACTATTTATATGGTTCCAGTTGATTTGTTACCATTACTAATATGAATTTTTCTAGTGATGAACTGATTAAAATTGCTTTGTGCTAGGAGATTATAACAAAAATGAGCTACTTACAATAAAAAATTATTATCAGCAATTTCCTGATAGACGACAACCACGAAGAGAAACTTTTGAAAGTATACTAAAACGGTTTCAATAGACTAGATACTTAGATTGTAAGAACGGTTGTACTAATATGCAGGTCCTCAGTGACACTATGGATTACAATTAATTCCTATTTTCTTCATTTAGGTACAGTAGTTTTTGTTCGATTAGATTTATCATAATCTAAGTTTCCAGTCCGTTGAAACCGTTCTAGTATATTTTCAAACGTTTCTCTTCTTGGTTGTCGTCTATCAGTGAATTTCTGATGAACAATTCTTATTGCTAGTAGCACATTTTTGTTATACTCCACTAGCACAACAATCTTATTAATCAGTTCCTCATTAGAAAAATTCATATTAGTAATGGTAACAAAGCAACTGGAACTATAAAAATAGTATAATGTCAATTTTTAAGCAAATTTAGTGTCATAGCCTACTAGGTAGAATATTGTATGTTTTTATTAATATTTTGCGCACCAACAATCTTAACTAAGAATTTATTTGGATATCTCATCCAATATTAATAAATTAAGGATCAGGCTAGATTATGATGTATTTCTTTTCGAAAAATTATTTTTGATTGAATATTTTCACAGCCACGTAATAAAATTTCACGTAATTTTTGTTGTAATTAATGTTTGGCTTAAAAAATCACGAAAAACTTACAAATTAAAGCACTCAGGTATATGGAATGCTTAAGAAATAAAAAAGTACCATAAAATATCATTTCATTGCAATACTAAAATACAGGGTGTTCCATTTAAGAAAACTTAGAAAATACTCATTCCGAATTCTGACCCACCCTGTATACTAAAATTAAACATTTCGCTATACCGTTAATGTTTAACAATAGTAGACTATATTAAAAATCGTTTGAACCTTGAACGTAAATAGAAAATTTTATATCAAATCACTACAATTCTACAGGGTGTACCTAAATATTGCTACGAAATTAACAAAAACACGTAATTATCTTTTAAACTACCTTGTATAATATTACAAAACCCTATATTTTAGGAAAAGAAACATTGAGGAGAATCCAAAACTGTAAAAATATACAGGGTGTTCCATTTAAAAAAACAAAAGTTTGTGTCACGCTGTCAATACGGACGTCCCTGTATGTTTGAAAATATTTTTAAATTATGGTCCTATCTGTGCCCCAACTTTTACCTATACAAATTTTTTCGTATCTCTTACAACAAACGAGTAATTGGTCTTTGTCACACTATTGCCCCACCCTGTAGGTACTTATAATCTAATAATTATTCATGTAAAACTATTTTTTCACCAATCATTTTTGTAAACCTATTCCTACTTTATATTAAACAAATTACAGAACGTTCACTAAAACAAAATTTTCAAGAAAAATAGCTCACAAACTGAAGAACACAAACAACGGCTAAGAACTGCCAATCATTAATTCACTTCTCTAACTGGCATATGAAATATTATAATACATATTACGAAATCTAATCCTTTTGCGTGTAATTGATCGTATTACTTGCACGAAGCAAGATATTTTATATCAAATTATACTAGTTTTTTTTGTTCTAAATTGAATAATCAGATAGTCGATTGGATTGTAAATTGTAATTATATAATAGTGGCGAAGAATAATTCTTGTCTACAATTTATTATATCAGATATTTTAAAGGAGCAATTTATTCATAATGGCCAAGGTTAAGAAATATGCAGTATTAAAAAATTGTAAATAAACAAATACAGTCACTATAAAAATTTTCTTGTAGTATAATAAAGAGTAAGCGATTATAGTCTAGTCGCAACATAGTGGGTCCCGTGGGCACTTTTAGCTCGCCGCGATTTGATGGTGGTATTATAGGTTTTTTGGGTTGCTGAATCTAATGGAAGTTGTCTGGAAGCCCAAATGTGGTGCGTTTAATTGTTATTAACAAATTATGGTAAAATTAGGTGTTTTTCAGGAATTACTAGAAGCCCTGTAAATAAATTGATAGTTTTAAGGTCTTCTCTGGTGTATTTTTGGTCGCTAAATCGAATGCGACTAGTCGCGATTACTCAAAATATGTTCTTATTTTGTTAATAACAAAATAATTGTTTATTCACCGAAATGCTCGAAATGCGCTATCTACAGCAAGTTTGTAGTCTTTTTCATAGTATTTTTATACGCTAAATCGATTTCCACTAGTCGTGATAGCTTACCACGTTCCAACTTTGTTATTAATAAATTATTGCAAAAATAACGGTTTATAGTAGAGGAAAGTCACCAATTATGGAATACCATTTTGTTTTGGGGATATAAAATAATACCTTTATAGAAATGAAAACAATTTAATATTATGACACATCAGTCATACATTTTTATGTAGAAATTAAAATCCTTCTATTAAATATCTTAATTAACAAA
Source organism: Diabrotica virgifera virgifera (assembly GCF_917563875.1). Taxonomy (NCBI): domain Eukaryota; kingdom Metazoa; phylum Arthropoda; class Insecta; order Coleoptera; family Chrysomelidae; genus Diabrotica; species Diabrotica virgifera. Next base: position 216,372,042 of record NC_065444.1, read on the forward strand.
AAAACATCGAACAAAAAAACAAAATCCCAAATGAGTAACCAAATATGGAATAAGTGCCCATATATGGAATATAGGCATAAACCAACATATCAATAGCAAAATAGACATAAACATCTGAGATCAAATAATTTAAATAAGAAAATTGTGAAAAATGAAAGAAGTAGCTTAATTCATTTACAGACATCACAGATCCATGTATGAAACTCTGGACCAGCACAATCATAGTACTCCAGGGAAATAAGGCAAAAATATACCATGTTCGGGACACTTGAGCAGCCAGGTTTCAAATGGGTTTTTTGGGTACTATATACCTAATACATTATACATACAAAAATGCCCGTCACAGTTCGGATGAGAAATTTAGTTATTAACAAATAAGTGTCAAAAATGGCAGTTTTTTCGTTTAAATCGCTACGGGTAAAAATAGGGTAACTAAATATCTTATTTATACTGTTATTCTTTTAGTGAATAAGCCAAGGTTTAAAATGGCAGTTTTTGAATTTCGGTTTGATCATTTGTTGCTTCAGAAATTGCAAAATAAGACTAACATTTCAAAAATAAAAAAATTGCTATAACTTTTGCGAAAATGACCCTAAGACTTTCATATTGCATGAAAAGTTGAGACAAACTCAAGTAGAGTATAATGCACAAAAAAATTTAAGACGTTTTGTCAATTAGTTTAAATTTTATTCAATTTGTTTATCCCAATGAGCTTTTTTTTCGCAATATTATTGTTCAGAAAATAGTAATGATACAGCAATACTGTGAAAACCACATGAAAGAAGAAAAGTCATGTTTTCAAAGTATTTTAAAAAAATTATTAAAAAGTTATTTTTATCATTCCGAAAACATTTTACTAAAGTAGGGTCATTTTTAGTTCATAAACAATTTGAATAACTTTGGTAATATTGACTGTAGGTTAAAACTACTTTATGATTTGAAAAGCTGGTATTTTTATACCAATTTTCAAAAAAACACTTTTTTCCTAGGTTAATTACAGTCAAAGTTAACCACTTTTTTTATTTAATTGACAGCTACTTTGTTTATAGTTGAAGGTATATAGTTTATGTGTAAAAGTTTGAGTAAACTTTAAACTTCAACAGAGTTGATAATAAAGCTTTAAAAATAACGTTCTAACGAAATCGATTTGTGGTCGGTTTAAATGAATTATTAAAATCCGTGCACTCAAAAAATAAAACTGATTCTTCAAACATATGCTGCGATTAATATCTCCAGAGCTTGTTGATGGATTTTGATCATATTTTTTTTAAATTGTATGTACTTGTAGTCTTGTAGAGTACGTTATGTACCTAAATCCCCACCTAACATTTCAAACTGTTAGTGGGAGTTCCCCTTATCACTCAGGGATATGAAAAATAGATTACGACCGATTCTAAGACCTACCGAATATACATATATAATTTCATAAAAATCGGTCAAGCAGTCTCGGAGGAGTATGACAACTAACACTGTGACAGGAGAATTTTATAGATGTAAATATATAGATGGGTATTAACAAACAGAGGTTGGTGATGGAAAAGTGTAAATTAAGGGTTGTATGTTTTTTTTAATCCTACATCATATAAAATTAAGATAGACAATTTTGTCTAAAAAAATAAAACAATGTCAGGTGGGCAACCCCCTTTATAACTTATGGGTATAAAAAATAGATTAAAACCTATTCTCAGTCCCATAGAATATACTTGTAAAATTTCATAAAAATCGGCCAAGCCGTTTCGGAGTAGTATGGTAACTAACACTGTTACAGGAGAATTTTATGTATATTGAAGTAACTGTGAATTAAATAATAAAAGTGGCTAACTTTGATCGTAATTAACCTAGGCGAAAAGTTTTTTTTTTAATTTGTGCAAAAATACCAGCTTTTGAAATTCCAAGGTAAATTTACTCTACAGTAGTAGAGAATAATAAAAACGCTATTCAAATTGTTTACACGCCAAAAATGACTCTACTTTAGTAAAATGTTTTCGTAGTGACAAAAATTACTTTTTAATGATTTTCTTCAATAATTTGAAAATAAGACTGTTGTTCTTTCATCTGGTTTTCACAGAATTTCTATATAATTATTATTTTCTGAACAATAACATTACAAAAAAAAGCTCTTTGGGATAAACAAATTGAATAAAATTTAAACTAATTAACCAACCGTCTTAAAATTTCTTGTGCAATATATGGACTCTTTGACTCAACTTTTTGTGAAATATAAAAGTCGTAAGGCCACTTTCGCGAAAGTTATAGTAATTTTTTTATTTTCGAAATTTTAGTTTTATTTTGCAATTTTCGAAGCAACAAATGATCGGACCAAAATTAAAAAACTGCCGTTTTAAACATTGGCTCATCTACTAAAAGAAGATTACTATAAATAAGATATTTAATTATCCTATTTTTACCTGTAGCGATTTAAACGAAAATACTGCCATTTTTGACCCTTATTTGTTAATAACTAAAATTCTCGTTCGAACTGTGACGGGCATTTTTGTGTGTATAATATATTAGGTATATAGTACCCAAAAAACCCATTTGCAACCTGGTTGCTCAAGTGTCCCGACAAAAACCTTATTTCTCTGGACTTACCACTTACACTTAATCCACTATTCCATAATTAGGCACCAACGACTGTCCATATTTGGATTTGTACAAACTAGTACTAGTTCAAACTAGTATCAACATTTTTTCAAGTCGTAATGTTTTAATTGCAGAAAGTCATAAAATATCAAAATAAAGGTACTATTGATATACGCAATAGCATAACAAGTCTGTATTCATGCATAATAACCAATAATACTCTTTGAATATATTTACTTTTGAAATTTTCTGCGAGACGATAAAACAAAACGCGCCTGCCAGACACGTATCGTTCGCGCATCTAACCCAGAGGTGTGAATACGATAATAAAGAGAGCGACTGAAATAGATGATGGTCTTGTAGTGCGTTTCCAACTTATATTTTCGGAGAAAACAAGGAATTTCATATTAGGGCACTATTCCATATTTGGTTACTTTCCTCTGCGTTTACTCACGGTTTTTGCTCTAAATAAAAAAAAACCACTTGGATTTACATGAAATTTGGCACACACGTAGCTAACATGTCAAACAAAACAAGTGATATTGTGCCGATATCTACTTTTACCTTGGGGGTGAATTTCACCCCTTTTCGGGGGTGAAAAAAGAAACATTTAAAATAAGTCCGGAAGTGGATAAACTGATTAATTCTAAGCAACTTTTGTTCTATACAGTTTTTTCCTTGCCCGAAAAGTCAATACTTTTCGGGTTATTTGGTTTTTTTGTTAAAAAATGAACATATTCACTCGCAAATAACTCGAAAAATATTGACTTAGTGAAAAAACTATATAGAACAAAAGTTGCTTAGAATTAAACAATTTATCCAATTCCGGACTTATTTTAAAGGTTTCTTTTTTCACCCCTGAAATGGAGTGAAACTCACCTTCATTGTAAAACCACACATCGGCACAATATCACTTGTTTTGTTTGACATGTTAGCTACGTGCATGCCAAATTTCATGTCATTCCAAGTGTTTTTTTTTTATTTAGAGCAAAAACCGTGAGTAAACGTACTATAAACCGTTATTTTTGTAATAATTCATTAATAACAAAGTCGGAACCTGGTTTAAGCTATCACTACTAGTGACAATCGATTTAGCGTATAAAATACTATGAGAAAGACTACAAACTTGCTGTAGATAACGTATTTCGAGCTTTTCAGCGAATAAGCAATTATTTTGTTATCAACAAAATAAGAACACATTTTGAGTAATCGCGACTAGCCGCATGCGATTGAGCGACCAAAAATACACCAGAGAAGATCTTAACACTATCAATATTTATTTACATGGCTTCTAATAATTCCTGAACAACACCTAATTTTACCACAATTTGTTAATAAAATTAAACGCACCAAATTTGGGCTTCCAGACCACTTCCATTGAATTCAGCGACCCAAAAAACCTACAATACCACCGTCAAATCGCGGCAGCTAAAAGTACCCACGGGACCCCCTATGTTGCGGCTAGACTATTAAGTCGAGTGATTTTATAGTACAGTTGAAGATATGAACAGTATTACACCAATATAATTATCCTCCAAATGTAGATTATCAATTTAAAAATAGGTACACACGAAGAAGTAGACAGTATCAAGCGAGATAAAAAGTTAATTTCATGGATAGAAGTTAAAAGCAAACAGAGCCACAGGTTCCCAGAATGAAACAATATGCAAAAATAAAAATATCTGTAAAAAAATGAAGAGCACAATTTACAAAACAGCCACTAGACCAATAATGCCAAAATGACATACGCGGCAGAAACACAACCTGATACAAAGAGGACAAAAAGAATGCTAGAACTACCATGTGTTCGATGGTAACGAACTATGGGATAGAGCTAGAAGTGCAGATATGCGATGGAGATATAAGTACGATCTAGATTCAAGGTGGACAACATTAATAACTGGGTAAAATACAGAATAGTTTAATGGAACGACCACATAAGCCGAATGACCACAAATAGAGTAGTTTGACGGCGAGAGATGGTTCCCCAATAGGAAGACGATCAGTGTGAAGACCACAATAACGATGGAATGACAACTTACTGGAGGCACATTGAAAAAACAGACAGAATCAAAAAAGAAAGGAAGAGACGAAATGATAGCTGCAGAAACCGACCCCCAGGTAAACAGGCCGACAGGAAAGAGAAAAGAGAACTCCAGATATTAAAATACTAAACCAGAAAATGATGGAATACAAATGTTACAAGACCAAAAAGATAAGAATCAATAACTAAACTGATGAGAGAGAAAGCAAAGATATTGAAAACAACGAAGAACTTATTGGATCTAACAAAACTAATAAATCTAAGCAAAAAAGATTTTGTTTACAATCGCTTCCAGATTTCGATTACAGTCAGAAGGAGTCATTGAAATTGAGTGATAATAGCGATAAAAATGTCTATTAGATGCAGAAAGTGGAGAAAGATTAGAACCCAGTAATCCTGAAAATATATTGAGGATTTCTTGGTTGAAAATTTTGAAAAGAAAGAATCTCTATTAGAAAAAAAAAATATATTACGTGGCCAAAGTAATGTTCAAATTACTCACTATCATGTACCTATCATACATTCATACATAAGAAATAGGCCATGGTCTTCTTCTTCTTTAAGTTCCATCTTCTATCGAAGGTTGGAAATCATCATGGCAATGCGGACCCTGTTCACTGCCGCTCTAAGTATTTCTGCACTACTGCATTCGAACCATTCCCGTAAGTTCCTAAGCCAGGATGTTTTTCGTCTTCCCACATTTCGCTTTCCTCGGATTTTGCCTTGCCTAATAAGTTGTAATAATGAGTATTTTTGCCCTCCCATCACATGTCCCAAGTACTCAAGTTTTCGTCTTTTGATAGTTAGTATTATTTCCGGTTTATTTCCTATCCTTCTAGATACTTCCACGTTTGACATTCTTTGAATCCATGATATTCGTAGGATTCTTCTGTAACACCAAATTTCAAAGGCGGCCAACTTATTCAAATGGACCTGTTTCAATGTCCACGCTTCCAAGCCGTAAAGAAGAGTAGAGAACACGTAAGCCCGAAGCAACCTTAGACGTAGTTCTAACCTTATATCCCGACAACAAAGAAACTTTTCCAGTTTAATGAATGATGCACGTGCTATTTATGAATTTCTTTGGTGTGGTCTACATTTGATGTTATCCATGTTCCTAAGTATTTGTAGTTATCCACACTCTCGACATGATCGTCTTACACTTTTGTTTTTTTACATGGTCTTACGGTATTGTTTTTTTTTTTTAATATAGAAGACCAAGTAAGTTTTAATTTTAGAAATGTAGGTTCGCAGTTATCTAAAATTTGATTTAAGCGCATACAACATGCAATAGAAACGTTTTCATTTTTATATTTATTTTTCTATTTTGATTTTTTATGATTGTTTACTAACTATATAGTTGTTATTACAACTGTTAATTTTGTTACGTTTTTTTTTTTGAGAAAACTATTGTTGCACTAAGAATAAAACATAAAGAATATACCCAGATATTACTTGTCTATAAAAGATTACAATTGATAGCTTTTACTATCCTACCTAGAAACTAGGTAAAACAGCTTTTATACCGGTGTTGTATTAATTTTCTCTACAGTAAATCGCCTAGCCTAGAAAATTGTCACCACACGTAAAGTTGCAATGTCCGTTATAGCATGTAAACTTTTCACTTTATAAACAATATACATATTTATATAGTACTAACTTCTTGTTATTTTGAAAACGTCGAATTAACAATATTTTTGTCACCAGTAAAAAATAAATACAGTAGTGATGATAGTGCTGAAAAAATAAGTGGTGAATCTATAGATGATTCAAATAAACAGACAGTGTAAACAGATTCAAATAATTGTATTATAATTGCATTAATTGTTTCTAAACTTATATTTTCAAAAACTTTTAATAGGAAAATTATGAAAACTGGCAATAATTTTTTATTTTGAGTTAAATTTTAGGTACTAAAATAAAAAATATAGTATGAAACTTCACAGTCTACAGTACCGCCTACTATACCACTCTTTTTTATAAGTACTCACCAGGAATAGCGTTGATTCCACAGTCAATAACAACTGCTCCTGGTTTCACCCAACTTCCTTTGACTAGCTCTGGTTGACCTATTCCTACGACTAGAATGTCAGCTTGTCTGCACTAAAAATAATGAATTTATTTATATTAGAATTATTCTACTTACACAAAATTAGCACTAAAATTTATAAAATTTGTAATATTATTTAGTGATGAATTAAAAATCTCTTTGTTAATACAGACAAATTTTCTTTATCTTTATTTTTAAGGCAGGAACAATGTGAACAATAACATAATTATAGCCATATGCTATTTTAACCATTACAAACATTTCAATAATAAGAAAAGTAAAAAAATAAAAAATCACCAGAAGAGGAGAGAATATCGAATGAACTCAAAGTTTGGAGGACAAGACGTGATCAATCACCTATTAAAAATAATCCAAACAATAAAAGAACTAAATAGAATACTACAAGAATAGAAATCAAGCATCCTAATACCTCTCTTCAAAAAGTGAGAAAAATCGGACTCATGAATTACAGAGGAATTAATTTATTAAACGTAACATTAAAATTAACAACTACAGTCATAAAAACAAACAGAAATAAAAAAAACAATGTTTTAGGTCGAGAAGATCATGCACCGACGCTATACAGGGTGTCCACAAACTCTACCGACAAACGAAGAGAGGACGTTCCTCAGATAATTTTAAGACAATTTAACCCAATTCACCTAGTCCGAAAATGCTTCCTAATGGAGCTAGAGCTCTTTGAAGATGGTGTCTTGTAATTAGTTTTTCTTAAATGCCTCCAGAACGGTTCTATAACGAAAATTGGTACACATATTTGTCTTCCAGCTGTAAATCGATTCCATTCATTGCGAATTTCTAATACCGGTCATAGGCGTCCGTTTTGGGTAGGGCTATAGTTATTTTATCGCATAACTTTTATGTCTTTAACTTTTAAGCATCTTTGACTCTAGATTATTAAATTATGAGGTATTCTAGTAGGTACTAAAAGAAACTCCTGCTTTAAATCGGTAAACCACACCGTTTTCTAGAAAAGTCGATTTGAATATTTTTCGTTTTTTGAATTTGAAAAAAAATTAAAAAAAAACGGTGTATTTCATCAACTTAAAGCAAGTGTAACTTTTAGTACTACAATACCTCATAATTTAATAATCTAGTTCTAATAATCTAATCTAATATCCGTTGACCTACCCAAAACGGACGTATATGACCGGTACTAAAAATTCGCAATTAAAGAAATCGAATTATCTCTGGAATATAAATACACGTACCAGTTTTCGTTTTGCTCAATAGTTTTTTTTTATTTTATTTTTTTTTCAAATTCACAAAACGAAAAATTTTCAAATCGATTTTTCTAGAAAACGGTATATCCTATCGACTTAAAGCAAGAGTAGCTTTTAGTACTAGAATACCTTACAGATTAATAATCCAGAGTCAAAAATGCTTAAAAATTATATAAAAAAAAGTTATGCTATAAAATAACCGTTGCCATACCCAAAACGGACGCCTATGACCGGTACTAGAAATTCGCAATGGATGGAATCGATTTACATCTGAAAGACAAATATGTGTACCAATTTTCGTTTTTCTAACTAGAACCGTTCTGGAGGTATTTAAGAAAAACTAATTATAAGACGCCATCTTCAAAGAGCTCTAGCTCCCTTGGGAAGCATTTTCGGACTAAGTGAAATGGGTTAAATTGTCTTAAAATTGTCTTACAAATCTCCTGTGTTCGTTTGTCGGTAGAGTTTCTGGACAACCTGTAATTATAATGAGGTAAGTCCAAGAAAAATCATTACAATACAACAAATCGTCATATTTATGTTTCGTGCACCTTAAGAAGGCATTTGACAACGTAAAATTCAAAGAAGTTATCCATTTACTGTACGCATGAGAGCTACCTTTAGGAATAATTAAAACCATCGAAAATATCTACCACAACAACACAATAGAAGTAAAAGTAGATGAAAAACTAACTGATCCAATTGGACCTGGCAGTGGTATTAGACAGGGGATTCCCTGAATCCTCTATTATTCAACCTGATCATGGATGAAATAATAAAAAAAGTAAGACATAAAAAAGGATACCACACGGGAGAAAAACACCTTCCAATAATCTGTTTTGCAGACGAGGCAATACTAACCTCTCAAAGTAAAGATTATTTCCAACGTGTGCTGCACAAATTTAATACAACCGCTAAAAAATTTAACACGTTAATTTCACCAGAAATGAAAAAATGCATGGTTACAACAGCAAATCTAAGATGTAAATTAAAGCTCAAGGGCCATCACCATAGCTTGCTACGGAAAGCTCGAACAGAAGTGGAAGATCAAATGAATAGAGAAAACAAAGCCGCAGGTTGCCTGGGTGAAACAATATGGAGAAATAAAAATATTAGGAAAGAAATAAAAGGAGAATGTACAAAAAAGTCATTAGACCCATAATGACATACCTACACGACCTGAAACAGAAAGAACAAAAAGAATGCTGGAAAGAGCAGAGATGAAACCTTTCGAAAAATCGATGGTAAGACACTATGGGACAGAGCTAGAAGTACAGATATACGACGGAGATGCAAGGTGGAGAACATTAATAACTGGGTAAGAAACAGAAGAGTAGAATAGAATGACAACATTAGTAATAAAGACGGCGAGAGACGGTTTCCCAATAGCAGATTAGAAGACCAGGAAAACGATGGAACGACAACTTACTGGAATCCCATTGAAAAAACAGTCATGTCTACATAAAAAGAAGCAGAAGTAAAATATATTTTAATGCAATATAAAAAACAACCTTAATTAAAAAATTATAATACAACAACATACCACTGCTGGTAAATCTCTGGTTTTCGAATGGCACACAGTGACGGTGGCGTGATTCCACTTGAGTAATTCAGCTGATGGGGTTCCAAGAATTTTACTTCTTCCTAGAACAACAGCATTAGCTCCTGCAATAGGTAGGCCACTTCTCTTAATCAGTTCAATTACACCGTTAGGCGTACATGGGAGGAAAGAAGTCAGTTCTCCAATTGCTGTTCTTCCTTCATTGATGGTGTTTAAACTAAAACAGTTATTCGTTAAAAAAATAATCTAGAATTATTAATTATAGCTATCTTATATACGGTAACAGCAGAAAATCCCCTTCCTCCACACCCACTTGTATCTTTTGAACGGTAATATTTATACCTAATAGTGAAAGGGTACTCCGTTAGGAGGGGTTCACTCCTCACCCCTGTGAGGAGAAGTGTACCTGCAGAACCTCAAAATTCATTTTAATTTATTTAGTTTACGAAAAAAGCTTATAACTTTTTTTGGAGATAGCTGCAGGTCTAATTTTTGTTTATTTTTTGTAGATATTTAATCAAAAACTATATTTCTAATTAAAAAAAGTCCACGTTTTTGGGGGGTTTAAACGTGTTTCTCCCATTTTAAATGTCATAAAGAACTCAGTTAGTTCAAATTATATACTATAACCTATAATAAAACCTGATTTGATCTATTTTTAAGTCTATAAAAAGGGGATATCCCCAAAAACCTACTATATCCCTAAAAAGAATCAATTTTTAGGGTTTTTAAAGGTGGCAATTAAAAAAAATAGAAATATAGTTTTTCATAAAATACACAAAACAAAAAAATAAACGAGCAGCCATCTCCAAAAAAATATATAGTTATACGCTTTTTCCAAAAAATAAAAATAAAAAGAATAGATATGTTTTGTAAAAGCATCAACTGTTCATGTGAACCCATCTAAAAAAAATTAATAAAAACGAAAAGATACCATTTTTGGTGGAGGGGGAGGAGGGGGTAGGAAGGTTAAAATTACGCTGTGTCGTATTTTTAATCACAAAGAAAACGTAAAAAATGCATTTGATTTATTTTAAAGTCTATAAAATGGAGACATCCCAAAAACCACATAAAAACATTTTTTCGGATATTTAAAGGCGGCGCACATTTATAGAAAAATCTGAAAACAGGTTAGTCCATGTGGTGAGACCGCTCCCGTCTGAAAAAATTTCTGATTCGGTTTCTTTGTGGATTCCTATTCAAAAATGTCCCCTTTAAACAAATCTGAAGGGTGCCGGCCGGAATTTTTGGGCAGAAATTGTTTAAACAATTTTTTTAAACAAATACAAAAGATTACCATTTTTTGCTCTGGAACATATATATTTTTAGGTTTTTTGGGTCATTTTAAACAAGAAAGGTATCTTTTAATTTTTCTTAAAAATTGACAGTTTTCGAGTTATATGCGATTTAAAATCTGAAAAATGCGAAAATACGCATTTTCGAGGCCTAAAAACTCATATTTACATTAGTATTTTTGAGGTTGCCAGATACTTAAATTGAAGAATAAACATTTAGCTTCAAGATTCTGAAGAGTGGTTGCGTCTAACCTTAATTTATACCGTTGTTTTTTAATTGGTAAATATGCGTGTTTATCCGATTTTTTTGCCGGTGCGGCGAGCTCTTTTTCAAAAATATCCTATTTTCCACCGAAAAATATTTTTTGTAGATTCTTTGGAATATTCTAAATAAAATAAGTTTCTTGGCATTTTTTTCAAAAATTAATAGTTTTAAAGTTATAAGCGATTTAAAATCCGAAAAATGCCAAAAAACGCATTTTTGGATTTTAAATCGCTTATAACTTTAAAATTGTTAACTTTTGAGAAAAATGTCAAGAAACTATTTTATTTAGAATATTTCAAAGAAACTAGAAAAAATATTTTTTGGAAGAAAATAGGAGAATTTTGAAATGGAGCTCGCCGCACCCGCAAAAAATCGGATAAACACGCATATGTTGTGAAAATAGCAATTCCGCCAGTGGCGTAGAATTTGGAAAGGGTAGACCATTCACTGTCCCTCTCGTACGCCTCTGGTAGTAGCCAGAAACGTTTGTTTATCATAATTTAGTAGGGTGTACGGTAACTACACTTTTTGAGAAGTATGACAAGGATATGTCAAACATTTTTAAAGTACGGGTCATAGAGGTAAATATTAACATAGAATGAGCCTACACTCCGCACTGCCTGACGACAAGATCTATTTCACTGGTTTGCGGTATCTCTTTCTAGCACATTGTATCTGCTCTGCATTGTATCTTTGTATCTCAAACTAAAATGACATTAAGTGTGAGTATACGCTGTGAGCTCGTACGTAGAGGGGATATTTACAAATTCGCGAGCGCCAGTAGTGGCAAGTCTGTAAACGTTTACCGGAAATTTGACATAAATGTCAAAGTGATTAATTTAAAATTAAAATTAAAAACATTAATTATAAAAAATATTAGTTGGCCAAAGCTGTGGTATATATTTTTACCTTAAATATACTTACGTTTTAAATGCTGAATTTAAGCTTTTTTAATGTTCCGTAATATGTAATTATAAATTATTCTGCGCCATCTACACGATAATTGTGAAAGTATCCGAAGTAAGAAATTCATATTTTATCAATAGAACGTCAAAATGATTAGCAAAATCTTAAAAAAATCGATTACAATTTAATTACATTTTTGCGTTGTAAATATTAAGCGATAACAATTAAATATTAAATTTAAAAATTACCAGTGAAAGTTGAATTAGTAATCCGCCAGGAGCGACACAAGCGAAGCTCAGAGCGTATAGGCACGGAAGGGGAGGATTACTGACGCAACTTTACTATGCGTTAGAGTGAAACAGCACTGAGCCAAATAAAAAAGATGGTGTCGTCACTTCACTCTGAATGACACTCTGTCTATGGTAATATATAAGTCTACGGTACGGGTATGGGGTAGAAATAGTTATTAAATTTTTAAATAAAACACCCTGTAACTCAGTAAAGAGCCACATTTTATTTAAGTGATTAGGGTTAAATCTTATTATTTTGAAGTCTAGAATCTACAATTCAGAGATTGGACATTCTTAATTAATAACCCTGTAGGTCAGTACAGACGTTTGGCTATCAATAAAATTATCACCCAGTTCTAATAAATCGTCAAATAAGAATAGATATTTAATTACGGGACAATTATTTTTCCAAAATAATGTAGAAATCATTTACAACTGGAATACCTACTGAAAGTAAATATTTAAAAGACTTTTTAATTATTTGTGTGATTTATATATAAGTTATAAAATTTATCTTACCCGTCGACATCCTTGTCGGGCGATACTGTATCAGTAACTAAATTGGAATTAATTTTATTGTCAGATTCTAATGGCATCTGCACGATGATACCGTGAATATTTGGATCATTGTTTAACTCTTCTATTTTGTTTAATACCTAAAATAATGACCTAGTTACTTTAATCTACTTTAAAATGTATTGATTTTCTTTCTTTCAAATTATAAAAACGTTTTTATAATTTTACATTTTTTTTATTTCACAAGACGGCAGAAAGGCATATAAATAAAAGAGAAAATAAACTTAAAATATCGAATCAGATATAGCGAAAAGCTCGAAAAAATATTCTAATGAAATAGTTTGGCATTTTCACAGAATAAGTTTCAAGAAACCTATAAAGAAAGTGAAAAAAAAACAAGAAACAAAGGTGACATGATGCCACCTTGCGACTTTACCCTGAGCTTGGATACCACCCCCATCTCGTGGGTGAAAATTATTTTATTAAAAATAAATCCACAAATCGATTGAAGGACAAATTATAAGCAAAATTTGTTATATAAAGTTATTAAATTAAATTAATACTTTTTGAATTATTAAAGATCAAAGATTTTAATTTTTCGTGAAAAAATGCATGCTTTAAAGCGGCTTTTCGCAAATCACTTAAAAAGTGCAAGTTTTCATAAAAAAGTTATCATTACCAAAATTAAAGCTTTGAAAAACCTTTTATTGTTTATTCAAAGTGAGTTATAATAGTTAATTAAATGTATTTTTTTTTTTGGAGAGAACTCAAATCTAATTATTCAAGCCTAATTAACAGGAAAACGATGCATTTTATAAAATATACTTAATATATATTTGTCAAAGTACTCAAAAATACTTATTAAATGAGTACCGAAAGAAGTTGATATAATCCAAATTAAGCAATTCCTTAAACCTTTTGACCGATTTAGAATGAATATTTTTAAAAATACATATATACCTATATGATTTAAAAAAATCAAAATTTTTTAAATTTCCGTAAATTATTTGCTTTTGATAGTAACTCCAACAATACCCGATACACATAAAAAATGATAGATAACGAAATTTGAGTTTTTTTTATTAGCAAAGATTTTACTTGTCTTTTGATTTCTGTATGAATCAAAATATCCAAGATAGAAACGTTTAAGCCTTAATTATACTACGAGAACAATGTAACTGGAGCTCTTTAACCTATTATCGTAAAAAATAAAGTATTTGAAAGATTAAATGTAATGCAGTTTTATAGCTCTTGAAATTACCTTTCAAATAGTTGGATGTGCATGATATCATAAAAATTAACAGAGTTATTCCAAAAAAAAACCAATATCATTTTTTTGGAAAAATTTTTGGAGTATAAATTTTGATCATATTAACTTCTTCTGTTATTTGATAATTTGCGGAATATGAAAGCTCATAAATAGCTCATAAATCAGGGCTATTTGTTTTTTAATTTTTGCAAGTGGGGGGCAGCTCAACACGGGTTTCCTCCCGTTTTTCTGGGTTTGACGATCACCCACTCTAACACTGGCTATTGCGTTTGTTGGTATATGTGTTTAACTATATTTTAATAGCGATAGTCAATACGGCATTCTGTCAAAGCTTCCAACATTTTTTATTGATTTATGATGTCAAAGGCCGTTTAATAGTCCACAAATATTAAAGCTAGTGGTTTATTATAGTTAGTACATTTTTCTATAAGATTTTTTTATTACCAGTAGGTGATCGTTTGTTCCGTAGGTTTTTCTAAGGCCCGCTTGTTCTATGGGCTGATAAAATTGCAAATAGCATTCTCCCAGCAATGATAATTTACAATTAACTATAAATAATCTAAAAGCTAACAATACTTACTTCTAATTCTGTTATGCTTCTTGGCAATTTGATATGTTGAGCCTTGATTCCTATATTTGAAGCAGACTGTATTTTCATGCGAATATATACATTTGAGTCTTCTCTATCTCCTACTTGAACAATAGCTAAGCCTGGTTGAAAATTTGGTAACCTTGTTTTAATTTCGTTTACAACATTTTTCAGTTGTTCGTTAATTTCCCTAAAAAATAAAATCAAAATAATTTACTATCAAATTCAAAATTCAAAAACAAACTTTAAACTAAAAGATCACCATGGAGATTAACAAAGCGATACTATGAAATTGATTTTAATTTGTAAGATAAAACAGAAGTAATTACAATAAAAATAAAACAGATACGAATGATGAAAATGAAGTATGTAGTGATATATCAACAAAAACTAAATTAAACAAACCTGAGAACAGTAATAAATAATAGACATCGAAGACTATTTCAACGATGAACTTGAGAGTATAGGAAATCTATTCCAGGTACAAAATAGACGATTCATCAACAACGCAGAAATTTCAAGGAAAGTGAAGATAACAATATATGAAACAATACATATACAGGGTGTCCAGAAACTCTACCGACAAACGAAGACAGGAGATTCCTCAGATAATTTTAAGACAATTTAACCCAATTCACCTAGTCCGAAAATGCTTCTTAAGGGAACTAGAGCTCTTTGAAGATGGCGTCATGAAATTAGTTTTTCTTAAATACCTCCAGAAGGCTTCTATTTAGAAAAACGAAAATTGGTATGCCTATTTACTTTTTAGAGATGGATCGATTCCATCCATTGCAAATTTCTAGTACCGGTCATAGGCGTCTGTTTTGGGTACAGCAACGGGTATTTTATCGCATAACTTTTTTGACCTTAACTTTTATGCATTTTTGACACCGGATTATTAAATTGTGAGGTATTCTAGTACTAAAAGGTACTCTTGCTTTAAGTCGGTAGGACACACCGTTTTCTAGAAAAATCGATTTGAAAGTTTTTCGTTTTTGTGTGTGTGCGTGTGTGAAAAAATGGCTTGGATGCGAGTCCGTTAGCCACAGATTTTTATTTTATTTTTACCTCAATTTATTAGTTTTGTTATATTTATACGTATTTCACTTAAATGATTATATTTGTTTCTTTCAAGTAGTTTATGAGTAATTTAAATATTTCCATTTTATGACAACTTAGTAGATATTCTATACTAATTGGAAAATGAACTTGTGTTTGTCGTAAATTGTAATATAATTGATTTATATATCTCTCGTTAATTTTGCATTCCAAGAAAATATGGTTTAAATCTCTAATCGAAACATTATCACAAAAACATACTGAATTAAACATAATGAATTAATTATTCCTAATTTGTGCAGATGTGCCTCATGTTTTTCGTTTTTGGAATTTGAAAAAAAAATTGAAAGAACTTTTCAACAAAAAACGAAGTATTTTACCAACATAAAGTAAGAGTAACTTTTAGTACTCGAATACCTCATAATTTAATAATCTAGTGTCAAAAATGCTCGAAAATTCAAGACAAAAATTTATGCTATAATATAAAATAACTGTTGACCTACCCAAAACGGACGCCTATGACCAGTACTAGAAATTCGCAATTAATGAAATCGATTTATCTCTGGAATATAAATAAATGTACCAGTTTTCGTCTTTCTAAACAGATTTTTTTTTGAATTTTTTTTTTAATTCAGAAAGCGAAAAATTTTTAAATCGATTTTTCTAGAAAACGGTGTGTCCTACCGATTTAAAACAAGAGTACCTTTTAGTACTGGAATACTTCACAATTTAATAATCCAGTGTCAGAAATGCATAAAAGTTAAAGATAAAAAAGTTATGTGATAAAATAACCGTTGCCCTACCCAAAACGGACGCCTATGATCGGTACTAGAAATTTGCAATGGATAGATTAGATTTATATTTTGAAGATAAATACGCGTACCAAATTTTGCTTTTCTGAATAGAAGAGTTCTGGAGGTATTTAAGAAAAACTAATTACAAGACGCCATTTTCAAAGAGCTCTAGCTCCCTTAGGAAGCATTTTCGGACTAAGTGAATTGGGTTAAATTATCTTAAAATTATCTGAAGACTCTCCTGTCTTCGTTTGTCGGTAGAGTTTCTGGACACCCTGTATAGGCCAACATTAACATACGGAGCAGAAAACGGGATTTTAAACTGAAGACACCAAAGTACTATACAAGCGGCAGAGATGAAATATCCAGGAACAAGCGATAAGGGCAAGAAGGCCTACCTACTCAAAAATAAAAAAAAAATAACAAATATTAGACTTAAATCAAACCGGTAAAATTAGCATGGTTAGGTCATTTAACACTACTAGGCAGTATGACAGTCAAGTAAAAAGAGCGTGGAAAGCTAAACCAGTAGCGAAAACAGAAGAGGTCAACCAATAAAAGAGTGGAAGAGCGACATAGAGATGTTACAAAATAACGGCAAATCTTGATAAGAAGTAACACAAATGGCGAAGAGCAAGAACGAGAGAAGAGAAAGAGTAGAAGAGGATTCATTATGTATGTATGTTTAATAATTAAATCCTAATCTTTTAAATAAACACACTGAAAAAGATTTTTCCTTTGACACACCTACAATAATGTACTTATTTCAACTGCTATGTAGGTATTTGTCTAACGTGCTATTTTTGTATCGTTTAATGTTTGCTAAAATAAATGATCGGCAATTTTAAATAGTGATTACAGTATTTTTAGTGAATTATCAGAAACTAAATAATTTCAAAATTATTTTTACTAAATCAATTGACGTGTATATCTTGAAATTTTTCTTATTTATTGTGCAAACACAAACATGATATCAATAGCGGGAGAAAAAAATATATGTATTTTTCTATTCGTATACAGAGTTGGGATAAAGTATGGAACCAAGCAAATATCTTTGAAACGAAAAGAACAATATTTAGGAAACTTTGCATGGAAGTACAGTGACGCAAAGAGCATCTGTTGCCATATTTTTTGTTAATATTCCACTTCCGGTTTCACCGGAAATGCCCTTAACTTATTAACTTTAAATGGGACACCCTGTATATTTTTGCAGATTTTAAAAGAAATTGTTATTTTTAATTCATACATACCAAGTTTGGAAGAAAAAACTATTAAAACAAGAAATAAATCTCTTTACAGTTAAAAAATAGGTTAATTTATTTACGTTAGACCAATGATATTAAAAATAAGAAAAATAATTTCAAATGTTGAAAATGTTTGCTGTTCGCCTCCTAACAAGGTCACTCCTAAGGCCTATAAATAAATTCGTGAGTCACTTTTTGCAAGATTTCTCCACGTATTAGTTCACATTCATCAATTATTCTTTGTCTCAAATCCTACAAGCATGTTGATCGCCTAACGTAAACACGTGATTTTAGATAATCCCAAAAAAAAATCTAACGGGTTAGGTCCGGAGAACAAGCGGGCCAATCTATGAATCCTCTACGTCCAATCCATCGATTTGGAAAATTCACTTCCAAAAAATGAAAATTCACCATAACCGATTATCATTAATATTTTAATACGATCTTTTTCACGTAAATGAACCATTTTTAATAAAACTTATTTCTTTCAATTAGTTCAGTAACAGTTTTACCTACTATAATAAATTCAAATAAGTCATGCAGTGCATGTAAACAACAATTTTAGTTTACAGTATAGATTGTACTCGTTTATTTCCTACTACGTTGTATTAATACAAAAATTTATCTACGGACACTTTTTAACAAATTTTTTCTACCAAATTTGGTATGTATGAATTAAAAATAACAAGTTCCTTTAAAATCCGCAAAAATATACAGGGTGTCCCATTTAAATTAAATAAGTTAAGGGTATTTCCGGTGAAATCCGAAGTGGAGTAGTAACAAAAAATATGGCAACAGATGCCTTTTGCGTCACTGTACTTGCATACGAAGTTTCATAAATATTTTTCTTTTCGTTTCAAAGATATTTGCTTGGTTCCATACTTTATCCCAACCCAGTATATTAATTAATCGCACGTCATTTTTAAGTAGTGACGAACAGAATCAAATTCTTTCAAGAATCGAGAACTCAGTAATCGGGAATTTCTAAGAATCGAGCATTTTCTCGAGAACCGTAAATTTCGAGAACTTTCAGGAATCGAATACCAGTCTTCGTATTTGAGAACCTAATGACTCCTGAGTATTTTCAAGTAAGATTTTTTACGGCTTATAATTTTAATGAACATCAAAATATAGTTGTTAAAAACACTTTCTCAATCAAGCTAGCTGTTTTGTATATACTAGCCACTTAAATGCAATAGAATATTATTACCATCGGGTTTCAAATTGGAACAATAAGTTCAATTAAATATTTACATAGTGCAACTTTTCGTGCAACTAGAGGCAGAAGAAGGATGCAAATGAATAAAACAAAGGAAAAAAGAGTATCCAGTTAATTAAGCATCTCAATTTACTCTTCTTTATTGAATGGAATTATTTCCCCTTCACATTATACAGTATGATACAAATGAAAGGAATAAATTCGTTATTTCGTAACCCGGTAACTTTAGGGAAAAATCCCGAAACAGGTCGATTTTGACTTTTAATTGTTATTTTTTGGCATATATATCATACTAGTGACTTCCTCCACCTGAGTGTGATGACGTAATCGATGATTTTTTTTAAATGAGAATAGGGGTCGTGTGCTAGCTTATTTGAAAGGTTATTTAATTATCTATTCAATAATATACATTAACATAATTATGTATAAAGGGTGGCAAAAAAAGAATGGCCAAAAATAGATCCGTCCATCTGTCTTTTGTAGATCTTAAGCAGGCCTATGTCTCGATACCTAGAACCAAGCTATGGGAATCAATGGAAAGCATCGAAATTCCACGAATATTCGTAAAAGCAATAAAGGCATTCTAAAAGAATAACTAAGTAGCTATCAAAACGGCCAATAAAATATGCAGTACATTTAAGACGACAAAGGAACTGCTACAGGGCTGCTCGACATCCCCTGCCCTGTTCAAAATATTCTTGGAAAAAACGCTGAAACCATGGAAAAGAAAGTGCGAAGGAATTGGTATACCAGTAAGAAACGAATACATAATATATACCCTAAGATTTGCTAACGACCAAAAATTGCACAAGACGAAGATGGTCTCAGTTTTACGAGGAGAAAATTTTAACAGGTATGTACTATTGTGTGTCAATTTGGCAATCAAAGATAGAATAAAAATTTAATTTTTTTAATATAACACGGGCACATAAATTTGATACACCCTGTATATTGATTTGTAAATATTTATTAGAAGTTAGCTTTCACGCAAGGCGGTTTCTCCTTAATGAGTTTTTCCATGAAGAATTAAAGACATTTGTAAATAAGTGAAATTAACATTTATTTAGGATTATAATTTTAAAAAGATTGTTTTGTTATTACGAGAAAGGTAAAACCACAGGTAACTGTAATTATTAGTTTTTAGAAAAATTAATGGTAGAAAGATTTGGAATTTTAAATCTGTATAAGGACAAGAATATTTAGATAATTTCCGAAAAGTGATTAAGTTGAGACAGTTTTGGAAAAGAAAGATCATTGTGTTACCGGCATCCGAAAAGAGCAGTCAAAAGTTTTCGTGAGTAGTTCAGAAGCAAGTACTAGTGGTGGTTTTGATAGTGAGAGTAGCTGAAAAGTGGAACGAGAGACAAATCAAATCGAGAAGAAATACCTCTTTGATTCTGTAAATTCCAAGAGAGAAAGTTACAAGAATTATCGTTATTAAAATTATTTGTGACACCAAGTAAAAAAGATACTTGGGTCTCAGGAGATTATTGTTGAGAGAAAGAGAGGAGAGTGTTTTGGAGTTATTGAACGAGTACTGGCAAAAAGAGGCCTGGCTTGTGTTTTGGAGCAATAGTGGCTGGTATCCTGCTGGATTGTTTGCTGAGAACGGAGAGGGCTTTGATTGGTAGCCTAACATAATCAACAAGGAGGAGCTGTTTGGGTCAAGAGGAGACATCATTGTGTGTGAATCAAAAAGGTCAGTCAATAACCTATGTGATAGATTTTCTTTATAATCAGAAGTTAATTTTTTTACGTAAAAGCATATGCATTTAAGATTCCAACATTTCAAAAATTTAATAGGAAGTATAAGTAATTTTGCGAATACCAAATTTGTTTGTTTAGCTTGTTTTATTAATGGTATCAAGAACAAAGCGATAAATATTTTTTTGAATTAGATTAATTTATATGATAAAGGTTTCATTTGGACAATTATGCCCACAGAATTTAATTGATAAATTTACAGAGCATTGCTTTTGATAATAAAGGTATTTGTATGTGTTTATTTATGGTATTTCTATTTATTTCCTTTTCCTATTTTTATCCCGATAAGGATCAACTAAGAGATAATGAAGCCACGAGAAAGGATAAGTATAACCTAAGATAATTTAATTTTTTTTTTTTTTTTTGACAAAAAGGCACCCTGAGAATTTTTATTAATTTTTATATATGATTTGAGACAATTAAATAAATTAATCAAATAAATAATAATTAATATCAAAGTAATAGAAAGCAGATCATAACAGTACAAAGAATGGGATGGAAATAAACCTAAAAAAAGCGAATACCTAACAACGGAGAATACAGATATACAGGGTGTCCCAGACTAATTTAGCCACGCTATATCTCTTACACGAATAGAGATTTTCGAATGGGATAAAAAGTGGTATATTCTACTTGTAATACACTTTAATATGGCGTACAAAAAATCATCCCCTAAATATTCATCCTTTAGTTACAACCCCTAACTTTAATTTTTTTAATAGCACCCTGTATATTTTTTATAGTTTTGTATGTGGTTTTTATCGTCTAATTAACACATTTTTTTTAAATAAAATCGGTTCGTATATATACAGGGTGTCCCGAAAAGATTGGTCATAAATTATACCACAGATTCTGAGGTCAAAAATAGGTTGATTGAACCTCACTTACCTATATGCAATAGTGCATATAAAAAAAGTTACAGCCCTTTGAAGTGACAAAATGAAAATCAATTTTTTTTCATATATCGAAAACACCTAGAGATTTTTCATTGAAAATTGACATGTGGCATTCTTATGGCAGCAGCATCTTAAATAAAAATTAAAGTAAAATTTGTGTACCCCATAAAAATTTTATGGGGGTTTTGTTCCCTTAAACCCCCCCAAACTTTTGTGTACGTTCCAATTTAATTATTATTGTGGCACCATTAGTTAAACGCACTGTTTTTAAAACATTTTTGCCTCTTACAACTTTTTCGATAAGCCAGTGTTTATCGAGATATTTTGAATATTTATCGAATCCACCACATATTTGTATATGGTTAAGTACGATAATAGAGACCTGTTAATAATAATCTGAAAATGTATTTTTAATTTACATTCTTAGTTATATTTTGAAAAAGAAGCCACATCTCGATAAAAGGTGACTTATCAAAAAAAGACTAAGAGGCAAAAAAGTTTTAAAAACACTGTGTTTAACTAATGGTACCACAATAATAATTTAATTGGAACGTACACAAACATTTGGGGGGGTTTAAAGGAACAAATCTCCCATAAAAATTTTATGTAAATATATTAAAAAAGAAGCCGCATATCGATAAAAACTCGCGTATCGAAAAAATATTAGGAAGCAAAAAAGTTTTAAAAACGTTGTGTTTAACTAATGGTACCACAACACTGGATTAATTGGAACGTACACAAAAGTTTGGGGGGGTTTAAGGGATGAAAACCCCCATAAAATTTTTATGGGGTGGACAAATCTCACTATAATTTTGTTTTAAGATGATCCTGCCATAATAATGATATATGTCCATTTTAAATAAAAAATCTTTAATAGTTTTCGATATATTGAAAAAAATCGATTTTCATTTTGTAATTTCAAAGGGCTATAACTTTTTTTATGAGCACATTTGTACTAAGGTAAGTTAGGTTCAATCGAACTATTTTTGACTCCAGAATGTGTGGTATAATTTATGACCAATCTTTTCGGGACACCCTGTATAACGAAGAACCTATCAGTTTATTTTTGTTAATTGTGTGTGCCAAACTAATTTATCCAGGCTATATTTTTTAAACGAATAGAGATTTTCGAATGGGACAAAAAGTGATCTATTCCATTTGTAATACACTTTCATATGGCGTAGAAAAAATTCATCCCCTAAATATTCATCCCTAACTTACAGGGTGCTATTTAAAAAAAATAGGAGTTATAACTAAGGGATGAATATTTAGGGGATAATTTTTTTCTACGCTATATTAAAGTGTATTACAAATGTAATAGATCAGTTTTTGTTCCATTCGAAAATCTCTATTCGTTTAAGAAATATAGCCTGGATAAATTAGTCTGGGACACATAATTAACAAAACTAAACTGATATTTTCTTGGTTATTTACGAACCTATTTTATTTTCAGAAAATGTGTTGAATAGACGATAAAAGACCACATCCAAAACTATAAAAAAATATACAGGGTGCTATTAAAAAAATTAAAGTTAGGGGTTGTAACTAAGGGATGAATATTTAGGGTATGATTTTTTTACGCCATATTAAACTGTATTACAAGTAGAATAGACCACTTTTTATTCCATTCGAAAATCTCTATTCGTTTAAGAGATATATCGTGGCTAAATTAGTCTGGGACACCCTGTATAACATCTGGAAATAGACGAAGGTAAACAAATCAAACGAACAGACAAGTACACGTATTTAGGTTGCATAATATCAGACAAAGGAACTGAAGAAGTTATAAAAAATAGACTAAGGCAAACAAGAGACAGCATACAAAAAGTGAACCCGGTTCTGTGGAATAAAAACATCAGTATAAAAACAAAAAGAAGAATATATAACACCATGATAAGAAGTGGGTGTTAAAATTGGATAATAACAAGAAAACCAAGAACAAAAAATAAGAGCAATAGAGATGGAATTCATGAGGAGAAGCTGTATAGTAGCAATGAAGAGATAGAAAAAATAACGGAGATTAACAAAAAAATAGGAATGAACTCAGGTATAATAGATTACATAGAACAGAAGAGATCGGACATATCAGAAGAGCAGACCAAAATCGTTGGATAAACCGAATAACAGAGTAGAGCCTGATAGGAAAAAGAAAGAGAGGCAAACCCCGAAGATCTTTCAGAGATGAAGTGGACGAAGCAATGGAAAGAAGAAAGCTGCATGAAAGGGACTAACAAAATAAAAAGAACTAGAGAGCACGGTTGAGTGAAGGAATACAGTGAAAACTGTGGAAATGCTTTATATAAAAAAATTATCATATTTAAAATATTTAAATCTCAAAATGTTATTTGTTTGTACTTTATTTAATTAGAATTCAAAATTGGTTTATTAAAAATATAATAAATAAAAAAAAATTACTTACTTGGAAATTTGTGTCCCAGAGAGAATTTTTCCTTGTCCGGTAGGAGATGCCATTTTGCACAGAAAACTAAAGTGGTAAAAGAAGACTTGTTTTCGTTTTATAATATTACTTAATCTGAGTTCAAAAGCTATCATTTCTCTGATAAACTAGGTAGCGTAATATTACACAGAATGATAAAAGCTTATTTGGTTGTTTTTGTGAACAAATAAATAAAAACACGTAGATATCACTAAAAAATAGCTTTTGAATAATTGTGAAAATAGATATCTGCATACAGGGTGAGTCATGAGGAACTGTACATACTCCTACCTCGTATAGAGGCTCCTATGGGGAATAACAAATGACCATTAAAAAGTGTCTGCTCCCATTGTTTAATAATATACAGGGCGAGTTTCGCATTTTGACAGAAATTTGTATTCGTCATAATTTTTGAACGGTCAGATCGACGTGTCTCTTATTTTGGCCAATCGTTACACTATTATCACCTAATCAACTAATTTATTCAAACTAAAAAAAATCAGGTCCGGATTTAAAAAATTAGTTCGTTTGGGTCTTAGAAAAAATTTCACCCTGTATACGCTTTTTGAAAACTCTAATATGAATTTTACAAATAAGATAAATAGGCAATTAAAATGGCGTATTTATTTTTTCCCCACACGATTACTTAATTTTTTATTAAAAAATCAAATTTGTCAAAATCGGAATTTTAACCTAAAAATGAAAAAAAATGAACTCACGGTTTAACTCGCTACAACTCTGTTCCATTTTAATATTTTTTTTTCTGAAATTTTTACAGCACATACCTCTTACCATTGTGAAGACTATGAAAATTGTTGTAGACTTTCAGTCTTCTTCTTGTAAAAGTTGCAAACTTGTAAATCGCAAAAATTAGGTGGAAAAATTTAAAATTTATCAATTTGATCACGTCTATGTTAAACTATAGAGTTCAAAAGAAGTGTTATGGGAAGTTTTAGATCTAGACGTGTTATAGAAAAAAAAATGGTAAAACTTTTAATTTTAAGAAAAACGTTGTTTTTGTAAATTAATTTTTGTAGAAAAAGTAAATTTTTTTAAATCTATGCAAAAACTTTGCCAAACTTTTTATGCATGTAGTATGGTATAGTTAGACCCAAACCCAGACATCCAAAGTGAAAGTTATCTTTCAACACCAAATTGTTCTATATGGCCCACATAATGTTCAGAAAAAAGTCACACCATTTTGAGCGTCGGGTTTGGGGGGGAGAGGGGGAGAAATCTGCAAATTCGTAGTTTTTTACGTTTTTCGTCAATATTTCTAAAACTAAGCGGTTTAGCATGAACAAACTTCTACACAAAATTGTTCTACATTAAATTTGAAATAAAAAAGGTCCTATGCATAACCTTTCTAAAATGAACGGTTCCAAAGTTACGGAGGTAGTATAGTATAATTGGTCCAAAAAAAGGCCTAACCCAGACATCCAAAGTAAAAGTTTTCCTTCAACACCAAATTGTTCTATATGGTATACATACTGTTCAGTAAAAAGTTACACCATTTTGAGCGTCCGGTTTGGGGGGGAGATGGGGGAGAAGTCGGTAAATTAGTAGTTTTTTTAAGTTTTTCGTCAATATTTCTAAAACTATGCTTTAGCGTAAGGAATGTTCTATAGAAAAATGTTCTACATAAAATTTAAAACAAAAAAGGTTTAATACATAATTGTTATAAAATCAACGGTTCCAGAGTTACGGAGGGTGAAAAGTGGAGGTTTTCGATACTTTTTATATTTACCGATTTCTCTCCCCTCTCGCCCCCAAAACCCGACGCTCAAAATGGTGTGACTTTTTTCTGAACATTATGTGGACCATATAGAATAATTTGGTGTTGGAGGATAACTTTCACTTTGGATGTCTGGGTTTTTGGTATAGTTATATCATAAATATTGCCCAAAAAATATAAAAAGTATCGAAAACTTCGACTTTCACCCTCTGTAACTCTGGAACCGTTGATTTTATAACAATTATGTATAGAACATATTTTGTTTTGAATTTCATGTAGAACATTGTTGTATATAACATTGTTTACGATAAAGCATAGTTTCAGAAATATTGACGAAAAACCTAAAAATACTACTAATTTGCCGGATTCTCTCCCATCTCCCTCCCAAACCGGACGCTCAAAGTGGTGTAACTTTTTACTGAACAATATGCGGACCATATAGAACATTTTGGTGTTGGAGGAAAACTTTTACTTTGGATGTTTTGGTTAGGCCTTTTTTTGGACCAGTTATACTATACTACCTCGTAACTTTGGAACCATTAATTTTAGAAAGATTATGCATAGGGTCTTTTTTATTTCAAATTTAATGTAGAACAATTTTGTATAGAAGGTTGTTCATGCTAAACCGTAGAGTTTTAGAAATATTGGCGAAAAACTTAAAAATCTACGAATTTACCAATTTCTCCCCCCTTTCCCCCCCCCCCCCCCCCAAAACCCGACGCTCAAAATGGTGTGACTTTTTTCTGGACATTGTGTGGACAATATAGAACAATTTGGTGTTAAAGGATAACTTTCACTTTGGATGTCTGGGTTATGCCATCTTTTGGATCAACTATACTATACTATAGTCAAATTTGATTTTTTTAATAAAAAAATAAGTAATCGTGTGGGGAAAAATAAATATGCCATTTTAATTCCTATTTGTCTTATTTGTAAAATTCATATTAGAGTTTTCAAAAAACGTATACAAGGTGAAATTTTTTCTAAGACCCAAACAAACTAATTTTTTAAATCCGGGCCTGATTTTTTTCTAGTTTGAATAAATCAGTTGATTGGGTGATAACATAAATTAAATATTTGTTTAAAAAAAATACATTTTTGTAATAAAAGATATTTTTTTTTAATCTATGGTCCACTTTACCAAACTTTTAATTATTTATAGTCAAATTTGATTTTTTTTTTATAAAAAATTAAGTAATCGTGTGGGGAAAAAAATAAATATGCCATTTTAATTGCCTATTTGTCTAATTTGTAAAAATCATATTAGAGTTTTCAAAAAGCGTATACAGGGTGAAATTTTTTCTAAGACCAAAATGAACATATTCTTCTTTAGCGGCGAATCGATTGAGGGTAAAATTGTACATTTACCGAGCGCCTGCGCACACTGACAGTATGTAGTTCATTGCTAATCTTTCAAGATAGGTATGTATGTATCTGTAACCGTGCAAATAAGTCATTAAAAGAATATATTAGTGGTTTTAGGAAATGTATTATTTATTATAATTCTTGTGTTTTTGGATTAATAAAATATTATGTAAGCATAACATTTTTACACTATATGTCGCCGTGTTGTGTAATTATATCCGAAACTTACATATTTATTTCTAGTGCCTCGATGGAGTAGTTAGAAATGCGTTAGCACTGAGATTGGAAGGTTGCGGGTTCAATTCCCGGGCGATTCATATTTTTTTTTATTTTTGGTTGTTTTAATAAAAAAATTTTGAAAGTGGTAGATAAGAAAGTTAGTCTGATTTTTAAATAAAATACAAATAACCTTTTAAGTATATTTTCTTTCTTTTAAATTACCTATTATATAATAGAAGAATATCTTCTTACGTGCGTACATAGTACACACACATTCTTTTTTAAATCCGAGCCTGATTTTTTTCTTGTTTGAATAAATCAGTTGATTGGTGGTAACATAAATTAAATATTTGTTCAAAAAAAATTAATTTTGGTAATAAAAGTTAATTTTGTTAAATCTATGGTTCACTTTACCAAACTTTTAATTCATAATCAAATTTGATTGTAAAATTCATATTTGTAATTTGTAAAATTCATATTAGAGTTTTCAAAAAGCTTATACAGGGTAAAATTTTTTCTAAGACCCAAACGAACTAATTTTTTTAAAGCCGGACCTGATTTTTTTCTAGTTTGAATAAATCAGTTGATTAGGTGGCAATAGTGTAACGATTGAATAAAATAAGAAACACGTCGATCTGACCGTTCAAAAATTATGACGAATACAAATTTGTGTCAAAATGCGAAACTCGTCCTGTATATTATTAAACAATGGGAGCAGACACTTTTTAATGGTCATTTGTTATTCCCCATAGGGGCCTTTATACGAGGTAGGAGTATGTACAGTTCCTCATGACTCACCCTGTATAAGTACACTATATAAAAATTTGGTATTACATGGAATAATAATTTACGAGTATCATTAAAATAATACAGGAAGTATATTGTTGAAGTTGCTTGGTTAACTTTTTTTTCGTAAATTTATAACTGCGAATCTAAATGATTGCATACAGTTAGATAAAAAAGAAATAACGTCTTTAACACCAGCACGGTTATTTCAAGTTACTATTGTCAGATGTTATAAAAATTAGTACGAACTAAAAAGGATGTAGGTGCATTATACATTTGGATGTACGCAAGCTGTTTAAGTGCTTAATCTGCTTTTAATCTTTTCCCTAAACCCGGTATAACATTTTTCTGTCAAGAAACTTCTTTTAATTAATAACATTATTGCTTTTAACAGTAATTTCCAAATCATCGGGAACAAATATATCGACTGATTTGATTGAATGCAATTTGGAGGTTGACTTGATAATATGAGTAATATTTTCATTAATTTCATCTACATTTCAGATGGTACTTCTGATGTATACACTATACACCATACAAAAATCAACGCACAGATCTCTTTCTTCGTATGCCATGTGCTTATATAATATTTGTTTGCCATAAGGATATGTCCAAGGTAGGAAATTTTGCTTTCCTTAATTATGTTGAGAAGTTCTCGTTCTCAACCTGTTCTTAAAGAATGCACCGCTCAAGGTAAGTGTGGTCCATGCTATTCTCAACAATCTCCGAAAGCCAACATTTCAAATACGTCAATATTATTCAGTGATCTAACGAGATCCCATCTATATACCATAAGGTAAAATGGGCCTTATGTTATAGCAGTGGCGGCTCGTACCACTTTAAGAAGGTAGTGCCACAACTCGGGCAGCCGCCAAAATTTTTAGTGACGGATTCACGATATTGTCAAAAAAAAGGTATACTGACAACAAAAACTAAAAAAAATATGCGCGGATACTTTTATCTTATGTACATATCTTAAGTTTATTGATCTGAGGTGCCAAGCAATTGTCCAACATTGATCAAAACAGTTCCGTAAATTAATTAATAATAAAAACCTCTTAACCTACCACCAGCATTTACTGCTGATAGTGCTTGAAAATTGTTATTACGATATAGTCTCTATTTACCAATTTATAAAAATAATACTATTTCATTATTCACACACATGCACAAATTTTTGTAATGTCACTTTTAAAGTTTACGATATATGAAGTTCATTCTTCTATTTTTTGGTTGGAAAAGTTTTCAATGACTTTATAATTAAAATTATCAATACAATTTACAAAATGCTTTTCTGCAGATAGCATACCTAAAGCACTAGGTTTCGATGTAAACATCGAAAAACAGCGTTCTGCTTCAGATGTTGATATAGGAATGGTAACTAAAATACTTAAAAGTTTAATAGTTTCTTCAAATGTGCTTTTTAAACCTTCCCTCTACAATAAAACCGATAGCGAAACAGCCCCAGAGGTAGTACTTAATTCGTCTCGCTAATACAGTACCTACTTCTAATTCAGTTTTAAACCGAGTTTTGCTTAAAAATTAGAATTGTCTCCATGGTTCATTAAGAAATGATTCGGAGAACTGATGCTTATAAGCAGAAAACTTCTCCGACATAAATAAATTAGAAGCAACTAAATGTCCGGAGAAGGTAGACCTTTGAAAGATCTGGTACTTTGAATAATATGAATCTTTAAGTCGTTGTCTAATTCGGCGCTAAAATTGACCAGCTCCTTAAATATGACTCTATTTTCTGAATTTTCTTTTTCGTCGTGACCTCTTAAAGCTAACTCGAAAGCTCCACAACACCTTATAACATTTTTAAAATACTAATTTTTAAAATACTAATCTTTATTGTCAATTAATAAATTAAACTTAAGAAATAATCAAAATATTATCAAAATACCCACGATCATGATGCACTAAAAGTTTAATTATAAATACAAAAACTTTTTAACAGAAAATATACATAATAAAAGCGACAAACCAGCACGTAAAGAAACTCAAAATAAATAGACCTGGCTTCATACCCTCGTGCCTGGCACAGATATTCTAATGTTAAGGTATACTAATAGTCCAATATAGCTCTTTCTCTGTCACTTACATATAATGCTCGTAAAATCTTTCTCTCTTTACTCGTGCCAGTACTGACTTCGGCGCGAAGGAGATTCTCCTGTCGAATACTCTCCGCTGTCGGCAGGGATTGTATTGCGCCCATAGTTGCCATATTTTATATAATTTATGAAGATCAAAAGAAATACACACAAAAAAATTAATAGGAATTAAAAAGTTTTGAAGATAAAAAATATGTTTATGGATAGTTAGCAAGGTAGTGCCATGGCTCTATGGCACTACCTCACGGGCCGCCACTGTGTTATAGCAATTCACAATACGTAGTCATGGAACAATGCAGCCATTGTTTTATTACACAAGAAAGGAGACATGACAGGTCTAAAAAAAAGCTACTGTCCTTATTAGTTTGCTAATACACATAATATAAACTGGACGCAAGGTTACACTTCTATAAGTCTAGAGAACAAGCTGAATTTGGATCGGTATACAGCACTAACGACCACATACTAGTGTTAAAGAACCTGATAAAGAATCTACAGGATGCAATGAACCATTTAGAGCAGGGTAATAAGCTAGAAATAGACTATGTTCGGGACACTCAAAGATCCAGGTAGCTGACTACTTTTTTAGTTATTGTAGACCTATAGGAAGAACACCTACCTGTTTCCTGCCTGGAGTTCGCGTCCGTTTTTTATTTATTAACAATTTAGTGCAAAAATCGCGATTTTTTCGATTTTTTGCACCCCTTTCAAAAGCTAAATAGTTGACACAAAATTACAAAATTTAATTTTTTAGAACATTAAAAAACCTTCAAAATGCCAATTTTTGAAAGTTAAAAAGTTAATTTGTAGCTACGGAAACTGCAAAATAAGTGAAAATCGTTATTTGTTAATCACTTTTATTAAAACTGCCTTAGAACTTTAGTGTTTCACCCAAAGTTGGGTATTGGGGTACTTAACAAACCCTCAAAATTTGAGACCGATCCATTAATTAGTTTAAGAGTTATTCTAATTGTTTATCCCAGAAACTTTTATTTTGCAATAACATAAGACAGAAAATAATGAAGATAGGGCAATTCTGAGTATGCCAAATGAAAGTAGAAAACTGATACTATCAAAATAAAAAAACGATAAAAAGATTATCTAATATAGTCAAAAATCCTAATGCCAAATTTGTGAAATTTTGTAGTTTAAAAACATTATAATAACTTTAACAATATTGTCTGTAGAAAAAGTCATTTTACATATTATAAAAGCTGGTATTTTACACGAATTTTCAAAAATGTAATTTAACTGGTGACTATGTAGTCGCGCTAAGTGAAGTTTGAGCTGGGAGCCGACAAATGCACGAGTTCAAAAACTAAAAAAAGCAACTTAAAACTACTATCATTTTCTATATCTCGGGATCTACTGAATATATTTTTATCGTTCTTTTCTAAATTTGTATGTAATTTTTCTGTACATTACAAATATTTAATTTGTCTAGACATTTATTGATTAATAAACAGTCTAATTTGTTTAAACAATTTTTGAAAAAATAATTTTTCCCAAAAATCCATGATTTTAATCATAATATCCCTATTAATTATAGAAAAAGTTAAGGTATACTTTAATAAATAAATTATCTTCAATAAAAAATTATCTAATAAAAATCATTTATTTAATAAAGTCTACTTTAACTTCTTCTCTGATCATTAGTGATACTATGATTAAAAAAATAGATTTTTGTAAAAAAAAATTTTTTTCAAGAATTGCTTAAACAAATTATACTGTTTATTAATTAATAAATTTATAAACAAATTGCATATTTGTAATGTACGTAAAAATTAAATACCAATTAAAAAAAGAAAGATAAAAATCCATTGAGTTGATCCGGAGATAGAGCAAATTATATTCGTTTGAAATTGCTTTTGCGGTATTTTAACTCGCTGGATTTGTAGGTTCCACCTAGTAATCGTTTGTACTACATTTTTGAAAAATCGTAGAGGGTGCTGTAAAGGTACCTATAATGTTTGTGCAAATTTTTTAAGAAAAAATACAAATCCCCTTCTTTAAAATGGCATCAATGAGATTCCCTAATTATTATAAACAAATTAGCTGTGAATTAAAAAAAACATATGGCTAACTTTTTCCCAAATGAGCCCAGGCTAATTTTTTTTATTTGAAAATTCGTGTTAAAATACTGTCTTTTCGAATATATAAAAAGATTGTTTCCACGGACAACATTTTTAAAGTCATTCTAAATGTTTATAAACTACAAAATTTTAAAAATTTGGCATTAGGATTTTTAACTATGTTAATCATTTTTTATCTTTTTTTAATACATTTTGATACTATCACTCTTCTACTTTCATTTGGCATACTTAGAATTGCTCTATCTTCATTATTTTCTGTCTGATCTTATTGCAAAATAAAGGTCTCTGGGATAAACAAATAGAATAACTCTTAAACTAATTAATGGATCAGTCTCAAATTTTGAGGGTTTGTTAAGTACCCCAATATCCAACTTTTTGTGAAACAGTAAAGTTCTAAGGTAGTTTTAGTAAAAGTTATTAACAAATAATAGGTCTGGATCCCGCGTATGAAAAAAAAGTTGATTAATAGCAAGCTGAAAATTTGTTAATAGCTTAAGGGTGTCTAGTCGAATAAACTTTGATATGTGTGAACACTGGAACAGGGGTAGTTTTAATTGTGGAACAGGTTAAAAATTTGGAACGGTCACAGCACGAAAACGGCACATTTATTTTGTCCGACAGAACAGACTTAAACTCTCCGAATAGAGATTAAACTCTCATGAAAAAATCAGACTGCTATTTATTACCTGTCATAATTCCTGTCATTTGACATATTCTACATGTTCCACTCATTAAAACGCCCATTTGGTGATAAATAGCAGTCTGATTTTTGCATGAGAGTTTAATCTCTGTTCGAAGAGTTCTGTCGGACAAAATAAATGTACCGTTTTCGTGCTGTGACCGTTCCAAATTTTTAACCTGTTCCACAATTAAAACTACCCCTGTTCCAGTGTTCACACATATCAAAGTTTATTCGACTAGACACCCTTAAGCTATTAACAAATTTTCAGCTTGCTATTAATCAACTTTTTTTTCATACGCCGGATCCAGACCTATAACGCTTTTCACTTATTTTTCAGTTTGCGTAGCAACAAATTAACTTCTGTACTTTCAAAAATCGGCATTTTGAAGGTTTTTCCATGTTCTAAAAAACTGAATTTTGTAATTTTATGTCAACTATTTAGTTTTTGAATGCAGTTCAAAAAATCGAAAAATTTGCGATTTTTGCACTAAATTGTTAATGACTAAAAAACGGACGAGAACTCTAGGCAGGAAACAGGTAGGTTTTCTTCCTATAGGTCTACAATAACTAAAAAAGTAGTCAGCTACCTGGATATTTGAGTGTCCCGAGAAAATCCTTATTACCCTGGACTAATTGGAACCTATACCTATTCGTGGACTACGAGAAAGCATTCGATACCGTAAGCCAGCAGATATGTTGCAAGCATTAACAGACTGCCGAATAGACCATAGCTATACCAACATAATCAAATATATCTACCAGAAAACGACTACAGCTAGCGTAATACTATCTAAACAAAGAACAAATAAATTCTGTATACAGCAAGGAGTTCATGTTCCTATTTTTCATAGAAACTGCATACAAACCTTCGTATTTTTTGGTTGGCAATTGTGGCATGTTCTTGCAACACTGATGATGCTCTTTTTAGAGCGAAAACGTTTTGTTCGATGTTTGTAGCCCTATAGGGCTTTTTGAAATAATATACCTTTTACCAAGACCAAAATTTTTTATTAAATTTTACTTGTATACAAACAGTTTCTATGAAAAATATGAACTAACAATAGTAACAATGAATATAAAGAGACGAAATACATGATAATAACAAAGAAAACAAATATACCAACAAACATACATTTGAGAAATGTACCGATAGAAAGGGTTAATAAATACAAATATCCTTGGAATCTGGATTTCAGACAATAATGATCAAACAACAGAAATAAGTACCACGATAGAAATAGCAATAAAATCGCTTCAAAAAATATATCGTATTATAATAATCGTATAGTAATTCTTTGTATCAAAGACTTTAGATTAGAACTTTTTTTTATTTATTTATTAAACACCAATAAGATGATTAAGGACATTACAATCTGATCAAATAATGTGATCAATGAGCAACTTATTTCTAACCTAAATTATTACTAAAAAACTTAAGACTAAGGACAAACTCGATAGTACCCCCTAGGTTCTGTTAATATATTGCACAAATTTTAACTTATACCATCACTTGCACCATGCACTATTTTTCACTTAACTAACTCGAAGGGTTTCTTCCTCTTGAGTCTTCTAGCTAGATCCGTGTTGTCGAGGAGCTGGATGGCCTCCACATTGACGTGTTGAAGAAGTCGTTGTTCGTGACTCTTGGCAAATGTTTCTATGGTCTTGTTAACAGTATCCATGTCTAGGTCCCTATGGAGATCACTGTTCCTATAGTACCATGGAGCGTTGACAATGCTCCTTAGCACTTTGTTTTGGAATCGTTGAATGATAATTAAATTTGTATTACTAGCGCAGCCCCATAGTTGGATGCCATATAGGTTTTATAATCTGTTTATACAAAAGTATTTTATTGTAGATCGAGAGAGTGGATTGTCTTCCCATTAGCCAATACATTTTTTTATACTTTATGTTAAGCTGTTCTCGTTTCTGTTTAACATGGGCCTTCCAGCGTAGCCTAGCGTCTAGTGTAATACCCAAATACTTTGCGGTATCGGCATATGGTATCTGAGTATTATTTACGTTAACAGGAATGTATTGATTTTTCTTGTTTGTAAAATTTATATGCACTGACTTCATTTCGTGTAATTTAATTCGCCAGCGTTTAGTCCACTCGTTAAGTCTGTTAAGAGATATTTGTAGTTTTCTTGCTGCTTCTTCATGGTCTTCACCTACGGCTAAGACGGCAGTGTCATCAGCAAAGGTAGCTATTGTATTATTTTGTACTTCAGGGATATCACTAGTGTATAATAGATATAGGACCGGTCCTATCACACTACCTTGTGGTACCCCTGCATTGATTTCCTTTAGTTCCGAGTAGGCTTCTTCTTGCTTAACCCTAAAAACTCTCTCTGATATATAAGATTCCGATAATTCTGTGTATTGTCTTGGCAAAATCCTGCTTAATTTGTACTTAAGTCCTTCGTGCCATACCTTATCAAAAGCTTGCGCCACGTCGAGGAAGACAACGGAGCAAACTTTCTTTCCTTCTAGCGACCTCTCTATTATATCCGTTATTCTATGGACTTGGTCGATAGTTGAATGACTTTCTCGAAACCCAAACTGGTGTGATGGAATTAGAGCCTTAGCATCTATGAGAGGTTTCAACCTTTTCAGCAAAAGCTTCTCGTACAGCTTTGAAATTACGGGTAGCAATGAAATCGGTCTGTACGATGATACTGTATTTGGTTGTTTTCCAGGTTTAAGGATCAATATGACCTCAGCCACTTTCCATATCTTGGGAATATATCTTAATCTGAACGACGCATTTATGAGATATGTCAGTTTTACTATGGCTTTTCTAGGAAGTTGTTTTAAGATTTCCCCAGTAATTAAGTCAAACCCAGGTGCTTTCCTGGGATTGATGTTTGCTTTAATTTCACTTCTTTTGGGGTGACTAGTTTAATTTCACCTTCTTCCTGAGTGGCATTTTCCCATTACAGTGTGTTATCACCTTCATTTGGCTGGAATGTTTCCTCGAGATATTCAGCAAATTTATTAGCCTTCTCTAAATTGCTTTTTGCCCAGCTTCCATCTGTATTTCTTAGTGGGGAATTTTGCATTATCGGTCGTTTTAATTTCTTAGTGGCTCAAACAAATAGAATAACTCTTAAACTAATTAATGGATCAGTCTCAAATTTTGAGGGTTTGTTAAGTACCTAAATATACAACTTTTTGTGAAACACTAAAGTTCTAAGGTAGTTTTAGTAAAAGTTATTAACAAATAACGCTTTTCATTTATTTTGCAGTTTGCGTAGCAACAAATTAACTTTTATACTTTCAAAAATCGGCATTTTGAAGGTTTTTCCATGTTCTAAAAAACTGAATTTTGTAATTTTATGTCAACTATTTAGTTTTTGAATGGAGTGCAAAAAATCGAAAAATTCGCGATTTTTGCACTAAATTGTTAATGACTAAAAAACGGATGAGAACTCTAGGCAGGAAACAGGTAGGTTTTCTTCCTATAGGTCTACAATAACTAAAAAAGTAGTCAGCTACCTGGATATTTGAGTGTCCCGAGAAAATCCTTATTACCCTGGACTAATTGGAACCTATACCTATTCGTGGACTACGAGAAAGCATTCGATACCGTAAGCCAGCAGAAAATGTTACAAGCATTAACAGACTGCCGAATAGACCATAGCTATACCAACATAATCAAATATATCTACCAGAATACGACTACAGCTAGCGTAATACTATCTAAACAAAGAACAAATAAATTCTGTATACAGCAAGGAGTTCATGTTCCTATTTTTCATAGAAACTGTATACAAACAGTTTCTATGAAAAATATGAACTAACAATAGTAACAATGAATATAAAACGACGAAATACATGATAATAACAAAGAAAACAAATATACAAACAAACATACATTTGAGAAATGTACCGATAGAAAGGGTTAATAAATACAAATACCTTGGAAGAAGGATTTCAGACAATAATGATCAAACAACAGAAATAAGTACCACGATAGAAATAGCAATAAAATCGTTTCAAAAAATATATCGTATTATAATAATCGTATAGTAATTCTTTGTATCAAAGACTTTAGATTAGAACTGAGGATAAGGTTTAAAACAGACGAACCACTCTGCAGCACTACTCTGTGGATCCACAAAGTGGCTGAAACAGGCGATTTTGTAGCCCCAATTATTGTGTAATTGACGTCACAGTGGCGAGGATCGGCGACCGTGGCCAGCCACTGTCGATCGTGTGGCAATGCGCGTTTAATTTACATATGAATTTACGGCTAATCATCGGAAGCTACTTTGTGGATCCATAAGAAAGTTACAATATCTGGGACACATAATAAGGGGAGAGCATGAATTGCTAAGACTGATAATACAGGGAAAGATAAGAGGTGGAAGGAGTAAAGGAAGAAGAAGAGTCTGGTTGAAAAATTTAAGGGACTGGTTTAAATGCAGTCCCATATAACTCTTCAGAGCAGCGGTAG
This sequence comes from Diabrotica virgifera virgifera, assembly GCF_917563875.1. Lineage (NCBI taxonomy): Eukaryota > Metazoa > Arthropoda > Insecta > Coleoptera > Chrysomelidae > Diabrotica > Diabrotica virgifera. The sequence goes on from NC_065444.1 coordinate 216,409,518, forward strand.
ATACAATAAAGATAGTGATGACGATATCCAATCTCCGATTAGGATACGGCCCTTAAAGAAGAAGAAGCAGGAAGTTCGACAAGGAGACAGGGTCTCTCTGAAGCTATTCACGACGTTTTTAGAACATATCTACTTGTAAGACAGCATATCTGTATGCTGTCGAGTATGATATCAACATAATTGGAGAGAAGCTCAGTCATTTGATCCCACCTGTGGAGGTCGTACAAAAGAATAACATGAACAAGACGCAAATAATGACTAATCTGGTGCTACATCAAAATATTGCTGTTGGTGGGGGGGATATTGAGAAGATTGCATCGTATAAGTACTTGGGATATGAAATTTGGCTGGATGAAGATAACCAGAGCCTCCATGTGAGCCTCCACCTCTCGTAGGATTAGCCTTGTCAGCGTTTTTAAATTAATTTATGTATATGTGTACTTTAACCAGAATGTGTTACCTAAACTCACTTAATGAGCGCCAGATATTGGGTGTCTCTCTGATAGACCGAATCCCAAATAGTCGGAGAGATAGAAGCGGATTTTGTGCGTGATAAGTAATATGGAAAAACTATACGGGGACATGTTGAATTAGTTGTGTACATGACTTTCAGCAACTACCGGAAACCAGAGTTGGGGCCGAGGGTAGTTATAAGGGGTCAAAGTCGCGGATGTTATAATTTTTTTTATGACGCTCATGATCGAGATAGTGCACCAAAATTTGGGAATAAGTAGGTCATGACGTAACTAAGTAAAATCTCTAGGGGCGGAACGCTGCGTGGCCGACAATGGGATGGGGGTAGGGGTGAATAAAAAAAATATAAGGGGTTTTTTTGCGACGTTCGTGATTGAAAGAGTGTACCAAAATTTGGGAATAAGTAGACCATGACATAACTAAGTAAAATTCCCAGAGCCGGAAACCAGAGTTGGGGATGAGGGTAGTTTTAAGGGGTCAAAATCGCAGTGTGCATTATTTTTTTTGTGACCCGTCACAACATTTGTCCCCCACGCAGCGTTCCGTCCCTGGAGTTTTTACTTAGTAATGTCATGATCTACTTATTCCCAAATTTTGGTGCACTATATTGATCAGGAACGGCAAAAAAACCCCCATATATTTTTATACTCACCCCTGCCTACCACCCCTTTGTACCCCAAGCAGCGTTTCGCCCCTGAAGATTTTACTTAGTTACGTCATAACCTACTTATTCCCAAATTTTGGTGCACTATCTTCATCATGAGCGCCACAAAAAAAAAATAAAAACCTCGACTTTTACCCCTTATAACTACCCTCGTCCGCCACTCTGGTTTCCGCCTCTGGGAATATTACTTACTTATGTCATGGTCTACTTATTCCCAAATTTTGGTGCACGATCTCAATCACGAACGTCGCAAAAAACCCCTTACATTTTTTTATATTCACCCCTGCCCCACCCCTTTGTCGGCCACGCAGCGTTCCACTCCTGGAGATTTTACTTAGTTACGTTATCACCTACTTATTCCCAAAATTTGGCGCGCTATCTCGATCATGAGCGTCACAAAAAAAATAATAAAAAACGGAAATTTGACCCCCTATAACAACCTTCCTTCCCCACTCTGGTTTCCGGCTCTGGGGATTTTAATTATTTATATCATGGTCTACTTATACCCAAATTTTGGTGCACTATCTCAATCACGAACGTCGCAAAAAACCCCTTATATTTTTTATATTCACCCCTACCCCCACCACCCCCACCCCTTTGTCGGCCACGCATCGTTGAGCCCCTAGAGATTTTACTTAGGTACGTCATGACCTACTTATTCCCACATTTTGGTGCACTATCTCGATCATGAGCGTCATAAAAAATTCCGCGATTTTTACCCCTTATAATTACCCTCGGCCCCAACTCTGGTTTCCGGCCGTTGGTGAAAGTCATGTACACAACTAATTCAACATATCCCCGTATAGTTTTTCCATATTACTTATCACGCACAAAATTCGCTCCCAGCTCTTAGACTAAAACGAAGAAATACTTCCTAGAACAACAAGAACAACAAAAGCAACAATATCAACAGACGCTTTTAAAAATGTTGCGTCGCTAAAATGAAATTGGGCTAGAGACTCGCCAGATTATACGACAACCGATTGACAAAACATATTGAAAAACATATAAAACAAGTGGAAGCCGAGATAAGAAGCGCTACCGGGCTACCGCTACCGACCGAAGATGAATAGGGATGTTCACTAATTTTTAAATATAGTTAAATTCAATAGATTACAAGGTATATAAAAACGTAACAATCATAAAACTGTTTAAAAATGTATATTTTTTAAGATAAATGAGTTCATAATGTTGATTTTCTTGGAGGCTAGAAAAACGGTACCCTGCAGCGAGGCTACGGTCTATGACGTCAGCTGTCGTAACGTCTTTGATCGACGACTAGTTTTGTATACTTATTTACGAAGTGTATTTGAATTTGCGCAGTTTTTTACGTACTTGATTATTAAAAATGAAGCCAAATAAGTGGTGTTTTGTTCCTGGGTGTGTAAATACATCAAAAAACAGTTCTGACAAGATTTTTATGACCGTTCCAGCCAATTTAAAACAGAAAAAGAAATGATTTGTTGCAGCTATAACTTAAAATAACTAACTTAAAGAACTAACTTAATAAAATAAACACTATAGAAGTTTTCCAGAGACTTTCGGCCCTTGGTAATAATGTAATTGTTCTTTCTGCATTTACATTTTTCAAAAATACTTATTAGTTTTCTCAGAATTCGAAAAAAATTAATGAATATAAATAGCATTAGACCAAGATTTTGCACCTACCCCCTTAAGGACTAAATGAAAAAGTTTCGGGACCTCAAATTTGTATTCCTTAAACTGGGATATTCCTAAAAACGGGATTCTAATAATACATACAGTAAAAGTAAACCTTGAAATAACTACATGTGGATGTAGGTATGACTTTATATTATATTAAAATCATTAATAATTTAGTGAAAAGATTGGTTGAAATGAAAATGTATAATACCCAAGTTCAAAAATATTGTTTACCTTGGAACAGTTGTCAACTCGAAATACGAAACAACCGAAATAAGATCTAGAGTTGAAAAGGACAGAGCAACATTTAACAACATGCATGAGAAATATTTTCACCCATTGCGACATAATATCTCTTTCACTAAAAATGCGGCTGCTAAAATGTTATTATTTCCGGTCTTGCTATATGGCGCAGAGGCCTGGACAATAATGGAAACATTAATGAAAAAGCTAGAGGCATTCGAGATGTGTGTGTACCCACGTATCCTCAAAATATCCTGGCGACCCACACCAACGTACAGGTATTGCGTCGAATGGGAAAACAAAAAGAAATCTCTTTTACAATTAAGAAACGAAATCTTAAATATTTCGGTCATCTCATGAGGCATGATAAATATCGTATACTCCAACTGATAACGCAAGGTAAAATAGAGAGCAAACGCGGACTCGGAAGAAAAGACACTCATGACTTAAAAACTTACGCCAATGATTTGGACAAAAATCGATCGAGTTATTCAGAAACGCCGCAAATGAAATTAAAATTGCCATGATGATAGCCAACGTCCACAACGGACAAGGCACATGCAGAAGAATAAAAATAGTTTTAATACACCTAACCAAGGTAAGGTAATAACCAGCCAATGTATGTATACAATATGCATGCATACAACTTTCTCTATTTTTTTGTGGAGTATTAAGCATTTATTTTTTTAGCTTAAAGAAGACATGGAAAATTATATGGAATATATACTCAGTAAAGCTGTGGTAGATTTATTTTTTTACAAGATGCCAATAAATCATACACCATTGTTACATCTACACTACAGTCAGTAGTTTTTTAACGAATCGGCTTTCTGAAAACCTTCTTCCATTTTATTTGTTTATTTTTGTACCACAAAAAATATGTTCTTACAAACAGTCTATCCACTTTAAACTAAACAAATTCAAAATGTCAAAACCCAAAAGACTCCATCCTTAAACAAATAAATGTTTAAAAATAATAAATCTTTGGATTTCTTAGTTCGGAATCAGATTCTCTCTTATACCTATTCAAATCCTTCTACAAATTGCAAGGAAAAGGGTGATGAATGTAGAGATATGGGGAGTCTATATAGTTGCACTCCACAACATATCAATTCACCGAGGTAAAGATCAACAAATCTGCTTCCTAGTACTCGATACGTGAGTAGAACCGTGGGTAAATAAAAGGCATTATATTTAATTTCGATTCAGAGATCATTACCATCTTTCTATGGACCATTTCGAACTCTTTTGTTCTCATCAGGTAAGCATATGTAATCATTAATAATCATTACATATGCTTTCCTGACGAGAACAAAAGAGTTCGAAATGGTCCATAGAAAGATGGTAATGATCTCTGAATCGAAATTAAATATAGTGCCTTTTATCTAAACAAATTCACTATAAAACTCCACTTTAACTCTGATAAAACAAGAAGAGAACAAAATGAAATGACCTGAAACGTCAAACAGGTAAACAATAACACTATGAGAATGGCGCGCGCTTGGGGTATGCAACTAGTGACGTCAGGCCAATAGAGAAGCGTTCTTGAAATTTAAAATATTGCTAGATTTCTAATAAAGATTTTTTATAGAAAGACCTTTTCAATTTTGTTGAAATTTTGGACAATTATTCCTAGGGTGTTTCTTAATCGTTTTACATGTTTGAAATGACTTTTTAATTTTTTGTGAACATCCCTATTGATGAGTTAATGCGTATTAGCAGTATAAGTAGTAACTGTATTCAAGCAAGTATGTAGTTGGTTTGGTATAGTAACTGGATGTAAGCCGAACAAGACGGAGATAGATGGAACGAGCTGAGGGAGACCTATATTCAGAAATGGACGTGTAGAAGTTGATGATGATAAACACTACTGGTATTATATTTTTTATGTCGTTAATGTTAATAACAATTTTAGTTGGAGCGAACAAGTAAATAAAAAAAGAAAGAAACATTCAATAGTTGATTCAAGTTTTAAGAGATGAAAGAGATGAGCTGCATAGACTTATAATTATATTGAGGATAAAAGGTCAGTAGAAAGACTGCAAAATTCTCTAAAATAACTGTAAAATTTAAAAAAGAGGAAGACGTTGAAATAAGCACCAAAAAACAAAAACCTAGAAAAAGAGCGAAATGAGTACCTTGACTCGTAAATTGACGCTTTATAAATAGATTTAAATAATGAAATAACTGCACAAATCGCATTTATCTAAGAATTTATGAAAATGTTTTTAACATAATATGTTTATTATTCAATTAGCGCAAATAAATGTTTATCTCTACAAAAGGTTATCAACTTACTTTTTTGCACGAAAAATATATCTTTACTACCTTTGTGCTTAAAATAACTACATAATATAAAATAATAATAGGTTCGTTTAAAATACATTAACACATTTAGGAATAAACCTAATGAGCTCAAATTCAATTAAGTAAATTTCATTCAAAGTATTCGGTAATAATAGCCCAATAAAATAAAATAACATCAAAATGTAATTCCGTACAGGTTGGAATAATTTTTTTAACAAAGTATAGGTCCAAACAAAAGATATTTTTAAGAAAGTATATGATTCATATGAGGGGATCATTGTTTAAATAATTAAAAATGGGTAATTTTGCAGAAAATTTACTTTTTAAACTGCTGCGGTAGTTTAATCTTTTTATTAAGGTTTTTACAATCTTTTCCTGCAAAACTGAAGAAACAATCTTTAATAATATAAGACTTACTGAATTAAATTTGATCCTTAATTTATTTAAATATTTGTAAATCAAAATTGAAAACCAAATTTCCAAAAAAATATTATTTGCATTATAAATAAACACTATAAAACATTTCATTTTGCAGAAAAAGTTGCGCTATGGTACCAGTATAAATCAAAAAAAAATTGATTAATAAATATTAAGTATTTTATGAAATATTTAATTTGTTTATAAAGAATTACCATTTTTTCAATTGCAAAAACGCGGTTGTTGCCGATAGAGTATACAAGTTTTTAAGGTCTCATATTTTTTTGCTTTTATGTATGTTTTCGATAGATGTATTGATAAATCAACATTTCAATTATACACCCCTCCAAAATGGTGTTTGAAAATTGGTATAATTTGTTTAAAACTTGTTTTTTTAATAACATCGCCGGGATTAAAAATTTTAAAATTATTTTTCGATATTTATGTTCCTCTTAGTTTTTGTCACACTTATAAAAGAAAAAAATTTTCTAGATCCATTTTTTGCCGAGATAGCTTCTTCAAGTTTAAAAATTCATATTTTGTTTATTTATTAATATTAACATTTTAAAGTGAGTGAGTACATCTATTTACCCTACTACTCAACAATGTCATTTATACATAGGGTTAAAATTTTAGAGTATTTTAAAAAATAATGATTTTCGTAGCGACCTTAAATGAAAGCTTTTTGCATGAAGAGTGGTGCAGTAGTACTTTGCAATATTTTCGTTAATATTGGACCAATTTCAATGTTTTTTTTTATTTATTGTAGCATATAAAAATACAATAAACATCTAAATGATACTCTTTACAATAAATATTCGTCAATTTGTTATAAACAATATTTTTTCAAATTTTTTTTCTACGTGTGACAAATAAAAATTGATCCAAAATTTTTTTATAAAAAAATTAACAAAATAATACTGAATAAGCATTAAAAATTTGTTAAAGAATTTTTTCTTTGACAATATTAAAATATAAATATATGTATTTTACATTTAATTTTACAATCTTTATGACAGGTAGTACCTACACTAAAAATTGTGTATATATTTGTTAATTTTTATTCACTTATAATATACATAATAGATTTATAATAGAGGTTTTCCTCCATTTTTCTATATATATTCTTTTGTATTCACATTAACTTTTCGAGATTTTGCAAATGATTTGTACAAAGAAAAAAGTTTTTATGTTTCTTCAAGAGTAAACAGTGGCGCGTCATCAATATTTTTGTTTTTCGAAGGTTCTGCGAACATTCAACAGTGAGGCAACAGTGCGTCGGTAATTCGACACTGACAGTGACATTTTATACTATCAAAAACAATTATTTTTATACTCATAGGCGCGAAATGTTGCCGAGTCAGTCACGTTCGATTTCTTGTTATAGAAAATCGATTTTTAGTAGATCCAATATGACACAAAATCTAGGCATGGGGTAAAAAACTTTATATTTGAAGAAAGTTTAATTTTTGTTCTTCTTAATGGCGGTACAGGCTCCTGTACTAACTCCATACTAGCTCCATACTAACATATTTCTCAAATTGGGCTCTGTACCGCCATTCTTTATTATATTACGAATATGTGTGCCAACTGTCTCGACAAAATATTCAAAATTACAGCCGCAATCTTGGACCACGTTTGTTGCTACCTGTTGATCGCTACTGTATGCTCTCAACAAAATATTACTATTTTTTTAGATTTAAAAAAAAAATTGTTTTAATACTCTTTTGTGGTTATCTTTGGTGCCAACTTTTATTTATCACAATATTGGAAATACTTTTTTTTTGAAAAAAAATATTGTTTATGACACAAAACTTGTTTATGAACAAACTTATGAATATTTATTGCAAAAAGGGTCATGCAGATGTTATTATTTTTATATGCTAACCCAAATTAAAAAAAACATTGACATTGGCCCATTATTAACGGAAATATCGCAAACTACTCCTCCGCCAATTTTCAGGCAAAAAGATTTCATTTTTAAGGTGCTATGAAAATCATTATTTTTCAAAATATTCTACAATTTTTATTATATGTATAATTGGCATTGTTAGATAGTAGGGTTAATTGATGTACTCACGCACTCTTATGTTAATATTGATAAATAAACAAATTATGAATTTTTCAACTTGGATAAGCTATCTCGGCAAAAAATGGTTCTAGAATTTTTTTTCTTTTGTCAATGTGTCAAAAACTACCAGAAACACGAATATAGAAAAATAATTTAAAAATTTTTAATCCCGGCGATGTTATTAAAAAAACAAGTTTTAAACAAATTACACCAATTATCAAACGCCATTTTGAGGAGTGTTAAATTGAAATTTTAATTTGTCAATACATTTATCGAAAACACATAAAAGCAAAAAAAAATGACGCCTTAAAAACTTGTATGCTCTGTCAGCAACAACCGCGTTTTTGCAATTGAAAAAAATGGTAGTTTTTTATAAACAAATTGAATAGGTATCTCATAAACGAGTCAATATTTATCAACCAATTTTTTTTCAATTTATAATGATACGATAGCGCAACTTATTATTTAAATCAAAATGTTTGATAGTGCTTATTTATAATGCAAATAATACATTTTTGGAAACTTGTTTTTTAATTTTGATTTACAAGTATTTAAATAAATTAAGGGTCAAATTTAATTTAGTAAGTCTTATATAAAAGATTTTTTCTTCAACTTCGCAGAAAAAAATTGTAAAAACCTTAATATTAACATGAGTTACCGCAGCACTTAAAATTACAAAACACACAAAAAGTAAATTTTGAGCAAAAATTGCCCATTTTTAATTATTTAAACAATGATCCCCTCATATGAATCATATACTTTCTTGAAAATATCTTTTGTTTTAACCTAAACTTTGATAAAAAATTTATTCCAACCTGTACGGAATTAAATTTTGACTTACATGTATTGTAATTTTATTTGATCGGTCTATAAAATTAGTGATCGATCATTCTTATTAGTCTAGTCGCAACATAGGGGGTCCCGTGGGAAATTCTAGCTCGCCGTGATTTGATGGTGGTATTATAGGTTTTTTGGGTCGCTGAATCCAATGGAAGTGGTCTGGAAGCCCAAAAATGGTGCGTTTAATTGTTATTAACAAATTATGGTAAACTTAGGTATTTTTCAGGAATTATTAGAAGCTCTGTAAATAAACTGATGGTGTTAAGGTCTTCTCTGGTGTATTTTTGGTCGCTGAATCGAATACGACTAGTCGCGATTACTCAGAATATGTTCTTATTTTGTTAATAACAAAATAATTGTTTACTCGCCGAAAAGCTCCAAATAATGGGCTATTTACAGCAAGTTTGTAGTCTTTTTCGTAGTATTTTTATACGCTAAATCGACTGCCACTACTCGTGGTAACGTGTGATCCAAAATTATTGTCACCATAGGTGGCTCTGAACGACAGAGATAGCAATACAGTGCATGTCTATTATTAATTCAGATATACTTTCCAGCTTACGTCAAATTTGACAGATACTTGTCAGTGTAAGTACGTCAACTTAAAAACACTATAATTGAACATAAAAAGTAGCAGAGGAAGCAAAATTTTAACTTTATACGAATTAAAAGGTCTTGAGATGGGTATTTTTTCAATGTGTTTTCAATCTTTATTCTTTATTTGGAAAGTGAAACTGATCATAACAACACTGAATATAGCAGCAGTTGGCCGTGACGTCACACTCCGGCTGTCTTTCAGATTAAAACAAGACATACGTAATTTTTTGCACGGATAGCTTTGATCCCAATAATTGTGGATCGCTCGTTAGCTTAAACCACGTTCTGACTTTGTTATTAATAAATTATTGCAAAAATAACAGTTTATAGTACTTGAATTGACATGAAATTTGGCATACACGTAGCTAACATGTCAAATAAAACAAGTGATATTGTACCGATCTGTGATTTTACCATGGGGGTGAGTTTCGCCCCTTTTCGGGGGTGAAAAAAGAAAATCTTAAATAAGTCCAGAAGTGGACAAACTGATTAATTCTAAGCAACTTTTGTTCTATACAGTTTTTTCACTAAGGCAATACTTTTTGAGTTATTTGCGAGCGAATATGTTCATTTTTCAACAAAAAACCCACGTTTTTAGACGGTTTTACGCAAATAACTCAAAAAGAATGTTTTCAAAAAAATTTCATGGCAAACATATAGACTATAAAAAATTGAAAAAAATGGTGTAAATGTGAGGTCCGTAGACCCAGTAGAAGCGGAGTTGTAGCTAATGAACAACAGGTTCATATTTGTCAAATTCCCAATCGAATATTTCAACATAAAATAACCAAAAAATGAAGCACTTTTTGAGGATAACTCATTACAACTTTTATAAAGCTTGTAAACAAACTTTATTCTTGTTTTTGGTCTTGTCAAAATATGTTCTTATTTTGTTAATAACAAAATAATTGTTTATTCGCCGAAAAGCTCGAAATAATGCGATATCTACAGCAAGTTTGTAGTCTTTTTCATAGTATTTTTATACGCTAAATGGATTGCCACTACTCGTGATAGCTTAAACTACGTTATGGCTTTTTTATTAATAAATTATTATAAAAATAACGATTTATAGTACATACGTTTACTCACGGTTTGTGCTCTAAATTTTAAAAATCCACTTGGAATGACGTGAAATTTTTCATACACAGTAGTTAAGATGTCAAACAAAACAAGTGATATTGTACTGATGTGTGCTTTTGCCATGGGTGTGGAAAAAAAAGAAACCTTTAAAATAAGTCCGGAAATGGATAAACTGATTAATTCTAAGCATCTTTTGTTATAGAGCTTATACAACTTTGTTCTATAGAGTTTTTTCACTAAGTCAGTACTTTTTGAGTTATTTGCGAGTAAATATGTTAATTTTTCAACAAAAAATCACGTTTTTGGTGGTTTTCTAAGCACTTTCGAACTGATGAAACTTACAGATCATATAAATACGACATAAATAAAGCAACTTGTTAAGCGGTAACGATTAATTTCATTTGAGATGCTAATTAGGGGGTGATTTCCCCGTTTTTCTTTTACCAAAATAAAATAGACCAACTTTGTTTTGAGCGTAACTTGCTTATTTTCGATACTAAATACTTTTAAAAAAAACTAGAATAAAGTTTTTCTACAAGCCTTAACCCTTACAGACCCTGTACTCACAATCGTGAGTGTCATAACAAACTACTAAATAAAGGTCAAAATAATTTATGACTTGGTTTAGACCCGAATCGTTCGATTGTGTTATATACCGCCTAACTACGTTTTTGTGCGGAAGTGGGGTTAGTTTGCAAATGCGAGGAAGAATTTATTTCTCAAAGTAGTGTTTTATTTGTTGTCATGGCGTCAAGACGTAAGTATTTATTTTGTTTATTTTTCAATGTGTATTTTTAGCGTTGATATGGAGATCATATTGTAAAATGGTTATTAATTACAGTGTTTTGAAAAAAATTAATAATAAGTTTGAGATCTGGTGATACAGAACCGTATTTAGATGAATGTCACAATTGTGACCTTTGGGTCTCAATGACTACCTACGTAGCTTACCTAAATATGTGTAAGTAAATTAAATCTTTTTGTTACAGGTTCAAGTTCCAAAATTAACTTGGACGACATACGAGCCAATCCAGATAAAATCTACGACCTTTTGGATGATATTGATTTCGATTTTGAGTTCGAAAATGAAGACGACGATGAATGGCAGCCTATACTTGAACCTACATGTCCTACTTATGAATCAGAAAATAGTGACTCTGATGATGATAACTCGATAAATGAAAATGTTGCTTCTACAAGTAATGCTTCAAATCCAATCGTAAAAAAGCATGGAAATAAAAACAAGAAATGTCATAAAAGAGAGCAAAGTTTTACATGGGAGAAAAGACCATTTCCTCAAGTAGATGTTTCAAATGAAGCAGTTGAGGATATAGGACAAGTATTATCGCCATTTCAATATTTTGATAAATATTTACCACAAGCATTTTTTGATTTGGCCGCAGTACGTACAAATCAATACTACGTACACAAAAATGGTAATCTACTAAAACCGCATGTAACTTCTGAGGAAATTAAAAAAATTTTTGGAATGCATGCAGTTTTGGGATGCATTAAATATCCAAGAATACGTATGTACTGGCAATCAAATTTTAGACTTCCTGTTGTAGCTGATACGATGTCAAGAAATCGTTTTTTTACACTCCGCACAAACTTCCATGTTGAAGATGAAAACAGGGTCCCCAACGAAAACAAAAAAAAATAATAAATTGTGGAAAGTTCAACCTATGATAGATTTTATTAGAAAAAGATATAGGGAAATTGAAAGACCACCGGGAAATTATTCAATCGATGAACAAATGATACCATTTTTAGGCAGATGTGAACTGAAGCAGTACGTCAAAAACAAACCTAGGCCTGTGGGTTTGAAAAATTTTGTAATGACTACTTCGACAGGTATTGTGACGGACTTCGAAATATATCAAGGCAACACATCTGCGTTCGCAAAATTCAGGAATTGTGGCCTAGGCTCCTCTGTCATATTACATTTCGCAAACACTTTACCGAAAGAAAGTCATATATTTTTTGACCGATATGGAATGTATGGAACGGGTACAGTTATGACTAACAGATTACAAGCACCTGCAGTCTTCAAAAATGACGAAGAAATGCCTAGAGGAGAATCAGAACAGTTTACTAGATGTGATAGTCTAATGTGTCTTGTTAAGTGGAAAGACAATAAAGGTGTCCTGATGTTGTCTAATGCACTTAGTGTCGAGCCAGAAGCCATAGTAAAAAGATGGTGTAAATCTGAGAAATGTTTTGTCGAAGTATCATGCCCTAATATTGTTAAAACATACAATCAGAATATGGGTGGGGTCGATACATGCGACCAAATGATGGAATTATATAGAACATATTTCAAAACTCGTAAGTGGCCATTCAAAGTAATCCTACACTTATTCGATTTGGCGATAGTAAACAGTTGGATGGAGTATATTAGAGACTGTAGGGCTAATGGTTATCGCAGGAAAGATATAATGGATTTTCTGTCATTCAGGATAGCTTTGGAAGAGTTTCTGATTGGAGGTTTAAGACCTAAAAGAAGTAATAACACAGAAGGTGCCGGGAGCGAAGATGGAGAAAATGAAGACAGATTGTGAAATCCTCAAAAGAAACAGAAACGATTTCCGGTTAAATTACCTGAACAAGATAAACGTTACGATGGTTATGAACATTGGCCTCTGAATGATGATTTACAAAACCCGCTTTGTTGCCGGTTGGAAGCTTGCCAAAGCCGTTCACGCATACGTTGTAGTAAATTTAATGGTTACTTATGTTTAAGTAAAAACAAAAATTGTTTCAAAGCATTTCATACGCGATAGTTTTAAGTCATATATGTTTACATTATGTATTACGTTGTTTAATATATCTGCTGTCAATATTTTTGAATAAAATATTTTAATATGGTCTTTATTTCTTTATTTTACTCAGAAGTTTTTAAGTCCCAGAGTATACAATTGTGACTATCTCACAATTGTGAGGGTGTTTTGTATGGAACCAAGGCACACAATTGTGAGGGTCCTTAAAAACGTCCTCAGGGTCCTTAAAAAATTCTGAAAAAAATTGAATGTCATTTGCAACCCAAATACAATAAAAACAAGACATTGGTATCCTTCTGCAAACCTTATCTTGTCGTGGGTCTGTAAGGGTTAAAAAAGTTGTAATGAGTTTTCCTCAAAAGGTGCTTCATTTTTTGGTTATTTTATGTTGAAATATTCGATTGGGAATTTGACATACCATACCTTTGTACCTACCATATCTCTTTTTGTATTATAAATAGAAAATTTACGAAGGAACGAATCTCTTTATTTATAATCTAAAAAAAAATTTATATAGTGTTTTTAGTTTGATGCATAGTTTTTAAGGTATTTACAAAAAACCGTCCGAAAACGTGTCATTTTTAAATGAAAATGGCCAATTTTCAACTACGCATAACTCAAAAAGTATTGAGTCCTCAAAAAAAAGTATAGATCAGTTTTTGCTTAAAAATAGATTCTCTAGCCACTTCCATGCTTATTTTGACCAACAAATTTTCCACCCCCTTGAAGGGGTGGGAATTGCCCCAAGATAAAAGCGCCATATTATATAGGGTAGATTTTGTTTCTTGAGCTATTCCCTACTTACTGTGAAAATATCAAGTACATCGATGTAGTAGGATGAAATTCAGAGCCAAATACCCTCATTGACTGCCCTATAATAATGATCTGCTTTGATCGCGTGAGAGGGGACACACACACAAGATTCTAGCAAAATTTCTATTTTCTGTAACTTTTCGAGTTTTTAAGTTACAGCAACGAGTTTTATGTCATTGGAAAGGTAATTTTACATTCTTTCAAAATATGTAAAAATATACAGGGCATATCTAAAAAATTAAGATTTTTTTTTTCATTTCCGGTTCAACCGGAAGCTATATTGTGGGTAGAATTTATTGTGCTAATAGATAATAAAGTACTCTATATGTCTGCCAAATTTCAAATTTTAGTTTCTATTACAGAGGAAGTTATGGGCCCTCGAATATTTTTTTATAAAAAATTCATAACTCCCCTCCTATGACGAGTTAAGAAATCTGACTAATGTTATTCAATTTACCGATAGGATATTAAAAATATGTCAAAAAATAAACAAATTCCTTGGAGCCATTTTTGAGAAAATCTAGTTCAAAATTATGTCAAATTTTGACCCCTTAAATATAGGCAACCCATAACTTTTTCTGAAAAACGATAATATTCTTGTTATAGCCCCATCTTTAGGCTATATAAATGTTTTTTCAAATTAAATTTATCTTAAACAAGTTTTTAGATTGGTAGGGAAATGTATCGGGTGGGCGGTCGGCCATGCTGGCCGCCATTTTGGATTTACAAATGTCAAATTCCGTATTTCTATTCACCTATCGATAAGCTAACTTTAAGTTAAATTTCATTCATTTCGGTCAATATTTTCAAAAATGGGCCCCAAATAACCCCCTATTTCGGCCCCCTTTTGAGAGGTTTTTTCAAAAGCTTAGTTTCTCGACAAAATTCTCTTAAACTTACTCATACCGAATTTCATCGAAATCAGTCCAGTAGTTTTTGCTGGGCGGTGGCGACATACGTACGTACGTACATACTTCCGACATGTTTTTACTTTATCGTACTATATACGTAGTATAGTATAATAGATAAAGTTATAGGATCGTGCAAAAAAATTTTTTTCAGATTTCACTTTTTTTCGACGTTTTGAGTCCCCCTGAGTCTAAAAAGCAAATAAAAAACGCTGGACGGAAGGGCCGCCCGAGAACTTTATCGTACCGATCTATTATCGTTATGGTACTAGATACTGGAATTCTATAAAAATAACAAAGTTACTCGTTATTTTGATATTTTAGAAACACCTACTGTACTTAAAAGTATTTTATGGTTCTACGCATCATTAATTCCTGCATTTGAGAAAATGTTCGATGCCATATTTCGGGGACACACTATAGATGTGTAGATTATTGCATAAATCAATAGAATATTATAGTCATACTTTCATTTCAAATTAGTTCATTTTTCTGAGAAATTAATAGTTTACAATATTTGCGTTTCATTCTATTTCGATTACGCCAGTCAATGCGCGAGATTAAGAACAAGATATTATCTCCCAATTCTATCCTACTGCATGGATTGTAATGAAGTTTTGGGAGTAGCCCAATCTCCTAATTCAAAGTCTATCCTATATACTATGGCGCTTTTATCATGGGGGAAGTTCCCACCACTTCTCAGGGGTGAAATATTTTTATTTTCGAATTAAATGGAGAAAAAGGAAGATTTTTAAGAAAATTTAAAAATTCATTCTATAATTTGATCACATTTTTTACAAAAACCATTCATTTTAAACCCGTTCAACTTTTTGAAAGTAGAAATAACACTATATATATTAAAAGGTATTGTAGAAGGAAAACAATGCATTTAAATTATGGTGGATGGGGAGTTAAATGTATATACTTTTCATTTTTCCTTAAAGTACATTAGTCATATATTTTTTTGCACCATATCTCGCTTAGTTTGTAAGTAACCGACATTTAACGGTGCTCGTTTTAAAGGCCTTTTCAAACACTACAAAAGGTGTTGGTAGCATTATACACCTAGAACCTACCGTTCCTCTGTTATTTCAAGTTGACTACACCAATTTGAGCATGCACCAAAAAACAAACTATTTTCACCTACCATATCTCTTTTTGTATTATAAATAGAACATTTACGAAGGAACGAATCTCTTTATTATTTATAATCTAAAAAATGTTTTATATACTGTTTTTAGTTCGATGCATAGTTTTTAAGGTATTCACAAAAAATCCGTCCGAAAAGGTGTCATTTTTCAATGAAAATGGCCAATTTTCAACTACGCATAACTCAAAAAGTATTGAGTTCTCAAAAAAAAAGTATAGACCAGTTTTTGCTTAGAAATAGGTTCTTTAGCCACTTCCGTGCTTATTTTGACCAAACAATTTTCCACCCCCTTGAAGAAGTGGGAACCGCCCCAAGATAAAAGCGCCATAGTATAAAGGGTAGATTTTGTTTCTTGAGCTATTCCCTACTTACTGTGAAAATATCAAGTACATCAATGTAGTAGGATGGAATTCGGAGCCAAATACCCTCATTTACTGCCCTACAATAATGCTCTGCTATGAACGCGTGAGAGAGGACACACATAAGATTATAGCAAAATTTCTATTTACCGTAACTTTTCGAGTTTTTGAGCTACAGCAATGAATTTTATGTCATTGGAAAGGTAATTTTGCATTCTTTCAAACTGTGTTAAAATATACAGGGCGTATCAAAAAAATTATGATTTTTTATTCATTTCCGGTTCAACCGGAAGCCATATTTTTGGTAAAATTTATTGTGATAATAGATAATAAAGTACCATATATGTCTGCAAAATTTCAAATTTTAGTTTCTATTAAGAAGGAAGTTACGGGCGTTCGAATATTTTTTTATAAAAAATTCATAACTCCCCTCCTATGGGGAGTTAAGATATATGACTAATGTCATTCAATTTACTGATAGGATATTAACATTATATCAAAAAATAAAAAAATTCCTTGGAGCCATTTTTGAGAAAATCTAGTTCAAATTTATGTCAAAATTTGACCCCTTAAATATAGGCAACCCGTAACTTTTTCTGAAAAACGATAACATCCTTCTTATAGCCCTATCTTTAGGCTATATAACGACTTTTTCAAATTAAACTTATCTTAAACAAGTTTTTAGATAGATAGGGAAATGTGTCGGGTGGGCGGTCGGCCATGTTGGCCGCC
The DNA here is from genome assembly GCF_917563875.1 of Diabrotica virgifera virgifera. Taxonomy (NCBI): domain Eukaryota; kingdom Metazoa; phylum Arthropoda; class Insecta; order Coleoptera; family Chrysomelidae; genus Diabrotica; species Diabrotica virgifera. The sequence goes on from NC_065444.1 coordinate 216,426,615, forward strand.
ATTTTGAATTTGGAAATGTCAAATTCCGTATTTTTATTTACCTATCGATGAGCTTACTTTGAGTTGAATTTCATTCATTTCGGTCAAAATTTGCAAAAAGGGGCCCTAAATAACACCCCTATTTCGGCCCCCCTTTGAGAGGTTTTTTTAAAAGCTTAGTTTCTCGACAAAATTCTCTTAAACTTACTCATACCGAATTTCATCAAAATCGGCCCAGTAGTTTTTGCTGGGCGGTGGCGACATACGTACGTACGTACATACTTTCGACATGTTTTTTTATTTGCTTTTTAGACTCAGGGGGACTCAACACGTCGAAAAAAAGTGAAATCTGAAAAAATTTTTTTTGCACGATCCTATAACTTTATCTATTATACTCATACTACGTATGTAGTACGATAAAGTAAAAAACATGTCGGAAGTATGTACGTACGTACGTATGTCGCCACCGCCCAGCAAAAACTACTGGACCGATTTTGATGAAATTCGGTATGAGTAAGTTTAAGAGAATTTTGTCGAGAAACTAAGCTTTTAAAAAAAACCTCTCAAAGGGGGGCCGAAATAGGGGGATTATTTAGGGCCCATTTTTGCAAATTTTGACCGAAATGAATGAAATTCAACTCAAAGTAAGCTCATCGATAGGTAAATAAAAATATGGAATTTGACATTTCCAAATTCAAAATGGCGGCCAACATGGCCGACCGCCCACCCGACACATTTCCCTATCTATCTAAAAACTTGTTTAAGATAAGTTTAATTTGAAAAAGTCGTTATATAGCCTAAAGATGGGGCTATAAGAAGGATGTTATCGTTTTTCAGAAAAAGTTACGGGTTGCCTATATTTAAGGGGTCAAATTTTGACATAAATTTAAACTAGATTTTCTCAAAAATGGCTCAAAGGAATTTTTTTATTTTTTGATATATTTTTGATATCCTATCAGTAAATTGAATGACATTAGTCATATATCTTAACTCCCCATAGGAGGGGAGTTATGAATTTTTTATAAAAAAAATATTCGAGTACCCGTAACTTCCTTCTTAACAGAAACTAAAATTTGAAATTTTGCAGACATATATGGTACTTTATTATCTATTATCACAATAAATTTTACCAAAAATATGGCTTCCGGTTGAACCGGAAATGAATAAAAAATCTTAATTTTTTTAGATACGCCCTGTATATTTTAACATATTTTGAAAGAATGCAAAATTACCTTTCCAATGACATAAAATTCATTGCTGTAGCTCAAAAACTCGAAAAGGTACGGTAAATAGAAGTTTTGCTATAATCTTATGTGTGTCCTCTCTCACGCGTTCATAGCAGAGCATTATTGTAGGGCAGTCAATGAGGGTATTTGGCTCCGAATTCCATCCTACTACATTGATGTACTTGATATTTTCACAGTAAGTAGGGAATAGCTCAAGAAACAAAATCTACCCTATATACAATGGCGCTTTTATCTTCCTGGGGCGGTTCCCACTTCTTCAAGGTGGTGGAAAATTTGTTGATCAAAATAAGCACGGAAGTAGCTAAAGAACCTATTTCTAAGCAAAAACTGGTTTATACTTTTTTTTGAGAACTCAATACTTCTTGAGTTATGCGTAGTTGAAAATTGGCCATTTTCATTGAAAAATTACACCTTTTTGGGCGGATTTTTTGTGAATACCTTAAAAACTATGCATCGAACTAAAAACACTATATAAAACATTTTTTAGATTATAAATAATAAAGAGGTTCGTTCCTTCGTAAATGTTCTATTTATAATACAAAAAGAGATATGGTAGGTGAAAATAGTTTGTTTTTTGGTGCATGCTCAAATTGGTGTATTCAACCTGAAATAACAGAGGAACGGTAGGTTTTAGGTGTATAATGCTACCAACACCTTTTGTAGTGTTTGAAAAGGCCTTTAAAACGAGCACCGTTAAATGTCGGTTACTTACAAACTAAGCGAGATATGGTGCAAAAAAATATATGACTAATGTACTTTAAGGAAAAATGAAAAGTATATACATTTAACTCCCCATCCACCATAATTTAAATGCATTGTTTTCCTTCTACAATACCTTTTAATATATATAGTGTTATTTCTACTTTCAAAAAGTTGAACGGGTTTAAAATGAATGGTTTTTGTAAAAAATGTGATCAAATTATAGAATGAATTTTTAAATTTTCTTAAAAATCTTGCTTTTTCTTCATGTAATTCGAAAATAAAAATATTTCACCCCTGAGAAGTGGTGGGAACTTCCCCCATGATAAAAGCGCCATAGTATATAGGATAGACTTTGAATTAGGAGATTGGGCTACTCCCAAAATTTCAATAAAATCCATGCAGTAGGATAGAATTTGGAGATAATATCTTGTTCTTAATCTCGCGCATTGACTGGCGTAATCGAAATAGAATGAAATGCAAATATTGTAAACTATTAATTTCTCAGAAAAATGAACTAATTTGAAATGAAAGTATGACTATAATATTCTATTGATTTATGCAATAATCTACACATCTATAGTGTGTCCCCGAAATATGGCATCGAAAATGTTCTCAAATGCAGGAATTAATGATGCGTAGAACCATACCAGATACGTAGAACCATGAAAGTTGAAAATGAACTGACTGAGGATATCCAAATTCGTCGTGGGGTGCGCCAAGGGTGTATTTTATCACCATTGTTATTTAATTTATATAGTGAAGCCATCTCAGAATTAGCGTTGGCCGAAGTCAATGAGGGCCTAATAATAAACGGTGAGCCACTTAATAATATAAGATATGCTGACGATACCGTACTTTTAGCGGGAACACTAGAAGAATTGCAACACCTTGCTCAACAACTAAATATACATTGCAACGATTATGGACTAAAAATAAATTTGAAGAAAACCAAGTTCATGGTATTTACAAAAGCACAAAACATCAGAGTTAGACTAGTACTGGATAATACAGAAATTGAGCAAATATCTTCGTACAAATACCTTGGAGCATGGATCACAGAAGATACTGATCAGACAAAAGAAATAAGATGCCGCATTGAAATTGCACGATCCATTTTTAACAGAATGAGGAAACTTTTCTGTAATCGCAATATCAATATAACGCTCCGGATAAGAATGCTTCGTTGTTATATTTTCTCCACCCTTTTGTATGGGGTTGAGGCATGGACACTAAAACAATCCCACATTAAAAACCTGGAAGCATTCGAAATGTGGTGTTATAGACGTATTCTGAAAATATCATGGACAGATCGTAAAACAAACGCACAAGTGCTCGAACAACTAGGAAAACAATGCGAAGTTTTAAATTCCATAAAAATCAGGAAGTTGGAGTACTTGGGGCACATCATGAGAGGTGAAAAATACGAACTATTAAGGAATATAATGCAGGGCAAAATCAAAGGCAGAAGAAGCGTAGGAAGACGTAAAATCTCGTGGCTACGCAATCTCCGTGAATGGTTTGGATGCAGCTCAATTGAACTGTTCCGGCGCGTAACCAACAAAATTATAATTGCCAGAATGATTTCCAATCTCCGATAGGAGCGGAACTTTAAGAAGAAGAAGAACCATAAAATACTTTTAAATACAGTAGGTGTTTCTAAAATATGAAAATAACGAGTAACTTTGTTATTTTTATAGAATGCCAGTATCTAGTACCATAACGATAATAGATCGGTACGATAAAGTTCTCGGGCGAAATTCAATTTTCATATCCGATATTAAACAATTTTTTTATCACCCGTATATCACATTAACGTAATTTGTTATTGTATAATTACAGGTGTGACCTGCTAATTTAGTTTAATTATTGCAAATCATAAACAATATTTTTGGCTATGGCACACTTATTTTGCTGACTAAATAAAAACCTTTGTTCGTTGGTCGCGTGGGCTATGACTCAATTCATCTTGTCGCTAAGAAAGACTATACATTATAATCATTCCTTCGATTAACTTCAAAGCGTCAAGATGTGTCTTTACATTCCTTCGAGTCAATTCAAACAGAAAACATGTAGTCTCATCATGAATGATTATATTATCAGTTTAACCGTCAAACCAGTCGCGCAATAAGGCTCCGTCAATCAATAGAATTTTAAGGCCTCCTGGGTACAGTGTGTTGAAATAAAGTTTCATCTTTAATTTAGTGTTTTACTATCGGCGATCGAAGTTGGAGCTGAGCCGAGTTTATACACCCGGTACAAATGGAAGACGGCACATGCAGTGGCGGATCCAGAAATTTTGTTGGGGGGGGGGGGGGTCATGAGTCTTGAGGGTGATTTAATTACCTATCTCTGATGCAAGGTCACTTAGTCTTACCATCCCTAGGATACGTGGGTTTACAATTATGGGGGGGGGTCATGACCCCCGTGACACCCCCTGGATCCGCCAGTGATTGTACAGGGGTGAAAGGAAGCGTTGTATTTTCTCCTATTTTTGATTAAGTTTGACAATTTATAACTTTATTATTTGTGCTCCGATTTTCAAGATTCTTGCACCAGTTTGTAGGTACATGTATTCATATTGTTTGGTATTATTCCGGTAACAAAAAATTTTGCTTGCATGTCATTGTACACAGTGGCGGATCCAGAAATTTTGTTTGGGGGGGTCATGAGTCTTGAGGGTGATTTAATTACCTATCTCTGATGCAAGGTCACTTAGTCTTACCAACCCTAGAATACGTGGGTTTACAATTATGGGGGGGGGGGTCATGACCCCCCGTGACACCTCCCCTGGATCCGCCAGTGGGCACATGGAAATTAAGTGAAGAATATGATATTCTAAGATTTGTTAAAAGTCAAAAACTGTCATAATTGGGGCATGTTCAGAGGTAAGAAGATAAAAAAAGCCGATAGAAAGATGAAAAAATGGAAGACCCAGACCCAGGACGATATGGTTAGATGACAACCTGAAAACTATAAATGTAAGAGCAGAATGATACATGACAGCTCTGAATGGAAGGATGTAGAAAGATAGGCAAAGACAGTGTAAAAGATAATGTAATGTTATGTATAATAAAAAATAATATTGTGAAATATCTGGAACATATAATAAACTTCAATTATCTAGGGAAATAACCGACGAAGAGGGTTAAAGTACCTAGCTATTACAGTAGACCCTACGATATAGTTATTTTCCTAACAAGTGCAGAAAGTCATACTTTTCCGCACGCGACTGCAGTTTGCCGAACGACGCAAAGCGGGAGTTCGGCAAGCAGTCGAGTGCGGAAAAGAGACTTTCTGCAAGCGTTAGGAACAATATTTTTTCTACGAGTCTTTAAAAAATGACCAAATCTTAATTAATTAATTTAATTAATATGAAAATACATACACAAATTAATTCTTTGACAAGGTTGTCAAAACAAAAGTTTCAGCATAATTGGTTAGCATGACGACGATCTTGGTATCTATGACGACGATTCAAAACCACTGTTATTGTCTACTGATTTGACTTTCGAATATTATGTCAAAATTATTTTATTTCATAGAATTCTCAGTAGTAATTGCACAAGAGCTCTGAAATTATTGAATTTTTCCCGAGTGACACTTTGACAGTTTTAATTTCACGAGCCGAAGGCGAGTGAAATTATGTCAAAGTGTCACGAGATCAAAAATTCTATATTAATTTCAGAGGTCGAGTGCAATTTGTTGCGATTATTTCATGAATAAAACTGTTGAAAACCAAAATTTTATTGTAATTTGTTTATGTAAGTACCATTAAACACACAGTTTTTATAAATATTTGACGATTGAAAATCATCACTTTTATAATTTTTAAAACATTAATTGTCATTAATGTCACTGAATTTATTTTTTCGTAGCAACGAAGGGCATCTGACGTAATATACTTAACGACGGGAGATTATCAAAAATTATCGATTTAATTCAGATTTCTGTAGCTTTCTATTGGTCAGAATCTCCTATGAATGAAATAATCGCGTTAATTTCATTAAAACATGAACATAATAAGATATATTTGAAATAAATTAGTAAATAATATCTAAATATTAGTTTATTGCATGTATTATAATTACTTTAAGGCCATATTAACCCATTTAGCGCCAAAGGTGCGAAAACGCACCATTTTTTGTAGAATTTTTTTTTGACAATTTGATATTTTTTTTTAATCTTTGTATTTTTAAGCAACGAGAAGATATAAGTGTAACTAAATTTAATTTTGTTTAATTTCCAAATTCATGCTTTCATCACAAAAATATTTTCTAAATGTCCGACATTTTCAATCTTTCGACACAACTTTATTTTTACTGTATTAATTTTATTGGTATAACACTTTTGTGGTCAAATAAATTAAAACATTATTTTTTTAACCTATTTGTACACCAATTATTGTAAAAATACAAAAAAAAATTTCTCATCAAATCTCGTGTTTGAAAATAATGGTTCGATAACGAACCATTGGCGGAAGTCGACATATAATCCTGTGTGATCAGGAATAAGTTCAAGGTGATGCATAGGCAGTAAGTTGTTGGGATATTTCTTTATTATGTGTAAAAACACGTATCCACTATGCTTGCGCTCCGAGCTCCTGCAACTGCTCCACATAGTGGACACGTTTGGCGCTCCCGGACTGTGCAATTGTAAGCACTCTGTCTCGGCGCTCCAATCTGTGGTGGTTTATATGTAAGGGAGCGCACACCGTATCGATTGGAGCAGTTGCAGGGAGCGCGGAGCGCAAGAAGTTCGTGAACATAGTGGATGGTTGGCGCTCTCGGACCATACAACAGTGTGCGCTCCCCCTCAACGGTCCAATAGGTGGCGGTTTATATGTAGAGGAGCGCATGCATGTAGATGGGAGCAGTTGCAAGGAGCGCGCAGCGCAATAGGTTTGTGAACATAGTGGATGATTGGCGCTCCAGGACCGTGCAAAAGTGCGCGCTTCGCCTCGGCGGTCCAATAGGTGACGGTTTATATGTAGAGGCGGAGCACATAACGTATCGATCGGAGCAGTTGCAGGGAGCGCGGAGTGCAAGAGGTTCGTGAACATAGTGGATGGTTCACGCTCCCGGACCGTGCAACAGTGCGCCAACGACCGTGCGGCAGTGCCTCGATGGTCCAATATTACGAACGTAGTGGATACGTACCTTTAGAAAGACGGGTATTCTGGTATTCAGTTTTGTTAAAATCTAAGGTGGGGGAGGGGGCTACATAAGGGAGGTTGTGTAGTGTTGTAGACAATATGTCGATTTGTCGAATTTATGCAACTGGCACAGTGCAAGATACAGGATTGGAAAGTGTAAACTGGAAAGATCTAAAAAAGATAGAGGGCTGTTCGACTTCGTTTTTGGGAAAGAAGCTGAAGAAGGTGTAGGCAATGTTCTTACCATACTATTTTTGTTTATTTAAAATAAATTTATTTTATTTAAAACTTCCAGATCCATTTACACTCTAAATGTTTTGAGACTTTTCACAAAAAATAAAATTGTGTATTTCAATTTTTATATCTCATTTCCGCCAAAGGTTCGAAAACGAACCATTTTGTTGTTGTGACACCTGCCATTATCAAAGTGTAAAACAATTTTTTTACGAATGTTTAAGTTTATTTTACTCTAGTTAATCAAATATATTACATATTATTGCAGTATTTCTTTGCTTGGCGGTTAATGGGTTAATATATCTAAATTAACACGCGTGCGGAACAGTAAAACGCGTGCGGAAAAGTAACACGCGTGCGGAAAAGTAAAACTTTCTAAACTAAAATGCGTGCGCGAAAGTAGACATTTTTGCACGCTCGTAGAAAAAGAATTTATTGTATTTATTATTTTACATACGCCAGTCAATGAGAGCAAGAACAGGGTATTACCTCTGAATTCTATCCTATAGCATGGATTTTAATGAAATTTTGGGAATGGCCTCTACTTATCTCCTAATTCAAAGTGTATCCTATATACTATAGCGCTTTTATCTTGAGGGATATTCCCACCCCTTCTCGGGGGGTGGAAAATTTTTTGGTTAAAATAACCACGAAGGTGGCTAGAGAACCTATACTTAAGCAAAAACAGTTCTATAATTTTTTTTAACTCAATACTTTTTAAGTTATTCGTGATTCAAAATTGGCCATTTTCATTTAAACATAACACCTTTTCGAACTGTTTTTGCGAATACCTTAAAAACTATGCATCTAACTAAAAAACGTATATACAACATTTTTGTAGCTTATAAAAAAAACAAAGAGAGTCGTTTCTTCATAAATCTTCTATTAAGAGATATCGTAGGTGACAAGAGTTTGTTTTTTTATTTTGGTACATACTCAAGTCGGTATATTCAACTTGAAATAACAAAGAAACGCTCGATTTTAGGTGTATAATGCTACCAATGCCTTTTGTAGTACTTGAAAAGACCTTTAAAAAGAGCAATATTATATGTCGATTACGTTCAATCTAAGCGAGATATGCTGCAAAAAAAAATTATGACTAATGTATTTTAAGAAAAAATGAGAAGTATATTAATTAACCCCTCATCCACCAAACTTTAAATGCATCGTTTTCCTTCTACAATACCTTTTATTATAGCGTTATTTCTATGTTCAAAAAGTTAGACGGGTTTAAAATGAATGATTTTTAAAAACAATAAGATCAAATTAGAGAGCACCTTTTTAAATTTTATTAAAAATCTTCCTTTTTCTCCATGTAACTTGAAAGTGATAAGCGATACAGTAATGAAAAGCAAAAACAAAGTTTTGATCTGAAAAAACCCTATATTTTGTATGGTATCTTTTTTCTTATGTCTTATCATTTTCGAGTTACATGGAGAAAAAGGAAGATTTTCAAAAAAAATTTAAAATGCGCTGTATAATTTGATCTTATTTTTTTCAAAAACCATTCATTTTAAACCCGTCCAACTGTTTGAATATAGAAATAACACTATAATAAAAGGTATTGACGAATAAAAACGATGCATTTAAATTCTGGTGGATGAGGGGTTAAATAATTTCATTTTTTCTTAAAATACATTATACATCAATTTTTTTTCAGCATACCTCCCTTAGTTTGAATGTAATCGACATTTAATATTGCCCATTTTAAAGGTCATTTCAACCACTACAAAAGGTATTGGTACCATTATACACATAAAATCGACCGTTTCTCTGTTACTTCAGGTTGAATACATCAATTTGAGCATGCACCAAGAAAACAAACTCTTTTCACCTTGAATATTATACAGGGTGTAACAAAAATACAGGTCATAAATTTAATCGCATATTCTGGGACCAAAAATAGTTCGATTGAACCTAACTTACCTTAGTACAAATGTGCACGTAAAAAAAGTTACAGCCCTTTGAAGTTACAAAATGAAAATCGATTTTTTCCAATATATCGAAACCTATTAGATATTTTTTATTGAAAATGGACATGTGGTATTCTTATGGCAGTAGTATTTTAATAAAAAATTATAATGAAATTTGGACACCCCATAAAAATTTTATGGGGGTTTGGTTCCTTTATACCCCCCAAACTTTTGTGTACGTTCCAATTTAATTATTATTGTAGAGACATTAGTTAAACACAAGTTTTTAAAAACTTTTTTGTCTCTTAGTACTTTTTTCAAAAGTCAGTTTTTATCGAGATATTTGAATATTTGTCAAATCCACCACATATTTTTGTATATGGTAAAGTACGGTTATGGAGACTTGGTAATAATATGAAAATTTATTTATGATTTACATTTTTAAGTATATTTTGAACCATATTAAAAAAGAAGCCACATCTCGATAAAAGATGCTTTATCAAAAAAATACAAAGAGGCAAAAAAGTTTTAAAAACACTGTGTTTAACTAATGGTACCGCAGTAATAGTTTAATTGGAACGTACACAAACATTTGGGGGGTTTAAAGGAACAAAACCCTCATAAAAATTTTATGTAAACATATTAAAAAAGAAGCCGCAACTCGATAAAAACTGCCTTATCGAAAAAATAATAAGAGGCAAAAAAGTTTTAAAAATATTGAATTTAACTAATGGCACCACAATAATAATTTATTTGAAACGGACACAAAAGTTTGGGGGGGGTTTAAGGGAACAAAACCACCATAACCCCCATTTTTATGGGGTGCACAAATTTCACTATAATTTTTCTTTAAGATGTTCTTTCCATAAGAATGCTACATGTCCATTTTCAACAAAAAACCTCCAATAGTTTTCGATATATTCAAAAAAATCGATTTTCATTTTGTAACTTCAAAGGGCTGTAACTTCTTTTGTGTGCATATTTGTACTAAGGTAAGTTAGGTTCATTCGAACTATTTTTGATCCCAGAATATGTGGTTTAATTTATGACCTGTATTTTTGTTACACCCTGTATATCTCTTTTTGTGTTATAAAACTAGAAAATTTATGAAGGAACGAATCTCTTTGTTTTTTATAGGCTACAAAAATGTTTTATATAATTTTTTTAGTTAGATGTATAGTTTTTAAGGTATTCGCCAAAAACCGTCCGAAAAGGTGGCATTTTTCAATGAAAATGGCCAATTTTCAACCACGAATAACTCAAAAAAAAAGTTATAAAACAGTTTTTGCTTAGAATTAGGTTCTCTAGCCACTTCCGTGGTTATTTTGACCAAAAAATGTTCCACCCCATTGAAGGGGTGAGACTTTGGTAGGTAGACTTTGTTTCTTGAGCTATTCCTTACTAACTGTGAAAATATCAAGTAAATCGATGTAGAAGGATGGAATTCGCAGCCAAATACCCTTATTGACTGACCTAACATTATTTTTAATTATTTTGGAGTACCTATAATTACGTTACGAGAAAAGTAAAAGAACATATTTCTATTAATAACTATATTACAACAGATGATTGAAACTGTAAATGTATCAATGTATTTATAGAATGAATGTAAACTTACCACAGAACACACAGGTTTCTTTAGTTCGACTGTTAAACCGATTATGTAAACTGAAGGGAAGATATTATAAAAGGAAGTTTACTATACATTAATTTACAAACGGCCTTTATTCTCTCATTCTACGACAATAGACATAATACAACTTGCTTCCAGACCAAATATAATAAGAGCGTTATTCATTGGAAATATATTAATATCTAGTATATTTATTTTCAGATGAATAAAACTATTTAAAACATGATATTACCGACATATGTTGCCAATTTCCTGGAGATATCACATCACTAATCGGACAATACACCAACGCAAAAAAGATAAAAAATCATTCTTAGATATATAATATATTATATAGGGCGTGTCAAAAGTAGTGGGACAGTCGAACATTTCACGAAGTGAACATCGGATCGAAAAACTGAAAAATACGTGTTCAATATTTTTCAAAAATCTATCGAATGACATCAAACACGACTCCACACTGAAGTTTTGGAGTTAAAATCTGAAATAAAATTACGTGCATAGAAATCGGCCCACTTAAAAATTTGGTCATTTTTGATGTCTCATATTTCCTAAACCTGTTGGCCGATTTCAGTAATTTTTTGAAAATGTTATAGCCTGATTCTTTAACAATACCACTGTAATAATATTGTTGCTAAACAGGTAAATGTTCATTGTATACCGGGTGTACCAATCAAACTGTGTTTTTTTTCTCAAAGTTCGCATCACCCTGTGGAATATTCTAGCATTTATAAAATACTGAAATTAAAACCCAACTATAGCCTCAGGTTTTCTTAACATTCTGTTTTTTATTCAATCGTTTATGATGGATAATAAAAAAGTTAGTTACTTTAACAACTAGATATGGGGGTCTATTGAATAAAAAGAAGTATTTGCTTTTACTTACAAGTATGTAAGTATTTACTAAATATTAATTAAATAAAGCATTAAAGAAATGACTTTATTCAATTACTATTAAGTAAATACTTAAACACTTGTAAGTAAAAGCAAATAATTCTTTTTATTCAATAGACCCAAGTTTTTTATCAATACACGTAGTACATTTTTTCACGGTTTTTGCGGTAAATTTTAAAGAACCGCTTGGATTGACATGAAATTTGGCATACGCATGGCTAACATGTCAAAGAAAAAAAGTGATATGGTGCCGATGTGTGCTTTTGCTTTGGAAGTGAGTTTCACCCCATCTCGGGGGGTGAAAAAATATATGTCCAAGATAAGACCCGAAATGACTGACTAATTTTAAGCAACTTTTGTTCTATAGAGTTTTTTCACCAAATTAATACTGTTCGAGTTATTTGCAAGTGAATATGTTGATTTTTCAACAAAATAACCACGTTTTTAGACAGTTTTTCGCAAATAACTCAAAACGTAAGTATTTTTCCGAAAAAAATATTCTTAGCAAAACTATAACCTATCAAAAAGTGAAAAAAACGGTGTATATATTAGATCTCTATACCTTGCAAAAGCAGAGTTATAGCTAATGAAAAATAGGTTCTTATTCGAAAAATTCCAAATAGAATAATTCAATGTGAAATATCCAAATAATGAAGCATTTTTGGGGAAAACACATTACAACTTTTTAAAGTGTTTAAAAAAGCTTTATTTCTGTTTTTATAAAAACAATTCTAACATCAAATGTAAGCAAGTTACGCTCAAAATAAAGTTGGTCCCTTTTGTTTTGGCAAAAAAAATCAGGAAGATCGCCCCCCAATTAGCAACTTAAATGAAATTAATCGTTATCGCTTCACAAGTTACTTTACTTATGTTGTTTTTATACGATCTGTAAGTTTCATCGATTCAAAGTGCTTATTTTTGAAAAATTTGGTTTTAAAGTAAAATTAAAAAAAATTAATTTTGAAAAAAATGCTTTTTTTCAAAATTACTTAAAAATTGTTAGAGAAACCAAAAATCTTAAACAATAAAAAAAGTCAGCTTTACTTTTCTGAATATTTTGTATTTTTTTGTTTCTCTGTAAGACAAAAATTGGTTAAGATTCGGTGTTTCTAAATTTGCATACACTCGTGATAAGTGACTCGTTCAAGCCATTTTAACTACAACTCTTTCAAAAATAAGAACTTTGAACCGATAAAACTTACAGATCATATGATCAATACGTACGCGAGTAAAAAACTTGTGAAGTGGTAACAATTAAGTTCATCTGAAATGCTACTTAGGTGGTGATTTTCCCGATTGCTTACCAAAAAAAAGGGACCAACTTTATTTTGAGCGTAACTTGTTTACTTTTGACGCTAAATTTTTTTTTAAAACAAAAATAAACATTTTTTTAAACACTTTTAAAAAGTCAAAATGAGTTTTCCCCAAAAAATGCTTCGTTTTTTGGTTATAGTACGTTAAAATATTCGATTGGGAATTTGGCGAATATGACCCTATTTTTCATTAGCTATAACTCTGGTTCTACTAGGTATAGTGACCTAATATATACACCATGTTTTTCACTTTTTTACGTGCTATATTTTTGATGAAAAATTTTTTCTCGACCAAATATTTACTTTTTTAGTTATTTGCGATAAACCGTCTGAAAACGTGGTTATTTTGTAGAAAAATTAACATATTCACTGGCAAATAACTCTAAAAGTATTATTTTGGTGAAAAAACTTTATAGAACAAAAGTTGCTAAGAATTAGTCATTTTATCCATTTCCGGACTTATTTCGAACATATATTTTTCACCCCCAAAAGGGGGTGAAACTCACCAATAGGGCAAAAGCACACATCGGCACAATATCACTTTTTTCTTTCACTTGTTAGCTATGTGTATGCCAAATTTCATGTCAATCCAAATGGTTCTTTAAAATTTAGAGGTTTTGCAATATTTTACCTTTAAAGAACGTACTAACGGTGTTTTTAAATAAGTGCGACAAACTTTAAGGTGTCATTCTGCATGAAAAAATAATGACAGTTGGCTTTATAAACGTATGTCCGCAAATGTTTCGTTTCCGAGATACAGGATGTTGATTTTTTTTTCTTACAAACTGACGATTTATTTATTGCTTTAAAACCAGTTGAGATATGCAAATGAAATTTGTTACGTTTTAAGAGATAGTTATTGCGGACTTTTTGACATAAAATTAAGAATTTTATATTCACCATTAGGTTCATACGGGTAATATGATCGGTCATATTACCCGTATGCGCGCTATTGGTGAATATTAAATTCTTAATTGTATGTCAAAACATGTGCAATAACTACGCCTTAAAACCCACCAAATTTCATTGGCATATCTCAACCGGTTTTAAAGCAATAAAATAAATCGTCAGTTTGTAAGAAAAAATTCAACATCCGGTATCTCGGAAACAAAATATTTGCGGACATACGTTTATAAAGCCAACCGTCATTATTTTTTCATGCAGAATTACCACTTAAAGTTTGTCCCACTTATTTAGAAACACCGTGTATTGATGAAGAACATGTCTAGTTGTTAAAGTACCTAACATTTTTATTGTCCAACATAAACGAATGAATAAAAAAACAGAATGTTAAGAAAACCTGAGGCTATAGTTGGGTTTTAATTTCTGTATTTTATAAATGCTAAAATATTCCACAGGGTGATGCGAACTTTGAGAAAAAAAAACACAGTTTGATTGGTACACCCGGTATACAAATAAAATTTACCTGTTTAGCAACAATATTATTACAGTGGTATTGTTAAAAAATCAGGCTATAACATGTTCAAAAAATCATTTAAATCGGCCAACCGGTTTTGTAAATATGAGACATCAAAAATGGCCAAATTTTTGAATGGGGTCCGATTTCTATGCACGTAAGTTTAGATATCCCCATTTTTAATGCAGATTTCGATTCCTTATGTAAAAATAAATATTCCTTTTGTTCCAGATATTTTTTAGAATTATTGTGAGATGGCGATATAATTGGAAAAAACGATTTATATTTATATACCTACCCTAGGACCACAGGGTAGTTATGGAAACGGTCTAATATCTCGAGAAACACATTCTTAAATAAAAAACTGGAAAACACGTCCAATATTTTTCAAAAATTTATCGAATGCCACCAAACATGACCCCTACCCTAAGAATTTTAAGAAAGATTTTAAAGTTACCCTACACCTCGCCTCCAGAGTGAGAAATGAGGAGTCATGGTTGGTGTCAATCGATAGATTTTTGAAAAATATTGAATAAATTTTTTTTCAATTTTTCGATCCGATGTTCATTTGGCGAAATATTCAACCGTCCCCGTCGGGTCATATTACCCGTATGTGCACCAATAGTGAATACAAAAGTCTTAATTGTATCTCAAAAAATGCGCACGGACTACCTCTTAAAACCCACCAAATTTCATTTGCATATCTCAACCTGTTTTAGAGAAATAAATGAATCGTCGGATTGAACCCGTCCGGGGTGCTTTGTCCGAAGGGGTGGTTTTAGGTGGTAGGCGAATGGTCAGGAGTACATGCTACGCATATAATCCATACCTTGGATGCTATGTCCTAGCATGTGTTCCTTCCAGAGACATGTTAACCGTAGACAAGGCATACTGAGCAAAAAAGCGTAACGCGCGGCAGTCGATCGGTGGTCTATCTATCTCTTTTTACTAAGCGATACCGCTCACATGACGGACAAAGATGGCTAGACCACTCAAAATGAATATTGACCAATGGCGTCCTTGATATCGGCGTTACACCCCGATGTATTGAGTGGCATATGACTAGCCTCGTCTATGGTTAACATGTCTCTGGTTCCTTCCCGGATGGAATCCAACAGTACTATCCGAAAAAAAGGTTCACACAAGTACGAGGTAACCTAAACTTAACACAATCTAAAAAAATTCTTAACTTACCCAAGTAAGAAGACACACAGACGTTATTTTTATCGATATAAATGTTTAGATTGTGAATTTGAGGTTGTTGTCCTCTTAAAAATTACTACGTTATAAAAATATTTTACGTTTCCACACATGTTAACACTGTTAACAATAATATTAACATAAAAGAATATAAAAATATGAATAAAAATATAAATAAATATATGGTACAGATAAGCCATAAACTTTTTAATGCAGTAAGGTTCAAGACTCGTTTTTATTCTTGTAATAATAATAAATTAATAACATTTCCAAAGAAATTCTAATCTGAAAATAATGCTGATGGTCCTAGTGCTGTATCAGATAACGGGGAAACATTCTCTGGTGCTGATGATATAGTGTTAGTAGGAAATACTGAAAGAGATTTAGGAAAAAACTGGAAAAGTGGAGAGAAGCTCTTAAAGTAAAAGGTTTAAAATATTGTAGGACAAAATCAGGAGTATTTGGAATACTCGTGGCCTCCACTCGACAATACGTTTTGTCCATATTTTGTCCTATCCAATTCCACTTTAGCGGTGCGATTTTTTCGACAGCGTCTGTTGTTTTTGTTCTACGACGTATTTCTTCATTTGGGATTCGGTCTCTCAGGGAGACACCATAGCTGTCTAAGTTACGCGAATTTGGTCTCTACCTTTTTTGTGACTGTTGATGTTTCTTCTCCATAAGTGAGTACAGGCAACACGCACTGATTAATCGTTGGTTAAAAAGATTTTAGAACTATGGAATTCAATGAAAGACATCGGTATCGATGGAAAACTCATACAAGCAACTAGAATGTTGTATTAGACCACTAACACCAGAATCAAAAACGGCAAAAATTTCACTGCGGCATTTAATACTTCAAAAGGCCTCCGACAAGGATGTTGTCTATCTCCCACTCTCTTTAAAATATACCTTAACCAATCCTTACAGAGGTGGACAAAAGCAGTAAAACCGATGGGACTGAAAGTGGGAGATGACTCCCTATTTACATTATACTTTGCGGACGACCAAGTTGTAATAGCCCAAAATCAAGATGACTTAAGCTATATGATACGGAGGCTAAATGAGCATTACCAACAGGCAGGATTAGTAATAAATATGGATAAGTCAGAATACTTCATAGTGGGAAACGAAGACATTGAAAACCTACCATTGGAACAAGGACATATTGTTGGTGTGAAACAATGCAAATATTTGGGAGCTATATTTAACAAACGAGGAAATAGTGAAGATGAAATACAACACAGGATCAATAAAGGTAGAAGCATCACTAGATCCCTCAATTCAATTTTATGGGACAAAGATATCAGGAGGGAAACAAAGAAAAGAATATATGAAAGTATAATGAAGAGCGCTACAATCTACGGTGCAGAAGTTTGGAACATAAGTGCAAGAAATAAAAAGAAGCTACTTAGTACAGAAATGGACTTCTTGAGGAGAAGTTGTCAGGTTTCCAGATTAGAACATGTAAGAAATGAAACAATTAGAGAACGTATGAAGGTGGAAAAAACTATAATGGACGATATTGAAAAGAGACAGCTGACATGGTTCGGGCACGTTAAAAGAATGAATGAGACTCGCTGGCCGAGAAAAATATTAGAGTGGGTCCCACCGGAGAGGAGAAGAAGAAGGGGACGACCACGGAGAAGCTGGAGGGACAATATTCAGGACGCAATGGATTCGAGGCAATTAGATGAAGATACGTGTTACGATAGAAAAAATTGGAAGCTGGGTATGGAGAGGCGGCGACAGCCGTAGAAATCCATTATATATATATATATATATATATATATATATATATATATATATATATATATATATATATATATATATTGATAAGGGGTACCTTGTCGCCTCAGAAACGGTGAATCGGTAGACGTTGTCGCCTCATATATGACGTTGTCGCCTCACTTTGGTGAGGCGACAACGTTTTGGGCTGAAAATTTCAGGACAGCTTCCCAACCACCTTATGAGTCGATGTGCAAAAAATAGTTTTGAGGTGACAACGTACCCCTTTTCACTATTTTTTGGTTCGTTAGTTCGGCAGTATATCACTGGCGCTAGTGTCGGCATTGCAGCAGTGACTGGCTGTATGTTGTCGCCTCAGCATATAAATTCTACTTTTTGTTTAACAACCGGTACCTTGTTGCCTCAGATTTTGGCAACGTCGCTTTCAGTTTGCATTGGGTATTAGGTCGTGAAATATGAAAATATGCGCCGTCGGTACCGTAACAAGGCAGCTAAAAACTTTATGATATAAGTTGCAGCTTACGATTTAAAATTGTTGCCCTTATACAGGGTGTCCAGAAACTCTACCGACAAACGAAAAAAGGAGATTCCTCAGATAATTTTAAGATAATTTAACCCAATTCACTTAGTCCGAAAATGCTTCCTAAGGGAGCTAGAGCTCTTTGAAGATGGCGTCTTGTAATTAGTTTTTCTTAAATAGCGCCAGAACGCTTCTATTTAGAAAAACGAAAATTATTACGCATATTTATCATCCAGATATAAATCCATTCCATTCATTGTGGATTTCCAGTACCGGTCATAGGCGCCCGTTTTGGGTACGGCAACGGTTATTTTATCCCATACTTTTTTATTTAATATTTAAGCATTTTTGACTATGGATTATTAAATTGTGAATTATTCTAGTACTAATAGGTACTCTTGCTTTAAGTCCATAGAATATACGATTTTCTAGAAACATCGATTTGAAAATTTTTCGTTTCTTGAATTAAAAAAAAATTTAAAAAAAACTATTTAGAAAACGAAAACTGGTACGTTTGTTTATATCCCAGAGATGAATCGGTTTCATTAATTGCAAATTTTTAGTACCGGTCATATGCGTCCGTTTTGGGTAAGTCAACGGTTATTTTATCGCATAACTTTTTGTCTTTAATTTTTAAGCATTTTTGACACTAGATTATTAAATTATGAGGTATTTTGGTACTAAAAGTTACTCTTGCTTCAAGTTGATAAAATACACCGTTTTTTTTTAAATTCTTTTCAAATTAAAAAAACGAAAAATTTTCAAATAAATTTTTTCTAGAAATCGATGTGTTCTACCGAATTAAAGCAAGAGTATCTTTTAATTCTAGAATACCTCACAATTTAAAAATCCAGAGTCAAAAATACTTAAACGCTAAAGACAAAAAAGTTATGCTATAAAATAACCGTTGCCCTACCCAAAATGGACGCCTATGATCGGTACTAAAAATTCACAATGGATGAAATCGATTTATCCCTGGAAGATGAATAGGCTTACCAAATTTCGTTTTTCTAAATAGAAGCGTTTTGGAGGTATTTAAGAAAAACTAATTACTAGATGCCATCTTCCAAGAGCTCTAGCTCCCTTAGGAAACATTTTCGGACTAGGTGAATTGGGTTAAATTGTCTTAGGAAAATATCTGAGGAATCGCCTGTCTTCGTTTGTAGGTAGAGTTTCTGGACACTCTGTATTATATGGTCGCATAGGAATTAATAAAAATTACAAACAGAATATTAGTAATCATGGAGCGTATGTAATACTTAAGTCAGAGGTTCTCAATCTGTGGTACATGTACCACTGGTGGTACATATCATTAGTGGCGGTGGTACACAAAACAGAAAAAATTAAAATAGTAGTACTTAGTAAGTATTGATAATACAATTTAAAAATATAGGTGGTACCAAAAATAATAAAAATAACTGTAGGTGGTACATTACTCAAAAAGGTTGAGAACCGCTGACTTAAGTAGTTTTTATAATATGGAACTGAACAAGTCTATGCCCCAAAGGATCATGAAGACGAAAGGATAGGAAAATTCTAACCAGTCATTAATTTAATCTAAAAAATTAAAAATTCATTATATTATGTGACTTTATTACAAAAGTAAGAACATAAATGATTTTTTCTGTAACAGCAGTAGGAAAAAAAATAACAGTTATGACAAAGGATAAACACTGATATACCTACTATCGAAATTACAGAAAGTTGAAAAACACTAAAATGAACCTGAATGGCTTAACATAAATAAGAAAAAACTATGTAAAACCAAAATAAATATCTTTATGTGGGTGACATGCAAACGGGAGTCAATCTAAGTAAATTTCGTATAGGAATTTTTTCATTGAGCAGTAATAGCAACAGTTTCAAAAATCTCAAAAATGAAACAACAAAACACTATCCAACATCAGAAGTTTACTCCTTCTGCTCTGAAAGAAAAACCCGTATTCTGACATTAAAATGTTTGAATAGAAATGACAACAGTAATATTTCAAGCAAAAAAATATAGGACGATAAAATGAGAAACTAACAAAAATGACAAGACATGAAGCGAACAAAATAACTAAAAATAAGATCTTGATAGATGGCGATGTAAAGAAAATACGGGAATTAAATATTATCGAAGTACCCTTATTTTATTATTTATTTTATTTACCATTGATATTGCTCACCAGATTAATATCCTTATAGGTAATTTGCATGTTTGTGCTTATTTGTTTACGATTTTTTATAGCCCTTCAACTGATGCGTTATCTTTCCTGATCCTCATATAGTTAGGTTCCTTAATATTAGGATTCAGTCCATAACGCTGACTCACTTCTGTAACTTTATTGATTATGTCTTGTAAGCCTTCTAGTTAGACTATTAGCAAATGACGGTGTATCATTATAAACGACATAACAGCATTTGCAAGCAAAAAACCGTGGTGGTTCCAGTAATAATTACGTTTCTGAATCGCAAACCCTTACAGCATGTGTAATGGATTCAAAAACGTTGTCCCCAAATTAAATGTTAAGGAACAAGAGTCTTCTACAAAACGAAAGATGTATAGCATTTACATTTACGTTAATTTTGATAATTCTTACTTAAAAAACCATAAGAGAGAGGGTATAAACTATGCATGTAGTGGAAGAATACGAACCCTCTCTATATTTATTATTAAGTATAGAACGATGGTAAATAATAATACGATTGCTTTAAAGCATATTTTAAGACCCAAAAATTTTGACGATCTCAAGTGCTCCAAGAGTTTTATATGTCAAAAATGAATAACCATTTTCAATTTCGTTGCAATGCGAAACTACAGGCGCATCATATTCCAGTCCAATCAGAGAGCGCTGCAAGCGTCTCTACAGGTTTCTAAACTTATTAGTCTCTCATCAGGAGGCACATATGCTGCTCTCTCTAACCCAACTAGGACAAACCCCGGCATGCAGTCACGAATTGCAACGAACGAAATGGCTGGGATGCCCTAGCGGCAACTGCTAGCAAAAGACTAAGTTCTCAAACTAATAGCACATAAAACAACACCAAAAATGTTGCTCCACATCCTAGCAGATTGAAAACAATGGGAACCTTCTCTGGTTATACCTTTTAGGCTTCTAAAATTTGCAAGCCATAACGGATGCTGAGACTAACGAAGATGAGGGAATTTTACAATTTATAATTCACGTCTCATCTGATCAGCGAGGTAAAGTTCCAACGAGAATGGTTCCCTTCGTACTCCAATCAGAGTAACATGTAAATCAAAAATTAATAAGCATTTTCAATTTCGTTGCAACACGAAACTACTTAGTCTTTAGTTTTATATGTATACAATAGTTTTAAAAAGACCTTCAGTTCTCCTACTCGCATTATCGCGTTGCACTTGGGTACGTACCTAAAACTATGTTGCTATGAACACCTCCATTTAATACTAAAAGAATCAGCTGATTTTACGTGTACAACAGAAAGACAAATACAGGAATTGGCCAAGGGCTATAAATACATAATTTGAAAATGTTGCTGACAAATCGTTGGAGTTTGGAAATTGCTTCTCTCGCTAACAAAGATATTCAAGAACAAAAATTGCCAAAGCTAGTACCACTAAGTGATATTAAAATATTTTGAGAAGGAAGTATTAAAATTGGTGTGAAGTGTCAGAAGACGTTTGAGAGCAATATTGATAATGTTGAAACATAAAAATTTAGTTAACTATGCTCTAGCATTAGCCATTATTTTTAACAGAAGACGAATAGGTGGTGTTCAGTATTTAAAAATTGAGCAATCTAGTAACGAAAGATAAACGGATTTCAGTGATTTTGAAAATGTTTTTACTGAAGGAGAAAAGGCACTTACGAGAGGACACAAAATTCCAGTGTGTTCTGGTAAAGGTTCTTGAGCTGTTGTTATTTTACTTCCAAAAATGTTGCAAGGTTTCATAGAAACTTTAATAAAACATAGACATAAATACATGTCTGACGTCGTCCGACGTTAATAACTATATGTTTGCAGTTCCAGACAGTAAGCTAAAATGGGACAAAGGGGATGTTTCGATCCGTAAATTGACAAGCAAAATGATTTTAACAAACTCTGAAGCTATATCAAGCAACAAATTATGCAAAAATATTGCAACAGTAGCACAAATTTTAAGTATGTCCAAAAATTAAACCTAAAGAATTTGTCAAGTTTATGGGGCATGACGAAAAAATGCATGATGAATGTTATGAATTACCTGCTGACATTTATCAAACCGTAAAATTGTCAAAATTTTTAATAGTAATGGAAAGGGATTCTCTTCCTTTAGAATATAAAAGAAAATCGCTTGAAGAACTAGATTTTCACCACGATTGAGAAAAATGCGGAAGAAAATAAAAAAAGCAATCTTCAAAATACGAATATTAATTTTCCAAGTATTGCAGGTATGCAAAAAGTTAAAAAAAGTAAAGCGTTGGTTGCAAAAGATAACGTTCTGGCTCAAACAAGTAAATAATTTAAAACGGACAGTGACGATAAGTACTATCCAAATAAAAAAACTACTCAAAGCATCAAAAAACCAAGCAAGGGAAGATTCCGAATGCGATTCGTATGTGCCTCCACAAAGAAGAAATATTAAAAAACAAACCTTTTAAGAGAACACTTTTCAAATTATATTCAAGATGGCGTATATCCATCTAGATAAAAAGATGAATTCCAATATTATAAAATCAAAAATTCAACATCTTATAAAAATAAAATATGTATGGCATATGTAAGTTTTTTATATGATGCTTAAGTGAAAATATAGAAATATTTTTTTTACTTTTTGTTGCTATTTTTATAATTTTTTTTATTCTTAGATATAATAAGCATCTAACCAACGCCTCAATTAAAGGGTTTGACATTTAAACAAAACATAATGAAATCATTTTTGTAGAAGAAAAAAATTAAATAAGTACGTAAAAACCTAGTTTTGAGTTTTTCTCAAAATTTTTTGAGATTAGGATAAAAAGACCACTACACAAATTGTAGATTTTTTTATCGCCCACAGCTTTTGCGTTGAATTTGTTTAAACGGTGCAATGTTTAGCCAGAAATTTCAGAAAACCATTTTTGCCCTTAAAACCACCCCACCTTCACCACCTTATGGATTATTTTCGTACACTTTGCTGTAAGAATACGTTTTGTTGGAACATTTTTACAGCTATGTATACTAGTTCACTGATTTTTAATTAAAATTTTTAAATAAACCGTTGACACTTTTTTCTGTGAGATAGGTAATATGTTTACTGCAAATAGTAAATTATATCGTTAAGAGCCTTTATAATTTTACTGTATAAGAGCAATAATTCACACAAAATAACTTGGCTTAGCTTAATTTATTGCAAAATACTAGCTTTGGAATATCTACTAATAAAAATTTTTTAAACATATAATCCAAACAAACCATGTTCATATCTTAAGCTTATTTAAAATATCAAAAATAACCATCCTTTATTTTTAATGTAAACAACAATAGAACATGTAAACAGATTCCCACTATTTCTTTACCTATATCCGTAATAAATACCTATACTACCTCTCGCTGTGCACCAAAGTTCGACCCACTCAATCCTTTATTCATTTTCGAATATTTGGCAACGCCGTCTGTGGCAACAACGTACCGGCTTTCATTCTTAGTCATATATAGTTGTGAGGCCACAGCGCATTCGATTTAATCGTAAATTTATATATAAAAAAAACATTTAAAATCGTTTCCCCTCTTTAGAGATTCTTAATTAGAAAGTTCCCCTCATTGTATATATGCATATATTTTTTGAAAAAAAGAACTACAAAAGGGTGAGGCTAGGTCGTCATAGTTTTCACCGCGAGGCGACAACGTACCTTTTATCGATATATATATATATATATATATATATATATATATATATATATATATATATATATATATATATATATATATATATATATATATATATATTGATGTGATCTTGATTATTGATATGAGATAATATTCTTATATGTCACTTAATTTAATCAATGTATTAATACTAATTCAATTAATTAACCAGATCACATATCAATATGTTTTCAATCTCAGGGCGAATTATAAATTAATTACTTACTTTCGTGGCTTCTAGTATTTCTTAATGGTTCCTAATCGGGATAGAAAAGAAAAGAGTAAAATAATACACATATGGGTTACAATTATAATCAAAAAATATTTTTTTATTTTATTTAAAAGGCAATCAATGCTTAATATTTGCTATTTCTTATTATTCTTAAACATAACATTTGAAAATGGGAACCTTATTTCCTTTTGTAAATCAATTGAAAGTTTTTATTAACATTTAACTATTATGAGTTATTATTAACAACTCTATTTAAGTTTGATGAAGCTTTTCTGATATTATTGATTATGTTATTCAATTTTTTATGTGGAATTTAATACGAAAAACCCATACATTCATGTCCAAACAAATGAGACTGACCTTTTCCTGGTGAAACTGTAAATGTCCTCACACAAAACCCGTTCCTGCTATCCTTGGCTGCGATCAAACCTCGTCCTGGCTTCCAGTAATGTACTCCTTTGAAAAACTAGCTCGAATAGCTCTCGTCTCTGCTTCGGTCGTGATGCTGTGTTCTACCTTTTTCGAAACTGCTATCAGCTACCGGAACACTCTTGGCTCAAGGAGGTTCTTTTACTCTCAACCTGGCCTACTTCTCGTTCCACGATAGATACTCCACACTCACGGAACTACCGGCTTTCTCACTCTCCGTACACTACCGTCTACTACTCGACTTCACTTCTCCACAGCTCAAAACATTCTGATCTCACTTTGTCATCCATTCCCCTACTTTCTAAATATCCCTTCCAGATTCACAAATCAATCTTCCACCACCAACTCTCATTCGTCATATTCCTCAAAACCAATTTTTTATCTTTCTAAATATGCTTAATGGATTTCAAAAGAAAATATTTAATTCCCATTCTAACTTACTTTCTATTATTTACAAATTTTAATGGCCTATTCTCTCGTTCAAATGAGTCTTATTCAGCATAGGCTAATGATCGAAACCTTCCGCGAAAAACGATAATGAACTATCATCTATTTCACTGAGTTTTATTTAGCATAGGCTAATGATCGACCTTCCGAGAAGAACGATAATGGTCCGCGTCATTCACTTTGTTTATTTTAAGCGCACTGTCCCGAGTTCCGTCTAATCACTTCTTAAAATTAAATATAACAATTTGTTGTATACAGGGTGTTCTAAATTTATATGCCCGTGGTTGAGAAAATTGAAAATATTTTATATTAAATTGAATTTTGTTTATAATTATCAAATTTTAATTTTTATATCAAATAGAAATATAACAAATCCCCGCCTTGTATTCGATAAAATTTATCTGCATTTTTAAATAAATTTTCTCGAGGCAAAACCAACTCCCTGTATATTTCCTTACTTTAATCTATGTCTTATACCCTAACTTACTATCTACTTCATGTAATTCTGTCTTTTATTCGTGATATTTGTATACATCGTGAATATTATAAATTCCTCGGATCTTTTCCGAGTTCCTGTGCCTCAACTCATAACTATTTATCCCATTTTCATTATTCACGATGTACGGGCCTTCGAAAACAGGCATCAACTTTGCGCAAATGCCCCCAGGAAGATTTGATACTCGTAATGCCCTCACGAGTACTTTTTCACCCTTTTGGAAAGTCACTGGTCTTCTTTTTCTATTTTGTTCCTGTCTTTGGATATATTTTTCGTTGCTTCGCCGTAATCTTCTCTGTACGGTTTCAATCACCTGTTGATATTCTTTTGGCTCTTGGTCTTCCCATGGCCTTATCGGCAATACACCCTTCATGATGTATTCTGGGGTCTCTTTTGTTACTGTGCTCGGAATTGTATTTAGATACCTTTCTATTTCCGCCATTTTCCTGTCCCAGTGGCGATGTTGACCATCTGTTGCAATGCGAAGAAATTTCGTCACTTCCTGTATGAATCGTTCCGAAGGATTACTCTGTGGATGCCTGATGCTGACAAAATTTGTCTCTATTCCTCGTTCTCGAAGTTGTCCCTTGAAACGATCATTTCGGAAATACGTTGCATTGTCCAGTAGAATCTTTTTTGGTGTTCCTACTATGGCTATAAAATTGTCGATTTTTCTTAATATTTCCTCCCCCTTTGTGGTGCGGCAACTATATAATTTTACGTATTTTGAAAACACATCCACCATTACCAGAATATGTTTGTTCCTTTTTGTGGTCATAATTAGATCGCTTAACATATCTATTGCTACAATGTCTAGTTTGTTTCGGGCTTCAATATTTTTGGCAACATTTTCGTTTTTGAAATTCCGACTCTTATATTTTTGACATACATCGCACTTCTGGGTAATTTCCTTTGCAATGCGGTAATCCTGTCAGCTGATGTAATTTTCCCTAAAAACGAGCCAAACTTTTCTGCTACCGATATGCCCATTGTCCTCATGTAATTTCTTTATTATCTTTTCGGCCAATGTCTGTGTCACTAAATATAGTTCCTTTCCGTCTATTCTCTTAAAATATATGTCATTTTCTACTTCCGCTCTTCTTGTCTCTCTTTCCTCTAGGTCTTCTTGGTTTGTCCTTATCTCATTTAACGAATATATCCCTTCTTCTTGTATTAATCTATTTAGTCCCACCTGTAGAGTAATTGTTTCCTTTTTTCCCGTGTCCTCATCCCGTGTTAGAGCGTCGGCTATTATGTTGTCTTTTCCTTTTATATATCGGAACTCAAAATCATACTCCTGTAATAATAGAATGCCTCTATGTATTCTATTATTTACTAATCTATTCTTCATGATATGTACTAAAGCTGCATGGTCTGTTTCGATTGTGAATTTTGCTCCCAATAAGTAAAACCTCAATTTGTTTACGCAATATAGTACACTGGCAAACTCCAATTCTGTAACACTATATTTTCTCTCATGTGTTTTAGTCACTCGCGATATAAAACATATCGGCACTTCTTGGTCGTTTTGTATTTGAGACAGAACTCCTGCAAATTTTTGTATGGACGCATCAGTTCGGAGTATAAAAGGTAAATTGTAAATGGGGTGGTATATTTTCGTTCCTTTTGCGAATTCTCGTTTTAATGTTTCGAAAGCTTCCTCCTGTTCTTCTTTCCAATTCCATTTTATTCCTTTTTTAAGCAACTTTATCAGAGGGATTTCCTTTTGGCTCAAATCGGGAATCAGTTTTTTAAAATAATTAATCGTGCCAAGAAAACCTCTCAATGTTTTCAAATTCGTTGGTCTTGGGTATTCATCTATGAGCTTGACTCTGTCTTCGGATAATCTTACTGTTTTGGTGTCCAATTGAAAACCCAAATAAATGACTTCTTTTTGAAAAAATTGACATTTTTCAATGTTTAATTTCAATCCCGCTGTGTCCAATTCTTCCAGAATTATTTCTATGTGTTTCAGATGACTCTGAGTATCTTGTGAAAAAATTAATAAATCATCGATATAATGAACTATGAAATCTTCGTGGCGATTCAAAATGGTATGTAGAGCTCGGACGAGTGCAGCACAAGCACTCTGCAATCCAAACGGCACTACCTTAAACCGGTAGACAATGCCATCAATAGAAAAAGCGGTGTAGTTTCTACACTTTTCAACTAACGGTATCAACCAAAAACTGTGTTTTAAGTCAATTTTCGAAAATATGTGTGACCCGGTGATTCTTCCAAAAATGGCCTCGATGTTTAGAGGTGATTCATATTGTGATACAGTGTGCTGGTTGATATTCCTGGCATCTAAACATAATCTCAATTCTCCACTGCTTTTCTTTACTATCACAATCGGGTTAACATACGGTGAATCACATCTTTCGATGATTTGATCTTCCAACATTTTATTTATTTCTTCTTTCACCTCTTGTCGATACTCTCAAATTTTCTTCTTCTGGGCTCAACTCTTCTTTTGAGGAGCCACAGGTTTCATTTTCTTTTATCTTTTTCTGACCTTTTCTCCTTTTTCTTCTTTGTCCTTGCTTCGCTGCCAAATTCATTTCCACTGTTTGTTCTTTACCTGATTCGTCCGTATTTTGTTTCTCATGTTCCTTGTCCTGTTCTTTTTCTTTTTCTTCTGTTAGTTTCATCGTATTATTTTTAAAATCTATCACTACATGTTTTTCTGCCAATTCGTCCACTCCTACTATCATGTCATGTGACATGTTTGGCATTATTACACATTGTAGTGCATACATATTCTTGCCCAGTCGTACCATTACTCGTATGCCTTCATTTATAGTTGCCAATGTCCGTTTGTTTGCGCCCACTAAATTTACCCTAGGTATTTTATAAATTAAGTTTGTTAAGTTAACTTCTTCTATTAGTTTTCTGTTGACCAATGTTATTTCAGATCCAGTGTCTATCATAATTTTAATTGGTTTCTCGTTGATAAATCCATCCACAAATTTTAAATTAACTCCATTTTTCTTTTCGTTGTTTCCTGCCAATTTAATAAACTCCTTGGGGTGACAAAAGATTCCTGTTTGATTTTTGGTTTTTAGTGAGCGCCGTCGTGAAAAGACGCCGGTTGCTCATCGTTTATATTTTCGTCATAATGTCTCTCTCCGTCATATTCATCTGTCTGGGTATTATTTACTTCTCTTCTATTTTCTCTTGGTCTGTCGGATCTGTTTCGGTTTTCTCGATATCCCTGTTCATTTTGTCTACCATTATTTCTGTTTTCTTGATTTGAGCGTGTGTTGTTTCTATTCTGGTATTCTCGATTTCTGTCCTCATTCCATTGCCTATTTCTTTGTTCATAATTTCCTCTTCCGTTGTCTCTATTTTCGTTTTCCCTTCTGGGATTAAAATCTCGTCTTGTATAGTCACTCCTATTTTGATTTCTACCTCTGTAATCTTGTGTTTCTCGGGGCCTGTAATCTTCTCGCGACCTTCTTGATTTTCTTTCTCTTAGACGTGATTCTCTTATTTGTAGGAATTGGCATAAACTATCTATGTCTTTGTAATTTTGCAATGTGATATGGTCTTCCAGCGTTTCCTCGAAATGTCTTGCAATCAGTTCGACTAATTGTTCCGATGAGTAATTATATTGTAAATGTTTTGCATTATTGTAAATTTGCAAAGCATATGTCCTTTCTGATACACCCATCCTATCATTGTATTTCCCATTTTGCAATTCCTTGTTAATTTCCAATTGTTGGACCTTTCCCCAGAAATAATTCAAAAATTTTTGTTCAAATTGTTGCCAATTGCCGAATTCTTCTTCTTTACTATCGAACCATAGGCTTGCTTCATATTTGAGATGGTTTCTGATAGTTTCTTTTGCTGTATCGAAATTTCCGATGTGTTGTATTTTCTTTTTCAGGCTATTTATGAACGGCACTGGGTGTAATCTTCTTACATCCCCGCCAAACCTTATCTTCACGTCATCTGTGCTATGTATAACCATTTCTCTTCTTTCTCCGACATTTTGTTGAGTATTGATTTGCGCAATCTTTCTTTCCACTTCTTCTATGTCTGCTTGAATAGCGTTTTGCAACTTGTTTTCCAAACTTTCCATTTCTTTTTTCTGGCAATTCGTTATCTCCTTTATTTTATTTTGAATTTTCATTTCTTGTTCTTTCATCTCGTTTTTCATTGTTGTCAAACATCCTTTTACTTCCATTTCATACTTTCCTATGCGTTCCTCCATTTTCTTGTTGTTCTCTTCTATTGCTTGTTTTGTTTCCTTCTGATTTTCTTGCATTATTCTTTTTGTTTCATCTATTGCTTGTTTTGTTTCTCTTTGATTGTCATCTATTTTCTTTGATGTTTCTTCCTGATTTTTATCCATTGTTCGTTTTGCTTCATCCATTTTTTGTGACTGGAGTTGCATAAGTTGTAATATCTTATCTATTCCTGATAATTCTTGCTGTTCTGATGCCATGATTGTCGTGTCTAAAATCTCTTCTTGGTCTGAATGTTCTTTTTGTTTTTTGTTGTCTTTGCTTTGGCTTCTTGTCACAGACATTTGTTTTCAAAAAGTACTATCCCCGCCAAATATGAAATTTTACTAGTATGTTACCAAGACGACTTTTTCTCACCCAAATATTATAAATTGTCAATAAATATATCAAATGTAAATATCGTAAAAATAAAATATTAAATCAGTTATGTAAAATTTGTACCTAAAGAGATCTAAAATTTTATGTTATCAAATGTAAGTATCTCACTTTTTACCACAGGCATATAAATTTTCAAATACCGGCTTTACTCTTTCTATCCTTCAAATTTGCCACTAGAAATACTTTACAATGCCCCACGTTGGGCGCCAGTTGATGTGATCTTGATTATTGATATGAGATAATATTCTTATATGTCACTTAATTTAATCAATGTATTAATACTAATTCAATTAATTAACCAGATCACATATCAATATGTTTTCAATCTCAGGGCGAATTATAAATTAATTACTTACTTTCGTGGCTTCTAGTATTTCTTAATGGTTCCTAATCGGGATAGAAAAGAAAAGAGTAAAATAATACACATATGGGTTACAATTATAATCAAAAAATATTTTTTTATTTTATTTAAAAGGCAATCAATGCTTAATATTTGCTATTTCTTATTATTCTTAAACATAACATTTGAAAATGGGAACCTTATTTCCTTTTGTAAATCAATTGAAAGTTTTTATTAACATTTAACTATTATGAGTTATTATTAACAACTCTATTTAAGTTTGATGAAGCTTTTCTGATATTATTGATTATGTTATTCAATTTTTTATGTGGAATTTAATACGAAAAACCCATACATTCATGTCCAAACAAATGAGACTGACCTTTTCCTGGTGAAACTGTAAATGTCCTCACACAAAACCCGTTCCTGCTATCCTTGGCTGCGATCAAACCTCGTCCTGGCTTCCAGTAATGTACTCCTTTGAAAAACTAGCTCGAATAGCTCTCGTCTCTGCTTCGGTCGTGATGCTGTGTTCTACCTTTTTCGAAACTGCTATCAGCTACCGGAACACTCTTGGCTCAAGGAGGTTCTTTTACTCTCAACCTGGCCTACTTCTCGTTCCACGATAGATACTCCACACTCACGGAACTACCGGCTTTCTCACTCTCCGTACACTACCGTCTACTACTCGACTTCACTTCTCCACAGCTCAAAACATTCTGATCTCACTTTGTCATCCATTCCCCTACTTTCTAAATATCCCTTCCAGATTCACAAATCAATCTTCCACCACCAACTCTCATTCGTCATATTCCTCAAAACCAATTTTTTATCTTTCTAAATATGCTTAATGGATTTCAAAAGAAAATATTTAATTCCCATTCTAACTTACTTTCTATTATTTACAAATTTTAATGGCCTATTCTCTCGTTCAAATGAGTCTTATTCAGCATAGGCTAATGATCGAAACCTTCCGCGAAAAACGATAATGAACTATCATCTATTTCACTGAGTTTTATTTAGCATAGGCTAATGATCGACCTTCCGAGAAGAACGATAATGGTCCGCGTCATTCACTTTGTTTATTTTAAGCGCACTGTCCCGAGTTCCGTCTAATCACTTCTTAAAATTAAATATAACAATTTGTTGTATACAGGGTGTTCTAAATTTATATGCCCGTGGTTGAGAAAATTGAAAATATTTTATATTAAATTGAATTTTGTTTATAATTATCAAATTTTAATTTTTATATCAAATAGAAATATAACAATATATATATATATATATATATATATATATATATATATATATATATATATATATATATATATATATATATATATATATATATATATATATATATATATATATATATTTATCCGGCCCACGTTTTCAGTCCCGCTATATTATTCAGGCTACCTAAGACCCACTTAATCCAAATGATTTAGGTGTGTATATAAACAGGAAATAAGCAGTTCGAAAATATAACTTCTTAAGCATGCTTAGAGGGGAAAACATTTCTTTTTACATAAAAAGTTGCATACCGAATAACAGTTTTTGAACCCACTTCATTTTACCACCTTGTCGAGCCCATATATACTACTTGATAATATCCGACCATCGTATCCAGACCCAGCGGTGTTGCCAGACAATCGGGACTCGTGGCGTTGGTCGAACATGTTATACCATATACCAATCCCTACGTGGTCACAATTATTGGATTTTTAGAAGTTAATAAATTTGTTTCCATAAAGTATCATGACCTTGGGATTCATTATTTACTATACTTAAATTATACAAAGTAGTCCAGTCGGGTTAGACGAATAAAAGGCCTATAACCTTGCATGCCGAGCTGCCCCAAATTTTATTTTTCTAATGTTTAGGAAGGGTCAATAGTAGTGCAAATTTAAAATTTTGACTGAATTCCGCCGTTGAGTAGCCACCATCTTGATTTTAAACGAGGACGGTTTTTGCTCAATATCTCCGCCATTTTCAACTTCTCGACAAAAAGTGTGAGAACTGAAATGGTTGAAAATTCGATTTTCTTTAATTTCTTTATTATAATTTTTTTCGTGCGGTCGATATTTTCCGATTTATGGGGGAGATTAATGAGAGTTAGAACATAATTAATGAATTACATCTTTCGTTTATTATTAGATTTACGACAAAAATGTACCGATAAAAAATAAAGAGAATTAATTTTTATACAATTTTGATTTCTTTCACCTTTTTGCTAAAATCAATATTTAAGGTAGTAATTTTATAGCAATGGTTTTTGTTCAGCATCTACGCCATTTTTAACTTTTCGATAACAACGGCCGGAACTAAAATTGTTCCACATATGATTTCCTACAATTTCTTATCAACAATTTTTTTGGTGCGGTTGATATTTTTGGAGTTAAGCGGGAAATAGTTAGGAGGCTTGGGAGGCATAATAATTATCCCAAGTTTTATAATTTTATCATTTAGGGAAGGTCAATAGTAGTGTAAATTTAAAATTGCTACTGAATTCAGCCATTGCGTTAGCCGCCATATTGATTTTAAAGGAGAAGCGTTGCTGCTTAATATCACCGCCATTTTCAACTTTTTGAAAAAATAGTAGGAATAGAATTGTTGGAAATGCAATCTCCTACAATTTCTTTTGCACATTGTTTTATGCGATCACTATTTTTCGAGTTAAGGGGAAAATAGTGAAAGCGGAGGGGAAGCATAATTATTGAATAATTGTCTCGTGTATCATTAATTTAAGGACATGATTTTACGTAAACAAAAATAAAGAGAATTATATTTTATACAGTTTTTGATACTTCCATTAAGTTTTTTGTCAACTAAATATATCTTTGCTCTAACTTTTTTTTTTAATTTTGGACCCTGTTTGGGAAATTTCCCCACCCCTCCCCCTTCGTAGGTTCTCTGGTCTCTCTAGCCAGAGAACGAGCCTTTGTAGGTTCTCTGGTTCTCTCGAAAAATTGTAGTAACTCGCTATTTTAACAAATTCAGTCCTTAAAATTTTTGTCGAAAAGTTTAAAATGGCGGAGATATGGAACAAAAACATTTTCTATAAAACGAATCAGGTCTTACGCTCGCGCCTTTACCGCGTACGTACTACGTTAAATATTGATTTTATG
Organism: Diabrotica virgifera virgifera; assembly: GCF_917563875.1. Lineage (NCBI taxonomy): Eukaryota > Metazoa > Arthropoda > Insecta > Coleoptera > Chrysomelidae > Diabrotica > Diabrotica virgifera. Next base: position 216,460,121 of record NC_065444.1, read on the forward strand.
AAAAAAATGGATCAAATCAAAATTGTATAAAATTTAATTCACTTTTATTTTTGAATAGGTACATTTTTGTTGTAAAACTAATAATAAACGAAATAATTCAATAATTATGCTCCAACTCACTATTTTCCCCCATAACTCGGAAAATATCGACCGCACGAAAAAAATTTAAATAAAATAAATTATCGAAAATGTCGTGTTTTGTCGAAAAGTTGAAAGTGGCGGAGATATCGTTTTAAATACTCGTTTAAAATCAAGATGGCGGCTAACGCTACAGCGGAATTCAGTCGAGATTTTAAATTTACACTACTATTAACCCTCCTTAAAGATTAGAAAAATTTAATTTGGGACAGCTTGGCATACAAGGACGACTGCTATCCCGACTGGGCCAAAGGTAGGTATAGCCTTTTTACTACAAAAGCAAGGTTATGTAGGTCAAAATTTCTGACGTCAGAGCACTGACAAATCATTAGAATGTGACTTTTCGTCATAGCCACGTTAATGCCATTACCTGTCAGATATTTTTTTTGTTTTTGTTTACTGTACAAATAATATCTCTTATTCTTTTTTCCTATTAATGATGTCAATCGGTTTTCATTTCTTGCCGAAATATATTAATAATACTCCGAAATATTTGTAATGTTAATTAAATCAACTTTAAAATTGACGTTTCTTTAGCTGACCGAACTGACCGATCTTGCAAGAGTGTCAAAATGGTATTATAATGGGGCTTTTCATTCATAGTCATTTGTTTCGAGCTTCTGTCATATGTTGTATAATTCGGGTATATTAATATTATACACAGATTATATATATGACGGAAGCTCGAAACAAATGACAATCGATGAAAAGCCCTATAATAAAAACGTAATCGCAAGTACATTGAGAATTTTGGAATTACATATTTTTATATTTCTATTTGATATGAAAATTAAATTTTGATAATTATAAACAATTTAATATAAAAGTTCAATTTAATATAAAATATTATCAATTTTCTCAACCACGGGCATATAAATTTAGAACAACCTGTATACAACAAATTGTTATATTTAATTTTAAGAAGTGATTAGAATAAGCGTACGAAACTCGGGACAATGCGATTAGAATAAACAAAGTGACTGGTGCGTACCATTATCGTTTTTCGCGGAAGGTTCGCTCATTAGCCTATGCTAAATAAAACTCAGTGAAAGAGATAATAGGTCATTAAATTTTGTAAAGAGTAGAAAGTAATTTTAGAATGGGAATTAAATATTTTCTTTTGAAAACCATTAAGAAATATTTAGAAGCCACGAAAGTAAGTAATTAATTTATAATTCGCCCTGAGATTGAAAACATATTGATATGTGATCTGGTTAATTAATTAGATTAGTATTAATACATTGATTAAATTAAGTGACATATAAGAATATTATCTCATATCAATAATCAAGATCACATCAACTGTCGTCCAACGTGGAAAGCATTGAAAAGTATTTCTGGTGGCAAATTTGAAGGATAGAAAGAGTAAAGCCGGTATTTGAAAATTTATATGCCTGTGGTAAAAAGTGAGATACTTACATTTGATAACATAAAATTTTAGATCTCTTTAGGTACAAATTTTACATAACTGATTTAATATTTTATTTTACGATATTTACATTTGATATATTTATTGACAATTTATAATATTTGGGTGAGAAAAAGTCGTCTTGGTAACATACTAGTAAAATTTCATATTTGGCGGGGACAGCACTTCTTGAAAACAAATGTCTGTAACAAGAAGCCAAAGCAAAGACAACAAAAAACAAAAAGAACATTCAGATCAAGAGGAGAATTCAGACCAAGAAGATACTTTAAACACAACAATCATGGAAACAGGAATAGATAAACTATTACAACTGATGCAACTCCAGTCACAAAAACTGGATGACAATCAAAGAGAAACAAAACAAGCAATGGATGAAGCAAAAAGGACAATGGATAAAAATCAGGAGGAAACAAAACTAACAATGGATAAAAATCAAGAAGAAACATCAAAGAAAATGGATAAAGTGGATAAAAAAATGGATGAAACACAACAAAAAATGGTTGAAACACAACAAAAATTGGATCAAAAAATGGATGAAACACAACAAAAAATGAAACAAGCAATAGAAGAGAACAACAAGAAAATGGAGGAACGCATAGGAAAGTATGAAAAGGAAGTAAAAGGATGTTTGACAACAATGAAAAACGAGATGAAAGAACAAGAAATGAAAATTCAAAATAAAATAAAGGAGATAACGAATGGCCAGAAAAAAGAAATGGAAGTATGGAAAACAAGTTTGAAAACGCTATTCAAGCAATCAGAGAAGAAATGGAAAGAAAGATTGCGGAAATCAATATTCAACAAAATGTAGGAGAAAGAAGAGAAATGGTTATACATAGCACAGATGACGTGAAGATAAGGTTTGGCGGGGATGTAAGAAGATTACACCCAGTGCCGTTCATAAATAGCCTGAAAAAGAAAATACAGCACATCGGATATTTCGAAACAGCAAAAGAAACTATCAGAAACCATCTAAAATATGAAGCAAGCCTATGGTTCGATTGCAAAGAAGAAGAATTTGACAGTTGGCAACAATTTGAACAAAAATTTTTGAATTATTTCTGGGGAAAAGGCCAACAATTGGAAATTAACAAGGAATTGCAAAATGGGAAATACAATGATAGGATGGGTATATCAGCAAGGACATATGCATTACAAATTTACTATAACGCAAAACATTTACAATATAATTACTCATTGGAACAATTATAGGCCTTGGGCCCGCATATACAATTATTATTTATGACCACACCGTTGAAACTTTTTGTACTTGTTATTTGGGTGGAGTCGGACAAATTTTGAGCTTGGCGCATTATGGTAGTGGGGCGTTTGTCTGTCAAGCGGTGACGAAGTTGTCAATTTTATGCAAGAAAAAAATTTATTACCACATTGGTCATTCTATTTTAATCAATGGATTTTATCATATAAACAACGAAAACAATTTTGTCGGACAAAAATATTGGGGCATATGACGCGTCGGACACGCTAAATATGTCAAATTTATGAATATAATAAATTTATTACCACATGGATAATTTTAACGGTATCTACCATAAAACATTTTTACAATAATGTGGTAAACTTGTCGGACAATTTTCACGGGGCATATGCGCAGTCGGACGCGCCGAAGATGTCAATTTCCTGAAATTTTTTTATTTACAACCATTTTTCCGACAACATTAGTAGGTTATAAGTAATTATATTCTTAATCAAAAAATCAAAGTGTCGGACAAAAATATTGGGGCAACTCGACAGTCGGACAAAAAATTTAATTTTTATTAGTAAAGTATACTTTCAAATTATGCTGGGTTCGTGCATCCCTTATCTTTACAACCATTTTTCCGACAAAAGTAGTAGGTTACAAGTAATTATATTCTTAAACAAAAAATGTAATTGTCTGACAAAAATGTTGGGGCAAACGAACAGAAAACTTAATTCTTTTAGGCTATCGACGAGGAGGTATTATCAAAAAAAAATTTTAAAACAGTGTTTCTCGGTTACTTTTGAATCGATTTAGCTGAAAATTGGTACACACACTAAGTAAAGCATTTAAAAGGGTATGACGTAGATCGGAACCCAAAATTTTCTTAAAAAATTTTCCGACAAGAGGGAAAATTTTAGAAAAATTGTGATCTGATAATTTGTGTACATACTCCTTGAACAACGACAAACATCGTTCTGTAGTTTTATTTCTCGAAATAAAAAAAATTTCCGACACAAGTATCAGGTTATAAGTAGTTATATTCAAAATCAAAAAATCTAAGTGTCCGACAAAAATATTGGGGCAAATCCAAAGTCGGACAAAAAATTTAATTTTTATTAATAAACTATACTTTTAAACTATTCTGGGTTCGTGCATCCCTTATCTTTACAACCATTTTTCCGACAAAAGTAGTAGGATACAAGTAATTATACTCTTAAACAAAAAATTTAATTGTCTGACAAAAATGTTGGGGCAAACGAACAGAAAACTTAATTCTTTTAGGCTATCGACGAGGAGGTAATATCAAAAAAAAATTTTAAAACAGTGTTTCTCGGTTACTTTTGAATCGATTTAGCTGAAAATTGGTACACACACTAAGTAAAGCATTTAAAAGGGTATGACGTAGAGCTGTACCCAAAATTTTCCCAAAAAAATTTCGGACAAGAGGGAAAATTTTAGAAAAATTGTGATCTGATATTTGCGTACATACTCCTTGAACAACGACAAATATCGTTCTGTAGTTTTTTTTCTCGAAATAAAAAAATTTCCGACACAGGTATCAGGTTATAAGTAGTTATATTCCAAATCAAAAAATCTAAGTGTCCGACAAAAATATTGGGGCAAATCCAAAGTCGGACAAAAAATTTAATTTTTATTGATAAACTATACTTTTAAGTTATGCTGGGTTCGTGTATCCCTTATCTTTACAACCATTTTTCCGACAAAGGTAGTAAGTTACAAGTAATTATATTCTTAAACAAAAAATGTAATTTTTTGACAAAAATCTTGGGGCAAACGAACAGAAAACTTAATTCTATTAGGCTATCGACGAGAAAGTAATATCAAAAAATTTTAAAAGAGTTTTTTCGGTTATTTTTGAATCGATTTAGCTCAAAATTGGTACACACACTAAGTAAAACATTTAAAAGGGTATGACGTAGAGCTGTACCTAAAATTTTCTTAAAAAATTTTACGACAAGAGGGAAAATTTTAGAAAAATTGTGATCTGATATTTGCTTATATACTCCTTGAACAACGACAAATATCGTTCTGTAGTTTTTTCTCAAATTAAAAAAAATTTCCGACACAAGTATCAGGTTATAAGTAGTTATATTCTAAATAAAAAAATCTAAGTGTCCGACAAAAATATTGGGTCAAATCGAAAGTTGGACAAAAAATTTAATTTTTATTAATAAACTGTCTTTTAAAAAATACTGGGTTCGTGCAATCCTTACCTTTAAAACCATTTTTCCGACAACATTAGTAGGTTATAAGTAATTATATTCTTAATCAAAAAATCAAAGTGTCGGACAAAAATATTGGGGCAACTCGACAGTCGGACAAAAAATTTAATTTTTATTAGTAAAGTATACCTTCAAATTATGCTGGGTTCGTGCATCCCTTATCTTTACAACCATTTTTCCGACAAAAGTAGTAGGTTACAAGTAATTATATTCTTAAACAAAAAATGTAATTGTCTGACAAAAATGTTGGGGCAAACGAACAGAAAACTTAATTCTTTTAGGCTATCGACGAGGAGGTATTATCAAAAAAAAATTTAAAACAGTGTTTCTTGGTTACTTTTGAATCGATTTAGCTGAAAATTGTTACACACGCTAAGTAAAGCATTTAAAAGGGTATGAGGTAGATCGGAACCCAAAATTTTCTTAAAAAATTTTCCGACAAAAGGGAAAATTTTAGAAAAATTGTGATCTGATAATTTGTATAAATACTCCTTGAACAACGACAAACATCGTTCTGTATTTTTTTCTCGAATTAAAAAAAAAATTTTCAGCACATGTATCAGGTTATAAGTAGTTATATTCCAAATCAAAAAATCTAAGTGCCCGACATAAATAGTGGGGCACATCCAAAGTCGGACAAAAAATTTAATTTTTATTAATAAACTATACTTTTAAACTATTCTGGGTTCGTGCATCCCTTATCTTTACAACCATTTTTCCGACAAAAGTAGTAGGATACAAGTAATTATACTCTTAAACAAAAACTTTAATTGTCTGACAAAAACGTTGGGGCAAACGAACAGAAAACTTAATTCTTTTAGGCTATCGACGAGGTATTATAAAAAAAACTTTAAAACAGTGTTTCTCGGTTACTTTTGAATCGATTTAGCTGAAAATTGGTACACACACTAAGTAAAGCATTTAAAAGGGTATGAAGTAGAGCTGTACCCAAAATTTTCACAAAAAAATTTCGGACAAGAGGGAAAATTTTAGAAAAATTGTGATCTGATATTTGCGTACATACTCCTTGAACAACGACAAATATCGTTCTGTAGTTTTTTTTCTCGAAATAAAAAAAATTTCCGACACAAGTATCAGGTTATAAGTAGTTATATTCCAAATCAAAAAATCTAAGTGTCCGACAAAAATATTTAGGCAAATCCAAAGTCGGACAAAAAATTTAATTTTTATTGATAAACTATACTTTTAAATTATGCTGGGTTCGTGTATCCCTTATCTTTACAACCATTTTTCCGACAAAGGTAGCAAGTTACAAGTAATTATATTCTTAAACAAAAAATGTAATTTTTTGACAAAAATCTTGGGGCAAACGAACAGAAAACTTAATTATTTTAGGCTATCGACGAGAAAGTAATATCAAAAATTTTTAAAAGAGTTTTCTCGGTTATTTTTGAATCGATTTAGCTCAAAATTGGTACACACACTAAGTAAAACATTTAAAAGGGTATGACGTAGAGCTGTACCCAAAATTTTATTAAAAATTTTCCGACAAGAGGGAAAATTTTAGAAAAATTTTGATCTGATATTTGCTTACATACTCCTTGAACAACGACAAATATCGTTCTGTAGTTTTTTCTCGAATTAAAAAAAATTTCCGACACAAGTATCAGGTTATAAGTAGTTATATTCTAAATCAAAAAATCTGAGTGTCCGACAAAAATATTGGGTCAAATCGAAAGTCGGACAAAAAATTTAATTTTTATTAATAAACTGTCTTTTAAACAATACTGGGTTCGTGCAACCCTTACCTTTAAAACCATTTTTCCGACAACATTAGTAGGTTATAAGTAATTATATTCTTAATCAAAAAATCAAAGTTTAATTTTTATTAGTAAAGTATACTTTCAAATTATGCTGGGTTCGTGCATCCCTTATCTTTACAACCATTTTTCCGACAAAAGTATCACGTTACAAGTAATTATATTCTTAAACAAAAAATGTAATTGTCTGACAAAAATGTTGGGGCAAACGAACAGAAAACTTAATTCTTTTAGGCTATCGACGAGGAGGTATTATCAAAAAAAAATTTTAAAACAGTGTTTCTCTGTTACTTTTTAATCGATTTAGCTGAAAATTGGTACACACACTAAGTAAAGCATTTAAAAGGGTATGAAGTAGAGCTGTACCCAAAATTTTCCCAAAAAAATTTCGGACAAGAGGGAAAATTTTAGAAAAATTGTGATCTGATATTTGCTTACATACTCCTTGAACAACGACAAATATCGTTCTGTAGTTTTTTCTCGAATTAAAAAAAATTTCCGACACAAGTATCAGGTTATAAGTAGTTATATTCTAAATCAAAAAATCTAAGTGTCCGACAAAAATATTGGGTCAAATCGAAAGTCGGACAAAACATTTAATTTTTATTAATAAACTGTCTTTTAAACAATACTGGGTTCGTGCAACCCTTACCTTTAAAACCATTTTTCCGACAACATTAGTAGTTTATAAGTAATTATATTCTTAATCAAAAAATCAAAGTGTCGGACAAAAATATTGGGGCAACTCGACAGTCGGACAAAAAATTTAATTTTTATTAGTAAAGTATACCTTCAAATTATGTTGGGTTCGTGCATCCCTTATCTTTACAACCATTTTTCCGACAAAAGTAGTAGGTTACAAGTATTTATATTCTTAAACAAAAAATGTAATTGTCTGATAAAAATGTTGGGGCAAACGAACAGAAATCTTAATTCTTTTAGGCTATCGACGAGGAGGTATTATCAAAAAAAAATTTAAAAAGTGTTTCTTGGTTACTTTTGAATCGATTTAGCTGAAAATTGTTACACACGCTAAGTAAAGCATTTAAAAGGGTATAAGGTAGATCGGAACCCAAAATTTTCTTAAAAAATTTTCCGACAAGAGGGAAAATTTTAGAAAAATTTTGATCTGATAATTTGTATACATACTTCTTGAACAACGACAAACATCGTTCTGCATTTTTTTCTCGAAATAAAAAAAAAATTTTCAGCACATGTATCAGGTTATAAGTAGTTATATTCCAAATCAAAAAATCTAAGTGCCCGACATAAATAGTGGGGCACATCCAAAGTCGGACAAAATAGTTAATTTTTATTAATAAACTATACTTTTAAACTATTCTGGGTTCGTGCATCCCTTATCTTTACAACCATTTTTCCGACAAAAGTAGTAGGACACAAGTAATTATACTCTTAAACAAAAAATTTAATTGTCTGACAAAAATGTTGGGGCAAACGAACAGAAAACTTAATTCTTTTAGGCTATCGACGAGGTATTATAAAAAAAATTTTAAAACAGTGTTTCTCGGTTACTTTTGAATCGATTTAGCTGAAAATTGGTACACACACTAAGTAAAGCATTTAAAAGGGTATGACGTAGAGCTGTACCCAAAATTTTCCCAAAAAAATTTCGGACAAGAGGGAAAATTTTAGAAAAATTGTGATCTGATATTTGCGTACATACTCCTTGAACAACGACAAATATCGTTCTGTAGTTTTTTTTCTCGAAATAAAAAAATTTCCGACACAAGTATCAGGTTATAAGTAGTTATATTCCAAATCAAAAAATCAAAATGTCGGACAAAAATATTGGGGCAACTCGACAGTCGGACAAAAAATTTAATTTTTATTAGTAAAGTATACCTTCAAATTATGCTGGGTTCGTGCATCCCTTATCTTTACAACCATTTTTCCGACAAAAGTAGTAGGTTACAAGTTATTATATTCTTAAACAAAAAATGTAATTGTCTGACAAAAATGTTGGGGCAAACGAACAGAAAACTTAATTCTTTTAGGCTATCGACGAGGAGGTATTATCAAAAAAAAATTTAAAACAGTGTTTCTCGGTTACTTTGTAATCGATTTAGCTGAAAATTGGTACACACACTAAGTAAAGCATTTAAAAGGGTATGAAGTAGAGCTGTACCCAAAATTTTCCCAAAAAAATTTCGGACAAGAAGGAAAATTTTAGAAAAATTGTGATCTGATATTTGCGTACATACTCCTTGAACAACGACAAATATCGTTCTGTAGTTTTTTTTCTCGAAATAAAAAAAATTTCCGACACAAGTATCAGGTTATAAGTAGTTATATTCCAAATCAAAAAATCTAAGTGTCCGACAAAAATATTGGGGCAAATCCAAAGTCGGACAAAAAATTTAATTTTTATTGATAAACTATACTTTTAAATTATGCTGGGTTCGTGTATCCCTTATCTTTACAACCATTTTTCCGACAAAGGTAGTAAGTTACAAGTAATTATATTCTTAAACAAAAAATGTAATTGTTTGACAAAAATCTTGGGGCAAACGAACAGAAAACTTAATTCTTTTAGGCTATCGACGAGAAAGTAATATCAAAAAATTTTAAAAGAGTTTTCTCGGTTATTTTTGAATCGATTTAGCTCAAAATTTTTACACACACTAAGTAAAACATTTAAAAGGGTATGACGTAGAGCTGTACCCAAAATTTTCTTAAAAAATTTTCCGACAAGAGGGAAAATTTTAGAAAAATTGTGATCTGATATTTGCTTACATACTCCTTGAACAACAACAAACATCGTTCTGTAGTTTTTTTTTCTTGAAATAAAAAAAAATTTCCGACACAAGTATCAGGTTATAAGTAGTTATATTCCAAATCAAAAGATCTAAGTGTCCGACAAAAATATTGGGGCAAATCCAAAGTCGGACCAAAAATTTAATTTTTATTAATAAACTATACTTTTAAATCATGCTGGGTTTGTTCATCCCTTATATTTACAACCATTTTTCCGACAAAGTAGTAAGTTACAACTAATTATATTCTTAAACAAAACATGTAGTTGTCTGACAAAAATGTTGGGGCAAACGAACAGAAAACTTCATTATTTTATTCTATCGACGAGGAGGTATTATCAAAAAAAATTTTAAAACAGTTTTTCTCGGTTATTTTTAAATCGATTTAGCTGAAAATTGTTACACACATTAAGTAAAAAATTTAAAAGGGTATGACTTAGAGTTGTACCCAAAATTTTCTTAAAAAATTTTCCGACAAGAGGGAAAATTTTAGAAAAATTCTGATCTGATAATTTGTGTACATACTCCTTGAACAACGACAAACATCGTTCTGTAGTTTTTTTTTCTCGAATTAAAAAATTTTTTCCAGCACATGTATCAGGTTATAAGTATCTAGTTATATTCCAAATCAAAAAATCTAAGTGTCCGACAAAAATATTGGGGCAAATCCAAAGTCGGACAAAAAATTTAATTTTTATTAATAAACTATACTTTTAAACTATGCTGGGTTCGTGCATCCCTTATCTTTACAACCATTTTTCCGACAAAGGTAGTAAGTTACAACTAATTATATTCTTAAACAATACATGTAATTCTCTGACAAAAATGTTGGGGCAAACTAACAGAAATCTTAATTCTTTTAGGCTATCGACGAGGAGGTATTATCAAAAAAAGATTTAAAACAGTGTTTCTCGGTTACTTTTGAATCGATTTAGCTAAAAATTGGTACACACGCTAAGTACTACACTTAAAAGGGCATGACGGAGAATTGTACACAAAATTTTCCAAAAAGATTTTCCGACAAGAGGGAAAATTTCGGAAATTTTTTTAAAAATTTTAGATTGTTCTCTACAAGGCGGAACCCGACATCCGACGCCCTGAAGGGCACTAAGGATTATGAGAAAGAAGAAGAAGAAGGAATGTTCTCTACGTTACGTCCTTATAAATATTATAAGGAGTATTTCTACAAATATTCAGTTTGATCTATGTAGATCTAACCGAGAAAAATTGTTTATAGTTCGCTTTGGTCTCCTTGATGCTTATTATTTTTTTATATCCCAGAGAACGGCTGTTCCCGTACATGCGACACTATATTATACAACAACAGAGGACTCAGGGAATCTCCCTGTCTTATCCCATTGTCATTTTGAAAATTGTATATACCATTCAAAAGTTACCGATCTCAGAAATTTTATTCAATTTCTATTTAAAAAGGGAAAAATGTTTTGTATGTGTGTATGTTTGTGGAAAAGTTATACCGATCTGAATTTCTTTTCTATGTTTCAAGAGGGGGTCAGGGCCGACAGGGTATAGCTTGTGACTTTCGACCACCCATAAGCCAGCTATAGGACTTGGTAGGTACAAAACGGCATATTTTTTGGGGGTATATATCTTGGGTTCAAGGAGAGACATGAAAACCGAAAATACACTAGTTGTAGTGGTTGCGACGCTAAATTTAATAGAGCAATCATAGAACCACCTTAAAAATGGGTTACTTTTGATGGTTTGTATTTTATAAACCTCTTGTCCGATTTAAGTGATTTTTTCGTAACATTAGCGCCTTATTCTTTAGCAATATCCCTGTAGTAATATTTTGTCGGTACACACATAATTTTTATTGCAAACCTAGTGAATGAATCAAACTGTGTTTTATCTCAAAGTTCGCATCACCCCGTGGAATATTCTAGCATCTACAAAATACTAAAATTAAAACCTAACTATTCCTTCTCAACATTCAGTTTTTTCATTCATTCGTTTATGTTGGATAATAAAAAAGTTAAGGACTTTAAAAACTAGCCATGTTTTTCATAGACAAAGTGTGTTTTTAAATAAGTATGGCAATAAGGAGTAATTGTGCATGACAAAATAAAGTCAGTTTGCTTTACGAGAAAAACGTATGTCCACAAATGCATCGTTTCCGAGATAGGGGGTGTTGAAGTTTTTCTGACAAACTGACGATTTATTTATTGCTTTAAAACCAGTTGAGATATGCAAATGAAATTTGGTGGGTTTTAAGAGGTAGTTTTTGCACATTTTTTAACTACAGTTAAGAATTTAATATTCACCATTGGCGCGCATACGGGTAATATGAGCCGAAAAATACGTAATTTAATATGAAGTCAAAAATGTATAAAAATTAATTTTTTTTTAAATTGTACCAAAACGCCCCATTATTTTTGTCCGACAAGTGATCCAATATGCATTACACATGTAAAAAAACAGTACAAAATAAAAATAACATCTGTGGTAATAAATAAAAAATTTTCAGGAAATTGACATCTTCGGCGCGTCCGACTGCGCATATGCCCCGTGAAAATTGTCCGACAAGGTTACCACATTATTGTAAAAAGGTTTTATGGTAGATACCGTTAAAATTATCCATGTGGTAATAAATTTATTATTTTCATAAATTTTAAGTTATTTTTTGGGTGTAACTACAATGATATTATGCTAAAAATGATGGTGTATCGCATATTTAAAATGCGTTTATCTCGAAAACGGTTGAGTTTAGGAAGATGAAAGAAGTATACCTTTTTTAAGTAAAACTAATAGAAAAATAAAAATTTTAATGTCAAAATTATACAGGGTGAGGGATAAAAAAAATTGAACGTAATAAATGAGTGCTGAAAGGCATATGTGGCGCCCTCTGGGCAATGCATAATTTTTGGTAAGGAATTTAGATTTCTCGACTCAAGAAACCCCCAGATATAAAATTTCATGTTGTTATCTCATACCTATCAGGAAATATTCAATAATAAATAAAAAAAAAGTTTAACTTTGACACCCTGTATCTCGGCTATTATAAACTTTGTACTAAGGTAAGTTAGCTTAAATCGGCCTATTTTAACCTCAGGAACCTGAGGTTAAGCTATGGCCCATTCTTTACCAAACACCCTGTATGCATAAAAATTACTTTTTCTTTTAATTGTACCAAAACGCCCCATTATTTTTGTCCGACAAGTGATCCAATATGCATTACACATGTAAAAGAACAGTACAAAATAAAAATGACATCTGTGGTAATAAATAAAAAATTTTCAGGAAATTGACATCTTTGGCGCGTCCGACTGCGCATATGCCCCGTGAAAATTGTCCGACAAGGTTACCACATTATTGTAAAAAGGTTTTATGATATATACCGTTAAAATTATGGATGTGGTAATAAATATATTATTTTCATAAATTTGACATATTTAGCGTGTCCGACGCGTCATATGCCCCAATATTTTTGTCCGACAAAATTGTTTTCGTTGTTTATATGATAAAATCCATTGATTAAAATAGAATGACCAATGTAGTAATACATTTTTTTCTTGCATAAAATTGACAACTTCGTCACCGCTTGACAGACAAACGCCCCACTACCATAATGCGCCAAGCTCAAAATTTGTCCGACTCCACCCAAATAACAAGTACAAAAAGTTTCAACGGTGTGGTCATAAATAATAATTGTATATGCGGGCCCAAGGCCTATTAGTCGAACTGATTGCAAGACATTTCGAAGAAACGCTGGAAGACCATATCACATTGCAAAATTACAAAGACATAGATAGTTTATGCCAATTCCTACAAATAAGAGAATCACGTCTAAGAGAAAGAAAATCAAGAAGGTCGCGAGAAGATTACAGGCCCCGAGAAACACAAGATTACAGAGGTAGAAATCAAAATAGGAGGGACTATACAAGACGAGATTTTAATCCCAGAAGGGAAAACGAAAATAGAGACAACGGAAGAGGAAATTATGAACAAAGAAATAGGCAATGGAATGAGGACAGAAATCGAGAATACCAGAATAGAAACACCACACGCTCAAATCAAGAAAACAGAAATAATGGTAGACAAAATGAACAGGGATATCGAGAAAACCGAAACAGATCCGACAGACCAAGAGAAAATAGAAGAGAAGTAAATAATACCCAGCCAGATGAATATGACGGAGAGAGACATTATGACGAAAATATAAACAACGATGAGCAACCGGCGTTTTTTCACGACGGCGCTCACTAAAAACAAAAAATCAAACAGGAATCTTTTGTCAACCCAAGGAGTTTATTAAATTGGCAGGAAACAACGAAAAGAAAAATGGAGTTAATTTAAAATTTGTGGATGGATTTATCAACGAGAAACCAATTAAAATTATGATAGACACTGGATCTGAAATAACATTGGTCAACAGAAAACTAATAGAAGAAGTTAACTTAACAAATTTAATTTACAAAATACCTAGGGTAAATTTAGTGGGCGCAAACAAACGGACATTGGCAACTATAAATGAAGGCATACGAGTAATGATACGACTGGGTAAGAATATGTATGCACTACAATGTGTAATAATGCCAAACATGTCACATGACATGATAGTAGGAGTTGACAATTGGCAGAAAAACATGTAGTGATAGATTTGAAGAATAATACGATGAATCTAACAGAAGAAAAAGAAGAAGAACAGGACAAGGAACAGGAGAAACAAAATACGGACGAATCAGGTAAAGAGCAAACAGTGGAAATGAATTTGGCAACGAAGCAAGGACAAAGAAGAAAAGGGAGAAAAAGTCAGAAAAAGACAAAAGAAAATGAAACCTGTGGCTCCTCAAAAGAAGAGTTGAGCCCAGAAGAAGAAAAATTGAGAGTATCAAAAGCAAAAGAAAACTGGGATTCCTCAAAAGAAGAGATGAGCTCAGGAGAAGAGGAAATAAAGCTAACAAATGAAAGCGAAAAAGATATGATCGAAACAATGGCATTTGAAGAAGAGGCATATGAAAACGAGGATGCAGAATGCACGGTAAAAGTATGTGGAAAATCTGAGGAAAAAGACAGAAAATTGATATGGGAAAAAGGGAAAGACAACATAATAGCCGACACTCTAACACAGGATGAGGACACTGAAAATAAGGAAACAATTACTCTACAGGTGGGACTAATTAGAGTAATACAAGAAGAAGGGGTATAAGACGTAGATTAAAGTAAGGAAATATACAGGGAGTTGGTTTTGCCTCGAGAAAATTTATTTAAAAATGCAGATAAATTTTATCGAATACAAGGCGGGGATTTGTTATATTTCTATTTGATATGAAAATTAAATTTTGATAATTATAAACAGAGTTCAATTTAATATAAAATATTATCAATTTTCTCAACCACGGTCATATAAATTTAGAACAACCTGTATACAACAAATTGTTATATTTAATTTTAAGAAGTGATTAGAATAAGCGTACGAAACTCGGGACAATGCGATTAGAATAAACAAAGTGACTGGTGCGTACCATTATCGTTTTTCGCGGAAGGTTCGCTCATTAGCCTATGCTAAATAAAACTCAGTGAAAGAGATAATAGGTCATTAAATTTTGTAAAGAGTAGAAAGTAATTTTAGAATGGGAATTAAATATTTTCTTTTGAAAACCATTAAGAAATATTTAGAAGCCACGAAAGTAAGTAATTAATTTATAATTCGCCCTGAGATTGAAAACATATTGATATGTGATCTGGTTAATTAATTAGATTAGTATTAATACATTGATTAAATTAAGTGACATATAAGAATATTATCTCATATCAATAATCAAGATCACATCAATATATTAATTAAATAACCAAAAACATTTTATTATTAATCATATAAATTTTATGAAACATTCCTTAAAGTTAAATACTCCAGAAAATAATAATTTTATTTAAATATATCAGACAATGGTGCATTGTAACGCTGTAATCGTACTGATGTAACAGTTCTGTGTTGCTACATTTTTACTTCATTTCGTACACAATTTGATTCAAAATATAGCTTTACACTGTAGGTACTGTTTTTATTAATACATACCTACATATTAAAATATACCTTAATTTAAAAACAATTGCAATTATTGTTGTGTGTGTACCTATACTATTGTGTTTGTGTTCGTATTGAGAAACATTGTGCAAAATCAAAAATGCTTCTTTAATAGATTATTTTTAAACAAGAACGAAATAATGGGATTCCCTTTTACCATTAACTGCAGAGATGTAAGTTAAAGAATTTAGATTTCTCAGATTAGCTTTATTAGAAATAAGTTTATTATTAGATTTAAAGATCTGAAAGTTTTCTTATGAATTTTAGCGTTTCCAGTACTTAGTTTTAAAAATATTAAATAATCTATTTTAATGATTATACCTACACTGTGGTAATATTGTTGGTAAATAATATATTTCGGCAAGTAATGAAAAACAAATTGACATCATTAATTTGAATAAATAACCATAGATATAATTTTTATAGTCAAGAAAAAAATCTGAAAAGTAATGACATAAACGTGGCCATGATGAAAAGTTACATTCTAATGTTTGACAGTGCTGTTACGTCAGAAATTTTGACCTACGTAATCTTGCTTTTGTAGTAAAAAGGCTATATATAAAATTTCGCTGATTTAAATTAACGAACTATCAAAAATAACAGTATATTATTTAAAAAATGAACAAGTTTCGTTCGTCGAAAGTAAATGCAATTCTTTCGGCATTTATGATATCCACAAATGTCGCCTGCTTAACCGCAAAATAGATTATGTTACCCTTTATGTAAGCTCTCTTTTACAAATAAATTTAAACTCATATAAGTTTGAAGTCTAATTTTTACTTTTAATTTTTTAGTTAACAACAATTTTAGTTTTTTTTTATTAAACGACAATATTGCATGTTTGTGAATGTGTTTTGAGTATCTCAAAGAAAAATCTGTAAAAATTACTTTTTTTCAATATTTCATGTTTTTACAAAAATAAACAAAACTTTGTTTTCTTTTTGGGGAATAATTCAACACTTATCTATCATTGTTACCAGCGCGAAATAATAAAAAAAAACGGTAGTTAGTAGGCAGTTTTAGCATATCGGGTCTGTATCAGAACTGTAGATATATACCCAATCAACGTATATTTAAAAGCCTCATAATCCTTAAAACTTGTTATAATTTTGGATCAAATAAGTTTTAGGTCGTTTTAGTGTATCGGGACTGTATGAGCCCTGTGAATATATATTCTTGGTTTATTTATACACCATACGGTGTTGCCAGGTGTAGGGCTTCTAGGCGTATGTTAACTATGCGAAATATATACAGCTAGTTGAGCGCGATCGAAGCGCCCTCGAATCTGCCGAACGGTGAACTAAATCTGTATATAATATGATGTATTACCGATTTTTCAAGCCCAGCTAAAAATTCACCCCCTGCACCCCCTACACCCCTAGAATCCAGTACTATAAGTAAACGTTGTCAGACCCGAAGCCGGGTCTGACAACGTCACTTTTGGACTGAATAGGCGGTGTAGTATGACGTTTTGGGACTGTATAAGCGGTCAAACAAATATATATATATATAAAAAGATTTTCCTTTTCAGGCATATGGGCACAGTATAAAGAGGGACAGTAGAACCACTCTCGCATTGCTAGTTGCATAGAAACGTACGGATTTTAACAGGGAAAACCCCTATTACTTCTTGAGATCAAAGCGCCGACAGAGGAATGGTTTTACTGTGGAACCTCTATATACTGTGATATGGGTAAGTCCGATTTAAATACATAGTTCAGTTTACCAATCGCTACCCAGGCTAATCCTATGCGACGTGGGAACTTGTACGTCTGGTTATCTCTTCCTGACCGAATTTCATGTCCCAAGTACTTATAAGATACAGTCTGCCCAATATCCATTCCGTCAATGACAATATTACGATTTAGCACCAGATTAGTCATTATTAGCGTCAGTGCCGGATTTAAGGTATTTGCGGCCCTAGGCCAAATTACCCCGAGCGGCCCCGATAACTTCACGATTATGTAATTAAAGCATAAAGACTTAATAATAATAATAATAATAATAATTAAAACGTTTCCTGTGGGAGTTTTTTGTCAGTTCTTCTATCAGGCGCGGCCCCCTGCGAATGGGGGATGCTTTCTGGGTATTCGTAGCGCCAATACCCAGAGAGTAGCAGGAATACTTGCCGTGGAACAAAAACTGACACCTGGCAGTAGGTATAAAATGCACACCCATGAGAATGGAGATTAATAATTTATGTTTAGGATCGCTGCCTGGGGATCGTCAGGGCACGTCTGGAGCCGGCGCTGGACGTGACAGCATGCGGGACGTCGGTGGCAGGGTGTTGAGGAGGCGGGCCCCTGTCATACAATCAGCTACAGCCCAACCACAACCACAACCACAAGCGAGCCAAACAACAACAAGAGCTCCACCCGCCGAAGGTGCTGCGCTGGATCATCAGCCGGCGCTCACTCAAGCGGGACGACCGAGGCAGCGCATGAAATGGACTGTGTCCATTAATGAAAACATTTTGCGCTTCTACTACAAGGTGACAAACCTCGGTCAAGAAACAATCGGCTACCGACAGCAGCTGTATGCCGAATTTTGCAGGACATACCCAGATATTCAAGTATCGGAGCAACGAGTATCGGACCAATACCGGGTAATTATAAGAAACAACCTTATCCCAGAGACCAGACGCAATACCATCAGAAGCGAAGTCGAACGGGAGATTCAGAACGATGTTGTAATTGAAGATCAAGTCCCTGTTGAAGTTCATGAGCAGATTCCTGAGCTTGCCATACAAGAAACTCAACCTGACAATACAGAGCAGGAAAACAACGAGTTACGTGATAACCTAGTAAGCGAAATGGCACGTGCGGTACAGGAGTTTAATGGAACAAACCCACTTAGCAGACCACCGCTACCACGAATAAACTCTTGTAAGAAACTAGGTGCGCTGTTACAAATTGTGAATACTGAAGTCCTACCCAATTATGTCGCAGAAGCCCACACATTAGAATATT
Organism: Diabrotica virgifera virgifera; assembly: GCF_917563875.1. Taxonomy (NCBI): domain Eukaryota; kingdom Metazoa; phylum Arthropoda; class Insecta; order Coleoptera; family Chrysomelidae; genus Diabrotica; species Diabrotica virgifera. Next base: position 216,478,708 of record NC_065444.1, read on the forward strand.
TGCACATGCTAATCTACTGTGCAGCAACAGCAATTTCTAATGTAATGGGCGTTAAGATCCGAACACGACGGGGTACTAATAACGAAAGAACTGGTAACAGAATTGCACCTTGGGAAAAAAGACTGCTCGGAAAGATTGAATTACTACGTAAGGATATTGGTATAGTCACAGAATACATACGAGGTGTAACAAGTAGAAAAGTCATCAGGAGAGCTGAAGAAATAATGCTGAGTACCGCAAGACACTCAAGATATGATCCAGAAAACAACACAGCCCATCAGTGTCTGGATACATTAAAACAAAAACTCTCCGTTTATTCAGGGCGACTAAGGAGATACAAAGTTAGTAACAACCGCAAAAGCGACAATGCTCTTTTTGAGAGTTCTGAGAAGGCGTTCTATCGAAAACTCAATTCCACTGTAGAACGTGTCGATAAGACTTACCCAAGCCAAGAAGAAATTCATGAGTTTTTGGGGAAATCAACTTTCCACACCAGCTGCTCTTAACAACAATGCTGGATGGATAGAAGATACGACACAGAATTGCCAACACTACATTACTACCCTTTACGAACCCTTCAATACTGAAGAAGTCTCAAATATCATCAAAGAGCTTCATAACTGGAAATCTCCTGGACCAGATGGAGTTCAAAACTTTTGGCTCAAGAAGTTTTGGAGTGTTCATGAGTGCTTATCAACATTAATTAATCATGTTATTTCTAATCCGCAGGATATACCAGCATTCCTAACTCAGGGTACCACTTATTTAATACCGAAGGATCAAAATAACACCCAAGATCCAGCCAAATACCGCCCAATTACTTGTCTTCCAACTTTGTATAAATTGGTCACATCCTGTGTAGCCCGGCGTATCTACCAACACTGTGCTCTGAACAATATCATAGAACCTCAACAGAAAGGATGCGCTAAGGGTTCCATGGGATGCAAAGAACAACTCATCATCGACTCAGTCATTTCTAACCAGGCATATTCCAAAAAGAGGAATCTTTTTACTGCCTTCATTGATTACAAGAAGGCCTTTGATTCAGTGCCGCATGAATGGCTTATAGATATATTGAGAATATATAAAGTCGATGATAATATAGTGACCTTTTTAGAGCATATAATGACAGAGTGGAAAACTAGAATTCACCTTCAAATAACTGGTGAAATTAACATCGAAACTAAAAATATCGCAATCAGCCGGGGCCTGTTTCAAGGAGATTCGTTGAGTCCTCTGTGGTTCTGTCTAGCTATGAACCCACTATCTCAGCTATTGAACTCCACAGACGCAGGTTTTAGCATCAAAAATAACAACAATGTAGTGGCGAAGCTTAATCATTTATTGTACATGGATGATTTGAAATTAATGGCTTCCACTCGAAACCAACTAGATGAGATGCTAAAAACTGTCGAAACATTTTCTAATGATATTAGTATGCAATTCGGACTAGACAAGTGCCGTATTTTAAATATAGTCAGAGGAAAAGTACAGCCCGGAGGATTCGATATGCAAAATGGCCAGAACATCGAGGCCATGGGTGAAAACGATATGTATAAATATCTTGGAGTAAAGCAGGCGCGGAAAATTGACCATAAACAAATGAAAACAGAGATAACTACTGAGTTTATACGAAGGGTAAAACAGCTGCTTCGCTCACACCTTAACAGTAGAAATTTGTTTAAGGCACTAAACACCTACGCATGTTCCGCGCTTAGCTACTCATTTGGTATTGTTAAGTGGACAAAAACAGATATAGATGCTCTTCAGCGAAAAGTGCGAACACACCTCACAAAGGCACAAAAACACCATCCTAAAAGTGCAGTAGAAAGAACAACATTACCACGGAATCTAGGAGGAAGAGGACTTATGGATATAGGTGAGCAATTAGATAAACAAATTGCTAATTTAAGAACTTATTTTCAGATGCAGGCTGAGACATCTACTCTACATCGCGCTATTTGCGCAGTAGATGACACAACACCGATCAAACTGAGGGAACCAGAAATGCGCATAAACCACCTCACTAAAGACGAAAAAATGCGAACCTGGATGGGTAAACCTCTGCACGGGCGACATCCCAATGAGGTCAGCCAAGACTATGTCGACAATACAGCGTCGAACTATTGGTTGACATCAGGAAAGATGTTCCCTGAAACGGAGGGTTCATTACTGGCCATTCAGGATCAGGTTATACCAACCAGAAATTACCTGAAATATATCGTCAAAGACCCTCAGGTTCAAAACGACAGATGCCGATATGGATGTCAAGCCCAAGAAACCATCCAACATATTACAGGGGGCTGCCAGGCATTTGCTGCAACTGAATACAAGGAACGGCATGACGCAGTGGGAAAAATCCTTCATCAGGAGATAGCTATCAAGCTGGGACTTCTCCAAACGGACCATCTCCCGTATTATCAATACGTCCCTGAGAGTATGCTTGAGGATGGCAACTACAAGCTATACTGGGACCGCACTGTGCTCACAGACCAAACAGTGGCACATAATAGACCAGATCTCGTACTAGTTAATAAATTAACAAAACAAACAACACTAATTGATGTGGCGATACCTAACAACAATAATCTACGTAGTAAATTTACTGAAAAGATCGCCAAGTACAGAGATCTGGAAATTCAAATACGAAGGCAATGGAGAATGCAAAGTACCCAGACGATACCGATTATCATGTCTACTACTGGAGTCATTCCGAAGACCCTCCTGGAAAGCATCAAAAAGCTGGGTCTGAATGAACATCTTTATAAGACCATGCAGAAAGCTGTACTACTCGCGACGGCCAGAAGTGTACGAAAATTTTTGGGAGATACACCTGCATTCCAAGTCACCTAGGGCTCGATAACACGGAAAGAGTCCCACCAGAGCTCAATCCTTTTGATACCGTAGGTATCTGGGATGAGTCAATTTTCCCCTTAGAGGGAGTGTGAGCCGTATGGCTAAATCTGGATTAAAACGTTTACTTTAATTTTACTTTTTTAAATTCGAAATACAAAGCATAACATAAATGGATAGAAATGCCTCTAATCTAATGTTTTATTTGAATACGGACATAAATATGTTGAAATGTATTTACTAAAAATAATCTTGGTTTGCAAATTTGGCTAAAACCTCAAAACAGCTCTAACAATTTCTATATTTATAGAAATTTCGAAAAAGAAAATTTATAGAAAGAATTCTATATTTATAGAAGCCTTGAGATGTTGGATTTTCGAAGTCTGAAGATCTCTTTGATAGATAACGTGACCAACAACGATGTGCTGAGAAAAATGGAGACTGAGAGGGAATTCCTAAATATTGTAAAAACCAGAAAAACGAGTTATCTAGGAAATAATTTACATAGGAGAAAGATACAACTTTTTACGACTCACAATGGAAGGGAAAGTGGAAGGAAGAAGAAAATGCTCCTGGCTGAAGAACGTGAGAGACTGGACAGGCATGGACACTTATTCGATACTAAGAACCGCTCAAGGTAGAGAACAATAATTATAATTCAAGGTAGTTATAGCCAACCTTCAGTAATGGAGAAGGCACCTTAAGAAGAAGATAGAAAATATATTATAATTCAAAATGTTAGCAAAGAGCAGTTATTTGTAAAATTAATAATATTGCTAAAATGATTATAAACTAAAAGGGAGGTTCCCTAGGTTGGCTGTATACCATATAGTTAAAAAACTCTAACAAGAAGTAAAACCACTTCTATGTAAATTGGTATATTTATTAAAACTTAAAAATCCCAATGGATTGAATAAAAATGTCCAATTCAGAACGTTTTCAGACCTATCGGTCCATCATCAGTGAATGTGCATACTTGCTAAATAGCCCCAGAACCAAACAATGGTTGAATTTAAAATTCAATTTACATTATTTAAAAATAATATTAAACAGGCTAAACGCCGATGTTACAGGATATTGCCTATGGGAACATGGTGAAACCCTACCAAAACCTCAATCAACCATCTTAGGCCAACTTTGACTATAAAGTCTTTATAGTCAAAGTTAGCCTAAAGTCAAAAAATCTCTTTTGACTTTATAGTCAAAGTTGGCCTAAGATGGTTGATTGAGGTTTTGGTAGGGTTTCACCATGTTCCCATAGGCAATATCCTGTAACATCGGCGTTTAGCCTGTTTAATATTATTTTTAAATAATGTAAATTGAATTTTAAATTCAACCATTGTTTGGTTCTGGGGCTATTTAGCAAGTATGCACATTCACTGATGATGGACCGATAGGTCTGAAAACGTTCTGAATTGGACATTTTTATTCAATCCATTGGGATTTTTAAGTTTTAATAAATATACCAATTTACATAGAAGTGGTTTTACTTCTTGTTAGAGTTTTTTAAAATGATTATATTATAAATATTTAGTATTGTAGTTAACTGTTAAAATTAAATACCATATGTTTCATTCGGAAGAAAAAGTACAGATGACAACAAAAAACTAAAAAAAGCCGAGTTGAAAAGACATTATAAATAAAGAACAAGGAAAATAATATGAACTGTACTAGTAATAGGCTACGGTACTGAAAAATAAAAATATTAATGCCTGGTTGCACCAGCAAATCTTAAGCTCCAGCTTAACCCAGCTCAGCTTATAGATAGGGCCGATTTAAGTGTCACATACGTTGCACCATAATTTTCAATTCTTATCAATACAATCCACATGACAATCCATTATGGCAAGCTGAAAATTGATCTAAGACTCAATGGTGCAACGCATATGTTTCGTTAATGCACGCCTTAAGCTTAAGATCTGTTGGTGCAACCAGGGATAAGAATACAACAAATAAACTTCTTGATCGTTCAATTCATTATTCATTATTCTCTTATAATAAATATCATATCTAAACTCTAAAAACTCACTTTTCTAAGTTTTTTGGCTGCAAAATCTTTAATCGAATTTTTAAAGTCTAAGGCTTGAAAAAGCTCAGCATTTGAAACAAAACTGTCCGAATTAGACAATTTAGAATCTTCGTCAGAAGTCGAGTTACTGAAGTAGGTGTTGATTCTTTCCAACACGCTGAATGATCTTTCTCCAGATGCATTAGATGTCATCATGCATAGTAGAATGCGCAAAGCCGTGTCCATATTCGGAAATAATGTTGTTAACTGTTTTTCATGAATGATTTTCAGATACTCCAAAAGTGTATTTCTCGGAGCCTTGGTAATCTTGTTGTCATGGGGTTCTCTTTCTTCATCAAATATACCTTCAACAAAGCCTTTAAACTGTACACACTCGTCGCCATCTATGTCGATTCGATACTTTTTAGTCAAAATAGAAACGTTTACCCCGATTTCTTCATTGGAAATTGATGATAAGTTGTTTTAATTCCATATTCTTCATTAAGACTGAAATAAACTTCGGACCTTTCATTCAATTCTGAATAAAGCGTGTCAATTACAACATTGAATCTTTAAGTTTTATTTGCCATTAAAGTGGGGTTCAGTGGATTTATCTTCTTTGTCTTAGCCAGGGAGAGCTTTTCTTTTCGGGCGTCTTTTTATTTCAAGAATATAGGTTTCATTTTTAGGCAACTCTTTCCTCTTTTTTCATAGGAATCAAAGTTGTCTCTCAGACTCAATGCATACTCCTTTAGAGATCTGTATGTTGCAAGTCACATTCAAGTCTTTAGCAGTTAATGTTTTGCTACTCTTGTCAAAACGTTGTAAAATACCGTACGTAAAAAGTGTTTAGTAGAATAGCCATTCTCTTATTTGAAAAATCGTTTACTGATTTCAATTCAATGAGTAAAATTTTTTTACCAAAAAAGTTTTTTTTTCACAAAACACTGCGGCCCCTTTTTGCTTGCGGCCCTAGGCCGTGGCCTAGTCGGCCTAGTGGTAAATCCGGCACTGATTAGCGTCTTGTTGATGTTAATATTTAGTCCTACCTCTAAGTAAGCGTAATATAATTTGTTCAACATTATTATTTCATCATCCATACGATCGGCTATAAGGACAATGTAATCTGCGAATCACAAATGACTGAGCTTCTCTCGATTTATGTTGATACTATGTTCGTTCAGATCTGCTTCTTAAAAGTGTGTTCTAAAAGAGTTGTAAATACATAGCTTTGGTGAGATGGTGTCTCCTTACCGTACTCCTCGCTGTATACAGAATTTATTTGTTTGTTGTTCAGATAGTGTTACTGTGATACAAATGTTACAGATAATGTTAGTGTAGCGATGGTCTATTCGCGATTCTACCAATGCTTTTAACATTTTCTGCTGGCTTATGGCATCGAATGCTTTCTGGTAGTCCACGAATATCAATGCCAATGGTTTGTTATATTTTGCAGACCTATCCATCAGGTTTTTTATTACCAGTAAGTGTGGTCGTTAGTGCTATATCCGCATCTAAATCCAGCTTGTTCTCTAGGCAGTCTCCAGTCTTTTTTTGATACTTTTTGTGAACAGTTTATATCATGTTGCACATATCCAGTATTACATCAATGCCAATCTCGCCCATTGCTTTTAGTCTCCACTGGTATGCTTTATAGCCGCTCCACTCGAAATGCGGCTCTACACCGTATCCTAAAGATACCATGGACGGCGAAAGTCACAGATTAATATAGATGTCCTTAAAAGAATCAACCAAGACGCCAACTGTTCGAAACCATCAAGAAAAGGAAAACGGCGTATCTGGGTCACATCATGCGAAACGAAAAATACTAGTTTCTTCAACTTATAATAGAGGGTAAAATTGAAGGCAAGAGAGAAATAGAACGCAAGAAAATGTCCTGGCTCCGAAGCATAAGGCACGGACAGGGAAACAATTAACGACATACAATCTCTGATACACATTGCAAGAAACAGAGAGTCAATGGAAAATGTGATCGCTAACATCCATTAGTGGATTTGCATCTCAAGAAGAAGACTGGTATGCTATCTATTCCTTCTATTCCTGGGTTCTTTTTATTCTTAGTTGGTTGGGAGCCTTCACTACTCTGGTTCGTAAAATAATTGGTTCTTTCTCTTTGATTTTTGGTTCTTTCTCTTTGAATGTTTGTTGCGTTCTGAAACTGATGCATCTTTTGAAGTGTCTTTGTATAAGTCTGAGCAGTAATTTTCCAGGTTTCTGCAATGCTCTCTATGTCGGTTTTTACTTCTCCATTAGATCGTGGATGGCTTGAAGTTGTAGCTTAAACTCTCGGGACAAATAGTTACCTTTTTTAAAAACTTTACATAGTGTGTAAAAAAGCAAGCAAACCAATTAGCTTAGGTATCAGCAACGAAATTTCGAAAACAAAATTATCGATGAAATAAATCAGCTATTAACCGATACATTAGCAATAGTGTTGTCCAAAATCGGTCTTGGTCTTGCAGTCTTGGTCTTGTTCTTACGTTTTCGCAAGACCAAGACCAAGATTTTTTTTTCGGCTGTTCAAATGACACGATTAAAATACAAGTCCAAGATACACATTCATCTGAGATAAAGTTGGGATTAGAGAGGCTCTCTTCACACATCAGTGAAATATCTAATCAAATGTGTAATCTTTCCAACAAACTACCTACTATACCAACGAAGAAAGAGGTATCGAAGAAAAACATAGTATATGCCACTTCAAGTACACAAACTGAAGACACCCAGCATTTCGAAACCAGTACAGTCAAAAAAACAAAAATTGCAGAAGATAAATGTCACTTTGTCGTCATTAGCAACTTAGCCCCAATATACACACCTATACAAGTAGTTCATTACATTAAAGAGAAGCTAGGTATCAAGGAATTTATAAGATGTTACGCCCTCCTTAAAGATGCCAACTCAGATACTGGCTCCTCATTCAAAATAGGTATTAAGTCTAAAACATCTATTGACTTATTATTTAATAAAGAAATTTGGCCACCGGGTGTAAACGTTAAGTGGTCTACAGAATCCTTATACTCCGAACAAACGACTTCATCTGAGACAGATATAAATCGGAAGAACATCAGAAGCACGGTTAACTTGGAAAATCCAATTACCATTCCAAGTAACAACAAGAATGAAGTTGATACCACAAATATACTGACAGACAAGCAGGCCATTGCAATGTGCAAATCTAAAGATCCTTTCCGTTCTCATATTAATTTCATTAAGAAGGATACTTTAGAACCATCGATAAATCTGGATCCTTTGACCCCACCAAGAGTTAGATTGACCAATAACTCGAATAGTCGATATCTTTTAGCCAGATTAAGGGAACCGGATATCTTGAAGGCCATTAAAATTCATCTTGCTTTTCTACACGACCAACCTGCATCAGTATTTTATGATGGGTATACCAACACAAGTGTTAAACTGTTTCTGGCTTCCGAAGGACTTCCGACTAAGAATGAAGATCTAAGAAAACTTCTTCTAGAATTCAACGATGCTTATGGAATCGGTGCAGATGAAGTAGACGCTGATCTTGCTGCTTTTAGGTCTTTTCTCACTTCGGAAAGAATTATTCACCTGCAAAAATCAAGGGAGTGTCACCGAAATTATTATTCCACTAGCTCTCCAAGACGAAATTTTTAAATAATACGACGTGTTCTGAGGAACTAGAAACCTCGAATAATTTTAGTGATGACAACTTTAGTATGGTTCTGATTAATATTCGTTCTATAAGAAATAAAACTGACGAATTGTTTTTGTTTCTAGAGGAATTAGGATTTCCCCAGTTAGTTGCTGTTACAGAACACTGGCTTGCAGTCAATGAGCCTTTTTTTGTAGAGAAATATACCACAATTGCTAGGTATGATCGTCCAAACTCAGCTCATGGAGGCATCCTAATTCTTTCTGCAAACAATGATTTTTCTGAGATAACAAAATATGACTTTTTGTTGAATGAAGCCTTCTTTGAATTTTCCTTAGTTTTTAATAAAAATCTTAATCTTTACATTATTTGCATCTATAGATCACCTGACTCTTCCGTGGAACTATTTTTTCAGAACCTGCTAAATTTGTTAGATGACTTGCCTCACAAAAGCAGAAAAATTCTATGCGGAGACTTCAACATAAATTATGCTGCTGCTTGTGCTACCCAAATGTTCTTGGTCAACATATTTGAATCATATGGTCTCTCAATGCACGTTAATTCTCCTACAAGGATTACAAAAACTACATCTACCATAATTGATTATATTGTCTCCGATTTCTCACCCCTTGATGTTTGCTCTACAGTTATTAATGCGGAACTATCGGATCATGAAGCAGTATATACGAAATTTAACATCTTCAGCAAACCCTCCTCGAAAACCCGACGTTTAGGTAGGATTTTTTCCGCTCGGAATTTTCATAAATTTCAAAATTTATGTTTAACTTCTGACTGGCATTTTCCTTCTACGGACGTGGACTATAATTTCAGTGATTTTTTGGAGAAGCTTGTCTGTATCTTCAATAAGGCATTTCCTTTAATTACGATTAAGCCAAAACGTCGCAAACCCTGGACTACCAAAGGTATCCGCATATCAGCAAAAAATATGCGTTCACTACTTTATATCAAGAAATTTACTACCAACGTCTCTGTCACTCAATATATCACCAATTACAGAGTCACATACTTAAAACTCATCAAATCAGCTAAAAAAGCCTACTATCAAAATCGTCTGGGAAGCTCCAAAAGTGTTGCAAAAGAAACTTGGTCCATAATAAACGATCTTCGAAATAAAACCCACGCAGCTCAAACATTTGCCCTTCCAAACCCTGAAAATCTAAACGAATACTTCATTAACGTGAGTAAAAATATAACATCCACTATTCAGTCTCAACAAGATCCCATTTCCTATCTCCCTAATTCAGAAATTGTCTCGAATTCATTCTTTATAAGACCAATCTATAAATCTGAATTGATCCAAACGATCAATAGTATCAAAAGCAAATCATCTTGTAGTACTGATGGACTATCCATAAAAATCTTCTCAAATCTCACAGATAATGTGTTAGAACTCCTCGTGTCACTAATTAATGATTCCTTTGAAAACGGTAAATTTCCAGAGTGCCTAAAGACAGCCATTATTATTCCTCTTCATAAAGGTGGCGAAAAATCTAATGCCTGCAACTATAGACCTATTGCCCTACTACCGGTACTCTCCAAAATTATTGAGAGGCTCATAAAAACCCGACTTATGTCCTTTCTCTTTGATAACAATATTTTATCACAAAATCAGTTCGGCTTCTTAACTAATAAATGTACAACTGATGCCATGTTTTCTGTACTTCACGAGGTTTACCAAGCACTAAACAATAATCTTTATACTGCCACTGTTTTCTGTGACTATTCCAAAGCTTTTGATTGTGTAAATCACAACATTTTGATTAAAAAACTTAATTACTATGGAATTCGAGGTATTTCTTTGAATTGGTTTAAATCTTACTTAGATAATAGGAAACAATTGGTTAGAGCAAATGATACTGACTCTAGTCTCAAAAACATTATATGTGGAGTACCACAAGGTTCAGTATTGGGTCCTCTACTTTTCCTGATCTTTATAAATGACATCACTAATTTAAAAATCGATGGAAAAATTTTTCTTTTTGCTGATGATACCAGTATCACTTGGAGCAACTCAACTATTGCAACTCTTCATGCAACTATAACTTCTGATCTTCTTACGATAAAAACCTGGTCTGACTCTAATTTACTCTCTTTTAACGTGGATAAAACGGTAGCATTATCATATAAAGGTGCTCTTCAACCCCTGCTTGTGAATAGCAGCCAGATCTCTACCGTTGATTCTGTAAAATTTCTTGGTATTCTTTTAGACAGCAACCTCAAATGGTCCCTTCATATCGATTTGTTAAGTAAGAAACTCGCCTCGGCCTGCTATGCCATAAGATCTGTTTCGAAGGAACTCAATTTAGCATCTTCTAAAATAACATATTTTTCTTTATTCGAGTCTCATCTTCGATATGGTCTTCCTTTTTGGGGGTCTAGTACAGCTGCCCAATTTGATGTTATTTTCAAATTACAAAAAAGAGCAATAAGATATCTGTTTGGCCTCAGAAGAACAACCCATTGCAGAAGTTACTTTAAAGATCACGAAATTTTAACCCTTCCATCTTTGTATATTTTAGAAACTGTTTGCTTAATTCGTAAACACATGCATGTCTTTCCAGCAAGGCCTCATCATGACTACTCCACCAGAAATTCAACTTTTGATGTCTATTTACCGATCCCGTCTTCTGAGTTAGTAAAGAAATCTATACTATATTCCGCAAAAAAACTATACAACCATCTCCCTTTACAACTTAAATCTGCAACATCCTTTCTCAAGTTCCGTAAAATGACAAAAGCTCATTTATCTAAAAGACCATATTATTCAGTAGAAGAGTTTCTTAATGACTAACTAAGAAATCACAGTAATTTACAAGTTACTAAAGTGTATTTATCTATATTTGGGTGTCACATACAGCAGCTTAAACTTATTAGTTCCTTTGTTTGTGTTTTATTATATTATGTTGTAGGTTCAATTTTGCAATTTATAGTAATTTTGCAATATATTGGTTTTTGTTTTTTTTTACTTCACTTTTTTTAACTTGTTTATATATTTTTTTTTATTGACGATTTATCTAATTTTATAAAATTGTATTTGTTATTGTTATTGTTATGTATATCTTTTTCGTGAATCTATGTTAAGCTTTGTCCATAAAATTGTATAATTTTCAGTGACAATAAAGCATATTTCTATTCTATTCTATTCTAAGACCGAGACCGCTTCATTTTAGCAAGACCAAGACCAAGACTGACCGTGCAAGACTTGAGCAAGAACAAGACTAAGCCTGCGAGACTCTTGCGTCTTGCAGTTAGGATTGAGTGTCGTTTTAGGGAATATAGTAGTTCGGGTATATGCTTAGACACTATGTCTTAGAGACTACAGGGTGATTGATTAGTAGGGTAAAGCTCAATAGCTCCGCTATAGTAATAGATAACAATAAAAGTTAATAACAAAAATTTTAGCTACCTTTGAACTTCACATTACAAAATTAGTTAGAATGTTACAGGGTGTTTGATAACACAGTGGCAGACCAAGCTTATGTTTTTTTAAATGGAACACCCTATATTTTATTTTAAATTCAAAATCCTGTTAACTTCTCCATCACAAAAATATAAAGGTTTTTTATGTTATACAGAGTATTTACAAAGTTATAACCAATTTTATATGAAAATCGTAACAAGTTCAACTCCCTGTATAAAAAAAAATAAGCAAACCAACAATGGTTTATTAATGCCATATTTTTTAACGTATTGTCAAAATTTTCAAGAATTGTCGATATTGCTAATTTTCTTTATATCAAATACAGGGTGAGTCAAAACGCAAGTACATTATTTTCTCAGTAATTTTAAATGGAACACCCTGTATTTTATATCACTATTGAAAAGTACCATTACCGTACTTTAATTTTTAGATTACATTCCCTATGTCTAAATTTATTAGTTTTCGAGATATTTTCATTTTTCAATGGACCAGTAGCGTGGCCACCCACGCCCAATAAATAAAAAAATATGGTAAAGATAAAAAAGATCAAGGCAGGTTTTGTTTATATTTGATTCAGAGTTGGACCACCATCTACATATAGCTATTTCAGCATCCTTATGCATCATCAGTGAAGCTTATGCAGTCACAACTCCAATGAACTTGTTACGATTTTCATATAAAATTGGTTATAACTTTGTAAATACCCTGTATAACATAATACCTTTATATTTTTGTGATGGAGAAGTTAACAGGATTTCGAATTTAAAATAAAATATAGGGTGTTCCATTTAAAAAAACATAAGTTAGGTCTGCTACTGTGTTATCGAACACCCTGTAACATTCTAACTAATTTTGTAATGTGAAGCTCAAAGGTGGCTAAAATTTTTGTTATTAACTTTTATTGCTATCTATCACTATAGCGGAGCTATTGAGCTTTACCCTACTAATCAATCACCCTGTATAACAAAAATTTGTAAAATTGGAGTTATGCGCATTATGAACAATACTAGCAATATCATCGGAACCGAGACGATGTAAATTGGTCGTAAATAACAAAATAATAGAACAAGTGATGGAAACGGAATACTTGGGAATAAAACTGTCAAGCTACGGAAAAGTGGAAGAAGAAGTACAAAAACAAGTGAACATGGCGAACAGAGCAGCAGGATGTCTCAACAACACAATCTTGAGAAAACAATACGTCACAATGGAAACGAAAACCAAGATATTATATAAATCAACAATAAGACCGATAATGACGTACACAGCGGAAACAAGATCAGATATGGCGAAAACACAAAGACTGATGGAAACAGCAGACATGAAAGTCTTAAGAAAAATAACAAACCAAACTCTAAGAGACAGAGTAAGAAGTGAGGAAATACGAGCGAGATGTGGTATAGAAGAAATAAACATGTGGACCAAAAGAAGCAAAATAGAATGGAACCGACACATGCAAAGAATGGCAGAAAATATAATATTACGAATAGCAAGAGACACATCTCCAAATGGAAGAAGATCATTGGGACGACCGATGAAAAGATGGTCAGACAATGTCAATTGAGGTTAACAACCGAAGTAAAAAAGGAATTGAGCCTATTTATAAAGTAGAAAGAAGAAGAAGAAGATGAACAATACAATAAACATACATTGACATATTTATTTGACACGTACTCAGAGGTCATAATAAATTATTACAATGTAAAAATAAAATATTTTGTAATACATTATTTTTTTAAGCAGACGACGCCTTCGCTCTGAAATAAATTATTGTAATTGTCTAAATTTTGAGAATAGGTGCCCTTTCATAAAATAATCTTGTGTTGTGACGCCGACAATAATATTATCCTATTGACTATTGAAACGTTTTAAAGATAAAATATGTCACCTAAAGCTGATAAAAAAATATAATACGACACCTACTCAATTGTTTTTCCTTATCAGTTAGTAAGATTCTATGAATACCACATCGTAAAGACTAAACAACGTTCTTATAAACTTTCTGCAGAGTGTGCAATTATTATATCAATTGGTCAAACAAAATTCCTTTCTATTTAGACAGAGAATGTTCTTTAATATGTCAGCTATTTTTTCTTTTAACCATGTTTTAGCACGTGTAAGGTTATTAAATGCAAATGTTTATTAAGAAACACTGACTCCCGCGGGACATGGTAGATCACTCAGTTGAGAGTATAGGCAGGGATAGTTTAGATCGTGGGTTCAAACCCCACCCGATGTGAGTTGTTTAGTCATTTATTAATTTGGTTGGTTTTTACTATGTCTACAGGGTGAGGCAGATAAATGGCCTATTAGAAATATCTCGAGAGCTAAAGGCAACAGAATCATGAAAATTGGAACGAAGGGGTTTTAAAGAGTGATCTATTTAATGAACGTATTTTCATCTATTTCCTACTTTCGGTTATACCGGAAGTTGCTTATAACTTCGTTTTTTTGAATGGGACACCCTGTATATTTTTACGTTTTTAAATTCTCCTCGATGTCTTCGTTGTTAAAATATAAGGTTTTGTAATGTTATATATAGGGTAGTTTAAAAGAGAATACATTTTTTTTCTTAATTTCGTAGCAATATTCACATCCTGTAGAATTGTAGTAGTTTGACATTAAAAACTCTATTTATGTTCAAATGATTTGTAATATAGTCTACTATTGTTAAGAATTGTTGGTATAGCTAAATTTTTAATTTTAGAATACAGGGTTGGTCGAAACTCGGAATTAGTATTTTCTGAGTGTTCTTAAATGGAACACCCTGTACTTTAGTATTGTAATGAAATGATATGTTATGGTACTTTTTTATTTCTTAAGAATTCCCTATACCTAACTGCTTTAGTTTGTGAGTTATTGGCGATTCAAGCCAAATATTAATTGCAACCAAAAATACGTGAAATTTTATTAGGTTGGCCGTGAACATATTCAATCGCAAATACTTTTTCGGAAATAGATAAGTACCTACATATTAATCTAGACTGATCCTAAAAATTACCAATGATGGTTGAATTATCAAAATAACTACGTATAAAATTGTTGGTGCGATTAACAATTAAGCACAAATTATGGCAGTTAGGTATAGGGAATGCTTAAGAAAAAAAAAGTAACACAAAATATCATTTTATTACAAGACGAAAATACAGGGTGTTCAATTTTAAGAAAACTCAGAAAATACTCATTCCGTGTTTCGACCAACCCTGTATACCAAATTTAATATTTAGCGATACTAATAACTTTTAACAATAGTAGACTATATTAAAAATCATTTGAACATAAATAAAGTTTCTTGATGTCAAATAACTACTACAATTCTACAGGGTGTGAACGTTGCTACGAAATCAATAAGAAAACGTAATTATCTTTTAAACTACCCTATGTAACATTACAAAACCTCATATTTTTAGAAAGAAGACATGGAAGTGAATTCAGAAATATAAAAATATACTGGTATCCCATTTAAAAAAAAACGAAAATATAAGCAACTTCCGGTATAACTGGAAATAGGTAAAAATATTTTCACTAAATAGATCACTCTTCAACAGGGGCATCATTTAAAATTTTGATTGGGGGGGGGGCAAGCATTATAATATACAATATATTAAATATGATGTAATGATGAAAATTTATGTATTTTTTGTAAATTTCAGTCATTTTCAGGGTCAGGGGGGGGAATGCCTCCCCTGACCCTATCAAATGACGCCCCTGCTCTTCAAAACCCCTTCATTCCAATTTTCATGATTTTGTTGTCTTTAGTTCTCGAGATATTTCTAATAGGAAGTTTATCTGCCTCGCCCTGTATGTTAAGTCAAGCTGAAAATGTACTTATACTGTTACGTTTTTCTAAAATCTAAAGTAACGCTTAATAAATAGCAATATGCTAGTGGGTATCTGCGAGACTTGCAAGACTCTTGCTGCAAGACCAAGACCAAGACCAAGACCGGGAGTGCAATACCAAGACCAAGACCAAGACCAGGTGTACTGTCGCAAGACCAAGACCAAGACTCTCTAAGTCTCGTCTTGGTCTTGCATTTGGGCAACACTAATTAGCAAAGGCGGGAAAAGAGGTAGCACAAACAAGAATAAAAAAGGAAAACTACATATCCCAGGAAACAAAAAACCTCATGAACAAAAGAAAAACATTAATAGAACAAGATAAGAGAAACACAGTAGCTTACAAAGAGGTAAACAAAGCTATCAGAAGGAATATCAAGGAAAGTCAAAGGAGAGTACAGGAAGAAAAAATAGAAAAAACCATTGAACAAAATAAAAATATGAAGTGCTTAAAACCACAGCTTGGAAACATACAGATTAATAGTATAACGAACAAATAAGGTATAGAGACCAATAATATAGAAGAATTTATACAGATAACACAAGAATATTATAAAAACCTCTACAATACAAAACAGAAACCAACACAAGAAATCCTTAAGCAACTACAAATAAAAATAAAAAATGTCAATTCCGACTTACAACCAGAAATCAGTAAGAATGAGGTAAAAAGAGCACTCAAGGAGATGAAGAATAATAAATCGCCAGGAAAAGACGGGATAACTGTAGAAATGCTAAAAAATGGTGGGAAAACAACTAGATAAGTTTTGTACATACTTATGAATAAAATATTAATGACAAAACAAATACCCAACACTTGGAACGAAGCAGTAACATTGTTACTATTTAAGGAAGGAGATAAAAAGGATTTAAAAAATTACAGACCCATAACTTTACTAAATGTGATGTACAAACTATTAACCAAGATATTAACAAACATATTAACAACTAAATTAGATGGATACCAGGCAAGAGGACAAGCCGGATTTAGAAAGAGCTTTAGTACAAGTGACCACCTTTTAACGATGAAGATATTAATCGAAAAAGCTAACGAATATCATATCCCGCTATACATGGCATTTATTGACTTCGAAAAAGCATTTGATAGTGTGGAACACTGGGCAGTAAAGAATTCCCTACAAAACAGCAGAATAGACTACAGATATACCGCCTTAATTACAAATATATATTATGATAAGGCAACAACAACTATTAAGCTAATGAAACAAACGGAGCCTATTAAAATAAACCGAGGAGTAAGACAAGGAGATACCATCTCGCCCAAGCTAATCACCAAGCGCTAGAAGATGTGTTCAAACAACTACACTGGGATGGCTTGGGTATAAACATAAACGGGCAATATCTGAATCACTTACGATATGCTGACGATATTGTATTAATAACAGAAAGAAGTGAAGAATTACAAAGAATGATGGGAGAACTGGATAGAGAATCGACAAAGATGGGACTGAAGATGAATTACAGTAAAAAACAAAAACCATGACCAATCAACAAGAAGCACTAATAATGACAGTGGCACAAACAAGAATAGATCAAGTAAAAGGGTATATAATATATCTAGGACAAATCGCTAGATTAAATAAAGAAAATCAAACCGAAGAAATAAAGAGAAGAATAAGATTGGCCTGGGCATCATTCGGAAAACTGTCTTATATTCTAAAGGACAGAAAATACCCGCAATAGCTAAAAACTGTTCTAATCTAGCTGTTCTAATATATGGCTCTCAGACATGGATGACGTTTACAAAAGAAAATATGGAAAAAATAGCAAAGACAGAAAGATCCATGGAAAGACAAATGCTGAACATTAAACTATTAGACAGGAAATGAAACGGATGGATCCGTAACAAAACAAAAGTGAAAGATGTCTCTACCCAAGTAGCAAAGCTTAAATGGAAGTTCGCCGGACACACCCTACGGCAGAAGGATGAAAGATGGACTAAGATGATTATACATTGGAGACCGTGGAACCACAAACGAAAAAGGGGAAGGCCACAGATGCGATGGTCGGATGACCTGAAGAAACACACTGGGTCAAATTGGATGCAAATTGCCCAAGATAGAGAGGCATGGAAGAAGGAAGAGAAGGCCTATATCCAATGATGAATGTTTAGAGCTGATTAGATAGATAGATCAGCAACGGATATAGACGCTAAGAGTATATACACTCAACCAAACTTATATGGAATCACTATGTATTTGAAACCTGCAGTTTTTGTAAGCTATAGCTGTAAACATTTTAGTTGAAACGATAAGAAGAAGAGTTGCCTGACCAAGGACTATACAGCAGGAAAAAGTTACGGGATGCCGAGTTAACCAGACAGCACAAAATTGATCACGTAAATTGGTGGCTTCAACACCAAAAATGGAACAATGGAAATTGGAAAAGTGTGCTATTTTCAAACGAAAGTAGGACGTGTAAAATCAGATGATTAACGAAGTGTACTTAGAGGGTGAGGAAGACAAACAAGAACGGAAACTGACAGATTTGTTCATAAATATCAAAGCGGAAGATCATGTTCTGGGTAGGAATTATGAGCGGTAAAAAAAAGTCTTTAATTTTCATTCAGCCAACTTTAAGAGCTCGCAGGTTATGCTGATTTGGCTCTATAACCTGTAGTTAGGCTTCTGAGAGATGCAATGGAAGAAAATTTAATTTGGCATTATTTCGCTTAAAATAATAAAAAATGTCAGATGATTCCATCTAAGTTTAGTTGAGTGTAGATTCGCTGGTATGAGGATATCGAAGGGATGTCAGCTGGAAAAATAAAAATGGCAGTTTATATAAAAAAGTACTTAGGTAAATGTAATTAGAAAAAGGGAATGTAAAAGGTGCCAGACGGTTAAAAACACCGTTTAAAATATACCTAACGAGGTAGCTGGCATTAAATGTCACAAATACGATTAAGGGCCAATTTCTCATATCGAGTTCAACTCCAGTTTAACCTGAACTTCTAGTAAACGTCAGTTTAAAGTCAAAATCGTCTTTCTCAATTCGCACGTTCAACCGATGGCAGTTTAAACTTGAACGATACTTGAACGGTGGAATTCGGCCGTTCAAAGATTTCAGAACTCAGTTCAGATGATTTCATGGACTACGCATGCGTTGTATTAACACGAAACGCTGTCATAATATAAATATATCCTATTTTATTATATTAAGCCTAACGATAAACGATAACATTATTTTTGTTTTTATAATATTTATTTATAATTATTAAAATTACTATTTGACTATAAATACTTCTTAAATTTAACTTTATTCAAAAACAGTTTTTTACCTTTTGCCATCTATTGGCATTTCTCGAAAGCTGTAGAACAAGCACTGACATGAACGTGCAATGAGAAATGCATTCCAAACAAAACCGAAGATCACCGGTGATCCTGGTTCAACTGAACTATAGATTACCGCAGGTATGAGAAATCGACCCTAAGTAGGTACAGCCACAGCTTAATAAACGAGACCAGCAAGGACACTCCCAGATGCCGCCTTTGAAGTTGAAAAGTACAGAGTCGCCATTTTGTGCGTAGTACATCTCTGTGGTGATGTGATGCGTTTGTTCATCAGTGTTGCCGATGTCACTATATGAAATTATATTAAGCCGCTGCTAAAATGATCAGATTTTGCCAAAAATTATGTTTTTGATCTTGGTAGTTTCTAAGGGTAATAAAAATACATTAAGAAAAAAGTTATTTTATTCAATTTGTTAATTCAAAAATACTTGTAAGAAAATTATATGTAATATATTATTATACTTTAATAAAACTACATCTGGAACGCTTTCAAATAAAATTTCCTCATCCTCATCTTGTGGAAATGAAGACTTTATGTGATTAAAATATTTTAACATTTTTTGTCTGTTTGAAAGGAGTAAGATTCTTTTACTCCTTCACTTTTGCTAACACTAATTTAATATTTGCTCACAGATCGCATTTAAACGTCGACAGACAACGATATCTAAGAAAACGTGATTTTTTGTATTTCTGCATTGCTGCAGTCTCAGTTATTGCACTAACTTTATTACCCTAAACATATTCTTTATGAATATTTTCTGGAATTTCTGCAAATATATACAATCGCAATTCATCGTCAATATTTTGTGTTATGTCCCAATTATTGACATAATTCCCACAGGCATACGTATAAAATTATGTTAAAATATATTTATTATTAGAATGTCATAAAAGTTAAGTAAATCTGATAATTATGTACAAATCGGCAACACTGTCGATCTTCTACACTGTCTGGTACTACGCGAAAAATGGCCGACACTCTGCGCAGTAATAGTCGCGAACTTTTCCCGCCTTCTAGTGTGTCACTGCTGTTGCGTTTTTTATGCTGTGGTACAGCATTAAGCTTAGACAAGAACATGCCTAAAGCATAATAATAGAAGAAAAAATAGAAAAAAATATCAATGATATAAATCGTATAAATATTAATAGGTATTGATTAAAAATTAAATATTTTTTGAACCATCAAATAAAAATGCTAAATTAATAATCATAAATATAACTACATCATAAATATACCTACCTACATCAACTATACATACACCACATCTAAATACTCATAAGATCTGTATACTTACGCTTTAATTATCTTACTGCTGATAGATATCAAAAAGATAAAAAATTTACACAATGTTTCCATTCTAATCATTGTTTGCAGATTTAACGAAACTTTTACGAGTTGCTAAACACTTAACACTACGATATTATTTAAACTTGCCGTCAAGTAAATGAATTTCGTTGGTAGAAAAACCTATAACCTAACCTATTCAAGCGTGCGGGCATACAATCGTTCCCCTGAGAACACCTGCTCACAACACAATGATGCCAGGGCCGTAACTACCATTGGGGCAACCGGGGTAGTGCCCCGGGGCCCCCGGCCAAGAGGGCCCCTGTTTGGTTGGCCTTGCATACACTGTAACGAGGTCAAATAAACTTTTTAAGTACTTTCAGTCAAGTTCTACTTCGAGTTGTCCGATTGTAATAAATAGGTACACGGCATATTAATTCTAACAACTTCAAAGATCGATTTTAACCTGTTTCACCTGCACCATTATAAAAAATTTTGTCTCAAAATCTCTTCATAAAGTCACCTTATTTTCTTTGCTTTCAAACCACAAAGCAGCTCCGTATTTTAGATGGCTTCTTATAATTTCTTTGCAGTCTTTGAAGTTCAGCATATGTTGGAATTTGTTTTAAGATTTTAATGAAAGGTATCGGATATCGTTTTCTAAATTAAATCTCTGCCGAATTGAATTCTGCTCTCATTAAAGCTGTATACAATTACTTTCTGACAGTCTCCTCCTTTTTGACATTATCCTATCTTCTTCAATTTTTCTTCCACTTTTTCCATATCGAGTTTTGACGCATTCTAGAATTTTCTTCCACTTTTTCAATTTCCTGTATCTTCTTAGCAATCTGGTTTACCTCTTACTGCATTTTCTCTAAATAAACCTTCATATCTTTCTTTCTTATCTTTCTTCAAACCTTTCGTTGGGAGGCACTGAAGTCCTCATACCAATCTGAAAGATGTTCCTCGAAAGTGACTCTAAAAACTCTCAATTCAACACGCTGGGCTGAAGATTTGATGCAGTCAATACATTGAAATACAGACATTGCGATGTTTTGAAGTGCCTTTCAAGTCTAATTCTGACAAGTAACAAAAGAAATGAAAGAGACGAAGCAGCACAACTGAAAAATAGAAAATAGAACCATTCAAATTTGTTTTGTTACTAGTTGTGCAAAATAAAATCCTTGAAATCCTCAACATAGTCTCGAAAACACTGCAATCAAAATCTTTGGGCCTTTTAACAGCTTACAGTTTACTTAAAGAGAACCTCTTAAAACTATCTGAAATGAGAGGACAATTTGAAACCTTCTTTGAAGTGGCTTCAAATATGTGTCAACGTTGGGGAATACCATTAGGGTTCGCTCCAAAAAGAATGCAGAAGATGAAAAAATATTTCGATGAACTGTGCGAAGATAAAATACCTCAAGATCCCAAGCCATGCTTTAGAGTAACCGTGTTTTACTCAATGATCGACACATTATGATGCCATCAGCTAGACACTCGCTTTCAAGGAATGAAAGCAGTGTAAGATACGTACCGAATTGTTCAACCTGATTTTATTTTAAATGCCAACGAACAAGACCTTCAAAACATAGCAATCAACTTCGTAAAACGTTTTCCAGATGATTCCAGATGAAAGATTGAGGGTTTACCCTTCCTCTGGGGGGTAAACCCCCCAGATCACGTTTGCCCCAGGGCCCCCAACATCGTAGTTACGGCTCTGAATGATGCAACCATTTACGGGCTTTCGCATATCTTAAAATGAAAGAAATGCAAACTGCCTTTAAGGGGTAGGCGCAAAATCTTTATACAATGTTATTTAAATGGTTTTATTTTTGTCGAACCCTGAGAAAACTAATAGGTACTTAAATATTTTTGACAAATTTAAACGCAGAATGAAAGATTACATTAATTACCGAGGGTCTAAAGTCCCTAGAATAAACTAAAAGTTTCTGTTGAATTAATTATTTGAAATTAAAAATCACACAAATTTTCTCTTTTTTCGCCCCTGTAACTTATTAAGATAAACATTATAGACGTTTTTAGGCTAGGGACTTTAGGTCCTCGGTAATAACGTAATCTTTCATTCTGCGTTTAAATTTTTCAAAAATACTTATTAGTTTTCTCATAATTCGAAAAAAATGAATGCATTTAAGTAGCATTGGACAAAGATTTTGCGCCTATCCCCTTAAGTAGAATGTAAAAAGCACTGAGAAGTAAGAATCGGTTAAGCGTTAACAAATCTATTATAGGATATTACATAGGTATACTTAAAGGTACTAGGGTAAAGGAGGGTAAGAGTACGCACTTAGTTTATTTTGGGTTGTAACTTGGGGGAAGAAAGACATAGCAATACCATATTTATTGAATATCAATCTTTATTTATTACGTAACAATAAAATCATATCTTATTATGTTTAAACAAAAAAACATCCATGTAAAAAATATTTTGAAAAAGTGTCATTTGCGTACTCTATGAGCTCCAGGGAGGCTAAAAGTACGCACTAGTTAAGAGTCTTACAATGGCCGCAAACGAAAGGTCCGCTTCCTTTATACGCTAAATAGGCCTCATGCAACCATTCTGCACATATTCCACATTGAATCCAATCGTCATTAAATAGGGGAATGGGGGGCATGACGGGGTCTCGAGGTAAGACGGGGTACCGCACGCAAACAAGAAACTACACGTTGGTGAATAGCATGCAGTAACTCAATAGGAAGAGTCATTCAACTAACGGTCCCTGCAAGAGAAACCGTAAATGAGAGTGCACGCGTTTTTTGTTTACAAACGGAAAACTGTTTTAACGATCCGTTGATCTAATTTTGTGCAAGGACAACCATCGTTATTTTAAGGTAATTATGATCACCTCATTAATGTCTTTTTTATCGTTGTTTACTAGTATTCTTATTTTGATAATGGCATATTGTTTGTGTGAATATGTTAAACATTTAATTAGTGAATTTTTTTTTGTTCAAAGTTACCTTTTGAGGCAAGATGGGGTATTGGGTGCGGGGTATGATGGGACATTGGTGGTAAGTCTGGGTTAATTTAAATTTCTTAATAAATAACATTGGATTATTATTTTAGATAATACCATGGTACGTACTTACAAGAAAAAAACAAAAAGAGGAGAGTGGTCGAGAGATGCTATGAAAACAGCCATAGATAAAGTGACATCGTCAGAACCCTGGGTAGGCTGCCAGATCTGTGGATGTTGAGCTCACAATGCTTGTGCTAGGGTGGCCAATGAAGATCTGGAGCAAATACACATTTTTGTTTGTTTTGTGAGAATTAATTAGCATCACCATCATGCCCCAATTCCATTACCCCATCATACCCCATAGTATGGGGCAAGATGGTTTTTCATAATGTTCTTATTAATGGCTAATTGTTGAAAAATGTGATAGGTTGATTTTCCAAAGATTGTACCAAATCATAGTTAGATTAATGACGTAACGTGCCATTAATTAGTAATAGTAATAAACGTAGTAATTATGTTGTATTTTTGTTATTTTCCTTAGCTACCCCATCATACCCCCCCTTCCCCTAACTGTCCACATCTTGGGCACACAACAGTCTCTTCTGATTCTCGGTTTGAGCTGGTAGATGGTTTGGGTTGCTCAATATCAAAAGTTAGTTTAGTTTTGACGTTTGCAGCTTTCTTTGTCACTATCTCTCATAGAGTGTCAGGTGGATGACAATATGGTGGGTTCTTCTCCAGTTGAAAGCACACTAAAACGTGATATCACGAAATTCCTGCAGTGATGCCAAGTGTTTAAAAATCCCCTGCGTACTTTTAGCCGACCGCGTACTCTTACTCTCCTTTACCTTATAGTTATTGAATTTTGATTCTATATCTAGTTAGTCCAGTCTTCAGAGATTTGACCTCTACAATTATATGAACAAGCTGAGTATTGTTGAAAATGTCAATTATAGAATCCCAAAAAAGATGCAAAAATATTTGCTGCTCCTGCATCGGACTTTCCCTAACACCAACCTTCCAAACCTCCCTAAAACCACTTCCCACTAGTAGTAGGGGGAGGAAAAATTCGATTTACCAAGAATGTGTACGCTGCGTAGAAAAAAAATGTTTTAAACAAGAAATGTAGCTGAGATGATTTTGAAGAAAAATGTTTATTAGCAATTTTTGTGTAGAATGAACCATTCTGTCAGAAACAACGCTTGAAGCGACAGGTGATTTTGAATGTCAGTTAGGCTAGAAATAAATTGTTTAATTAAAATTTGTCTCAACTCGACTGTAAAAATTATATAGGTACCTACCGCTTGACTAGATTTTCCTATCAACAAAAATCAAAATGCATTTTAAAGCTGTAGAATGTAGTGATGTAACGAATATTCGTATTCGCATATTTTTAATAGTCGCATTCGCATTCGTATTCGCAAAATTTGTGCGAATGTTTTGCGAATATGAATATCAGAAAAAAAAATAATTTGAAGATAATATTAGGTTAATAAAATCAAAATATATTCACTTCTCATCTTTTTTTATTAAAGAAAGTTAACTTAACTTCGGATAATCACATTATCAGCCTTTATTTTATTACCTATTTGGTCTTTTTATTAAGCCTTAAGATTCCTTAAGATTCAGATTTATTTACACTATTAGATGTCAATTAACTTCTCATTATAAATTTAGAAAACATTAGAAAAATGGAAACAAATTAAAAAAAATTGAATATTCGCATTCGCATCCGCATTCGCGAATGTCGATAGCAGATATTCGCATTCGCAATAGTATTCGCGAATATACAAAAAATGACATTCGTTACATCACTAGTAGAATGCACTTTTGTATGCAATTTTCAATTTTGTCGCAAATGAAGTCAGTCTCTACAATGCTGTTATAGTAGTCTAAGAGCTAGAGCCGAAAAATCATCGTCATAAGTAATATGGAGTTTGGCATGTGAAATGTGTCTATTGTATATTGATAATTATGACCCCTTTCAGGCTGACACCTCAGTGGATACAGGAAGTAGCAATAAGGGATGAAAGGGGAAAGTTAGTGTAGTCTTAAAAGGTTTTCACCTCCTATTTTGTTAAACCTCCATCGATTTGCATGAAAATTGGAGAATAGTTAGAACATACCTCAGGAAATAAAAATGATTTGGTCCCAACTTGCACTTTTACCATGGGGGTGGATACCACCCCTTCTCGGAGGTAAGCAGGATTTTATTAAAAAATAACCCAACAAATCGGTAGAGGGACAAATTATAAATAAAATTTGTCATATCATGTTATTAAAATAAATCAATACTTTTTGAGTTATTAAAGATCAAATATTTGTCTGTTTAAGAGCACATGCGTGAAGTTACGGATGATAAAAAGAACATATTAATTAATTGTATGTTAATAAAATATTATTTTTATATTATTTCGATATTATAAATTTAGCAAAAGTGTATTCGAATATGTCAAATGTACCCATTATTGGACACCCCCAGTTTCTGGACATATTCAGTTTATAATGAAAAAAAATTCAATTAAATATCGAAATAATATAAAAATATTATTTTTCTAACGTACAATTGATTAACATGTTCTTTTTATCATCCGTAACTTCACGCTTATGCTCTTAAATAGACAAATCTTTGATCTTTAATAACTCAAAAAGTATTGATTTATTTTAATTTTGATATAACAAATTTTACTTAAAATATCGAAATAATATAAAAATATTATTTTTCTAACGTACAATTGATTAACATGTTCTTTTTATCATCCGTAACTTCACGCTTATGCTCTTAAATAGACAAATCTTTGATCTTTAATAACTCAAAAAGTAATGATTTATTTTAATTTTGATATAACAAATTTTACTTAAAATTTGTCCCTCTATCGATTTGTAGGGTTATTTTTAATAAAATAGTTTTCACCCTCGGGAATGGGTGGTTGGTATTCACCACCAGGGTAAAAGTGCAAGTGGCACCAAATCAGTTTTGTTTCTTGAGGTATGCTTTAACCAGTGGCGGCTGGTCTGTAAGTGGAGGTGGTTCAAGATTTTTTTGGAAAAACAAGACCTACAAATCCCATTTTAAATAATTTCTTATTCCATCATCTGTATTGGTTTCTTATAACTTATTTTGCAATATGTTGTTTAAATTTAAGCGGATCTTTATTTGACAAATAAATATGAAATAAGTAAAAGGAACAAGTCTTCATTACTAATTGTCAAATAAATCAGATAAATAGTATGATATAATATGTAATTATAACAGCCAGAATATCAACAAACTACTTAAACTCAAAACCTAAAATAAATAAAAACTTACATTTTTATGCGTATTTAAAAAGTAAATCGATTCTTCTTCAATTTAATTTCATTTGGCGTTGGAGTTCATTTATACTAACCACTACCGACATTTCATAAAAATCTATAATAAAATAATATTAATCTCACGAACACACTTAACTTAACTTTGTAAATTCCGAACTAATCTTACTCCCTGCGTAGATAGTCACGTCTCACTCAACCGTAGATCTACGGTCTACGGTCAATGACCACGATGGTACCAACTTGCATATAAGATCGTATTTTCGTGAACGTTCGGAATCCCAGTGGTGTATTCTCACAGTGAGGTCAAATAAATTTCTTGACCATCGTGAATGTTCGTATTTAGCTGTTTAAGAGTAATATTGCGGTAGTTTCAGTCAAAGATAAATTTGGCTTTTCGGTACTGTCAAACAGCTCGTATTTCATGTTTATTTATCGGTAATCTTTTGGCGGCATCTTTGTCGCTATATTTTACAACAACAAAATGACTGAAAAGTCAATACAATAAAAGCAAAATTTAACTTTGAACGATACTATTGTATTCCGAACATTTTTAATACAGAAAATTTTCTTTTTTTAAGGAAATAATTACATTATAATCGTTTGATTGTACAATTATTACAGGGAGGTCATTGACCAATTGACCTAAAAAGGGATAACCGCCACTGGCTTTAACTAGTCACCAATTTGCATGCAAATCGATGCAGGTTTAACAAAGTAGGAGATGAAAACCTTTAATGACTGCACTAACTTTCCCCTTTCATCCCTTATTGCTACTTCCTGTATCCACTGAGGTGTCAGCCTGAAAAGGGTTATAATTGTCAATATACAATGGACATATTTCACAGGAAAAACTTCATATTACTTATGACGATGATTTTTCGGCTCTAGCTCTCCGTCTATAGTTATTAAGGTACCAAGGGTATTAAAAGGATAATAACGCTTGAGGTCAATGGTGTATATACCGAGGGCCTATGGCCCGAGGTGTATACGTTGACCGAACGTCTGCCTTCGACGTGGTGCCTTCAACGTTTAATGTCCGACTAAATTCTTCTTTATATGCAAAAAATTTGAATGAATTTTGAATTACGAAAAACGAAGCATGTTTTCAATCCTAATAGCAAATTAATAATATTTAAAAATATTAAAAATTACTAAAAGATTTTTAAATTGAAAACTTATTGGTACATATTCATGGTAACACCTCCAAGACTTCTATAATTTGCAAGTCATATGGATGCTGCAGTGAAGACGAGAGGGAAGGAATTCTACACTTTGCAATTCACATCCCCCGTCTGCAGCCGGCAAAGCTCCAACTGAAAGATGCACCTGGTTACTCTACGGAGTAATACGAAATAAAATAAAAATGTTTACCATTTTTATTCGGTTGCAATGCGAAGGCAAACCAATCTTACTTTTTAATTAGAATACGGAGTGCAGTCCAGTTTCTTTAACCGCGATTTTCTGCTCTTATTGGAGCTTCATCAGAAGAAACGTAGGCACTGTTCTCCATACCCCAATCAAACTGCATCGAGAGGTTTTCCCACCCATTGCAACCAAAGCGATGATAATAGGTGGCTAGCGCCATCTGGCAATTGAAAAACGAAGCATGTTTTCAATCCTAATAGCAAATTAATAATATTTAAAAATATTAAAAATTACTAAAAGATTTTTAAATTGAAAACTTATTGGTACATATTCATGGTAACACCTCCAAGACTTCTATAATTTGCAAGTCATATGGATGCTGCAGTGAAGACGAGAGGGAAGGAATTCTACACTTTGCAATTCACATCCCCCGTCTGCAGCCGGCAAAGCTCCAACTGAAAGATGCACCTGGTTACTCTACGGAGTAATACGAAATAAAATAAAAATGTTTACCATTTTTATTCGGTTGCAATGCGAAGGCAAACCAATCTTACTTTTTAATTAGAATACGGAGTGCAGTCCAGTTTCTTTAACCGCGATTTTCTGCTCTTATTGGAGCTTCACCAGAAGAAACGTAGGCACTGTTCTCCATACCCCAATCAAACTGCATCGAGAGGTTTTCCCACCCATTGCAACCAAAGTGATGATAATAGGTGGCTAGCGCCATCTGGCAATTGAAATACGAAGCATGTTTTCAATCCTAATAGCAAATTAATAATATTTAAAAATATTAAAAATTACTAAAAGATTTTTAAATTGAAAACTTATTGGTACATATTCATGGTAACACCTCCAAGACTTCTATAATTTGCAAGTCATATGGATGCTGCAGTGAAGACGAGAGGGAAGGAATTCTACACTTTGCAATTCACATCCCCCGTCTGCAGCCGGCAAAGCTCCAACTGAAAGATGCACCTGGTTACTCTACGGAGTAATACGAAATAAAATAAAAATGTTTACCATTTTTATTCGGTTGCAATGCGAAGGCAAACCAATCTTACTTTTTAATTAGAATACGGAGTGCAGTCCAGTTTCTTTAACCGCGATTTTCTGCTCTTATTGGCGCTTCATCAGAAGAAACGTAGGCACTGTTCTCCATACCCCAATCAAACTGCATCGAGAGGTTTTCCCACCCATTGCAACCAAAGTGATGATAATAGGTGGCTAGCGCCATCTGGCAATTGAAAAACGAAGCATGTTTTCAATCCTAATAGCAAATTAATAATATTTAAAAATATTAAAAATTACTAAAAGATTTTTAAATTGAAAACTTATTGGTACATATTCATGGTAACACCTCCAAGACTTCTATAATTTGCAAGTCATATGGATGCTGCAGTGAAGACGAGAGGGAAGGAATTCTACACTTTGCAATTCACATCCCCCGTCTGCAGCCGGCAAAGCTCCAACTGAAAGATGCACCTGGTTACTCTACGGAGTAATACGAAATAAATACTTCCCTCTCGTCTTCACTGCAGTATCCATATGACTTGCAAATTATAGAAGTCTTGGAGGTGTTACCATGAATATGTACCAATAAGTTTTCAATTTAAAAATCTTTTAGTAATTTTTAATATTTTTAAATATTATTAATTTGCTATTAGGATTGAAAACATGCTTCGTTTTTCAATTGCCAGATGGCGCTAGCCACCTATTATCATCACTTTGGTTGCAATGGGTGGGAAAACCTCTCGATGCAGTTTGATTGGGGTATGGAGAACAGTGCCTACGTTTCTTCTGATGAAGCTCCAATAAGAGCAGAAAATCGCGGTTAAAGAAACTGGACTGCACTCCGTATTCTAATTAAAAAGTAAGATTGGTTTGCCTTCGCATTGCAACCGAATAAAAATGGTAAACATTTTTATTTTATTTCGTATTACTCCGTAGAGTAACCAGGTGCATCTTTCAGTTGGAGCTTTGCCGGCTGCAGACGGGGGATGTGAATTGCAAAGTGTAGAATTCCTTCCCTCTCGTCTTCACTGCAGCATCCATATGACTTGCAAATTATAGAAGTCTTGGAGGTGTTACCATGAATATGTACCAATAAGTTTTCAATTTAAAAATCTTTTAGTAATTTTTAATATTTTTAAATATTATTAATTTGCTATTAGGATTGAAAACATGCTTCGTTTTTCAATTGCCAGATGGCGCTAGCCACCTATTATCATCACTTTGGTTGCAATGGGTGGGAAAACCTCTCGATGCAGTTTGATTGGGGTATGGAGAACAGTGCCTACGTTTCTTCTGATGAAGCTCCAATAAGAGCAGAAAATCGCGGTTAAAGAAACTGGACTGCACTCCGTATTCTAATTAAAAAGTAAGATTGGTTTGCCTTCGCATTGCAACCGAATAAAAATGGTAAACATTTTTATTTTATTTCGTATTACTCCGTAGAGTAACCAGGTGCATCTTTCAGTTGGAGCTTTGCCGGCTGCAGACGGGGGATGTGAATTGCAAAGTGTAGAATTCCTTCCCTCTCGTCTTCACTGCAGCATCCATATGACTTGCAAATTATAGAAGTCTTGGAGGTGTTACCATGAATATGTACCAATAAGTTTTCAATTTAAAAATCTTTTAGTAATTTTTAATATTTTTAAATATTATTAATTTGCTATTAGGATTGAAAACATGCTTCGTTTTTCAATTGCCAGATGGCGCTAGCCACCTATTATCATCACTTTGGTTGCAATGGGTGGGAAAACCTCTCGATGCAGTTTGATTGGGGTATGGAGAACAGTGCCTACGTTTCTTCTGATGAAGCTCCAATAAGAGCAGAAAATCGCGGTTAAAGAAACTGGACTGCACTCCGTATTCTAATTAAAAAGTAAGATTGGTTTGCCTTCGCATTGCAACCGAATAAAAATGGTAAACATTTTTATTTTATTGAATTTTGAATTGTTGAATGGGTTGAATGGGTTTTGGGAATTTTGAATTAATTAGTTTTCAAAAAAGTAGGTACGTTTAGCCAAGACTGCAAAAAAATAACAGATGAGAAGAACGAGGCATTTAGGACCATGCAACAACGGAAAACTAGGACAACAATAGATAGATACAAAAACTTAAGGAGAGAGGAAAAACGCATACACCGAAAAAAGAAACGAGACTCGGAAAATGACATATTAGAACGGCTCGAAAGCCATATGAGTCACGGAGAAACAAGAAAGTTCTATCATCAAATAAATATTATTAGAAAAGAATTCAAACCGAGATACAACTACATATTGTAATGATAAGGAAGGTATGCTTACCAACAAAGAGGATATCTTGTTATGATGGGTAGAGCACTTTCGAGAGTTGCTGGAAGGGGAACCTACTTACAATATACAGCTGGAATACCGAAATGAGGAATTCGTGGAACCCCCCTCGGTAGAAGAAGGGAAAATATCTATAGAAAAACTAAGAAATCACATATCCCCAGGCAGCGATGGCATCCCAGCAGATTTATTTAAGCACGGAGGAGAGCCGCTCACCAAGGTGATTCGAGAAATTGTTTGTAAAATTTGGTCTGAGGAGCAAATGCCTGAAGAATGGAGCTTAATTAGGCTTAATATGCCCGTTACACAAAAAGGGAAACCAACTGGAATGCAATAATTACCGCGGCATAACTCTCCTAAATACAACATACAAAATATTGTCAAACATTTTGCACGAGAGATTGAAGCCTTATACCGAATTAATCAGATCTTTACACTACGACAGATCCTGGAAAAAGCGCAAGAGTTTAACATAGATATGTACCATATTTTTGTCGATTTTCCATTGTCCATTTTGTCGAAGCTGCATATGACAGTGTCTTAAGACCAAGTCTCTACAACGCTATGAATGAGTTAGGAATTCCAAAAAAAACTCATATGTATGATAAAAGTGACAATGGCGAAGATGATATCAGCACTAAAAATTCAAAACGACTAGTCAATCCCATTTGAAATACATAGGGGGTTAAGGCAAGGAGATGCGCTGGCGTGTCAACATTTTAATGTAGCATTAGAAAAAGTCGTACGAGACGCTAATTTAGATAGCAGGGGAACAATTTTCAATAGATCAGTCCAAATTCTAGCATATGCAGACGACGTGGACATTATAACAAGAACTACAGCGAGAACTGCGGAAATCCTAACCGAGCTAGTAGCAGCAGCAGAACGAATGGGGTTACATATAAATCGAAATAAAACCAAATTTATGGCCACTAACACAAACACAAGAGCTGGAAATGTTGACGCAGATCTAATCATCAATGAACAAAACTTCGAAGCGGTCAAAGAGTTCATATATCTAGGGACATCGGTTAACCCCAATAATAACACATCAGGGAAAATAAAAAGACGAATAATAATTGCAAACAGGTGTTATAATAGTCTATCAAAGTACTTAGCTAACAAACGTCTGTCTCAAAAAACTCGTATAAGGCTGTATAGAACATTGATAGTCCCCGTTCTCACATATGGATCAGAGGCATGGACGCTAACTAAAACAGATGAATCCGCTCTATCGATTTTTGAAAGAATGGTGCTACGCAAGATATTCGGAGCGGTCTGTGAGAACGGAATATGGAGGCATAGATATAACTTTGAACTGCAGGATATCTACAAGCATACGTTTGGTGGAAAAGATAGTATCACTATAATTAAGTGAAACCGACTGCAGTGGGCAGGACATGTAGCCCGGGCCCCTGAATCAAACATGATAAAAAAGATTCTAACAGCGCAACCCGTGGGAATGAGAAGACGGGGTAGACCAAAGCTGAAGTGGATGGCCGGGGTAATATAAGATCCCAGGCAACCAAACGACGTTTTTATAACGTAGATAACACGTCATAAAAATGACCAATTGACGTGTTTTTATGACGTAGTACTGACGTTGAAAATCACGTGTATTTGTCTCATCGATTTGACGTCATAATTGTGACGATTTTAAAACGTAATCGTAACTACGTTTTTTTCACGTCGGTAAAATCACGTCTTTAATACTTTCAAAAAGTGACCTCTTTCAGATGTTTCAAAATAGTATAAATAGTATAATAGATACATAACATGAAACCTATAGGCCTACGTCCCATGTGTCGAAGGTATAAGTGCACTTGTTTAAGATCGCTTGTGCGCTAGGCTAGAAGCAACATTGATTGTACCAGCCCTCACATTATAGAATTTTCACTAGTTATATATACCTAATTCCATCTATCCAATATATATACCTACTTACTGTGTCAAATCTGAAACAACTAAAAATATGAAACATAAATATAAAAAAAAACAAAAAATGTGAAACTAATAAATAATTTATTAACAAATTATCCAGCATACTTAATATCTTAATTTAACGCTGTCTTAATATCTTCATTTAACGCTTAATTAAAAACAAACTAACATAACCTCAGATAGTTGTCAAGAAGAATTACTGCATTAAACTAACTCACTGAGCAAAAGCGCATAAAAATCTCTTAATTTATACCTTTCTTTAACTAAATATATAAATGAGAAGTATTATTTTATCACACAAGACACAAACCGCGTAAACAATAAATGAGAAATTTCTTATAAACATTTAGCGTTACCTATACCTAAACGAAATTGTTTGGAGTCAATACAAACAAGCAAGCTCCTCCCAATTTTGTGACGTCAGACTTAGGCTGTCTAAAGTTAAAACGTTTTTTAAACGTAATTTTAACGTCATTAATCTTACGTATTTAAAATCACCTACAAAAGACGTCTATTTGACGTACTGTTCAAACACGTGTTATTTTCAACCAAAAACTGACGTTTCCTCAAAATTATATGACGTCACTTGGTTGCCTGATGCCGAGAAGATCGGAGTCGGAACTGGAAAATGAAAGCAAGGGACAGAACAGAATGGCGTAGAAAGCTTAAGAAGGTCGAGGCCCTCTAAGTAGCACTAAGATGATGATGATGATGATGATGAGGTACATTTAGCAGCAATAGTCGTAACGTAATTGTGGTTACCATAGTTTTACTTAGGTTTTTATTTGTCAACTTAACAGTATTTAACTGGTTATTTAAATTTAATGCCCAAGAGCGTTATTTTTCAAAGTAACGCCCTAGGGCATTATATCATATTTAACTGACTTCGAAATCATGTCATTATTTGTCAAATAATATAGCAGTCGGACATTAAATAAATAAACGTTGCTCGATTTTTACCATTTCTTGATTTTGGCTTTTGACAGCAAATATGAGGCATTTGAAATATAGATACCTAAAAACGCTGAATTTAAACTTTCATATTACTAATTTTCTAAAACATTTAATACGGCTTCTTTTCAATTGCAGAAGTAGGTACGCATTTCAAAATTACACAACTTTACAGTTACAAATTCTACGCAATGCTATCTTCTTGGCAGCATTTCCCGTAACTTGAAATAATTTGAAATATGACTAAATTCATTGTTTTTGTGGCATTGTTCCCATGACAAGGGTTTTTTCTTGGTAGATGAATTCGGTGAAAACTTTGACCAAACGGTTTTCACCGAAGACAAACGTTTGACTTTGATGGGGGATATGGGGATTCGTAATTTTTCATTTCTGAAAGTGTCGTTTTAACTTCGTATAGTGTATTTTTTGGCATTTCTTCTGATTCCTAGTTTTCGATTTTGGGCAGGGGCTGATGTTGTCTATCGTTGGTGCTCTCATACACTTCGTGATAAAAGAATTATACAACCTCGAGGATTTCGGCTTTCTATCTGTAGTAATGTTTTCATCTTTGTTTCTTATTTTGTACATATTTTTGTTGCATTATGTTGCCGTATCTCGTCTCTAAACTTTTAGACTTTTGGCTTCTAGAATTATTTTTGTTATCTCTCCTGTATTGTTCCTCTTGTCTTTTCTGATTGATCGGTGAATATAAAAAAATTTCTTCATTTTTATTTCGTCTTCTAAGTTTAAGTCAAATCCAATCGCATGTCCTAAATATCTTGAGTGATTTTAGACGGAACTCTATCTTTCAAGAAACATTGAAATTACTTTCATTCCGCTTTAACTCTCTTACATGTATCTACACCTATTACGCCATTACTAGTACCGATCCTGACTGATTACTTAAAACTATCACTTTTTAATGTTGTTCTGAAGCTATTTAAATAGGAATTCCTTCTGGAATTTTTGTAATTAACTATTCTAAATGGGAAATAAGCCACAATTTAACTAAAAAAAAAGATTTTATTAACGTTTCGACGTCCACATCGGATGTCGGAATATTAATGATTATTATTTTGTATTTTGACAACAACATCCGATGTGGACGTCGAAACGTTAATAAAAATCATTTTTTAAGTTAAATTGTGGCTTATTTACCAGTTAGAATAGTCAATTATCACTTTTACAATCATTTCACCATCCAAAGTTCTAATTTTATTTGTTGTAACTCCCATCGTTAAATGAACATTTCAAATAGGTACTGTCTCTTATCCTACTAAGTTTTAATAGCTATTTGTATAACAAGGGAGGAAAGTGCTTCTTTTCCTCCCGAGAATGAAGTTTATCACTAATCATTCAAGGGAGGAAAAGACACTTTACTCCCATGTTATACATATGGTTTTTCCACCTTCCTCAAATTAATAACAAGTCATTTTTAATTTTTACTTAATTTATCTATGTAACTAACCAACAAAATTTATTAAAACTAAAACTAACAAGTAGGTACAATATAACTGTCAAATATAAGTCAAATTATTAATGTAAACATTGTTAAATCAAAATAACAATTTACTGTTTTTTACCATTCTGCAAAATACAGGGTGTTTTATAAATAAACGTTAAAATGTATAGATACTTACGTAATATAAATAGATATTGTACAGGGCGTCAATAAGTTATATTTCATGAATGAAATACCATGACGTCACTTTTACTTTTCCTCCCTAGGGAGGAAAAGCACAACTTTGCTCCCTAAAATCAGGTCCGGAAAAGTATACTTTCGATAGAGGTAGGTGGAAAACAATTTTCTTCAAGAGCTTTTCTCTACTGTTTCAGTTTTTGTTGTAAATCCCTTTCAGTATTTACTACTACCGTATTTTGAAAATCACTGATGCAGAGGCAAAAGTACTCGCACTTATGTAATGTATCTCCAGACTTAAATATTTCCAAAATATATCGACCAATATATTTTATTGTATGTTGTGGTGAAAATATTTTTAGTATAATATATGCACTACCTGCTGCAATATTGATTTGGGTTTCCCCAAGAACGCAAGAACTGATGTTTGTTCTACTTGCCTTCGGCTAACAGGTTTAAAAAATAATGCACTTAAAAATACATTATTAAGCGAAAAATCATCCACAAGTCATCAGCAAAAGCTTTTTTAATCTGCTCTAAGGTAAAAGCCAAGCCTTAAAACCATATTCATAGACTGTCAAAAGAATCAGACCAAGCCGAAGATTCCGGACCAGTCTTTTTATTACAGCCGGAAGTTACATAAGTACAATTTTGCTGCTGTAACAGGTAGTCCTGTCGCCAGAGGGGTACAACGGCCTCCTTTATTCAGATGGACTTACCCTAGAACCCTTGAACCTTACCCTTGACCCGTAAATTATGGTGCAATAACCCCAGAGGTCAGCGATCGCAATCAGCAGTTTTACCTTTTATATTCAGCATTTTGATTTTATATAAAAGTAATATCATTGTAATTAATTTCAGTTATTTTCGATCAATTAAAAGTGAAGTATATTTGTAAAAGTTAATAAAGGGTCTTTTTAAAAAGTACCTTAGTGAGTTTAAACCTTTAAGTGGCACAGTGCAGTAAGATAAGTGGGAGAGTCCTTTAGTGATCCTCGTCGTTTTTAAACGTTTACCCGCTACGAACCAACTTCCAGGGAAAACCACAGCCGTTCAACCCCAGAAGTCTACGGAAGACCAGTGTCAAAGTGTAAAAATCCATTTATATGCCGAAAGACGATAAGAAGAAAGCAGAAAAGAAGCCAGTTCCTTCGAGAAGAAATGCACCAAAGCATAATCTTCTATCTGTAAGCAAATTTAATATTTTTTCTAATCCTAATTTAATTGCTTCACAAATTTCATCGCTAAAAATTAGTAATTCTCTTGCAACTATCAGTGAATCGTTTGTCGAACCTGGTGCTGCTTCTATTTCGCAAAATAACTCAGTTGCTCAATTTAGTTTAAAAGCTAACGATAATTCTTCAAATAATACTCCAATAAGCTTAGATATACCGTCTATAATTATTACTCCTGCTCCCGCTAGTCAATTAGATATTATGGCCGTGGCACCCGCTCCCGCTCTTGTTTTTGATGTCAATAAACATCTATCTGTCGTACCTGATTACGATGGAAACCCTAACGAACTGCATAACTTCATTGAAGTTACTACAATGGTTCTTGATCATTTCTGGGATCGTGCTAATCCCGAAAGCTTTCAAAATCACATGTTGACTCGAGGCGTAATGAATAAAATTAAAGGACGTGCTCGAGAAGTCATTTCTGTATATGGGTGTAAAGACTGGAACACAATAAGGACCACGCTAATACAAAATTTTGCCGACCAACGCAATGAAAATTCGCTCACACGAGATATGGTAAACTTGAAGCAAGGGCCCAATGAGTCTCCCCAACAATTTCATGAAAAAGTAATGACACTTTTAAACACAATTTCAAATCATATCGAACTCCATAACGATAATGAAGCTGTAAAAGCAAGCAAAAAGACATTCTTTCAACAACAAGCCCTAACTACGTTCCTAGCAGGATTAAGGGAACCAATAGGATCAACCATACGATCAATGAGGCCTACAAGCCTCGCTGTCGCTCTCCGATTTATCCAAGAAGAGAACAATATCAGATACTTACAAAGAACCAATTTCTCATTGCCAAATAAAACTACTCACATACAACCCCAGAGACAGCCGCAGTTCGTAACAGCACCACAATGGCAACAACCCATGCCCAGGCCCCAGTTACATCAACCATTTTTTGGAAATAATCCAGGACCGTCACGACCACAACAGTCTACATTTAATCCAAGATGGCCAATACAACCCGCTCGATTCCAACCACAGAAACAACAAACCATAATAAATACACAACCTCCAAGACCTAACCCATGGGCAAGCAAACCACCGCAACAATACAAGCCAACACCGATGTCTGTAAGCACACGCCAAACAGGATTTAACAGAGGACAAAGCTTCAGAAATTTTAGACCACAGCCACAGCAACAATACGCTCCAAATATCATCGTAGAAGAGCTGTTTAATATTGAACAGCAAGACGAAAACGACACCAATGCCTACTATGGAGAACAGGCATATTACTACCCAAATCAGGACACATATTCGGATGACTACCACGTGGAAGACTACCAGAATACCCAATACGAGGAGGAAGAAGATGTAAATTTTCCAAAACCCCAAGAGGAAAACGAAGAAACGTAGTCGAACTCAATTCTTATTCAGACAAAAAAGAACTTCCGTATATCAAAATCCAAAATCCCCCACTCAAACTTCTTCTTGATACAGGAGCAACCAAATCATTTCTTAACCCCGAAATTGCTTCCAAATTTTATAAAAATTTCATCAAGCACGAACCGTTTGTAGTCAGTTCAATATTTCAAAACCATTCACAAGAATATTGTGCCGAAATTCCCATCTTCCCTGAATTTAATTCTAATATTAACCTAAAATTTTACCTTTTTAAATTTCATAAAACATTTGATGGTCTTATAGGCCTTGATAACTTAAAACTTCTACAAGCACATCTTAATTTCCCAGCATCCACACTAACTACGGCACATTCAGTTCTCCCTATCTTTTATTATGAAACCAATAAGACACAGTTTTATACAATTCAATTAGAACCCAGAACAATCACACAAGTACGACTTCCAGTGAAACAAACAAAAGGCACCATACTTATACCGAAACAAGAAATACATGGGGCGATTTTAAGAGAAACTCTCAGCGAAGCCTGCAATCAACTAGCCTGGACCGAAGTGATCAACAGCACCGATGAACCTATTCAAGTAGCACTCACCGATCCTGTTAAGAGCAATCCAATAGATCTTCATGAATATCATCTGTACACTTCGGACATCATTCCTATGGAAACAGAAACACTAATAGACATTGATCCCCTCATCAGAACAGATCATCTAAATCCAGAAGAGGAGATGCATATCAGACGTTTATGCAGAAAATTTGCAGACATATTCCATAATCCTGATGAGACTTTAACATTTACAAATCAAATAAAACACCATATAAGAACAACAGATGAAGTCCCAGTTTTCACAAAATCATATCGATATCCATATGTTCATCGAGAAGAAGTTAACAAGCAGATAACATCAATGCTGGACCAAGGCATCATCAGACCAAGTCAGTCGCCCTGGTCGTCGCCAATCTGGGTCGTGGCGAAGAAACCAGACGCCTCAGGAAAAATCAAATGAAGAATCGTAGTCGATTACAGGAAGTTGAATGAGAAGACTATAGACGATAGATACCCAATCCCGAATATCACGGACATCCTCGATAAACTAGGACGCTGTCAATATTTTTCCACGCTTGATCTAGCCAGTGGATTTCACCAGATAGAAATGGCAGAGGAAGATATACAGAAAACAGCATTTAACGTTGAAAATGGCCACTACGAATATCTCAGAATCCCTTTTGGATTGAAGAATGCACCAGCTACATTCCAGAGGATAATGGACAACGTGCTTAAAGGATTTGTAGGAGACATCTGCTTAGTATACATGGATGACATTATCGTATACTCAACCTCACTCCAGGAACACATGGTCAACCTTAAGAAAATCTTCGAGAGACTACGAGAAACAAAGTTCAAGATACAGATAGATAAATGCGAATTTCTGAAAAAGGAAGTAGAATTTTTGGGTCATGTCGTAACTCCTGAAGGAATAAAGCCAAATCCAAGCAAAATTAAAGCCATCATAGACTATCCCATACCAAGGACAGCAAAAGAGATTAGAGGATTTCTCGGACTACTTGGCTATTACAGGAAGTTCATCAAGGATTTCGCAAAAATAACAAAGCCTCTCACCTCATGTTTGAAGAAAGATGCCAAGATAGAACACACTGAACAATTCCTCAACTGTATCAAAATCTGCAAGAACCTGCTAACCAACGAACCACTTTTACAATACCCGGATTTTACGCAGCCTTTCAACCTCACCACAGATGCAAGCAACTTTGCTATAGGTGCTATCCTGTCACAGGGTCCGGTAGGACAAGATAAACCCATCGCATATGCATCACGAACACTGAACGAAACAGAGCTCAAATATTCCACTATTGAAAAGGAAATGCTTGCAATCGTATGGGCTACTAAATATTTTCGACCTTATTTATTTGGAAGAAAGTTCAAAATCCTCTCCGATCATCGACCACTTCAATGGCTATTTTCTCTAAAAGATCCGAACTCAAAACTTGTTAGATGGAGGTTAAAACTTGAAGAATTTGACTACGAAGTCATATACAAAAAAGGAAAATTCAACACCAACGCTGATGCATTATCCCGTATTGAAATCCACACTAAAGAAATGAACACCGTTGATGAGCACATGGAAGAAATAATCAGCCTATTATCCAGAAAAGAAGATGACGACATATCCATGGTCAACCACCCAAGTTCAGTATGCGATCCAGACGAAGTAATTCCTATGGATGACTTAGAAGAAATTATTAAAGAAAAACAAACATCCGGCCTAACTGCAGAAGAAATGAAAGTAATAGATGAAATTCTTCAGGAACAAAATCAAAAAATTGAAAGTCAGCCAAGTTCTCTATATCAACAAGGCAACAATACAGATGGTACCCAGCATTCTACTGAAGAAAACCCAATACTCGGAATTCCAATCAGCGAACGACCATTGAACTGTTACAACAATCAAATCATATTCAAATTGGTAAACTACAATCCTGCAAAACCCATAACAGAACAGTGCTTCGTAACAAAGAAAAGAATGCACGTCCAACTCGACAAAAGCGACCTAAAAAATGATATTTTCAACTTCTTCAAAAATTACGTTGACACAAAAAAAGAAATACGCCATCCTATTCGAAACTGATGAACTCTACCAGACTGTCTGCAACATACTTCGTGAAACATTCAAGAATTCTGCATTTGATCTTGTCAAATGCAACAACCTCTTAGAAGATATAAACAGTACAGAGAGACAGAAAACCATCGTACAAGACTATCATCAAGGAAAAACAAACCATAGAGGAATTAACGAAACAGAAATTCAAATCAGAAAACACTATTATTGGCCAACGTTGAAAAAGGACATAGAAGAATATATTAATCTCTGCGATACTTGTCAAACAAACAAATACGACAGAAATCCCGAAAAACCGAAGTTTATGTTAACCCCAACACCAACGAAACCACTGGAAATTGTTCACGTAGACACATTCCAAGCAGCAGGACAAAAATTCCTTACCATCATCGACGCATTTTCAAAATACGGACAAGCATACCCAATAGAAGGATCAA
Organism: Diabrotica virgifera virgifera; assembly: GCF_917563875.1. Lineage (NCBI taxonomy): Eukaryota > Metazoa > Arthropoda > Insecta > Coleoptera > Chrysomelidae > Diabrotica > Diabrotica virgifera. Next base: position 216,520,299 of record NC_065444.1, read on the forward strand.
ACGCTATCAACATTTTAAACGCATTCCTGTTATTCATCACACATCATGGACTACCACATATGATAATTTCGGACAGTGGAACCGAATTTAAAAATGGACTCGTTCAAGAATTCGTGGACACTCACAAGATTCTAATTCACTACACAACACCTGATAACCCGCAATCCAATGGAATGGTCGAGCGCTTTCACTCCACAATCATAGAGCATCTTCGAATATTAAAAGAAAAAAAGAAAACACTTAACATAAAAGACCAGATGCTTTACGCCATTATGGCATACAACAACTCTATCCACTCAGCTACCAAACAGAAGCCCATCAACGTTCTCAATGGTCACATAGATGCCCAAGATCCATTCGACATTGACATTAACAGAACACTTATAAATAATTACACACAGGAGCACAGATTGAAAACAAAAGAGATGTATAAAGAAATAAATAAGAAATTGCAAGAGAGCAAACAGAAAAATATTGAAAAATTGAACGAAAAACGACACTCACCTATAACATATAAACCAAGCACGAAAATCTACACTCGAAAAACAGTAAAACGAAACAAATTGCTCCCCAGATTTTCATCTAAACTAGTCAAAAATAACAATCCTGTTACTATTGATACCCAAGATACTACGGTGCACAAGAAGAACATTAAACATCAACCACCAATGAAAACTAACCCCAAAAATACTTTACAGATGTATCTCAGTAACAGCCCAAGAAGTGAAGATCCAGGACCTTCGAGACAATCCAGGGATCCTTCCTGTTAAGATCGGAGAAGCCAGAATCCAAACTAGCACTCACGATTTTATCCACTATTTCCAATTAGAACCAATAGCACAAGAAATCGAAACATTAGAATCTCAATATCAAACTACAACCATAGCTATAGAAAATGGACTCAGCCAACCGTACTTCGACAGTCTACAGAACTTCGACCAAACATTGCAATATCTCCTCAAAACAGCCCAAGAGAAACTCGACTCAATCTATCCAGTAACCAGAAATAAAAGAGGTCTTATCAATGGCTTAGGAAGTATTATAAAATCCATATCAGGAAACTTAGATCAAGAAGATGCAGTAAGATATGATGCTGCAATTCAGACACTTGAACTTAATCAACAGAATATTATTAACAACATCAACAACCAATTAAGCCTTAATAAGAAAATAATGAACAACTATAATGAGACAGTAACGTTGCTAACCCACAATCAAGAGATAATAGCAGCAGAAACCAACAGAATCAGAACGGATTTAAACCAATTCGTCTTTGATTTCAACCACTACATGCAAGTTCGAAACGTTCTAGACCAGATGAATTTAGCCTTACAAACTATCATACAAATATTAGATGACTTACAGACAGCAATTACGTTTGCAAAAATCAAAACTCTTCACAATGGACTTATAAAACCAGACGAAATCAGATGGACCATCCATAAGATGCTAGAACATCACCCAGCTTCTCAGCTACCATACCTCCAAGAAGAAGATCTGATGAAATACTACGAGATAGTAGAAGTAGATGGTTACTATTCCAACCATTCTCTAGTCTTTATCTTACATTTCCCCATTCTTCATTCCAAAGTTTTTACATATTTTCATTTATATTCACTTCCCACCATCAACAATACAATAATTATCCCACCTGGGCCATATTTAGTTTCTAATTCGGAACTTTTCCAATACATGGACCTACCATGCAGAAAAAGCGAACCGAAGAAATTCATCTGTCCAGAGAAGTTCCCACAAGAAAATACAGAAACCGATGACTGCATAAATCAAATCCTAAAATTATCCAACGACGCCGCTCAATGTCAAAACGTGCCGATCACAATTAGCACAACAATTATCCAAAAATTATCTGAAGCCCACTATATTGCTGTTTTTCCAAAAGCTACTAAAATTTCCACCCACTGTTCTACTTCCAAAATTGAAGTACTAGAAGGAACATTCCTGATAGAACTACCCCCAGGATGCGAGTTCAGAACCAACAACGAAGTTTACATCAACTCCAAAGCAGCAGTAAAAGAAGAACCTTTAACCCTGCCAAAGATCAAAATTAAATTCCAAGGAGAAGATCCATCAGTGAAGCCTCTAAAGTTAGACAGAATCCAATTAGATGAACTGCATAAACTCTCAACCGAAGAAGAAAGACTCCAACCCGTGTCCCTAACAACAATGGACCATTCTCATCTGTGGACACCACCAATACATTTCTTGGTAATTGCCCTTATCATTCTCTTGGTTTACAAATTACGAGAGTTATGGAAAAAGAAGAAAATGGAAGAAGACGAAGAAGAAGAGGATGCAGCCGATCCGGAACCAACGCCTTCAGTTTTGTTCATCCCTCACAAAACTTCTCAAGGGGATGGAGAAATTATGGTGCAATAACCCCAGAGGTCAGCGATCGCAATCAGCAGTTTTACCTTTTATATTCAGCATTTTGATTTTATATAAAAGTAATATCATTGTAATTAATTTCAGTTATTTTCGATCAATTAAAAGTGAAGTATATTTGTAAAAGTTAATAAAGGGTCTTTTTAAAAAGTACCTTAGTGAGTTTAAACCTTTAAGTCGTAGAACACGAATTTTTTGGGTAACAGTTGATGCGGATGTCGATAAGATTGTTATAAACAAAGAACTTGAGGAATTACATAACAGCGATTGTTCGCAAAACAGAACATTTTTTTGTATTTTTTGGGTCATTCTAAGCAAAAAATGTTCTTACATGTTTTTTCGTAGGATGCATAGCTTTCGAGATAAACGAGGTTGAACTTTCAAAAAATCGAAAAATTCCATTTTTTGAAACCGAATAACTTTTGATTAAAAAATAAAATGGTAATTTTGCTTACCGCATTTGAAAATTCAAGTCAAATTATACCGGTTTTGATTATTTGCATTGCTAAAATCTAATTTTTTTATTGTCGAAACAAAGCTATAAACAAATATAGTGTTTCCCGTACCCAATGCATGCTACATTGTACCTACATACAAAATGGCCTGTTTGTCAGCGCGCCTACTCGTTCGATTTTAAATTAGAAATGCATTGAAAACATCATTCAAGCACTATTTGTTTATAGCTTTGTTTAACAATAAAGAAATTAATTTTTAGTAATGCAAATAATCAAAACCGATAGAATTTGACTTGAACTTTCAAATGCGGTAAACATTATTGCTATTTTATATTTTAATCATAGATATTCGGGTTAAAAAATTGCAATTCTTCGTTTTTTTGAAAGTTCAACCGCATTTATCTCGAAAACTATGCATCCTAAGAAAAAACTTGTAGGAACATTTTTTGCTAGAATGGCCCAAAAAATAAAAAAAAATAAATGTTTTGTTTTGCGAAAAATCGCTGTGATGTAATTTCTCAAGTTCTTCGTTTGTAACAATCTTAATCCGGATCAACTGTTACCCAAAAAAATTCGTATTCTACCGGTCAAAATAAATAAAAAGAACTTGGGTAAGTCCATCTGAATAAGGCCGCGTTCAGAGTGGACGAGCAAAGAGCAAAAAGTGCACGTTCAGAGTGGACGAGCAAAGAGCAAAGAGCAAAAAGCAAAGAAGTGCTAATAGCGGGTAGTTACGCTAGACGAGAGTTTAGTTCTTTTCCACTCGGCAGGGTAGGATATTTGCTCTTTACTCTCACAGTAGTCCATGTAGTGAGACCGCTCCCGTCTGAAAAAATTTCCGATTCGGTCTCTTTGTGGATTCCTATTTAAAAATATTTTAAAATTTCCTTTAAACAAATCTGAAGGGTGCCGGGCGGAATTTTTGGGCAGAAATTGTTTAAACAATTTTTTTAAACAAATACAAAAGATCATTTTTTTTGCTCTGGAACATATATTTTTAAGTTTTGTGGGTCATTCTAAACAACAAAGGTATCTTGTAAATGTTCTCAAAAATTGATAGTTTTCGAGTTATAGGCAATTTAAAATCTGAAAAATGCGAAAATACGCATTTTCGAGGTCTAAAAACTCATATTTAAATTAGTATTTTTGAGGTTGCCAGATACTTAAATTGAAGTTTAAACATTGAGCTTCAAGACTCTGAAGAGTGATCGCGTCTAACCTTAATTTCTACCGTTATTTTTTAATTGTTAAATATGCGTGTTTATCCGATTTTTTTGCCGGTGCGGCGCGCTCTATTTCAAAAATCTCCTATTTTCCTCCGAAAATTATTTTTTCTAGATTTTTTGGGATTTTCTAAATAAAATAAGTTTCTTGACATTTTTCTCAAAAGTTAACAGTTTTAAAGTTATAAGCGATTTAAAATCCAAAAATGAGTCTTTTATTAACTTATAACTTTAAAACTATTAACTTTTGAGAAAAATGTCAAGAAACTTATTTTATTTAGAATTTCCCAAAAAATCTAGAAAAAATAATTTTCGGAGGAAATAGGAGATTTTTGAAATAGAGCGCGCCGCACCGGCAAAAAGATCGGATAAACACGCATATTTAACAATTAAAAAACAAGGGTATAAATTAAGGTTAGACGCGATTACTCTTCAGAATCGAAGCTGAATGTTTAATCATCAATTTAAGTATCTGGCAACCTCAAAAATACTAATTGAAATATGAATTTTTAAGCCTCGAAAATGCGTATTTTCGCATTTTTCAGATTTTAAATCGCCTATAACTCGAACACTATTAATTTTTGGGAAAAATTACAAGATACCTTTTTTGTTTAGAATAACCCAAAAAACCTAAAAATATACAGTGTGTCCACGGTTGGGGTGCCCAAGAGGAAAAACTTTTTTATTTTCAATTTTAGCGAAAAATGTCATTCTTGATAAAAAATTTTGCTTGTTCTCAAACCCCATAAATCGAAATAAAATTCAAGTTTTTCAAATCCTGCTTAATTTTGTAGCCAATTTTATGTAAATCCTTATAAATTTTTGCATAAGTCCGAAATCGTAACAATAATCTAGTGTTGCCAAGCCACAATGTAGCTTAGTATAACTGTCAACTCCGATAAATAATTTACGAATTGTAATTTTTTTCGACCATGTTAAGCGTTTAATAAAGAATTTATCTTGTGATAAATTTCATTATTAAAATTATTGGATTAATAATTATTTAATTAATAAATAATTTGATGATTCAAGGAGAACCACAAAGACTGGCTATATAATCCAGAGAAGCGAAAGGCTTGTTCTCCCAAGTTATTATGGTTACAATTTCGAACTTAGTGCAAAAATTTATAGGGATTTACATAAAATTGGCTATAAAATTAAGCAGGATTTGAAAAACTTGAATTTTATTTCATTTTATGGGGTTTTAGAACAAGCAAAACTTTTTATCAAGAATGACATTTTTCGCTAAAATTGAAAATAAAAAAGTTTTTCCTCTTGGGCACCCCATCCGTGGACACACTGTATGTTCCGGAGCAAAAAACGTGATCTTTTGTATTTGTTTAAAAATAGTTATTTATGAAACAGTTCGTGAAGTATGCTTTTTGCGAACGCACGCGATATTTAGAGCACGAGCGACAGCGGCGCGAGTGCTATACATCGCGTAAGTTCGCAAAAAGTACTTCACGCACAGTTTCATACAATATTTTATCTACTCTACCATAAACAAATAAAAAAACTGTAACTCTTCGTCACTGGAATTCATTTCTATTCTACAATTTTTAGAACTTTGACATTTAAAAAGTCTAACTTCTTTCAAACCACAAAACTGTAAAAACTTTTGTCGTAATTTATTGCTCATTATGTCATCACCATGACAACGCCAAAGTTAAGGATATTTGATTATATGAAAGTGTGTTAAAAACAGTGCGAAAAAGTAAGTCCCATTTAAAATACATTGTTACTTCACGCTCACTTTAAACACTTCACGCACTGCTATCTAGAATGACAGTTTTCACAAACTAAAAACTTACACATAATATAACATAGAGTAGATAAAATTGTTTAAACAATTTCTGCCCAAAAATTCCGCCCGGTGCTCTTCAGATTTGTTTAAAGGGGACATTTTTGAATAGGAATTGACAAAGAAACCGAATCAAAAATTTTTTCAGGCGGGAGCGGTCTCACCACATGGACCAAAGAGTGCGAGCGGAGAAATCAAACTTGTTTGGTTTCGCCACTTTGCTCTTTGCTAGCACTCTGTGTACCTCCATTTCCCAGTATGAGTTTGATTTCTCCGCTTTGCTCTTTGCTCGTCCACTCTGAACGCGGCCTAAAGGAGGCCGTTGTACCCCCCCCCCCCCCCTGGCGACAAGACTAAGGTTTAAGCCTGGGAAATGCATTTTTGTACATATGGACCGAGGATCAAGATTTAAAAGGAGCGAATAGAATAATTGCCAGTGCAGTTTTTTACAAGCTTTGCATACAAACTTCGATGGCGACTAGGGCTTCCAACTCCGGAATACCGAGATCTCGGTATTGCGGAATCCCGCGTCATTTTCCAATCCCGCATGATGCGGGATCCACGGGATTTGCGGGACTGTAAAAAGCGTACATTCGACCTCTCGCCATAGCTATCGGCCCGTGACTTTTGATGCTTTAGTAAATCTAAAAAATATCTTGAAGCCGATAAAACTTGCTGCCGAACTTCTTTGCCGTCAAGATGCAAATCTCATTACTGCTGAAACTGCGCTCAAATTTATTGTTAAGAAACTGGAAGATAATCATTCAAGGTTAGCTTCAGAATTATTAGCTTTGTCTTTGCGCCGACGTATTTTACAACAACGTAGAAATGTGACTGCACTACTGATTTATCACGCGTCGTATGACGAAAAGGCTAAGAGCAATGATGACGAAGAGGCTGATCAAGTAAGAAACGTCAATGTAGAGGTTCTGTCATGGGGTTTCGATCTTGATCTTACATTGCAAAAGGAGTTAGAGTTAACTTTATCATCAGCGTGTAATGCAACCATATCGAGCTAATACTTTTAAGTCCATTATAAAAAAGAAATTACTCTATGAATCTGGAGGGTCAATGGGAAAATATCTTACATTTATATATAAAGCCTTAAAAGGAACACCGCCGACAAGTTTGGAAGCCGAAAGGGCATTTTGTGCTGCCGGCTATATTGCCTCTAAAATACGCAGTAGTTTGGCAGACGACAGTTTAGATGTGTTTCCTTCGTAAGCATTTTCAATTGAAAGCTTTAGCTAAATAATAGTAACCTAAAGCTAAGTAATATATTAACTAAATAAGTAAAGTAAACTATGTCAATTTTCAGTTGAAAATGTGTTTTTTGTTGATTTTTAATAATTGGTGTATTTTTTTAAGAAGATACGTTTTTTGTTTTTTCAATATTTGTTACTGTTTTTTGTGACGAATAAACGGTGTAATTTGATTGATCTCATACTACTTAATAGTAATAAATGTGGAGTTAGTTGATTAATTGATTTGTCTTAAATAAATATGACTATTTTCAATATGCGGGATCTCGCAAATACCGAGATCCCGCGGGATTGAAAATTAGTAGTCCCACAAATACTGAGATTGAACTTAGGCTGCGGGATTGTAAGCCCTAATGACGACATACAAATTGTATGATTTCCCTCAGATGGATGTAGAAGATAAAAGGACAATTCCTATTATGATAACCATGTGTACTAAATGTCTTAGTTACGCAGACCAAGTATTTGGAAGGATAAAAAAGACACCACAGATTTTCCAGAAGATTATCATGAAATTAAGACCACAGAATTCTCTATGTATACCTTGGGTGAAAATGTGATGGTGTAAGACTAAAAAAGGATTCCCAAGCAGCACTTAAAACTCCTGTCCACTAGCACCTTCAATTTAATATGAGCAAAAGATTTCTATGAAGATGTGAAAAAAACAAAGTTCTAACTATCAGAGGGGGAAACAGTCTTGTAAATGTGATCAAAACGTAAGTCTGCATTTAAAAAAGGTAAATTCATTCAAATTATTTTACAATCTACAATTTAGGTAGTGTACATTCTAAAAAAGAAAAACTTAAGGACGTAAGGTTTATTCGAAAACAATTGGGAGAAAATTAGAAACTTGAGATTGGGGAGATAACCAACAGTGACCATTTGTATGTATCAGTGTCTGGACAAAAGAAGTATGATTAAAACAAACAAAAATTTCAGGGAAAAATAAAAAAAACATTTTTGTATCTACATGTATTTAATAGAAATTAAATTAGAACAAAACAATTGGCAGACTAATTACTATAAAAAAAATTTCTTAGTGATGATGTTCAGCAGCTTCTCTTCTGCGAATCTCGGCCCATTTAGCAACGTTTCCAGGAGAGTTGGCTGAAAATAAAAGGAAATGAATTAATATCAACTGCTTGTCAGATATAATTTAGATTTAAAATAATACATGGAAAAGTATAAACTATTTACTATGCCTTCTTCTTCTTCTTCTTCCTTTATAAAAACAATTTTACTTGTTCATTGATGGGTTGTGTCGGCCATTTCTACTGATGTGATCGTCCTTCTGTTCTTTATTTTTTTCTGTTTAGTGTTTTTGTTCTGATCTCGTCACTCCTGATTCAATCCCTCAGCATGAGATTTTCTAGTTTCCTGAGTTGAAACCGACATGTTAAATCCTTTTGCTTTTTAGCTAATCTTGACATAAATAGAACGTGTCACATCTTTTGGAAAGTTTTGAAATTTCCAGTTTCTCACTTCTGCTGACCAACCAGCTTTAAGAGGTTTAAAAACAGATACGTCAGCTGGTTGCATAATATGGGTAGTGTTGAGAAAAAGTGGTACCAAAATAATTCCATTATCATCGCATAGCTGCTTAACATGTTTTGTTGAATGTGATCGACGCCCATCGACGAATAAAATCACTGGTCTTTGGATATTGTTGGATTTTAAATATGGCAGGAAATGGTTCGAAATGTATTTCATTTCGAGCTATCAATATTGCGTTATCTGAGTATCAGAGAATTTTAATTTCATTGTTCCCCATTCTGTATTATCTTCTTTTATTTACATTCTTTATGACTTCATCCATGATTATATTAAAGCCATCGGTACATAATTCGCAAATATTTTACGGCTATCCCTACTTTTTCTGTCTTTACACGGCAAATTACGTGTAGTAAAATTCACAGTAGTATGGATATGTAAACATTACTAGAATGTCATTCTACTTGACAATGTCATCATTAACTTTAAAGAAATGGCTTTTGAATGTTCTTGGATAACTGTTATTTGTATAATTGCAAATTATTAATTCAGTTAATAAATATGATAATTTTTTCACTATGTATTTAGTGATAGTCTGGGCAGATTATCGGAGAGTAGGCCATTTTTGGAAAAGTTATTTACCAGCAATTTTATTGCTGGAATAGAATCTTATGATTGTATATATTAATAATATAGGTATGCAAAGTATGCAGATAGTGTGCTACTTTTTTTATAAACAAAATGGCGCCCGAAAATCGTGTTTTTCTTAATTTTTACTCTATAACTCCAAAGGTTTTAACTTTACACCAAAAACACCCAAATAAAAATTCACCGCAATTAAATTCTGCATAGAGACTTGTTTTTCCCGATTTACTTCGACGAAAATTTTCCCCGGAAAATGCGGGGTTTTCCAACAAAATCTTTAGTTTTCAACTAAAAGTTTAGATAAGTAATTGTTTATCAATAATCAACTATCTTGGTAATATAAAATCTCTTTTCGTATAGATTATAATTCCAGAAGCTGATGGAAATTGAATGAACAGTTTAGCAACAATTGAAATATTAATTAAAAATTTACGGTCGCTATAAAAACCACAATAATTAAGATACATAAGAATAACTATGATTTTTGTATAAAAAGACACTGTACCTATCTAATGTACTTTACTGAATTGAAATTGGACTATTTAAGCGGCCTCAGGAATATTTTAAAATTATAAACAATTTTTTGGCTTATAAACAAATAGAATATCTCGGGAAATATTAAATGAAATTATGAAAACGGTATTAGAAAAAAACCGGTAGGATATTTATTTTAAAAGACAAAAACGTTTCATTGTGATGAGTGGTTCTTGAGATACAACCGGTCAAGGTTGACCGGCATTTACGGCAAAGATATAAACAATAGGATCATAATTTTCGAACCATCACCTTTTTGTTTTTATCCTCTTTCTCCACACCAATTTTCATATCTTTAAAATACTCATAACATATTATTATAATAAAAACTATCGATATCACGAGTGAAAATTGTCAAAAATAGCAAAATTCCAATCAAAAATTAGGTTGGGGAAAATGTAATCTTAAAGTTCAAAATCGGTATACGTTAAAAAAATGCATTTTCTCGGCTTTCCATGGAGCAACTTTCTTCATTCTTTTTTTGTTTCCAAGTAACTCGAGTAGAGCCATCGAACTAACGCATTATTAAATGATTGCTTTTGTTTTGTTATAATAAATTAATTTATTTATTATAACAAAAATGTTTAATTTGTTTAAATAAAGATTGTTTAAATAATTATACAACTTTCAAATGAGAATATTTGTGTTTTTATCGTTAAAAGGTACACTTGTTGTAAGTTTATCTAAAAAAGTCTACAACTGGAAAAAATATGTAGTTTTCTTTTCTTATAAATAAATTAATCTACTATAACAAAACAAAAGCAAGTTTGACATTTAATAATGCGTTAGTTAGATGGCTCTACTCGAGTTACTTGGGAACAAAAAAAGAATGAAAAAAATTGCTCCATGGGAAGCCGAGAAAATGCATTTTTTTAACGTAAGTATACCGATTTTGAACTTTGGGATTACAATTGCTCCAACCTAATTTTTGATTGGAATTTTGCTATTTTTTGCAATTTTCACTCGTAATATCGATAGTTTTTATTATAATAATATAGGTTATGAGTATTTTGATATGAAAATTGGTGTGGAGAAAGAGGACAAAAACAAAAAGCTGATGTTTGGAAAATTATGATCCTATTGTTTATATCTTTGCCGTAAATGCCGGTCAACTTTAAGAAGTTGTATCTCAGGAATCACTCATCACAATTAAACGATTTTTCTTTTAAAAGAAACATCCTGCCGAATTTTTTCTAATACCGTTTTCATAATTTAATTTAATATTTACTGAGATATTCTATTTGTTTATAAGTCAAAAAATTGTTTATAATTTTAAAATATTCCTGAGGCCGGTTAAATAGTACAATTTCAATTCTGTAAAGTACATTAGATAGGTACAGTGTCTTTTTATATAAAAATCATAGTTATTCTTATGTATCTTAATTATTGTGGTTTTTATAGCGACCCTAAATTTTTTATAACCATTTCAATTGTTGCTAAACTGTTCATTCAATTTCCATCGGCTTCTGTAATAATAATCTATACGAAAAGAGCTTTTATATTACCCAGTTATTTAGTTATTGATAAACAATTACTTATCGAAAATTTTAGTTGATAATTAAAGATTTTGTTGGAAAAACCCGCACTTTCCGGGGAAAATTTTCGTCAAAGTAAATCAGGAAAAACACGTCTCTATGCATAATTTAATTGCGGGAATTTTTATTTGGGTGTTTTTGGTGTAGAGTTAAAATCTTTGGAGTTATAGAGCAAAAATTGAAAAATAAACGATTTTCGAGCTCCATTTTGTTTATAAAAAAGGAGCACACTATCTGCGGACTTTGCATACCTATATTATTAATATATACAATCATCAGATTCGATTCCAGCAATAAAATTGCTGGTAAATAACTTTTCCTTGTATTTTGCTAACTAGCCCAGAGTATGATTGTAATAATTTATATGTACAACAAAAACTAATACTCAATCGAGAAAAAAAGAAAAGTGTTAAAGTGATTTTTTAATAATATATTATTACTATGGAACGCTTACAATTTTGAACATCTTTAACAACAAAATACTTGGATCACTGAATATATCCTGGTGTATACTCTGCTTGGATCGTCCATAAATAATAAACAATAAATAACTTTTTATTAAGTTCACGTCTTAAATCAATTATTTATCAAATACACTATCAATATTATTTAATCAACAACTCAAAATATTCCCGATGCCATGTCAAATATTTAAAACTGTCACTGTCTTGTCATCATATTCTATTTGACTCAGTGCGTTGTATGACAAAGATAGCGAATGTTCGATTTGGAAAATATCACCACGGACCTGTTGTCCATTTTGTTCGGATGCTGAAAAAACTAATAAATATTTTTAAAAAATTTAAACGCAGAATGAAAGACTAAATTATTATCGAGGGCCGAAAGTCCCTTAGAATAAATAGTTTCTTTTGAATGAGATATTTGAAATTAAAAATCACACTACATTTTCTCTTAGTTTTTCACCCCTGTAACTTAATAAAATAAACATTATAGAAGTTTCTAGGTCCTCGGCCGACGGTCGAAAACTTTCGGCCCTCGGTAAGAACGTAATCTTTCATTCTGCGTTTAAATTTTTCAAAAATACTTATTAGTTTTCTCAGGATTCGAAAAAAATGAATCCCCATTTAAATAGCATTGCAGCCGAAAATACGTACCCATCCCCTTAAGATTAATAGGGCTTAGTGAATCCCCCTGTCTTATTGCTTTGCCTATATCTATAGGTTCCGTAAGTTGTCCATCTATTCAGACTTTCATCTTGTTTTGATAAACTTTAAGTTTTGTTATATTATCCAGAGGGATCCCTTTATTATAGGGCTTTTCATCGATTGTCATTTGTTTCAAGCTTCTGTCATATGTTGTCAGTAGCGGCTCGTCAGAGGAGGCAAGGGAGGCTCAGCCTCCCCATAAATTTTTTACACACTCTACACTGTTTTGTTTATCATGAATCGCGAAAATAACAAGCACTCTCACTATCGGGTCTCAGTTTTATTACATATTATTGTAGGCAGGACCCTGGGTTATCCCGAGATGCATGAACGGAGCACGGAGCCGAGAAGCCCAGCAGTCTCCGTTGCTAATGCTCCGTGCAGCACAGCAGGCCTTTAAGGAGACCCGGTCTCCTAACAGTGGCATCTACACGGTGCCATCACACGCTGCCCGGAGATATACCAAGGGAGGCAGAATAGCTTCTCGGCTCCGTTGCGTGGTTGCGTGCTTCTCAGGACAACGAATTTTAGGGTCCTGACTAAAAATAATGAAAAATCTAAAAGTGCGAATTTTGTTATGAAATTTGGTATGTGGGGTTATAATAACATTTGGAACAACTTGCTCAAATAACTTTTTCCGATATATCTCTAACTCAAAGCAAAATATCGGTAATTTATGGTGTTTTTGAATTCGCAGTAGGCCGCGTTTAGAATTAAATAATTCAGTTGAGTATCTTAAAAAATTTAAAGCTTCATTATGTATGGACTGCAAAACTTCAAATCTGTATTTATTTTGATATGCGAGGTATCTATTTACAAATAGATGGAATTGTTAACAAATAAACGACACAAACTTTGGTATTAAACTTTTACAATTAGACTAACTATTTTTAAAATGATATATTATGAAATTATGAATTAGGATGATATTATGGAATGTAAAAAAAAATGGTCAAAAAATGGGGCCTTAAATTACATTTTTTGGCGCAGTTTTTTGCTAGTGCAAATTTGTCTAGATATTTTACAGTTAGGTATAGCCTCCCCTATTGTAAAAATCACGAGCCGCCCCTGTATGTTGTATAATCTGTGTATGATATTAATATACACGGATTATACAACATGTGACAGAAGCTCGAAGCAAATGACTGTGAATGAAAAGCTCTATACCGGAGATGTATGACATCTTTAAGTCCTATTCTGTCAAATGCTTTCTTTAAGTCGATCAAACATAGGAATGTAGGTCTATTATATTCTAATGTAATTTGATTTATGATGAATATTGCCTCTATACACTACCTTTCCAAACTGATATCTTGTTGCTCATCTGCTATGTTTATGAGCTGATTTAGGTATTCGTTAGAATTAGAATTAGAAATATGCTTTATTGTCACAGAAAATTAGACAAATTTTATGGACAAAGCTTAATATAAAGTCAGAAAAAAAATAATAACAATAACAAATACAATTTTCTGAAATTTGATAAATCGTCAATATAAAAAAATACAAGTTCATAAAGTAAAGAAAAAACAAAACCGATAGATTGCAAAATTAATATAAATTGCAAAGTGAACATACAACAAAATAAAATACAGACATAGGAACTAATCAGTTTAAGCTTAAGTTGCTGCATGTGACACTCAAATATAGATAAGTTTGGTTACTTGTACATTGCTTAGTTAGTTACTTGTACATTGCATTTCTTAGTTAGTCATTAAGAAACTCTTCTACTGAATAATATGGTCTTTTAGATAGATGAGCTTTTGTCATTTTACGGAACTTGAGGAAATATTTTGCAGATTTGAGTTGTAAAGGGAGATGGTTGTATAGTTTTTTTGCGGAATATAATATAGATTTCTTTACTAACTCAGAGGACGGGATCGGTATATAGACATCAAAAGATGAATTTCTGGTGGAGTAGTCATGATGAGGCCTTGCTGGAAAGACATGCATGTGTTTACGAATTAAGCAAACAGTTTCTAAAATATATAAAGATGGAAGCGTTAAAATTCCGTGATCTTTGAAGTAACTTCTGCAATGTGTTGTTCTTCTGAGGCCAAACAGATACCTTATTGCTCTTTTTTGTAATTTAAAAATAACATCTAATTGGGCAGCTGTACTAGAACCCCAAAAAGGAAGACCATATCGAAGATGAGACTCGAACAAGGAAAAATATGTTATGTCCACTTTACATCAACAATAAATTGAACAATAAATTGACAAAGTTATTCAAGGCCAAATTTGACGAGTACAAAATGTATGTTTGTAAAAGAAAATGAAGGAATTTGATGAAATAGAACAATTGGATATGTTTTATTTTGTCAAATTTCTTTATTTTCTTTTTATTCACGGCAAAATTGGATGTAGAATTGTGTTTTGTATAATTCAAATTTGACCTTGAATAACTTGTTGTCAATTTCTTGTCCAATTATTGTTGATGTAAAGTGGACTTTAGTTTAGAACTTGCTAAATTGAAGTCTTTCGAAATAGATCTTATAGCATAGCAGGCTGAGGCTAATTTTTTTCTTAACAAATCGATATGAAGGGACCATTTGAGGTTGCTGTCTAAGAAAATACCAAGAAATTTTACAGAATCAACGGTAGAGATCTGGCTGTTATTAATAAGCAGGGGTTGAAGAGCACTTTTATAGGATAATGCTACTGTCTTATCCACGTTAAAAGAGAGTAAATTAGAGTCAGACCAGATTTTTATCATAAGCAAATCAGAAGTTGCATGAGGAGATGCAATAGTTGAGTTGCTCTAAGTGATAGTGGTATCATCAGCAAAAAGAAAAATTTTCCCAACGACTTTTAAATTAGTGATGTCATTTATAAAGATAAGGAACAGTAGAGGAACCAATACTGAACCTTGTGGTACTCCACATACAATATTTTTGAGACTAGAATCAGTATCATTTGCTCTAACTAGTTGTTTCCTATTATTCAAGTAAGATTGGAACCAATTCCAAAAAGTACCTCAAATTCCATAGAAATTTATACTAAATTTAAATTCAAGATGCAGTAGAAATAAACAAACCAAGACACGCTAAATGCTACTAGGAGCACTCCCGAATCATAATTTATAATACATTGTAAATTATGATTCGGGGGTGCTCCTAGTAGCATTTAACGTGTCTTGGTTTGTAGATGTTGTTATCAATGAGAAAGGACATAAGTCGGGTTTTTATGAGTCTCTCGAGTTTTTATGAGCTGAACTTGGACGATAATACCTAGCAATTGTGGTATATTTTTCTACAAAAAATGGCTTGTTGACTTCAAGCCAGTGCTCTGTAACCCCAACTATCGGGGGAAATCCTAATTCCTCTAGAAATAAAAATATTTTGTCAGTTTTATTTCTTATAGAACGAATATTAATCAGAACCATACTAAAGTTGTCATCACTAAAATTATTCGATGTTTCTAGTTCCTCAGAACACGTACTGTTTAAAAATTTCGCCTTGGAGAGCTAGTGGAATAATAATTTCGGTGACATTCCCTTGATTTTTGTAGATGTATAATTCTTTCTGAAGTGAGAAAGGACCTAATTTTCTTTTTTTTTTTTTCTTTAAAGGCAGTTCTTGCAAAATGTTTGCTGTAAGTTTCAAGGTAGAATTTAGCAGATTGATACTTACCTCTGTAGTTTTCAACTTGTT
Source organism: Diabrotica virgifera virgifera (assembly GCF_917563875.1). NCBI lineage: Eukaryota > Metazoa > Arthropoda > Insecta > Coleoptera > Chrysomelidae > Diabrotica > Diabrotica virgifera. Next base: position 216,536,464 of record NC_065444.1, read on the forward strand.
TCTTATCGCCCTTTTTTAAATAATGGGATTAAACCACTTGCCTTCCATTCTCCTGGTATTAAATTGTGTCTTATACTTTTGTTAGTTGATCTGTCATTGTCGCTCCACCATGTTTTAACAATTTTTCAAATTTGTTCAAGCCTTTTTTTGTACTTTCTGCTTGCTTATATGAACTTCTTTGTTTATGGTTTATAATTGCTGGTGTTTGTGGTTCCAATGTCATTTGTTGTTCTGTATATACATAACTTCTTTAGGTATATTGTTCTGAAGCATTGTGGCATCTTAATGTAATTTACTATTGTTAATTGTTATTATCTTATAATAAATTACTTCTTAAGATAGTCAATCTATGCATCCGTTTGTTGCTGTTAATGTTTTTGGGTCTATTAGTTTATTTTTTTAAGTATTAAATTAATTTTTGAGAATTATTTTTTGTAAACCATAAAAATCATACTCCAGTTCTTTTGAAAAACAGAATTTATTTAACAAATCTGTATTAGTTATTTACTTAAAACAATGAGAACCAGTTGCCCAGAATAATGAGTTATGGAATAGGCTCAATTATGATTTGCGCTGGTATAAGTTCCAATGACCGTACTGAGTTAGTTCTTGTGGATACAGTTTCTGTGACATGAGCAAAAACAACCATTTTAGATGAGCATGTGGTATTTTTGTGCCATTCATAGAACCTAATTATATTTCTGTCAAGGATAATGTGCATCTCCACCATGCTATAATCGTCAATGAGTACTTAGAAGATCTCAAGAATATCCGTATGAATTGGCCAGCTTCCAGCCCTGACCTCAATTCAACTGAACATCTATGGGACACACTGGAAGGATGAATTCAAGTTTGTCTACCCCATCCAAACAACTTGCTTGAGCTTGGTGCGGCTCTTCAGACAATATGAATTGGATGAATTGGACCAAAACTACCACAATGCAAAGATGTATGTAGACTGTTATAAGGACCGGATGAGAAAATACTGGGCATTAATAGAATAGAATAGAAATATGCTTTATTGTCACTGAAAATTTTTACAATTTTATGGACAAAGCTTACATACAGTCAAAAGAAAAATAATAACAACAAGAAATAACAAATAACAACTACAATTCAATAAAATTAGATACATCGTCAATATACAGTAAATAAGATATAAAACCAAAGACAAAAACAATTAATTGCAAAATTTATATACATTGCAAATTGAAAATTGAACATACTTACAACAAATAAAATACAACATTAGAAACTGACAGTTTAAGCTACTGCGTATGAAACCCAATTTTCTTAGTTATTCATTAAGAAATTCTTCTATTGAATAATATGGTCTTTCAGATAGATAGGCTTTTGTCAGTTTACGGAATTTTGGGAAAGATGTTGCAGATTTAAGTTGTAAAGGCAGATGGTTGTAAAGTTTTTTTGCGAAATATAATATAGATTTCTTTACTAACTCAGTGCATGGGATCGGTAAATAAATATCAAAGATTGAATTTCTGGTGGAGTAAAGATGATTGGGCCTTGCTGGAAAGGCATGAAGGTGTTTACGAATTAAACAAACCGTTTCTAGAATATATAAAGATGGAAGTGTTAAAATTCCGTGATTCCTAAAGTAACTTCTGCAATGTGTAGATCTTCTGAGGCCAAACAGATACCTTATTGCTCTTTTTTGCAATTTAAAAATAACATCAAATTGAGCAGCTGTACTAGAACCCCAAAAAGGAAGACCATATCGAAGATGAGACTCGAATAATGAAAAATATGTTATTTTAGAAGATGCTAAATTGAGTTCCCTTGAGACAGATCTTATTGCAAACCAAGCTGAGGCGAGTTTCTTACTTAACGAATCGATATGAAGGGACCATTTGAGGTTGCTGTCTAAAAAAATACCAAGAAATTTTACAGAATCAACGGTACTGATTTGACTGTTATTAAGAGGCAAAGGTTGAAGAGCTCCTTTATAGGATAATGCTACTGTTTTATCTACATTAAAAGAGAGTAAATTAGAGTCAGACCAGGTCTTTATCGTCAGTAGATCCGAAGTTATAGTTTCATGAAGAGATGCTATAGTTGAGTTGCTCCAAGTGATACTGGTATCATCAGCAAAAAGAAAAATTTTCCCATCGATTTTTAAATTAGTGATGTCATTAATAAAGATAAGGAACAGAAGAGGACCCAATACTGAACCTTGTGGTACTCCACATACAATGTTTTTGAGACTAGAGTCAGTATCATTTGCTCTAACTAGTTGTTTCCTATTATTCAAGTAGGATTGGAACCAATTCAAAGAAATACCTCTAATTCCATAGAAATTTAGTTTTTTAATCAAGATGTCGTGATTTACACAATCAAAAGCTTTGGCATAGTCACAGAAAACAGTGGCAGTATAAAAATTATTGTTTAGTGCTTGATAAACCTCATGTAGTACAGAAAACATGGCATCAGTGGTACATTTATTAGTTAAAAAGCCGAATTGATTTTGAGATAAAATGTTGTTATCAACGATAAAAGACATAAGTCGAGTTTTAATAAGTCTCTCAATAATTTTGGAGAGTACCGGTAGTAAGGCAATAGGTCTATAGTTGCAGGCATTAGATTTTTCGCCACCCTTATGAAGAGGAATAATAATGGCTGTCTTTAGGCACTCTGGAAATTGACCTTTTTCGAAGGAATCATTAATTAGTGAGACAAGGATTTCCAACACATTTTCTGTGAGATTAGAGAAAATTTTTATAGATAGTCCATCAGTACTACAGGATGATTTGCTTTTGATACTATTGATTGTTTGGGTCAGTTCAGAGTTATCGACTGGTTTTAAAAAGAATGAATTCGAGACCTTTCTTGAATTAGGAAGATAGGAAATGGGATCTTTTTGCGGCAAAATAGTTGATGTTATATTTTTACTGACATTAACGAAGTAATCGTTTAGACTCTCAGGATTTGGAAGGGAAAATGATTGAGCTGTGTGAGTTTTATTTCGAAGAGCGTTTATTATAGACCAGGTTTCTTTTGCAACACTTTTAGAGCTTCCCAGACGATTTTGATAATAGGCTTTTTTAGCTGATTTGACAAGTTTTAGATATGTTGTCCTGTACTTCGTGATATATTCAGTGACAGAAACATTGGCAGTAAATTTCTTGATGTATAGAAGTGAACGCATATTCTTGGCTGATATGCGGATACCTTTCGTAACCCAAGGTTTTCGATGTTTTGGCTTAATTGGAATTAAAGGAAAAGCTTTATTGAAGATGCGGATAAGCTTATCTAGAAAAACACTGAAATTATAGTCCACGTCCATAGAAGGAAACTGCCACTCAGAAGTTAAGCATAAATTTTGGAATTTACGAAAATTCTGGGCGGAAAAAATCCTACCTAAACGTCTGGGTTTTGAGGAGGGTTTGCTGAAGATGTTAAACTTCGTATACACTGCTTCATGATCAGATATTCCCGCATTAATAACTGTAGAGCAGACATCAAGGGGTGAAAAATCTGAGACAATATAATCGATTATGGTAGATGTAGTTTTTGTAATCCTTGTAGGAGAATTAACGTGCATTGAGAGACCATACGATTCAAATATGTTGACCAGGGATACTTGGGTAGCACCAGCAGCAGCATAATTAATGTTAAAGTCACCGCATAGAATTTTTCTGCTTTTATGAGGCAGGTCATCTAACAAATTTAGCAGGTTCTGAAAAAATAGTTCCACGGCAGAGTCAGGTGATCTATAAATGCAAATAATGTAAAGATTAAGGTGTTTATTATAAACTAAGGAAAACTCAAAGACGGATTCACTTAACAAAAAGTCGTATTTTGTTACCGGAGAAAAATCATTATTTCTAGAGAGAATTAGGGTGCCTCCATGAGCCGAACTTGGACGATCATACCTGGCAATTGTGGTATATTTTTCTACGAAAAAAGGCTCGTTGACTTCAAGCCAGTGCTCTGTAACCGCAACTATCGGGGGAAATCCTAATTCCTCCAGAAACAAAAATAATTCATCAGTTTTATTTCTTATAGAACGAATATTAATCAGAACCATGCCAAAGTTGTCATCACTAAAATAATTTGAGGTTTCTAGTCCCTCAGAACACGTCGTGATGTTTAAAAATTTCGCTTTGGAGAGCCAGTGGAATAATAGCTTTGGTGGCATTCCCTTGACTTTTGTAGGTGTATGATTCTTTCCGAACTGAGGTAGGACCAATAAGCGGCAAGATCAGCTTCCACTTCAGCTGGACCAATTCCGTAGGCATGGTTAAATTCTAGAAGAACTTTTCGTAGTTCTTCGGTCGTAGTAGGTAGTCCTTCGGAAGCCAAAAAGAGTTTCACGCTGGTGTTGGTGTATCCATCATAAAATACAGAAGAAGGCTGGTCGTGAAGAAAAGCAAGATGTAGTTTAATTGCTTTTAAGATATCCGGTTCCCTTAATCTTGCAAGAAGGTATCGACTGTTCGAGTTATTAGTTAGTCTAACTCTTGGTGGTGTTAAAGGATCCAAATGTATGGATGGTTCCAAAGTATCTTTCTTAATAAAATTGATATGGGAACGGAAAGGCTCTTTGGATTTGCAAACTGTGATGGCCTGCTTGTCTGTAAATATATTTGTGTTTTCAACTTCATTTTTGTTGTTGCTTGGAATGGTAATTGGATTTTCCAAGCTAACCGGGCTTCTGATGTACTTCGGATTCATATTTTGTTCAGATGAAGTCTTTGGTTCAGAGTATGATGATTCTGTGGACCATTTAATGTTGACACCAGGTGGCCAAATTTCCTTATTAAATAATAAGTCAATGGACGTTTTTGATTTTAAGCCTATTTTGAATGAGGAACCAGTTGCTGTGTTGGCGTCTTGAAGTAGGGCGTAACATCGAATATATTCCTTCCTAATAACTGCCTTCGCAGAGTGCAGAGACTAGTACCTGACAACTTCTAACTTCACCTAATATAAATATTACTTAATAATTAATAGATAAATATACAAGGTATATACAATAACAATTAATTATTAATATTAATTAATAGTAAATACACACACCCAAACTTATATGGAATCACCATGTATTTTAAAGTTATATTTATTTCTTTTGAAAAACTTGTTATTGTTGGGAAGAATAAAGGCTTTTATTGAAAACAAATATAGGACAATCGGATAGTACAGCTCGGTACGGTATAGGTTATTTGCTTGAGTTGCAAATTGAACGAAAATAAATAAACTAACTTTTGCGTTCAAAAACGAAAATATGACTCATGTGGGGTTATAGAACTTACTACGAGGAAAGATTATTGGTCTTGTGGAGAAAATAATGATCTCAGAGGGATATAGCTGTAGAGCTAAGCGTAATACAGGGCGTTCTGTCCAAAACCTATGTTAGGTAACAGGAGCTAGGAAAGCTCAAAAATAAAGCACGGGAAAGTCGGCAAAAGTAATAACGGCTCTCCACGATCGTTTAATTGTCCAATCAGCTGGAAGACACCCAACCATTTCTCACCTGCAGCTCAAAATGCAGCTTTTGGAAGCTACAGGTGTAACTGTTTCAGTTGAAACGATAAGAAGGAGAGTTCATACCAAGAAGTATATGGCAGGAGACAATTATGGGTTCCCGAATTATCTAGGCAGCACAAGATTAACTGCCTAAATTGGTGTCTTCACCACCAAAACTGGAACATTGGGAATTGACAAAATGTGCTATTTTCAAAAAAAGTCAGGATTTGTGTAAAATCAAATGACCCACAAAATCGTGTACAGTGGAACCTCAATAAGTCGGATTAATCGGGACCGCGGCCGATCCGGGTTATCGGAAATCCGGGTTAGCCGGAGAATATGGTAAAAATTATTAATAAAATACATATAAATAATAAACAAATACACATTATAATTGCAAAAACATGAAATACATGCACAGTACATCTAAATTACGTACAGTTGTATCCAGTATTGTTTATTTATTGGTAAAAAACTCAGTCAAAGTAAAAAAAATGTTTGTTTTGTCTGATGAAAATCGGTCCGGGTTAGCCGGACTTCTGAGTTATCGGAGGCCGACTTATCGGGGTTATACTGTACTTAGAGGTCGAGGAAGACAAGCAAGAACGAAAACTGTCAGATCTGTTCACAAATATACAAGAAGAAGTGTAATGTTCTGGAGAGGAACTGTGATCCGTAAAAAAAACTCCTTTAATTTTCATCCAATCAACTTTAACTGCTCACAGGTATGTTGATAACCTGTAGTCAGGCTCTGGAGAGCTGCAACAGGATAAAATTTAATTTTATTGCATGATAATGGACCTCTACATACCATTAGAGTGACTAAAGACATCATTGAAGCAGAAGGTATCCCTTGTTTGGAGTGGCCTGCTTGCTCACCCGAGCTTAATCCTGTAGAATATTTGTGGGATATGCTTAAAAGAAAAATTAGAGCTCGCCGAGATAATCCACAAAACACCACACGACTAGTACAAGCTGCTCTTAAAGGATGGAACAACCTACCACAACAAAATGTTGATAATTTAATTAGGAGCGTGCCCACGCAAACTGAAGCTTGCATAAGGACTAGAGGTGATAACACTGGCTACCACAAAATACAAAAAATATAAATAAAAACAATCTAAACATTATTCGTTTTACATTGAAATTTTGACTTTAAAACAACTAGTTTCAATTTGTGTGTTAAATACTATTGTTTTATTTAATTGTTATGTATGTGTTATTAAATTGCTTTAAAATAAAAACTGTTTGACTTCATTTGCTCGTTTTTTTAAATTCGCACGAAATAGTGAGAAATTTCAGATGATTCCATATAAGTTTGGGTGTGTGTATATCTTGTATATTTTTATCTAGTGATGGTATTATTTATATTAGGTGAGGTTAGGAGTTGTCAGGGACTACTCCTGACCACTCTGCGAACAGTAGACACTGACAAACATTTGTTATAACTGTTGTTTATCAACAAAGCTACTTTTCATTTTTTAAATTTTCGAATATTGCCATATTTTTATAAATATTTTTTTGCATATAATGTGTTACTTATTTACATTATTTAATGTTTCTGCCTCTATGCATGCCAAATCTGTAAGACAAATCTACAAAAATGTGTCATTTTTTCTATAAAATATGCTTAGATCGATTTTTTTGCACGAAGTGTATTTGGCTAGTCAAATTTTTTGTATTATCTAGTGTGATATGTTCAATTCATATCAGTGACGCTTCATCCTAATTCATTGTAAGACAACCAAATTTACAAAAGAGTAATAATCTAAAACTTCAAAATACCTAATACAGTAGTGAGTAGAACCCTGATTATCAGTGTGCGGATTATCCAGGCTGCGGATTATCCAGGCTGCGGATTATCTGTGTTATCAAAATAGCGTCACCATAAATCATTCGATGGAAACTCTATACACTGAGAGGGAGACTCATAATGAAAGATTTACTTTTTCTGTTACCTTTATATGGTAGGTACATATGTACGTATATTGTATTATGTAAGGAGTAAATTTTCGGATTATCAGTGCTTTTCAATTATCCATCCCACATCCGGTCCCGAGAGGCACGGATAATCGGGGTTCTATTGTACTTAGTAACTACAATTAGTAACATAAAAAACACTTACCCAGTTTACTAATCGAGTTGAAGACTGGAAGACATATTACAAGAGAAATAGCATAGTATTTCCAGATCCATTGGTTCTTCAAGTAGTGCTTGATTGGGAATTGTGCAATTTTTGCACTGAATGTGTAAGGGAATTTCATTGGTCTGGCAACCTTTTCTACTTTGTCTGCCATTTTAATCTTATTTCTAAAATTATAACAAAACCTTAACAAATAAGAATAATAGGAAAAGTACACGTACTAAATACTTTTCTTCATTAACCTTTTCTGTGCGAATACTGTCAAAAGATGTCATTCACTTCTTAAGTCACGGGCATCTTTTGACACCATTAGCACAGACACATAAATTACTTTAGTGTATTGTCAGCCTCAAGCAACGTGTTACAAGTCATTTACATGGAAAGGGTTAACAAGTAAAGTGCTCTCCGCTTTTTCAGTAAACTCAAAATGTTGTGTATGTCTACCCGAATGGGTGGACAACTAAACTCAAATTGATGCTGTTCTGTGATTTAAATAAAAAAATATGACCTGTAATTGAATGGGTCTGCCGAATAACGTTGTAAGCGCCACATCACTTGTTTTGTAAGAAGTCGAAAAAGAAGTTTTAAAATTATAACAATGGCAAACTTAAACCTTTTATGAGTAATAAAGCTTGTAAATACCAATTACAAACTGTATTACTCACCCGTAAAATGTATAGGTAAACCATTATCACAATTTTTAAACTTTTTCTTCGACTTCTCAAAAACGAACAATGTGGCACTTACAACGTTATTCAGCGGACCCATTCAATTATATTACTATACTACGTTTTGACCTAGTAGGTAAAAAGAAAATGTAATAATTTTTTTAGAAGTCTTTTATTAGAAGAATACCATTTTATCAACAAACATTTGAGTGTTATACCACTTTTCCTCTGAGCGGCTCATATAATATAAATATCCAATAGTTACTGAGGATAGTTCTGCAAGAAAAAGAACGAAACCTTCAAGAACTGTGAAGCTGTATTAAATAAAATGGAAGGGGAGGCCAATGATTAATATAGTCTGTTCGCTAAACTCAAGACACAACTGGCTAGTGATTTTAGTAAGCAATTTTGCCATATTGGTAAAATTGGCAAAAAAATAATTACTAAATAGTTAATAATTACAAAATAGTTAGTAATTTTGCCAATTTTGTCAAAAATGGACAAAAACAATAAAATTACCCACTAAAACCACTAGCCAGTTGTAAGTTTAGCAAACCGACTATAATTGGAAATCAATTCATTCATTAATAGGTTTGTTCCAACACGACTGAGAACCGTCACGAAACGGTAACGCTCCTGCGCAGTAAACAAAATCCGTTCCAACAAAAATATGATCGTCATCGGATCGTCCTTCCCACTGTTCCAACAAGAATTGTGATCTTTCGGTGACGGTTTCGTGATGATCATTTCAGTAATCGGGCAATAGGGTTTTTCATTGTCATTTGTTTCAAGCTTTTGTCATGTGTCACATAATATTAATATATCTACGGCATACTTCTTTAGCTTTTATCATTGGATATACCAACATCAATATACATATTGATAGATAAATCAGTTGTCAGTCAGGTAACCGTTCCAACATCGGTTTCCAAATTACCGTCATGGGACAATAACTGGGCGATACAATTACAAACACCCACACAGCAAACGGTACACATAGTTTCGTGACGGTTTCTGGACCGTCCAAAAGTTCATGTTGGAACAAACCCTTTATTTTTGAGTAAAAAGAAAATCTAAACATAACCAAAAAATTTATGGCAATTTTGGCAATGAATATAGACAACGAATATGTTGATTTCTATAGTCTATATTCCTTGATTTTACTTAGTCAATTTATTCGAGATGTGAATATAGTATTCCACCCAAAAAATAGTAAGACAGCACTGACCATTGACATATTAAGTGTAGACTCAGCATACTCACCAAAAAAGCATAACGTAGAAACAGCATGGAAACAGTTGATCAGTGGTCTATGTATCTCTTTTAACCAAACGATCCCGCGCATGTGACTTGACAAAGATGTCTAGACCACTCAATCCTATATCGACGTTACACCCCGATGCATTGAGTGGCACATCCCTAGGCAAGTATAATATCCTCTTTACATGTCTCTAGCACTGACACACTATCCAATGCTGTTTATTTAGGTATATATTTTTTGGAATATTTTATGACATTAAAAAAATTGATTCAAGTAATAAAAGGACAAAAATATCTTATATTTAATATAGAAAATGAAAGATTTTAGTTTATATTAATTGATATTACCTAAGGCCTTCTATAACCTCTACAGATACTGCTGTAAACCAATTTTTATTCATGATTGCAGTTTTTGTATGACTAAATGTCTTTTTTCTTAATAAATATTAAAGCACTAACGAACTGGTGCTATTCAAAATAGTTATTGTTAGGTGACTTTAGTTTTGCTTTTCATTTTTTTCCCTGTATTTGTCAAAAATTAAGCAGCCTACTAAATCGACATTTACGTAATCATAGTACATACACCACCCGGATAACTTTTAACAAATAAAAATTAGGAATGTGTTTTGATGAATGTTTTTAAAATAAAGTAGATTTTTTTCTACAGAATGTTACAGTGTAAAAATAAATATAATATGGACTTTTTACCTTTACTGAAATTCCTGCTTTCTGCAAACTAGAGAAAATCAAGGTGGCCGGGACACTGTCAATTGTCAAAGTTAAAAGAACACGGAACGAAAAGATAGCTTTTGACACGTGACTTTTACTTGACATGAACATTAAAAACCAGAACCAATGACGTAATTATAAGGTTTGTTCCAACATGAACTTTTGGACGGTCCAGAAACCGTCACGAAACTACTTGTACCGTTTGTTGTGCGCATGTTCGTAATTGTATCGCCCAGTTATCGTCCCATGACGGTAATTTGGAAACCGATGTTGGGACGGTTACCTGACTAATAACTGATTTATCTATCAATATGTTGTTGGTATATCCAATGATAAAAGATGTATGCCGTAGATATATTAATATTATGTGACACATGGCAAAAGCTCGAAACAAATGACAATCAATGAAAAACCCTATTTCCCGATTACTGAAATGATCATCACGAAACCGTCACTAATCACAATTCTTGTTGGAACAGTGGGAAGGACGATCCGATGACGATCATATTTTTGTTGGAACGGATTTTGTTTACTGCGCAGGAGCGTTACCGTTTCGTGACGGTTCTCGGTCGTGTTGGAACAAACCTATAGATAGACCCAGAACTCGGCTGTTCGCATAGAGAAATGCTGTTCGTTAGAAGGGCCATAGATTAGGTATATACATGTATAGTCAAGAGAAGGGCGGATTTACGTTATGACAGGGACGTGGAAGGCACGGAGCCCGTTGAAGAATCGTCTGATATGAAAAGCATTGGCTGGTTTATCACACAACGAAACGGGGCGACACCGGGAAGTGCCGAGGACGTGTGCTTTCTATTGTTCTACGCACCGTGCCGTCCATGTTCATGATAAATCAGCCTTAAACTTGTTACCCACGGGAAGCTATACTCTAATAGGCATCACTGTACTTATCTCCAACTAATGTATGATGCCGCATCATACATTATACAGGAATTCCTCGTTATCCGCGGACTCATCAACCGCGGTTTCGCTTATCCGCAGTTGCGATATCTGTTGAATCTTTAATGAGAATATAGTGTAGGAAACAAAGGTTGAACCTTGCAAAATAGACACAAGTCCGGTTTTATTTTTTTTTCTGAAATATCAAGGGGTGCTTATTATAAGACTAACTTTTTCTGAAAAAATTTCGCCCCGGAACCCCTCTTTTCACCCCTTTAAAGGGGGTAATTTGTGGTTTTTGCGGAACGTAGCCCTTCCTGTACCTTTTACAAAAAATTTCTTTTATAGAAATATGAAGACGACTATATTTTCTACGATTTATTTCCCGACAATATCTGTCTATCATCCACCGTTTAGCGGGGGTGGCGCCCCAAAGTTGACAAGTTTTTAAAAAAGATGTTTTTAAAAAAAATATATTTTTCCCTAACTGTAACGGAAATTAAGAAGAAATCCTACGGTAATTATTCATAAATAATTGCTTGATTTTTTGGTATAGGTTTCACTTAAGGGTGATTGCCCTTTTTTAAATTACAGCGTGATACATTTTAAAAAACCCCTTTTTATACCATCTGAACCGTTTATGCTAGAGTAAAAAGACTTTTAGCGATTACCCATGTACTGGTGCTATTTACAAATTTGTATAATTCACCCCCATTTTTTCCCCGGAACCACCCCAAAAAAAGAAGAATTAATAAATAAAGTGATTTTCTTGGAATCCTTCACACTCAATGCCCTTTATTAATATGCTTCATATATCATTTTGTGCACGTTATTATTACACATGCATGGACACCAAAAGCGATTTCCTAGTACAACCCCTGTAGCAAAAAAAAATAAATAAAATAGGGGGTTGAAATTTTTTTTGTTTTTTGCTTTTTGATCCATATGGGCATATGCTTCATCAATAGTGCTTTTCAAAAATATATATGGTTATTGCAACATCCCTGCGGAAACCACCCCTATCCTTGAAAATATACTGCAGAATCTACCCCCATCCCTTGGCGAGCATGTTTTTACGAATTTCTCATTACCTATGCATTCTTTTTAAACAAAACTTATACAAGGTTAAAGACCACTATTTACTCTAAAAATTAGGTTCTATCCATTTTTTTCGTACAAGCAACCGTTACGGCACAGTGGCGCCGTAAACCTCATATGTGCTTTGGCGGGCTCCAGTTTTTGTTTTTTCTTCGTCATCTGTTCGTTTTATTGGTAAAATGCTTATGTAAAATAAAACAACACAGTGCAACCTACAAATTATGACTTATGCACATTTTACAATCTTTAAGCCCCAAAGCCACAGTGGTGGCCCAAAATCAATTTTTGCATATTTTCGCCACCTACACGCATTTTATTGCATTAATGCTACCTTAATAGCACAATATTTACCCTTAGGTGGTCGCTAAGCAGTGACGGATCCAGGGACGGGTGATGGGGGTAATCATCTCCCCCCCTCTCAAACCAAGTGATATTATATTCAAAGATTATAAAAATATTCATTTATTTTTATAGAAATTTAGCCAATTGGCACCCCCTCTTAACGCTACTGGATCCGCCACTGTCTCTAAAGCATAAAAAGTACGCCATTCTTATAAAATTAATAATATAATATAAGTATTTCTATAAAAATAAATGAATATTTTTAGAATCTTTAAATATATCACTTGGTTTGAGAAGGGGGGGGGGGTGATCGCCCCCATCACCTCTTCCTGGACCCGCCACTGCTTAGCGACCACTTAAGGGTGAATATTGTGCTATTAAGATAGCATTAATGCAATAAAATGCGTGTAGGTGGCGAAAATATGCAAAAATTGATTTTGGGCCACCACTGCGGCTTTGGGGCGCAAAGAATGTAAAATGTGCATAAGTTATAATTTGTAGGTTACACTGTGTTGTTTTATTTTACATAAGTACTTTATTAATAAAACGAACAGATGACGAAAAACAAAACAAAAACTGGAACCCGCCAAAAAGCATATATATGATGTTTACGGCGCCACTGTGCCGTAACGGGTGCTTATACGAAAAAAATAAAGAGGACCTAATTTTTAGAGTAAATGGTGGTCTTTAACCTTGTATAAGTTTTGTTTAAAAAGAATGCATAGGTAATGAGAAAATCGTAAAAACATCCTCGCCAAGGGATAGGGGTAGTTTCTGCAGTATATTTTCAAGGATAGGGGTGGTTTCCGCAGGGATGTTGCAATAACCATATATATTTTTGAAAAGCACTATTGATGAAGCATGTGCCGATATGAATCAAAAACCAAAAAACCAAAAAAAAATTTCAACCCCCCATTTTATTAATTTTTTTTGGCTACAGGGGTTGCACTAGGAAATCGCTTTTGGTGTCCATGCATGGGTAATAATAACGTGCACACAATGATATATGAAGCATATTAATAAAGGGCATTGTGTGTGAAGAATTCCAAGAAAATCACTTTATTTATTAATTCTTTTTTTGGGTGGTTCCGGGGAAAAAATGGGGGTGCATTATACAAATTTGTAAATAGCACCAGTACATGGGTAATCGCTGAAAGTCTTTTTACTCTAGCATAAACGGTTAAGATGGTATAAAAATGGGTTTTTTAAAATGTAACACCCTGTAATTAAAAATAGGGAAATTACCCTTAAGTGAAACCTATACCGAAAAATCAGTCACTTATTTGTACATAATTGCCGCAGCATTTCTTCTTAATTTCCGTTACAGTTAGGGAAAAATATATATTTTTTAAAAACATCTTTTTTAAAAACTTGTCAACTTTGGGGCGCCACCCCCGCTAAACAGTGGATGATAGACATATGCTGTCGGGAATAAATCGTAGAAAATATAGTCCTCTTCATATTTCTATAAAAAATAATTTTTGTAAAAGGTAAAGGAAGGGCTACGTTCCGCAAAAACCACAAATTACCCCCTTTAAAGGGGTGAAAAGGGGGGGTTCCGGGGCGAAATTTTTTCAGAAAAAGTTAGTCTTATAATAAGCACCCCTTGATATAACAGAAAAAAAATAAAACCGGACTTGTGTCCATTTTGCAAGGTTCAACCTCTGTTTCCTACACTATTTTATTATTTTTATATATTTTTTATAATTTGACCAGTCGCGTTAAATTAATTAATTAATTAATCATTAACTTTAAAATCTTAAATGGAAACCTCCAGTTTTTCTTGCAGATTTTAATTCGTTACGTGAAAGTAAGCAACTTTTATTCAAGACATTTTTTCGAACTGTGAACGATTGATGTGAATTTTTGTGAACGATTTATCCTGATACCATAGGTAAATTATAGAAACGGTCTAATATCTCACGAAATACACTTTCAAATAAGAAACTAAAAAACATATTTTTAATCTTTTTCGAAAACCTTTCGAATAACACCAAACGTGACCCTCCGACCCACCCCCTGGGGGTAACTTTAAAATCTTAAATAGCAACCCCCACTTTTTATTACAGATTCGGATACGTCACGAAAAATTAAGCAACATATATTCGAAATATTTTTTAGAATTGTTAATAGATGGCGCTTTAATTGGAAAAATACGATTTATTAGCGCCATCTATCAGAAATTTTAAAAAATGTTTCGAATAAATGTTCCTTAATTTTTTATGGCGAATCCGAATCTGCAATAAAAAGTGGGGGTTGCTATTTAAGATTTTAAGGTTACCCCCCACCCCACCTCCAGGGGGTGGGTTGGAGGGTCATATTTGGTGTTATTCGATAGGTTTTGAAAGTAGATTAAAAATCTGTTTTTTGGTTTCTCATTTGGAAGTGTATTTCGTGAGATATAAGACCGTTTCCATAAATTACCTATGGTATCAGGATACATTGTTTTTCCCAATTATAGCGCCATCTATCCACAGTTCGAAAAAATGTCTTGAATAAAAGTTACCTGCTTTTACGTAACGAATCCAAATTTGCAAGAAAAACTGGGGGTTTCCATTTGAGATTTTGAAGTTACCCCCCACCCCACCTCCAGGGGGTGTAGTGGGATTGGTGTTTGGTGTCATTGGATAGATTTTTGAAAATGATTGAACACGTATTTTTCAGTTTTTTGATCCGATGTTTAGTTCGCGAAATATTCGACGGTTCCGCTACTTTTGGGACACCCTATATTATAATGTACATAATTTCATCACATTTCTTTCTATGTACTAATATACGTATCCAAATTGGGATTCTGTGTCATATTCTTCTTTGGATCGTGGATCCCTCACCAACCACGGTTTCACCAACCACACCTTTCTCTTCAGAACGTAACCCCCGCGGTTGAAGCGGGATTACTGTATCTCATAATATATTACATCTCATATCCACTATAGTAATAAGTGAGCCTACAAACACTGAACCATAATATATATTATTCGCTCTGAGCGTTAACAAAGTGTCAAAGCAAAATCGACCGACCTGCTCATGGTGGCGGTTTTTTGAAAGTTTGTAAGGACACTTCGTGTATGTTTAAATGCAACATTAAAAAAAGTGCCGTGTCACGCTAGGGATATTATGTATTAATATAAACAGAAAATAAAAACGTACTTAATCTGATATAAATTCTTCACTTTCCAATATTGATTATCAGTTTGATTATGTATACCTAACATCACTATCGCAGTTTATATCAATAAATCTTTATTAACGAAAAAGAAAATATTTTTGTTGCACTATAAATTAATAACTAATGAATTCTAAAAATTGTATTCGGTTATTATCACTACAAAATAAAATATTCAAGTTTAACAAAATAATCCCATAAGACTCAATGTTAAAACGTCCTTACAAAATCTGACAGCGTATCACGTGACTGTAAATAGAGTGGAGACGCACAGTGCGAATCGTCCCGCTCCACTCATTACTGTAGTGAGCTATATGAGATGTATACAGTGTGTCGCATTTAAGATCAAGACACCCCTATAAATGGGCAGGGGGCCGTGGCCCACCTAGCTTATCGGGTGACATAAACTATATATGGTTATCCAATGTATACAAAATGTAATGTGCATCATGTTCACGTCTGTCCCCCCCCCCTAAAAATTTTTATATGGGTGTCCGAACCCCTATATTTCGGCCATTAAAAAAATACAGATTTGAAATTTTGCAGTCATACAGGTTGATGGTTCACATTTTTAAAGACACTCAAAAATGAAACAATGTAGTTGCTTTTATATTTTTTATTACAAATGAAATACGTAAATGAAAATATAATAATCCCTCATTTTTTTAGGGTGTGTATCCAAGGGCTTTGAGTATTGCTTTATTATTATGCATGGAGATTATTATATCTCCTTTTTGTTTCATAAAACTGTTGTAAAAAAAACTGTTGTGAAAATGTGCTTCTCTCTATTTACTAATTCGTTAAAAGAGGAGAGAATAGACATTGTTAGTGTTTCATCAATTTTATCAAAACATTTAAGTCGGCAAATACATCGTGTTCCCACTGTTCTTTTCGGTACAACCTTTTTAACTTAATTAAGATGCTTCTTTCCACAGGCTCTTAACTATTTCCTTACATTTCTTTTGCCGCCCATTTTCGTTTCTTGTTTCTGCGAAATCGCTTCTTTTGTTTTAATTTTACTTCTATTCGGTGCATAACTTGTACTAGGTTGATCCAAATCATTCGGAACATATTTACTGCCCGAATATTGAAGAGGATGGCTCTCGATTTCCGACTCCGACGATATTATAAAACGTATTGTCATCATCATCATCAGTAGCTCGACAACCCTTTTTGGGTCCTGGCTTGTTCTAGGATTTTCCGCCATTCTGTTCTGTTCCTTGATTTGTTCTTCCAGTGGGTAATCTTAAGTGTTTTCAGATCTTGTTCCATGTATCTAAGTTTGGGTCTTCCCTTTGACCTTCTCCATACTGGTGTTTGCTTCATTATGTGTTTTGGTGTTTCGGTCTCCAACATTCGTTCAACATGGCCCATCCAGCGCAGACGTCCGATCTTTATGGATGGTATGACGTCGGGTTCGTTGTATGCTGCGTATAGTTCAAAATTATATCTTTTGCGCCATACGTCATTTTCTTTCACAACCTTAATATATGTGTCTAAGGATTTTTCGTTCAAACGTACCTAATAAGTTCTAATCACTTTTCGTCAGTGTCCATGTCTCTGATCCATATATAAGGACCGGTTTTATCAGGGTTTTGTATATTTTGCATTTGGTTTTTGTCGTGATGTTGTTAGATCTTAGATGTTTAATGAGTCCATTATATGTTTTATTAGAAATATGTATTCTTCTCTTAACTTCTTCGCTGACATTGTTATCTGCGGTAACTAGTGAACCTAGATATGTAAAATTTTTTACGCTTTCGATGTTATAGTCTCCTATTGTCAGAATCTGTTAGTTTTCTTTGGCCTGTCGATCTGCTGGCCTTCATGTATTTGGTTTTTATTTCATTAATATTTAGGCCACTGTTTTGTGCCGCTCTTTCTATAGCATTAAATGCTTCTATCATTTCTCTTTTGCTTCTAGCTATGATATCAACATCATCTGCAAATGCCAATATTTGTACACTTTTTGTTATTATTGTTCCTCTGGTGTTGACTTTTGACTCTCTAATTATTTTCTCTAATGTTGAATAGAATACAGGATAGGGCATCTCCCTGTCGTAGGCCCGTTCTAACATGGATTGTATCTGTTAGTGCGTTTTGAATTCGAACCCTGCTTTGTATTTTAAGCGTTTCTTTTACTATATCAATGAGATGAGTTGGAATATTAAACTCTTTCAGGGCGTTGATCAGAAATTCTCGATGGATACTATCATAGGTACTCTCAAAGTCAATGAAGAGATGATGTGTTTCTATATTAAATTCACTAGTCTTTTCCAAGATTTGTCTCAAAACGAAGATCTGATCTATTGTGGACTTCTGCCTGCAGAAACCACATTGATATCCCCCAACTATTTGTTCCGCATATGGTATCAATCGCTCATACACAATATTTGACAGTATTTTATATGCCACAGTCAGTAGAGTTATTGCCCGGTAGTTGTTACATTGAAGCTGATCTCCCTTTTTATGTAGTGGAATGATTACTCCGGTATTCCAGTCTTGTGGCAGTTGTTTATTATTCCGTATGTTCACTATAAGTTCGTGTATCGCATTCAATAGGAAGTCTCCGCCTTCTTTTATTAATTCTGCGCTAATGTTGTCCAATCCAGGTGAATTGTTGTTTTTCAGTCTGGTAACTGCTTCTTGCATTTCAGCTACTGAAGGGGGGGGGGGTTGTTTCTCTGGTATCCGTTTGATCCAGTATAATTTCATCGTATAGTGGATCTCCGTTTTGTTCACACTTCTTCTCTTTGAAGATAAAACGTATTGTACTAAACACGAAATTCACGTGTTCTTAATCTCAAAATTGAAAACAAAACACCTAAACACCAATAACACTCTACCACCGGACCAGTGAGCGTTATCCCCACTCCAACATCTTCAATTACAAGCGATCATAACTCCTGGACTTGCCTGATTCTTGCACCGTAATGGTTGATCAGATAAGCCCTTTGTTATGCTAACTTAATGAAGATTCGTTGGATTTGCCAGATTCTTGTACCAAAATATGCGCAACTTCAAATTTTATATGCTGAATGCAATAACTCAATTTCAGTTAAAAATGGAGTTGCCTGGTTCTTGCATCAAGGTCTTCAATTTTAGCACTTGCTTCAGTGTGCGCAGTTCATATGTTTTTTCAAAGTACTTGTTTGAGCAAACTGCTTAAAACAAACGTCACACTTGTAAGGTTTTTCTCCTGTATGTGTTCTCAAATGTGATTTCAAAGTAGATCGTTCGGTAAACCTCTTCAAACAAATTTCACACTGGTGTGGTTTTTCTCCAGTGTGTACTCTCAAATGAGTTTTTAAATTACCTTCAAGAATAAATTGCTTAGAACAAATTTCACACTTGTGAGGTTTTTCTCCAATGTGCACTCTCACGTGCCTATTCAAGATACTTATTGCTCTGAACTTCTTAAAGCAAATTTCACACTTATAAGGTTTTTCCCCTGTGTGAACCCTCATGTGATAATAGAAATGACCTTTCTGAGTAAACTGCTTAAAACAAATTTCACACTTGTACGGTTTTTCTCCTGGATGTGTTCTCAAATGACTTCTTAAATCGCATAGACTAGCAAAGCCGTTCACACAAGTTTCACACTTTAAAGGAACTTCTTCAGTGTGTAATTCCATATGTGTTTTCAAGTTACTTGCTCGATTAAACTGTTCGAAACAAATTTCGCACTTGTAAGTGAGTAAGGTGTAATTACATGTACTTGAATGTTGTTTCAATATGTGTGCCTTGTCAAACTGCTTATAACAAATTGTACACTTGTAAGGTTTTTCTCTAGTGTGCATTATCATATGTCTTCTTAAACTACATGCTGCAGTAAACTGGGTAAAACAAATTTCGCACTTGTAAGGTTTTTCTTTAGTATGCGATTTCAAATGTGTTTTCATACCACTTAGTTGGGAAAACTGTTTAAAACAAATTTCACACTTATAAGGCTTTTCCCCAGTGTGCACTGTCAAATGTGTTTTCAAATTATTTGCCTGTGTAAATTGTTTAAAACAAATTTCACATTTATAAGGCCTTTCTCCACTGTGTGTCTTCAAATGTTTTTTTAAATAGGGTTTTTGGGAAAACTGTTTTAAACAAATATCACATATGTAGGATCCTTGGCCAGTCTGAAGTTTCATATTTATATTATTTAATGTCGTTTCTCCAGTGTTTCCACTGCTACATGTTTCTTTAGAAGATGAAGGTTCAGTTGTTTTCATGATTTTCATTGTGTTCTTCTCCTGGAAGCAACCTAAAATACAAACCAACCATAAAAACTCTTTACAAGGCAAAATTACCAACAAAACTATAGAACAGGAACAAAAATGACTACACTAATAACTAAAGGCAAGCGTCCACAGACACGCATCGTACGCAACGGATTTTAGTTTGCCTTGAACAAAAACTTGTAACTGCGTCCACTGATCCGCATCGAACGGATCGCATCATCGAGAGGCAACTTTTACGATGCGTACCGATGAATCATACCGAATGCCGATCAGTGGACGCACATTTTTAATTATTTTTAATGTACAGGGTTGCGAAAAATCTGGTAACACGGTCATTTCTCGGAAACCGCTAGAACGATTTTTATGGATTTTGGTGGGTGAGGGTATTTTAATACGGCCGATATTATAGTGGTAATTACATTGTTGTCAAATTTTCTATTTTTCTCGAAATCTAATGAACTTTCTTATTTCAAATAGAACACCCTGTATATTTTTTTCGTTTTGGAATTCTTAAGGGATACTGATTATTTTTCATAGGATGTTCCCTATACCTAAATGCCATAATTTCGGAGTTATTGCTACATTTATTAAAAAAAAAAATTTAAACAATCTACAAAAACGCTGGACGGAAGGGCCGCCCGAGAACTTTATCGTACCGATCTATTATCGTTATGGTACTAGATACTGGCATTCTATAAAAATAACAAAGTTACTCGTTATTTTGATATTTTAGAAACACCTACTGTACTTAAAAGTATTTTATGGTTCTACGCATCATTAATTCCTGCATTTGAGAAAATGTTCGATGCCATATTTCGGGGACACACTATAGACGTGTAGATTATTGCATAAATCAATAGAATATTATAGTCATACTTTCATTTCAAATTAGTTAATTTTTCTGAGAAATTAATAGTTTACAATATTTGCATTTCATTCTATTTCGATTACGCCAGTCAATGCGCGAGATTAAGAACAAGACATTATCTCCAAATTCTATCCTACTGCATGGATTTTAATGAAATTTTGGGAGTAGCCTAATCTCCTAATTCAAAGTCTATCCCAGTGGTTTTCAATGTTTTTGAGCCATGTACCACCAAAATTCTTATAATTATTTTTGGTACCACCTAACTAAAGATCTATGGAGGTAGATAATATCTAATTAACTACAAATATGCTGAATTTTGGCAGTGGTTTTGCGTTTTGTGTACCACCGCAACTAATGAAATGTACCACCAGTGGTACATGTACCACAGATTGAGAACCCCTGGTGTATCCTATATACTATGGCGATTTTATCATGGGGGAAGTTCCCACCACTTCTCAGGGGTGAAATATTTTTTATTTTCGAATTACATTGAGAAAAAGGAAGATTTTTAAGAAAATTTAAAAATTCTATAATTTGATCACATTTTTTACAAAAACCATTCATTTTAAACCCGTTCAACTTTTTGAAAGTAGAAATAACACTATATATATTAAAAGGTATTGTAGAAGGAAAACAATGCATTTAAATTATGGTGGATGGGGAGTTAAATGTATGTACTTTTCATTTTTCCTTAAAGTACATTAGTCATATATTTTTTTGCACCATATCTCGCTTAGTTTGTAAGTAACCGACATTTAACGGTGCTCGTTTTAAAGGCCTTTTCAAACACTACAAAAGGTGTTGGTAGCATTATACACCTAAAACCTACCGTTCCTCTGTTATTTCAAATTGAATACACCAATTTGAGCATGCACCAAAAAATAAACTATTTTCACCTACCATATCTCTTTTTGTATTATAAATAGAACATTTACGAAGGAACGAATCTCTTTATTATTTATAATCTAAAAAATGTTTTATATAGTGTTTTTAGTTCGATGCATAGTTTTTAAGGTATTCACAAAAAATCCGTCCGAAAAGGTGTCATTTTTCAATGAAAATGGCCAATTTTCAACTACGCATAACTCAAAAAATATTGAGTTCTCAAAAAAAGTATAGACCAGTTTTTGCTTAGAAATAGGTTCTTTAGCCACTTCCGTGCTTATTTTGACCAACAAATTTTCCACCCCCTTGAAGAAGTGGGAACCGCCCCAAGATAAAAGCGCCATAGCATATAGGGTAGATTTTGTTTCTTGAGCTATTCCCTACTTACTGTGAAAATATCAAGTACATCAATGTGATAGGATGGAATTCGGAGCCAAATACCCTCACTGACTGCCCTACAATAATGCTCTGCTATGAACGCGTGAGAGAGGACACACTTAAGATTATAGCAAAATTTATATTTACCGTAACTTTTCGAGTTTTTGAGCTACAGCAATGAATTTTATGTCATTGGAAAGATAATTTTGCATTATTTCAAAATATGTTAAAATATACAGGGCGTATCTAAAAAAATTAAGATTTTTTATTCATTTCCGGTTCAACCGGAAGCCATATTTTTGGTAAAATTTATTGTGATAATAGATAATAAAGTACCATATATGTCTGCAAAATTTCAAATTTTAGTTTCTATTAAGAAGGAAGTTACAGCCACTCGAATATTTTTTTATAAAAAATTCATAACTCCCCTCCTATGGGGAGTTAAGATATATGACTAATGTCATTCAATTTACTGATAGGATATCAAAAATATATCAAAAAATAAAAAAATTCCTTGGAGCCATTTTTGAGAAAATCTAGTTCAAATTTATGTCAAAATTTGACCCCATAAATATAGGCAACCCGTAACTTTTTCTGAAAAACGATAACATCCTTCTTATAGCCCCATCTTTAGGCTATATAACGACTTTTTCAAATTAAACTTATCTTAAACAAGTTTTTAGATAAACAGAGAAATGTGTCGGGTGGGCGGTCGGCCATGTTGGCCGCCATTTTGAATTTGGAAATGTCAAATTCCGTATTTTTATTTAACTATCGATGAGCTTACTTTGAGTTGAATTTCATTCAT
Organism: Diabrotica virgifera virgifera; assembly: GCF_917563875.1. Taxonomy (NCBI): domain Eukaryota; kingdom Metazoa; phylum Arthropoda; class Insecta; order Coleoptera; family Chrysomelidae; genus Diabrotica; species Diabrotica virgifera. The sequence goes on from NC_065444.1 coordinate 216,559,425, forward strand.
TTCGGTCAAAATTTGCAAAAATGGGCCCTAAATAACCCCCCTATTTCGGCCCCCCTTTGAGAGGTTTTTTTTAAAAGCTTAGTTTCTCGACAAAATTCTCTTAAACTTACTCATACCGAATTTCATCAAAATCGGTTTAGTAGTTTTTGCTGGGCGGTGGCGACATACGTACGTACGTACATACGTACGTACGTACGTACATACTTCCGACATGTTTTTTTTATTTGCTTTTTAGACTCAGGGGGACTCAAAACGTCGAAAAAAGTGAAATCTGAAAAATTTTTTTTGCACGATCCTATAACTTTATTATACTATACTACGTATATAGTACGATAAAGTAAAAAACAATTTTTTCGTCCGGGTAGACATTATTTTAGGTTCATTGGATCATTGTGATGTTTTCCTCTAAATTAATCGTTTCCAAGTTATAAACAAATTAAAACTAAAAAAAAAAATCAAAAAATGACGACTTTCTAGGTTCAAAAACACAAGTAAAAAATATTATTTTTGAAACTACGAAGTGTCTAAATTCAAGAACAAGCCTTATTTTATCAGTTACCGATAAGAAATTTGGTCTTGTTTCATTTTAAAATATTGTTTTTTAGTTGTTAATGCATCGCCCGTTCTCTCATATGCGCTTCATTAATAATTAAAAAAACAATATTTTAGAATAAAACGTGCCAAAAATTCTTATAGGTATCTGATAGAAGGTTTGATCTTGAATTTAGGTAGTTCGTAATTTCAAAAATTATCTTTTTTACATGTGTTTTTGAACCTTGAAAATCGCCATTTATATCAAACTTTACAAGGCAAAATTACCAACAAAAATATAAAACAGGAACAAAAATGACTAAACTAATAACTAAAGGCAACCGTCCACAGACACGCATCGTACGCAACGGATTTTAGTTTGCCTTGTACAAAAACTTATGTAATAGGCCAATCAAGTTAGGTTTTTACGAGACATAACGGAAAAGACGAGGTTTGACAGTTGAAATGTGTAGTATGAGATATTACAAAAAGACTACCATCTTGCGATTCATCAATTTTTTAGTGGAACATTTTTTAAATAAACAATCAAAACGTCAAACTTAGTTTTGTGCTCATAACTTAAAAACTTGTTTATTTAGAAATTTGACGTCCACAGGTAACTTTCTCAGAAAAAAAAGGTACATCGAATGAGATACGCTAAATAAAAATCGGTTAATAAACAAAAAAGTTATTGCAAAAGGGATGACAAAATCACTGTTTTTGAATATAGTTAATAACAATTTTATTGTTTGTTAAAATACGTTTTAATATACCCAAAATTGAGGGCACTATGGTGTTTGAATGGTGTGCAAAAAATGGTCCAGATCTGTTAAATAGTTTTCGTAAAATTGAATTTGTTTATAAAATTTTTTGAAAAACGGGCTAATTTCTGAGGCTGGTCCAGTTAACATGGATGAATGTATCTCAATAATCCGGGGCTCATTTCCTTCGTTAAGATGTATACTAAGAGCTTATGAAAAAAAAAGTAAAAAAAAATTACATATACGTACACAAAATTATTTGTTAATAAATAGCAGTTTTTAAGCTTATAAACAATTACAATAATTTCGTAGAAATTAGATCAAATTAAATGGCAATAAAAAATACGGAAAGCTGGTTAAAATACACAACTTTCAAAAAAAATTTTTAGGTCATACGACCCTTGGGGTCTGAGATAGCCCCTTTTTTGAAAAAATCACTGTTACGTTAATTAACAACACTAAGAGCTGAAATTAACCAATCTTTTATAAGAAAAGTCAAAGTTTTTAACAAAGTTTTTAGTAAGAAAAAATGTTAAAAATTGTTTAAATAGGAGTGTTATAAACACAGAGTATTTTGCGTTCCGACTAAAGTAAAAAATAGCGGGCGTAGTCGACTGACTGAATAGTGGGAGCGGTTGGCGACCGGCATGCGGCAGCAACTATTAAAATTACGTTATCCCGACCACAAAAATCCACTTTAAGGTGAATGACAAATTTTTGTCATTTCTTATGTTTTCGAGGTCTCTGAATCCGAATATGGAGTTAATTTTTTTCTAGAATTAGTGGAACATGTTCAAAAATCAAATTTTATGCAAAAATGCGAAAAATCAATTTTGATGATTTTTTCAATTTTAACTCACTGTATTTTTGGTCGCTGTAAATATTTCCTTTTGAAAATTTTCCTGTGTTATCTTTGAAGCATTTAGATAACAATGATATATGTCCAAAATGACTTAACACGTTAAAAGAGAAGTTGTTAATTTTTAAACATTTTGTCGTCAGGTTTCGTTAGTTTCATGTTTACTTAAAAAAGTTGAGTGACAAACTTTTTAGTTTATAATTTTAATTAACACAGAAATAAAATATAATTTATGAAGAAGTTTTCCAAAAAAATTTAATTTAAAATATGCAAAAGGAAAATGTTATGTGACTTTATAGACGAGCGGCACACCCCAAAAAAGCTTATTTCTCGAGATACTGATTCTAATTTTGGTCATACTTTATACATATTTTTGATGGTGCTGAAAAATAAAATTAGGGTTGTTTTGCATTTTACGTGGGGGAACATTATCAAAATCGCAACTTTACCCTAAAAATAAAAAAAAATCACGTTTTCTTGAGTTTAATTTGCTACAACTCTGTTCCATTGTAATATTTTGTTCTGATATGTTTATAGTATATATTTCTCACCTTTCTGAAGACAATGGAACCTGCTTCAATATTTCTGTCTTGCCATAAAGAAAGTTATAAATTATTTGAAGTAAAAGGTGCAGATTCTTGAATTGCAAAGTTTAATCGCAAAAGTTGAGTAACAAAATTTGAAATTTAGCTGTTTAATTTTAAGTTTAAATCTAGAGTACAGAGAACAAAATGTTTTATAGAAAAAAAGTGGTGTAACTTTTAATTTTAAGAAAAACGTGATTTCATTTTTTTTATTTTTAGGGTAAAATTGCGATTTTGACAATGTTTCCCCATCTAAAATTCAAAATAAAACTCATTTTCGTTTTCAGCACCATAAAAGTATAAAGTAAGACCAAAATTAGCCATTCACCACACCGTGGTTGATATCTCGAGAAATGAGCGTTTTTTTTGGGGGGAGTACCACGTACCACTCGTCTATAAGGTCGCGTAACTTTTTTTCTGTTGCATATTTTGACTTTGTGGCCTTTTTATTGTTATTTTTTAAATTTATTTATTTAAAATATAATTTTACTAAATAAATGTGCAACATAATAATATTCATAAAATTCAAGATTCTACCAAAATATATAAATATAATATTAAGCTTCAAATCCGGTATACTATCAATGTTAAAAATGGGCTGCAACGGTCTAGCGCTAGCGAATGCTAGTCCGCGAATTTATTCTCATTCGGCTGCGTCCATCATTTTTTTTTACTTTAGTCGGAACGCAAAATACTTTTTCTTTATAACAATACTGTTTAAACAATTTTTAACATTTTTTCTTGCAAAAAACTTTGTTAAAAACTTTGACTTTTCTTATAAAAGATTGGTTAATTTCAGATCTTAGTGTTGTTCATTAACGTAACAGTGATTTTTTCAAAAAAAGGGGCTATCTCAGACCCCAAGGGTCGTAGGACCTAAAAATTTTTAGAAGTTGTGTATTTTAACCAGCTTTCAGTATTTTTTATTGCCATTTAATTTGATCTAATTTCTACGAAATTATTGTAATTGTTTATAAGCTTAAAAACTGCTATTTATTAACAAATAATTTTGTGTACGTACATGTAATTTTTTTTACTTTTTTTTTTCATAGGGTATTAGTATACATCTTAACGAAGGAAATGAGTCCCTGATTATTGAGATACATTCAGCCATATTAACTGGACCAGCCTCAGAACTTAGCTCGTTTTTCAAAAAATTTTATAAACAAATTAAATTTTGCAAAAACTATTTAACAGATTTGGACCATTGTTTGCACACCATTCAAACACCATAATGCCCTCAAGTTCAGGTATATTTAAAGATATTTTAATAAACAATAAAATTGTTATTAACAATATTCAAAAACAGTGATTTTGTCGTCCGTTTTGCAATAACTTTTTTGTTTATTAACCGATTTTAATTTGGTGTATCTCATTCGATGTATCTTTTTTTTCTGAAAAAGTTACCTGTGGACGTCAAATTTCTAAATAAACAAGTTTTTAAGTTATGAGCAAAAAACTAAGTTTGACGTTTTGATTGTTTATTTAAAAAATGTTCCACTAAAAAACTGATGAATCCCAAGATGGTAGCCTTATAGTAATATCTCATACTACACATTTCAACTGTCAAACCTCGTCTTTTCAATTATGTCGAAAAACGGCTTATTTTTTACTAACTTGATTGGTCTATAACTGCGTCCACTGATCCGCATCGTACGGATCGCATCATCGGCAATATCGAAGGGTTGCTTCGAGAGGCAACTTTTGCGATTTAATATTTTTAATGTATAACTTTTTGTAGTAATCAGACAAGTAAACTCAGTTTTAATTGTCATTGACAAAATATCACAGGCAATGATAAGTTGATTATGGGGATTAAAATGTCATAATTATTACTTATTTTTCATGTTTATTGGTCTTTCTTAAGATATTTCTTTCTAACTATGAAAATTAATCTCGTTAAAAAACAACACATTTTTCTAACTAATTATACGTTTGAATATATAGTCCAAGTAATGAAGCTTAAAATATTCTTTTGAAAAAAAAATCCAATTGGAAGCATAATAATGTTAGTTAGCGATGTTTTTAGTCATTGGCCTTATTCATTCTTTATTTATGTATTATTAATAGATGCTAGAAGTTTGACTGGCTTAGAATGATTAGTTTTTAAAAACCTGGAGTTAAAAGCAAATAACGAATTTTTGCAGTTTGGTAAAAAATGCCATTTTCTTCAAAATAGAAAGATTAGCATCAGAGATTCGAAAAAATGTTTAAATATGAAATTGTAGGTTATTTAATTACCAAGAACTTGGTTTGAAAAAATTTTTTCTACGGCAAAAATTGAGTGAATCGTAAATGAGTATTATCGAAAAACATTGATTTTTCCGATATAAAACTAACACTTTCGATAAAGAATAAATCGAAAACTATTAATTTTCTCAAAAAAATGTATAGAACATTTTTTGCTTAGAATGAATATTTTTATCAACTTTTGCGGTCAAAATATAATAAAAAATTTCCACCCTCGAGATGGGGGGGTAACCACCCCATGGTAAAAGTGCCTTTCGGCATCATAATATAGATTTTGATCCTTGGACTATCCACTACTTATTCTCAAATTTTCAAGCAAATCGATCCATTCTGTAAAATTTTCGAGGTGAAAAGCTTCGGTTCCTGGACTAATAAAGGACACAAAGCTGTTACACATTTATGAAAATGGAAAATAGTAGGCTGAAAACACCAGTACAAGTACAAACATGAGAGGAGAACGAAGACTATCTTAAAGCAATGAACATTTTAAAACACATTAGAGTTGTTGATGATGTCAATGAGAGAGGTGTAAAATTGATGCAAGATGCAAGACATTTCATTGTCCTTCACAAAATATGAATAAGCGAGGAAAGTGTTGAAAACCACAGAAAGTATTTTACCGATTTCAGAAAGACATCTTTGATAAATCTTTAAACAAACTTTTACTGATGTTACTATTTTCCATTTAAATCAGCTTTGTGTTTTCCTTTATATTCAAATGTATAATTACATAATAATAGGGAGCTTGCATAAATTTTTAAATTAAAAAAAATGTTATAAATCACAACAAAACATAATTTAAAACATGTATCAAAGATAAAAAAGTTTTGTTTGTCTTTCTTTTGGCCCCTAAAGACGATTAAAAATTCAAATTAAAACAGGTGGCTCAAAACACGTCGTGACGTCACTGGGTTGTACGTTACATTTTTCCAATAAAGTAAACAGAATTTTTAATTAGACGTTATAAACGTCAGTAGAAAATACATTTATGTGACTTTACAAGTGTTTTTGATCGTTTGAACTATTCATAGAATATTTGTACTTTTACAAAATGGTTTTATTTTCAATAGTAAACCTTCGTTCCTTTCCTTCAAAAACAGTATAAAACTCAAATTTTAACAAACTGGTATATTATTACAATGACATACGATAAATGTCATTAGAATATAAATATTTTTGACTTATTCCACGACGATGAGCTGGCCAAATACCCAAGTAGGTGGAGGACAATAAACTAAAGAAGGAGAAGAAGAATATACCTAAATATACGGTTGTGTCTAGGTATACACTAACGTGTACGAAAATAAAAAAGTTAGAGTGTCAGTGATTTCTTATTTTTTATTTGTTTAGTGTTTGTTTTTAAATTAACTATGGAGTGTGGACAATTATTTAGTTCTTTTAATGAGTTTAAGAAAATTTTAAAACAATACGAAAAAGATAAGAGACTATAAATTAATATATATTTTTTTAGTTATAAATGAAATAGTATTACCGTCCAAGATTAAAATAAAAGGAAAACCTAAAGCTTTCACAATAATAATTAACTTGTTCTGAAGCTATTATCCTTGTGGCATTTTTGTAATCAACTATTCTAAATGGAAACTAAGCCACAATTTAACTAAAAAATTGATTTTATTAACATTTCGACGTCTAAACCGGATGTCGTTGTCAAAATACAAAATATTATTTAATTAAACAAAAATGTTGTTGCTTAGTAAAAAATTTTTTCTAACAATTTATTTAATCTGACTAATTTTTGTATTTTGACATGCCATCCGATTTGGACGTCGAAACGTTAATAAAATATTTTTTTTAGTTAAATTGTTTCTTATTTTGCATTTAGAATAGTTGATTATAATAATTCACTTACGTATAAAAATTATGTTAACAATATTTTGTACCTACATGTCATGTCAACTAAATACATATAATTATTTTGCTAACCTAAATATATACTTTTATATATAATATACTACATTGATTTATTACAATTAAGTTTGAAACATCTGAATAGTTCTGCTTCCCTTCCCTTAACAAATATTTTTCTATCAAACAAACACTAAACATATCAAAATAGCATGTCCCAAAATATATAGTCACTGCGCAAGCTAAATAATGACGACACTGGCTTGATGAAGTTTAATTCGCGCCTACCTAACTTTTTTATTTGTGTACACGTTAGCGTGTACCTAGACACAGCGAAATATAACCATAATCAAAACTAATGCAAAACTATGTGACGTCACGGGCCGTTTGAACTATTTTATATCGAAGAAGACTTTAAATATGTATTTCTAAGTTATTACGAGTTTTTGAAGCGTGAAATTTTGTAAATCTCATTTTTAAACAAAACTGAACATTATTATCTAATAAAAAAAAATGTGCAAGTTCCCTTGAAACTTTGGAAATCTCATTTTTAAACAAAACTGAACATTATTATCTAATAAAAAAAATGTGCAAGAAAAATAGGTGTTACTATGCGGTCTACCGTCGTGATTCTACTATAGCTTGCGGTCTACTGAGAGAATCGCTGTATAGTCTGTAATATTACAATGCCGACAAAAAATGTTTACAAAATGAATAAAAATGTGATAGTGTGTGACATTCTCCACGTTCAGATTTCTTGTTGAATATGTTGTGTATCCAAAAATTATGCTTTCTTTTTCTAGATTTTTTTCTTCTTCCTCTTCTGCTAACAAACAAGCAATAATGACTTATTCTTCATCGCTTTCCTCCATTCTCACAAACATTTTCCGCAGGTACCTACAATCACTACAAAAATCCGAATGAAGTGGCATCGGCAATCTGATTGCTACCGATACAGTGGTAGCCCAATAAATGACCGTTTTGGAGTGTAATTTCCAGGGGCAACTCCGAATTGCGTAAAAATTTGGATTTAGGTTCTACTTACCCTCCACTTCAAAGTTGAATTTGTGCCGTTGCACAGTGGTTCCAAATGCCGAAAACGTGGTCATGAACCTTTAAAAGCGTATATTGTTTATACATTTTGGAATTACTTTCGTTCTGAAAGGTTTTTGGCATCGCTGATTACGAATCTGGCATTATTTTTTCTGAAAAACAAAATGGCGGATCCAACATGGCGGAAAGAAATTGAAAATAACAATCAAAAAGGAAAATGTTTTGTCAAATTTGGTAGGTTAAGGTAGCTGATCACAAATCTAACATTACTTTTTTTTAAACAAAATGGCGGATCCAATATGGACGAAAGAAGTTCGAAAATTTTATTTTAGCCGCATTTTTGTTTAAAATGTTATAATATAAGGGACTTTTAAAACTGCTGATTACCAATACATTTTCTTTATGAAGTACAATATTCAGAACCTATTACTTATGTACAACTGCCCATACATACTCAACAATCGCCAGAATCATGTAATATGCGTCATTTCCCACTTTTGTATTCAAATAACTGCCAGCAATGCATAGGCAGTTATAGGCAGCTAAACCAAAGTGATTCTGTATCTCCTTACTATATATTTTAAGATTAATAAACACTAGTCGCAGAATTATGCAGAATTTTGTACTTTTGGAATGCATCTTTACAAATTTTTAATTATTTCAAGTATATTTTCACTATTTATGCATTAACAAATTTAAGGCATTTATTGTTAATAAATGTTGATTTAAGTTACATCTTACATTACTACATACTTAAAAAAGAAGAATATGCTTTACAGCAATAAAATTTATAAACCACAAAACGTTTTACAGCGCTTTCAATATACGAGTTCTTTTTCACTTTCTCTGCCGGCCAAAATAACCCCGGACATGGCCCACTTGTTCCTGAGTTGTGAACCAGAATACATCCAGTACATACATCCTCATACCTGCGTATTAGGACTCTACGATAGTATGAGAAAACAAATGTAAACATGAAAATCTCTAAATAGGGACTCCTTTTTTCGCCTCATGACCACGTTTTCAGCATTTCTAACCACTGTGCGTTGGTTGCTTTTACGTGGAGGTGACATTTACCCCTTCTCTGGGGGTGAAAAACGCGTGTTTAAAATAAGGCCGGAAATTGATAAATTGACTTATTTTAAGCACCTTTTGTTCTATAAATTTTTTACGTAAGTCAATACTTTTCGAGTTATTCGCGATTTAAAATGTGTTAAACAAAAAAACTACGTTTTCAGACCGTTTTTCCCAAATAACTCAAAAAGTAAATAAACTCCTGGACAAAATTAACCACTCATATTTTTCTCAATAATCTTTATTTATTGATAATTTACTGTACGACAAGTTGCCTATGGGCCTTGTTTGACAGTGACAGTTGTTATGTAAGCTAATAATAGTCTTGTATTAACAATAATTTGTATTAAACTTCGTTTTAGACTAAAAGTGAGTTAAACTTTTCATAAAAAGTGACGATTAAAGCAAAGTGCTTGTGAGAAACAAGCTTTTTATTGTGATATTTTTCATCACATGCATGTTTGGAAGTTCATTTGCATAAAAATCAAATAAAAAAATGAACCGCCAAAGAAATTTGTCAATGGAGGAGGCAGTGCGAGCATCGACTCTCCTAGATGAAGGATATTCAATGCGATACGTTGCAGGTTTGTTAGGAAGACATCATTCCAGCATCAGTCGCAAGGTGAGGCGATATAATGAAACAGGGTCGTACCATCGAAGACCAGGGCAAGGGCGAAAACGTTGCACTAATCAAATTGATGATCGTTTTTTGAGACAACGTGCTCTCAGAGATAGGAGAGTCACCAGCAATTTGCTAAAAAATGAACTAGCAGATGTTCGAAATGTCGCGATATCGTCTCGAACAGTTAGAAGACGTTTACATGAAGCAGAATTGAGCAACAGGAAACCGGCCAAAAAACCCTTGCTTACCAGAGAACACAGGGTTCAGAGATTGAATTTTGCAAGATTGCATCAAAATTGGACCATCGATGATTAGAAACGAGTTCTTTTCTCCGATGAGACTAGAGTAAGCCTAAAAGCTCCAGATGGTCGTGAGCGTGTCTGGCGAAGGCGAGGAGAAAGGTTTTCCAGCTGCAATATCTCTCCTAAAGTACCTTTTGGTGGTGGCTCTAAAATGTTTTGGGGGGGAATTTGTTTTGAAGCTCGTACGGAGTTGTTCCCCATACGTACGAGGTCTATGAATGTCCATTATTACTTAGACAACGTCATTGTCGAACATGTAATGCCTTTTGCTCCGTTTCTTGGACCTAATTTTTTATTCACGCAAGACAACGCTCGTCCTCATGTGGCTCGACAGGTTATTGGCTACTTAAATGATGTTGATATTCCATTATTAGAGTGGCCACCTAACAGTCCGGACATGAATCCTATAGAGCATCTATGGGACTATCTCAAAAAAAAGATTCGAAGTCGTAGACCCCCTATTGCCAATCACAACCAACTCATTGAGGCCGTTATTGAAGAATGGGAGAATATTCCGCAAGCTTTTGTTGAACATTTAATATCAAGCATGCCTCGACGCATAAATGCAGTCATAAGAAGTAGAGGAGGGTCTACACGGTATTAGTGTTGACCCAGATGCATTTTATTGTGTTACTTTACTGATTTTTTGCTTTTTGCAATTTGGAGTTATGCTAGCTTATTTACGCATTTCCGGCAAAAACAATTTTTTAAAGAAACAACAAAGCAAATTAAGGTCATGATGAAGTCATGTTGGACTTATTTGTAGGTGTTTATTATTATTTCAATGTAACTTAGTTTTATTTTGTGTTCATATTGTAATTATTTAGATTAATTAAAGTGGTGCGTTAATTTTGTCCAGGAGTTTATTTTATCGAAAAAAATATTTTCAGCAAAAGTGTAGCCTATAAAAAAACGAAAAAAAAATGCTGTACCAGTAAAGTCTACAAATTGAGGAGAAGCAAAGTTGTAGCTCATGAAAAATACGTTCCTGTTCGTTTAATTCCAAATCGAATAATTCAACGCGAAATCACCGAAGAAAGAAGCGTTTTTCGGGAAAACCTTATTAAGATTTTTAAAGTATCGAAAAAACCTTATTATTTGTTTTTTACAAAAGTTTACAGCATCAAAAATAGACGAGTTACACTAAAAAAAAAGTTGGCCCCTTTTTTATGGTAAAAAAAATCGTTAAAACCTCCCTCTATTAGCACCCTAAATGAAATTAAACGTTTGGCTTTACCATCTATTTTGACTGTATGTGTATTGTTTATAGGATCTGTAAGTATGATTGCTTTGAAGTGCTTATTTTTGCAAACATTTGGTTTTATAGTAAAAAAAAGATTTCTAAAAATTTTTGAAAAATTTCATTTTTTCAAAATAACTTAATACGTATTAGTGATAAGAAAAATCTTAAGGAGTAAAAAAATGTAGGTTTTGCTATTATGTATAAATATGCTAGTTTATTTTGTTTCTCCGACAAAAATTGGTTAAGATATAGCTGTTCAAAATTTGCATACACTCGTGATTAGTGACAGATTCAAGCTTTCTCAATTTATAACCCTTTCAAAAATAAACACTTTAAACCGGTGAGACTGACAGATCATATAAAAAATAGATAGGTAAGTAAATTGTTTGTAAAGCGGTAGCGATTAATTTCATTTTGGGAGCTAAACACGGCGAGGGTGAGATTTTCATGATTTTTTACAAAAAAAAGAGGGCCAACTTAATTTTGAGCGTAACTCGCTTATTTTTAATTCTAAAACTTTTGTTAACAATTAAAACAAAGCGTTTTATAAACAGTTTAAAAAAGTTTAAATGGGGTTTTCCCGAAAAGTGCTCAATTTTTCGGTGATTTCACCTTGAAATATTCGATTTGAAATTAGACGAATAAGAACGTATTTTTCATGAGCTACAACTTTGTTTTTATTTGATTGATAGACTTTACTAATATACCATTTTTTTGGGTTTTTTATAAGCTACACTTTTTCTAAGGATATTTTTTTCAATAAAATATTTACTTTTTGAGTTATTTGCGAAAAACCGTCTGAAAACGTAGTTTTTTTTTGTCGAAAAATCAACATTTTTCAATAGCAAATAACTCGAAAAGTATTGACTTAGTAAAAAACTCTACAGAACAAAAGTTGCTTAAAATCAGTCAATTTATCCATTTCCGGTCTTATCTTGAACGTATGTTTTTCACCACCGAGAAGGGGTGACTGTCACCCCCCCCCCCCCAAGTAAAAGCAACCAACGGAACAATTTCAACTTTGAAGTGGGGGATGGGTAGAATCTAAATCCAGTAAGTAGAACCTAAATTCAAATTTTCATCCCTGAAAATTACACGGTATCGCCGAATTTCCCGTTCATTTACTGGGCTAAGAATTTATTATGTTAATGTCACTAGAGCTGTTTCAGCAGAGTGCCTTTTTTCAAGTGATGTATGTTACTATGTGTCTGCATTTTAAAGTACTTAAATGAATAGGTTGAGCAGTGGGGAGTACCTTCTGTTCTATTACATATGCAGGTAAGATATTAGGTTAAAATTAGAATTAACTCTTTTAAATTTTCAAGGTATGCCGTTTTGAATTAATTTACAACGATAACATACGAATATTAGATACAAACTTTTTTGGCATAATTTTATGCTTTATAAGCATTTGTGTACATATATACATATCTACAAATCGTATAACTTCATAATCACGCATATACGTATTTATTTTAGTCATATATTTTGTTAAACCTCAGCTAATATTCAAAAGCAGGTGCAAAGTATGTTAATGCGGTGGGACGTTTACGAAAGCAATTTAAATAGATCTAAGTTAAAAAGGTATAAGCAAACAGAAGTTCTGACAAAGTAGTTAATCATTTAAAAGTGAATTTTAACCTTCTTATCATGATCAAATAATTTTACTTAAAAGGAGCGACAACTTAAACTTTACAAAATATTATGCTTGACTGTCTAAAAGTTACTACTTTAACTAAAACTAGAAAAATCACCATAGTCCTAGGTAATCTCAATGCAAAGATATTTTTTTCGATAAAATATTTACTTTTTGAGTTATTTGGGAAAAACGGTCTGAAAACGTAGGGCCGGTATTTCCACAGCTACTTAAGCTTTTGCTTTGCTAAGCCTCTGTCATAAGTTAAGGAGAAGCTTAAGCTGGGTGCCGTATTTCCATCATTTCCTTAACTAAACTCGTCCTCAACAGTCAAGTTAATTGGTTTGGTACCTCTGAATACGTCAAAATGCCAGATCTAACTGTTCTGAGGTAAAAACCACTACTGTTGACATTTAATTTTATCTGGTCATCTGTGTCAGTCTCATTTTTACTTCACTTAATTTTGTGTACATGGTAAATGTGTTGTTAGCAAGTTGTTAGTATATGTACAGTGATGAGCGCGCTAATAACCGGCAAAATAGCGCAAAAGATGGAAAACATATATTAAATTGTGAGATAAAAAAAAATAAAACTAGTAGAGTTGTTAAATTTAGCGATAGTAACATATAAAATGACATTATATTGATTGTTTCCCAACTTTAGACGTATCAGAGAAGTATGTCAACTAAAACTGTCACTGTGACAGTGGCATTTCTGAAACTCATCCAATACGTCTAAAGGTGGGAAACAATCAATATAATATCAATCTATCGCTAAATTTAACATCTCCGCTAGGTTCATCGCTTTTTATCTCACAAACTTAATATGTTTTCCATCTTTTGCGTTATTCTGCCGGTTATTAGTGCGCTCATCACTGTATTGTGTACATAATAATATATTTTCTCTGTTATATTTTTTATTGGTATTCTGCATAAGCAATAGATCCGTCTGTGGAATTTTGTTTATTGGATTGATATTCCTTAAAATGTCAAATTGAAATATAAGTTTACTTTTGTAAAATAAATATACCAAGCATTGTAGAAATAAATAATTTTCATATGCCTACACCTTACAAATGGAGTAAGAATTTTATTTTAATGATCGTTAATAATCCAATAATAATGTTATTACGCAAAAGTTAGTTTTCAAAATAACTCGAGAATTATTAATCTATAGAAATAACCTCAAAAAACAGAAAACAAATTTTAAGCAAAGGCTTAAACCAACTCCCGCGCGAGCTTAAAATTATTTGGTTTAAGCCTATGCTTAAGACTCAAATTGAAGTGGAAATACAGGCACCTAGGCTTAAGCTCAGGCTTAAAGTAAGCTTTGGCTTAAGTGCGGTTGGAAATACTGGTCCGTAGTTTTTTGTCGAAAAATCAACATTTTCAATGGCAAATAACTCGAAAAGTATTGACTTACGTAAAAAACTCTATAGAACAAAAGTTGCTTAAAATCAATCAATTTATCCATTTCCGGTCTTATCTTGAACGTATGTTTCTTCACCCCCGAGAAGGGGTGACTGTCACCCCCCAAGTAAAAGCAACCAACGGTACAATTTCAACTTTGAAGTGGAGGGTAAGTAGAACCTAAATCCAAATTTTCATGCAATTCGGAGTTGCCCCTGAAAATTACACCGTATCGCCGAATTTCCCGTTCATTTACTGGGCTATGGACGCAGTATGAAAAATTAATCCGTTTGATGCGATCCATCCGATGTATATGATGCGGACCTGTGGACGCTTAACTTAAATGAACAAAATTAACTGCAAATAGCTACACTAATAAATACTGGCATAACAGAAACTGTCCCCCTGTAGCTGATGCATTTGCAACAGTCTCAAACATCAAACTACATTATGATTCTGGTTTGCCGTTCTTCACGGCTAAGGGCCAATTTCTCATATCGAGTTCAACTCCAGTTTAACCTGAACTTTTAGTGAACGTCAGTTTAAAGTCAAAATCGTCTTTCTCAATTCACGTTCTACCGATGGCAGTTTAAACTTGAACGATGCTTGAACGGTGGAATTCGGCCGTTCAAAGATTTCAGAACCCAGTTCAGATGATTTCATGGATTATGCATGCGTTGTATTAACATGAATCGCTGTCATAATATATAGTCACAGTATATAGAGGTTCCACAGTAAAATCACTCTTCTGTCGGCGCTTTGATCTCAGGAAGTAATACCGGCAGTACGCAATTGGTAATTCACCAGTGGTGGATGCGGGTTTTACCTGTTAAAAGCCGTACGTTTCTATGCGAATAGCAATGCGAGAGTGGGGCAAAAGCGACTGCCAACACTACAGATTTTACTTCCAATTTTTCGGAGAGTGGTTCTACTGTCCCTCTTTATACTGTGATATAGTCCAATCGGGTTAGACGAATAACAGGCCTAACCTTGCATTAGGAGCTGCCCCAAATTTTTTTTTAATCTTTAGGGGGGGGGGGTCAATAGTAGTGTAAATTTAAAATCTCGACTTAATTCCGCCATTGCATTAGCCGCCATCTTGAGTTTAAAGGAGAACCGTTTTTGCTCAATATCTCCGCCATTTTCAACTTTTCGACAAAAAGTATAACAACCAAAATTGTTGAAAATGTAATTTTCTATCATTTCTATTTGTACAATTTTTTCGTGCCTTCGATATTTTTCGAGTTATAGCGGAAAATAGTGACAGTTATACAGGGTGTCCCGAAAAGATTGGTCATAAATTATACCACACATTCTGGGGTCAAAAATAGTTCGATTGAACCTAACTTACCTTAGTACAAATGTGCTCATAAAAAAAGTTACAGCCCTTTGAAGTTACAAAATGAAAATCGATTTTTTTCAATATATCGAAAACTATTAGAGATTTTTTGCTGAAAATGGACGTGTATCATTATTATGGCAGGAGCATCTTAAAACAAAATTATAGTGAAATTTGTCCACCCCATAAAAATTTTATGGGGGTTTTGTTCTCTTAAACCCCCCCAAACTTTGGTGTACGTTCCAATTCATTCAATATTGTGGTACCATTAGTTAAACACAACATTTTTAAAACTTTTTTGCCTTTAAGTATTTTGTCGATAAGCCAGTTTTTATCGAGATGCGGCTTCTTTTTTAATATGTTTACATAAAAATTTTGAGGGGGTTTTGTTCCTTTAAACCCCCCAAATGTTTGTGTACGTTCTAAATAAACTATTATTAAATACAGTATTTTTAAAACCTTTTTGTCTCTTAGTCTTTTTTTGATAAGTCACCTTTTATCGAGATATGGCTTCTTTTTCAAAATATACCTAAAAATGTAAATTATAAATAAAGTTTCAGATTATTAACAGGTCGCTACAATCGTACTTAACCATATACAAATATGTGGTGGATTCGACAAATATTCACAATATCTCGATAAACACTGGCTTATCGAAAAAGTACTAAGAAGCAAAAAAGTTTTAAAAATATTGTGTTTAACTAATGGTGTCACAATAACAATTTAATTGGACCGTACACAAAAGTTTGGGGGGTTTAAGGGAACAAAACCCCCATAAAATTTTTATGGGGTGCACAAATTGCACTTTAATTTTTTTTTAAGATATTGCTACCATAAGAGTGCCTCATGTCCATTTTCAATAAAAAATCTCTAAGAGTTTTCGATATATTAAAAAAAATCGATTTTCATTTTGTAACTTCAAAGGGCTGTAACTTATTTTGTGTGCACTATTGTATATAGGTAAGTGAGGTTCAATCAACCTAGTTTTGACCCCAGAATCTGTGGTATAATTTATGACCAATCTTTTCGGGACACCCTGTATATATAAATAGGGCATAATTCTTGAATTATCTCGTTTATTGTTAGTTTTACGACAAAAATGTTCCTATACAAAAATAGAGAGAATTGAATTCTACACAATTTTAGTTTCTTTCATTTTTTTGCTAAAGTTAATATTTAAGGTAGTATGTATGCGATAATGGCGAGAGCGTAAGACCTGATTGATTTTGTAGCAATTGTTTTTGTTCAATATCTACGCCATTTTCAACTTAAATTGTTCCAAATATGATTTCCTACAATTTCTTTTTAACAATTTTTTTCATGCGGTTGATATTTTCCGAGTTAAGTGGGAAAATAGTAAAAAGTGGTGGGGGGAGCATAATTACTGAATTGAATCTTTTTTCCGAGCTGCCCCAAATTTTATAATTATATCCTTTAGGGGAGATCAATAGTAGTGTAAATTTAAAATCTCGACTGAATTCCGCGGTTGCATTAGCCGCCATATTGATTTTAAAGGAAACCGTTGTTGATTAATATCTCTGCCATTTTCAACTTTTCGACAAAAACGGTAGGAACTAAAATTGTTGGAAACGCAATTTCCTACAATTTCTTTTCCACAATTTTTTTATGCGATCAATATTCTCTGAATTAAGTAGGAAAATAGTGGAAGCGGAGTGGAAGCATAATTAATGAATTGTCTCATTTATTACGACATAATTGTACACAAACAAAAATAAAGAGAATTATATTTTATACAATTTTTGAAACTTCCAATAAAACACCAACCAAACTAAGTACATAAAAGACATAAATAATAACTTATATGCATTAAGTTCACTTAATTTTATTAACTAGAGGGTTTTATTGGTTGAATTTGTCTGTCGATAATTAAGTTTCATGTCAGCTAACATATTTTAACATTTCAACAATTTTTTTTAATTTTGGACCCCGTTGTGGGAATTTTCCCATTCCCCCCTCTTAGACCCGCCACTGGTTCTCTCGAAAAATTGTAGTGAATCGTAATTGGAACAATTTCAGTCCTTACACTTTTTGTCGAAAAGTTGAAAATGGGGAAGATATTGAACAAAAACAATTGCTTTAAAATCAATCGGGTCTTACGCTCGCGCCTTTACCGCATACGTACTACCTTAAATATTGATTTTATCAAAAAAATGAAAGAGATCAAAATTGTACAAAATTTAATTCTCTTCATTCTTGTATAGGTTAAAATTTGTTAGTAATAGTTTGTAAAAGTAATAATAAACGAGATAATTCAATAAATCTATAATTATGCTTTAACTGTCACTGTTTTCCCCATAACTCGGAAAATATGGACCGCACGAAAAAAATTATAATAAACGAAATTAGAAAATCGCATTTTCAACAATTTCAGTTTGTATATTTTTTGTCGAAAAGTTGAAAATGGCGGATATATTGAGCAAAAACGTGTTCTCGTTTAAAATCAAGATGGCGGCTAACGCAACGGTCAAATTCAGTCGAGATTTTAAATTTATACTACTATTGACCTCCCCTAAAGACTAGAAAAGTAAAATTTGGGGCAGCTCCTAATGCAAGGTCAAATGGTATCCCGACTGGGCTAATAAATATACCTCGAAATGGAGGAAGATTGGAAAAATAATGGAACGAATGAGCCAACACTCGAAGAAGTAATCGAAATAACAAAAACGGAAGAGCACCCGGGAAAGATAACATAAACAGCGAACTCATAAAATTAGGAGGAGAACCGTTGCATAGGGAAATACACAAACTGATAGTAAACATCTGGAAAGAAGAAAAAATGCAAAAGAATGGCAAACAGGGCAAATAATAACGATACATAAAAAGGGAAACCAACAAGAATGTCAAAATTACAGGGGAATAACATTACTGAGTACAGTATATAAGGTGTTGTCAACCATAATACAAAGAAGATTACAGGAAGCAACAGACAATAAGATAGGGCAATATCAATGTGGATTCAGGAAAGGAAAATCCACAATAGATGCGATATACATACTAAAACAAATAATGGAGAAGGCGAACGAATCTAACATAAACTTAGAAATACTTTTCGTAGATTTTAGACAAGCTTTTGATTCCATCAAACGAAAGCAACTATTGGAAATACTAAAAACGCTACAGGTACGTCTTAAATTAAGAAAATTTATAAAAATGACGATAGTCATACCAGAGTTAGTGTGAAAACGCAAATAGGGGAAACAGAAGAGTTCGAAACAAACAAAGGAGTGAGGCAGGGTGATAGTTTGTCCACAACATTATTTAACATGGCAATAGAATATATTACCAGAAAAATGAACAAAGGAACACTCAGAAATAGAGGAGGTCAAATTGTAGCATATGCCGATGACGTCGTGATAATGGCAAAGAGAAGAGATATATTAACGCAAATGGTAGAGGAACTCATTCAAGAAGGAAAAACAGTGGGTTTGAGTATTAACGAAAACAAAACAAAAATGTTAAGATTAGGAAAAAAACCTACCAATAGTGAGGTCAAAGTGGGAAGATACAAATTTGAAGAAGTAAGTAAATATAAGTATCTAGGAGTCATGCTGTCAAATGATGGAACAAGAGAAAACGAAATAAAAGAGAAATCATTGGCAATAAATAGAGCATTCCAAGCCAACAAAAAAATGATAAAAAGCAAGATATTAACAAAAACAACTAAATTAAGGCTCTATGAAACATTAATTAGACCGACATTAATGTATGGAGCAGAAGTGATGACAATGACCAAGACAGACGAAGAAAATTTGAGAACAACTGAGAGAAAAATAATTCGGGCAATATTAGGACCAATAAAAACAGCAGAAGGTGAATACAGGAGTCGAAGAAATAACGAAATAAATGAGGAATTGAAGGGGCAAGATATAGTCAGGAGAATAAAGAGACAAAGATTGAGATGGATTGGGCATGTATGGAGAGCAGGAGAAGAAGCGATAATAAACATAGTAACAAAGTGGTCTCCGGCCGGTAGGAGACGAAGAGGAAGACCGAGGTCCAAATGGCTGGAAGAGGTGAAGCGAGATCTGGAGGACATGGGAATTAGAAATGCAGAGGAAAGAGCAAGAGACAGAAGGAGCTGGAACCGGATATGTAATGCAGTCTAAGAAAAGAAGAATGGAGGAATAATCCATCTCGAAAACATGGATCAAGAGAGCCTGTAAAGGCGGCGCTACCCTCGCGGGGGTGTTTTAGCCACTATATATATAACGATAAACGATAACATTATTTTTGTTTTTATAACATTTATTTATAATTATTAAAATGAGTATTTGACTATAAATATTTAAATTTAACTTTATTCAAAAACAGCATAAAAACGGTCAGGGACGCGCCGTCCATATGGGCAAGGTCGTGCGGCGCACGACGGCGCCAAGGCGTTAAAGGCGCCCTTTGACTCGGGAAAGTTAAATAAATATTCAATTCAAAACTAAATATTTTTTGAAGCAAAAAAAAACATTGCAAAAAATAACTTAGTCCACTCATTTCCAAATATTACTATTTCGTTACGTATATTATTAACTATAGGTACCGATTTCTGTAGCTTCAGCCGTTCTAGCTAAGCGTTTATTTGAAAAACAACATATGTCCATTTTTCTAAAATTCGACTTTATTTGTTGTTCTTATAGAATAGTAGTTTATTTCTCCAGTTCACACATTTGGTTCACATTGCATAGAAAATTTTGAAAGTTTTAGAAAAACAACAGATGTCCATGCGTTTTTTTGTAAAAACAACACTTGTCCCATCCTAGTCAACGGTAGTTGTAAGTGTGTATGATCTTATCCTTAAATTTATCAGTTGTGTGCATTCTTTGATAGTAATAATGTGATGTTTGTTTCTTTTGTATTAGAAATAGTTCAGCATAACAGAAACTACAGGGTGTAACAAAAATACAGGTCATAAATTTAATCACATATTCTGGGACCAAAAATAGTTCGATTGAACCTAACTTACCTTTGTACAAATGTGCTTATAAAAAAAGTTACAGCCCTTTGAAGTTACAAAATGAAAATCGATTTTTTCCAATATATCGAAAACTATTGGAGATTTTTTATTGAAGATGAACATGTGGCATTCTTATGGTAGTAGTATCTTAAGAAAAAATTATAGTGAAATTTAGACACCCCATAAAAATTTTATGGGGGTTTTGTTCTTTAAACCCCCCCAAACTTTTGTGTACGTTCCAATTTAATTATTATTGTAGTACCATTAGTTAAACACAATATTTTAAAAAAATTTTTGCCTCTTAGTACTTTTTCGAAATGTCAGTTTTTATCGAGATATTTTGCATATTTGTGAAATCCACCACATATTTGTATATGGCTATGTACGATTATGGAGACTTGATAATAATAGGAAAATTTATTTACGATTTACATTTGTAGGTATATTTGGAACCATATTAAAAAAGAAGCCACATCTCGATAAAAGGTGCCTTATCGAAAAAATACAAAGAACCAAAAAAGTTTTAAAAACACTGTGTTTAACTAATGGTATCGCAGTAATAGTTTAATTGGGACGTACACAACCATTGGGGGGGGGGGGGTTTAAAGGAACAAAACCCCCATAAAATCTTTATGTAAACATATTAGAAAAGAAGCCGCAACTCGATAAAAACTGCCTTGTCGAAAAAATACTAGGAGCCAAAAAAGTTTTAAAAATATTGAGTTTAACTAATGGTATCACAATAATAATTTAATTGGAACGTACACAAAAGTTTGGGGGGGGGGTTTAAGGGAACAAAACCCCCATAAAATTTTTATGGGGTGCACAAATTTCACTAAAATTTTTCTTTAAGATACTCCTGCCATAAAAATGCCACATGTCCATTTTCAATAAAAAATGTCCAATAGTTTTCGATATTTTCGAAAAAATCGATTTTCATTTTGTAATTTCAAAGGGGTGTAACTTTTTTTATGTGCATATTTGTACTAAGGTAAGTTAGGTTCATTCGAACTATTTTTGGTCCCAGAATAGGTGATTTAATTTATGACCTGTATTTTTGTACAACACAATATGTACAACACAATACCTCTCTATTTTCGAATATATTTTGGTAAGTTTGTACAATTATTTTGATATCCATATTCCTTCCAATGAATGTCTTAATAAAAGTAAGATTTGAAATAAATTAAAGCTGGGCAGTTTTACTTGATTTTCCAAAATTTTCATTTTTGGACAAGTGTTGTATTTCAAATAAACGCTTCAATTACTTAAGATCTACAATGGGTCAGGAACGGCTAGAAAATCTTACTATTATTTCTACAGAATCTGAGTTTTTAAAGGACCGGAATAATGAAATATCCGCTGGTTTTCATCATAATAAGTACATTTGTTTAAAAAATCGCAATATAAATATGTTTCGTTTTTTGATCTTCAATCTTTTTTAATAATTTTAAGTAATGCTGTATAACTTTAACATAGTTTTTATTCTGTTCTCTTTTATTATGCAATATAGTTTTAAAAAATTATTTTTAACAACTACTAGACTACTAGAAACAACAGAGATGAAAATACTTCGACGAATATCAGGCAAAAGTCTGTTGGATAGGGAGAGAAGCGAAAACCTAAGAAGATCATGCAATGTAGAAGACATAAATACATGGGTGACAAAACGGAAACAGGAGAGGAAGGAACACATTAGTAGATAGTCCTGTCGCCAGGGGGGGTACAACGGCCTCCTGTATTCAGATGGACTTACCCAAGTTTTTTTTATGTATTTTGACCTGTAGAACACGAATTTTTTGGGTAACAGTTGATCCGGATGTCGATAAGATTGTTATAAACCAAGAAGTTGAGGAATCATATAACAGCGATTTCTTGCAAAAGAAAACATTTTTTTGTATTTTTTGGGCCATTCTAACCAAAAAATGTTCCTACAAGTTTTTTCGTAGGATGCATAGTTTTCGAGATAAACGCGGTTGAACTTTCAAAAAATCGAAAAATTGCAATTTTTGAACCCGAATAACTTTTGATTAAAAAATAAAATAGCAATTCTGCTTACCGCATTTGAAAGTTCAAGTCAAATTATATCGGTTTTAATTATTTGTATTGCTAAAAATTTATTATTTTATTGTTAAAACAAAGCTATAAACACCTAGTGCTTGAGTGATGTTTTCAATGATTTCTCATTTAAAATCGAATGAGTAGGTAGAGGAGGTAAAAGTGCAAGCGGAGCTATTTCTACGTAGCATGCATTAAAACGCATGTATTATATTAGGCACGGGAAACACTATGTCTTTATAGCTTTTTTTAACAATCAAAAAATAAATTTTTAGCAATGCAAATATTTAAAACAGATAAAATATGACTTAAACTTTTAAAGGCGGTAAGCAGAATTACTATTTTATTTTTTATTCAAAGGTTATTCGGGTTCAAAAATTGCAATTTTTCGATTTTTTGAAAGTTCAACCGCGTTTATCTCGAAAACTGCATCCTACGAAAAAACTTGTAGAAACATTTTTTGGTTAGAATGACCCAAAAAATTGTTTTGTTTTGCGAGAAATCGCTGTTATGTAATTCCTCAACTTCTTTGTTTATAACAATCTTATCGACATCCGTATCAACTGTTACCCAAAAAATTCGTGTTCTACGGGCCAAAATACATAAAAAAAACTTGGGTAAGTCCATCTGAATTAAGAAGGCCGTTGTACCCCCCCACCCTGGCGACAGGACTAAGAATGGCAGAGGATAGGAAAGTACGAATAGCACGAGATGTCACCAAATTGATGAAGAATTATTTGCAGACCAAGAAAAATGTGGTGCGATAATCTAAACAATTTAGGAGGCAAATATTGAAGAATAAACATGCTTTAAAGTCTCCATACAAGAAGGAAGAAGAATATATTATTTTTTATAACAGTACTGTGTACTTATTATTTCCTTAAAAAAAATCTGGGTAGATGTAGGAGTGATTGATATTTCTACCCTGGTAATTTTGATCAAGGCGCTTATCAATATTTTGCACGGACGGCGCCGAAGTTACTTGGCGCGTCCCTGAAAACGGTAGGTCAAAATGGCGACAGTTTTTTACCTTTTGCCATCTATTGGCATTTCTCGAAAGCTGTAGAACGTGCACTGACATGAACGTGCAATGAGAAATGCATTCCAAACAAAACCGTAGTTCACCAGTGAACCTGGTTCAACTGAACCATAGATTACCGCAGGTATGAGAAATCGACCCTAAATGTGGCTAAATTTGATATATGTCTTACACAACCAAATATTATTTTTCCAGAATATAACGATAATCCAGCAATTAATAACATACATATGCAAATAGAACTAGAGAAGCTAGGTAATGTCCATACATTTTTTACAGATGGATCCAAATCCCCCACTGGAACAGGATGTGCAGTGTACAGGGAAAACAAACGAAAGTTTGTTGTTTAAACTAAACCCAAACTTTACAATCTTTATAGCAGAGGCACTTGCTATATTTAAGGTTTTGGGTTGGGCAAACAATTCACTTTGACAACCTTAAGAGTCTTAGATTGTAAACAGATAAATACATTTTTTATATGGGCCAAAGGGTATTCATCCATAGTCCATAACGGGAAACGTATTACTCTTATCAAACAAGCTCCCGAATTGCTACCAGACGCATTATCTTTACGTAAGCAAAACTTAAGAACTAAATGGGCAGACAAATGGACAATATTAGATCTAACAATGCATTTCAATACTGCACAAACTTTGATGTATGGGAACACTGGAACAGGGGAAGTTTTAATTGTGGAACGTGGTTTTAATTGTGGAACGTGTCATCCTGACAAGTTTATGATTGTGTAAACTATGGTTCATTTTTTAAATAGGAGGAGTAAACTTAAACGACATATTCACCCAATAATGTCACTAAAAAAATAACCAGATTCATCTTCTCTATTAGTTGATCATATCGGTCTTTGATGGTAATCTATAAATATTATATTATATTATACTAATACGTCGCTCAAAAGTTCTAACAACAACTGTTTTTTAAATAAACGCAGACTAAAAATCTAAAAATTTAAGAGATATGGCAGAATATACAAAAAAAATCGAAGATATAAATTAATTAACCTACGAATTTTAAATATTAGTGTCAAAATTTCATAAATGTAAATATGTAGTGCTTAAAATTATTTGGTTTAAGCCTATGCTTAAGACTCAAATTGAAGTGGAAATACAGGCACCTAGGCTTAAGCTCAGGCTTAAAGTAAGCTTTGGCTTAAGTGCGGTTGGAAATACTGGTCCGTAGTTTTTTGTCGAAAAATCAACATTTTCAATGGCAAATAACTCGAAAAGTATTGACTTACGTAAAAAACTCTATAGAACAAAAGTTGCTTAAAATCAATCAATTTATCCATTTCCGGTCTTATCTTGAACGTATGTTTCTTCACCCCCGAGAAGGGGTGACTGTCACCCCCCAAGTAAAAGCAACCAACGGTACAATTTCAACTTTGAAGTGGAGGGTAAGTAGAACCTAAATCCAAATTTTCATGCAATTCGGAGTTGCCCCTGAAAATTACACCGTATCGCCGAATTTCCCGTTCATTTACTGGGCTATGGACGCAGTATGAAAAATTAATCCGTTTGATGCGATCCATCCGATGTATATGATGCGGACCTGTGGACGCTTAACTTAAATGAACAAAATTAACTGCAAATAGCTACACTAATAAATACTGGCATAACAGAAACTGTCCCCCTGTAGCTGATGCATTTGCAACAGTCTCAAACATCAAACTACATTATGATTCTGGTTTGCCGTTCTTCACGGCTAAGGGCCAATTTCTCATATCGAGTTCAACTCCAGTTTAACCTGAACTTTTAGTGAACGTCAGTTTAAAGTCAAAATCGTCTTTCTCAATTCACGTTCTACCGATGGCAGTTTAAACTTGAACGATGCTTGAACGGTGGAATTCGGCCGTTCAAAGATTTCAGAACCCAGTTCAGATGATTTCATGGATTATGCATGCGTTGTATTAACATGAATCGCTGTCATAATATATAGTCACAGTATATAGAGGTTCCACAGTAAAATCACTCTTCTGTCGGCGCTTTGATCTCAGGAAGTAATACCGGCAGTACGCAATTGGTAATTCACCAGTGGTGGATGCGGGTTTTACCTGTTAAAAGCCGTACGTTTCTATGCGAATAGCAATGCGAGAGTGGGGCAAAAGCGACTGCCAACACAACAGATTTTACTTCCAATTTTTCGGAGAGTGGTTCTACTGTCCCTCTTTATACTGTGATATAGTCCAATCGGGTTAGACGAATAACAGGCCTAACCTTGCATTAGGAGCTGCCCCAAATTTTTTTTTAATCTTTAGGGGGGGGGTCAATAGTAGTGTAAATTTAAAATCTCGACTTAATTCCGCCATTGCATTAGCCGCCATCTTGAGTTTAAAGGAGAACCGTTTTTGCTCAATATCTCCGCCATTTTCAACTTTTCGACAAAAAGTATAACAACCAAAATTGTTGAAAATGTAATTTTCTATCATTTCTATTTGTACAATTTTTTCGTGCCTTCGATATTTTTCGAGTTATAGCGGAAAATAGTGACAGTTATACAGGGTGTCCCGAAAAGATTGGTCATAAATTATACCACACATTCTGGGGTCAAAAATAGTTCGATTGAACCTAACTTACCTTAGTACAAATGTGCTCATAAAAAAAGTTACAGCCCTTTGAAGTTACAAAATGAAAATCGATTTTTTTCAATATATCGAAAACTATTAGAGATTTTTTGCTGAAAATGGACGTGTATCATTATTATGGCAGGAGCATCTTAAAACAAAATTATAGTGAAATTTGTCCACCCCATAAAAATTTTATGGGGGTTTTGTTCTCTTAAACCCCCCCAAACTTTGGTGTACGTTCCAATTCATTCAATATTGTGGTACCATTAGTTAAACACAACATTTTTAAAACTTTTTTGCCTTTAAGTATTTTGTCGATAAGCCAGTTTTTATCGAGATGCGGCTTCTTTTTTAATATGTTTACATAAAAATTTTGAGGGGGTTTTGTTCCTTTAAACCCCCCAAATGTTTGTGTACGTTCTAAATAAACTATTATTAAATACAGTATTTTTAAAACCTTTTTGTCTCTTAGTCTTTTTTTGATAAGTCACCTTTTATCGAGATATGGCTTCTTTTTCAAAATATACCTAAAAATGTAAATTATAAATAAATTTTCAGATTATTAACAGGTCGCTACAATCGTACTTAACCATATACAAATATGTGGTGGATTCGACAAATATTCACAATATCTCGATAAACACTGGCTTATCGAAAAAGTACTAAGAAGCAAAAAAGTTTTAAAAATATTGTGTTTAACTAATGGTGTCACAATAACAATTTAATTGGACCGTACACAAAAGTTTGGGGGGTTTAAGGGAACAAAACCCCCATAAAATTTTTATGGGGTGCACAAATTGCACTTTAATTTTTTTTTAAGATATTGCTACCATAAGAGTGCCTCATGTCCATTTTCAATAAAAAATCTCTAAGAGTTTTCGATATATTAAAAAAAATCGATTTTCATTTTGTAACTTCAAAGGGCTGTAACTTATTTTGTGTGCACTATTGTATATAGGTAAGTGAGGTTCAATCAACCTAGTTTTGACCCCAGAATCTGTGGTATAATTTATGACCAATCTTTTCGGGACACCCTGTATATATAAATAGGGCATAATTCTTGAATTATCTCGTTTATTGTTAGTTTTACGACAAAAATGTTCCTATACAAAAATAGAGAGAATTGAATTCTACACAATTTTAGTTTCTTTCATTTTTTTGCTAAAGTTAATATTTAAGGTAGTATGTATGCGATAATGGCGAGAGCGTAAGATCTGATTGATTTTGTAGCAATTGTTTTTGTTCAATATCTACGCCATTTTCAACTTAAATTGTTCCAAATATGATTTCCTACAATTTCTTTTTAACAATTTTTTTCATGCGGTTGATATTTTCCGAGTTAAGTGGGAAAATAGTAAAAAGTGGTGGGGGGAGCATAATTACTGAATTGAATCTTTTTTCCGAGCTGCCCCAAATTTTATAATTATATCCTTTAGGGGAGATCAATAGTAGTGTAAATTTAAAATCTCGACTGAATTCCGCGGTTGCATTAGCCGCCATATTGATTTTAAAGGAAACCGTTGTTGATTAATATCTCTGCCATTTTCAACTTTTCGACAAAAACGGTAGGAACTAAAATTGTTGGAAACGCAATTTCCTACAATTTCTTTTCCACAATTTTTTTATGCGATCAATATTCTCTGAATTAAGGAGGAAAATAGTGGAAGCGGAGTGGAAGCATAATTAATGAATTGTCTCATTTATTACGACATAATTGTACACAAACAAAAATAAAGAGAATTATATTTTATACAATTTTTGAAACTTCCAATAAAACACCAACCAAACTAAGTACATAAAAGACATAAATAATAACTTATATGCATTAAGTTCACTTAATTTTATTAACTAGAGGGTTTTATTGGTTGAATTTGTCTGTCGATAATTAAGTTTCATGTCAGCTAACATATTTTAACATTTCAACAATTTTTTTTAATTTTGGACCCCGTTGTGGGAATTTTCCCATTCCCCCCTCTTAGACCCGCCACTGGTTCTCTCGAAAAATTGTAGTGAATCGTAATTGGAACAATTTCAGTCCTTACACTTTTTGTCGAAAAGTTGAAAATGGCGAAGATATTGAACAAAAACAATTGCTTTAAAATCAATCGGGTCTTACGCTCGCGCCTTTACCGCATACGTACTACCTTAAATATTGATTTTATCAAAAAAATGAAAGAGATCAAAATTGTACAAAATTTAATTCTCTTCATTCTTGTATAGGTTAAAATTTGTTAGTAATAGTTTGTAAAAGTAATAATAAACGAGATAATTCAATAAATCTATAATTATGCTTTAACTGTCACTGTTTTCCCCATACCTCGGAAAATATGGACCGCACGAAAAAAATTATAATAAACGAAATTATAGAAAATCGCATTTTCAACAATTTCAGTTTGTATATTTTTTGTCGAAAAGTTGAAAATGGCGGATATATTGAGCAAAAACGTGTTCTCGTTTAAAATCAAGATGGCGGCTAACGCAACGGTCAAATTCAGTCGAGATTTTAAATTTATACTACTATTGACCTCCCCTAAAGACTAGAAAAGTAAAATTTGGGGCAGCTCCTAATGCAAGGTCAAATGGTATCCCGACTGGGCTAATAAATATACCTCGAAATGGAGGAAGATTGGAAAAATAATGGAACGAATGAGCCAACACTCGAAGAAGTAATCGAAATAACAAAAACGGAAGAGCACCCGGGAAAGATAACATAAACAGCGAACTCATAAAATTAGGAGGAGAACCGTTGCATAGGGAAATACACAAACTGATAGTAAACATCTGGAAAGAAGAAAAAATGCAAAAGAATGGCAAACAGGGCAAATAATAACGATACATAAAAAGGGAAACCAACAAGAATGTCAAAATTACAGGGGAATAACATTACTGAGTACAGTATATAAGGTGTTGTCAACCATAATACAAAGAAGATTACAGGAAGCAACAGACAATAAGATAGGGCAATATCAATGTGGATTCAGGAAAGGAAAATCCACAATAGATGCGATATACATACTAAAACAAATAATGGAGAAGGCGAACGAATCTAACATAAACTTAGAAATACTTTTCGTAGATTTTAGACAAGCTTTTGATTCCATCAAACGAAAGCAACTATTGGAAATACTAAAAACGCTACAGGTACGTCTTAAATTAAGAAAATTTATAAAAATGACGATAGTCATACCAGAGTTAGTGTGAAAACGCAAATAGGGGAAACAGAAGAGTTCGAAACAAACAAAGGAGTGAGGCAGGGTGATAGTTTGTCCACAACATTATTTAACATGGCAATAGAATATATTACCAGAAAAATGAACAAAGGAACACTCAGAAATAGAGGAGGTCAAATTGTAGCATATGCCGATGACGTCGTGATAATGGCAAAGAGAAGAGATATATTAACGCAAATGGTAGAGGAACTCATTCAAGAAGGAAAAACAGTGGGTTTGAGTATTAACGAAAACAAAACAAAAATGTTAAGATTAGGAAAAAAACCTACCAATAGTGAGGTCAAAGTGGGAAGATACAAATTTGAAGAAGTAAGTAAATATAAGTATCTAGGAGTCATGCTGTCAAATGATGGAACAAGAGAAAACGAAATAAAAGAGAAATCATTGGCAATAAATAGAGCATTCCAAGCCAACAAAAAAATGATAAAAAGCAAGATATTAACAAAAACAACTAAATTAAGGCTCTATGAAACATTAATTAGACCGACATTAATGTATGGAGCAGAAGTGATGACAATGACCAAGACAGACGAAGAAAATTTGAGAACAACTGAGAGAAAAATAATTCGGGCAATATTAGGACCAATAAAAACAGCAGAAGGTGAATACAGGAGTCGAAGAAATAACGAAATAAATGAGGAATTGAAGGGGCAAGATATAGTCAGGAGAATAAAGAGACAAAGATTGAGATGGATTGGGCATGTATGGAGAGCAGGAGAAGAAGCGATAATAAACATAGTAACAAAGTGGTCTCCGGCCGGTAGGAGACGAAGAGGAAGACAGAGGTCCAAATGGCTGGAAGAGGTGAAGCGAGATCTGGAGGACATGGGAATTAGAAATGCAGAGGAAAGAGCAAGAGACAGAAGGAGCTGGAACCGGATATGTAATGCAGTCTAAGAAAAGAAGAATGGAGGAATAATCCATCTCGAAAACATGGATCTAGAGAGCCTGTAAAGGCGGCGCTACCCTCGCGGGGGTGTTTTAGCCACTATATATATAACGATAAACGATAACATTATTTTTGTTTTTATAACATTTATTTATAATTATTAAAATGAGTATTTGACTATAAATATTTAAATTTAACTTTATTCAAAAACAGCATAAAAACGGTCAGGGACGCGCCGTCCATATGGGCAAGGTCGTGCGGCGCACGACGGCGCCAAGGCGTTAAAGGCGCCCTTTGACTCGGGAAAGTTAAATAAATATTCAATTCAAAACTAAATATTTTTTGAAGCAAAAAAAAACATTGCAAAAAATAACTTAGTCCACTCATTTCCAAATATTACTATTTCGTTACGTATATTATTAACTATAGGTACCGATTTCTGTAGCTTCAGCCGTTCTAGCTAAGCGTTTATTTGAAAAACAACATATGTCCATTTTTCTAAAATTCGACTTTATTTGTTGTTCTTATAGAATAGTAGTTTATTTCTCCAGTTCACACATTTGGTTCACATTGCATAGAAAATTTTGAAAGTTTTAGAAAAACAACAGATGTCCATGCGTTTTTTTGTAAAAACAACACTTGTCCCATCCTAGTCAACGGTAGTTGTAAGTGTGTATGATCTTATCCTTAAATTTATCAGTTGTGTGCATTCTTTGATAGTAATAATGTGATGTTTGTTTCTTTTGTATTAGAAATAGTTCAGCATAACAGAAACTACAGGGTGTAACAAAAATACAGGTCATAAATTTAATCACATATTCTGGGACCAAAAATAGTTCGATTGAACCTAACTTACCTTTGTACAAATGTGCTTATAAAAAAAGTTACAGCCCTTTGAAGTTACAAAATGAAAATCGATTTTTTCCAATATATCGAAAACTATTGGAGATTTTTTATTGAAGATGAACATGTGGCATTCTTATGGTAGTAGTATCTTAAGAAAAAATTATAGTGAAATTTAGACACCCCATAAAAATTTTATGGGGGTTTTGTTCTTTAAACCCCCCCAAACTTTTGTGTACGTTCCAATTTAATTATTATTGTAGTACCATTAGTTAAACACAATATTTTAAAAAAATTTTTGCCTCTTAGTACTTTTTCGAAATGTCAGTTTTTATCGAGATATTTTGCATATTTGTGAAATCCACCACATATTTGTATATGGCTATGTACGATTATGGAGACTTGATAATAATAGGAAAATTTATTTACGATTTACATTTTTAGGTATATTTGGAACCATATTAAAAAAGAAGCCACATCTCGATAAAAGGTGCCTTATCGAAAAAATACAAAGAACCAAAAAAGTTTTAAAAACACTGTGTTTAACTAATGGTATCGCAGTAATAGTTTAATTGGGACGTACACAACCATTGGGGGGGGGGGGGGTTTAAAGGAACAAAACCCCCATAAAATCTTTATGTAAACATATTAGAAAAGAAGCCGCAACTCGATAAAAACTGCCTTGTCGAAAAAATACTAGGAGCCAAAAAAGTTTTAAAAATATTGAGTTTAACTAATGGTATCACAATAATAATTTAATTGGAACGTACACAAAAGTTTGGGGGGGGGGGTTTAAGGGAACAAAACCCCCATAAAATTTTTATGGGGTGCACAAATTTCACTAAAATTTTTCTTTAAGATACTCCTGCCATAAAAATGCCACATGTCCATTTTCAATAAAAAATGTCCAATAGTTTTCGATATTTTCGAAAAAATCGATTTTCATTTTGTAATTTCAAAGGGGTGTAACTTTTTTTATGTGCATATTTGTACTAAGGTAAGTTAGGTTCATTCGAACTATTTTTGGTCCCAGAATAGGTGATTTAATTTATGACCTGTATTTTTGTACAACACAATATGTACAACACAATACCTCTCTATTTTCGAATATATTTTGGTAAGTTTGTACAATTATTTTGATATCCATATTCCTTCCAATGAATGTCTTAATAAAAGTAAGATTTGAAATAAATTAAAGCTGGGCAGTTTTACTTGATTTTCCAAAATTTTCATTTTTGGACAAGTGTTGTATTTCAAATAAACGCTTCAATTACTTAAGATCTACAATGGGTCAGGAACGGCTAGAAAATCTTACTATTATTTCTACAGAATCTGAGTTTTTAAAGGACCGGAATAATGAAATATCCGCTGGTTTTCATCATAATAAGTACATTTGTTTAAAAAATCGCAATATAAATATGTTTCGTTTTTTGATCTTCAATCTTTTTTAATAATTTTAAGTAATGCTGTATAACTTTAACATAGTTTTTATTCTGTTCTCTTTTATTATGCAATATAGTTTTAAAAAATTATTTTTAACAACTACTAGACTACTAGAAACAACAGAGATGAAAATACTTCGACGAATATCAGGCAAAAGTCTGTTGGATAGGGAGAGAAGCGAAAACCTAAGAAGATCATGCAATGTAGAAGACATAAATACATGGGTGACAAAACGGAAACAGGAGTGGAACGAACACATTAGTAGATAGTCCTGTCGCCAGGGGGGGTACAACGGCCTCCTGTATTCAGATGGACTTACCCAAGTTTTTTTTATGTATTTTGACCTGTAGAACACGAATTTTTTGGGTAACAGTTGATCCGGATGTCGATAAGATTGTTATAAACCAAGAAGTTGAGGAATCATATAACAGCGATTTCTTGCAAAAGAAAACATTTTTTTGTATTTTTTGGGCCATTCTAACCAAAAAATGTTCCTACAAGTTTTTTCGTAGGATGCATAGTTTTCGAGATAAACGCGGTTGAACTTTCAAAAAATCGAAAAATTGCAATTTTTGAACCCGAATAACTTTTGATTAAAAAATAAAATAGCAATTCTGCTTACCGCATTTGAAAGTTCAAGTCAAATTATATCGGTTTTAATTATTTGTATTGCTAAAAATTTATTATTTTATTGTTAAAACAAAGCTATAAACACCTAGTGCTTAAGTGATGTTTTCAATGATTTCTCATTTAAAATCGAATGAGTAGGTAGAGGAGGTAAAAGTGCAAGCGGAGCTATTTCTACGTAGCATGCATTAAAACGCATGTATTATATTAGGCACGGGAAACACTATGTCTTTATAGCTTTTTTTAACAATCAAAAAATAAATTTTTAGCAATGCAAATATTTAAAACAGATAAAATATGACTTAAACTTTTAAAGGCGGTAAGCAGAATTACTATTTTATTTTTTATTCAAAGGTTATTCGGGTTCAAAAATTGCAATTTTTCGATTTTTTGAAAGTTCAACCGCGTTTATCTCGAAAACTGCATCCTACGAAAAAACTTGTAGAAACATTTTTTGGTTAGAATGACCCAAAAAATTGTTTTGTTTTGCGAGAAATCGCTGTTATGTAATTCCTCAACTTCTTTGTTTATAACAATCTTATCGACATCCGTATCAACTGTTACCCAAAAAATTCGTGTTCTACGGGCCAAAATACATAAAAAAAACTTGGGTAAGTCCATCTGAATTAAGAAGGCCGTTGTACCCCCCCCCCCTGGCGACAGGACTAAGAATGGCAGAGGATAGGAAAGTACGAATAGCACGAGATGTCACCAAATTGATGAAGAATTATTTGCAGACCAAGAAAAATGTGGTGCGATAATCTAAACAATTTAGGAGGCAAATATTGAAGAATAAACATGCTTTAAAGTCTCCATACAAGAAGGAAGAAGAATATATTATTTTTTATAACAGTACTGTGTACTTATTATTTCCTTAAAAAAAATCTGGGTAGATGTAGGAGTGATTGATATTTCTACCCTGGTAATTTTGATCAAGGCGCTTATCAATATTTTGCACGACGGCGCCGAAGTTACTTGGCGCGTCCCTGAAAACGGTAGGTCAAAATGGCGACAGTTTTTTACCTTTTGCCATCTATTGGCATTTCTCGAAAGCTGTAGAACGTGCACTGACATGAACGTGCAATGAGAAATGCATTCCAAACAAAACCGTAGTTCACCAGTGAACCTGGTTCAACTGAACCATAGATTACCGCAGGTATGAGAAATCGACCCTAAATGTGGCTAAATTTGATATATGTCTTACACAACCAAATATTATTTTTCCAGAATATAACGATAATCCAGCAATTAATAACATACATATGCAAATAGAACTAGAGAAGCTAGGTAATGTCCATACATTTTTTACAGATGGATCCAAATCCCCCACTGGAACAGGATGTGCAGTGTACAGGGAAAACAAACGAAAGTTTGTTGTTTAAACTAAACCCAAACTTTACAATCTTTATAGCAGAGGCACTTGCTATATTTAAGGTTTTGGGTTGGGCAAACAATTCACTTTGACAACCTTAAGAGTCTTAGATTGTAAACAGATAAATACATTTTTTATATGGGCCAAAGGGTATTCATCCATAGTCCATAACGGGAAACGTATTACTCTTGGCAAACAAGCTCCCGAATTGCTACCAGACGCATTATCTTTACGTAAGCAAAACTTAAGAACTAAATGGGCAGACAAATGGACAATATTAGATCTAACAATGCATTTCAATACTGCACAAACTTTGATGCATGGGAACACTGGAACAGGGGAAGTTTTAATTGTGGAACGTGGTTTTAATTGTGGAACGTGTCATCCTGACAAGTTTATGATTGTGTAAACTATGGTTCATTTTTTAAATAGGAGGAGTAAACTTAAACGACATATTCACCCAATAATGTCACTAAAAAAATAACCAGATTCATCTTCTCTATTAGTTGATCATATCGGTCTTTGATGGTAATCTATAAATATTATATTATATTATACTAATACGTCGCTCAAAAGTTCTAACAACAACTGTTTTTTAAATAAACGCAGACTAAAAATCTAAAAATTTAAGAGATATGGCAGAATATACAAAAAAAATCGAAGATATAAATTAATTAACCTACGAATTTTAAATATTAGTGTCAAAATTTCATAAATGTAAATATGTAGTGACAAATTTGTATAATTCAGTGGAGTAAACTTGTCTGTGGTTGAACCAATTAAAAACACGCATTACGGCCCGGTAAATTTGAATTACTGCTCTTGTTTACATGATAATAACTAAGAAAACAAACATGCAAACAAGAATACATTTGGGAAATGTACCGATAGAAAGGGTTGATAAATACAAATACCTAGGAACCTGGATTTCAAATAAAAATGATCAAACAACAGAAATAAGAACCAGGATACAAAAAGCAAGAAATGCGTTTGTAAAAATGAAAACAGTTCTCTGCAACAAAGACCTTAGCTTAGAACTGAGAGTAAGAGCTTTGAGATGCTACGTGTCCTCGATACTACAATAAGGACTTGAAAGCTGGGCATTAAAGCAAGAACACATAAATAAGCTACAGTCATTTGAAACGTGGTGTTACATAAGGACGCTTAAAATAACAACACAGAAGAAAACGAACACGGAAGTATTGCGAGAAATGGGTAAAGAATGCGAAATAATAAACACAATAAAAATAAGAAAGTTACAATATCTGGGACATGTAATGAGGAGAGCGCGATATGAAACGCTAAGACTGATAATACAGGGAAAGATAAGAGGCGGAATGAGTATAGGAAGAAGGAGAGTGTCATGGTTGAAGAATTTAAGGGACTGGTTTAACCTTCCGATGACCAACCTTTTTTTGTTACACGGATGACCAAGGGGGGAAAATGACCCCGGTCAAAAATGTCAAAAATGACAATTAACAAAAAAATAAAGTTGTTTTTTATTTTTTTTTGCCTTGAATTTATGTCATTCAACCAGTCACAACATGAGTATTAGTGTCATGTGTAGTGTGTATGTTGAGTAAGTGTCATGTTACTTTGCAAAGTCGACGTCATTAGCGTAAAACTACTTGTAATTACACATAATAGACGCTATTTTACTAAACATCAACTTCAGAATATATTTTTTATTGGTAAAATATAGGGAATTTTTTTTATTTCAAAATATGAGGATATCTAGAATGATATTAAAGTCAAATAAAAAAATAATGAGTTAAAAATTGAAAATACTTTTGAATTTATTAAAGAAAAACATACGCTGGGGTCACAATTTCCCCCGCTTGGTCATCCGAAGGTTAAATGCAGTTCTATAGAACTCTTTAGAGCAGAGGTAGATAGAGTAAAGATAGTGATGATGATATCCAACCTCCGATTAGGAGACGGCACTTGAAGAAGAACTCTTGTTTAAAAAACGAGGTATAGTTGTTAAGGTTGTTTTTAAGTTTATTCAATAACAAACTTTATAATATGAAAAAATGTTTACCCGACAAATATGTTGCACATTTTAATAAGTCCAACATGTAGAACATGTCAAATGACAGGAATAGGGAACTTGCATAAAATTTTAAATTCGAAAAAAATGTTATAAATCACAACAAAACATAATCTGTAACATGTATCAAAGATAAAAAAAAGTTGTTTTTCTATTCTCATACTATAATAGTTATATCAATTATGATGTCACTACCTGTATCATAATGAACTTCATTATGATACAGATTTTCATTAAGATACAGATTTTTAACCAATAGAATCGCGATATGGCATTCGCAATAAAGGTGGTACACGCGCAGTGACCAATGGCGAGTCAAATACATACGCTTTGACAGTTCTCAATATGTAAACAAACTGTCAAATTGACAAACTTCTTAATTTGTTTGCGTTACAAAATTAATAAATTTGAATATATTTTTTGTTGTGAATGATCATAGAAAAAATAGTGTATACAACTTGCATTTAATTATCATTATGAAGCTCGTACTCTATAAGAAACTCGCCGCATACGGCTCGTTTCTTATCCCTCATACTCGCTTCATAATGACCATCATTAAATGCTCGTTACATAATATACTAATTTTGTGTTCCGTTTGGCCCCTAAAGACGATTCTAAATTAAATTAAAGCAGCTAGCCCAAAACGCGCCGTGACATCATAAGGTTAATGTTTACATTCTGCACCACAAAGTAAACAAAATTGTATATGATTTTAAATTAGACATTATAAACGTCAGTAGAAAATACAGTTATGTGACGTCACAAGTGTTTTTGATCGTTTGAACTATTCATAGAAAACTTGTACTTTTACAAAATGTTTCCGTAGTAAGCCTTCTTAGCTTTCCTTCAAGAACTGTATCAAACTCCAATCTCAACAAACTGGTATATATTATTACAATGAGATACGATAAATGTCATTAGAATATAAATATTTTCTCTTATTCCGCGACGATGAGCTGGCCAAATACCCAAGTAAGTGGAGGCCAATAAACTAAAGAATGAGAAGAAGAATATACCTAAATATAACCATAAATATAACCATATAGTTAAACTATGTGACGTCACGGGTCGTTTGAACTATTTGAATATCGCAAAAGACTTTAAATTTGTATTTCTAAGTTATTATGAGGTTTTGAAACGTGAAATTTTGGAAATCTCATTTTTAAACAAAACTGAACATTGTTATGTAATAAAAAAATGCGCAAGTTCCCTATTATATTGGTGGTAAATAGAAGTCTGCCTTTTGCATGAGTTTAATGAAAGGGTAACAAATCAATTGGAAGTTCTGTCCGACAAAATTCATGGGACGTTTTCATAGTCTGACGTTCGAAATCTGTAGGTAACCTGTTCCACAATTAAAACTTCCCCTGTTCCAGTGTTCCCGTACATCAAAGTTTGTTCGACTAGGCACCGTTAAGTTATTAACAAATTTTAAGCTTGCTATTAATACATTGACGGACAAAACGTCTATAGACGTCTAATTTCCATTGATGTTATGTGACACAACGTCTATAGACGACATTTTTAAAATAATGAGTTGTGACAAAAAATCGGTCTCAA
Organism: Diabrotica virgifera virgifera; assembly: GCF_917563875.1. NCBI lineage: Eukaryota > Metazoa > Arthropoda > Insecta > Coleoptera > Chrysomelidae > Diabrotica > Diabrotica virgifera. The sequence goes on from NC_065444.1 coordinate 216,597,612, forward strand.
AAAATGTCACATTACATTTACAGATGCATATTAAATGTGACACGATGTCCATGGTCGTCGTCCACATGTTTACAAAAAAATGTTAAAAGCTAATTGTTTCCATAAAGTATAAGCATTAAAAGAAATTCAGAAATTTCCCTATTCTACTTTGCAAAATACATAATATAGTGTCACACCACTTGCTTACACATTTGATGCACTGTCCGTCAACGTGTTAATAAACTTTTTTTTGGTACGCGGGATCCAGGCCTATATATACATATTAGTAATACGGAATGGACAAATGTAGCACGTTCTGTTTGATACATACTATTGATACGAGATAAAAATAAACCTTTTTATTACTTTTCTTACCTGGGTAATCTTCCCCTGGTTCATTTTTCAAATCATCCATATCTACTGAGGTGGATAGCTCTAAATCATTTTGGTAATCCTCTTTAACTTCTTTCTTAATTTCAACTTTACATTCCATCGCTAATAAAGAAACTGAATAAAATTATTCTGCAAAATTCAATTCAAATAATCTTAAAATAACATCAACATTCTAACAATAGTAGTCAACGAATATATAATGAATCCATATTCTATTCAATAGTTAGTGCATCCTGCATTACTGCATCAGTGCAATATACCAACATCAGAAATAAAAATACTTACGATAAAAAATATTCATATATTCATATTCTATATATTCATATTCTAAATATTCATATTCTATATAGAATAAAAGATGTGATTATTATTTAGCAATTGGGAACACGGTACACCTCAAAAATGTACAATATTTTGTGGACTTGGCCGAAAAAGTAATGAAAAGCTCAAACTGTAATATGTTCTTTGGTATAAAGTCGTAAAAGTGCCCAAAAATCAAGAAATGCAAAATGAATAAAAAAAAGTAGTGGAATAACCAAATTTACATAAAAACCAACAAAAATATGTAATTGTCTTAATCACAACACATGTAATTAGGACAATAAAAATATCAATGATTTTTACTATTACATTGTGTAAAAATATATAAAAAAAAAACTGTGTTCTTTGTACGCACGTCCAAAGATGTACTTACTTATGGTAGGGGAGCAAAGTATGCTAAATGTGCAGTCACTCGAGCGCTTTGGGGACCTATTGGGTTGTGATTATTAGGTCCTAAAACCAAAAAAAGTTAAGTAAAATTTTCCATTTTAGCGGGCGCTTGCCATTTTTTAATTTAATTTTCCATTTCCATTAATCGTTTTTTCCGAATATAGCGCCATCTATCCATAATTCGAAAAAATGTTTCGAATAAAAGTTGCTTATTTTTATGCAGAGAATTCAAATCTGGAACAAAAAATGGGGGCTCCTATTTAAGATTTTAAAGTAACCCCCCACCCCACCTCCGTGGGGGGTCGCGTTTGGTACCATTCGATATATTTTTCAAAAATATTAAATAAGTGTGTTTTGCAATTTTTCGATCTGATGTTTATTTTGCTAAATATCGCGGGATTTGTATTTAAAATTTAAAATTTACCCCCCACCCCTCTCTGCGAGGAGTCGTGTTTGGTATCTATCGATAGATTTTTGAAAAATATTGAACGTGTAGTTTTTAGTTTTTCGATCTGACGTTCATTTCGCGAAATATTCGCCTTTTTCTTGTGAAACTTTGTGACTCACCAATTCCCTTACGCCCCTCTCAAATCGTCAGATTTTTTAAATATACACTGTTTTGCATGTACTTAACTTACCTTATCTTAATCTGACAATTTCGAGTATTTTTAAGGATAGATTTTTTGTTTCGGGCCCCCCTAAACGAACTCCCCTGTGTTAAGAGCCAATATATGGCAGAGGTACATCTGCAGGGTACCACGTTTCTCCCCATATGATAATCTGACGCGCTCGAGTAACTGCAAAAATCCCCGCTTGGGCTCCCCTACCATTATATTTTTATGATTTCAATGAACCAAATATATTTTTTCTACAAACGTGTTAAAAATGCAACTTTTAGCACTCCATAGGAGCGTTAAAATAGTAAGGTATTTATGAAACAGTTCGTGAAGTATGCTTTTTGAGAACGCACGCGATTTTTAGATTACTATACATCGCGTAAGTTCGCAAAAAGTACTTCACGCACAGTTTCATACAATATTTTATCTACGATAAACAATTAAAAAAACTGTAACTCTTCGTCACTGGAATTCATTTCTATTCTACAATTTTTAGAACTTTGACATTTAAAAATCCTAACTACTTTCAAACCACAAAACTGCCAAAAATTTTATTGTAAGTCATTGCTCATATTGTCATCACCATGATAACGCGAAAGTTAAGAATATTGGATTATATGAAAGTATGCCAAAAACCCATTGAAAGTGTGCGAAAAAGTAAATCCCATTTAAAATACATTGTTACTTCACGCACACTTTAAACCCTTCACGCACTGCTATCTATAATGACAGTTTTCACAAACTAAAAACTTATACATAATATGACATAGAGTAGATAAATGTTACTTTAAAACACTAGTGCTTTAGAAATTTTAAGGCAATGCAGTTAAAATTGAAATGACAAATTTTTAAAACAAACATCAAAATATTTTTTTATATTTCATTTATTAACATTAGTATTAACAGTACAATTTGAAAAAAGGTTTTTTAGAAGGTTTTTTAAAATTTAATTTAAACTGTATTATTGCATTTTTAACACGTTTGTAGAAAAAAACTATTAAAATTTGTTAGAATATACAACAATAAAAGTAGATGGTATTCTATAGTTGTGTCAGATTTTCTACACAATTTTAATAGAAGTGTAACTTCTAGCGTGCGTTCAAAGTACACACACATTCTTTTTTTCTATATTAATAACTCCAAAAGATATCGAAGTCGTCACGACAAAAAGGCATATCAAAATAAAATACTTTTTACGTCCTATTAAAAAGACGCAGCTGTAAAAAAAATTTAAACCCAACTAAAACGAGCTTTGAATTTTCTAACCGCCAAACGAGTTTCTTAAAAGATGAGACACCGAAATCAGTAAGCGACAAGATCCGTAGTGGAAGGTGGTGCTTACATCTTGGGTCTGAAAACCTGGTTATATCAATAAGGTAAACAATAATTTGGAATATTATTAGTATCGATTTAATGGTTTGTTAAGCGTTTAGTTAGATTATTTATCTTGAGAAATCATAATATTATAAGAATTTACAATTTTACCGACTGTCGGTTACGCCTTTTCAGAAAAAAATTTTTCGTTTATCTAACCGCCATTTGGCTATTTGAAATACACTATGACTTAAATTTGCCATAGAAAAATTACTACTTAACCGACTTAAATAAGGTTTGAACCTAAATAAAATATATATTTACTCTGTTGTATAGTCTTCTTTTTTTTTAAATTTTAAAGTTAGGGGAGAATGGGGGAATTTGAGCCATCGGGTAATGAGAGCCACCCAGTTTTATTTAAATTACGCGCTTTTAAATACTTGCTGACACTGGTGACACGTTACCGACAATGCAGAGATGCAGCGACATCGTTGCAGATGTTTATTCAGTGTTGTTTGATTGTTGTGTGAGCATAGTAGACTTGTTGCAGTAATCGTTATAATACACGTGGTTTACAAAATTCACTGTAAATTAGTCCCAACATGTTTTTCTTAAAAACTATTTTATACAAACTAAACTTAACTACCTAAAGAAAAATTGCATGTGATTTGTTTTTTTAATCACCTGGTTTTGGTAATTTTTTTCATAGGTTAAAATTTTCTAAACAAAACGGGTAATGGGAACCATTATAAAGACTCATCGGATAGGACTCATCGGATGAAGAAAATGTCAGTGATAAAGACCTTTGTGATGATAACTCGGATAATGAAGATGAAACAGATTTATGTTTTATCTGCTATGATTCTGGGAAAAGCGGCAGAACTGTGGTATCGCTGTACAGCTTGTGGTCGATGGGTACATGCAGATTGTTCGGGGGTTGACACAGCTAAAGATTATCTCTGTGACTTTTGTTTAAACAAAATGAGTTAAAAACAATGTATTACTATTTTTGTTATGAAAATTAAAAATTTAATACAGATAAAACTTAAAATAAATTGTGGTTCTTATTACCCGACCTATTGGGGCAATTGGAGCCATTCACTATATTTAGTAATTTCATAATAACTTTAACATAACTAAATAAATTTACGCAATAATAATAGCGAAGGATAATTAACATTTTAAAGTAGCTCTTAGCCTAAACCGATTTTTTATATACCCTAAAATTTATTTTTTATTAAAGAATATAGTTAAGTGGTTCCCATTCCCCCATTCTCCCCTATATTTTGGTAGTAATATTATTTTAAAAAACTAACATTTAAATGGCGCTTACTTCTTTTTTGAAGTTATACTTCTTTAGGCGCGATTGAGAGTAAAATTTCATAATTCTGCGCGCCTGCGCACACAGACAGTATGGTATAAACGTTATACGGGATCTGATTGGGTGTTAAAATCATCTGTCAATAATTGTTCAATAGGGCTTTTCATCGATTGTCATTTGTTTCGAGCTTCTGTCATGTGTCACATAATATTAATATATCTACGCCATACGTCTTTGATTTGTATCATTGGTATTACCAATAACGTATGACGTAGATATATTAATATTATGTGACACATGACAGAAGCTCGAAACAAATGACTGTGAATGAAAAGCCCTATATAGAGATTTTGGACAAACAAATTATTGTTGTGTATATTAGTTTTTATTGTTGTGATGGCAGAGAAAAATGTAAGTTTATAATATTGTAGTGACTTTTTAAACAGTTTTTAAAAGCGACAGGTACGTAACAATTGTCAATGTTTCAGTATCCTAATAAAAAATTTCGTAGGTAGGACCTACCTATTTGTAAAATTTAAAAAGAACCTACTAAAATAGTATGTAATGCTTTGATTTACATAATTTGATTACCATCGAAATTTCTATCAATATTCACCTAATATATTGTTTTCTTACTCTATGTTTTGTTGTATTCTAATATTTCTTTCAATTCAAAATTAAAATAATTTGGTTAAATTCAGAACCGTCAAAAGTTTAATCCGTTTAGTTAGTTGATCTTCGCACGTGATGACACATCGTCTCCGTGGGTAAACGTTTAAGGTGAATGAATTTCAATACTATAACTGCGCTGATAAGCGGGTTCGAACACCAATGGAAACTTTTATTTTTTAAATTTTTTTATACATTTTATGATTGTAAGTTTATTATATAATTTTTTTTCCGAAAATACGTAGGTTAGTTAAAATTTTGTCCTACATTGTTCAGAAATCATTTGTGGCATTTTTCAATGTGTTTGTTTGTGTGTGTTTTATTCTTTTATAATTTTAATTTTTGGCACTGTTTTAATAAAAATTTTTGAGAAGTATAAGTATTAAAATTAGTTTAATATTTAAATAAAATATAAATAAACTGTTTAAAGTATATTAATTTCAAAAATGAATAACCATTTTCAATTTCGTTGCAAAACGAAAATACAGCCGAACCATATTCCAGTCCAATCAGAGAGTGCTGCAAGCACCTCTACCGGTTTCGAAACTTATTAGTCTCTCATCAGGAGGCACATATGCTGCTCTCCCTGATCCAACCAAAACAAACCCCAGCGTGCAGTCCCGAATTGCAACGAACGAAATTTCATTCTGGTGGGATATGCTGTATGCCATTAGAGTGAAAACTTAGTCTTTTATATTAATTTCGTTGAAATCATATAATAGAAGTATAACTTCTTACGTGCGTACAAAGTACACACACATTCTTTTTTTTAATGGTTTTTAGAATGGTTTCTCAGGGCACAAAATAATAAATCTTGCATTGCAATCCATTTTGGAGGATCAGGATAGTAATGTGCCGGAATCCAGCGGAAATAATAAAAACCATGGTTCATTTTCCACCGAAAATGAGGTCACAACGAAGCGCTAAAGCATGATGTTCTTTTAGAGATTATACTAAAAGACTGTGAACAAGAACTCCAAATGCCTAGTTCTGTTCTAGATGATGATGCCATTGTGGATTTCAGTTTTCCTCTAAGTCCAAATTTGAATATTGACAGCCGTTTATTTTCGAATATTGATGAGACTGCCGAAGAAGAAACTGATTTATTAACCTGTGATAAAAAGCTTGTACCTTACTTAGATAGTGATGATACTGATGATAGTAGTAATAATGCCGCAATAGTATTTAGTCCATTAGTTAATAATAAGATAGGTTGTAATGATTTTATACAACATAATGATTCTTTAAACTTCGAATTAGATTCATCATCCTCTTGACAGTATTCCTTAAATATGAGACTGAAATTGACAGCATTAGTTCTAGCTCATCAACTGGTTCAATTTCTAGTAAAACATCATGTAGTTCATCTCAAAGCACTCAACCTGAAGGTAGAGAACAAAAGAGAAAAAAAAAGGAAAGTAATTTATTACATCAACGAAAGTTACGTAACGTGGGGAAAAGTTACTGTAATTATAAAAGCGAACGCGTTACCTACTGAAAAAGTTTTGCTTCCTAATCCATGTTCAGGCAAAAAATGTGTCAATGTAACAGCTTTAGCACTGAGGTGAGAAATAGTATTTTAAAAAAATTTTGGAACCTAGGTAATAATTTAGATAAGAAAAACTTCATTAATGGTTGCGTTAATGTCATACCTGTAAAGAGAAAAAGAAGAGTTTCTGATTCACGTCGCAATCTAACTTATCAATACTTTCTTTTGAACAATAATGTACAAAACATGTTTGCTTACAATTCTTTAAAAATACTCTAGATATTAGTCAAAAATTGGTATGGTATGCTATTAAAGGAAAAATTGAAGTTAACTGTGAGAAGAGGGAGAAACATGAACCTAAACATAAAATAACTCCAGAACATATGTTAGTATTTAAAGATTTTATTGAGGGTCTTCTTGCTGTCCCCTCGTACTACTGTTGAGGGTCGACTAAAAAATTGTATTTACCAGCAGATACTGAAAGCATTTCAAATCTTTATAAAATGTACACCATAAAAATAAATGAAAATAATGGCATCCCCTTTAAAATATCTACTTTTAAAAAGTACTGCAAAAAAGATTATAACATTGGTATTCATGTACCTAGAAAGGATAAATGTTCTACATGTGTAAAGCTTGAAAACATTCCAGAATCCGAAAGAACAGAACTTGATAAAAACAGATACCTCAAGCATCAAAAAAATAAAGATACAGCCAAACAATTATTTTTGACGGAACAGAGTAAATCTGATAAAGATGAGTTTGTTGCAATTTCTTTTGATCTACAAAAAGTATTGGCAACACCACATGGACCTAGCACGATGCTTGGATTTAAAAAGGAAGTATGCTGTTTATAATTTTACTGTGTATATAAAAGTAAATCCAACAACGCTTTTTGTTATGTTTGGGAGAAAAGAACGGAAAAAGAGGTGTTAACGAAATATGCACTAATTTATATTCATATCTTTCAAAATTAGATAACAATGGACATTATAGACGATTATCACTTTTCTGTGATAATTGTCCAGGGCAAAACAAAAATAAGTTTGTTTTGTCAATGTTACATTATTTTATGTCAAATGCTAAGTCGATAAAAGAAATTACAATAACCTATCTGGTCGCTGGCCATACTTATATGCCTGTCGATAGTATACATGGGGTCATTGAAAGATATGCATCAAAAATGAATATTGAGGCACCATCTGAATGGGCAACTGTTATTCGAAATGCAAGGCACCACACATGACACTTAAAGCAAATATTAATGTACCTGATGTTTTGCCTGAAAGTGATATAGAAGATAATATTTAATAATATAATATATAGATATTATCTAACTTATAGTAGTTGCTAATATTGTTGCTAATCGTTAAGTTTCAAATAAAATTAGATTGTAAAATTATGTTTAGAAGAGAGTATTTATTATTTTATTTCTTTGTAAAAACAATTAGATATTTTAGTTTTGAAAAATTACCTGCTATATCGGTCCTTTGTTTCTATTAGTTTGTTTTTTATTTATTTATTTATTTTCAAAGGGACACTGCCCAATAAGATTACAAGTTTATAAGTCCAATATACATAATACATGTGTCAATAATAATAAAACTACAATAAAATAGTAATAATAAAACAATAATACAATAAAACATAAATATCACAAACTTAATCACATAAATCAGATTCATCTATCACAATAATGAATATCCAACAACTACTCAAACAAACAAACGTCTGAGGCCAGAGATGAATTCAGACTTCGGTGCAAAGAAATCTAGATCAGGTTGAGTGTTTGCCCATCTTAGTGCTCGAGATAAAAAGTTGTTATATGCATAGTTGGTTCTGTGGATAGGAACATAGAATGTTTGATTTAATCGAGTTCTGCGGAGAGGTACATGGAGACCAACCTGCTCAAGTAGCTGAGGACACAAAACTGTTGAATTAATTATGCCATAGAGCATCCTTGCATCCTTAATTACTCGTTGGTCACGCAATGAGAGAATACCCAATTGGGTTTCGATTTGATAATAATTTAACTGATTCAACTCAAAAGGTATACCCAGTTTATATGCTATGTACCTTAAGAACTTGTGTTGGACTGTCTCGATTTTTGTTATGTAAATATTGTAAGATGGAGACCAAACACAAGAACAATAAGTACTCTAGATGAGGTCTAACTAAAGAACAATATAGTAATTTAATTGCATCAATATTCTGAAAGTATCTAGTGCATCTTTTTATAAAACCAAGCATTTGTAAAGATTTGGAAATTTTTGATATATAATGTGATTCAAATAAAAGTTTACAGTCTAAATTAATTCCCAAATCACGAATTTCAGTAACCCAGTCAACAGGAATATTCTGTATATTATAATTATATTCTATTGGGTCTCTCGATCGTCCAAAAGAAATAGCATGACGTTTTGTTATTGATGAATGTTATTTTTTGTTATCAAATTTTGATTTGTATTTTATTTCTATTATTTTTTTTTAATACAACTTACTTAGTTATCAATGTAGAAAAAATGATACATTTTAATAGTTTTTGTTGTTTTTTGAATACTCTTTCAGTTTATTTTCTTGTTATACTTAATATAATGTGATAATTAAATGTACTTTATTTTTGTATGATATTTTTTACACCAATATAACTCTAAGAAACTCATAAATATATTGTGTATTGTTTATTTTGTATTATTTTTACTTAATTGTTATGCTTTAAAATGAAAAGATTTATTCTGCATTTTTGTTATAATTCCATAAAATTAAAAGGCGTACAAGTTCCTAAGCGACATTTTTTAATAAAAATATTTTTTTCCAAATATGGTAACCGCCTTTCAAAGAGACTTAAACACCACAGAACCTAACATTAAAGGCGTAAGCACCAAAATGGTAAATATCTCATGTTTATAATAATTGTTTTATAACTAACATATGGTAAGCCTCAGTTCGATAATAATAAAATGCCAAAAAAATGTAAAAAAAAGAAATATTAAGCGATATTAAACATTTTTTGTGTCTTCTGAAAAAACTGTCAATGGCGCTTATGCATTTCTGTCGTGACACTGTCGATATACACTCCTGGTCTGGTAATGGTCTGAATTTTTTCAAAAAAAAATTAGTGCACCACTGAGATGCTTCCAATTGAAAATCATTTTTCAATTCCTCCTTCAATTTACAACAAAATCTACCCTTAATCTAAACTAGAACCGTTTTTTTTATTATTATTATCACCTGCTATTCAGTATGTTCACCTCTCAAAATTTAAGAATACTACAGAATACACAAATACAAATACCTAATAAGGTTGTAATAGAAGTAAGATAGGGTTTTCTAAAATATCTTTATAGGTATGTACTATACTATCAATAGGAGATAAAAATAAACCTTTTTATTACTTTTCTTACCTGGGTAATCTTCCTCTGGTTCATTTTTCAAATCATCCAGATCTACCGAGGTGGAAAATTCTATATCGTTTTGGTCATACTCTTCAACTTTACATTCCATCTTCCATCCCTAATACTTAAAAACTGAATAAAAATATTCTTCAAAATTCATTTCAAATAACAACCTGCACACTGTTCCTGGTTCACGATAAAATAAAAATAATAAAAAATATACTTTGTTTTTAATACTGTGACAACTGTTATTGTGGGACCGTGATGTGATAGTCGTGACGTCAAAACGTCAAAAAAAGTATTCCAAACACGTTGTGTCATGTGTCTAGGTACACGCTAAAATGTACGCAACAAATAAAAAAGTTTGATATGTTTAGGGCCGGTTGTTCGAACGCTAATCGATCACTTGATCACTATCAAATATTTAATTACTGTCACCAAAGCTGTCAATGTCAACTTTTATTGGGTTGCTGAAAACATTAAAATTATGAGATTATGTACGCAACAAATAAAAAAGTTTGATATGTTTAGGGCCGGTTGTTCGAACGCTAATCGATCACTATCAAATATTTAATTACTGTCACCAAAGCTGTCAATGTCAACTTTTATTGGGTTGCTGAAAACATTAAAATTATGAGATTAGTTAATCAATTAACATAACAATTATTAACATAGGGCCGGTTGTTCGAACGCTAATCAACAATGATCATTATCAAATAATTAATTACTGTCAATGTCAACTTTGTTTGGGTTGTTAAAAAGTCTGTGGAGTCTATAATGAATTAATATAACAATAATTATTAACATAATTAATAATAAATCTCATAATTGTAATTAATTATGTTTTCAGCAACCCAAACAAAGTTGACATTGACAGATTTGGTGACAGTAATTAAATATTTGATAATGATCATTGTTGATTAGCGTTCGAACAACCGGCCCATAATTGATTAAGTAATTTCATATTATGTTTTCAGCAACCCAAATAAAGTTGACATTGACAGTTGGTGACAGTAATTAAATATTTGATAATGATCATTGTTGATTAGCGTTCGAACAACCGGCCCCTTGTGTTTGTTTGATAGAAAAATATTTTTTAATGTTGTTCTGAAGCTATTTTCTTGTGGCATTTTTACAATTTTAACTATTTAATGGGAAATAAGCCACAATATTATTAAAAAATTATTTTTATTAACGTTTCGACGCCCAAATCGGGTGCCTTTGTCAAAATACAAAATACTACTAACAACATTTTTGTTTGTGTTAGTAGTATTTTGTATTTTGACAACGGCACCCGATTTGTGCGTCGAAACGTTAATAAAAATCATTTTTTAATAATATTGTGGCTTATTTCCCATTAAGGTCCGGTTTTTCAGTGCTGGGTTAACCCAGATTTTTCGGTCACCGAAATTTTTATGGTTAATCAGTTTTTCAGTACTAGGTTATCGCTTAAACCCGTTTAAGTTGACCAAGATTTTAACCGATACTCGCTATCATAGGTGGTTTAACTCCGAATTTTCCGACAGACGTTTATCTATATTTGCTGACAGAAGAGGTTAGTTAAATTATGACATTTTGTGTTATCGCGGGAAATATTGTATTATGTATTATTATATTCTTGATTATATCTTCATCATCAGATGCAGAATCGGAATTTGAATGCATTAATCATTTTTGTAATGTTATGTTATTTGTTATTTATAAAATAGGTTATGAAATTCTGTTTTGTTTATTTTTCTGTCAAAAATCTATAGAATTGCACATCTTGGTATAAAGCACTGAAAAACGATATAAGGGTTAAAATATTGGTTAAAATTTAAACTAGGTTAGCTAACCAAAATTTTAACCGCTCACTGAAAAACCGGGCCTAAATAGTTAAAATTAGAAAAATATTTTGTTATGACGTCTAATTCTACCTAACTTTTTTATTTGCGTACACGTTAGCGTATACCTAGACACAACGTGTTTGGAAAAATTTTGACGTTTTGACGTCACACGGTCCAATGGAGCTTTTCATTCACAGTCATTTGTTTCGAGCTTTGTGGTTGCTGTTGAATTTTGACTTTGACGTTTTGACTCTGTTGACTTGACTTGACTGTTGTTGATATTTATTAGAACTGAATTTTGCAGAATATTTTTATTGTTTTTTTATTAACGATGGAATGTAAAGTCGAAATTAAAAGAGAAGTTGAGGAGTATGAACAAAATGATATAGAACTTTCCACCTCAATAGATCTGGAAGATTTCAAAAATGAACCAGGGGAAGATTACCCAGGTAAGAAAAGAAATAAAATAAAAAAGGTTTATTATCTTGTATTGATAGTATGTATCAAAGACGACTAGAGGACTGACTAGACTTGGCCATTACTTGTTACTAATATTGTTGATTGAAATATTGAGGAGCTAATAAAACCTTTAGCTGAACTCAATCTCGAGTTTGTATGAACCTGTCAGAAAACATTACATTTCATACTTAAGTTCTTGCTATGAGAATACATAGGTACTAACTGCTTACATATTTTTAACATCTTACATGTGGTTATTATATTTCTGGACCTTGGGGGTAAACTAAATGATGATGTCATTTCAAGCAACTGTGTTTATCCTGTGTTTGCAACAAAGTTTAGAGCACTTAGGATGTTAATAAAAATCTGATATATCCCATAATTGAAGACACAAGTGCATGAAGGGTCTATGTGACAATTTTTTTTAAAATATGTTTTTTATGTTAAAAGTATGTTGTTCGAACCTAGAAATCTTTCAAACAAGTCAAGCACATTTTAAAAGTAATATTTTCTAAGTTATTAGAGTGTAAAGGATCTATGTACACAGTAAATTTTAAAATGTAAGTGCATAAAGGATCTACGTACACCTTTTATAATATACAGTGATGAGCACGCTAATAACCATCAAAATAGCACAAAAGATGGAAAACATATAAGTTGTGAGATAAAAAGAAATGAAACTAGCCAAGCTGGGAAATTTAGCGATATTAACCCATAATATCGATTGTGTCCCACCTTTAAACATATCGTACGAGTTTGGCAACTACCTCTGTCACAGTGACAGTTTTAGTTGACATACTCCTCTGATACGTGTAAAGGTGGCAAACAATCAATATAATGTAAATTTATAGGTTAATATCGCTAAATTTCCCAACTCAACTAGTTTTATTGCTTAGTATCTTATAACTTAATACGTTTTCCATCTTTTGTGCTATTTTGCCGGTCATTAGCGTGCTCATCACTGTATAATCCTTTTTAGGAATATAAAGACTAACGAGAATACCGTGATGAGCACGCTAATAACCGGCAAAATAGAGCAAAAGACAGAAAACATAATACATTGCAAAACAAAAAGAGATGAAACTAGTAGAGGTGGAAATTATCGTTATAAACTTATTAATTAACATTACATCACATAGTTTCCCACCTTTAGACATCTGTGACAGGAGTATTTTATAAAATTCTACTCTCACAGTGACAGTTGTCATACTCCTCTGATACGTCTAAAGCTGGGAAATTATGTACTGTAATGTTAATTTATACGATCATTTCCATCCCCATTAGTTTCATCTCTTTTTGTTTCGCAATGTATTATGTTTTCCATCTTTTGCGCTATTTTGCCGGTTATTAGCGTGCTCATCATTGTATAAAAATATATACTGCCGTGTTAGCGAGAAAGACCTCATCTGCGTAGAAGCAAAGTTTTCGTAACGGCCGAATAACTTTTGCAGTGCATAGCATAGCCGTTGCCAATATTATATGGTTTTAACAGATATTATTTTAAACTTCTATTTAAAATGAGTTTATCTAGAGGTTTTTTTGTTTATATTTATTCATTTGCAATTAAAAATGTAGATAGGGCACTGCAGACACTTGCATATATAAGCTTAAAACGCCTCATCTACATTTGAGGCATTTTCGTCTAACAAACTCTCAAAATTACTTACAGGGGTATTTTATAATTAGATGCTTCAAGACGTAACTTTATATTTTAAATACCCATAGTGTAATTTTAATTAAGGTAATGATGAAGGTGAGTAATTACTTAAGTCGTACAATAGGATAATTTTATTACAGTACCTACATTACAGCAAAACTTTATGTTTTAAAACATATATTGAAACTACAACACAACTTAATAATCAAGATTTTCACACAAGTCCACTGCATCATCAGAAATTGACAGCTCCTGCCAAAAATGCCTCCGATTAGAAGGCATCAAAGGACATAACTTTTTTAAAATAGACTCTTTTTTTGTTTTACTTATGCCTCTGCAAAGCGGTGTCGAAATTGTTTCACTTTTGTTTTTCAGGTATTTAGCGGTTAGAAAATTCAGCTCCTTGTATGGCGAATCATATTCGTATGAATATGACATATTAAAACTTCCTCGAATAAATTTCACTTTAACAATATTACTAAGGTATGGTCTTGGTGAATGTTTTTTAATTTTTGCCAGTGAAGAATGATCTTTCCAATTCTTAAAGTCACTAATGTCCATGTTTAGAACCTTTACATTTTTCATTTTAACTTGCTCGATTGCCGATTGGAAGTCATTAAAGTCATATACTTTTCCGCCAGATCCATAAGTCGAGCCATATGAATTCAGCGATTGTTCCACCTGGTGGTGGAAACAATCAGCTGACATAAATGAATGACCTGGCTCAAAATAGTAAACCTCTATGACTTCTGCAGAAATTTCTGGTGAATTAATAATATGTACAAAAAGGGAAAACAAGGTCCAATTTTTATTTTGTCCAGCACAATTGTCAAGCCAGATCTTAATGTATGTGGCATCTCGTTGGCTGAGTAAGTACTTATAAAATGTGCTACAAATGTTTTCTTTTTTCCGACCAGCTACCCCCTCATGCCATATAACGGCTGTAGGACCTAAAAGTTTCTGATTTTTTCCCACAGCAACAAAGCTTTCATTAAAAACGACAATTCTTTGCGTAAATAGTACCTAAAAAAACATCGTAAGATATCAATGTCACCTACCTAAAAATTAATAAATTACCTGCTTGAATGTATCGATGCGAGGCAGCATGATTACTTTTTGAAGGTCTGCTGATAGGCATATCTTCTTGGCTGTCCATTCTGTAGAATCTGCATCTTCCTTATATCTCTTCCTGGCTTCTTTAGCTTTTTTAATATGATTGTTCCATTTTACGCAAGTAACACATTTGTCCAAGTCCATGTTATTTTTTGAATGAGCGTTGTTGTGTTGGTTAAAAATTTCACATTGCTCACATTCTTCATGACCAAGCTTTGTGAATGATATCTTCATGACGTCTTTTACGAAGGCCCTGTATGTGTAATATGAGCACTTAATATTTCTATGTTTTTCGGTAAAATCGTTGTGCATTTGTATTAAACTAATATCAGATGGAAGATATTTTCTATGTGGAGCATGCTCCCTACGATAATGTGAGATGCAAGGTTGAAATGATTTTACGTGTTTTTCTAGTAATGCTCGGTCCACTGTTACTCTATTTGAATGTTTCCCTCTGCGATCGATAATTGTGGATGCAGTTTCAGAAGATGTGGATGTTTTGATAATAGTATTATTATTTTTGGTGTATCCAAGAGTTGTAAGGAAAAATGTTCGACAGACAGAAATTAATGACCCATTACTATCTTTTAGTAGGAAAGTGTTTGACTTGTTTCTTTTAAGTTTGCTGTCTTCGGAAGAAACATCAATAGTCCTACGTTTTACAGCAGTACGTTCGACGCTCCCATTTATAAATAAATGCCTTTCTCTCCATGATAGGTTCCAATATTCTTCGTTAAGCTCTTGTCTTCTATTTTGGTCTATTTTTATAGTACACTTTTTCTTACATGCTGATGTACATGGAGGTAAAACGTGGTGGGCACGGCGCACCTTTTCAATTATTTTTTGTTGCTTCTCCATTCTTGATTCGTTGCATTTTTTTCTTTTTCGAAGTTCTCCCTTCTTGGTGTACAATATAGATCTATCTTCATTTACTTCAGTATTTGCTTCTCTATCGTTGAATGGCCCCTCATTGAACTTCTTTTCGTCAGAATCTTCATTTTGAGTATCCTTTCGTTCCCCACATGGTACTAAATCTTGCGCACCATTAAATTTTACTGAAACTTCATCTACTGGTTTGTCTTCAATAATATACTCACTAACTACTTCGCCGGTTTCACTTATCTGCCATAATCTAATTTCTTCGCTATTCACTTCATTTATAATATGTGATAGTGAATCGGATTTTGATTCACCATTAGTATCTGATGGTTGAGGCGTAATTAGACTCATATCATTTAAGTTATCATCTTCAATTGGGTTGTCTACATTGGTGGCTTTCGTAGTCGGTAGTGATGTTAAACAAATAGGACCATCGCTGAAATTCTCATATTGAATCCCATTACTCAGATTAGTTAACGCTAATACTTCATGAATAATTATTTTTGGGAACGAATCTTTATCAATACGAGCGATAACTGGTTGGGGCGCTAAATCAATGGATTCCAAGCTCCCATCTTTAATTATGGCATTAAGAACTGCATTTCCCGAAGGTAAAATATCATGAATACCTTTTTCACATAAATGATTATTAACACTCTCATTTAGGGGTTGAGCTGGTAATTTAATCATTTCATTGGAGCTCTCCTCTTGGATCCCATTATCCACAACTGTACTTCCCGAAGGCATATTTAATGGAATTGGTTGCAACATGCTAAGAATTCTCGTACTTCGTGACATTCTGAAATAAATTTAAATGGTATTTATTTAATCGAATACACTTAAATTGATATATTCATGGAAACCAAAGCTTATACTCAAGAATTGGTAAAAAATGTTTGGCTAAACATTATATTGTTTATAACAAGTTATTGAATATTTTAACAAACATAATTTTGTTACACCCTGTAGATTATGCTTGTTTCACCGTAATTTATGTTAGAAGAAATCTACATTGTGTTAATAATTTAAAACAGAACAATAGATGCAAGAATGTACCAAAACCACTATGTACCTAAAAAATATTACTACATATAATTTGTTTTTATTTCCACTACACTAAACTAGAGAGATCATAACCTTACTAATATATTAATGCAATAATATAAATAATATTAGATACATTAGTATCCCTACAACTAAAAAGAAATATGCGCTTACCTTTTAGTCCTTTATATTATGTTTATTGTCACAATGTATAAAAAACTGAAACGTTTAAACAATTTCAATTAATAAACAAAATAGACATTATTCGCACGGATTTGAAACAAAACTGCCTTAACTACTTCGATGCATGTGTAAAACAGCCTAATGCGCTTGCGCTTTCTTATAAGGCGTTTTTGATTCACACAGTCCGCCCCAGAGATGTTGGTTAAGTCTTCTCCTGTGCAAGTTAAGGTGTTTTATTATAATAATAGTAGATAGGGCAGTCTAACATCACAAAATGGCAAATTTTACACTTAAGGTAAAGTTATTTTAAGGCTTAATTTTAAAACTAAATGATATTGAGGTGTATTTTCTTAACATTTTATGTGCAAAACTGCTTCCTTCATCATATGGTACCAACATGTCAGTTTTACAAAAAAATGCAGTTAAGGCGTTTTTCGTTAACACGGCAGTATAAATAAGTAAGTGTTTTTTTAAGTTTTTTTTTAATATTGTTAATAAATATATAATTTTAGGACTACTTATCCTATAAATTTAGTCTATTTAGATCTTATAGTAAGAAAGTTCTAGTATATCCTCTGTCTACTAGATGAGTTAATTTCGATCTCATCTTCATTTTTAAATTGGTTAACGGAATGATACATTCATCTGAACTGCTTCAATTGGTTTGTTTCCACATTCCTTCCCGTGTCCTTCGTTAGAATACACTATTTCATATTCCTTTTCGTCGAACTAATTATTCTGTGAATATAGGTCTGGTCAGACTTCTTGTTCATGCTAATCGGTTGCCTCATGAGACAGATTTTTTTAACTTGTCCTTAAGTGCCTTTAAACATTCTCTGAAGCGTTAAATTTAATTGTAATTCTATATACATATTTATTTTATGATTTTGTATTTTATTTAGTATTTGTTTGTAATGTTTATAAATGTTGCTTAATTGTATATTTTTTGTCAATGGGCTTGCCCCGTTTATTAACAATAAATAAATAAGTATAAAAACTTTAACTTCATTTTTCTCAATAACTTGCAAATGTCACATATACCCCATTCCACTAATATATGACCCTCTTGTTTGGATTATCGTGACAACGAATATTTTACTGTGCAAAATATGACGAAAGAAAGTAAATTGCAAATTATATTGTTGTTTATTGGAGTAATTATCATTTATTTTTTTATTAGAGCAAAAGACTTTCATACTTCTTATGTTGCACACTAAAATATTCGTTGTCGCGATAATCCAAAACAGTCAAGTATTCGTGGAATACACCATAGACCCTTCATGCACTTGTGTCAATTGGTTGAAAGACAATATGACCATATTTTAACGATAATATTATATAACCAATTTGTATAATCCAACTAATAAAATAAGTGATTAAAGAAACTTATTCAAAACAACCCATATCGACATAGTGTAGTTTACCTCCAAGGTCCAGATTTATAAATTTTTTTAATTATTAGACACGAGTTATTAGACAGTAAGGGCCGGTTGTTCGAACGCTAATCAACAATGATGATGTGTTGATTTGCGTGATAGGATAAAATGCTATGTTGAAATGCTAACAATGCTTGTCCCCGTTTAGGATTTTGTCCTCTTCAGGGTTCGTGGTGAATGTTTGTTGTTAATGGTTTTCGCAAAAGCAAACAGTCCGGAAACCGTACTGGGGTAAGTTTTTCGTTGTGGTGTTCCTGTTCCTGGGTTTTGCCGGACGGTGGTGTCCAGAAGGCCAGAGTCAACAGAGAAGAAAGTTTGATGGATTGTTGTTGGTTCCATAGCATATTAACGAGTACTGTCCGTGCTTTGCTCTAGCCCATTCTCCCTAGAAACCCTTGTACAACTTCAGGCTAGGCCTGCGTCCCTCGTCGGCGGTCAGGAGGAGGCTTTTGAGCGCAGCGTGGACAGTGAGCGTTCGAGTGTAGAAAATAGTTGCGGCTATTTTCTTGGGACGAACAGGTATAATTGTGCAATGAAGTTGGGAAACCGCAAAAAACCAACTTCTCCCTGTTCGGGGTAGGGAAGAGGATGTGTTATAGGTGGGTACGGTAGGCTAGCGGGGTAGCCTCGAGGATATTTTCGTATTCCACTGGAAGTTCGTCAATGCATGTTTGCATTAGAGCAGACGGTAAATGAAGCTTTTTGCGGGAGGGCGTTCCGCGGTGGAATACGTGGCCAGAAGATGAACAGGAACATTTTAGAGAGTCTTGTGTGTCGGAGGGGGGGTCGTTGATTATTTTGATTGTGAAGTTCCTGTTCAGAGAGTCTATTCGCTCATTGATTTTGGGGATATTCGAGATGTTATGGATTTCATTTGAGGGGAATCTCCAGTGCTTGTAGTTGCATCTACGCAAGATTCTCCGTTCCACTCGCAACAACTTCTCTCTTTGTGCTCTAGTGCAGAGAGAGTAGAGGCATGATTTGTACTCGATGACTGGTCGGATATAGGTCTTGTAAGTGTGTAAGAGAGTCTTTTTATGTGTCTTGCCAATTCGTCCAGAGAGAAGGTTGAGGAGTCTGGCCCTGTTCCTTACCCTATCCAAAGTTGCCTTTAGATCTGCGTCCCAGTTAAGAGTCCTGGTGAACAGGACTCCTAAATAGGTCGCAGTCGGGCTAAGAACAAGCCTTTCTCCCAACAGTCTCAATGGATATTGGTCGTCTTCATTTTTAATGATTCTTGGTGACCGGGTGGGAGCGCGAAACACAACTGTTGTTGTTTTATTCGCGTTCAGCGTGACTCTCCACTTACAACACTAATCCCCGACCGCGTCCAACAGAGCCTGAGCTCTTCTATGGATGAGTATTGGATTGTATCGAGAGGTTGTTGTGAGTAGTGCCGTGTCGTCTGCATAGAGAAACAGCCGAGTGCCTGGGATATTTTGGTTGCTAATGTCACTGTTGTAGATGATGTACAACAGTGGTGCTAGGACTGAACCCTGGGGAACTCCAGCTTGTGGAGTGAAGGGGGTGGACTTTTGATCGCCTATTCTCACTCTGACAGTTCGGTTGTGGAGGTATGAATGTACAATTTTGGTGAATTGTAAAGGTAGCCTGATGTCCAGAAGTTTCTGAACAAGTCCGTCGTGCCAGACCTGATCAAAAGCCTTCTGCACATCCAGAAATGTGGCTATGGCGAATGAACCATCGTTGATGGTTTGTGTGACTTTAGTTATGAAATCTGTTAATGCATGTTTTGTAGATTTACCGGGCTGGAATCCGTATTGGAATTTTGGGATGATGTTGTGTGTTTCGAGAAAGTTATTGAGCCTTTCTTTTAGGATTAGCTCAAGAACCTTACCCAGAGTATTTATTAGAGAGATTGGTCTATAGGATTCCACGTCGGTTGGGGGTTTGCCTTTTTTCAAAAGCATGATAGTGTTGGCCACTTTCCAAGGAGTAGGGAAGTGGCTGTTTTTGAGACATGCATTGAGAATTTTTGTTAGAAGAGGGATGATACTCTCTGGAAGTTTTTTGAGGCACCTTCGGTTGATGCCATCAGGTCCGGGAGCGCTGTTTTTACCCATTTGGCAATAGCTCTCCGTTTCCCTGTTTGTGAGGGGGTCCATGATAGGATCATAGACTGGAACGTGGTAGTTGAGAGTAACATTTACTATGTATTCTGTGTGGAGTTTAAACAGGCGATCAAAGTTCGGGTTGTCTGGCGTTTGGAAGTTGTTTTGAAGCGAGTTTCTGAATGCTTCGGCTTTTCCCTCTGGGGAATTGACTATGTGGTTGTTGACCAGCAGATGAGATGGTTGAGATGTTTTTTGATTTGTTAGGACTTTGAATGTGTTCCAGAATTTACTTCCGTCTCTGTAGTCCAGTTTTGAGGTAGCATCCTCCCACCGGCGAGCCGTTAGGTTGGATATCTCTCTCTTTATCCTGGCACAGATTCGGTTGTATTCTGTTTTGATTAGTGGATTTCTGTTGGCCTTGTATTGACGTAGAAGACGTCTTTTTTGTTGAATTTTGGCTAAGATGTATTGTGGAAGAGCCGGAGATGTGTAGATTATTTGTTTTAGTGGAATAGCGTGCGTGATCGCCTCAGTGATGAGGTTCTCAATTTCTGATGCACTGGTGTCAATACTATCGTTAGTATCGAGTTCGCCTAATATAGGAAGATTTTGTGTGATGAAATTTTGGAATTCAGTCCAGTTAGCATGACGATAGTCTCTTATGGTTCTTGGAGGGTTGGGTTGCTTTGGAGTTAGTATGTCAGTGTTGACAAGAAGTGGTAGGTGGTCTGACGTTATTGAGTCGCCTATGTGGCATCTATCCCCGAACCGATCCAGAATGTTACTAGTAACTAGGATGTGGTCGACAATAGAGGGCCCAGTGGCGTTCAAAAACGTGTATTCAGTGTTGGTGATTCTTGAGATAGGAAGGTCTAGTAGTAGATCCGTGAGGCGGATGCCTTCTCGGTTTTGATTGTGATCACCAAACTGTGTATGTCTACAATTTAGGTCTCCCATCAGCACGGCCTTGCCGAGCGTTGAAAAGTACTCGAGCAACTGCCTGCTGAGTGGCAGACCCGGGTGTTTGTAGTAAGAGACTATCGTGAGGGTTTCGTTGTTTGGGATATGCACGTCAATTGCCAGGAAGTCCACATCAGGTGGACGAAAGTTTTGTGGGAACGTGTGTACGTTGTATGGTATTCCGTGCTTTACGAGAATACCATTCCCATGTGAAACCTGACAGCGGCTTCGATGGATAATCGAATATCCTGCGAAGTGTGGATCGTTTTTCGACAGAGTATCTGTGAGTGAGAGGATCTGGATGTTGTACTTCGACAGGATATTCTTGATGAGGGGTCTCTTTTTGGAGAGACCCTGACAGTTGACTGTGCCTAGGATGAAATCCATAAAGGGAGGGTTTTAGTGGTTGGAGCGGAATGTCACCGTGACATTGCTCCCGTACCCGTGGACCACTGTCGAGTGGTCGTAGACTTGGCTAATTAGATTAGCCGTGATTGCAGCGATATGTTCGCGAAGTTCGGGCAACAAGTTCAGTAGCAGAGCAGTCTGAATTGACAGGATGTTTTTGGTCTCCGTTGGAAGTTCGAAAGGAGGGAATGATCTTTCGATCGTTAGTGGCTGTATTTCGTGTTGGGCGGAGGGGATGGTGTGTCTTTGAGGACACTTGTTGGAATATGCGGGGTGGTCGCCGCCGCAATTCGGGCATTTGGGTTCCTGCTGTTTGGTGCAGGCGCTGGATTTGTGGTTGCCGCCGCAGTGGGGGCAGACGAATGCTTTTTGAGGGCATTCGTCGATGGAGTGTCCGTTGATGCAGCATTTGCTGCAATATTTTGGGGTTGGGATTGTAGGGTCGGAGCCATGTGGGAGTTCGGCATTGTATATTTCACCGTCGAGAGTTATGCCTCGGCTCAAAGCTGTCGTGAACTTCTCCAAGGATTTGGTCACCACCTTGATCACTTTAGAGTCCTTGCCTGTTTTGTAGGCTTTGACTCTCCACAGTTTTTCAACTGGGAATTGCTGTTGTGTGAGCAAGTCGGTGACCTCCTGCTCGGAATAATCCACGTCGATTCCAGTAATGCAGAGGAGGTAGGTGGGCTCTTTGTTAGAAGGGTTTGCATTTCTGCTACGGCTTTGAACCGTAATCATGGTTTGGCCAGTTGCTGTGTGGATCGCTTTTTCTATATCCCCTGCATTTATCGGATCAAAAAGTCGAAGATGGGCGATGCCATGAGAGAGTACTTTACATGAATGGATTTTGTTAGCTAAGAGATTGGTGGCATTTATTTGCCGAAAGAAGGTACGTTTGTTGCAAAGATCTTTTGGAAGATCTTTGATGAGATATTCGGACAGAGTCGGATCGTTGATTGCGTTAATGACATTTTGATTTCTGGCTTGAGTTTTGGGACGAGGATTGGCTGCGGCATTGGCGTAAGACATTTGTCTTAATTGTCTTCTTTGGAAGACGAATTCGTTGGGCTCTGGATTGTTAGAGGCGCTGACGGATGCTTGTTGTTGAGATGGTTGTTGTTGTGTGGGTTGTTGAACAGAAGTTTGTTGTGGTGCTTGCTTAGAAGGTTGTGTGGGAATTCTTGGTATAGCACCCTGCCTAGTCCGAGTGCTCTGGCGCTGAGGACCAGTCTGTGCTGATGCTAGAGGCGGAAAATCGCGCGCATATCGCTGCAGAAGGGGGTTGGTGGCGTCGTCCCGCTCGACGCGGAGGTAGGCCTCGAGATACTTGTCGCGGACGATTTGCATCTCCGCGCTAAGCGTCTCGAGGTCCAGCTCCGCCGTGAGACGGTTGTAGCCTCTGGGTGGTGGTACAGGGCCTTCCTGTTGCAAGGAAGCGAACTGGTTGGCTGTAATGGTGGCTGTAGTGGTGGTGTTGGTGGTGGCAACGCTTGTCTGGGTCGTCGTCCGAGGACGAAGCGACCGGGTTGAACTGACGGACCTTACTGATGAAGGCATGACAATTGGGAGGATGCAAGTCTGGCGATCGGAGGGCACCTCAGCCTCAAGGTGTTCTGGGGGGTAAACCCCAGGGATAAAGGTGGCTTGTCCACCCCTCCGTGCTTTTCCTGCGTTAGACAGTGACTATATTTACCTGATGGGTGCAGTTTACCCTGCTGCTGGTGGGTCCCTCGTTGTAAGCCTTTTTCGCGTTTAGTTTGGCCCCCTTACTCGCACTTGTTCTTGGAGCCGTATGTGAACACTAGGTAGAGTTCGGGGCGAGCGAACTCGCTCGAGCCCAGGGCCAGAGTATTCCTCTGAAACCCCGCAATCCGTCTACCTTTTTGGTTTACACGGCCAAGCGTCGTTGGTTTTTCACACTGGTTCCAAACTAAACGTTTAGGGCTAACCGTGTGCCGCTTCTTCAGCACTTGATGCTCTCAGGCTTCTCGCTGTTCGTCGGTAAGAGTGTGGTGTGCAGGCAGTGACCTCACTCATCGACGTCCGGATCGAGAAATCAACAATGATCATTATCAAATATTTAATTACTGTCACCAACTGTCAATGTCAACTTTGTTTGGGTTGCTGAAAACATAATTGATTACAATTATGAAATTACTTAATCAATTATGTTAATAATTGTTATGTTAATTGATTAACTAATCTCATAATTGTAATCAATTATGTTTGTTTCAGTATGTTTGAGTTATTATTCTGGATTCTGGACTATCAACAAAATAAGAAAATTAGTTAGTGAGGAAATCGTAGGTA
The DNA here is from genome assembly GCF_917563875.1 of Diabrotica virgifera virgifera. Taxonomy (NCBI): domain Eukaryota; kingdom Metazoa; phylum Arthropoda; class Insecta; order Coleoptera; family Chrysomelidae; genus Diabrotica; species Diabrotica virgifera. The sequence continues at coordinate 216,621,850 of NC_065444.1, forward strand.
GTTTTTCAGTCGCTATCTACGGTTTATAAGTTAGTATTAAGTCTCTCCTATTTAGCTATTTATATATAAAAAATTGAGAATTGTCAGTGTCAGTAGAACAAGTAATAAAAACGTTGAAAAATTTGTAAAAAGAACGAAATTTGACTGAGTTTCCATTAATTAGCTGCAGCTAACCTAATTTGATTGATTTTTACTTCAAAACCTGGCAAATTAAGGAGTAGAACAAGATAAAGAAATCAGTCTAGAGTAAAAGTTATCTTGTTCGAAACATTTTGGTGCCGAAACCAGGGAATCGAAGTAATTAAGAAGAGGTTAGCTGCTCTCCAAAGGAAGGAAACAGTCATTTTAAGTTCAAAGGTAAACTACTGTCTACAACGATGTCAGCAAGCGAAGGTGAAAGTAAGCGTATATCAAGGCCCCCCTCCAAGAATGACATATAATGAGTTTGGAAATCCAATAGATACCCCAACTACAGTCATCGTAAGACAACCAAAAGTCAATTTAAGCCGAAAAATCTCATTGTCCAGAGCTTCATCAGTATACTCAAAAAGAGTAAACAGTCCCTAATCGACCTTGAAAAAGAATATGCCTCAAGAAACAAACTCTCCGAGACAAAGGAAAAGATGGCTTAATTACAAATTAAGATCATAGAAGAAGAAGAAAAGGTTGAACAATGCTCTGAGAACTTTTCAACCCTGAAAGAAATCTCTCCAGACAACCTGAGTGTAGATGATGCTGGGAAGCTAGTCAATGTACTAAAAAACATGCAAAAAAGTAAGAAGACATTGATGCATCTCCAGCTAAAGCTACAAGGCCTTCAATGGTTAAGTTTAATTCAGGAAAAAAGCTTAACAATCTTGAAGAGCTTAAAAAGAAAAAAGATAAAGCCTTTCGACAATCAATCGCCGAAGACCAGTATTTAGAATCTGATGATGATGGTGAAGTCGTCGAAACCAATCATTCAAATGAAGTGAACATACAAACTGAAGTGGAAGAGATACCACGAGTGAATGATCTACAAGAATCAAAAAATCTTTCAGTTGACCCAAAGACTTACATTTTGAAGTGTCATACAGTCCCAGTAATGAACTTGCCGTCTCAGACCTATTCTGCTTCAGAGCTGAAGAAGAAGTACCCATACTTACGAGGAGCACCATTCCCATCACTGACGAATGCAACACCATCACTTACCATCGGAAATGATAATCTCTCCTTGTTTTTGTCACGAGATTACATTGAACAATCTCCTGATCTACCAATTGCTGTGAAAACCAAGTTAGGATGGACTCTTGCTGGAAATGATGAAATGTTAAGTGGAAGAAAACAAGGAAATTTCTCTATCTTCACTCGCAAGAAAATTAGCGAGGATTTCTCTGAAAACATGAGTAACTTCATTGCAGCCGAAGATTGCACAACATTCAAATCTGTGATACCAATGTCAAAAGAAGACGTGCAAGTTTTGAATATTTTGGAAGAAACGACGATTAAGAAAGAAGGGCGTTGGGAAACAGACTTACTGTGGAAAAATGATGTTCTACCTTTACTTCGTCTGAAGAAATGGTAAGAAAGAGACTGTTAACCATGGAAAGCAAAGCCGATAAGGATCCAGCTTTTGCTAAGTTATACACAACCAATTTCGAAGAATATATCTCAGCTGGATTTCTCCAAAAGGTTAATGTATACCCTAACGAAACGGAAGACAATCGATGGTACCTACCTCATTTATTTACCTTTCACCCGAGTAAAAAACCAAGACGTGTCTTTGATGCAGCTGCAAGAAGTAAAGCACAGTCATTTAATGATTCCGTTCACACCGGACCGGATCAACAACTTGCTGCTGTTCTGATGAGATTCCCATTGACTGTAAAGCTATGTTGGAAATTCAAAGTAGACTGGGATGATCAAGTACCAGACGTTATTGGCATCCGCTTCCAGGAAGAGTTTCGATTAATTCCTGAGATTCCAAGATTCTACGATGTGGATTTAAGTAAGGAATCTCAACTTCACATCTTTTGTAATGCTAGTGAAGAAGCATTTGCTTCAATGGCTTACGTACGAGATCATGCGAGAGGGAGCTTAAGTGTTTCAATCATCGCAGGAAAAAGAAAAGTAGCAAGAGCCAAAGGAATCTCAATATCAAGGTTAGAACTCAATGCTGCAGTTGAAGGAGCCAAGTTGAAAGCGTATGTGGAAAAAGCTTTTGGACAAGATCTTAACTTTGCAAGCTCTTTTCTATGGACTAATTCAAGGACTGTAATGTGTTGGTTGACTACACAAATGGAAAGATTCAGCCAATATGTAAACAATCGGGTAAACCTTATTCTAGATTACTCTACGTTGGATCAGTGTAATTGGATCAACAGGGAGGAAAATGTTGCCGATGAAGCCACAGACCTAAGAAGTTCCACAAAGACGTCAACTTCTTGCCATTGGCTCAATGGACACAGTTTTCTGAAATCGGAGGAAAATAAATGGCTAAAGATTTTGACATTACCAACTGCTGATGACAGTCAACTTGAGAAACGGGCTATAATCAACTTCATTCATGAGAGGGAGCAGTTATGTAAAATGCTTGTGCGGATGTCGAGAGGATTGAAAATTTAAATATTTATTTAAATTTCATTTATTTGTTTATTTGTCATTCATTTGGTTGTTATTTGATATTTGTTTTAATTGGTTCTAATTTCTTTAAGATTAATTAATCTTAGAGAGGGAGAATGTTTCAGTATGTTTGAGTTATTATTCTGGACTATCAACAAAATAAGAAAATTAGTTAGTGAAGAAATCGTAGGTAGTTTTTCAGTCGCTATCTACGGTTTATAAGTTAGTATTAAGTCTCTCCTATTTAGCTATTTATATTATTGTGTTTTCAATTTATCAATCAAAAGCAAAATAAAAATTAAATTAAATTTTTTTTTAAATAACGCGGGCACATAAATTTGATACACCCTGTATATTGAGCTGTAAATATTTCTTAGAATGTAGTTTGGATATAAGTGGATTTCTCTTTTAATGAGCTTTCCGATGAACCATTAAAGACTTTTGTGAATAATTAAAGAGAAAATAACGATGTATTTAGATTTAAAATGGAAAAATATTGTTTAGGGTAGAGGTAATTATCAATTTCTAGAGAGTGATAATTAAAAGAAAGTTGGAAATTTAATATCTTTGTGTCAACCCGAGTGAATGTTGTAGAGTTTCCACGAAAGTAATTAGGATGGTAGGAATAATTTTGAAAATGACTGTTTTGTTTGTGGAATGGAAAAGATTGTTTCTGATTCTTGGCAATGTGGAAGGGGAATAGTTGGATTGGATGATTGAGAGAGTTTGAAAAAGAAGTCATTATGTTTTTGGCATCGATGAGGAGCGGTTCGACGTGTTTAGTGGATAGATAGTTAGCAGATACCAGTGGCTGTTTGATAGTGGAGAATAGTGTTGAAAAGTGGAACGAGAGACAGATGAAATTGAGACGAAATACTTCTTTGATTCTGTATTATTGTGAGAAGGAGAGCAGAGAATCTTTGGAGTTTTGTTTGAATCGAGTACGTGTCAAAAGAAGGCCCGGCTTGTTGGAGAATTGGTGCTGGTATGCTGATAGTTTTGAAGCTGGACAACGGAGAGGGCTTTGATGAGTAGCCTTTAACATAGTCAACGAGGGAGAGCTGTTTTGGCTCATGAGAAGACATCAGAGTGAGTGAAGCAAAAGGTCAGTCAATTTATGTGAAAAAGATTTTTATGTTCGGAAACTAAATTTTGAGTAAAAGGCATATGAATTAAAATTAAAATATTTCAAAAAGTAAATAGTAAATATAGGTAATCTTGCGAATACATAAATTTGTTTTGTTTAGTTTGTTTTACCAAAGTCATCGGGAACAAACCGATAAATTGTTTTTTTAACTATAATAAATTTAAGTGGTAAAAATTTCATTCGGACATCTGTGTCCACAGGTTTTTAGATTCGATAGATTTCAGAGTATTGATTTTGATAAATAAAAGACAATTCTGTATTTTTATTTTAATATTTTGCTTTATTTCTTTTCCCTATTTTATCCCGATTAGGATCAACTCAGAGATACTGAACCCACGAGAGAAGATAAGTATAACGTGAGATAATTTGGATTTTTTTTAATAGTATAAAAAAGGCACCCTGAGATTTTTTATTCAATTTTTATGTATGATTTGCGACAATTAAATAATTAATTAAATAAATAATAATTAATATAAAATTAATAAGAAGCAGATCATAACAATATATAAAAAATTGAGAATTGTCAGTGTCAGTAGAAAAAGTAATAAAAACGTTGAAAAATTTGTAAAACGAACGAAATTTGACTGAGTTTCCATTAATTAGCTGCAGCTAACCTAATTTGATTGATTTTTACTTCGAAACCTGGCAAATTAAGGAGTAGAACAAGATAAAGAAGTCAATCTAAAGTAAAAGTTATCTTGTTCGAAACAATGTTTTCAGCAACCCAATAAAAGTTGACATTGACAGTTTTGGTGACAGTAATTAAATATTTGATAGTGATCATTGTTGATTAGCGTTTGAACAACCGGCCCTTAATGTTCCAATTAATAATTAAATTGTAACAATATATATATATAATGTGAAAGTCAAGACTACAGTGGAACCTCGACAAGTCAGATTAATCGGGACCACGGCCAATCCTGGTTAGCCGGAGAGTATGGTAAAAATTAATAAAATACGGTATAATTACAGATAAACTCCATTATAATTCCAAAAACATATGAACAATACATCTAAATTACGTAGAGTTGTATACAGTATTGTTAATTTCTTGGTAAAAACTGTCAAACTGAAAAAATGTTTGTGTTGTCTTATGAAAATCGGTCCGGGTTAGCCGTAATTCAGGGTTATCGGAAGCCGACTTATCGGGGTTTCACTGTACCTAGGTACTTGTCTAGGTCAATATTTGATGTAACAAAAAATTTCATGAAAAATCCTTTGATATAAAATTAATTAAAATCCATTTAACCATCTGGTGTCCACAATGCAGTACTCCGTGCCACATTTTAAAGTTTTAATAAGCTTTACCAATATTCTTTTGTACACACCACTATCTATTTAGGTATGTGCTAGTGACTAGCTTTAAATTACTACCTGTGGCTATTGCATTTTCTGAAGCGTGTTATCAGTTTGATATTGAGCTTTGAAGTGAGAGTTGTTCAATAAATTTTTTTGCAAAAATCAAAGTGAGAAAAAAATTCAATGTGATGTGTGTTTATTAGAGTACAGTAGACTCCCGTAAGTTCGGCCACCTCGGGACCGGACCCTAGGCCGAACTTAAAAGTGGCCGAACTAACCGATGCTTATCTAAAAAAATGCCCATTTATTGTTTGTATGGATCTAGCAAAAACAAAACACTTGTACATTAAGTAGAAGACAACACAGATGAATACCGTGACATATATTTAACATGTATGAAAAGATAGACCGTTACAAAAATACTATAAAACAATACTTACAGAACTCTAGGCCTAATAAAATTTAAAAATATTATTGCACATTGGTGATTTGGTTTCTTAAACACTTAAAAAAAGTCAGTATTTTTTTTCTGAATTTTCTTTTCTAATGATTTTTGATGTGCAAAGTGTGTGACTAATGCTCAGAGAGCTGGCCGGACTAAGCGGAGACCGAACTAACCGAGGCCGAACTTACGGGAGTCTACTGTAATTCAATTATTTTGTATTTAGGTATTTTACTTTTGGAATGTTTGTGACATTTATTTTTGTAGTAAACGTTTTCTTTTTTCAGATTATATTGTAAGACTGACTACTCGTTTTTTTAGTTTGCTCCTGAATCGTTACATTACGTTAAAGTCATAAAATAAAATGTTGAAAATAACGTTTTTCTTCTATTATTGTAACAAATTTTTGATTTAACATCTAATACTGTTGTTTATATGTGTGGCATTAGGTACAGCACCCATGTAACGTTACGAGAAGGAGCTAACGGAATGTTTATTTATTTATTTATTTATATATTTATACAGTGTTCTAAATTATATAACAATTATACAATTATGTAACATAAATTATCATAATATAACAACAAAGTGGTTTGAGAAAAAATAATTCTATGAGTAGTACAGTTACAAAAAATAAAAAAAAGAATAAGATAACATTAGGTCAGTACAATTATTACAAACAAAAGATATCACCTAAACCAATTCAGAAATGTTCCAAGGTATAACGGTTTTAAGTTATCTAATACATACAGGTCATCTAATCACAATACAAAAGCTCTGGCCGAAAACATTAAAAAGTTAAAAAGTTAGGGAAGAAATATGGTTTTTAAAGCGGGAAACTGATATATTAAAAATTTCGAGGTTATTTAATGAGTTAGCTAATCGAAGAGTTCTAGGAATAAATGTGTTGTAAGAATAATTGAATCTATGAAAAGAGACATAAAAGGTTTGCACCTGCCTAGTCGAACGACTGGGGATAAATAGAGATATTTTGGAGAGAAGCTCGAGGCAGTTACAGAGCCCGTTGATAATTTTAAATAAAATTATTAAGTCTCTTTGTTTTCTGCGTACCTCAAGAGGAGGTAAGTTTAGTATGCGCTCTAATACAGAATAGTCCTAGTATACATGCATCTTAGTGGCAGTATATCTCAGAAAATTGTGTTGGACAGCCTCAAGTTTCAGTTTATGAGTAAAGTAATAAGGGGACCAAATTGTGGAACAGTAATCGAAATGAGATCTAACCAGGAGAAATAAAGGGATTTAATAGCTGAGATGTTTGTAAAGTCTCTGGTGGTTTCTTTTTATAAAGCCAAGCATCTTCATAGACTTCTGTATTGTACTGGAAATGTGTGATTTATAGCTAAGGGCGGAGTCACGGATCACACCTAGATCCCTAGTTTCAGAGGCAGAATGTAAGGTCAGATTATTTATACTATATTCGAAGATGATTGGATGATGAGTTCGGTGGAAACGAAGAATATGGCATTTGGATGCATTCAAACACATACCATTTTGCATACACCAGTTAGATAGGCCATCAATATCACCTTGTAGACTAAGTGAATCAGCCTCACATGTGATTATTTTAAAACATTTTAAATCGCGAATAACAAAGTTTCACTTACTTGGGAACAGGGTATTAGATCATTGATAAATATATTAAACAACAGAGGTCCCAAGTGTGATCCTTGTGGTACACCTGAGGTAACAGAGATGGTATGAGAATAATGATGATTAATCCTGACAATTTGCGATCTTTGCGTAAGATAGCTCTTGAACCACTTTAATATAAGGCCATCTACTCCGTATAAATAAAGTTTATGAATCAAGAGCTCATGATTAACTTTGTCGAAAGCTTTGGAAAAGTCAGTATACACAGAGTCAACTTGTAAACCCCTCTCAAGAGCATCTGTCAAAAAATCAACATATGTTATGAGACCCAATGCTGCTGAATTTTTTGGATGTAAATCCAAATTGTTGGGCCCCTATAATTGGCGAGAAGTCATAACTTAAATAATCGGAAATAATGCTCTCAAAAACTTTAGGAATAGCACTAAGAATACAAATGGGACGATAGTTACCTATATCCGATTTTCGACCTGATTTATATATTGGAGTGACATAAGAGTTTTTCCAGTAGTCTGGAAATTCCCCTGTTAATAAAGACTTATTAACACGTTGACGGACAGAACGTCTATAGGCGTCTAATTTCCATTGATGTAATGTGACACAACGCCTATAGACGTCTTTTTAAAATAACGAATTGTGACAAAAAATCGGTATCATATGCATATTAAATGTATTAAACAATAATGGTCGTCGTCCACATGTTTGCATTACTTGTTAAAAACTCGTTGTTTCCATAAACTAAGAATTTCAGCAATTTCCTTATTCTACTTTGCAAAATATATAAATATAGTGTCACAACACGTGCTTACACTTTTGACTTAATGTCCGTCAACGTGTTAAATATATAAAAAAAGTGGGCGCGATAGAATGAAGCTGAATGTTTTAAGGGAAGTTATATAAGAAATGTTAATTAATTGTATACCTTTTATAGTATGATAAGATTGATCCAAAAGATGGCATAACCCAGACATCCAAAGTGAAAGTTCTCCTCCAACACCAAATTGTTCTATATGGTCCACATAATGTTCAGAAAAAAGTCACACCATTTTGAACGTCGGGTTTGGGGAAGAGAGGGGGGAGAAATCGGTAAATTCGTAGTTTTTTGCGTTTTTCGTCAATATTTCTAAAACTATGCGGTTTAGCATGAACAACCTTTTATACAAAAATGTTCTACATTAAATTTGAAATAAAAAAGGTCCAATGCATAATCCTTCTAAAATGAACGGTTCCAAAGTTACAGAGGTAGTATAGTATAATTGGTCCAAAAAAGGCCTAACCCAGACATCAAAAATAAAAGTTTTCCTTCAACACCAAATTGTTCTATATGGTCCACATATGGTTCAGTAAAAAGTTACATCATTTTGAGCGTCCGGTTTGGGGGGGGGGAGATGGGGGAGAAGTCGGTAAATTAGTAGTTTTTTTACGTTTTTCGTCAATATTTCTAAAACTATGCTTTAGCGTAAACAATATTCTATACAAAAATGTTCTACATAAAATTTAAAACAAAAAAGGTCCTATCCATAAGTGTTACAAAAACAACGGTTCCAGAGTTACGGAGGGTGAAAATTGGAGGTTTTCGATACTTTTTATATTCTTTGGGCAATTGATGATGATTTTGGGTGGTGAGGTTGACGTTTCTCCGAGGGCTTATCACTAACATACCATCGGCAACTGAAATAGCAAATTTGATTTATAAAACCCAATCCTGTTAAAGAAAATCAGTAGGAAATTGCCCAAGAACTATAAAAAGTATCGAAAACCACCACTTTTCACCCTCCGTAACTCTGGAACCGTTGATTTTATAACAATTATGTATAGGACCTTTTTTGTTTTAAATTTTATGTAGAACATTTTTGTATAAAAAGTTATTTACGTTAAAGCAGAGTTTTAGAAATATTGACGAGAAACGTAAAAAAACTAGTAATTTACCGACTTCTCCCCCATCTGCCCCCCAAACCGGACGCTCAAAATGGTGTAACTTTTTACTGAACAATATGTGGACCATATAGAACAATTTGGTGTTGGAGGAAAACTTTTACTTTGGATGTTTAGGTTAGGCCTTTTTTTGGACCAATTATACTATACTACCTCTGTAACTATGAAACCGTTCATTTTAGAAGGATTATGCATAGGGCCTTTTTTATTTCAAATTTAATGTAGAACATTTTTGTATAGAAGGTTGTTTATGCTAAATCGTATAGTTTTAGAAATAATTACGAAAAACGTAAAAAACTACGAATTTACCGATTTCTCCCCCCTCTCCCCCCCCAAACCCGACGCTCAAAATGGTGTGACTTTTTTCTGAACATTATGTGGACCATATAGAACATTTTGGTGTTGGAGGATAACTTTCACTTTGGATGTCTGGGTTTGGGTCTAGTTATACCATACTATTATAAAGGATTTTTCATTAAATTTTTTGTGATTGGTGGTATACAGTGAGCTAAAAAATCAATAAAATTGAAATGGGAATACGCTGCATATATAGCTAGGAGCGATCTAAACAAAATGGCACAGAACAATTCAAACCTGGAGACCATACCAACACAAAAGACCCAGAGGCAGACCTCCTATGAGATGGACAGATGATCTGAAACGAACTGCCGGGAAAAATTGACTACAAGTAGCATACAACGAAAAACAATGGAAAGGAAGACTTGAAGAGGCTTATGTTCAGATGTGGACGTGAATGGCTAGACGAGGAAGAAGAAGCCAAATACAGGAAAATTCTTTCCTTGTGGAATTTGATGTAATGTTCCATATGCCAAATGCCTGCAGTATGATCAGTTTATAAGAGAGAACTTAAAAAGATTTACTTACCAAAAATATCCAAAAAAAGTTGTTATTGAACAAAATACTATGTACACGAAACATACCCTATCACCCTATTATTGCTTAAAAAAGGAGACAAAAAAGATCTGAAAAATTATAGACCTATTACATTGCTTAGTGTTATGTATAAATTGTTAACTATAATAGAATACTAACCAATAGACTAACTAGTAAATTCGACAATTATTATCAGACCAAAGAACAGGCAGGATTCAGAAAATGCTACAGTACATGTGATCACCTACTGACAATGAAGTTACTTATTGAGAAAATAAATGAATACCTAATACCCATGTTAGGTATATATGGCATTTATAGATTTTGAAAAGGCATTCGACTCCGTAGAACACTGGGCAGTGAAACAATCACTACACAATAGCAGAGTAGATTACAGATATACAGAACTAATCTCTAATATTTAGGGTGAGGCAGATAACTGGCCTATTAGAAATATCTCGAGATCTAAAGGCAACAGAATCATGAAAATTGGAATAAAGGGGTTTTAAAGGATGATCTATTAAATGAAAATATTTTTATCTCTTTGTAACTTCCGGTTATACCGGAAGTTGCTTATAACTTCGTTTTTTTTTAAATGGGACACCCTGTATATTTTTACATTTTAGGATTCTCTTCGATGTCTTCTTTCTTAAAATATGAGGTTTTGTAATATTATACAGGGTATTTTAAAAGATAATTACGTTTTTTTATTAATTTCGTAGCAATATTCACACCCTGTAGAATTGTAGTAGTTTGACATCTAAAACTCTACTTACGTTCAAATAATTTTTAATATACTCTATTATTGTTAAGTATCATTAGTATAGCTAACTTTTTAATTTTAGTATACAGGGTTGGTCGAAACTCGGAATGAGTATTTTCTGAGTTTTCTTAAATGGAACACCCTGTATTTTTGTATTGTAGTGAAATGGTATTTTATAGTACTTTTTTATTTCTTAAGCATTCCCTATACCTTACTGCTTTAATTTGTGAGTTATTGGTGATTCAAGCTAAACATTAATTGCAACAAAAAATACGTAAAATTTTATTAGGCTGGCCGTGAAAATACTCAATCCCAAATAATTTTTCAGAAATAAATACATATTAATCCAGACTGGTCCTTAAAATTACCAATAATGGTTTAGCTATCAAAATACCTACTTAATTAAGATTGTTGGTGCGATTAACAATTAAGCACAAATTAAAGCAGTTAGGTATAGGGAATTCTTAAGAAATAAAAAAGTACCATAAAATATTATTTCATTACAATACTAAAATACAGGGTGTTCCATTTAAGAAAACTCAGAAAATACTCATTCCGAGTTTCGACCAACCCTGTATACTAAAAGTAAAAATTTAGCTATACTAATGATTCTTAACAATAGTAGAGTATATTAAAAAATCATTTGAACGTAAGTAGAGTTTTAGATGTCAAACTACTACAATTCTAAAGCGTGTTAATTTTGCTACGAAATTAATAAAAAAACGTAATTATCTTTTAAAATACCCTGTATAATATTACAAAACCTCATATTTTAAGAAAGAAGACATCGAAGAGAATTCAAAAATGTAAAAATATACAGGGTGTCCCATTTAAAAAAACGAAGTTATAAGCAACTTCCGGTATAACCGGAAGTTGCAAAGAGATGAAAATATTTTCATTTAATAGACCAGGGGTGGCCAAGCTCCTTGATAGTCCGAGCCACTTTTCATAAGTTGAAATTTTTCGCGAGCCGCAATTAAATACGTATTCAAAAAGTATGTAAAGAAGGTATTTACAAATTTTTAACAGAAATTTTATTTATTGAAAACAGAAATAAATTTACGAAATATTAAGACTTAATATAGTTTTATTTTCGAGCTTGATCTTTGGGATATTTGGGTCATGTATATTGGTAATAAAAAATTCACCTTATGAATTACATATGTTCATTTCAAACGAATTCAGAAAAAAATGAAGAGACGATTCAAAATATTTTAAGTCTTGAAATCTATATACTTGTTAATGACTTCATCATCATCATTCTCTTTGCCCTATCCCTATGCGGGGTCGGCTTCCCTAATTGCATTTCTCCACACAATTCTATCTTGGGTCATATCAATGTTAATTTCCTTTACCAACATATCCTGCCTTATCGTCTCCCCCCAGGTCTTCTTTGGTCTTCCTCTCCTACTCCTTCCAGTAATCTGCACTTCAGCTATTCTTCGTATTGGGTGATTAACGTCTCGACGTTGAACATGACCAAACCATCTTAACCTATGCTCTCTCATTTTGGCATCAATTGATGCCAAACCTAGACTTCCCCTAATATACTCATTTCTAATTTTATCCTTCTTTGTCACTCCACTCATCCATCTAAGCATTCTCATTTCCGCCACATGCATTCGTTGTTCCTCTTTCTTTTTCACTGCCCAACATTCTGTTCCGTACATCATAGCCGGTCTTATGGCTGTTTTATAGAATTTTCCCTTCAGCTTCATTGGTATTTTTCTGTCACACAACACACCACTCGCTTCTTTCCACTTCATCCATCCAGCCCTAATTCTACTGCATGCATCTCCATCTATTTCTCCATTACTCTGTAATACCGATCCAAGGTACTTAAAACTATTGCTTTTCACAATCATTTCACCATCCAAAGATACCATATTATTTGTAGTAGCTCCATACTCGTTAATGACTAAGATGTGTAATCCAAATTACAAATTATATCCGTAGCAAGAGTTACACAAATCTGTCTGGAGTCTGTTGATTTACTGACTTTAATTTTGCGCCACTGTTAATGTTCATTCGTGCAGTTTTTGATGTGTCATATCATTTTAAAAGACATTTTGAAACATATGGCACGATAATAATTTTTTTAAATATAATAACACAAAATTGAAAAGGAACTCGGGTACATTTATCGAGAGCCACAAGTAATCCTTCAAAGAGCCGCATGTGGCTCGCGAGCCGCAGTTTGGCCACCCCTGTAATAGACCATCCTTCAAAACCCCTTTATTCCAATTTTCATGATTCTGTTGTCTTTAGTTCTCGAGATATTTCTAATAGGCCCTTTATTTGCCTCACCCTGTATAGAAGGCCACAACTACGATCCAACATGAAAAAAAAAACACCTCATACCTATCAAAAGGGGCACTAGATAGGGAGATACGATTTCTCAGAAACTCTTCAACCAAGCACTAGAAGACATTTTCAAGAGATAACAATAGGAAGAATATGGAATCATCATTAACAGCCAGTACTTAAATCACCTAAGAAACGCTAACGATATCATCCTTATTCGCGGTGTGCAAGTACTTGGAAGGGGAAACGAGAAACGACCCTGCGCGAGTCGCGGAGAAATATTGCAACTATCTTAAATAATTCATATTGTCAATTGAAATTGTCAAATTGACGTATATTTCATACCTTCTGTCAATGAAGCAGAAAAATTATATATTGCTCCACAATATTGATATGATATGCAATTATTATATAAAGGTAAATTTAATTAATTTTATTTTGCTTGCAGTACTGCATTTTAATAACTAATTTTATTTACTACATACAATTGTTGACGTTTTCATAACATAACCTGAATCTTATTTTTTCTTCTTATTATTTTTTTGGACTATGGCCTTGACAATTATCCAGTAACCAGGACTAATATAATTGGCCAATATAATTAAAAGTGCGAATTTTAGTATAGAGCGTAGAAATAGGGGTCGCTTTGCCGAACTTGCACGGTCCCAATAGCTACAGACAAGGAACAACTACAAATGATGATACAACAACTAGATCAAGAAGCCAGTAAAGTTGGTTTAAATATGAAATACAACAAAACCAAAGTGATAACAAATCAAGAAGATGAGTTAAGAATCGTAGTTAAACAAAACCAAATAGAGGAAGTGAATGAATACAATATACTTAAGACAAATAGTGAAATTAAATAGAGACAACCAAAGGGCAGAAATATGTAAAGAGACGATCGAAGTTAGCGTGGGCCTCATTTGGTAAGCTCAACTTCATGTTGAAGAATAAAAAATACCCTCAATATAAAAAAAAACAAAACTCTACGACCAATGTATTCTTCCGGTCCTCACATATGGATGTCAAACATGGACATTCACAAAAGCAAATATGGACAGAATTGCGAAAACACAAAGAGTAATGGAAAGACAAAGGATCAACATAAGACGGTCAGATAGAAAAAAGGAATTAGTGGGTACGAAATATCACATACGTCACGAATGCTACTCATCAAACAGCTAAAGTAAAATGGAAATTCACCGGTCATATTATTAGACAAAAACGAAAGATGAACTAAAATTATTACAGAGTGGAGACCTTGGACAACAAACGAAAGAGAGGGAGACCACAGATGAGATGGATAGATGACCTAAAACACCAAGCCGGCTCAAAATGGATCCACATGGCTTAGGATAGAGAAACATGGACGAGCAAAGGCGAGGCCTATGTCCAATATTGGATGTTGTAAGTCTGATAGATAGATCCAAAAAAAGACTGCCCCTCTTTGTTATTAGTATAGCAAGAGGGTATCACATCTATGAAACTAAAGGTTATATCAATGCATTCGGCTTCACTTACTGATTAATCTAGAATGCGACTTCATATGCAGTCGTGTCCGTGAATGTGTTAGGTTAGTTTTGATCATAGACTGCATGCTGGAATCTAAACCTGTTCCCCCACTGCACAGAGAAAAATGTTGTAAACAGGGTAGTCATCTCTTGTCTTGTCTCACTTGTTCGCTAAATTCTGCTGATTAGAACTATACAGGGTGTTTCATTAATAATTGTCCATATAGTAACTGGAGAAACCTTAGCCCAAAATACGAAGATTTAACCTAAAACACTTAAATAAAATGTGGTTCCTTACTGAGTTACAGGGTGTTTTATCTAAAAATTTAAAAACTATTTTTGCTCAGCATTTTAAAACTATTCGACGTATCCTTTTCATACTTGGCAGAAAGTGCGACTACTATACATCCTACTAAATGATGATAAACAAACGTTTCTAGCTATTACCAGAGTCGTACGACAGGGGATAGGGAATGGTTTACCTTTCTCAAATTCTACGCCACTGGAGGAATTATTATTTTGGTGCCATTTTTAGATTCTCCAATACTTTCTACGTGAATAATATACTCTCCATTGGTAACGATAAAGTCATTAGTTTTCGAGATATTTGAAGTTAAATATGAAACGGCACAGTTATTTTGATTAATTTATGATATGATTCATATGGTTAAAATTTAAAAATTATTTGTACCCAGTACTTTAAAACTATTTTGCGTATCCTTATCATACTGGGCAGAAAGTGTAGGTACTGTACACCCTACTAAATTAAGATAAATAATTGTTTTTAGCTACTACCAGAGGCGTACGACAGGGGATAGTGGCTGGTTGACCCTTCCCAAATTCTACGCCACTGACGAAATTGCTATTTTAGTGTAATTTTTGGACTTTTCAATACTTTTTATGTAAATAATATACTCTTCATTCGGAACGATAAAATGATTAGTTTTCGAGATATTTGAAATTAAAAATGAAGCGACACAATACATTAATCAAAATAACCGTCTCGTTTCATTTTAACTTCAAATATCTTGAAAACTAATGACTTTATCGTTACGAGTGAAGAGTATATTATTTTCATAGAAAGTATTGGAGAATCCAAAAATTTAACTAAAATAGCAATTCCGCCAGTGGCGTAGAATTTGGAAAGGGTCAACCATTCACTTTCCCCCGTCGTAAGCCTCTGGTAATAGCCAGAAACGTTTGTTTGACATAATTTAGTAGTTTGTACAGTACCTATACTTCCTGCCAAGTATGAAAAGGATACGTCAAATAGTTTTAAAATGCTGAGCAAAAATAATTTTTAAATTTTTAGATAAAATACCCTGTAACTCAGTAAGGAACCACATTTTATTTAAGTGTTTTAGGTTAAATCTTCGTATTTTGTGCTAAGGTTTCTCCAGTTACTATATGGACAATTATTAATGAAACACCCTGTATAGAACTCCATCCAATAGTTGCCATCCAACATTCCTCATGTAGAGACAAATCCACCTGTTCAACAACCCACGTGATGTGGAGTCATACAGGGCATAAGGACCTTATCTTTATAAATTTTATCCATTGTTTGGAATTTTAAGTAACAATGTCTATAACATTTGAAGGGTTTATACCCTGGTATTTTTTTGGTCGCTCAGCATGAGATCAACCAGTTCTAACACTGATGATGATATTTTTATCCCTTTCACTTTTATTTGTATCCCTTTAAGGATTTTAATAAATTTTATACCTTTTATAAATGATTTTTCAATTAAATTTTTTTGTGATTGGTGGTATACAGGCAGCTACAGGAAAATTCTTTCCTTGTGGATTTTGTTATTTTAAGATTATGTGAACTGAATCTTGTAGAATATTTATATTCACTTTCTTTATTAGGGATGGAATGTAAAGTTGAAGTTAAGAAAGAAATTAAAAAGTGTGACCAAAATGATATAGAGCTGCCCACATCAGTAGATCTGGATGAGTTGAAAAATGAACCAGGGGAAGATTATCCAGGTAAGAAAAGTAATAAAAGGGTTTATTTTTATCTCGTATTGATAGTATGGATCAAACACGCTTTGCTAGATTTCCTGACTCCTTGCTTTAGCTGAACTCAATCTGTGAGTTTGTATGAACTGGCGACTACTGGCGAGAAAACATCACATTTTCTACATAACTTCTTGCTAACATCATTCATGTGGTTATCATATTTATAAAAAACATTTAATTATTAGACAGTAAATTTTCCAATTAATATTTAAATTGTTAAATATACACAGTGTCTCATTATGAATTGTTCATATAGTAATTGCAGAAATTTTAACACAAAATACGACGATTTGACCTAAAACACTTAAATAAAATGTGGCCCCTTATGGAGTTGCAGGGTGTTTTTTTTTTAATTATAAACTATTTTGTACTCAGTACTTTAATACCATTTGACATATCCTTGTCATACTTGGCAACAAGAGTAGGTACTTTACACCCTACTAAGTTATGTTAACAAACGTTTCTGGCTACTACCAGAGGTGTATGATTGGGGAAAGTGAATGGCTGTCCCTTCTCAAATTCTACGCCAGTGGCGATTCTGGAATTTTTGGATTCTCCAATACTTTCTATGTAAATAATATACTCTTCATTCGTAACGATTTTTTTGCCTGTAAATTAACAGTAATAATTCCGCATAATAAAGTCACATAATTATGACATGTTTTTCATTAACAGCGATATAAAACATAAAGTAATATTGACCTAAACCCTAAAACGTGCAGTAATGCTTTAAGGTCATGGGTACATAATTCCCAAATATTTTACGACTATCCCTACTTTTTCTGTCTTTACACGGCGTGTAGTAAAATTCACACTGGTGTTTACATTACGTGTAGTAAAATTCACACTGGTATGGATATGTAAACATTACTAGAATGTCATTCTACTTGAAAATGTCATCATTATCTTAAAGAGATGGCTTTTGAATGTTCTTGGATAACTGTTATTTATTGTATAATTGCAAATTATTATTTCAGTTAATAAATGTGATAATTTTTTCACTAACTATCTATTCAGTGATTGTAATAATTTATATGTACAACAAAAACTAATACTCAGTCGAGAAAAGAGGAAAAGTGTTAAACTGATTTTTTAATAATATATGGTTACTATGGAACGCTTACAATTTTGAACATCTTTAACAACAAATACTTGTATCACAGAATATATTATACTGTTGAATTCTTGGCTTGGATCTTCCACAAATAATACACAATAAATAACTTTTTATTAAGTTCACGTCTTAAATCAATGAATTATCAAATACACTATATATATATGCTTTCTGTTGTTTTCCGGGTTTGACTCCGCGTTGAATAATTTTGGTTTTGAGAAAAACCATTATTTTGACGACGTTTCGGCAAGATCTCACTTGCCATTGTCAAGTCAGGTAGTTCCGCTTCTCGCTGCTGCTTGAGTAATGCTTTAAGGTCATCTCCCAGGACCCCCAGGATTTAAGGTTCCAGCTCCCGCGGAAACTTCAAGTGTAACATATATATATATATATATATATATATATATATATATATATATATATTAATATCAATATTATTTAATCAACAACTCAAAATATTCCCGATGCCACGTCAAATATTTAAAATTGTCACTGATTGTCACGGTCTGACTGACGCTGACAATATTCTTTTCGACTGAGTGGGTTGTAAGACAAAGATAGATTTGGAAAATATTACCACGGACGTTTTGTTTGAATCCTGAAAAAACTAATAAATACTTTTAAAAAATTTAAACGCAGAATGAAAGACTAAATTATTACCGAGGGCCGAAAGTCCCTTAGAATAAACAAAAAGTTTATTTTGAATGAGATATTTGAAATTAAAAATCACACTAAATTTTCTTAGTTTTTCACTTCTGTAACTTATTAAGATAAACATTATAGAAGTTCTCAGGGACTTTCGGCTCTCACTAATAACGTAATCTTTCATTCTGCGTTTAAATTTTTCATAAATACTTATTAGTTTTCTCAGGATTCGAAAAAAATGAATCCCCATTTGAATAGCATTGCAGCCGAAATTACGTACCCATCCTCTTAAGAAGACCGATTTTGATAAGTGAGACTGAAACATGGACTTTATCCCAAAACGACCAGAGACTATTTGGTCTACTCATTCATTCATTATAGTATGGTATAACTAGACCCAAACCCAGACATCCAAAGTGAAAGTTATCCTGCAACGCCAAATTGTTCTATATAGTCCACATAATGTTCAGAAAAAAGTCACACCATTTTGAGCGTCGGGTTTGGGGGGGGGGAGAGGGGGGAGAAATCGGTAAATTCGTAGTTTTTTACGTTTTTCGTCAATATTTCTAAAACTATGCAGTTTAGCATGAACAACCTTCTATACAAAAATATTCTACATTAAATTTGAAATAAGAAAAAGGTCCTATGCATAATCCTTCTAAAATGAACGGTTCCAAAGTTACAGAGATAGTATATTATAATTGGTCCAAATAAAGGCCTAACCCAGACATCCAAAATAAAAGTTTTCCTCCAACACAAAATTGTTCTATATGGTCCACATATTGTTCAGTAAAAAGTTACACCAATTTGAGCGTCCGGTTTGGGGGGAGATGGGGGAGAAGTCGGTAAATTAGTGGTTATTTTACGTTTTTCGTCAATATTTCTAAAACTATGCTTTAGCGTAAATTATGTTCTATACACAAATTTTCTACATAAAATTTAAAACAAAAAAGGTCCAATACATAATTGTTATAAAATCAACGGTTCCAGAGTTACGAGGGTGAAAAGTGGAGGTTTACGATACTTTTTATATTTTTTGGGCAATTTATAATATTACTAATGAAAGAAATTTTTTTGTAAATAAAATTTGCTATTTCAGTGGCCGATGGTATGTTAGTGATAAGCCCTTGAAGAAACGTCAACCTCACCACCCAAAATCATCATCAATTGTCCAAATAATATAAAAAGTATCGAAAACCTCCACTTTTCACCCTCCGTAACTCTGGAACCGTTGATTTTATAATAATTATGTATCGGACCTTTTTTGTTTTAAATTTTATTTCTTTACCATTTCTTCCTATCCTTGCACTGAACTTTCCAATCTTTAACAATAATTGCTCTTATATCTTCTATATTATCCAGAAGTCAGAAGCCTTATTTTCTAGACCTTCTTCTACACCTGAACCATAGTGGTGTCCAGTTAGTTATCCTTCTCATAAAGTAGCAATTTGTAGTCCTGATAGCTAATAGAGATCCGACGGTCTTTTGATTTATTCGCGGGGCAGCAGAAACTGAAGGACTAGAAGCAAAATATTTTATATATGCAGGAAGGCAAGTGAGGCAGCATACAGGAAACTGATAGTAGACGAGAGAGTATGGAAGTGGGGCTGAAAGATCATGAACTTGTGGAAATGGAGAAAGACTAGAGAGTGATAATTATGGATCCAAAAAACCAGCAAAAAACAAATAAATCTCAGACAACGACAACGAATTTGTCAAAGGAAAAGAACAATTTTGAATTTTATGATAATAGCAAGAAAAAAACAACAAAAGATATCATAAGGTCCAAAGAACAGGGAACAAGAAAGAAAAATACAAAAGAAATAAAAAGGAATATACTAAAAACAGCAACATTGAATATTAACACGTTATTAAGGACGGTAAAGATGGAAGTAGCAAGACATTAAAAAAATACACACTAGACATCGCCACGATGAAGATACAAAAAAAAACATGGAGGAATACAAAATAGCGACTAATAAAGCCAAAGGAACAATTAAAAAAGAATGATGGATTAAATGAAAAGCTGAAGGATATTGAAAAAGACAGACAAAATCATAAAATTTACAATTTTACAAAAAAGTGAGAGCAACAAAATCTACGCCCAGTATTAAAAGAGGACTAAAAAGCCAAAAAGAAGAAACCATACTTGAAGATAAACAGATCAGCAGAATATGGGAAGAATATTAAGAAAAAATTCTAGTCACTACTGAGGACACACTACGATGAAGAAGTAAGACCAATAGTACAAGATAACGACGAAGTAGAAATTCCCACAGAAAAAGAAATTAAAAACCTTCCAAATGGAAAAGCAGTAGAACATGAAATAGCAGTGGAATTAATAAAATACAGAGGAAGAGAATTACATAAGAAAGAAATAAACAAGCTAATACAACAAATATGGACACAAAACACACTACCAGATGATTGGAACAGAGGTACTATAGTATATATCTATAAAAAAGGAGATCGGGAGCAATAACCTTATTAAACAACACATTTAAAATTCTAATTAGTAAACATATTAAACATGAGACTTAAATCATGTGCTAAACTAACATTAGGAGAATACCACAACGGTCCAGCAAATAATTCAAAAATCGAGAGAATACAACAGAGAAATGCACGTAATATTCATAGATTTCAAAAGCGCTTTTGATACAATTAATAATAGCATAAGAGCTGTGAGACATTTTTGAGTAGGTATTTTAGGCAACCTGAAAATTTTACAGGTGACTCTTCCATGATAGCCTAATACAAAAATTCCGGTCTGGCTGGAGGGTAGCGGTTATTTTCCCCAAAAATCCCCCCCCCCCCCCCAAAGTTAAAAAAGGGTAAAAATTGTTATTACAAAAAATATCATTGACGTGACTTTAAAGTATATAAATATTCAAATATAAAAAAAATAAACAGGCCAGGCGATTTGAGGGCGATTTGAACTCTGCAAGATACTTGCATGGGCGCCCCAGGATTATTTTCAGGGGGTGCATCTGAACTTCAGAAGATTTCATCTAAATCTGTACATACTATTAACGAGTATTAAATATACAACTATACATGCATAGCTATGTACATTCCTTCCGGGCAGGAAGGTTCAATTGTTATTTTGACAGGGTATTTTTTAATATTAAAAATAAATATTCTAAAAAAATGGATTTTTTTTGGTGAAATGTTCCAACTGCCATGTGATCAAACAAATTACGCGTGCATATAAATGAAATGCGCTGTAGGTAAGCAGCAGTGTGAGAAATAGCGTATACCGATAGCTGTTTGCGTCCTCTGTTGTAGCTGAGCGAGTCCGTTCGCTCAAGAACAATCACGTGACCTGGCGATACCCATGTTGTTGTGCCTCGAAACTTTAGAGTAATAATTATTATATATTATAGTTTTTTAGATAACTTTTTCTTAATTAAGGAAAAATAATACGTACTATACAATAGATTTTGCAAATATGATAGAAAAAGACAAATGTATTATTATAAATACAGTGGAACCCCGATAAGTCGGCCCCCGATAACCCGGAAGTCCGGCTAACCCGGACCGATTTTCATCAGATAAACATTTTGATTTTCAATATTTTGTATTTTTCAATTTAATTGTGGCTTATTTCCAATCAAAATAGTTAATTATCAGACAATCCTTTCAACAATAAAAGTGTATGTAATATAATATTTGAGAGATAATGTGTCTAGACTCTCTGTGTCGTGTACTTATGTGTGTAATTTGAACACGAGATTAAAAATTACTCATAGTACACGCCGCAGAAACAACAGCCAGCTGTCTGTAGTATCTATTCCTTTTTATTTCAAACTGTCAGCATTGTTTAGGAAAGACTATTTAAAAAATTCTTTTATAAACAATGGTCTTTAGTATTGTGTGTCTTGTATTGTTTGGGTTTGGTTTTTTTTAGAATTGTAATGAGTAGGTAATATGTACTGTGCATATTTATAAAAATATTTCATGTTATTTCAATTCTAACGGAGTTTATCTGTAAGTATACCGTATTTTATTAATTTTTACCATATTCTCCGGCTATCTCGGATTTTCGATAACCCGGATCGGTCGTGGTCCCGATTAATCCGAGTTATCGAGGTTCCACTGTATATAGGTAGAAAAGTATACAACTATAAACTAAATTAATTCGTGTCCGAATTTTGTACTTTTTCTTCGAACTCCTCATTTGAGCTTAAATATTCATTCTCTTCTTCTTCGTCAGACTCCCCTCGAGACTCAGATTTCTCTTCTACATGATCTGTAAATAGTTGTATTATGTATTTAGAATTAATTAAAAATTAATTAGTGATTAATTAATTGAGTTACTACGTACTTT
Source organism: Diabrotica virgifera virgifera (assembly GCF_917563875.1). NCBI lineage: Eukaryota > Metazoa > Arthropoda > Insecta > Coleoptera > Chrysomelidae > Diabrotica > Diabrotica virgifera. The sequence goes on from NC_065444.1 coordinate 216,644,492, forward strand.
CTGTCCTTTTATACGAAGTCGAAGCCTGGACAATCACGGGCGCATCTGAAGAAAGGCTTGACATTGTTGAGATGTGGTGTTATCGAATAATGTAAAAAAATATCATAGACACAACACGTAACAAACACGGAAACATTGAGAAAGATTAAAAAGGCAAAAGAAATACTCAACACTATGAAGGAAAGAAAAATGAGCTAAAATAAATAGTCGGACTAGAAGGGAGTCTGACGAAGAGGAAGAGAATGAATATTTAACCTCAGATGAGGAGTTTGGAAAAGAAGTACAAGATTGGGACACAGAATTAATTTAGTTTATATAGTTTTATACTTTTTTACCTATATATTTATAATAATAAATTTTTTTTCTATCATATTTGCAAAATATATTGTATAGTACGTATTATTTTCCATTAATTAAGAAAAAGTTCCTTAAAAAGTATAATATATTATAATTACGCAAACAGCTATCAACAGCTCTTTCTCACACTGCTGCTTACCTATAGCGCTTTTCATTTATATTCACGCGTAATTTGTTTGATCACCTGGAAATTGGAAAATTTCATCAAAAAAACCTGTCTTTTTTAGAATATTTATTTTTAATATTAAAAAATACATAAGTATAAGAGTTACGTTGCACACTTAAAATACAAGAAAAAAAACACAGAAATAATATAATATTCTCATATCCGCGACTACCCAGCTGTCTCTTGGATAAATTCTTCCAAGGAGTAAAATGCATTATTCAAAAAAAACTTCTTTAGCTCTTTTTGGAATTGTCTTAAATTATTTTGATTTTTTAAACTTAGCAGTAGTCTATTATGTAGAGAAGGGCCAGTATAGTGAGGGGATTTTTTAAGACTGGCATGGTTACATTTTATCAAACGAATTTTGTCACAGTTCCTCGTAAAGTGTGATTGAAGATCGCTATTTTTCTTAAACAATTCAACCTTCCGGAAAATAAAAGTTAACAGTTTATATACAGGGTTTCCCGAAAAGACTGGTCATAAATTATACTACACATTCTGGGGTCAAACATAGTACGATTAAACCTAACTTACCTTAGTACAAATGTGCTCATAAAAAAAGTTACAGCCCTTTAAAGTTACAAAATGAAAATCGCTTTTATTCAATATATCGAAAACTATTAGAGAATTTTATTGAAAATGGACATGTATCATTCTTATGGCAGGAACATCTTAAAACAAAATTATAGTGAAGTTTGTGCACCCCATAAAAATTTTATGGGAGTTTTGTTCCCTTAAACCCCCCAAACTTTTGTGTACGTCCCAATTAATTCATTATTGTGGTACCATTAGTTAAACACAACGTTTTTAAAACTTTTGTGCCTCCTAGTATTTTTTCGATAAGCCAGTTTTTATCGAGATGCGTCTTCTTTTTCAATATATTTACGTAAAAATTTTATGGGGGTTGTGTTCCTTTAAACCCCCCAAATGTTTGTGTACGTTCCAATTAACCTATTATTGTGGTACCATTAGGTAAACACAGTGTTTTTAAAACTTTTGCCTCTTAGTCTTTTTTTCATAAGTCACCTTTTATCGAAATGTAGCTTCTTTTTCAAAATATACCTAAAAATGTAAATTATAAATAAATTTTCAGATTATTAACAGGTCTCTATAATTGTACTTAACCATATGCAAACATGTGGTGGATTCGACAAATATTCAAAATATCTCGATAAACACTGGCTTATCGTAAAAGTACTAAGAGGCAAAAAAGTTTTTAAAACATTGTGTTTAACTAATGGTGCCACAATAATAATTTAATTGGAACGTACACAAAAGTTAGGGGGGGGGTTAAAGGAACAAAACCCCCATAAAATTTTTATGGGGTGCACAAATTTCACTTTAATTTTTTTTTAAGATGTTGCTGCCATAAAAATGCCATATGTCCATTTTCAATAAAAAATCTCATGAGAGTTTTGGATATATGAAAAAAAATCGATTTTCATTTTGTAACTTCAAAGGGCTGTAACTTTTTCTGTGTGCACTATTGTATATACCCGTGTTGAGCTGGCCCCCCCCCACTTGCAAAAATTAAAAAACAAATAGCCCTGATTTATGAGCTATTTATGAGCTCTCATATTCCGCAAACTAAAAATTTTGAGCTCGTTCCACTGAGCAGGAATTTAATACCCTAGTGGGGGGGGCTGAGTCAGCCCCCCCCCCACTACTTAAAAATAGGAATATTGAATCGGTTTTTGCGGCAGAATTACGAGCTATTTATGAGCTCTTGAAATTATATAGTTTCGATTTTTGAGCTCATCCCCTTCACCCCCAAACAACCCTTTAATTGATTTAACTTAAGAGAAAGATGCTGAGAAAACTTAAAATATATCGTATTGCGGATATAATTCCTATAGCTTATATACTCTAAGAATAAACTATTAAATCAAATGCATTTCGATTATTGAGCTACAACCCCTTCGCAAGAAAACCACCCTATCTTCCCGGCTTAAGAGAAAGTTGTACTTAAAATGCGTTAAACTAATTATTTGGCGACTACATATCATTTAATAATTTATAAGCTTCCAAATTACGCGCATTTAGATCAGTAAATTGCAATTTATTTTGTATAGTGCAGTCACTGAAGATAAAAATCAACGATTACCTTCAATTTCGGTGAACCTTCATCGATTTTCACGAAAATTGGTCAGTGGTTAGAGGATACGTCAAGAAACAAAGGTGACATGGTACCACCTTGCGCCTTTACCCTGAGGGTGGATACCGCCCCTTCTCGGGGGTGAAAATTATTTTATAAAAAATAACTGCACAAATCAATAAAAGAACAAATTAAAAGCAAAATTTATTATATAAAGTTAATAAAATAAGTCAATACTTTTTAAGTTATTAAAGATCAAAGATTTTAATTATTTGTGAAAAAATGCATGTTTTGAAGAGGTTTTTTGTAAATCACTGAAAAACTGTAAGTTTTTACAAAAAAGTTAATAGTAGTTTAATTCGTATAGCTTATATTCTAAGAATAAACTCTAAAATCACGCGCCTTTCGATTATTGAACTACAACCCCTTCGCAAGAAAACCATCCCATATTCCCGGCTTAAGAGAGGGTTGTACTTAAAATAATTTAAATTAATTATTTGTCGACTATATATTGTTTAATAATTTATGAGCTCGCAAAATATACGCATCTCAATTATTGAATTGCCATTTTCTTTCTATAGTGCAGTCACTGAAGGTAAAAATCAACTATGACCTTCGATTTCGGTAAATCTCCATTCATTTTCAAGAAAATTGGTGAGCGGATTTTGATACTACCAACTTTTTCTGGATCTTATTTTTGATGGGTATTTCTAAGTACTTTGAGTAGTACTTAGGTACTAAGTTTTTAGTACCTAAGTGTTATAAAATGCCTCTTTTTCCCGTTATTTAAGCTTGAACCCTTAGATTTGAACAGTCGCGGAAAAAAATATACATTTAATTACCAATAACTTACTTTAAATTAACATTAAAGGTTTTTCAAGTAAGCAATTTATTATATTTTTTATTAGCTTCAATTTTAGTGATGAAAACTTTTTTGTAAAAACTTACAGTTTTTGAGTCATTTATGAAAAAACGCTCTAAAGCATGCATTTTCTTTCCAAAAATTAAAATATTTGATCTTTAATAACTCAAAAAGTATTGATTTATTTTAATCACATTATATAACAAATTTTGCTTACAATTTGTCACTCTCTCGATTTGTGGGGTTATTTTTAATAAAGTAATTTTCACTCCCGAGAAGGGGTGACATATACCCCAGGCTAAAACCCCACGTTGTTATTGTCAATTCGTGAAAATAAATGGAGATTTACCGAAATCGAAGGTAATAGTTGATTTTTACCTTCAGTGACTGCACTATAGAAAGAAAATGGCAATTCAATAATTGAGATGCGTATATTTTGCAAGCTAATAAATTATTAAACGATATGTAGTCGCCAAATAATCAATTTAAATTATTTTAAGAACAACTCTCCCTTAAGCCGGGAAAATGGGGTCGTTTTCTTGCGAAGGGGTTGTAGCTATATAATCGAAAGGTGCGTGATTTAAGAGTTTATTCTTAGAATATAAGCTATACGAATTAAACTACTATTAACTTTTTTTTAAAAACTTACAGTTTTTCAGTGATTTACAAAAAACCTCTTCAAAACATGCATTTTTTTCAAAAATAATTAAAATCTTTGATCTTTAATAACTTAAAAAGTATTGACTTATTTTATTAACTTTATATAATAAATTTTGCTTTTAATTTGTTCTTTTATCGATTTGTGCAGTTATTTTTTATAAAATAATTTTCACCCCCGAGAAGGGGCGGTATCCACCCTCAGGGTAAAGGCGCAAGGTGGTACCATGTCACCTTTGTTTCTTGACGTATCCTCTAACCACTGACCAATTTTCGTGAAAATCGATGAAGGTTCACCGAACTTGAAGGTAATCGTTGATTTTTACCTTCAGTGACTGCACTATACAAAATAAATTGCAATTTACTGATCTAAATGCGCGTAATTTGGAAGCTTATAAATTATTAAATGATATGTAGTCGCCAAATAATTAGTTTAACGCATTTTAAGTACAACTTTCTCTTAAGCCGGGAAGATAGGGTGGTTTTCTTGCGAAGGGGTTGTAGCTCAATAATCGAAATGCCCTTGATTTAATAGTTTATTCTTAGAGTATATAAGCTATAGGAATTATATCCGCAATACGATATATTTTAAGTTTTCTCAGCATCTTTCTCTTAAGTTAAATCAATTAAAGGGTTGTTTGGGGGTGAAGGGGATGAGCTCAAAAATCGAAACTATATAATTTCAAGAGCTCATAAATAGCTCGTAATTCTGCCGCAAAAACCGATTCAATATTCCTATTTTTAAGTAGTGGGGGGGGCTGACTCAGCCCCCCCCACTAGGGTATTAAATTCCTGCTCAGTGGAACGAGCTCAAAATTTTTAGTTTGCGGAATATGAGAGCTCATAAATAGCTCATAAATCAGGGCTATTTGTTTTTTAATTTTTGCAAGTGGGGGGGGCCAGCTCAACACGGGTATTGTATATAGGTAAGTGATGACCCCAGAACCTGTGGTATAATTTATGACCAATCTTTTCGGGACACCCTGTATATATACGGAGGGTACCGTAAGAATTCTTTTCTTTCTGAAAACTTCCCGACAACTGTCACGGTAATTTATGCCAAAAATTCGTCTGATAATCCGCTTCTGTAAAAGAAAGATGCGCATACTTTCGGAAGCTTGGCCCCAAATAATGATGTTCTGCACGATACGGGAATATACCTGCGCATAGTAAGCAGAGATCAATGTAATTGATGACATATCATTTTTTAATACCGCTGTCGCAAAATACGTATTATTGAGCTTCTTACATAAATGATCTATGTGTTTATCGAAACTTGAATTAGCGTCTATAACTGTGCCTACAAATGTTGTATGTGTTGCCGTGTTGACTACCACATTTAAGTTAAGAAACGGGTTGGGTGGTTCTTCTCTCACCCTATGAAAAGTTTACTCTCGTGTTTTTTTCCAAATTTACAATTCTGTATGCCAGAGGTAAAGGGCACTATGTCCATTTTTGTCAATATTGGGATTATACTGCAGTTATAATGAACTCTTAATTCTCAACACAGAGGTATAAAGCATTAAGTCCTACTTTATAAAATAACAAAGATAAGCACTTTATAAAAAGTATCATGTCACATTTTATTTAGAGGCAGAGGGCACCATGTGGACATGTAACCCTACACATCTGTGTACATTGCTTTACAAATCCAATATTAAACAAGCAGGGTAAAGTATTACACTTTACCCTGTATTAAATTAAAGTTTAACATTGTATAATGCATTTTTAGTAAACATCTAGTACGATGACCCAAAAGATCTTGAAGAGGTAAACAGCACTATGTCCACTATATTGTGTTTTAATTTGTTTTTAATAAATCAAGTTTAGTATCACAATATGTGTTTTAAATAATACAATTTTGAAAGTTAATAATCTGAAGAATAAATTAGACAAGGAATTATGACGTATTAAAGTTTAACGTTAAGTAAGTAAGTAAGTAAGTAAGTAAGTAGTTAAGTAAGTTTAATTAAAGTTTAACATTGTATAATGCATTTTTAGTAAACATCTAGTACGATGACCCAAAAGATCTTGAAGAGGTAAACAGCACTATGTCCACTATATTGTGTTTTAATTTGTTTTTAATAAATCAAGTTTAGTATCACAATATGTGTTTTAAATAATACAATTTTGAAAGTTAATAATCTGAAGAATAAATTAGACAAGGAATTATGACGTAATGTGTATTAACATACATCCTGTGAATAAAGAAACACAAAAATAAGCTTAAAATGCTTCTCCTGTAAAATTACAAATTTGTGACATAGTGCCATTTACCTCCGGCATACAGAACTAATCCATTCCTATCACACCACTACTTGAATCGCCCTGTTAAATATTTTACTTTTATAACTACTTGCTCCAAAGTTTCTGCGGAAACTATCATGCTGGTGTCATGCTGGAGTGGGCGGCAGCGTTCTTACAGGGGTCTCCGGTGGCGGTCTCAATATTGTTGGGATTTCGAGAATGACTTCCACTTGATGATTCGTAATACACCGTGTCATTTTATAACTTGTGTGTAAAGTGCGAGTGTTGGAGTTGAGTTAAGGGAGTGAAGTAGTGAATGGGATTATGTGCTGTCGTCGTGAGCCGGTTTCATATCTTTAATGTGAACTTTGTTAATTGTTTTTCCCGTTGCGTCCTTTAACTGAAAAAATACTTTGGATAATACTGTGTGAATAGTATATGAACCGGACAGTTTGGTAGCTAATTTGCCGTTCAGTTGTTTGGTGGCGTTAGAAACACCGAGAATAATGAAATGGTTTTCCGTTTCTTCTTTTATACTGTCCGAGACAGTATAAAAACACGTTTTGCTTAATGCATTGACGTACGCTAGATGATAAAATTATATTATCATCACAAGTTATTTTTTACAGTGTGTTATATTCCTTGTTGTTCTGTTTTCTATTTTTGTGGGTGATTTTTCATTATACATTTTTATAGTTGGTTTGTATTTTAGGTTGCATCCAAGGGAAGAATACTCTGAAAATTACGAAAACATCTGAACCTTCATGTCTTAAAATAACATGTAGCAGTAGAAACACTGGAGAAACAACATTAAATATAAATATGAAACTTCAGACTGACCAAGCACCCTATATGTGTCAAATTTGTTTTAACCAGTTTACTGTAGCAAGTAGTTTAAAAAAACATTTGAGAGTACACACTAAGTGTGAAATTTGTTTTAAGCAGTTCCCTGGAGTAAGCAAGTTGAAAACACATTTGAGAGTGCACACTGGGGAAAAACCTTATAAGTGTGAAATTTGTTTAAACCATTTTAGTGAAAAAAGTACTTTAAACCGACATTTGAGATCGCACACTGAAGATAAACCGTATAAGTGTACAATTTGTTATAAGGACTTTGGTGAGGCACACCTATTGAAACAACATGCAAGTACGCATACTAAAGAAAAATTTTACAAGTGCGAAATTTGTTTTAAAGTGTGTTCTCAACTAGGACATTTGAAAGAACATATGAGATTGCACACTGGAGAAAAACCTTACAAGTGTGAAATTTGTTTAAAGCCGTTTGCTCAGAAAAGTTCTTTGAAAAGTCATTCGAAAATACATGTTAGAGAAAAACTATATGAATGTGAAATTTGTTCTAAGCGATTTAGACGAAATAAGGATTTGAAAAACCATTTGAGAATACACACTGGCGAAAAACCGTACAAGTGTAAAATTTGTTTCAAACAATTTTCTCATAAAAGTCAATTGAAAACACATTTGAACCTCACACACTGAATTAAAACAAGTGCGTGCTAAAATTATTTTTGGTAATTCCGGGAAGCATTGAACTACAAAATTTAATGATGGCGTTAAATAGTGTACCTACATACAAGACATTTAATTTTCGATTTGATATAGGCGACTGAAGGAAGTGATAAAATCGGCAACATTGCTTAGTCCTCTAAGGTTGTTTAATCGCCGAATGGCATGGAGAACGGAGCGACGGAGTTAGAATCGGCGAGGTGCAGGTGCATTAGCGTGGGAAGTGGGCCCGTGTGGTTCTCGAAGGTGCGCTGTGTTGCCATTTATTGGCTGTAAGTTTCGACTCTAGCGCTCTCTCGCGGTTTGAAACTTATACTTTTCTGATAAAATTGGTGTATGTGAAATATACAAAACGAGAAAATATAGATATAGAAAAAACTAGATATTTATCTAGAAAAACACAAATTATGAACTGAAATATTATTGTAACCTGATTACTGAACGAATACACAGAATTAATAGTAAAAGTAATTATGTTTTTATTGTATTCATTATAATTTTAATATTTAATATATAAATTCGTGCGACTGGATGACTGCCTACGCAAGAGGCCCCTGAGAAAAAGAAGAAGTTAATGTGAAATTTAGAGGTAACCTCTGTTTTTATTGGCTGTGAGTTTCGTCGGTAGCGCTCTCTCGCGGTTTGAAACTTGTACGTTTCTGATAAAATTGTTCAAATAAAATGCACAAAACTGCCACTTAGTTGTCCAACAACAGTATCATTATTATTGGAATATGAACTTTGCCTTTCGGATTCCTTCTTTTTTATGAATTACAAGTAAACAGAGTTAACAAAAACCCTCAAGGTCACTTGCACCCTATAAAAGAACGTTTGTAATATCTTATCCTCACGGTTGCAGATACATTGTTTTCTGTATTTATTGTTTGCAACTTCGGTTGCATATCCTGTGTCTTCATTTGTGATTAGCACATCCAGAGCAGGAAGCGTGTAACACTAGTCGTTACTCCCTCATACATATCTCTCACAATCTTTACATATTTTATTACCAGAGAACGGCAGTTCTCGTCAGTGGCGCACAATACCCCCTACATGCGACACTATATATACATGAAATTTTTAATTTTCTAAAGCTGACTGAATTGAAAATCGAACCAAATCCCATCTTAAAGTTTAGGTAAAGACTCGTCCATCCATACGTCAACTCTCCATTTTGGTCCAAGGGTGTGGATTTTACGGTCCTTCCCATTTAGGGTCTGTTTTTCGTTCTCGTCCCCAAAACTACAAAAAATTTCAATAATATAAGTCCGGCCTTTGCGGCTTCTGATAGTACTGATCATTACCTTTCCAACGCATGTCTAATTTCGAAAATCGGTTATACCATTCAAAAGTTACCGAGCTCAGAAGTGTGACTCAATTTTTATTTAAAAAGGGGAAAATGTATGTGGATATGTATGTATGTATGTGGAAAAGTTACACCGATCTGATTTTCTTTTCTGTGTTTCAAGAGGGGGTCAGGGCCGATTCAGAACCGAAGTAGTTTGTGACTTTTGACCACGCATAAACCAGCTATAGGGCTTGGTAGATACAAAATGGCATATTTTTTGGCGTATATATCTTGGGTTCAAGGAGAGACAGGAAAACCGCAAATACACCAAATCAATAGCGTTGAGTTAAGCTTTCAAATGGTGCCTAAGCGGTTAGGATCAGACGTACACACGGCTCATTATAGCCGGAAAACTGAAAAACCAAACTTTGAAAATTTTTGTTTTGACAATTACTTAAAATTTCAACCTACGAATTACGCCAATAACTGAGCGTTTGTAGGAGAACTCTAGACGCATCTAACGGTGTATACCTCATATCTGGGAAAATTCGAATTTTTAAGTTATAGGCTTCATAAGTATGATCAAATCTATTTCTTATGGGGAAACCGGTTTTTCAACTTCAATAATTCCTGTAATACCTTCAGTTATCATACTTGACCTTGGATGCATCAGATACTACTTGTCAATACGTTTCAAACTCGTGTTTAATGATAAAAATCGGTTAAGCCGTTCAGAAGTAATCTAGCTCCAAAAGTATAATCCATTTAACCATTAACGCTGAAATGGTCTATGTAGTTGTAATGGTTACGACGCTAAAATTGATCGTGCAATCCGAGTTCATTTGCCGGCCATAATTATTAGGATGGCTGGGATATGAACTCGGATTGTCTTATCACAAATCTGGTGTCGTAATTACTAGATCATTTCGGAGAGAATGCGACAAAGGCACCCATTTATAACGCTTAACGTGTAATCGAGAAACATTACATTCAACTTCATACATTTAATTTATAAAAAAACTTGAAAACCTCCTGATACCAGAATAAAAAACCGCTAAACGCCGTAAAAATGAGTGGCGCATACAATATTCCAGCTACAAAAGAGCTGATATGAGTATTCCGTGGCGCGAAAATGTATTTTCATTTTGATGGAAAATAAAATTCTAGTTTTATTTTGAAAGATTTTTTTAAATAATATTTGCTAAATTTGAATTAAAACGCGTCACAAAAGAGCGTCAAAATGCAAACTGTATCAAAGTTACTCTTTTGTGGCGCGTTTTATTTCAAATTTAGCAAATATTATGGAAAAAATCTTTCAAAATAAAACTAGAATTTTATTTTCCATCAAAATGAAAATACATTTTCGCGCCACGTAATACTCATATCAGCTCTTTTGTAGCTGGAATATTGTATGCGCCACTCATTTTTACGGCGTTTAGCGGTTTTTATTCTTGTATATTACACAATAAGAAACTCTCGTTTCTTATTAAGTGCGCCCACTACAGAATCTCTCGACGAAACATGCTTTCTCAAGATCAATGAATACCATATACGAGTTTGCTTCTTTATTCCTGCATTTTTCAATCAATTGCCTTAAAATAAAAATTGTAACTGCTGTTGATCTGCCCTCCACAAAGCCAAATTAATTATCGGATATTTCGATTTTTTCACGTATCCGTGTATAAAATTCATCATCATCATCATTAATGGTGCTACAGCCCTATGAAAGAGTCTCGACCTTCTCGTCTATTACGCCAGTCAGTCCTATCCATTGCCAACCGTTGCTGCGCCTATTTTTCTCCCATCCTCATCCACGCCATCCTTCCATCTGAGTTTTGGAGGGTTGTTCTGCTGTGATCTTGCTAGATGTCCTGCCCATCTTAGTATTCCTATTCTTATGAGAGATAATACACCTTTACCACAAAATATATGTTTATATCTGCGGTATACCTTGGTCCAAACACCAATTTCACAGATCCCAGTGGATCCCAAACCCTTTTTTCAGTGCTTCATTAATTTTGACGTCATATAATATTTTAAGGATGTCGCGAATCGAGGAATGACATTTTAGTTAAATCTGATAATGTCAGAATATTTATAGGTATTTATGTTTATATAAATATTAATAATTTTATGAATATTTGCCACAATATTAACATTTAAAATATTTTAAGGTAAAAATAAATTAATATAGAATACAATGTCTGAATATACCAATGACATAAAATATTTATTTACACATCGTTAACAAATTTTTAACCTAGAATTACAATTGACAATTTATCACGATAGATTACTTTTGTTTCAAATTATCTTTATTCGCATCATGGATTGGTTACCTATTTAGAATATTGTAATGGTCAACCAATTATACAACTATAAGTATAAGTCACTTTAATATGGAAATACCCTTCAATGAATACATAATTTTCAAAGTTCTATGTATAATAATCACGGACGTACGTTTTTTCTGTCACTTCAAGTTTAATGCGTTAGAGCGAATTTGACAAACGATGGCGCAATGGAAAAGGGTTTTGGATTATCTGTAGTTTGTATATTGCTGTATATCTACAGATGATCCCAAGCCCTTTTTTCAGTGCGTCATAGTTTGTCAAATTCGCTCGAACGCATTAAGCTCGAAGTGATAGAAAAAAACGTACGTCCGTGATTATTATACATAGAACTTCGAAAATTATGTATGGGCCATTCCACGAACATACGCATGTTTTGGATTACTTCGACAACGAATATTTTACTGTGCAACATAAGAAGTACGAAAGTAAATGGCACTAATAATTATTAAAATAAACAACAACGTAATTTGCAATTTACTTTTGTTCTTCTTATTTTGCACAGTAAAATATTCGTTGTCGAAGTAATCCAAAACAGGCGTATGTTCGTGGAATAGGGTATATTCGTTGAAGGGTACCTATTTCCATATTAAAGCTACTTATATTTATAGATGTATAATTGGTTGACAATTACAATACTCTAAAGAGATAACCAATCCATGATACGAATAAAGATAATTTGAAACAAAAGTAATCTATGGTGACAGTAGGTTTCACAATTTTAACGGATAAAATGACAATTGTAATTCTAGGTTAGAAATTTTTTAAGGTCGTAAATATAAACTTTTTATGAACTGAAAAGTCTAGATACAGAATCCACCATTATAATAAAAATTAAAATGGTAAATGATTATTTACCATTTACCATTTATGCATACAGTGGAGTCCTTTTTGTTTTCTATATTCGTCGTCTGCTGTCTTATAAATTTTAGTCGCAGATTAACCACTTAACGCAAACATTTATTTGCAAAAATACGTCAAAAAATTACTTATTTATTTTATTACAGTAAAATAAACTACGAACAAGACTATTGTCCCTAGATATAATCTAAAGTAAAAAAACACATATTTTTTTAGAAAAATATAAAATATCAAATACCCTCATGCGCTCACCCGAGTTAACTCGGTCGTAACTTTTTACATACAAAATACTACAAGTAAGAGAAGAAAATCGCAATTATTCAAGTATAATAATGTTAAATATTGCTAACAGTGTGATACACTCTAAAACAAGGGGTTACACACAGATGTACGTCACAGTCAGGGCAGAACGTGACGTCAGCAAAATAGAATTCTACTCATCGTGATCCCACCCCAGTCGGCAGTCGATCGTAGAAAGTTTAAAATTAGAAACGAAAAAACAAGTGGGCACGGGCGCCCATATAAAAATTTTTAGGGAGGGGGGAGCAGACGTGAAGATGTTGCAGATTACATTTCGTATACTTTGGATAACAATATATAGTTTAAAGCACCCGAAAAGCTAGGGGGACCACGGCCCCCCTTCCGATAGGTATTGCCGCCCATGCAAGTGCGGATACCGTTATTTAGCGCTAGAAGAGTTAAAACACGTAGGCGCCTTATATATCGTACAAATATTTTAAACACGAGTTAACTCGGTTAAGCGAAAATAGAAACGTAGTTTAAAACCGAGTTAACTCGGGTAAGCACGTTAAGCGGTTAAGGATGAACCAGAAAGAATTTCCAACAAGAAAAGTTTCAGATTTAAATAATTATTTACTATTTTAATTTTTATTACAATGGTGGATTCTGTATCTGAGACTTTTCAGTTCATTTAAGAGATGTCGCTGATGGATTTCAAATGATGTTTGAAATTTACCTTAACCCTTCAACGGCGGAATTTTTTTCCTAGAAATATGCTGTGCCAGGTTATAATTCCTAATTATTATGATTAAGTTAGGCTCTTTCAATAACTTTTTAACATTTTTTTTATTCTTTTGCAATATAAGTGCCGTTACCATATGGTAACACTAGCCGTTAGTGATGTACAAAATAATATAAATTCAAATATCTGTTGCAAACTGTCAAAAATGTTTATTTAATGTGAAAAATATAGTTACAGTCTATATATATACCAACATTACATTTACAACACATTGTTCGGATGCTTGAGGAGCAACCTTCACCGGCACAACGTTTTCTTTTTTTATCCCTAGTTGGAACTAATAAATGGTCAACCTGGTCATATCTACTATCATCAGACACCCGGTTTAGAGTAACGCTGTTTTTAGATGTAGATGGCCTTCCTGCTCCTTTTGAAACTGTTTTGTATTTCTCAAGATAATGCAAAACGATTTGTCTTCTGTAATTTAGCTGACTTATTGGTGGTTTGCTTCTGCATTTTCGCCTAACAGACCATGCATTTACTACACTTGTGTCCAGCAACCAAGTAAAAATGGGCCACCACCACTTTTTCCTTCTGAAGGATATACGATATCTTGAAATATTTTCATCCATCAGGTCGGTTCCTCCCATAAAGCGGTTGTATTCGGTTATAAGCGTTGGACGCGATACCTGTATAATTTTTTTTCCTTCTGAGAGAATCTGTTCACTAAACAAGTGGGATTTACTCCATGACAGGTAGAGGCTACGCTAACAACATTATTATCCAGCCACTTCACAACAATGATTCCATCTTCTTTATCAATAGCTGATACGTAATCACCCCTTTTCTGAGAATTAGATTTAGATAACATATTTTTCGCAGGTAAAGGACAGCTTTTCGGGATACGGTTGTCACGGATTGTTCCCGTTCCATCAAAGCCGCGTTGTTTCAGGTAATGTAAAATATTGAAACCAGTAAAAAGGTTATCAAAATAAAATCGAAATGGAAGTTTGGACACATTAGGGGAAAAGTCGTCAATCATGTTGATAAGAGGTGCTGCACATTTCCCGAATCCATTTTCATAGAAAGTATTTCCCCTAGGATTGTTCCCTTGGTATACATCGAAATTTACGAAGATACCCCGACACAGCATTCAAACACCATACCTTGTAGCCGAATCGGATTGGTTTTCCTCGTATGAATTGTTTGCTGGGATGTCTTCCAAAATATTTTACCATGGATTCATCAAAATTTAGGTGTTGTTCAGGAACAACATTTTTAATAAAATTTGCTCGTAGTTTATCCATGAGAGGTCGTAATTTCCACATTTTGTCATTATTATTAGGTTTCGTGTTATCAGCACAGTGTAGATATTTTAGAATCTGCCTAAACCGATCTCTTCGCATGGCATCTGACACAATGGATACGTTCAAGTCCTTTTCTGTACTCCAGTACATGTCTTTTCCAGGCAATTCATGATAACCACTTAGAATCATGATGGCGATAGCGCATTTCATCTCCCCAGAAGTGATTTTAGGATCTGAATGATTTAAAAAGATAGCATATTTTATAGACAGCTCAACAAGTAAGTCAACAGTTTCTTGATCAATAAACTGCTCAAAAATTTCTACATCTGTTAGATTTTCAAATCTGGAGTAATCAGGTTCGGGAAAAGCTTTTTTATTTGGAATTATATCGCCCTTCTTTATTCAATCCTGTCCTGGTCTGGTATACGGACCTTCATTATCTTGAACAGGCTCGTCTGGCTCTTCATTTATAGCTTGGTTCACTCTTAGTTCTACTCCAGCTAATAATTGTTGACCACTAAGATTATCGACTAAACCCCCCTTCTCTTCGTCGCCTGAATCTTCATCGGTCAAAACGTTTGCCTCTGGAGGTTCTATAAATATATCTTGAACATCTAAGTCATCTTCATACACCATTTGCAGAGCTTCTTCCAAGGTAAAACCTCTCCTGGAAAAAATCACGCAATCTTTTAATTCACTCCCATAAACAGCTAGCGTTACCATATGGTAACAGGCGAAAAAAACGAACCTAACTAATTATTTGAAAATAAACTAGCACACATTATTATTGGCCATCCTATAAAGTACACTTTTACCTATAATTTGTACGTATTATAAACAAATAAAAGTAAACGGAGGAGTTTGAAAGTTACTTACTGTAATCGAAGGTCGCCATAATCCATGATTTGCAAACAAAGTTGTTTTTAACGATCGCTCGATACGCACAACAAGCCGCTGCGAACGTCGAATTAGTACTAACGAGTAGCGATACGTATGTAGTAAGGATCCCCTCTCGCAGAGTTCAAATTTCTAACTTCAAAAATATATGGCGGCGCTTGATGTACAACCTTGTAAGCGTTACCGTATGGTAACGCTAGCTGTTGAAGGGTTAAATAGATGGGCTTCAGAGGTGTGCGCGCTAGCTCTGCTAAGGAAGCCTGTAAGGCAGAAACAGCTGTCCAGAGATTGTGCATCCCTCTGAATCGAAAGCAAGCAAAAAATCGTCTTTCACTTAAAAAATTTTTATATCATTGGTATATTCGGATATTGTGTAGTAAAATTGTATTCTATATTTATTTATTTTTTCCTTAAAATATTTTAAACATTAATATTTTGGCAAATATTTATATTATAAATATTAATATTTACACAGTGAGCACGTAAAGGTTGGAATAAATTCATTTTCTCGAGAATGGACGATTTTGGAAAAAAATCCCGAAACAGGTAAATTTTTATTTTTAAATTACGACTTTTTGACATATATATCATATTAGTAACGTCATCCATTTGGGCGTGATGACGTCATCGATGATTTTTTTAAATGAGAATAGGGGGTCGTGTGATAGCTCATTTGAGAGGTAATCAAATTCTCTATTCGTATATAATATCACAAGAGAGAAAATTTTGCCGGCAATATTTTCGACTGGTATGAAAGTTTGTTGCCTGGCAATTTTCGCGAATTAAATTTTGACTTAAATCACGAGACCTCAGTCGAGTGATTTTGTCAAAATTTCATAAGCGAAAATTACCAAAAGGCAACGAACTTGAATGAAACCAGGAGAAAATTTTGCCGGTAAATAATTTCCTCTCGAATGATATTCGACAAGGCTATTTCACGAGACAATTAATGCACCATATCAACGAAATATAATCTTTATTTATTTGTTATTACCAGACACTTTCGTGACGAATCTGTCATAATTTTGTCGCTGAGAAATTACGTCGCTAAGGAGTTTTGTCAGTAGGAAACGATGCGTTGCTATGACGTTTTATCAGTTAAAAACAGTCAGTAGTGAAATAGTCAGTAATATAAACATTAACATAATTATTTATACAGGGTGACGAAAAAAATTTTTTTAAATTAAATTTATTGCCATAAAAAGAAGAATATGTGTAATTTATTTAATTCAAAATACATTCTACTGCTCCCAGAAAACAGAAAAAATGTTTATTTGAAAAAAAAAATCATTGCTTTTCGCTTACATTAAATGCTCAAATTGTCAAGAGGCAGGTGGGTGGTTGCTTTAATATTGAATTTGCAAAAACAATATTTATTTGTCAAATAAACATTTTTTCCTGTTTTCTGATACCACTAAAATGTATTTTGAATTAAATAAATTACACAGATTCTGCTTTTTATGTCAATAACTTTAATTAAAAAAAATTTTTTTTGGACACCCTGTATAAATAATTATGTTAATGTTTATATTACTGAAGAGAGAATTGAATTACCTTTCAAATGAGCTATCACACGACCCCTATTCTCATTTAAAAAAATCAACAATGACGTCATCACGCCCAAATGGGTGACGTCACTAGTATCATATATATGTCAAAAAGTCGTAATCTATATAAATAAAAATGAATGTTTGTATGTATGTATGTTCCGTATAGACTCGCAAACTATGCATTTGATCGTATGATGACCTTAATTAAAGTTGTTGTGCATGAACCCGGGATGGTTTCTGAAGTGGTACGGTCTACCTAAGTGAAAAGGGGGCTTGCCCCCCCGAAATTATTTTAAATTTTTTTGGCCAAATTTTTTTTTCTTAATTTTATACGATGTAGAACCAAAATATACATACAATCCTAAATTTTCACTTTTTTATCTCCAACCGTTGATTTTTAATAGCCATCTAAATATTACCTCTTCTATATAAATAAAAATGAATGTTTGTATGTATGTATGTTCCGTATAGACTCGCAAACTATGCATTTGATCGTATGATGACCTCAATTAAAGTTGTTGTGCATGAACCCGGGATGGTTTCTGAAGTGGTACGGTCTACCTAAGTGAAAAGGGGGCTTGCCCCCCCGAAATTATTTTAAATTTTTTTGGCCAAATTTTTTTTTCTTAATTTTATACGATGTAGAACCAAAATATACATACAATCCTAAATTTTCACTTTTTTATCTCCAACCGTTGATTTTTAATAGCCATCTAAATATTACCTCTTCTATATAAATAAAAATGAATGTTTGTATGTATGTATGTTCCGTATAGACTCGCAAACTATGCATTTGATCGTATGATGACCTTAATTAAAGTTGTTGTGCATGAACCCGGGATGGTTTCTGAAGTGGTACGGTCTACCTAAGTGAAAAGGGGGCTTGCCCCCCCCCCCCGAGATTATTTTAAATTTTTTTTTCTTAATTTTATACGATGTAGAACCAAAATATACATACAATCCTAAATTTTCACTTTTTTATCTCTAACCGTTAATTTTTAATAGCCATCTAAATATTACCTCTTCTATATAAATAAAAATGAATGTTTGTATGTATGTTCCGTATAGACTCGCAAACTATGCATTTGATGGTATGACGACCTTAATCAAAGTTGTTGTGCATGAACCCGGGATGGTTTCTGAAGTGGTACGGTCTACCTAAGTGAAAAGGGGGCTTGCCCCCCCGAAATTATTTTAAATTTTTTTGGCCAAATTTTTTTTTCTTAATTTTATACGATGTAGAACCAAAATATACATACAATCCTAAATTTTCACTTTTTTATCTCCAACCGTTGATTTTTAATAGCCATCTAAATATTACCTCTTCTATATAAATAAAAATGAATGTATGTATGTATGTTCCGTATAGACTCGCAAACTATGCATTTGATCGTATGATGACCTTAATTAAAGTTGTTGTGCATGAACCCGGGATGGTTTCTGAAGTGGTACGGTCTACCTAAGTGAAAAGGGGGCTTGCCCCCCCGAAATTATTTTAAATTTTTTTGGCCAATTTTTTTTTTCCTAATTTTATACGATGTAGAACCAAAATATACATACAATCCTAAATTTTCACTTTTTTATCTCTAACCGTTAATTTTTAATAGCCATCTAAATATTACCTCTTCTATATAAATAAAAATGAATGTTTGTATGTATGTTCCGTATAGACTCGCAAACTATGCATTTGATCGTATGACGACCTGAATCAAAGTTGTTGTGCATGAACCCGGGATGGTTTCTGAAGTGGTACGGTCTACCTAAGTGAAAAGATAACTTGCCCCCCCGAAATTATTTTAAATTTTTTTGGCCAAATTTTTTTTTCTTAATTTTATACGATGTAGAACCAAAATATACATACAATCCTAAATTTTCACTTTTTTATCTCCAACCGTTGATTTTTAATAGCCATCTAAATATTACCTCTTCTATATAAATAAAAATGAATGTTTGTATGTATGTATGTTCCGTATAGACTCGCAAACTATGCATTTGATCGTATGATGACCTTAATTAAAGTTGTTGTGCATGAACCCGGGATGGTTTCTGAAGTGGTACGGTCTACCTAAGTGAAAAGGGGGCTTGCCCCCCCGAAATTATTTTAAATTTTTTTGGCCAAATTTTTTTTTCTTAATTTTATACGATGTAGAACCAAAATATACATACAATCCTAAATTTTCACTTTTTTATCTCCAACCGTTGATTTTTAATAGCCATCTAAATATTACCTCTTCTATATAAATAAAAATGAATGTTTGTATGTATGTATGTTCCGTATAGACTCGCAAACTATGCATTTGATCGTATGATGACCTTAATTAAAGTTGTTGTGCATGAACCCGGGATGGTTTCTGAAGTGGTACGGTCTACCTAAGTGAAAAGGGGGCTTGCCCCCCCGAAATTATTTTAAATTTTTTTGGCCAAATTTTTTTTTCTTAATTTTATACGATGTAGAACCAAAATATACATACAATCCTAAATTTTCACTTTTTTATCTTCAACCGTTATTTTTTAATAGCCATTTAAATATTTAACATCTATATATATAAAATTCTCTTTCTCAGTATTTGTTGCCATACTCCTCCGAAACTACTTGACCGATTTTTATGAAATTTGGCAGGAGTTCGCTATCCAACGGTATATAAATAGTCTCTCTAGCTCAATTAGTTTCCGAGATAACAAAACGAGCCCGTAGGACAACACGAGATCACGAGAGACGACATTAAGCACACGAGAAGAACGGGCGAAAATTGTACTAACATCCGTGAAATTATGAAGTTTTTAATTTTTCGATTACTATTTTTAATGTACAAAAAATATTTCAAAATTTTGCCGAAGGACCATGTCTCTGGTATAATAAGCAAAATTTTGGCAGATGCTTTTGATAGAGGCGCATCTCTGGTATAATAATCAAAATTTTGACGAAGGCGTGTATCTCTGCTACAATAATAATTTTTTGCCCAAAAAACTAGCGCAAGAACACTTCGCTCTCTGTCTCAATAGGTCCGTCCGTCAGTTTACTCTTTTTAATGCTTTTAAAATTTTACCAAAATACAGAAGCATAAAATCAAAGGCTATTGTTGATCAAAAAATTTTTCTATAAAATATTTTGTAGAACACCTACGTTTTTTAGAGTTTATACAATTATTACAGAGAAAAGCAACTGCCGAAAGGCCACATTTACTCAAAGTTAATTGCTCGAATGAAAAAGAAAATTGTATATCTAAAATATTTATTCACAATAGTACAAAATATAGACATAAGAAAGATAGTATAATAGAACCAATTATATAATATTCCACGTATATAATCGTATATTAATTTATGCTGAAAACATCTTTATTATAAATCTTAAATATGTTTGAGCTTTGGAAATATAAGAAAAATAACGGCAGAAATTTATTTCCGCTCTAGAACAAGAACAAAGTTTAAATGAACTAAAAATTGAACAGTGTGGTCCTTCTCAGAGGCATTTTTCAGTATGTCACAAGTAACCGCAAAAAAGGTAAGTCCGTGGTAATACACATTTATAACATTTATTATAATCTGACATTTAAGTTAATTGTGACAGTTGTCAGAATCGTAATCAGCCAAATATGAAAAGGGTATTGCAGTTTAACCCTTTAATTTGCAATTTGGTATAAAAACAAATCAATTGTGTTTATTGCATTTATAAAATGGTATTTTCTTTGATTTGTATAGTCTTATAAATTGTACAGATTATAGTCGTATATATAATTCCTAAATCATTTTTTGTTCGATTATAGCGCCATCTATCAACAATTAGAATAAATGTTATAACAAACTGTGATCAAGGACGTACCATTTTTTCTGTCACTTCCAACTTAATGCGTTAGAAAGAAATCGAAAAACTGTGATACACTGAAAGATGCCTCTGAGAACGAGTATCCATAAGTGGCAAACAACCTCAAAATGGTCATAGAAGATATAGAGATAGTGTTGATAGGTTATTGCGTTTAATAAACAATTACATATTATGAACCACAAATTAATATCTATGATTATATACGTGGAATATTACATAATTTGTCCTATTAAATGTACCTCTCTTATATACCTACAAATTTTGCATTATTGTGAATAAATATTTGGACATATAATTTTCTTTATTATTCGAGCAATTTTTATTTCGATCAACGTTTATATTGAGCAATTCATTTTCGAGCAGTTGATTTTGAGTTATTGATCTCTGGCAATTGCGTTCGACCAATTGATCTAGAATTAAAATTATGACACATTATCTAATTATGGCACATTATCTAAGGTGCAACGAAGTTCACCGGGTCAGCTAGTTTAAAAATAAAAATCGACCTGTTTCGGCATTTTTTCCAAATTTATCCATTCTCGAGAAAATGAATTTATTCCAACCTTTACGTGCTCACTGTATAAATATAAATATTCTGACAGCTGTCAGATTTAACTAAAATGTCATGCCTCGATTCGCGACATTCTTAAAATCTCATATGACGACAAAATTAATGACGCACTGAAAAAAGGGTTTGGGATCATCTGTAACTTGTTTTTGTAAAAACGCACTAATATACCTACTGCTTCTCCATTCGTCTAGCATGTGTTCAACTTACATAATTACATACTATAGAGATGGTACTGTCCAACTTTTGGTATTACCTCTTGGGTGCTCTCATGCTGGTCTTTTCGTGTTTAGTCATTTTTATCCCTTTAACATTTTATATTAAACAAGATTGGAAATTGATATTATAAAAAGTTGTTTAGAATCAAAAACTATGTTCTAACATGCCATTACATAGTATTAGATCATTAGACGACGTAATTTGTTATACACCATATTTTATTTCATGACGTGCTTTATGTACTATGACGTAATTAACGAATTTAAATACGTAAATAAACAAAGTTTGCGTTATGATATTGCTCGCATTTTTTAGCTTGTTTAAGTTGTATTCATTTTTGTTCCTGTTTTCTATTTTTGTTGGTAATTTTTCCTTGTAAAGTGTTTTATGGTTGGTTTGTATTTTAGGTTGCCTCCAGGAGAAGAACACAATGAAAATTATGAAAACAACTGAACGTTCATCTACCAAAGAAACATGTAGCAGTGGAAACACTAAAGAAACAACATTAAATATAAATAGGAAACTTCAGACTGGCCAAAAATTCTACAAGTGTGAAATTTGTTTTAAGCAGTTTGCTCAAACATTTGCTTTGAAATCACATTTGAGAGTACACACTGGGGAAAAACCTTATACGTGTGAAATTTGTTTAAAGCATTTTAGCGAAAAAAGTACTTTAAACAGACATTTGAGATCGCACACTGAAGATAAACCTTATAAGTGTACAATTTGTTATAAGGAGTTTGGTGAGGCACACCTATTGAAACAACATGCAAGTACGCACACTAAAGAAAAACTTTATAAGTGCGAAATTTGTTTTAAAGGGTGTTCTCAACTAGGACATTTGAAAGAACATATGAGATTGCACACTGGGGAAAAACCTTACAAGTGTGAAATTTGTTCTCGGCAATTTAGTCAAGATGCACCTTTGAAACGGCATTTAATGATACACGCTGGAGAAAAGCCATATGAGTGTGACATTTGTTCTAAGCAATTTAGACGAAATGACCATTTGAAAAAACATTTGAGAAAACACACTGGCGAAAAACCTTATAAGTGTGAGATTTGTTCTCGGCAATTTAGTCAAGATGCACATTTGAAAAAGCATTTAATGATACACACTGGAGAAAAACCTCACAAGTGTGAAATTTGTTTTAAGCAGTTTGCTCAAACATTTTCTTTGAAATCACATTTGAGAGTACACACTGGGGAAAAACCTTATACGTGTGAAATTTGTTTAAAGCATTTTAGCGAAAAAAGTACTTTAAACAGACATTTGAGATCGCACACTGAAGATAAACCTTATAAGTGTACAATTTGTTATATGGAGTTTGGTGAGGCACACCTATTGAAACAACATGCAAGTACGCACACTAAAGAAAAACTTTATAAGTGCGAAATTTGTTTTAAAGGGTGTTCTCAACTAGGACATTTGAAAGAACATATGAGATTGCACACTGGGGAAAATTGACGTTACTAATATGATATATATGTCAAAAAGTCGTAATTTAAAAATAAAAATTTACCTGTTTCGGGATTTTTTTCCAAAATCGTCCATTCTCGAGAAAATGAATTTATTCCAACCTTTACGTGCTCACTGTGTAAATATTAATATTTATAATATAAATATTTGAAAAAATATTAATGTTTAAAATATTTTAAGGAAAAAATAAATAAATATAGAATACAATTTTACTATACAATATCCGAATATACCAATGATATAAAAAATTTTTAAGTGAAAGACGATTTTTTGCTTGCTTTCGATTCAGAGGGATGCACAATCTCTGGACAGCTGTTTCTGCCTTACAGGCTTCCTTAGCAGAGCTAGCGCGCACACCTCTGAAGCCCATCTATTTAACCCTTCAACAGCTAGCGTTACCATACGGTAACGCTTACAAGGTTGTACATCAAGCGCCGCCATATATTTTTGAAGTTAGAAATTTGAACTCTGCGAGAGGGGATCCTTACTACATACGTATCGCTACTCGTTAGTACTAATTCGACGTTCGCAGCGGCTTGTTGTGCGTATCGAGCGATCGTTAAAAACAACTTTGTTTGCAAATCATGGATTATGGCGACCTTCGATTACTGTAAGTAACTTTCAAACTCCTCCGTTTACTTTTATTTGTTTATAATACGTACAAATTATAGGTAAAAGTGTACTTTATAGGATGGCCAATAATAATGTGTGCTAGTTTATTTTCAAATAATTAGTTAGGTTCGTTTTTTTCGCCTGTTACCACATGGTAACGCTAGCTGTTTATGGGAGTGAATTAAAAGATTGCGTGATTTTTTCCAGGAGAGGTTTTACCTTGAAAGAAGCTCTGCAAAAGGTGTATGAAGATGACTTAGATGTTCAAGATATATTTATAGAACCTCCAGAGGCAAACGTTTTGACCGATGAAGATTCAGGCGACGAAGAGAAGGGGGGTTTAGTCGATAATCTTAGTGGTCAACAATTATTAGCTGGAGTAGAACTAAGAGTGAACCAAGCTATAAATGAAGAGCCAGACGAGCCTGTTCAAGATAATGAAGGTCCGTATACCAGACCAGGACAGGAAAAAATCACTTAAATAAAGAAGGGCGATATAATTCCAAATAATAAAGCTTTTCCCGAACCTGATTACTCCAGATTTGAAAATCTAACAGATGTAGAAATTTTTGAGCAGTTTATTGATCAAGAAACTGTTGACTTACTTGTTGAGCTGTCTATAAAATATGCTATCTTTTTAAATCATTCAGATCCTAAAATCACTTCTGGGGAGATGAAATGCGCTATCGCCATCATGATTATAAGTGGTTATCATGAATTGCCTGGAAAATACATGTACTGGAGTACAGAAAAGGACTTGAACGTATCCATTGTGTCAGATGCCATGCGAAGAGATCGGTTTAGGCAGATTCTAAAATATCTACACGGTGCTGATAACACGAAACCTAATAATAATGACAAAATGTGGAAATTACGACCTCTGATGGATAAACTACGAGCAAATTTTATTAAAAATGTTGTTCCTGAACAACACCTAAATTTTGATGAATCCATGGTAAAATATTTTGGAAGACATCCCAGCAACCAATTTATACGAGGAAAACCAATCCGATTCGGCTACAAGGTATGGTGTTTGAATGCTGTGTCGGGGTATCTTCGTAAATTTCGATGTATACCAAGGGAACAATCCTAGGGGAAATACTTTCTATGAAAATGGATTCGGGAAATGTGCAGCACCTCTTATCAACATGATTGACGACTTTTCCCCTAATGTGTCCAAACTTCCATTTCGATTTTATTTTGATAACCTTTTTACTGGTTTCAATATTTTACATTACCTGAAACAACGCGGCTTTGATGGAACGGGAACAATCCGTGACAACCGTATCCCGAAAAGCTGTCCTTTACCTGCGAAAAATATGTTATCTAAATCTAATTCTCAGAAAAGGGGTGATTACGTATCAGCTATTGATAAAGAAGATTTAATCATTGTTGTGAAGTGGCTGGATAATAATGTTGTTAGCGTAGCATCTACCTGTCATGGAGTAAATCCTACTTGTTTAGTGAACAGATTCTCTCAGAAGGAAAAAAAATTATACAGGTATCGCGTCCAACGCTTATAACCGAATACAACCGCTTTATGGGAGGAACCGACCTGATGGATGAAAATATTTCAAGATATCGTATATCCTTCAGAAGGAAAAAGTGGTGGTGGCCCATTTTTACTTGGTTGCTGGACACAAGTGTAGTAAATGCATGGTCTGTTAGGCGAAAATGCAGAAGCAAACCACCAATAAGTCAGCTAAATTACAGAAGACAAATCGTTTTGCATTATCTTGAGAAATACAAAACAGTTTCAAAAGGATCAGGAAGGCCATCTACATCTAAAAACAGCGTTACTCTAAACCGGGTGTCTGATGATATTAGATATGACCAGGTTGACCATTTATTAGTTCCAACTAGGGATAAAAAAAGAAAACGTTGTGCCGGTGAAGGTTGCTCCTCAAGCATCCGAACAATGTGTTGTAAATGTAATGTTGGTATATGTATAGACTGTAACTATATTTTTCACATTAAATAAACATTTTTGACAGTTTGCAACAGATATTTGAATTTATATTATTTTGTACATCACTAACGGCTAGTGTTACCATATGGTAACGGCACTTATATTGCAAAAGAATAAAAAAAATGTTAAAAAGTTATTGAAAGAGCCTAACTTAATCATAATAATTAGGAATTATAACCTGGCACAGCATATTTCTAGGAAAAAAATTCCGCCGTTGAAGGGTTAAGGTAAATTTCAAACATCATTTGAAATCCATCAGCGACATCTCTTAAATGAACTGAAAAGTCTCAGATACAGAATCCACCATTGTAATAAAAATTAAAATAGTAAATAATTATTTAAATCTGAAACTTTTCTTGTTGGAAATTCTTTCTGGTTCATCCTTAACCGCTTAACGTGCTTACCCGAGTTAACTCGGTTTTAAACTACGTTTCTATTTTCGCTTAACCGAGTTAACTCGTGTTTAAAATATTTGTACGATATATAAGGCGCCTACGTGTTTTAACTCTTCTAGCGCTAAATAACGGTATCCGCACTTGCATGGGCGGCAATACCTATCGGAAGGGGGGCCGTGGTCCCCCTAGCTTTTCGGGTGCTTTAAACTATATATTGTTATCCAAAGTATACGAAATGTAATCTGCAACATCTTCACGTCTGCTCCCCCCTCCCTAAAAATTTTTATATGGGCGCCCGTGCCTACTTGTTTTTTCGTTTCTAATTTTAAACTTTCTACGATCGACTGCCGACTGGGGTGGGATCACGATGAGTAGAATTCTATTTTGCTGACGTCACGTTCTGCCCTGACTGTGACGTACATCTGTGTGTAACCCCTTGTTTTAGAGTGTATCACACTGTTAGCAATATTTAACATTATTATACTTGAATAATTGCGATTTTCTTCTCTTACTTGTAGTATTTTGTATGTAAAAAGTTACGACCGAGTTAACTCGGGTGAGCGCATGAGGGTATTTGATATTTTATATTTTTCTAAAAAATATGTGTTTTTTTACTTTAGATTATATCTAGGGACAATAGTCTTGTTCGTAGTTTATTTTACTGTAATAAAATAAATAAGTAATTTTTTGACGTATTTTTGCAAATAAATGTTTGCGTTAAGTGGTTAATCTGCGACTAAAATTTATAAGACAGCAGACGACGAATATAGAAAACAAAAAGGACTCCACTGTATGCAGTCACATTCCGTTTTCATTCGTCTAGGAAAAGGACAGAAAGAAACTTCCTAGTAATCAAATCCGAGTAAAGATAAAAAAGTAAACTCAGATAATCACACTCAGATTTGAGTACTAGGAACTTTCTTTCTGTTCTTTTTATAGGCGAATGAAAACGGAATGTAACTGCATATAGTGGAGTCCTTTTTGTTTTCTATATTCGTCGTCTGCTGTCTTATAAATGGTAAAAGTCGCAGATTAAGGATGTACCAGAAAAAACTTTCAACAAGAAAGTTTCAGATTTAAATAATCATTTACCATTTTAATTTTTATTATAATGGTGGATTCTGTATCTAGACTTTTCAGTTCATAAAAAGTTTATATTTACGACCTTAAAAAATTTCTAACCTAGAATTACAATTGTCATTGTATCCGTTAAAATTGTGAAACCTACTGTCACCATAGATTACTTTTGTTTCAAATTATCTTTATTCGTATCAAGAATTGGTTATCTCTTTAGAGTATTGTAATTGTCAACCAATTATACATCTATAAATATAAGTAGCTTTAATATGGAAATAGGTACCCTTCAACGAATATACCCTATTCCACGAACATACGCCTGTTTTGGATTACTTCGACAACGAATATTTTACTGTGCAAAATAAGAAGAACAAAAGTAAATTGCAAATTACGTTGTTGTTTATTTTAATAATTATTAGTGCCATTTACTTTCGTACTTCTTATGTTGCACAGTAAAATATTCGTTGTCGAAGTAATCCAAAACATGCGTATGTTCGTGGAATGGCCCATACATAATTTTCGAAGTTCTATGTATAATAATCACGGACGTACGTTTTTTTCTATCACTTCGAGCTTAATGCGTTCGAGCGAATTTGACAAACTATGACGCACTGAAAAAAGGGCTTGGGATTATCTGTAGATATAGAAAACATGAGGCTGTAGTTGGATTTTAATTTCAGTATTTTATAAATGCTACACTCTCGGCGAAGTTACTTCGCCAAAGTTGACCGAAGTTCAAAGTACCCTCTCTACACACTCATTCGAAGTGCGATACCGACAAAGAGCGGTGCGATACCGATAAAGATCCCTTTGACCAGACCGACAGATTTCGGAAGTAGAACGAAGTCAGGCAAGGTTAGACAAGGTGGCATTCTACACTCTCGTACTTGTTGAACCTCGATCGACTTCGAGAACCTCGATCGCCGAGAGTGAACTGCGGGCTTTAAAGGACAATAAATTATATTTATGCTGTTAATGTTGAATTAGCAATTATTTTTTGTGCGATTTAATAGTTATTTATGATATAAGTGTTAAAAGTACAATTTTAAAACACGCATGTGAAAGGCACATGAGTGCCTTAAAAATGTAGTTTTTAACACGTATATCATACAATATTTTTTCTACAAACGTCTTAATATATCAACAATTTTATAATTTATTCATTCTCAATTACAGGACATCTACAAAAACTTTACTTGAACTTGACTGACATTCCATTTTTATATTTTTCTTGACATTACATCAAAACTGCCTATACTGTCATACGTAAATCATAACAACTATAGAATAATAACATCTACTTTTATTGTTGTATATTCTAACAAATTTTAATAGTTTTTTTCTACAAACGTGTTATAAATGCAATAATACAGTTTAAATTAAATTTTAAAAAACCTTTTAAACAACCTTTTTCAAATTGCGCAAGTTGTACTATTAATATTAATGTTAATAAATGAAATATAAATATTTTGACGTTTCACAATTTGACATTCACTTTTAACTGCAATGTCTTAAAATTTTTAAAGCACTACTGCTTTAAAGTAGCATTTTTGACGCTCCTATGGAGTGCTAAAAAATGCATTTTTAACACGGTTGTAGAAAAAACTATTTAAGTATATATTTTTATTTGTATAACGACCCTATCTATACGTGATTGTGATTACTGTAACAGTAACCAAGTATTATTTCAATAACAGGTATTGAAACCAAAAATGTCATCCACTGATTCTGCTGATGAATTGGTTGAAAATACATGGAGTCCTCCTCGAAAACGAAGTAAAAGAAGCCCTCTTAGCGTTGAAGTTAAAGAAATAATTTTTTATACAACCGTGTTAAAAATGCTACTTTAACCCACTAGTGCTTTAAAAATTTTATGGCACTGCAGTTCGTATTGACCGTATAGGCCATTTTGATGCAATGTCAAAAAAATATAAAAATGGAATGTCAGTCAAGTTCAAGTAAAGTTTTTGTAGATATTGTCCTGTAATTGCGTTTGTAGAAAAAATATTGTATGATATGCGTGTTAAAAAGTACATTTTTAAGGCACTCATGTGAATTGCTGAACTCGCTTCGCTCATTCTGCAAACTTTCACATGCGTGCCTTAAACGTGTACTTTTAACACTTATATCATAAATAACTATTAAATGTTTTTAAATGTGAAAGACAAGAAAATCCCGTGTTAGTGGTTGAGAATATTGTGAAAAAAGTGGCCAATAAAGTTGGAGTTTGCGATAGAAGTGTGTTTTCGGTGATCAAAGAATACAAAACGAATCATCAATTGAATATGTCGGCTCATATTACCCGTATGCGCGCCAATGGTGCATATTAAATTCTTACTTGTATGTGAAAAAATGTACAATAACTACGTCTTAAAACCCAGCAAATTGCATTTGCATGTCTCAACAAGTTTTAAAGCAATAAATAAGTCGTCAGTTTGTAAGAAAAATTTCAACACCCCTATCTCGGAAACGAAGCATTTGCGGACATACCGTTTGTAAAGCAAACTGTCATTATTTTTTCATGCAGAATTAGCCCTTAAAGTTTGCCATACTTATTTAAAAACACCCTGTATTGATGACAAACATGGTTAGTTGTTAAAGTACCTAACTTTTTTATTATCCAACATAAGCGAATGAATCAAAAAACAAAGTCTTGAGAAAACATGAGGCTGTAGTTGGATTTTAATTTCAGTATTTTATAAATGCTAGAATATTCCACAGGGTGATGCGAACTTTAAGAAAAAAACACAGTTTGATTGGTACACCCGGTATACAATGAAAATTTAACTGTTTAGCAACAATACTATTACAGCGATATTGTTAAAGAATAAGGCTATAATATATTAAAAAAAAAGCACTTAAATCGGACAACAGGCTCAGGAAACTTGAGACATCAAATGGACCCATTTTTAAGGTGTGGTTAATTTTGCACCCCAGTGTATATGAAGAACAATTTGTTGAATTTGTTTGCCGTGATGTTTTTACCGGTGAGTTATCAATAAAACTTTGACTTGCATGCCTCATTACTTGACTTTACGTTTAGTTCTGATGACATATTTATAATGTTGTTCTGAAGTTATTTTCTTGTGGCATTTTTACAATTGTAACTATTTATAATGGGAAATAAGCCACAATATTATTAAAAAATGATTTTTATTAACGTTTCGACGCCCAAATCGGGTGCCGCTGTCAAAATACAAAATACTATTGTATATTGTTAATAAAAATCATTTTTTAATAATATTGTGGCTTATTTCCCATTATAAATAGTTACGACATATTTATAGTACATATGCATTCCCCAAAATTTTCAAATTTAGATAAGTTAACAGTCACGAGTCATGACATATTAATAATTAATTATATATGAATATTATTATTTCAACATAATTGAGTATTTTTTTTGTTATTATTATTATGAAACTTTTTTTAATTGTACAAACAACTAAGTATATCAAAAATTAAAAATAAAACATATTTTTTGTAGGCACTCTCTACATAAAATTGTTGGCGAAAAAAAATAAATTCTTGGGTTTTTCGCCCTGTATAAATGGTTCCTATTATCGGATATCAACTAAAACAATCAGGCTCTTTGTCGAGCACTTTTGCAAAATTAAAATATAAATTTCGTATTTTATAAGATAATTATATATCTGACTAAACAAAAAGATAATCCTAAATACGGCCCTGTTGGACTACTACACGTGGTAATGTTTACATCGCCCTGCATCGCTTATTGAATTATACTTTAATTACTCTCTCCCATATTTTCATGGTGTGGCTAAGTAGTTTTATAGCCCTGTAGTTTGTATATTGCTGTATATCTAACTTGTTTTTGTAAAAACTCACTAATATATCTAACGCTTCTCCATTCGTCTAGCATTTGTCCAACTTACACAATTGTATTAAATTAAACCTGTTAGCCAACTTGTTCCTGTCTCTCCTGATGCTCTCCATACCTACTTCCCCAGGAATATCATGTTGCTCCGCTTTTTAAAAGGCGCCTTACAGTGGCGGCTGGTGGGGTAAAATTTTGGGTAGGCCAAGCCTGCAAATAACATATAGCTATGGGTAATAGACAATATGCAAATAATATACATTTATTTTTATATATAAAAATACTTATAGTATAGTATAGTTGATCCAAAAGATGGCATAACCCAGACATCCAAAGTGAAAGTTATCCTTCAACACCAAATTGTTCTATATGGTCCACACAATGTCCAGAAAAAAGTCACACCATTTTGAGAGTCGGGTTTGCGGGGGGGAGGGGGGAGAAATCGGTAAATTCGTAGTTTTTTAAGTTTTTCGCCAATATTTCTAAAACTATGCGGTTTAGCATGAACAACCCTCTATACAAAATTGTTCTACATTAAATTTGAAATAAAAAAGGTCCTATGCATAATCTTTCTAAAATGAATGGTTCCAAAGTTACGGAGGTAGTATAGTATAACTGGTCCAATAAAAGGCCTAACCCAAACATCCAAAGTAAAAGTTTTCCTCCAACACCAAATTGTTCTATATGGTCCACATATTGTTCAGTAAAAAGTTACACCATTTTGAGCGTCCGGTTTGGGAGGGAGATGGGAGAGAAGACGGTAAATTAGTAGTTTTTTAAGTTTTTCGTCAATATTTCTGAAACTATGCTTTAGCGTAAACAATGTTATATACAAAAATGTTATACATGAAATTTAAAACAAAAAATGTTCCATACATAATTGTTATAAAATCAACGGTTCTAGAGTTACGGAGGGTGAAAGTCGAGGTTTTCGATACTTTTTATATTTTTTGGGCAATATTTATGATATAACTATACCATAAACCCAGACATCCAAAGTGAAAGTTATCCTCCAACACCAAATTGTTCTATATGGTCCACATAATGTTCAGAAAAAAGTCACACCATTTTGAGCGTCGGGTTTGGGGGGGAGAGGGGGAAGAAATCGGTAAATATAAAAAGTATCGAAAACCTCCACTTTTCACCCTCCGTAACTCTGGAACCGTTGATTTTATAACAATTATGTATAGAACCTTTTTTGTTTTAAATTTTATGTAGAACATTTTTCTATAGAACATTCCTTACGCTAAAGCATAGTTTTAGAAATATTGACGAAAAACTTAAAAAAACTACTAATTTACCGACTTCTCCCCCATCTCCCCCCCCCCCCCAAACCGGACGCTCAAAATGGTGTTACTTTTTACTGAACAATATGTGGACCATATAGAACAATTTGGTGTTGAAGGAAAACTTTTACTTTGGATGTTTGGGTTAGGCCTTTTTTTGGACCAGTTATACTATACTACCTCCGTAACTTTGGAACGATTCATTTTAGAAAGATTATTCATAGGACCTTTTTATTTCAAATTTAATGTAGAACAATTTTGTATAGAAGGTTGTTCATGCTAAACCGCATAGTTTTAGAAATATTGACGAAAAACATAAAGAACTACGAATTTGCAGATTTCTCCCCCCTCTCCCCCCCAAACCCGACGCTCAAAATGGTGCGACTTTTTTCTGAACATTATGTGGACCATATAGAACAATTTGGTGTTGGAGGATAACTTTCACTTTGGATGTCTGGGTTTGGGTCTAACTATACCATACTATTAAGGGGATTGGTGCGTATTTTCGGCTGCAATGCTATTCAAATGGGGATTCATTTTTTTTCGAATCCTGAGAAAACTATAATAAGTATTTTTGAAAAATTTAAACGCAGAATTAAAGATTACGTTATTAGCGATGGCCGAAAGTCCCTGAGAACTTCTATAATGTTTATTTTAATAAGTTACAGGGGTGAAGAACTAAGAGAAAATTTAGTGTGATTTTTAATTTCAAATATCTCATTCAAAATAAACTTTTTATTTATTCTAAGGGACTTTCGGCCCTCAGTAATAATTTAGTCTTTCATTCTGCGTTTAAATTTATCAAAAATATTGTTTTTTTCAGGATTCGAAAAAAATGAACACAATATCCGTGGTAATATTTTCCAAATCTATCTTTGTCTTACAACGCACTCAGTCGAATAGAATATTGTCAGTCAGACAGTGACAATTTTAAATATTTGACATGGCATCGGGAATATTTTGAGTTGTTGATTAAATAATATTGATAAATAGTGTATTTGATAAATAACTGATTTAAGACGTGAACTCTCAAAAGTAATAATATATATTTATAAATGTTTATAATATGAATTTATTTTATTATCGTACATAATTATCTTGATCATTTTGACATAAAAAAAATCTGTGGCAAATGGACTTGCATCCAAGCCAAAAACAAGCACACACACACATAAGACGTGAACTTAATAAAAAGTTATTTATTGTGTATTATTTGTGGAAGATCCAAGCAGAGAATACATCAGGATAATCTATTCTGTGATTCAAGTATTTTGTTGTTAAATATGTTCAAAATTGTAAGCGTTCCATAGTAACAATTAGAGATTGCAATTGCTGGATCCAGCATCCAGCGCTTTTTTACATGATGGATCCAGCAGCGCGGATCCGCAAACGCGTCAAATTCGAAATAAGTTACTTAATGTCTTCATTAGCCTCTTGTTTCAAAGCCGCGAGTCAGCAACTTGCCATTCTATCGCGCTGGCGGTAGCTCAGTATGCTCGAAAGTTTCTATTTCTATAGCTTAAAAGTTTGAATTGATAAAGCGTTGATATACATTGATTCTGCGATAAAATTCTCTGCTGGCGAGTGGTCAATAATCAGTGAATTAATCGCCACTTTTAACCGGGTGTAGAAGCTCTTTGCAGAATAGCGTCCACTTTGTTAACGGCCGACACAACCATGAAATTTGTCTTAGACAAAGTAAATAGCCAGGACTCTAGCCTTAATGCCGATCTACCGGAAGCACTACGCAACAGAATCACGGAACGGCGCCTCTCTGAAATTACAGGTACATTAATTAGTGTATTGAGAAAATCAAAAAAAGTATGACGAAGGACTAAACAATCCTGGTTACTTCCCCATGCCGAAAAAGAATGCAATGCGACAAGAGATGAAAAAGTTGTTGATTCGTATAAATAAACAAGTAACTGTGGAACCAGTGCAAGATATAATGGAAGAAGATGGGCCAACTAATCCGGAGCCCGTGAATTTTACTTTGGAACAAGAACTTGAGATTGAATTGAAACGAGAAAGAGAAAACATTTATAGCCAAAAAAAATGGGTCTCAAAAAAATTACGAAGAGATTTTGGAAAAGGAAATGGCGGTTTATGAGACCGAAGGCGTGAAAGGCGATCGTTTGTCAATGGTCTATACAGGCCCGGCCCCAGGCGGGGTGGGCGAACTGGGCGGCCGCCCAGGGCGGCGAATTTAGGGGTGGCAATTTTAAGAGGACAGCCAATTTTTGAAATTGAAGAAATAATAAATTATGTTTTTAATATTATAAAAAATCAATAATATGAACAAGAGCATCAAAAATACTACAACTCTAAAAACGGGAATAAAATTATTAAATGAAACAATAACAATTGCAAGGTTTATTCGACGGAAAATCGACAACACTGCCTTCTTCATCGCATAATAATAGTGGGACCAGAACGAAATTAAATTCACTGAATTCACTTAAAATTAAATTTACTGAAAATGGATATAATGATTTGAAAAATCTGGCTGAAGCTTATTGCTAAGCTGACAAAAGTTATTTTGTAAAAACTGAATGAACTGAAACTGAGAATACCTTGACGATATGAGAAGACGAGGGTATGATAATGGGACAAACATGAAAAGGAAGAACTTTTTGTCCCATGTTCTTGCCATTCACTCAACTAAGTCGTGAACAATGCTGGTATAGCCTCACAGTTTGCAGTTTCTTTCTTTTCCTTAGTCACAAAAATTTCCAACTTTTTTTCACCATCTATTCATCGTTGGGCTATACTAAAAAATCATCTTTCTAGCATAACATTGAAACCTTTGTCCGAAAATATGTAGATGGGAACTATGTAGATGAGAATTGATTCAATTACTCCGATCAGATACCAAATTGAAGAAGAAGAAATCTACCTTGAAGAAATCTATGCTCTTGTAGAAATCACTGTCAATAAAACCAACGATAAAATGGTTGCTCATGAGGCAAGCTGTTTGGAAAATCAAATACATGATTTTACTTTTCATTGCTCTGTGGTAATAGGTATGGCATGACATTTTACTTCACATCAACGTAGTCAGCAAATCACTGCAGAGTATTGATATTATTTTGAGTGTATCAAGCTGTCAGTTTATTAGAAAAAACAGAAATCCATTTTGTCTCTCAGAAGCGATTTAAAATTCCAGGACTATTTGACTGACGCAAAACTGTTCCATCAAAGTTAGAAATTGAAAACCCGAAAATCAGAGGCACACTAACATCAAGAAAGAGAAAAGTGAAAAGACAATTCGGCTATGAGGCTGAAGATGAAAGAATGGACCTAGATCCACAGACACGATATATATTATTTCAGCAAATTAAGAGCCATGGAGAAATTTTTTAGTGTTTGTACGACATAAACCAAATTAAGCATATGACTGCTAGTGATTTATCAGATAAATGTTTTAAGCTATGTGATGATTTAACTTTTGATGAGTGAAAATATCTAAATTATGCTGATCTAAAAGATACACCCCAAGTATTTTCCGCGATTGTGAAGCCCAAGAGTACACCTCCAAAGACACTGAAAATGATTAGAGAGTATGATTTTGATTTCGCACCCAAC
Source organism: Diabrotica virgifera virgifera (assembly GCF_917563875.1). Classification (NCBI taxonomy): domain Eukaryota; kingdom Metazoa; phylum Arthropoda; class Insecta; order Coleoptera; family Chrysomelidae; genus Diabrotica; species Diabrotica virgifera. The sequence goes on from NC_065444.1 coordinate 216,680,488, forward strand.
GTTAGTGTTTTGGGTGCTTTGAGGATTTTTGTAACCCTACCAGTGACAGTGGCCTCTAGAGAGGGAAGCTTTTCAAAGCTAAAATTAATAAAAAATTACTTAAGATCAACTATGTCCCCAGGAACGTTTGAGTGCACTAGCGACAATCTCTACTGAAAACGAAATAGCGGAGTCCCTGGATCTTTGAGAATTATTAAAGACTTAAAAGACTTTCTCGCGCCAAGATAAAAAGAGTAGTACTTACTTAAAAAAGTAAGTGTGTAATTATGGATATGCATAGTGAGTTTTTGGATATTAAATGTTTTAATATAATAATGATAATGTACTAAAATTTCATGAAAATATTACAAATATAAGTATTTTTAAGCGTGTATCGTCCAAATACAGTGGAAAATGGCGTATTAAATAATTTAGCACAAAGCACACATCAATAAAAATACAATCGTGATTTAAGTAGACGATCTCTGAAGAAAGGTGAGAGTCATGGGTCTACCAAAGGAAGGGCGGCGCGGTCGCCAATCTTGCCCAGGGCGGCAAAATACCTAGGGCCGGGCCTGTGACTATTTGATGACCTTAAAACCGACCGGAACAGAGGCCGGAAGGACTTTCTCCGCAACCGGCTGTATGTGCAGTTCTGTGCGAAGTAGGCCTATGTTATTGAGGTATCACTTTCAAAAAACTAAATAATTCATGTTTCTGTTGTTTAAGAATTTAGCATACAGACAAAAAAAAATTAAAATCGTGTTTTTATTTTGATTCCACATTTTGATGGATTCAGCCCAATCTTGCAAAAATCCAGCTGGATTGCAATCCCTAGTAACAATATATTATTAAAAAATCACTTTAACACTTTTCCTCTTTTCTCGATTGAGTATTAGTTTTTATTGTACTTACATTAAATTATAGTCTGTTCGCTAAACTCAGACGCAACTTTCTACATATTTTAGTAAGTAATTTTGCCAATTTTAGTAAAATTTGCAAAAAATAATTACTAAATAGTTAATAATCACTAAATAATTAGTAATTTTGCAAATTTTTGCAAAATTGGCAAAAAAACAAAAAAAGTATCGACTAAAATATCTAGCCAGTTGCGTCTGAGTTTAGCGAACCGACTATATTACAATCACTAAATACATAGTTAGTGAAAAAATTGTCACATTTATCAACTGAATTAATAATTTGCAATTGAGGAGTTTGCTGTAAGAAGGGTGCAGCTCAATATTTGGTAATTGTTGGGAAATTGAAAAAAACTGTTTTTTAATAAAAGTTTTTATTTCAACCCGAAAGACATAATATCAATACATGAGAAACAGATTTAGTCAATACTTGAGACTATTTCGAGGTAGATAATTTTTGAAAAAATAAGAAAAAAAGTTGGACGTGCATCTTTCTTGCACCAAACACGTGAAATAATGCTTCTTTGCCACAATTTTTGAGAAAAAAAAACAAATTCCCAACAAAAACTCTTGTATTCGGTTACAACAATCAAACGACTATGGTTTGCCTACTACACAAATCAGAAAAAAACAGTAAAAAGAAACAGGTTGGTGTCAAAAAATAGCATTCAGAAAAAAAAAAATAAAACATTAACCACACGGGCAAACACATCCTTCATTCATCTACCTTAAAGCCACTCAGTAATAATAGCGACAAACAAGTCAAAACAAATCAGCTGCCCTGCCGGCCCAACGCCAACAGAAGATGACCTTGCATTCCACGAAAATCACCGAACATTCACAATACATTCCACGAAAATCACCGAACATTCACAATAGTTTGGTGCAAAAAGGATGCAGTTCCGGAGCTGCACCCTTCTTGCACCAAATGACAGAGGAGGCAGATCCATAAAGACGTATAATTATTCCTTTATTTATTATCGGATCTGCATGGTTCCTATACCAGTCAGTCCGCCAATTTTTTTTTAATTATGGCATAAGTTTCCACCCAAAACGGTCTAAATATGGAGCTGCATCCTTCTTACAGCAAACTCCTCAATTATACAAATAACAGTTATCCAAGAACATTCAAAAGCCATCTCTTTAAGTTAATGATGACATTTTCAAGTAATGGCATTCTAAATAGTAATGTTTACATATCCATACCAGTGTGAATTTTACTACACGTAATTTGCCGTGTAAAGACAGAAAAAGTAGGAATATCCGTAAAATATTTGCGAATTATGTACCGATGGCCTTAAAATTAGAAGGTAACTGTAACAGACTTAAATTTAACACATTCGCGGACACGCTGTCATTTTATACACGTATTATTATGGAGTAAATGACTTCATATGCAGTCATGACCGCGAATGTGTTTTAATTATATTTTTAAAACTAAATAAAATTATGAACTAAAATATACACATAAATTACATATTTTACTATTTATAGAGCAGGTTTATTCTTCTCTCTTTGCTTTGTGCAAATTTGTCAGTTACTTGTTCATAAAATATGTCCCCCGTTTCCATTAACTGCGCGAGAATGTCTTTCTGGACTGACACAGTAGACAGTGATGAAAGCCGATTTTGCGTCATTGTATTTCGAAGAGATGACTTTATTCGCTTTAAAGTGGAGAAGGTTCTTTGAACTTTTTCTGATTAATATCTCGATTCATGATTTGCCTCACATGCATAGTGCAAATAAACAGTACTGTCAAACATATCTGCTTTATTAACATCGCCATTGCATTGGATTAAATACTCAACAATTTCTTTGTGACCCCCGACGATAGCGCACATTAAAGACGTCTGATTGACCTTTTTACAAGAAATATCAGCATGGTACAATTGATTTTTTACAAAATAGTTAACTATAGTAAAATGACATTCTTGTATTGTCAAATGTGTATTGGTGGTAATCCATTTACATATTACATATTCAGTTTCTAGAGATGCACCACATGCGATCAATAATGTTACCAAATGACATGTGTAGAGACTGATTATGTACCTACATTGGGGTTAATATTGGAATGCCTTTTAAGTAATAGTTTTATTATCTCTAAATTTCCCTGTTCTACAGCTCTGTATATAGTGCTGTTTGGTGTTGTTGCTCTGTATAGTGCAACGATTTCCATTTTATATGGTTTATCTTTAAACCAAGTTCTAGTAATCTGACAACTTCGGCACAGTCATCACGTTCTATTGCTGACATCAAAAACGATCTACGGCTGGGCATTTTTGATCGCTTGCCTAAAAATAATTAGAAAAAATTAGTAGTGGTCCAGAAGTAACTAAAACATCTACCTAAACAATTCATCTAGTATCTGGGAATAATTTCAGGGTATACCTACGCTGTGAGCTTCGCTGGTATCGCTAACTAGCGGATTACGAGTGCAACTTTTGCTGGAAATTTATTGTTATTTCGATGACAGTAACACCGAACACCGCTGTTCGGTGACAGTGACAACCACCATATTTGGTGGATGGTTACAATGGAGGTAGCAGAATTAGTTTATTTAAAAAGGATGTAGCTTGAAAATAAATCATTTTTTCATCAGACCATAATCTCTTGGGGTTAGCATTTCATTATATCTTGCTGTATTCATAGTTAGCCTACTTTCATAGTTTTCTTAACCGTTGAAGTTATACTTCTTTAGGCGCTATTGAGAGTCAATTTTTATTATTCACAGAATATTTTAAATAGTTATTAAATTAACAATGTACCTAATCCTAAGACTAATCAGCATTTTACATTTAACTATCTACTACTGTACTGTCCTAGGTATTCCCAACGGTTCACCTTAGAGTTTAATAATTATTGTTGCATACATCAGTGTTGTGGCTAGGTTCACTGCCCGAATTTGAACTGACACTGACTTATAGATTTATCACTATCACACAAGTTCAAAAGGTTTGGTGCGTTTGAGCCTGTGGACTAGGTCTTGATTATTCACATTGCTAATCTTTCAAGTTATGTATGTATCAGCGCAAATAAGGTATGGAAATAATATATAAGTGTTTTTTGTAAATATATTATTTATTATAATTTTTGTATCTTTGGATTTGTCTTCCTCGGGAGTAAGATAATATATTATAACATCTTCATACTTCACTTGATCTATTTTTCAACGTAATTTGTAATTATGTCCGAGATGTCACGTAAACAGAGCGATGATGGCTTCGTTGGTAGAGCATCTACCACAGACAGAGAGGTTCCGTTTTCGAATCCGGACGATTCATATTGTTTTTTTTTTGGTATTGTTTTAATAAAAATTTTTGGAAAATGGTAGGTAAGTATTAAAATTAGTTTAATATTTAAATAAAATATAAATACACTGTTTAGTATATTTATTTCGTTGAAATTATGTAATAGAAGTATAACTTCTTACGTGCGTACAAAGTACACACACATTCTTTTTTTCTATATCCTACCTACATGTCCAAAATCACATGTTCTTATAGTTTACATTTGCAATACCTATTCTCTTTACTTATTAATATGCACGTAGAAATCAAATAATTTAACTACTAATCATCACCATTAATTTTATTTTATTCCTTTGTCATTTGCTACTTTTTACGATTTTTTGACAAGGAATGGTTTCACTATTTGTCTCTAGTTTTTGGAAAAAAATCAAATAACCTTTCTTCCTTGGGAAACTTAAAGTCTCATCACAGGTGATGCCACTTCAAAGATGCATCTAGACTACAACAATAGCAAATAAACCAACAAACTAGAGATACAGTGACCTGAGGTCAACCATATAGCCAGGTTGAGAAGTCACCAGCTGTACCATTCGACATCAAGAAGTTACCATCTGAACAATTTCCCTTCGTTGGCTCAGTGTAGATGGTCTTTAAGTTGTGATGGAAACACCAAATAATAGTAGCAGAGTTTATTGATGAGACTTACACTATGGATGTTGACCCGGGGTACTTTGAGTAGAGACTTAAATGATGAGCGTTGAAGACAATCACTCGCGTTAATGAATTAATAATAATTGAATTTCTAGACAAGAGATCTTAGTTTTATATAAGTTTAAATTGGGTCAATGTAAACACGGGCCCCGCGTGATTTTGTGTATCTAATTAAGGTAAATTGTTTATCTTATGTCAGCAACTTTTGGCTGATGTCCAAATTATATTATTGATAATTGACCAAATGTATATGTAATTTAATTAATTACGTGTGTGTGTTTAATAACAAATAAATGCATTCGATCTACTGGGTGATAAAATGATACTGTCCAATTTCGGATATGAATACTGAATATTTGATATTGGACACCATCCAATAATGAAGTTACCGTTACACCAGAATTTGTATATATTTGAATCAAATGCATCACATTTTTATTATAATTTTAACGAAAATCACGAATGAAAATAAATCTAATTAGTGTACCAATAAGTTTTTCAATTTAAAAATCTTTTAGTAATATTTTTAACATTTTCAATATTATTAATGTTGCTTTTAGGATTGGAAAACTTCATCTTTCAATTGCCAGATGACGCTAGTCATCTACCCTATTTGTTTCAGTTGCTATGTGTGGGAAAAGCTCTCAGTGCTGGTCAGTTAGGATATGGAGAACAAGCCTGCGCTCCCTCCGATGAGATTCCAATAAGAATCGAAAATCGCGATTCAGAGAGCTGGATGGCACTCCGTATTCTAATTGAAAAGTAAGATTGTTTTGCCTTCGCATTGCAACTGAATAAAAATGGTATACATTTTTATTTTAAATCTAATTAGTTAACTTATTATTTTGTTGTTGGCTTCGATTTAAATTTTCAGCGTTCACATCTTTTGATCAAGACAAGAGAGAAGCGACGTACTCACAACTTGAGAGACTGAGCTAAAGCCACTGAACGACAACTATCATATTATACAGGGTGTTTCAAAAAGGTATGTCATAAATTAAATCACGCATTCCGGGGACAAAAATAAATTGATTGAATCCAACTTACCTTAGTACAAAAGTGTACACAAAAAAAGTTACAGCCCTTTGAAGTTACAAAATGAAAATCGATTTTTTTCATATATCTAAATCGTGGCATTATTATGGCAGGAAAACAAAATTATAGTGACATTTGTCCACCCCATAAAAATTTTGTTCCCTCAACCCCCCCCCAAACTTTTGTGTACGTTCCAATTAATTCATTATTGTGTTACCATCAGTTAAACACGTTTTTAAAACTTTTTTGCCTCTTAGTATTTTTTCGATAAGCCAATTTTTATCGAGATGCGGCTTCTTTTTTAATATGTTTACATAAAAATTCTATGAAGGTTTTGTTCCTTTAAACCCCCCAAATGTTCGTGTACGTTCCAATTAAACTATTATTGTGGTACCATTAGGTAAACACAGTGTTTTTAAAACTTTTTTGCCTCTTAGCCTTTTTTGATAAGTCACCTTTTATCGAGATGTGGCTTCTTCTTCAAAATATACCTAAAAATGTAAATTATAAATAAACAGGTATATCATAGGTACTTAACCATATAGTTGAAGGATTGAAGTGTCGATTTTTTTGCAGTAAGACGGATTTTAATGCGGATTGGTGCGTTGGATTCGTGAGAATGTCAGGAAATTTTGTGAACTAATGTAATGAGTAAGAAATCTCAAATTGCATTTGTGCATAAGAAAAATGCATTTCGGTAAATAGTGGGAAAAATTGACTCAATTACTCGGGGGGTTTTTGGGGTCGCTGAAAACGAATATGAGGTCGGCGAGAGTGTGCAAACTACCTGGTAAGTGTAACGGGTCTAATAAACGTCTTCCTCTGGAGTATTATGGTAATTTGTTAAATAATTGGCCAAACTTGTAACTCGGGGGTTTTTGGGGTCGCTGAAAATGAATATGAAGTCGGCGAGAGTGTGCAAAGTACCTGGTACCTGCAGCGGGTGTAATAAACGTCTTCCTCTGGAGTATTATGTTAATTTATCATACAATTAGTTTAAACTCGTTACTCGGGGGTTTTTGTGGTAATCTATCTTCTTCGATGTAACTATAGTGATCGAAAAGGGTGGTATTTTTATTATAAATGAACATAAATTTTTATTATTATAATATATTTATGGTTAAAAAAGTTCACTATACAAAATCTATCGTAATTTATCTTTAAAATTCATTTTCTTCATCATTATCATCTTCTTCTTCATTATTGCCGTCCTCTCTCGAGTCCAAGCAATATTTGTGCAATCAGAGCCTACACAATTTTTGCAGGCTAAATTACAAACTAACCCATGCTTCCTGCACCCGCATGAGTTGCCGCAGTCTGACTTACAACTACAGAATATTAAATTTAAAATGTTTGGAGGACCAAGTGGCTGAGTCATTCTGACTGGAATTAATACATTATTTTGTAATTCCCATCCCCAATCGGTTGGGTTCATGTTACGGTCCTCCCCATGCAGCCAAATTTGTGTTTGTAAATATACCCTTTTTAAATGTTGGGTAAATGCATCAACAGATGAAAGAATTTTTCCAATGACAATCTTTTTATTTTTGGCAATAGCCATTAAGTACATTCTGTATCTAGTAATATCTAGAAATTAGAATTTAGTCGTAGCGATATTTATTTTTAGTGACCCCAAAGACCCCCCGAGTAACAAGTTTGGGCCAATTATTTAACAAATTACCATATTAGTCCAGAGGAAGACGTTTATTACACCTGCTGCAGGCACCAGGTAGTTTGCACACTCTCGCCGACCTCATATTCATTTTCAGCGACCAGTCAATTTTTCCCACTATTTACCGAAATGCATATTTCTTATGCACAAATGCAATTTGAGATTTCTTACTCATTACATTAGTTCACAAAATTTCCTGACATTCTCACGAATCCAACGCACCAATCCGCATTAAAATCCGTCTTACTGCAAAAAAAATCGACACTTCAATCCTTCAACTATATGGTTAAGTACCTATGATATACCTGTTTATTTATAATTTACATTTTTAGGTATATTTTGAAGAAGAAGCCACATCTCGATAAAAGGTGACTTATCAAAAAAGGCCAAGAGGTAAAAAAGTTTTAAAAACACTGTGTTTACCTAATGGTACCACAATAATAGTTTAATTGGAACGTACACGAACATTTGGGGGGTTTAAAGGAACAAAACCTTCATAGAATTTTTATGTAAACATATTAAAGAAGAAGCCGCATCTCGATAAAAATTGGCTTATCGAAAAAATACTAAGAGGCAAAAAAGTTTTAAAAACGTGTTTAACTGATGGTAACACAATAATGAATTAATTGGAACGTACACAAAAGTTTGGGGGGGGGGGGGGGTTGAGGGACCAAAATTTTTATGGGGTGGACAAATGTCACTATAATTTTGTTTTCCTGTCATAATAATGCCACGATTTAGATATATGAAAAAAATCGATTTTCATTTTGTAACTTCAAAGGGCTGTAACTTTTTTACTTTATCGTACTATATACGTAGTATAGTATAATAGATAAAGTTATAGGATCGTGCAAAAAAAATTTTTTCAGATTTCACTTTTTTTCGACGTTTTGAGTCCCCCTGACTCTAAAAAGCAAATAAAAAAAACATGTCGGAAGTATGTACGTACGTACGTACGTACGTATGTACGTACGTACGTATGTCGCCACCGCCCAGCAAAAACTACTGGACCGATTTTGATGAAATTCGGTATGAGTTAGTTTAAGAGAATTTTGTCGAGAAACTAAGCTTTTAAAAAAAACCTCTCAAAGGGGGGCCGAAATAGGGGGGTTATTTAGGGCCCATTTTTGCAAATTTTTACCGAAATCAATGAAATTCAACCCAAAGTAAGCTCATCGATAGGTAAATAAAAATACGGAATTTGACATTTCCAAATTCAAAATGGCGGCCAACATGGCCGACCGCCCACTCGACACATTTCCCTATCTATCTAAAAACTTGTTTAAGATAAGTTTAATTTAAAAAAGTCGTTATATAGCCTAAAGATGGGGCTATAAGAAGGTTGTTATCATTTTTCAGAAAAAGTTACGGGTTGCCTATATTTAAGGGGTCAAATTTTGACATAAATTTGAACTAGATTTTCTCAAAAATGGCTCCAAGGAATTTTTTTATTCTTTGATATATTTTTGATATCCTATCAGTAAATTGAATGACATTAGTCATATATCTTAACTCCCCATAGGAGGGGCGTTATGAATTTTTTATAAAAAAATATTCGAGTGCCCGTAACTTCCTTCTTAATAGAAACTAAAATTTGAAATTTTGCAAACATATATGGTACTTTATTATCTATTCTCACAATAAATTTTACCAAAAATATGGCTTCCGGTTGAACCGGAAATGAATAAAAAATCTTAATTTTTTTAGATACGCCCTGTATATTTTAACATATTTTGAAAGAATGCAAAATTGCCTTTCCAATGACATAAAATTCATTGCTATAGCTCAAAAACTCGAAAAGTTACGGTAAATAGAAATTTTGCTATAATCTTATGTGTGTCCTCTCTCACGCGTTCATAGCAGAGCATTATATATTGTAGGGCAGTCAATGAGGGTATTTGGCTCCGAATTCCATCCTACTACATTGATGTACTTGATATTTTCACAGTAAGTAGGGAATAGCTCAAGAAACAAAATTTACCCTATATACTATGGCGCTTTTATCTTGGGGCGGTTCCCACTTCTTCAAGGGGGTGGAAAATTTGTTGGTCAAAGTAAGCACGGAAGTGGCTAAAGAACCTATTTCTAAGCAAAAACTGGTCTATACTTTTTTTTGAGAACTCAATACTTTTTGAGTTATGCGTAGTTGGAAATTGGCCATTTTCATTGAAAAATGACACCTTTTCGGACGGATTTTTTGTGAATACCTTAAAAACTATGCATCGAACTAAAAACACTATATAAAACATTTTTTAGATTATAAATATAAAGAGATTCGTTCCTTCGTAAATGTTCTATTTATAATACAAAAAGAGATATGGTAGGTGAAAATAGTTTGTTTTTTGGTGCATGCTCAAATTGGTGTATGCAACTTGAAATAACAGAGGAACGGTAGGTTTTAGGTGTATAATGCTACCAACACCTTTTGTAGTGTTTAAAAAGGCCTTTAAAACGAGCACCGTTAAATGTCGGTTACTTACAAACTAAGCGAGATATGGTGCAAAAAAATATATGACTAATGTACTTTAAGGAAAAATGAAAAGTATATACATTTAACTCCCCATCCACCATAATTTAAATGCATTGTTTTCCTTCTACAATACCTTTTAATATAGTGTTATTTTTACTTTCAAAAAGTTGAACGGGTTTAAAATGAATGGTTTTTGTAATCAAATTATAGAATGAATTTTTAAATTTTCTTAAAAATCTTCCTTTTTCTCCATGTAATTCGAAAATAAAAATATTTCACCCCTGAGAAGTGGTTGGAACTTCCCCCATGATAAAAGCGCCATAGTATATAGGATAGACTTTGAATTAGGAGATTGGGCTGCTCCCAAAATTTCATTAAAATCCATGCAGTAGGATAGAATTTGGAGATAATATCTTGTTCTTAATCTCGCGCATTGACTGGCGTAATCGAAATAGAATGAAATGCAAATATTGTAAACTATTAATTTCTCAGAAAAATGAACTAATTTGAAATGAAAGTATGACTATAATATTCTATTGATTTATGCAATAATCTACACATCTATAGTGTGTCCCCGAAATATGGCATCGAACCTTTTCTCAAATTCAGGAATTAATGATGCGTAGAACCATAATAGTTATTTATGATATAAGTGTTAAAAGTACATGGTTAAGGCACGCATGTGAAAGTTTGCAGAATGAGCGGTAGCGAGTTCTGCAATTCACATGAGTGCCTTAAAAATGTACTTTTTAACACGCATATCATACAATATTTTTTCTACAAACGTAATTACAGGACAATATCTACAAAAACTTTTACTTGAACGTGACTGACATTCCATTTTTATATTTTTTTGGCATTACATCAAAATTGTCTATACGGTCAATACGAACCGCAGTGCCTTAAAAATATTTTAAAGCACTAGTGCCTTAAAGTAGCATTTTTAACGCTCGTATGGAGTGCTAAAAATTGCATTTTTAACACGGTTGTAGAAAAAATACTTTTAAGTACAGTAGGTGTTTCTAAAATATCAAAATAACGAGTACCTTTGTTATTTTTATAGAATGCCAGTATCTAGTACCAAAACGATAATAGATCGGTACGATAAAGTTCTCCAGCGGCCCTTCCGTCCAGCGTTTTTGTGTACACTTTTGTACTAAGGTAAGTTGGATTCAATCAATTTATTTTTGTCCCCGGAATGCGTGATTTAATTTATGACATACCTTTTTGAAACACCCTGTATAATATGATAGTTGTCGTTCAGTGGCTTTAGCTCAGTCTCTCAGGTTGTGAGTACGTCGCTTCTCTCTTGTCTTGATCAAAAGATGTGAACGCTGAAAATTTAAATCGAAGCCAACAACAAAATAATAAGTTAACTAATTAGATTTTTATAAATGAACATAAATTTTTACTATTATAATATATTTATGGTTAAAAAAGTTCACTATACAAAATCTATCGTAATTTATCTTTAAAAATCATTTTCTTCATCATTATCATCTTCTTCTTCATTATTGCCTTCCTCTCTCGAGTCCAATGCAATATTTGTGCAATCAGAGCCTACACAATTTTTTCAGACTAAATTACAAACTAACCCATGCTTCCTGCACCCGCATGAGTTGCCGCAGTCTGACTTACAACTACAGAATATTAAATTTAAAATGTTTGGAGGACCAAGTGGCTGAGTCATTCGGACTGGAATTAATACATTATTTTGTAATTACCATCTCCAATCGGTTGGGTTCATGTTACGGTCCTCTCCATGCAGCCAAATTTGTGTTTGTAAATATACCCTTTTTAAATGTTGGGTAAATGCATCAACAGATGAAAGAATTTTTCCAATGACAATCTTTTTATTTTTGGCAATAGCCATTAAGTACATTCTGTATCTAGTAATATCTAGAAATTAGAATTTAGTCGTAGCGATATTTATTTTTAGTGACCCCAAAGACCCCCGAGTAACAAGTTTGGGCCAATTATTTAACAAATTACCATATTAGTCCAGAGGAAGACGTTTATTACACCTGCTGCAGGCACCAGGTAGTTTGCACACTCTCGCCGACCTCATATTCATTTTCAGCGACCCCAAAAACCCCCTAGTAATGAGTTTAAGCCAATTATATGATAAATTACCACAATACTCCAGAGGAAGACGTTTATTACACCCGATGCAGGCACCAGGTAGTTTGCACACTCTCGCCGACCTCATATTCGTTTTCAGCGATCCCAAAAACCCCCGAGTAGAAAATTGAGTCAATTTTTCCCACTATTTACCGAAATGTATTTTTCTTATGCACAAATGCAATTTGAGATTTCTTATTCATTACATTAGTTCACAAAATTTCCTGACATTCTCACGAATCCAACGCACCAAACTGCATTAAAATCCGTCTTACTGCGCTAAAAATCGACAGTAAGGCCTTTTTTGTGCTTCAATGCCTCGACTAATATACAAATATGTGGTGGAGTCGACAAATATTAAAAATATCTCGATAAACACTGGTTTATCGAAAAAGTACTAAGAGGCAAAAAAGTTTTAAAAACATTGTGTTTAACTAATGGTGCCACAATAATAAATTTAATTGGAACGTACACAAAAGTTTGGGGGGTTTAAGGGAGCAAAACCCCCATAAAATTTTTATGGGGTGCACAAATTTCACTTTAATTTTTTTTAAGATGTTGCTGCTATAAGAATGCCACATGTCCATTTTCAATGAAAAATCTCTAAGAGATTTCGATACATGAAAAAAAATCGATTTTCATTTTGTAGTTTCAAAGTGTTGTAACTTTTTTTGTGTACACATTTGTGCTAAGGTAAGTTCGATTCAATCAATTTATTTTTGTCCCCGGAATGCGTGGTTTAATTTATGACATACCTTTGAAACACCCTGTATATTATTTGATCGAAATATTTTACGATAGTATTTCAATTCTCTGTACATACTTGTTTATTGTTAGATGAATAGGCACCCACCAACGTGCCTTATGTTAAAATGTGATTTCAAAATAACCGCCATTATACAGGGTGTTTCATTAACAATTGTCCATATCGTAACTGGAGAAACCTTAGCACAAAATTTGAAGATTTAACCCAAAACACTTATATAAAATATTCTTCCTTACCGAGATATAGGGTGTTTTATTACAAATGTTCTAAAATGATTTTGACCCATTGTTAAAGCATCTTTTAATATTTTTTGTTCAAACTTGACATACCTACAGTTTACACAATGTTAGGATACTCTAACTAGTGTTAAAACATAGTTTTCAGCTGTTACCAGAGGCGTGCTGTAGGGATATTCTTCCTTTTCGCCCCTTATAATCTACGTCACTGTTGTAATAATCATTTCAGCATATTTTTTTGCTTCTTCGTTACTTTTTACGTAAATATCATCCTCTTATCTCAATGCGATAGAATAAGTAGTTTTCCGATGAGACTATATTAAAGTTCGAGTTGAAGACTCAAAATCATCCGAGATAAAATTGGGATTACAAAGGCTATCTGCAATCAGCGAAATATCTAATCAGATGAGTAATCTTTCCAACAAACTGCCTGCTACACAAACTGAAAAAGAGGTATCAAAAAAAAAAGATAGTGTATGTCACTTAAAGCACCCAAACTGAAGACCCTCAACATTTCCAAACCTGTCCAGAAAGAAAGTCAAAAATTTCAGAAGATAAGTGTCACTTTGTTGTTATTAGTAACTTAACACCAGTATATACCCCCATACAAATAGTTCACTAAATTAAAGAGAAGCTAGGTATTAAGGATTATATTAGATGTTACGCCCTCCTTAAAGACGCCAACACAGCAACGGGTTCCTCATTCAAAATAGCCATAAAATCAAAAACATCTATCGACTTATTATTTAATAAGGAAATTTGGCCACCTGGTGTCAACATTAAATGGTCTACAGAATCATCATACTCTGAACAAAATATGAAGTACATCAGAAGCCTGGTTTGCTTGGAAAATCCAATTACCATTCCAAGCAACAACAAAAATGAAGTTGAAGACACAAATATATTTATAGACAAGCAGGCCATCACAGTATAAGACATGCCGGTATAAGCAATCCCCCACTTACCTACCAACGGCTTCGGGCGGATGAGTTGGTAAGTGGTAGGACACTCTTTTGTCCTAGGGTTGGGAAACTGGTCCTAAAGGCGGATGAACCGAGAACTAGGTCAACGGCGTAAGGATGTAGAAAGCAAGGAGAAACCACTACATTAAAAATCTATGTGGATATCTCTTATACATCTATCATGGCTACAGCTTTGAGAGTGAAGACTACTGATCATGTATATCGGAGTGAATATGATCGGCAGGGGAGGAATAACAACACAGAACCACGGGGCCTCCCAGGTCGTTAGCAAGCGAAACCCCCAAGTAAAAGGAAAGGATGCGCCTAGAAAAATTAAGCAGTTTATTAAAATATGCACCTGGAACGTCAATAGACCATGTACGAAGCAGGCAAAATTTATAATGCCATCCATGAAATGGAAAGACTGAATATCGATATAATGGGCATCAGTGAAATGCGATGGCCTGATGCCGGAAAATGTCAAATAAACGAGCACCAAGTATATTAGGTACTCTGGAAATACAGAAGATCAACATAAAAATGGTGTCAGAATAATTTTAAATAAACAAATAAAAAAATACGTTACGAATTTTGTTCCAATATCCGAGAGAATCATGCTCATTCAATTGGATTTATTCCCAGCAAAAACCAACATAATCCAAATATACGGACCCACAGCAGACAAATCAGACGAAGTAATAGAGGCTTTTTATTACGATTTAAGGAAAGTCCTAAGTAAGTTAAAAACCAATGAAGTAACGCTAGTTATGGGTGACTTTAATGCCAAAATCGGTAAGGGTAGTTATGGTGAAGTAGTAGGTTCATGGGGTTTGGGTGAGCGAAATGAGAGAGGGGAATGCCTACTCACATTTGCTACGGAAAAAGACTTGGTAATCACCAATACACTCTTCAAATTACCATACAGAAGGTTGTACACATGCCAGAAAATCTCATAAGAAACCAGATTGACTATATTTTAATAAATAAAAGATTCAAAAACTCAATAACATCAGTGAAAACCTACCCTGGTGCAGATATTAAGTCAGACCATAACCCACGTATCGGTAAGTTTCGTCTGAAATTTAAAAAAATCCACAAACCTAATTAGGTCTGGATCCCGCGTATGAAAAAA
Organism: Diabrotica virgifera virgifera; assembly: GCF_917563875.1. Classification (NCBI taxonomy): domain Eukaryota; kingdom Metazoa; phylum Arthropoda; class Insecta; order Coleoptera; family Chrysomelidae; genus Diabrotica; species Diabrotica virgifera. The sequence continues at coordinate 216,695,740 of NC_065444.1, forward strand.
AAGTTGATTAATAGCAAGCTGAAAATTTGTTAATAGCTTAAGGGTGTCTAGTCGAATAAACTTTGATATGTGTGAACACTGGAACAGGGGTAGTTTTAATTGTGGAACAGGTTAAAAATTTGGAACGGTCACAGCACGAAAACGGCACATTTATTTTGTCCGACAGAACAGACTTAAACTCTTCGAACAGAGATTAAACGCTCATGCAAAAATCAGACTGCTATTTATGACCAAATGGGCGTTTTAATGAGTGGAACATGTAGAATATGTCAAATGACAGGAATTATGACAGGTAATAAATAGCAGTCTGATTTTTTCATGAGAGTTTAATCTCTATTCGGAGAGTTTAAGTCTGTTCTGTCGGACAAAATAAATGTGCCGTTTTCGTGCTGTGACCGTTCCAAATTTTTAACCTGTTCCACAATTAAAACTACCCCTGTTCCAGTGTTCACACATATCAAAGTTTATTCGACTAGACACCCTTAAGCTATTAACAAATTTTCAGCTTGCTATTAATCAACTTTTTTTTCATACGCGGGATCCAGACCTAAATCCTATAAGATACGATCTCAAACAACTAAGAGATGAGGAGATAAAGCAATAAGTAGGGGAATATCTGAAGAACAACATATCTAAGTCAGAAGTAGTTAATGATGTTGACACAGAAATAAACCACTTAAAAAACATTGGGAAGGAAATATTAGACCAATACCTGCGACCGAAAAAGACAGAAAAGAAAAAACCATGGATGGTCGACGGTATATTACAGATGATGGATAGAAGAAGAGAATCCAAGCGAAAAGACTACGTTGCATACCAGTTTCTAGACAAAGAGATAAAAAAGTTGTCAGAGAAGCTAAAAACAGAAATCTGGAAGAACAGTGTGAAGAAATCGAGATATTGCAACGTAAACACGATTCCTTCAACCTCCACAAAAGATCAAAGAAGAAGCAGGCATCTATATATCAAAAAGGCCGGGACACTTAACAGACGCTCAAGGAAATCCAATAGTTGATATTGAAGAAACAAAAACAATATGGATTAACTATGTGACAACAACATTTGAAGACGATAGGTATATATATCACCATCACACAAAATAAAAATGTCGATACCGAACCACCTTTTCTCGAAGCGGAAGTAGAAGCTGGTATAAACAACATTAAGGAGGGAAAAGCCGCATGACCAGACGAGTTCTACTCAAAATTTTTGAAAATTATGGATAAAGATGAAATAAAAAGACTTTCCTTGATCTTCAACAATATATACCAAAGTGGAAAAATACCCCAACAGTGGCTAAGATCAACTTTTACAACAATCCCTAAAAAACCCAGTGCCACAAAATGTGAAGATTATCGAATAATAAGCCTTATGAGCCATCTCCTCAAACCTTTTTTAAAAATTATACATAAAAGAATATAATATAAAAAGTGTGAAGAACACATGACAAACACACAATTCGGCTTCAGGGATGCATTGGGTACTCAAGAGGCACTTTTGCAATACAAGTTCTCTTTCAAAGATGTAGAGACGTGAATTGTGATATATATGTGTGTTTTGTTGATTACCAGAAAGTGTTCGATAGAATAAAACATGACGAACTGATGAAAATATTAAATTCAATTGGTCTCTAGACAGCAGAGATCGCCGTATAATAAACAATATCTATTACGAACAAACTGCAGCTGTTAGAGTTGGGGATCAGTTAACAGACGACATAAAGATAAAAAGAGGTGTGCGACAGGGATGTATATTGTCCCCATTATTGTTCAATACATGAACAATAATGTTCAAGAGCACATTATGAACCTAGCGCTAACGGACATACACGAGGGAATACTTATAAACGGAGAACGATTGAACAACATAAGATACGCTGATGATACTGTCATTTTTGCACACAGTCTTGAAGGTCTGCAGACACTTGTCTCCAGGGTGGCAGAAGTAAGTAGCAGGAAACATACATATATTGTTTGCTACGTGCTGCGAATTGTAAGTACAATATATATTATAAAGTGAACCGCGAATATCAGTGTCCAGCGTATACGTGATAATAAAGGAGAAATAAATAATTCGCGTGATATCCGTTTGGTAACAATGAGAATTGTGAACCGTTAAGTAAGAATGTTAGACACTCGCGACCATATTCTAAGTTGTACTAAAAGCGACTGGCTGGCTGGTAATTAACTTGACTGAGAAGCATAAGAAATCTGCTTCTTTAGACTTTTACAACGAGGGGCAATCAATAATTAACTTTTTTGCGTGCCTAATTTAAATTATAAGCAAATAAACCTTTTAGTTCGGTCGGCTATTTGAGTTTCGGGGAACATAGCATCCAATCTGCCCTGTGATATATCAAACACGTTATAAATAACATGCACGTTATCCTGCATTTACGTTAAATTCTACAAATTGATGTGATGTATGACAGATAACGTTTCTCAAAAGCGTTATCTCATAACGTGTAGCCGTTATCTGGTAACATAACAGGTTCAACTTAACGCCACCTATTTAACCTCTTGGTATAAAATAACGTGTAGTATAAAGAATAAATAAATATAAAAAATGGACAATTTTAGTCCAGAATTTTGTCAGATTGTAAACTTAGGGTTATTAAAATAATTAGATGATGCTATTACCCAAACAGCACAAGTACATCCCTGGGACGTACCCGGGATGTACCACTAGGACATTCGTACCTCCCGAGGACGTACGTTTCAGGTCCTGGGAAATCCTCGATACGTACCGAGAACGCCCGATGTTACAAAATCATCCGTGCCCAGGACGTTCGACCGCACTCTCCTGGGGACGTCCGACTAAAACCTCCTTGGGACGGTCGTCCAAAACCTCCTTGGAACCTCAGACCAAACCTTTTTAGGGCATTATGTAAAATGTTTTCAGAAATTTTAAACATGGCGTTTAATTACTATTAAACAATGTTAAAAAAGTCTAAAATTATTTTATATAAATTTACTCATAATTTTTAAAGATGAAATCTGCATTTAAAATGAAAAAACACATACCTATTACCTATATATCAAACAATTTTTTATTAAAATTTAACAAACAATAAGACGTCTTTTTATGTTCCTTCTCCTCCAAATTTTGATAATTATTTTACCTACAATCGTAGATAAAAGAATATACCTAAGTTCCTACCTTATATAAAAACACTTATGCCATGATTAAAATCGGGTTTTTGCTGAAGTATTGTATCTAGCTGTACAAATTGTTCCTCTGTCTCCGTTTGCATTAGAAAGTTGTTAATCTTTTGTAGAGTGAATAGAACCTAACATTTCCTTCTAACGGTTAATCTAATCCCTATCCTATGATTGGCCAGGCAGGGTTCTAGCTTGACATAATATGACACCGTTGCCGTATCCTCAATTTTTTCACAAACATAACCACGTCACATAAAGTTATTCAAAAATAGCTGCTTCAATAGTTTTGAAGCACCAAAAAAATAAAGTTTGGAAAAGTAAATAGTACAATATCAGTGTAAATACTGGATAGAAAAAACTCAAAAGAGGCATTTTAAATTAAACTTCATTAAAATTGTTACAAAAAAAGATAAATAAAGATCAACTGTATAAATGTTTTTAAATCAAAAGATAATTTAAATTCGTTTTATTAATTATTACTATTAAGACATTAATTGAAATTTAAATTATTCAGTAGATTATATTCAAAGTTAACCAACACTGTTATAAAAAGGAAGATCAACTTATAAATGAAGATAAACTGTATAAGTTTTGTTTAGATTATAAATCTATCTCTATATAAATAAAACGGGATAATACCCGAAGGTTGGCTGTATACCATCTAGTTAAATAAAATTAACATGAAGTAAAACTCCCTAGTGTAGTTGGTATATTTAATAAAAATTATATTTAATAATAAAAATATTTATTATATATAATTTTTATTAAATATACCAACTACACTAGGGAGTTTTACTTCATGTTAATTTTATCTATCTCTATATATTATTACTATTCTTGTATATTATACCATTGATTGGAATTATACAAGAATCAAACAATTAAAGTATGGCAACACTGCAAATGGCAAATAACTGAAGGTTATTAGATCCATTCCTGAACTGGTCTGGATTCGTAATTCCTAGGGATGTCCGTAATCGTACTTCCTGGGGACGTCCGATTAAGGTCCCATTACATTCTGACTTAGCGGGACCTGAAACAGACGTCATGGGGACGTCCGTAATCGTACTTTCTGGGGACGTCTGGATTTGTAATTCTTGGGAACGTCCGATTGAGGTCCCCGTATATTCGGACTTAATTGGGACCTGAAACGGACGTCCTCGGGATGTCATGTGCTATCTGGGTAGAAGGTTTGTAACGTTATTTTTTAGAAATAGTGTATTATTTTTGAGGTTATGTTATTTGTAAACAATTTTATTCATATAAATGAAGAAAACATACAGACTATAAGAGACCAGTTTGGCCAGATTCGGTAAATCCATTTGAATGTTCGTTTTGTTGTTTATTTCAATCCTTGAAACAACAGGACAAACAACAATTAAATAAACTGCACAATGCACAATAGAAAGAACACCTCACGGGCCGAGGGCTGGGAATTTCAAATAACATCTGTGATAACATCTTGGTTTTGGTGCCAGGGCCGAGGGCCAGGCCAGATGTGCAAGTGCGATGAACAAGATGCGTACTTCGCCGCACGCTGCATGTTTATGTCTGTCTTCCTCTAACGTATTCAATTTCTGTATACTGTTATTCTTGTCGCGCAAGACGATACTTTAACGTTTTGAAAATAACATGCTGGATAACGTGCACGTTAAAAACATGATACATCACATCTAATTTTTGGCAACACGTTATACAGGCTGTTATAATCAAACGTTATGTTAACATAAGGTGTACACGTTATGTATAACGGGTTTGTTACATCACAGGGCTTGTTACATAATATCAAACTGAGGTTATGTTTATAATCCGAGCTGTATTAAGCAACATATGGTAAAAATAAAAGTAAATTAGGGGTTGATATTATACATTTATTTTCATAGAATTCTGCCCAATGAAATGGACAAGGATCTACAGACCGAGTGAGTCCTATAAATTCCACGGCTTCGCGCAACCGTACTTGCTTACTTGTGTTTCGAGTTGTGTGGTGTGGTCGTGGACTGGTTGAGTGGAGTTAAGAATTTGTCAATAAATAATCATAAAAATAATCGTTTCTAATGATATATAATTAGGTAATATAATTATTAATAAAAAAATACGTTAAAAAACAATGTTAAAAACTTAATAATTATATTATATTATATTTTATAATATACAGTTTTTAATATTGCTAATAGGTACATATTATTAAAGTTTTTAACATTGTTTTTTATTTACATTAGGTATGTACAGTTACGATCATTGAATAGTTTACATGCTTACGTATCTAGGAACCAATTCTTTTAAATTTCACCTCGTTTAAACGCACCTTTTACGTCAAAGTGACGTTATACTACATTCGCTCTCGCGAGATTTTTTTTGACACTGACGTTAGTAATTTCTTTTTAGAAAAGTTCAGTTGTCAGAAGTGATTGGAAATTACTACAAAACCAACGCACCTGCTCATATCCAATATTATTAATAGTAAACAGACATAAAAATAACATAAACCTTACGCCAATCAATAATTATTTATTTAAACCATTATAATGTATTGATAGCAAATGAGAAAATTATTTATTGTACAAAATAAAAATATTTTGTAGAAATAAACTTCACAAAATTTTATGAGATTAGTAGACACTCCCACTATTTCTAATAATTCTTCTTTTTTTAATGAAAGATGAAGTTGATTTGAGTTGATTTTAGCAGTTAATAGTGTGAGGTAGGAATTTTTGTGTTGTATGTTTCCTATTCCGAATGGGTCAAAAAAAATCTCGCGAGAGCGAATGTAGTATACCAGTGATGTACCTAGAATAGATTGATTAAAATTAAAAAATCAAAATAATATAAATATATTTTACAAAATTTAACGAAAATGCCAAGGGCTATTAGTTGTCGAGGCATTAAGCTAAATAAAAAAATCAAAATGAAAAGTATACAAAGAAGTATTTTTGGAGGAGTTTTTGGAGGTTTTATTTTTCAACACGCGAAACTTTTGACAAGTGTTGGATATTGTAAAGATAGTTTTAGTAGACCACTCTTTAAAACCTAACAACTGTTATCAGAGTAACACATTTCTTATTATTGTAAAAAGTACATTCGCCAAATGAGTATTAAATGAGCCTTCTTTGTAGAAAGATGTGTTTTATTTTAGTAATTTATAGTTTGTAATATTCACCCTCAAATTAGGGCTAAAATATATTACAAAGTGGCGACGAGTTTTATGGACATTTGTTCTAGTATTACGAACGAGACTAGTGACTTTTTGTCGTAGTTAACGCATTTTTTATATTAAAAATGCCGGACGTGCCAAAAACGCCATCGTATGTTCCGTTTACCGGTACCATTCAAGAGTTCTTGCCGGTAACTCAGATTGGACAGTGTATAAGAAACGATTAAGTAATTACCTTGCTGCAAATGATATTACTGACGAAAATCGGAAACGCGCTATTCTCTTAAGTTTATTAAATGAAGAAGCGTATAAATTGTTGTTCAGTATGTGTATTCCAGACGAGCCAGAGATAAAACCGTTCAAAGAGTTGGTTGATTTGATGGATGAACATTTTAAACCGATTAAATCAGTGTTTAGTAACAGGGAAAGTTTTTTTATAGCACGCAAAATGGCCAACGAAAGTGCCAAAGAATGGGCAGCACGTCTACGTAGTTTGGTAGTGTCGTGTGAGTTTGGTGGCGCAAGTGAAATCGAACAGGCGTTAGTTTAGAGAAATCCACGGTAAAGTTTTCCGAGGTGGTGGAAATAGCTTCCGCAAAATCTGTAAGTTTTTCAAATTTACAAGTTGTAAAAAAGGAACCAGAAATCCATTTCGCCGGCGGAAGCTCTTCCAAATTTAAACAGTCGGCGCATGTTCGCGCATCTACATCTGAAAAGCAACTTCGAAGCAGGAAGGAGGAGCCAGTCTTCAACAGCTGGAACTTCCACCAAAACTAAATGTTTGGTACGGACGTAAAATCCACAATTCAGATAAGTGTGCCTATCGAGAATGTTTTTGTCACATTTGCAATATAAAAGGGCATTTGGCACCAATGTGTTCAAATAAAAATAATAAATCTAATAAAACAGGTAATAAAAACAATTTTCTAGATTCTGAAGAATATTGTTTATATAGTTTACAATATAATACGAATCCTGTGTTAATAGATTTATTAATTGATAATGAGTTGTTTACATTTACGTTGGATACTGGCGCTAGCTATAGTGTTATTTCAGAAAGCTTTTATAATTTAAATTTTAGCAATAAAATTTTGCAGGCAACCCCCAAAATTTTTACTCTTTATAATGGGGACAAATTAAAACCTTTAGGTTTCGTTAATTGTGAGGTTAAATATAAAGAGAAAAATGCTATGTTAAATTTGTATGTTATTAGTAGAGGAGGACCTCCATTGCTAGGTAGAGATTTCTATAATCTGTTCGATCTTACCATTTTTAACGTAAACGATTTAGCATTTCCGTCAGATTTGAATGATATATTAAATAAATTTCAAAATTTATTTTCGCCTGGTTTGGGTAAATTTACCAAAGGTGTAATTTCAATAAAATTAAAATTTGATTCTGTAAGTCCTAAATTTTTTAGAGCTCGTCCTTTACCATTCGTGATGAGGGAAAAGGTAGAAAATGAGCTAAACAGGTTACTACAACTAGGTGTAATTGAAGCTGTAGATTTTTGAAATTGGGGTACGCCTATTGTTCCTGCATTAAAAAAATGGGTCTGTTCAAATTTGTGGTGATTTTAAAGTCACCGTAAATCCTTTAATAGAAATTGATTCATATCCTTTACCTAAAATTGAAGACTTGTTTACAAAATTAAACGAGGGGTTAGATTTTACAAAATTGGATTTATCTAATGCTTACCAGCAGATATGTTTAGATGAAAAATCGAAAGAGCTTCTAACTATTTCTACACATAAAGGTTGATTTCGTTATACTAGAGCACCATTCGGAATTGCAAGTTTACCTTCTAAATTTCAAAAAATTTTAGAATCACTTTTACAGGGTCTTGATGGTGTGGTATGTTTTCTAGACGATATTCTCGTCACTGGTAAAAATAGGGAGGAATATCAAGGCTGGAGACAGTTCTTTTTAGGTTAGAAAATGCAGGTTTAAAATTATCTGTAGATAAGTGTGAATTTTTTAAAGAAAAAATTACATATTTAGGCTACGATATTGACAAAAATGGTTTACATACCTCTGAATCTAAAATCGAGGCAATTGTCAAGGCGCCGACGCCTACTAATGTGAACAGTTTACAGTCATTTTTAGGGTTAATAAATTATTACGGCAAATTTGTTAAAAACCTATCTACCGTGCTAAATCCTCTTTATAATTTATTAAAACAAAAGGTATCATGGAATTGGTCAGTTGACTGCCAAAATGCATTTCTAAAAGTTAAACAAATTTTAGTGTCAGCACCGGTTTTAGTACATTATAATCCCGAACTACCCCTAAAATTAATAACTGATGCTAGTGAGCAGGGGGTTGGAGCGTAAATCTCTCATGTAATGCAGGATGGTATGGAAAAAGTAATTGCATACGCCTCACGTACACTATTAGACAGGGAGAAAAAATTTTGTACATTAGAAAAAGAAGCATTAGCGGTTGTATTTGGGTTATGTAAATTTCATAACTATTTATATGGAAGAAAATTCACGTTAGTCACGGATAATAAACCATTGTCATATATTTTTCATCCAAATAAAAAAATACCGGAATATTCAGCTAATAGATTGCGAAGGTGGGCCATAATTCTATCTAGTTATCAATATGATGTACAAGTAGTAAAGTGAAAATAATCCAGCGGATATGTTGTCACGTTTTCCGCAATGTATTGAAAATAATCCAGTTGAAAATGTTGAATTTAATTATGTTGAGTATTTTTCAGAAAATTGTAATTTTCCTATTAAATTGGAAGAAGTTAGGGAGGCAACCAAAAATGATACGGTTTTATCTGCGGTTCGCAAATTTATTGATGTGGGTTGGTCTATAGACAAAAAATTTGCAAAAGATATTAAATTTAAGTCATTTTATAAAATTAGGAATGAATTATCTATCGAGTCAGATCGTTTAATTTGGAATAATCGAATTATAATTCCGTCTAAATTACAACAAAAAATTTTACAAAGTTTACATTCATCACACATGGGCGTACTTAAGATGAAAAGCTTAGCGCGATCTTATATTTGGTGGCCTGGATTAGGAAAACAAATTGAAGAAATATGTAAAACTTGTGAAAACTGTTTAAAATTTAAGAATGTACCTGAAAAAACCGAAATTCAATCGTGGCCTTGGCCGGAACGACCTTGGAAAAGACTTCACTTGGATTTTATGGGTCCATTTTTGAATAAAAACTTTTTAATAATATTAGATGCTCATAGTAAGTGGATAGAAGTATTTCCCATGGGTTCAATCACTTCTGCCATGACTATAGACGTTCTACGGTCATGTTTTGCACGTTTTGGGTTGCCGTGTCAAATGGTAACCGATAATGGTAGTTCTTTTTGTTCGGATGAGTTTCAAATTTTTTTAAAAAATAATAATATTGTTCATATTACTACTCCCCCATATCATCCTTCATCTAATGGCACTGCAGAAAACGCTGTGAAAACAGTAAAAAATGCTTTAAAAAATTTTTTAGGTGATAAAAAAATGTACACCTTAATCTAGCATTAAATAATTTTCTCTTCGATTATCGCTCCACTCCTCATTGCACAACTAAGGTAAGTCCTGCAAAATTAATGTTAAATAGGAACTTAAGGACAAGATTTGACATTTTATTACCAGGTGATCGAAAAAATTTAAGAAATCATGTAACTACAAACAGGGGCGGATTTATTCATTAGTGGGCCCGGTGCTAATTCTTGTAGAAGGCCTTACCCATTTTTTTTGACAAGGCACTTTAAAAATTAAAACAATATAAACTTCAGTTCATTTAAAATTATGCAGAAGATACAAGGCTAAGACAAGGTAACGCTTTTTTTCTTTGTTTATTTTCAACAAATGCTTTTATGGCACTTTCAAAATCAATTTCCCCCAATACGTCATTCTCAATAGAGCAAATCGATAACGAAACTAATCTGTTCTCGCCCATTGATGACCTTAATTTATTTTTAATAAAGCTTAATTTTGAAAATGATCTTTCGGATTCGCAGTTCGTGATAGGTATAGTTAAATATATTCTTAAAACAATATAGGTATTTGAAAACACTGAAACAAGGTCTTTTTCGATAATAATATCCAACACGTCTTTAGGTGTTACTTTGTTAAAATTGTTAGAATTTTCACTTAACTCATCTTTTTCTGTCAAATGGGGTTTGCAACATCAATTGAATCATTTATTTCCTTGTCATCGTGCGTAATTAACAGAGGTTTGGCGTTGTTTTCTCCTTGGTTCTTAAAAAACATGGTCAATTTCGGTAACTTTTGAACTCTGCTAAGTTTTTCTTCTTTTGCCTGAAAAAAATTAAAATTGCATAGACAGATTCGAACCCCGATGCAAATTTACTTCTTTTTGATCGATTGTTTTGAAGCATATATTTTTATTAAATCATACAATGTTACAATGAGTCACAACAAAAACATTAAATTTACTTAATCCTTTTATTCTTTAAATATACCAATCAAATAAAATTTCGTTATTTCGAAAATGTTCGTCGATCGGATAGCTCAGTGCGACTAGCGGCTGACCCGCACTTCACTTCGCTGTGAGGTACGAGAGTTCAAGCCCAAGCCAGGCCATCGGAAAAACAAAAAGGCTAACGCGTCAGTATAAAATTCTAAATATGAATCTGACGCTTAGACTGGAATATGCGGGCATCTGATCGACCTATGAGGGAGCAGTACGGCAAGGGATAAGGGCTTGCGGCTCGGTGATACTCCCCCATAGATCCCTACCGAAGGGCGTTGACGCCTAAGAACGGTGTATATACATACAAATAAAATTTCAATACATGTAAAACATAAGACAACTTTTCGTGCACATTGCAACTTGCAAGGCTGTAAAAGCTTTTTTCTGTGTGTATTACCGACTATTACCCTATTTTTAAAAACCAATTATTCAGTGTTTATTGTTAATTATTTAAATAAATTACGCATGAAAACGAACTTACAAAGTCTCAAATTAAAGGTTGTCCCATTAGGTTTTTAAAGAAAAATTGTAAAAACCTCTATGTAATCATTAATTTAGGCTAAAGTTTAAAAAACCAATTTATAAGAAAAAGGCTATAGCGGGATAAGATGGTCAAAAATGCCCCCGCACCGATCAGCGCCGCTACTTATGTTTTCGATAAAGGATATAAAATTATGTCCTTATGCAAATTTTTAGCTTCCCAGAGGTCCTAGAACTTCTTAAATCGAGAAAAGAAGAATTTTTAGGTTTTATTTTTTTGTGAGCGCAATTTTAACTTTAAATTTCTGAAAAAATTCAAGAGGATGTATATTTTGAATACAACACAGCCTGATTTTTTTCAGATTTTTGTAATAAAAAATGAGCCCAGGAAAAATTTTTGAAATTTTCAAAAAATTTATAGGTTATGTAAATATGATTTGGCCAACTTTTAAATAACATTTTTTTGTGTATTTTTTGTCGTTCTTTTGAATGACAGAGGCAGAATTTTTAATATCTGAGCGGAAAGAACGAAAAAATTGAAAAAACCGTTTTTGGCTGTCTCGAGATGCATCTCGGGACAGCCAATTTTAGGATTTAGGATCCTGACTACAACAACTGAAAAAACACTAGCAGTGTGAATTTTGTCATAATATTTGGAATGTGGGCTTATAATAATATTTGGAACAGCTTTTCCAAATAATTTTTTTCGATATCTCTAACGCGAAGCAAATCGAAAATTCACCCTGTTTGTGGATTTGCAGTAGGCCGCGTTTAAAATTTAAATTTCAGTTGACTATTTTAAAAATTGAGAACCATCAACCTGTATGACTGTGCCAAATTTCAAATCTGTATATACATATATTGATAGTCGAAATATAGGGGTGTCTTCATCTTAAATGCGACACACTGAATATTACCAATTTAATAATTTATTGCAACTGATATAGTCGTATTTTTTATACCTAGATTCAAAATATACATTCAAAATACTGACTAATTCACTAATTTTATCATAAAAAGTTCAAATTGATTGCATTGAAGTATTGAACCAATTAATGTGTAATAATATAATATATACAGAGTGAGGTTTATGTACGGAAACCCTCAATTATCTCGAAAACGGTTAGCACGATTTTTTTAAATTTTGGTGGGTAGGGGTTTTCTAATGCGGCCGATATTATAGTGATAATTACATTGTTGCCAGATCTTCCGTTTTTCTAAAAATCTAATTAATTTTGTTACTTCAATTGGAATACCCTGTATGTTTTTGGCGTTTTGAAGTCCTTAAGAAATACTTATTAAAAAATCCACAAGGAAAAGAAAATGTTTTCCTGTAGTTGGCTGTATACCATCAATCACAAAATTGGAAAAAAATCATTTGTAAAAGGTATAAAATTTTATTAAAATCCCTTAGAAGGGCTACATCACAACAAAACGTTTTCGATTTTTATAAAAAATCATCATCAGTGTTCGATAAACTGGATGCTAGCTGAGCCACAAAAGAAAAATATCTGGGTAAAAACCCTTTATATATAATATAGATGCCTTAAAAGTGCATACTTCAATAAAAAGCCCTGTGATGGTCACATGGCAACCAGGATAATGCCCTAAGGTAACGTATACAGATTTCCCAACACGTGGGATCCAAATTGAGTTGATCAAAGTGGCAACTAATGGCCAGTTGCCATTAAGTCATTGAAATGTAATCAACTCAATTTGGATCCCACGTGTTGGGAAATCTGTATACATTACCTTAGAGCATTATGCTGGTTGCCATGTGACCATCACAGGGCTTTTTATCGAAGTACATATGCACTTTTAAGGTATCTATATTATATGTAAAGGGTTTTTATCCAGATATTTTTCTTTTGTGGCTCAGCTAGCATCCAGTTTAACGAACACTGATGATGATTTTTTATAAAAATCGAAAACGTTTTGTTGTGATGTAGCCCTTCTAAGGGATTTTAATAAAATTTTATACCTGTTACAAAGGATTTTTTTCCAATTTTGAAATACTAATTATTTTTCATGTTATTTGACTATACCTAAAGGCCATAATTTCAGAGTTATTGCTACATTTATTTTAAAAAAATTAAACAAATTATAAAAATCAATTTTTTCGGCCCGGGTAGGCAATTGTTCTCTAAAGTTAATCGTTTTCGAGTTATAAACAATTTAAAACTGAAAAAAATCGAATAATGACGATTTTCAAGGTTCAAAAACACAAATCAAAAATATTATTTTTGAAACTGCCCAGTACACAAATTCAAGTTCAAGCCTTATTTTATCAGTTACCAATAAGTAATTTAAGCTTGTTTCATTCTGAAATATTGTTTTTTAGTTGTTAATGCAACGCGATGGCCCTTCCTCTCATATGCGCTTCACTAACAATTATTAAAAAGCAATGTTTTAGAATAAAACGGGCCAAAAATTTTTATAGCGAGCCCCTAGAAGAAGGGCTTAGCTTGAATTTGGGTACTCAGCACTACTCAGCAATTTCAAAAATAATATTTTTTATTTGTGTTTTTGAACCTTGAAAATAGTCATTATTCGATTTTTTTCAGTTTTAAATTGTTTAGAGCTCGAAAACCATTAACTTTAAAGAAAAATTATAAAAGACCTTTTTTCTTCCCAATGATCCACAGAATGTAAAATCATATAATGTCTACACGGGCCGAAAAAATTGATTTTTATAATTTGTTTAATTTTTTTTTAATACATAACTCCGAAACTATGGCATTTAGGTATAGGGAATATAACATGAAAAATAATCCGTATTTCTTAAGGACTTCAAAACTAAGAGAAATAAGAAAGTTCATTAGATTTCCAGAAAAACGGAAGATCTGACAACAATGTAATTATCACTATAATATCGGCTGCATTAGAAAACCCCTACCCACCAAAACCTATAAAAATCGTGCAAGATGTTTCCGAGATAATTGAGGGTTTCTATACATAAAACTCACTCTGTATATTAAAATTATTATAATAATATTATATTAATAGGCATTCATTAATTGGTTCAATACTTCAATGCAATCAATTTGAACTTCTTATCTAGGTATAGATAATATATATCTTCATATTTGAATCTAGGTATAATAAAAAAATATGAAAAAAATTTTTTAAGAAACGCTTTTCTTTAGTTACGAGTGACTAAAATTAAAAATATTTAAAAAAAAATCAACTAAAAACCAAAAAATAAAAAAAAATGAAAAAATCCAACACATTCGTCAAAGAAAAGCGTGGCGCGTCTTCATCAAATAAACTGTTTTCGCCCCACTCTTTTCTTTAACGAATGTGTTAGATTTTTTCAATTTTTTTTATTTTTTGGTCTTTAGTTGATTTTTTTAAAATATTTTTAATTTTAGTCACTCGTAACTAAAGAAAAGCGTTTCTTAAAAATTGTTTTTTCATATTTTTTCCTTTTTAGTCTTACACTTTTCAAACATTAAAATATATCGTCGTGTTTATTAAAATATGTTGAGATGTGCTAACATGAAAAGTAGTCGGAATCAGCAAAAAAATTGAACTTTATTGTTTATTTATGAAGCATAACGTAAACAATTAACGTAAAAAGTGAAATTATGTATAGTTCATATCATTAGCTACAATCCGTAAAACTTTCAAGTTTTTATATTGTAAAAAACAAGAGAATTTAAGCATTTTCCATAAAAATTGTTTTTTTTTATTTAAACAATAAACATAAAAAAAAATTTTTCTTGACTATTCGTGTATTGTTCCCGCGAATGCATATGTCTGAAAATGTTCATTCATTTGCATTGGAGAAAAGGCAGTCAAATTAACGTCTAAGGATTTGACGCAAACTATTGAACTAAATAAAAGCGTTTAATAAAAAATACGACTATATTAGTTGCAATAAATTATCAAATGGATAGTATACAGTGTGTCGCATTTAAGATGAAGACACCCCTATATTTCGGCTATCAAAATATATTATACAGATTTAAAATTTGGCACAGTCATACAGGTTGATGGTTCACAATTTTTAAAATAGTCAACTGAAATTTAAATTTTAAACGCGGTCTACCGCAAATCCACACAGGGTGAATTTTCGATATGCGATTCGATTTGCCTCGCGTTAGAGATATCGAAAAAAGTTATTTGGAAAAGATGTTCCAAATATTATAATAAGCCCACATATCAATTTTATGACAAAATTCACACTTTTAGTGTTTTTTCAGTTGTTGTAGTCAGGATCCTAAATCCTAAAATTATCTGTCCCGAGATGCATCTCGAGACAGCCAAAAACGGTTTTTTCAATTGTTTCGTTCTTTCCGCTCAGATATTAAAAATTCTGCTTCTGCCATTCAAAAGAACGACAAAAAATAAACAAAAAAATACTATTTAAAAGTTGGCCAAATCATATTTACATAACCTAAAATTTTTTTGAAAATTTCAAAAATTTTTCCTGGGCTCATTTTTTATTACAAAAATTTGAAAAAAATCAGGTTGTTTTGTATTCAAAATATACATACTCTTGAATTTTTTCAGATTTTTTAAGATAAAATTGCGCTCACAAAAAAATAAAACGTAAAAATTCTTCTTTTCTCGTTTTAAAAAGTTATAGGACCACTGGGAAGCTAAAAATTTGCAAGAGGGCATAATTTTATATCCTTTATCGAAAACATAAGTAGCGGGGCTGATCGGTGCGGGGGCATTTTTGACCATCTTATCCCGCTATAGCCTTTACCTGCTTTTCCTTGTTGAAATAATTGTGCCGTCATCTGAAGCGTATCCTTTTTCAAAAATATCTTTTTATTTTGCCCAAACTTTGTTTTAAAAAAGGACAAAAACTGTTCGGAATTAAATTATGTTTTTTTATTTGATTAGGCTAAAAGTTGCGCTAATATAAATTAAGTAAATAAACTCACCTTTCGCTTAGCGGCTCCGCTTTTAGGCTGCTTAAGTGACATTATAGGTAGTTACAAGCGTATAAACGTAATGTATTTAAACAACATTAATTAGCACTCACAAACACTAGAACTAAAAATTAATCCGAACCGAATAAATAAAATTCACCAGCATCAACTCACGATTCACAATCTAATGATAAATGACTAAAAGCTAACGCCATCACAAGTAGGTATGAATTACTAATTGTCGTCTTTGACGTTCTTCAGGTACTTTACTTGGTTGTAAACAAAAGCTTTACTTATTAAGCTTAAAGGGTAAAGTAGGTATATTTTATATTTCATTTCTTAACTTTATGGCACACATTGAAAGACATCTATTTTTGTCAAACACCTTTAACTTTCAGAGCGATTTAAAAGCATTGTATTGTAAGATTTCCCAAAAGGAGATGTAAAAGTATACCTGCTAATCTGTTGCCATTTATGTCATGTCATAAAAGGGTGGTTATCGGGTGTTCAATTGTCAATACAACAATAATTTCAAAGTAATTTTTACAATAAATAAGAGGAGTTTGGTGTAGGGTAAGTACGACGGCGCGTCAGAATGCCAAATACGTAATTTTAGACAAATGTGTAGGTCTTCTGGGGGCCCCTTCAACCTGGGGGCCCGGTGCTACAGCACCTCTAGCCCCCCCCCCCCTAAATCCACCACTGCTACAATACAAAATAAACAAAAAATGTATTCTAGCGGTAAGAGATTTTTAGTGTTTCAGCCTGGTGAACAAGTGATTGTGCGCGACTATCGTAAAAAAAATACGGTTGAGTGGATAAAAGCCGTAGTTTTAAGGAAAATCGAAAAAGTAACATATATTGTTAAAATTCCTGAACTAAATGATGTTAACTGGAAACGTCATTTGAACCAAATTAAAAAATTTCATATAGTGGAATCTTCACTACTGAGTGGTTCAAATGAAGTTTCTCCTATGGTAGATACTGATGTAAATATTGTGAATAAAGAGAATTTAAGTAAAGAAAGTACTGAACGGCCTAAAAGAGTGATCAAACCCATAGATCGTTTAACGTATGAGTAATTTCTTTTTTATTATTTTGTAAATACTTATATTTGTTTTACTAGTAAAAAATAATTTTTTTTAAGGGGGAGATGTTGGATATTGTAAAGATAGTTTTAGTAGACCACTCTTTAAAACCTAACAACTGTTATCAGAGTAACACATTTCTTATTATTGTAAAAAGTACATTCGCCAAATGAGTATTAAATGAGCCTTCTTTGTAGAAAGACGTGTTTTATTTTAGTAATTTATAGTTTCTAATATTCACCCTCAAATTAGGGCTAAAATATATTACAACAAGTATTGACTTTTTGAAATTTTTTGACTTTGACATTTATCAGATCCGTACGACACTGTAACTTTACAGTATTACAATACAAGAATAAAAAACCGCTAAACGCCGTAAAAATGAGTGGCGCATAAAATATTCCAGCTACAAAAGATCTGATATGAATATTACGTGGCGCGAAAATGGATTTTCATTTGATGCAAAACAAAATTCTAGTTTTATTTTAAAAGATTTTTCCATAATATTTGCTAAATTTGAAGTAAACGCGCCACAAAAGAGTTTCAAAATTCAAACTGTGTCTCTTTTGTGGCGCGTTTACTTCAAATTTAGCAAATATTATGGAAAAATCTTTTAAAACAAAACTAGAATTTTGTTTTGCATCAAATGAAAATCCATTTTCGCGCCACGTAATATTCATATCAGATCTTTTGTAGCTGGAATATTTTATGCGCCACTCATTTTTACGGCGTTTAGCGGTTTTTTTTATTCTTGTATCAGAAGTTTTTCAAAGTTATTTATAAATTAAATGTATGAAGTTGAATGCAATGTTCCTCTATTACACATCAAGCTTTATAAATGGTCACCTTTGTTGCATTATCTCCCAAATGATCTAGTGTCCATCGAATGTACACTAGATTTTTTTCTATTCGAAATAGATTGAAAAAAACATATTGAGATGGCCGGTAAATGAAGTCGGATTGCCCGTTGCCAGATCAAATTTAGCGTCGTAACCACTACAACTACATAAACCATTTCGGGAATAATCGTTAATTGGATTATACTTTTGTAGCTTAATAACTTCTAAACGGCTTAACCGATTTTGATCAGTAAACATGAGTTTGAAACCTATTGACCAGTAGTATCTGATGGATCTAAGGTCAAGTATGATAACTGAAGCTATTAGAGGAATTATTGAGCTTGAGAAACCGTTTTTCCCACAGAAAATAGATTTTATCATAACCTAAAAAATTCAAATTTTTCGGGATATGAGGTATACACCGTTAAATTCGTCTTGAGTTCTTCTACAAACGCTAAGTTATTGGCGCAATTCGTAGGTTGAAATGTTGAGTAATTATTGTCGAAAAACCAAAATTTTCAAAGTTAAGTTTTTCAGATTTTCGGCTATACTGAGCCGTGTGTATGTCTGATCCTGACTGCTTGGACACCATTTGAAAGCTTAAGTCAACACTATTAATTTGATGTATTTGCGGTTCTCCTGCCTTTTCTTGATCCGAATATATATACCCCCAAAAAATATGCCGTTTTGTACCTACCAAGTCCTATAGCTGGCTTATGGGTGGTCAAAAGTCACAAACTACACCTGTTCTAAATCGGCCCTGACCCCCTCTTCAAACACAGAGGAAAAATATCAAATCGGTTTAACTTTCAAACACACATACATACATATCCACAAACATTTTCCCATTTTTAAATAAAAATTAAGTCACATTTCTAAGCTCTATAACTTTTGAACGGTATAACCGATTTTCAAAATTAGACATGCGTTGGAAAGGTAATGATCAGTTTTATTAGAAGCCGCAAAGGTTGGACTTAAATTTTTAAAGTTTTTGGGAGTTTTGGGGACGAGAACGAAAAACAGACCCTAAATATGAAAGGCCGTAAAATCTACACCCTTGGACCAAAATCGATGGTTGACATATAAATGGGTGACTCTTTTTCTGAACTTTAAGATGGGAGTTGGCCCAATTTTCAATTCAGTCAGATTTAGAAAATCGAAAATTTCGTGTATATATAGTGTCGCGTGTAGGGGGGTGTGGGTGTGCGCTGCTGGCGAGAACTGCCGTTCTCTGGTAATGTTCAAAATTAGACATGCGTTGGAAAGGTAATGATTAGTACTGTTAGAAGCCGCAAAGGTCGGACTTAAATTTTCGAAGTTTTTGGGAGTTTTGGGGACCAGAACGAAAAACAGACCCTAAATAGGAAGGCCGTAAAATCGACACCCTTAGACCAAAATGGATGGTTGACATATGAATGGGTGAGTCTTTTTCTAAACTTGAAGATGGGAGTTGACACAATTTTCAATTCAGTCAGATTTAGAAAATTGAAAATTTCGTGTATATAATAGTCTCGCGTGTATAATGGTGTATTTCTGCGCCACTGGCGAGAACTGCCGTTCTCTGGTAATTTTTTCGATATAAAACTAACAGCTTCGATAAACAATAAATCTAAAACTATTAATTTTATCAAAAAAAATGTATAATGAACATTTTTTGCTTATAATTAATATTTTTACCAGCATTTGCGGTCAAAATATAATAAAAAATTTCCACCCTCGAGATGAGGTGGCAACCACCCCATGGTAAAAGCGTCTTTCGGCATCATATAGATTTTGATCCTTGGACTATCCACTACTTATTGTCAAATTTTCAAGCAAATCTATCCATTCTGTAAAAATTGCGAAGTGAAAAATTTCAGTTCCTGGACTAATTATACTTTTGGAGCTCTATAACTTCTGAACGGCTTACCTGATGTTGATCACTAAACATGAATTTGAAACGTATTGACAAGTAGTATCTGATGCATCCAAAATCGAGTATGATAACTGAACGTATTACAGGAATTATTGAGCTTGAGAAACCGTTTTTCTCATAAGAAATAGATTTGATCATATTTATGAAGCCTATAACTTAAAAATTCGAATTTTCCCAGATATGAGGTATACTCCGTTAGACGCGTCCCGAGTCCTTCTACAAACGCTCAGTTATTGGCGCAATTCGTAGGTTGAAATTTTGAGTAACTGTCGAAAAACCAAAATTTTCAAAGTGTAATTTTTCAGTTTTTTGGCTATGGTGAGCAGTGCATATGTCTCAGCTTGATCGCTTAGGCGCCATTTGAAAGCTTAACTCAACCCTATTGATTTGGTGTATTTTCGGTTTTCCTGTCTTTCCTAGAACCTAAGAAACATACGCCCAAAAATTATGTTATTTTGTATCTACCTAGTCCTCTAGCTGGCTTACGGGTAGTCAGAAGTCAAAAATTAGACCGGTTCTGAATCGGCCCTCACACCTTCTTGAAACACAGAAAAAAAATTCAGATCGGTGTAACTTTTCCACACACATACATACATACATACATATCCACAAACATTTTCCATTTTTCAAATAAAAATTGAGTCATATTTCTGAGCTCGATAACTTTTGAATGGTATAACCGATTTTCAAAATTAAACATGCGTTGGAAAGGTAATGATCTGTGCTATCAGATGCCGCAAAGGTCGGGCTTAAATTTTTGAAATTTTTGGGAGTTTTGGGGACGAGAACGAAAAACAGGCTTTAAATGGGAAGGGCCGTAAAATCCACACCCTTGGACCAAAATGAAGAGGTAACATATTGGGATTTTTCCATTGATTTTTTTTTATAATATACATATGGATGGACGAGTCTTTTCCTAAACTTTAAGATGGGATTTATCCCAATTTTCAATTCAGTCAGGTTTAGAAAATCGAAAATTTCGTGTATATATAGTGTCGCATGTAGGGGTGTTGTGCGCCACTGGTGAGAACTGGCGTTCTCTGTGGAAAAAAATTAAGGTGTAAACTATTCAGTGATCGTAACTGTATATACCAAGTCACCTAGGGCTCGATAACATGGAAAGAGTCCCACCAGAGCTCAATTCTTTTAATATCTGAAGGCTGTATGACACTATACATTTTCTTGTATCATTTCTAACAAGAATAAAAAACCGCTAAACGCCGTAAAAATGAGTGGCGCATAAAATATTCCAGCTACAAAAGATCTGATATGAAAATTACGTGGCGCGAAAATAGATTTTCATTTGATGCAAAACAAAATTCTAGTTTTATTTTAAAAGATTTTTCCATAATATTTGCTTAATTTGAAGTAAACGCGCCACAAAAGAGTAACTTTGATACAGTTTGAATTTTGAAACTCTTTTGTGGCGCGTTTACTTCAAATTTAGCAAATATTATGGAAAAATCTTTTAAAATAAAACTAGAATTTTGTTTTGCATCAAAATGAAAATCCATTTTCGCGCCACGTAATTTTCATATCAGATCTTTTGTAGCTGGAATATTTTATGCGCCACTCATTTTTACGGCGTTTAGCGGTTTTTTATTCTTGTATCAGGAGTTTTTCAAAGTTATTTATAAATTAAATGTATGAACTTGAATGCAATGTTCCCCTATTGCACGTCAAGCTTTATAAATGGTCACCTTTGTTGCATTATATCCCAAATGATCTAGTTTCCATCGAATGTACACTAGACTTTTTTCTATTCGAAATAGATTGAAACAAAAATATTGAGATGGCCGGTAAATGAAGTCGGATTGCCCGTTGCCAGATCAAATTTAGCGTCGTAACCACTACAACTACATAAACCATTTCGGGAATAATCGTTAATTGGATTATTAGTGGAGTCACTGAAGGTTTTCACCTCCGATTTCGTTGAACCTTCATAGATTTCCATGAAAATTGTTGAGTAGTTATAAGATACTTCAAGGAACAAAGGTGACATGATGCCAACTTGCGCTTTTACTCTGGGGGTGGATGCCACCCTTTCTCGGGGGTGAAATTTTTTTATTAAAAATAATACCAGAAATCGATAGAGGGGCAACTTCTAAGCAAAATTGGTTATATAAAGTTATTAACATGAATCAATACTTTTTGAGTTATTAAATATCAAAAATTTTATTTTTTCTTAAAAAAATGCATGTTTTAAAGCTGTTTTTCACGTATTACTCAAAAACTATGACCTTTTGTAAAAAATCTATTACTACCAAAATTAAAGATAATAAAAATTAATACACTCCCCACTTAAAGAACTAAACTAATGTTATTTCATAGTGAGTTATGGGTAATTGAATGTATATTTCTTTCGACGAGTACTCAAATCTAAGTATTCAAGCTTACATAACGGGAAACGATGCATTTTATATAACATACTTGTTAAGCACTTGTCAAAGTACTTCAGAATACCTATCAAATGACCTCCAGTAGAAGTTAATAGCATCAAAATTAAGAAAGTTATGATGAAAATAAGAGAAACCTTTCGATTTTTTTAGGAAAAAGTGAAAAATAAAACACACGCCATTTTCACACAAATTAAAATTTGTAGTAATCCTCAAAAGAATTTCTTTAGGTTAACATAGATAATG
The DNA here is from genome assembly GCF_917563875.1 of Diabrotica virgifera virgifera. Lineage (NCBI taxonomy): Eukaryota > Metazoa > Arthropoda > Insecta > Coleoptera > Chrysomelidae > Diabrotica > Diabrotica virgifera. The sequence continues at coordinate 216,718,370 of NC_065444.1, forward strand.
ATTTCAACAATTTTGACAGGTTTAGAATGCATATTTTTGAAAAAAAGGTATAATTTAAAAAAATCAGAATTTTTAAAATTATCGTACTTTTAATTTTCTTTTGATAATAACTCCAAAAGTACTCAATATACGTAAAAAATCATATACGGCTAAATTTTAGTTTTTTCTGTTCCAAATACTATGTTCATTCTACTATTTCCGTAAAGTGAAAAATGACCGAGATAGAAACGTTTAATATTCCAATTTTGCTGCGAGAACCATGTAACCGGGGCCATTTAACCTTTTTTTTGTAAGAGGTTTAAAAGACTAATTTAAATCAGCTAAGTACTTTCAGCATTTTTAATGCCATCATCAGAGCTATCGTATTATAGGGGTTATATTTTTTATTAGTCTCAATTTTGATAATAATAAATTTTTTGCAAAGTTATTTATGAAAAATCGGTTAAAAACATACATTTTTCTCACGAAAAATAAAAATCTTTGATCTTTAATAACTCAAAAAGCTTTGATTTATTTTAATAAATTTATATAACAAATTTTGCTTATAATTTGTAACTCTATCGAATTGTGGAGTTATTTTTAATAAAATAATTTTCACCCCCGAGGAGGGGTGGCATCCACCCCCAGGGTAAAAGCGCAAGTTGGCACCATGTCACCTTTGTTCCTTGAGATATCCTCTAACCACTCACCAATTTTCATGCAAATCGGTGGAGGTTCAACGAAATCGGAGGTAATAACTCATATCCACCTTCAGTGACTGCACTATATACTTTTGTAGCTTAATAACTTCTAAACGGCTTAACCCATTTTGATCAATAAACATGAGTTTGAAACGTATTGACCAGTAGTATCTGATGGATCTAAGGTCAAGTATGATAACTGAAGCTATTATAGGAATTTTTGAGCTTGAGAAACCGTTTTTCCCACAGGAAATAGATTTTATCATACTTATGAAGCCTATAACCTAAAAATTCGGACTTTACCGGATATAAGGTATACACCGTTAGATTCTTCTTGAGTCCTTCTACAAACGCTAAGATATTGGCGCAACTCGTAGGTTAAAATGTTGAGTAATTGTCGAAAAACCAAAATTTTCAAAGTTTAGTTTTTCAGTTTTTCGGCTATACTGAGCCCTGTGTATGTCTGATCCTGACGGCTTAGACACCATTTGAAAGCTTAAGTCAACACTATTGATTTGATGTATTTGCGGTTCTCCTGCCTCTTCTTGATCCGGATATATATACCCCCAAAAAATATGCCGTTTTGTACTTACCAAGTCCTATAGCTGGCTTATGGGTCGTCAAAAGTCACAAACTACACCGGTTCTAAATCGGCCCTGACCCCCTCTTCAAACACAGAGAAAAAATATCAAATCGGTTTAACTTTCAAACACACATACATACATATCCACAAACATTTTCCCCTTTTTAAATAAAAATTGAGTCATATTTCTAAGCTCTATAACTTTTGAATGGTATAACCGATTTTCAAAATTAGACATGCGTTGGAAAGGTAATGATCAGTTCTATTAGAAACCGCAAAGGTTGGACTTAATTTTTAAAGTTTTTGGGAGTTTTGGGGACGAGAACGAAAAACAGGCCCTAAATAGGAAGGGCCGTAAAATCTACACCCTTGGACCAAAATCGATGGTTGACATATAAATCGGTGTCTTTTTCTGAACTTTAAGATAAGAGTTGGCCCAATTTTCAATTCAGTCAGATTTAGAAAATCGAATATTTCGTGTATATAGTGTCGCGTGTAGGGGGGTGTGGGTGTGCGCCACTGGCGAGAACTGCCGTTCTCTGGTAATGTTCAAAATTAGACATGATTTGGAAAGGTAATGATCAGTACTGTTAGAAGCCGCAAAGGTCGGACTTAAATTTTCGAAGTTTTTGGGAGTTTTGGGGACCAGAACGAAAAACTGACCCTAAATAGGAAGGGCCGTAAAATCGACACCTTTGGACCAAAGTTGATGGTTGGCATATGAATGGGTGAATCTTTTTCTGAACTTGAAGATGGGAGTTGGCACAATCTATCCATTCTGTAAAAATTGCGAAGTGAAAAATTTCAGTTCCTGGACTAATTATACATTTGGAGCTCTATAACTTCTGAACGGCTTACCTGATGCTAATCACTAGACATGAATTTGAAACGTATTGACAAGTAGTATCTGATGCATCCAAGATCGAGTGTGATAACTGAACGTATTACAGGAATTATTGAGCTTGAAAAACCGTTTTTCCCATAAGAAATAGATTTGATCATACTTATGAAGCCTATAACTTAAAAATTCGAATTTTCCCAGATATGAGGTATACACCGTTAGACGCGTCCTGAGCCCTTTACAAAGGCTTAGTTATTGGCGCAATTCGTAGGTTGAAATTTTGAGTAATTGTCGAAAAACCAAAATTTTCAAAGTTTAATTTTTCAGCTTTTTGGCTATGGTGAGCAGTGTGTATGTCTCAGCTTGATCGCTTAGGCGCTATTTGAAAGCTTAACTCAACCCTATTGATTTGGTGTATTTGCGGTTTTCCTGTCTTTCCTTGAACCTAAGATATATACGCCCAAAAAATATGCTATTTTGTATCTACCTAGCCCTCTAGCTGGCTTAAGGGTAGTCAGAAGTCAAAAATGAGACCGGTTCTGAATCGGCCCTCACACCCTCTTGAAACACAGAAAAAAAATTCAGATCGGTGTAACTTTTCCACACAGATACATACATACATACATACATACATACATATCCACAAACATTTTCCATTTTTTAAATAAAAATTGAGTCATATTTCTGAGCTCGATAACTTTTGAATGGTATAACCGATTTTCAAAATTAAACATGCGTTGGAAAGGCAATTATCTGTGCTATCAGAAACCGCAAAGGTCGGGCTTAAATTTTTAAAAATTTTGGGAGTTTTGGGGACGAGAACGAAAAACAGGCTTTAAATGGGAAGGGCCGTAAAATCCACACCCTTGGACCAAAATTGATGGTTGACATATGAATGGACGAGTCTTTTCCTAAACTTTAAGATGGAATTTGGCCAAATTTTCGATTTAGTCAGGTTTAGAAAATCGAAAATTTCGTGTATATATAGTGTCGCATGTAGGGGTGTTGTGCGCCACTGGTGAGAACTGCCGTTCTCTGTGGATATCGTTTCTAATATGTCAAAAAAATGCATAGTGTCATACACAGATACAAGAAACGATATCAGAAACGATACAAGAATTTGAGTCAGACACAGATTCTTGTACAAGAACTGCGCCAATTTCTGCGCAAAGAGCAAGAACGTAAAACCTGCTGGTAAAACATCTAAAATGTCATAATTACTTACTCATCATGGAGGCTGAAATGAAAATGGGATCATGTATTGATGAATTTATTTGTATTTTTGTAGGTATTATTTATAAATCTTATATTGATACTTAATATACCGTTTGGTATGGACTACTGTTCTACTAATAACCATATATTTAGCTCCTAGTAAAGTTCAAACTATAAATTTAGGTTTCATGGTGCATAATTTTTTACAAAATACAATAGCTCCTAATTTGGATCAAACTGAAGATAATTCTAATGCAAATATTTTAGCACAAATATCAAAACAAAATAAAAACACAAATAATCAACCTCAAACAGTCAACGTAAAATTCTAACATTAAAATGTTAATTAAAAGTTTATAAATTTTATAAAATCCTTAAAATCAGCTGTAGATGTAGATGCAGTACTACCATAACGTGACACGGGGTGACAAACAAAATATCGACCAATCACGTGCCGAATTTCATACAATTTTCGATACAAGAACTTGCATAGTGTCATACAGGGCACAAATGTACGTACAAGAAATGATACAAGAAAATGTATACAAGAAACGATATTAGAAATGATACAAGAAAATGCATAGTGTCATACAGCCTTTAGGTATCTGGAATGAGTCAATTTTCCCCTTAGAGGGAGTGTGAGTCGTATGGCTAAATCTGGATTAGCAATATTAAAAACTTTAATATATTATACATACTTATTACATTATTATATTATATTATAATAATTATTTAATATAATTATATTATACCGTGGTTTTTTTATATGAAAATGCAAAGCAAAACATATACAATTTACAGAGTAAATGCTTGGTTTTTTTTAATAAAATAATATAAATTGTATCTAGACTAGCTAAGCGTTGGGTAGTATAGCAAAAGTAGCTACACCACACGAGACACGAAAATGATGAAATTAATTCTATTTTTTTTTTCATGGAGAGTTTTTTTGAAATAGTTAACATCATTACAAAATATTTTGTAATTAATAAAAGTAAGACTAAGCCATTTTATAAAATATTTTTTGGAAAATAGCATTTCAGAAAATACTGTATTTTTTATTTAAGGATAATACAAAATACTTATTATTATTCATTTTATACTTAAGTACAACAAAAAAAACTTTGAAATGAAAATAAAACAAGAGTTTAAATTATAAACAGAAAATTAAATAAATAATTTCCCACAACGCAACGGTCAAAAACTACACTTAAAAGTTTTAAAAATTCACACCACAGAATAGAATCAGTAAATATGTACCAATATTCAAACAGAATCAACAATAAAACACATGACGCAGTCGCAAGTACGATTGCTCGAAGCCGTGGAATTTACGAAGCTTGCTCGGTCTGTAGATCTAATTATGAAATGGTCGCTGTAATATGGCTTTTCATTCACAGTCATTTGTTTCGAGCTTCTGTCATGTGTCACACAATATTAATATATCTACGTCATACGTTATTGGTATATAACAATGATACAAACTTGAGACGTATGGCGTAGATATATTAATATTATGTGACACATGACAGAAGCTCGAAACAAATGACAGTCGATGAAAAGCCCTATAGGAATGACATGTCAAAAAACGCTGGACTGAAGGGCCGCCCGAGATTTTTATCGTACCTATCTATTATCTTTATGGTACTAGATACTGGCATTCTATAAAAATAACAAAGTTACTCGTTATTTTGATATTTTAGAAACACCTTCTGTACTTGAAAGTATTTTATGGTTCTACGCATCATTAATTCCTGCATTTGAGAAAATGTTCGATGCCATATTTCGGGTACACACTATAGATGTATAGATTATTGCATAAATCAATAGAATATTATAGTCATACTTTCATTTCAAATTAGTTCATTTTTCTGAGAAATTAATAGTTTACAATATTTGCATTTCATTCTATTTCGATTACGCCCAGTCAATGCGCGAGATTAAGAACAAGATATTATCCCCCAATTCTATCCTACTGCATGGATTTTAATGAAATTTTGGTAGTAGCCCAATCTCCTAATTCAAAGTCTATCCTATATATTATGGCACTTTTATCATGGGGGAGGTTCCCACCACTTCTCAGGGGTGAAATATTTTTATTTTCGAAATACATGGAGAAAAAGGAAGATTTTTAAGAAAATTTAAAAATTTATTCTATAACACTGGTAAACACACAGTTTGCTGCCGGAAATTTTTTTACTTTTTCTAGGTAATTTGGGTCTGCTGAATCCAAAAATTCCACCAGATTTGCTCCATCAGATCGCTTTCAGAAAATACGACAAAAGATTACATTTCTAACATATAGGGTAATTTAACATATATGTAGTGATGCTACCCATGAAATAAACAAAACACGAATAAAAAGTAATATATTTATTGTACAACAATATACTTACAAAAATCATGACACATATCTGCCAAAAAAACTTAACTTTCCATCTAACTTTACCAGCGTCGCAGCAAAAAATGCCGTCATTCGGCATCACCTAAAAACTTCCTTTTATATGATTTTCTTGCAAAGGCTTTAAAAGGACGGTCCCTTTAAAGACTCCAGCAGTAATCTGCCATCATGTGATTGCCCCATCTCCCCTGATACCTCTCTTCCATCGTTTTGATATCTTGGTGAAAGCGTTCCCCTTGTTCCTCACTAAGGTCACCAAGATGTTCTGGGAAACGGTCTAAATGGCTGTAGAGGTATTTTAATTCTCATATGACAACCGTGTTTGTTAAAGTTGTTGAGCATTTCTTCCACTCTAATGCTCAATTGGTATACTTCCATATTTGTTGCCATTATGTAGAAGGACACACTTTAAACTTCGTTTGGAATTGTCCATAAAAAGATGCCGGTGATCTGGTGTATACTCAGATACACCCATTTCTTCTAACAGTCCTTTAATATTGTTATAAAAAACCATATCATCTTGCTGAGAAAAAAAGGCAAAAGATCTTTTTCTCTATTACGGTAGTATGTAATTTTGGTGTCTGGGTGAAGAACATTCCTTTGTTTTAGTCTGGAGGCAAGCAACTCAGAACAATCCTTTGGAAGGTTCAAAGCTCTGATAAGATCGCTTAGCTCTTCCTGAATAAAGCGCTCAAGACGTGTTGAATCCCCTTCAAAATCACTGTCGTCTTCCCAAATCTATTAGTCTGTAGTTCGTCAGATAACATTTCGACATTGTCCTCTGGTAACGTAAGTACACTGCTAAATATTGGAATGGGTATCTGCTCAAGCTGATGTAGAATTGGTCTTATTGCTGAATCTATTCGGTTAGGATTCGGTTATTATATTATTATAGATGTCGAATATTAGGTTGTCGGTATTCTATATTGCGGTTAGGATGGTCTTTGCTGAATCGTTAAAATGATTTTCTGGTTCTCTCCATACCATTGGAACACCAAACTTTAAACATTTTCGTTGTCCTTTCGTCCACTGTCGCAAGTTTTTAAGACAAGTTTTGCACACTACATGTGGAGCCCAGGATTTATCTTGATCTCCTAATTGAACACCAAAATAGGCTTGATATGTCCTTTTGTCCATTTGCCCATTTGTCTTAGATTTTGTTAAGTTTGTTTATAAACATATTGCAATTATAGTGGTGGAATATACAGATATGTAAGAATATTTAAGTATTTGATGAGTATGATATATCTCGAAAACTAGAGCTGATACAAAGAAAAGGTTTGTATTTTTGGAATCAGCACAGATGAATTAACTAAAATCAGTTGATTTTTTTCTGCAGCAAGACAAAAATTTTTTTTTGTTGGGCTGTGTAATTTGATCACATTTTTTACAAAAACCATTCATTTTAAACCCGTTCAACTTTTTGAAAGTAGAAGTAACACTATATTAAAAGGTATTGCAAAAGAAAAACAATGCATTTAAATTATGGTAGAAGGGGAGTTAAATGTATGTATGTATATAATTTTCATTTTTCCTTAAAGTACATTAGACATCTATTTTTTTTGCACTATATCTCGCTTAGTTTGTATGTAACCGACATTTAACGGTGCTCGTTTTAAAGGTCTTTTCAAACACTACAAAAGGTGTTGGTAGCATTATACACCTAAAACCTACCGTTCCTCTGTTATTTCAAGTTGAATACACCAATTTGAGCATGCACCAAAAAACAAACTATTTTCACCTACCATATCTCTTTTTGTATTATAAATAGAACATTTTCGAAGGAACGAATCTCTTTATTATTTATAATCTAAAAAATGTTTTATATAGTGTTTTTAGTTCGATGCATAGTTTTTAAGGTATTCACAAAAAATCCGTCCGAAAAGGTGTCATTTTTCAATGAAAACGGCCAATTTTCAACTACGCATAACTTAAAAAGTATTGAGTTCTCAAAAAAAAGTATAGACCAGTTTTTGCTTAGAAATAGGTTCTTTAGCCACTTCCGTGCTTATTTTGACCAACAAATTTTCCACCCCCTTGAAGAAGTGGGAACCGCCCCAAGATAAAAGCGCCATAGTATACAGGGTGAGTCACCTCTAACAGGACGAAAGATTACAGCGAAATGGTAAAAGATTTGAAAATTTTTTTAAATTAGTAGTTTGTAAGTTGATAAAATCTACATTTTAAAATTATTTTGAAATATACAGGGTGTCCCAATAAATGACGGCGTATCAAAGTTATATTTTTTCTTATGGAACACGCTGTATTTTATTGAATTTTTTAATTGTCCGCAAAAAATAAGGTATAGTTTCATAAGGCTTCCCTATACCAACCTATGTACAGAGTGTTCTAAGTTATGGTGACTTTTCTTAAAATGTAAAGTTTTAAAAGAAGGCTTATTGTCAAGTTATTTAAGAAATTATGAAAAAAATACTTCTATATCTATATAGTTGGATATTGGTTGAATGTATTCCATGATTAATTATTACACAATTATTTACAGGGTGTTCAACATTTACAGTTTCATTATTGGATTATTCAATGTGTCATATGATGCTTATTTTAAATAGAACACCATGTATATTAATACACCATTATACTAAACGGAGTCACCTCTTTCGAATGGTATATGGATGTCCTATACCTAGGTCTAATAGGTATTGCGTAATTTACAATTATTTAAATTCTTAATCTGTAAATCGAGTTTAAAACAAAAGATGTATCTCATTGTGTGACATCGTCATTTTATGACAGTACGGTCTGATAATTATCAAAAATATAAACATCCGTGTATGATATTCAACATGATATTCAAATTTAATTGTTCCTAAAAATTAATGATCACGTTATCTACGAAAGAGTAGACATGGTACTTTGCATTGGGAAGTGTTTGCAAAATTGTATCTTACCTTCTTAAGTTTACGCTCAAAAGTACCCTGATAGAAGACACCCAAAAAGGACGTTTTTGAGAGATTTCAATAGATTCCGTGCTACTGGTAATGTTGCATACGGAAAGTTAAATAAAAATAAACCAGTTATTTGTGATGACGTCAAGGAGCTTGATGTCCTGCTTTCTGTTACGGAAAACCCAAATAGGTACTAGTAAAGAAAAAATTTCTGGTGAATTGTAAATCAGTCAAACGACTGTTAGAATACTTAAGAGAAACCACTATTATCCATATAAAACTCAACTACACGAGTATTAGACCAAACAGGATTACGATAAATGTTTAACTTATCGTTTATGGACTTAAGACCTTATAGAAGATCCTGATTTTTTAAATGTATTGTATACAGACTAATATACCTACTTTTCATAATAATGGTCTAGTAAATAGACATAATTTTCATTTCATTTTGATACAGTAAACAAACATTTATTTCGTACAGTTTAAAAATCGAGAGTGACTATAAATATTAGGTATTTTTAAAATCAATTTACCGTTTAAGAAAATTGTAAATTACGCAAAAACTATGACTCCTAGTTATAGAACATCCCTATAGGTACCATTCGAAAGAGGAACCTGTGCTTAGTACAATAATTTATTAATATACATGGTGTTTTATTTAAAATAAGCATCATATGACACATTAAATAATCCTATAATGAAACTGTAAATTTAAAACACCCTGTAAATAAATGTGTAATAATCAATCATGGAATACATTAATTATAAAATAAAAACCAGACCGTACTGTCATAAGGTGACAATGTCATAAAATGCCATTAATTAACTACATCTTTTTTTTAAATCAATTTACAGATTAAGCAAAAACTATGAGACCTAGGTATAGGACATCCATATGCCATTCGAAAGAGCTAAAATTGTTCAGTATAATTATTTATTAATATACCTGGTGTTATATTTAAAATAAGAATCATATGACACATTGAATAATCCAATAATGAAACTGTAAATTTTGAACACCCTGTAAATAAATGTGTAATAGTTAATCATGAAATACATTCAACCAATATCCAAATATTTAAATATAAAAGTAATTTTTTTAAAATTTCATAAAATTTTTTTTAAAAGTCAACATAACTCAGAACACTCTGTACATAGGTATAGAAAAGCCTTATGAAACTATACCTTATTTTTTGCGGACAATTAAAAAATACAATAAAATATAGGGTCTTCCATAAGAAAAAATATAACTTTGATACGCCGCCATTTATTGGGACACCCTGTATATTTCAAAATAATTTTAAAATATAGATTTTATCAACTTACAAACTACTAATTTAAAATTTTTTTCAAATTTTTTACCATTTCGCTGTAATCTTCCGTCCCGTTAGTGGTGACTCACCCTGTATAGGGTAGATTTTGTTTATTGAGCTATTCCCTACTTACTGTGAAAATATCAAGTACATCAATGTAGTAGGATGGAATTCGGAGCCAAATACCCTCATTGACTCCCTACAATAATGCTGTGCTATGATCGCGTGAGAGAGGACACACATAAGATTATAGCAAAATTTCTATTTACCGTAACTTTTCGAGTTTTTGAGCTACAGCAATGAATTTTATGTCATTGGAAAGGTAATTTTGCATTCTTTCAAAATATGTAAAAATATACAGGGCGTATCAAAAAAAATTAAGATTTTTTATTCATTTCCGGTTCAACCGGAAGCCATATTTTTGGTAAAAATTATTGTGATAATATATTATAAAGTACCATATATGTCTGCACAATTTCAAAATTTAGTTTCTATTAAGAAGGAAGTTACGGGCACTCAAATATTTTTTTATAAAAAATTCATAACACCCCTCCTATGGGGAGTTAAGAAATCTGACTAATGTTATTCAATTTACTGATAGGATATCAAAAATAAAAAAATTCCTTGGAGCCATTTTTGAGAAAATCTAGTTCAAATTTATGTCAAATTTAGACCCCTTAAATATAGGCAATCCGTAACCTTTTCTGAAAAACGATAACATCCTTCTTATGGCCCCATCTTTAGGCTATATAACGACTTTTTAAATTAAACTTATCTTAAACAAGTTTTTAGATAGGTACTGAAATGTGTCGGGTGGGCGGTCGGTCATGTTGGTCGCCATTTTGAATTTGGAAATGTCAAATTCCGTATTTTTATTTACCTATGGATGAGCTTACTTTGAGTTGAATTTCATTCGTTTCGGTCAAAATTTGCAAAAATGGGCCCTAAATAACCCCCTTTGAGAGGTTTTTTTAAAAGCTTAGTTTCTCGACAAAATTCTCTTAAACTTACTCATACCGAATTTCATCAAAATCGGTCCGGTAGTTTTTGCTGGGCGGTGGCGACATACGTACGTACGTACATACTTCCGACATGTTTTTTTATTTGCTTTTTAGACTCAAAACGTCGAAAAAAGTGAAATCTGAAAAAAAATTTTTTGCACGATCCTATAACTTTATCTATTATACTATACTACGTATATAGTACGATAAAGTAAAAAAATGTTTATGCCCTACATATTTTTTCAACTTTAGAATAATATGACAACAAGGAGAAATTTACGTGCACTCCTTATTGTTTGACTTTTCCTATAATATGAACTTGTTCATATAGGAAAAAGTCTCCCATTTCAATCGAGAGACTTTAAACATGCGATTTTTGGTCTCGCAACGGAGTTTGGTCTAGAGATATATCTACTGAGACACGACGCTGAGACCAAAATCTCGCAACGTGTCTGTCGGGATGGACTAAGCTTTAGGAGTTAAGTAAAGCAATTGTGTAAGTAAATAAATAATGTATTTAATTTAAAACAATAAAGTTAGTAGCATACATCATGTTTAGTTTTAAATTAGATATACGGCCTATAAATGGCAACTCAGCACACCATCGAGTACCAGATGGTCCCAAGGTTAATAGATTGGGCGTAGAACAGGCAACCAAGTGACGTCATATAACGTTGAGGAAACGTCAGTTTTTGGTTGAATATAACACGTGCTTGAACATTACGTTATGTAGACGTCTTTTGTAGGTGATTTTAAATACGTAAGATTAATAACGTTAAAATTACGTTTAAAAAACGTTTTAATTTCAGACAGCCTAAGTCTGACGTCACAAAATTGGGAGGAGCTTGCTTGTTTGTATTGACTCTTTATGCTGGATAATTTGTTAATCAATTGTTTATTAGTTTCATAATATATAAATATGTTGTTTCAGTTTTGACACAGTAAGTAGGTATATATAAATAGTGAAAATTCTATAATGTGAGGGGCTAGTACTATCATGCAGAATCAATGATGCTTCTAGCCTCGCACAAGCGATCTTAAACAAGTCGTAGTACTTATATCTTCGACACATGGGACGTAGGCCTATGTTTCATGTTATGTACCTATTTTTATACTATTTTGAAACATCTGAAAGAGGTCACTTTTTAAAAGTATTAAAGACGTGATTTTACCGACGTGAAAAAAAGGTAGATACGATTACGTTTTAAAATCGTCACAATTATGACGTTAAATCGATGAGACAAATACACGTGATTTTCAAAGTCAGTACTACGTCATAGAAATACGTCAATTGGTCACTTTTTTTACGTGTTATCTACGTCATAAAAACGTCGTTTGGTTGCCTGGAAGGTTGTCTCGTAACTATAGATTAATCAAATTCTCGCGTTTTAAAGGCGGGAATACGTCACCCGTACGACGCTTTTGAAATTGTTATAAGTTTCAATGCTAATAAAAGGTTCAAAAACTTAATTTTTGCAATATATTTTGGGCTTTTTTGGGTATAGATATATTAAGTGGTTCATCAATCAAGTCTGCTGACAAAAAAAAATAAAATTGATTTGAAGAAGATTTAACATTTATTGTGTGTTTTAAATGGAGATAACAGTTCAATTCGCACAAAAACCTAAAACAAAAAGTAGAAAAAGTTTAGCAAAATTACATACTTATTATGGTTTTTCTGGAATGTGAAGCATTTTTATCATGTAGTCATAGGAAACAACTAATATAAATAATTTATTTTTAGATTAAAATACAAAAAAATTATTTGTCCTTCAAGCACTAATCCATTAAAAATGTACCATGTATACGTAATAATTAAAAATTAAACAAATAAACAATGTCCAATATCAAATATTCAGTATTCATATCCGAAATTGGACAGTATCATTTTATCACCCAGTAGATCGAATGCATTTATTTGTTATTAAACACACACACGTAATTAATTAAATTACATACACATTTGGTCAATTATCAATAATATAATTTGGACATCAGCCAAAAGTTGCTGACATAAGATAAACAATTTACCTTAATTAGATACACAAAATCACGCGGGGCCCGTGTTTACATTGACCCAATTTAAACTTATATAAAACTAAGATCTCTTGTCTAGAAATTCAATTATTATTAATTCATTAACGCGAGTGATTGTCTTCAACGATCATCATTTAAGTCTTTACTCAAAGTACCCCGGGTCAACATCCATAGTATAAGTCTCATCAATAAACTCTGCTACTATTATTTGGTGTTTCCATCACAACTTAAAGACCAACTACACTGAGCCAACGAAGGGAATTTGTTCATGGTCCTATCGAGAAAAAGAATACTTTAAGGAAGTTTGAGAAAGCCTATACAGTCCACACCAGCAACACCCTCAGTAGCAGAGAGAGAGAGCACTAGACCGAGCACTTTTATTTATATACATTCTGGCTTACGAGAGAGCGTGATAGTACAGGTATAGTAAATAAATATAATTGTTAATAAGCAGATATTTTTTTTGTGTGAATTTGATGGCCTTGGACTAGCCAATTAGCCAGACATTATAGGCATATTTAAGTACATTGCTTAATAAATAAAATACAGTTCATATTGTTTAATATATTTACCGCTGAATTTAAAATTTTATAAAAATAACCATGGAAAGTGTATACGTTAAGCAAGCGGAGATAGGAGCAGAATTAGCGAAACTACTTTCAAATACTAAAAAGGATTCTCAATCTCGGAGGACTCAACAATACATCCGGGATAGGCAGGAAAAATTAGAAGAATATTGGGCAAAATTTCTGAATAACCACGAAAAGCTGCTAGAAGAGGTATAACGAAAGAAAAATATTTTGAAACAAAATACCATGATCAGGTATTTAAGACATATATTGAGGGGAAAACCCTGTTGGAAGAATATGGAAGGGTGCTGAAAAGAGGAAAAGCACCGAAAGTAAAGGAGATACAGATAAGGAAGCAAAGAGTCGAGGAATTATTACGGCCAGAAAATGAACAAGATTTGCAGGAGGATGAAGAGCTGCAGTCAGAGTTAGAGAATACATGGAAAAGGTGAATACACTAATAATTGAAGCAGCAGTAAATGAGGAACTAGACGCTATAGATAATGGAGAAGTAGAGAGAATAAATCAACTAAAGAGGAGAGTCAGGGAAACCTTGAAGAAAATAAGGCCAGGAATGCAACGGCCAGAAAGCACACAGAGGAGGGACGGTGTGACATTACCGCAGGTAAAAATCCCTGTGTATGAAGGCAGGTATGAAACGTGGAGAACTTTCCACGATCTGTTTACAAAAGTAATACATGAAAACGACCAGTTATCAAACGCAGAAAAAATGCAGTACCTAAAAACTCAACTAAGAGGGGAAGCCAACAGAATGATACAACACTTAAACATATCCGAGGCCAACTACGAAGTGGCCTGGAACATGCTAAAAGATAGATATGAGAATCCAAGGATGATATTGTTTAAATTGATAGACAGGATGCTACTAGCACAGGAAGTAAAGGAATCTTCTGCTAGAGCATTGAAATCACTACATGACACCTTCCACGAAAGTCTGGAAGCCATAGGAGGGTTAGGAACAGACACGGAAGCGTGGAGCCCATTGGTCGCCCGAATTATCATAACGAAATGGGACAATGAAACCAGGAGGCTGTACGAAAACCACGTTGGAGACAGTAGAGAGATACCGACGTACAAATCGACACAAACATTCTTACAGCGAAGATTCCAGACACTGGAACTGCTGGAGTCAGAAAAAAGACAAGAGAAGCAAGGAGGATCTGGGAGGAAACCAAGAACACGTTGCGTGATATGCAACGGAGATCACGGAGTACCGAACTGCAGAGAATTTCAGGAACTCAATGTAAGAGACCGAAACAGGATGATAAAAGAAAAAGGATTGTGTGCAAACTGCCTAGCACATAAAAAAGAAAAACAATGTTATGTACAATATAGGTGCAGACACTGTGACGGAGACCATCACCATATGTTGCATTATGAGAAAGGAACCACAGGCAACAAAAGAAACTCCAATGAAACGAAAGGAGAACAAACACAAGAAAGAAAAAGGGAAGAATTCGAACAGAGCACCAACTAATAGGAAATATGATACAAGGAGTACGAGAACTGTGTCAGGATATAAAAATCGTGAATTGTAAGGATATAATAGGGAAGTTAGAGGAAGGACAAAGAAAGGCGGAATCAGTAAGCGAGGGGTTGACAGTAGAAATAAAAGCAAGGGAAAGAAGAGGAATATTAGGAACAATATTAACCTCAGTATTTGGAGTCAATGACGAAGCCTACAGTAACATTGAAGCATTAGACAATAACCAAAAGGAGCTAATAAAGGGATCACAGCATCAAGCGAAGATAATGTTAGAAACAATAACATCAATCAATCACACAGAGAACAGGATAAACGAGCAAATGAACAAGTTTAACAAAGCACTAATCACAGGCCTACAAGAAATATCTAAAGGACTTAACGAAGTAGAAGACAAAGCACAGAGACTAGAAACCGAATATAGCACGTTGCGAATACAAACGATAGCGTTGCAAGTTATGGAATTCATAAACGAATATACTCAATTTTACGAGGGAATATTAAACCTTCACTATAACCACGGACACTTCATTGATATAGTGAAACCGGGTGAGATAACCAAATTGATAGAGAAAGCAGGGCAGATACTGCCACAAGGGGTCGAAATACGACGACAGCCCATTATAGAAACAGAAGTCAGTCATGACGACAGATATATAACAGTCATTGGCTATTTCATAGTGACAGGGAAAATTAAGTACAGCATGCTGAAAGTCACGGCCATACCACTTAACGTTGAGGGGTCGGTGTTGCGCACATTTGTCGCCCCAAGGAATCTACTGGTCGTAGATTATAACACACTGCACTACTTCGAATTGACCGCAGAAGATAGGGAAAGATGTTTACTGTTGACAAAGACGCAGATAGCGTGCTCACCAACGGCTATAAGGAACATGGATACCCAACCAAACTGCATACTTGAAGAAATTTATGAGCGATCTAAGAATAGCACATGTCCAGTGGTAGCCAGGACAATACAGACAGCTCAATGGAGTAATATGGGTACCCCCAACCTCTGGCTCGTTATCACGCCAGTCACGATACACATATCCATTATTTGCGATGGAAATCGGAGCGAAAGAGTACTGGAACGAGTCACATTCCTGAAACTTTCACCCAAATGTATCGCCCAAACGAAAAATATTACATTACTCCCCACTAGCAGTGGGATGGAGAGAGCGGTAACAAGCTACCTGAAGGCGCCAATCACTCCCGTGGCCCAATTGGTGGCGAGGACACCCCGCAGGTTTAACATGCCTCTAAACACCTACCTGGACATACCAGGAGGAGAGCTACGTCACGCGTTACTTGAGGAGGAAAGTCTAGAACAAGAAATGACGCATACGCAGTGGCAATCGATTCCAGAATCTAATTGGCATTATTTTGTAACCACCGGGACCATTACTATAATGGTAATAATTGGGATACTCACGTTATGGAAATACCGTCCTGTTGTACGACTATGTCGTTCAGGGAATCCACATACTCAGACTAACGAACAGGAAGTACCTGTATTAAGTAGTAATCGGCATAACAATGTACCGTCGACTTCAAAGGCCGACATCCCACTCTCCACATTTTCATCCAATTGCCCTAATTTTAATCTAGAGATAGAGTCGGACATTGAT
Source organism: Diabrotica virgifera virgifera (assembly GCF_917563875.1). Lineage (NCBI taxonomy): Eukaryota > Metazoa > Arthropoda > Insecta > Coleoptera > Chrysomelidae > Diabrotica > Diabrotica virgifera. The sequence continues at coordinate 216,735,048 of NC_065444.1, forward strand.
AGCTAGAGTACGGTTGGAAGATTGTTGATTATTCTTAAACTATTTATTTATTAACATGTTTGAATTTGACTATTTTATGTAATACTTATATGTAAACTTTGAGTATTGACACTTGGGCCAGTTTTTGCCCGATTCCGCAGTATGTCCAATATCAAATATTCAGTATTCATATCCGAAATTGGACAGTATCATTTTATCACCCAGTAGATCGAATGCATTTATTTGTTATCAAACACACGCACGTAATTAATTAAATTACATACACATTTGGTTGATTAATTGATTAATTGTTTCTGGAAACGTTCCGGGGAGAAGATCAAGAGGACGATCACCAACTAGATGGTCTGACCAAATAAAGCATTCAGCTGGAAACTCATTCTGCGCAGCTCTTAGAGCAGCTGAAGATAGAGACCAATGGAGAAACATTGTTAGGAATATTGGAAGAAATCACGATCCTCAGTAATGGGGAAACGACAGGAGAGAGAGAGATACACATTTGGTCAATTATCAATAATATAATTTGGACATCAGCCAAAAGTTGCTGACATAAGATAAACAATTTACCTTAATTAGATACACAAAATCACGCGGGGCCCGTGTTTACATTGACCCAATTTAAACTTATATAAAACTAAGATCTCTTGTCTAGAAATTCAATTATTATTAATTCATTAACGCGAGTGATTGTCTTCAACGATCATCATTTAAGTCTTTACTCAAAGTACCCCGGGTCAACATCCATAGTGTAAGTCTCATCAATAAACTCTGCTACTATTATTTGGTGTTTCCATCACAACTTAAAGACCAACTACACTGAGCCAACGAAGGGAATTTGTTCAACAATATTAAAAAAAATTATATAGAAATATTCGGAAACGCAACCACAACATAAAAAATAGGGTTAGGTTTTAACCAAAAACAAAAACTGTCAAGTGTCAACCTTGACTTTGTCGTACGAGTGACGTAGTCATTCCCCTCCCCCTCGCTACCGCCCACATAGTTACGAGACAAACTACTTCCTATCTATGAACCTTGAGATGGTCCCCACTTCCATGCTAATGCATCTGAATCTCGCCGATTTTATCACTTCCTTCAATCGCCTATATCTAATCGAAAATTGAGTGTATTGTATGAACACTAATAAACATCATCATTAAATTTTTTACTTCAAATAAGCTACTTCGCAGAATTACCAAAAATATTTTAGCACTAGTTTTAATTCAGTGTGTGAGGTACAAATGTGTTTTCAATCGATTTTTATGAGAAAATTGTTTAAAACAAATTTCACACTTGTAAGGTTTTTCCCCAGTGTGCACTCTCAAATGTGATTTTAAATGACTTTTTTCAGTAAAATGCTTCAAACAAATTTCACACTTGTACGGTTTTTCGCCAGTGTGTATTTTCAAATGTCTTTTCACATCGATATTTCGTCTAAATTGCTTAGAACAAATTTCACACTCATATGGCTTTTCTTCAGTGTGCAATCTCATATGTTCTTTCAAATGTCCTAGTTGAGAACACCCTTTAAAACAAATTTCGCACTTATAAAGTTTTTCTTTAGTATGCGTACTAACATGTTCTTTTAATAGGTGTGCCCCACTAAACTTCTTATAGCAAATTGTACACTTATAAGGTGTATCTTCAGTGTGCGATCTCAAATGTATGTTTAAAGTAAATTTTTCACTAAAATGCTTTAAACAAATTTCACACTTATAAGGTTTTTCCCCAGTGTGCACTCTCGAATGTGCTTTCAATTGACTTATATTAGAAAATTGTTTAAAACAAATTTCACACTTGTAAGGTTTTTCCCCAGTGTGCACTCTCAAATGTGTTCTTAAATTACTTTTATTAGTAAATTGCTTCAAACAAATTTCACACTTGTACGGTTTTTCGCCAGTGTGTATTCTCAAATGTTTTTTCAAATCGTCATTTCGTCTAAATTGCTTAGAACAAATTTCACATTGATATGGCTTTTCTCCAGTGTGCAATCTCATATGTTCTTTCAAATGTCCTAGTTGAGAACACCCTTGAAAACAAATTTCGCACTTATAAAGTTTTTCTTTAGTATGCGTACTTGCATGTTGTTTCAATATGTGTGGCTCACCAAACTTTTTATAACAAATTGTACACATATAAGGTTTATCTTCAGTGTGCGATCTCAAATGTCTGTTTAAAGTACTTTTTTTACTAAAATGCTTTAAACAAGTTTCACACTTAAAAGGTTTTTCCCCAGTGTGTATTCTCAAATGTCTGTTTAAACTACCTGCTGCAGTAAACTGGTTAAAACAAACTTGACATATATAGGGTCCTTGATCAGTCTGAAGTTTCGTATTTATATTTAATGTTGTTTCTTCAGTGTTTCTACTGCTACATGTTTTTTTAAGAGATGAAGGATGAGATGTTTTCGTAATTTTCAGAGTATTCTTCCCGTGGATGCAACCTAAAATACAAACCAACTAGAAAAATTTATAATGAAAAATTACCAACAAAAATAGAGAACAGAACAACAAGGAATACTGTATAGAATATAGAAAGCTTCACCAATTTATATGAATGTCTCTTGTTCTTCACACAAGACGAGACCAGCTTCTGTAGTGGTTAATTACGAAGACTGATTATCGTTGTGGAGTCGAAGCAAGGTGTAAATCGGAGTTGAAATGAATAATAAACGGTGAGGTAATTATTTTATTTTATAACACAAACACTATAGCCCGATCAAAAAACAATCTGACCAAAAAAATAAAGGAAGTGTCAAAATTTGGGAATAGATAGTTGAAATTGTCAATTATTATATAAGAAAAAGTTTACAATACTACATCCCCTCCATTTTTATAAAATTTCCCCTCCATTTTACAAAAATGAAGGGGAATATCCCTTCTCGGGGGTGAAAAATATAAATTCAAAATTATTCCGGAATTGGATAAAATGACTAATTCTAAGCAACTTTTGTTCTATATAGTTTTTTCACTAAGTCAATACTTTTCGAGTTATTTGCGAGTGAATATGTTCATTATTACCAACAAAAAACATGTTTTGAACGGTTTTTCGCAAATAACTCAAAAAGTAATTATTTTATCGAAAAAAATATTCTTAGTAAAAATATAACTTATAAAAAAGTGAACAGAACGGTGTACGCATGAAGTCTGTATACCCAGTACCCACATAACAATTTCATGTTCTTAGTAGATTCATAGAACATACTTTTCAGAAAAAGTATATACTTAGAATATGCGTAATTACCATTGCGAATGTGCAGAGCATATACTGAGTATATACTACATTACAGTACTTAAACGTTCTATGTATATACTTAGAATGTACTACCGCACTTCTTTTCAGTATATACCAAGAACATACTTTTTAGGAGATTCTAAGGAGGTGCTATAAACCTTCTATTTATATACTTAGAATGTACTATCGCACATATTTTGAGTATATGGGAAGAATATTCCAAGGAAGTGCTATATACCTTCTAGTTATATACTTAGAATGTACTATCGCACATATTTTTAGTATATGGGAAGAATATTCCAAGGAAGTGCTATATACCTTCTATTTATATACTTAGAATGTACTATCGCACACACTCATATTTTTAGTATATGGGAAGAATATTCCAAGGATGTGCTGTATTTCTCAGAAGTATGTTTTCAACATCACCCAATCTCATCCTATAGGTTCTACCAAAAAATACTAACACCCCCACTGGGTGTGTTAGTATTCCTTTGGTTCTACTAATATATTATATTTACATATTCTAATTGCATATGAGAATGTAGTTATTACATTCTACAATATTACGTAAAAAGTAAGTATAAAATATATAAACTTTAGTTAGTATAGGTACCTATGTATAATAAATATTATATGGGTAAGTAGCCTATAAAATATAAGTAATATATTTAGTTATTATGTGCACATCAAAATAAAAATGCTACTTATATAATTATATATAGCCAAATATATATAATATGTATGTAAATTACTAAAATTTATAGGTATCTATATACATTATACATACTTTTACTTACTAGGTATTTAGGAAATATTGAAGTACCAATATGAATTTATTATTTTCAAACTGCTTTTTATGTCTCAAAAATGTTTTAGTTCTTGTAGCTAGAAATACTTCGTCCTACCTAACAGCGTAGACATAAATGCATAACTGTTGTACTGGAAACTATTTTCATATTTTGCTCTTTTGTTACCTACCCCCTTCCCTTGTGCAGGTATAAAATGCAATGCAAGGGTCAGAATGACAGTGAATGGCCGTTTCCGGATTCCCGAAAATTATAGGTAAAAATACTTATGGTATAAACTCAAATCAAAATGGTATATTTGAAAACGAAACGAGAATTTCTCATTTTTCTTCAATAGAATTAAGTTTTAAACTTTTTACCATACAATTAAAACGGTTTAAAAAAAATGAATTAGATAGTTCACTAGACCTACCAAAATACATAAATTTGATTAATTATTCTTAACGCGAAGTTGATAATCTATAGGCTAATCTTCTTCCTATAGGTACATACAGTATATTCTTTTTAAGATATTTTAAAAGTATATACAAGTATGTGTTAAGCATATACTTTTGCATATACTTACGCATATACTAAGAATATTCGATTAAGGTATATTCTAAGAATAAACTTTTACGAACATTCCGAGATACTACGTACCCGAATGTGCTCAGTATATTCGGTGCAAGAATATTCTTTGAGGCACATGCAAAGAACATGAAATTTAGAATGTTTTTTATGGTACATGCTATGCTTGTACTACGCATATACTAAAAAGGATATACTTCGACGAATGTTGGTAGGATATGCTTAGAACATGATGCGAACATCATTGTTATGTGGGTAGAAGCGGAGTTGTAGCTAATGAAAAGTAGGTTCTTATTCATCCAATTCCAAATCGAATATTTCAAAGCGAAATAACCAAAAAACGGAGCACTTTCCGGGGAAAACTCATTTTAACTTTTTTAAAGTGTTTAAAAAAAGGTTTATTCTTGTGTTTTAAAAAAACTTTTAACATTAAAAGTAAGTGAGTTACGTTCAAAATATTGTTGCTCCCTTTTATATTTTGATAAAAGGAATCGCGAAAATCATCCCTAATTAGCATCCTAAATAAAATTAATCGTTACCGCTTCACAAGGTACTTTGCTTATGTATTCTTTATAATGATCTATAAGTTTCATTGGTTCAAACTGTTCGGGTTTGAAAAAAATTGGTTTTAAAATACATTTTTTTTTCTACTCTTGAAAATATATCCATTTCTTTTTCAAAATAACTTAAACATTATTAGTAATACCAAAAATATTAAAGAGTAATGAAATGTACTTTTTTCTTGTCTGAATATTTTGGATTTTTTTGTTTTCCTGGTAGACAAAAATTTGTTATACTATGACTGTTCAAAATTTGCATACACTCTTGATTAGTGACTCGTTCAAGCCATTTTAACTACAGCCTCTTTAGAAACAAGCACTTTGAACCAATGAAGCTTACATATAATATAAACAATACATAAGCACAGTAACTTGTAAGGCGGTAATGATTAATTTTATTTGGGATGCTAATTAGAGGGTGATTTTCGCTACTTTTTACCAAATTGCTCCGTTTTTTTGGTTATTTCACTTTTAAATATTCGATTTGGAATTTTGCGAATGAGAACCTACTTTTCATTAGCTACAACTCCGCTTCTACTGGGTATACAGACTTCATGCGTACACCGTTCTGTTCACTTTTTTATAAGCTATATTTTTGCTAAGAATAATTTTTTCGATAAAAAACTTACTTTGTGAGTTATTTGCAAAAAACCATCCAAAAGTATAATTTTTTTTTGAAAAATGGCTTTGGCAGAGCCAATTAGCCAGACTTGTTTGTGATTGATTGCAGATTCATAGTCATAAATTTCTTATAAACATAAGTACATTCTACAATATTATTTTTATAGATATATTGGTACATTGTGTAGCTTTTTTTTATTTTGTTTTTTTTTTAATTATTTTACTGTTTTTTTAATATATATTTTAATTTGTGCGAAACACTTTTTTTTACTTCTTTTTTTTTTATTCTTTTTTATTTTTGTTTCTATTTTTTTTTCTATGATTTTTTGTTAAAAATGAACATATTCACTCGAAAAGTATTCACTTGTGAAAAAAACTCTACAGAACAAAAGTTGCTTAGAATTAGTCATTTTATCCAATTCCGGAGTTATTTTGAATGTATATTTTCACCACCGAGAAGAGGGTATTCCCCTCCATTTTTGTAAAATGGAGAGGATGTAGAATTATTAACTTTTTCTTATATAATAATAGACAATTTCAACTACCTATTCCCAAATTTTCATCCTTCTTTTATTTTTTTGAGGTTTTCGTAAAGTTTTGTGTTCCTTGATCGGGCTACTATTTACAATCACTGTACAATAATAACAATTATTGAGTTTAATACAAAACATACGTACATTGTTTGCTAAGTACTGCGAATTGTAAGTACAATATATATATATATATATATATATATATATATATATATATATATATATATATATTATAAAGTGAACCGAGAATATCAGTGTCTAGCGTATACATGATAATAAAGAGTGTCCAGCGTATACGTGATAATAGAGGAGAAATAAATTAATAATTCGCGTGATAACTGTGTGGTAACAATGAGAATTGTGAACCGTTAAGTAAGAATGTTTGACACTCGCGATCATATTCTGAGTTGTACTAAAAGCGACTGGCTGGTAACTAACTTGACCGAGAAGCATCAGAAATCGGCTTCTTTAGACTTCTACAACGAGGGCAAATCAACAAAATTAACTTTTGTGCGTGTCTCATTTAAATTATAAGCAAATAAACCTTTTAGTTCGGTCGGGTTTTAGAGTTTCGGGGAACATAAAATCCAATAATATCGAACTGAGGTTATGTTTATATGGTAAAAATAAGAAGTAAATTAGGGGTTGATATTATAAATTTATTTTCATAGAATTCTACCCAATGATATGCTCGCTGTAATAGGAATGGCATGTCAAAAAAAATGTTTATGCCCTACATATTTTTTCAACTTAAGAATATGGCAACAAGGGGAAATTTACGTGCATTCCTTATTGTTTGACTTTTCCTATATGATTTTGTTCATATAGGAAAAGTCTCCCATTTCAATCGAGATGCGATTTTTGGTCTCGCAACGGAGTTTGGTCTAGAGACATATCTACGGAGACACGACGCTGAGACCAAAATCTCGCAACGTGTGTGTCGGGATGGACTAAGCTTTAGGAGTTAAGTAAAGCAATTGTGTAAGTAAATAAATAATGTATTTAATTTAAAACAATAAAGTTAGTATCATACATCATGTTTAGTTTTAAATTAGATATACGGCCTACGAATGACAACACAGCACACCGTCGAGTACCAGATGATCTCCACTTCCCACACTAATGCACCTGAATCTCGCCGATTTTATCACTTCCTTCAATCACCTATATCTAACCTAAAATTGAGTGTATTGTATGTACACTAATAAACGTCATCATTAAATTTTTTAATGCAAATGAGTTGCTTCCCTGAATTACCAAAAATAATTTTAGCACGCACTTGTTTTGATTCCGTGTGTAAGGTTCAAATGTGTTTTCAATGGACTCTTTTATGAGAAAATTGTTTAAAACAAATTTCACACTTGTAAGGTTTTTCCCCAGTGTGCAATCTCAAATGTGTTATTAAATGACTTTTATTAGTAAATTGCTTCAAACAAAGTTCACACTTGTAGGGTTTTTCGCCAGTGTGTATTCTCAAGTGTCTTTTCAAATAGATATTTCGTCTAAATTGCTTAGAACAAATTTCACACTCATATGGCTTTTCTCCAGTGTGCCATCTCATATGTTCTTTCAAATGTCCTAGTTGGGAACACTCCTTAAAACAAATTTCGCACTTATAAAGTTTTTCTTTAGTATGCGTACTTGCATGTTGTTTCAATATGTGTGCCCCACCAAACTCCTTATAACAAATTGTACACTTATAAGGTTTATCTTCTGTGAGATATCAAATGTCTGTTTAAAGTACTTTTTTTACTAAAATGCTTTAAACAAATTTCACACTTATAAGGTTTTTCCCCAGTGTGCACTCTCGAATGTGCTTTCAATTGACTTATATTAGAAAATTGTTTAAAACAAATTTCACACTTGTAAGGTTTTTCCCCAGTGTGCACTCTCAAATGTGTTCTTAAATTACTTTTATTAGTAAATTGCTTCAAACAAATTTCACACTTGTACGGTTTTTCGCCAGTGTGTATTCTCAAATGTTTTTTCAAATCGTCATTTCGTCTAAATTGCTTAGAACAAATTTCACATTGATATGGCTTTTCTCCAGTGTGCCATCTCATATGTTCTTTCAAATGTCCTAGTTGGGAACACTCCTTAAAACAAATTTCGCACTTATAAAGTTTTTCTTTAGTATGCGTACTTGCATGTTGTCTCAATATGTGTGCCCCACCAAACTCCTTATAACAAATTGTACACTTATAAGGTTTATCTTCTGTGAGATATCAAATGTCTGTTTAAAATACTTTTTTTACTAAAATGCTTTAAACAAATTTCACACTTATAAGGTTTTTCCCCAGTGTGCACTCTCGAATGTGCTTTCAATTGACTTATATTAGAAAATTGTTTAAAACAAATTTCACACTTGTAAGGTTTTTCCCCAGTGTGATCTCTCAAATGTGTTCTTAAATTACTTTTATTAGTAAATTGCTTCAAACAAATTTCACACTTGTACGGTTTTTCGCCAGTGTGTATTCTCAAATGTTTTGTCAAATCGTCATTTCGTCTAAATTGCTTAGAACAAATTTCACATTGATATGGCTTTTCTCCAGTGTGCCATCTCATATGTTCTTTCAAATGTCCTAGTTGAGAACACCCTTTAAAACAAATTTCGCACTTATAAAGTTTTTCTTTACTATGCGTACTTGCATGTTGTTTCAATATGTGTGGCTCACCAAACTTTTTATAACAAATTGTACACTTATAAGGTTTATCTTCAGTGTGCGATCTCAAATGTCTGTTTAAAGTACTTTTTTGACTAAAATGCTTTAAACAAATTTCACACTTATAAGGATTTTCCCCAGTGTGCACTCTCGAATGTGTTTTCAATTGACCTTTATGAGAAAATTGTTTAAAACAAGTTCCACACTTGTAAGGTTTTTCCCCAGTGTGCACTCTCAAATGTGATTTTAAATGACTTTTTTCAGTAAAATGCTTCAAACAAATTTCACACTTGTACGGTTTTTCGCCAGTGTGTATTTTCAAATGTCTTTTCACATCGATATTTCGTCTAAATTGCTTAGAACAAATTTCACACTCATATGGCTTTTCTTCAGTGTGCAATCTCATATGTTCTTTCAAATGTCCTAGTTGAGAACACCCTTTAAAACAAATTTCGCACTTATAAAGTTTTTCTTTAGTATGCGTACTAACATGTTCTTTTAATAGGTGTGCCCCACTAAACTTCTTATAGCAAATTGTACACTTATAAGGTGTATCTTCAGTGTGCGATCTCAAATGTATGTTTAAAGTAAATTTTTCACTAAAATGCTTTAAACAAATTTCACACTTATAAGGTTTTTCCCCAGTGTGCACTCTCGAATGTGCTTTCAATTGACTTATATTAGAAAATTGTTTAAAACAAATTTCACACTTGTAAGGTTTTTCCCCAGTGTGCACTCTCGAATGTGTTTTCAATTGACTTTTATGAGAAAATTGTTTAAAACAAGTTTCACACTTGTAAGGTTTTTCGCCAGTGTGTATTCTCAAATGTTTTTTCAAATCGTCATTTCGTCTAAATTGCTTAGAACAAATTTCACATTCATATGGCTTTTCTCCAGTGTGCAATCTCATATGTTCTTTCAAATGTCCTAGTTGGGAACACTCCTTAAAACAAATTTCGCACTTATAAAGTTTTTCTTTAGTATGCGTACTTGCATGTTGTTTCAATATGTGTGCCCCACCAAACTCCTTATAACAAATTGTACACTTATAAGGTTTATCTTCTGTGAGATATCAAATGTCTGTTTAAAGTACTTTTTTTACTAAAATGCTTTAAACAAATTTCACACTTATAAGGTTTTTCCCCAGTGTGCACTCTCGAATGTGCTTTCAATTGACTTATATTAGAAAATTGTTTAAAACAAATTTCACACTTGTAAGGTTTTTCCCCAGTGTGCACTCTCAAATGTGTTCTTAAATTACTTTTATTAGTAAATTGCTTCAAACAAATTTCACACTTGTACGGTTTTTCGCCAGTGTGTATTCTCAAATGTTTTTTCAAATCGTCATTTCGTCTAAATTGCTTAGAACAAATTTCACATTGATATGGCTTTTCTCCAGTGTGCCATCTCATATGTTCTTTCAAATGTCCTAGTTGGGAACACTCCTTAAAACAAATTTCGCACTTATAAAGTTTTTCTTTAGTATGCGTACTTGCATGTTGTCTCAATATGTGTGCCCCACCAAACTCCTTATAACAAATTGTACACTTATAAGGTTTATCTTCTGTGAGATATCAAATGTCTGTTTAAAATACTTTTTTTACTAAAATGCTTTAAACAAATTTCACACTTATAAGGTTTTTCCCCAGTGTGCACTCTCGAATGTGCTTTCAATTGACTTATATTAGAAAATTGTTTAAAACAAATTTCACACTTGTAAGGTTTTTCCCCAGTGTGATCTCTCAAATGTGTTCTTAAATTACTTTTATTAGTAAATTGCTTCAAACAAATTTCACACTTGTACGGTTTTTCGCCAGTGTGTATTCTCAAATGTTTTGTCAAATCGTCATTTCGTCTAAATTGCTTAGAACAAATTTCACATTGATATGGCTTTTCTCCAGTGTGCCATCTCATATGTTCTTTCAAATGTCCTAGTTGAGAACACCCTTTAAAACAAATTTCGCACTTATAAAGTTTTTCTTTACTATGCGTACTTGCATGTTGTTTCAATATGTGTGGCTCACCAAACTTTTTATAACAAATTGTACACTTATAAGGTTTATCTTCAGTGTGCGATCTCAAATGTCTGTTTAAAGTACTTTTTTGACTAAAATGCTTTAAACAAATTTCACACTTATAAGGATTTTCCCCAGTGTGCACTCTCGAATGTGTTTTCAATTGACCTTTATGAGAAAATTGTTTAAAACAAGTTCCACACTTGTAAGGTTTTTCCCCAGTGTGCACTCTCAAATGTGATTTTAAATGACTTTTTTCAGTAAAATGCTTCAAACAAATTTCACACTTGTACGGTTTTTCGCCAGTGTGTATTTTCAAATGTCTTTTCACATCGATATTTCGTCTAAATTGCTTAGAACAAATTTCACACTCATATGGCTTTTCTTCAGTGTGCAATCTCATATGTTCTTTCAAATGTCCTAGTTGAGAACACCCTTTAAAACAAATTTCGCACTTATAAAGTTTTTCTTTAGTATGCGTACTAACATGTTCTTTTAATAGGTGTGCCCCACTAAACTTCTTATAGCAAATTGTACACTTATAAGGTGTATCTTCAGTGTGCGATCTCAAATGTATGTTTAAAGTAAATTTTTCACTAAAATGCTTTAAACAAATTTCACACTTATAAGGTTTTTCCCCAGTGTGCACTCTCGAATGTGCTTTCAATTGACTTATATTAGAAAATTGTTTAAAACAAATTTCACACTTGTAAGGTTTTTCCCCAGTGTGCACTCTCAAATGTGTTCTTAAATTACTTTTATTAGTAAATTGCTTCAAACAAATTTCACACTTGTACGGTTTTTCGCCAGTGTGTATTCTCAAATGTTTTTTCAAATCGTCATTTCGTCTAAATTGCTTAGAACAAATTTCACATTGATATGGCTTTTCTCCAGTGTGCAATCTCATATGTTCTTTCAAATGTCCTAGTTGAGAACACCCTTGAAAACAAATTTCGCACTTATAAAGTTTTTCTTTAGTATGCGTACTTGCATGTTGTTTCAATATGTGTGGCTCACCAAACTTTTTATAACAAATTGTACACATATAAGGTTTATCTTCAGTGTGCGATCTCAAATGTCTGTTTAAAGTACTTTTTTTACTAAAATGCTTTAAACAAGTTTCACACTTAAAAGGTTTTTCCCCAGTGTGTATTCTCAAATGTCTGTTTAAACTACCTGCTGCAGTAAACTGGTTAAAACAAACTTGACATATATAGGGTCCTTGATCAGTCTGAAGTTTCGTATTTATATTTAATGTTGTTTCTTCAGTGTTTCTACTGCTACATGTTTTTTTAAGAGATGAAGGATGAGATGTTTTCGTAATTTTCAGAGTATTCTTCCCGTGGATGCAACCTAAAATACAAACCAACTAGAAAAATTTATAATGAAAAATTACCAACAAAAATAGAGAACAGAACAACAAGGAATACTGTATAGAATATAGAAAGCTTCACCAATTTATATGAATGTCTCTTGTTCTTCACACAAGACGAGACCAGCTTCTGTAGTGGTTAATTACGAAGACTGATTATCGTTGTGGAGTCGAAGCAAGGTGTAAATCGGAGTTGAAATGAATAATAAACGGTGAGGTAATTATTTTATTTTATAACACAAACACTATAGCCCGATCAAAAAACAATCTGACCAAAAAAATAAAGGAAGTGTCAAAATTTGGGAATAGATAGTTGAAATTGTCAATTATTATATAAGAAAAAGTTTACAATACTACATCCCCTCCATTTTTATAAAATTTCCCCTCCATTTTACAAAAATGAAGGGGAATATCCCTTCTCGGGGGTGAAAAATATAAATTCAAAATTATTCCGGAATTGGATAAAATGACTAATTCTAAGCAACTTTTGTTCTATATAGTTTTTTCACTAAGTCAATACTTTTCGAGTTATTTGCGAGTGAATATGTTCATTTTTACCAACAAAAAACATGTTTTGAACGGTTTTTCGCAAATAACTCAAAAAGTAATTATTTTATCGAAAAAAATATTCTTAGTAAAAATATAACTTATAAAAAAGTGAACAGAACGGTGTACGCATGAAGTCTGTATACCCAGTAGAAGCGGAGTTGTAGCTAATGAAAAGTAGGTTCTTATTCATCCAATTCCAAATCGAATATTTCAAAGCGAAATAACCAAAAAACGGAGCACTTTCCGGGGAAAACTCATTTTAACTTTTTTAAAGTGTTTAAAAAAAGGTTTATTCTTGTGTTTTAAAAAAACTTTTAACATTAAAAGTAAGTGAGTTACGTTCAAAATATTGTTGCTCCCTTTTATATTTTGATAAAAAGAATCGCGAAAATCATCCCTAATTAGCATCCTAAATAAAATTAATCGTTACCGCTTCACAAGGTACTTTGCTTATGTATTCTTTATAATGATCTATAAGTTTCATTGGTTCAAACTGTTCGGGTTTGAAAAAAATTGGTTTTAAAATACATTTTTTTTTCTACTCTTGAAAATATATCCATTTCTTTTTCAAAATAACTTAAACATTATTAGTAATACCAAAAATATTAAAGAGTAATGAAATGTACTTTTTTCTTGTCTGAATATTTTGGATTTTTTTGTTTTCCTGGTAGACAAAAATTTGTTATACTATGACTGTTCAAAATTTGCATACACTCTTGATTAGTGACTCGTTCAAGCCATTTTAACTACAGCCTCTTTAGAAACAAGCACTTTGAACCAATGAAGCTTACATATAATATAAACAATACATAAGCACAGTAACTTGTAAGGCGGTAATGATTAATTTTATTTGGGATGCTAATTAGAGGGTGATTTTCGCTACTTTTTACCAAATTGCTCCGTTTTTTTGGTTATTTCACTTTTAAATATTCGATTTGGAATTTTGCGAATGAGAACCTACTTTTCATTAGCTACAACTCCGCTTCTACTGGGTATACAGACTTCATGCGTACACCGTTCTGTTCACTTTTTTATAAGCTATATTTTTGCTAAGAATAATTTTTTCGATAAAAAACTTACTTTGTGAGTTATTTGCAAAAAACCATCCAAAAGTATAATTTTTTTTTTGAAAAATGGCTTTGGCAGAGCCAATTAGCCAGACTTGTTTGTGATTGATAGCAGATTCATAGTCATAAATTTCTTATAAACATAAGTACATTCTACAATATTATTTTTATAGATATATTGGTACATTGTGTAGCTTTTTTTTATTTTGTTTTTTTTTAATTATTTTACTGTTTTTTTAATATATATTTTAATTTGTGCGAAATTTTTTTACTTCTTTTTTTTTATTCTTTTTTATTTTTGTTTCTATTTTTTTTTCTATGATTTTTTGTTAAAAATGAACATATTCACTCGAAAAGTATTCACTTGTGAAAAAAACTCTACAGAACAAAAGTTGCTTAGAATTAGTCATTTTATCCAATTCCGGAGTTATTTTGAATGTATATTTTCACCACCGAGAAGAGGGTATTCCCCTCCATTTTTGTAAAATGGAGAGGATGTAGAATTATTAACTTTTTCTTATATAATAATAGACAATTTCAACTACCTATTCCCAAATTTTCATCCTTCTTTTATTTTTTTGAGGTTTTCGTAAAGTTTTGTGTTCCTTGATCGGGCTACTATTTACAATCACTGTACAATAATAACAATTATTGAGTTTAATACAAAACATACGTACATTGTTTGCTAAGTACTGCGAATTGTAAGTACAATATATATATATATATATATATATATATATATATATATATATATATATATATATATATATATATATATATATATATTATAAAGTGAACCGAGAATATCAGTGTCTAGCGTATACATGATAATAAAGAGTGTCCAGCGTATACGTGATAATAGAGGAGAAATAAATTAATAATTCGCGTGATAACTGTGTGGTAACAATGAGAATTGTGAACCGTTAAGTAAGAATGTTTGACACTCGCGATCATATTCTGAGTTGTACTAAAAGCGACTGGCTGGTAACTAACTTGACCGAGAAGCATCAGAAATCGGCTTCTTTAGACTTCTACAACGAGGGCAAATCAACAAAATTAACTTTTGTGCGTGTCTCATTTAAATTATAAGCAAATAAACCTTTTAGTTCGGTCGGGTTTTAGAGTTTCGGGGAACATAAAATCCAATAATATCGAACTGAGGTTATGTTTATATGGTAAAAATAAGAAGTAAATTAGGGGTTGATATTATAAATTTATTTTCATAGAATTCTACCCAATGATATGCTCGCTGTAATAGGAATGGCATGTCAAAAAAAATGTTTATGCCCTACATATTTTTTCAACTTAAGAATATGGCAACAAGGGGAAATTTACGTGCATTCCTTATTGTTTGACTTTTCCTATATGATTTTGTTCATATAGGAAAAGTCTCCCATTTCAATCGAGATGCGATTTTTGGTCTCGCAACGGAGTTTGGTCTAGAGACATATCTACGGAGACACGACGCTGAGACCAAAATCTCGCAACGTGTGTGTCGGGATGGACTAAGCTTTAGGAGTTAAGTAAAGCAATTGTGTAAGTAAATAAATAATGTATTTAATTTAAAACAATAAAGTTAGTATCATACATCATGTTTAGTTTTAAATTAGATATACGGCCTACGAATGACAACACAGCACACCGTCGAGTACCAGATGATCTCCACTTCCCACACTAATGCACCTGAATCTCGCCGATTTTATCACTTCCTTCAATCACCTATATCTAACCTAAAATTGAGTGTATTGTATGTACACTAATAAACGTCATCATTAAATTTTTTAATGCAAATGAGTTGCTTCCCTGAATTACCAAAAATAATTTTAGCACGCACTTGTTTTGATTCCGTGTGTAAGGTTCAAATGTGTTTTCAATGGACTCTTTTATGAGAAAATTGTTTAAAACAAATTTCACACTTGTAAGGTTTTTCCCCAGTGTGCAATCTCAAATGTGTTATTAAATGACTTTTATTAGTAAATTGCTTCAAACAAAGTTCACACTTGTAGGGTTTTTCGCCAGTGTGTATTCTCAAGTGTCTTTTCAAATAGATATTTCGTCTAAATTGCTTAGAACAAATTTCACACTCATATGGCTTTTCTCCAGTGTGCCATCTCATATGTTCTTTCAAATGTCCTAGTTGGGAACACTCCTTAAAACAAATTTCGCACTTATAAAGTTTTTCTTTAGTATGCGTACTTGCATGTTGTTTCAATATGTGTGCCCCACCAAACTCCTTATAACAAATTGTACACTTATAAGGTTTATCTTCTGTGAGATATCAAATGTCTGTTTAAAGTACTTTTTTTACTAAAATGCTTTAAACAAATTTCACACTTATAAGGTTTTTCCCCAGTGTGCACTCTCGAATGTGCTTTCAATTGACTTATATTAGAAAATTGTTTAAAACAAATTTCACACTTGTAAGGTTTTTCCCCAGTGTGCACTCTCAAATGTGTTCTTAAATTACTTTTATTAGTAAATTGCTTCAAACAAATTTCACACTTGTACGGTTTTTCGCCAGTGTGTATTCTCAAATGTTTTTTCAAATCGTCATTTCGTCTAAATTGCTTAGAACAAATTTCACATTGATATGGCTTTTCTCCAGTGTGCCATCTCATATGTTCTTTCAAATGTCCTAGTTGAGAACACCCTTTAAAACAAATTTCGCACTTATAAAGTTTTTCTTTATTATGCGTACTTGCATGTTGTTTCAATATGTGTGGCTCACCAAACTTTTTATAACAAATTGTACACTTATAAGGTTTATCTTCAGTGTGCGATCTCAAATATCTGTTTAAAGTACTTTTTGACTAAAATGCTTTAAACAAATTTCACACTTATAAGGATTTTCCTCAGTGTGCACTCTCGAATGTGTTTTCAATTGACTTTTATGAGAAAATTGTTTAAAACAAGTTTCACACTTGTAAGGTTTTTCGCCAGTGTGTATTCTCAAATGTTTTTTCAAATCGTCATTTCGTCTAAATTGCTTAGAACAAATTTCACATTCATATGGCTTTTCTCCAGTGTGCAATCTCATATGTTCTTTCAAATGTCCTAGTTGGGAACACTCCTTAAAACAAATTTCGCACTTATAAAGTTTTTCTTTAGTATGCGTACTTGCATGTTGTTTCAATATGTGTGCCCCACCAAACTCCTTATAACAAATTGTACACTTATAAGGTTTATCTTCTGTGAGATATCAAATGTCTGTTTAAAGTACTTTTTTTACTAAAATGCTTTAAACAAATTTCACACTTATAAGGTTTTTCCCCAGTGTGCACTCTCGAATGTGCTTTCAATTGACTTATATTAGAAAATTGTTTAAAACAAATTTCACACTTGTAAGGTTTTTCCCCAGTGTGCACTCTCAAATGTGTTCTTAAATTACTTTTATTAGTAAATTGCTTCAAACAAATTTCACACTTGTACGGTTTTTCGCCAGTGTGTATTCTCAAATGTTTTTTCAAATCGTCATTTCGTCTAAATTGCTTAGAACAAATTTCACATTGATATGGCTTTTCTCCAGTGTGCCATCTCATATGTTCTTTCAAATGTCCTAGTTGGGAACACTCCTTAAAACAAATTTCGCACTTATAAAGTTTTTCTTTAGTATGCGTACTTGCATGTTGTTTCAATATGTGTGCCCCACCAAACTCCTTATAACAAATTGTACACTTATAAGGTTTATCTTCTGTGAGATATCAAATGTCTGTTTAAAATACTTTTTTTACTAAAATGCTTTAAACAAATTTCACACTTATAAGGTTTTTCCCCAGTGTGCACTCTCGAATGTGCTTTCAATTGACTTATATTAGAAAATTGTTTAAAACAAATTTCACACTTGTAAGGTTTTTCCCCAGTGTGCACTCTCAAATGTGTTCTTAAATTACTTTTATTAGTAAATTGCTTCAAACAAATTTCACACTTGTACGGTTTTTCGCCAGTGTGTATTCTCAAATGTTTTGTCAAATCGTCATTTCGTCTAAATTGCTTAGAACAAATTTCACATTGATATGGCTTTTCTCCAGTGTGCCATCTCATATGTTCTTTCAAATGTCCTAGTTGAGAACACCCTTTAAAACAAATTTCGCACTTATAAAGTTTTTCTTTACTATGCGTACTTGCATGTTGTTTCAATATGTGTGGCTCACCAAACTTTTTATAACAAATTGTACACTTATAAGGTTTATCTTCAGTGTGCGATCTCAAATGTCTGTTTAAAGTACTTTTTTGACTAAAATGCTTTAAACAAATTTCACACTTATAAGGATTTTCCCCAGTGTGCACTCTCGAATGTGTTTTCAATTGACCTTTATGAGAAAATTGTTTAAAACAAGTTCCACACTTGTAAGGTTTTTCGCCAGTGTGTATTCTCAAATGTTTTTTCAAATCGTCATTTCGTCTAAATTGCTTAGAACAAATTTCACATTCATATGGCTTTTCTCCAGTGTGCAATCTCATATGTTCTTTCAAATGTCCTAGTTGAGAACACCCTTTAAAAC
Organism: Diabrotica virgifera virgifera; assembly: GCF_917563875.1. NCBI lineage: Eukaryota > Metazoa > Arthropoda > Insecta > Coleoptera > Chrysomelidae > Diabrotica > Diabrotica virgifera. Next base: position 216,753,537 of record NC_065444.1, read on the forward strand.
AAATTTCGCACTTATAAAGTTTTTCTTTAGTATGCGTACTTGCATGTTGTTTCAATATGTGTGGCTCACCAAACTTTTTATAACAAATTGTACACATATAAGGTTTATCTTCAGTGTGCGATCTCAAATGTCTGTTTAAAGTACTTTTTTTACTAAAATGCTTTAAACAAGTTTCACACTTAAAAGGTTTTTCCCCAGTGTGTATTCTCAAATGTCTGTTTAAACTACCTGCTGCAGTAAACTGGTTAAAACAAACTTGACACATATAGGGTCCTTGATCAGTCTGAAGTTTCGTATTTATATTTAATGTTGTTTCTTCAGTGTTTCTACTGCTACATGTTTTTTTAAGAGATGAAGGATGAGATGTTTTCGTAATTTTCAGAGTATTCTTCCCGTGGATGCAACCTAAAATACAAACCAACTAGAAAAATTTATAATGAAAAATTACCAACAAAAATAGAGAACAGAACAACAAGGAATACTGTATAGAATATAGAAAGCTTCACCAATTTATATGAATGTCTCTTGTTCTTCACACAAGACGAGACCAGCTTCTGTAGTGGTTAATTACGAAGACTGATTATCTTTGTGGAGTCGAAGCAAGGTGTAAATCAGAGTTGAAATGAATAATAAACGGTGAGGTAATTATTTTATTTTATAACACAAACACTATAGCCCGATCAAAAAACAATCTGACCAAAAAAATAAAGGAAGTATCAAAATTTGGGAATAGGTAGTTGAAATTGTCAATTATTATATAAGAAAAAGTTTACAATACTACATCCCCTCCATTTTTATAAAATTTCCCCTCCATTTTACAAAAATGAAGGGGAATATCCCTTCTCGGGGGTGAAAAATATAAATTCAAAATTATTCCGGAATTGGATAAAATGACTAATTCTAAGCAACTTTTGTTCTATATAGTTTTTTCACTAAGTCAATACTTTTCGAGTTATTTGCGAGTGAATATGTTCATTATTACCAACAAAAAACATGTTTTGAACGGTTTTTCGCAAATAACTCAAAAAGTAATTATTTTATCGAAAAAAATATTCTTAGTAAAAATATAACTTATAAAAAAGTGAACAGAACGGTGTACGCATGAAGTCTGTATACCCAGTAGAAGCGGAGTTGTAGCTAATGAAAAGTAGGTTCTTATTCATCCAATTCCAAATCGAATATTTCAAAGCGAAATAACCAAAAAACGGAGCACTTTCCGGGGAAAACTCATTTTAACTTTTTTAATGTGTTTAAAAAAAGGTTTATTCTTGTGTTTTAAAAAAACTTTAACATTAAAAGTAAGTGAGTTACGTTCAAAATATTGTTGCTCCCTTTTATATTTTGATAAAAAGAATCGCGAAAATCATCCCTAATTAGCATCCTAAATAAAATTAATCGTTACCGCTTCACAAGGTACTTTGCTTATGTATTCTTCATAATGATCTATAAGTTTCATTGGTTCAAACTGTTCGGGTTTGAAAAAAATTGGTTTTAAAATACATTTTTTTTCTACTTTTGAAAATATATCCATTTCTTTTTCAAAATAACTTAAACATTATTAGTAATACCAAAAATATTAAAGAGTAATGAAATGTACTTTTTTCTTGTCTGAATATTTTGGATTTTTTTGTTTTCCTGGTAGACAAAAATTTGTTATACTATGACTGTTCAAAATTTGCATACACTCTTGATTAGTGACTCGTTCAAGCCATTTTAACTACAGCCTCTTTAGAAACAAGCACTTTGAACCAATGAAGCTTACATATAATATAAACAATACATAAGCACAGTAACTTGTAAGGCGGTAATGATTAATTTTATTTGGGATGCTAATTAGAGGGTGATTTTCGCTACTTTTTACCAAATTGCTCCGTTTTTTTGGTTATTTCACTTTTAAATATTCGATTTGGAATTTTACGAATGAGAACCTACTTTTCGTTAGCTACAACTCCGCTTCTACTGGGTATACAGACTTCATGCGTACACCGTTCTGTTCACTTTTTTATAAGCTATATTTTTGCTAAGAATAATTTTTTCGATAAAAAACTTACTTTGTGAGTTATTTGCAAAAAACCATACAAAAGTATGATTTTTTTTTGAAAAATGGCTTTGGCAGAGCCAATTAGCCAGACTTGTTTGTGATTGATTGCAGATTCATAGTCATAAATTTCTTATAAACATAAGTACATTCTACAATATTATTTTTATAGATACATTGGTACATTGTGTAGCTTTTTTTATTTTGTTTTTTTTTTAATTATTTTACTGTTTTTTTAATATATATTTTAATTTGAGCGAAACACTTTTTTTTTACTTCTTTTTTTTTTATTCTTTTTTATTTTTGTTTCTATTTTTTTTTCTATGATTTTTTGTTAAAAATGAACATATTCACTCGAAAAGTATTCACTTGTGAAAAAAACTCTACAGAACAAAAGTTGCTTAGAATTAGTCATTTTATCCAATTCCGGAGTTATTTTGAATGTATATTTTCACCACCGAGAAGAGGGTATTCCCCTCCATTTTTGTAAAATGGAGAGGATGTAGAATTATTAACTTTTTCTTATATAATAATAGACAATTTCAACTACCTATTCCCAAATTTTCATCCTTCTTTTATTTTTTTGAGGTTTTCGTAAAGTTTTGTGTTCCTTGATCGGGCTACTATTTACAATCACTGTACAATAATAACAATTATTGAGTTTAATACAAAACACACATACATTGTTTGCTAAGTACTGCGAATTGTAAGTACAATATATATATTATAAAGTGAACCGGGAATATCAGTGTCTAGCGTATACATGATAATAAAGAGTGTCCAGCGTATACGTGATAATAGAGGAGAAATAAATTAATAATTCGCGTGATAACCGTGTGGTAACAATGAGAATTGTGAACCGTTAAGTAAGAATGTTTGACACTCGCGATCATATTCTGAGTTGTACTAAAAGCGACTGGCTGGTAACTAACTTGACCGAGAAGCATCAGAAATCGGCTTCTTTAGACTTCTACAACGAGGGCAAATCAACAAAATTAACTTTTGTGCGTGTCTCATTTAAATTATAAGCAAATAAACCTTTTAGTTCGGTCGGGTTTTAGAGTTTCGGGGAACATAAAATCCAATAATATCGAACTGAGGTTATGTTTATATGGTAAAAATAAGAAGTAAATTAGGGGTTGATATTATAAATTTATTTTCATAGAAATCTACCCAATGATATGCTCGCTGTAATAAGAATGGCATGTCAAAAAAAATTGTTTATGCCCTACATATTTTTTCAACTTAAGAATATGGCAACAAGGGGAAATTTACGTGCATTCCTTATTGTTTGACTGTTCCTATATGAATTTGTTCATATAGGAAAAGTCTCCCATTTCAATCGAGAGATGCGATTTTTGGTCTCGCAACGGAGTTTGGTCTAGAGACATATCTACTGAGACACGACGCTGAGACCAAAATCTCGCAACGTGTGTGTCGGGATGGACTAAGCTTTAGGAGTTAAGTAAAGCAATTGTGTACGTAAATAAATAATGTATTTAATTTAAAACAATAAAGTTAGTAGCATACATCATATTTAGTTTTAAATTAGATATACGGCCTACAAATGACAACACAGCACACCGTCGAGTACCAGATGATCCCCACTTCCCACACTAATGCACCTGAATCTCGCCGATTTTATCACTTCCTTCAATCACCTATATCTAACCGAAAATTGAGTGTATTGTATGTACACTAATAAACGTCATCATTAAATTTTTTAATGCAAATGAGTTGCTTCCCTGAATTACCAAAAATAATTTTAGCACGCACTTGTTTTGATTCCGTGTGTAAGGTTCAAATGTGTTTTCAATGGACTTTTATGAGAAAATTGTTTAAAACAAATTTCACACTTGTAAGGTTTTTCCCCAGTGTGCAATCTCAAATGTGTTATTAAATGACTTTTATTAGTAAATTGCTTCAAACAAAGTTCACACTTGTAGGGTTTTTCGCCAGTGTGTATTCTCAAGTGTCTTTTCAAATCGATATTTCGTCTAAATTGCTTAGAACAAATTTCACACTCATGTGGCTTTTCTTCAGTGTGCAATCTCATATGTTCTTTCAAATGTCCTAGTTGGGAACATTCCTTAAAACAAATTTCGCACTTATAAAGTTTTTCTTTAGTATGCGTACTTGCATGTTGTTTCAATATGTGTGCACCACCAAACTCCTTATAACAAATTGTACACTTATAAGGTTTATCTTCAGTGTGCGATATCAAATGTCTGTTTAAAGTACTTTTTTCACTAAAATGCTTTAAACAAATTTCACACTTATAAGGATTTTCCCCAGTGTGCACTCTCGAATGTGTTTTCAATTGACTTTTATGAGAAAATTGTTTAAAACAAGTTTCACACTTGTAAGGTTTTTCCCCAGTGTGCACTCTCAAATGTGTTATTAAATGACTTTTATTAGTAAATTGTTTCAAACAAATTTCACAATTGTACGGTTTTTCGCCAGTGTGTATTCTCAAATGTTTTTTCAAATCGTTATTTCGTCTAAATTGCTTAGAACAAATTTCACACTCATATGGCTTTTCTTCAGTGTGCAATCTCATATGTTCTTTCAGATGTACTAGTTGAGAACACTCTTTAAAACAAATTTCGCACTTGTAAGGTTTTTCCCCAGTGTGCACTCTCAAATGTGTTTTCAAATAATCTGCAGCACTAAATTGCTTAAAACAAATTTCACACTTGTAAGGTTTTTCTCCAGTGTGCACTGTCAAATGTGCATTCAAATGATTTTTTTGAGAATACTGCTTTAAACAAATTTCACACTTGTAAGGTTTTTCCCCAGTGTGCACTCTCAAATGTGTTCTTAAATGACTTTTATCAGTAAATTGCTTAAAACAAATTTCACACTTGTACGGTTTTTCGCCAGTGTGTATTCTAAAATGTTTTTTCAAATCGATATTTCGTCTAAATTGCTTAGAACAAATTTCACATTCATATGGCTTTTCTCCAGTGTGCAATCTCATATGTTCTTTCAAATGTCCTAATTGAGAACATCCTTTAAAACAAATTTCGCACTTATAAAGTTTTTCTTTAGTATGCGTGATTGCATGTTGTTTCAATATGTGTGCCCCACCAAACTCCTTATAACAAATTGTAAACTTATAAGGTTTATTTTTAGTGTGCGATCTCAAATGTCTGTTTAAAGTACTTTTTTCACTAAAATGCTTTAAACAAATTTCACACTTATAAGATTTTTCCCCAGTGTGCATTTTCAAATGTCTTTTTAAACTACATGCTGCAGTAAAATGGTTTAAACAAATTTGACACATATATGGTTCTTGGTCAGTCTGAAGTTTTATATTTATATTTAATGTTGTTTCTTTAGTGTTTCCACTGCTACATGTTTCTATAGGAAATGAAGGTTCAGCTGTTTTCGTAATTTTCATAGTATTCTTCCCCTGGATGCATCCTAAAATACAAACCAACTATACAAATTTATAATGAAAAATCACCAACAAAAATAGACAAAAGAACAACAAGCTGTAAAAAACAACTTGTGACGATAATATAATTTTATCGTCTAGAGTACGTCAATGCATTAAGCAAAACGTGTTTTTATACTGTCACGGACAGTATAAAAGACGAAACGGAAAACTATTTGATTATTCTCGGTGTTTCTACGCCGCCAAACAACTGAACGCCAAATTAGCTACCAAATTCTCCGGTCCGTATATTGTTCACAAAGTATTATCCAAAGTAATTTTTCAGTTAAAGGACGCAACGGGAAAAACAATTAACAAAATTCACATTAAAGATATGAATCCGACTCACGACGACAGCACATAATCCCATTCACTACTTTACTCCCTTAACCCAACTCCAACACTCACACTTTACATACAAGTTATAAAATGACACGTGTGTATTACGAATCATTAAGTGGAAGTCATTCTTGAAATTCCAACAATGTTGAGCCCGCCACCGGAGACCCCTGTAAGAACGCTGCCGCCCACTCCAGGACGGAATACCAGGACAATACGTATACCATACAAAGGTTAGGGCTAGTGCATTAAAGTATATTCGTGAGTTTAATTTTCAAAAAGACGTTTTTTTTTCTCTTTTGTCATAGTTATGAGTTGTAGATAAAAAAAAAATTAAGAGAGAGGGTGTGACGATAATATAATTTTATCGTCTAAGTTTAGAGTACGCCAATGCATTAAGCAAAACCTGTTTTTATACTGTCTCTGTTAGTATAAAAGACGGAATGGAAATCCATTTGATTATTCTCTGTGTGTTGAACCCAAGAGTAATTAACCAGGTATAATAGGTGAGTTAAGTATACCTGACCATATTCAGAAACCGTCCGAACCCCGTCCTCTTTTCAAGGTGATCGATTTCGACGGTTCACAACCCCATCCCCTACGTGAGTTGAACGTAATTCCTTTCATGTCTTACCCGTCTCGAGTTGACCGAGATTTCCTCTCTCTCCATTTCGCGTTAATAAATAAATTTAGGAAAGTACGATATATAGATTGTAAATATATTTTAATAACGAAATTAACAAGTAATTAGTCGGTCTAGACGGTCCAGTTCGCTGAGGCGCAGTCAGTCGATCGACCAGTTTAGTGGATTTGCGATCGACGACGGTTCGAGCCTCAGCCAGGTCATGAAATTAATAAAAGGCCAACGTCTGTATTATAAAATTCAATAGAATCTACGGCTTGGTCTAGAATAGCTGGCCTCTGATCGGCCTATGGAGGAGCGGTACTGCAAGGGATAAGGGCTTGCGGCTTGGTGATATTCCTCCACAGATCCCTACCGAAGGGCGTTGACGCCTAATAACGGTGTATACATACATACAAGTAATTAACGCTAATTACCTTATCTTTTGTATGTTTTGGTTTTAAGAGGATGGGTACGTATTTTCGGCTGCAATGCTATTCAAATGGGGATTCATTTTTTTCGAATCCTGAGAAAAGTAATAAGTATTTTTGAAAAATTTAAACGCAGAATGAAAGATTACGTTATTAGCGAGGGCCGAAAGCCCCTGAGAACTTCCATATCGTTTATTTTAATAAGTTACAGGGGTGAAAAACTAAGAGAAAATTTAGTGTGATTTTTCATTTCAAATATCTCATTCAAAATAAACTTTTTATTTATTCTAAGGGACTTTCGGCCCTCGGTAATAATTTAGTCTTTCATTCTGCATTTAAATTTTTCAAAAATATTTATTGGTTTTTTCAGGATTCGAAAAAAAATGAACACAATGTCCGTGGTAATATTTTCAAATCTATCTTTGTCTTACAACGCAATCAGTCGAATAGAATATTGTCAGTCAGACATTGACAATCAGTGACAATTTTAAATATTTGACATGGCATCGGGAATATTTTGAGTTGTTGATTAAATAATACTAATATAATAGTGCAGGGGGTCACCAATTAGCGGACCGCGGTCCGCATCCGGACCGCAGGCTAGTTTTGTACGGACCGCGATTAAATTCAGAATACATAAGTGTTTTGCAATTTTGAAAATGTTTGGCCATAAAATTGTGTACTATGTTTGGCTCAACATATATGTGTCAATGTCATTTAGAGGTACAGTATTACCTAACCAAATAGAATCGCTAAGATCTTCAAATTGCATTGTAAAATATTTAGCAATTATTCAATTTCAACCAAATTATTAAAAATTTAAAAGCATTTAAAACCACGTTAGCCGCATGCAGCAAACATATGCTAACTATTGTTGCCGTGAGAGGACCCCATGGTCCTTGTTCTATTTCCGGGGGGGGGGGGGGGGGTCTCAAATCACCATCTAGCCGAGGGCCTCCAATGGAGCCAGACCGGGCCTGGTGCGAAGCCGCTTTTTCAATAATAAACTTTATTAAAGTCGGTACAGATCTCAGCTAATAGATGAATCTCAACTACCTAATGAAAATCAGTTGCACTTAACTCATTCCAGACTTTTGGAATGAGTTCATAGAACAGAGGTTGTACATTTTTTTACATAGGAAACAATTTTTTTAAATAAATTCAAAATTATCTTTTTGTCCCGAAAAATATATTTTTAGGTTTTTGGGTAATTTTAAACAAAAAAAGGTATCTTATGATTTTTCTCAAAAGTTGATAGTTTTCTAGTTATAAGCGATTCAAAATGTAAAAAATGCGAAAATACGCATATGCATTTTCGAAGCTTCAAAACTCATTACATGTGTAAATTATTAGTTTTCCGATTTATTAACTGCCTAAATTGAAGCTTATACATTCAATTTAAAGATTCTAACGCGTAATCGGGGCTTATTTCAATATAGACCGTTGTTTTTTAATTGTTAATCGTCGGGCGTCGTGACTTTATGATGCGTCTCTGTCGCATGTATACATATACGTACTTATGCGAAAAATTCCCAACAAATACTTGACGTTTATTAAAATTTTATAATATATTATTAACATAGTTTTTTAAATAATTTATATATTCAATTAATTATTGCCAATGTGCTGATTAAATACGCCAATCATATAGTGTGATACGCACCACATAGTGCGACGCGCAGCAGCGTCGGATTAAAGATCGAGAGGACGCACATAATTAACAATTAAAAACAACGGTCTATATTAAAATATGCCCCGATTACTCATCAGAATCTTGAAATCGAATGTTTAAACTTCAATTTAGGCACCTCAAAAATAATAATTTACAGATGAGTTTTCAAGATTCGAAAATGCTTATTTTTGCGTTTTTCAGATTTTAAATCGCTTAAAACTCGAAATCTATCAACTTTTAAGAAAAAAGATCTTGTTGTTTAAGATGGCCCAAAAATGCTAAAATCATATTTTCGGGGACAAAAAACGTGATGTTTTGAATTTGTTAAAAAAAAAGTGTTACAACGTTACAAAAAATGTGTTAACAATTTCTTTCTGATTCAAATCTTTGTACTGAATGTCAGAAGGTGGGCGATTTGAATCACACTTTCTTTGAGTGCACAAAATACATTCCATACACCTATAATTTAATCGAAGATTTAATAAAATGTAATGTTTTTCCACCTTTCAATATATCCTATTTATTGTCTCTGAACAGCAAAAATATATGACTGTTTAATGAAATTTATCTGTGAAACTAAAATTAAGAAGATGTATAATGGAAAAATGTAGTGAGCAACTTGGATAGTTCATAGCGGCCACCTGCAGCTTTTGAACTGAGTAGAGAGCTGTGGAAGAGTTTGCTATGGAACTCTAAGGACCTCATTGCCTTCTTTATGTATGAATAGAAAACAAAAATGTTGTGACTGGCTCATTGACACCCAAGTCTATGCCATAAAACAAAAAAAACAATTTCTGCCTAAAAATTTCGCCCGACATCCTTCTGATTTGTTATTATGATGGGGATGATATTTTTTAACCAGAATCCGCAAAGAAACCGAATCAGAACAACCGGACACAGGTAGCATTAAGTCCGGACCCCGGGAGTGTCATAGGTTTTCGAAACGGACCCTCGGGGAACATAATTACCCCTGTAATAGTGTATTTGATAAATAATTGGTTTAAGACGTTACTCCATTGAAATGTTACATTTAGGTTGCATTTCTTAGAGGAGTCAATTTTATTTTTTTAGTGTGTAGGGGGATTCAGTAGAAGCTTAAGTTCAAGTTTTTGGGGTCGCCACCCTTGTCACCCGGCCGTCATATTGGAAAAAGGGGTGCAAAGGGCTTTCGCACTGTATCTCCTAAACTAGCAATCCTACAGAAAATTTAATGAAACATCAAATGTAGCAAATTAAATTTTCTACAATTTTATATGTATTACTTTTTATCGTCAAGTTACCAATAAAAAAGTTATAAACAAAAATAAGAAAATTTTGTAAGGAGTTTTCTTTTGGAGGTTATAACTTTTTTTCCGTTCATTTCACAATAAAATTACATCATAGCGATTTTTTAGAGGATTTTTCAATGAACAATTTTCACTATAAAGTTGTTTAATTTTATTTATTATCTAGGTTTTACAGCGCTCCAAACTTGACCAGATTCTCGAAATCTCATAGAAATACAATAAAAACAATACTTTTTCATGAAGAAGTTTTTTGGAAAATTTTAAGTCAAAATATACAATACGAAAAAAGTTATGTTACTTAATAAACAAGCGGCACACCCCAAAAAACGCTTATATCTCGAGATTCTGGCCACGGTGTGGTGAATGGCTAATTTTGATCATACTTTATGATTTTGATATCAAAAATCGTTTTCTTGCTCTTTTTAAGAATTTTGCATTTTGCGGTTGCGTCATTCTTCTTCTGGACCGGCGAATTTGCCTTCAAATAACTTCTTGGGCCTTTTCTATACAGTGCTAGTCAAAAGTCCGTACCCCCCTCTTATCTTTTGAACGGTTATACTTGTAAACGTGAAATTTGGAGGGAGGAAATAAACGGACGTAAACTTCTTAACTAGTCATGACAGGTGACATAATAGTGACAGATGACGTTACAAAGCCACTGTGACCGATAATTTTAAATGGGACATTATGGCAAGTGATACCTCGTTTAAAAGGTATTCAAAATACCGATTCAGTCATACTAATTATTTTGGGTTTAAGTTGATTTTGATTTTGGTGAATAAATTAAATAAATATAATATTGTAGTTTCGCATTTAATTAATAAAAATTCAAATGTCCGCCTATGGTTTTTTTGTCAGAAAATTTGACGTTTTTTAATTCTCTAGTAGTTTTTACATCAACGTCAACCTTTTTGACAAATAATCATAGGCGAAATTTTGAATTTTTATTAATTAAGCGCCAAACTACAATTTTATATTTATTTCATTTATTCATTAAAATTAGCTTAAACTCAAACAAAATTAGTATGACTGAATAGGTATTTTCAATACCTTTCAAACGAGGTATCACTTGCCATAAGGTCCCATTTAAAATTATCTGTCACAGTGGCGCTGTAAAGTCATCTGTCACTATTACGTCACCTGTCGTGACTAGTTCAGAAGCGTACGTCCGTTTATTTCCTTCCTCCAAATTTCACTCTTACAGATATAACCGTTCAAAAGATACGAGGGGGGTACGGACTTTTGACTAGCACTGTATATGCTTAGGGTTATAAGTTTTATAGTGGGGAGAAAGGTCAAAAACAGATTAATAATAGCATAGGAATGTTAAAATTATAATAAATTGTATGAATAAAAAATATATATTGATAGAAAAGTAAGCCTAACGTTTTGTTTTTATTGTATCCCTATGAGCATTCGAACATCTAGTCAAGTTTGGAGCGCTGTATAACCTATATAAATAAATAGAAAAAAACAACTTTATAGTGGAAATTGTTCGCTGAAAGACCCTCTACAAAATTGCTTTAATGTTATTTTATTTTAAAATGAACTGGAAAAAAGTTATAACCTCCAAAAGGAAACTTGGTAAAAAATTTTTACATATTTTTGTTTATATCTTTTTTGTTGGTCACTTGAAGATAAAAAGTAATAGAAAGAAAATTGTAGAAAATTTAATTTGCTACATTTTATGTTTAATTAGATTTTCCGTAGGGTTGGTACTTTAAGAGATATAGCGCGAAACCCCTTTGCACCCCATTTCCAAGATGGCGGCCGGGGGACAAGGGAGGAAACCCCAAAAACTTGAACTTAAGCTTCCACTGATTCCACCTACACATTAAAGAAATAAAATTGACTCCTCTAACAAATGCAAGGTATGGCTTAAAAAATGTAACATTTTAATGGACTACGTGAACTTAATAAAAGTTATTTATTGTGTATTATTTGTGGAAGAACCAAGCAGAGAATACATCAGGATAATACCTATTATTTATATATGATCCAAGTATTTTGCTGTTAAAGATGTTCAAAATTTTAAGCGTTCCATAGTAACAATATACATATTAAAAAATTACTTTAACACTTTTCCTCTTTTCTTGATTGAGTATTAGATTTTGTTGTACATATACATATAAATTATTACAATCACTGAATACATAGTTAGTGAAAAAATTATCAGTAGTAATTGCACAAGAGCTCTGAAATTATTGAATTTTTCCCGAGTGAAATTATGTCAAAGTGTCACGAGAGCAAAAATTCTATTCAATTTGTTGCGATTATTTCATGAATAAAACTGTTCAAAACCAAAATTTTATTGTACTTTATGTAAGTACCATTAAACACACAGTTTTTATAAATATTTGACGATGTCATCACTTTTATAATTTTTAAAACATTAATTGTCATTAATGTCACTGAATGTATTTTTTCACTAAGGGCATCTGACGTAATATGCTTAACCACGGGAGATTATCAAAAATTATCACCTTAATTTGCATCTCTGTAGCTTTCTATTGGTCAGAATATCCTATGAATGAAATAATCACATTTATTAACTGAATTAATAATTTGCAATTACAAATAACAGTTATCCAGGAACATAAAAAGCCATCTCTTTAAGTTAATGATGTAATTTTCAAGTAGAATGACATTCTAGTAATGTTTACATATTCATACCAGTGTGAATTTTACTACACGTAATTTGCCGTGTAAAGACAGAAAAAGTAGGGATAACCGTAAAATATTTGCGAATTATGTTCCCATGGCCTTAAAATATATGTCTTAAAAAACGAATCCTGTCTTCGACTGTATTTGTTACCCGAGATCATCACAAACTGTAATAAACAACAGGAAGCATAATAAAATGTTCAGAAACAGCTGATTTTTCATTATCATCATAACCGTCTAGACAATCCTTTGTGGATCTAGCCTGCTCAAAGAGTCAAGTCTTCACTATCGGCCATTCTTATCAACTTCCCTTTAGCTTCTGGCCCTTAAAATCTTAAGGCCTTCTTCTACATCATTAATTGATCTTCTACACAGTCATTCTCTACTTTTCTGCCCTCTGAGTTCGAGAAAGTCAATTTCTTCGTTTGTCATGATCTGACGTTCTAGCAATGTGTGCAGCCTATCATAGTCTCTGCACTCTAACATTCTTCACAGAATCTAGATCTATCTCTCTTTCTATTCTAGAGAAAGGCTATCCGCCTCTAAGGCTAGCTTCCTCTTTCCTGTTAATCATCGTTGTTTCCATCCCATATGTAACAGGTCTTATTAAGGTTCTATATAGGTTCATCTTTGTTCTCTAGCTAGTAGACAACAGGTAGCTAAAGGTGAATATAGCTTCAAATTTATGATTCTGGGTTATTCGATATTCCTGAGTTGTTGTGTCGTTCTTCCTTATCATCATGTATTTTGTGCTGGTTTATCTCTAGCCCTAGTCTCTTTGCTTTCTTATCTAATTTTTCACCTGCTTTTACAAGTGACATCTTTATCTTTGCAATGACGACTAGATCATATGCCCTTTTTTAAGCCCTCTATTATTTAATCTGTATACAGCTGACTTGCAGACTATTTCAGTAGTAAATAACAGCTTTAATATAATACAATATGATGATTTTCTTATATACTCACCTTCCAAAACATATGATAAGTGCATACAAATTTTAGGAAAAATGGGCGACGTTGATGTTGAAAAGTCATGTTGAAAACATGACGAGAAGTGATGTTGAAAAATGAACTATTCGTTACAAAGTACTCGTTACTTACGAATACTTACCGAAAGTAACGATTACTATACAGAGAGGCAAATCGTTACTTTGATTACTCTGATTACTTCGTTACTTCGTACCAATCGTATCAGAGCGAGTAACGACTACGACTATTGTAGTTGTTATATCAGAATACCTATACAAAATACCTACCTACTGAGTAATACGATTCTCGATATAATTACCGGTACTCAAATACAAAAGTAACAAAAGTAGTCATAGTAATCAAATCATTTTTATCCCTTAAACCGATTGGTGAAGGTCGTTGTTAAATCGGAATACCTATACAAAATACCTACCTACTGAGAAATACGATTCTTGATATGATTACCGGTACTCAAATACAAAAGTAATCATAGTAATCAAAGTAACGAGTACTGTAAAAATGTCCATAAGGAAGAAAGATGTAGGTACTTCATAATCAAAGTGCTCAAATGTAATTATAGCCACAACTTTGTTGATGTTTGTTATTACTGTTGAAATTTTTTAAAAAATCTTTTATTACAATTAGCTGGTTGTGGTAATACAGGGTAACTTATACGTCAGGTTGTCGGTCTGTCCTTTGACAACTTTCAGAAACATCACTCATTTCATTTTGCATTCATTTGCCATTAAGTCATCGGTATGTAAACAAGTAAATTTTGGATCCCACGTGTTGGGATATACATTACCTTAGGGCACTATCCCAGTTGCCATGTAACCATCACAAGGCAATTTTTCAAAGTATGCACTCATAACGCATCAATGTGATATTTAAAGGGTTTAAATTTTTTCTTACAAACTGACGATTTATTTATTGCTTTAAAACCGGTTGAGGTATGCAAATGAAATTTGATAGGTGTTAAGGGATAGTTATTGCGCATTTTTCGACATGCAATTAATAATTTTATATTCACCATTGGCGCGCATACGGGTAATATGACCGATCATATTACCCGTATGCACGCCAATGGTGAATATAAAATTCTTAATTGTATGTCAAAAATTTTTCAATAACTACATCTTCAACCCCACCAAATTTCATTTGTATATCTCAACCGGTTTTAGAGCAATAAATAAATCGTCAGTTTGTAAGAAAAATGGCAGCACCCTCTATCTCGGAAACGAAGTATTTGCGGATATAAACAGAATGTTAAGAAAACCTGAGACTATAGTTGGGTTTTAATTTCAGTATTTTATAAATGCTAGAATATTCCACAGGGTGTTGCAAACTTTGAGAAAAAAACACAGTTTGATTCGTACACCCGGTATGGCGGTTTACAATGAAAATTTACCTGTTTAGCAACAATATTATTACAGCGATATTGTTAAAGAATAAGGCTATAAAATATTGAAAAATTACTTAAATCGGACAACAGGTTTAGGAGATATGAGACATCAAAAATGACCCATTTTTTGGGTGCCCGTTTTCTCTGGCGCGCAGTGTATTATACATAAACTTTTTCATTCTGACGATTGCTATAAAATATTTTTTATAATTTAAGGAGAACTCTTGAAAATATTAGTTTGTCAGCATATTAAACGTTAAAAATACTATTCTGAAAGAGATCATAATAAGACATATTATTATAAATTGTTTGATTTTTTCTTATAGTAATTTATTGGAAATTAATTATTACTAAAGGCTGTATGACACTATGCATTTTCTTGTATCATTTCTAATATCGTTTCTGATATCGTTTTTGATATACATTTTCTTGTATCGTTTCTTGTACGTACATTTGTGCCCTGTATGACACTATGCAAGTTCTTGTATCGAAAATTGTATGAAATTCGGCACGTGATTGGTCGAAATTTTGTTTGTCACCCTGTGTCACGTTACATTGGTATGGTAATTTAGTAATACTGCGTCTACAGCTGATATTAAGGATTTTATAAAATTTATAAACTTTTAAAAACATAAATTTAACATTTTAATGTTAACCAGAATTTTTATGATGACTGTTGATTATTTGTGTTTTTTATTTTGTTTTGATATTTGTGCTAAAATATTTGCATTAGAATTATCTTCAGTTTGATCCAAATTAGGAACTATTGTATTTTCCTCTATTAAAAAATTATGCAACATGAAACCCAAAGTTATACATAGTTTGAACTTTACTAGGAGCTAAATATATGGTTATTAGTAGAACAGTAGTCCATACCCAACGGTATATTAAGTATCAATAAAAGATTTATAAATAATACCTACAAAAACACAAATAAATTCATCAAGACATAAATCATATGATCTCATTTTCAGCCTTCATTATGACATTTAGTTTAGATGTTTTACGTTTTACCAGCAGGTTTTACGTTTTTGCTCTTTGCGCAGAAATTGGCGCAGTTCTTGTACAAGAATCTGTGCCTGACACAAATTCTTGTATCGTTTCTGATATCGTTTCTTGTATCTGTGTATGACACTATGCATTTTTTTGACATATCAGAAACGATATTAGAAATGATACAAGAAAATGCATAGTGTCATACAATTCAATTCAATTTTATTTCCAAAGAAGAATTTTGTACATTGTAATTAACAATAATATTATATTTAATTTATTATATTTAATTAACAATAATATTATATTATATTTACACTAGGCAACTTAATACCTGTATTGTAACCTTAATCCCTGAAGGTGTACAATCCAATTGTACAATTTTAAACAGTAAGTACTTGTGGCTGGTATAATTTACATACTCTATGATTGACAAAAAACAATTGAAAGTGAGAGGAGAGAAGACCTAATCGGCATGGCGCAACTATATTTACTAGAAGACAGTTTGGCTAGAAAATTATATTTTTAGAAAATGTTGAATTCAATTGTTTTAGTTAATATCATATTTTTTATGGTTCTTTTAAACTGTTTATAATTTATTATTGTTTTTATATTTTTTGGCAATAAATTAAATAGAGTTGGACCATAATAAAATAGTGATCGTTTTGTACTTGTCTTGCTGAAAAATGGTACTTTAACCAAAAGTTGTTGAGTTGTCCTTGTATACTTTTGATGTTGATTTATTTTTAACTTACTTGAATTGGAAAATACCCAAATTAATGATTGCTGTATATAAATAGATCGGACACTCATTTGTTTTAGCTCTTTATATAAAAGTGATGTGGAAAAAAGTTTACTTTTTTTAAATATTATTTTAAGAAGTGTATTTTGAGCTGTCTGTAAAATATGTACGGTATTACTAAATTTACCACCCCAAACAACAATACAATATCGTATTATAGATTCAATCCAAGAGTTATATAGGATATTCAAGGTTTTTTTTGAGAGAATGTCTCTTAATAAGTAAAATTTAGGCATTAAGGATCTAATTCTTTTTGCAACGTGTGCCACATGCTCACGCCATCTCAGATGCTGATCAATTATAACTCCTAAATATTTAATAGATTTAGTTTTTTCTAAAGAGGGACATGGACATGCCTGCACACTGTTGCAATCTGAACTATGAATTTATAAACTAATATTAGTTGGCTGATCAGACATAGTGGGAGAAAAAGTAATAAATTTAGTTTTTTTTTATATTCAGACTGAGCAGATTGTGGTTAAGCCATAACTGTATCTTACTTATGCCAGATTCAGCTGTTTTACATACGCGGTCCCATGTTGAATCTTTAAATACTAAGACTGTGTCATCAGCATAGCATAAAATTCGCCCTGAAAACCCATGAATTTCGGTTATACTATTAATGTACAGTATAAATAGAATCGGACCTAGTACTGTTCCTTGGGGTACCCCAACAGTAATCTCTTTAGTTGAGCTAATACAATTACCTATTTTAACTTTTTGTGTTCTTTGAGATAAATAATTACTAATAAGATTTAAAGATGTACCTCTTACCCCATTTTTATATAATTTGTTTAGAAGAATCTCATGTGATATAGTATCAAAAGCTTTAGCGAGATCCAGAAAAATTGCTAGACATTTATTTGATTCTTCTAGACATTGTACTGTTTGATCAACAAGATCGATTATAGCTTTCTCTGTGTTAGCTTTTTTCACAAATCCAAATTGCCTTTCGGTTATAATTTTATATTTATCAAAGAATGTAATTAGTCTCTTTTTGAGAGATTGTTCAAAAATTTTCGAAAAACTATTAATGACTGATATAGGACGGTAATTGTCGACTTGTTTTTGATTACCGGCTTTGAAAACAGGTGTTACAAGTGATTCTTTCCATTGTGTTGGGATTTTTCCTGTTGTATAACAGAGATTAATGATATGAACTAATGGAGAAGCAATGTGCACATGAATATTTTTAACTAATTTCGAAGTAATTCCGTCTGGTCCTGGCGCACTATTATTTTTTAAATTAGATATTAGTAAAATAATTTCGTTTATATTTACAGGTTCCAAAAAAATTGATGATTGTAATTCTAAGTCTCTTTCAAAACCCGGTGGTAATGTAGTTTTTGTAATACTATCAGCCATTTTTTGCCCAATACTTGTAAAATAATTGTTAAACATATTTGATTTCTCAATATTATTAGTTATTTGAGTTCCTTGTGTATTAATCAACGGAATATTTTCAAGTTGATTGTTTTGTTTACTTTTGCAACCTGAAATTTCATTTATAATAGACCACATTTTTTTATAGTCACCGTTTGTTTCATTAATTTTAGTTTTATAAAAATCATTTTTTGTCTTTTTAATTAGATTACTTAAGTGATTTCGATAAGTTTTATATTCTTTGTCTAGTTCAATAGAGTAGTTTTTTAATAGTTTTCGCTTTAGATTGTCTCTAGTTTTAATAGACACTATTAAACCAGAACTAATCCAGGGTTTAATTTTTTTACATTGTTCTTTATTTTTTCTTTTTATAGTTTTTGTTGATTTTATGATGAAATTATTTAACTTATTTATAAACTCATCATAAGCAATTTGCGTTGTATTACTTGAATATAAGTCATTCCATGATTCACCGGACAATTTTACGTTTAATTGTTTATAATCTATTATCTGGGCGGTATCGTTTAAATTGGACAGCGGTTTATCATTTTCAGTATTAAAATATACAAACGGTGTATAATGATCTGTCATATCAGTAGTAAAAATTACAGGATCAATTCTAAACGAATTTTGTATTGCGCTATTCTGTCTAATAAATATATGGTCTAACGTAGTACTTGATTTTTTAGTTACTCTTGTAGGTTTATTAATAGAAGAAGTATAGCCAAACATATTTAGCATATTTAAATATATAACTGTTTCGGGAGAGTTTTGATTTTGTAAGTCAATATTGATATCACCTAGATGTATTTCAATATCCATCATTTGAATTTGCGAGAAATATGATTCTAAATCATTAATATAAGTATCAATTTTACTAGAAGGTGATCGGTATGAAGCTGTTACACCAAATGAATACTTAGAATAAGTAGAATTTAATAAATATGTAACTCTAAGAAATTTGTTATCATTTATTGATATTACTTTAACTTCTGCATTAATTGAATTTTTTATGTAGATGGCAACACCATCACATATATTTTTTTTAGAATCATTATAAAACAGATTATATCCAGGAATATTGTAATTGCTTACCTCAAAAAGATTTCTCGTTTCAGAGAGAACAATTAAATCAAAATATTTTTCCATAGTAGCTACATATATGGTTAATTCATCAAGATGTTTTCTGAGCCCACGAATATTAAAATGAACAATACCCATACCTGATAGATTGTCCGTGTCTCTCTCACCAACAAACTGTTCCATATCACTAATAATATTTGTATCAATTGTTAAATTGTTATCTAGTAGATTAAGGAATTCAATCATAGAATTTGTTTTGATGGCATGCTTAATTACCTCCAGCTCGGCCAACCTATAATGAATTTAGACAAGAAGCCTTAATTATTCATAATATATTATATTGTAACTAAAAACCTAAAACAAAATTTTACTCTTTAACATAAATTAAATAACTTCTAGTGAACCATCATAACAAACTCAACAACAATTACTACGTAAATACTTTTTCCAGATGAGCACAGTCTTTTAAACTAATAATTTTATTATCTTTTTGTATGTATATTTTTCCATCCATAGTCCAAACGTTTTTTGCACCCACTTTATTTATTGCCTGGTTTAATAATTGCATGTTCGTAGCACTTAGATCTTCTCTAACAACGATGCTGGTACCCTTAAATAATTTTTTTCCTGCATAAATTCTCTTTTTCATTTCATACGTTGTTATCTCGAGGAACTTGAATACAGCCTTAAAACATTTTCTTTAATAGGTATAGCATGGGAAAATTTTAATAAAAATAAAATAAGCAGTCACTTAGGAACTTACCAACAAATATGCTGCAAAGAAACCGGATGCAATTTGCACACTACAACAAAAACAATTTTTAACCAAAGCCATTTTAAACGCACAAAATTCACATTTTTGGCTCTGAACAATGTTTTTTCACATTTCAAACTCAATAACAATCACTAGTACTCATGTCACAGGCATTTATTTGTTTTCTTTATACTCGTTTTATATTAAAGCACTGGTTTTATGTTTCTTCTAATTCGTGTATTATTAAATAATGACTCAAAATTGTCGAATACATTTTCTGTTAATTGAAGTGTTTAGAACCATGGGTGAAGCAACGAAGTGAGTAATATCGTGTATATTTGCAACTTTTTGAATATTTAATTCAAGTAAAATTATACCGATTTTGATTATTTGCATTGCAAAAAATTGATTTTTTTATTGTTAAACAAAGCTATAAACAAATAGTGTTTGAACGTTTTAACGCATGCTCAATGCGTGCGTTTTAATGCATGCTACGTAGTAATTGCCTGCTTGCTGACGCTTGCACTTGTACATACTCGTTCGATTTTAAATGAGAGATGCATTGAAAACATCACTCAAGCACTATGTGTTTATATCTTTGTTTAACAATACAAAAATTAATTTTTAGCAATGAAAATAATCAAACTCGGTATAAATAATTTGACTTGAACTTTCAAATGTTGCAAGCAGAATCGCTATTTTACTTTTTATTCCAAAGTTATTCGGGTTCAAAAATTGCAATTTTTCGATATTTTGAAAATTTAACCGCGATCATCTCGAAAACTATGCATCCTACGAAAAAACTTGTAAGAAAATTTTTTGCTTAGAATGGCCCAAAAAATACAAAAAATATTTTGTTTTGCGAAAAATCGCTTTTATGTAATTTCTCAAGTTCTTTGTTTATAACAATCTTATCGACATCCGGATCAACTCTTATGAACCAAACCTTGATCAACCAAAACTTGGGTAAGTCCATCTAAATAAAGGAGGCCGTTTGTTGTACCCCCCGGTGACAGCACTAGTATAATTAATGACGGAGAGGTAAAGAACCCTGAACTCAACTGTATCAAATAGTCCCTCGTCGTTTTGTGACAAAGTCCAGGTTTCAGTCCCACATATCAAAACCGGTCTTCTTAAAGCTTTACTGTACGTTTTAGGGTTTGGGCCAATTTTACTTTATGTTTTATATCGCTGTTAATGCAAAACTTGGCATAATTATGTGATTTTATTATGAGGAATTATTACTGTTAATTTAAAAGAGTATAATTATTTACATGTAAGTATTGGAGAATTCAAAAATTGCACAAAAGTGGCGTGCAGTGGCGTAGAATTTAAAAAGGTTCAACCATTCACTTTCCCCCATCATACAATTCTAGTAGTAGCCAGAAACGTTTGTTTACCATAACTTAGTAGGGTGTAAAGTACCTACACTTGCTGCCAAGTATGACAAAGATTGTCAAATTGTTTTAAAGTAGGGGGTACAAATAGTTGGTATTAAATAAAGAATAAATTATTTAAAAAAATTATATGTAAAACTATTTAACTTCTCCACGTCATACTTGGCAGAAAGTGTAGGTATTGTACACCCTACTAAATTATCTTAGATAATCATTTTTGGTTCCTACCAGAGGCGTACGACAGGGAAATTAAATGGTTGACCCTTCTCAAATTCTACACTACTGACGGGACTGCTATTTCAGCATAATTTTTAGATTCTCCAATACTTTCTATGCATATAATATACTCTTCATTCATAAGGATAAAATTATTAGGTTTAGAGATATTTAAAGTTAACAACGTAATGGCATAATACATTAATCAAAATAACTGTGCAGTTTCATTTTTAACTCAAAATATCTCGAAAACTAATGACTTTATCGTTACAAATGAAGAGTAGATTATTGACATAGACATTGGAGAAAAATTGCACTAAAATAGCAATTCCTCCAGTGGCGTAGAATTTGGGAAGGGTCGACCATTTACTTTCCACTTTTGCAGGCCTCTGGTAGTAGCCAGAAACATTTGTTTAACATAATTTAGTACGGTGTACAGAAGCTACACTTGCTGCCGAGTATGACAAGGGTATGTCAAATGGTTTTAAAGTACTGGGTACAAAATAGTTTATATAAATTTAAAAAAACACCCTGTAACTCCATAAGGAGCCACATTTTATTTAAGTGTGTTATGTTAAATTTTCGCATTTTGTGCTAAAGTTTCTCCAGTTACTTTATGGGCAATTCATAATGAGACGCTCTGTATATTTAACAATTTAAATATTAATTGAAAAATTTACTGTCTAATAATTAAATTTTTTTTATAAACATGATAACCACATGAAAGATGTTATAGTCTTTCATGACCATTTTTCAGTGCGTAGCAGTTTTTCGATTTCTCTATAACGCATTAAATTGTATGTGACAGAAAAAAACGCATGTCGCTGATTACAGACATTTATAACATTTATTCTAGTTGTCGATAGATGGCGCCATAATCAAAAAAGAATTATTTATTAACTGCTCAACGTGCTTACCTGAGTTAACTCGGTTTTAAACTACGTTTCTATTTACGCTTAACCGAGTTAACTCGTATTTAAAATATTTGTATGATATATAAGGCGCCTACGTGTTTTAACTCCTCTAGCGCTAAATAACGGTATCCCCACTTGCATGGGCGGCCATACCTATGGGAAGGGGGGGCCGTGGCCCCCCTAGCTTTTCGGGTGCTTTAAACTATATATGGTTATCCAAAGTATACGAAATGTAATCTGCAACATCTTCACGTCTGGTCCGCCCCTAAAAATTTTTATAGGGGCGCCCGTGCCCACTTGTTTTTCGTTTCTAATTTTAAACTTTCTACGATCGACTGCCGACTGGGGTAGGATCACGATGAGTAGAATTCTATTTTGCTGACGTCACGTTCTGCCCTGACTGTGACGTACCTCTCTGTGTAACCCCTTGTTTCAGAGTATATCACACTGTTAGCAATATTTAACATTATTATACTTGAATAATTGCGATTTTCTTCTCTTACTTGTAGTATTTTGTATGTAAAAAGTTACGACCGAGTTAACTCGGGTGAGCGCATGAGGGTATTTGATATTTTATATTTTTCTAAAAAAATATGCGTTTTTTACTTTAGATTATATCTAGTGACAATAGTCTTGTTCGTAGTTTATTTTACTGTAATAAAATAAATAGGTAATTTTTTGACGTATTTTTGCAAATAAATGTGTGCGTTAAGCGGTTAAATAAAATAGTAATATTATCAATATAATCTGTACAATTTATAAGACTATACAAATCACAAGAAAATACCATTTTATAAATGCAATAGACACAATTGATTTGTTTTTATTCCAAATTGAAAATAAAATGTGACAACTGTCAGATTTAACTAAAATGTCATGTTAGAATAAATGTCATAAATGTGTATTATCACGGACTTAACTTTTTTTCTATAATTTGTGATTGTGACGCACTGAAAAATGGCCATGAGAAGGAGAATAGTAAGAAGTTATGTACAAAAAGGGATGTTTTCTCGCTAGTTCATACAAACTCACAGATTGAGTTCAGCTAAAGCAAGGAGTCAGGAAGTCTAGCAAAGTGCGTCTGATCCATACTATCAATACAAGATAAAAATAAAGCCCTTTATTACTTTTCTTACCTGGGTAATCTTTCCCCGGTTCATTTTTCAAATCACCCAGATCTACTGATGTGGATAGCTCTATATCATTTTGGTCATACTCTTCAATTTCTTTCTTAACTTCAACTTTACATTCCATCCCTAATAAAAAAAGTGAATAACAGTGTTCTACAAAACTCAGTTCAAATAATCATAAAATAACAATATCTACAAGGAAAGAATTTTCCTGTATACCACTAATCACAAAAAATTTAATTGAAAAATCATTTATAAAAGGTATAAAATGTATTAAAATCTCTTAGGGGGTACATCAATCACATAATGTTTTCTATAAATAAAATATCACCATCAGAGTTAGAACTGGTTGATCATATGCTGAGCAACCAAAAAAATTCCACAGTATAAACCCTTTAAATGGTATATACATTGTTACTTAACATTCCAAACGATAGATAAAATTTATAAAGATAACATCCTTAGGTCCTGTATGAATCCCCATCACATGGGTTGATGAACAGGTGGATTTATCTCTACATGAGAAATGTTGGATGACAGAGTTAAAAAGGCAAACAAAAAAGGAAATTAACACAGAAAAAACAAAAATAATGATACAGATGAGAAAAAATATAGTTCCACAAAACATTATGTACGAAGATGACATTGAAACAGTTAGAAAGTTTACATACCTGGGAGTAGAAATATATGTATATGCCGACGGATCAGAAGATGGAGAAATACGGAAGAGAATAGCGCAGGCAAACAGAGCTTATTTTGCCTTCTCCCATATATTTCGTTCTAAAAGTGTCCAGTGAAATACAAAGATGAGCATCTATAAAACCTTAATTCAACCAATAGCATACTATGGCAGTGAAGCATGGGTCCTGAAAGAAATATCCAAAAACAAACTCTAAGGAAAGTACAGTGGAACCTCGATAACTCGGATTAATCGGGACCACGACCGATCCGGGTTATCGAAAATCCGAGATAGCCGGAGAATATGGTAAAAATTAATAAAATACGGTATACTTACAGATAAACTCCGTTAGAATTGAAACAACATGAAATATATTTATAAATATGCACAGTATTACCTACTCATTAAAATTACTAAAAAAAACACCAAACCCAAACGTAAGCAAATATGGAAGCGAACAATACAAGACACACAATACTAAAGACCATTGTTTATAAAAGAATTTTTTAAATAGTCTTTCCTAAACAATGCTGACAGTTTGAAATAAAAAGGAATAGATAGATGGGCTTGGATTCTGATTATAATATCTTTCGAGCAGATCGTGATAATTTTGATCATTTTAAAGATAAGGGAAGAGGTGGCGGTGTCCTTATAGCCGTTAAGAAAAAGTTTAACAGTTTTGCTCTATCTATACCTCATACTAAAGTTGAACAAATTTTTGTACTAGTTAATATTGGAACAGAGAAAGTTATTTTTGGCTCTGTGTACATACCGCCACGGTCTGATCATGAAATATACGAAGATCATTGTAATGCCCTTGATTTTATATTAATGAACAATAACTACTCTAAGGTTTTTATTTCTGGTGACTTTAATCTTCCGAATGTTACGTGGACAAACGATAATTTAGGAGTTAGTTTATTGAACTATCCACCAAATTCACCAGCTTTACATATGGTCAATTGCTATAGTTTTTACAACCTTTTTCAAAATAATTTTGTGTCCAATAGTAGAAATGTAATTTTAGACTTAATCTTTTCTAATTGTAACGAGTTGAGTGTTGTAAATGCTGCTGATTTAATTTTTCCTAACTCCCTTAACCACAATGGTGTAACATTTGATGTTAATATAATAAATAACAGTGATCCTTTAAAGTACGCAGAGTCATATTATGATTTTAAAAACGGTGATTATATTGGTATGAACTTTTTCTTGTCGGAAATAAATTGGGATTCACTAAAGTTTTTGAATATTGAAGACGCTGTGTCTAAATTTTACGATATTGTCAATCATGCAATAAATTCTTATATATATAATCATATCCCTTCTACCATACAATGGTGTAGGGTTGCAACATTAATCTACCAAATTAAGATATCTAGTTTTACATAGGTACTTACAAATATACAAATTACACTTTTACATCTAATTCTACATTTCTAAAATTAATTTCATTAATTCTATAAAAGTATCAGTTATCTATATACAAATTTTTTCCACTCTTTTCTGTCTTGTGCTATCGCTTTGGCATCTATCCAGTTTGATCTTTTCTTTTGCAGAATGGCTCCTATTGCTTTATCCCATGTTTGTCTGGGCCTTCCTCTCTTCCTATTTTTTGATATTTTTGCTTCCCATACTCTTCGAACTGGTCTAGTTTCTTTCATTCGTTGTAGATGTCCCCACCAACATAATTGTCTTTGCTCTATATACTCCAATGTGGATGGTATTTTTAACTCTCTTCTTATGTCTACATTCCGTAGTCGGTCTAATTTAGTGACGCCTTTTACTCTTCTCAGGAACTTCATTTCCATGGCTTGGATCTTGCTTTTTTGTCGGTTTGTTAAGACCCAAGATTCGCTGCCGAAGGTTAGTACTGGTCTATAGATTGATTTGAACACTTTTATTTTTGTTTCTCTTGAAATTTCTTTTCTACTGATAAATTTTTTATTCATTGTATGGTACAGCTTTATTGTTTTGTCTATTCTATTGTTTACTTCAGCATCTTGAGTGCCTGCCTGGTCAATTATTACACCTAGATAAGAGAACGTTTTCACTTGTTCAATTTGTGTTCCTTCAATTTCTATTCTTAGCTCCTGTCTCTCTTCGCCGATCTGTAGTACTTTGGTCTTGCTTTTGTTTATTACCATTTCATTTTCGATGAATACTCTGTTCCATATTTCAATGTTGTGTTGTAAATCTTTTTCACTTCTTGCAATTAACACCAAGTCGTCTGCAAACACTCCTTCTGATATTTCTACTCTACGAAGATATCTGTGTCCAACATTTAATTTTCTGCTTTCTATTGTGCATCTTTTAATTATTTGGTCCATAAACAATATAAACAGCGTTGGGCTAAGAGCTCCGCCTTGTCTTAGTCCTCCTGTTACTGTGAAAGTGTTTGATCTATTGTTGTTACTAATCACCGAGTTCACATTCTGACTATATATTTTCTGGATGATTCGTATCATTTTATGTCCTACACCTTTCTCTCTTAGCACTTTCCACACTCTCTGTCTGGGTACTTTGTCGAATGCCTTTTCTAGGTCTAAGAAGGCTAAGTATATGTTCTTTTTCTCTTGAAGCGCTTTTTCGCCTATTTGTTTTAGCGTGAATATATGATCTTGTATGCTCCTTCCGCTTCTGAAACCACTTTGTGACTCGTCTAGTGTATCTTCCGCGATTATTCTTATTCGTTTATCTATGATTTTCTCTAATATTTTCATGGATACACATAGCAATGTCAATCCTCTGTAGTTATTACATTCTCTTTTGTCACCTTTCTTATGTATGGGAACTATCAATGCGGTTTTCCAGTCCTCTGGTAATATTTCATCTTTCCATACTTTATTCATTATTTCTAGTAGTATTTCAGTACCTTGTTGTCCCATGTTTTTTATTATTTCCACCGTTACTTTGTCAATTCCCGGAGCTTTTCCATATTTTAGCTGTTTTATGGCTTCTTGTAGTTCTTCTAATGTTATTGGTTCTTCTACATTTTCTTCAGGTGTTTCTTCTGGTTCAGTGTTGGTTTCTGTATTGTTGTCATAGTTCAATAGTTCTTCAAAGTACTCTTGCCATCTATTCATTATTTGAGTTGGTTCTGCTAATAAGTTTCCATTTTTACTCTTAATATTGTGTACTTTTTGTTTGTTCTCTGTTCTTAATGTTTTTAATGTTCTATAGAAGAGCTTTTGATTACTTTTACTGTCTTAATTGCAACTGTCTTAATTACTTTTACTGTCTTGCAATAAATTCTTATGTTCCTAAAAAAGTATGTAAGACAAGTACATTTCCAATTTGGTTTAGCCCGGAGTTAAAACGACTAATAATAGAAAAGAAAAAATATCATAAAAAGTATAAGATGTTCAACAATTATGATGATTTTATTATTTTTCATAACTTACGATCTGAATGTAGTACACTGAGTAAAGATTGTTATAATTTATATGTTAGAGATTCTGAATTTAGAATTAATAATGACCCACGCACTTTTTGGAAATATATAAACAGTCGCAAAAAAAATTATGATGTACCTTGCCATTTATATTTAGGAGATGATCAAAGTAGTTCTGGGGAGGAAGCTGTGAATTTATTTGCCAAATTTTTTTCTACAGTGTTCACTGACCATAATACTACCCCCCCACAATATCAATTTGAAAATGCTGGTAACATGAGTTCATGCTCTTTTAACATAAATACTATTTTTGAGAGTATTCACAATTTGGCTCCTAAACTAAATTTTGGCCCTGATGGCATTCCTAACTATTTATTAAAACAATGTGTTTGTACTATATCTAAGCCATTGTGTATACTCTTTAATAAATCTTTGCAAGAAGGGGTTTTCCCTGATTGCTGGAAACGAAGTTACGTAAAACCTATATTTAAATCTGGTTCAAAGTCAAATGTGGAAAACTACAGAGCAGTTTGTACTATATCAGCAATTCCAAAATTATTAGATTATTTAGTTACTAAGCAGCTTACTTGTGAATTCAGCAGTATTCTGGTGAATGAACAACACGGTTTTGTACAGGGTAAATCTACAGTAACTAATTTACTTCTTTATCAGAGTGACATTGTTATTGCTTTGGAAAACAAATTACAAGTAGATTCCATCTATACTGATTTTTCTAAAGCATTCGATAAGGTCAATCATAATATCTTACTTGCAAAACTTACAGCATTCGGTGTTTCTGGAAGTCTCTTTGATTGGATGCAAAGTTACCTGACTAATCGAAGTTTAAGTGTAAAAATAGGATGTTTTCTTTCTAATGCTTTTACAGCTACATCTGGAGTACCGCAAGGTTCCCACTGTGGCCCCCTTCTATTTAATCTGTTCTTGAATGATGTTCACTCTATTTTTAAGGAAGTTAACTTTTTAATGTTTGCTGATGATGTTAAAATATACAAGACTGTCAATAATGAGGATAACATTTTTCAGCTTCAGTCACAAGTAAATGATTTTTATGAGTGGTGTGGTAGAAATGATATGGAACTTAATATTAATAAATGCTTTTTAATAACTTTTGCTAGATCCCATTCGCCTATTCACCATCAATATTTTATTAATAATACTCCTGTCACACGTGTGAACGAAATTCGGGATTTGGGTATAATATTTGATTGTAAATTAACATTTTACTCTCACATTGACCATACTGTTTCGAAAGCATTTAAGATGTTGGGTTTTGTATTGCGTTCATCAAAAGATTTGTCAATTCACACAATAAAAATCTTATATTGCAGTATCGTGAGATCAATTATTGAATATGGTTCTACTATCTGGTCACCTAGTTATGCATATCAAATCCTAAATATTGAAAAGGTTCAAAACAAATTTTTACGTTTCGCAGCTTTTAAGATGGGTTTAACAGTTAGAAATTATACTTATGATAATATATTAAAGAGATTAAATTTACAAACTCTTGAACGCAGAAGAGTCATGTTGGATATTTGTTGTCTTCGCAAAATTATCTCTGGTGTTATTAACTCCGAAGAATTGATAAGTCTTGTATGCTTTAATATACCTGCTAGATTGACACGAAATCCACAAGTATTCAGGGAACAACGACATGTTACAAATTATGGTCAATATGCACCAATTAGTAGATTGACCCTGTATGGAAACAAGTTTAGTCATGTAATAGATCTGCTTGGTTCTTCAGTTTCCTCTATTAAACAAGAACTCGGGCGTCTTGAATTTTGAATTTAAAAAATTAAATAGATTCAACTGTTATAGTTAATTCAGTTGTTTTCATCATTTACAAATAATTTATATTCTTTTTTATTTTTTATGTTTGTGTTTTATACTTGTAGTTTTACATGTATCTAAATTTTATATTTTCATTATTATGACAAAAGCTCTGCTTTATTGTATTTTGTATGTATTGGGTTTATCCCGTTAATAAATAAATAAATAAATAGATACTACAGACAGCTGGCTGTTGTTTCTACGGCGTGTACTATGAGTCATTTTTAATCTCGTGTTCAAATTACACACATAAGTACACGACACAGAGAGTCTAGACACATTATCTCTCAAATATTATATTACATACATTTTTATTGTTGAAAGGATTGTCTGATAATTAACTATTTTGATTGGAAATAAGCCACAATTAAATTGAAAAATACAAAATATTGAAAATCAAAATGTTTATCTGATGAAAATCAGTCCGGGTTAGCCGGACTTCCGGGTTATCGGGGGCCGACTTATCGGGGTTCCACTGTACTGAGGAGAATACTAGGACCTGTGAGGGGAAACGGAATCTTCAGAGGTTGATACAACAAGTTTTATCAACTTTATAAGGAAACACCCTTATCAGCCTTCATTAGAATACAAAGATTGCAATGGGCGGACATGTGATAAGAAAGCTAGAATGCAGGGAAAGAGACTAGTTGGAAAGCCAAAAAATCCGTGTATGGAGAAGAGCAGCCACAGACAAACAAGGGTGAAGACCAAGGCTAAATGTAGAAGAAGAACTTCTTCGATTTAGTTCTATATAGTTCTAATAAGCAGAGTTTAGCGAACATGTGACAATAGATGCCTACCCCATTAACAACATTTTTCCAGTGGGGGAACAGGTTTAGATTGCAGCATGCAGTCTATGATCAAAACTAACCTAATCTAAGCAAAAATAACCTAAACCTGCTAAAAGAGCGGTAATTTTTTTATAGTAAATGAAAATGAATCTTGAGTACCAAATAAAAAGCATTCTAGATTAATCATTAATTGAAGCAGAATGCATTGATATAACCTTTAGTTTCATAGATGTGTTACCCTCTTGCTAGACTAATAACAAAGAGGTAGTTTTTTTGGATTTATCTATCTATTAGCCTTGCAACATCCAATATTGGACATAGGCCTCCCCTTCGCTCTTCCATGTTTCTCTATCCTGCCTGAGCCATGTGCATCCAGTTTGAGTCGGCTTGGTGTTTTAAGTCATCTACCCATCTCATGTTTCCCTCTATGGTCTTCCTCTCTTTCGTTTGTATGTCCAAAATCTCCAGTCCCTAATAATTTAATTTCATCTTTTTGTCTAATATTATGACGCGAATTTCCATTTTTAACTAATAACTATTAACGTTGCTATTAATACAAGAAAACAATAAACCTTTTATTACTTTTCTTACCTGGGTAATCTTCCACTGGTTCATTTTTGAAACCAGATTCCAGATCTACAGATGTGGATAGTTCTATATCGTTTTGTTCATACTCCTCAACTTCTTTCTTAATTTTGACTTTACATTTCATCGTTAATAAAGAAACAATAAAAATATTCTGCAAAATTCAGTCCTAATATTCTTCAAATAACATCAAGGATCAACTTTACATATAGTATTTTTACTACAAAAACGTTATTACGTAGGTCAAAATTTTTGACGTAAGAGAACTGTCAAAACATTAGAATGTGACTTTTCATTATTGCTATGTTTATTATAAACACGGCAATAATGAAAAGTCACATTCTAATGTTTTGACAGTTCTCTTACGTAAAAAATTTTGACCTACGTAATAACGTTTTTGTAGTAAAAATACAATGTAGTAAATTAGTAAACATTTTATAACCTGTCACAGTGGTGACAAATGACAAGACTGTAACAGTGCTGCCAGAGAGATTTACTGATGTGTACAGCGTGACCAAATAAAAAAACTAAATTACTGTCTGCAAACCAGAATTCACTATTGTGTAATAAGAATTGCCTAACACAAAATAAAAGTTCTTTGGTTGAAGGCTTATCGATGTTCACCTTGCTTGGAAGTGGAGGCAATATTTGAAGAGAAAGTAAGTGCGCACGTGAATTAAATATTCAAAAAGTTGCAAATATACACGATATTACTCACTTCGTTGCCTCACCCATGGTTCTAAACACTTCAATTAACAGAAAATGTATTCGACAATTTTGAGTCATTATTTAATAATACACGAATTAGAAGAAACATAAAACCAGTGCTTTAATATAAAACGAGTATAAAGAAAACAAATAAGTGCCTGTTGACATGAGTGCTAGTGATTGTTATTGAGTTTGAAATGTGAAAAACATTGTTCAGAGCCAAAAATGTGAATTTTGTGAGTTTAAAATGGCTTTGGTTAAAAATTGTTTTTGTTGTAGTGTGCAAATTGCATCCGGTTTCTTTGCAGCATATTTGTTGGTAAGTTCCTAAGTGACTGCTTATTTTATTTTTATTAAAATTATCCCATGCTATACCTATTAAAGAAAATGTTTTAGTAATTAATTTCCAATAAATTACTATAAGAAAAAATCAAACAATTTATAATAATATGTCTTATTATGATCTCTTTCAGAATAGTATTTTTAACGTTTAATATGCTGACAAACTAATATTTTCAAGAGTTCTCCTTAAATTATAAAAAATATTTTATAGCAATCGTCAGAATGAAAAAGTTTATGTATAATACACTGCGCGCCAGAGAAAACGGGCACCCAAAAAATGGGTCATTTTTGATGTCTCATATCTCCTAAACCTGTTGTCCGATTTAAGTAATTTTTCAATATTTTATAGCCTTATTCTTTAACAATATCGCTGTAATAATATTGTTGCTAAACAGGTAAATTTTCATTGTATACCGCCATATCGGGTGTACGAATCAAACTGTGTTTTTTTCTCAAAGTTCGCAACACCCTGTGGAATATTCTAGCATTTATAAAATACTGAAATTAAAACCCAACTATAGTCTCAGGTTTCCTTAACATTCTGTTTATATCCGCAAATACTTCGTTTCCGAGATAGAGGATGTTGCCATTACTTACAAACTGACGATTTATTTATTGCTCCAAAACCGGTTGAGATATACAAATGAAATTTGGTGGGGTTGATGATGTAGTTATTGAAAAATTTTTGACATACAATTAAGAATTTTATATTCACCATTGGCGTGCATACGGGTAATATAATCGGTCATATGACCCGTATGCGCGCCAATGGTGAATATAAAATTATTAATTGCATGTCGAAAAATGCGCAATAACTATCCCTTAACACCTATCAAATTTCATTTGCATACCTCAACCGGTTTTAAAGCAATAAATAAATCGTCAGTTTGTAAGAAAAAATTTAACATCCCGTATCTCGGAAACGAAGCATTAGCGGACAGACGATTATAAAGCAAACTGCCATTATTTTTAATGCACAATTACCCCTTAAAGTTTGTTCCACTTATTTAAAAACACCCTGTACTGATGCGAAGAACATTGATATAGTTGTTAATAAGGTACCTAACTTTTGTATTATCCACCATAACTGAATGAATAAAAAAACAGAATGTTAAGAAAACCTGAGACTATTGTTGGGTTTTAATGTCAGTATATTATAAATGCTAGAATATTCTGCAGGGTGTTGTGAACTTTGAGAAAAACACAGTTTGATTCTTACACCCGATATACAATGAAAATTTACCTGTTTAGCAACAATATTGCTACAGCGATATTGCTAAGTAATAAGGCTATAACATATTAAAAAAATTACCTAAATCGGACAACAGGTTTAGGAGATACGAGACATCAAAAATGACCCATTTATTAGGGTGTCCGTTTTCTATGACGCGCAGTGTATATTTTATAAATTAATTTATGATGAAAAAATCAAAAAATACTTGATGGTTATGGAAACTATCTATCAGTATTCACGAAATAATAGAAAATAAACGGGAGTACCTAAGACCTAAACCAAAACAATATTTTGCATATCAGGCGAACCTCTTATAGTCGGTTCGCTAAACTCAGACACAATTGCCTAGTGATTTTAGCAAGTAATTTTGCCAATTTGGTAAAATTGGCAAAAAGAATAATTACTAAATAGTTAATAACTAGATACTAAATAGTTAGTAATTTTGCCAATTTTGGCAAATCAGTAGCCAGTTGTGTATGAATTTAGCGAATCAACTATAGGTACCTAATAATTTCTATAAATATTTTGACAATACAAATATAATGCAGATATATACTTGTATAACTTTAATTACCAAATCATTCCGATTATAATAAAAGTGCAGTTTTTGCGAGACATGTGAAACGTCCCGGACGTTCCGCGGAATAAAGCACCAGTCCCGTCCCGCAGAAAAATCGATATCCCGTTCCGTCCCGTGGGATAAAATGCGAGACAAAGTGCGGGACGGCAAAACTCGCGTGTATCCTTAACAGGGATATAACTTAAGCAAAACACAAATAATAGTTATTTATGAAACAGTTCGTGAAGTATGCTTTTTGCGAACGCACGCGATGTTTAGAGCACGAGCGACAGCGGAGCGAGTGCTATACATCGCGTAAGTTCTCAAAAAGTACTTCACGCACAGTTTCATACAATATTTTATCTATAAATAAATAAAAAAACTGTAACTCTTCGTCACTGGAATTCATTTCTATTCTACAATTTTTAGAACTTTAACATTTAAAAATTCTAACTTCTTTCAAACTACAAAAATGTCAAAACTTTTGTCGTAATTTATTGCTGACAATATCTGACACTGTCATCACCATGACAACGCGGAAGTTAAGGATATTTGATTATATGAAAGTGTGCCGAAAACAGTGCGAAAAAGTAGGTAAATCCCATTTAAACTACATTGTTACTTCACGCACACTTTAAATCCTTCACGCACTGCTATCTATAATGACAGTTTTCACAAACTAAAAACTTATACATAATATGAGATAGAGTAGATAAAAATTCTTTATTTTGCAAATGGAGCAATTTTAATAGATAACGAAGATAGCTTATATATAGCGAGTGGTATCCTACGAACATTTAAAACAGCGGCGGACACATACAATATTATAAAAATTTTAACGTCTAAAGTCAAATTCACGTAGGTACCATATCATATGTCTCGAGATATTATCTCAAAGATCACAAAGGAGTCTAAATTATGCAAAATAGTACTTAATTAACGAGAAAATAAGACAGTGAAAAGCTGAAAAGCATCAAACAAATAAAGTGGCTTACATACCAGGATATCTATAGTACAGTTGAGTCCAGGGTTCTTTACCCGTGCGTCATCATTTAAAACTTACGAGGTAAGTCGGTTTACTAAACGCAACAGCAAGTGATAGAAAGTTGCTACTGCTCCGATCACGGGTTATACCTACATATAAAATTTGACGTTATAAAATAAAATAATGTCAAAAAATTGTAAGTTTTGCTTTAAAATTTTGGTGTAGAATTACAGCTACATTTGAAGTAGCTTCATAAATTCTTTTAATATCATTAGTGATTAATAAATAAATAATTTATAAAAAAATTCAATAACATATTTTCTTTTTGTAATTTTATTCACTTTGGCGGAAACTTAAACGCAGCCATTGCTTAACTATGGGAATGAGGTTAGCTTTGTATGTTGTAAAAATTAATGGCAAAACTTACCATAAAATTTCAAACTCCAATATAAAATTAGTTGTGAAAAAACCTGTTTGTGTAGTATAAAAAACAAAATGCAAAAATTCGACAAAAAACAGCAAGAAATTCAACAGACTGGCGGCCACAAAGGTAAACACACCAGAAACTTCACAAATTGTACTTGAAATCTGAGAACATCCCCAAACTTCTTTTTTTTGTACTCATCTCTTTTTAATGTACTGAGTCTAGAGCGTTCATAAAATGCAAACTTATGGTTTTTACTTAATAACAGGCGGTAGCTGGTTTGTCTTTAGTTTCATGCGTGGAAGAGAATGATTCTAGATAAAAAGTATGTGTTTTATATCTCGTCAGGTATTAATGACGCACGGGTAAAGAACCCTGGGGATTAAATGGAAAAGTTCTTGTTCTTATTATATTAGATCCCTTAAGGGATGATCCCTTGGACTATTCTTGACCGATTTTGAACTTGTATCTACTCGTACGTGAGACGTGAATTGCCAGCTAACTCGTCACTTCCACTCGTACACAGATTGTTATTCGATCAAATGCTTCAATTACGGTTACTTCCCATTATAGTCCAGAGTAATAAGAATTTTCTCGGGACACTTAAAGATCCAGGTAGCTGACTACTTTTTTTGTTATTTTAGACCTATAGAAAGAAATCCTATCTGTTTCCTGCCTAGAGTTCGCGTCCGTTTTTTAATTATTAACAATTTAGTGCAAAAATCGCGATTTTTTCGATTTTTTGCACTCCATTCAAAAGCTAAATAGTTGACATAAAATTACAAAATTCAGTTTTTTAGAACATTGAAAAACCTTCAAAATGCCGATTTTTGAAAGTTAAAAAGTTAATTTTTTGCTACACAAACTGCAAAATAAGTGAAAATCGTTATTTATCAATAACTTTTACTACTAAAACTACCTTAGATCTTTAGTGTTTCACCCAAAGTTGGGTATTAGCGTACTTAACAAACCTTCAAAATTTGATACCGATCCATTATTCAGTTTAAGAGTTATTCTATTTGTTTATCCCAGAGACCTTTATTTTGCAATAAGATAAGACAGAAAATAATGAAGATAGGGCAATTCTGAATATGCCAAATGAAAGTAGAAGAGTGATAGTATCAAAGTGCATTAAAAACCATTTAGAATAACTTTAGAAATGCTCATTTGTTCAGAAACAATCTTTTTATATATTCGAAAAGATAGTATTTTAACACGAATTTTCAAATAAAAAAATTTAGCCCGAGTTCATTTTCGACAAAGTTAGCCATATTTTTTTTAATTAACAGATAATTCGTTTATATAATACAATTGTACCGTCACAGCACCCTCTACGATTTTTCAAAAATGTAGTTTAAACGATTACTAGGGGGAACCTACAAATCCACCGAGTTAAAATACCGAAAAAGCAATTTCAAACGAATACCTATAATTTTCTGTATCTCCGGATCAACTCAATGGATTTTGATCTTTCTTTTTTTATTTGTATGTAATTTCTACGTGCGTTACAAATATGCAATTTGTTTATAAATTTATTAATTAATAAACAGTCTAATTTGTTTAAACAATTCTTGAAAAAATATTTTTTTACAAAAATCTATTTTTTTAATCATAGTATCATTAATGATCATATAAAAAGTTAAAGTACACTTTAATAAATAAATGATTTTTATTAGATAATTATTTATTGAAGATAATTTATTTATTAAAGTATACTTTTTCTATGATTAATAACGATAGTATAATTAAAATAATGGATTTTTGGGAAAAAATTATTTTTCCAAAAATTGTTTAAACAAATTAGACTGATTATTAATTAATAAATGTCTAGACAAATTGCATATTTGTAATGTACAGAAAAATTATATACAAATTAAAACAAGAACGATCAAAATATATTCAGTATATCCCGAGATATAGAAAATGATAGTAGTTTTAAGTTGCTTTTTTAGTTTTTGAACTCGTGCATTTGTCGGCTCCCAGCTTACCCTTCACTTGCCACGACTAGTCACCAATTGAACTATATTTTTAAAAATTCGACAAAATACCAGCTTTTCTAATATGTAAAATGATTTTTTCTACGGACAATATATTTAAATTCTAAATGTTTATAAACTACAAAATTTCACAAATTTGGCATTAGGATTTTTGACTATATTAGATACTTTTTTATCTTTTTTAGTACATATTGATAGCATCAGTTTTCTACTTTCACTTGGCATACGCAGAATTGCCCTATCTTCATTATTTTCTGTCTTATGTTATTGCAAAATAAAGGTCTCTGGGATAAACAATTAGAATACCTCTTATTAGACCAGTAAGGATCTGTTTTTAGGTGGATGTGAGAGGTGGCATTCAGATTTTTGCGGATAAAGTTAGGTAATAACTTCGTTAATAATAATTGATTTATGCTCCTTCTCAAATATGCCCGGAACATTAATAAAAAAAAATACTTAAAAATTTCAAATAATTTCGTTTTTTTTCTACTTTTTTTGCTTATAACTTAAAAACTATTCATTTTATAACAAAGTCCTATAAAAATAAAACAAAGATACCTAATTAAATTTTCTATCAGATGCGATTGGTTAAAAATGTCTTATTTTATCACCCTTGCTTCAAAATAGCAATAAATATAAAATAAGGGGGCAAAACAAGCCTGTCCTTATTCAATGACTTTCCATCACTTAGGTTACACTTGGAACCTTCCTAATTCGCTTAGAAAATTTTTGTAATGTGCTAAAACCGTACACCGAATTTCATTAAAATTGAGTTACTAGATTTTGCAAAATAATTTTGCAATCTAAACTTTTTTAAAAAATTAGAATTTTTTAAAATCTTGCACAACAAAAACTAGACAATAAAAAGATTTGTCAATTTTTTTACATATAAAGAAGTACTCTACCTATCTAATGCACTTTACAGAATTGAAATCGGATTATTTAAGCAGCCTCAGCAATGTTTTAAAGTTATAAACAATTTTTTGGCTTATAAACAAATTAGTGCTGTGGCCAGGAGGGGGTGCTACGGGCTCCTTTATTTAGATGGACTTACCCAAGTTTTTTTTTTATATATTTTGACCCGTAGAACACGAATTTTTTGGGTAACAGTTGATCCGGATGTCGATAAGATTGTTATAAACAAAGAACTTGAGGAATTACATAACATCGATTTTTCGTAAAATAAAACATTTCTTGTATTTCTTGGGTAATTCTAAGCAAAAAATGTTCTTACAAGTTTTTTCGTAGGATGCATAGTTTTCGAGATAAACGCGGTGGAACTTTCAAAAAATCGAGAAATTGCAATTTTTAAACGCGAATAGCGTTTGATTAAAAAATAAAATAGCAATTCTGCTGACAGAATTTGAAAGTTTAAGTCAAATTATACCGTTTTTAATTATTTGCATTGCTAAAAATTAATTTTTTTTATTATTAAACAAAGCTATTTGTTTATAAGCCAAAAAATTGTTTATAAATTTAAAACATTGCTGTGGCCCCTTAAATAATCCGAATTTATTTCTGTAAAGTGTATTAGATAGGTAGAGCACCTCTTTATATGTAAAACAATTAGCCAACTTCTAAATGCTCTACTTTTTGTTGAGAAAGATTTTAAAAAATTTGAACTTTTTTAAAAACATTTAGATTGCAAATTTATTAGGTAGATTTTAATGAAATTTGGTACACGCTTTAAGTATGTTACAAAGAATTTCCTAAGCGAATTACTAAGGTTCTAAGTGCCACCAAAGTGGTTAAAAAATATTGAATAACAACAGACTTATTTTGCCACCTTATTTTGTATTTATTGCTATATTGCAGAAAAGGCAATACCTTAAGACATTTTTTACCAGTCGTATATCATACAAAATTCAATTATCTTTATTTTATTTCTATACGACTTTGTTCCAAAACGAATCATTTTAAAGTTATAAGCAAAGAAAGCAGAAAAAAATCGATGTTTTTCGAAATTTTTAAATATTTTAATTTTTTTATTAATGTTCCGGGCATATTTGAGAAGGAGCATAAGTCAATTATTATTATAGAAGTTGTCACCTAACTTTATCTGCAAAAATCCGAATGCCACCTCTCACATCCAAAAATAGACGTTTTTTCGCAGATCCTTACTGGTCTATAGGTATACTAATTAATGGATCGGTCTCAAATTTTGAGGGTTTGTTAAGTACCCCAATATCCAAATTTGGGTGAAACACTAAAGTTCTAAGGTAGTTTTAGTAAAACTACCTTAGAACTAAGTTTACTAAGGTAGCTTTAGTAAACTTAGTAACTAAATGGTTATTAGCAAATAACCATATTTCACTTATTTTGCAGTTTGCGTAGCAACAAATTAACTTTTTAATTTTCAAAAAGCGGCATTTTGAAGGTTTTTTAATGTTCTAAAAAATTAAATTTTGTAATTTTATGTCAGCTATTTAGCTTTTGACTGGGGTGCAAAAAATCGAAAAAATCGCGATTTTTGCACTAAATTGTTAATAATTAAAAAACGGACGCGAACTCTAGGCAGGAAACAGGTAGGTTTTCTTCCTATAGGTCTACAATAACTAAAAAAGTAGTCAGCTACCTAGATCTTTGAGTGTCCCGAACATGGTCTATTTCTAGCTTATTACCCTGGAGTATTATGTATCACCAAATGTATTATGTATCTACCAAATGTATTATTATGTAAATATGTATGTAAATGAATTACAGTAGGAAAAATGAAAGAATACCCATGAACGAACATATAAAACACGCTGTATTTTCCTGTCACCGTGTCACAAAGAAAATTGTCCAGTGCAAGTACATGTAACAATAATTATTACATGTACTTGGGTATTCTTTCATTTTTCCGACTGTATGTATCATGTAAATGTATTATGTATGTATTATGTACCAAATGTATTATGTATCTACCAAAACCAAAAGCATTG
Organism: Diabrotica virgifera virgifera; assembly: GCF_917563875.1. NCBI lineage: Eukaryota > Metazoa > Arthropoda > Insecta > Coleoptera > Chrysomelidae > Diabrotica > Diabrotica virgifera. Next base: position 216,793,547 of record NC_065444.1, read on the forward strand.
TACTCGTAATATACATATATTTATAAAACAATTACGATGTCCTGATTATAATTTATGATCTTCAAGTTTGATCGATCGATACGTTCTTCATTTAATGTATACCTCCTGGTATTTTTTCACCTTCTCACGTTGAATACACGCAAAAGAAAAAGTGATATATTGTTTTAAATTCCACATGACGCATCTTGCTAGTATCTGATCATTAACACTAAAAACTTTCTTCGTTGGGCAACTTGTAGTATTTTACACGTTGTTAGAATTGGTGATATTGGAAAACTTACATTTATTTATACACAACACAAACTATTCTGTAACAAATACTTGTTACATATACCCTGATGTACACGGTTTTTCATTAATAATTTGAAATATTTTAACTGCATAAGTAATAATAGTTCAAATTCAATAGGATTGTCAGGGCAGACATTTTTAGTGCAGCCGATATGTGAAACAATTGTGCATTTAATGATAGAATTATATAACTTAGATTACATATACTACACATAAAAAGGTTCAAATTTAGATATGAGGCCATCTCAGATTTTGCCTTTTACAAAAATAGCGGGCATTCAAAATGGCGAATATACATATGTGACTAATATCACGATAACTTTTGAACGAGACGCCAGATTTCAACCAAAGGACATCGCACACATCTTATGGAAAGTATAATGTCACTCAAATTCAATAAAATTTATACGAATAGATTCGTTTTAAATTAACGGTCAAATCTTATCATTGCGCCAACTCTATATTTTCAATAATAAGAGCAGAAATTGATATAAATAAATCTGAAATCAAATGGGTACGTACATAAGTTAGAGAGAGAAAAAATATTTTAAAATACCCAAATTGTCGGTACTCCATAAATCAGCGGATTAGTTTCACTAATCCGCTTAGACCCAGCGGGGTTTAAGCTCTTGTGAATAGCACCCAGAGCAATAGTAATTGTAACTGACACTTTTACTGACTAAAAAAATGTGATTTCGATAAACTTTAATTGCAATTTGCGCCGTAATTAATCATAATTAAGAGTTGGCGCAATGATAAGATTTGACCGTTAATTTAAAACGAATCTATTCGTATAAATTTTATTGAATTTGAGTGACATTATATTTTCCATAAGATGTGTGCGATGTCCTTTGGTATATAGGTTCCTTATAGGAAAGAATCGGTTTACCAGAAGTTATGTTTTTTCTGGTTTTTATGTAAAAATATGTTTCAATTCTTTCACCCTGTATGTATTAATTTTTCAAAAAGTTTATACCGCCATTGAAAAGAGCGTAAAAATATTTTTTAGGAAATATTTTGAACTTTTTAGTTATGTTAATTACCATTGAATAAATGCATAAAACGTATCTTCACATGTACCTATGTGCGGCAGATTCGTGCAAATATTATAAAAATTATTGTGCATTTAATGGTAGAAGCATATAATTTGGACCACATATACTACACATACCTATAAAGGTTCAAATTTAGTTATGATGCCATCTCAGTTTTTGTTCTTTTACAAAAATGGTGGGCATTCAAAATGGAGACTATGCAAATGTGACTAATAGCACGATAACTTTTAAACGAGACGTTAGATTTGAACCAAATTTGGCATATAGGGTCTTTTTTGATGAATAAGATCGAGGTCTTGAACCGGAAGAATCGGTTTACCAGAAGTTGTGTTTTTACTGTTTTCTTTATCTAAAAATATTTTGTTTCTTTTTCAATTCTTTCACCCTGTATATATAAATTTTTCAAAAAGGTTATACCTACCGCCATTGAAAAGAGTGTAAAAATTTTTTTGAGAAATATTTTGAACTTTTTAGTTATGTAAATTACCTTTTAATAAATGCATAACGTATGTTCACATGTACCTATGGGCGGCAGATTCATTTTGAATGACCGCCATTTTTGTAAAAGACAAAATCTGAGATGGCCTCATATCTTAATTTGAATCGTTGTATGTGTAGTATGTGTGGTCCAAATGGAACACATAGTGTATGAGTGATGTTTTCAATGATCTCCCATTTAAAATCGAACGAGTATGTAGAGTAGGTACAAGTGCAAGCGAGGCTATTTCTACGTAGAATGAATTAAAACGCATGTATTGGGCACAGGAAACACTATGTGTTTATAGCTTTGTTTAACAATAAAAACAATAAATTTTTAGCAATGCAAATAAACAAAACCGATAAAATTTGACTTGACCTTCCAAATGCGGTAAGCAGAATTGCTATTTTATTTTTTAATCCAAAGTTATTCGGTTTCAAAAATTGCAATTTTTCGATTTTTTGAAAGTTCAACCGCGTTTATTTCGAAAACTATGCATCCGAAAAAACTTGTAAGAACATTTTTTTGCTTAGAATGTTCCAAAAAATACAAATAATTGTTTTGATTTGCGAGAAATCGCTGTTATGTAATTCCTCAAGTTCTTTGTTTATAACAATCTAATCGACATCCGGATCAACTGTTACCCAAAAAATTCGTGTTCTACGGGTCAAAATACATAAAAAACTTGGGCAAGTCCATCTGAATAGAGGAGGTCGTTGTACCCCCCTCCCTAGCAACAGGATTATTCAGTTATTTTAAAGATAAAAGAGATCAAGGCAGGTTTTGTTTATATTTGATTCAGTTATTTTAATTGTTTTTCTAGGGCTTTTAGTCTTCCTAGTTTTACGAGAGATGTCGTTGTTTTGCTTCTCAAAGGTGGAATTATTGCATTCGCGGTGATTTCCCTTAAATAGGCAGGTTGTTGATATTTGGTTTAGTTAGAGTTATGACTGCATAGCTCTACCGAAGATGCATAAAGATGCAGAAATAGCTATCTGGAGATGGTGGTCCAACTCTGGATCAAATATAAAAACAAAACCTGCCTTTTCCTCCTTCCTAAATAAATAATTATTAAAAATTTGCTGTTGCACAGCCTGGGCTAACTGTTGCCTGCTGAAGATCTGTACTGGTGTAATAGTGGTGTTGATGATGTAAATGCATTCCTAACCATAGTGTCTCTCGTTTTGGGGAATGCTTCAAGATGTTTTCTGTTCTTCTTCTTCTTTCAGTACCCTGTCCGATTATCGAACGATGGCGATCATATTAGCAATAATTATTTTGTTTACGGCAGCTCCAAACATATTAGCGGTGGTCTCTTGATATCACTCCCGGAGATTTCGGAGACAGCATGTTCTTCTTCGGCCTTGGCCCCTTGTAACGTGGTACGTTAACCCTTAGCATTGAACAGAACTTCTAGCAAATAAAATATAATATAGTTTATATTAATGAAAATATGATCGGCATTGACCGCTAATGAACTATCTATGTTGTGATTTAGTATTGTATATATAAACCAACAAGAAGAAGCGACCACCCATTCAGATCAATCCCTTAGTCACGCGATGAAGAAATAATACGCTAGTCGTAACATTGTTATTGTTTACAAATAGACCGTTGTTATGTTTAAATGAACACTGTAAAGTTCAAATATAATTATAGTGAGAATGAAGGTATTTTATTATATATCTCAGCCACTAGACGGTTACCAACTCACCCTTCTTCCGATGATGTTTTCATGATCTTATTGTTACTGACATCAATTTTACGTCAACATGTTAATCTGGAGAATATGTGTTTAACCATATACAATATATACCTGAATGAGATATAAATTTTCTTGGCTTTTATATTCGCTGTATTCGACTTTTTTTTTCCTGGAAGCCGTCTGTTGTGAACCGGTTGTACTGCAGCCACTTGGCTTATTGTACATCTTCCATTCGTTTATGAAACCCATTCCAGAATTCTGGAACCCTGTACCAGCTTGTACAGGTCTAGTGGGTGGGTGCCATATAAATTTGGAGTCATTTCGATGTCTCCGAAAAGTGTTTGCCGCCTCCAATCCAATGCCTCACAGTCATGCAAAATATGGTTGACTGTTTCAGGTTCTCTGTTACAGAGTCTGCAGCTCAAGTCTCCATGAAACAGCCCCATTGTATGCAGGTGACCCTTAACTGGCGCATGTCCAATGAGGAAACCTGTTATGACTCTGAGCTGATTCCTGCTTGTTTTCAGCAGTAACTCAGCTCTGCTAGCACATGTCCGTCCGATATACATCTTGCCATGTGTTTTACCGGGTACACTCTCCCAGTGTGAGTTGTGTTGGCTTCGGATCCAGGCTTTTTTTCGTTCACGGACGGTGCTTTTTGGCACTCCCACGGCCGGCTCTGGACTCAGGTATTTTGTAGCTGATGCTCTCTTGGCAAGTGCATCAGCTCTTTCATTGCCGTATATGCCCCGATGACCTGGAACCCATACCAGTATAACACTGTTATGTTGTGCCAGTCTATCAAGTTCTTGTCGACATTCCCACACCAGCCTAGAGTTCACCTTAGGGCTTATAAGAGCCCCAATGGCTGCTTGGCTATCTGTGCATATGTTAACCCGCTGCAGTTCGAATGCCCTCAGGTTGTTTTCTCTTGCACACTGCAAGATTACAAAAATCTCTGCCTGAAATACGTAGGTACATTCTCCCAGTGGAATAGAAATGTTGAAATTTCCACCACTACAGAATATTCCTGCGCCCGAACCGTCTGCAGTTTTAGACCCGTCCGTATACCAGGTGCAACCCTGCAGTCTGGGTCGAGAGTTTCCTCTGTCCCATTCGTCTCGTGGGCAAATGTCCACTTGAAAAGGTACTTCAGGCATATATCTTGATGTCATATGGTCAGAAATCATCATCCATTCGGCATCATTAGTTTCATTCGTTATTTTATTATGTCCTGATTTAACTGGTACGTTGCTCAGGTTTTCTCGCAGTCTATAATAGCCCATTCTCGCCTCACCTCTTATTGTTATATGTAAAGGAGGGAGATCCAGTAGTGCCTCCATAGCTGCCGTAGGTGTGCCCCTCATAGCCCCCGTGATCCCGAGACAAGCAAGTCTTTGCACCTTGCTTAATTTGATGATGGCACTTTTTTGCTGCACTTTTGGCCACCATACCACTGATGCATATGTAATTGTGGGTTTTACTACCATGTTATAATTCCAATATACCATGTCTGGTCTCAAACCCCACATTTTTCCATGAGTACGTCTGGCTATACCATTAACGTAGATACCGCTCTTACCGATACTTACTTACGTTGTAATATATTCGGTAGTTGTATCGTTTCAAACCGGTCGAATCCAAGAACTCAAGATTATCATTAATAAAATGTTTACCCTAATTAAACCATAAGGAAATAAAGCAGACTTAAATTAATTGATGCATAACCTTGCTGGTGACATACTTGCTGTTCCTAAAACATATGCACGAGACCTCAAGTTTTAGGTATAAATTTTGAGTTTATTCTTTAAAAGCAAGGTCATCCTTCGTCACTGTTGGTTGTTGCAACTTATGAATATTTATGGGCAATATCATCATATACAAAAGAATTTTTCCTACGTATATGAGCAGCGATGACTTCATCTTTATAATATTATAGGTATAGGTTTATCCGAACACACAAACTGAAAATATCAAATATATCTGACCACAAGCCGGTTGCAATATTATAATTCTTTAACTTAGTGATGTACCGCACGTATTTAATTATTTATTTGGAATCATTTTAACAAATTAAGAGTTATTATAATATAGTATACTCTGAATGTATGAATAAATAGAGATAGGCAACACATACACATATTTATTGAAAACACAGGACTGAGTCAGGATTCTCTGTCAGGAGGATCAGAAGGAAACTCTAATCAAGAAACTAAAATGAATGAAAGAGATAAGAAAAATTTTTTTAATGAAATTTAAATGAAAAATCACTTGTAAAGGGTATACAAAAATATTTATTAAAATTCCTTTAACCCGGCATTGGTCGCTAGGTAGGTTGTTACGCGAGTGGTCTCGCGTGAGATTTTCTCTCACATATCCAACTTTTGCCTTTTTTTACAAAATTTTAACAAAAAGATGAGGTTTCATCAACGATAAAGCCATTTGCTTTAAAAGGACACGACGTATTTTTGTTTTATTATTATTATCTTTATATAAAATGTGACTATTGATGCCGCCAATATTTAACATTGAAAAATATATGGTAAGTGACCATCTACAACTAACCCGTGAAACAGAATGTAGGATTTTCATATCATCGACCACATCCACGGCGCCTTTTATTACATCATAAAAGGATATTATTTAGGTTTTAAGGGGAAAAATAAAATTAATTTTTATACACAGTTGGTGACGCCGGTGGTCGCTTGATGAGAGAATCTCTCACATGAAGCGCACTGACTCAACAATATGGTAATACTAAGTAAACTGAGTCACTATCTGAGCGGACGAGTCTATTAGCTTGTCGAGGGAGGATAGTTAGGAGACTAGAAGGAACTACAGCACGTATAATTTCCCAGAAAAAAAAGTTGTGCGCAATTTTCTGAAACCGTGAGAGAAAATCTCATATAGGGATCACTGGCGGGTTAAGGGCTACATCACAGAACGTTTTCGATTTTTTACATCATCATCAGTGTTAAGAACAGATTAATAATTGCAAGCTGAGGCACCAAAGCAATACCTGCCACCAACTATTACCATTTTCCATTACGCGGCTATATTTTGTTTGAGTTTTGTTTTCGGTCCTATTGCACTTAGTTATCATAGTTATGAGGAAGTCAAAGGACTTACAGTTTTTTCTACAATAACCAATATTTTTAAAAAAGATTTTTTATTCTTGGATGGGTCAATACTAAATCCCTTGGTAAAGAAGGATTTTTGTCTTGCATAACCACGTGCATAACTTGCATTGTATCCAAACCACTTGGGTGTAAAATTCGGCCTTGCGTCAGATTACTTTCTTTTTTATAGTTCCTTTTTTCACGTTGATATTGTGAAATTTTATTTTTAATTTTTGTTTCAATTACTATCCAGTTAGTTAGTTAGTGTCAAAAAATTAGTCAATTTAGTAGGCCTATACAGCCAGCTACAGGAACAATTCTTATCTGCTTTTTCTTGTGGATTTTCTTTTTTCAATTTTGAATCTCGGTATACCGACTACTTACTTTTCACAGCTGCTAGTGAAAAGCACTGCTGCAAAATTGGCATCGCTATTATCTACATTAGATGCTTTGGATGAGGACATTAACACCTTCAGCGCCACGCTAGTTCACAAAATTTTCATTCTGGCCCAAAATGTTTTTTTGAATGAATGGGTTCAAATAGTTATGTATTACAATAACATTTTTCATATAAATTTCTAGTTACACACAACCTATATTTTCATGTCTAAATTCAAATTCAGTTTCCCAGTACCAGGAAATTGGCTCAGGCCATAACATTATTCTCTACATAATATAAAAACTTAAAAAGTGTGTCCTTTGAGGAGACACAACAGATCGAACACAACGAGCCATTTGTATCTTTTTCGGTACACAGCGTTGAGGACTGTGTGTATCTAAAAGGATACACTGGCGCTGAGGGTGAAGGGAGTTTATTACCAAATTCAAATTTGGCTAGGCTATATAGCCCAATAAATAAGCGTTTTGGAGTGCAATTTTCAGGAGCAACTCAGAACTGCATGAAAATTTGCATTAAGGTTCTACTTACCCTCCACTTCAAAGTTGAATTTGTGCCGTTGGTTGCTTTTACTTGGGGGGTGACAGTCACCCCTTCTCGGGGGGTGAAAAACGCGTGTTTAAAATAAGCCCAAAATGGATAAATATACAGATTATAAGCAACTTTCGTTCTATAAAGTTTTTTACGTAAGTCAACACTTTTCGAGTTATTCGAGATTAAAAATGTTGATTTTTCGACAAAAAAACTATGTTTTCAGACCGATTTTCGCAAATAACTCAAAAAGTAAATATTTTGTCGAAAACAATGTTCATAGCAAAAGTGTAGCTTATAAAAAAAAAGAATGTGTGTGTACTTTTGTACGTACGTAAGAAGTTATACTTCTACTACATATTATGTGATTTGTAAGACAATACCAAAAATTTTAAAAAATTAAAGAATAAAACGCACACAAACACATTGAAAAATGCCACAAAGAAAAAATTATTTCTGAACGATAATAATTGTTGGCAAAAATTTTAAATACGCATTCTCTGAAAAAAAAATTATATAACAAATATACTTACAATCATAAAATGAAAAAAAAAATAAAAACTTGCATCGGGAATCGAACCCGTGAACTTCATGCCGCTTTGATTCGTAATCGAAGCCTAGACTCACTCGTCCAATCCCACATTATTTCTCATGTGGAAAAATAGGGTAACTGAACGTTTTACTGTTTGACAGTTGTTTTAAATATATATGTAATTAAATTATGTAGTTTAAATCTTGTGGAAGAAAATATTAAATAACAAAACAGTAAGAAAACAATATATTAGATGAAAATTGGTAGAAATTTTGTTGGTAATCAAATTAAGTATCTAAATCAAAGCATTACATACCTACTAGATAAATAAATCTACGCCAAAATATCATAATTTAAAAATAAAAATCGGACCTAATTTGGGATTTCTCTCTAAAATCCCCATTCTTGAGAAAATAAATGTATGTATTCCAACCTAATCCAAATGTTTAATTACAATATGATTATAATAAAAACTACTTACCAAATTAGAATGAGTTTTCCTTGTCCAAAATAGTCCAAAAGTCCAAAAATATAGGTATATGAAAACTATTTAAAAAGGCAGTATAACTATTAACTAACTTTGTTTCTTTTCACACAAATTTCAAAACGCAACAACCATAAATAATCAAACTACACTAGGTTCGCTTTCAAGATGCAGTAGAAAATAAACAAACCAAGCACGTTAAATGCTACTAGGAGCACTTCCGAATCATAATTTACAATGTATAAACTTTGGAAATCATGATTTGGAATCTACAATGTATATACATTGTAAATTATGATCCGGTTGTGCTCCTAGTGGCATTTAACGTGTCTTGGTTTGTTTATTTCTATTTCTACTGCATCTTGAAAGCGAACCTAGTGTACAGCTGTGCCACAGCCGCCATTTGGAATAATTTTTGACATGTCATTTGAACATCCAATCAGAACAAAGTTATAATGCGCATGCGCCGGGCTGATAGGTTTTAACATATAAAAATTCACCCTCTATCGCCGGTAAAGAAGTATAACTTCAAAAAAGAAAAAAATGGTGTATAGTATAAGTAAAGTCTATAAATTGAGTAAAAGCAAGGTTGTAGCTCATGAAAAATACGCTCTTATTCGTCTAATCCCAAATCGAATAATTCAACGCGAAATCACCTAAAAATTAAACACTTTTCGGGAACAGCTTATTAACATTTTTAAAGTATCTAAAAAAAGCTTTATATTTGTTTTTTACAAAAGTTTCTAGCATCAAAAATATACGAGTTACACTGAAAAAAAAAGTTGGCCCCTTTTTTTGGCAAAGAAAATCGTGAAAACCTCCATCTATTTAGCACCCTAAATAAAATTAATCGTTACCGCTTTACCATCTGTTTTAACTGTATATGTATTGTTTATATAATCTGTAAGTTTGATTGGTTCGAAGTGCTTATTTAAAAAAAAATTGGTTTTATAGTAAAAAAAAATTTCTAAAATTTCTTTTTTTCAAAATAACTTAAAAGGTATTAGTGATAAGAAAAATCTTAAACAGTAAAAAATGTAGGTTTTGCTATTATAAATATGCTAGTTTCATTTTGTTTTTCCGTAAGACAAAAATTGGTTAAGATATGGCTGTTCAAAATTTGCATACATTCGTTATTAGTGACCCGTTCAAGCTTTTTCAACTATAACCCTTTCAAAAATAAGCACTTTAAACCGGTGAGACTAACAGATCATATAAAAAATAGATAAGTAAGTAAATTGTTTGTAAAGCGGTAGCGATTAATTTCATCTGGGGAGCTAAACACGGAGAGATTTTCATGATTTTTTTACCAAAAAAAAGAGGGCCAACTTTATTTTGAGCGTAACTTGCTTATTTTTAATGTTAGAAAATTTTATAAACAATCAAAATAAAGCTTTTTATAATATTTATTAAGCGCAACAGGCCTTACATTTCTGATTACATAAATAATATAATAAATAACTTAATATAACTTACATAACTTATAAAACTTATACATTTTATTTAATTACATTTCAGTCTTTTTATACACTCCTTCACCATATCTCTCCATCTCCTCCCGTCCAATGCTAGTTCTTTCCATCTATCAAAGTTACTTTTCTTCAAGTCTTCATACACACTGTCCTTCCATCTTTTCCTTGGCCTGCCTTTCCTCCTCTTTTGTATTGGTCTTCGTGAGAGTACCATTTTTGACATTCGTTTACTTCCCATTCTCTCGATGTGCCCAAAGCTTTTTATAAACACTGTAAAAAAGTTTGAACGAGTTTTTCCCGAAAAGTGCTTAATTTTTCGGTGATTTCATTTTGAAATATTCGATTTTAGACGAATTAGACGAATAAGAACGCATTTTTCATGAGCTAAAACTTTGTTTTTACTCGATTGATAGACTTTACTGATACACCATTTTGTTCGGTTTTTATAAGTTACACTTTTTCTAAGGATAATTTTTTCGATCAAATATTTAATTTTTGAGTTATTTGCGAAAAACCGTCTGAAAACGTAATTTTTTTGTCGAAAAATAAACATTTTCAATCGCAAATAACTCGAAAAGTATTGACTAACATAAAAAACTCTATAAAACAAAAGTTGCTTAAAATGAGGCCATTTATCCATTTCCGGTCTTATTTTGAATGAATGTTTTTTCACCCCCGAGAAGGGGTGACTGTCACCCCCCAAGTTAAAGCAACCAACGGCACAATTTCAACTTTGAAGTGGAGGGTAAGTAGAACCTAAATCCAAATTTTCATGCAATTCGGAGTTGCCCCTGAAAATTACACGGTATCGCCGTATTTCCCATCAATTTACTGGGCTAATATTATAAAGTCTCAATCCAGTTGATTGGGGAAGTAATAATGCTAATATTATACAGTGAGCACGTAAAGGTTGGAATAAATTCACTTTCTCGAGAATGGACGATTTTGGATAAAAATCCCGAAACAGGTCAATTTTTATTTTTTAATTACGACTTTTTGGCATATACATTATACTAGTGACGTCACCCATGTGGGTGTGATGACGTTATCGATGATTTTTTTTAAATAAGAATAGGGGTCGTTTTATAGCTCATTTGAAAGGTAATTTAATTCTCTACTCACTAATATACGCATTAACATAATTATTTATACAGGTTGTCCAAAAAAATTTTTTTGATTAAATTTATTGACATAAGAAGAAGAATGTATGTAATTTATTCAATTCAAAACACATTTTACTGCTATCAGAAAACAGAAAATATGTTTATAGTGTAGGAAACAAAGGTTGAACCTTGCAAAATGGACACAAGTCCTGTTTTATTTTTTTTCTGAAATATCAAGGGGTGCTTATTATAAGACTAACTTTTTCTGAAAAAATTTCGCCCCGGAACCCCCCTTTTCACCCCTTTAAAGGGGGTAATTTGTGGTTTTTGCGGAACGTAGCCCTTCCTGTACCTTTTACAAAAAATTTCTTTTATAGAAATATGAAGAGGACTATATTTTCTGCGATTTATTTCCCGACAGCATCTGTCTATCATCCACCGTTTAGCGGGGGTGGCGCCCCAAAGTTGACAAGTTTTTAAAAAAGATGTTTTTAAAAAATATATATTTTTCCCTAACTGAAACGGAAATTAAGAAGAAATCCTACGGCAATTATTCATAAATAATTGGTTGATTTTTTGGTATAGGTATCACTTAAGGGTGATTGTCCTTTTTTTAATTACAGGGTGATACATTTTAAAAAACCCCTTTTTATACCATCTGAACCGTTTATGCTAGAGTAAAAAGACTTTTAGCGATTACCCATGTACTGGTGCTATTTACAAATTTGTATAATGCAGTCCCATATTTTCCCCGAAACCACCCCAAAAAAAAAGAAGAATTAATAAATAAACTGACTTTCTTGGAATCCTTCACACTCAATGCCCTTTATTAATATGCTTCATATATCATTTTGTGCACGTTATTATTACCCATGCATTGACACCAAAAGCGATTTCCTAGTACAACCCCTGTAGCCAAAAAAAATAAATAAAATGGGGGGTTGAAATTTTTTTTTTGTTTTTTGCTTTTTGATCCATATGGGCATATGCTTCATCAATAGTGCTTTTTAAAAATATATATGGTTATTGCAGCATCCCTGCGAAAACCACCCCTATGCTTGGAAATATACTGCAGAATCTACCCCTGTCCCTTGGCGAGCATGTTTTTACGAATTTCTCATTACCTATGCATTATTTTTAAACAAAACTTATACAAGGTTAAAGACCGCTATTTACTCTAAAAATTAGGTTCTATCCATTTTTTTCGTATAAGCAACCGTTACGGCACAGTGGCGCCGTAAACCTCATATATGCTTTGGCGGGCTCCAGTTTTTGTTTTTTTCGTCATCTGTTCGTTTTATTGGTAAAGTACTTATGTAAAATAAAACAACACAGTGCAACCTACAAATTATGACTTATGCACATTTTACAATCTTTGCGCCCCAAAGCCACAGTGGTGGCCCAAAATCAATTTTTGCATATTTTCGCTACCTACACGCATTTTATTGCATTAATGCTACTTTAATAGCACAATATTTACCTTTAGGTGGTCGCTAAGCAGTGACGATCCAGGGAGGGGTGATGGGGGTAATCACCTCCCCCCTCCCAAACCAAGTGATATTATATTCAAAGATTATAAAAATATTCATTTATTTTTATAGAAATTTAGCCAGTTGGCACCCCCTCTTAACGCTACTGGATCCGCCACTGTCGCTAAAGCATAAAAAGTACGCCATTCTTATAAAATTAATAATATAATATAAGTATTTCTATAAAAATAAATGAATATTTTTAGAATCTTTAAATATAATATCACTTGGTTTGAGAAGGGGGGGGGGGGGGTTGATCGCCCCCATCACCTCTCTCTGGACTCGCCACTACTTAGCGACCACTTAAGGGTGAATATTGTGCTATTAAGGTAGCATTAATGCAATAAAATGCGTGTAGGTTCCGAAAATATGCAAAAATTGATTTTGGGCCACCACTGTGGCTTTGGGGCGCAAAGAATGTAAAATGTGCATAAGGCATAATTTGTAGGTTACACTGTGTTGTTTTATTTTACATAAGTACTTTATTAATAAAACGAACAGATGACGAAAAACAAAACAAAAACTGGAGCCCGCCAAAGCATATATGAGGTTTACGGCGCCACTGTGCCGTAACGGTTGATTATACGAAAAAAATGAATAGGGCCTAATTTTTGGAGTAAATGGTGGTCTTTAACCTTGTATAAGTTTTGTTTAAAAAGAATGAGTAGGTAATGAGAAAATCGTAAAAACATCCTCGACAAGGGATAGGGGTAGTTTCTGCAGTATATTTTCAAGGATAGGGGTGGTTTCCGCAGGGATGTTGCAATAATCATATATATTTTTGAAAAGCACTATTGATGAAGCATGTGCCGATATGAATCAAAAAGCAAAAAACCAAAAAAAAATTTCAACCCCCCAATTTATTAATTTTTTTTGGCTACAGGGGTTGCACTAGGAAATCGCTTTTGGTGTCCATGCATGGGTAATAATAACGTGCACAAAATGATATATGAAGCATATTAATAAAGGGCATTGTGTGTGAAGAATTCCAAGAAAATCACTTTATTTATTAATTCTTCTTTTTTTTTGGGTGGTTCCGGGGAAAAAATGGGGATGCATTATACAAATTTGTAAATAGCACCAGTACATGGGTAATCGATGAAAGTCTTTTTACTCTAGCATAAACGGTTAAGATGGTATAAAAAGGGGTTTTTTAAAATGTAACACCCTGCAATTATAAATAGGGCAATTACCCTTAAGTGAAACCTATACCGAAAAATCAGTCACTTATTTGTAAATTATTGCCGCAGGATTTCTTCTTAATTTCCGTTACAGTTAGGGAAAAATATATATTTTTTTAAAACATCTTATTTAAAAACTTGTCAACTTTGGGGCGCCACCCCCGCTAAACAGTGGATGATAGACATATGCTGTCGGGAGTAAATCGTAGAAAATATAGTCCTCTTCATATTTCTATAAAAAATAATTTTTGTAAAAGGTAAAGGAAGGGCTACGTTCCGCAAGAACCACAAATTACCCCCTTTAAAGGGGTGAAAAGGGGGTTCCGGGGCGAAATTTTTTCAGAAAAAGTTAGTCTTATAATAAGCACCCCTTGATATAACAGAAAAAAAAATAAAACCGGACTTGTGTCCATTTTGCAAGGTTCAACCTCTGTTTCCTACACTATTATTTGAAAAATAATCTTTGCTTTTCGCTTAAATTAAATGTTCAAATTGTCACGAGGCTGGTGGGTGGCTGCTTTAATATTGAAATTTAGCAAAAAACAATATTTATTTGCCAAATAAACATTTTTGTCCTGTTTTCTGATAGCAGTAAAATGCATTTTGAATTAAATAAATTACACACATTCTTCTTTTTATGTCAATAAATTTAATTAAAAAAAAATTTTTTTTGACACCCTGTATTAATAGTTATGTTAATGTTTATATTATTGAATAAAGAATTGAATTACCTTTCACATGAGCTATCACACGACCCCTATTCTTATTTAAAAAAATCGTAGATGACGTCATTACGCCCAGCTGAGTGACGTCACTACTATGATAAATATGCCAAAGAGCCGTAAATTAAAAATAAAAATTGACCTGTTTCGGGATTTTTTTCCAAAATCGTCCATTCTCAAGAAAATGAATTTATTCCAACCTTTAAGTGCTCACTGTATATTTGCAGCCCACAAAAATGCTTAAATCACGAACGACAGTCACGATAGTGATGTAAATTAGAATAAGTTAGTGACATGACTGTTTTTCTTTAAATGTCGAAATTTTTTTACATATTTTTATACAGATACATTTTTTTGTATAAATTTTATTATATTTTTTTTCTGCATCTTTTTTTTTTCTAAGTACTTGTATATTTTCAAACATCAGGAGTAGTTTTAAGAGATGTAAGATTATCAAAAGATATTTTTATTGTACAAAAAAGTATCAATGTCATGTAAATAAAGAGATAAATAAATAATATACGTTCATATTTATTTTTTATTTTATAAAGATATGGGTGGTTTTAAGGGTTGAAAATTAAACAAAGAAAAATGACCAAAAATACCGATATAAAATTGTCTTAAATTATATATTAAATGAATTAAAAATATTAATTTTTTTTATATGTTTATTAGGCAATCTGTTATAACATATAACAATAGGCACATTTTATCTGAGAAATAATGACATGAAGAGATTGTGACCAGCGCCACACATCTCTATAGGGATAATATTAAATTACTGTATTAGGTACATATATTAACTATTTAGCTACACTGTAACAATATTAATGTCTGTGCGATAAACGTAATGGTGTCTGTCTCTTTAACCGTTTTGTTTCCTGACTGTTGTCTAACAAATTAATTGCAAGCACATTCGCGTGGCTTTCAAGACGTACGATGTATTTTGCACTTAACTCCACTATCACTTCACTGACGGTTTTCGTATCCAGATCATTGTAAATATCCCTGTTAGTAACAAACCACGGAGCATCGATTATTGAACGTAACACCTTGGACTAGAATCTCTCAATTATGGATACATTCGACTTGGATGCTGTTTCCCAGAGCTGCAGACCAAATGCTCAGACTGATTTGAATATTGTGTTGTAAACTAGCAGTTTATTTCTTGTCGTGAGCTTAGACTTACGCCCTAGAAGCCAATAATGCTTACTAAATTTTATGCCCAGTTGTTTCCGTTTGTTCCATATATGGGTTCTCCAGGTTAATCTCCTGTCCAAGTGCATGCCCAGATATTTTACAGAGGTAACTAAGGGAATTACCTTATTATTTATTGTTACTGTAGGTGATTCATTAACATTTTGTAAAAACAATATGGTTTGATTTTTGTTCATTCAATTTAATTCTCCAATTTTGTGCCCATGTATTTATTTGATTTAATACTCTCTGGAGTTTTGCAGCAGCTTCGACGGGATTTTTGTGTACTGCTAGGATTGCAGTATCGTCTGCAAAGGTGGTGGTCGTTGTATCACGATTTGTGGGTAAGTCGGCTGTGTAAACCAGATACAGTTGTGGTCCCAGAACGCTTCCTTGCGGTACCCCTGATCTGATGGGGTATAGTTTTTTATAGGCTGACTCAAACTTCACTCGAAAGTATCTTTCTGATAAATACGACTTAAGGAGTGTATATAGTTTCTCTGGTAAGTTCTTTTTCAGTTTATACAACAGTCCTTGATGCCAAACTTTATCAAAAGCCTGGCTAACATCGAGGAATGCTGCTGAACAGTAACTTTTTTCTTCAAATGTTTTATTTATAACGTTGACCACTCTGTGAACTTGTTCGACGGTACCATGCTCTTTCCTAAAGCCAAATTGGTGGTCAGGTATCATATTTCTGTCTGTTAGTCTTTGTAGAAATCTTTTTTTTATTATTTTTTCCATGATCTTAGACATTACTAGTATTAAACTAGGTCGATATGAAGTGGGCTCATTTGGAGGTTTTCCTGATTTTTGTATAAGGATAATTTCCGCAATTTTCCATTGGATTGGGAAGTGTTTTAGCCTTAGTACCGCATTACACAATTGAGTTACACACAACAATGTTTTGAGTTGAGTTATTTTGAGCAAGGTGTTTGTACGATAATTAATTAGTGGGGTTTTTACTATTTCATTTGTTGTATATTGGTATGATAATATTGTCCTGTACTGCTCTGGTACTTGCTTGCTACCTAAAAAAAGTATCAATCTACATTCATCTTGACTTCGAATTGTCGGATATAAACTTGAATCTACAACAAAGTTTGACAGAAAAAACTCTTTAATACGAATGAGTGATTAAATCCTTTAATTCGCTAATGTATTCGCTCTGTGCGTGACCATGGTGATGATACACGAAACTATTCCAGCGCCCGTAGCGGCGAAATATGACAACTTTGGCGAATAATGATTGAATAACAATTTTTTTTCAGCTGATATTTCGCTTATCTTATTATTGCCGTTTTGATTTTTATTATTTATATTTTTATACTGACTCTCTTTTCTTCCCCGATCTGATGGTATATTCATATCGTCATCAATTCCCATTTTGTGTTACACACACATACACACCACAAAATTAATAGTTCAATAGACCCAGCTAATGCTAAAATCTGGTACTAATAATTCAGACTTCCTAATTGCTTTCGATGCTTACATTTATCTAATTAATGTTAACACCGACAACTAAACTATAACGAAAAAGTGAAGAAAACCCCTTAACATTGATATTTTCTTCAGATAACTTCCAAATATCCGCTTTTTAATTTGACGTTTATAATTTGACACTCGAACATATTGTTTGTATGTATAATATTATATTTAATCAAAAATGCTAAGTAAATATTACATTAACGTCAAATATGTCATATGTGTATCACATCTTCTTCTTGCAGTACCGTCTCCTATTGGAGGTTGGCTACCATCACAGCAATTTTAACTTTGTTGACTGCAGCTCTGAACAACTGTATTGAACTGCACCCATACCACTCTCTTAAATTTCGCAACCAGGAAATCCTCCTACGTCCCACATTTCTCTTTCCCGAGAATTTTCCTTGGATGATGAGTCTTAGCAGAGAGTACTTTTCTCCTCTCATTATGTGGCCTAGATATTCCAGTTTTTTCGTTTGTATGGTTTTTATGACTTCGCATTCCTTCCCCATCTTCAGCAGAACATCTTGATTTGTTACTCTTTCTGTCCATGGTATTTCCACATTCTCCTGTAACACCACATCTCGAATGCCTCAATGTTTTTGATGTTTGTCTTTTTCAGCGTCCAAGCTTCCATGCCGTACAGCAGAACGGAGAAAACATAGCACCTCAACATTCTTGTTCTTAAGTTTATATTTATGTCCCGGCTGCATAGGAACTTTTTCATTTTGACAAACGATTGTCTCGCTATCTCTATTCGCCTCTTGATTTCTCTTGTCTGGTCATTAGTATCAGTGAAGCCAACCCCTAAATATTTGTAGGACGTAACTCTTTCAACTGGCTGATTATTTATTGTTAAATTCACATTGATGTATAGTTTCTTCGTTACAATCATGAATTTAGTCTTTTTGATGTTCAGTTTTAGACCATATTTATTGGTATGAGTGTTTATGTTTTCCATCAAATACTGTAAATTTGCTAGGTTATCTGCTACTATTAGCGTGTCATCAGCGTATCGTATATTGTTAATTAACTCTCCGTTAATGTTCATACCTATATTTTGCTCTAGGAGTGCTTCCTGACATATTGTTTCGCTATATATATTGAATAGTAGTGGAGAAAGCACACAACCCTGACGCACACCTCGACGAATCTCAATTTCTTCGGTTAATTCATTATCAACCTTGATTTTTGCTGTTTGTCCCCAATACAACCTGGATATAATATTAATGTCGCGACTGTCGATGTTTTTGCTTCTTAGGATTTCATACAGCTTTTGGTGTCTGACTTTATCGAAGGCCTTCTCAAAATCTATAAAACCTACGTAGAGGTCTTGGTTTACATCCAAACATCTTTGTATTAACACACTCAGACCAAACAAAGCTTCCCGTGTTCCCAGTCCACTTCTGAATCCAAACTATGTGGCGCTTCTAGTTTATTAAATATTCTTTTGTGAATTATTTTTAAAAATACTTTCAGTGTGTGGCTCATCAATGCTATAGTTCTGTGGTCTGAACACTCTCTGGCGTTATTCGTCTTCGGGATTGTGACAAAAGTAGAGGAGACATTTCTTTGGTATGATGCCTGTTCTATAAATTGTGTTAAAGAGGTTCACCATTATTTCAAGTGTGTCGTCGTCTATAAGTTTCAACAATTCTACAGGAATTTCATCTGGTCCTGCAGCTTTACCCCCTTTAGTGTTCCTTATAGCATATTCTATCTCGCTTTTTAGGATTTCAGGCCCTGTTGTGTCGTCTACAGGTTCTGCCACTGCTATTCCTGGTCTTTCGTCTGCAAAAAGTTCTTCAATGTATTCTGTCCATCTTGCCAGTTTTTCATTTAAATCTGTAATTATTTTATCTTTTTTGTCTTTTACGATGGATGTTTGTTTTACTTTTTTACCTGTTATTTCCTTGATCTTTTTATGCATGTTAAAGCTATCGTACTTTCTTTCATATTCTTCTATTTCCTTGCAGTTTTCCAGAACCCACTTCTCTTTGGCTTCTCTGATTTTTCTTTTAATCTCACTGTTCACTTCTTTGTATTTTGTCTTGTTGTTTTTATTTCTTCGCCTTTCCTCCATGAGGTCCAAAATTTCGTTTGTCATCCATTCCTTTTTCTTAATTTTGCTTGGAGCTAAGGAGCCTTCACCAGCTGTCATAAGGGGCTTTTCTATCTCCATCCATTTCTCCTCTACATTGTCTGTGTTCCTATTTTTTGCAGCGAGGTTTCTAAGATTGTTGTTTACCTGTTCTCTTGTCCTTTCCAGTATAGTTGCGTCTTTCAGTTGCTTAACGTCTATCTTTTGTTTGGCTGCATTTTTCTGTAGTTTCTTGAACCTTATATTTACTACAGCCACCACTGGATTGTGATACGATTCTATATCAGTGCCTGGATAGGTTTTTGTAGACGTGATGGAGTTTTTAAACCGGCTTCTGATTAGTATATAATCGATTTGATTCCTGACGATGTTGTCTGCATTACCTCTTGGTGATGTCCACGTCTACAATCTACGGTTTGGTAATCTGAACATTGTGTTCATTACTACAAATTCTTTTTCTTGGCAAAATTGTACCAGACGTTCACCTCGGTCGTTTCGTTGTCCAAGTCCAAATTCACCAGTGCATCCATCAGTTTTCACCTTACCAACTTTAGCGTTGAAATCGCCCATGATTACGGTGACCTCTTCTTTTTTGGTCGATTCCAGAATGTCTTCGAGTTGCTTGTAGAATTCTTCTATTTCCTCATCCGCTTTCTCCGCTGTCGGTGCATAGACTTGAATAATGTTAATTTTTCCTTTGTTCAACTTTAGTTGGATTGCTATGATTCGTTCTGAATATGGGGTAAAACTTAGTACCGATTTGTTGACTTCCCTTTCGACTATTATTCCGACGCCATAACGGTGGTTTGTATCATCAGTTCCCGAATAGTAGAACATGCCGTTTCTAGTTGGACATTTGCCGGATTCTTTCCACTGTACATCGCTGATACCAAGTATTTTCACATGTAGTCTTTCCATTTCTGTTGTTACGTTTATTAATTTCCCGGTTGCATACAAGCTTCTTGCATTCTAAGTAGCTATTCTCATAACTTTATTTTTAAGTTATATATATATATATATATATATATTTTTAAGTTTAACGGCTTTGTTTGCCACTGTTCCCACGGAGATCCGATTGGGGAACATTTTACTCCGGAATTTTTCGTTTTAAACATTGCCATTGATGGTTTTTTTACAAGGGAATCCATTTGGATATTTAATGCAGTGGTTTCCCGTTGCCTTCTGCATCCTGATGCCGTTGACCACTGTCTTGGTTCCTCCGCCTTCGAGACCGATTTCTCAGTCTAAGGCAACAGAGTGCCCTGCCATTTACCAGCTCATCCTCCCGAAGCCGTTGGCCGGTAGATGGGGGATTACTTATACCGGTAATCGCTCGGTTACTAGAGGGTGTAGTAGAAGGAAATATAGTGACCCGTCTGCTTTCGGAAACCTAATCGCCATTCGGGGTCAGAAGAAACAAGAGTTAGCCAAGAGAGGCTGATAGGAAAGATTAAAGACATTTTACTAAAGACAAGTTGAAAAAGAGTAAAATGTGAAGGCCCTTATAATGCGCCAGGTGCGCTTCATAAGCGTAAGAGTATTGATACACTTTGTGTTCCCGCTCATACCTCGGGGTGTTGACTACAGACTGTATGGCTCGTTCAGCATGCCATAGCATGGAGGATGGGGTACACGACATTTTTACAATGTAAATATTCCAACTCCATGGCCTGACCCAACATGTATCACATGTTTAACGTCAAATTGTGTTCGCCAAAAATTTCAGGCGACTACGCTATGTGTCGCATCAGTCATACACGGAGCGAATAGTGATATTAATAGAAATAGTTTAGAAATTTTATTTTCACATAAAATGAGCAGAAAAGTATGTTCATTGTGTGGTTATACTGAATCGATTCCCACATTAATAAAAGAATATCGTATGAATTTTACTATGTTTGTGATGTTTTTATATCAGCCTAGAAAAAAATAAAATTTTCTCATTGTCTCGCATCAACAGGTCCTCAGCTCCCAGGTACAAGTTTGTTTTATTGTTAATTTTTTATTAATTATATACAACTTTACAACGTTGTTTACAATTCTTTTCAGATCTGTAGTATAAGTATTTATCTTAATTATGGCTCAAGGTTAATAGTTCTCACGTTTTAAATAGTGTGTCAAATAAAAAAATATTGGCAAAATAACCGTTGTTTTTTATTTGATATAATAATTATACAATGACTTTCATTTTCAACATTAATAATAAGATGATACATGAACAACTAAACAACAGGATGTCCCCTGAAGAAACTTATCCAGAGAAGACTACATGGTAACTACTCTGTGATTAAAAATTGTACAAGTTCTCTTAAGTGACCTCTCCTCAATGGAGGTTGGCCACTTCTTCTTCAAGTGCCATCTTCGTTCCGAAGGTTGGTGATCATCAGGGCTATACGTATTTTCGAAACTGCTGACCGAAACAATTCGTTGTTGCTACAGCTATACCATTCCCGTAGATTCTTTAGCCAGGAGTTTCGTCTTCTTCCTATGGACCTTTTTCCTGCTTTTTCCCTTGCATAATTATTCGAAGCAGTTCATATCTTTCGCCTCTTGTAATGTGTCCTAAGTATTGCAGTTTTCGTTTTTTGATCGTAAGTATGACTTCCTTTTCTTTATTCATTCTTCTCAAGACCTCGACGTTTGTGACTCTCTCCGTCCATGATATTCTCAAGATTCTGCTATAGATCCACAGTTCAAATGCCTCTAATTTTTTGGTATCAATTTTTTTCAGCGTCCACGACTCCATTCCGTAGAACAGCACAGAAAATACGTAACATCTCATCAGGCAAAGTTTCATTTCAAGGCTCAAATCTCTTCCACGGAACACTTTCTTCATTTTAGTGAATATGGATCTGGCTTTTTCTATTCTTATTTCGATTTCTGCTGAGCTATCGTTGTCTTCATTTATAAAAGTGCCTAAATATTTGTATTTGCTAACTCGATCGATAATTTCATTGTGTAAATATAAATTTTGGACATTTCGTGTTGATTTCGATATTACCATAAATTTAGTTTTCTTTATGTTCAAAGATAGTCCATATTCTTCGCTGCAGTCTGCTATCTTATTCACCAATGTCTGTAGCTCTTCAAGTGTTTCTGCGATCAGAACGGTGTCGTCAGCAAATCTCAGATTGTTTCTAACACCATTTATTTTAATACCTATGGATTGCTCAGAGAGTGTTCTATTCATTACGTCTTCGGAATAGAGATTAAACAGGGTTGGTGACAGTATACACCCTTGTCTCACACCTCGCTTTATTTCAATTTCTTCAGTGGTATTATTCTCTACTCTCACTACTGCTTTCTGATTGTAGTACATATTTGCTATTAGTCGGAAAACCATTGGTTCAGAAAAAATAGAAAAAGGAAGAACCTTAAGACTGGCCACATGGAACGTGAAGAGTTTGTATCAACCAGGTAAGCTCGATAACCTAACAGCTGAAATGGATCGCCTTAAGATAAATATATTCGGTATCAGCGACGTTCAATGGCTCGATTTAGGAAAACTAACCACAAACAACGGCATAATGTATTATGTTGGTAACAATGATCCAAGACATCGATATGGAGTTGCAATACTTGTAGACAAAGAGACAAATAAATCTGTCCTTGGTTTTACCCCCTACTCAGAAAGATTGATGATGATTCAGTTACAAACATTCTCTAAAAAGATAAACGTTGTCCAAATATATGCACCTACTGCCGACAAAGATGAGGCTGAGATAGAAAGGTTCTACATGCAATTGAACGAAATCATAAGATCCACAAAAAAAGATGACATATTGTTGGTGATGGGAGATTTCAACGCCAAGATTGGAAAAGGAAAAGTGGATGGATGTGTGGGAGAATTTGGCTTGGGAGAAAGAAATGAAAGGGGGGACAGACTTGTCGAATTCTGCCAAAGCTAGGAGATGGTAGTAATGAATACCTTATTTAAATTACCTAAAAGAAGACTTTATACCTGGATATCACCGGCGGATTCGGAAGATCACATTGTAAGAAACCAGATAGATTACATTTTAATCAAATCCAGATATAAAAACACTATAAAGTCTGTGAGAACATACCCCGAAGCTGATATAAATTCAGATCATAATTCATTATAGGCGTAATGAAGATAAAACTGAAAAAGATCCAAAAACAAACAAATATACCACGATTTGACGTCTCAAATATAAAAGAAGAACCTGTACGTCAGAGGCTAAAAGCAGAAATAAATTATAACTTAAAGAAAATCAAACAAGACGTGATAAAGACATCAGATGTAAATGACAAATGGAACGTGATACAAGAAACGTTAGTAGAGGCAGGAAAGAAGATATTACCCACAAAAATAATAAAAAAACAGAGATGGATGACTTCAGAAATCCTAGAGCTAATGGAGGAAAGAAGGAAACATAAAGGCAGTAGTAATGCAAAATACAAGAAAATCCAGAGATTAATAGGAAAGAAAATAAAAGAGGCCAAATCCACCTGGCTGGCAAATCAATGTAGTGAAATAGAACAATATTCTAAAAAGTATGATAGCTTTAACATGCACAAGAAAATAAAGGAAATCACAAATACACGGCGAAAAAAGAGAGATGTCCTTCTTAAAGACATAAGTGGAAAAATTATTATAGAAGTCAAAGAGAAATTAAAAAAGTGGAAGACATACATAACAGATCTGTTTGAGGATAATAGACAAGAACCAGAAGAAATCGACAGCGAAACGGGACCAGAGATCATAATGGAGGAAATCGAACAAGCAATACGAAACGCAAAAAAACGGAAAAACTGTAGGTCCAGACGAAATACCTGCGGAATTACTGAAATGTCTAGACGATGAAACTCTACCGGTACTACTGGATCTGTTTAATGAAGTATATAAAACCGGAAAAATCCCTCAGAAATGGTTGGTGTCCACCTTTGTAACAATAACAAAAACAATATACGCCAAAGATTGTTCGGACTATAGGACAATATCACTAATAAGCCATACCCTCAAAATATTTCTAAAGGCGATTCATGGAAGATTATACAGAAAGCTAGAATATGATATGGATGATATAAAATTTGGGTTCCGCAAAGGACTTGGAACAAGAGAGGCATTGTTTGCGTTTAATGTCCTCTCTCAAAGATGCTTAGATATGAACCTGGATATTTAATCCTGTTTCATCGACTTCGAAAAAGCATTCGACAGGTTCCGACATGAAAAACTAATAGAATTATTGAAAAACACAGATATAGACAGACGAGATTCACGAATTATCATCATTGATATAAGGAGAGGAATAAGACAGGGTTGTGTTCTGTCGCCGCTACTGTTTAACCTGTACAGTGAAGCCATATTTCAGGAAGCGATAGCGGAGCTAAGTAATGGAATCTCTATAAACGGAAGAATAGTAAATAACATAAGCTTCGCTGATGACACAGTTATAATGGCAGACACCTTGGAATCACTACAAGAATTGCTAAATAGAATTAACGATTATTGCATTCGATACGGACTAAAAATAAACAAGAAAAAAACTAAATTTCTGATTGTCTCAAAAACAGAACATGGAAATGAAAGGTTAATGATAGAGCAAACCCAAATAGAAAAAGTTAAGACATACAAATATCTGGGAACCTGGGTTGATGACAAAAATGACCAAAGCAAAGAAATTAAAGTCCGAATTGAAACTGCAAGACAAGCATTTATAAAAATGAAGACACTGCTTACAAACAAAGACCTTCAGTTGCCTCTCAGATTGAGGGCTCTAAGATGCTACATATTTTCTATATTGCTATACGGAATGGAAGCTTGGACATTGAAGAGACAACACATAAGAAGAATAGAAGCGTTCGAAATGTGGTGTTACAGAAGAATATTGAAATTTCAGTGGGTTCAAAGGATTACCAATGTTGAAGTGCTACGACGTTTAAATAAGGAGTTAAGAAGGAGGATAAGAAATTATGAAAAGTATAAAAACTAGAAAACTGGAATATTTGGGTCACATTACCAGAGGAGAAAAATATGAGTTGCTGAGAATTATTATGCAAGGAAGGAGCCAAGGAAGAAGAGGCATAGGAAGAAGACGCATCTCCTGGCTGAGGAACCTTAGAGAATGGTTTAACTGTAGTTCATTACAACTATTCAGAGCAGCAGCCAACAAAGTGACCATAGCCATTATGATATCCAACCTTCGATAGGAGAGGGAACTTTAAGAAGAAGAATTCGTCGGATGTCTCGTTTATCTAAATTCTTTTCTGCCAGGAGTCTGATTAGATGATCATGCCGCACTTTATCAAAGGCCTTGTTATAATCTATGAAATACATGAATACATATTGATTTATGTCAAGACATCTTTGAGACATAACGTTCAGTGCAAACAACGCCTCTCTTGTTCCGAGTCCATTTCGGAATCCAAACTGGGTATCATTGATGTCCATTTCCAGTTTTCTGTGTACTCTAGTGTGTATAATTTTCAGGAATATTTTCAGTACATGGCTCATCAAACTGATTGTACGGTAATCACTACCTTGTTGGGCATTCATCTTTTTTGGTATAATATCAAAGGTGGATAAAAGCCATTCTTGTGGTATTTTTCCTGATGTATAAATGCTATTGAAAAGTTCAACTAAAATGAGGATCGAGTCTTCTTCTATCAGTTTAAGTATTTCCGTTGGTATTTCATCTGGACCTGGGGCTTTACAGTGTTTCATTCTTTTTAATGCGTACATTACTTCCTCTTCCGTTATTTCTGGACCTTCGTCTCCTTGTATGTTACTTAGTTCAGATTCAGGGGCGTAGCTACCGCCGTATCAGCCGTATCAATTATACGGGGCCCCCGACATTCAAGGGCCCCATCGCCCCAAACAAAATTCCATTTACAAAGATTGAACTAAATATTCTACAATTGTTTCACTATTAAAACGCTTTGACACAGTGTATGTTGTTTGGATATCAACATTTTGGTGTAGTGGATTCTTTATATTATACCTATATAAATCATATCTATCTATTATCTATTCTCTGCCCCATAAGAACAGAGCTTTATTATTTTTAAGGTAGTACCTCTCATTGTCAATTCCGTTGGCTGTGTGTGAGTTATTATATAATGTATATTGAAGAATGCCGAATTGCAATTTTTGTAATCGCTTTATCTTTGAATATTTGAAACAGTATGTATTGTTCGGGTATATTATGTATGTTCGTATAATCTGTTCTTTATCTATAATTGTATTTATGTATATCTACATTTCTCCAAGAAATTAACGTACCACCTT
Source organism: Diabrotica virgifera virgifera (assembly GCF_917563875.1). NCBI lineage: Eukaryota > Metazoa > Arthropoda > Insecta > Coleoptera > Chrysomelidae > Diabrotica > Diabrotica virgifera. The sequence goes on from NC_065444.1 coordinate 216,820,184, forward strand.
AAAAATTGGTCATTTTTTATGTCTCATATTTCCTAAACCTGTTTTCCGATTTAAGGGATTTTTTTAAATGTTATAGTCGTAGTTTTGAACAATATCGTTGTAATAATATTGTTGCTAGACAGGTAAATTGTCATTGTATACCGGGTGTACCAATCAAACAGTAATTTTTTCTCAAAGTTCACCACACCCTGTGGAATATTCTTGCATTTATAAAATACTGAAATTAAAACCCAACTATAGCCTTATGTGTTCTTAACATTCTGTTTTTCGTTCATTCGCTTATGTTGGATAGTAAAAAAGTTAGGTAATACTTTAACAACTAGCCTTATTTTTCATCGATACAGGGTGTTTTTAAATAAGTATGGCAAACTTTAAGGGCTAATTCTGCATGAAAAAATAATGACAGTTTGCTTTATAAACGTATGTCCGAGATAGGGGGTGTTGACATTTTTCTTACAAACTGATAATTTATTTATTACTCTAAAACCGATTGATATATGCAAATGAAATTTGGTGGGTTTTAACAGAATTTCATGTTTACCATTGGCGCACACATGGGTCATATTAACCGTATGCGCGCCAATGATGAATATTAATTTCCTAATTGTATATCAAAAACGCACAATACCTACCTCTTAAAACACACCAAATTTTACTTGCATATTTTAGCCGGTTTTAGGACAATAAATAAATCGTCAGAGTGTAAGAAACATTTTAATAACCCTATCTCGGAGACGAAGCATTTGCACACTAGCAGGTTTATAAAGCAAACGCAAACTGCCATTATTTTTTCATGCAGAATGACCCCTTAGAGTTTGCCATACTTATTTATAAACACTCTGTATTGCCGAAAAACAAGGGCAAAAACAAAGTTGTTAAAGTACTTAACTTTTTTATTATCCAACATAAAAATGAATGAACCAAAAGCGAATGAATAAAACAACAGAATGTTGGCTATAATAGATTAATAAAATAAAAAAAATCAAAATGTAATTCCGTACTAAATACAGGTTGGAACTAAATTTTTATCAAAGTTTCTCTCTCTCTTTTGTCGTTTCCCCATTACTGAGGGATCGTGATTTCCCCCAATATTCCTAACAATGTTTCTCCATTGGTCTCCATCTTCAGTCGCTCTAAGAACTTCGCAGAATGAGTTTCCAGCTGAATTCTTTATTTGGTCGGACCATCTTGTTGGTGATCGTCCTCTTGATCTTCTCCCGGAACATTTCCAGAAACAATTAATTTTTTCAAACTGTCGTCACCTCTGCGAACCACGTGACTAAAGAATTGCAGAATTCGTTGCAGACATATTGTGGACAGCCTTTTATCAAAGTTTAGGTGAATACAAAAGATATTTTCAAGAAAGTATCCAAATCATATGATTTGGATACTTTCTTGAAAATATCTTTTGTATTCATCAAGGGGATCACTGTTTAAATAATTAAAAAGGGGTCATTTTTGCACAATATTTACTTTTTTCACTTCTCTGCAGTAATTCACGCTTTTATGAAGGTCTATACGATTTTTTTTCTACAAAGTTGAAGAATAATGCTTTCATTTAAGATTTACTAAATTAAATTTGACCCCTATTTATTTAAACAACTATATTCAAAACTTAAAACACAAATAAAATATGCACCATAAAATATTTTGTTTTATATACGAGAAGTTCATGTTACCAGTATAAAGCAAAAAAAAATTGGTCGAAAAATATTTAACAATTTATGAGATATTGAATTTTTTAACCCCAGCGACGGTATTTAAAAAAGAAGTAATAAACAAATTAGAACAATTTTTAAATGCCATTTTAGAGGTGAGTTTAATTAAAATTTGAATTTATCAATACATTTATTGAAAATATACATAAAAATAAAAATAATGAGATCTTTTGCAGGTTTAAATTCTTTTGGCAACAACCGCGTTTTTGCAACTGAAAATATAGTGACATATTCAATATCTCATAAATTATTAAATATTTTTCGACCAATTTTTTTTGCTTAATACTGGAAAATAGCGCAACTTCTCCTATAAAACCAAATATTTTATACTTAGTGCTTATTTAAATCCAAATACTATTTTTTGCAAATTTGTTTTTAACGTTTTATATACAATTCTTTAAATAAATAGGGAGTCAAATTGAATTTAGTGAGTCTTAGGTGAAAGACTTACCCTTCAGCTTTGCAGAAAAATATTCTAAACACCTTCATTAAAACGTGAATTACCTTAGCAGTTAAAAAAGTAAATATGGTGCAAAAATGACCCCTTTTTAATTATTTAAACAATGATCCCCTTACATGATTTGGATACTTTCTTGAAAATATCTTTTGTACTCACCTAAACTTTGATAAAAAATTTGTTCCAACCTGTACGAATTTACATTTTGATTTACATGTAGTGTAATTTTATTTTACTACACTAGACTATAATTGTTATTTCTCCTAAACTATTTACATTAGCACTGGAAGATGTTTTCAAAACAATGGAATGGACAAACATGGGAATAAACATAAATGGAAAGAAACTAAACCACCTAAGATATGCAGACGATGTAGTAGTCATAGCATCAAGTTTTGAAGAACTACAAACCATGCTAACCGAACTAGCAAATGAATCCGAACAAATAGGTCTAAAAATGCCAAATTTGCCAAAACAAAAACAATGACAAACACACAAGACAATAGAAACGTAATACTAAACGACACCACAATAGAAGCGGTTAATGATTATATATATTTGGGACAGATTATAAAAATAAATAAGGAAAACCAAACAGCGGAGGTAAAAAGAAGGGTCAGATTAGCCTGGGCAGGATTTGGAAAATTAAAATGGGTCCTAAAGAATAAAAAAATACAACAATACTTAAAAACAAGAGTGTTTGACCAGTGCATACTCCCAATTCTCACATACGCATGCCAAACATGGACCTTGACCAAGGCAAACATGGATAGGATAATAAAGACACAAAGAGCCATAAAGGAGAGAGCAATGTTAGGAGTAAAATTGACAGACAAAAAGCAAAACAACTGGGTCAGAAATAGAACAAAAGTCAAAGACGCAGGTCAACATATAACCAGGCTAAAATGGAGCTTCGCAGGTCATAACGCTAGACAAACGGACAATAGGTGGAATAGCACGATACAACAATGGAGACCATGGACAGGAAAGAGAGCAAGAGGACGACCCCAGATAAGATGGGGAGACGACATTAAAAAGATAGGAGGAACGCACTGGAAACAGAAAGCACTAAACAGAAGCGAATGGAGGAAACTGGGGGAAGCCTATGTTCAGAATTGGACGAATTAAAGGGCAAAAGAAGAAGAAGAAGACTATAATTATGTGGTCGGGTTTTAATTTCAGCATTTTACAAATGCTAAAATATTCCACAGGGTAACGCGAACTTTGTGAGAGAAAAAATCACAGTTTGATTGACATACCCGGTATATAATGAAAATGTATCTGTCTAGCAACAATATTATTACAATGACATTGTTAAAGAATAAAGCTATAACACATTAAAAAATCACTTAAATCATACAACAGGTTCAGGAAATTCGAGACATCAAAAATGACCAATTTTTAGGTGGTACATACGTTAATTTCTTGGAGAAGTGTATTTGCCTGTCGCTCGCTGTTATACCATAAGAACAGAGCTTCTTTGTTTAAGCTCATTTGCAATGCTCATTCATCCTTGGATTGAAAAAGCTGAATCTATTTTCAAACAATGAGTCGCGACAATTCAAATCTATTTTTCGACTTTGGTTAATTAAAATTTATTAGGTTGATTATTATTATCTATATTTGGGTGTTTTGTGTGTTTTGTTTTATTTCATTATCTTTTATTTTGTACTAACATTGACGATTTATGTAATTTCGGTAAACTTTATTTGTTTTTGTTTTTTTTTCCGACTTTTTGTAAGCTTTGTCCATAAAATTGTAAAATTTTCAGTGACAATAAAGCATATTTCTATTCGATTCTATACAAGCGTTTTTGCTTCTTTTGTCGCGGGGGAAAGGGGACCCGCGACAAACTTTGATATGGGGCCCCCGTGGGGCTAGCTACGCCAAAGAGTTTCATCTGCAAAGAGTTCTTTAACATAGTTTTTCCATGTCTTCAACTGTTCTTCTATTTCTGTTATTATGTTTCCGTTGACATTATACAGGGTATTTGGCTGTTTACGTTTTTGTGTACCTGCAAGTTCTTTCACTTTTTTATGTACATTAAAAATATCATGTTTTGCCTGCAATTGCTTATTTCTTCACATTTTCTTTAATAAAAATCTTCCTTTGCTATTCTGATTTCTTTTTTGATTTCTTTCTGTATTTGTCCCCTGAAGAAACTTATCCAGAGAAGACTACATGATAACTACTCTGTGATTAAAAATTGTACAAGTTCTCTTAAGTGACCTCTCCTCAATGGAGGTTGGCCACTACAGTTGCAAATTTCTCTGCCTTTTCCTTCCTAGTCCGCTCCCTTCCTTAGTCTTTCTTATCACTATTAGTTAAGCATATTCTTCTTCTTCTTTTTGTGTAAACATGACTCTGTCAGTTTTTCAATATGCCTCCAGTAAGTTGTCATTCCATCGCTTTCTTGGTCTTCCAACTGATCGTCTTCCTAATGGGTGACCGTCTCTCGCCGTCCTTTCTACTCTATTTGTAGTCATTCGGCTTATGTGGTCGTTTCATTCTACTCTTCTGTTTTTACCCAGTTATTAATGTTGTCCATCTTGCATCTCCGTCGTATATCTGCACTTCTAGCTCTATCCCATAGAGTCTTATCATCGATTTTTCGTTTTCATCTCTGCTGTTTCTAATATTACATTTGTCCTTTCTGTATCACGTCGTGTTACTGCTGAATCATTATTGGTCTGATGACTGCTTGTAAATTCTGCCTTTCACTTCTCCGACATTTTTATTTCTCCATATTGTTTCATTCGGTAACCTGAGGCCTGAGGCTATGTTTGCTCTATTCACTTGATCTTCCACTTCTGTTTCGAGCTTTCCATAGCTAAATAGTGTGATGCCTAGATATTTAAATTCCATGACTTGTTCTATTGTCTGACCCTCCAGCTCCAATATACATCTTATTAGATTACCTGTTATAACTATGCATTTGGTCTTTTTTGAGAAACTTAATATGTTCAATTTTCTAGCGGTTATATTAAATTGGTGCAGCATATGTTGTAAATCATCTTCACTTTGAGAGATTAGTATTGTGTCGTCTGTATAGCAGATTATTTTAAGTTGTTTTTCTCCCATTTGGCGTCCTTTTTTAGTTCTTACTTTTTTATCATTTCATCCATAATCAGGTTGAATAATAGAGGATCTAGAGAGTCTCCCATTCTTACCTATCCAATTGCTAGCTTCAATAGGGTCAGTTACTTCTTCATCTACTGTTACTTTTATTGTGTTGTTCTGGTAGATATTTTCGAGCGTTTCAATGGGTGCGTTCGGACGACCACAGCGGCTGGACAGCTGAGCCAGCAGTAGCTGTCAGACGTCACCGCTGGAAGTCAGCCACTGAGAGATTTACTAAGCTTTCCCTATCACGGCTGGATACAACCACTCAGCCGATTTCTGCTGACAGTCAGCCGCTATAATCGTCCGAACGCACCCAATTATTCCTAGAGGCGCCTCTCCTGCGTACAATAAATGGATCATCATCATCAGTGGCGTTACAGCTCTTTATAAGCCAAAGCCTTCTTCAGAACAATCCTCCATTCGCCCTTGTCTCTGGCAACTCTTCTCCATGCTCTAATTCCAATAGATTTTAAGTCATATTTTGTTGTCTTGGTACCAAGTTGTCTTGGTACCTAAGTCTCGATCTTCCTCTTGCTCGTTGTCCTATCGGCCCTCTTCGGTCAAAAACTTTTCTGACTATAGCATCTTCCTTTCGTCTTATTACATGACCTATCCATCTAAGGCGTGCTACCTTAATGAATTTTACAACGTTAGGTTCTCCAAAACTTCTATACAACTCAAAGTTGTAACGGATGCTCCACAAACCTTGTTCTTTTATGCCTCCATATTTCGTCTTAGGATTTTTCGCTCAAAACGTTTGAGCAGTTCTTGGTCATTCTGTGTAAGTGATCAAGTTTCTGAACCATATGTTAGCACTGGTCTTATTAGTGTTTTGTAGACAGTTTTTTTGATGCCATCTGTGTTCTTAAGTCATAGTAACACAAAAGCAACACATAGCACCAAAGTAACACATAGCAACAAAATGACATTATGACTTGCTAAGATGTAGCATAATTTTTATTTAATTAATTTTGATCTGTTTGTCCTTTGTCCAGTGTGTGTTATATGTATTTATCTTATCAATTTCAATTTTTTTTTTAAATTTCTTGCCAATGTTCCACTTTGCTGGGATGGGATATCTTCCTAATTTGACGACATGCCCCTGATGATGCTAAGTTAGCGAAAGTATACTTGGGCGAGATTTAATAAACTAGATGCTCGAAACCTGCCTTTTATTCCTATAGATTATTTTAAGCTAGTTTAGTTGTTTTTTCCCATTTGTTATCCTTTTTTAGGTCTTACTTTTTATTATTTCCTCTATGATCAGGTTCTAAGAAGGGAGATAGAGCAGTGTGTGTAAACTATAGGGGTATCACTCTCCTAGACGTAACATATAAGGTACTCGCCAGAGTCGTAAGAAGCAGACTGGAAAGGCACTTAAACGAGCAGGTTGGTGAATACCAGGGAGGATTCAAAAAGGGCAGATCCACCATTGATCAAATATTCGTATTGAAAATGATTCAGATCAGTACATACGAGCAACAGTTAAAGTTAAACCTCCTCTTTGTAGATTTCAAACAAGCTTACGATTCTGTGATAAGAAGGCGTTTGTACCAGGCCCTAAGAGTACTTGGAATTCCGGAAAAGATGATCAGACTCGTAAAAATGACCTTAGTGAAGACCGACAACAGAGTAAGGATAGAAGGAAGCCTATCAGGAAAATCTGAAGTTAAAAGGGGATTAAAGCAGGGAGATCCGCTGTCCACAGTACTTTTCAATTTCTTGTTGGAGGCGATATTGAGAGAGAGTGGAATACGAACGAAAGGTATGATCTTTGACAACAGAAACCAGGTTCTGGCCTTTGCGGACGATGTAGTGCTAATGGCAAGAACGGAAAGGGAACTGCTGAGGATTTTCAAACTCTTTGAAGTCAAGGCTAAGCAGTATGGACTGAGAATTAATGAGCAAAAAACAAAGTATATGGAAATGGGACAGACCTCAGATGAAGACACACAACTGAAAACTACCACAAACAACGAGAATAAAGAGTATTGCTTCAAAAAGGTGACGGAGTTTGAGTATCTATACACTAACAAGTAAAGGGGAAGAAAGCCAGGAAATTGAAAAAAGAATCTCGAGAGGAAGAAAGACAGTCGGAGCCCTACACAAACTACTAAGAGCCAAACACATCTCCAGAGAGGCAAAATTAAGACTCTATAGAACAGTGATCCAGCCCACAGTTCTTTACGGCAGCGAAACATGGGTCATGAACAAAAACCAAGAAAATATGCTGAGCATCTGGGAGCGGAGTGTTCTAAGGAAGATATTCGGGGGAGTAAGAAACGATGAAGACGTTTGGAGGAGACGAACAAATGCGGAGATCAGAGAGCTGTACCGGAAACCAGAAATAAGCCAGATGGTCAGAACAAAGAGACTGAGTTGGTTAGGTCATCTTGCGAGAATGGCTGACGGAAGGTGGGCAAAGGACTCGCTGCTGAGAGGGGAAGGAAAGAGGAGAAGAGGACGACCCAGGAAAAAGTGGGTAGAAGCATGTAAGGAAGACCTGCAAACAATCAGGATATCAAATTGGAGAACTGCGGCTATGGACAGGAGAAAATGGAGAAAAACCGTGGAGAAATTCCAAGCCATGGGCCTTTAAGGTCTGTTGAGCTATAGTCTTCTATATATATATATATATATATATATATATATATATATATATATATATATATATATATATATATATATATATATATATATATATATATATATTTTCATTCTGGTGGAATATGCTGTATGCCATTAGAGTGAAAACTTAGTCTTTTGCTAGCAGTTGCCGCTAGGGCATCTATACCATTTCGTTCGTTGCAATTCGGGACTGCACGCTGGGGTTTGTTTTGGTTGGATCAGGGAGAGCAGCATATGTGCCTCCTGATGAAAGACTAATAAGTTTCGAAACCGGTAGAGGTGCTTGCAGCACTCTCTGATTGGACTGGAATATGGTTCGGCTGTATTTTCGTTTTGCAACGAAATTGAAAATGGTTATTCATTTTTGATATATATATATCAAACAAATGAAAAAGAGAATGTGGAAAAATCCCCTTACGAACAATTCACACATCCACCATTTCAGGTTGGGAAAAATTTCTTGAATAGAATCAAAGATCCAAACACCTGTTCTTAGAAATGTGTTTCGCCCTCTTCAATGTTTTGATCTTTTGATCACTGAGTGTGTTTCAAAGATTTACATCTTTTGTTTTTTTTTTGTTTTTCAATATATATATATATATATATATATATATATATATATATATATATATATATGTTACACTTGAAGTTTCCGCGGGAGCTATATGTGCTTTCTGTTGTTTTCCGGGTTTGACTCCGCGTTGAATAATTTTGGTTTTGAGAAAAACCATTATTTTGACGACGTTTCGGCAAGATCTCACTTGCCATTGTCAAGTCAGGTAGTTCCGCTTCTCGCTGCTGCTTGAAGTAAACTGAATTTTTTACTCACGGTACCGTCGCTTATGTAGTTGATCCTGATGCTGCTTGCCCTGCGCGAACTCTGGCTCTTGTTATTGGTCCGGTGTAGGTTGCAGTCGTCGGCGGGATGTTACGCGTGGATGTTGCGGCCTGATTTATTTTGGTCTTTTTCTTCAATACCGTTTTCCAAGTTGTAGGAAGCCGTTGCGCATCATCTCTTTGGTTTAAGCCGTTGGGATTTCTTTCAATTTCTATCGATTCTCTGATTTCCCGTTTTCTTTTTACTTCGATGTTAGCTAACATCGTTGTTTGGTTCAGGTTTATTGTGTGTCCTGTATTTGCGACATGTTGAGCCAGGGATGACGTGGTTTCTCCCCTTTCGATAGCATTTCGGTGTTCTTCTCGTCTTACCTGGATTCTTTGGTTGGTCTGTCCAATGTACGACTTTCCACAATCCCCACACGGAATCTCGTATACACCTTGGATTTCTAACGATATTTTGGTCTTTGGTGTTGGTAAAATAGTTGAGATCTTTCTGTCCGTATTAAATATCGTTTCTATGTTGTGTTTTCTCAGCACTCTTCCTATTCTCTCTGTCGACAGCCTATATTATTCAGGCTACCTAAGACCCACTTAATCCAAATGATTTAGGTGTGTATATAAACAGGAAATAAGCAGTTCGAAAATATAACTTCTTAAGCATGCCTAGAGGGGAAAACATTTCTTTTTACATAAAAAGTTGCATACTGAATAACAGTTTTTAAACCCAATTCATTTTACCACCTTCTCGAGCCCATATATACTACTTGATAATATCCCACCATCGTAACCAGACCCAGCGGTGTTGCCTAGCGTTGGTCGAAAATGTTATACCATATACCAATCCCTAAGTGGTCACAATTATTGGATTTTTAGAAGTTAATAAATTTGTCTCCATAAAGTATCATGACCTTGGGATTCATTATTTACTATACTTAAATTATACAAAGTAGTCCAGTCGGGTTAGACGAATAAAAGGCCTATAACCTTGCATGCCGAGCTGCCCCAAATTTCATTTCTCTAATCTTTAGGAAGGGTCAATAGTAGTGTAAATTTAAAATCTCGACTGAATTCCGCCGTTGAGTAGCCGCCATCTTAATTTTAAACGAGGACCGTTTTTTCTCAATATCTCCGCCATTTTAAACTTCTCGACAAAAAGTGTAAGAACTGAAATGGTTGAAAATTCGATTTTATATAAATTCTTTTATTATAATTTTTTTCGTGCGGTCGATATTTTCCGAGTTATGGGGGAAAATAATGAGAGTTAGAACATAATTATTGAATTACATATTTCGTTTATTATTAGATTTACGACAAAAATGTACCGATAAAAAATAAAAAGAATTAAATTTTATACAATTTTGATTTCTTTCACCTTTTTGCTAAAATCAATATTTAAGGTAGTACGTAGTCGGTAAAGGCGCGAGCGTAAGACCTGATTCATTTTATAGCAATGGTTTTTGTTCAGCATCTACGCCATTTTTAACTTTTCGATAACAACGGCCGGAACTAAAATTGTTCCACATATGATTTCCTACAATTTCTTATTAACAATTTTTTTGGTGCGGTTGATATTTTTGGAGTTAAGCGGGAAAATAGTAAAAAGGGGTGGGATGCATAATTATCCCAAGTTTTATAATTTTATCATTTAGGGAACGTCAGTAGTAGTGTAAATTTAAAATTGCTACTGAATTCCGCCGTTGCGTTAGCCGCCATATTGATTTTAAATAAGAAGCGTTGTTGCTTAATATCTCCGCCATTTTCAACTTTTTGAAAAAATGGTAGGAATAGAATTGTTGGAAATGCAATCTCCTACAATTTCTTTTGCACATTTTTTTATGCGATCACTATTTTTCGAGTTAAGGGGTAAAATAGTGAAAGCGGAGGGGAAGTATAATTATTGAATAATTGTCTCGTGTATCATTAATTTAAGGACATGATTGTACGTAAACAAAAATAAAGAGAATTATATTTTATACAGTTTTTGAAACTTCCATTAAGTTTTTTGTCAACTGAATATAATTTTGTTCTAACATTTTTTTTTAATTTTGGACCCTGTTTGGGAAAATTCCCCACCCCTCCCCCTTCGTAGGTTCTCTGGTCTCTCTAGCCAGAGAACGAGCCTTCGTATGTTCACTGGTTCTCTCGAAAAATTGTAGTAACTCGCTATTGTAACAAACTCAGTCCTTACAATTTTTGTCGAAAAGTTGAAAATGGCGGAGATATGGAACAAAAACATTTGCTATAAAACCAATCAGGTCTTACGCTCGCGCCTTTACCGCATACGTACTATGTTAAATATTGATTTTATGAAAAAATTGATCAAATGAAAATTGTATAAACTTTAATTCACTTTTATTTTTGTATAGGTACATTTTTGTCGTAAAACTAATAATAAACGAAATAATTCAATAATTATGCTCCAACTCACTGTTTTCCCCCATAACTCGGAAAATATCGACCGCACGAAAAAAATTAAATAAAACAAATTATCGAAAATTGAATTTTCAACAATTTTAGTACTTACACGTTTTGTTGAAAAGTTGAGAATGGCGGAGATATTGAGCAAAAACCGTTCTCGTTTAAAATCAAGATGACGGCTAACGCTACAGCGGAATTCAGTCGAGATTTTAAATTTACATTACTATTAACCCTCCTTAAAGATTAGAGAAATTTAATTTGGGACAGCTTGGCATGCAAGGTCGACTGCTATCCCGACTGGGCTAAAGGTAGGTATAGTCTTTTTACTACAAAAGCAAGGTTATGTAGGTCAAAATTTCTGACGTCAGAACACTGACAAATTATTAGAATGTGACTTTTCGTCATGGCCACGTTAATGCCATTACCTGTCAGATATTTTCTTTGTTTTTTTTACTGTACAAATAATATATCTAATTATTTTTTCCTATTAATGATGTCAATCGGTTTTCATTTCTTGCCGAAATATATTAATACGCCGAAATATTTGTATTGTTAATTAAATCAACTTTAAAATTGACATTTTTTTAGCTGACCGAACTGACCGATCTTGCAAAAGTGTCAAAATGGTATTATAATAGGGCTTTTCATTCACAGTCATTTGTTTCGAGCTTCTGCCATATGTTGTATAATCCGGGTAGCTCGAAACAAATGACAATCGATGAAAAGCCCTATAAGAAAAACTTAATCACGAGTACATTGGGAATTTTCACAATGTACTCGTGATTACGTTTTTCTTATAGGGCTTTTCATCGATTGTCATTTGTTTCGAGCTTCTGCCATATGTTGTATAATCCGGGTAGCTCGAAACAAATGACAATCGATGAAAAGCCCTATAAGAAAAACGTAATCGCGAGTACATTGAGAATTTTAGAATTATATTAATTAAATAACCAACAACATATTTTATTATTAATAATATAAATTTTATGAAACATTCCTTTAAGTTAAATACTCCAGAAAATAATAATTTTATTTAAATATATCAGACAATCGTACGCTGTAACGCTGTAATCGTACTGATGTAACAGTTCTGTGTTGCTACATTTTTCTTCATTTCGTACACAATTTGATTCAAAATATAGCTTTACACTGTAGGTACTATTTTTATAAATACCTACACATATTAAAATATACCTTAATTTAAAAACTATTGCAATTATTGTTGTGTACCTATACTATTGTGTTTGTGTTCGTATTGAGAAACATTGTGCAAAATCAAAAATGCTTCTTTAATAGGTTATTTATTTTTAAACAAGAACGAAAAAATGGGATTCCCTTTTACCATTAACTGCAGAGAATAGATGGAAGTTAAAGAATTTAGATTTCTCAGATTAGCTTTATTAGAAATAAGTTTATTATTAGATTTAAAGATCTGAAAGTTTTCTTATGAATTTTAGAGTTTGCAGTACTTAGTTTTAAAAATATTAAATAATATATTTTAATGATTATACCTACACTGTGGTAATATTGCTGGTAAATAATATATTTCGGCAAGTAATGAAAAACAAATTGACATCATTAATTTTAATAAATAACCATAGATATTATTTTTATAGTAAACAAAAAATCTGACAAGTAATGACATAAACGTGGCCATGATGAAAAGTTACATTCTAATGTTTGACAGTGCTGTTACGTCAGAAATTTTGATCTACGTAATCTTGCTTTTGTAGTAAAAAGACTATACATATATAAAATTTCGCTGATTTAAACTAACGAACTATCAAAAATAACAGTATATTATTTAAAAAATGAACAAGTTTCGTTCGTCGAAAATAAATGCAATTCTTTATGCATTTATGATATCCACAAATGTCGCCTGCTTAATTGCAAAATAGATTATGTTACCCTTTATGTAAGCTCTCTTTTACAAATAAATTTAAACTCATATAAGTTTGAAGTCTAATTTTTACTTTTAATTTTTTAGTTAACAACAATCTTAGTTTTTTTTTATTAAACGACAATATTGCATGTTTATGAATGTGTTTTGAGTATCTCAAAGAAAAATCTGTAAAAATTACTGTTACAATATTTCATGTTTTTTTCAATTTTCTAAATTAAAATATCGCATTTTGGATAAACAAAACTTTGTTTTCTTTTTGGGGAATAATTCAACACAAATCTATCATTGTTACCAGCGTGAAATAAAAAAAAACGGTAGTTAGTAGGCAGTTTTAGCATATCGGGTCTGTATCAGAACTGTAGATATATACCCAATCAACGTATATTTAAAAGCCTCATAATCCTTAAAACTTGTTATAATTTTGGATCAAATAAGTTTTAGGTCGTTTTAGTGCATCGGGATTGTATGAGCTCTGTGAATATATATTCTTGGTTTATTTATACACCATACGGTGTTGCCAGGTGTAGGGCTTCTAGGCGTATGTTAACTATGCCAAATATATACAGCTAGTTGAGCGCGACCGAAGCGCCCTCGAATCTGCCGAACGGTGAACTAAATCTGTATATAATATGATGTATTACCGATTTTTCAAACCCAGCTAAAAATTCACCCCCTGCACCCCCTACACCCCTAGAATCCAGTACTATAAGTAAACGTTGTCAGACCCGAAGCCGGGTCTGACAACGTCACTTTTGGACTGAATAGGCGGTGAAGTATGACGTTTTGGGACTGTATAAGCGGTCAAACAAATATATATATATATATATATATATATATATATATATACTGATGACGCAATAATGCAGAAACCGGTCTACGAATGGTAGGAGAGACGGAGGTGTGAATATTAATTTCGTATATTATTTACACATTATTTTCATACTTTTGTTAAAGTAGAAAGCAGCAATTATTGCCTCTTGTTTTCGGCGTTCTAGGTATTTTATTTTAAATACCGGGCGCCATCTAGTGCCTTCAAAGTGGAAGGCCATACAGGTTTCATTACCAAAACAAGTAGGTAGATTGTTTGCATATAATTCAGATTGCACCAGTCTTTGAATGACTTTTTGGCTGCATCGCGGCCTCAGATATACGAAAGGAATGTTCTCATCTTCGTCTTTCCTATAAAGTCGTACTGATGACGCAATAATGCAGAAACCGGTCTACGAATGGTAGGAGAGACGGAGGTGTGAATATTAATTTCGTATATTATTTACACATTATTTTCATACTTTTGTTAAAGTAGAAAGCAGCAATTATTGCCTCTTGTTTTCGGCGTTCTAGGTATTTTATTTTAAATACCGGGAAGGCCATACAGGTTTCATTACCAAAACAAGTAGGTAGATTGTTTGCATATAATTCAGATTGCACCAGTCTTTGAATGACTTTTTGGCTGCATCGCGGCCTCAGATATACGAAAGGAATGTTCTCATCTTCGTCTTTCCTATAAAGTCGTACTGATGACGCAATAATTCAGAAACCGGTCTACGAATGGTAGGAGAGACGGAGGTGTGAATATTAATTTCGTATATTATTTACACATTATTTTCATACTTTTGTTAAAGTAGAAAGCAGCAATTATTGCCTCTTGTTTTCGGCGTTCTAGGTATTTTATTTTAAATACCGGGCGCCATCTAGTGCCTTCAAAGTGGAAGGCCATACAGGTTTCATTACCAAAACAAGTAGGTAGATTGTTTGCATATAATTCAGATTGCACCAGTCTTTGAATGACTTTTTGGCTGCATCGCGGCCTCAGATATACGAAAGGAATGTTCTCATCTTCGTCTTTCCTATAAAGTCGTACTGATGACGCAATAATGCAGAAACCGGTCTACGAATGGTAGGAGAGACGGAGGTGTGAATATTAATTTCGTATATTATTTACACATTATTTTCATACTTTTGTTAAAGTAGAAAGCAGCAATTATTGCCTCTTGTTTTCGGCGTTCTAGGTATTTTATTTTAAATACCGGGCGCCATCTAGTGCCTTCAAAGTGGAAGGCCATACAGGTTTCATTACCAAAACAAGTAGGTAGATTGTTTGCATATAATTCAGATTGCACCAGTCTTTGAATGACTTTTTGGCTGCATCGCGGCCTCAGATATACGAAAGGAATGTTCTCATCTTCGTCTTTCCTATAAAGTCGTACTGATGACGCAATAATGCAGAAACCGGTCTACGAATGGTAGGAGAGACGGAGGTGTGAATATTAATTTCGTATATTATTTACACATTATTTTCATACTTTTGTTAAAGTAGAAAGCAGCAATTATTGCCTCTTGTTTTCGGCGTTCTAGGTATTTTATTTTAAATACCGGGCGCCATCTAGTGCCTTCAAAGTGGAAGGCCATACAGGTTTCATTACCAAAACAAGTAGGTAGATTGTTTGCATATAATTTATATATATATATATATATATATATATATATATATATATATATATATATATATATATATATATATATATATATATATATATAGTAAACTCTTAAATATTGGGGAAACCTGCAAGAAAGACTCTAATGAGTATCAATTGTTTCGCCGAACGTTTTCGCCAAAGAGAATTAATTTGGCTTCTTCAGGGCTGAAAGAGATGAAATTATAATTAGCTACCATATATTACCTATTAAAAAACACTGGAGATCTTACCGTAACTTAGAATTGTAGAGTTAGGATGTTATAAAAAAACTTAGCTAGTAACAACATAGTGGTTTTTTTTTTGTTACTGTTAGAAAAAAGTTACTGTTAAAAAATGTATGGTAGCTGTGAACTTGAGACGCAAAAGTGTACCCAAGGGTAACCGAAAAACCCAATGCAACTACATTTTGAAGGAATTAATTCTTTGAGTTGTCGGCAATAACTAAATTTTTGATTGTTAAAAAGTTCACATGTGAGGTTCTGTTTTGCCAGAACGCATGCGCTGACATGTCAAAGTTGTTCTTATGATTCTTTATAATGTCGTAAGGTTCATTGGTGTAACAAGATGAAATTAATTACCAGTTTAGGGTAATATTATTATTTCAGATTTTTCTTATTAAAAAATTGTTTTATATATTATATTGTTCATGTGATGTTATTCTAATATCTTATTGAGATGTATATAAGAAAAGCAAGGGAATGTTATCTTTTTTTAAAATTAATGAAATTTATTATTTAAGTAGGTTAGTTATTAATGGATAAATCAGTCAAATTAGTTCTCTGTGATGTTACATTTTTCTTGGTATCGGATTTAAGTAAGAAGTGGTATATATTGCTTAGATTCTTAATGTCACTCATGTGACATTAAGAATCTAAGCAATATATACCACTTCTTACTTAAATCCGATACCAAGAAAAATGTAACATCACAGAGAACTAATTTGACTGATTTATCCATTAATAACTAACCTACTTAAATAATAAATTTCATTAATTTTAAAAAAAGATAACATTCCCTTGCTTTTCTTATATACATCTCAATAAGATATTAGAATAACATCACATGAACAATATAATATATAAAACAATTTTTTAATAAGAAAAATCTGAAATAATAATATTACCCTAAACTGGTAATTAATTTCATCTTGTTACACCAATGAACCTTACGACATTATAAAGAATCATAAGAACAACTTTGACATGTCAGCGCATGCGTTCTGGCAAAACAGAACCTCACATGTGAACTTTTTAACAATCAAAAATTTAGTTATTGCCGACAACTCAAAGAATTAATTCCTTCAAAATGTAGTTGCATTGGGTTTTTCGGTTACCCTTGGGTACACTTTTGCGTCTCAAGTTCACAGCTACCATACATTTTTTAACAGTAACTTTTTTCTAACAGTAACAAAAAAAAAAAAAAAACCACTATGTTGTTACTAGCTAAGTTTTTTTATAACATCCTAACTCTACAATTCTAAGTTACGGTAAGATCTCCAGTGTTTTTTAATAGGTAATATATGGTAGCTAATTATAATTTCTTCTCTTTCAGCCCTGAAGAAGCCAAATTAATTCTCTTTGGCGAAAACGTTCGGCGAAACAATTGATACTCATTAGAGTCTTTCTTGCAGGTTTCCCCAATATTTAAGAGTTTACTATTTAACTTATCTGCAAAGATTAAATTTCTCTATATATATATATATATATATATATATATATATATATATATATATATATATATATGATCAGGTTCAAGAGTAGAGGACTCAGAGAGAGCTCCCTGTCTTATCCCAATGACAGCTTCAATTAGGTCAGTTAGTTCTTCTTCTACTTTTTCTTTTATCGTGTTATTCTGGAAGATATTTTAGAACGTGTTAATTATGCCTAGGACTGCCTAACTAACTAAGTATCTACGATTTTTTGATAAAAATATGAACCGTTCTTCTTTTATACCTCATGAGTTCTTGTCAAAGTAGGTATATTTTACATTTCGTCTTCCATAGTTTTTCTTGTTTTGTAAATGATTTAGCTATATTTTTTACTAAAATATCTTTGTTTTTATGTGTAACGATGCCCAACCACGTGTTAAAAAGAATAAAATGAGCATTCTATACAATTACAGCTATTCCAAGTAATTTTTTGTATAACTATATTACCATTATGAGAAAATAATTAAAAACAGACTTTAAATACTATTAAAAACTAGCGAGTTTTAAATAAATATTAGATAACTCTAAAGTAGCTCGAATCAATTTGTTATGTACCAAGACTGATTGGAAACACTTAAAATCCATGCAAATACTTGTTAAATTATTTTAATCAATCTACTACTAGCCTCACAAATTCCCATAAACACCAATCATCTTGAAATTGATTTATTTATGGTGTTTCTTTTTTTTTTGAAAAATGTATATGTTATGGGTAAAGTAAGGTAAGCGGGTAATTCTATGAATGCCCGGGTAAAGTCCGAAGTACTCGTCAGGTTTTGGTAAAATATAAAAAAAAAATGAAGCACTTTTTGAGAAAAACTACTTTTAGCTTTTTTAAAGTGTTTTATTTTTGTTTTTTTTAATTTTCTAGCTTAAAAAATAAACTTTATTTTGAGCTTAACTTCCTTATTTTTAATTCTAGAAACTTAAAAAAATAAAAGTAAAGCTTTTTTAAACACTTTAAAAAAGTTGAAATGTGTTTTCCCCAAAAAGTACTTCATTTTTTGATATAATAAAACCTGGCGAGTACTTCGGACTTTACCCGGGTAATCCTAGAATTAGCCGTTTACCTAAAGGTACGTATAGATACGCGCGCCGCGGACTTCGCGCCATGTGTGCGCTGCGCGTTTGTGGCGCGTTCGCGTTCGTTAGATTAGTACGTGTTTTCAAGTGGCGCACAAACGGCGTGCACACGACGCACCATGTTCTAACTTCTGTTGGCGCCACAAACGCACGGCGCACACATGGCGAGAAGTGCGCGGCGCGCATATCTATACGTACCTTAATAGACTATTGATTATGTTCAAAATAAGAGAGCTAAAAGGAACTACGACGTTAACGGGGTTTTATTGTTTCATATGGTCAATGGACCTCTAAATATGAAAAAACCGCGGAGTGCTACCATTTTTTAAAGGTGTGCGTTTTTGAGAAAAGGCTGAATTAGTCCCTAGACACAGGTTGCATTAGGGTGAGGTCTATGCATTTTTGGCACAAACACATCTACAGAAAAATTATTTCGGGTTAAATTTACTATCGAAATGTCACCTTTTACCGTCAAAAATATTTTTTTACAAAAATATTTAAAAAGAAAAGCAAAAAAAACATGAAATGAAGCAATTTTGTTTTTTGGCCCATAACTTTTTTCCACGGGGATATAGGTATAGGCATTGCTTCATAGAAAAAACTTTTATAATATTTCAGCTTTAGAATGACGTGTGGTAGACGTCTTTGGAATTTATAGTTTTCAAAATATGATTTTTCAAAGTTCGCCACTCACAGCATTTTTAGGTCATTTTCCCTATTATTTCGCAAACATTGTTCTGTAACTTTTTTCTACGCAGTTTTAGGTATATGCAATGGTACATTTAGTAGGAATAGAATTGTATTAAAAATGGTCTATTATAAAATGTTGTATGGCAATTATTTTTAAGTAAGATATGGTTTTCCAAGTTTTATACTTTTAATGATTTTTCATAATGTTTTACGATTATTTTTAAATTTCTCATTATAACCATAAATATACTCTTCTAATTGAAAAAAAAAACTCAAAATTTTCCTCAAATTACGGATAACCTTGTCCTAGAATTTTTTACAATATGTACACCATTTTAAATAAAGAAAAAGCTTTCTTTTTTATTTGACAATGTACAGGGTTATTCACTATATTTTGATCCCCCTGTAAACTGCTTTATTTACAGAATTAGAAAAAATTGTAAAATAGAAAAGTTATTTGATTTTTAAATTATGATTTTTTGACATATATCATACTAATGACGTCATCCATCGGGGCGTGATGACGTAATCGAATATTTTTTTAAATGAGTGTAGGGGTAGTGTACTAGCTCATTTGAAAAGTTATTCAATTCTCTATTCAGTAATATAAACATTAAGATAATTATTATCCAAAAAAAAATTGAATTAAATTAATTGACACAAAAAGAAGAATGTATGTAATTTAATTAATTCAAAATATCTTCTACTGATGCTAGAAAACAGTAATAAAAGTTTATTGCACAAATAAACATTGCTTTTTGCTTAAATTCAATGTTCAGCTGCCAAGAGGCAGATGGGTGGCAGCTTGAACATTGAATTTAAGTGAAAAGTAATGTTTATTTGTTTACTAAACATTTATTTCTGTTTTCTGACAGCAGTAGAATGTATATTGAATTAAATAAATTACATACATTCTTCTTTTTGTGTCAATAAATTTAATTTAAAATTTTTAGACATCCTGCATAAATAATTATCTTAATGTTTATATTACTGAATATAGAATTGAATTACCTTTCAAATGAGCTAGCACACGACCCCAATTATCATTTTAAAAAATAGTCGATTACGTCATCATGCCCAGATGGATGACATCATTAGTATTATATATATATATATATATATATATATATATATATATATATATATATATATATATATATATATATATATATAATATATATATATATGTCAAAAAATCATAATTTTAAAATCAAATAACTTTTGTATTTTACATTTTTTCTAATTTTGTAAATAAAGCAGTTTACACTGCACTGGGGTCAAAATATAGTGAATAACCCTGTACATACATAAATGTACAAGAAAAAAAGTTATAATGAGAAATTTAAAAAATCGCAAAGTATAAAATTTTGAAAAACCATAACTTGCTTAAAAGTGGTCGTACAACCTTATAAAATAGACCATTTTAATGGTAATTGACTTCTCTTCCTAGAAAGTGTACTATTACACTAGAAATGCGTAGAAAAAAGTCACAGAACAATGTTTGCGAAATAATGGTGAAAATTACCCAAAAATGCTGTGAGCGGCGAACTTAGAAAAATCATACCGAACTTCATTTCAAAGAGAAATAATGGAATTTTTTTTCTGTGAAACAATGCCTATATATCTATGTCTCCGTGGAAAAAAGTTTTGGGGCAAAAAACAAAATTGCATTCTTTTGTGTTTTTTTTGCTATTTTCTTTTTAATATAAATTTGCAAAAAGAAATATTTTTGACTTTTGAAGGTGACATTTCGATAGTAAATTTATAGACAATCATATGCGATAAATTAACCCTTGCCCTACCTTTCCTTGCCTTGAGACTAATTCACCCCTTTCTCAAAAACGCACTCCTTTAAATGGTAGCACTCTGCGGTTTTTTCATATTTAGAGGTCTATTGATCATATGAAACAATAAAACCCCTTTAACTTTGTAGAGACTTTCTAAAGTACATAATCAATAGCCTATAACTTTACCCGTAACATAAAATATGTATATAAGGCAAATAAACTTGTGAATGAGTTTGTCATTAGAAAATTTTCGAATCGTTGCAAATTAACAAATATTACATAACGTGAGTTTGTGTTCTCACCTTTGTTTTTGAAGCTATGGGAATTATTTAAATTCCAATATATTGTTAGATATTATCCATTGTATCTCGTAGAGTTTTAACGACCAACAGTAAAATTAAAACAAACAAAAGAATCTTGAATGAAAGTGTCATAGTTCAATAAAATTTCTTTATATTAAAGTTAGGTTCTTCTTCTTGTAGTGCCTATCCGTTTCGGATGTTGGCGACCATCATGGCAATCTGTACTTTGCACACTGCTGCTCTGAAAAGATTTGTGGTGGTTGTGTTGAACCACGTACGTAGATTTTTCAGCCACGAAATCCTTCGCCTTCCTGGTCCTCGCTTTCCCTCTACTTTTCCCTGTAAGACCAGTTGCAGCAGTCCATATCTTTCACTGTTCCTCATGATGTGACCGAGGTATTCGATTTTGGCTGTTTTTATTTTGATTAACAGCTCTTTTTCTTTTTGCATTCTCAGCAAAACACCCTCATTAGTAATGTGGTCGGTATAAGATATCTTCAGGATTCGACGATAAAGCCACATCTCAAAAGCCTCAATTTTCTTGCAGGTGGCGTCTGTGAGAGTCCACGACTCAACTCCGTACAACAGTATAGGAAAGATATAACATCGTAGTAATCTGACTTTTATGGGTATCGACAAATCATGACATTTGAACAACTTTGACATTTTTTGAAATGCAGATCTTGCTTTTTCTATCCTACATTTGATTTCTATAGAATGGTCCCAATTTTCATTGACGTTCGTACCAAGGTAGGTATATGTTTTTACTCTTTCTATTTGTTGACCATTCACACTGATTATTCCAAATTGCTGTTTGTTCTTAGAGATAATCATACATTTTGTTTTCTTAGTGTTTAGTGAAAGTCCGTATCTCTGACTGACCTCCGCGATTCTGTTCATTAATTCCTGCAGGGCTTCAGAACTGTCAGCGAATACCACAGTGTCATCTGCGTATCTTATGTTATTGATACATTCTCCGTTAATTCGAATTCCGGCCTCGACATCATCCACTGCTTCTTGAAAGATTTCCTCAGAGTAGATGTTAAACAGCAGTGGGGATAGTATACATCCCTGACGGACCCCACGTTTGATTTTGATATCGTCGGATTCTCCTGCCTCTGTCCGGATAGAGGATGTTTGATTCCAGTACAGATTGCTGATAATCCTTAAATCACAGGTGTTAATTCCAATATTGGTTAATATTTCCATCAGCTTGTCGTGCTTTACTGTATCGAACGCTTTATGGTAATCAATGAAACATGCATAAATATCGCAATTTACGTCTCTACATCGTTGAAATAGCACTTGTATACTAAATAGAGCCTCTCTTGTACCCACTGCATTTCGAAAACCAAACTGTGTTCGGCTGATTTTTTCTTCGCACAGTCTATATATCCTTTGATGTATAATTTTTAGAAATAGTTTTAAAATATGGCTCATTAAGCTGATGGTTCGGAAATCACTGCAGGATATGGACTTTGTTTTCTTTGGTAAAGCAACAAACGTCGACTTCAACCATGTTTTTGGTATTACTCCGCTTAAATATATCTCGTTAAATATTTTGGTTAGGCGTTGAGTACCGTCGGTGTTAAATAGTTTTATGAGTTCAGCATATGCATTGTCAGGTCCAGGAGCTTTGCCATCTTTTAGTTGTGATATTGCTCTTTCCACTTCATCTGATGTGATTGGTAAGTGGTCATCACATATGTAAGATGGAGGTTGTTCGGATCTAGTATCATCAAAGAGTTCCTGTATGTATTTTGTCCATATGCTGATTTCTTGATTTCTGTCTGTGATGATATTCCCCTGTTGGTCTCGCAATTTGCTAGCTGTGTTGGATTTCTGAAGACCAGCCGCTTGTTTCACCTTTTTATGCATGTTAAACGTATCAAATTTTTGCTCTAACGACTCTATCTCTTCACACTGTGATTTTAACCAATTTTCTTTGGCCTTTCTTATTTCAGTTCTTATTTGTCTCTGAATCGTGTTGTACATTATTTTGTTGTTTTTTGATTTTCTTCTTTCTTCCATAAGTTGTAGTATATTGTCGTTCATCCAACTTTTTCTCATCTCTTTCTTTTCTATTAGATGTTGTTCTCTGATGCTGTTAAAGGTTTCACATATATTTTGGAGTGATTCTTCGGCATTATATGTTTGCTCCATATTAATTAGCTTCTCTGAAAGAATCTGTGCGACTGTCTCTTTTGTTTTCTTATCTTTTAGTATTCTCATATCGCACTTTTTGTTGCTGTTCTTTTTTGCAACCTTCTTGAATCTAAACCTAAATTTACCAACGACAGGAACATGATCTGATGATACGTCAGCACCGGGGTAACCCTTAACCGATAGGCATCCATTACGGAATCTCTTGTTCACCATTATGTAGTCAATTTGATTCCGTATTACGTTTCCTGGTTGATCTTGCGGGGAGACCCAGGTGTACAAGCGTCTTGGTGGTAGTTTGAAGAATGTGTTTAGTATTGCAAATTCTTCTTCTTCTACAAACAGTTTTAATCTGTCTCCCCTTTCATTTCTCTGTCCTAGACCAAAATCACCTATGAATTCACCGCTTCTCCCTTCACCAATTTTCGCATTGAAGTCACCCATAATAATAGTTATATCTTCTTTTTTAAGTCGTTTAAGTGACTTTATCAACAACTCATAGAATTGCTCTAGATCTTCTTCTGGTTTATCGCTCGTGGGGGCATACACTTGTAATATATTTAATTTGACGGGGCCAGTATTCAGTTGGATTATTATTAATCTTTCAGAAATAGGTATAACATTTGTAACATATCGACGTAATTGGGGAGACACGATTATTCCAACCCCATATATATGTTGACCATCGTCATTTCCTGAGTGATATACCATGTGGTTGTCAACAATACAAGCACCACTATTTGGCCACCTCATTTCGCTTATGCCCATTATACCGATTCCGAGTCTGGTCATTTCTTGAATGGTATTATGAATTTTTCCAGCCTGATACATTGTCTTCACATTCCAGGTACATATTTTAATAATCAACTCTGCTGTTCTTAGAGACACTTTTCCAGTTCTGTCACAGGGGTTTCGCTGGGTTACGACCTGGGAGGCCCTGTGGTCTAAAGGTGGATCACCTCCCCTGCCGAATCTTGGCTTCCGTATTCCATGATTAGTAACTATTTCCACTTTAGTTGGATTTGCCATGATAGATTTACTAGAGATGTCATCAGGGACCTTTAATGCAGTGGTTTCTCGTTGCCTTCTGCATTCTGATGCCGTTGACCACTTTCTTGGTTCTTCCGCCTTTGAGACCAGTTTCCCAGTCTCAGGACAACAGAGTGCCCTTGCATTTACCAGCTCATCCGCCCGAAGCCGTTGGCCAGTAAATGGTGGATTGCTTATCCCGGCAAACACTCGGACGTCAGAGCCTCGTTGGTTGTCTAGCAGGATGTACCAGATGACCATGATCTAGATCACCATACGAGCAGGTGAGGTTGACATTTGAACAGGAGAGGCTATATCTTACGCATCACTGCCCCTTAACATCCATCAAAGTTAGGTTACATACCGATTTTTTGTGCATGTATGACCCAAATTTAGTTAAATTCTAAAATGCCAATAGTTGTGGAAAATTGGTTTTCCAGGAAGACCGTTCCTTTGCAGAACTATAGGACTAAAGTATTTTCTTGGGTACACAGTACACTAGTATACAATCAAGTCTTTGAATAGTCGATATAAATAACATCTGTCGGTATTTTAAATATAGTTTCAAAAGTTGTGCATCACCTAATGTTATGTTCATATTCATAGTTGATTTTTTCATGAACAGTTCAACGGATTTTGCTATTTTTTTTATTATTTTAGATTTTTCTTTCGTATTTACACAGTTGAGCAAATGGGGAGCACGGAAGGAGCCTCCACGCAAGTGATATTATAAGAACAAAATGTCACTGGCGCTCCCTGGAAACGCCCCTCGGGCGGCCAATCCTTACACCACTAGATCCGAACAAACAAACGAGAATCAACGGCTCTTCTCAGAGCCTACATTGACAATGATGACCATAAACATTGAGGGTATTACTTGTAATAAACAGGAAATGTTGTCTGAACTGTGTCAAATCCACAGATGTGATATATTATGCATACAAGAGACTCACCGTATCATATCAGCACATAGACCTAGCGTTGAGGGAATGCAGCTTATCATTGAACATCCAAGTGCAAAGCACGGAAGCGCCATCTTCGTGAAAAGAGATATTCATGTAACATCAGCTCAAAAAACATGCTACAATGATATTGAAATTCTGACCGTCGAAATAGGAGCCTGCACAGTTATATCTGTGTATAAACCACCCTGAAGAGACTTTGTTTCCTCCCCTCATAAAAATTTCGCTTCTCAAAAAACCAGATTGATTCTCGGGGATTTTAATAGTCATAATGTTCATTGGGGCTACGCTTCAATTGATAAATATGGAGATCTTGTGGAATCGTGGGCTGAACAAAACAACCTGTCACTGCTGCATGACCCAAAACTGCCATATTCATTCCAAAGCAAAATATGGAAGAAAGGTTACAACCCTGATCTCACCTTCATCAGCATGTCTTTAGAGGACCGTTGCGTCAGAAAGATATATAAACCTATACCAAAGACACAACATAGGCATGTGGGAATATCCGTATACAGCGCTATAAAAGCTCCCAAAATCCCTTTCAAACGAAGGTTTAATTTCAAAAAGGCGAACTGGGAAAAATATACTGGTGAATTGGAAACACAAGTGAAAAATATAGTCCCTACCCCCAAAAACTATGATGCGTTCATCAAACTTGTAAAACGAACCTCATGTAAACACATACCCAGAGGATGTCAACAACATTACATATCTGGTCTGAACGATGAAGCAAAAGACATTATGACAAAGTACACCAAAGAATGTAGTAAAGACCCATTTAGCGAAGTTACGGCAGAGATAGGGGAGAGACTGCATCAAATACTAAGCGCCTCCAGACAAGAACGGTGGAGCGAGACTTTAAGTAAAATGGATATGACGCACAGTAGTAAGCAGGCTTGGAATACTATCAAAAAACTTAATGGTGATCCCACAGAGGTGAAAGAGCCATGTGCAATAACGCCAAATCAGATAGCCCACCAACTCCTTCTGAATGGCAAAACAAACAATCGTTGCAAAACGCCAAAGATTATAAGAACTCAAGACCAGGAAACAACTCTCTTGCGAAACCCATTTACCATCGAAGAGCTTAAAAATGGTATTGACTATATGAAAAATGGAAAATCCCCTGGGGTGGACGAAATCCTAACAGAGCAGATAAAATACTTCTGGCAAAAAGCGAGGTAATGGGTGCTCGATATATTTAACATCTGTCGCTCTACCTACCAGATTCCACAAATGTGACGTAAATTAAAGGTAGTAGCCCTTCTGAAACCTGGTAAAGACCCTGAACTACCGAGTAGCTACCGTCCGATATCTCTTCTATGTCATTTATATATAAATTGTATGAACACCTCATTTTGAACCGCATCCAGGAAACAATAGATGCAAAACTAATCCCACAACAAGCAGGCTTCAGACCAGGTAAATCATGCACAAGCCAAGTGCTGAACCTAACAGAGCACATAGAGGAGGGATTTGAACAGAGGGAGATAGTGTGAGTAGCCTTGATAGACCTCACAGCGGCCTACGATACGATAAACCACAGAACCTTGCTAACTAAGATCTATAACACTGTGCTTGACTATGACCTGGTAAATATCATTAGATCACTGTTGTGTAATAGACGCTTCTACGTTGTGCTAAATGGAAAGAAGAGCAGATGGAGAACCCAAAAAAATGGCCTATCTCAAGGAAGCGTTCTGGCGCCGTCCCTATTTAACATCTACATCAATGACCAACCAATGCACCCTCGGACTGAGAGTTTTGTGTACGCTGACGACCTTGGTATCGCCGTAAAGGGGAAAACACTCACACAAGTAGAGTCGACAATGGAAGAGGCTTTAAATATGATGTCAGCTTACTACAAACAAAACTCATTAAAGCCAAACCCTACTAAAACCCAAGTATGTGCATTCCACCTCAACAACCACCTGGCGCATGTAAAACTGAATGTTTCTTGGGAGGGACAACGCTTGGAACATACTGATAGGCCCAAATATCTTGGAGTGATACTAGACCGCTCACTAACGTATAAATTCCACTTTCAGAGCACAAGACAAAAGGTTTCTACGAGAAACAACCTTCTCCGGAAACTTGTAGGGAGCAAGTGGGGTGCAAACCCCCAAGTTTTAAAGTCAACAGCTGAGGCCTTATGTTTCTCAACAGGGGAATATGCTTGTCCCGTCTGGGGTAGATCTAGACACGCCCAACAAGTCACCACGGCGTTAAATGAAACATGTAGAATAATTACCGGTTGTATGAAGCCTACCCCTCTACCATTACTGTACCGGGCAGCTGGATTCGCATCACCAGACGACCGTAGATGCGCCTCACAATATGTGGAGAAGTTCAGGCAAACTTTCGATGAAAGGCACCAATTATACGGGTTTGACGAACCGCCAGGAATAAGCCGACTTAAATCAAGGAAAAGGTTTATGAGAAATGTCAGCGTCGAACCACCCGAACTGTTCCCCCTACATCCAGAACGACCTAATGAAATGAACCTGGACTGGAGAACCTGGCGGACACTCAACCAAATACGCACAGGTGTTGCCCCTGTAAAACAGAACCTTATTAAATGGGGCATCAAGACAGATAACGACGCACTTTGTGAATGTAGGGAAATACAGAGCGTGGAGCATCTGAGAGTATGCAGACTTTGCCCATCACAGTGTACCCTCGATGATTTATGGCTCGCAAATACAAAGGGTGTAGACGTAGCCCGATATTGGGCAGAAAAACTGTAGTCGGATCCAGACACGAAAAAGTAAAGTAAGTAAGTTGAGCAAATGTTTACCCAAACTTCTTTTTTGAACTTATACCGGGTGCAAGAAAAGTAATGTTTTTCTTATGTTAAGTTTAAGACACTCTGGAGGAAGGATAAGGTACAAGTGTGAGTATGTATCGAAATTGTGTTATAGTTTTGTGTTTTGTGAATATTTTGTTTTTTTAAATGTCCCTGATATCTTTATGCTAACTGGAAACAGCATCTTATAATGCGCATCACTACTCCTTTGAACCCCTTTCTTTTATCATAATTATTGTTTATTTCTAACTATACGCTAGAGTTGCACAAGTTTGACTTGAATGTTTGAACTTGACTTGAGTTTGACTTAATTTCAAGTAAAACTCAAGTCAATCCTTCTGACAAATATTTCAAGTCAAGTCAAACTGGTCAATCGTACAGGTTTGAAAATTCAAACTGTTTGTCAAACTAGTTTGAAAGAGTTTGACAAATAATTTATTTAGTAGATATACTGTTTTGTTGTTCTGAAGCTATTTACTTGTGTCATTTTTATGATTCTATTTTTATGGGAAATAAGCCACAATTAAATTGAAAAAAATTATTTGATTTTTTTATAATTTACTTGGGCGTCGAAACGTTAATAAAATTATTTTTTTTCAATTTAATTGTGGCTTATTTCCCATAAAAATAGAATCATATACTTTTTTGTCGAGATAGACATGTTAGTTGCCAATTAAGATAAGAAAATTAATAATACAACGAGTGCCACATAAAAGTCAAAATTTTCAATGTGTTTTAATTTAAAACTTTAAATGTAGATTTTTATTGTTTTCGAATCTTGAGAAAACTAATAAGTATTTTTGAAACATTTAAACGCAGAATGATAGATTGCGTTATTACCGAGCTCCGAAAGTCTCTTAGATAGTGTAGGAAACAAAGGTTGAACCTTGCAAAATGGACATAAGTCCGGTTTTATTTTTTTTCTGGTATATCAAGGGGTGCTTATTATAAGACTACCTTTTTCTGAAAAAATTTCGCCCCGGAACCCCCTTTTTCACCCCTTTAAAGGGGGTAATTTGTGGTTTTTGCGGAGCGTAGCCCTTCCTGCACCTTTTACAAAAAATTTTTTTATAGAAATATAAAAAGGACTATATTTTCTACGATTTATTTCCGATAGCATATGTCTATCATCAACCGTTTAGCGGGGGTAGCGCCCCAAAGTTGACAAGTTTTTAAAAAAGATGTTTGTAAAAAAAATATATTTTTCCCTAAGTGTAACGGAAATTACGAAGAAATCCTGCGACAATTATTCATAAATAAATGACTGATTTTTTGGTATAGGTTGTACTTAAGGGTAATTGCCCTGTTTCTAATTACAGGGTGTTACATTTTAAAAAACCCCTTTTTATACCATCTGAACCGTTTATGCTAGAGTAAAAAGACTTTCAGCGATTACCCATGTGCTGGTGCTATTTACAAATTTGTATAATGCACCCCCATTTTTTCCCCGAAAACACCCCAAAAAAAAGAAGAATTAATAAATAAAGTGATTTTCTTGGAATCCTTCACACACAATGCCCTTTATTAATATGCTTCATATATAATTTTGTGCACGTTATTATTACCCATGCATGGACACCAAAAGCGATTTCCTAGTGCAACCCCTGTAGCAAAAAAAATAAATAAAATGGGGGTTGAAAATTTTTTTGTTTTTTCTTTTTGATTTATATGGGCATATGCTTCATCAATAGTGCTTTTCAAAAATATATATGGTTATTGTCACATCCCTGCGGAAACGACCCCTATCCTTGAAAATATACTGCAGAAACTACCCCTATCCCTTGGCGAGCATGTTTTTACGATTTTCTCATTACCTATGCATTATTTTTAAACTAAACTTATACAAGGTTAAAGACCACTATTTACTCTAAAAATTAGGTCCTATTCATTTTTTTCGTATAACCAACCGTTACGGCACAGTGGCGCCGTAAACTTCATATATGCTTTGGCGGGCTCCAGTTTTTGTTTTTTTTTTTCGTCATCTGTTGGTTTTATTGATAAAATACTTATGTAAAATAAAACAACATAGTGTAACCTACAAATTATGACCTATGCACATTTTACATTCTTTGCGCCCCAAAGCCACAGTGGTGGCCCAAATTCAATTTTTGCATATTTTCGCAAAGTACACGAATTTTATTGCATTAATGCTACCTTAATAGCACAATATTCACCCTTAAGTGGTCGCTAAGCAGTGGCGGATCCAGGGGGGGGTGATGAGGGCGATCACCCCCCTCCCCCTCTCAAACCAAGTGATATTATATTTAAAGATTATAAAAATATTCATTTATTTTTATAGAAATACTTATTTATATTATTATTTTTATAAGAATGGCGTACTTTTTATGCTTTAGCGACAGTGGCGGATCCAGCATCGTTAAGAGAGGGGTGTCAATTGGCTAAATCTCTATAAATATAAATGAATATTTTTATAATCTTTAAATATAATATCACTTGGTTTGAGAGCGGGGGGGTGATCGCCCCCAGTACCCCTCCCTGGATCCGCCACTGCCTAGCGACCACTTAGGGGTGAATATTGTGCTATTAAGGTAGCATTAATGCAATAAAATGCGTGTAGGTGGCGAAAATATGCAAAAATACATTGTGGGCCACCACTGTAGCTTTGGGGCGCAAAGAATGTAAAATGTGCATAGGTCATAATTTGTAGGTTACACTGTGTTGTTTTATTTTACATAAGTATTTTATCAATAAAACTAACAGATGACAAAAAAAAAACAAAAACTGGAGCCCGCCAAAGCATATATGAAGTTTACGGCGCCACTGTGCCGTAACGGTTGCTTATACGAAAAAAATGAATAGGACCTAATTTTTAGAGTAAATAGTGGTCTTTCCCCTTGTATAAGTTTTGTTTAAAAATAATGCATAGGTAATGAGAAAATCGTAAAAACATGCTCGCCAAGGGATAGGGGTAGTTTCTGCAGTATATTTTCAAGGATAGGGGTGGTTTCCGCAGGGATGTTGCAATAACCATATATATTTTTGAAAAGCACTATTGATGAAGCATATGCCCATATAAATCAAAAAGCAAAAAACAAAAAAAAATTTCAACCCCCCATTTTATTTATTTTTTTTTGCTACAGGGGTTGCACTAGGAAATCGCTTTTCGTGTCTATGCATGGGTAATAATAACGTGCACAAAATTATATATGAAGCATATTAATAAAGGGCATTGTGTGTGAAGGATTCCAAGAAAATCACTTTATTTATTAATTCTTTTTTTTTTGGGGTGGTTCCAGGGAAAAAATGGGAGTGCATTATACATATTTGTAAATAGCGCCAGCACATGGGTAAACGCTGAAAGTCTTTTTACTCTAGCATAAACGGTTCAGATGGTATAAAAAGAGGGTTTTTTAAAATGCAACACCCTGTAATTAAAAATAGGGCAATTACCCTTAAGTATATACCAAAAAATCAGTCATTTATTTATGAATAATTGTCGCAGGATTTCTTCGTAATTTCCGTTACACTTAGGGAAAAATATATTTTTTTACAAACATCTTTTTTAAAAACTGGTCAACTTTGGGGCGCCACCCCCGCTAGACGGTTGATGATAGACATATGCTGTCGGAAATAAATCGTAGAAAATATAGTCCTTTTTATATTTCTATAAAAAAAATTTTGTAAAAAGTACAGGAAGGGCTACGTTTCGCAAAAACCACAAATTACCCCCTTTAAAGGGGTGAAAAAGGGAGTTCCGGGTCGAAATTTTTTCAGAAAAAGTTAGTCTTATAATAAGCACCCCTTGATATACCAGAAAAAAATAAAACCGGACTTATGTCCATTTTGCAAGGTTCAACCTTTGTTTCCTACACTATAGAGTAAATAAAAAGTTTCTTTTGAATGAAATATTTGCAATTATTAATAACACTAAATTTCCCTTTTTATGTTCACCCCCGTAACTTATTAAAATAAAAATTATAGAAGTTTTCAGGGATGTTCGTCCCTCAGAAATATTGTAATATTTTGTGCTGCGTTTAATTTTTTTTAATTCTTATTAGTTTTCTCAGGATTTGAAAAAAATAATACATTTAAAACACATTGAACATTTTGATAAGCGACATGTTAAGCCTATACCCTTAAGGGTTACAATAAAATAAGACTACATATTTGGTTTTTCAATGGACAGCTCAAAATAAAATGATTTGGAATTTTTATGACTTTCTTTTATTAAAAAAGGCATTTATTTATCTTAGGGCCAGTTCGAAAAAACATGTGGTACCAAACTGCTAGTTCACTCGAAAATATGTACCACAATACCAAAGTTAGTATTGCTGTATATTCGTTGGTATTTCTTTAAAATTCAAAACTAACAATAGGGTTATTAGACCTGGATCCCCCGTACCAAAAAAAAATTGATTAATAGCAAGCTGAAAATTTGTTAATAGCTTAACGGTGTCTAGTCGGACAAACTTTGATGTACGGGAACACTGGAACAGGGGAAGTTTTAATTGTGGAACAGTTTAAAAATTTGGAACGTCAGATTACGAAAACGTCCCATGTATTTTATCGGTCAGAACATCCAATTGATTTGTTACCCTTTCATTAAACTCTCATGCAAAAATCAGACTGCTATTACTAACCAACATGATTCCTGTCATTTGACATGTTCTTCGTGTTCCACTCATTAAAATGCCCAGTTGGTGATAAACACCAGTCTGATTTTTGCATGAGAGTTTAATGAAATGGTAACAAATTAATTGGAAGTTATGTCCGACAAAATACATGGAACGTTTACGTAGTCTGACGTTCCAAATTTTTAACCTTTTCCACAATTAAAACTTCGTCTGTTCCAGTGCTCCCATACATCAAAGTTTGTCTGACTAGACACCGTTAACTATTAACAAATTTTCAGTTTGCTATTCATCAACTTTTTTTTGGTACGCGGGACCCAGGTCTATATGGTTTTATATCTACAATTTAAATTTTTTTTGGATACAGGCTACAAATGTTGGGTTTAAATTAAAAAAAAATTAATGTATAAATATGCATTAAGCTTTTTTAATAATTATCATAACTGGCGCGTTTATTGGGTTTTATTTGTCTGCCTGCGGTTTAAATATCGTATCAGCCAATAAATTTCTATGTTTATTGAAATTTGTCAAAAAAAATTTTTTTGACCTTGTTGGGAGAGGGGGGAATTTCCCCTACCCCTCCCCCTCCTCCGTAGATCCGCCACTGAACAAATAAAGGCGTAGGCGGTCTCATTTAAAATTGAAAATAAACACGTTGCGTAATATTCAAACTTTTCAAACTGGTTGAATTCAAGTCAAACCTAAAGATATCGAAATCAAGTCAAGTCAAACTTTTTTATACAAAAAGTTTGATTTTCAAGTCAAGTCAAGTTTGTTGAGTAAAATCAAACTAGTTTGACTTGATGCATCTCTACTATACGCCACCACTCATTAATTGTTGGTGCAGTTTTGATTTGTGAATATTGTTTCCTCTTTATTTCTTGTTGTTTTTTTGGGATTCTGGTGAACCATTTCTTCAATACATTGTTTTTTGTTTATTTCACGATTTTTATTTATCTACTCCTAATAAGTTTCTGATAAGAGATTACCTCTAAATATTTGCTAAGTAACCTAAGCTATCACTATATTATCTTTGACCAGGTGAAAGATCACTCAAAATAGTTTTGTAGGTAAGTAGGTGGACTACTGTCACCAAATATATTTATTATTTCTTTATGTAGTGTGTTGACAACATTTATTTTTTTACTAATTAACTGTTCATATCTTTTCTTGTATTTGGTCTCAGAACCTAATTATCTTGCCTTACCTGTTTCCGTTTCTAAGGTTTCTTAATTTTCCCCTTGTAACCCCAAAAAGTTAAGTGGCGCCCTCTTTCTACCTTCTCTTATCTTAGGTAATTTTACCTATATGTCTTTTTATCTGTTTCTCTCTCTTCTGTAATATACCTTCTCTTGTCTTATCTTTACCTATTTCTTCTATTGACCCCGTTCCAAAAGCTAGTTTCGAACCCACGACTCGCTTTCCACCAACCATCTGGCTGCCGTTCGCAGTGTCTCCATTGGTGACCTTTCTAGCACCATCCAAAAAAGGTTTTCGAGGTTACACAACCACATGCATTTCAGGAAGAAAAAAACCTGCTAAGAAAGATTTTTAACTAAAAACCTTCATCTTCTTCTTCTTCTTTAAGTGCCCTTTCCTCAAAGGAGGTTGGCTACTACAATTGCAAACTCTTCTCTGTCTTCAGCTGTTCTTATTAGCTGTTCAAAATTTAGCCCTGTTCATTGTCGGATATGTTTTAGCCACGATAGTCTTTTCCTTTCTAGTCCTTTCTTTCTCTCGATCTTTCCTTTCACTATTATGTACATAGTTGAGCATTATGGTACTTATTATTTTTTAGTAAGTGGCCTAGATATATAATGTTTTTCTAACTTACACTGTGTTGAAAAGTTCTACTTCTTTGCCTATTCTATGCAGCACTTCTTCGTTTGAGGTATGTGATGTCCATGAAATTTTGAGCATTCTTCTGTGAATAGATCCACATTTCGAAAGCCTCCAATTTATTTACGGTTGATGTTTTAAGGGTCCGCGCAGTGGCGTACTGAGCATGGTTCCGCGGGTTCCGCGGAACCATGGACGGGCCCCGCAGGGGCCCGCTTTAATGCGCTTTTTGCTTCTTCTAAAGTAAATTTCATTTGGGATGCTAATTAGGGGGTGATTTTTACGATTTGTTTGCCAAAAAAAGTGTCCAGCTTTATTTTAGCTTACATAGTTAATATTGATGCTAGCAACTAAAAAATACCAAAAATATATTAAAACAGTTGTGATGACTTTTTCTCGAAAATTGATTCATTTTTAGTTATTTCACGTTGAAATATTCGATTTGGAATTTGACGAATAAGAACCTACATTTCATGACCTACTGGGTTTAAAGACTTCGTATAAACCATATTTTTCACTTTTTTTTATAAGCTATATTTTTACTAAGAATATCTTTTTCGATAACATACTTAGGTACTTTTTGAGAGTATTTGCGAAAAACCGTCTCAAAACGTGTTTTTTTTTAAATGAACATATTCAATCACCAATAATTCGAAAAGTATTGACTTAGTGAAAAAACTCTATAGAACTTAAAGTTTGCTTAGAATTAGTCAGTTTATCCAATTCCCGACTTATCTTGAACGTATGTTTTTCACCCGAGAAGGGATAAAACATACCTAGGGCAGAAGCGCACATCGGCACAATAGGTATCACTTTTTTTTGTTTGATTTCATCTCAATCCGAGCAGTTCTTTAAAATGTACAGCAAAAACCGTAAGTAAATGGACTATAAATTAGCTTGAGTTTTTATGATATACATATTTTTGTGGTATAATATGATGGTTTATATTTAATGTTTTGGGCGGGGGCCCGCATCCCTACTGGAACCATGGCCCGCTGATCTATCAGTACGCTACTGGGTCCACGTTTCAACTACATAGAGAAAGAGAAGCGTCGACAATACGTAGCATTTTTATAAATGCAGTATGCAGTCGAATTTCGAGTTTTATTCGACAATCACATAGTTGTCTTTTGATTATTTCGAATGATTTTCTGGCCTGTTTTATTGTCGACCTTATTTCTAGATCAGGATTTAGGCTGTTATAGATTCAACACCCCAGGTACTTAAATTTATTGACCTGATCTAGAATATGCACGTTTATTGTGCAAGGTTGAAGTACATTCTGATTTTTTCGGATTGACATCACTTTGTTTTTCTACTACTACTATTATCGGTTTACAGCGTTCTCCGACGCCTTCCGACTCCTAACCGCCATTCTTCTCTGTTTAACCATAGACTTCGAGGGATTTCTTTTTCCTCTAGTTCTTTTTTAATTCCCTCCCTCCAGCTTCTTCTCGGCCTTCCTCTTTTTCTTCTCCCTTGTGGTGTCCATGCCAAAATCAGTTTAGGGATCCTGTCATCTGGCATTCTCTGTACATGGCCGTACCATACCAGTTGTTTTGTTTTGTTACTCCCATCATTTCTCGTATTCTCTCGATCGGTATCCGATCTCTTCTTGTTTTGCCTGCTGCTCTTCTCCAGAAGTCCATTTCTGTTACTAGTAACATTTTCTGAGCTCATTGTTTCAGTGGCCAAACTTCACTGCCATATGTAATTATACTTTTAAGTATGCTATTGTATATGAGCTGTTTGTTCGCTTTAGATATTGTCTGGTCCCACAGAATGCCGTTCATCATGGATATGGCTTTTCTACCCTATATGTTTCTGTCTTTTATAGCAGCGTCGAGTGTTCCATCTTGAGTTATCTTCATGCCCAGGTACTTGTATTCATCGCAGTGTTTAATTTCTACCCCATCGTCTAATGTAATGGACTGCTTTGTTCCTCCAATACACATGGCTTCAGTTTTCTTAATGTTGACTTCGAGACCCCATTTGTTATATTCTTCTATTAGCTTCCGAGTCATGTAACTTAAGTCATCATGATCTTGAGCAATCAGAATTTGGTCATCAGCGAAACATAAAGTGCATAGTGTTGTGTCGTCATTGAGAGGGATTCCCATGCCATTACATTTTAAAAAGGGTAGACGAAATACAACAACCCTGCTTCAATCCTTTCGTGACCTTAAATCCCTCAGACATCCTTGATCTAGTTTTAATTTTCGCAGTCGTTCCATTATACAGACTTTGGACTGCTTTGATAAGACCATGTTTAATGTTGGTTTGATGTAGGGTTGACCATAGTTTGCTGAGGGGCACACTGTCATATGCTTTTTGTAAGTCTACGTATACCAGGTGAACTTCTTTATTGACGGCTGTTTTTTTCTCAATAACTTGCGTAATAGAGTACAGGTACTGTGGACCGCCCAGCTCTAAAGCCAGCTTGCTCCTTTGCTTCGTAATCTCTATAGTCATTTTCTATTTTGTTCTTAATAAGTTTCCCATACATCCTATTTATTGTGCTGTTTATCGCAATTCCTCTGTAATTTTCACATTGATCCTTGCTGCCCTTTTTGTGGATTGTTGACATGATAGAAAATTTCCATTCTTTTGGTAATTCGGCACCATTTAAGCAATCTTGGAAGAGTTTTCTAAGCTGTTCTTGGAGTTTGTCTGTGCCGGCTTTCACTAATTCTGCAGGGATGTCACCAGGACCAGAGGATTTTCCATTTTTCAGGGATTTGGTTATTTCTTCCATCTCTGATTTACTTATTTGTAATGGTGATGAATTTATATGTATACCTATCGTGTTGTGTGTGTGTGTGTGTGTGTGTGTGTGTGTGTGTGTGTGTGTGTGTGTGTGTGTGTGTGTGTGTGTGTGTGTGTGTGTGTGTGTGTGTGTGTGTGTGTGTGTGTGTGTGTGTGTGTGTGTGTGTGTGTGTGTGTGTGTGTGTGTGTGTGTGTGTGTGTGTGTGTGTGTGTGTGTGTGTGTGTGTGTGTGTGTGTGTGTGTGTGTGTGTGTGTGTGTGTGTGTGTGTGTGTGTGTGTGTGTGTGTGTGTGTGTGTGTGTGTGTGTGTGTGTGTGTGTGTGTGTGTGTGTGTGTGTGTGTGTGTGTGTGTGTGTGTGTGTGTGTGTGTGTGTGTGTGTGTGTGTGTGTGTGTGTGTGTGTGTGTGTGTGTGTGTGTGTGTGTGTGTGTGTGTGTGTGTGTGTGTGTGTGTGTGTGTGTGTGTGTGTGTGTGTGTGTGTGTGTGTGTGTGTGTGTGTGTGTGTGTGTGTGTGTGTGTGTGTGTGTGTGTGTGTGTGTGTGTGTGTGTGTGTGTGTGTGTGTGTGTGTGTGTGTGTGTGTGTGTGTGTGTGTGTGTGTGTGTGTGTGTGTGTGTGTGTGTGTGTGTGTGTGTGTGTGTGTGTGTGTGTGTGTGTGTGTGTGTGTGTGTGTGTGTGTGTGTGTGTGTGTGTGTGTGTGTGTGTGTGTGTGTGTGTGTGTGTGTGTGTGTGTGTGTGTGTGTGTGTGTGTGTGTGTGTGTGTGTGTGTGTGTGTGTGTGTGTGTGTGTGTGTGTGTGTGTGTGTGTGTGTGTGTGTGTGTGTGTGTGTGTGTGTGTGTGTGTGTGTGTGTGTGTGTGTGTGTGTGTGTGTGTGTGTGTGTGTGTGTGTGTGTGTGTGTGTGTGTGTGTGTGTGTGTGTGTGTGTGTGTGTGTGTGTGTGTGTGTGTGTGTGTGTGTGTGTGTGTGTGTGTGTGTGTGTGTGTGTGTGTGTGTGTGTGTGTGTGTGTGTGTGTGTGTGTGTGTGTGTGTGTGTGTGTGTGTGTGTGTGTGTGTGTGTGTGTGTGTGTGTGTGTGTGTGTGTGTGTGTGAAAAAATGGCTTGGATGCGGGTCCGTTAGCATCCAAGCCATTTTTTGATAGATATAATATAATATAATATAATATATATATATATAATATATATATAATATAATATATATATAATATATATATAATATAATATATATATAATATAATATATATATATATAATATAATATATAATATATATAGATATAATATAATATATATATATATATATATATATATATATATATATATATATATATATATATATATATATATATATATATATATAAATTTGATAGATATAATACAACAACCTATCGTGTTGTCTTCTATGTTAACAAATTCTGGTCTCTGTTCTGTTAGTAATTTTTTGAAATATTCTTCCCATTTTTCCGTTGTTATTGGTGATATAACGTCTTTCTTCTTATTAGTACTCATATTTTTAATTATTCTCCAACTTTCTGTGCTTCTTCTACCTCCTATGTAAGTGTTAATTTTTTGGCAGTTCTTTTCCCATGATTTTCCAGTCATTTCCAATGACTTTGTTTTTCTTAATGTTTATTTTAATATCGCATTGTTCACTGATTGAGTTAGTCCTGTCAGTAGATGACTCGTTGTAGACTCAAGTCGGAATCCGCAATCCGTATCATCGCTGATGCTGTTGATGTTTACGCCATTCACGTTTACTCCATCCTAGGAATCCTCCAGGGTCTCTCTAAATAGAAACTCAGAAAAAAGATTAAAAGCGGGGGTGAAAAAGCACATCCTTGTGGTTGTGTAAAAACGTTATTTTCCTTATGACTAATAATTGTGGCTTAATCAAATAATATGAACATAATGACATTATGTGCCATTTAATTATTTTCTAACATTCTTGACCTAACCGTGTTAGTAGATAATTTCCGGTTGATAAAATCAAACTAAAACAATTTTATTTAGGACTCTTTGCAAATCGCATATTAACTATTTGTATATCCGGGGAAATTAATATAGGTAGCTTCTATTATACATAAATTCACGTTCATACTTCCATAGTGACCGCGGTTTAACGGTGGTTGATATCAACAATATATTAGCCCAGTAAATGACCGTTTTGGAGTGTAACTTTCCCAGTCACGACGAATTCGCGTAAAAATTTGGATTCAGGTTCCTCTTGCCCTTACCCCCTACTTCATTACTGGACTTCAGCACAGGGTTGCTTTTACTTGGGTGGTGAAAGCCATACGTTCAAGGTAAAAGGTAAGCAACTTTTGTTTTATAGAGTTTTTTCACTCTCACAAGTCAATACTTTTAGAGTTATTTGCGAGTGAAAATGTTTCTTTTTAAACAAAAAAAAAACAGTTTTTCAGACGGTTCATCACAACTATCTCAAAAAGTAAGTATTTTATCAAAAAATGTAGCTTATAAAAAAACGATGTAGTTATGAAGTCAATGGATCTAGTAGAAGCAAAGTTGTAGCTAATAGAAAATGGGTTCTTTTTGTTAAATTCCAAATCATATATATTTTAAAGTCAAATTACCAAAAAATGGAGCACTTTTCGGGGAAAACTCATCAAAACATTTTTTTTTGGCTAAGGGCTACAATCTAAGTAAATTTTTATCTATCCTAACTTTCTAACTGCTTAATATCTAAGAGCCACCCTTCGATATCTTCTTAGTTGATTTTATTGTCACTGGGGGCGCTTTTTGCTTGCGCACTATCACACAAAGATCTGCTTTTTCATTTTATCACACACTATTAGCAGTGCAACAGCAATTAATTAGCAAAAAATACCCACTTGGTTTTAAGTCTTTAAACTGGTTATTTTCACTCTTTGTGAAATCCGGGGAACGATGATAACGGTAGGGTTGGTGGGAGTGAGTTTTTAAATTCTTGTATACCCCATCTTTCAGCAATTAATTAGCAATAAAATATGCCGCCGGAAGCGACCCTCTATCTGCTTTAGTTCCTGAAATAGGAGTGTTGGGTATTGTAACTTAAGTATTCAACCGCAGTAGCCATTGTTGCTCATTAGAGGATGAAGCAAACAATTCATTTTTGGCGTAGACCTATATAGTAATTAATTAGCAAAAAATACCCACTTGGTTTTAGATTTTTAAACTGGTTATTTTCACTTTTTGTGGATTCCGGGGAATGATGATAACGGAAGGGGTTGAAGGGGTGAGTTTGTAAATTCTTGTATACCCAATGTTTCAGCAATTAATTAGCAATAAAATATGGCGCCGGAAGCGACCCTCTATATAATTTCGTTCCGGAAATATGAATGTTGGCTATTCTAGCTTAATATTAAGCTGGAATAGCAGCCTGTTTCTTTGAAGGGGTTGAAGCAATAAATTTTTAATTTGCGTAATAAATTAGCAATTAATTAGCAATAAAATATGCCGCCGGAAGTGACCCTCTATCTACTTTAGTTCCGGAAATATGAATGTTGGCTATTCTAGCTTAATATTAAGTTTCACCTGTTTCTCTGCAGGGCTTGAAGCAATAAATTTTTAATTTGCGTAATAAATTAGCAATAAAATAGCAAAAAATATGGGGTAAGTCTCATGGCTCCCTTATGAAATGACTATTTTAGCTTATTAGACATTTTCTCTCATTTGACCTCATTTTTTAGTTATTACTTTTTTACTATTTCATCCATGATCAGGTTGTACAATAGAGGACTCAGGGAGTATCCCTGTCTTATCCCATTGACAGCTTTAATTGGGTCAGTTAGTTCTTCATCTACTTTTACTTTTATTGTGTTGTTCCGGTAGATATTTTCGATCTTTTTAATTATTCTTATAGGCACTCTCTTGCGTACAGTAAATAGATCACGTCCTTTAATTTTGCCCTGTTATGATTCATCTTAAACCTGCCTCATTATAAATATAGCGTTGGTGCATGATCTGCCCGACCTAAAACCTTATTGTTCTTCTGCTAATGTTATCGTTATCACTTTGGTCGTTAATTTTAGTATTGTGTTTAATAAATTAACTCCTCTGTAATTCTCCGGGTCCGATTTTTCTTCCTTTTTGGAGAGAGGTACCTATTAGGATGCTTTATCTCCATTCTTGTGGTATTCTGTTTTATTCTGTTAGAGTAACATAAACCCAAATTTTCATGCAAGTCGGAAGCGACACGGAAAATTACACGGTATCGCCGTATTTCACGTTCATTTACTGGGCTAACATAATTACACACCTATCAGACATGAAAAGTTCATCGACCACCTTTTTAAAAATCAATTTATTATACCATAACTGATGGTATTTAGAATAAATAATAATGATTTCTGTATTACGGACGTTATGTTCTACGTGATAACATTCGCAGTTATTGCTGTTTTTATGCACTTTCTCTAATACAACGTTATCTTGAATCTTAATTTGTTAAACATATAGAATAGAAGGTTGTTTTTTAATTAAATCAACTCAATTACTATTACCAATTACTTTATTAATGAAATGTGCGAAATTAGTAACATCTGGAAGACGTACTATACTGCTCAAATAAATTATGGGAACACTTCATCACCAGTGGCATCACAGCTCGGTATTAGCCAAAATAATCTTCCTGTTTTTAGCTCTATCTACATGCTCTATTTCCAATAGATTTTAAATCGTACTCTAGGTTGTCTTATACTTAAGTCGGTTTTTCTCTGGCTCGTTGTCTTATCGGCCCACTTCGGTCAAAAACTTCGACCGAAGGTTTCCTTGCTAATTTTTCTCCATGCTTTCCTACGTAATGGTTCCTTTTTCATTTGGTGTCATTTATTATTTTAGTTTTTAATTTCTGTAATTATTGGTGATCTGACTATCGAGATCCGCCATTAGTGGTATATGTCTTTGTTCTTTTATCAATCTTAGTATATTTGGGTATCAATATTAATATTCTTTATATTATTTTTAACATCACCATCAACAGCAGTTTTGAATTCACTGCTGAATAAAGGCCTCTCGTAAATAGTTCCACTGCTTCCGTTCTTGAGCATCTTGAATTCAGTTGCACTGGATGCTCTTGATCAGTGTTGCCCAAATGCAAGACCAAGACGAGACTTAGAGAGTCTTGGTCTTGGTCTTGCGACAGTACACCTGGTCTTGGTATTGGTCTTGGTATTGCGCTCCAGGTCTTGGTCTTGCAGCAAGAGTCTTGCAAGTCTCGCAGTTGCCCATTAGCCTATTACATATCTTAGAACAACGTAACAGACCAACCAAATGAATAAATATCTAAACAACTGACACCGGGTGGGGTTTGAACCTACGATCTATGCGATCCGTGTCTATATTCCAACTAACCAAAGTTTATTAGGAACTTACGTATTTTTTCGTGTATTTGCCATTGACAATGTGTGATTTGAAAAGAATTCAATTCACTGACAGATGTGCACAATATGAAGGGTCAGAGGGAAAAAGGATGAATGTGAATTTTTGTCATTTTGAGGTTGTTGTGCAATCTGTTAGCTTAGAAAGAGTACTATCAACCTGTGAATGGACAAGGGGAAATAAATATGATAATCGTCTTAAAATCACGTCACAAGACTGGACGCAAGGGGTAAAATCAATGAATATGTAACTTTGTTTTTCATCTGGCCCTTCATATGTTAACGCCACTTCTCATTTTGGCACCGAATACCAAACCGAGAATTATACACTTCTCCAAGAAATTAAGGCACCTAATTAAAAATGGGTCATTTTTGATGTCTCGAATTTCCTAAACCTGTTTTCTGATTTAAGTGATTTTTTAATATTA
The DNA here is from genome assembly GCF_917563875.1 of Diabrotica virgifera virgifera. Lineage (NCBI taxonomy): Eukaryota > Metazoa > Arthropoda > Insecta > Coleoptera > Chrysomelidae > Diabrotica > Diabrotica virgifera. Next base: position 216,863,272 of record NC_065444.1, read on the forward strand.
TATAGCCTTATTCGTTAACAATATCGCTGTAACAATATTGTTGCTAGAAGTTAAATTGTCGTTCTATATGTACCCGATAACTTATCGGTACTAATGAGTGTACCAATCAAACTATGCTTTTTTCTCAAAGTTAGCATCATCCTGTGGAATATTCTAGCATTTATAAAATACTGAAATTAAAACCCAAGTACAGTCTGATATTTTTTTTCATTTTGTTTTTTCATTCGCTAATGTTGGATAACAGTAAAGTTGAGTATTTTAACAACTAGCCATGTTTTTCATCAATACAGGGTGTTTTTAAATAAGTATGGCAAATTTTAAGAGGTAATTCTAAACAAACGGGTGATGTTACCCGTATGCGCGCCAATGGTGAATATTAAATTCTTAATTGTATGTCAAAATGCGTAATAACTACCTCTTAAAACCCACCAAATTTCATTTGCATATCTCAACCGGTTTTAGAGCAATAAATAAATCGTCAGTTTGGAAGAAAAATTTTAACACCCCCTATTTCGGAAACGAAGCATTTGAGAACATACAGTTATAATGCAAACTGTCAAATTATTTTTCGTGCAGAATTACCCCTTAAAGTTTGCTATACTTATTTAAAAACACCTTGTATTGATGAATAACATGGCTAGTTAAAAAAGTACCTAACTTTTTATTATCCAACATAAGCGAATGAATCAAAAAACAAAATGTTAAGAAAACCTGAGGCTATAGTTGGGTTTTAATTTCAATATTTTATAAATGCTAGGATATTCCACAGAGTGATGCGTCTTTGAGAAAAAAAAAATACTTTGATTGGTACACCGGGTGTACAATGACAAACATGTCTAGAAACAATATTATTACAGCGATATTTACAGAATAAGGCTATATTATTATCAAACATTAAAATCAAATAAAAAAAAAAGTCAAATTATCAACCACTTAAATCGAACAAGTTAGGAAATTCGAGAGACCAAAAATGACCCGTTTCTTGAAATAGTGTGTATGTCAACCAAAGAGTAACAAAAGAACAGTTGATAAAACAAATTACCAATTTAATTTAACTACCTACAGAAAAAACAGCTATAAATGTCCTTTTGTTTTCCATGTATTTCACTTAAGTATTTCTTTGTTGAATTCCTCGTAGACTAAATATTTGGGTATTTGGTTACACGGTATATTTAGCCGGCACGGCATTACCTGTTATAGTCTGTCTCCTTATCGTAATCACACTCAGCAGAAAAAATATACATAATAGTCTTATTATTCTATATATCGATATAATTTGTCCTGTAGTCGTGTTTAAATTCCTAGAAAACTAATTAAGGAAAAAAATGAACTACATACGTATTAGGTGGTATATCTTTTATCAGCATATGACATCTTTTTAAAAATTTCGATACATTATAGGTCTGGATCCCGCGTATGAAAAAAAATTGATTAATAGCAAGCTGAAAATTTGTTAATAGCTTAATAGTGTCTAGTCGGATAAACTTTGATATATGGGAACACTGGAACAGGGGCAGTTTTAATTGTGGAACAGGTTAAAAATTTGAAACGGTCAGACCACGAAAACGGCACATTTATTTTGTTCGAGAGAATAGACTTAAACTCTCCGAACAGAGATTAAACTCTCATGCAAAAATCAGACTGCTATTTATCACCTGTCATAATTCTTGTCATTTGAGATCTTCTACATGCTCCACTCATTAAACCGCCCATTTGGTGATGAATAGCAGTCTGATTTTTGCATGACAGTTTAATCTCTGTTCGGAGAGTTTAAGTCTGTTCTGTCGGACAAAATACATGTGCCGTTTTCGTGGTCTGACCGTTCCAAATTTTTAACCTGTTCCACAATTAAAACTTTCCCTGTTCCAGTGTTCCCATATATCAAAGTTTGTCCGACTAGACACCCTTAAGCTATTAACAAATTTTCAGCTTGCTATTAATCAACTTTTTTTCATACGCGGGATCCAGACCTATTTATTTATGAATGGAGGGCGGCTATTCTCAAAACCTGGACAATTAATTTCAGAGCGAAGAATGTATGTTTGTTTATGGTATTGTTCGTAAGGCGCATAAGTCCAATTTTACAAATTTTTTTGGTTCTCATAGAGTACCTACCTAAGAATCTACCCGAACTAATATATATCGTACTTCATAAAACGACCCTCAGTTCTAATTGCAAGACGCAAGAGTCTTGCAGACTTAGTTTTGTTCTTGCTCAAATCTTGCACGGTAAGTCTTGGTCTTGGTCTTGCTCAAATTAGGCGGTCTTGGTCTTGCTAAAACGCAAGAACAAGACCAATATTGCAAGACCAAGACTGATTTTGGGCAACACTACTCTTGATGTCGCCCGACCATTAATTTGGAGGACGTCCTCGATTACGATACATATAGTGTCTAGGTCTTTATTCTAAAATGTTCTTGGTCCATATTCCATCACTGACTAGGGAAATGACCTGCCCAGTGCGCCCAGTTTCATTTCAATGTTGTAATTTCTTTAATTGCGTCTGCAGCACCAGTTTTTCTTCTATTTGATTTGAAACTCTGTCTCTGAGGGATATATTCAACATTAACCTCCCCATTGCTCTCTAGTCCACTTGTTATTTATTTATTACTTTTCTGGTAAGGGTCAGTGTTTCTGCTCCACACATTCAAATGGAAGCCCATAGTGATCAAAGACCTTCCTTTTCAAGCACATGGAAATATACGATCTATAGACTTGCCTCAGTTTTACGTAGGCTGCTCATGTTAGTCGTATTGACCTGTTAAACTTTGTTGTTTGGTTGTATCTTCCTTATTTAATCTTATGGTCCAGATTCTTATAAGTAAACACTTTGCTTCTTCTTCTTCCTTTTTATATGCAATTCTGCTTGTTCATTGGTGGATTGATACATCTATAGAAGGTATCTTGTCACTCCATCTTTTGCGCGGTTGTCCGATATTTCTTCTAGCGATTGGTGATTTATATCTTGCTATTTTGACCAATACAGATATCCCCCTTCTAGTTTTGGGGTTATTTTTTAAATCTTTATCTGTCAAATGCTTTCTTCAAGTCAATCAGACACAGAAATTATGGTTGTTCTGAAGCTATTATAGAAATTATGGTCTATTATACTTTAGTGCTTTCTCAGTAATTTTATGACGAATATTGCATATTTACAAGATCTTTCAGTATGAAAGCCCTGTTGTTGAGATTTATGGTAAACTAATCCTCTGATAAGTTTTTCAGTAGTATATTTAAGAAGTAGTTTTCTAAGTGTTATTTGTCTCAATTTTGAATGGTAGAATTAGTTCGCTAGTTCTCCATTCTTTCGGTTTTTTATTGTGTTTTATAATTTTAATAATTTTCTATAATTAATTGTTAACAATGTTACTTGTTGTGTCATTGCCGCTCCACAATATTTTAGTAAAAGTTAGGTATTCTGTCTTTACCTGAGGCTTTTCTGTTCTTCAGATTTTCCAGTGTTTTTCGAACTTCCGATGTATTTATATCAACTTCTTCATTATGTGGTAATTATTACTGGCGTTTCCGGTTCTAGCGTTATTTGGTTTTCCTCTGATATTTCACAGAATATTACACATTAACAAAGAAGCTTGAAAAATATTTCTAGACAATCTACATTTGAACATATAATAAAAAAAATCGTTTTAAAGTAAATTCAGATTTGTATAATATGGTAAAGCACACCAACCACAATAATATAAACAGTAAGGTCTAATACAGTCGGAAAAATTAAAGAATACCCATGAACGAACATATAAAACACGCTGTATTTTCTTGTCACCGTGTCACAAAGAAAATTGTCCAATGCAAGTACATGTAACAATAATTATTAGATGTACTTGCGCTGGCCAATTTTTTGTGCGACACGGTGCCAGGAAAATACAGCATGTTTTATATGTTCGTTCATGGGTATTCTTTCATTTTTCGTACTGTACATATTATTATTACCTTGAAAGTGAGAATAAAATAATACATATATTAGATTATGTAATATATTGGTAAATAGTGAAACTTTGTTTAAAAAGATTATAATCTAATTTATTTTATTATGTTATTATGATATAATAAAACACTTTAACTCATTTGTGTTCGAGATTTAATTTAAATTAAAAAAAATGTAGACTAGATACTTACATAAATCTTGTATATATACAAATACAATTTATATTTACTTGGCATCAAGTAATAAATTACATATTTGTAATAGTTTCACATAATAACAATAGTATATTACTTTACGAGGCGGAGAAGCATGATTTTTCTTGACGCGCCCGATATTACGCGCCGAACGAAGTGAGGCGCGTAATAGAGGGCAAGTCAAGAAAAGTCGCTTCTTTGCCGAATAAAGTATACTATTTTTTCTTCAAACGTAGCAATTTTCAACCATAAATAGTACAATTCATACGCTATTTTTACTCGAAATTAACTGTGACAACTATCAAAGTCGTCTAGATGTTAGAAATTAAAATAATTAAGTCGTCGGTGGGATTTGCGTCTCCCTGGAAATTTTAAACCCTCATGATTCGCCAACATCGGGAATGATTGCTGAAAGTTGTGCTCGACCATCAGTATCATCAACAATTACCAATGCGTATGTCGGGAACATTTTTGCACGGTTTCAATTTTGAAAATGCCTCATTAACTAATTGTACTTTTAATATTACTATAAATAAAAATGATGTTTTTCTTCAAACGTCAAATAATGATGACATTACTTATCTAACTTGATCCTGCCAAAGTTTGATGTCTCCGCCGGCAGCAGTTTTTTTTCCCATTTCTTTACGGCGGAGGGAAAAATGTTGTCATGGCAACAATATGAAACATGTCACAAAGCAACAATACAAATGTCATTAACAACAATTAAACATCATTTTTATTTATAGTAATATTAAAAGTACAATTAGTTAATGAGGCATTTTCAAAATTGAAACCGTGCAAAAATGTTCCCGACTCTTGATACGCATTGGTAATTGTTGATGATACTGATGGTCGAGCACAACTGTCAGCAATCATTCCCGATGTTGGCGAATCATGACTTAATTATTTTAATTTCTAACATCTAGACGACTTTGATAGTTGTCACAGTTAATTTCGAGTAAAAATAGCGTATGAATTGTACTATTTATGGTTGAAAATTGCTACGTTTGAAGAAAAAATAGTATACTTTATTCGGCAAAGAAGCGACTTTTCTTGACTTGCCCTCTATTACGCGCCTCACTTCGTTCGGCCGTAATATCGGGCGCGTCAAGAAAAGTCATGCTTCTCCGCCTCATAAAGTAATATACTATTAATTGTTGTTAATGACATTTGTATTGTTGCTTTGTGACATGTTTCATATTGTTGCCATGACAACATTTTTCCCTCCGCCGTAAAGAAATGGGAAAAAAACTGCTGCCGGCGGAGACATCAAACTTTGACAGGATCAAGTTAGATAAGTAATGTCATCATTATTTGACGTTTGAAGAAAAAATATTATTATTGGTCTAGTAATCATTGACGGATTCAGGAAATTTGCCCATTTACTTATCGTTATTAGCCCGATCAAAGAACAATCTGACCCCAAAAAAAAAATAAAGGAAAGGTGAAAATTTGGGAATAGGTACCTAGTTGAAATTGTCTATTATTATATAAGAAAAAGTTTACAATTCTACATCCCCTCCATTTTACAAAAATGGAGGGGAATACCCCCTCCCGAAGGTGAGAATTGGATAAAATGACTAATTCTAAACAACTTTTATTTGTTCTATAGAGTTTTTTCGCCAAGTCAATACTTTTCGAGTTATTTGCGAGTGAATGTTCATTTTTAACAAATAAAACATGTTTTTGGAAGGTTTTTCGGAGATAACTAAAAAAGTCAGTATTTTAGTGCAAAAAATATTTCTAGCAAAAATATAGCCTATTAAAAGTTGAAAAAAAAAGGTGTATGCATGAGGTCTGTAGACCCACTAGAAGCAGAGTTGTACCTAATGAAAAGTAGGTTCTTCTTCGTCAAATTCCAAATCGAATATTTCAATATGAAATAACCCAAAAACGGAGCACTTTTCGGGGAAAATTCATTTTAACTTTTTTGAAGTGTTTAAAAAAAAAAGGTGTATTTTCGTTTTTAAACTTCTAACATTAAAAGTAAGTGAGAGTGAGTTACGCTAAAAATATTGTTGGTCCCTTTTATTTTTTTTTAAATATCGCAAAAATTACCCTCTAATTAGCATCACAAATAAATTTTATCATTACCACTTGACAAATTACTTTGCTTATGTAATATTTATATGATCTGTAAGTTTCATCAGTTTAAAAGTGCTTTTTGAAAAAGCTGTAGTTAAAATGGCTTGAACGAATAACTAATCACGAGTTTAGGCAAATTTTGAACAGCCATATCATAACCAATTTTTGTCTAACAAGAAAACAAAAAATCAAAAATATTCAGAAAAGCAAAACGAACATTTTATTACTCTTTGAGATTTTTGGTATTACTAATAATTTTTAGGTTAATTCCATAAAAAATTCCATTTTTTTCAAAATAAAAAAAACGTCTTATTTTAAACCCAATTTTTTTGAAGTTATACTTCTTTACGCGCGATATGAGGGTGAATTTTTATATGTTAAAACCTACGATCCCGGCGCATGCGCATTATAACTTTGTTCTGATTGGATGTTCAAATGACATGTTAAAAATTATCCAATATGGCAGCTGTAGCGCATCTGTGGTTTGGACGGTTGACGGTTTGGTTATGTATGGTTGTTGCGTTTTAAAATTTGTGGGAAGAGAAACAACAAAGGTTAGTTAATAGTTATACTGCCTTTTTAAATAGTTTTCATATTATATTTTTGAAGTTATACTTCAAAATGTTTTAATTTATGTATGTATCAGTCCAGAAAAGGTGTGGAAAGAATATATTAGTGTTTTTAAATATATTTTTCTACAAACGTGTTAAAAATGCAATTTTTAGGACTCCATAGGAGCGTTAAAAATGCTACTTTAAGGCACTAGTGCTTTAAAATTTTTAAGGCACTGCAGTTAAAAGTGAATTGTCACAGCCTCCTAAAGCTTACAAGCCGTGAAATGAGAAAATTGGCAACGTTGAAGCTAGTCCGATGGTAGTCCATATTTACTTTGTTTACATTGGGAGTTTATGCTAATTTTGTTAATTTTTAGTGTATTATTGGTGAATTATTTGATTAAAAAAGAAAAATTATGTACCTCTTATGTATATTGTAATATTTGTGTAATTACTAATAATAAGATATAGTACAAAATGTTAAATTCACAACCACAACATCCCTTTAGTAACTACAAACCCCATCTCGATAAGTGTTAATTAATTCATTGGTACAGGTACAATTTATTAATTTTTCTTTTATATCCTTTATTATAACACATTAAATTAGAGATGTCGAGACACTGCAGTGTACCAAATGGCAAATCAAATTATGCAACTTACTTTAAAATATGAACAGGCCCAAAGTACATTCTCTTTTCCCAAAAACGATCACCTTCGTAATCAGTGGATTAGATCTATTAACCGTGAAAATTTTACAGTAACTGCTAGTTCAGTGGTATGTAAAAAACATTTTGATTCGACTGACACATTGAAACTGACTTCTTTACCGAAATTTGACATACCCGAAGTTGAAAGAGAACTCAATCCCAAGCATTTTTGAAAATCAACCTTCATATTTATTTAGCCCAAAACCACCAACAAGAAATAATCGTGAAACTAGATGTGCTGAAATAAGTCTCTGGGAAGAAAATATTGTAAAGGAATTTGAAAATGAAGACCCTATCGTAGCTTTCAATCAACTTGTACAACATGTTAGTGAGAAGATTGAGTTAAAAAACTGACAGATAAAAGTTGTAGAAGAAAGGATTTGTAATACATTATTAAATATTGACAGTCACTGCAGTGATGAGTGCATATAAGTTATTTCAAACATTAATATTACGAATTCAAACGAAGGAATTACTTGTATCTGTATATATGAAGGACAGCCCACTATAACCTCAGGATTTAAAATGGATTTTACCATTTGACTGTATATTATCGTGCTGGTCACAACTAGAAAATCTGCTATCCAGGTATTCTTTTTGTTTGAAAGCCTCAATGACAATAATTTTAAAATTACTAAAATATGTAGTGAAATTGACAGAGTGATAGAAAATACTGATATAGATAAAATAAAGGGAACTTTGGCTTTTGTGAAAAATCCGTTATTGTTACTAACAGAAAGTAGGCAAATATTCTCTACCAACAGTTCTTTTTGCTCTTACCATATATAATCAGGCAACGTCATGTTATATCATTCGTCAGTACTTAAATTTGCCCACTAAAAGATATTTACAAATGATTACATCATCTTTTCATGTATCTCCTGATGATCAATTAGAAAATAATTATTTGTCATGTAGCATCAAATTTGAATGATCGAGAAAAAGTAGTCAATTTACTTGTAGATGAGATATATGTAAATCCCGGAGTTCTTTATCACTCACAGCAAATTACTAGAGTTGCTGCCAACAATGATAAACAATAGGGCTTTTCATCGATTGTCATTTGTTTCGAGCTTCTGTCATATGTTGTATAATCTGTGTATGATATTAATATACACGGATTATATGAGACATGACAGAAGCTCGAAACAAATGACTGTGAATGAAAAGCCCTATTAGCCAAAACTATTGTGACGTTAATGTCATGCTTCTCTCATAAATATGTCGTATAACCCATATAAATAATAATAAAAATATACGACACATGACGGAATATCGAAACAAATGAGAATCGTTGAAAAGCTCTATTATCCTATTATTATTTTTGTCATTTAAAATGCCAATACAATGTATGTGTTTATAAATTTATTAACACACTGAGAATAATAAAATCAGACACCAATATAATGTATTTTTTATTTATAAACTTATTAACAAACTGCAGTCCAGTAAAATAAAATTATCAACATTAACCTTATGGTGAATTATATTTTAAAACAAACACGCACACACACAGAATTTTGTTGTACTAGATTTGCTCCTGGTTGAAAATTAACTGCCACAGTTTGTTCTATACCAATATCAATAGCATCTTCATTTGCTAGTATTTCAAGGTTTTCTCTATTAACTACTGTAACAGAAGAAGAGGTCCAGATGACCAAGACATGAAGACTCAGGGATCCACAACAGAAGCAGTTCAAAGGAGAGCGTGTAACAGTGGAACTTCGGTGAAGAAATGAAATATATTAAGTGAATGTATTATAAATATTATTAGGGCAATAAATGTATTTATTTTTATTTTATTTTTTTATATTAACTACCTAGACTTATATATGAGCCATTCCATGAACATATGCCTGTTTTGGATTACTTCGACAACGAATATTTTACCGTGCAACATAAGAAGTACGAAAGTAAATGGCGCTAATAATTGGCTCCAATAAACAACAATGTAATATGCAATTTACTTTCGTTCTTCTTATTTTGCACAGTAAAATATTCGTTGTCGAAATAATCCAAAAGAGGCGTATGTTCGTGGAATAGGCTATATTAACTTTCTGCCTAGTAAATCTGAACTAGCCTTTATTATTTTTTGAACAAAAGTAACCTGCATCTGATTCCACATGTCAAAATAATAGAAAATGTTCTTTCACTAACAATTCTTAAAGCAATTATTAATTATACAGCACTTCGATCAACTGCTGGCTGAGGATTCTGCCATTGTGTCATTGGGTAGTTGATGACTGGATATTCACTCCCCTAATAATACATTGTCCATAAATTCCTCATTTTATATACCCATACTATGCAAAAGTATTTAACAACTTCTAAAATAGCTATTTCTAATTGTACTGCCATCAAATACTATGGACTCTGCCATGTAATAAGATGATTGTGGTATTCTTCAAATCACAAATTAATTAAATTTAACGTGTTCCTCCTTTCACTGATCTTATTTTAATTTTAACTTTAACTAGGATCTTATTTATCCCTCACAACTGGTCACTTGGTCAGAATCTTCTACATTATTTTTATATTATACATACATATTCTTAATGTCCTTTGTCAAAATAAAAGTTAAAATACGTTTTCGATAATTCTCTTTTATTAGTCATGTCGTTTATTTTTATTTAAAGGATCTTTTAACTTTGTTTTCGCGATAAATAACTCTCATTATTCTGCTGTGCTGAAATTGTAAACAATGGGACTATCGGACTACCTTAAACAGCTGTTGCGGTGTTGCCTTTCTTAGTTCACGGCTTGTAAGCTTTAGGAGGCTGTGGAATTGTCAAATTGTGAAACGTCAAAATATTTATATTTCATTTATTAACATTAATATTAATAATACAACTTGCGAAATTTGAAAAAGGTGGTTTAAAAGGTTTTTTATTATAATTTTGTGTCTTTGGATTTGTCTTCCTTGGGCGTAAAATAATAAAACATCTATTTTTATATTTCACTTGTCACCGTGATGTATAATTATGTATATCTGAAAGGTAAGTAGCATGCGGCTTGCTGGCCTTGTTGGTAGAGCATTGGACCAGAGATAAAAAAATCGCGAGATTGCGGGTTCAAATCCCGGACGATTCACATTTTTTCTTTTTTTTTTAATAGTTGGCATTGTTAAGTTTTGGTTCATTTTTGGTAATTATTGTTAATTTTTTGTATTGTAACTGTTAAGTAGGTATATTTATTTCGTTGAAATTATATTATAATAGAAGTATAACTTCTTACGTGCGTACAAAGTACACACACATTCTTTTTTTTCAAAAATGAGCGCTTTGAACCAATGAAACTTAAAGATAATATAAACAATACATAAGTTAAGTAACTTGTGAAGCGATAACGACTAATTTTATTTAGAAAGCTAATTAGGGGGTGATTTTCGCGATTTTTTAGCAAAAAATAAAAAAAAACAGCAATATTTGGAGCGTAACTCACTTTTAATGTTAGAAGTTAAAAAAAAAGAATGTGTGTGTACTTTGTACGCATGTAAGAAGTTATTCTTCTATTATATAATTTTAACGAAGTAAATATACTTAACAGGTTATTTGTATTCTATTTAAATATTAAACTAACTTTCTTATCTACCACTTTCAAAATTTTTTTATTAAAACAACCAAAAATAAAAAAAAATGAATCGTCCAGGATTGGAACCCGGGACATTTCGATCTCTGACCGAACGCTCAACAACTAGACCACCGAGTCTCCTATAATTGATACGTAAGTTTCGGATATAATTACACAACACGGTGACAATAGATTGAGTGGTATCGTGATAAAAATGTTATGCCTACATATTTTATTATTTTACTACAGAAGAAGAGAAATTGAGAGACACAAAAATTATAATAAATAATACATTTACTAAAAACACTAATATATCCTTTTAATGACTTATTTGCGCTGATACAGATACTATCTTGAAAGATTAGAAACGAACTACATACTGTCTGTGTGCGCATGCGCGCAGATTTATGAAAAATTTTACCCTCAATCGCGCCTAAAGAAGAATAACTTCAAAAACAAAAATAAACCTTTTTTTAAACACTTTAAAAAAGTTGTGATGAATTTTCCCCGAAAAGAGCTCCGTTTTTGGGTTATTTCAAATTGAAATATTCGATTTGGAATTTGACGAAGATGAACCTACTTTTCATTAGCTACAACTCTGCTTATACTGCGTCTACAGACCTCATGCATACACCATTTTTTTCAGTTTTTTATAAGCTTTATTCTTTCTAAGAATATTTTTTTCGCTAAAATACTTACTTTTTCAGTTATTTGCGAATAACCGTCCAAAAGCATGTTTTTTTTGTTAGAAATAAACATATTCACTCGCAAATAACTCGAAAAGTATTAACTTAGTGAAAAAACTCTATAGAACAAAGGTTACTTAGAAATAGTCATTTTATCCAATTCCGGGATTATTTTGAACGTATATTTTTTCACTCTCGAGAACATTTTTTCATCCCAAATTTTCATCCTTCCTTTATTTTTTTGGTATAGTGTACAGCACAAATTTAACCTGACTCGGTTTACTGAAGATGGTTTCGAGAGTGGGCAGATCACTGGCCATAGGCGACTTGACCGCAGCGTATGATATACAGGGTGTCCCGAAAAGATTGGTCATAAATTATACCACAGATTCTGGGGTCAAAAATAGGTTGATTGGACCTCACTTACCTATATACAATAGTGCACACAAAAAAAGTTACAGCCCTTTGAAGTTACAAAATTAAAATCGATTTTTATTCATATATCGAAAATTCTCAGAGATTTTTTATTGAAATTGGGCATTTGGCATTTTTATGGCAGCAAAATCTTAAAAAAAAATTAAAGTGAAATTTGTGCACCCCATAAAAATTTTATGGGGGTATTGTTCCATTAAACCCCCCCAAACTTTTGTGTACGTTCCAATAAAATTATTATTGTGACACCATTTGCTAAACACAATGTTTTTAAAACTTTTTTGCCTCTTAGTACTTTTTCGATAAGCCAGTGTATATCGAGATATTTTGAATATTTGTCGAATCCACTACATATTTGTATATGGTTAAGTACGATTATAGAGACCTATTATAATCTGAAATTTTTTTTTACAATTTACATGTTTAGGTATATTTTGAAAAAGAAGCTACATCTCGATAAAAGGTTAGTTATGAAAAAAATACAAAGAGGCAAAAGTTTTAAAAACACTGTGTTTAACTAATGGTACCACAATAATAGTTTAATTGGTACGTACACAAACCCTAATAAAATTTTTACGTAAATATATTGAAAAAGAAGCCGCATCTCGATAAAAACTGGATTATCGAAAAAAGACTAGGAGGCAAAAAAGTTTTAAAAACGTTGTGTTTAACTAATGGTACCACAATAATGAATTAATTGGAACGTACACAAAAGTTTAGGGGGGTTTAAGGGAACAAAATTCTCATAAATTTTTTATGGGGTGGACAAATTTCACTATAATTTTGTTTTAAGATGTTCCTGCCATAAGAATGACACATGTCCATTTTTAATAAAAAATCTCTAATAGTTTTCGATATATTGAAAAAAATCGATTTTCATTTTGTAACTTCAAAGGGCTGTAACTTTTTTTATGAGCACATTTGTACTAAGGTAAGTTAGGCTCAATCGAACTATTTTTGACCCCAGAATGTGTGGTATAATTTATGACCATTCTTTTCGGGACACCCTGTATAGTGCAACATGCTTCTCCATAAAATGTATAAAATTACAAATAACCTATCTTTACAGACTTAATTTGCACCTTTTTTCAGAACTGTAGGTTCTATGTAGAGTTCCACGACAGAAGTTGCTAGAGAACCCAAAATCAATCGCAATCGTGTCTACAATACTTTTTAACACCTATACCAAAGACCAACCTTAAGCGAAAATTCAAAAATATTATCAAGAAAAACACCTAAAATCCAACCTAACTACAACCCAGGTATTCGCTTTCCCTCTAAGAAATAGGGAGGCCAAAGAAAAACAGAATTGCATGGAAGGGAGTAGAACAGAACTAGATCACACTTTCTACCCCAAATACCTATAGCCGGCACACCCCTAATTTGAGGCTTAGAAATCGAAAAAGCGACCATGATAGGTGAATGGCAAATTTTGGTCATTTTATACTTTCGAGATCGCTGAATATAAATATGAAGTTTATTTTTATCTAGAATTGGTGGAATATGTTCAAAAACCAAATTTTAAGCAATAATGCGCAAAATCAATTTTTATAATTTTTCATCTTTAACTCGCTGTATCTTTGGTCACTGTACATATTTCCTTTTGAAAATTTTATTTTGTCATCTTTGAAGTATTTAAATAACAATGAATTTTGTATGAAATGTTTAAAAAATTAAAACAAGGGTTGTTAATTTTTAAACATTTTGTCGTCAGATCTCGTTAGTTTTATGTTTACTTAAAAAGTTGAGTGAAAAACTTTTCAGTTTATAATTTTAACCAACACGGCATTAAAACATAGGTTATGAAGAAGTTTCCTGGAAAATTTTAAGTCAAAATATGCAACAGGAAAAAAGTTGTGTGACTTTATAAACGAGTGGCACTCCCCCAAAAAACGTATTTCTCGAGATACTGACCACGTTGTGGTGAATGGCTAATTTTGGTCACACTTTATGTTTTTGATTGTGTTGAAAATTAAAATTAGGTTTATTTTGAATTTTAAGTGGGGACACATTGTCAAAACTGAATTTTACCCTAAAAATAAAAAAAATTAAATCACGTTTTTTTTTTAAATTGAAAGTTACACCATTTTTTTTCTATAAAACATTTTGTTCTATGTGCTCTATATTTTAACATAAACTTAATTAAAAAGCTATGTAGATTTCATATTTTGTCACTCAACTTTTGCGATTAAACTTTGCAATTCACTATTCAGGAATCTTCACCTTTTGCTTTTAAAAATTCATAACTTTTATTATAATAAGACTGAAAGCTATTGTCTTCAGAAGGATGAAAAAAATATACTTCAAAAATTTCAGAAAAAAAATATTAAAATGGAATAGAGTTGTAGCGAGTTAAACGCAAAAAACGTAATTTCATTTTTTTTTTCATTTTTAGGGTAAAATTGCGATTTTGACAATGTTCTTCCGCTTGAAATTCAAAATAAACCTCATTGGCGTTTTCAGCACCATCGAAAATATAAAGTATGACCAAAATTAGCCATTCACCACACCGTGATCAGTATCTCGAGAAATAAGCGTTTTTTGGGGGAGCGCCACTCGTCTATCAAGTCACATAACTTTTTCCCGTTGCATATTTTGACTTGAAATTTTCCAGAAAACTTCTCCACGATTTATCTTTTAATGCTGTGTTGGTTAAAATTATAAACTAAAAAGTGTGTCACCAAACTCTTTAAGTAAACATGAAACTAACGAAACCTGGCGACAAAGTGTTTAAAAATTAACAACTTCTCTTTTAATTTGTTTAAACATCTCCGAAAAATCTCATTACTATCTAAATACTTTAGATTAGATTTAGAGAGGTGGCTTTCTGGCCTATTCCACTGCGACCGTTTCAGATCTATTGTGGCCCTCTAGTCCTAGATAACGTTCTCTAGCCTGACCCTTTTTAAAAAGTCTAATAGCTTCGAGACTGAACCTTCCATGTAGCTATTTGCCGTTGGATTTTGTTCTCCTAATGCAAATAACCGCACATTTGCCAGACTGTCACAATGACATAAAAATGTGCTCTGCTGTTTCTTCTTCGAGGTGACAGAATCTGCACAGGTCATCATCTGCCAATCCCATCAGCTTTAAGTGCCTATTCAGCTTACAGTGCCCTGTTAGCAGACCTACTATGGCTTTAACTGTTTTCCTGTCTTTGCTTATTAGGTCTGCCGTAAATTTTGGCGAATGTTCTGTAATGAACTGTTTTGCCTGTCTTTGACCTGGTGAATTCCTCCACCATTCCAAAGATTTGTGAGCTACCCACTTTTTTGTAGCCGTTCTTGTAACTGCCTTTGCAACGCCGCAGAAGGGTTCCGGTCCAACGAATGGCATTGATGAGCCTTGTTTGGCCATTAAATCTGCTTTTTCATTGCCCTTATGACCCTCGTGCCCCGGTACCCAGGCCACCGTAACCTTGCTACGATATCCTAGTTTATTTAGGGCACTCACACAATCCCATACTAGCTTAGATTTGACCTCTACAGAATTGAGTGCCTTAAGCGCTGCCTGACTATCTGTGAAGATGGCAACTGAACAGAACGTTCTTTGATGCCTTTCTATTTCTTCCACGCAGTGATGGATTGCCGTTATTTCCGCCTGGAAAACTGTGACATCCTTTGATAGACTAACCGGGAACTGAATTCCTTGATTTGTCCCTACTATGCCAGCTCCCACACCTTCCGATGTTTTTGAGCCATCAGTGTACCAGGTATCAACCGCCTGTATGGGTACACCTTCCTTCCAGTCTTCTCTGCCTGGTATATTAATTTTAAACTTATTGTCAAAGCTGTATCTCGTTGCTGTTGCATCGATAGGCTGCCCCATCACAATATCGGCTTTTAGCTCCTTAATTAGCTTTCTATTGTCAGCACCATGCACCTGGCTTATATGTGGCTGACCATGGATTAATCTGTGCATCACTGATCTGGCTTCGCCCTGCACAAAGATATGAAGTGGTGGTAGATTCAGTAGGACTTCCAGCGTTGCTGTAGGAGTGGTCTTTATGGCCCCCGTAATACACAGGCATGCTAGCCTTTGTGTATTACCTAGCAGCCTTATTGCTCCCACTTGCTGCGTCTTTGTCCACCACGTCACCGAGCCGTGGGTTATCATGGGTCTAATAACCCTTGTGTATAACCATAGAGTCATTTTGGGGTTAAGCCCCCAATTCTTACCACACATTCTTCTACATCTGCCCAAGGACATAGTAGCTTTTTGTGTGGTTTTTATGATGTGAGTATTCCATGTAAGCCTATGATCAAAATAAACCCCAAGGTATTTTGTTTCTTTGGCAAATGAAATCTCTTTTCCTCCCAGCACCGTTGGTTTTAGGCCTTGTAGTGCTGTCTTTTTGGTGAAGTTGAAGATTTGTGTTTTCTGAGCATTGACTATCAGTCTCTCTTGTTTACACCAGTCGTCAACTATATTTAGGGCTGCTTGCATTCTTCCAGATACCACCTGGCCAAACCTGCCCCTGAAAACGATTGCTATATTGTCCGCGTATCCTAGACAGTAAAAGTCTTCTGTGGACAGATTTTTGAGAAGATCATCTACCAAGGTTGAACAAAGTAGAGGAGAAAGAACTCCTCCCTGTGGACAGCCTCCACCTACTCTTGCTTTGATGGTTGCTTTACTCAGAGTGGATATTACTATCCTATTCTCCAGGGATACCCTTATCCATCTGCAAATTACCGCAGGTGCGCCTCGTCTACTCATAGCCCCTATCAAAGAGCTGGTAGTAACATTATTAAATGCCCCTTCAATATCTAAAAAATAGCCATTGCTATCTCTCTATCCTCCATTGACTTTGAGATAAGCCTATTTAGATCATCCAATCAACATTGTCAAAACTCAATTTTACTCTAAAAATAAAAAAAATTAAATCACGTTTTTTTTAAATTGAAAGTTGCACCATTTTTTTTTCTATAAAACATTTTGTTCTTTGTACTCTATATTTTAACATAAACTTAATTAAAAAGCTATGTAGATTTCATATTTTGTCACTCAACTTTTGCGATTAAACTTTGCAATTCACTATTCAGGAATCTTCACCTTTTGCTTTTAAAAATTCATAACTTTTATTATAATAAGACTAAAAGCTATTGTCTTCAGAAGGGTGAAAAAAATATACTTAAAAAATTTCAGAAAAAAAAATATTAAAATGGAATAGAGTTGTAGCGAGTTAAACGCAAAAAACGTAATTTCATTTTTTTTTCATTTTTAGGGTAAAATTGCGAATTTGACAATGTTCTCTCACTTAAAATTCAAAATAAACCTCATTGGCGTTTTCAGCACCATCGAAAATATAAAGTATGACCAAAATTAGCCATTCACCACACCGTGATCAGTATCTCGAGAAATAAGCGTTTTTTGGGGGAGCGCCACTCGTCTATCAGGTCACATAACTTTTTCCTGTTGCATATTTTGACTTGAAATTTTCCAGAAAACTTCTCCACGATTTATCTTTTAATACTGTGTTGGTTAAAATTATAAACTAAAAAGTTTGTCACCAAACTCTTTAAGTAAACATGAAACTAACGAAATCTGGCGACAAAGTGTTTAAAAATTAACAACTTCTCTTTTAATTTGTTTAAACATCTCCGACCAATCTCATTACTATCTAAATACTTTAGAGATAATGTAAAATTTTTGAAAGGTAATATTTACAGCAACCAAAGATACACCGAGTTAAAGTTGAAAAATCATCTAAATTTATTTTTCGCATTTTTGCATAAAATTTCATTTTGAACAGGTTTCACCAAGTTTAGATTAAAATAAACTTCATATTCGGATTCAACGACCTCGAAAATATAAATAATGAATAAAATTCGTCATTCACCTGAAAGTTGATTTTCGTGATGGGTATAACATCATTTTTGGGGTTGCTGCCGCTCGCCTACTATGAGTTACCCAGGAGCATATTTTCATATACAAAGCGCACTGCTCAAAAATAAAGAATAAAGTAAACGGAAGTTTACTAGAAATAAATGGGACATACATAAACAGACAGCCAATCTGTCTAAAAACTTCAGCCCTGGTTTTATGTTACTCAGCAGCTAATATGCCTGAACTGTTTGGCTAAAATCTGCACACGTTAAATAGACAGATACAGCAATAAACGAGACCCAAAGAAAAATTACGGGATCCTTAACACCAGTCCCAACAATAAGCTCTAAAATTTAACTGATAGTCCTTCAAAGTATTACACGTACTATTGCAGCCACCATTGAAACACATAAGACGGAAACTAATTGAGCAAGCCCATCCACTATTCGGGAACCATCAGCCACCAAGAAGGCAACGAAAATCGAGAAAGAGTTTTTTACATAGCTCGATTTCGTTAAATACCCAGCGAAATACAGCAAGGATAGATATGTGTAAAAATAAGCTTGGCTACATACCATAATGGAGTCATCCCACAGAGGCCTTACCATCTGGCGAAGACCTGAACTATAAGGTAAGAAAGAGCTTAAATAGACACTGAGGCAGAATGGGCAATAGCAAAGATAATCTGGCTAGATTGAACTACCTCGGTGATGTTTTAGTCTTTACTTTTTTATGGTGAATACGTGTAATAAAAGACGTGTACACTTAAAGTATCGAATATGAACAGAATTTAAGTATTGGAAATGTGGATTCATATACGGATACTGAAGATACCTAGTACGGAAAGAAAAACTAATGAGGAAGTACTAAGGAAGATCAACAAAGATAGAGAACTGCTAAATACTGTTTAATACCGGAAAATGATTTGTCTGGGACATATAGTGAGGGGAAATCGATATAGAATATTACAACTTATCATTAAAGACAAAATATCTAGAGAGCTGTAGAAGTGTAGGCAGAAAACAAATTTCTTGGTTAAAAAACATTCTTGAATAAGTTCAAATATCAAACGCAGAAGAATTATTCCATGTTGCAAAAGATAGACAAACCTTGTAGACGCTTTTGACATGATATAAATAAAGATTACTTATTTTTTTCTGCGTTCTAATAAAATTTCAATTGCCTTCTAAGGACTTCCGTAAAGAAGCTGTATTTGCCGTCCCTATAGAAGTCGGTTTCTATTCTTGAAAAGAAAGTTTGTTAGTATTTGTCATTTTTTTACTAGTGCCTTAGAGTTTGTTTCCTGCGTTTTTTATAGTTACACCAGATATTGTACCTAGTACCAACATTATCACTGCTCCAATTATTCTTAAAAAGACGCCATGATAATGTATTTAGCTCGTTTTATTGACTGATTTACCATATTTATATAAAATGAAATGAAATGAAATTCCTCATACTAATTGGTACTAAATGTTTTTGTCCTTTTCAGATCGCCTACTTGATAGCATTCGCATTCGAATTACTATGGATTTTAGAATCGGAGGTGGCCTTGCCTTCTGCATCGGTACTGTTGTGTGTAGGATATTTCGCAATGGCCCTGTTTGCAGCAATGTTAATCCACGGTTTAGCAACGGTAAGTTTGTTATAAAACAGAGTCGGCCAACAAATAATACTTTAAAGCACTTTTCCTTCTATATCATTATTTGATCTATTGATTGTTTGTCTTATAAGACATAACTCTGTTTAATAAAACATATCATCAGTGCAACATAGCAAAGGACATAGATTTTCACAATCCCCAATATATCAGATTCCAAGTTCGAAGATTACATACTAATTAGCTTAATAAACCGGGTTTCAAAGGCACTTCTACGCATAATTCCTGCCAGAATATCTACAAGATAGCTCTCTTCTACCTCTTTTCTCTTAAAAAGACTGTAGGACACACTTCTATTTAATTCAAAACGGCAACCGGTGCATGTTTTCAAAAACTGATAGTGTGTAAAGTTTTATTAAAATCAGCTAAGTACTTTCGGTATAGCAAAGGCCATCATCATAGCTTCGTCTTATAAGTATCAAAACCTCAGAAGAGCAATTGTTGACAAACAACATATTAAATTAAAAATTGATGCAGGGCTAGGTCTCTGATCTTAAATAAAATCCTTAAAATTATTAAATATCACATCGATGTGCTTATAGACAATGTGGTAACCATATTGTCTATAAGCACATCGATGTGATATTTAATAATGTCAAGGGTTTTTACCCAAGATCAGTGACCTAGCCCTGCATCAATTTTAAATTTAATATGTTGTTTGTCAACAATTGCTCTTGTGAGGTTTTTATACCTATAAGACGAAGCTATGATGATGGCCTTTGCTATGGCGAAAGCACTTAGCTGATTTTAATAAATTCTTTACTCACTATCAGTTTTTGAAAACATACACCTGTTGCCGTTTTGAATTAAATAGAAATACAATAATATAAACATTAACATAATTATTTATACAGGGTGTCCAAACAATGTTTTTTTAATTAAATTAAAAGAGACAAAAAGAAGAATGTATGTAATTTATTTAATTCAGAATACATTTTACGGTTGTCAGAAAACAGGAAAAGCATGTTTATTTGACAAATAAATATTGATTTTCACTTAAATTCAATGTTAAAGCTGCCACCCACCTGCCTCTTGGAAATTTGAACATTACGTTTAAGCGAAAATCAATGTAATCAATTTTTATGTTTTCTGACAGCAGTAAAATGCATTTAGAATTAAACAAATCACATAGGTACATTTATCTTTTTGTGTCAATTAATTTAATTTAAACAATTTTTTTGGACACCCTGTATAAATAATTATGTTATTGTTAATATTAGTGAATAGAGAATTAAATATACTTTCAAATGAGCTTCAAAAAATCATCAATTACGTCATCACGCCCAGATGGATGACGTCACTAGTATGATATATATGGGTGATTCGCCAAAATAGACGGCAATTTCGAGGTAGAGAAATTAAATTTAAAACATGGTTTAGAATTAGTTCATTTTTGAATATTTTTTATAAAATGAGCTATTCAACTTAGCCATGATACCAGCAGAGATCATTTTTTAATATTTTCCGAAAAACGGAAATGCTGTGACTTCGGAGTTGACAAGTGTCCACGGTATTGACGTAATTCTCTGTTAATTGAAATTTATGATCGTAACAATTAAATAAAAACTGGTATGTAATAAAACTATACAAAACACTTCCATTTTGATATAAATTACTACAGAAAAACATGAAAAATAGGTAAAATATCAATTGCGTCGGAGTTGATTTAGACCGGCCTTCGTGTTGACAAAATTTTCCAATATGTAGCCGTGTCTTTTCCGTTAAACTTCAAAAATCTAATCTGCTTTTGAACACAATCTTGGCATTTCCCTTCTACACATTCTTCTGTCTCTTCTTCATTTTCTCCATGTCAACATAATTATTTGTTATCCGCTTCCACACATGAGCTCCATGTTTTCACATAATGTGCCTACATGGACAGCAGGTGTTTCTTTTATCAACATTAGAGAAGACTACCCAAAATGGTATATTCTTACAGAAATAAGCATAGCTGGATTAAAAATTACTTTCTTTCATAAAATCTTTATTTAACGATTTTGGGGGCTTTCGCCTTCATTTTTCCGTCGTACTCCAGTGTATACGAGCCATTTTCTATAAAAAGAAGATAATTACCAAACTGACCGAAACATCTTGACAGCTTACCCAGTAACCCTTTTCCTATATCAGACTAAATTTAAATTGTATTTTTTTAGTTTAAGAATGACCATTCACACACTTTAAACAACTTCGAGGCACGTTCGTCAACTCCGAGGAACGACTGGGCTTCGGAGTTGATTGCTTCGGTGTTGATGATTTCATACATTTTTAATTCTACTTTCTACAAAATATTAAAAATAATTCTGCTTTATTCATCGTGTGTCAAAAAAACTTTATAGCGCATACTTAGAAGAATAACATATTAATAAATTAGCAAAATTAAGCTTTTACGAAGGCTTCGGTGTTGACTGTATAAAAACATACGCTTAGCTTAAGACACCTTGAAAAATTTTCTATCGCTTAACGATATTATGTTCGTCCACTTTCTTCCACAATTTGGGTTAGACTGAAGCGTTCCTCTCTTGTCAAGCTGCCTGCCATACAGTATAGTGCAGTTTGGCCTAAATTTTCATATATTTTCATGAGGCCTCGGTGTTGATGCACAAAGTTGGTTACAGTTTTTAGTAGTAGATTTTTATGGTTTAATTTTAAAAATGAGAATTATTAATTTGACAGTTTTAAATTACATTGGGTTTTTAATTAATTATTGATAAAATAATCTGCACTTTTGTAACTATTCAGTGTGTAATACTATAAAACAGATCAAAAACCAAGGTGGGTTACAGCCTCGGAGTTGATATTTTGACATTAAAATTGCATAGAATGCTTGTAAAAATACTTTTTTTTTAATTAATGTTAAGTGGCGTACATTCATCTATTGTATAACTTAACTTTGGCAACACAATTTGAAACACAGTATGTAAAGGATTTAAGAAAAAAGCGAGTTACACAATATGCCGCTTATTTTGGCGAACCACCCATATGCCAAAAAATCGTAATTTAAAAATAAAAATCGACCTGTTTCGGGATTTTTCTTTAAAGTCGCCGGTTTACGAAATAATGAATTTATGCGTTACTTTATGGACGCACTGTAGACATAGACAATTAGGCGAAGTAATAAAGCACTAAAATCGGCCTTACCTCCGAAAAATAAACAGTAGGTACCGTGGACACCAGGTACTCCGGAGATATCTTCCGATGTCATATTCATCTTCAGAGACCCCAAAAACCTCCCAAGTAATAAATTTTGACTAATTTTTTAATGAATTTGCTGAAAATTCCAGAAAACGAAGTAAATGGTAGGTACCCTGGGTACCAGGTACTCCGTAGATCACTTCCGATGTCATATTCATCGTCAGCGACCCAACAACCCCCAAGTAATGATTTTTGTCTAATTTTTTAATGAGTTTGCCGAAAACTCCAGAAGAAGTAGGTACCCTGGGCACCAGGTACTCCGGAAATCACTTCCGATGTCATATTCGTCGTTATAGCGACCCCAAAAACTCCCGAGTAATGTTTTTTGACTAATTTTTTAATGAACTTCCGGAAACTCTACAAGACGAGGTAAACAGTACGTACCCTGGACACCAGGTACTCCGGAGATCACTTTCGACGTCATATTCGTTTTCAGCGACCCAAGAATCCCCCGAGTAACAAAATTAAACTCATTTCCGCCGATAATAATTGATGAGTTCTGAATTTTTTTATTGTCTGTTTGAGATGCACTTTAAGAATGTATTTTTTGTATGCAGTTTTTCAATATTATATCATGGCTAGGGGTCACAAAGTTTCCTGGGGCATTCACGAATCGAATGCAAAAAGAATTATTAGGATCCGTCTTGTCGTTTTTTTTTGGAGGTTCAGTGCTTTATTGCTTCGACTAAATGTTAAAGTACGGATAGAGATAGACAGTCAGAACATAGAAAAAGTAAAGAGATTTAAGTAGTTGGAATGCTGGCTAAACAAAAAATTGAATCCTGATGATGCCAAAATTAGACACAAAATATCCATAAGTACGTTCTTATTCATAAGTACGTCCAAATGAAAGCAATATTTTGCAACAAAGACCTCAATCTGACTACTCGATGGCATTAAATACTACCTTCTGTCTAGACTAGACTATTGTACAGAGTTGAGGGTTGGACGTTAAAGCCAAGGACCATGTCACGTCTAGATTCTTTTAGGATGTGATTGTACCGTCGATTATTGAAAATACCGTGGATCGATAGTGTATCAAATGATCGAGTGTTGTCTTCATTCTCCGATGAAGAGAGGGTACATAAGGAAGAAGAGGCTTACCTTGAAATCCCTGGTTTTTTAAATTTTGCTAATAGACCGTTCTTCAACTACCACCGTTAGGGTTGAAAAGTGTTATACAGAGATATTTGTTTTAATCTTCTTTGTTTAGTAAAACTAGTTCCTATGATCCATTAATATTGCAGTAAATATTTGCATAAAAAGTATAAAAACTATAAATCTGAAATAATAAAAACAATATTGTTGATGTAGTAGAAACCTGCTCTGAATATTTAATGGAACAAACGCAGTTTGCGACAAGTTGTAGATTAGGAATCTGTGGGAAATGAAAGTGTAGGAACCTAGTGATATTAGGTAATAGCAACAATTTATTCATTTTATGCTAATAACTCGATGAATTATTTATGTTCTACTTTGTTTTAAAACCTTTAATACCGTATAATCAAATATACCGCGAGTATAAATTGCCCTACTTTATGAAAGATTTGATATAAAATTATGAAACAACAATACGAATTAGGGAATTGTAGTTAATATGCCTTGATATCTAAAACCATAAAAACGGGTATAGGTATACCATATCTTCTTCTTCATGTGCCATCTCCTCTAAGAAGGTCGGCAATTATCATGGCAATTCGCACTTTCGATACCGCTGGTCTAAAGAGATCAGCAGAAGTGCACTTCAACCAAGCTCTCAAATTGTCTAACCAGGAGATACGTCTTCTTCCACGACTCCGTCTATCTTGTATTTTTCCTTGTATTATTAATTGCAACAAGTTATAACGCTCGCCCCTCATGACATGTCCCCAGATATTGCAATTTTCTAACTTTAATTGTTTTTAAAACCTCTCTTTCTTTTCCCATTCTTCTCAACACCTCGACATTCGTGACTCTATCCACCCAACTTATTCTTAATATCCTGTAGGGCCCATAACTCGAAGGCTTCTAATCTGTCCGAAACATCTTTCTTTAATGTACAAGCTTCCAACCCATAAAATAATACGGAGAACACGTAGCATCTCAGAAGTCTTATCTTTAAAGAAATTGTGATATCCCTGCTAAAGAATACTTTTTTTCAGTTTGTTAAAAGCGTTTCTTGCCTGTCCTATGTTGCTTTAATCTCTTCTGTGTATTCATTATTTTCATTAATTATTGTACCCAGATATTTTTCCACTTCTTTAATTTGTTCTCCATGTATTATTATGCTTTCTTGGCGTTGCGTGCTGTTGGGCTTTTGTTCTTCCTCTTCAGGTGCCATCTTCTCTACGGAGGTTGGCAATCATCATAGCTATTTTAATTTTTGAGGCTGTAGCTCTAAATAGTTGTTTTGAGCTGCATCCAAACCATTCTCTCAGGTTCTTCAGGCATGAAACTCGTCTTCTCCGATGCTTCTTCTGCCATCTATCTTTCCTTGCTATCATATTTCAAAATCAATGTTTTTATCATGAAAATAGTTAATATTTTCTGTGGAATTCTACATATACATATAGTACTACTAAATTCAAATTATAGTAGGAACAAGATTAGATCGGGCAAACCCTTGTATTTTGTAATTGTTAACATGCTAAATTACATATCCAATAATTTTTATCCATTAAACAGATCGGAGCAAATCGACCTTATAACGTATCTTAGACTATTACCAACAGACAACAATAGTAATATTCGAGGAAATGAAGCATTTTGGCTTGCAATTTTTTCGTCCAGCATGGATTTACTTGAAATTTTCACAGAAGGTAGGGAATAGTCCTGCTGTACGCTAAAACCTTGGGGGTAGTTGCCACCCCATCTCGGGGGTGGGAATTTTTTATTACATTTTAACCATGTAAATCGATGTAAAATGTAATTTTAAGAAAAAAATGTTTTTTACATTTTCTTCGTAAAACTATATTTTTCGAGTTATTCGTGGTTGAATGTAACAGTTTTTCGACAGAAAAATCGACTTTTTTAGAGAGTTTTTTGAGAATAACTCGAAAAATATGCATTTAATCAAAAAATCTGTAGATTGATATCAAAATTATATCTTTTAGTAACACAAACTAAACTGTTTTTCTATAATATTTTTACGACCAATACAAACTGAGATACGGCATGTTAAAGGTTAGCTTTTTCGTCAAATGCATAATTTGAAATAACCAAAGCCAAATAACGGGAAAACTTTGCATTTTTCTAGGAAAACTTACATGATATTTTTTAAACCATACAATAAGATCTTTCAAAAAAAAAATAATAAAAAGTTTCTAGCATAAAAATTGAGCAATTTATGATAAAAAATAAAGTCGGTACCTATTTTTCTCTTCGAAAAAAAACAGTGAAAATAACCCCCTACCTACCCTTATAACTAAAAATTGGTCTTCGTCTTTCTGTAATTCCTTTATATTTATACTATCAATACACCCAAGAAGTTTGACCTAATTAAAAGGCCTAATTTTAGAAAAATTGGAGTTTAAAAAAAATTGATTTTTTGCAATTTTGAATTTTTTATCATTTTCTTCAAAATATCTCCGAAAATACTGGAGATACGAAAAAAATTATAAACTACTAAATTGTAGCATTTTTAATAGCTAAAATTTCCTAATGCATAGATTTTCATTACAGTGAACAGTTAGCGAGATATAGCTGTTTACAACATCTATTTACTGGCAAACATCCCCTTATTCGAGCCCTTTAAACCCACCTCAATTAAAAATTAACGGATCTTACGGAATTTAATTTACACAGTATTATTTATGACCAAAAATGAAGGAGCTATGTTTATAAAACTATTTTTTTTTTCGAAAAATTCGAATAGTCCCCTTATATGTAGAGCATTTTAAATGTACCTATATAATACCACAGAGCCGGTTTGTATACTGGATTACTAAAAAACTATTTGTATGTATATTTTTATATATTTGTAAATTCGTATTTTTGTGTAAATAAATGTTTTTGTAATTCTTTAATTCTACTTTTTTTTCTGTATAGATCTATTAAATTGTCTACCTATAAAAATTGCAATATTATTAAGGGTGGTTTTTAAGGGTTGAAATATTATAATATTATATCCTAAAGCTCATTATTTAACCAGTCAAACCCAAATTTTACCTATATTAAAGTGTACAATGTTTTTATAAAATTTTTGAAAATAAGGGTAGTTTACACCTCTAAAAATAATAACGCCCTTTAGCATGATATAGAATATGAAGTACAGGGTAAGATGATTATAACCTAAAATTTTTATTTAAATTGATGCAAGCCGAAATTAATCTTTTAGGATAAGTAGTGTGACCAACTCCAATTCAGTCGAATCCGGGACAAAGCTGAAAAAACTACCCGAAATCCGGGACATTTCAATGAAAATCGGGACATTTTTTTTCAAAAGACGATAATTAAAATACAGAAACGAAAAAAGTCCACCGATATAAAATGCATGCGATTTTGATGTGGTATTAGAATTAAACTCTAGAAATTGTCGACTTTTTTTCGTCCCACTAGTTGAATTTGATGTGAATTAGAAGAATAACGTATTCAAAATAGAATTTTACCAAAACATTGAAAATTCGGATGGCCCGGAAGCTTTGTCCTGGACGCCGGGACACGACTTCGTAATTCAGGCCATGTCCCGGATTTTTCGGGCTAGTTGATTACACTAAGGATAAGCAAACTTTTCATATATAGCTCCAACAAGGGTGGTTTTAAGGGTTGAAATATTGTGATATTATATCTTAAAGCACAAAACAATCATTATGTAACTAATAAGAAGCAAATGTTGACAATATTAAAGTTTAAAATGTTATTTTATAATTTTTTTACAGTTAGGGGTGGTTTTCACCCTTAAAAAACCAAATGCGTACAACGGCTCAATATAGAAAATGAACTAGAGGGTGAAATGAGTCTAAATGAGTTTTGCCATTTTCCAGCTTCATGTCCTCGACTATAATTGATGTTCCTATTTAAGAATTTTAACACGTACCTGTAAGTTTAAAGACCTTTTTAAGTACAAATAAAGAAAGAGTGCTATATTTGAGTGAGTGTGTTAAAACAATTGATGGTACAACAAGAATAAAAATGTTACGTATAGTACCTAAGTACTCCAGGAAGCCATAAAAACAAACGAGGAGTGGTTTTGGGAAAATCTAAGCGTGATTATTTCTGATTAAATAATTCAGGAAATTCAATAAACACTAAAATATATTTGTCGAATGTGTCATCGGTATTAAAATAACGTTTTTTAGCATCCATCCCACAGAGTTATTCCGAGATATATCCCGAGAAAAAAAATTGTTTTCGACAAAATTTATTAAAAATCGCTAAATGTAACAGTATTCTCTACATAACGTAAGAAGAAAATCGGAATGGGACGTTTCATCGCCGCCGGTTCATCGCCGCCGTTTCGATGCCGCCGGTTCATCGCCAGTCCATTTCATCGCCGGCCGTTTCATCGCCAGTTAGTCAGTTGATATTGTATTATTAGAGATGATACCACACGACGTTAAATTCAGTATAAAGCTTGACAAATAAATAGATAAAAAATATTATTATATTAAAATAATGTACTATTTCTACTTCCCCTAAATTGGATACTAAACAGTATTAAATTTGTAGTGTTAAATTATATTTTATATTATAAAAGTTTAAAAGTATATTCAAAGATTAAGTATGGCAACGGGAATGGTCATATCTCGCATTTCCTAGAAATCCTAATTAATACTAAAAATAAATAATAAATGTAACTGTCGAAATTTCTTCGAAAATTAGGAAATATATCAGTTAGCGATTAACTGACTGGCGATGAACCGGCGGCATCGAAACGGCCGGCGATGAACTGGCGGCATCGGAACGGCGGTGATGAACTGGCGGCGATGAAACGTCCTAGACCCGAAGAAAATTGTTTGTAAATGAAATAATAATTGAGAAAAAAACTGTTCCCATATGGGACCGATGCCAACCCGATAAGATGTTCGTTAAGAGTTACTTGGTATGAAACTTGCGAAAACAGTTATAGGCCAATCAAGTTAGGTTTTTTCTAGACATAACGGAAAAGACGAGGTTTGACAGTTGAAATGTGTAGTATGAGATATTACAAAAAGACTACCATCTTGGGATTCATCAATTTTTTAGTGGAACATTTTTTAAATAAACAATCAAAACGTCAAACTTAGTTTTTTGCTCATAACTTAAAAACTTGTTTATTTAGAAATTTGACGTCCACAGATAACTTTTTCAGAAAAAAAAGATACATCGAATGAGATACGCTAAATGAAAATCGGTTAATAAACAAAAAAGTTATTGCAAAACGGAAGACAAAATCACTGTTTTTGAATATTGTTAATAACAATTTTATTGTTTATTAGAATATGCTTTAATATAACTAAAATTGAGGGCATTATGGTGTTTGAATGGTGTGCAAAAAATGGTCCAGATCTGTTAAATAGTTTTCGCAAAATTGAATTTGTTTATAAAATTTTTTGAAAAACGAGCTAATTTCTGAGGCTGGTTCAGTTAATATGGCTGAATGTATCTCAATAATCCGGGGCTCATTTCCTTCGTTAAGATGTATACTAACAGCCTATGAAAAAAAAAGTAAAAAAAAATTACATATACGTACACAAAATTATTTGTTAATAAATAGCAGTTTTTAAGCTTATAAACAATTACAATAATTTCGTAGAAATTAGGTCAAATTAAATGGCAATAAAAAATACGGAAAACTGGTTAAAATACACAACTTGTAAAAAAAAATTTTAGGTCGTACGACCCTTGGGGTCTGAGATAGCCCCTTTTTTTGAAAAAGCACTGTTACGTTAATTAACAACACTAAGATCTGAAATTAACCAATATTTTATAAGAAAAGTCAAAGTTTTTAACAAAGTTTTTAGCAAGAAAAAATGTTAAAAATTGTTTAAACAGTAGTGTTATAAACAAAAAGTATTTTGCGTTCCGACTAGCGGCGAAGTAAAAAATAGCGGGCCTAGTCGACTGACTGAATAGTGCACGCGGTTGACGACCGGCAGCAACTCCTAAAATTACGTTATACCGACCACAAAAATCAACTTTAAAGTTAATAACAAATTTTTGTCATTCCTTATGTTTTCGAGGTCTCCGAATCCGAATATGGAGTTTATTTTTTTCTAGAATTACTGGAACATGTTCAAAAATCAAATTTTATGCCAAAATGCGATAAATCAATTTTGATGATTTTTCAATTTTAACTCACTGTATTTTTGGTCGCTGTAAATATTACCTTTTGAAAATTTTACTGTGTTATCTTTGAAGCATTTAGATAACAATGCGATTTGTCCAAAATGATTAAACACATTAAAAGAGAAGTTGTTAATTTTTAAACATTTTGTCGTCAGATTTCGTTAGTTTCATGCTTACTTAAAAAAGTAGAGTGACAAACTTTTTAGTTTATAATTTTAACTAACACAGAAATAAAATATAATTCATGAAGAAGTTTTCCAAAAAATTTAATTTAAAATATGCAATAGGAAAAATGTTATGTGACTTTATAGACGAGCGGCACACTGGCACACCCCAAAAAAAGCTTATTTCTCGAGATACTGATACTAATTTTGGTAATAGGTACTTTATATTTTTGATGGTGCTGAAAACGAAAATTAGGGTTGTTTTGAATTTTACGTGGGGGAACATTATCAAAATCGCAGCTTTACCCTAAAAATAAAAATCACGTTTTTTGCGTTTAACTTGCTACAACTCAGTTCCATTGTAATATTTTTTTCTGAAATTTTTATAGTATATATTTCTCACCATTCTGAAGACAATGGGACCTGCTTCAATATTTCTGTCTTGCTACAAAGAAAGTTATAAATTGTTTGAAGTAAAAGGTGCAGATTCTTGAACTGCAAAGTTTAATCGCAAAAGTTGAGTGACACAATTTGAAATTTAGCTGTTCAATTAATTTTACGTTAAAATCTAGAGTACAGAGAACAAAATGTTTTATAGAAAAAAGGTGGTGTAACTTTTAATTTTAAGAAAAACGTGATTTCATTTTTTTTATTTTTAGGGTAAAATTTCGATTTTGACAATGTTTCCCCATCTAAAATTCAAAATAAGACTCATTTTCGTTTTCAGCACCATCGAAAACATAAAGTAAGACCAAAATTAGCCATTCACCACAGTGTGGTTGATATCTCGAGAAATGAGCGTTTTTTTTTGGGGAGTACCACTCGTCTATAAGGTCGCGTAACTTTTTTTCTGTTGCATATTTTGACTTGAAATTTTCCAGAAAACTTCTTCAGGACCTATGTTTTATTGCTGCGTTGATTAAAATTATAAACTAAACAGTTTGTTACCCAACTTTTATAAGTTAACAGAAAACTAATGAAAAAATTGTTTAAACAATTTTCCGGCCGCGGTAGGTCTTGGTACCCTTTGGATTTGTTATAAGGAACTTTTTTTTGAGTAAGTTTGTGCAAAAAATAAGAATCGGAATAATTTACCTAACGGGGTCGACGATACAGCCTGGACTACACACGGATTCAAAATAGAGAATAAAAAATATCCTATACCTACCAATCGGGTTCTACTGTACCAAGTTTACTATTTTTTTTATCTATGGTACCACATTAAAATAATAATGTTTATCTTATTTTCATTGCAAAAGTATCCAAAACAAAGCAGCTAATGGGATGTATAAACCTTTTTTAAGTGGCCTTTTTATTGTCATTTTTTAAATTTATTTATTTAAAATATAATTTTACTAAATAAATGTGCAAGATAATAATATTCATAAAATGCAAGTTTCTACCAAAATATATAAATATAATATTAAGCTTCAAATCCGGTATACTGTCAATGTTAAAAATGGGCTGCAC
The DNA here is from genome assembly GCF_917563875.1 of Diabrotica virgifera virgifera. Lineage (NCBI taxonomy): Eukaryota > Metazoa > Arthropoda > Insecta > Coleoptera > Chrysomelidae > Diabrotica > Diabrotica virgifera. Next base: position 216,895,007 of record NC_065444.1, read on the forward strand.
CTGTCTAGCGCTAGCGAATGGCAGTCCGCGAATTTATTCTCATTCGGCTACGCCCATTATTTTTTTTTACTTTAGTCGCAACGCAAAATACTTTTTGTTTATAACACTACCGTTTTAACAATTTTTAACATTTTTTCTTGCTAAAAACTTTGTTAAAAGCTTTGACTTTTCTTATAAAATATTGGTTAATTTCAGATCTTAGTGTTGTTAATTAACGTAACAGTGATTTTTTCAAAAAAAGGGGCATTTTTTCAAAACAACCCTAATTTTCGTTTTCAGCACCATCAAAAATATAAACTATTACCAAAATTAGTATCAGTATCTCGAGAAATAAGCTTTTTTTGGGGTGTGCCAGTGTGCCGCTCGTCTATAAAGTCACATAACATTTTTCCTATTGCATATTTTAAATTAAATTTTTTTGGAAAACTTCTTCATGAATTATATTTTATTTTTGTGTTAGTTAAAATTATAAACTTTAAAGTTTGTCACTCAACTTATTTAAGTAAGCATGAAACTAACGAAATCTGACGACAAATTGTTTAAAAATTAACAACTTCTCTTTTAATGTGTTTAATCATTTTGGACAAATCTCATTGTTATCTAAATGCTTCAAAGATAGCACAGTAACATTTTCAAAAGGAAATATTTACAGCGACCAAAAATACAGTGAGTTAAAATTGAAAAATCATCAAAATTGATTTATCGCATTTTGGCATAAAATTTGATTTTTGAATATGTTCCACTAATTCTAGAAAAAAATAAACTCCATATTCGGATTCGGAGACCTCGAAAACATAAGGAATGATGAAAATTTGTTATTCACTTTAAAGTTGATTTTTGTGGTCGGTATAACGTAATTTTAGGAGTTGCTGCCGGTCGTCAACCGCGTGCAAAATACTTTTTGTTTATAACACTACTGTTTAAACATTTTTTAACATTTTTTCTTGCTAAAAACTTTGTTAAAAACTTTGACTTTTCTTATAAAATATTGGTTAATTTCAGATCTTAGTATTGTTAATTAACGTAACAGTGATTTTTTCAAAAAAAGGGGCTATCTCAGACCCCAAGGGTCCTACGACCTAAAATTTTTTTTTAGAAGTTGTGTATTTTAACCAGCTTTCCGTATTTTGTATTGCCATTTACTTTGATCTAATTTCTACGAAATTATTGTAATTGTTTATAAGCTTAAAATCTGCTATTTATTAACAAATAATTTTGTGTACGTATATGTAATTTTTTTTTACTTTTTTTTTCATAGGCTGTTAGTATACATCTTAACGAAGGAAATGAGCTCCGGATTATTGAGATACATTCAGCTATATTAACTGGACCAGCCTCAGAAAATAGCTCGTTTTTCAAAAAAATTTATAAACAAATTCAATTTTGCGAAAACTATTAAACAGATCTGGACCATTTTTTGCACACCATTCAAACAGCATAATGCCCTCAAGTTTAGGTATATTTAAACATATTCTAATAAACAATAAAATTGTTATTAACAATATTAAAAAACAATGATTTTGTCGTCTGTTTTGCAATAACTTTTTTGTTTATTAACGGATTTTCATTTAGCGTATCTCATTCGATGTATATTTTTATTATAAAAAAGTTACCTGTGAACGTCAAATCTCTAAATAAACAAGTTTTTAAGTTATGAGCACAAAACTAAGTTTGACGTTTTGATTGTTTATTTAAAAATTGTTCCACTAAAAAATTGATGAATCCCAAGATGGTAGCCCTTTTGTAATATCTCATACTACACATTTCAACTGTCAAACCTCGTCTTTTCAATTATGTCGAAAAACGGCTTATTTTTTACTAACTTGATTGGTCTATTAATACAAAGGACCAGATCATATTTGCAGCACATTGTTCTCTCTAGGCTTAAAAATTTAATCCGTGCGTATCTTCTTCTTTTGTATTCTTGTACAGAAACCACAAAATGATTTAATCCGTCTCACAGTGCTTCCAAATGCCGAAAAAGTGGTCATGAGGTAAAATAAAAAGTCCCTATTGAGGGATTTTCATGTTTACAGTTGTTTTCTGATAATATTGAGTCGTAATACGCAGGTATAAGGATCAGATCGGATCTATTCTTATTCATAACTCCGGTACACGTAATAATTATATTAAAAACTCTGTTAAACGTTTTGTTGTTTATCAGTTTTATTGCTGTAAATCAGATTCTTCTTTTATGTATTAATGCAAGATAAAAGTTGACTAAAGATTGGATAACAATAAATGCATAAAATTTGTTAATTAATAAACAGTAAAACAATAATTGACATAATCAACATTTCTAGGCCTGGATCCCGCGTATGAAAAAAAAGTTGATTAGGTAATAGCAAGCTGAAAATTTGTTAATAGCTTAAGGGTGTCTAGTCGGACAAACTTTGATATATGGGAACACTGGAACAGGTGAAGTTTTAATTGTGGAACAGGTTAACAATTTAGAACGGTCAGATCACGAAAACGTCATATGTATTTTGTCCGAGAGTACTTCCAATTGATTTGTTACCCTTTCATTAAACTCTCATGCAAAAATCAGACTGCTATTTATCACCTGTCATAATTCCTGTCATTTGACATGTTCTACGTGTTCCATTCATTATAATGCCCATTTGGTCATTTCCTCTAAAAATATGAAAAGTAAAAAAAGAATAGTGACAAATACATATGCAGCAAACCGCCTAGCGTTCCATTTGGGAACACACATATTTTTGGCGTAATTACGAAAAATCGAAAGATGAAATATTATGAAAACCTATCCAATTTATTTATTGAAGTTTGTGGAAAATTTTTTGAAAACAAAAAGGAGCATCCTAGTGCAAAAAGTAATAATACTTAATACATTCTTTCACGGCTTTTGCTGTAAATTTTAAAGAACCACTTGGATTGACATGAAATTTTTCATACGCATAGCTAATATGTCACAGAAAAAAAGTTATACAGTGCCGATATTAGCTTTGGCCCTGGGGGTGAGTTTCACCCCATTTCGTGGGTGAAAAAATATATGTCCAAGATATGTACGGAAATGGATAAACTGACTAATTTTAAGCAACTTTTGTTCTATAGAATTTTTTCACCAAGTCAATACTTTTCGCGTTATTTGCAAGTAAATATGTTCATTTTTCAACAAAATAACCACGTTTTTAGACGATTTTTTGCAAATAACTCAAAAAGTAAGCATTTTGTCGAAAAAAACTTCTTAGCAAAAATATAGCTTATAAAAAAGTGAAAAAAAACGGTGTATATATTAGGTCTCTAAACCTAGCAAAGCAGAGGTATAGCTAATGAAAAATATGTTCATATTTGCCAAATTCCAAAAAGAATATTTCAAGGTGAAATATCCAAAAAAATGAAGCACAATTGGGGAAACACATTACAACTTTTTTAAAGTGTTTAAAAAAAGCTTTATTTCTGTTTTTATAAAAAAAGTTTCTAGCCTCAAATGTAACCAAGTTACGCTCAAAATAAAATAGGTCCCTTTTGTTTTGCAAAAAAAATCAGGAAGATCACCCCCCAATTAGCAACTTAAATGAAATTAATCGTTACCGCTCCATAAGGTACTTTACTTATGTTGTGTTTATATGATCTGTATGTAAGTTTCATCGATGAAAGTGCTTATTTTTGAAAAAAAAAATTGGTGTTAAAGTAAAATTTTTAAAAATATTAATTTTGAAAAAAATGCTTTTTTTCGAAATAACTTAAAAATTGTTAAAAATACCAAAAATTTTAAACAATAAAAAAAGTCGGCTTTGCTTTTCTGAATATTTTTTATTTTTATGTTTTCTTATAAGATAAAAATTGGTTAAGATTCGGTGTTTCTAAATTTGCATACATTTGTGATAAGTGACTCGTTCAAGCCCTTTAACTACAGCTCTTTCAAAAATTAGAACTTTGAACTGGTGAAACTTACAGATTATATACAGGGTGTCCCGAAAAGATTGGTCATAAATTATACCACACATTCTGGGGTCAAAAATAGTTCGATTGAACGTAACTTACCTTAGTACAAATGTGCTCATAAAAAAAGTTATAGCCCTTTGAAGTTACAAAATGAAAATCGATTTTTTTAATATATCGAAAACTGTTAGAGATTTTTTATTAAAAATGGACATGTATCATTCATATGACAGGAACATCTTAAAACAAAATTATATTGAAGTTTGTCCACCCCATAAAAAATTTATGGGGGTTTTGTTCCCTTAAACTCCCCCAAACTTTTGTGTACGTTCCAATTAATTTATTATTGTGGTACCATTAGTTAAACACAACGTTTTTAAAACTTTTTTGCCTCTTAGTATTTTTTCGATAAACCAGTTTTTATCGAGATGCGGTTTCTTTTTTAATATATTTACATAAAAATTTTATGGGGGTTTTGCTCCTTTAAACCCCTTAAATGTTTGTGTACGTTCCAATTTAACTATTACTGCGGTACCATTAGTTAAACACAGTATTTTTAAAACTTTTTTGCCTCTTAGTCTTTTTTTGACAAGTCACTTTTTATCGAGATATGGCTTCTTTTGCAACATATACCTAAAAATTTAAATTATAAATAAATTTTCATATTATTAACAGGTCTCTATAATCGTACTTAACCATATACAAATATGTGGTGGATTCGACAAATATTCAAAATATGTCGATAAACACTGGTTTATCGAAAAAGTACTAAGAGGCAAAAAAGTTTTAAAACCATTGTATTTAACTAATGGTGCCACAATAATAATTTAATTGGAACGTACAGAAAAGTTTGGGGGGGTTTAAAGGAACAAAACCCCCATAAAATTTATATGGGGTGCACAAATTTCACTTTAATTTTTTTTTAAGATGTTGCTGTCATAAAAATGCCACACGTCCATTTTCAATAAAAAATCTCTAAGAGTTTTCGATATATGAAAAAAATTCGAGTTTCATTTTGTAACTTCAAAGGGCTGTAACTTTTTTTGTGTGCACTATTGTATATAGGTAAGTGAGGTCCAATCAACCTATTTTGACCCCATAACCTGTGGTATAATTTATGACCAATCTTTTCGGGACACCCTGTATAATCAATACATACACGAGTAAAAAAAAATGTGCAGTGATAACAATTAAGTTCATTTAAAATGCTAATTTTAGGGGGTGATTTTCCCGATTTTTTACCAAAAAAAAGTGACCAACCAACTTTATTTTGACCGTAACTTGTTTACTTTTGATAATAAATTTTTTTTTAAAAACAAAAATAGGCATTTTTTTAAACACTTTAAAAAAGTTAAAATGAGTTTTCCCCAAAAAAAGTGCTTCGTTTTTTTGTTATGGCACATAACAAAAGAACTAGCACAAGAGGCGCCAGACAATCATTCCAAAGATCTCCTGGCAGAAGTATATCGCAGTTTTTATAGAATAATTAAAGATGACACAGTCAATGAATGGACTTTACAAGAAACAAATTACAAAAGAAACTGGACCCAATGTAAGGGTTTGCCAATTAAATAATAGAAAGTATAAGTAGAGCAAAATGTCAAATTCTATACAGACTATTAAAGGATAACGATGTTAATCTGGTCGCAATGCAAGAAACACACACAGAAAACAAATTTTCAACTAAATTTTCGTTTATAAAAATTAATTATTATTTATAATGTATTGCTATCTTTATTTATATACAAAAACTGTGATATAGCCATACGCTAAATAAAAAATAAATATGGCACGTTAAAATATTCGATTTAGAATTTGACGAATAGGAACCTATTTTTCATTAGCTATAACTCTGCTTCTACTAGGTATAGTGGCCTAATGGTATATACACCATTTTTTTCATTTTTTTACAAGCTATATTTTTGATAAGAATATTTTTTTCGACAAAATACTTAATTTTTGAGTTATTTGCGAAAAACCGTCTAAAAACGTGGTTATTGTGTAGAAAAATAAAAAATTCACTCGCAAATAACTCGAAAAGTATTAACTTGGTGAAAAAACTCTATAGAACAAAAATTGCCTAGTCAGTCTATCCATTTCAGGACTTATTTTGAACATATATTTTTTTACCCATAAAAGGGGGTGAAACTCACCCCTAGGGCAAAACACACATCGGCACAATATCACTTTTTTTCTTTGACGTGTTAGCTATGTGTATGCCAAATTTTATGTCAATCCAAGCGGTTCTTTAAAATTTAGAGGTTTTGCAATATTTAACCGTTAAAGAACGTACTATAAATAAAACACTTAGGTACACGAAACGAGTAGTAAATTAAAAAATCTAATACACTAGAAAATAGGTATAAAACTAAATTTTTGTTGTTCATTCAGGAAGAGATAACCTTGAACTACAAATAATAGGCCGAACCTCCCTGCAAAATTTTACCTAACAATATGATAAATTGACTCCAATCTTCTTCTTTAGGTACAGTCTCCTCTAAAGAGGTTGGAAATCATCACAGCTATTTTCACTTTTGCTATTGCAGCTCTAAACAAGTCTACCGAACTGCAATTATACCACTTTCTCAGATTGTTGAGCCAGGATATGCGTCTTCTTCCAATACTTCGTTTTTCCTGCATTATCGTTTTAAGCAACACATATTTATCCCCTCTCATAACGTGGTCGAGATATTGTAATCTTTCTAATTTTAATCGTATTCATGATTTCCTTTTTCTTTTTCATCTTTCTGAGGACCTCAACGTTTGTTATTCGATCTACCCAACTTATTTTTAATATTCTTCGGTAGGTCCGCATCTCGAATGCTTTATAGTCGATCGCTTTTTCTTCTTTAAGGTCCAGGCCTCCACCCCATATAGCAGCATCGAAAACACATATGTACGTAATATTCTTATTTTGAGTTGCACACTAAGGTCTCTACTGCATAATACTTTTCTCATCTTGTTAAATGTTGCTCTAGCTTGTCCGATTCTCATTTTTATTTCTTCTGTATACTCTTTATTTTCGTTGATAATTGTACCAAAATATCTGTACTTTTTAACTTTTTCTATTGGCACCCCTCTCATGTTTAAAATGTCTTGTTATTTTGTTTTGGAAATTGTCATAAATTTTGTTTTATTAGCGTTAAACGTTAGTCCGCTTTCCTCACTAGCATTTACTGCATTATCTAAGAGTACCTGTAGGTGTTGTATATTCTCTACAATTAGTATAGTATCATCGGCATATCTGATATTGTTGATGGGTCTGCCGTTGACTTTTGTTCCAATTGGTACATCTTCGAGTGATTTTTTAATTACTTCTTCCGAATATAGATTGAAAAATAAGGGGGAGAGTATGCAACCTTGCCTTACGCCTCTTTTTATTTCTACTTCCTCCGAAAGTTCTTTACCTACTCTGACTTTTGCTGTTTGGTTAAAGTAGAGATGAGTTATTACTTCAATGCGTACGCATTTTGTTGGCTCCATATGGTACCCGTATGCGTTAATGGGATATAACCTACATAGACGTGGAACTCCATATGATCTTATTAAGACAGAATTCAAGCTGGCTAGCGGGCACTATTTTTCGGCTGAAAAGAAAAATGAGAGGACAAGAATTTAAAATTAAAATTTGGCTGAAGATAAAAATTTTTTGAAATATTTGGAATATAAATATTTGGAATATTTTGAAACATTTGGAAATACACTAAGCATCAAAGTTAACGCACCACTTTAAAAATGGGACATTTTTGATGTCTCGTATTTCCTAAAAATGTTGTCCGATTTTAGTGATTTTTTTAATATGTTATATCTTTATTCTTCAAGAATATCGATGTAATAATATTTTTGCTAATATTGTTGCTAAACAGATAAGTGTCATTGTATACCAGGTGTAACAATGATACTGTGTTTTTTCCTCAAAGTTTGGAACACCCTGTGGAATATTCTAGCGTATATAAAATATTGAAATTAAAACTCAATTGTAGCCTTAGGCTTTCTTAACATCTTGCTTTTTGATTCATTCGCTTATGTTGAATAATAAAAAAGTTAGGTACTTTAACAACTAGCAACGTTCTTCATCAATGCAGGGTGTTTGTAAATAAGTGCGGCAAACTTTAAGGGGTAATTCTGCATGAAAAAAAAATGTCCGTTTGTTTTATAAGCATATGTCCGCAAATGCTTCATTACCGAGATACGGGATATTGAATTTTTTCTTACAAACTGACGATTTATTTATTGCTCTAAAACCGGTTGAGACATTCAAACAAAATTTACTCATTTTAAGGGATAGTTATTGCGCATTTTTTTGACATACAATAATTAAGAATTTTATATCCACCATTGGCGTGCATACGGGTCATATTACCCGGTCATATTACCTGTATATACGCTAATGGTGAATATAAAATTCTTAGTTGTATGCCAAAAAATGCGCAATAACTACCTCTTAAAACCCATCAAATTTCAGTTACATATCTCAATCGGTTTTAGAGCAATAAATAAATCGTCAGTTTGTAAGAAAAAATTTAACATCCCGTATCTCTGAAACGAAGCATTTGCGGACATATGTTTATAAAACAAACGGCTATTATTTTTTCATGCAGAATTACCCCTTAAAGTTTGCCGCACTTATTTAGAAACATCCTGTATTGATGAAGAACGTTGCTAGTTGTTAAAGTACCTAACTTTTTTACTATCCAACGTAAGCAAATGAATCAAAAAGCAAGATGTTAAGAAAGACTAAGGCTACAGTTGAGTTTCAATTTCAATATTTTATATACGCTAGAATATTCCACAGGGTGTTAAAAACTTTGAGGAAAAACACACTGGCATTGTTACACCCGGTATACAATGACACTTATCTATTTAGCAACAATATTATTAAATCGATATTCTTAAAGAATAAAGCTATAACATATTTAAAAAAATCACTAAAATCGGACAACAGGTTTAGGAAATACGAGAGATCAAAAATGTCCCAATTTTATGGTGGTTCGTTAATTTTGATGCTTAGTGTATTTGAAATGAAATATTTGAAATATTGTCGACTTGAACGTCGACAGAGTTAAACATGGTAAACCCATACAAGCATTGAAACATATTACATCTAGATCCCCAGATATTACCTAATTTAATCAAAAATATGTACTACAATCAAACAGTGGTCGTACAGGTGGAAGGTAATGAGACAAACCAATTAGAAAAAATTCAAAGAGGAGTCAGACAGGGATGCGTGCTGTCCCCACAATTATTTAATGTGCTCTCCCAACTAATATTTCATTAGGCACTATGGGAAAGAACTGAAGGTGTAAGGATTGGAGGGAGCATCATTAAGAACATAAAATTTGAAGACGTACCTCAATCATGGCAGAGAATATAGACGATGTACAAATTCTTCTAGAAATCATTAATAGAGAAAGCAAAAAGATGGCACTAACAATAAATAATATAGATAAAACCAAATACATGGGGATCTCGAAAACCCTGTTGACAACATAGGTACGTCTGACTAGGGGTCGACAAGACAAGAATTCTTGTCATGACAACAACTTCTTGTCTTGTCTTGAGAAAAAATCAAGAAATTTTAAAAAATCTTGTCTTGACGTTTTCTTGACATATTATATCTTGTCTTGGCTCAAGAAATTTCAAGATCTTGAAATTTCTTGATTACCCGGTCGGGTGATTCCACGGCGACCTTTCTATTGCGTTGCGTGCTAACACGGCCTCCACTGCCACTGGGGGAGTCCCTGATCTGCTTTTGTTTCCTGACGAACCCAAAATTGATGTGTAATTGCATGCTTACAATAAGCATTTATGCATGTATATTCGCACATATTCTAAGCTTAGCTGTCCAGGATTTTATAAAAATTGCTGAGCCAAATCGAAATAGTTTAGACATCGAAAAGGATTTTGATTATTTAGAGGATGAAATCGAAATAGAAAATGCTATAAATGCTACTACTTTAGATTTTAACTATCCTGTAAGTAAAATTAAATACCTCCTTGCAAAAAAAATCAAAAACTCAGGCCAAATGCAACTTAAACTTAACAGTGCTTGCGAGGCCATAAATTGTAAGATGACTATGCCAGAACTAGATGTGCCTACAAGATGGCATTCAACTTTCGAGATGCTAACATGGGGCTTAAGTGTAAAAAATGCTTAAAAATATATGTTGTGACAACAACCAAAATCTAAATAATTGGAAAATGTTAGATGAAGAATGGTTCTGCTCAGTAAATTTTGTCAGTATCTGAGAAGTGAGAAAATTTAAAACACTTTCTTCAATTCTCGAAGGGAAAAAATATTGCAAACTCCCATTGGTGGTAATTGGAGTAAATTTACTCTTGGACAAACTGAAAATATGGGCTCATGAACTTAATAATAAAATTGATAGAGACGCTACCGATGAGCAATTATATTACTGCATTCAAGCTGCGAGAGATAAAATACTGAAACACTATAACAAAACAAATTGGATATACTATATTGTTGTTATTTTGAATCCTCGCCATAAATTAGAGGTATTTTTCTCTTCATCTTGGGAAAAGCTTCTATAATCGGAGGCAGTACAAAAATTTGAACAAATATTTAAAGCTAAATCCCAGAATGATCTATAAAATCCAATACCAGAGCCAGTACTTAGTCTGAGAAAAGAAGATAACAAATTTGATTTAGATATTAAAATACTTACCTATTTAAGAAAGCGGATAATGATAACTTACAATCTTGGAAGTATGAAATTGAAAAATACTTAAATGAGCCTCGGTCAGAAGATTCTGAGAATATTTATACTTGATTGGTGGAGAAGACACGAAAATATCTACCCGTCATTATCGAAAATGACCAAGGATTTTCTGGGAACGCCAGCAAGATCTGTACCTGCGGAAAGGCTATTTTCAAGAGCAACTTTAACAATAACAAAACCAAGAAACCAGCTAGGCGTTGACTCCATAAGAAGTATTATCTGCCTTAATTCATGGTTTATCAATTCCGATTTAAAAATGTGCTAAATTTGTTATTTAAAATAATAAAATCTAGTTTTTAATTAGGTAGTCAAGATATTTCAAGATTTCTTGTTTTCTTGACAAGAAATCTTGGTATTGACATAAAATTTCTTGTCTTACTTGAAATCTAAAATTACTTCTTGGGTCTATTGAATAATACTAAGTATTTGCTTTTACTTACAAGTATTTAAGTAATTACTTAATAGTAATTGAATAAAGACATTTTTTTAATGCTTTATTTAATTACTTTTAAGTAAATACTTAAATACGATCAAGTAAAAGCAAATACTTATTTTTATTCAATAGACCCCTTGTCTTGATCTTGTCTTGAAATCAAGACAAGATCAAGACAAGATCTTGAAATTTTCAAGAAGTTGACGATCCCTACGTCTGACAGTCAATGTTTACAAATTAGGCATTCAGTATGGCTATAAGATTCAAGTTCTTCGAATATTATGGTCGTTGGTAAGTTGTTTGGTCGCAACTACTATTTAGGGTAGAAGTTTGGACTCTGAAAGCAGGGGCGTAACAAAGGCCTCCTCAGCATGAAGCTTGTGGGGGGCCCCAATCGATCAGGGGCCCTTTTGTAAAAATCTGTTATTGTTATATTATTTTTCGTTGTGTGTTTAAATTTAAAAACGTAAATTTCTAAATTAGGTTCATTCGGCAAGTGAATCATCTCATATCTAGAAACTTAATCCTTTCCCGTCTCCCGAACTTTTAAAATTAATAAAATTGTAGATATATTCGCTGATAGTAGTGCACGAAGAAAGTTGTTCATCTCATAGAATAATACTATGTACCTACTAATGTAATCATTTAGTAATCTTTGTCCTATTTTATTCTATAAGTACTAATAAAGATGAAAAACGTAAGTCGTCATACACAATACATGAATACTTACACCAATAGCTCAGTAAATGACAGTTTTGGAGTGAAATTATTAGCGTCACGACGGACGTATTTGCTTGACAATTTGGATTTAGTTCTAGTTTAGATTTAGGTTCTAGTTACACTCCACTTCAAAGTTGGACTTATGCCGTTGGTTGCTTTTACTTCGGGGGTAACACCCCCACTTAGGGTGAAAAACATACGTTTAAAAGTCATGTATAAATTGACTAATTATAAACAAATTTTGTTCTATAGAGTTTCTTTTTCTATGTTAATATTTAATCTTCAAGTCATTTGCGAGTGAAAATGTTTTTTTCAACCAAAAAAACACGTTTTCAGACGGGTCTTTCGTAAATAACTCAAAAATAAGTATTTTATTGAATTAAATATTAGATATCGACAAAATATTTGTAGCAAAAATGTAGCTTATGAGATACAAAAAAATGGTGTACATACTTATTCATGAAGTCTACCTACTATCGACTATTCTTATTCATCAAATTCCAAATAACCTGAAATAACCAAAAAATGAAGCACTTTTCGGGAAAAACTCATTAAAACTTTTTTAAATGTTTCAACAAGCTTTATTTTTATTTTTTATAAAAGTTTCTAACACCTAAACTATACGAGTTACGTTCAAAATAAAGTTGGCCCCTTTTTTGGTAAAAAAAATCGTGAAAATTTCCCCCTATTTCGCACCCCAAATACAATTTATCGCTAGCGCTGTAGCATTTACTTTAAATGGATATTGTTTATAATATATTCTGTAAGTTTGACCGGTTCGAAGTTCTTATTTTTGAAAAAATTTGGTTTCATAGTAAAAAAAGGTTTTCATTTTGGAAAAATGTTTTTTTTTCAAAATAAGTTAAAGAGTATTAGTGATACGAAAAATATCAAAGAGTTAAGAAATGTAGGTTTTGCTTTTAAAAATATTTTGGCTTTATTTTGTTTTTCTGTAAGACAAAATTTGGTTAAGATATGGCAGTTTAAAATTTGCACATACTTGTGATTAGTGACTCATTCAAGCCCTTTCAACTAGGGCCCTTTCAAAAATAAGCACTTTGAACCTGTGAAACTTACAGGTCATATAAAAAAGTTAAGTAATTTGTAAAGCGATGATGATTAGTTTCATTTCGGGTGCTAAATAGGAGGAAATTTTCACAATTTTTTACCAAAAGATGAGATTCTGTATTTTGATCATAACTGGGTTAGTTTTGATGATAGAAACTTTTGTAAAAAATGAAAATAAAGCTATTTTAAATACTTCTAAAACAGTTCTAATGAGTTTTCCCCGAAAATTAATTCAATTTTTGGTTATTTCGCTTTGAAATATTCAATTTGGAATTTGACGAATGAGAAAAACTTTTCATGAGCTACAACTTTTCTTTTACTGGGTCGATAGACTTCATTTTTGTTTCATTTTTTTATAAGCTACATTTTTGCTAACCACATTCTTTTCGATCAAATACTTACTCTTTGAACTATTTGCGAAAAATCGCCCAAAAAATTGTTTTTTTTAAACAATAAACATTTTTCCTCATAATTAACTCGAGAAGTTTTGACTACTTCAGTAGTGACACTGAAAATTACATGGTATCGCCATATTTTACGGTCATTTACTGGGCTGTAACACATATAGGTGTTTGTTACACATGTCGCATTTAGTAATTTTTTAAAAGGGGCCCCATTTTCAATTCTGCGGGGGGGGGGGGCGACGGAGTTTGTTACGCCACTGTCTGAAAGTCCAATCTATCGAAATCGAAAACAAAAATTAATAATTACAAATATTATTGCAGATACAATAAAATAAATAAATGTGTTTGTTTTAACAATAAATATTATACGCACGCTAATTATTAGGCAGCGTCTAAAATGTTACGAATTTAATAATAAACTATTAATAATGATTTATATCACATGTTATTATGTACCTATGTATTCGAGATAACTTTTCTGATTTCTATAATAAATAAAACACAAGGAGAAACGTGTCAAATGCGTGTAGACTAGATCATAATGAATATTGTTTATAATAATATGCGTGGAAGAGAAAATAGAAATCGATTTTTCTCTGCTATAACTAATAGGTACGGGTATAAATGGCATTTAATATCTTAGCCTATTGAATATGCTTAACATTTTAAATCAAGGTCAAATAAGTCATAAATAATATTTCGTAGACATCTGGACATCGAGAATAGTAAGTACAGCTATAGAAATGTTCATTCAGAATTCAGACCCAGCTTTTTTACACCTTTTTCGGTCGATCCATTCCTTGTCATTTATGGTTCTATCTCTCATTATTTCTCTGATTCCTTCTCTCCGTTCTAATGCTTATCTTCCGCTTTTTCTATTCCATTGAACAAAATTTCAGGCCTATTTTGGACATCTTTCATCTTTCATTCGCATTACATGTCCGTAGCATACTCGTAAAATCTGTTTGGATTCTATTGTATCTACGGTATTGTAAATCCTTCCTGGTCGTCTTCTAATTTCTTTATTTTGATCAAGTCTGGATATCTGACACACTCTTCTTAGATAGTAACATTTCTACTACTTTCAGTTTTTTTCTTCTCTATCATCGCCATTTGCCAAGATTCAGATTCGGACGTCAAAATTGGTTCTACAATCGACTTGTAGGTTGTCGTTTTTGTTCGTAAACTAATTTTAGAAGACCAAAGTAACGAATTATTCAGTGTTTGTGCCACATTTCGACCATGTAGTATTTTCTGCTGATTGTTCCGTTTCGATGATCATTCCTTTATTGTCCCTAAATATTTAAATTCTTTGGATTTATTTATATCTCTAATCGAGATTTGTGTGAGTGTTTCTTCGACCATTATTCTAAGATATTCCGCATTGTTCATGTCGATTGTCCCAAATTTTCGTATTTTTCGGTTAACTTACGAATCATATAATTCATGTCTTCCTCATCGCTTTCCATAATCACTTGATCGTCTGCGCAGAAAAGATTTCTTTTCTACTTGTTTTCAAGTTCTATTCCTATTCCTATGCATTTACTCCTCCATTTGCTTAATGCTTTCTGAATCTAGATTTTGTTGGGGACAATGAACATTTAGCCTTTTGTGAGAGGAAATGCGTCTGGAATTTTTATACTCCATTTTAACGGCACCTTTTGCATTTATATACATGTTCGCTATAGCGTTGATGTATGCATTACATAGGCATGCCTTGGTTAATATTTCAAGTAATACTTTTAAGGGTAGTGTATCCTTCTTGATGTTCTCTAAGTCAACGAACACTAAATGAGTCGGTAAATTTCTGACTTCTCTTCTTTCTATAATTTGTTGAAGTAGAGATATATTATCAACACAAGATCTGTCAGTACAGAATCCACTCTGGTCTTCTATTTCCTCATATGTATTGGTTTTTGATTCGTTCCTTTATCAATCAACAGTTAAACCTCCCCAATGAGCTTAAAGCTTATACCTCTATAAGTTTTGCTAAGGCACTTGATAAGGCACGTCGAATAATATATCGCTCGTAGTATTTCGGCAACTTTAAAACAATACTTCCGGTTACAACTCTGGAACCGGAAGTTTGAGGTCAAATTTCTCAACTTTAATACCAACTTTGAATTATAAACTTTCATTCGACACCTCATTTGTCATTTTATCTACTCTAATAAAGGAGAAGTGTTTACGGACGGACAGACAGAGATAGATAATTCAAGGTTTTGACATAATTCTTTAAAATGGGTGAAAAAATAATATATTAATAAAGGAAATGTACGTACCTAACGGATCTTTATAAAAATCTTCCCAGTCACTGGACTTAACTCCGTTAGAGGAAACAGACTATCATACTTAAAAAAATTAAATAATTACGGTTTAACAAATTGGCGTAATGCAGATACATATCTAAACAAAATTATCTACAAAAAATTTTACGCTTAAAATACAGAAGTTGCTAGACAATGCCATTTTTTCAATTCTTACTAGCTTCAGTAAATAATTAGTATTGAGGTCAACTGCAGGCAACTACTAGAAAATTAAAACAATCTCAAGAACAATAATATCTTGAAATGATGTTGCCTTGGGCTTTGTTGTAATCGCTTAGCTAAATAAATACGAGTGGGTAACTTCTTTTCTTTCTTTCTCCTCGGTAGTTGTGTAAAAAGATTCGCCAAATAGAGAAGACAATGGGTAATAACACTTGGTTTAAATTGCTATATAATCATTATCAAACTGCTTGTAGGCACAACACTTAGGATTGAATGAACATAATTAAAAGTTTGTTACAAACAGTTGCAAAAGAATTGTTTTGGATATAAGAATATATAGTATCTTATTTTTTTACATTAGTGATAATTTATTTATACACTCGCCGGCAAAATTAACCACCCACCTTGTATTTCTTTCAATTTGCGGAAATTATCAATCTTGGACTACATTTTATGAAAGATACGGTGAAAACTACCTTTGAGGAAAAGAAAACAATAACAATTTAAAAAAAATTGCTTGGTGTTGCTCCCACAACACCTTAGAGCTTGACTTGGTTTGGCACGAGAATATGCTGACTGGACTGTAGCGGAATGGAAGAACATACGGTTCTCAGTTCAGAGCAGAATAGACCCAAGACGTCTAGATGGACGTCAGCTCCAAGCGTCGAAATAAAAGATTTGCTCTATGTGCTATAACCTCACATTTGCTCTATGTGCTAAAGAAAAATGTAAAGAGGTAGAAGATCTGCAAAGGAAGCATAAAGATAGAGAATTACACAAAAAGGTTAAAGAAGTCGCTGAAATATATGGAAACCCAAACATTTATCTATTGTAACAAACAAGAAAAACCAAATGGAATTAGACCCTGAAAAACGAAAGAAATATGGGAACAATATCTTACAGATTTGTTTGGTGATCAGAGAACAGAAGAGCCCCCTCAAATAGATACAGATGGAAAACTAAATATTCTAACCGAAGAAGTCATGCGGGCAATAAAATACGCAAAGCACAACAAGACACCCGGCGAAGATCTAACAACAGCCGAACATTTTAAACACCTAAGTAATGATGCTGTCAGGAAATTGGCCTACCTTTTTAACATTATATATGAACATGGCCCTCTACCACATGACTGGCTAACATCCACAAAAAATATTGGCCAAATATTGACAAATATTGGCCCTATACCACTAACTTCCTAAAAAACAAAAAGCAAGGAAATGTGAAGACCATTGAACTGTATCCCTAATGAGTCATGCCGCTAAGATTTTTATGCGAGTAATTTATAACCGCATTCACAATAAGTGTGAAGAATACCTGAGTCGTTCTCAATATGATTTTAGACCAAAAGGTTCAGGCACCAGAGAAGCAATTATGAGATTTACCGATTGACCCTAATGGCAGAAAGGTATCTCGAGGTTCAAAAACAGCTGTATGTGTGCTTTGTCGATTATAGAAAGGCCTTCGACCGCATCAGAGACGAAAAATTGATTGAGGTGCTAAAAGAAGTAGGGCTGGACGGACACGACATAGCTATAATAAGCAATACATACTAGTCCAGGGCGCATCTGTTTTGAGATGGACGTTGAGAGGTGACTCAAATTTTTTTGCAGAAATTGCTTGAAAATAAATCAAATAATAATATTTGAGTTATCCTCCCTCTCAAAAAGGTCCGGAACATTGTTTAAATAATCAAAATGTCAAAAATTGAAGGAAAAATTCGATTTTTTTCTTGGTTTTTTGATTATAACTTTAAAAGTATTCATTTCCGAGAAAAGTTGTACTGACATAAAAGTTGCGTAATTAAATTCCTACAACATAGAATTAGCTAGAAATTTAAAAAATAGTCACCCTAGTTGAAAAATAGCAATAATTGCGAAAAAACCATACAAAAACAAGTATTTGCATTTACGTTTTTCAACCATTTATGCTATACTTAGGACCTTCATATTTCACCAAGAAAAACTTTATGATACAGTAAAACAATACTGTAAATTTCATTAAAATCGGTTCAATAGATTTGCAAAATAAATTTTACAATCCAGCTTTCACAAAAAAAATTCATTTTTTTAAAATGTTACAAGACTGAAAATAAAGCAGATAGCAAGTTGAATTTTTTTTTTTGCTTATAGAAGTGTACTGTACCTTTCATTTGAAATTTCCAAAGTTAAAATCGATTAATTACCACGGCGTCAGAAAATTTTTGAAATAAACATTAATTTTTGGTGCTACGAGCAGGACAGCGGTGTTCGATTCACACAAGTTGATTTCCACCAAAATTTCTTCCAATCTTTATCTAATATATTATTTTCTTACTCTATATTTTGTTGTATTTTAATATTTTAATTCCACAAAAATCAAACTAATTTTATTATTGTTTGTGAAATATTGTTTAAACAATTGCATATGTTTAAAAATAATAAACTTTTATTATTTAAGTTAAAATATATTAACAAATAAAGTTTTTGTTAATAAAAGTGTTATTTCAAAGGATAGAGTATGTGTTTTTATTTTGCAATAAACAATTTATTTATTTATATCGAAATGTAATAAAAATTAAAATGTATCAATCATTATCAAAGGTCATTGGAATGCCCAATCAAAACAAACTATCCGCTGTCCTGCGCGTAGCACCAATAATTAATGTTTATTTAAAAAAATTCCTGACGCCGTGGTGTTAATCGATTTTAATTTTGCAAAATTGCAAATGAAAGGTACAGTACACTTCTATAAGCAAAAAAATTTTCAACTTGCTATCTGCTTTATTTTCAGTCCTGTAACATTCTGAAAAAATGATTTTTTTTACGAAAGCTGGATTGCAAAATTTATTTTGCAAAATCTATTGAACTGATCTTAATAAAATATACAGTATTGTTTTACTGTATCATATAGTTTTTCACGGTGAAATATAAAGGCGCGTTTACATGTATCCAGTAACTGGCGCCAGTCACGCTGGAACGACAGTGCTGGCATCATGTAAACGCTTTTTTGTTCCAGTCCAGCGCTGTCTCGAATAGAAGGCTGGTCTATTTTTCGTGCCAGTGGCACTCGTCCGCGTCCCCTCTAACCCCGTGCCAGTGGTTGTAGACACGTGTAAACACAGCGTTCCAGTCGCTGGCGCTGTCGTACCTGTGGTTTCAGTGGCCGTATTAGGATTTTTAATAAGAGTGCCAGTGAGATTGGCGCCAGTTACTGGATACGTGTAAACGAACCTATCCAGCGCTGTCTTAGTCAAGCACTCGCATTCCAGTGAGACTGGCGCCAGTTACTGGATACGTGTAAACGTTACTTCAAGGTCCTAAGTGTAGCATAAATGGTTGAAAAACGTATAATGCGAATACTTGTTTTTGTATGTTTTTTCACAATTATTGCTATTTTGCAACAAGGGTGACTATTTTTTAAATTTTTAACAAATTCTATATTGTAGGAAATTTAATTACGCAACTTTTATGTCAGTACAACTTTTCTCGAAAATGAATACTTTTAAAGTTATAATCAAAAAACCAAGAAAAAAATCGAATTTTTCCTTAATTTTTTGACATTTTGATTATTTAAACAATGTTCCGGACCTTTTTGAGAGGGAGGATAACTCAAATATTATTATTTGATTTATTTTCAAGTAATTTCTGCAAAAAAATTTGAGTCACCTCTCAACGTCCAAATGTACTAATATTTTTACAGATGCGCCCTGGTCTATACTGGAACCACACAGGATGTGTTCGAACAGACAACGGAAAACATAGAACGAGGAGTGCGTCAAGGGTGCATTCTGTCCCCTCTACTATTTAACCTCTATGCCGAACATATCATCAGAGCTTCTCTTAAAGATCGCCCTGAAGGTGTCAGAGTCAATGGAATTATCATTAACAATGTAAGATATGCCGATGACACCGGAGTATTAGCGGAAACATAGAACCAACTAAAAATATTTATGAACATATTATTAGAAGAAAGTCACAGACTGGGCTTGGATATTAATCTTTCCAAAACCAAAATCATGGTATTCCACAAGAACTCCCATGAACAAATTACACCCAACATACAAATCAATGGTATCACTCTTCAGAGTTCCCAAAGATTCATATACCTGGGCAGACAGCTAAACAATCAGCTAGACCACTCAAAAGAAATTAGAAGACGCATTGAAATATTAAGATCTGGCTTCATGAACATGCGTAAAATGCTCTGTAACCCCAAGCTATTAGTCACAATCAAATTGAGAACACTAAAGTGTTATGTGTGGTCTCTATTACTATATGGCTGTAAGACCTGGACATTAAAACAGTATGACGTCAACAATGTTAAGAATAAGCTGGACCAGCAGAACTACAATATCATCAGGTCAATACAATCAAAATTAGAAAGACATATCTAGGAAACAAACTGCGCCATAGGGAATTTGAGCAGCTCCAGGTAATATTAGAAGGCAAAATCGAAGGTAAAAGGGGTATAGGAAGAAAGAAAAAATCCTGGCTCCGAAACATCAGAGATTGGACCCACACAACAGGGAATGACTTAATATATCAATCCCAGAACAGAGAGAAATTTGCCATATTGATTGCCAACCTCAATAGAGATGGCACTTAGGAGGAGGAGGCTATAACCGAAACAGTGGCTTACCTAGGAGGGTCAATAATAATTTGGGGAGGTATCGCTTACGAAGCTCGTGCTGATCTTGTTGTGTTCGATAGAGGCAGTAAACATTTTAGATTAATGTATGGCAATGCACGTTGCAATACCGCAAGATTCACGTGTGGGTTCTATAATGAGGTCGGGATTTAAGTTGTCCTATGGCCGGCACGCAGTCTCGATCTTAACCCAATTGAACACATTTGGGACAATCTCAAAAAACGGGCAAGAGCAAGAGCGGAGAGCTCAAGACGGCTGCGATAGAGGAGTGGCACAATATCCACCAATCGGATATTCAGGATATCATGAATGAATTGCCGAACTGTCTCCAATACTCATTTGTTTTATTAGATTATGATTTTCAAAATTATGTTTGTTTGAATTTTCTTCAAAGATTTTTAAACATTGGATTTTTGCTAAGCATCCCTTGAAACACGACTTTTTTTTCTTCCTCAATATTTGAGGAAAATATTGAGGAAACAAAGTTTTACCAAAATCCCAATAGGGTGAAACGTACGTAAGAGACTGGTGGTTGACTCTGAAACATAATGAAATATTAACTGCCTTTCATTTATGAAGTTATACTTCTTTAGGCACGAGGGTGAATTTTTACATTCTCTGGCGCATGCGCACACCGACAGTATGTTGTTAGTTGCTAAATCATCCAATTTATGTATGTATCAGCGCAACTAAGGTTTGAAAATAATATATTAGTGTTTTTAGTAAATATATTTATTATCATTTTTGTGTCTTTGGATTTGTCTTCCTTGGGAGTAAGATAATAAGTATTTTAAACATTTTTATATTTAATACTTCACATGAACTATTTGTCACCGTCGTTTGTAATTACGTCCCAGAAGCCATAAAAACAAAACCCTGATGGGTTATTGGTAGAGCATTCGACTACATAACGCGAAGGTCCCGGGTTCAAATCCTGGCACGGACGATTGTTATCCTTTTTTTGTTTAATTTTTGGTGTTGTTTTAATAAAAAAATTTTGAAAGTGGTAATATCAAAATTAGTTTATTAATTAAATAAAATACAAATAAACTTTTAAGTATATTTATTTCGTTGAAATCATATAATAGAAGTATAACTTCTTACGTGCGTACAAATTACACACACATTCTTTTTTTTTTTTGTTTAAATGTTTATACAAATTTTTCATTTCATGTTGCAATGCCTTTTTAACGACTTCTTATGGAAGTACTTTTGGTGAAAACAAATTGAAACCTAAATTTTATTTTCAGAAAAACGCTATCTGTTTGCTTATTTGGATGTTAGCTGTAACCCTCCTCACATTTCCGGAGGCCGGTTTGGTAATATATATGAGCATTCAATATTGGGTAAGTATGTACCAACAAATCTGACAAAATACAAAGCAGCGATATAAAAAATGTAACGTTCTGTATCGAATTATCCAACGTTAATAATTAACTACTATCTCTTTAAATCTCCTCAAGTGGCTGAACTATTCTTGAATCTCTCCTGGATTTCTCGTCCTTTTCTGATATACTTAGTAGCTAATGTATTAAAATAATATTATTAAAGGCATTTTAGAAACCACTTATCAATTATAGACCAGGACGCATCTGTAAAAATATTAGTACATTTGGACGTTGAGAGGTGACTCAAATTTTTTTGCAGAAATTGCTTGAAAATAAATCAAATAATAATATTTGAGTTATCCTCCCTCTCAAAAGGGTCCGGAACATTGTTTAAATAATCAAAATGTCAAAAAATGAAGGAAAAATTCGATTTTTTTCTTCGTTTTTTCATTATAACTTTAAAAGTATTCATTTTCGAGAAAAGTTGTACTTACACAAAAGGTGCGTAATTTTTCATATAATACAGAATTGGTTAAAAATTTAAAAAATAGTCACCCTTGTTGCAAAATAGCAATAATTGCGATAAAACCATACAAAAACAAGTATTCGCATTTTACGTTTTTCAACCATTTATGCTAAACTTATGACCTTCATATTTCACACAGAAAAACTTTATGATACAGTAAAATAATACTGTAAATTTCATTAAGATCGGTTCAATAGATTTTGCAAAATAAATTTTGCAATCCAGCTTTCGCAAAAAAAATCATTTTTTCAAAATGTTACAGGACTGAAAATAAAGCAGATAGCAAGTTGAAATTTTTTTGCATATAGACGTGTACTGTACCTTTTATTTACAATTCGCAGAATTAAAATTGATAAACTACCACGGCATCAGAAATTTTTTTAAATTAACATTAATTATTGGTGCTACGCGCATGACATCGGATAGTTTGCTCTGATTGGGCATTCCAATGACCTTTGATAATAATTGATACATTTTAATTTTTATTACATTTCGATATAAATAAATAAATTTGTTTATTGCAAAATAAAAGCACATACTCTATCCTTTGAAATAACACTTTTTTTAGCAAAAACTTTCTTTGTTCATATATTTTAACTTAGAGAATAAAAGTTTATTATTTTTAAACATATGCAATTGTTTAAACAATATTTCACAAACAATAATAAAATTAGTTTGATTTTTGTGGAATTAAAATATTAAAATACAATAAAATATAGAGTAAGAAAATAATATATTAGATAAAGATTGGAAGACATTTTGGTGGAAATCAACTTGTGTGAATCGAACACCGCTGTCCTGCGCGTAGCACCAATAATTAATGTTTATTTAAAAAAAACTCCTGACGCCGTGGTAGTCAATCGATTTTAATTTTGCAAATTGCAAATGAAAGGTACAGTACACTTCTATGTGCAAAAACAATTTCAACTTGCTATCTGCTTTATTTTCAGTCCTGTAACATTTTGAAAAAATGATTTTTTTTTGCGAAAGCTGGATTGCAAAATTTATTTTGCAAAATCTATTGAACCGATCTTAATGAAATTTACAGTATTATTTTACTGTATCATAAAGTTTTTCTGGGTGAAATATGAAGGTCCAAAATGGAGCATAAATGGTTGAAAAACGTAAAATTCGGATACTTGTTTTTGTATGATTTTTTCTCAATTATTGCTATTTTGCAACAAGGGTGACTATTTTTTAAATTTTTAACAAATTTTATATTATAAGAAATTTAATTACGCAACTTTTATGTCAATACAATTTTTCTCAGAAATGAATACTTTTAAAGTTATAATCAAAAAACGAAGAAAAAAATCGAATTTTTCCTTCATTTTTTGACATTTTGATTATTTAAACAATGTTCCGGACCTTTTTGAGAGGGAGGATAACTCAAATATTATTATTTGAGTTATTTTCAAGCAATTTCTGCAAAAAAATTTGAGTCACCTCTCAACGTCCATCTCAAAACAGATGCGCCCTGGACTATTAGAATTTTGAAGAATGATTTCCAAAGTAGAAATCAAAACGTCAACATAAACGTATTTTTTACTGAAATTGTAGTTAATTTCAATTAAAGATAGTACCTATAGGTCGTGCTGTTTATTTGTATCGATTTTTAATCCCTATATTACTACATTGTTCAGTCTATTTTTATTCTTCTTCTATTCGATTAATTGATTAATTAAAATTATTTACCTACAGTAGGAAAAATGAAAGAATACCCATGAACGAACATATAAAACACGCTGTATTTTCCTGTTACTGTGTCACACAAAAAATTGACCAGCGCAAGTACATGTAATAATTACACTAGTTTACACTCAAAATGCGACTGGAATGCCACATGCTGTTTTTGGTTAATTTTTGCTCTCTGAACACGAATATGATGGTAAAAACTTCCTAACACGTAAAATTTTTGAGTTATGATTAAAAAAAGATCAGTATTTGGATAATTTTTTTTTAAAACAGTCATTATCAAATTCACGTTTTTTCTAAAAACTGTGCATAATTTGGCAACACTCGGATATGTAATGTCTACGAATAACACATTAAATAAAAAATAAACCAAAGGCAATCCTTAATCGGCAAACCTACCCATTTAAACCTATTTCCAAATGTCTTTATTCCTCTGAGCCGCATCTATTTTTATATGAGCCCCCATGTACGAGAATTTCGCCGTGGTTTGTTGACCTTTGGGTTTTCCAGAAAATGCTAAAAGTATGGAATGGCTATAAAAGCAGCTCGTTGGTAAATCACCCCCTCAGTATTGGTTTAGTGCGCATAGTGGTGTTATATCGAAAAGTGAAAGTATCCAAAGTGAAAAATGTCCAAAGTCCAGAAACGTGGTTGTGTTAACCCCGCGGATAGTTTTTGTTACATATGTGGTCAGTTTACTCCTAAATCGCAGAAAAGGATAATTAATAAGAAGACAAAAGTAGCTTACCATAAGTATTTTGGATGTGTTATTGGCGATCAAGATCGGGACTGGGCTCCTCACATATGTTGCCAAACCTGTGCTGCAAATCTAAGTAATTGGTTAAATGGCAAACGCTTTTCTATGCCGTTTGCAGTTCCGATGATTTGGCGGGAACCAACAAGTCATTTCAACGACTCTTACTTCTGCATGACAAAAGTGTCTGGATTTTCAAGGAAGAGCAAATATAAAATTGAATATCCGGATATTCCGTCAGCAATAAAACCGGTTGTGCATAGCGAAAATTTACCAGTTCCAGAATCCCCGGCAAATTGGGAGGAAGATTTAGAAATCTATGACGATAGAAGTGAACCCGATGATGCATCAGAAAGGGGCGATTCCTATTTACCCGAAAGCGACGAAAAAGAACCTCATTTCATCCAACAAGCTGAATTAAATGATTTAGTTCGAGATCTTCACTTGTCCAAAGAACATGCTGAACTCTTAGGTTCTAGATTGAAACAATGGAATTTACTAGCCAGTGGAACCAAAGTTACAACATTTAGGAACCGTAACCAGGAGCTATCCTCGTTTTTCACTATGCAGGATAAAATGTGTGTTTGTGTTAATCCAAATGTGGTTATGGAAAAATTATGATTTGCACATAACCCAGAAGAATGGCGTTTGTTTATAGATTCTTCTAAATCAAGTCTAAAAGCAGTTCTGCTCCATAATGGCAACAGAAGACCATCTATTCCTCTTACACATGCAGTTGACATGAAAGAAACACACGAGAGTATGTCGCTTATCCTAAATGCAATAAGCTATGCTACATACAAGTGGCAAATATGTGGTGACCTAAAAGTCATCGGATTATTACTAGGTCTTCAGGGAGGATTTACAAAATTTTGCTGTTTTCTTTGTCTTTGGGACAATAGAGCAACACAGAGCCATTACCAAGTTACAGAATGGTATCCAAGAGATCAATATATTCCAGGTCAAGCTAACATTAAGAATATACATCTCGTTGATTCCCAAAACGTTCTGTTACCTCCGTTACATATTAAACTGGGATTGATTAAAAATTTCGTTAAAGCATTAGATAAAGAAGGACATGCGTTTAAACACCTTAAACAATTTTTTTCTAAATTTAGTGACGCGAATCTGAAAGAAGGGGTATTTGTTGGACCACAAATAAGAAAACTACTAGGAGATCAACAGTTTGATGAAAAATTAAGTGATATTGAGTTAGCTGCGTGGAGATCTTTCAAAAGAATTGTTTTCGAGTTTTTGGGAAACAAAAAAGTAGAAGATTACCAAAATGTTGTAGAAGAACTACTTAAAAACTACTGCAAAATGGGCTGTCGTATGTCTCTGAAAATACACTTTTTGCACTCCCATTTACATTTTTTTCCCGGAAAATTTGGGTGCGGTCAGCGACGAGCAAGGAGAAAGGTTCCACCAGGATCTTCTCACAATGGAGCAACGCTACCAGGGAAGATGGGATTCAGCAATGATGGGAGATTACTGTTGGTTCCTCATGAGAGAAACTGATACAGAATATAAAAGGAAATCAGCGTTTGCAAAAAATTTGTGTACCAAAGACTTACCATAGTTTTTTTATTCTAGTTCTAAAATTGTGGCACCACATGGCCAAAGTATGCCGTGATTTTTTTAGTCACAGTGTTTCTAAGCTTAGTTGTAAAGTGCAGCTGTCTAAGAATAGACTCGTTCGTTTTTCTTGCGGCCCAAAATAGGTATTCGCCACATTCTTCGCCAGCAAAGCATTTCATTAAAATGTGTCTATAGTGCGTTTATCAACTTCCTTTAAAAACCAGCATTTAGATCCATATAGAAAATGGAGAAGACCGTTGTCTTTACAAACCTTATTTTGTGTTCAAGGTGATGTTCAGGCTTTTCCATGCTTTGGTGAGATTTGTCATTGCTCCCTTGGATATGGCTGACCTTATGGTGCATCCTCCGGAATTGCTTATGAGGGTTCCCAGATACACAAATTACCGATTTAGCACTTCGATGTCATGATTCTGACAATATCCGGCTGGTTGTTATTTCTTCCATTTATGATCATAATATTTGTTTTCAATGTATTTAAAGACTTCTAAATTTACTCCTTCTATTCGTTCTAACAGCTCCGTCAACTCTTACAAAGAGTCGGCGAAAAGCGTTGCGTTGCATAAGTTGTTGATTCTGTGGCAGCCAATGGATATGCCTCCTTCCCATTCTGAGATTTCTTCGCGCATATTGGCTTCTCTATATAATATGTTAAAATGAATGGGGCTTATCACGCAGCCTTGCCTTACACCCTTGCCAAAACAGAATGACTCAGACAGTTCTCCATGTGCCGTCACTTTAATGAGTTTTCTACGTAGATGTTTCCTAGGAATGCCACTAGGAGTTTTGGAGCATCCATTTCCTCCAGGTATTTCCACACTTTGTCCCATCTTACAGAGTAGAATGGTTTACTGTAATCAATGAAGCACACATATTGAATTCCGTTGATTTTTCGATGATTTTGTCTTAGGTTCATAATATGCTCTCTGGTGCCCCTTCGTGGCATAAATCCTGCCTGTTCTTCTGGTATTTCAGGGAGCAGGTACGGCTTGAGTCTTTCTAAGATAATCTGCAGCATGATTTAACTAGCTTGTGGTACGGATCAAACATATGTCTAAAATTATAAAAGGCGTTTTGTGAACGTTAGATCATTTTTAAACGTCATTTTAACTCTTTAATGCTACCTTTTACCTAATAAAAAGTGTTTTTTTTTTTCAGAGAATCGAAAGCCTGTATGGGGTAACAGAATTAACATGTTGGCTTATTAGAATACTAATAAATGTGATAGAAATCATTCTTATCCATTCTTTGCATGCAATGTGGAAAGAAGAGGAATTACTACATAAGAGAATCAGAGACTTAAATATGGTGGCCATATCTCTACCAGGTGAAAATTTGTCACCTTTAAATAGCCAGTTTTACCAGAATAACGCATATGAGCTATCTACGGAACATCTCAACACAATACCAAGGTAGATAGATATTTCTAACTATGTAAATATTCGAATAGAAGATACGGTATGCGGCAAAATAAACAGTAGTGAAATTCGTATGCCTCAAATTTGTATGTGCCAGGCACCGAAACGTACTGAGTGGTTTCAGAACGTCGTTATAGCGTATGTGAATGTCCTGATAATGTTCCAGAATGGTTTTCAGCGCAAAGATTGTAAAATATGCATAGGTCATAATTTGTAGGTTACACTGTGTTGTTTTATTTTACATAAGTACTTTATCAATAAAACGAACAGATGACGAAAAAAAAAACAAAAACTGGAGCCCGCCAAAGCATATATGAGGTTTACGGCACCACTGTGCCGTAACGGTTGCTTATACGAAAAAAATGAATAGGACTTAATTTTTAGAGTAAATAGTGGTCTTTAACCTTGTATAAGTTTTGTTTAAAAAGAATGCATAGGTAATGAGAAAATCGTAAAAACATCCTCGCCAAAGGATAGGGGTAGTTTCTGCAGTATATTTTCAAGGATAGGGGTGGTTTCCGCAGGGATGTTGCAATAACCATATATATTTTTGAAAAGCACTATTGATGAAACATATGCCCATATGGATCAAAAAGCACAAAACAAAACAAAAATTCAACCCCCCATTTTATATTTTTTTTTGGCTACAGGGGTTGTACTAGGAAATCGCTTTTGGTGTCCATACATGGGTAATAATAACGTGCACAAAATGATATATGAAGCATATTAATAAAGGGCATTGTGTGTGAAGGATTCCAAGAAAATCACTTTATTTATTAATTCTTCTTTCTTTTGGGGTGGTTCCGGGGAAAATGGGGTGCATTAAACAAATTTGTAAATAGCACCATACATGGGTAATCTCTGAAATTCTTTTTACTCTAGAATAAAGGGTTCAGATGGTATAAAAAGGGGTTTTTTTAAAATGTAACACCCTGTAATTAAAAAAAAGGGCAATTACCCTTAAGTGAAACCTATACAAAAAAATCAATCAATTATTTGTGAATAATTGCGGCAGGATTTCTTCTTAATTTCCGTTACAGTTACGGAAAAATATATTTTTTTTAAAACACATCTTTTTTAAAAACTTGTCAACTTTGGGGCGCCATCCCCGCTAAACGGTGGATGATAGACAGATGCTGTCGGAAAATAAATCGTAGAAAATATAGTTCTCTTCATATTTCTATAAAAGAAATTTTTTGTAAAAGGTACAGGAAAGGCTACGTTCCGCAAAAACCACAAATTACCCCCTTTAAAGGGGTGAAAAGGGGGGTTCCGGGGCGAAATTTTTTCAGAAAAAGTTGTCTTATAATAAGCACCCCTTGATTTACCACAAAAAAAATAAAACCGGACTTGTGTCCATTTTTGTTACCATTGTTACATTGTTGTTGACCAAATTTATTAATTTTGTAACGCAAACAAATTAAGTAGTTTGTCAGTTGGACAGTTTGTTTACTATTATATTTGACTCGCCATTGGTCACTTCGCGTGTGCCACCTTCATCGCGAATGCCATATTGCGATTCTATTTTTTAAAAATCTGTATCGTAATGAAAATCTGTATCCTAATGAAGTTCATTATGATACAGGTAGTGAAATCATAATTGATATATTATAGCATGAGAATAGAAAAACAATCATACACATTTCAATATTCATTTCAGTACTGTTTATTTTGCCGCATACCTACTGTATATTCGCGTTCTGTATTATGTCTCCGTAAGTTGGAACCATATGGGAATCTATTTTATTATTCATTTTTCGAAAAATACATAGTTACCTATTATTTATAAAAAGTTCAGCATGGTCTAAAACAGGGGTTCTCAATCTGTGCTACATGTACCACTGGTGGTACATAATACAATCATTATTGAGGTGGTACACAAAACGCAAAAACAGCCAAAATCCAGCATATTTGTAGCTAATTAGGTTACCTATCTTGATACGTAATTCAGTTATGGTAGAGGAGCCCAAGCGGGGATTTTTGCAGTTAGTCGAGCGCATCAGATTATCATATGGGGAAAAACGTGGTACCCTGCAGATGTACCTCTACCATATTTATATTGGCTCTTAACACAGGAGAGTTCGTTCAGGGGGACTAGAAAAAAAATCTATCCTTAAAAATACTCGAAATTGTCAGATTAAGATAAGGTAAGTTAAGTACATGCAAAAGAGTGTATATTTCAAAAATTTGACGATTGTACGGAAATGGGCAAGTCGAATAGTTTCACAAAAACGCGAAATGAACGTCAGATCGAAAAACTAAAAACTACATGTTCAATATTTTTCAAAAATCTATCGAAAGATACCAAACATGACCTGCTCCCACGGAGAGGGGTGGGGGGTAAATTTAAATTTTTAAATACAAACAAATCCCGCGATATTTCGCAAAATAAATATCAGATCGAAAAACTGCAAAATACACTTATTCAATATTTTTGAAAAATCTATCTAATGGTACCAAACACGGCCCCCACAGAGGTAGGGTGGTGGGTTACTTTAAAATCTTAAATGGGAGCCCCCATTTTTTATTGCAGATTTGGATTCTTTGCATAAAAATAAGCAACTTTTATTCGAAACATTTTTTCGAATCATGGATAGATGGCGCTATAATCGGAAAAACCGATTGTTGGAAATGGAAAATTAAATTAAAAAATGGGAAGTCCCCACTAAAATGGAAAATTTTACTTATTTTTTTTGGTTTTAGGAACTAATAATCACAACCCAATAGGTCCCCAAAGCGCTCGAGAGACTGCACATTTAGCATACTTTGCTCCCCAACCACTAGGTGGTACCAAAAATAATTAACAGAATTTTTGTGGTACAATACTCAAAAAGGTTGAGAACCACTGGTCTAAAACCTAAGAAGCAATTATCAGATATCAAATTGTATCAATCATATACTACGAGGTATGTGAAAAAATATGAATTTCGCTTAAGGTGATACAGTAGCGATCAACAGGTAGCCAAAACGCGTTCCAAGATTGCGGCTGTAATTTTGAATATTTTTTCGAGATATTTGGCACACGTATTCGTAATATAATAATAAAGAATGGCGGTACAGAGCCCAATTTGAAAAATATATTAATATGTGGAAATTACTCTGTAATTAAATACAATATTAAAAAAACGAGCCTGTACCACCATTAAGAAGAACAAAAAAATACACTTTCTTCAAATAAACTTTTTTATCCGATGCCTAGATTTTGTGTCATTTTGGAACTACTAATGAAATAAAAAAATTTAGTAGTTCCAAAATGACACAAAATCTAGGAATCGGATAAAAAAGTTTATTTGAAGAAAGTGTATTTTTTTGTTCTTCTTAATGGCGGTACAGGCTCGTTTTTTTAATATTGTATTTAATTACAGAGTAATTTCCACATATTAATATATCTTTCAAATTGGGCTCTGTACCGCCATTCTTTATTATATTACGAATACGTGTAATAAAATAACTCGAAAAAATATTCAAAATTACAGCCGCAATCTTAGAACGCGTTTTCGCTACCTGTTGATCGCTACTGTTTCCTCTTAAGAGTAAAGTACCTACCTTTTTAGGTCCACAAGTATCTTAATAATATTTTATATGTATCCTTGTTTTTTATTTTTTCTCATCTAGCAATTGTTTCAGTGCGTAAACAGAATTAACGTCAATCCTGCCTCGTGTTCTAGGATTTTGCCCTTCGGCCAACCAGATGGTTGGATGACGTGGAAGACTACCTAAAAACTATGAATGTTAGACAATAGAGGAGAAGGGCACAAAAGATGTCTGAATGTAAGGACATGGCCAGACAGGCAAAGGTCCATCCAGTTATTCATCTCTTGGTTATTTATTTCCTGTAAACTGGAGGAAATTTGAAGCAGACATTTCACATCTTATTTCATTCTGTCGTCGTCTAACTAAACAATTTATGCACTTATACCGTATGATCTCTTCTGAAGATACTGTCAAAAGTAGGAGAGGCTTGGCTGCTAAATTTGCAGTGATTAAAGCGTCATGGAGACCTATTGGGTTGCGAAGATTAGGACCAGATTTTCCATTTTTAATTCAATTTTCCATTTCCAAAAATCGTTTTTCTGATTATAGCGCCATCTATCCATAATTCGAAAAAGTGTATCCAATAAAGGTTACTTATTTTTACATAAGGAATCCAAATCTGCAAAAAAATGGGGGTTCCTATTTAAGATTTTTAAGTAACTATTTAAGTCATTCGATAGATTTTTCAAAAATATTGAACACGTATTTTTCAGGTTTTCGATCTGATGTTCATTTCATTTTGCGAAATATCGTGGGGATCCTATTTAAAATTTGAAAGTTACCCCCACCCCCTCCGTTGAGGTCGTGTTTGGTATCATTGGATAGATTTTTGAAATATAATGAACACGTATTTTTCAGTTTTTCGATCTAATGTTCATTTCGCGAAATATTTTTTTGTAAAACTTTGTGACTCGCCCATTTCCTTACTCAAGATCGTCAGATTTTTGAAATATACACTGTTCTTCATGTACTTAACTTACCTTGTCTTAGGGCCGGTTGTTCGAAAGCTAATCAACAATGATCATTATCAAATATTTAATTACTGTCCCCAACTGTCAATGTCAACTTTGTTTGGGTTGCTGAAAACATAATATGAAATTACTTAATCAATTATGTTAATAATTGTTATGTTAATGTAGTAACTAATCTCATAATTTTAATCAATTATGTTTTCAGCAACCCAATAAAAGTTGACATTGACAGTTTTGGTGACAGTAATTAAATATTTGATAGTGATCATTGTTGATTAGCGTTCGAACAACCGGCCCTCAATCTGACGTTTTCGAGTTTTTCTAAGGGTAGACTTTTTTACGGACTGCCACCAAAGCACCCCCTGTACTAAAAACCCAAATAATATGGTAGGGGCACATTAACAGGGTAAAAGGTTTCTATCCATGTGGTTTTCTGACTCGCTCGAGCAACGCGCACAATCCCCGCTTGTGCTCCCCTACCACAACGTGAAGCTTTGAGTATCTTTTATTAAAACTTTTAAATGAAGAAATATCAGATATCAGAGGTGTTCTAATACCCAACTGAAAGACAATAAACATGATTATATCTCGTTAATAAAAAAATATAATTAACATTGTTTGTAAATAGTGTATTTGATAAATAGCTAGTACATAATTATTATAATGTAATGTTGTTTAAACTTACAGGTATGGATCAACTCCTAACTTATGGAGCAATTCGATACCAAATAATATGATGATGAGTTTGCCCTATGATGGTTGCCAATTTTTTACTACCAGTGAATTTAATGCTAGCATATTTGTGCCCAATTTTGAACACAATGACTTTGGAAGCTTATCCCGTAAGTATGACTTTTAACATTTGTCGTTTAATTGTATTCCCAAATTTGGATTTAGAATTGGGAGTTATTAGTATTCATATGTAGGAGAGAGAAAGCAAGATCTGCATTTCAAAAAATGGTTAAGTTATTCAAATGTCATGATTTATCAATACCTACCCATAAAAGTCAGGTTACTACGATGTTATATCTTTCCTGTACCGCAAGAAAATTGAGGATTTTGAAATGTGGCTTTATCGTCGAATCCTGAAGGTATCTTATACCGACCACGTTACTAATGAGGGTGTTTTGCTGAGAATGCAAAAAGAAAAAGAGCTGTTAACCACAATAAAAGCAGCCAAAATCGAATACCTCGGTCACATCATGAGGAACAGCGAAAGATATGGACTGCTGCAACTAATCTTACAAGGAAAAGTGGAAGGAAAAAGGTACCAGGAAGGCGAAGGATTTCCTGGTTGAAGAATCTACGTACGTGGTTCAACAGTATTCAACATAACAACCACAATCACATCTTTTTAGAGCAGCAATGTGCAAAGTACAGGTCGTCATGATGGTCGCCAACATCCGAAACGGATAGGTACTACAAGAAGACGAAATATTCCTATGTGCAAAGGTGCACATGGATTGATATCTATGTTTTTTATTTTAATATCTTCATTGTTGCATGTTTATTTTACTATTAAGTATTTTCTATGGGAAATAAGCCACAATTTTACTAAAAAATGAATTTATTAACGTTTCGAAGCCCAAATCGGGTTTCGTTGTCAAAATACAAAATACTATTATTTTTCGATTTGGGCTTCGAAATGTTAATAAATTCAGTTTTTAGTAAAATTGTGGCTTATTTCCCATAGAAAATACTTAATTATAAAAATGCCACAAGGAAATAGCTTTAGAACAACTTTATCTTACTAATCGAGTTTACCTATTAATCTTATAATTTTTATAATGAAGGCATCGCCTGCGTCTTCGTCACGGATTAGGCCTTATGACCTGTTTCGGCTTAACCGCCCATCTTTTCTGGAGGCGTCCTATTCAGCACCTTCCTGGTGGGTTGTATTTTCTTAATACTTTTGGATGAGGTCTTCACTCATTCTATTTACATGGTAGTACCAGTTGGTAAGGTAGTGATCGATTTTTTCTTAGAATATGCTGAGTTATTTCCTGATTTCAGTGTTTCTTTGACGCTTCTTAGAAATTTCATTTCTGCTGCCTTGATTTGTGACATGTCCTTTTGTTTTATTACCTATGTCTCACAACATGGATAATTATTCATCATCATATTTGCTTTTATCATTAATTTCTCCATAAGTTTCTATCTTAGATCATATTAATATCAATCCCCTGTACCGACATGTACTGCCTAAGCGTCTCTCCTCAGGTATTCTTTGGTCGTCCTCTCCTAATTTTTCCAGGAACCCGAAGTTTAGCAATTCTTCGTATTGGGTGATCAAGGTCTCGACGTTGAACAATCCATCTTAACCTATGCTCTTCTCATTTTAGTATTTGTCGTGTTATCAAAGAGGCGTTATAAATAATACCCTGGTTACTTCACACAAACATAAGTTTATTCTCAACCCTAAAACATACATGCTTCCCCGAGCTACATCGGACATAACTGTCATCCAGCCCCGTCTTTGCATATTTGCCCAACTCTGGCATCTATTTCTTAAACTAGACTTATTAGACTAACAGCACAGTTCTACCTCTAGACTTCCCCTAATATACTCATTTATAAATATATCCTTTTTGTCACCACTCGTCAATATAAGTATTCTCATTTCCGCTACATGCATTAGTGGTTTTTTAACTGCCCAACATTCAGTTCCGTACATCATAGCCGGTTTTATATAATGTTACCTTCAGGTTCATTGTAATTTTTCTGTCACACAATACACCACTCGCTTTCTTCCACTTCATCCATCCAGCTCTAATTCTACTGCATGCACCTCCATCTATTTCTCCTTTACTCTTGTAATACCGATCCTAGGTAATTCAAACAGGGCCGTCTTTCATCTATTAGAGGCCTTGGACACATTAGGAAAATGAGGCCCCTGGTCTACAAATAAAGCACTTTTTATATAGGTATAGGAAAAGAACATAGATATGCAAAGTTTATTTTTATTCCTTTACAGTAACATTAGATATTCTGTATTATCAATAGATAATTAACATAATGTAATACCCCAAAATAATTAGCATCCACGATTAGTCCTTATAAGTACCTATACCTCGTCCAATTTACTTACCGTTGCACGTCATCCGCGCCATAGCCTGTGACACGATACCAACACGAAATATCTAGGCGGTAGGTATGTTCCCCTTTAGAATCATTTTGATTCTAAAAAAGAACACACCCACCGCCTAAATATTTCGTGTTGGTATCGTGTCACAGGCTATGGCGCGGATGACGTGCAACGGTAAGTAAATTGGACGAGGTATATCTATGCTGATTGAAAACACACCCTTCTAGATTTGAGTTAAGCAAAATCATTAATCACATCTTGAAAATCTATGTTTTCGAGCATATCACCTTCCATCAATATTAGCGACAAACTGTTTAATCCCTCTTGAAGAAGGAGCGTTCCCCACTGCAGTTTTTTATCATCGTGCTTAAAAAGATTCTCAGTGCCCTTTCTACATTAGGAAATATGTCTTCAATTTTGTTCTCTTTTAAAAGATGATATATTTCCAGAATATTATTATGTAGTTCGTTAATTTTTACTTTGATTAATTTTCAAGTATTCTGTTAAATGCAGACATTCCACTTCTAACTCTTTCTCGTTTATGTCTTCATACTTAATAGATTTCAGCAAATTCCTTGCAACTTTATCTCAACTCTTCGGAATTGAAAGTTTTCAAGCGAAAAAATAATGCAATAATGCAAAGCGTTGACTAATGTTCTTTTACGATAAAATAGCTAAATCGATGTTTTAGATGAACGCCCAGGGTATCAATTATTGGGATAAAGGTTTCGACTCTGACTCTTTCTTTTCCATTCACTTGGATTGATGATGCAGAATCACCAAAAAAAGTTTGACGTGAGCTTCTACGTCTGGTTCTCTGAGATAGGTCTTTATAGTCAGATTCGGGGAATTTTTCTTTGGCGGGCCATTCGAAGTAATCAAATTTATCCCTGAGCCTAATTATATAATCATCGAGTGCAGTAAAAAATTAATTGCAACGTCCAGTGTTATTTTTCTTTCTGAAAATAATTGCCTGTTTTATCCATTTTTTTAATATAGAGCTCCAAATTTCTGTTTGGAGTAGCTATAATAAATTCTTGTTAGTATCTAAACAATATATTTTTTGCATTTCACGTATATTTTTCCGTGCTTAGATAACTGATTTGGTTATCATGTAGTAATCGAGTAGAGAAAGATATCATTTTATTTGTAGTAACTCCCTCTTCAAATGAACAATCCAAATACCTACTGTATTTTTTCATAACAAGTTTTAAAACTTTTTCCTCAAAAGCTTGTCTACCTACACTGTTCTAGTTTCCAGTTTTTCTTCTAAATCGCTTTCAATATTTCCTACTAACACTACATCGTCAGTATACATTAAGCAAGGAAACCCTGTATTTTCACGGTTTATATGGTACTGTTAAAGTTGATTTTAAAAGCCCATATTAGAATCTCCATATTATCGATGTTTAAGTCTTGGACAATATAATTCAGTCAGTGGCCTCTAAAGGCACGTATCCACTATGCTGGCGCTCCCGGACCGTGGAACAGTGCGTGCTCCATCTCGGCGCTCCAATCGATGGCAGTTTATATGTAGAGGAGCGCATATGCCGTATCGATTGGAGCAGTTGCAGAGAGCACCATCATACTGAATACGTGCTTTTTGACTTACAAAATCTATTCTTATCTTATATTATACCATTTTGAAAATAATTAACTACATTATATTTATTTTTCAGATAAAAGAGCGCAATCTCTGATGGACCTACGACTTCTAGAAGAGCACACCATACTAAGCGAAAAACTAAACCATCAGTACCAGCCCTGGTTAACCGAAACAATATCAGAAACGAGCAGTGCAATTATTCCGAACAACGACATTCCTCCGAAAACGTCGAAGTTAAAAAAATGTCAATCAGTAGACGCTTTAAATGTAATTAACAAAAGTAGCCATATTATCAAAAATCGGACAGGATTTTACGCCCAGCCCATTGCGAATTATGGAGTTCCTATCTACTACGGCCCATTGGATGGTCCCGACTTTTTGATATATAAAAAGAAAATTGACAAATTCTCGAGTAAAAACTCTCTAACAAATACCACTAATACCTCTGCTGAGGATGTACAGAAATATAGAGATGTTGCTCTATGAAATAACTATTATATAAGTTTGAAAAAACCTGTGATAATCAAAACCGTCCATAGATTCTTTTACTTATATGTTGAGTTATTGGACTTTAAAAGAAGTGTTTGGTTACCAGAAATGATGCTCCTGAGACCATTTCTTTTGATTTATTGTATATTTGATTTCCCAATAATTATGTGTCTACCAGCAATTTAGGTGTCATATTAATTCTTCTTTTCTAAGATGTCCTAAGAGGGCTTCATTATATGTATAGTGTAAATTACAAATTAAATCAAAGTTATTTAATATCACAATTATCAACATTCACTGTTTTCGGAAGAAGAGGACGTAGAAGAAAACGAAATATTTTAACGACATCTAGACACCGCATACAATCAGTCACCAAAAATATGACATAAAAATAATAATCGGGGACATGAATGCTAAGATTGGAAAATAACTCGAATACCTACATGGTAACAATAGGTAAGCATAGCCCCCATGATCCATGAAACAACTAATGAAACTGGAAGTCTACTAATAGATAGCCTACTGCTAGTATACAGTGCTAGCGGTTTAGACCGGTACATTGCTGATGCCTTAGTAGAATAGATTCCTAGCATCCCCCGATGGTACAGATATACCTGGGTTAATAGTTTACTTAATCGTGATTACAGCTCACTTCCTCTTTCCTCGTTAGAAGTCGCTAAAGGCATACGTTGATGGAATATTTAAATATTACATTTACCACCCTCACAACACGCAAGCTAGAAGAAATGTATACCACATTCTCAAATGCCTCAAAAAATATGGGCCTGCAAGTAAACGAGGAGAAAACTAAGATGGTGGCATCAGCACCCAACAATAGAGACAGAAACATCGGTCACCAATTCACGGTTGATAACTCTACCTTTGAAGTGGTGGACAAATTCACATACTTAGGCTCCCTGATCACCAAGGAGAACGTCATGACGGAAGAAATCAAGCGAAGGATAATTCTAGCAAACAATTGCTATTTTGGTCTGAGTAGACATAATGAGAAGCAGAAACTTAAGCCAAAAAACAAAAATAACCATATACAAAACCCTTGTTGACATATGGATCAGAGGCATGGACCATCTCCGAGGCAGATGAAAACCTTCTGCTTATATTTGAACGAAGGATCCTGAGAGGAATATTCGGTGGTATCTGTGAAAATGGTGTTCGTAGAAGGAGGTACAACTACGAGGTATACCACAGATATAAACAAAAATTTGGTGGTAAAGACGTTGTATCTCTTATAAGAACAGAAAGACTAAGATAGGCAGGACATCTAGCAAGATCACAGCAGAACAACCCTACTAGAAGAATTCTTGTCACAACCTGTGGGAAGTAGAAATAGGGGTAGGCCAAAACTCAGATGGAAGGATGGTGTGGATGAGGATGGGAGAAACATAGGACAGCAAACTGGCAACGGTTGGCAATGTATAGGACTGACTGGCGTTATAGACTTGGGAATGTCGAGAAAATTTGAAATTTATGGTGCCTGCATAAAAGCAGACAGTATAATTATTAGAATACACCTAATTTGTAATAGATCAAATAGAAACGAAAAGATACGAATAAAATCCAAAGTGTGCTTTGGATAGCAGAAATTAACATACTAAGAAGCATAGACTACAGAACAAGAAGAGACAACATATAAGAATCCAAGATATAAGAGTATATTATCCAAGTTGTAATAAGACGGGAAAGACTATGACGTTAAAGGTATAGTCACCAAAGAATGGAGAACAACAGACTACCGAGAATTATTCTATAAGGAAGACTTGACTTACCTGATCTTTTTCCGTTGACCTTTCTAAGGAGCATAGAGCATCCAGTAGAATCTCCCATCCAGTTCCTCAGCTCACCTCAAGTCTTCCCAATACTTCGTGCTTTCTTGTCAATAGTCCTCCTACACCTAGCTCGATATTTATCTCCCTTTCTTGTTCCTTGAGGATTCCAGCTCAAAGAGCTTTCTTTTTAATAGCAACACCTGATATACTACGGGCCGGTTGTTCGAACGCTAATCAAAAATGGAATAAACTGATCCTTACAGTGGCGGCTGGTCAGAGGAGGCAAGAAAGGCTTAGCCTCCCCATAAATTTTTTACACATGCCAGACTGTTTTGTTTACTTTGCTATTTTGCTTCGCGTTAGAGATATCGGAAAAAGTTATATTATTTGAACAAGTTATTCCAAATAATAGTCTAACCCCACATACCAAATTTCATCACAAAATTCGTACTTTTAGTTTTTTCATTATTTGTAGTCAGGATCCTAAAATCGCAGAGGAGGGTGCTGGCTGGAAAATCTCACTTGCTAATGCTCCGCGCAGCCCAGCAGCGTTTAAGGATGGTTTAAGGAGACCCGGTCCTCGATTTTTGAGCCTTCGCTTCGTTATCGAACG
Organism: Diabrotica virgifera virgifera; assembly: GCF_917563875.1. Classification (NCBI taxonomy): domain Eukaryota; kingdom Metazoa; phylum Arthropoda; class Insecta; order Coleoptera; family Chrysomelidae; genus Diabrotica; species Diabrotica virgifera. Next base: position 216,934,801 of record NC_065444.1, read on the forward strand.
TATTCGCTTCGTATCTGTTTAGTATACGTAGCGAATACGTTCGATAACGAAGCGAAGGGTCAAAAACCGAGGCCCTGGTCTCCTTAGAGCTGCATTATCGCTTAACGCACACGCTGCCCGGAGATTGGGCAAGGGCAGCTAATCGGCCAGCATCCTCCTCTGCGATTTTAGGATCCTGACTACAAATAATGAAAAAAACTAAAAGTGCGAATTTTGTGATGAACTTTGGAATGTGGGACTAGAATAATATTTGGAACAACTTGTTCAAATAACTTTTTCCGATATCTGTAATGCAAAGCCAAATATCGGTAATTTAATGTGTTTTTGGATTCGCAGTAGGCCGTTTTTAGAATTAAAAAAATTCAGTTGAGTATCGTAAAAAATGTGAACCTTCAACCTGTATGGACTGCAAAACTTCAAATCTGTATTTATTTTGATATGTATATCACTTACAGAGATAGAATTGTTAACAAATAAACGACACAAACTTTGGTAATACACTTTTACAATTAGACTAACTATTTTTAAAATGATATATTATGAAGATATTATAAAATGTAAATAAAAAATGGTCAAAAAAATGGGGCCTTAAATTAGTTTTTTTTTGCGGATTTTTTTTGCTAGTGCAAATTTGTCTAGATATTTTAGTTAGGTATAGCCTCCCCTATTGTAAAAATCACGAGCCGCCACTGAATCCTTATCAAATATTTAATTACTGTCACCAACTGTCAATGTCAACTTTGGGTTGCTGAAAACATAATTGATTACAATTATGAGATTTATTAATCAATTATGTTAATAACTGTTATTTTAATTAATAATTAATTAATCAATCAATTATGTTAATTATCATAATGATAATTAACATAATTGATTACAATCAACTGATTGACGTACGAATGAGGGGTGTTTTTATTTGATGGTTGTTAAGGGGACTTAATTATAATTAACTTCTTGATTAGAGTTCGAACAACCGGCCGGCCCTTAGAGTGTTTATTAAGGCCTCCACTTCCTTTCTGTTATTTTCATTTAAGCACTGGTTCTTCCTATCTCCCTCCACAATTATTCATTTAAAAAGGTCTCTAAAAAGGTCTGAGAGTAGGTACTATCGATAAACACCTGAAACTGAGATTTTATTCTTCGATCTATTTTCCAGATCTCACAGGTCTAAAATACCTACAACAAAATTTACGTTGGTGTTGAAGGTGCGAATATTGGTATTTCAGGAGGTATATCTCTTTCTTCAGATACGGTGGAACAAATTCAGCATTGGCCTTCCTAATGCGATGTTTAACATCATTCAGGACCCTGTATCCGCTATTACAACGCTTCCTATGTATACAAAGGAGTAGTGATGTTGAAAAAGTAACTATTCGTTACAAAGTACTCGTTACTTACGAATACCGAAAGTAACGATTACTATACAGAGAGGCAAATCGTTACTTTGATTACTCTGATTACTTCTTTATTTCATACCAATCGTATTAGAGCGAGTAACGACTATTGTATATACTTTGATTACTCTGATTACTTCGTTACTTCGTACCAATCGTATCAGAGCGAGTAAAGACTATTGTATCTACTTTGATTACTCTGATTACTTCGTACTTCGTGAAGGTCTTTATTATATCGGAATACCTATACAAAATACCTACCTACTGAGAAATACGATTCTCGATATGATTACCGGTACTCAAATACAAAAGTAACAAAAGTAATCATAGTAATCAAAGTAACGAATACTGTAAATGATTACTTTATACAAAAGTAACGATTTGTAACGAATACTCAAAAATAACTATAATCAACATCACTACAAAGGAGTCGACTTCTTCTTCCATATGATCTCTAACATCCAAGTTCTTATATATTTGCCCCGCCTAATCTTATGTTCTTGGTCTTAGGAATATAAAGCTTGAGCTTAACGTTACAATGCAATTAATTAGTTTCATATGGGTAAACGTATTCTTTAAGTGCCTTCTCCCCAATCGGAGGTTGAATATCATCATCACTATCTTTACTCGATCAACCGCTGCTCCGAAGAGTTATTCTATATACCAGACAAGTTACCAAAAAATTAGAGATCTAAGAAAAATATGACAGATCGAAAAAATAAAACAGTTTATTGTTCCCAGAAGGTATTAAAAAATTAAACGAGACACACAAACAACTTTTTGAACAATTACAATTTTACTCTGGTGCTGATGCAATGTGAGTCATACGAAATATAAAATACGATAATACGAAATTTTGTATATTTTTCATGTATTGTATGTTTAATAAAATCTAATGTATATATTGTACAAATAAATTATATTTTTAACAATTAACTATAGTTTTTAAAAAAATGTTTACCTTTTTCTAGCAAAATCCCTCTTCTTTCTATAGCTTAGAAGAGGCATAATATGAAATATAAAATATTATTTTCTTTCCCTTTATAGCTTATTAATACCCGCTGATTTCTAAGGTAATCCTGTTCTTTCTTTTCCTTTCTTCAAAAATAAACTATACCACTCATACTTTTTTTTTCAAAAGTAACACATAGTAAATTTTCAGAAAAGAAACGTGTTTCGTATTCATATTTTAGTACCTGTATTAAAAGTAGGTAAGGTAGTAGTAAAACCTGTATTTAATAAAAAGATGATGCATGCATTAAATCAAGTTAACATGCAGCAGATAAACTCAAATAATATTGATGATTTGCATAACCTTATAACCGAAACAGTAAACAAAAGCATTCTGCAACTGAAAAAAACAAAAACAACACACAATGAATCGGAGAGAGAAATATAAATTCTCAAATAATTCTTAAATAAATCTAACAAAAAGGGAACCGAAGAATATAGAGAACTTAATAGGCAGATTAGAAAAAGAATCAGAAAACAAAAAAGGAAAGAAGAAGAAAAATTAATAATAAAAACTATTGAAAAAAATTTGAGTATGAAATGCCTTAGACCGACACTAGGACGACGTCAGATAATATCATTAATGGGAAAAGACGAAAATGAAATCACAACTAGAGAAAGCATACTGAAACGAATAGAATAATTTTACACGGAACTCTACAGAACACATCAACAAAACGATAAAATGAGAGCAGCACGGAAATTAATAAAAAATGTTGGATCGGAAATAATGCCAAAAGTAACAATTTCAGAGGTAACTACCGCATTGGAAACATAAGAGAAATAAAGCTGATGGAGAAGATAGGATTACCACAGATATGATATTAGAAGGAGGTAAGGAACTAATTGCAATTGTAACTAAGCTTATAGACAGTTGTTTACACCAGGGCAAAGACCCTAAGAGCTGGAACAACTCTAAAGTAATCTTATTACACAAGAAAGGTGATAATCGAAAGTTGGAAAACTACAGGCCCATCAGTCTACTGTCACACCTGTTTAAAATACTCACCAAAGTCATAACTACCCGACTAACAAAGAATTTAGATGAATAGCAACCATATGAACAGGTAGGTTTTAGAAAAGGCTACTCAACTTCCGATCACCTGTTAACCACAAAAATATTAATAGAAAAATGTAACGAATACAAGTTTCAGGTTTTATAGCATTTGTAGACTACGAAAAAGCTTTCGACACCATAGAACACACGGCCGTAATAAACGCAATGCAAAATTGTAGAATAGTCAGCAGATATATTAACTTAATAAAAGAAACTATGAACCAAGCTATAGCTACATACTACCTAAATGAAAATGAATACACGAACCCTGTACCATTAAACAGGAGGACACTCTATCACCCAAACTGTTCACCTTAGTTTTAGAGGACGTTTTTAAGAACCTAAATTGGAAATATAAGGGAATGAACATCAATGGCCGCTACCTCAGTAATCTACGATTTGCGGATGACATAATCCTGATAGCTACTGACCTACAAGAACTGCAAACCATGCTTTCAGAAATGCACACAGAATCTTCTAAAATAGAACAGAAAATTAATTTAAACAAAACAAAAGTCATGCACTCCGAAGAAACCGTGACAATAATAAACGACAAAAGTTATAGAAAAAGTTGAAGAATATAATATACTTAGGACAAAAAATAATACTAAATAGGGAAATTTAAATGGAAGAAATAAAAAGAAGAAGAAAGTTAGCATGGGCAGCATTCGGCCAACTGAACTATATACTCGGAAATCAGCAACTTCAACTACATCTTAGATCTAAAGTTTTTGATGCATGCATTATTCCGATAATAACATATGGCGCACAAACATGGGCAATCACAAAAAAGAATATGAACATACTCAGAGTCACTCTACACGCGATGGAAAGAGCAATGCTTAGCATATCACTTAAGGACAGGAAAACAAACACATGTATAAGACAGAAAACCAAATGCACCGATGTGGTACAAAAATCATTAAAATTGAAATGGGAATACGCTGGACATGTAGCTAGGAGTGATATAAACAAATGCCACAGAACAATTCTAACCTAGAGACCATACGAACACAAAAGACCCAGAGGCAGACCTCCTATGAGATGGACAGATGATCTGAAACGAACTGCCGGGAAAAATTGGCTACAAGTAGCGTACAACAAAAAACAATGGAAAGGAAGACTTGAAGAGGCTTATGTTCAGATGTGGACGTGAATGGCTAGACGAAGAAGACTAAAAGTTGGTACTCGTACAGTAGGGTGGATCGATTATCGCAATATTTAAAAAAAAATGACACATTGATTTGGAATACCCACCAAAAGTTTCCTTTAGTAATAGGTCTGGATCCCGCGTATGAAAAAAAGTTGATTAATAGCAAGCTGAAAATTTGTTAATAGCTTAAGGGTGTCTAGTCGGACAAACTTTGATATATGGGAACACTGGAACAGGGAAAGTTTTAATTGTGGAACAGGTTAAAAATTTGGAACGGTCAGACCACGAAAACGTCACATGTATTTTGTCCGACAGAACTTCCAATTGATTTGTTACCCTTTCATTAAACTCTCATGCAAAAATCAGACTGCTAAATTTATCACCTGTCATAATTCCTGTCATTTGACATATTCTACATGTTCCACTCATTATAATTCCCATTTGCAGATAAATAGCAGCCTGATTTTTGCATGAGAGTTTAATGAAAGGGTAACAAATCAATTGGAAGTTCTGTCGGACAAAATACATGTGACGTTTTCGTGGTCTGACCGTTCCAAATGTTTAACCTGTTCCACAATTAAAACTTCCCCTGTTCCAGTGTTCCCATATATCAAAGTTTGTCCGACTAGACACCCTTAAGCTACTAACAAATTTTCAGCTTGCTATTAATCAACTTTTTCTTCATAAAGGGATCCAGACCTATAACGACAATAAAAAAATGTTATTACAACTTTTTGATAAAATTATATTTTCTGCCCTCTACCAGCCTTTGAAAAACGAAAAAAAAAATGTTGGAGTAATAATCACAAAATAAAAAAACTGACAAACTGAATTGGAATACCCACCAAAATTTACCTTTAGTAACGACAATTAGAAAGTATTATTACGACTTTTGGATAAAATTACATCTTCTGCCCTCTAAAGGCTTTTAAAAAACGAAAAATTTTTTTTTGTATTATTAATAGAAGCCCAGTCCTGGCGGCCCTGGTTTGTTTAGTCTATTAGTCCCATGTTCGGGGTGCGGGGGTGCTGCGACTTTGGACTTTCAAGAAACAAACTGAATAGAATAAGAGATCAATCAAGAAAAGGTTTTATGCAAAACTCCCCCGAAACTTTGAAGGCCATATATTTTGACGGAAGAAAAGATAAACCTCGTTATCGAAAATATGGAAGGCAAGCCCCACAGAAGAACCGCACTCGAAGAGCATGTTTCATTAATTCAAGAGCCAGACTCCATATTTTTAGGTCACCAGTACCCCTTTCTGGATCGGCTCTAAGCATTTGTCAAAGTATTGTGAACTTTTTAGAGAGTTATAGGTATAATCTAGAAGAACTAGTGGTAGTAGGGAACTGTGGTAAATACGGGAAGAAAAAATGGTATAATTTCTCAACTAGAGTTAAAGTTAGACCGCCCTTTACAAAGATTTATCTGTCCGCTTCACGCTAATAAATTGCCTTTACCATATTTTCCAAAAGCTTGACGGTCAAACTCAAAGTCCAAGAGCTTTTGCAGGAACTATAGGAAATCAAATAGTGCATTGAGAAAGTATCATCATCAGCCCATAGTCGTCCACTGCTGAACATAGGCCTCCTCGAAAAACTTCCATTCAGATCTATCCTGCGCTGCTGCAATCCAGTTGGTACAAATCCTCTTTATGTCGTCAGTCCATCTTATGGGTGGTCTTCCCGGGTTTCGTCTATCCGCTCTCGGTCTCCATTCCAAGATTTTTTTGGTCCACCTATCATCTCTCATTCTAGCGACGTGTCCTGCCCACTTCCATTTAATTTTGGCTATGTGTTTTATTATGTCTTCTACACCACTTCTTCTACGAATTTCTTCGTTTCTTACCCTATCTCTTAACGTTATGCCCAACAATGATCTTTCCATTCTACGTTGCGTCACTTGTAGTTTTCGTGCAGATGTCCTTGTTAGGGTAAGTGTCTCTGCGCCATATGTAAGAATAGGCAGGACACATTGATTAAAGGCTCTTCTTTTTAAGCTGATAGGTATATCACCTTTAAAAATATCACGTAGTCTTCCATATGCTGCCCATCCCAGAGTTATTCTTCTTAGCAGCTCAGCAGTTTGATTGTCTCTGCTAATTTTTACCGTATGTCCAAGGTATATGTAGCTGTCAACAACTTCAATTTCGACGTCTTCTACCTTTAAAGGATGGCTCGGAACTAAATTCGTCATCATTTTGGTCTTTTGGTAATTAATATTTAGACCTACTTTACGTGCTGCATTGCGGAGTTCATTCAACATATCATTGGCAGTTTTTAGGTCATCTGAAATCAGAACAATATCATCTGCGAATCGTAGATGACTGAGCATCTCACCATCGATATTTATTCCTTTATTTTCCCATTCCAGTGATTTCAAAGCATGTTCAAGTACAGTAATGAACAACTTAGGCGACATAGTATCTCCCTGTCGAATACCTCTCCTGATATATATCTTATTGGTAGGACCGTGCAGATTTATAGTTGTTGTAGCATTTCTGTATATATTTTCTATAATATTGGTGTACCTATGATCAATTCGACACTCTTCCAATGCCTTAAGTAGTGCGGGTAATTCGATAGTATCAAACGCTTTATGGAAGTCTATAAACGTTAGAACTAGAGGTCTATTATATTCAATTGATTTTTCAATCAAGACTTTGAGGCACTGTAGGTGGTCATTTGTACCGTAGTTGGGGCGAAAACCAGCCTGTTCTTTTGGTTGGTACAGCTCAAATTTTGCTTCCAATCGATTGGTTATTATTCTGGTGTACAGTTTGTATAAATGGTTAAGTAGAAAAATTGGCCTGTAATTCTCTAGGTTCATGTTGTCACCCTTCTTATGCATAAGAATTGTAATTGAGTTATTCCAAGCTATAGGAATTTTTTGACTATACAAGCAGAGATTGAAGAGGTCTTGTATTTTTTTCAGAAGAGAAGTTCCGCCAAGTTTTATAGCTTCTGTAACTATTCCATCATCTCCCGGAGCCTTGTTGTTTTTCATTTTTTGGAGTGCATATTGTATCTCATCTTGAGTAATTTCTGGAATATCCTCAGATCCCTGGTTTTGTACCGTGTGTCTATTTTCTGGATTTATGACATTGTTAACTTGGTTTGTGTATAATATAGTGTAGAACTCTTCGACTATTCCTAGTATTTTCTGTCTGTCTGTTGTTATCTCACCATTTTTATCCCTAAGCTGGAAAATTTATTTTCTACTTGTCGTCATTTTTCGTCTCATTACCTTCATGCTCCGGTTTTGCTCTATAGTCTGTACTATTTTTTCATGTTTAAATTTCCTAATATCTCTTCTCACAGCTTTCGATATGTCTTTATTGAGTGCCCTAATGGTTTGTGGATCAATGTCCCTTTCACTTTTTAACTGTCTTCTTTCTGTTATTTTGTGTTGTGTTTCTAAAGTGATCTTTTCATCTCGTTTGGTCTTTGGGCAAAAACGTGCTTGTGCCAGTTTAAGTGTATCAACTATTTGTTTGTTCAACTCATCGACATCGTTTGATATTATGGTGTGATCAAGAGTGTTATTAATGTAGTCTCCAAATGCTGTTTCGTCTTGTGGGCGTGTCCAGTGAAAGTATTTCTTTTTTAATATATGGCTTCTATCTAAATGAGTTGGTATCTCAATGGTAGCTCTAACCATCCTATGGTCATAGTGTTTGTCGAGAATCTATTAAGAACGGTCACATCTCTAAATATAAATTTTTTATCTGTAATAAAATAATCTATTTCGTTGCGGGTATTGCCGTCTGGGCTCCTCCATGTCCAGCGTCTGTGTAGCTTTTTGTAGAAAAAGCTGTTAATTTGATAAAGATTATTCTCTAGTAGAAATGACAAAAGCATTTCACCTCTCTCATTTCTACCCGGACTTCCGAAATTTCCCAGAGATATTTCCGATGCATCTAACTGTGTTCCCATTTTTGCGTTGAAATCACCACCCATCACAGTGTAGTGGGCATTATTCTCTCTTATGGCTTCTAATATATCTTCGTAAAATTGTTCTACCTCTTCGTCACGATGGGTTGATGTTGGTGCATAGACTTGTATGAACTTAACAGTACATTTTTTATTTAACTGTATATTTATATAAATTACTCTCTCAGATATTGCTTTTACTAACACCACATTTTTGGAGAGTTTCTTGTGTATTATGATGCCTACTCCTCCTACAGAGATGTGTTCACTTCCCATATAGTAAAGTAGGTGACCAGAGTTTAGTGTTTCGAGAGACTCTCCTCGTCTTCTTACCTCACTGAGTCCGACTACGTCCCATTTAATGTTCTGTAGTTCGTTTTCTAATTCCAGTAATCTGTCTTCCGACATCAGGGATCTAACGTTAAGCGTTGCAACTTTCATCGTAAATCGCTTTGTGTTTTTCTCAGGTTGTGTCAGAACTTTGTCCCCCCCAGAATCCGTGGGACAGACTGATAGATCAGTGTGAGACTCTGGGTTTTGAACCCTACTCACCTGGGGTAATCTTCCTTTATTATCTGACATTTCATTTTTCGAGGGAAAATGGCAATTTAAAACGCCGCGCTTGCCATGCGTGTTGGCGAGTTTAAGAGGAAATAATAGATAGTGTGAATAAAATAGTGACCCGTCTGCCCTCGGAAACCTAATAGCCATTCGGGGTCGGAAGAAAACAAGAGTTAGCCAAGGGAGGCTGATAGGATAGATCAAAGAACATTTCACTTAAGACCAGTTGAAGAAGAGTGAAATGTGAAGGCCCTCATGACTCGCCAGGTGCGATTCATGAGCGTATGAGTATTTATGCGTATTGTGTTCCCGCTCATACATCGGGGTAGTGACTACAGGCTGTATGGCTCGTCCAGCATGCCATAGCATGTACAACTGGGGGCACGATATACTGCGCTGCAAACCTCGTACCCCCCGAAGTCCATGGCCTGACCCTAAGAGAAAGTATGCCGGTTGTAAACTGTGACATTATTGACTGTGAGTTACTAGAAGTAGATTTAATTGACTAAAGTGCAATCAGAAATATTTGTTTCAAATTTGTGTCGCAATTTCTACAGGGGAATGTTCTGTGGATTTATTAAACCAATGCCCTGGAAAGTTAAGTCATTCTAGATTCTAGATGGCTAACGTTGGCGAATCGTATTATACGTCTTTATGTTAGCACTGAAAATCCAACATGAGAATTAAAGGATCTGACCAAATTTATTGCCACGGTTTATGCTCCTTTATGGTTTCAGATCAAATGCAATTCATCATGTGTGAATGGTACAAAGCATGTTTTTGAAAATTTGAAAAGTTTTATAGACCCTGCAATTCAAAGAAATGGCTATTTTGTACATCCGGAAAATCTTCTGCTATGTATGATGCATGACACTCCTCCGCATATACAGGGTGTTTCACTAGGGAAACGGAAATACTTTAATGGTTAATAGAGGTCACCAAGGCGATTCTAGGTATACTAAATTTTTTGCCCTACCGACTTTTATATCCGAGTTACAGGGTGTTTTATCGATTTTGCTCATTTCTTTCCCAAGCCATAACTTTAGAACCACCCTATATATTTTTTTAATATTTGGTACACATATCTCTCATTCAAAACCCAAACGACCGACATACTAATCACAAGAAAAATCCAGGTCCGTATCAACAAAAAATTATAAAATAATTGTGACCTTAAAACAATACCCTGTATATTGAAATTTTGAAAATCTGTTTGCATATTTGAAAAGATTACAAAAAACTAAGTCTAATAGTTCGCTTCGATTTTTCGGCCAGACAATTTTTTGACTTTAATTTTGAAATTATATTGATTTTTTTTTAAGAACGCCACATTTAGTCCTGCCGCCAGGGGGGTTACAACGGCCTCTTTAATTCAGATGGACTTACCCAAGTTTTTTATGTATTTTGACCCGTAGAACACGAATTGTTTGGGTAACAGTTGATCCGGATGTCGATAAGATTGTTATAAGCAAAGAACTTGAGGAATTACATAACAGAGATTTTTCGCAAAACAAAACATTTTTTTGTATTTTTTGGGTGATTCTCAGCAGAAAATGGTCTTACAAGTTTTTTGTAGGATGCATAGTTTTCGAGATAAACGTGGTTGAACTTTCAAAAAATCGAAAAAGTGTAATTTTTAAACCTGAATAACTTTTGATTAAAAAATAAAATAGCAATTCTGCTTACTGCATTTGAAAATTCAAGTCAAATTCTATGGGTCTTGATTATTTGCATTGCTAAAAATTAAGTTTTTATTTGCTAAACAAAGCCATAAACACATAGTGTTTCCGGTGCCCAATGCATGCGTTTTACTGTACGTAAATCTACGTAGAAAATTTGTATGCGCGCCTACTCGTTCGATTTCAAATGGGAAATGAATTGAAAACATCATTCAATCATTATGTGTTTATAGCTTCGTTTAACAATAAAAAAATTAATTTTTAGCAATGAAAGTAATCAAAACCGATAGAATTTGACTTGAACTTTCAAATGCGGTAATCAGAATTGCTATTTTATTTTTCAATCAAAAGTTATTCGGATTCAAAAATTGAAATTTTTCGATTTTTTGAAAGTTCAACCGCGTTTATGTCGAAAACTATGCATCCTACGAAAAAACTTGTAAGAACATTTTTTGCTTAGAATGACCCAAAAAATACAAAAAAATGTTTTGTTTTGCGAGAAATCGCTGTTATGTGATTCCTCAAGTTCTTGGTTTATAACAATCTTATCGACATCCGAATCGACTGTTACCCAAAAAATTCGTGTTCTACGGGTCAAAATACATAAAAAAATTTGGGTAAGTCCATCTGAATTAAGGAGGCCATTGTACCCCCACTGGCGACAGGACTAATTAAAAAGCAGGTATTATTACCTTTTAATTATAAATTATTATATTTATTGAATAAATACTCATTTTAAAGTCAATCAATATTTATTTATCACATTGGAAAAACCCAATTATTAATCACAAGAAAAATCCAGGTCCGGATTAATAAAAAAAAACATAAAGTAATTGTGTCCTTGAAACAACACCCTGTATATTGACATTTTCAAAAATTGTTTGCACATTTGAAAAGACCACAAAAATTCGAGTTTATAGATTCACTTTGATTTTTTGTGCAAAAATTTATTAACTTTAATTTTGAAATTAAAAATATTTAAATTTTTAAGAACACTGAAATTATAAGCAGGTTTTTAAAGCACTTTTATTAATAAATCATTAGAGTTAATGAATAAATACTAGTTTTAAAAATAATCAGTTATTATTTACAGCATTAGAAGGACTTACTTACTAACCACAAGAAAAATCCAGGTCCGTATTAACAACAAAATACAAAGTAATTCTGACCTTGAAAAAACACCCTGTATATTGAAATTTCTAAAATACGTTTGCACACCTGAAGAGAGCACGAAAAACTAAGTTTAATGTGTCGCTTTAATTTTTTGTGCAGACAATTTAATGACATTACTTTTGAAATTATATCGACATTTTTATTATGAGTTCCCAGAGTTCTTAAAAAATTCGACATAATTTCAAAATTAAATTCATTAAATTGTCTGGCCAAAAAATTTAAACTAACGATTAAACTTAGTTTTTTGTGCTCTTTTCATACCTATGTGCAATACCTATGTGCTAAAATTTCAATATACAGGGTGTTGTTTCAAGGTTACAATTACTTTATATTGTTTTGTTAATCCGGACCTGGATTTTTGTTGTGATTTGTAAGTGGGTCATTCGAATGTCGTAAATAAGTATTGATTATTTTTAAAATGGGTATTTATTTGATAACATTAATAATTTATTGTTAAAAGTGCTTTAAAAATCTGCTTTTTAATTTCAGTGTTCTTAAAATTATCAATTAATTTAATTTCAAAATTAAAGTCATTAAATTTCCTTCACGAAAAATTAAAGCAAACCGATAAACTCAGATTTTTGTGGTCTTCTCAAATGTGCAAACAAATTTTGAAAATTTTAATATACAGGGTGTTGTTTCAAGATCACAATTACTTTATTTTTTTTGTTAATCCGGACCTGGATTTTTCTTGTGATTAATAATTGGGTCGTTCCAATGTGGTAAATAAGTATTAATTAATTTTAAAATAAGCATTTATTCAATAGCTTTAATAATTTATAATTAAAAGTTAATAATACACTCTTTTTAATATCAGAGTTCTTAAAAAATTCAATATAATTTTAAAATTAAAGTCATAAAATTGTCTGGCCGAAAAATTGAAGCGAACGATTAGACTTAGTTTTTTGTGCTATTTTCAAATATGCAAACAGATTTTCAGAATTTCAATATACAGGGTGTTGTTTTAAGGTTACAATTACTTTATAATTTTTTGTTAATCCGGACCTGGATTTTTCTTGTGATTAGTATGTCGGTCGTTTGGGTTTTGGATGAGACACATGTGTACCAAATATCAAAAAAATATACAGGGTGATCTAAAGTTATGGCTTAGGAAAGAAATTGGCAAAATCGATAAAACACCCTGTAACTCGGTTATAAAAGTCGGTATGGCAAAAAATGTAGTATACCTAGAACCGCCTCGGTGACCTCTATTCACAATTAAAGTATTTCCGTTTCCCAATGAAACACCCTGTATAAGAGATCTTGCACATCGTCGCATTCTCAATGCAAAAACTAAGGCCAATAATGATTCATCTAATATCCGACCTTTTATTAAATTCCACAAATTAATTTTGAAGCAGATGACTATATTGATCTTATTTATTGACAAAACAATAAAATAACTTGCCCTCCATTACTTCAAGGTTTGAAAGTAGAGGATTTGAAAAATATTATTTCCGGATCTCCTGAGAATATCATTGACATCGCTACATCGCTGTCTCACCCAATCTGTAGAAAGAATCGTGAAGCTCGTAACTGAAGCATCTTCATCGGTTATTGGGTCACACTCACAAAAAAGAGACAATTTTATCAGGGCAAAAATTGATTCGCGCAAAGATATGCCAAAATTTGAGTCCAAAAAAGACTACAAACAATAGATAATCAAAATTAAGGGGGAGGGTAGGGAGTGGGTAGAAGAATAAATATGACATATTTTAAAAATATTTAAATTGGATATCATTTTTATAATAATAACATGTACTTATTACTTAACTTTTCAATTAAAATCATAAGTTTGAATTTTTTATTTTTTCAACCCCCGGTAGAGGGCATAAGATGAAATTTTTTTGAAAAATCGCAATTGTAGTGAATGGAAGAGAACAGAGCAGGTAAGTCGCGGTGGAGGTTTAGCTCGATGCCATCAAGGAGGTTTACATCGATGCTTTTGAAAATCAAATGAGTTTGTTTTACATGGATGTCTACTGCGCAGCCTACAAGTATACTTCCCTGTGATTGGTCCTTTCGAAGCCAAGCTGTTATTACCTGCGCTATCCGAGTTGATACTTTTTAAGTTGATACTTTTTATATAGGGTGTCCCAAAAGTAGCGGAACGGTCGAATATTTCTCGAAATAATCATCGTATCGAAAAACTGAAAAATACGTGTTCAATAATTTTCAAAAATCTATCGAATGACATCAAGCCCGACCCCCCACTCCACCCCTAGAGGAGGAGTGGGGGTAACTTTGACATCTTAAATGGAAACCCCCAGTTTTTATTTTAGATTTGGATTCATTATGTAAAAGTAAGCAACTTTTATTTGAAATATTTTTTCGAATTGTGGATGAATGGCGCTATAATTGGAAAACAATTTATCGTGATACCATAGGTAAATTATAGAAACGGTCTAATATCTCGAAAAATACACTTCAAAAGAAAAAACCAAAAAATACGTATTTAATATTTTTCAAAAACCTATTAAATAACGCTAGACATGACCCTCCACCACACCCCCTGGAGGTGGGGTGGGGGGTATTTTTAAAATCCTAAATAGCAACCTCCATTTTTTATTGCAGATTTGGATTCGGCATGAAAAATTAAGCAACATTTATTCGAAACATTTTTTAGAATTGTTGATAGCTGGCGCTAATAAATAGTTTTTTTCCAGTTATAGCGCCATCTATTAACAATTCTAAAAAATGTTTCCAATAAATGTTGCTTAATTTTTCATGACGAATCCAAATCTGCAATAAAAAATGGAGGTTGCTATTTAAGATTTTAAAGTTACCCCTCATCCCACCCCTAGGGGATGGGGTGGAGGGTCATATTTAGTGTTATTCGATAGTTTTTTGAAAAATATTAAACACGCATTTTTTGGTTTTTTATTTGAAAATGTATTTCTCGAGATATTAGACCGTTTCTATAATTTACCTATGGAATCACAATAAATTGTTTTTTCCCATTATAGCGCCATCTATCCATAATTCGAAAAAATGTATCGAATAAAAGGTATTGGCGTCTCGTCCTAAGCAATACGCCCTCTGGGGGCTATTGCAGTAACCGAGCTAAGGGCCTCTTCTTCTTTCACGTTGGGTCATTCTTCTTTCACGTTGAAGGCATGGAATATTTTTTAGGTTAGGAGACTTTGTTTATTAGTAGTAACCTAAACTCAATGTAATTATTGATTTTTCTTATTTGTTTTTTGTCGTGATTTTGAGGTAGTATAGTATTTAAAGACATTCATTAGATTAATTATTTTATAAACTTTTCGTTTTTGGTGATTTTGAGTGCTGACAACTTGCATGTGACTTATATAGTAGTGAACTGTGGAAGTCCAACTGATCAGAATAATGTTAATTTTAATTTGTTTTTTGTCGTGATTTTGAGCTAATATAGTATTTAAAGACATTCATTAGATTAATTATTTTATAAACTTTTCGTTTTTGGTGATTTTGAGTGCTGAAAACATGCCTGTGACTTGTATAGTAGTGAACTGTGGAAGTCAAGCTGACCAGGATAGGCCAATGTGAAAAACATTATTAATACTAAATTTTAACATTTATCCCCTATTTTGTTAAAACAATATTATTTTTTTTATTCTATTCAAAATAAATGCAGTTTTGACAGAGAATTTGTTTTATTTATTTTTTTCCATATAGACCTGGATCCCGCATACCAAAAAAAGTTGAATAATAGCAAGCTGAAAATTTGTTATAACTTAACAGTGTCCAGTCGGACAAACTTTGATGTATGAGAACTCTGGAACGGGAAGTTTTAACTGTGGAACAGGTTAAAAATTTGGACCGTCAGACTATGAAAATGTTCCATGTACGGTAGACTCCCTCTTAACTGGTCCCGCATTAACTGGCCACTCCGCAATAGACGTTTTGGTTTTTAAAAAGTGGAGAGATGTAGCTTTTAAAAATTCACTTAATGTCAAGAAATAGAAGAAAGTTACCGATTTTTTTAAAACAAGTTTGTAAAATAGTTAAATATGTAAGTATGTACATACATAGAAATAAATAGTATTTTTCAACTGTATACTCTGTGATCTTTATTAATATAGACCTTCCTGTACTTGTGTTTGATAATATGTATGTATGTACTTGATTTTTCTCATGAAAATGCCCGCACATTGGATTAACCGGCCAGGCTCTGATCCCGAGGTGGCCGGTTAAGAGGGAGTCTACTGTATTTAGATAGAACTTCCAATTGATTTGTTACCATTTCATTAAACTCTCATGTGAAAATCAGACTGGTGTTTATCACCAAATGGGCATTTTAATGAGTGGGACACGAAGAATAGATCAAATGACAGGAATCATGTTGGTTAGTAATAGCAGTCTGATTTTTGCAGGAGAGTTTGATGAAAGGGTAACAAATCAATTGGATGTTCTGTCTGACAAAATACATGGGACATTTTCGTAATCTGACGTTCCAAATTTTTAAACTGTTCCAGTGTCCCCATACATCAAAGTTTGTCCAACTAGACACCATTAAGCTATTAACAAATTTTCAGCTTGCTATCAATTAATTTTTTTGGTACTCGGGATCCAGACCTAATAGGTTTTGTTCATAGTACGATCCAAACGATCAGCAACCGTTGCCAACCATCAGACATATGCGCAGTTAGCATTGGTAGACTACGAACACGCATGTGTCTGATGATTGGCAAGTGTTGCTGATTGTTCTACGAACAAACCTTTCAGTAAGCATAAGTTTGTGATATCCATGGGTAGTAAATAACAGGAGGCAGGATTCGATTTTTAAAACATTTATTTTAGACTCGGAACATAGTCATACCTTATAAATAAATGTATATTATCATTACAAGTTGATACTAATTACAAAAATAAATACACACTTAAAAGACCAATACATAATTACTCATGATGAATAAGTACATTATAATTAAAAATGAATAACCATTTTCATATCGCTGCATCACGAAGTCAAAGCCGTCTTATTATATTTCAGTTCATTTAGAGAGCACAATAAGCACTCTGACCAAACAGTTTCAAGACTCATTAGTTTTTCCATCAGATAATGCACATGTTGTTATCTCCAAACCGTGTAGCTGTAAGGGAGCTCGCACACCAAAGCAATATAGTACATCACATGTGGCATGCATTGTGAAAAGATACGTACTGAGTGTCACATCTGGTTTTCGGTGACTTTTGAGTGACCACTCAGTGCATATCTTTTTGCAATTCATGCCATATGTGATGTAGGATAGTGCTTTGGTGTGCGAGCTCACTAATATCTGTACATGCATTGGGTTCTTCTTCTATCTTGCTTTGGGCATACTCGGCTGCAAACTTCACTATTACCGGCCATACACATAATACAATGTGCATTTGCTATGTCATCATAACTGGCTATCACCCCACCCAAACATTTAGTGATTTAGCAATAGCTTTTTGGGAACCCTTCATCTAAAAAAAATATTTTAGCTTTTTGGCATGTTTCAACTACAAAAATTTATTTTTATTACAGTATTTGCGTTCTTTAGAATGATTGAAAATATTTTATTTAAAATCAGACATTCATAATATAATTTTAGAACAAACAATCATTACTGTTTATGATTATCTTTTCTATCATAGCCATTACATGTCGTCAACCTAATCTGTAAACTGTGTAACTCCATTTATCCAAATTGTACAGGAGACACAAAAAACTATTTTTCTAAATATGACTAATGCGAATACTATGTACCTCCAATTTTAAAAGATAGGATGCTAAAATGGAATATTTTGTAGATACACATATCACTAACATTTGTATATTTTTTAATGAGTACAGTAGGAAAAATGAAAGAATACCCATGAACGAACATATAAAACACGCTGTATTTTCCTGTCACCGTGTCAGACAAAAAATTGGCCAGCGCAAGTACATGTAATAATTATTGTTACATGTACTTGCACAGGACAATTTTCTTTGTGACACGGTGACAGGAAAATACATACAATATGTTCGTTCATGGGTATTCTTTTATTTTTCCGACTGTATTTAATATTGTTTCATACAGATATACAGTAAAACCTCCGTTAACCGAAATAATTGGGGGGAAGTGCGTTTCGGATAACAAGAATTTTGGTTAAAAATAACATTGCTTTTTGTACTCTTCTTGTATCAAATTACATAGTTCTTGGTCAAAGTTGGTATTAAAACATACTATGAGGTGAATTCGTAATGTTTTCTTTATTGTAAAATAGAACAAAACAATAAAATTAAAGAAAATGAACATCTTTGAAATGTTGTAAAAAAAATTTCTGTTCTTTTGACAATTATGTTTTGCAGCTATGTTTATTACTTATATGGACGTTTCGGTTAAACGATGTTTTGGTTAAAAAGGGTTTGGTTAACGGATGTTTTACTGTATGAACGTAAATAAATCTAATATTTAGAACCAATTTATCCAAAAGACACTAATACTGTTACCCATATATTTTTAATGGTGAATAAATAAAATAAAGGCATACCTTTCCAACAATAATATAGAAATCATTAAGAATTTTTACTCCAGCTTTCAAAACAAATCCAGATGTAAAATATTTATGTGCCTGAAGGCTTTTGTATGCTTTCATCTGCTGCTTAGAGTAGTAACTGTGAGCCTCCACCAGATATGTATAAATATCTATAATAGTAATTTGGTGGAATGCACTTTACTGTAAAATCCAATTCTGACTGAATTGTATATGGATCTAAATCTCCAATTATTTTCAGCTTCAATAAATATCTAAAACAAAAGAAATAATGTTATCGCTAGTAGAATTCATCATTATTGATAACAGGGAAAAATTAACAGTAAATAAAAATTGTTTCGCCTACCTTTCTCCAACATCTGGAGTTTCCAATAATAATTTCCTTAAAGAATCACTTTGCATTGTGGTAAAGTTTATAAAGTTCACAAAAAACAGCAAACGAAATCCAAATGAATTAAAAATAAAATACGAGGATAAACAATAAACAATGAAAAATCATTGATGAAACCATAACCTTCAACTGTCATCAATATACGACTAACTTCACAACGGCCCTTAGCTCGGTTCAATTTGATACCACATTGGCGCTGCGATCTTAATCCGAATCGCCAATTACTTTTACACAAGAAATCGAAATCTGCAATAAAACCTGGGGGTTTCTATTTAAGATTTTAAAGTTGCCCCCACCCCACCTCCAAGGGGTGGAGTGGGGGATCGTATTTGATGTCATTGGATAGATTTTTAAAAATTATTGAAAACGTGTTTTTTAGTTTTTTGATCCGATGTTTAGTTCGCGAAATATTCGACCGATCCGCTGCTTTTGGGACACCTTGTATAATCCCTTTTTTGTATTCAGTTTATTTTTGAATTTCTAAAATAATTAAATTCAGTAAATTTTTGAAATATGAAGGAGGATCTGATTATTTACAGCTGACATTTCATCACTATCACCACTTGACTGACACAACATCGCAAAAGCACAGTCCTTTTGTCATTCAAATTTCATTAAACTACTTCACTTGATAGTGGTTCTAGCCATAGAGTTATATATTAGCATAGGGAGAGTGTCATTCAGAGCGAAGTGACGACACCATCTTTTTTATTTGGATTAGTGCTGTTTCACTTTACGCATAGTAAAGATACGACAGTTGTCCTCCCCTTCCGTACCTATACTCACACTTAATGTCATCTTAGTTTCTCGATACAATGTGTTAGAAAGAGATGCCGCAAACCAGTCCATGAGATCTTGTCGTCAGGAAGCGCGGAAGGTAGGCTCACTCTATGTTAATATATACCTCTATGGTTCTAGCTCGACTGACAGAGCAGGTGACCTCATTGCTATGTGCTGTCGACATCGACCGCGACTTAACTAGTAGCATCCACCGCAACCTACACCTCCACCGCGATCCACTTGTTCTGTTCTTACCCTAAGATGGTTTAACGTGTTGCCATTAATTTTGATACCATGACCAATTTGTGGTTTTGAAGAAGTCTAATAGGGCGAGATTAAATAGTTTTAAGACTATTTAACAGTTTAGAATGTTAATCATTCTTAAATAGTTTGTATACTTGACTGAGCAACGATATAGGTCTATAATTCTTTAGGCCACATTTGTTCCATTTTTTGTGTAAGAGTACTACTAGACTGCCGTTCCAATCTTTAGGAATATTGCTATGATGCAGCTCTGTTATGGTCCTTTTCATGACCTTTCATTTTTCAGTGCGTCACAAATGATAGAAAAAAAAAAGGTAAGTCCGTGATAATACACATTTATAACATTTATTCTAACATGACATTTTAGTTAAATCTGACAGTTGTCACATTTTATTTGCAATTTGGTCACAAATCAATTGTGTTTATTGCATTTATAAAATGGTATTTTCTTTGATTTGTATAGTCTTATAAATTGTACAGATTATATTCGTAGATATATTATATAATTCGTAAATAATGTTTTTTCGATTATAGCGCCATCTATCGACAGCCATAATAAATGTTATAAATGTCTGTAATCACCGACGTGCCTTTTTTCTGTCACATACAATTTAATGCGTTAGAAAGAAGAAAAACTGTGACGCGCTGAAAGATGCTCATGAGAAAAAGAATAGTACAGGAACTGTTACTGTCTTGATTGTTTTCAAGAACTCAGCAGTTATGCCGTCGCGCATCGTGTCCTGAAGCTTTATTATTTTTAGCTCTTTTTAGAGATTGCCAGAAAACGACGTATTGAAATACTCCGCTTACCATCCCATCATTGTGAGCTTAATATGGTATGAGTTCATATGGTAACGTTCTTCTTCTTCTAATGCCGACTCCACTAATGAAGGTTGGCTATACTATTGCAAATTCGTCTCTATCTTGGTAAGGGTAACGTCGCTCAAAATAATATAACTTTTATATTATCGGATGATAATATAATCAAACGGAGTAACAGGTTTAGAGGACAAAGATGGTAATATATATGTATATTATTAAAAAATTAACGGATTACCGAAAGATGGCGAAAACATTTTATGGAATTATTAATGGGAGACAACAACGAAATAGATAATGACAGGGAGGAGTACAATTTAAATGAACAAGATGATGATGACATAACATACGAAGAATACAGGGAAGCAATTTTAAAATTAAAAAAAAATGGCAAGGCTGTAGGACACGATAATATTAAGGCTGAGCTAATTAAATATATGGAAGGAGTAGGATTACAATTACTATGGAAGATCATAAGGAGCTGTTGGCATACCGGATGCATACCTAGAGATTGGACTCTTGCAACTATTCTACCATTACACAAAAAAGGTGATAAACATAAGTGTTCTAACTACAGGGGAATATCATTGTTGGTAGTTGCTAGTAAAATCTACGAAATAATACTAGAGAAAAAGCTACGAGAAAATATCGAGGCCACACTGGATGACAGCCAATGCGGCTTTAGACCAGGGCGAGGTACAACCGATCTCATATTCACGGTGAGACAGTTATCAGAAAAAGCCCTCGAGCATAACAGTAAGTTATGTTTCTCTGTTTTGTGGACTTTTAAAAAGCATTTGATCGGGCGCCACGTAATAAGATCTGGGAAAAATTAAACCGTAGAAATGTGAAACCGAAGTTAATCCACGCAATAAAGAGTACTATATACAGTGATGAGCGCACTAATAACCGCCAAAATAACGCAAAAGATGGAAAACATAATTAAGTTGTGAAATAAAAAGAGATGAACCTAGTGGAGGTGTTAAATTTAGCGATAGTAACTTATAGATTGACATTATATTGATTGTTTCCCACCTTTAGACGTATCGGACGAATTTGAGAAATGCCACTGTTACAGTGACAGTTTTAGTTGGCATACTCCTCTGATACGTCTAAAGGTGGGAAACAATCAGTATAATATCAATTTGTATGTTACTATCGCTAAATTTAACAACTCTACTAGTTTTATTTCTTTTTATCTCACAATTTAAAATGTTTTCCATCTTTTGCGCTATTTTGCCGGTTATTAGCACGCTCATCACTGTATAAATGTACACGTAATAATGTAAGAACGAACAATCGCTCATCTCTAGAATTCTACACAAGGACAGGTGTAAGACAAGGTGGTGTTCTGAGTACTTTGTTATTCATCACGCTAATGGACGAAATTGCAAAATAATGTGTATAAACTTCAACAAGTTTACGTGTCAAAGTTGATATACGCCGATGACCTGGTAAGCAAAATCAGAAAAAGACTTGCAAGTGAATGTGAATGTTTGGAATGAAGCTTTTAAGAAATTTGGGATAAAAATAAATATTGAAAAAACAGAAGCTTTAGTAATATCGAAAACTCAAGAAAATATAAATGTAAAGCTGAATAATGAGACCATTACACAAGTAGAGGACTTCAAGTATCTAGGATTAACAATGAATGGACAATGCAATATAGAACCAGAAATAAACAGCAGGGTAATGAGTACAACACAATTATACTATGCACTAAATAAAAGTTTTATTAGGAAGAAAGAAGTAAGCCTGCAAACAAAAATAAAAGTATTTCAAACTGTATACGAGCCGATGCTACTCTACAGTACTGAAACGTGGACAGTGAACGACAACATCCGTAGTAAAATTCAAGCATGCGAAATGCGATATTTACGTGCGGTATCCGGGGTGACCAGACGTGATCGTATAAGAAATGAAGACATACGTGAAAGGTGCGGTATTGGAAGGACCTTATGACAGACTTGAAACGAAATAGTTATCGTGATTCGGACATATGGCGAGAATGAGTGAAGGTAGAACTGTAAAGAGTGTATGGAAAGCGGCATCTGACAACAAACGATGAAGAGGCAGGCCAGCAAGAACGTGGAACGCAAATATTGGAAAGGCTTGCGTAAAAAGAAATATTGGGTGGAGAGAAGCAGAAAGACTAGCTACTGACGGAAAGGCATGGAGACGTCTGATTTCTCCACTTACCTCGACACCGTAAGGTACAAGAGGACGGCTTAAGTAAGTAATTATTATCAGATGATTAATTTTTTTCATAAATTAATATTGGAAGTAACGACAGAAAATTGGAACAGTTGTAATTGAAAAGTTGGAAATATTGGCAGACCAAGAAAAAAATGGTGCGATAATTTAAACAATTTAGGAGGCTAATATTGAAGAAGAAACAGCCTACCTACATACAAGAAAGAAGAAGAAGGAAATATTGTGTATAAAATATGCGATTTAGAAGAAGCACTGCTTGTTGCAGTGTTGTTACACGAAAAAAGACAATTCAATCTAATTTGAAGGCTTGTAACCTTCATTATTTGAAATTAATTCGGACAAAGAAAGAAATTTAATAAAAGGTATGCCTGGGCGTTCTATTTTTTCCATTTACAAATGAAGACATTTATGCGGTATATTTTTCAGAAAAAGAAGAGATGTTTGGTAGGTACATGAATTTAATCTTAGGTACAAGCAATAAGGAGAATTTCATAAATTGTTCCCAGAACTTCTAAGAGATGTATAGACCGTTTCTATACAAATTTTATAATGAATTTAGAAAGTTTTGATGAAACATTTATTTTTAATACGAATGTTCTTATAATCTGATATTTTAATCTAAAATTTTTAGATATATATTTATATTCGCATTGTCGCGACCAGCGATAAATGTAACCTGCTGCGTTCTGAACGCTAAACTAATTATATCGCCGCGATCGCAGCCAGAACGCTGCAAAAATTCCTTTGATCGCGACAAGTATTTGCTGTTTCACTTGTTTGTTTCAGACGAGTAGGCGGAAAACATACCAACGCGATCTCGACGCGATGGCGATCGCGATTCAACTCGCCTCAAGCCAACAAGTGAATCAGCACATACCTGTTGCGATCTACTGGCGATCAAAGGAGTTTGTGCAGCGTTCTGACTGCGATATGAGTAGTTTAGCGTTCAGAACTCAGCAGGTTACATTTAAGCGGAGAACATACCAACGCGATCTCGACGCGATGGCGTCCACGATCGCGATCGCGATACGACTCGTCTCAAACAATCAAGTGGATCCGCACATACTTGTCGCGACCTGTTGGCGATCAAAGGAATTTGTGCAGCGTTCTGACGGCGATCGCGGCGATATAATTAGTTATATCGCCGCGTTATAAGACCTCAGAAGTGGTGCAACGTTTCAAATAGAGAATCGTTGAAAAGCCCTATACCTTTAATTAAATTTCTTTCTTTTTCGGAATTGATTATGTTACATACCTTCGAATTTAATTGAATTGCCTTTAAATGAAGTAAAGAAACACAGACTTACTCACAATCATTTAATAATATGTACTTTGACAAAGTATTATTAAATGATTGTGAGTAAGTCTGTGTTTCTTTACTTCATTTAAAGGCAATTCAATTAAATTCGAAGGTATGTAACATAATCAATTAGTAAAGAAACACAGACTTACTCACAATCATTTAATAATATGTACTTTGACAAAGTATTGTAGCAAAACAATGAGTCACCAGCCGCAAGGCGTAAGCCGAGAAAAGTCTAGATCGAAGCACGCTATACGTGGAACCGATGCGCGGTTGTTGGAAGGTCGCACGATAGTCGGAGAGCTGGCTTAGCCCGGAATGATCGAGAATAACGACTAGGATATATAAGGCATAATTTTTGTGAATAGAGTTTAGTCTTAAGCTAAAGTTTGTAAAGTAAACTTGTATAAATAAATAATAAAGTCGTAAATAAATACCCGAACCGCTAGTTTTATTGTAATTATAAGTAATTACAATAGTCACGTTATATTGGTGTCGGTGTTCGGTAAACTTAGTGCGATATAAATAAGTGAATTACGGAAAGACTTTAAAATACTTTTGGACTTTATTCGTCGGGAATAGTTAAAGTGCGTTGATTGTTCGGTATTCGGAAAGACTTTTAAAAGACATTGTGAAAAGTACGTGTGTGCCGACCAAAGATGTTGCTACAAGAACTGACCATAAAACAGCTCCGTGAACAATTAGAAGAGTACGAATTAGACAGCAGTGGGTGCAAGATAGTCCTACAAGCACGACTCAAGGAAGTCCTCACGAAGAACGGAGATGACCCAGAGATGTTCCACTTCCAGTCAGCAGAGCAAGTAATCTTATCGAAATTAAAAACTGTTTCTGAAACGATCGATGAAACTTGTAGACAAAACAACGAGAAATTTGAAAGTGTTTCTCAAGTAATTAAAGACGTTTGTAGACAGAACAACGAGAAATTTGAAAGTGTTTCTCAAATAATTAAAGACGTTTGTAGACAGAATGACGAGAAATTTTAAGAAGTTTCTAGAACATTCGATAAGATGCAGAAAAGTGTAGAGACCGTAGAAGAAAAGATCAAACAGCTAGAGAGCAGGATAACCGATACAAAAGTACAACCATCAGTTAATGCAGCAGCGTTAGATCCTTTAGTGAAAGATGAACTACCGAGAAACGAAACGTCGCATAATATGAGATTCAAGTTACCACCATTTGATGGAAAGTCCTCTTGGTCCATATATCTTAGACAGTTTGAAGCTATTGCGACCGCCAATCATTGGACCGAACAAGAAAAGGCTGTTTCCTTGACTGCTGCTTTACGAGGTGATGCTGCAGATATATTAAAGTCAATTCCCAAGGGTCAAGAAAATTGTTACCAGACCTTGTTCACTCGTCTAGAAAAACTATGGAGATGCCCATCTACAACAAGTATACAAAGCACAACTGCGAAGTAGAAGTCAACGAGCAAGTGAGAATCTGCAAGAATTTGAAGCAGATGTGGCTCGTGTGGTGCGGTTGGCTTATCCAGAGGTGCCAGACAGCGTTTTAGAAGAAATTGCAGTAGATACCTTCGTCAATGGGCTGAAAGATAATGAACTACAGAGAAGAAGCTTAGAACAGCGACTGGTGAGCTAATTAATACATATGGCGAGGCTAATATGTCAGTATCCATTGGCCAGACCACAGTTGAACATCAAGTATTAATTGCCGAAATCTCCGACGAATTCATATTGGGGATGGACGTACTAAGGAAAGTGGGGGCAATATTAGATGTTCAAAATGGAGTTCTCAAGATCAATGGTGAAGAGTTGCCCTTTCACGACGACAAAGAAGATGTCATCCGCTTACTTACTACATGCGACGTAACCATACCCGGTAATAGTGAGAAAATTCTGATGACCATGCTTGATGGACACTGCCGAGAGGGAAGTTTAAGGATGGTCGAAGATGTGGATAATGTCGAGTTCCTAACGGCGAAAACTTTGGTAAAAGTTCGAGATGTCATCCCTGTAAGAGTTATGAATTTAAGGGAAACTGCTATCAAGTTAAGTAGAGGAGCTTTGATCGGACAGTGTGTTCCCGTGGCTTCAATTTGCTCTGTGAATACCAATGAGAAATCATCGAAGGCGAAGTATCCAAAGGAGCTTGTTGAGATGATCATTGAAAGATGCCAAGATCTTGATCATGAACGAACGGAAAAAGTGACGTCTATGCTGATAGAGTATCAAGATGTTTTTGCTATTGATAAGAAGGATAAGGGCAAAACAAGCATAGTTACGCATAAAATAAATACCGGAGACGCTCAGCCAATCAGACAACGGCCTAGACGACTTCCATTTGCGAAAAGAGATGAAGCCGAAGAGATTATCAAGGATATGGACAAACAAGGGGTAATTGAACCATCGAACAGTCCATGGACATCACCAGTAGTTCTGGTAAAGAAGAAAGATGGTTCAACGCGTTTTTGTATCGACTACCGCCAGCTCAATGCGGTAACAAAAAAAGATAGTTATCCTTTGCCCAGAAAAGACGATACATTGGATACTCTCTCCGGTTCTCGTTGGTTTTCCACACTCGATTTAAAAAGTGGATATTGGCAAGTAGACATGGAGCCAGCCGATCGGGAGAAAACCGCATTTTCGATAGGATCAGGGCTTTGGCAGTTTACGGCTATGCCGTTTGGTTTATGTAATGCCCCTGCCACATTTGAAAGATTAATGGAGGCAGTTTTAAGAGGTCTAACGTGGAAAACATGCCTGGTTTACTTAGATGATGTAATCGTGGTTGGAAGGTCCTTTGATGAACATGCCAAGAATCTAATAGAAGTCTTTCAACGATTGAGGGCAGCGAACTTGAAGTTAAGTCCGAAGAAATGTCACATGTTTCGACGAGAAGTTAAGTACCTAGGACATATTGTATCGAGTAATGGTGTAACAGCTGATCCTGAAAAGATTGAAGCAATTAAAGATTGGCCAGTACCAAAAGATAAACATGAAATTAGAAGTTTCCTTGGCTTATGTACATATTACCGACGATTTGTCAAAGGATTTGCCAATATCTCCAAGCCCCTAACAAAGTTGACGGAGGAGGGCAAAGAATATACATGGAGTGAAGAGTGCCAAAAAGCTTTCGAACAACTACAAATGGCTCTGATCAGTGCACCGATATTAAGCTACCCGGGACAGGCAGGAAAATTTGTTTTGGATACCGATGCTAGCAACAGTGCCATAGGAGCTGTTCTCTCCCAAATCCAGGATGGACAGGAAAAAGTCATCGCTTATTTCAGCAAACTCCTGTCGAAACCAGAAAGAAACTATTGCGTTACCAGAAGAGAACTGCTGGGTGTAGTGAAGGCTTGCGAACATTTCCATAAATACTTGTATGGCAGAAAGTTCCTTCTTCGCACCGATCACGCTGCTCTAAAATGGCTCATACAATTCCGTAATCCAGAGGGCCAGATGGCAAGATGGTTAGAACGATTACAAGAATATGATTACGATATAGAACACAGGGCCGGAAGAGTTCATTCAAATGCTGATGCCCTTTCGAGACGACCATGCAGTGCAAATTGTAATCACTGTGCCAAATTAGAGGAACGATTTTGCCCCGTGAGACGAACCACCGTAATTAATGAGCAATGGCAGCCCCACCAGTTACAAGATGCCCAGGAGGATGATCCATGTATAAAAAGAGTATTGGATTGGATGCGGAAAGGTGAGAGACCTAGTTGGCAGAACATTAGCGCATGTAGTCCAGAAGTCAAGGCCTACTGGAGCCAATGGAATTGCCTGGTACTAAAAGATGATCTTCTGTACAGAACCTTTGAGAACGATGATGGTACAGAATCGAAGCTTCAGTTGATTGTACCTAAAAGTAAAGTGTCAGAAGTATTGCGTCAGTTGCATGACGGTACATCAGGTGGACACTTTGGTATTACGAAGACTCTGCAAAAGGTTCGAGAACGGTTCTATTGGGTGAACTGTAAAGATGATGTAAGAAGATGGTGCCGGAAATGTGAACTGTGTGCATCCGGTAATGGTCCAGTTGGTAAAAAGAGAGCACCCATGAGACAGTACAATGTTGGCAGTCCTCTGGAAAGAGTAGCAATCGACATTGCAGGTCCATTTCCAGAAACCGATGCTGGAAATAAATACATCCTGGTAGCCATGGATTATTTTACGAAATGGACCGAGGCCTATGCATTACCGAATCAAGAAGCTGCTACCGTTGCAGAGGTACTTGTTAGAGAATTCTTCAGCCGATTTGGTGTTCCCTTGGAGATCCACTCCGACCAAGGGCGAAACTTTGAGTCAGCTCTTTTCCAAAACGTTTGTAAATTGATTGGTGCCAATAAGACCAGAACAACACCCCTGCATCCTCAATCAGATGGGATGGTCGAGAGGATGAACCGAACGATGGGTAAACACTTGTCCAAAGTTGTATCTGAACATCAGTGAGATTGGGACCAACACATTCATTTATTCCTGATGGCCTACCGCTCGGCCGTAAATGAAACTACAGGTCAAACTCCAACCTGCCTGATGTTGGGTCGTGAAGTTCGTTTGCCCTGCGACCTAGAGTTTGGCTGCAGACCTTCCGAGGAACATGTTGCAGGCGAAGAATACGTCGACCGCCTGAAGTTACGAATGAACAACATTCATGAATTTGCCCGACAACACATCCAGATAGCCAGTGACAGAATGAAAGATCAATATGATTCTCGATGCAAGAATGAAAGCTTCGAAATAGGTGATCTTGTCTGGCTTTATAATCCACAACGTCGTCGCGGCTTGTGTCCTAAACTACAAAGACAATGGGAAGGTCCGTATGAAGTTAAGAAGAAAATAAATGACGTAATATACAGAATTAAGAAGTTGCCAAACGGTAAACCAAAAGTTATTCACATAAATCGTCTTGCACCATATGCTGGCTCCAATGAAACAGAAGAAGCCCGAGTCCTCCAACAGGAAATGAAAGATGCCGCACAGCCAAGTTTTAAGGAATTTATGTCAAATTACGCAGAAAGAAAGAGTGCTAGATTCGGCGTGACCACAGAAGTTCAGCAAGATCTGTTTGGTGTTCCAGAAAACGTCTCTCTAGCCCACTGTGTTGCCCAAGACCTCGAGATGACTAAAGGAATCTCGTCCGTATTCAATAGAAAGTTCGGCCGCCTGGACGAGTTAAGAAATCAGCAGCCTAAAATTGGAAGAGTACTGCGATTGGAAGATGGTCCTCGATCTTTGCTGTATATGGTGACCAGGAAGTCTTATACGGACACGCCAAGCTATGAGAACATATGGTGTGCTCTAAGTAATTTGAAGAAAATCGTGTGTAATTATGACATCAAAGATTTGGCTTTACCAAAAATAGGCCATGCAGTAGAAAATCTGGATTGGAAGATTGTGAGAAGCATGCTTGAAGTGGTCTTCAGAGAAACTGGCGTACGAATTACTGTGTGTTGCATGAACCCGAAGATGTCGGATCCTTCAAAGACAGTAGACTGTTATTTCTTCTTGAAGGGTGTATGCAAAGCTGGAGAGTCGTGTAGATTCCGCCATCCTGGGCCTTCATCTAGAGTTGCTGATCGGGACGCTCAGATCTTAAGAGGGGAGCAATGTAGCAAAACAATGAGTCACCAGCCGCAAGGCGTAAGCCGAGAAAAGTCTAGATCGAAGCACGCTATACGTGGAACCGATGCGCGGTTGTTGGAAGGTCACACGATAGTCGGAGAGCTGGCTTAGCCCGGAATGATCGAGAATAACGACTAGGATATATAAGGCATAATTTTTGTGAATAGAGTTTAGTCTTAAGCTAAAGTTTGTAAAGTAAACTTGTATAAATAAATAATAAAGTCGTAAATAAATACCCGAACCGCTAGTTTTATTGTAATTATAAGTAATTACAATTGTCACGTTATAGTATTATTAAATAATTGTGAGTAAGTCTGTGTTTCTTTACTTCATTTAATATGGAGGTACTTCATACTCACCTATGCAACCCATTCAATATTTGAATTGCCTTTCTTCATCCAACAATACTGCAACAAGCAATGCTTCTTCTTCTTGTAAATCGCACATTGTATGTACTATAATATATCTCCAACTGTATTATTGAATAATAAGCTTTAAGCGGAGAACACATCTAAGCGACCACGATCGCGATCGCGTCCACGATCGCGATGGCGATCTCGGTTTCTGTAGACAGCGAACACATCGGTGCGATAGCGACCTGCGATTTCATTAGTATAAAATTATTCAATAATACAGTTGGAGATATATTATAGTACATACAATGTGCGATTTACAAGAAGAAGAAGCATTGCTTGTTGCAGCATTGTTGGATGAAGAAAGACAATTCAATCAAATTCGAAGGTATGTAACATAATCAATTCCGAAAAAGAAAGAAATTTAATTAAAGGTATAGGGCTTTTCAACGATTCTCATTTGTTTCGAGCTTCTATCATATGTCGTATATTAATATTATACACGGATTATACGTCATATGACAGAAGCTCGAAACAAATGAGAATCGTTGAAAAGTCCTATCCGAAGGCGTTCTATTTTTTTCCATTTAAATATGCAGTTATTTAGGTAGTTTATTTTGCAGAAAAAGAAGAGATGTTTGGGTACATGATATTAACCTGAAGCGGAAGCAACAAGGAGAATTTCATAAATTGTACCCGGAACTTCGCAGAGATGAGAACCGTTTCTATACATATTACAAAATGAATTTTGAAAGTTTTGATGAAATTTTAGATCTGATAAAAAATGACATCACCCAACAACAAACAAATTTTAGGGAACCAACAGAACGACTAGCTGTTACTTTAAGGTACTACAAAATTCTGCATGCTTTTTCGTTGCAAATCAATGTTATAGAGTATATAGTGTATCAATGATTAATAATATGTAGATAATAAGCATATTTTTTATTTATTCATACAAAATACGTTAAACAAATAATTCGAATATATCAAATCTAGAAGGAGAGAAAATAATTTTTACAAGAAAACTTATATAAAAATAAAGATATTTATATTTTTGTAATTCTGCGAACAAAATTCTCATACCATTGTGCAGAAGAATGGCTGTTACTAGAATCATCTTGTCTTTCATTGTAAATATGTTGTTCATCGTTTGGTGAATGAAGAGGTAAATTGGAGGATAAAGGAGATGAGCTGAAGGAATTACTTGTTCCTGGTCGCATTTCTGCTTGCTGAGATAACTCCTCTTCCATTATTAATTTAGCTATCTGATATTTGATGAGCGTCTGACGTGGTGATAGTTTTTTAACGCTCGCTGAGTAACCCCGAAATACTAGATCTATTTCGTCAGCACTTTCCTCACAATTACTGTGCCGTTTATTTAAAAAAGATATAACTTTATCAACTGAAGAGTATTGAATGTCTTGCGAAAGTTTTCTTTTGGTACGTAACTTTTCTATTTTTTTGTTTTGCTCGTGGATCATCTCAATCGATAAGTTTTCTTTCGTTAGAGAAGCCTCGTTCTTCTGCGTAGAGACTTCTTCATTAAGTAGTTCCAGTGATTCTGAAAGCCCAGGATCTGAGACATTGGACTCTCTTTGAGCAAACTGCAGGAAGGGTCGGAAAGCTTCCATATGTTGCCCAAGGCCAGGATTTGTAGCGGGTAGTAGTCTTCGCCTGCTGTCCAGTTCTAGTCTTTTCAGAACGGAGGTATTTTGCATAACAGTCTCTCAAATTCTTCCCGCGTTTCTTCAGATCTTCACCTGTAAAAAATTAAAATAGGTGATTAATTAAAAATATTCTTCGGTAGTAAATTGGAAAAAATTTTAATAAACAAAAACGTGATAAAAAATATTTGAAATTTGAAAAAAATATTTTTTTTAGATTTTTAGCTACCGGAGATTCATACAAAACGATTGGGCACAGCTTTCGGTTAGGATTTTCAACCGTTGCAACTATTGTGGATGAAACATCTGAAGCTATATGGAACCGGTTACAACCGATTTATATGCCAGAGCCAACAGAAGAAATATGGGAAAAATCAATCCTAGGCTTCAAAAATGTATGGCAGTTCCCCAATTGTTTAGGAAGCATAGATGGCAAACACGTGACCATCAAATGTCTCCAGAAGAGTGGATCAAATTACTTTTCCTATTTAAAAAACTTTTCCATAGTTCTTATGGCAATTGTTGACCCCGAATATAAATTTATTTGTATAGATGTAGGTGGTTATGGTAAAAATAGTGACGGTGGTATTTTTGAGACATCGGCTATGGGCAGAAAATTTGCAAATGAAACCATGAATATACCACCCAACAGACCATTAGCTGATGAAAATGAAGAGATTCCATGTGTATTAATTGGCGATGAAGCTTTTACACTAAGCCCTTACTTAATGAGGCCATTTCCTTATAGATAGGCACGAAATGACAACAGCAAAGAGAGATTTAATTATCATCTATGCAGAGCCCGACGCGTAGTGGAAAATGCCTTTGGAATATTGGCACATAAATGGCGTCTATTTTTTAGACCACTAGAAGTTAAAGTTCAAACAGCTACAAAACTTGTGAAAGCAGCATGCGTATTGCACAATTTGCTGCGCACAAGAAACACTGACGAGCAATTTTTGCATTTACAAGAAAACTGTAATATTCCATTACCATTAGTTGATAATTTGGCGGTTGACGGAAGAAGAGCAGTAAACGAAGCTTTTAAAATACGTGAAAAATTCGTTACTTATTTTATTAATTTATATTTCCAAACAAATAAAAAACAGTACTTACCTTTTATATTTAATTCATTTCCAATCTGATCCCAAATTTTATTTTTAATACGCACGTTCTTATAATCTGGGTGGGACATGTCGAACAATATATCATGTTTTTTTACAATTTTAATAAGTTTTTCGATATTAATTTTATTTGAAACGTTGCACCACTGCTGAGTTCTGAACGCTAACTAATTATATCGCCGCGATCGCCGTCAGAACGCTGCACAAATTCCTTTGATCGCCAACAGGTTGCGACAAGTATGTGCGGATCCACTTGATTGTTTGAGACGAGTCGTATCGCGATCGCGATCGTGAACGCCATCGCGTCGAGATCGCGTTGGTATGTTCTCCGCTTTAAATCGCGATCGCCATCGTGAACGCCAATAGAGCCTATAGTAATGTCTCTTACAGCGGAAGATATAACTAACAAGTATAACTAAAATTTTATTTTCCTCTATTGGTTATTCTGTCGTGCTTAGCGAAAACGCCGTATCTGCAAAAATCTAAAAAAATTAGATTTATACATTTTTCTAACCCAAATGTGCATATCTATCTTATTTGCTTACTAAAAATGACGTAAGTTAAGCCAAAATACATTAAACATAACGCATTTTATGCCGTATCTGCAAAAATGTTCATGGATACTTAGAATAAATGCGTCATCTGAAAAATACTTAGAAAAAACGCCGTATTTAAAGGTCACTTGCCGCGTTTATCCTAAGCAGGCACTAGATGCGGCGTTCTGCCGAAGCACTTGACAGATTTTTACAGCATGTGTAAAATTTTTAATAAGGTTAGTTTGTTGCCATTTTAATGCCAAGTTAATACTGCAGAAGGCTATTTTTCTTTATCAATAGAAAATCTAAACACATATGTTTTGTTGGTGATCAAGAAATAATGTTTGGTTCTAAAAACAATGCGGTACTACTAAGTGAGACAAATACTTCCACTAAATGTCAAGTTTCCTGAGGTATAGCGGAGTTTCCTATGTGTATGTATATTGTTGTTGATGCGATATTGTATTATTATGTTACATCAGGCATTTTAAACAGTGCAAATTTTATAAAGTTTGTTCGAAATACGAATTTTGGTACGAAGTATTTTGATCGCCGTACTTGATCGTAAATGTTAATCGTTTCTGGAGTGTTTTTAATTTTAAAATGCAAGCAAACGCCCCTTAGCGGCAAACTTATTAATTCCAAAATTATTTCCAGCACTTTTTTTGTCCATTTTCATGACACACTTTTGTAAAAAATGTTTTTTATTCTCCTTTTTCATCGTTATATTGTATTTATATATACAGTCTATAACGAGGACTGAAATGGCAGAATAATTACCTCGTTATACGCGGATCTCGTTATATCAGACAACAATAATATTGTGCATACATATTATATAGTTGTCTAAAATATTAACTTTCTATTATAGTGATGCCATTCGGAGCAATATAAGACGCTAAAATATTGTGCCCTGGACAATAAGGCTTCGCCATCATAAATTATAATTTTCTTACAATATTCAGTACCGGCCAATAGATACACAGAACAGGAAGAAGTTTATTATAGGCAGGCGGTGAATTTTTATTAAAGCACAACCCTCGATAACCGCGCAGATGTTGGGAATTTATGTAAACAGGTAGGTAGTTGGGGTATTTACTTATAGCCATTACAGCGCTAAAAATAGATAAAGAATAATAAAGATACATATTTTACGATTTCATTTTTCCTCGTTATAGAGGTGTTCAGTTCAATAGGAATTTCATGGGACATCTAGTGTACCTCGTTATAAGCGAAACCTCGTAATAACCGTGTTCGTTATAGAGAGAGTCTACTGTATTATAAAATAAGAAAATGCTTAGCGCAAACGCAGTACTGCAATCTTCCTAAGGAGGAAGATGTTAATTTATGTAGTATACTTAGGAAGAATGCAGTAACATGAGTTTTTAGAGTAAATAAAATATATTTTGCCAATCTTATGTATAAATATGAATTCTATGATATTTATTATGTATATAAAGTAGAAAACAAAAAAAAATTCTAAATAGTTTTCAACGGCTAGACATTTAAACAAAAACCGATTTTACTCAAATGTGATCTCTCTGCAGATACGGCGTTTTTCCTAAGGACGGCAGTATTGAACTTCTGGTATATCTACCCATAGAGATGGTCAGCTCTAATCAGGCATTTCAAGTTATAACTTAGAAAAAGTACGGTATAATATGAATTTTATTTCAAATTAACAGTTTGTACATAATCTACCATTGCTATAATCCTTTAACATAATATGCTCCTAACAATATACATCAATAGAAATTAAAATTGAAAGTTACATTTTTGGTTTCTTCGATGTTTGCAATAAGTTCTAACTAGTTGCAGAAGCCCATGGTGGAGTCATAGGTTGTGGATTCTGTAAGTACGACATAACGATTGCAGATATAGATAACATAAACGAACTCAGGATCTGAAATGAAAAATGTGTTAGAAATTTGCAATTAAATACTTAATTTAATATAAAATATAAAGAATAATACAACTTGGTAAATTTTGGGAATGCTTTACCCATTATACGTTTGCCAAAAGAAAACGATACATCTTTGAATTTGTCCTGATTTATTTCTAAGCCGAATTTCAGTGCCTCTATTTCTACTCTTTTTTGTAATTTATTTTTGTTTTAGTTTTTGCTAGCAGTGTCACATAATACTTGTTCTTTCTAAGATTATTCTTATTAATTTAACTAATTTCTTGGGTATTTTCAATTGTCTTAGTGGTACATCTTTCCTCCATTTATTCTATCATACGCCTGTCCGAAGTTGATGAACACAGCCTGTAGTCATTTTGTATTCATACCAGGTTATTTTTATTACTTTGGCGGACCTAGTAGTTTCTCTTCTTTTGTGGCATTGACGCACGGCCTTTTTTGTATAATAATTTTGTATTATTAAGGCATTGCACCACTCTTCGGGCATTTTTTCTCTTTTCCGTATAAGTTTTATCAGTTCATGTAACTTTTCACTAGTTTATCACCTCCTACACTTTAATATTTTTGCACTTATTTCATTTTATCCTGGGTTTTCATTGTTTTTCAAATAGCTAGTAATTCTTTGAACTTCTCTAGTTTGGCTATTCTACATCTTCTTCGTCTTTTTTTGGTATCTTCTTATTTTTAATCATGATTAAAATCCGGATTATAAGCATTTTGCTTTTTTTGCTTATTATTGTAATGCATTTTAATAACTTAGGCTTAGGAGATAAACGGGAAAACCAATCGTTATACCTGTCCATGTAATAAACTAATATTTGTTTGCAGAAAGCCCAAATTTATTATATTGTTGTAAAATACTTTTCGGTAGTATCGGTACATTTGTCTAAATTTAAATACCTACGCACCAATCACATCTGCAGATGTTGAAAGAACTTTTTCTAGGCATAAATAATATGTATACAGATAGAAGACATAGCTTTTTACAAGAAAATTTTGAAAAACATTTTATTAGTTGTTTTTATGCTAATGGCCATGAATAAAAAATATATTAATATGTTAATCATTTTTCGATTTTTTTATTACATTATAGCTTAACACTTTTGTAATTTTTTATTTATTGTTAATAATACGATAATTAAAAATAAATGTAATTTAATGTTAATGTCCTTTATTCATATTTATATCATATCCATGTTTACTTACAGGTTTTTTTCTTGAACCTTGCTTATTTCATAAAAACTTTGCTTATTTTTGCGACATTTTTTGCTTATATAAGTGCTTATTTTGACCTTTCTGTCATGCTTATAATCCGGGCTTTATTCATGATTAAAGTGTTTACTATTTCTATTTCACTGAAGGACTAAGGACTCTTGGCCGCAGAAGAATGTTCTAGATTTAAAAGAGTGGTTTGATGATATAGCCTTGATTCTTAATCAAATCTCCGATAGGAGAGGAATGGAAAGAAGAACATTTTTATTTTGCAATAATCCACAATTATACGTTAAAAGGAGTTTATTTTGGCGTTTCGATTTCCACATCTTAACACTATAACGTATTTAATATTAAACTAATCTTGACTTAATATTAAAATTTGAATATTTAAATCGTCGATAATGAAATCTGTATTCATCATCAATCAACCAATCGAGTCCACTGCTGCACATAGGCCTACCTCAGTTCTTTCCAGTGTTCTACACTGAGCCGCTTGTGACCAGTTTGCCGCTACTCTTTTTTACGTCGTCAGTTCATCTAGTCGAAGGTCGTTCTCGGCTTCTTTTATAGTTTCTCGGCATCCATCCATGATTCGTCTTGTCCACCGTCTATATTGTGTTCTAGCTAAGTCTCTGCTCTGTTCCACTAAAGCATCGTGATTTTTTGCATATCCTCGTGAACCCCTAATCTTTGCCTGATTTGTTGGTTTATTATGTGGCCTTGAAAGCTCACGTCCAGCATTGAACGTTATAGGCTCGGCTAGCTCTGGAATTTATTTGCGGATTTTTGCGTCAGTGTTAAAGTCTCTGCTTCATAAGTTTGTACGTGCGAAACACATTGGTTGTAAACCTTAAGGTTGAGACACATGTAAATTTAACTTCTTAGAGTATGGCTTAGTTTCCCAAATACTGCCCACGTCAGGCCTATTCGCCTCTGATTTTATGTTTTTGATTTTCTCTGCTTATTTTGATTTTGTGTCCCAGATATTTGTAAGTGTCTGTTTGTTATATGGTATTATTGTCAATAGTTATATTTCCGCTCATTACGAGATTTGTCATAAATTTAATTTTCTCAAAGTTTATTTTTAATCCTGCTCTCTCAAACAGAGTTTTAAGCGAATGTATCGTAGAAACAGTATCTTGTAAGTTGTCTGCGAGTAATACAACGTCATCTGCAAACCTCACATGATTTAATCTTTATCCATTTATATTGATATTGATGTCCATAACTTGCCATTGAGTGTATTTAAACATTGACTTTATAGTTGACGTGAACAATTTTGGTGAAATATTGTCTCGTTGTCTTACTGCTGGACCTAGGCTGAATAAGAATTTGTCTTACTCAGCTGGTATTCACATACAACAGAGAGTTACTTCAGGCAAGCTGTATATTTGTTTTTTGCAATAGTTGGAAATAGTCTCTTGGAATTTTTAAAGTTTACATAAATATATTAAATAAAAAGTTATTAATAAAAAGACTACAAATAAATTCTATAATGTTCCAATCATTTTCCGTCTTTTTTGAAAATATAAATTACTCTATAGTCGAAAATATAAATATATATAAACAAATGTAAAATAGGTTTTTTCTTACCTGTTTGGTGTCGTCTGTAATTCTAGAATTGGCGAAGCTGATGCAGGAGCAATATAGAGCTACCCAAGCACACCATTTTAAACGCATCATAAGACCACACATGCTAAAGATCATACCTAAAATACAATAATAGTAATGTCAAATATAAACATTATGAATTTTAATGAAAAACAAAATGCATAGTTCAAACATGTTATTGGTATTACATCAATTTTTAAACTGAAAATACTAATCATAACACAATGAAAATTTTTACCGAAAAATAAGAATACTTCTCACAAAAGCATCATCCTCGCAGTACCTATAAAAAGTACACTGGCGCGGTACATATAAGGAACAGGATTAGGGATATAGGTGAGCAAATAGAAAAACATGTTTTGCTAATTTAATAACGTCTTTTTAGAAGCAGACATAGATATATATTTTACAAAGTGCAATTTCCGCAATAAATGACACAACACTGCTTAAACTGAGGGAACAAAAATGGGCATAAATCGTCTTTCTTCTTCTTCTCCTTAGCTTTCTATCGTCCATGTTTTGACATAGCCCTCTCCCAACTCCTTCCATCAGTCTTTATCATGAGAAACATACTTCCAATTTGTTCCGGCTATTCATTTTATGTCATCTACCCATCTACCCATTTGTAGTCTTCTTCTTGGTGGTTTACCTTCGTAACGTCTCTAATGTTGTACTGTGGCGTTCCAACGTTGGTCTTTTTGTCTAGTAGTGGGGCCTACGAAGCATAGGGAGAC
This sequence comes from Diabrotica virgifera virgifera, assembly GCF_917563875.1. NCBI lineage: Eukaryota > Metazoa > Arthropoda > Insecta > Coleoptera > Chrysomelidae > Diabrotica > Diabrotica virgifera. The sequence goes on from NC_065444.1 coordinate 216,973,798, forward strand.
CTCTGCACGTGCGGCATTCCAATGGAGTTAATCAAAACTACATATATGTCGACAACATAGCTGTGAAATATTGACTGACATCAAGAAATATGTTTCTCGAAACATGGAATTTCCTACTCGTCATTCAAGATCAGGTTATTCCAACCAGAATTCTTCGAAAAGAAGGGGTCATTTTAGATTTCTAAGGGGTCAAAACCAGGCCCAAGGAAGCAATTCGAGACCTTACAATTTACGACAGGGTCTCGCTAAAGCCTAACCCCACCAAAACTCAAGTCTGTTCTTTCCACCTCAGACCTCAGATCGAGAGAGGCAAAAAGAAGGCTGAAGATCAGATGGAACGGACACCAACTGGAACACGCGGACCGTCCTATATACCTCGGAGTAAAGATTGGCAGCATTTCTTGGCAAAATTTATACAGAGGTCAAAGACGGAAACTAAGGAACACGAGGGAGCACTTGATGCCATTAGCAAGGTAGTCATAAAATGTAAAGCTGCAACTGCTCGAGGGAAAACTGATGTGATACAGACAGCTAAACGAACTGCGTGTAACAGGTGTACTCCCGAAGAGAAGATTACCAAATTGCAAACCAGCAATTTCCTTCCCTACAGATTGTGGAGATGGTGAATATTTCGAAGGACTTTCGTGACAAAAAACAGAGTCAAAAGCTATTAAGTCTGAACAACTCAAATGGGAATCTGAAAATGGCATTATTCCATCTTTATAAATAAAAGAAAGGACACAAGAATGGAGAATCGCAGTCGATTCAGAACTATATGTGAGCCTAGTAAGGGTACGGGTAGAATTTAACAGGCTGTACTATGCCCTATTACAATCCCCGTCGGGCTAATTTTATACAGTTGGATTGAAAGAAATCTACGCAGACTAGGGATAATACAGAACTTAATTAATTTTGCGTATGAAACCGAAGAGATCCACGCAAACGGAAGAAACGTCACAGGGAGAACAAGACGAATATCCAAATGGTCAGGAGATCAAATTTTAGGAGAGAGGAGCTAATAATTGAAATACATACCTACCAGACACTAAAATTTAAACCTTTTTTTTTTATAGATTTGACTTGTCCAGCCAGAAGAAATCATTAAACCCCCAATAAGAAAGTTGGTATGATGATTTTAACGTTAATTAATCTGGCTTTTTATTGTTTGGAAAAGTAGATTGCATTATTGTATCCTATATTATGCTCGGCTACTTTTCTTTTTTTAAAATACCACTGGTATACCTACTCATTCGATCATCAGTTCATATTATGACCATATTACAGCGTGAAAAGTATTTCGACGGAGAATGAACCAGGTATGTTTCACTTTGAGCCGTCTTACCAGTAGCAGTCGTTCATATAGGATGTGCCGATAATATACTTATATCGTCTAGACTACACCTATGCATTAAATAAAACGTGTACTTAAATCGTCTGACAGTATAAAAGACCGAGCAGAAATCCATAGGATTTGTGCGTTGAACGGAGAATAATTAACCAGACCTTCAGAACCCCGGCGATTTAGCGAGCTGAGCGAATTCGACGAATCCCGACCCCATCCAAAGCTACGCGCGTTGAGCGAAGCCATCTTTACATATTTTACCATCTGTCGCGCTAAGCGAGATACTTCCTCTCTTTAACGCTAATTATCTTTTCTTTTGTGTGTTTGGTTTCAAAATAAATGTCTTAAAAAACGAATCTTCTCTCCGACTGACTTTGTTACTCGAGATTATAACTTGATTCTTACCTTGATAATACAGATAAAACTTTTACCTGACTAAGATTCAGTTCATTTTCTTCTTACTCCTATTAACCCTGGAATGCTACCTGGGGTACACTTGTACCCCAAACGTGTTTAAAAGTTACACCAGTCTGCAGGAGTGGGGGCTGCGGTCATGAGAACCTCGGTAGTTTCATCTTTCGTGACGACAGTTTAGATGTGATATTGATAACGCACTGTGCATTTTTAGTTCTTGAGATATTTGAGGTCCGGGGTATACGTGTACCCCAGTGTAGCAGAATAATATATTTTTTTGTTCTGACATGTATGTAAGTGCAATTTTTTGCTAAACTATTGAAATTATAATCATTATAATCTCGTACATCATGTTAACCTTCGGATAACCAAGGTGGGTTTTGTACCCCAGCGTATGTTTATACAAAGACTAATAGAAAGACGCGTCGTTGGCCATTATGCCTTTTTTACAATCTGCTCAACATTGTGGGATATAACTCGATGATCCTTTTACGTGGTTCTAATGCGCCAGAAAAGGAAATTCTTGTCAACAGAAGAGCTTCCCTAAGGGTCAGGGTAGCATTCCATGGTGCCTAATGTATGCTGATGATGTAGTGTTAATAGGAAATAGTGAAAAAGACTTAGAACACAATCTGGAACAGTGGAGACAAGCTCTGGAGGAAAAAGGTTTAAAACTTAGTAGGACAAAAACAGAGTATTTGGAATGTTCATTTAAAGATGGAGTTACTACAAATAAAATGGTATCTTTGGATGGTGAAATGATTGTGAAAAGCAATAGTTTTAAGTACCTAGGATCGGTATTACAGAGTAATGGAGAAATAGATGGAGATGAGTGCAGTAGAATTAGGGCTGGATAGATGAAGTGGAAAGAAGCGAGTGGTGTGTTGTGTGACAGAATTATTCCAATGAAGCTGAAGGGAAAATTCTATAAAACAGCCATAAGACCGGCTATGATGTACGGAACTGAATGTTGGGCAGTGAAAAAGAAAGAGGAACAACGAATGCATGTGGCGGAAATGAGAATGCTTAGATGGATGAGTGGAGTGACAAAGAAGGATAAAATTAGAAATGAGTATATTAGGGGAAGTCTAGGTGTGGCACCAATTGATGCCAAAATGAGAGAGCATAGGTTAAGATGGTTTGGTCATGTTCAACGTCGAGACGTTAATCACCCAATACGAAGAATAGCTGAAGTGCAGGTTCCTGGAAGGAATAGGAGAGGAAGACCAAAGAAGACCTGGGGGGAGACGATAAGGCAGGACATGTTGGTAAAGGGGATTAACATTGATATGACCCAAGATATAATTGTGTGGAGAAATGCAATTAGGGAAGCCGACCCCGCATAGGGATAAGGCAAAGAGAATGATGAATGATGAGAAGAGCTTCCCTAAAAAACTGGCACTTGATTTAATGAAACCTCAAATGGAAAGTCGTTTGGAATGTTCGACTTTGAGGCGTGAACTTCGCGAAACTATTTGCAATGTACTAAAAATACCTAATCCAGTAGAAGTACCAACAAGACCGGTTGCTACCACAGGCAGATGCACATTTTGTCCCAGAAGCGAAGATCGGAAATCCAGAGTTAGCTGTGCCCTATGCAAAAAATTCATTTGTTTGCAGCATAAAAAAAATATGCCCAACTTGTGGATAATAATATAATAAAATATTTTTGTATACAAAATAGACTCTTAACATGTAATGTTAACGATTGTTTTTGTCATACGTTCTTAAATATACATATATAAATATTTTTAGGTCGATTTTATTTGGGGTACCATTGTAACCCTGTGTAGCAAATTGAATTTAAAAAATAAGTGTAGCAATCCAGGGTTAAGGGAAATTGACACTTTATGTACTTTATATAAGACATATTTCCACTTCATATAATTATAGCAATGCAAATAATAAATCTATACAGCGTTTCACGTTAAGAACGTTGCTTAGATAGGCCGATGTATTTCTTATGGACGATAGAAGCGCGCCGATGCGATGCTACGCAATACTGATTAGAATGAATCGTATATCGGCAGTCGAGTATCCACCCGTGCCCGAGAGGTTTTACTGATCTCCATAAGCGCAATGTTCCGATCTTAACGTGAAACAAAGTATAGAGTAAGATATTTCAAATGAAACAAATTAAATACTTTAAACGATATATTTCTGCACAATGAAATACTTTTATAATATATAACACAGCCATAATTGTCTATTCTCTTTACATTACACATTTACCAAAGATTGGTTTTTCAACACACTTAATTTTATACATTGCTGTTTTTCGTCATATCCACAATCAAAATCAATATTCTATTAACCTCACTTTTCGTTCAAAATAAATGCAGTGAGAAGCTAAATCGTATTACGAATCATATTGATACAAAGACCATCACACAATATTGTGGCTACGTTGCTAGATAGTTATAATTGAAGTAATGAATATAGTAGAATGATCAAAATTGTAGATTTGGATAGTTCTACTTTAAGATATAGTGCGGCGGCTGATTGTTCTGCTAATTAAATATGTAATTAAAAATAGTTATTTTTTACTAAGTACATAATATGTAAAAAAAGAGAGTAATAAATCAGTGTCAAATTGTATATTATATTATATACCGTAAAAGCAGAACATCGTATGCGCTAAAATTAATTTTGACTTTATAACATTATGTCGAACAAAATGTTCTTATCTGAATGTAACAGAACACTCTACACTCTATTAATGATCTGTTTCCCAACTAAAACGCGTATCCTACTGAAACGGTATCCGGTCGATTATAAACAAATACCAAAAAGATACCAAATTTCGCCGCCTTTAAAGCCGTTCTAAATATATGTTATCGCGACTATACATATATACAAATGGATTGACGAGAGAACCTTACGACATAAATCGTATAGTCGGTTCGCTAAACTCGAGACACAACTGGCTAGCGATTTTAGTAAGTAATTTTGCCAATTTTAAAAAATTACCAAAAAAATAATTACTAAATAGTTAATAATTACTAAATAGTTTGTAATTTTGCCAATTTTGGCAAAATAGGCCAAAAACAAATAAATTACCGACTAAAATCACTAGCCAGTTGTATCAATCACGCTAGAAAGAGAATGTAGGGAAAACTATCATCCCGATGAAGATCTAGACTTCACAGAAGAAGTCGAACGAAGATGTAGAATTCTAAAAAGAAGAAAGGGCATTATAGGTATTACACACACCTCCCCTGAAGAGGTCAGACAGCTAATCAAGCGTACGAATGCTAAAAAAGCTCCAGGACCGGACAAGATTACAAACAGAGCTCTGAAAAATCTGCCAGGAAAAGCAATAGTGTACATAACAAATTTAATAAACAACATCTTAAGACTAAGACATTTCCACATAATTATCGACCGATAAGCTTATTATCAGCATTAAGCAAAATCGCAGCGCGGGTCATATTAGTTAGGCTAAAAGAAGAATCTGAAGCAATCGGAACAATACCTGAAGCACAGTTCGGATTCAGATTCGAGCACTCGTGTGAACTTCAAGTGCTGAGGTTAACAGAATATATCACGAAAGGGTTCAACAAAAAGAAATATACAGCGGCCGCCTTTCTAGACGTCAGTAAAGCATTTGACAGGGTCTGGCATGACGGCCTGCTGTATAAAATGAACCAATATGGTTATAGTGAAGCGATGACGTGTCTTCTCTCGTCATACCTAGCCAACAGGAGGTTCAGAGTTCGGATAGGGCCAACCCTGTCCGAAGTTGGGACCATGGAGGCTGGTGTGTCACAGGGGGCAGTGTTGTTGCCATATCTATATACCGTATATACGGCAGACACCCCAACTGAACCCAGATCGTTGCTAAGTCTATACGCAGATGATACAGCGATAGCTTTTAGCGGTACCCACCCAGATTTTGCAACAAGACATCTACAAAGAGCTCTTGACGAACTACAAGAATGGTGTGTGCAGTGGAAAATAGCTGTCAATCCTGACAAAACACAGGCCGTTATGTACCAAAAACGAAGAGGAAGACCAAATGAGGTACTATCCCTATTTGATACCCAAATTGAATGGTCAACTCAAGCCAAATACCTAGGCGTAATGTTGGACAAAAGGCTGACCTTTACAGAACACGTAAAACAAACGGTCAACAAAGCTAAAGCCCTTAGGAGTCAACTGTAATCGCTAATAGGTCGAAAGAGTAAACTGAGATTTAAGACAAAGATTAGGATGGCAAATTGTATAATTTTGCCAACACTAACATACGCCTCAGCCGCATGGGGGCACACGTGTAAAACCAACAAGAAAAAAATACAAACCATCCAAAACCACATGATCAGGGAAACTCTGAATATATGTACCTAGATATGTCCCATTCAGATACGTATTTGGACATACGCAACAAAAGAAAGTCCTGAGAATGATAGACGAAAGAGCACATGAAATATTTAACAATAACAGAAACCATCCTAGCAGATTATTAAGAGAATTGACTAACTACGACGAAAACCAAAGAACGGTACATAGACGGCCTAGACAGCAGTTAGCTGGATATAGAGGAAACCCTTAAGAATGAAAAATTGAGATAGCCACAGAATATCGAAACACAAATGTCGCCCTTCAGGCACTAAGTACCCTTCAGGTAGGTCAAATGGATCATAGCCGCGGAATGTGAGCATCGAGGTCACGTACCGACAGACGTGGGCTTGATGGCCACACCTTTCGGGCGCTCAGCCGTCGAGGAGAACAAAATTTATTTTGCAAATTCACCGGCTGAGTGACCGAGCACACACGGTCTGGACAGCAAGACACCGATTTAGATCGGTGCCTTGATGTCCGGAACACATTTTTTTTTAGGACACAAGTCCAAAGTAAAGTAAAAAATTAACTTAGTCATTAATAGGGAGAAAAGCTCTTCTAGCTACCCCTAAAACCAGGTGGCTTAACCACATGAAGTAATACAAAGGATGTCCCATTAGCCAGGGCATCCAAAGTAACATTAAGATCAACGCCTCCCCATTCGGTATGTCCTTCGATGGGGAGGAGTGTGACCGGTTTGATCTTCGGACATGTGGGTTCCACTTTTCCATTGGAACACACATGTCCCACGGGGCTGGGGTTGATACGAGCATGTGTGTGTGTGTGTGTGCCAGTTGTCTGAGTTTAGCGAACCGACTATAACATATTATAATGAACATTTCAGAAATAACACAGCAATGGCAATAAAATAACTTATAACTACATAAAATAAGAGAGGGTTGTTAGAGAGAGTAACAAATCAGTGTCAAATTGTCATTTCTTAAGGCGGACTCAAACGACTCGTGTACTTGGCAAATACACAACTATTTGCCTACTTGGCAAGTATCCTAGCTTTGCGATTGCGATGGCATCAGGGCGCTCACACGTCATGTACAATTTACAAGTACGCGAGCGTAAACATTTGGCTTAAAAACCTTGACAAATGAATCAGTGGTTTGATTATTAAATGAATAGTTGCAGTAAATGCCAATTATTTGTGCACTTCGTTTGAGCGCCTCTGCTCAAGTATAGACAACTATGTACTTGGCAAGTGTACGAATAACCGTTACCCTTTGACTCGGGCCATTATTACCGACCTCAAATGGAAAACCAACGAGCGGCAACGAGTGACAAATAATAATTGTACTAAAAACCCACTCACACAACATGACATGGCAAATGTACGCAAGTAACGATTATTCGCCAAGAACACAAGTCGTTTGTGTCCAGCTTTAGCCTTGGCCGAAATAGCGAAGAGCCGCGAGGTGTGCAGATAGAAAAGGAAGTACAAGATGAAGACGCACGTCTTTAGCAAATTTAGAACATCATTGCCAAGTCTTGTCCGACAGTTTGCTATAACTATCTTATTTTTACAATGAAAATACAATTGCTCATTCCTTATTATTGTTTGTTTGCTATGGACTTTGAACTTTCAATTAACAAAGTGCCTTGAAGAGAGGAAAATACCCATTCATCATTTGAAAATACACATATTTTAAGAATAAGAAACAGTAATAAACTGGTTCTTATCCTAATTTAATATGCAACTCACAGAATCAAAACCATCAAACTGGAAATTATTCTTTCCTATGGATGAGCTAGGTATATGCCCAACAAGGGGCCATGCGGACTACGAAGTAGAGGAATTCTACGATGACATTGTTCTAGCCTTAAATGATACAACAACACACTATACCATAATATGCGGTGACTTTAACGCTAAAACGGGGAGAAAGGCAGACGATATAGAAACATCACTGGGAAAATTTGGTTTGGGAGATAGAAACGAACGCGGTGAAACTTTACTTAGTTTCCTGATGGAGAAAAATCTGTTCCAAATGAACAGCTTCTTCTACAAAAAAGAACATCGTAGATGGACGTGGCAGAGCCCAAATGGAAAAACTAGGAACGAGATCGATTTTATAATCACCGACAAGAAGCAAATCTTTAAAGACGTTACAGTTCTAAACCAGTTTTCAACAGGTAGCGACCACAGAATGGTAAAAGCCTCGATAGAAATAGACCTTGGGAAAGAGAGCTACCGGAAGCTACGGGAAAAGAAGTCCACAACTACCTGGACCGAGCCTAAAAATATAAATGCATTTGAAGAACATATCCACAGCATTCTCGAAAGCGATAGGAATACAGACCTAAATGTTAACACCCTTAGGCCCGGTTGTACAATCGAGGTTCAACTCCGGCTCAGCGCCATTACCGAGTTCAGGGCAAGAAGTGCGTTGTACATACAAAGTTTAAGCTTGAGCTCGGTTTAAGCCCGGGTTCAGCTGAGCGGTCGATGTTCGGCGGTTTAACGCTGGTTCAAGCATTTTTAACCTCACATTTTTGTCATTGTCAACGGAAATCATAATATTTACACCTTAAAAATGAACCTCATTGAAAATTTAACTAATAATGAAGATTTTCTGGAAATGGTAAATATTCTAGAAGGAAGGAGAACACAGAAACAGTGTAGGTCTAGAGAAAATCATTTTGAAAATGGAAGGATAATGCATTGTTGCAAAGATTTTGGATATCTGTTCACTGTTCACTATTTGTATGAAACTAGTATTGCTCATAGAATAAAAAATCGAACAGATAGGTAAGAACGAGAACGAAAACAAGTGGCAAATTTGTTATTGACATTTCAAGAACCAAGCTGTATCTTCTAAGAACATGGTTTTTATTGCCTTAAATTAAGGTTTTGTGCAGTGAAGTGGGCCCATATCACTGGTTTTAAGCAACAGGCTCCTTTTTGCAACTTGTGAATGATTTTGAAGCAAATGTAGAAAACGATTTTGTTAATTTATTAAATTAGATGTACATAATTTATTAATAAATCTTAAATTAATTATATTTGTACCATGCTTATGTAGGTACATATCACTTTATTTAATAATAATTACAAACTAATTTACCTTCTAAAATTATTTAAATTACCTACCTACTTCCCTAGAATAAGGCAAATATTAACATTTTTGAGTGAATTTGAAATCATAGCTGTAAACAGTTAAATATTTATGAGAAGAGAATGTGAAGATTGAATTAGTATCTTCTTTGGTGATAGTGGTTACGGAGTCAAGAAAACCTGATAACACCCTTACGCAATCCTTCATCACAAGCTGAAATTTTATTTAATGAGGCACAATGAGAATGCAGAATGCATAGACACAGTTGAATGGGTCTACCGAATAACAATTGTTAAGTGCCATGTGATTCGTTTTTAAGAAATCGAACAAAAATGTTAAAATTGGAATATTGGTAAATTTACACATTTAAGGGTTAGTTTAATACAGTTTGTAAATAACTGTACTGTATTACTAATCCTTTTTTAATGGCATGGACTATATGTCAATCAGCCAGTCAAAGCATGACTAATATATTAAGAAGAATATAGGTACATTTAAAGACCGTAAAGTCCATAAAATATCAATGACGAAGAAAAGTTAGTTCAGTTGAGATGTAATTTAAGTACTGAAATTAAACAGATGGTACTAAGCTGAAGTAATTAATTACTAATCCTTAAAATGTATAAATTTACCATTATTATAATTTTAACAGTTTTTGTTCGATTTCTTAAAAACGAATCACATGGCACTTTTATTCGGAAGGCCCATTCAATTGTAATTGGAACATCAATGATACACAATATTGCAATGCTTTTTAATAACCCTTTGCCCATACTACATAAAGAAGAAGAAGTAGCAATAACATTAGCCAAAAATGTAGTAAATCTAACTGTCTATAGTCTAGAGAATCATGAGAAGTACAATTTGTCAAACGTAGGAGGAGGTTGAAAATCTTATGCATGAATACTTTGTTAATTTAGAAATTTAAACTAATACATACAACAACTATTAGATATTTATAAAAATTTCTTACTATCTGCTACAATCAATGGCTTTGATAAACTTCTTTAAAATTTTGGGGGTTATTTGTTTCATTCTATTTTGTACAATTCTGCTTTATTATTTGGCCAAAGATACCAATATTTCTTTTTGAGAGGTGAAATTGGAAGGCTTTTTTGCGTCCAGTGTAGAAAAAAACACTTATATAAAAACAGTTTTTTACAAAAAGAAAATAAACACATTGCAATATCCTAATACTTATAATACCTATTCAAATGGTCTGTTCACAAATTTAACGTAGGAAATTGATTAAACTGATAAACTAAACGATAGAAAATACCGATTAAACTAATAACAGTAATAAAAGAATTATATTGACAAAAACCAAATAATAATACATAAATGGCGGGAAAATTTATGTCGAGAATTGACGGGAATTGCTTTGAATACGCATGCCTTACGTTGCCAACCTTACCAAAATTTGTATGAACCTCGGCTTAACTGAACTCGGCATTGAACAACCCGAATGAAGTTAAACCGACGCTCAAAATTGAACCCGGTTCAACTAAGCCATAGCTTAAGCCGCCAATGTACAATCGGGCCTTAATGACATTATAATAGAAGCTATAGAAGAGAGCCCGAAGATACACTGCCAAAAGACGTCACATAACAAAAGAATAATCCCCCAAACACAATCATTAATGGAAGAGCGGAGAAAACTGCAAAGTAATAGAAGTAAAGAACACAAAGAACTTAGAGAGATAAGTAAAAGAATACAAAAATCTATTAGGACGGACAACCGAAAATATAAAAACGAACAAATTCAACAAACAATTGAAGATAACAAGAGCCTCAAAGTTGTAAGAAGACAATTAAGAAATGGCAAAAAAGAAATAACGAAATTAACGTCCCAGGAACGCAACTCATAAATATTGGCAATATCATTTTAAAGTCTTCTACTTTAAAATTTATAATATATGTCTGAATTGCCGATATAAATGAGTCAGATTAAATAAATTATTAGAAGAATTTTTTTACTAAGCAACAACATTTTTGTTAAATTCATTAATATTTTTTGTATTTTGACAACGACACCCGATTTGGGCATCGAAACGTTAATAAAATCATTTTTTTAGTAAAATTGTGGCTTATTTCCCACCAAAACTAGTTAATTGAAAAATAGTTAAAGAAAATAGCTTCAGAACAACACTGGATTTAGAATTTTTAAAAATTTTTACGCCGTGTGATGATCTTTATATCAAATAGTAATGGCAAAATACTCTTGGAAGGCTTAAACTCATGAACTACATATACCTAAAAAAATGGTAAAGTACCATAATATACTACTTACTATAAAAACCCATGAAGCAAATACAAGATAAACATCATTTATTCTATGATCTATTTTAACGTATTATATTTTTATTTCTACATAAATACCTTCAACTTTATTACAAAAATAGTGATATTTTAAAGAAAAGTCAATTTTCGAAGTAGCAGATTAAAATTAAAACATATACAGTATGTCCTAGACAAAGCTAAGTCTTTTTTGCTTACAACACTAACTTACAAACTGTAATAGTCACTGTAAGAGTGACATTTTTGTAACTACTAGCAATGCTAGCGTTAGCGATATAACGCTTATTTTAATGATAACAATTAAGGCAATGTTTAGACCAAATTTTTGATATAATCATATTTAGCGTTTCCGGTGGAACATATTAAGCTTTTGTAATGGCTCACTAAGCAACAGAAGATTAAACGCAAGTGAACAATAATTTAAAGCAGAAAAATTGAAACTCCTCGATGAACAAGAACTATTAAGCAGTATATACTACCTAGGAGCAACGGGAAAGAACCATTTCAAATAGTCTGTCAACTTCATGGAATAACTCAACGAAATACCTCAAAAACGTAGCGTATATATGCAACGGCGTCACCAGGATGATCCTAAGGGGGAGTTTACAACTACTAGAGGGTCGCTGAGGGGTATGGAAGAGTAATGGTGTTACGCGTATAGAGCTCAATGTATATCTCAATGGAGGGGTTAGACCCCCAAAATCCCCTCCTGGTTACGCCTCTGCCTATATGTATCCAAAAACTAGTGGCTTTGAGAATGGAATCACACATGCCCATTAACCGGGCTCACGGAGTACAGAGTCATCTTATCTGTCGCTCCCACGGGTAACTCCTATCATACGTTTGGTTTTCGATTATAGATACGCGACTGAAGGAAACGCTAAAATCGGCAACATCGCTTACGAGAATGACTTGCCACTGTAGAATCGACGAATGACTGAATAAATCCGCGCGACTCAGGTGTGGGAAACGGGGAAGCAGTGTTGCCATATATTAGGTGTACTCATATATCTAATTTAAAAGTAAACACACGGTATCTGGTACTTCAGTAAGCCGAAGCGAATTGATAGCTAAGTTAAAATTGGACATAGCTCTCTGGGATATAACACAGACATTTACTCAGGGATGTGGGTTAAGACCACAATGGTAGGCACGAGCATGGAAGAGAACATCTTCGTTACAACTTGGAGGGCGAAAATGACAACACTGGTTTTAGAGATGGTAAAGTAGTCTTCACAAATAAGAGTTATACTCGTAAAATGACAGCAAAACACCTGTTACTCCATAAAGATAATTTAAGTTTATGCACCAAGATCGCAGCCAATGGAGACAGCAAGCTAACAATATTTAGAGTGTCACCACGCTCTTATAAGGGCTCAAGGAATAAGAAGAGAAGTACAGACTCCCACTAGACCGAAATTTGACAAATAAATATAAAAGAAACAAACGGGAGATTCATAAGAATCCAACAAAATAACACAACTACTTCCAAAGGGGATATCCAGCAGACTACGAAAACCTACCAATCCTCGTAAGATCCCGACAGAAAACAACATTAGGAAACGATTCCAGATCTCTTACAGAAAAGATCAAGACACTTGAGTTATTAAAGCAACGCTTATCCAGAACTAAAAGAAGGAACAAGAGTGAGCAGGGTCTTCACACTAGCAAGGACGTCTTAACACAGAATTCTCCAACTACAACACTAGGAGAACTGATAATGTCAGCCTCTAGATGGGCTGCGTCTAACAGAAGTACTATTGCTAAAAAAACAAAAATGAGAAAATTTGCTTCCTTCCCAAGAGATTGGTAGTGATAGTTACGAAGTTCCTTTAATTTGGATCAATAAAGCAGTGATCCCCAAGAACTATCCGGTAAAAATTATGCCGAAGAATGAAATACGGTCCCTTTTACTTGCTCGATAAAAAAGATGTTGACACATCTACAGGTATATTGGATTTATAAATGCCGAGGATGCCGAGTCCTTTAACATCACAAAGATCCGTTTTGAAGAAAAAATGAGTGAAAAGCTGTTATGACTGAAGAACTATGCGAAATATTAAAAAAATCGAGGTACCAAATTTTGGTGGATGGAAGCTAGATTAGACATTAAACTTAAAACCTGTACATTTTTTAATCTGAGCTATGTTGTGAGATGGCTTTTTTCTATAGCACAGGACTTCTTGACGTTTCATAGAAGCTAAGAGTTTGTATTGAAAGAACGAACGAAGTGACACAGACAACTAGTGTAGACAAAGATCTAACCTGAGGTAACGAAGAGAAGAAAAACTTAGTAGACAATTCGATGTACTTATTAAAAATATAGAAGATGTCAAAGTTAAAGTCATACATATTTAAGTGTGGAGTTAAGAGCCTTTTACTATATAGCTCCGATTAAAGATAGATCTTAATATGGTTGAAAATTTTCATTAAATTCATTACAACTTGTCTAAGACACAATGTAAATATAAAATCACAGTTTCCAATAGCACCAAATCAATATTTGGCTTTTCATTCCAAATCATATTTTTTTACAAATATTATATGTTACCTTCCAGAATTGGTCGACCATATTACCTAGTATATTTTTTAATACATAATGCCAATCACTGCTACTGGGTAATATGCCTGGATCCTGCGTACCTAAAAAAGTTGATTACTAGCATGCTGAAAATTTGTTAATAGCTTAACGGTGTCTAGTCGGACAAACTTTGATGGTTGGGAACACTGGAACAAAGGAAGTTTTAATTGTGGAACAGGTTAAAAAGTTGGAACGTCAGACTACGAAAACGTCCCATGTATTTTGTCGGATAGAACTTCCAATTGACTTGTTATCCTTTCATTTAACTCTCATGCAAAAATCAGACTGGAATTTTTCACCAACTGGGCATTTTAATAAGTGCGACACGTAGAACATGTCAAATGACTGGAATTATGTTGGTGATAAATAGCAGTCTGATTTTTGCATGAGAGTTTGATGAAAGGGTATCAAATCAATTGGAAGTTCTGTCCGACAAAATACATGGGACATTTAGTCTCGACGTTCAAAATTTTTAGCCCGTTCCACAATTAAAACTGTTAGTGTTCCCGTACATCAACGTTTGTACGACTAGACACCGTTAAGCTATTAAAAAAATTTCAGCTTGCTATTAATCAAGTTTTTTTTAGTACACGGGATCCAAGCCTATAATTTCAAATGTAATATTTGCCTACTGTTCGCGTAATGTACTAGAAATAAACCTAATTTATTACAATTTCATGGATAAATTGGCTACAAAATCGAACCTAACTTATTTGGCTAGATTTAATAAAACTATAAAAAAGAGGAGAATTAAAGCCATAGATGCGCCCTTCTGAATTATAATAAAAATATTTATATGACTGCTGCAAATCATACGGTATTAATTATAGAACAACATGTACACAATTTATGTAAATATCACATACAGTTACCACAATCAGCAATTGACTGTAGTTAATATTCTTTACATTTCTAAATTAAATACATAGCAAGCCATAGGCATAAACCATACTGGCTCGAAACGACGGTTCAGTTTTAAATAAAAAATAAAAAAACAACAAAAAACCGCATACCTCCGTCAAACCCTGCAATCCTCTCCTGTCGTGATAGACCATTCATTTTCTAGAATTTTCATCAGACAACTATAGAACTTGATCCCCTTAAGGCCATACTTACGAAAAATAATCAGAAAAACCACGATAAAGTTCAGCAAGTTCGAAAAACGTCCAACGAGCATAAACTGTGATGAAGACGATACGTACAGGTGAACCAGAATACGAATAGACGTGAACATAGTGTGCGAGCTAGCTGATTTAAAATTACGTCAAGGAGCACTCTGTTGATCGAGAACCACTTAGCTGTGTATGTGTATAGTTTCACTGTAGAAACGATTCGCGAGGTTGACAAATTTTGTGTTGGTAAAATCAAATTTTTAATAATAGTGATTTTGAATCGTATAATTGCTCATTTAATCTAAACATGAATCAACAATATAAATTGAAGCGAAAAGTTTTGAATGCTCAATTTCTTGAAATAATAGACTCAGTGGTAAAATCCGCTAAACGAGAAGCGGCTGCTGATAAACCTATTATTGACTTTGAAAAAGTGCAAGAGTGTGTGGCTAGTACGGCAGGTACATAATTTGAAAAAGAATAGTACATAATCGATTTTTAGAAGAATAGTAAATACGCAGGAAATAGAGGTTTGAGATAAGCTAGGCTCCGCATAGTGGGGCCAACCAAAAATCTCACAGCCCAACTTCTTCTTTTAGACCGTAGAAAATGCTCCCTGGTGGTCAGTGTGCTCACCATCCACTGTAGATTCTGGTGACACGTGGTGATGAAAGTGACTTGTGGCTTTCTGTGAAGCCATGAGGTTGCTTAATGATTAGACGTTCGGCGCGGCATCGACAGGAGGAGCACAGATTTCCAGCCCCTGCTGATTCTGACAGACATGGGAGCCCGGTACAGCCTGGGCCCCCAAAACGCCGAAGACCAGGTTCTTATGGACCTGATCGGCAGGATAGTGGTAATGCAATGGACCCGTCGTAGGAGGTCTAAGTGTCTGAAGGACTCATAAGTGGGCCCTGCCCCGATGTACCGTACCATACCATACCAAGCAGGAAATATATCCGATTTTATCACTCAGGGCAGAAAATATCTTCAAAAATACAAATGCACAGTTGAACAAGGTCTATTACGTCGACAGATTATTAATTTTCATAGAACTGAAAAACGACTCACTTTAAATGTGTCCTGCACTATTTTTCTTTTTGAAAATACAATACCGTAATTGTAAACTTATAGTCAAGTATACTTTAATATAAAAAACAAATTTGAATATACCTATTGTAAGAAGTTAATTCTTAACTTTTATAATTTTATGCAAAAGTTAACAACTCATTATTAATAAGGTCAACCATATGTGACATTATACATATTAAAAAAAAAATTGAAAAACCTTAATAATAGTTAATTTCACAGGATTGTTCTGAAGAGAACAGAGCAGGTAAGTCGCGGTGGAAATTTAGCGCGATGCCATCCAGGAGGTTTATATCAATGCTTTTGAAAATAAAATGAGTTTGTTTTACATGGATGTCTACTGCGCAGCCTATAAGGATGCTTCCCTGTGATTGGTCCGTTCGAAGCCAAGTTGTCATTACCTATTCAATTTATTTTTGAATTTCTAAAGTAATTAAATACAGTACATTTTTGAAATATGAAGGAGGATCTGATTATTTACAGCTGACATTTCATCACTATCATCACTTGACTGACACAACATCGCAAAAGCACAGTCTTTTTGTCATTCAAATTTCATTAAACTACATCACTTGATAGTGGTTCTAGCTGGACTGACAGCGCAGGTGACCTCCTTGCTATGTGCTGTCGACATCGACGTAACTAGTAGCATACACCGTGACCTACACCTCCACCTCGACCCACTTGTTCTGTTCTTACCCTTAGGTGTTAGCGCAAAATTTCTAAAGGTGTTGAGTATCACGTGTCAGTATATAAAAGTTGTTTAATTTTTATCACCTAAAAATCCTGTGTAATTAGCGCAACGAATTTTTTTACACTGAGTAAAGAAAATGGAAAAAGCAAATTTTATTACAAACTCTTATTATCAAAAAAATAGATTAATAAAATATGCACTTAGTTTAAAAAATTAGCAAAATTAAATTTTAAGTTTGTTTTAGAATAATTGACTATAATTGTAAATTGAAAAGTAATGAGCAAAATAAATTGTTTCTTTTTTTATGTTTTTATAATTCGACAAGTGTTTTTTCTTATAGAGCTCTAACGAATGCTTGGATTTAATCAAATGTTTAAAAATATGGAAGAACTGGGGCAGTTCGGGATACCAACAAAACTAAGGAAAATGCTAACGGTGAATCACAAGAACACCACCACGAAGATAAGACTTAATGGAGCAGCCTTTAAGGATATTAAAACAAACGAAGGCATTAAACAGGGACACTAAATCTCCATGAAATTATTCAACCTGATCTTGTATAGTCAGGAGGAACCTG
Organism: Diabrotica virgifera virgifera; assembly: GCF_917563875.1. Classification (NCBI taxonomy): domain Eukaryota; kingdom Metazoa; phylum Arthropoda; class Insecta; order Coleoptera; family Chrysomelidae; genus Diabrotica; species Diabrotica virgifera. The sequence continues at coordinate 216,991,311 of NC_065444.1, forward strand.
ATCTTGTGAACAAACCTCAGTGAACAACAATACTATCTCAAATCTGTCTGGAGTAATAACATACTTATTTGATCTGGCCATTACAGCAAATATAAAGATGGCATTCCAACGAGCAATAGAAAAACTAGACAAAGAATCAAAAATAATATGATTGAAGATAAACGAGGTCACTACCAAAAATGGTAGGAAATGTGACAGAAATGCCTCATTACACATAACTAAGTTTCAAGCATTATCCATTTTGAACTACAATTGGTCAACATATCGCATCAATGTTAATGGCAATAAGTTAAATCACCTCGAATTCGCTGACGACATCCTGATTATAGCGAGCACATTCGAAGAACTACATACTAAGATGAAGGAACTCACAGACGGCTCCCAATACGTCGGCCTAAATATGAACATGACAAAAACAAAGACAAACACAGACAACTAGAGTCCAGATGTATAACTATAAATGGCAATGCGATAGAACAGGTCCAAGCATATCCTGGACAAAATTCTGAAACTTGACAGAGAGGACCAACGAGCGAGAAAATTACTAGAAGAGCAAGATTTGCATGGGCAGGATTTGGAAAACTGAGTTGGATACTTAAGAACTAAAAATACCTCAATACTTGAGGAACAATATGTTCAACCAGTGTGTCCAAACTTTTACCCTAACCAAGGCCAATATGAATAAACCAGCCACAACAGAAATTACAATATTAGGTTCACGACTGTCCGATAAAAGAGGAACGATTGGGCAACATCAAAAACAAAAGTCGAGGATATGACAGCAAAAATTATCAAACTCAAAGGAAAAGCTTCGCTGGCCACACTGCTATATAAAAAGACCAACATTGGAACGCCACAATACAGCATTGGAGACCTTAAAAAGTTAGACGACCAAGAAGACCACAGATGAGTTGGGTAGATGGCATCAAAAAAAAAATAGCCGGAACAAATCAGAAGTATGTTGCCCAGGAAAGAGATCGATGGAAGGAGGTCGGAGAGGTATATGTCCAACAATGGACGATAGAAGGCTAATAAAGGAAAAGAATAAGGAGTTAAATTTAATGAACTTAACTTTACTTCAAAGTAAATGCTTCCCAGTATTTCTCTAAAACCTAGGATATGTAAATGGAACTACAAATATGCAACAAATCTTCTAGGTTTGGACTATAATTTTTTGTGTAACCAACTACAGACGAACCAACTTGCCATTTCGAGTATGAAAGAAAAGGTAGACTGGTTAATACCTGTGAATCAAACACTCAATATACTCAGAGGTGAAAACTAACAGTATTCGGGAATTAATATATTGTTCTGAAACTATTTTCTTGTGGCATCTTAATACAATTTACTCTTTTTACTGGGAATAGCCTAGCCTAGAATAAAGGGCCTAGCCGGTTAAGATGATGAAAAGTGCCCCCAACTCGATTCGAATTCCATATAGGTCTCCGTTTAGCATATATAGTGAAACTAACTTTCTGAAATTTTTAACCCCCTAGGTGGTCATGTGACCCACCTAGAGCCTAATTAGGCTTTTTATGTTTTTATTTTTTATCACAGCCGCATCGCGAACTAGCGAAAAACTTTAAATAAAAAATTTGTAAGATTTAAAAAGTTCTGTGCGAAAATTTTTTTTTTATTTTTGGCGGGAAATTTAAATTTTAGAACGATTTTAAAATTTTAAATGAGTATAAAAAAATAACTAAGACATTCGTTTTCACGAAAACAATATATAACGTGTATTTTTGCATAATATTTCACCCTGAATTTTTTCAAATTTTTAAGATTGGTGAAAAGCACCTTTAAAAATAAAAAACCGCATTTTTTCGGTTTTTTTTTTCGTTTTTTGATACAATTTTATACATATTTTTCAAAAAGGGTAACACCGTCACTGGAGTAGGTAAAAAATTGAAAAAGAATTGGGGTTTGCTTAATAAAAAATTTTTGTAACGCCATCCATTTTCAAGATACAGGGCGTTGAAGAAAACAAAATTTTACACATTTTTTACGATTTTCCCGAAACTACTGGCAACACTGTAATAAAACTTGGCGGGTTTTAAGAGGTAGTTATTGTGCATGTTTTGACATACAATTAAGGATTTGATATTCATCATTGGCGCGCTTAGGGGTAATGGTTTGAACTTTTCAAAGAAAAAAAGATAGTACGCCACTGACATATTTCAAATTAACAATCATTTTTGAATTCATCATTCAATTCGCGATAAAAAAACTATCTTATAATTTTTTCATACGAGGCGCCGTTTTGCTGCAAAAAATAAAATATCTTAACGCTTCCAAAGTATTAGAATTAGTTTTTATAATGGATGTACGAGTTTATGTATGTAGATGTAGAAACTACTAATAGAAGTTCGAATACAGTACAACTTGCCATATCCGGACCTCCCCATATCCGGACGGTTCTGCGCCGTCCGGATCTACCGAAATCTACCGAGAAAGGCAGTCCTGCTGTTGGACAACGCACTAAAAGAAGAACTAAAAGATGGCGAAATAATGTATTATAGAATCTATAAAACGTGTCTATCGACGAAAGTTATTGACGGCGTTGATTACTGGAATGTATGAAGGAGAAAACGTTTCAGAGACTGTAAAAGGAGTAGTGGTCTTGATATCCGGATTTTTTCATATCCGGATCGGTCTGTCGCCACATTGATCCGGATATGGCAGGTTTGACTGTACTTTGAAAGGGTTAAGATGTTTTATTTTTTGAATAAAAATGGCGCGTCGTATGAAAAAATAAGAAGAAAGATTTTTTGTCACAAATTGAACGAGAAATTCAAAAAGGATTGTTAATTTGAAATATGTCAGTGGCGTACTATCTTTTTCTTTAAAAAGTTCAGACCATTACCCGTATGCGCGCCAATGATAAATATAAAATTCTTAGTTGTATGTCAAAAAATGCACAACAATTACCTCTTAAAACTCGCCAAATTGTATTACAATGTTGCCAGTAGTTTCGGCAAAATCGTAAAAAATGTGAAAAATTTTGTTTTTTTCAACGCTCTATATCTTGAAAATGGATGGCATTACAAAAAAAATTTATTAAGCAAATCCCAATTATTTTTCAGTTTTTTACCTATTCTAGTGACGGTATTACCTTTTTTGAAAAATATGTATAAAATTGTATCAAAAAACCAAAAAAAAACAAACCGAAAAAATGCGGTTTATTTTTAAAGGTGCGTTTCACCAATTTTAAAAATTAGAAAAAATTCAGGGTGAAATATTACGCAAAAATACACGTTATATGTTTTTTTCGTGAAAACGAATGTCTTAGTTATTTTTTTATACTCATTTAAAATTATAAAATCGTTCCAAAATTTAAATTTCCCGACAAAAATAAAAAAAAAAATTCGGACAGAACTTTTTAAAGCTTACAACTTTTTTATTTAAAGTTTTTCGCTAGTTCTCGATGCGGCTGAGATAAAAAATAAAAACATAAAAACCATAATTAGGCTCTAGGTGGGTCACATGACCACCTAGGGGGCTAAAAATTTCAGAAAGTTAGTTTCACTATATATGCTAAACGGTGACCTATGGTGAATATGGAATTCGAATCGAGTTGGGGGCACTTTTCATCATCTTACCCGGCTAGGCCCTTTACTTTAAAGTAAGTTTATTTTGACGCTTCGACTTCCACTTCGGAAATCGTTCTTAAAATATAAATTAAACAAATTTTGTTTTTCGTTGCTTGGTAATAAAAATTCTTTTAATTTAATTTTATCTCATTCATGTTAACATCAGGCATAATAAATATTATACAATGTAAAAAGAACGACTTTAAAATGATATTGTCAATATCATTTAAGATCTGTTTCAGTCAGAGACAAAACATATCATGTGATTTGTCTTTACTAAGACAACCACATGAAATCATGACAGTAGAATTCTTCATTTAGGGATCCCATCGTAAATCATGAGGAAAACCAGGAAAAAAACTCATGATACTAGCTCAACATGGTAAAGTATTTGGCTTTACATTTAGTTTACTGTAAACATTAACATCGAACACTAATTTTATGTGCACGATATTTTAAGATATAAATGATGTATTCTCGATATGATCTTGATTTACTATTGGTGGTATTTTATTTCTAATTATTTCCTCTTTTAATAGTGTCGCAAATTCCTCGGCAGAATGAAGTAGGATCTGGTTATCAATATTGAAAGAGGAAATAGACAGAAATAAAATACCGCCATTAGTAAAATGTGATATATTAGAGTTTGATATTAATATTGAGAGTAAACTAAATGTAAGGCCAGATACTTACAATGTCGAGATAGTGTCTCGAGTTTTTGAAGTTATACTTCTTTAGGCACGAGGGTGAATTTTTACATTCCTTGGCGCATGTGCACACCGACAGTATGGTATTAGTCGCTACATATTTTAAGTTATGTAGCGCAAATAAGGTGTGCGTGAAAAAATATATTATTCGTGTTTTTAATAAATATATTTATTATAATTATTATATCTGCCGATTTGTCTTCCTCCTTATAAGTATTATTGAAAATGTTTATTTTCAATTAATGTATCTGTCACCGTGATTGTAATTATGTCCGAGAAATGATCGACTGAATACAAAAGCGGTGGTAGCTGATCGGTAGAGCATTCACCTAGGGATCGAGATGTCCATTGTTCGAATCCTGACAAAGTCATATCCTTATCACTAATTGGAGAATTCTTTTTAGTTGTCTTTTTAAGGACATATTCTATGACTTTTCTAACGGGTTTTCTAAAGTTGATTTCATGTAATCGAATAAACTATCTTTCAATAAAGTCGTCCTAATAACGCAGTTCAAAAACATTGACAATATCATTTTAAAGTCACCTACTTTAAAATATATAAGTATGTCTGAATTGTCAATATCAATGTGTCAGATAAACTTAAATTGTAATTTCTATAAATTACCAAGTAACAAAAATAAAATTTGTTTTATTTGTATTTTGAGAACAATTTCTGAAATTGAAATCGAAACGTCAAACTAAACTTATTTTAAAGTAAAATTATGGCTTATTCCCAGTAAAAATATTAAATAACATAGCTATTTTAATAACGCAAGTACTATTATATTCCTTCCTTCTAGTCTATAGCCTTCCTTATAGATTATTCCTTCCTGTTTTTGCCTCTGGGTAACACACAATCTACCCTTTCGTTGAAACTCCTGACGAAGACCGAGTCCAAATCCGGAAGACAATTGAAATCGAATAGTATCTTATCTACACTTATGTTATCCAATTTAACAACCAATTAAAACAAAATTTAAAAGTAGAAATTGTCTATATTTTTCTTATTTCACAATATTTTACAACTAGATAAATAAAGATAAAATTGACCAGCAATTTCAGAATAATAAGCGTTAATTATTTATAAATAAAAATTTGTAATAAAATTTGGTTTTTATATACAATTTTTAGTGTTTTCTGTCCTACCAACACTGTATAAGTCAGAAGGTAAAATATTTGTCAAAATACAAACAATAAATAGTCCAGTTACTGTGTCATTTCCCTCTTAATTTTCTTATAACCTCCGATTTTTCTAAGTTTTTTTTTAATTAGTAGAAATTACTCAAAAAAAGTACGTTATAATGTGGTGTCGATGTGTGATTCTACCCTTTAATCCGGTCAACTTAGACATCAAAATGCTTGGTAAATAACAAAAATTGCCGGAGAGCCAAATTTTGGTGGAGAGCTAGGGTATACCATAACAAATAAAGTTTAAAAAGTCCCCATCGATCCCATGTGTGCGTCAAAAGTTATTCGGGGTCAAAGGTCAAAATTTGAGATTTTTTGGATTTTTTTCGAAAACGGTAAGTTTTATCAAAAAAAAACCTCAAACCAAAGTTGTAGATCTTAACATTCTCTACAAAAATTGTCCTTGCAATTTTTTTCCTAAGAGTTACCATTCCTGAGATATCGCGATTTTAAATGTTACTTTATACATTATATGCACATAATAAGCCACGTATATACATATGTGGCCCTTAAGACAAGTATAAATGCCTATTTGTGTCTCTTTTATATAGTATATTATACTATTCTGAAAATATTTCTTCAAAAGGTAATCAGTCCCAAACTTAATTTCCTCTATCCACGTGGCCTTGAAAAACATTTGGCTATACCATTGTTTAAAAAAGAACAGATTGTCTATTATAGGCAATGGTTACAGTATTGTCCGTAGGTCTGGTTCATAATATTATCTGTTTCTTTTAGTGCTAAAGGTTCAGTTAAAGTGAATATAAGTACTTATTACAAGCGTCTACCATTTAGTACCGTTACCGTTATTTGTACAATTTTATAGTTTTAAAAATGTCTCAGTAGCACCATGAAAGTTCACGAAGAAGAAGTAGCTATAGATCCTGTATTATTATTTCAACGCATGAGTATCACTGAAGCTTTTGAGGATGAGATTGAAAAATTTTTTGAGTATGAATTAGCTCCTTACCCCTTATCACTTTTCGATGCAGCTGGAATGCGTAAAACAACAAAGTCAGCAATTTATGATTGCTTTGAATCAGTCAATACTGAGGTTGATCGTAGAAACGCTACTTACATTATTGATGGAAGGTACCTACTACATCAAGTTGTGTGGGATCGAGAAGAAACCTTTAGCGTTATTTTTGATAAATATGTTCAGTATCTACGCAGACATTACGGGCTTACAGTGACAGTGGTATTTGACGGCTACAATGACTCGACAAAAAATATTAAAGCTGCAGAACAACGTCGTCAAACTACAAGAACATCATCGGGTTCCGAGAGTATCTTTATTACAGAAGGGGCAAAACGTCAGTACTTAAATTATTCGAAAAAAAAAGATTTGACTGACTGCTGTAAATTTTTACAGAACTTGATTCTACACCGCAAACAATAATTACGGAAGGAATTCGCTTTCTTCTTGCGGTTTATGGAGCTCCAAAAAAATTATTTGTCTTGATAAATAACGATACTTAAGTTTTGTAAAAAATACGCGAAACAAGAAACAATTACAACTATCATGTCTTCCTCCAACATCAGCATCTGCTTTTCAACATTTGTATCGAGTATATTATCAAGTTCAAACATGGCTAGGCAATGAACTGAATCCAGAAGACTGGGGTTGGAAATTAATAGATAATACTCTGGAACCGATTAAAACCTTACTCCCACCTGCTCCAGAAAAACTCCTTAACACTATTTTTTGCAATTGCAAAAAAGGTTGTAGTGCCAAATGTGGATGTAAAAAAGTCGGGTTGCTGTGTTCTCTAGTGTGTACCAACTGCCAAGGTCAGTCTTGCTCAAATGTCCAGTTTAGTACAACAGAGGAAGACTCCTGTGATTTTAATGAAGAGACCAATGACTCAGTCACATTTGAACAATTTTTGAACATCCAGCAAGAGGAAGAGGAAGAAGATGAAATCGAAGAAGACTTGACTGTTGAAGTAGACTGTCAAGAATATGAATCTGATTAAAATATCTAAAGAAATCAAAACAATAGTTAACCTAATAATCAATAGCAATATCAATAATCAATATCAATAATAAGGTAATATCTAGAACTTGACCGGTATTGTTTCCTTAAATTATCCTAAAATTGTCAAAACAGTTAGTTTAGTAGGCCTACAGGGGAAACCACGGTAAAAAAACGCGCCGAGTACACTACCTCACAGAGGTGGTGTGGAAACGTGTGCATATCATGTATAATGTGACTCTTTGAATCGCGATATCTCAGGAATGGCAACTCTTAGGAAAAAAATAGTAAGGACTATTTTTGTAGAGAATTTTAAGATCTACAACTTTGGTTTAAGGTTTTTTTTTGATAAAACTTACCGTTTTCGAAAAAAATCCAAAAAATCTCAAATTTTGACCTTTGACCCCGAATAACTTTTGACGCACACATGGGATCGATGGGGACTTTTTAAACTTTATTTGTTATAATATACCCTAGCTCTCCACCAACATTTGGCTCTCCGGCAATTTTTGTTATTTGAAATGTCTATATAGACCGGGTTACTTGGGGTGGTTGCCAAATTTTAAACAGAAAATGTCATACATATTTTTCTCCGCTAGATCAATACATTTTGAGTTATTTGCATTTGAAAAAGTATATGTACTCGCAAAAAAAATGTTTTCTAATGATTTTTTAAGAAACCTCAAAAACAAAGCATTTTATTGAAAATTGAGTATTGAACAAAAATAAAGCTTATAAAAACAAAGAGATCGGTTTTTTTTGTTTTTTAATTACGATAACAAGCTATACTTATAACTGTGTAAACATGACGTTGTATTTTTGAGGTATTATACTCGATGTATTCAACATCAAATATAGGAAAATGGATATTTTTTCGATAACTCATAGGATATTTTTTTAAAGTGTTTAAAAAACTCTTCAAAGTGAGATATGTTAAAAGTCATTTCGAAATTAACCTAAAAAAACTTGTATTTATTGGAAAACGGGTAAAAAAATTGTATTTTGGAGCATCAATTTATTTTCTGTAGGTGGTCCGATAAGTATGTACTTAGTCTCTCCGCCCAATGGCGCAACTATCGCACGAGAAATCTACTATCGTGTAATACATCCTTGTAGACGGCTTATGCTAAAATCTTAGCCGAATCGGACTCGTAGTTTGGTTTTGATCGCGTGTGTCTGGTGATTTTAGCAAAATGAAAAAAGAGCAATATCGGTACTTGATTAGACTCTTGATTTTGGAAGGGAAATCCCGCAGCTAGATCAAAAAACGCTTGAATGATGTGTATGGTGACTCTTCTATTTCGATGGCGACCATCAAAAATTGGTTTACCAAGTTTCAACGTGGACGCACGTCGGTTTTTAATAAGTTACTCCCAGGTGCCCCGAAAACGGCTACCAAAGACGATAACGTGAAAAAAGCCACGATCTCGTATTAGCAGACCGCCGATTGAAGCTGTCGGCGCGATGTCTGCCGCGTTTTCTCACTTCGAACAATAAGCGCAGCCATGAGACCACTTTAGAGCAGTGTCTGAGGCTGTTTAACCTTCGGATGACCAAGGGGAGTAAGTTTGGACCCCAGCGTATGTTTTTCTTTAATAAATTCAAAAGTATTTTCAATTTTTAACTAATTATTTTTTTATTTGACTTTAATATCATTCTAGATATCCTCACATTTTGAAATAAAAAAAATCCCTATATTTTACGAATAAAAAATATATTCTGAAATTGATGTTTAGTAAAATACCGTCTATTATGTGGAATTCCAAGTAGTTTTACACTGCGCGTTATCAAAATCTATTTTTAGACTGTGGTGCCTGTTATGTACGAATCATGACATTCCTGTCTACTACAGTTAGTCATCATTATTATTTCCTGGGATATATTATTATAGTTTCTTATAAACATGTACATATAAGATATGGCCCGCAAATATCTTACTGAGGCTGAGTTACAGGAAATTGTTACTGCTAGCGATTTTTATGATGATATAGAAGATGAAATAGTATCAGAAAACGAGGATGTATTGTTAGATGAAGATTTAAATGCAACATTCATTCCAGGTCATTTTTAACCTGGGGTCATTTTTTACCCCCGTTGGTCATCCGTGTAACAAAAGAAGGTTAGTCATCGGAATGTTAAGTGTAATCCAAATGCGTTTCTACGTTGTTTCATCAATGTCGACGAAACATGGTTCCACTGGTTCACACTAGAGCAAGGAGTAGTCGATACAGTGGACGTCACCCCGCTAACGTGCTCCGAAGAGGGCAAGGACTGACCAAGCGGTCGGAAAGGTGTTTCCCACCATTTTCTGGGATTCACAGGATGTGACTTATATCCACTTCCTAGAAAAGGGTAAAACGGTCATGGGGCTTTACTATGCCTCATTATTTTGCCGATTAGACGACGAATTTCAGAAAAACGGCCCCAATTGGAGAAGAAAAAGTATTCTTCCACCATGACAACGCTCCGGCTTACATCTCCGCCGTATCCATAGTCAAATTGATCGAATTGGACTACGAACTGCTGTTCTATCCACCGTATTCTCCAGATTTGACTCTGTACGACTCCTTTTTGTTTGCAAACTTGAAAAGTCACTCACCGGGCAGAAATTTAAGTCGAATGAGGAGTTCATCACCGCAGCGGAGGCCTACTTCAGATCTCGAGGGCCTGCAGACCTCGAGAAATCGTATTTTTAGACGGGTTAAAGAAGGTGGAGCATCGCTGGGTCAAGTGTATCGAGCTAAAAGGAGTTCAGAAATAAATCACACCTTTTCCAAAATTTTCCGTTTTTGTTTTGAAGGCTAAGTACTTATTGGACCACCATAGTGTGCTTTATTCAAGTACAGTCCCTGGCCATATTATTATGACCACCTATGAATTTTTACAAAAATCAACTATTCCACTAGTAGTCCAAGTAATGAAGCTTAAAATAGGACAAAACCTCGCAATTTTTACAGAATGGATCGATTTGCTTGAAAATTTGAGAACAAGTAATGGGTAGTCTAAGGATCAAAATCTATATGATGCTGAAAGGCGCTTTTACCATGGGGGTGGTTGTCACCCCATCTCAAGGGTGGAAATTTTTTGTTATATTTTGACAGCAAAAGATAGTAAAACCATTCATTCTAAGCAAAAAAGGTTCTATACATTTTTTTGATAAAATTAATATTTTATTAATATTGAAAGTGTTAGTTTTATATCGAAAAAATCAATGTTGTTAATAAGTTTTCGGCTAATAACTCCAAAAGTTTTCGTTTTATCAAAACAACTTTACTTAAGAAAAATGTACCTTTTGAAACAATAAACAAAACCGTTTCTTGTAGTTTTTTTTAAGACCAATAGTAATCGAGCTATACATTATTAAATGTTAGCTCTTCTTCGTCAAATGCTAAATACTGTAGTTTCAAAGTCAAAAGACGGGAAAACTACGCATTTTTCGAGGATAACTCGTTTAAAGTAATTTAAAGCATTTTAAAATATCTATCTCCAGAAATAAAAATAACGTCTTTAGCTCAAAAATTAAGTGACGTATATTGAAAAGAAGAAGTCGATCGGATAGCTCAGTGCGACTAGCGGCTGACCCGCACTTCTCTTCGACGAGAGGTACGAGAGTTCAAGCCCAAGCCAGGCCATCGGAAAAACAAAAAGGCTAACGCGCCAGTATAAAATTCTAAATATGAATCTGGCGCTTAGTCTGGAATATGCGGGCATCTGATCGACCTATGAGGGAGCAGTACGGCAAGAGATAAGGGCTTGCGGCTCGGTGAAACTCCCCCATAGATCCCTACCGAAGGGCGTTGACGCCTAAGAACGGTGTATACATACATATTGAAAAGAATGTTAGTCCCTACTTTTTTCAGCGAAAAAGTGATCCGAAGCAACCTCAATCAAAGTTAGAGGGGCTCAGCAAAATATTAAAAAAATACAAATATGTGATATTTTTAAATTGTTTATTGCTGTTTATTATTCAATGTATATTTAATAATAAACACCAATAAAACATTTAAAAATATCACATATTTTTATTTTTTCCATATTTTGCCGAGCCCCCTCTAACTTTGATGGCCGCTAGTACCCGTCTTGGCATACTTTGAATGCAGTTAAATTTTTTTGCTTCAATTTGTCATTGTGGTTTCATCAATATATTAGTTCTTTAATCAAAACAATTTCGTTAGTGACATTTTCATCAAAAATTTTTTGTTTTAAAAGCTTCCAAATATTTTCCATCTGATTAAGGTCAGAAGTTGAATAAGATATTAAAAAAATATAAATATGTAATATTTTTAAATATTTTATTGCTGTTTATTATTAAATATATTATAGTTAATGCATAACATTAACATTGCATAACAAAATTAAATTTAAAAATCATATTTTAAACAAAACGTACCTAGTGGAAGAGTTGATTTTTGTAAAAATTCATAGGTGGTCATAATAATATGGCCATGGCCAGGGACTGTATATTAGACATACCGGTGACATACACACTTAACACTCATACAAATATGTACATTATAATCATACATATTATAGACAATAATGACGATTCAGAGAATGAATAATTTGATCTTTATAAATAATTTTTATTGTTTTAAGTATATTTTGTATACCTTCTGTGTATAGTAGTAAGTGTGTACAGTACTGTGTACAGTATTTTCATGTATAATTTTTTTCAATAAAAAAACAAAATATACTTAATTTCTGGTTTACACATTTATCAAAGGGATGGTTTTATTCTTTCGTGAGCATAGGGTTGGTTTTTAAGGGTTGAAAATTTTCTGAAGAGAAAATGAATTTTTTTCTCAAATCATTATAGTAACAATTTTTTATGACTTTTTGACAAAAGGGGTTGTTTTAAGGGTTGAAAATAAGCAACAAATCAAAAAATACTTTGTTGACAAAGGAATTTTTGAATACAAATGTACATTTAAAACTTTTGAAGTATGCAGTTCCGAAGATTTTTTTATACAATTTGACATATTTGCTTTTTAAATGCATTCATTTTTTTCGAATCCTGAGAAAACTAATAAATATTTTTGAAAAATTTAAACGCAGAATGAAAGATTACATTATTACCGAAGGTCGAAAGTCCCTTAGAATAAACAAAAAGTTTCTTTTGAATAAAATTTTGAAATTGAAATAAGCAACAAATAAAAGAATACATTGTTGACAAGAAAGGAATTTTTGAATATAAGTGTACATTTAAAACTTTTGAAGTAGTTCCAAAGATTTTTTTATACATTTTGACATAGGAAGTAGTTTTTAACGGTTGAAGTGTTGCAATTAAGGGGGTATGCGCAAAATTTCGACTTCAATGTTTTTTAAATGCGTTCATTTTCTTCGAGTCCTGGAAAAACTAATATTTTTGAAAAATTTAAACGCAGAATGAAAGATTACATTATTACAGAGGGGCGAAGGTCCCTTAGAATATTAGAGTAAACAAAAAGTTTCTTTTGAATGACATATTTAAAATTTAAAATCACACTAAATGTCATCTTTTTTTTTCACCCCTGTAACTTATTAAAATAAACATTGTAGAAGTTTTCAGGGGCGTTCGGCCCTTGGTAATTGCGTATCTAATCTTTCATTCATTTTTTCAAAATACTTTCAAATAGTTCTGCAGGATTCTAAAAAAAAATAATGCATTTAAAAAGCATTGAAGTCGAAAGTTTGCGCCTACCCCCTTAACTAAAATTATTTTATAGAAGCAGATAATTTCATTGTAGATGATATAAATGCACTACAAATACGTTTGAAGTTGTTAAACGATTGTTTACAATTATTTTTATTAAAACGGGTGGTTTTTAAGATTGTTCAATGGTTGAGAATGTACATAATATCCATTATTACAATTAAAAATGTTTCAATTGCATTATTTAACATTATTTAAATTCATAAAATGCTTTGATATTCATTTTTTTTTCAATAATGGGTGATTTTCACTCCTTATTGAACCCCTTATATAACTTTATATAGCATTATATAACTTTTAAAGAGGGGGTTAAGATAAGCCTTATTCCAATTTTTTAGCAAAATCGATTTAGCTATAAAAAATTTAGAGGTATTGACCTGATTTCCTTCATAGCGACTGGATTAAAATCACTTAGGGAGTATGAAAGACCAATAACTGAATAAATTACTGAGGATTCAGTGTTTCACTGGTGGATATTGAATGAGATTGTGTATTGGGGATAGGATTATGGCTAGTATTAGTTACAGTTGGTGTTTCTGATGCAACTATTGGAGCAGTATTAGAAAAATTAGAGTTAGGATTAATGACTACAGTGGATTGTTGGACAGTAGAAGCAGGTGTTGATGGTACATTCTGTGACTTGGGTATTTGAGATCTAAGAAAATTGTTCTCAGTTTCTAATTGCTGAATCCTCTCCATTAATTCAGCTATTTTCTCTTTCAATACCTCCACTTCCTCTCTAACAGTATACATAAGATGGCTTTTTACAAGATCCATAGCTTGTTCTATTTTATTATCGATTGCATTAACGACAGGATTAGTTTTAGAGGGATCATCCACATTTTCACTTACATTCGCGTTACCGCCACTCTGCGTTTCCGTCAGTTCTGTGGCCTTTTCACTATTACTATTATCAAGAACAGTCAAACTACTTACACTAACAGCAAATTGAGGGTTTGTATAAACATTACTAGCTAAACTTTGATCAAACGTTTGAGATTGCACAGGGGCAACCTGTGACGTGGAAATCACAGGTTGGACTTGGACTGGAACTACAACAGGAGTAACGGATTGTTGTTGAGTTGCAGTGTTCTGTGGAAATGCACTCTGTTGCTGATACGCTTGTCCTTGAGCAACAATAACATTTTGATTACTTTGCACTGGGACATTCTGGACGTTTTGGTTTTGTTGTAGAACTTGTGTTTGACTTACAGCCGGCTGAGTATTATTTGAGTTCATTATTACACTTTTAACAGTCTGTGTAGATAAACTCCCACTAACTTGCTCGTTCTGGGGGGTAAAGGTATGACCATTCATTAACGTCTGAACATTCGTTTGTGACACATTAGGTTGGCCTGCATACGACTGACTTTGTTGAAAATTTGGTGGTAATTGAACTGGTTGTGATGAAGTAGGTACAAATGCACTATTTTGATTCTGAATGAGATTTGCAGGAACATACTGTACATTGGAATATCCTTGGGGTATTGTAAAGGCTTGTGCATTTTGAACAACTCCTGCTGGGAAATATGGCTGATTTGTAATGAACTGAGCAGGTATGCTATTTGGCACTTGTTGCATCGCGGGATTTTGCACGTTTGCTACTTGCGGGTAGAAGTATTGACCTTGTGGAATCATCTGTGGCGGAACATTTGCAAAGAATTGAGTACCGTTAGTGAATCCAGTTTGTAAAAGCATTTGCTGAAACTGTTGCTGTGGCAAACTTTGAGTTTGCATGAATGTACCTGCCGAAACTTGTATATTACCCGATGATTGAGGCACTCTAGCAGCTCCTACCGGGGGTGCTTCATCAACATAGTCCATACATTTCCAACGACCACGTTTAAAAGGTTCTAAACTAGCAATTTTTACTACTTTAAATCTATCGTTTCGACTAGGCGTGGAATGAAGTTCCTTGTCATCTGGCGCTTTTGACGTAGTATCAGTTAACGTTTCGGTAGATGGCGTGACAGTCTCTGTTGCAAGATCATTTACAGTAGATGCGTTCGGAATAATGGCGACACCGTACTGAGTGCTGGTGGGTATCACATTTGTAGTATTATTAGTAGAAGTAGCATCGCCAACTGGTGGCTGAAATTCTTCAAGGACAGAAGAAACTTGAAGATTTGGCTCTAAAATCTGCTCACCATGCTTTTCTACCACTTCGGTCATATTTCCCGTGGTCTGGTGGTGACCTACGGAAAAACGACATGATAATTTCATTTATATTAATAAGACTACCTATTGTGTTACCCACTTATACCACTCAATACGGTATTAAATATAAAATACATACATATATGTGCATGTTAACGTTATAACTCAACAGAGACAAATGATTAAAATAAGTGTTTTGTGCTATCAAGTTTGAATGTTGTATTATTTTTATACTCAGTTTATCATATAATAAATTGTGGTTCTTTCAAGACAGCTAAATCTTTATCTCGATGTTGTAAGCCCGTGATTCGATTATAAAGAAAAATAATTGTAATTTGGTTACATAAAACAATTTTTTAACAACTAGCCTACAAATAAAAAGTAAATGATTATTTTTTTGTTTATTGTTTGTAAATTCATACAACATATTCCCTATAAGAAATATAAAGAGTAAATAATTTAACCGTAATTTAAGGGGAATGGTACAATGCACAATGATTGATGAATGCATTTAACTTTTTGAGTTGAACTTTTTAAAATTTACTTTTTTATTTCACCAATCTCGTATCAAATTTTTGTATTATGTGGCTTGTGATTACGAAACAGGTAAATGATTGATTTAAGATGTCGCATATTGTTGGAGTGTCGTTGATGTCCAGATAAATTATATTAGTGCTTTACACAAGATTCCAAGTTTTAATTAATCACTTAATTTGATTAGTTTTATGATAAAATTAATGATGTCTGCCAGCAGTGATAGGAGCTCCTTTGAGCCCGATTTGTTCCATATGGCAAATGTCTAGTATGAACTTGCTGCTGATGTTAAGTTTGACACATCATCTACAGAACTGACTCCACATCCTTTTTATCCAGTTTTAATGAAAAATGTCTTATTTTCCAAGGCGTTTTATTGAAAAAATATGTTTCAACGTTAATATACTTATTTAATTTACAATTTATTAGTTATTAATTTATTATTAAGGTCTCTTAAAGATTAAAATTTGCAGCCACAAATAAAAATATTGTTTTATTTTAATAAAAAACCGCTTGTTTTTTGATTAAAATATTTAAATGAAAAATGTAATAATATTTATCATTTATTATTATGTGCAATATTATTTTTCCATACAAATCTCCATAAGAAAATCAAAGGTCCAAACAAACTGGTTAAAAATTCGCTCAGCTTGGCAACGGCTCATTTTTTGGTCGTCTTGTAGGGTTTTTTTAAGCTTTTTTATCGTTTGTAAAGCGATAAAAATCGATTGAAAATCGATCGTTTTGTGACGTTTCACGCGGTTGTTTATGAAAACGAAAAAACGATTGATTTTCAGAAGATTTTTATCGGTTTAAAAAACGATAAAAAATCATACAGACTGTAAAAATGATAGAAAACAATCGAATTTCAATCGATTTTTATCACTTCAAAGAAACGATAAAAAAAAGCGTCAAAAAGTCGATAGAAAAACGAACCATTCTAAAGGTGAGCAACTTTGTGAGCAATTTGCTATGTAATTTTCACTTGTTAAGTTCACGTAATAATGGCAATGGAAAATCAATGAAAAGAAGAGAAAAACAGACCAAGAAAGAATGGGTAGACCAAATAGAAGAATATAGAAAAGAAATGTCAGGAGAATATGAAAGATTGTATAGAAAATGAAGGAATTAGTAAGAATGAAAGTGGAAAAAGTGAATCTATGATAAACCGGAATCACACTTCGACACCTTAAACGGTATGGGGAGCAGAAGAAGTTTAAGTGCGGAACCAGTTGATACACAATGCCGAATATAAAGAATCGTTAATTACTGGAAGAAGTAGGAGAGGAAAATCAAAGAAGATGACGGAAGACATGGATTAATATCGGCATGACCCAAGGCTGTAATTATGGAGAAATGTAATTAGAGAACATCGACTGACATGTCTGTATTTGAGAGTTTTTGGTATTTACTAATCACTTCAAATAGCCTCTTTTATTCAAATGAATATAAAGCAATGTATTCATTAAGCATAAAAATAATCATAATGAATAAATTAAGTATAAATAAATAAGTATTTGATCTATACTAATTATAAATAGGGTGTGTTTAAGAAGCGCGACGGCCGATTATTTCGCGAAATTTGTATCGGTTCTAAAAACTGAAAAACAATATTTTTTGAAAAATGTATCAAATGACACCAAACATGACCCTCCACCGCCTGGGGTGGGGCGTGGAGGAACTTTAAAACCTTAATAGCCCGATAAATGACCGTTTTGGAGTGTAATTTTCAGGGGCAACTCCGAATTGCATGAAAATTTGGATTTAGGTTCTACTTATCCTCCACTTCCAAGTTGAATTTGTGCCGTTGGATGCTTTTACTTGGGGGGTGACAATCACCCCTTCTCGGGGGGTGAAAACTCCTTGTTTAAAATAAGCCCGGAAATGGATAAATTGACAGATTATAAGCAACTTTCGTTCTATAAAGCTTTTTACGCAAGTCAATACTTTTCGAGTTATTCGCGATTGAAAATGGTGATTTTCTCGACAAAAAAACTTTGTTTTCAGAAAGTTTTTCGCAAATAACTCAAAAAGTAAATATTTTGTCGAAAAATTATTCTTAGCAAAAGTGTAGCCCATAAGAAAACGAAAAAAATGGTGTATCAGTAAAGTTTACAAATTGAGTAAAAGCAAGGTTGTAGCTCACGAAAAATACGGTCTTATTCGTCTAATTCCAAATCGAATTATTCAACGCGAAATCACCGAAAAATTAAGCACTTTTCGGGAAAGGCTTATTAAACATTTTTAAAGTATCTAAAAAAAGCTTTATATTTGTTTTATACAAAAGTTTCTACCATCAAAAATAAACGAGTTACACTGAAAAAAAAGTTGGCCCCTTTTTTTGGTAAAAAAAATCGTGAAAACCTCCCTCTATTTAGCACCCTAAATAATAGTTATTTATGAAACAGTTCGTGAAGTATGCTTTATGCGAACGCACGCGATTTTTAGAGCACGGGCGACAACGGAGCGAGTGCTATACATCGCGTAAGTTCGCAAAAAGTACTTCACGCACAGTTTCATACAATATTTTATCTACCATAAACAAATAAAAAAACTGTAACTCTTCGTCACTGGAATTCATTTCTATTCTATAATTTTTAGAACTTTGACATTTAAAAATCCTAACTACTTTCAAACCACAAAAACTGTCAAAAATTTTGTTGTAAGTCATTGCTCATATTGTCATTACCATGACAACGCGAAAGTTAAGGATATTTGATTATATGAAAGTGTGCCAAAAAACCCATTGAAAGTGTGCGAAAAAGTAAATCCCATTTAAAATGCATTGTTACTTCACGCACACTTTAAATCCTTCACGCACTGCTATCTATAATGACAGTTTTCACAAACTAAAAACTTATACATAATATGACATACAGTAGATAAAATTAATTGTTACCGCTTTACCATTTATTTTAACTGTATGTGTATTTTTTATATGATCTGTAAGTTTAATTGGTTCGAAGTGCTTATATTTGAAAAAATTTGGCTTTATATTAAAAAAAAATTTCTAAAAATTTTTGAAAAATTTTCTAAAAATTTTTGAAAAATTTCCTTTTTTCAAAATAACTTAAAAAGTATTAATAGTGATAAGTAAAATCTTAAAGAGTAAAAAAATGTAGGTTTTGCCATTATAAATATGCTAGTTTTATTTTGTTTTTCCGTAAGACAAAAATTGGTTAAGATATGGCTGTTTAAATTTTGCATACACTCGTGATTAGTGAGCCGTTCTAGCTTTTTCAACTATAACCCTTTCAAAAATAAGCACTTTAAACCGGCGAGACAGATCATATAAAAAATAGATAAGTAAGTAAATTGTTTGTGAAACGGTAGCGATTAATTTCATTTTAGGAGCTAAACACGGGGAGATTTTCATGATTTTTTTACCAAAAAAAAGAGGGCCAACTTTACTTTGAGCGTAACTCACTTATTTTTAATGCTAGAAACTTTTATAAACGGTTAAAATAAAGCTTTTTATAAACACTTTAAAAAAGTTTAAAAGGATTTTTCCCGAAAAGTGCTTAATTTTTCAGTGATTTCACCTTGAAATATTCGATTTGGAATTAGACGAATAAGAACGTATTTTTCATGAGCTACAACTTTGTTTTTACTCGATTGATAAACTTTACTGATACACCATTTTTTTCGGGTTTTTATAAGCTATACTTTAGCTAAGTATATTTTTTCGATCAAATATTTACTTTTTAAGTTATTTGCGAAAAACCGTCTGAAAACGTAGTTTTTTTCGAAAAATAAACATTTTCAATCGCAAAAACTCGAAAAATATTGACTTACATAAAAAACTCTATAGAACAAAAGTTGCTTAAAATCAGTCAATTTATCCATTTCCGGTCTTATCTTGAACATATGTTTTTTCACCCCCGAGAAGGGGTGACTGTCACCCCCTAAGTAAAAGCAACCAACGGCACAATTTCAACTTTGAAGTGGAGGGTAATTAGAACCTAAATTCAAATTTTCATGCAAGTCGGAGTTGCCCCTGAAAATTCGGTATCGCCGTATTTCCCGTTCATTTACTGGGCTATAAATGGGAACCCCACTTTTTATTGTAGGTTTGCATTCCTCATGAAAAAATAAATAACATTTATTAGAGACACTGTTTATAATTCTTGATAGATGGCGCTGTAATCGAAAAAAAAAAACGATTTATCATGATACCATAGAGAAATTATGGAAATGGTCGACTATCTCGAGAAATACACTTAAAATAAATAATCAAAAAACAGATGTTTAGTATTTTTCAAGAATCTATTGATTGACATGAAGCACAAAAAATTACAACGAAAAATGCAATTTTTTGTTTAGCTATTTAATCAAAGAAAATAATTTGCTTACAAGCGAAAAAAAATAAGAATTTGAAGGATTTTATTATTTTAATTTAGATGATGATATTTTGAATATTTTATTATAAATTTCATTATATCATTGTTAAATTTTTATTTCGCAAATCTTACTTTTCGTGATAACAAAACCATCCATCAAGAATTATAAACAATATTACAATATTGCATTAAAATATTTATTATTTTAATTGTTTTAAATACATGTATTAACATTATTAATTATAATTAATAGGTGGTCGTGTTTTGTGTCATTCAATAGATTTAAAAAAAAATATTAAACAAATGTTTTTCACTTTTTCAATTTGATGTAAATTTCACGAAATATTCTACCGTCCTGCTTCTTTTAACACACCCTGTATAACTAGTACTATATTTTTTTATACTATATTAATAGTTTTTAATACAAACATTCAAGCACGCTTCTCAATGTAATTACAATATTCGTCAATATATTTTTGAATGTAATTATTGAGCATTGATACATTTCAACAAAATCATAACAAGTACTTAATTATTTTCTGTCTGACAAAACCATCCACATTTTACAGGAAATTAACTTTTTAAATCTGTTATTGTTATCAATATTATATTATTTAGGAGCCGAGGATTATGTCCGAGAAATGATCGTATGTATAGGACTTTTCATCGATTGTCATTTGTTTCGAGCTTCTGTCATGTGTCACATAATATCTACGTCATATGTCTTTGGTTTGTATCATTGGTATATACCAATAACGTATGACGTAGATATATTAATATTATGTGACACATGACAGAAGCTCGAAACAAATGAATGTGAATGAAAATCCCTAAACACAACGGTGGTAGCTCATCGGTAGAGCATTCGCCTACGGATCGAGAGGTCCCCCGTTCAAAACCGGACAGTCATATTTTTTTCTTTTTTTAAATTGTTGGTATTCTTTTAGTTCTTTCTAATATTAGTTTAATATACAGGGTGTCCCGAAAAGATTGGTCATAAATTATACCACAGATTCTGGGGTCAAAAATAGGTTGATTGAACCTCACTTACCTATATACAATAGTGCACACAAAAAAAGTTACAGCCCTTTGAAGTTACAAAATGAAGATCGATTTTTTTTCATATATCGAAAACTCCTAGAGGTTTTTTATTGAAAATGGACATGAGGAATTTTTATCGCAGCAACATCTTAAAAAAAAATTATAGTGAAATTTGTGCACCCCATAAAAATTTTATGGGGTTTTGTTCCCTTAATCCCCCCCAAACTTTTATGTACGTTCCAATTAAATTATTATTGTGGCACCATTAGTTAAACACAATATTTTTAAAACTTTCTTGCCTCTTAGTACTTTTTTGATAAGCCCGTGTTTATCGAGATATTTTGAATATTTGTCGTATCCACCACATATTTGTATATGGTTAAGTATGATTATAGACACCTGTTAATAATCTGAAAATTTATTTATAACTTAAATTTTTTGGTATATTTTGAAAAAGAAGCCATATCTCGATAAAAGTTGACATATCAAAAAAAGACTAAGAGGCAAAAAAGTTTTAAAAACACTGTGTTTAACTAATGGTACCACAATAATAGCTTAATTGGAACGTACACAAACATTTGGGGGGTTTAAAGGAACAAAACCCCCATAAATTTTTTATGGAAATATAGTAAAAAAGAAGCCGCATCTCGATAAAAACTGGCTTATTGAAAAAATACTAAGAGGCAAAAAAGTTTTAAAAACGTTGTGTTCAACTAATGGTACCACAATAATGAATTAATTGGAACGTACACAAAAGTTTGGGGGGGTTTAAGGGAACAAAATCCCCATAAATTTTTTATGGGGTGGACAAATTTCACTATAATTTTGTTTTAAGGTGGTCCTGCCATAAGAATGATACATGCCCGTTTTCAATAAAAAATCTCTGAGAGTTTTCGATATATTGAAAAAAATCGATTTTCATTTTGTAACTTCGGAGGGCTGTAACTTTTTTTATGAGCACATTTGTACTAAGGTAAGTTAGGTTCAACCGAACTATTTTTGACCCCAGAATGTGTGGTATAATTTATGACCATTATTTTCGGGACACCCTGTATAACTACAATACAAAAAAACTGTTTAAAGTAGATATATTGATTTCGTTGAAATCATAATATGAAGTTAGATTATATTATAATATAAGTATAACTTCTTACGTGCGTACAAAGTACACACACATTCTTTTTTTGCTTTAATCTAAAATAAACCATAATTAAAATCTTTCTGATGTTAATTTCTTGTTTTTACTTACAAATCAATAATAATAATAAGCAATTTTTAATAATTTAATAGCTGCGGCTATATTCGAATTACTGCTTTACCTACAATCAAGGAATGATTAGTGTTTTACATGTATTTTTGATGTCTCGATTTGATTCACATGAAGAAAATTAATTACAATAAACTGATTGATTATAATTATTGTAGGTTACTGATTTTTCTGCCTCCTATAGTGATTCCTCCATCCCATTCGTCAAGTAGTACCTTTCTCATTATACATATTATATACAGCCATTTCTATTTCCTTTTTTTTTTTGTTTTGAACGCATTTGAATATATTCCTTGGAATTCTAACATTGGCTGTGTTTTTATCATACACATTTTCACATCACATAAATAGGTGATTAGGTACTTCTATGTTTTCCATTAGGCTCCAGAGGAGATCCCATTTTACTGAATCGAAAGCCTTTGTGCAATCTACGAAACAAAGCTGTGCATTTTTTTTGTAATGTGGCAACAATATAGATCTCTGACGTAGATAATGACGTGCATCGGGATTTATACTGTACCAACTGTGTGTAAGTTCCTATTAAACATGGAATATGCCAGACAGAGAAATTGATATACTGTTGTTAAATTATGTTATAATAAAGCAAATTAACTTCTAACACTCCTATACATTTTTATTATTTACACTATCAAATATGGTGTTAATGAATTGTTAATAATACATTTTGATCAATACAACATATTACCTTTTATTCAATTCACCTAAGAAATGCCACTGGTACCATAAAGCTGTCAGTTTAGTTATTTCTTAAGACATTGATGAAGCGCATTCCAAAAACCCTAAAATACATCTTAGTTTTTATTAAAAGTGGATTTAGATCAAAAGCATGTAACAGTGCATCAGAAGATGTTATAAAAAAAATAAAAATATTAAATAAAATGTGATAGCAGTACAGAAAACTTCGTGGTATGTCAAATCTCTTACAATTCGTTCACACGAATTAAAAAAGCGTTATAATTTGACATCGCGCCGGCGTTTTTAAAACGTTCTCGATACGTTTGTTCATGTGAGCGATACAGATGTCTCGAGTTTTAGTTTTGGATGCAGAAAGAAGTCAAAAATGAACAATAACGACATGTATTGCAATGAGAAATGGATATGATTACAAACAAAAACTACCCGAATGTATAAGTGATAGCAAAGAAACGGCAAAGAAACAGACAAAATTTGCATTCAAAGAGGTGTCAGACAGGGTTGTGTGTTATCCCCAACTTTGTTTAACGTATACTCAGAAATAATTTTTAATGAAGCCTTGGAAGGACAATGTGGAGTTCGAATCGGGGGAGAAACTATTAACAACATCAGATATGCAGACGACACCGCGATCATGGCTGAAAATATCGAAGATCTTCAATTCCTTATTGATCGAGTCACTAGAGAATGCTCCAATAACGGACTTAACATAAATGCAACAAAGACAAAGTTACTTGTGGTTAGTAAACAAGACGTCGGCCCTATGCAACTAATTGTCAGTGATGAATCAATAACAAAAGTTAACCATTTTAAATACCTAGGATGTTGGATAAACGAGACACTAAATCCGGATGAAGAAATTAAAACTCGTATAGAAATTGCAAGAGGAGCATTTATGAAACTTAGATCTATTCTGAGCAACTCTCAGCTGAATTTACAACTAAGAATCAAGTTCCTAAAATGTTATGTGTATCCTGTATTACTATATGGATGTGAAACCTGGATCATGAAGGTTAACATGATCAACAAATTAGAAGCCTTTGAGATGTGGTCGTATCGTAGAATGCTCAGAATATCTTGGGTTCAACGCATTTCAAACAGAGAAGTCTTAAACAGAGTAGGTCAAGGCGAAGGTGACTTAATGAAGATGATAAAAAAGAGAAAACTTGAATATCTGGGGCATATAATGAGAGGTAGCAGATACAGGATGCTGCAGTTAATACTCAATGGAAAGATCGACGGAAAAAGAGGAATTGGTCGAAAGAAATATTCATGGCTCCGAAACCTTCGTCAATGGACTGGCTTATCAGCAGATCAATTGTTACATGCCGCACAAGATCGAGAACGATATCGGCAAATTGTTATGGAAGCTACCCACGCCTAAAAATTTGGGCACAGTACTTAAAGAAGAAGAAGTATAAGTGATGCAGTTTGTAATTATTGGTGATGAACCATTTGCCATATCTGGGTATATTATGAGTCCATACCGAATCGTGATTTACTGTGCAGGAAGACTGGTGTTCCTATCCAATGGAAAATAGCAATAAATCCAGAGAAGACCCAAGCGGTTACCTTCAAAAATAGAAGTAATAACACAGACGAACAACTAATTGTACGAGACAGATCCATCGAATGGAAAAACAAAGCAAATACCTAGGAATCACATTGGATAAAGGCTTAAAGTTCATAACACATGTAAACGCAACAATCCAAAAGACAGAAGCAGCAATCAGAGGACTCATACGGATAAAAAGCAAATTAACACTCTCGCCGCCAATAATATTCTAAATTATTTCGTCGTGCGTCAAAACTATATGATACGCTATGTGAAACACTGCAATTGTTTAATTAATGTTACACGCTTGTCAATACAGAGTGTACATTAATGTTACACTTGGCGGCGAGAGTTTTAACAACAAAAACAAAGATGAGACTAATAGATAGCATCATAGTACCTATAATCACATATGAATTGTTAGCATGGTGACATACGTGAAATATAAACAGAAAGAGGATACAATCAATCAGCCCACAACAAATGCTTGAGAGAAATAGCGACAGTGTCCAGGTACCTAGGTAAATCACCCAAACCAAAGCCAGCGAGATTCGATAGGGTATGATGTTTTCCATACATTGAAACACAGAAGACTAAAGCAACGAATAATAGCAAATGCTTAAACAAATAATAAAATAATCACGTAGCTCTATCTGAAGAATCCATGAATCCATTATAGAAATGAAAAAAAAAGAAAATATAGAAAAAAAGACGATTCTGTTGCAGATTTTTATTTACTATCTAGCCGGAAATTAGAACAACTTTTATCGCCCCCTTTTACCCCCACCAACCACTTTACATTATCCAACATTTTATAAATGTTTTTGATTTTTTTAAAATATAAAAAATCAAACCAATTGCCTGGTCTATTTGATTTAAAATAGTGTAAACAATTAATAGTAGTTAATAGTAACATGCAAATGTATTATTTCTTTTTACGTTTAATATATTATTTGAGCATTGAACTGAATGCAATTAAAAGAAACCATAAATATAAACCTATTTGCAAAAGAAGCCAGTTTAAAGTGAATCATCATGGATTAAGGTCATTATCATAAAAACTAGTTTATAAATATCTCAAATGTCTAAGCTTTTTAGGTAAAATCAACATACAGTCACCGGCACAAAATTCCGCCACCCAAAATTTTTGATTAAGTTTGACAATTTATAACTCTATTATTTGTGCTCCAATTTTCACGATTGTTGCACCAGTTTGTAGGTACTTGTATTGATATTGGTTGGTATTATTCCGGTAACACAAAATTTTTGCTGGCATGGCAGTATACAGGGGTGAATGGAAGCGTTGTATTTTCTCCTAACTTTAAAAAATTCTGTTGAGAAATGGAAGAGCTGATTTTATTTTATAGTCCTGTCGTATTATCCCAGAGGTATCACTAAAATTTTGTTTTTTGAATTTCCGAATATCTCTTTTCTTGGAAGAGCTGTACCATTTTTTGCAAATAAAAACACTGATGGACTCATAAAATAGAGGTTGGACTGATAAGATCAGAATGGCCAGCATGCAGCCCAGATCTCAATCGTATTGAGCATTTATGGGATGAATTAAAGATATTTCGCCGTCATTCTAGGCCTCCAGAAAATTACAGTTATGGCCCTGTTACAGGTATATCGGGCTATTCCCCATGCAAGGATAACACATCTTTATTCGCAAAACAGATTGCGATCAGTTGTTGCTGCAACAGGTGGACATACCCGCCATTGAATTGTTTTGTTGTTAATTTTGTTTTGTTGATTTTAGTGCGTTTGATATTTTTAATTAAAAAAACCTTCAAAGCAGTGTGTTTATTTACAGCTCTTACAAGAAGAGAGATATTCGGATAATTCAAAAACAAAACCTTAGTGATACCTCCAGGATAATTCGAAAGGAGTATGAAACAAAATCAGCCCTCCAATTTTTCCACAGAATTTTTAAAAGTTAG
The DNA here is from genome assembly GCF_917563875.1 of Diabrotica virgifera virgifera. NCBI lineage: Eukaryota > Metazoa > Arthropoda > Insecta > Coleoptera > Chrysomelidae > Diabrotica > Diabrotica virgifera. The sequence goes on from NC_065444.1 coordinate 217,018,011, forward strand.
GAGAAAATACAACGTTTCCATTCACCGCCGTATAATGCCATCTAAGCAAAAAAAATTTGTTACCGGAATAATAGAAAACGACATTAATGCATGTACCTACAAACCGATGCAAGAATCTTGAAAATCGGAGTACAAATAATAGGTCTGGATCCCGCGTATGAAAAAAAAGTTGATCAATAGCAAGCTGAAAATTTGTTAATAGCTTAAGGGTGTCTAGTCGGATATACTTTGATATATGGGAACACTGGAACAGGGGCAGTTTTAATTGTGGAACAGGTTAAAAATTTGGAACGGTCACACCACGAAAACGGCACATTTATTTTGTCCGACAGAACAGACTTAAACTCTCCGAACAGAGATTAAACTGTCATGCAAAAATCAGACTGCTATTTATCACCTGTCATAATTCCTGTCATTTGACATATTCTACATGTTCCACTCATTAAAACTCCCATTTGGTTATAAATAGCAGTCTGATTTTTGCATGAGAGTTTAATCTCTGTTTGAAGAGTATAAGTCTGTTCTGTCGGACAAAATACATGTGCCGTTTTCGTGGTCTGACCGTTCCAAATTTTTAACCTGTTCCACAATTAAAACTTACCCTGTTCCAGTGTTCCCATATATCAAAGTTTGTCTGACTAGGCACCCTTAAACTATGAACAAATTTTCAACTTGCTATTAATCAACTTTTTTTCATATGCGGGATCCAGACCTATAAGAAAGTTATAAATTATCAAACTTAATCAAAAATTTTGGGTGGCGGAATTTTGTGCCGGCGAGTGTATTACCAAAGGAGACATTTTGTTAAAAATAAGATTAAAAATGTAGACGAAAGGTTCTGTATCTTACAATAGAACTATGTAAAGTGCTTTGCTATAATCCAAAGTTTTAGTATCTAAAAAACCGTATAAACAAACTATGTATATTCCCTTTTTTCGCTAGAATATAATATAGATACACACCATCTCTTCGTCGACTTCAAAGCAGCCTATGACAGTGTTAAAAGAACTGCAATGATAGACTTTGGAATCCCACCTAAGTTAGTTAAGTTTGCAAAACTAACAATGCAAAACGTAAGCTCGTGCGTTAGAATTGCAGGAGAAAACTCCACGTTCTTTGACATTAATAATGGTCTAAGACAGGGGGACGCGCTGGCGTGTCGCTTTAATATTGCCTTGGAAAAAGGCAGTCACAAAATTAAATATTAGAATGAATGGGAATGAAACTATTATCGGCGCAAATTCACGCATTTGCTGACGATATAGTTATAGTGGGCGGAAAATATATACTTAGAAAAGAATTAAATGGGAAGAGACTGAGAGGTAGGCCTAGAAAGAGATGGATTGATGGTATTGATCAGGATTTGAAAGCCCTAGGAATACGAGAATGGGAAAAACAAGCAAAGGAAAGAAAAACATGGGCAGCTATATAGTCAAACAAGCAAAACACACATAACGCCGAAAAGACCTCCTCAAAAAAGAAACAAGTAAGTAATATTTTAGATAAATATCGTTTAGAACTTTTGAGGAGTTATGCATGTGGCTGCCTCCACACCATGTAAAACTTTAGAGCCTAGAAACCCCAACGGGCGACCATGTCCCTCCAAGGGCTGTCAGCGGTCACCAATGATGATGATGATAACAAATCCCTGTCACTTCTGACACGAAAGCAAGTTTGAAATTTTAATTCGGTGGGACAAAATACAAAAGAATATACTTTGAAACCCTGTGACCTTTGAGATCATCCACAAAACAGCCCTGGCCCTGGACTAAGGGCAACATTTTGAAATACAGTAGAACCTCGGTATAACGAATCTGAAGGGTCCGAAAAAAAATTTGTTATATCGGGAATTTTTCAATATCAGAGTTCGTTATATCGAGATTAAATGCGGCCAACATTCGTTAAAAAGGGGTTCTTAAAGCTGAATTCAAACCTCTAATATAACGAATTTCTCATCGCTTATCCATGTCAAAAAGCCCTGTCCCATCAGCACTGTAGGTATCATCTGCATTGTATACACGGGTCAAGTCTGGCAATTTAGCTTTCCAATCTGCGCAAGTTACATCATCCACTGCAGCACTTTCGCCACAAATTTTTTTAAACTAATTTCGTGCCTCTCTTTGAACCGATCCAACCAGTCATTACTGGCTCGAAAGTCTGCGTGTCCTAATTGTTCTGCAAACTGTTCTTGGAGTATGGGACCTCCAACGGGTAAATTTTGGTCCCGGCACTGTTTAAACCACTTAATAACAGATTCTTCGACATCCTGTAGTTCACCTTTCACCAAGGGAAGGGGGCGGGAAGCAGGTGCGTGATTGTTCAACTACGCTAAACCGAGGTTTGGAATGGAGAAATGCATAATACAAGGCTTGCGTGCGTTATATAGAGGTTAGCTACACTCAATATTTATTATAGAGGCTTTAATTTATCTCCGCAAATCGTAAAAATTCGTTATATCGAGGGTTAAGATCAAAATAGTTCATTATATAGGGGTATTTTTTACATTGAATGTTATGGACGTTTGAAGGGGATTTAAAAAAATTCGTTATATCGGGGAATTCTTTATATCGGGGTTCGTTATATCGGGACTCCACTGTATGTGTTTTAAAAAAAATTCTTAAAATATAATAGCACTATATTCTGGATTAATGGCACCTTGAATGGAACACATTTCATAAAATCAAAATTAAGATAATATGAAAATAAGTAATTGACTAAATTTTAAAAATGTAACTTTTTTATTTTCTTCTGTATTTTCCTATGTTCTCTTGCCTTGAATCACTTTATTCCTGGAGTCTTAACCCATTCGCTGCTGATCACACGCCAGCATGTAATATAGTTACTTCAGTAAGGTGCCGTTCATACGCCAGAGGGTGATATAGTTACTTCAGTCAGGTGCCATACAACGGAATGGTTGCTAGCCAAGTTCCATCCTCATCAAAAGGCAGCAAATGGGTTAAAAAAGGTTTTAACATTATTTACTTTACTCCTCTTGATTCCATTTGGAACATAGGGCCTCTACAGTCCCCCTCCATTCAGCTCTGTTTCTGGCTAATGCTTTCACCTCTTTCCATGTTAACCCGTTGTCTTTTCTCTTTTAATATTTTTTTCCAGGATGTCATTGGTCTGCCTTGTTTTCTTTTTCCAGTTGGTTGGCCAGGACTTGTTTGGTTACTTATATCATCTTCATTTTTCCTTAATGTATCTCCAATAAACTTCCATTTGCGTATATTTATGGTTTTGGCTATCGGCTCTTGATTAGCTTTTCCCCAAAGTTCCTTGTTACTTATCTGATTTGGCCAATATATTTGCAATATTCGTCTAAGGCATCTATTTACAAATGTTTGAACCTTTTGTATAATCTTTTTCTCTAATTTCTAAGTTTCTGCTGCATATAGCAAAATGCTCTTTACATTTGTATTAAATATCCTGATTTTGGTTTTGTTTGTTAATTTATTGGACTCCCACGTTTTCTTCAGCATATAGAACGCATTCTGCGTCAATTATGCAGAATTATAATTTCTTCTTCTATTCCACAGAGCGTCAATTATGCTTCCCAGATAGCAAAACTTCTGTACATTTTCTACTTCTTCTCCTTCAATGAATATTGAACTTATTTTAACTTTTACATTTAGGTCATGCACATAACGCAACTGTTTTACTGTTGAAAACTAGTTCCAGGTACCCAGGTGGATCGCTTATGGGCAAATCCCTGTGCTTTTATGCTGCCAAGATAACAAAATAGTTGTCGAGTTAAATCGGTTTTATATCATAGTCTTAAAACAGTTATGCCGTGAGCACTGGACGTTAGAGTGTCTTTAGTTTATTTTCAAATGTTACTACCATACCACTGGAGAATACTAGTTTTAATACACCCATGGACAAAAATATCAAATACTTGGAAAATATCATGTGAAGTGAAATTTTTTGTGCTGCGATCCTTAGACCAGTATCGTATAAATTCATGATGTGATTTAGATCTGATATGGGCTATATAGTGGCCAATATAATCTTTTAAAATGACATGAAGACATGTGTTATCATGCATTAGCACGAATATATCATATCCAATATGGCTGGCAAATGGCCCAATATTGTCTTATACGCTCTGAGCTTCGCTGGTGGCGCTCCTAGCGGATTACTGGAATTATCTTTCACTGGTAATTTTTAAATTTATTATTTAATTGTTATCGCTTAACATTTACAATGCAAAAAATTAATTAAATTGTAATCGATTTTTTTAAGATTTTGCTAATCATTTTGACGTTCTATTGATAAAATATGAATTTCTTACTTCGGATACTTTCACAATTATCGTGTAGATGGCGCTAAGATTTTTAGATTAAATTATAATTCCATATTACGGAACATTAAAAAACTTAAATTCAGTATTTAAAACGTAAGTATATTTAAGGTAAAAATATATACCACAGCTTTGACCAACTAATATTTTTTATAATTAATGTTTTTAATTTTAATTTTACATTAATCACTTTGACATTTATGTCAAATTTCCGGTAAACGTTTACAGACTTGCCACTACTGGCGCTCGAGAATTTGTAAATATCCCCTCTACGTAAGAGCTCACAGCGGATAAAATGTTTTCAATGTACATGTCAGCTGTCATTCTACTAATCACTACTAATCACAAAGTATGGTATGTCCTTTCCAAGCAATACTGCTTCATAGCACAATGTCTCCACCACCAAAACTCTACAATATGCCAACTACTGTAACCTCTATATGAGATTACAGTTGGCATATTATACTTCTCACCAACTCTTTTTTAGACTAAGTTTCGTCAATCTCACTTCAATATGGTGAACAGGATGTCAGTTGTAATCTCATATAGAGAGATAGTTTTGGTAGTGGAGGCATTGTGTTAGGGAGCTGTATTGCTTGGAAATGACATACCGAACTTATGGAGGTGATTGGGCAAATGACAGATGATATATATATATGTACATTTTAGAAAACTATATTTTGCCATTTGCCAGCCATATTAGATATGCCAGATTCTAGCTAATTCACGATGAAGCATGTCCTCATATCACTAGAGTAGTGAATACTTACCTTGATGAGATTCAAATTAAAAGATTATATTGGCCACCATATAGCCCACATCACATATAAATCCCATCAAGAATTTATATGACATTTCAAAACATCAAATTCAGAAAAGGAATTCTATTCCTATAACATAGAAAGTAATATTCCTATAACACAAAAATTTCACTTTACATGATAATTTGAAAATGTTCAATATTTTGGTCAATGAATTTTTTATTATGACATGTTTTTTGCACTATTTTGAAAAAAAATTAAAAACCTAGTTTTTAGTTGACTGTGTCATAAAGCATGGTGGCAAATGGGGTTTACTAGACATATATGATTGATAACGCCCCCAATGTAAGTTTATAAATAATATTTCTAAAGGCATCTAAAGTGTTAACACTCTCGCTGCACATTAATGTATGTATTGACAAGCATGTAACATTAATGTAAACTTGCAGCGTTGTATAGTTTTGGCACACTACGAAATTATTTAAAATATTATTGGCAGCGAGAGTGTTAAAACTGCTTCTTGACAGTACACCTATACAGTATATAAAAGCACCTACTTTTTATGTAAACTTTCTCAAAGATTATGTATAACTAAAATCATCCAAATGCATTATCAATGTGATACAACTAATTGCCTTGAACATGTAAATAAAATATTTTACCTTGGTCATAATCACAGATAAGCAAATAGATGGTTAAATAATTAGGGCATAACAATAAACATGACCATTCTAACCAAACATATTCATACTGTAAAAGGTTTAAGTCTGAAACTAAAAATAGACACAGACATCTCCTTACCCAAGATATTCATGTAATCAGGGGTGAGGTCTTCTTGGCCAGTCCCATTGGTAGCTTTTGGAACATATCTTGATACTTTTTCAGGTCTGCGGGGATCGGCATTCATTTCAATCTAAAAATTAAACAAGTAGAGTGAATCCCTTGTAAAGAATGTAAAAGAGAAATTAATTAAAAGAATCAGAACAGAAACGTCAAAAACAGATGAAGTAGTATGTATACATTTACAACTGAGAATTACTTACTGATATTAGATGTTAACAAGAGTCTTCAACAATGAACTATGATAATGTATTAGTTAAATACGCACATACCTTTTAATGTGAATAATATTTTGATTATTTTTCGATCTAATGTTCACAATGGCGACTATCTAATAAATTCAGTGTTGTCAACAGCTCAAAGTCAAATGTCACTTATTACGTTTAGGCGAGTTTTCAAATTTTGAACTGATCAAATACATAAAAAAGAAAAAAATAAGAAAAATCCTAAATAATTCTAATAAATAAATGAAATGAATGGGAAAAACATAAACACAATATTTTGAAAAGAGTACGCTGAAAGAGAGTCAAATATAAATGAAACAAACAATGTTGAAGATCTGAAATAATAGAGAGTTATCAAGTAAAATTCTATCCATCCGTTATTTTGACACGTAAACGCTATTTTTTTACGGTATAAGTTTTAACGTAGATGTAATTTTAGAGTTATCAAGTGGTCGAATTTCTGCTTCACGTTAATAGTTGGCAGCTGTCAGTCAAATTTCGTATTTGACAGCAAAATAATTAAATTTGTTTAAATTTTTTTCTGTTTTTGTTTTCTTTCACCCAAGATACATATTTTGTAATTTTGCCTCTGTCTTTAATTTCGATACCTTAAACCTGAACAAGCCAAACAGTATTTTCGGTTTGAAAAACAGGATATTCCAAGGCATGTACAATTGTTAGGGATATCAGATATAATTGTAACAGAAACTGGCCATACCTGTACTGGTAAGTAATGCTGAGAGGAACTAAAACTTTAAACTCAACCAAACCAAAACCAAGCCAAGAAAACAAAGACAAAACACCTGTTAACATACAAAATAAAATTTCATAACCCAACATATTTATTTATTACATGAACATGACAGAACTGAAATGGTCGAGTCACTCCGAGTCCTGCCGAATTGGTGCGATTCGCTGCTAACGTTACCGTATTTTAAGCCCGCTATCCGACCTACCGTAACGGAGTACGTTAACGTTAAAATCATTTCCGTTATTCAATATTCATACTGCGCATGCTCCATTGCTAAAATAACGTTACCGTATTCTCCTCGAGTTACTTGATAACTCTCTATTAAATAAAAGTCAGATGAAATGAATTTAATCGAAATCACAGAAACAAATCGAGATCAAAAAATAAACTAATAATAATTTAAACGAAGATAATTAATAATTAATATCGAGTCAACATAAAATCATGCAGAGATTCATGATATAATATAAAGGGGACGATTGCATAGCGAAGACCAAGACAAAAAGTGTGCAGATAATAAAAATTAAAGATAATTAAAGCGATGAACATAAGCATGAACTTTTTTATCGTTAAAGGATTAATGAATGATTTTTATAGTCAATTTTGCTATTTGCCATTGTATAAAATTGTTTAAAATTACAGACATTTTAATTTAAATTATATTGTATAATTTTTTTTCTTGTTGACCTGAGTGTTTATACAATAAAAACAGAATAAAATTTAAAACTCCATAAAACACAAAAATGATGAATCAGAAGTTTTTCAGTATCAAAACTATTAAATATTTTTTATTAGAAAGAGATATAAACAATTGTATTTGGTTACTTTCCAAATTCCTGGAAAATCACCACATTTTTGGTAAAAAGTAAAACTGCGAAGCAGAATATGATATGGCAACATTGTCATAACTGAGAATTTGACACTTTTGCTTTTGACATTTAAATAAAAAATATACATGACCTAACCACTATGTACATAAGAGACTAGAGCCAAAAATACTTAAAATTTTTGAATCGAAACAGATTTATTTTATCTAAGGTCCAGAGAACACAAAGTGCGATATTTTATTTATTAATGAAATAAATTATTGCTTATTAAAATGGAGAAAATTACGAAATCTTTTGACGATATAATAAATGCCATGGAGAAAGATAACCGGGGGGCACAGGTAATGTAAACAAAAATTTAATAATATTGATAATCTGATAGGACATTTTTGTAGATTACTTGCTATTCGGTAGCTCTCCTTGGATTGACAGTAGCTTTAAGGAAAGTTAGACCTGTAAGTAAAAGTGTTTTACCATTAGGATTTTCAAAGTTGTAAGATATCTACTATAAAATGTACTGTATTGAATTGGATTTAAAATTTTTTGCTAATATGATTTGACTGTTTTGTTTTTCCTGACACTAAAAAAGTGCATGACACTAATGTAATACATAAGCCAATATATCTCCCTTATATAGTGCTACAGCTCAAGTCTTGCCCTGGCTTCCCCCAGCATCTACCATCTACCTCTTAGTACCTATTTCCCTGGCTGCTCTCCTCTAGTTATCCACCCTTAATACCTCTTTAGTGACAAATCCTACTTTGTCTATCCACCCCTTCTTTAGTCTTCCTACTGGCTGAGAGTCCACCATAGTACCACTAAACATTCTACTAGGTGTTCTGTTATTGTCCATTCTTATAATGTGATCCACCCAGCGTAATCTGTGTATTTTTGCATTTCGCATAATTTGCTGTAGAGCAGCGGTTCTCAATCTGTGGTACATGTACCACTGGTGGTACATGTCATTATTTGAGGTGGTACACAAAACATAAAAACAACCAAAATCAGCACCACCATTATAGTTAATTTGTTAATTAGATCACTTAGCTAGATAGGTATTTCAGTTAGGTGGTACCCAAAATAATAAAAGATTTTGTTGGTACATGACTCAAAAAGATTGAGAACCGCTGCTGTAGAGGGTTGTTTGTAATATTGATACAACTCATGGTCAGTGGCGTAGCTAGGGTGGGGCGGAGGGGGCGGTCCGCCCCGGGTGTCACCCGTTCAGGGGTGACACCCGAGAGACCCGATCACAACAGAACGAATCTTTAATTTGTAACTTGACTCACTTTACAATCAAAATACAATTCGATATTATTTTGTGAACACACGAAATCAAGAAAAGTCGAGGTCAAAGAGGCATTTCTTGGATTTTTTCCGTTAAAAGGAAAAAATCGGTTGATCTAAGTAACGAAATTCTCAATAAGCTTGAAATTGATGGTTTAAATGTAAAAGTCCATTCACAGGAATACGATAAAGCAGCTGTTATGAGCGGCATACATGGAGGAATACAAGCTATTATTAAAGCAAAACACAAAAAGGCTATTTTCGTTGGATGTATTGATCATTTATTTAATTTATGTAGCCAACACTCTTTTGCATAAAATACATCTTGTGTAACATTTTTTGGAACAGTAGAGGCAATTTTAATTTTTTTTCTGTTTCCACTAGCTGCTGGGAAGTGCTTATAAAACACAGCAAAGCATCTGTCAAACGACTTTCCACAACGCGTTGGAGTGCTCACTATGCTGCAGTTAAAGTACTGGTAGATCATGTTGATAATGTTGTTGCTGCAATTGAGGAATTATGTCATCAACCAGAAAAATTAGACATCAGAGGTGCTGCACAGTATCTTATGTCCGCTGTATGTAATTTCACATTTCTTTTCTTTTGGAACGATGTAGTAGGTACTAAGAAAAATAAATGTTGCTCAGATTGAATTGCAAAGTAAAGGCATAACCATAACCGTTGATCAATCAGCACCCAAAAGAGAGGAACTTCGTCTTTATATTGAAGAAAAATGTGGCCATATTATAGATGAAGCAATAGATTTTGCCACGAAAAAATATGAGGACGACGACATTCCCACCGAAAAACGAATTAGACGTCAAAAACGATTGGATGGTGAGTTATCTACCAATATAAGGCTGACACTTCGAGCCGAACTTCAAAAGGACATGTTGGAATGTTGTGACCGATTCACTGTTGAACTCGAAACCAGATCAAAGTCCATTCATGATGTGGTTTCATTGTACTAGGTTGTACAGACACACACTTTGCTTTTCACGAACAGTGAACAGTTGAAATTAGCTGTTTCAACATTTTGTGACTTTTACCAAGAAGAGGTATCAGAAGTAGACCTCCTGCTAGAAATACCAAGTCTCAGTGTCAATACAAGCAGCCAATAATACAGCCTCTAAATGGTTAGCTGTAGACTTTAAAATTAATTGTGAAATAGGATTTCATGGAATCCCTCCCAAACTTTGTGTCTCGGTTGCTTCATGTGAGGCAAGTTTTAGTAAGCTAAAATTAATCAAGAATTACTTGAGAGCAAAAATGGTGCAAAACAAGGCTAAATAACCTCGGTTTATTAATTATCGAACATGAAGCAACACAAAAAATACATCCTATAGAAAATGTGATTTCAGAGTTTGCAGCTAGTAAAGCTAGAAAAAAAAATAGTTTAATTCATTCACATAATGTAAAACAAAAAATAAATAAACTACTTTATCCTATTTACTGCAATTTCATTAATTAAAGCTCTTAATTTTTCCATTATTCAAAACATACGTTTATCGGATTTTCGCTGAATTTAACAATCTTTATTTTTAGGATTTGGGGTGACACCATCGATTACCGCCCCGGGTGTCACCCATTCTAGCTACGCCACTGCTCATGGTTGAACCATATTCTCAACATACCATTGTCACAGATGGGTTAGAATATTTTTCTCAATATCTTTCTTTCAAAAGGATTGATAAGGTTTATTGTTTCTGTCATTATGCATTTTGCTATTGATCTTCTGATAGTTTTATGTATTTTGAACTTAATTTCCCTATGGATGTCTTTGCATCCAAAAACACTTGCAACAGAGATACATATGCTGTACTAGCAAGCATTATCCTTCCACATATTATTTTCTCCTTCTATATGCCAATAACAATTTTATTTATTTATTAAAATGAAACAGATGAAAAATTGTATAGTTTGCTAATAACAACAAATATTTTTTACAGTAGAACCTCGATTATCCGTCAGGGCGCCGGACCAAGGGTATGACGGATAATCGAAAAGACGGTTAACAGAACATTAAAAAAATTAAAAATTCATAGTATGGGCCATTCCACGAACATACGCCTGTTTTGGATTACTTCGACAACAAATATTTTACTGTGCAACATAAGAAGTACGAAAGTAAATGGCGCTAATAATTATTCCAATGAACAACAATGTAATTTGCAATTTACTTTCGTTCTTCTTATTTTGCACAGTAAAATTTTCGTTGTCGAAGTAATCCAAAACAGGCGTATGTTCGTGGAATAGGGCATACCTACAACTCTCAAATTCCATTTGTATGTTTTGTTTGACAATATAAGAGGGATTTGTGTTCGTTTAATCGAATCAATTTGAAATATTCTGAAATCTTTGTTTGTTTTACTGTTGCTTCACATTTTGCGATGGCCGAATTTCTTAATCAGCATAAGATCATGCAATCTACCTACTTCTTGTTGAGAATACCACTCGATGACTTATTGCACGTGCGATGCAGCTTCTCTAGATTATTAACGTAAATTTTTGTCAGTTACAATAGGTTCATCAACATATCTACACTCATATTCCAAGTCTGTGTCAGCTTCTGAATCTGTTTGGTCCGCTTTTGTTGCCATTTCAACGATTTCTTTAGCTATCAGCAATGGATAGCTGTTTGTGTCCTCATCACAAATCAAATTAACTTTTTTACTTTAAAATTTTTGCTTATGTAGTCAATACAACGTTTGTATGTACCCTGACGGTTAACAGAGGTGACGGTTAATGGAGAGACGGATAATCGAGGTTCCACTGTATATAGTTACAGTAAAACCTCAATGTAAAGGATTAATTGGGGGACTAGGTGTCCATTCAAGCGGAAAGTTCATTACCTATATAAAAATAGGTTTAAGGCTTAAAACAAATCAAAAACTTATTTTTGAAAATTATATACACACTGTGTTTAGATATAAATAATAAATACAAAACACACACAAAATTTTATTTAATTGTGTTTGGACATTCGTTGTGACTTGACATTGCTGTTTGATATCAACATGATTGCTTTCAGTAATACTGCTTTGAAAAAGGAATCAAGTTTTTTTTGCACTTGTGAAGTTTACTGTTTTTCTATTCGCGGTGTGCAAGTACTTGGAAGCAGGGCCCCCGTCAGGGTTACTGGCGCCTGTGTGCAAAAAAGGATTTTGGCGCCCCTTAAGGCATTTTGGATCATGTTTTTTATTTATTTTTTGAAGGTAGATAGGTGCTTGAAATAAACCAAAAAACTGAACTCTAGAAGTCCATCCACTCAAGATAAAATATTGTAAAACCTCCGAATTTTAAAGAACCGCTTGGATAGACATGACATTTGGCATACACACAGCTAATATGTCAAAGAAAAAAGTGATATTGTGCCGATGTGTGCTTTTATCCTGAACATGAGTTTCACTCTTCTCGGGAGTAAAAAAACATACGTTCAAAAAAGTCCGGAATTGGATAAAATGACTAATTTTAAACAACTTTTGTTCTAGTTTTTCCACTATCAATACAAGTTATTTTCGAGTAAATATGTTCAATTTTCATAAAAAAAACACGTTTTTAGAAGGAATTTCGCAAATAGCTCAAAAAGTATTTTAATGAAAAAAAATATAGCTTATAAAAAAATGAAAAAATTGGTGTAAGTTGTTATACATATATTATGAAATCTGAGACCCAGAAGCAGAGTTGTAACTAATGAAAAGGAAGTTCTTATTCGTCAAATTACAAATCGAATATTTCAACGTGAAATAAAAAAAAATCAAGCACTTATCAGTGAAAACTCGTTATAACTTTTTTAAAATTATTAAAAGAAGCTATATTTTTGTTTTTTTTAACATCAAAAGTAAGTTACGCTCAGAATAATGCTTTACCTTTTTTTGGCAAAAATTCCAAATACCAAAATGAAAATCGCCCCCTAATTAGCATCCCAAATGAAATTAATCGTTACTGCTTCACCACAAGTTACTTTACTTATGTATGGTTTATATGATCTAAAGTTTCATCGGTTGACAGTGCTTATTTTTGAAGAGGTTGTAGTTAAAAGGGCTTTAACGAGTCACTTTAAACGGCATTACGATGTATGCAAACTTTGAACAGCCATATCTTAACCACTTTTTGTCTTACAGGAAAATAAAAAAGTCCAAAATAATCAGAACAACAAAACCTACATTTTTTTACTGCTTGAGATTTTTGGTATCACTAATAATTTTTTAAGTTATTTGGAAAAAAAGGAATTTTTTCAAGATTAAAAAAAATTACCTTTTTTTCAAATTTTTTCAAAAATGAGCCGTTTAAACCGATAAAACTTACAAATCATATAAATAATACATATTATAAAAGTAAATGGTAAAGCGGTAACGATTAATTTCAATTGGAATGCTAATTAGGATGATTTCTACAATTTTTTTTACCAAAAATGGTCCAATACAAGGTTGCTTGTTGCGTGTTCTTGTTGCTAGAAACTTTTTTAAAAATCAAAAATAAAGTTTTTAAGCGCTTTAAAGAAGTTTTAATGAGTTTTCCCCGAAAACTGCTTAATTTTTTGATTATTTCACGTTGAAATATTAGATTTGGAATTTGACGAATAAGAACCTACTTTTCATTAGCTACAACTCTGCTTCTACTGCTGGGTTTGCAGACTTCATATATAAATTACTTTTTTCACTTTTTTGTAAGCTATATTTTTGTTAAGAGTATTTTTTTCGAAAAAATAATTAGTTTTTGAGTTAACCCTCTAAAAACGGGGTTTTTTTGTTAGAAAATGAACATATTCACTGCCAAATAACTCGAAAAGCATTGACTTTGTGAAAATCTCTATAGAACAAAATTTGATTATAATTAGTCAGTTTATCCAATTCCGGACTTATTTTGAACGTATGTTTTTTCACCCCAAAAAATACACCTAGGTATTCTCGGGCGTATTCCCCTGAGAACACCCTTTTTATTCCCAGGGCAAAAGCACACATCGGCTCCTTTTCTTGTTAGCTATGTACCTATACCTATGACAAATTTGATGTCAATATAAGCGGTTCTTTAAAATTCACAGCAAAAACCGTGAGTAAGTGGACATTTATTTGTAGACTAAAATATCAACATGAAACCAACAGAATAAAATCATAACCATAACAAAATAAATTAAAATGCCTGACTTTCGACATGTTCTCGCAAATGGGAATCGGCAGTAACCGGATGATATACTAATAAAATTTCGTGTGTATACTTAATCCTATTTAATTTCTTAAATTTTATTTTAAAATTAATTTTTGTTTTTTTTTGCAATTTTTTACCCCGGGTTTTGGCGCCCCTAAAAGATGGCGCCCGTGTGCATTGCACACTTTGCACATATGGAAGCGGGGGCCCTGCTTGGAAGGGAAACGAGAAACGACCGTGCGCGAGTCGCGGAGAAATATTGCAACTATCTTAAATAATTCATATTGTCAATTGAAATTGTCAAATTGACGTATATTTCATACCTTCTGTCATTGAAGCAGAAAAATTATATATTGCTCCACAATATTGATATGATATGCGATTATTATATAAAGGTAAATTTAATTAATTGTATTTTGAGTGCAGTACTGCATTTTAATAACTAATTTTATTTACTACATACAATTGTTCACGTTTTCATAACATAACCTGAATCTTATTTTTTCTTCTTACTATTTTTTTGGACTATGGCCTTGACAATTATCCAGTAACCAGGACTAATATAATTGGCCAATATAATTAAAAGTGCGAATAAAAGTACAGAGCGTAGAAATAGGGGTCACTTTGCCGAACTTGCACGGTCCCAATAATCAACTCTATAAAATTACGAAATTGCATATAATACAATTGAACTTCTTTATAATATCTAACAAATAATAAATAAATGTTATTTGTTTATGGTAAAAATGATTTCAATCCATTTGCTTTAATATGCCATCTTTTTAGCCAGTTTTGGACCTTGTTCAGACTAGAACAACTAAGAAGGAGAGATCATACACTTGTATCTATAAAAAAGAATATTGTGAGGGTAGGAATATTTGGAGACCCACTTCATATTTTTTTATTGATAAGAAAATTATACATTGATTATAACTGATTTGCATGTATGAGAAGTAGGTATACTTTCAAGATCTTCAACTGCTACCAAAACATCATAATATGATATGATTCCAGTAGATATTTCACTTCGTGATAACATATACTTTGTTAAGTACTTCTCCCAGATCCTGAAATAATTTTTGTAATGTAATGTAAGTGCTCAGGGACCGTTTATGGATAGGAAGATCAAATGATGAGTTAGAGGAATTATACAATCAACCTAAAATAATAGAAGTGATAAAGGCACAGATACTTACATGGCGAGTTCACCTAGGAAGTATGCCAAACACGGGAACTCCAAAAAGGGGAACTAACTACACTATAGCTTCAAAAAAGAGAAAAAGAAGACAGGAAAATAGATGGAACCACCTGGTCGAAAAAGATTTGGAAATAATGGGGCTAGAAGGCCAGAAGAACAAACTTTTCAAGCCATGGGCCTATTTTTCATTTAGTGCTATTGTATAAGTATACACTCACGGACAAAAATAATACCTATGCATGTGGAATGCATTTTTTGTGCTGCTATCCTTAGCCTCCCTGTGTCACAGGAATAGGATTTCTTTTCCAAATGCGATGTTTTAAAATATCACATAAATGCTATAATCGGATTTAGATTTCATCTTTGCTATATACTGGCCAGTAGGTATAATTTTTAAATTGAATCTCATCAAGGTAAGTATTTACTATGCTAGCGACATGAAGACATGCATTAGCACCAATATGTCATATGCAATATGGCTTTCAAATGGCAAAACATGATCTTCTAAAACGTTTTCAATGTATTTATCAGTTGGCATTCCCTTAATCACCTTTTCGTGTTCGGTATGCCCTTTCAAAGCAATACTGCTCCATAGCACTATGCCGCCACCACCAAAAATAACGCTCTGTATAAGGTTAAAAATGACATACTGTTCGCCAACTCTTCTGTAGACGAAGTTTTGTAACTCTTTCTTCCATATGGTGAACAGTATACCAGATGTAACCTCATACAGAGTGTTAATTTTGGCGGTGTCGACATAGTGCTATGTAGTGGTATTTCTTGGAAAGGAGATACCGAACTTGTGGACTTGATTGGGTGAATTACAGCTGATAGGTATGTGTATACAATATCGCCATGCTAAGAAAAATCGCACATTTGTAGGATTAAATATTAAAACAAAGAAAACGCCAAGTCGTCATTTTATGGCCTATACTATATACCAACAAATGATGACCTCTTAATTTGATTATCCTAATGATCACTAATTAATTAGGGCCTTTTTAAAAATAACGTTAAATGGCGATATTGTCAACCCCTGTTGTCAATATCGCCAGGGGTTACATTTTAGCATAGGTTTATTTTTAATATAGAATATGGAATGGAAATGGGTAATTAAATAAATTTTACACCAAACATGTTTTATTAACGATACTTATAATGAACAATAAGGACATATCTGTATGCTGCAATTATGTCGTCTTTTGTAAGTCACAGGCATTCATCATGTACGTAGCATTTGCACGTAACCCAAAGACGCATGTCGGCCACTCGATCTTCTTTGCAAGCTTTACAATACCAACTTTCATCCTTGCTTTTGTGTTCGTTTCTTCGTATTTCGACTTTCCTAGTTTTAGAATTTTTCTCAGACACTTTTGGTGTCAAAGTTTTTTCTGGCAAGAAGTCAGTATTCTTATTAAAAAGGTCTTTTGTGACGACCTTTGCGCGACTATTTAATGCTGCCTTTTTTTCTTTGTACCATACTTATGTACCATTTCAGGTGTTTCAAGCATTTCATTAAAGGGTACTTCTTTAGTTGGCTCATATTCGTCATCTTCAGATTCATTATTCTCATCTTCATTTGCTTCAGACTCATCATCATCCTCTGAATCACTACTGTCCCTTAATTCAGTTACCGGAGGTTTTCTACTAACATTTGATGGCCCTGGGGGTGGAGTGATGACTCTAACTGGTTGCTTTTCATTATTTTGCAGAATATCTTGTAGTCCTGGACCTTCAACATTCTTGTCTTCTGTTACGATACTTGGGGCAAATGCTTCTGGAGGAAGAATGTCAGAGTTATACGGATAAATGCCGGTAGCCGAGAAACCAGACTTTATGTTAGATGGAGTCATACATTTGTCCCAAACTATAGAAAAAATTATTCCGAAGCGTTGTTTTGTGATGGACCGTTCCTTATACCTTGGCCAATACTTTAAAACTTCCTCATCCCAGTAATGTTCGAAGCTACGAAATACCGCCTTATCCATCGGCTGAAGCTCGTGCGTTGTATTACTTGGCAAGCAATACAAGGTGATGCCGAGTTCACTGGCGACAGTTACAATGGAATAATCTAAATGACACTTGGCACCATCAAATATTAAAAGACAAGGTCCAGGATTTCTATATTGCGAAAAATGTTGTAACCATTGCTTAAATGTTTCTATGGTCATACTTCCCTTGGCCGTCATTAGTGCCATACTACCCGGTGGGAGTGAATCTGCCCATTCCGGCTTCATTCTCTTTCCTTTATACAATATCAAAGGCGGAATGGCGGCACCCAAAGCGTTACCGCATGACACTACTGTAACATTTTGACCGTGCTCGTTCGCTACCAGATGTACTCTCTTCGCCCCTTTCTTTGCTAGTACATATTGTTGGTGATGCAGTGACAATCTGCAGCCTTTTTCGTCCATGTTATAGATGCACTGCGGCTTGTCCATGGTATCCAAGTTATTCATTATATTTTCTAATTTTTTGAAATGATCATTCACAATGAATTTTTTCAGTTTTTGCGCCCTTGCTGGGTTCATGCTTTGAGCGCGTCTGTTTCTTATTTGTGGATGTCTAATTAGGAATCCTTTGAGCCAAAATCGCCCAGCCATCATATAATCTTTGTTAAAGGCAGTTTCGATGTTGTTAGTGTTGCAAAAATTGAAAACACAATGCCGCAAAACTTTGGTTGTTAGTGGATATCCTACTTCAGCCAATCGAATTATTCTGTTGCATAAATCTTCCTCTTGATTATTCGTAGGAACAGATTTTCGTCCCATGGAACATTTTGAGGTAAGATGTTTCTTTAAATAATCCCTCAAAGTACCTCTTGGCACCTGAAACTCCTTACTTGCTGAATTAACAGATTGTCCATTTCCAACAGCTAATATTGCATTTTGCATGTTTTCTTCCCTCCATTTTCCTCTAATACCTTTATTTCGTTTGTTTGGCATAATTATTCTGAAATAAAAACATTTATTATCATATTCTGTAGTCACTTTGTAATTGCTAGTAATATCGCCAAGAGTGATAACTGATTTGACAATATCGCCAATGGCGATATTGCAAACCATTAAGAATGGCGGTATTAGCAACAATGACGTAATTTGTTTTCGTGAAAAAAGCACCGGTAAAAATACATAGAAAAAAATTATTTTTGTGTTATCAGCAACGGAAAGGATCCCTATCAATTTTGTAAAAATGGACAAAAACACTTACCGGCAATTTGAGCCTGGAGCAGCTAACCAATAGTCCAAGTAATGAAGCTTAAAATAGGACAAAACCTCGCAATTTTTACAGAATGGATCGATTTGCTTGAAAATTTGAGAATAAGTAGTGGATAGTCCAAGGATCAAAATCTATATGATGCCAAAAGGCGCTTTTACCATGGGGGTGGTTGCCCCCCACCGTCGCGGGTGAAAATTTTTTATTATATTTTGACCGCAAAAGTTGGTAAAAACATTCATTCTAAGCAAAAAATGTTCTATACATTTTTTTGATAAAATTAATAGTTTTATATTTATTCGCTATCGAAAGTGTTAATTTTATATTAAAAAAATTAATGTTTTTAATCAGTTTTCTGCAAATAACTCAAAAAGTTTTTGTTTTATCAAAACAACTTTGCTTAACAAAAATGTACCTTTTGAAAAAATCAACAAAACCGTTTTTTTTTTTAATTTTCTTTAAGACCAATAGTAATCGAGCTATACTTTATTATGTTAGGTCTTCTTCGGCAAATGCTAAATATTGTAGTTTCAAAGTCAAAAGACGGGAAAACTATGCATTTTTCGAGGATCACTTGTTTAAACTAATTTGAAGTATTTAAAAATATCTATCTTCAGAAATAAAAAAAAGTCTTTAGCTCAAAAATTAGGTGGCTTATAATGAAAAGAATGTCAGACCCTATATTTTTCAGGGAAAAAGTGATCGAAAGCAAACCCCTAATCACCACCCTGATTAAAATTAGTCATTGACCTTATTTCGTCTTCTTTACTTATGTATTATTAATAGGTTCTAGAAGTTTAACTGGTTTAGAATAATTAGTTTTAAAAAAAATGGAGTCAAAAGCAAATATCGAATTTTTGAAGTTTGGTAAAAAATTCCCTTTTCTTCAGAATAGAAAGATTATCATCAGAGATACAAAAAAATATTTAAATATAAAATTGTAGCTTATTTAATTCCCAAGAACATGGTTTGCAAAAATTTTTTCTACAGTAAAAATTGAGTGAGCTATTGACAATTAAAACTTGTAATAACATGCAAAAATCACCTTTACCAACCCTTTCAAAGTCACCATTTTTTGCGACTGAGAATTTTAAAAGGATTTGGTATTAATAGTCTTATAGATCTTGTAAAAACCTACAAAATTATTTTTTAACAAACTTTCTAAGATAAAAATTAAAAAGGTTACGGTTAAAAAATCAATTTTTTTTTCAAAAAAAAAAATCCAATTGGAAGCATAATAATGTAAGTTAGCTTTGCTTTTAGTCATTGGCCTTATTAATTCTTCTTTATTTATATATTATTAATAGATTTTAAAAGTTTGACTTGGCTTAGAATGATTAGTTTTTAAAAAACTAGAGTTAAAAGCGAATAACGACTTTTTGTAGTTTGGTAAAAAATGCCATTTTCTTCAAAATAGAAAGATTAGCATCAGATATACGAATAAATGTTTTTATATGAAATTGTAGGTTATTGAATTCCCAAGAACTTGGCTTGAAAAAAATTTTTGTACGGCAGAAATTGAGTGAATGGTAAATGAGTATATATCGAAAAACATTGATTTTTTCTATATAAAACTAACACTTTCGATAGCGAATAAATCGAAAAGTATTAATTTTATCAAAAAAATGTATAGAACATTTTTTGCTTAGAATGAATGTTTTAATCAACTTTTGCAGTCAAAATATAATAAAAAATTTCCACCCCTAAGATGGGGTGGCAACCGACCCCATGGTAAAAGCGCCTTTCAGCATCATATAGATTTTGATCCTTGAACCATCCACTACTTATTCTCAAATTTTCAAGCAAATCGATCCATTCTGTAAAAATTGCGAGGTAAAATGCTTCGGTTCCTGGACTACAAATACTAGAACTTTTTATAAGAAACAACTCACAATATTCCAGTGGCGGTTAAACGACACATGAAACTGAAATTTTAGGTTATAATCATATGTGCTTCTACCACAACACTAAGTTCATAGTAAGAGAAGGTACCCCTAACGCCATCTTTACTCAAGTAGCATGACAACAGAAATATATGAAACTGGCGGAATTGCAAACATGGCGATATTGTATACACCTACACATTAAAAACATTTTAGACGATCATGTTTTGCCATTTGCCAGCCATATTGGATAACAAATTCGTGTTAATGCACCATGATGCAGGTCTTCATGTCGGTAGAATAGTGAATACTTACCTTACATAGTAAATACTTACCTTGAATACCATTTATATGATGCATTAAAACATCGCATTCGAAAAAGAAATCCTATTTCTATGACACTGGGGGCAGCACAAAAAATTGTATTTGGCTAATTTGGTTAATTTTAAAATATGTATTATTTTTTTCCGTGAGTGTATATAATGAGCACATGTCACTCATCGGCGACATCCGCACTGGAGAGGGAAACCGAATGTTGCTGATGAGCCACATACACATCGAACGTGTTAAAAACACTTCCCTGGCTTTCAGGGATTTCAAATCTCTATTTATTTTGATAGCCGAAATATAGGGGTGTCTTCATCTTAAATGCGACACACTGTGTGTATAGGTATGAGTATATAATAGTGTAGAGTATAGATATAAGGGTATATGTGTCACCTACCCACATACTGAGGTCACGAGCCGCCACTGCTTGCTTTTTTTAAGGCTTTATCAAAATTATGTCATCAGCATAATTCAGGTCATGCAGTCTTTCCAGACAGTTAAACAATTAAAAAAGAAAGCTACAGTATCTCGGACAGAAGAACCTAAGAGAATGGTTTGGATGCAGCTCAAAACAACTATTTAGAGCTACTGCCTCACATTTAAAATAGCTGTGATGATTGCAAACCTCCGCAGCGGAGATGGCACCTGAAGAAGAAGAAGAAGTCTTTCCCCTCGACACTTATCCCTTTGTGATCCCAATCCAGTGTTTTAAAAGCACATTCTAGGGTAGTTATAATAAGTTTTGGCGAAATTAATTAATCACTGAATTCATCCAAATCTAAAATATCCATTTATATGATTTGGAATAAATCTAGAGTTGTCCTTTTTATGGTGGCATCATCTGGCATGGTTTTAACATCTGTCCGAAGACATAATATGGTATGAAGTACCATATCTGAGAACATTAAATATAATGGGTAAACCTAGTTTTGTTTTGTGAGGATTCATGATCCTATCAGCACTTTTAAAAATGCGGATTTTCTTATACATACATTTTATTTTATAATATACATTCACACGGTTTCTTCTCGTAGAGTGGCACCAGCTTCGATCTTGACGACAAGCGGAACTTGCACATTTTTTTATTACATAATAATGTTCAGTTTTGTTTAAAAATGAGATTTCCAAAATTTCACGCTTCAAAAACTCATAATATCTTAGAAGTACAAATTTAAAATCTTCTGTGATTTAATATAGTTCAAACGACCCGTGACATCACATAGTTCTACTATATGGTTAATGGTTATGTTTATGGTTATATTTAAGTTAGTATATTATTCTTATTGGCGAGGAACCGCAAGGTGGGCGACGCCTGGTGGCGAATTTGAAAAGCATTAACTCTAGGAAAACATTGACTTTGTCATTAATTTGTGTACATATTTGCGGTCAGTTTATGTTCTAATTAACAATGATTTCGACTTAAAAAAACTATTGCAGTGTTCCTCAGTATTCATTCCTATTATACTCTACGTAATGACGTAAACTAACCAATGCCAAATCACACATTTTGTTAATTTAACGTTTGTATTAAACGTAGTATTTTTTAATGTTTAAGCGACTGCAAAATTAAATAAATAAATAAAATGTATATATTCTGTACATATAATGTACATTGTTATGCAAAATATTCCGACCACTTCATAATTTCCAGAACACAATTATTATAAAATAAATTCACCTACTTAGTTTCCAGTTTTTATTTAATTAAAAATTGTTATCTGTTGGTGTAAAATAAATTGCAGTGTACCCATTAACTAAATTAAAAACAAAATTAGAAATTCTAAGATAGATTAATAATTTTTAAAACGCTGTGTGATTATCGGGGGGCCAGATTTTTTTTTATGAAAAAAGGGTAAAAACAAATCAGTAATTAGCATCAAATTTTAATGAATGCATACAGATGAAACATAATTTTGAGTCGCCTTTAACCTATAAGATGTCTTAGTGGCAAAATAAATTAGTGGTTACTTTGACAAAACACTCATGTAAATGATTTTAATTTAACGTTTTAGAACTGTGAGGTCAAATGACAAAATTAATTGTTTTCTTAGAGTTATCGTCCATCTTTGAAATTTTGAACGCCCTCTGTCGGAATTTAATTTTGCGAATATTATTCTTCTTCTTCTTTAGTTTATTGACCTCCACCTACTTGGGTATTTGGCCAGCTCATCGTCGCAGAACAAGGGAAAAGTATTTATATTCTAATGACATTTATCGTATGTCATTATAATAATATATACCAGTTTGTTGAGATTGGAGTTTGATATAGTTTTTGAAGGAAAGGAAAGAAGGTGTACTATGGAAAATAAAAGAAAACACTATAAGTGTCGTTTAGTGCCATTTTGTAAAAGCACAAGTTTTCTACGTATTTAAGTGTACCTATCTCTTTTCAATATACTGAGACTAGAGTGTTCATAAAAGTAGGACTAAGAGGAAAATTTAACTTGCACTGAATGAGTCCGGTTGAATGTGTTTAGCAATAATTATTGATTGTTTTATGTTTATACTTTTGTAATATTGTCTCCCTGTGAAATTTTATTAAGTAAATTTTACAGGGAGGTAATAAGAATAAAATTGTATAAAAATTTATATTGAAAAAATTAAAAAATAAATAATAAAAAAAAATAATATGTATACAAAAAATTTAAAAAAAAACAAGAAAAAAGAAAACAAAAAAAATATCAAAAAATATTAAAAACAAAAAAACAAAAAAGAAAAAAAAAACAAAAAAAAGCAAATAAAAAAGTATAATAGATTATAAAATAAAAAAAGAGAAAGATATTAAAAACACAAACAAGGTCTAAACCTCCGCGGTGTCGAACCGGGTTGAAGCCTTAGCGTTGTGTTAAAAAAAACTTATATAATATATAATAAATATTATTTATTAGTATTAAGTATTAGCATTTAGTTTCTTTGTCAATTTCATTATTTGTAAATTAATTTAAGTTGGTTAGGGCCATGAATGAAGGGTATACCTGCCGGTTAATTTAATGTTTCCACCTCCCTTTTTGTTTTTTTTTGCTTTTTATTGATTTCAGTATCTACCTATGTATGTATGTGCGTGCATAAGTATTATATGTGTGCGCATTAATCTTATTATATTTGGAATATTGTAGCAAACAGTAATTTAGTATCTATCGTGGCTGAATGGATCAAGTAATCCAAAGCCAATAAGGAAAGAAAAAAGACATGTGTTTTTACTTAATAACAGACGGTAGCTGGTTTGTCTTTAGTTTAATGCTTTCGGAAGAGAATGATGCTAGATAAAAAGTATGTGTTTTATCTCTCCAGGTATTAATGACGCATCGGTAAAGAACCCTGGACTCGAGTGTAGTAACTTTGATATTTTTTATATCACGTGATTGTAAGTAGGCTCAATGAAAAGCTGGTGTCCAGCTTCTATGGCCAATAACAAGAAATCACTTTCCGTGGCGTTTTTTTATGAGTAGGTACCATTACTTTAACGCGTTATAACTTTTACTCTTTTACTGCATGTGAGCATGTGTTATCTATAAGTTTCGTAATGTTGTTCTGAAGCGATTTCCTTGTGGCATTTTTATGATTAACTATTTAGATGGGAAATAAACCACAATTAAATTGAAAAAATAATTTTATTAACTTTTCGACGCCCAAATCGAGTGTCGTTGTCAAAATACAAGATACTAGTAAAATAAACAAAAATGTTGTTGCTAAGTAAAAAAATTCTTGTAATAATTTATTTAATCTGACTCATTTATATTGGCAATTCAGACGTATATTATACATTTTAAAGTAGAAGACTTTAAAATGATATCGCCAATATTTATGAGTTGCGTTCCTGGGACGACTTTATTAAAATATAGTTCATTCGATTACATGAAATCAATCAAAACTCAAGAATATCCGTCACAAAAAAATCATAGCATGTGATCTGTCTTTAAAAAGACAACTAAATGTAACGATGACAGTAAAATTCTCGCGTTAGAGATTCCATAGTAAATCACGAGGGAAAACCAGGAAAAGAACCTCGTTACTATCCCGACATCGTAAGTATTTGGTTTTATATTTAATTTACTTTCAAAAACTAATACCAAATTCTGACTTTCATCATCATTCTCTTTGCCTTATCTATATGCGGGGTCGGCTTCCCTAATTGCATTTCTCCACACAACTCTATCTTGGGTCATAGCAATGTTAATCCCTTTTACCAACATGTCCTGCCTTATCGTCTCCCCCCAGGTCTTCTTTGGTCTTCCTCTCCTACTCCTTCCAGGAATCTGCACTTCAGCTATTCTTCGTATTGGGTGATTAACGTCTCGACGTTGAACATGACCAAACCATCTTAACCTATGCTCTCTCATTTTGGCATCAATTGGTGCCACACCTAGACTTCCCCTAATATACTCATTTCTAATTTTATCACTCATCCATCTAAGCATTCTCATTTCCGACACATGAATTCGTTGTTCCTCTTTCTTTTTCACTGCCCAACATTCAGTTCCGTGCATCATAGCCGGTCTTATGGCTGTTTTATAGAATTTTCCCTTCAGCTTCATTGGAATTTTTCTGTCACACAACACACCACTCGCTTCTTTCCACTTCATCCATCCAGCCCTAATTCTACTGCATGCATCTCCATCTATTTCTCCATTACTCTGTAATACCGATCCTAGGTACTTAAAACTATTGCTTTTCACAATCATTTCACCATCCAAAGATACCATTTTATTTGTAGTAACTCCATCTTTAAATGAACATTCCAAATACTCTGTTTTTGTCCTACTAAGTTTTAAACCTTTTTCCTCCAGAGCTTGTCTCCACTGTTCGAGTTTTTGTTCTAAGTCTCTTTCACTATTTCCTATTAACACTACATCATCATACATTAGTTACCATGAAATACTACCCTGTAGTTTCGCTGTTATCTGGTCCAAAACTAATGAGAATAAATAAGGACTAAGCACCGAGCCTAGTGCAATCCTACTTTCACCTGAAATTTATCAGTCTCTCCCACACCTGTTCTAACACTAGTCGTTACTCCCTCATACATATCTCTCACAATCTTTACATATTCGCCAGGGACTCCTTTCTTATTGAGTGCCCACCACAGAATCTCTCGAGGAACTCTATCATATGCTTTCTCAAGATCAATGAATACCATATGAGCGTTGGTCTCTTTATTCCTATATCTTTCCATCAGTTGCCTTACAATGAAAATTGCATCTGTTGTTGATCTGCCCTGCATAAAGCCAAATTGATTATCGGATATTTCGGTTTCTTCACGTATCCGTCTATCAATTACTCTCTCCCATATTTTCATGGTGTGGCTAAGTAGTTTTATAGCCCTGTAGTTTGTGCATTGTTGTATTTCTCCCTTGTTTTTGTAGACAGGTACTAATATACTGCTTCTCCATTCGTCTGGCATTTGTCCAACTTCCATAATTCTATTAAATAGACCTGCTAGCCAACTTATTCCTGTCTCTCCCAATGCTCTCCATACTTCCCCAGGAATATCATCTGGTCCAACTGCTTTTCCTTTCTTTATTTTTTGAAGCGCTTGAGCCACTTCCGCGTTTGTTATTCTGGTAACCATTGCTGTTACTGTCTCCGTTAACTCCACAGGCTGTCTGTCAAATTCTTCATTTAATAAACTGTCAAAATACTTTCTCCATCTCTTTTTGACATCCTTTTCGTGAAAACCAAATTCTGACTTTAATATGTTTAAATTATAAATAATATTAATAATACATAGATATACAATAAGTAATACATACTAAAATATAAAATATGTACTAACTCGATATGTTATTGACTTACTAATCGTGGTATTTTCTTTCTATTGACTTCTTCTTTCAGTATGGGTAACCACATCCTACTGCATTCTACCGAGGAATTTGCGACACAATTGGTTTCATTTAGCATAATTAGAGCCGTTTCTTTGATTTTTCTCTTTTTACTATCTGATTCTTTCAGGACTATACTTAAATCTCTCCACTGAACTCTATGTTCATTATCTCATCCGTGTTGACATATTTGAGATCTATCAAATTCTCTATTTTTAATATAAGACTGATTCACTTCACTTATTCTAACGTTTAATGGTCTTGATGTTTCAATTAAATAAAATTGTTCGCATTCACAAGGTATTTTATAACTGCAATTCTTTGTTCTTTCTTGTTCATTGTTAGGTTTAGTTTTAAATAGAATAGATCTCAACGTGTTTGTTGTTTTGAATGTTGTTGAAATGTTGAATTTATTTCCTATTGTTTTAAGTTTCTCGGATAGTCCTTTTATATATGGTATTGATATTTTCCTCGTATTATTTCTTGTGAATGTTGTAGGATCCCGTTCTAAGTTGTTCTGTTCCAGTCGATCCAATATTGACAATTCCTTATTTATAAACGATAAAGGATAATCATTTTTTAATAAAACAGTTAACAATTGTTTTTCTTCTTAAAATGAATTTTCATTAGAACAAGTAATTTTGGCTCTATCATATAAGGATTTAATGATTCCCTTTTTAACGTTGATGTTGTGATTTGATTTGTAATTGAGATATCTGTTGGTGTGTGTTGGTTTTCTATACACTTGAGTCTCATATCCAGTATCCTTCTTTGAGACTAAAACATCGAGGAAAGGCAAAGTGTTATTGTGTTCCTTTTCCATTGTAAATTTTATTGTCTCTTCTTGATTGTTTATAATATTCAGGAATGTATCCAACAATTCTGATCTATGAGGCCATATTGAAAACACATCATCTACATATCTCCACCATACTGTGGGTTTTAAATTTTGTTTAGAAATGATATTAGTTTCGAAATCCTTCATAAATATATTAGCCAATAATGGAGATAAAGAAGAGCCCGTTGCTAGACCAAAATTGTCGAAACGTTAATAAAATTATTTTTTCAATTTAATTGTGGCTTATTTCCCATCTAAATAGTTAATCTATAAGTTGGATTGTAAAATTTAGGAATTTATTTAGAATCCGTTCATTTTCCTGCTATTAATATTAATGAACAATAGAAATATGATTTTAAGGCAAAAACCGCTATCTTGTTTCCTATTCTGCCGTGCTTAGCTTAAAAGTGGTATCTCCAATTTTGTGCCAAATGGAGTTATGATGTTATACATATAAACCTTTACATTCTACATCATTTTTCTTAACTTAAAAGTTGTAAAAGCATATTAAAACAAAAATATGTTGTTAAAAAAATTGTGATATGTACAACAAAACAGCGCAGTGATAGTCTTAAACGTGGTATCTACTATTCCTTAGCTAGTAAGTGGTATGTTCTCAAAATTCTGTACATACCACTTTTAAGACAAATAATTCACCGGTTTATGTATGCGCCTAAAAATGGAATGTTTGTTTTCATTTGATTTAAATCAAAGCAACAAATGTGTTAGTGTTTCGTTCTACCTACAGGTACTAGTAAATTTGCTTATTATAATTTTGTTTTTACCTAGAAATGGGCACAGTTTAGGTAAGTGTAGTTCTGGGGAAAAAGTACAAGTTTGCAAACAATTTTTTATATCGACATTGGGATACAGTAAAAAATAATGATCGAATACTACAAGACTGATTTTCTAGAAACTCAAAAAAAAATTATCTGTCACAGTATGTATTAGTAAATAAGGTAAGCATACCAAGACTCCCAAAATTGATAGAAATGTGATAAGAGCTCATGTTGAAAAGTTTAATCCTCTTTATCTCGCCGCGAACACGCCCCAAATAAACAATACCTACCGAGTGATTTAATTATCCAGCTTTTGTATTCAGATTTCAAAGAAAAACACCCCAATTTTCTTTGTTCTTACGAAATATATCGAACGGTAGTAAGTAAAGAAATGAATATTTTATTTACAAAACTCGGTCATAAAGAGTGTGAAGTCTGTGAAAGGTTTTTCCTACATAATCCGGAACATACAAAAGAAAATCCTTGTGTAGACTGCGAAGTTTGTTTATTGTGGCAAAACCATACCTTCAAGGCAAATGATGCTCGTTCAGCCTACCAGCTAGACAAAGACTATTTAAATGACAAAACTGTGTATTTTTCGGGAGATCTTCAAAAAGTTATCATGCTCCCCAGATTGGATATATTTAAAAAGGCGATATTTTGTCCAAGAATCATAGTATTCAATCAGAGTTTTGTTCCAATTGGCACAAAACAGAAAAAAGTTATACCAATTGCCCTACTTTGTCATGAAGGCCTCGCAGGAAGGCAAAAAGGAAACTTGGTGACCATGTATTACAATTTCTTTTTAGAAATGAGATATTATGAACATGTTGTGTTATGAGTAGACAACTGTTCGTCACAAAATAAAAATTGGACGTTATTTACTTTCTTAACTTACATTGTTAACACACCAGAGGTCTCTATTAACGAGATTGTTATTAAATACTTTGAACCTGGGCATACGTTTATGTCTGCGGACAATTTTCATCGCCAAGTAGAAGCTTCTATGAAAAAAAAAATCCAAAGATATAAATATGATTTTAAAGATTTTGTTATGTTGTCCAAAAAGCTAATTACAGCAAAGTAAAAGTTATTACACCTGAAAATTTTTATGAGTGGGATGATCATTCTACAATTTTTAAATTAAAGAAAGAACAACCGTGCATTTATCTAAAGGATATTTTGCAAATTCGAGCAAAAAGAGGAAAAAACTAAAGTTGACAAACTTGAGCTAAATTTTTTGAAAAATGGAGGGCTTTTTACTAAAAAGAATAAACCAATAAGAGGTATCACTGAAGAAAGAAAGGACAATATTATTAAAACCGTATCTTTCTTAATGCCAGCAAATAGGTTTACATTTTGGGAACATTTGCAAGTTAACAACAAGGCCACTGATTTGCTAAGCAACGTAGAAGATTAAAAAATATCCGTTGTGGTTATTTGCAAAATAATTATTCAATTTTATTTTCAAATTTATTTCTTTAGTATACTAACTTTACCTACATGTTTTTTTTTCTCTTTAATGAACATGAATAAACAATTTATATGCACTCGTTTACATTTTTTTCTCCTCCTGCTTTATATCTATAAATATAACAATTATGATTTTTCTTAACTTAAAAGTGGTATCTTCACTGGCAGTACGTTACCACTGTTAATAATATAAATAATTCTTGACTTGAAAGTGGTATCTACCATTTTTTAAATAAAAACCAAAGATAACTACTTTTTTTTATTCAGTAAGTTTAAATCTACCTATTACTAAATAAAATGCATCATAGTATCACACAATATAAATTTACAAGGGGTCGGAATGTGCTTAAAACTTTAAACCCCTTTTTCTCAGTTTCATAATTCTGGCAGATACCACTTTTAAGCAAAGCACGGCAGTATTAGCCATAGAAGGTTCTGTTTTTTCTGGAAAGTGTATTTTTATCAGTTTTTGATTGAGCATACTTACAAGCGTGTGCAAAAATATCAAAGTTATTATAAATGAGGCGCTAAGAGCAACAGGGGCCTAAGCCACAAATTAAACATGTTTTGATTAATATATCAATAACAGCAGCAACATTAAATCTTTGGATTAACAAGAGCCTACACAACCTACCTCTATATTTAGGTAAATGGCGCTACATAATTTGTAGCGCCATCCCATAAGCATAATGTAAATATGAATGCAAAGATTGCATTATTTATCTCAAAACTTCTCTTTTTTGGGGTTAGGCCACTGTTGCTCTGAGCGCCTCAAATGTTTATAAGCTAAAAAGTCAGGCCTCTTTCAAACTGGTTTTTAATAACAAACTTAAGAGGATGGGTACGTATTTTCGGCTGCAATGCTATTCAAATGGGGATTCATTTTTTTTTCGAATCCTGAGAAAACTAATAAGTATTTTTGAAAAATTTAAACACAGAATGAAAGATTACGTTATTAGCGAGGGCCGAAAGTCCCTGAGAACTTCTATACTGTTTATTTGAATAAGTTACAAGGGTGAAAAACTTTTAGTCTTTCATTCTTAGTTTAAATTTTTCAAAAATATTTATTGGTTTTTTCAGGATTTGAAAAAAAAATGAACACAACGTCCGTGGTAATATGTATTTCCAAATATATCTTTGTCATACAACGCACTCAGTCGAATAGAATAAATAATACTGTCAGTCAGACAGTGACAATCAGTAAAAATTTTAATTATTTGACATGGCGGCATCGGGAATATTTTAAGTTGTTGATTAAATAATATTGATATATAGTGTATTAGTGATAGTGATATATAGTGATAAATAATTGATTTAAGACGTAAACTTAATAAAAAGTTATTGTTTATTATTGTTATTGTTTATTATTTGTGGAAGATCCAAGCAGAGAATACATAAGGATGATATATTCTGTGATCCAAGTATTTTGTTGTTAAAGATGTTCAAAATTGTAAGCGTTCCATAGTAACAATATATTATTAAAATATCACTTAAACACTTTTCCTCTTTTCTCGATTGAGTATTAGTTTTTGTTGTACATATAAATTATTACAATCACTGAATGCATAGTTAGTGAAAAAATTATCACATTTATTAACTGAATTAATAATTTGCAATTATAAAAATAACAGTTATCCAAGAACATTCAAAAGCCATCTCTATAAATTAATGATGACATTTTCAAGTAGAATGACATTCTAGTAATGTTTACAATCGATTGCGATAAAAAAAATACCTCCAGAGTGACTGTTTGGGCAAATACAGTTGTTAAAAACAACGGCGGATCCAGCAACCTTGCAAGGAGGGGGCAATGAAATAAAAATTTTCTCGTCACTCGCGTACGCAGGATTCTTTTTCGGTATGGGCAGTTACTTTATTTTTCTTCATGTATCATGTCCTTTCAGAACGTTGGTTACTATCATAGCTATCTTAATTTTATTCACTGCCACCCTAAACCAACCACGAAGTGCTTTTTCGTCCTGGACTGTGTTTGCCTTTTATTTTCACTTGCACAATATTTTGTAGCAACCTATATTTGAAACTTCTCATTACATGTCCAAAATACTCCACTTTTCTCTTCTTGATGCCTTCTAGAATCTCAGTAGTCTTGCTGAGACGTTCTAGTATTGTGGAGTTTCGAATCTTCTTCACCCAAGATACTTTTAAAATTCTTCTATAGAACCACATTTCAAAAGCCTCAAGGCGATTTAGGTAAGTAGATCGATTTTATTCACACTCCAAGACTCGACACCATACAGTAAGACCGAGAACACGTACTTTGGAGAAGGAATTCTGTTTTATGTTTCATTCCATTATTCAGTTATCAACAGGACACAAAACCCACTATTTATTTTCAATCGTAATTATCTCTTTCTTAAAAAAAGATGACACCAGGCGAAGTCTCAAGGAGGAGGCAATTGACCCCATTGACCCCCCCTTGGATCCGCGCCTGGTTAAAAAAATATTCGCTCTTTGCGATAAACAAGTTGAATAACTTATAAACTGTTTGGTCCATATATTTATGCTATTTAGCACACTTTAATAACTCATTAACTGCCACAATTTTGAGTAGTTATATTACATGTCTTATGCAAAAACAAGGTTATTAGCATTTACAAATAAGGGTTTTGTGCAATTATCTCGGTTAATTGTTTAGGTATGTATATTAAAATGTTGAATGGGTTGCATGTGAAAGTTCATTTTAAATGAATGAAGTAAAAGACAGACGTACTCTCAATCATTTATTGTAACTTCCGACGACCGGTTTCGCTCTCTAAAGTATGCAGAGCATCTTCAGGTCAACGGTTACAAGTCACTAAATGCTACAAATAAAAAACCAGAGTTAGAACAATGTCTGATTGTAAAAGATGCTAAAGATCCATAAGATCAAGCCAATGTTGAACAACATACATAAAAGTAGTGAACATAGCAGACAAATACATATGCATGTAGAAACGGGGGCGGTAACAAACGTCCCCAAGTTTACAAACACATGCAGGTGTATGCCGTCTATAATCATGCAATTATAACGTGTCGTACTTACATTCGGATACAAGGAGCTACTACCTCAGTATTCATTAACATGATGTTTTTGCTTAAGTTATGCTAACGGGGTATGGTGGAATAGACGGAGAATGTTGCAAAGGTAAACAAGTTTATGGGACTTGGGAATTCTTAAGTGGAAGAGATAGTTGTTGAAAGACAACCAACAAGTATGTGCCTATTATTATGTTTGTGAAGTAAACTACAGTGAATGTCATATATACAATTTTTTTAAATGTGATGGTTTTAAAGATTTTTATTTCTATTTATTAAAAGATTTTGCTTTTATTTATATTTATTAAAAGACTTCTATTTATTAGTGTATGTGTTAGTGTAAGATTGACAACGTTTGGAACAAAATTATGTATGTATATTTATTTGGAAACTCTCAAAATTAAATAACTGTTTATGACTTACAAGTTTTATTTGAACTATTTTTCTCTATAAGGTATAAGAAACGTTTTATAAGCAAAAAAATTTAAGATTGCTTAAAAAATAGACACATAGCAAAATCATATGTTACGTCTTCACGGATTTTTCATCAGCTACCTCTCGTATCCCTATAAAACCATCAAATATCTATCAAATTTTTACGTAAAATCAATGATTTTTTCCTAGATAGACTGGTGTAACAATACAATTCACGAAAATGTTCAAAATTGAATCTAATACTCATACCAAATGAGTCATTTTCAAGTCATTGTAAACAATGTAAATAATAAATGTATGTATGGCAAAACATTTTTGGACACCTTTACTATTAAAAGATCAAACGTCAGGATGTTCGTAATCCATTTGATGGTGTTGGGATATTTAAAAACTTGCTCTTGGACATATTTTCTAATTTTAAAAGATAATCACGATATTATATCACACTTTTAAATAAAATGGTGTTGGAAAACTTTCAAAATATTAATAAAAAAATGACACAAACTAGGTCAGTTTCATCAAAACGATGATATTTAAAATAAAATTATATTTATGGGTTGTGAATTATAATCAGCTGCTAATTAATGATACAAGCTGATATATTATTTTTATCCTAATTTTAGAATAACTTATAATTTGAAAGTTGTGGTTCGTTTAACACAAGGAGAACAACGAAAATTCCAATTTAGTTTTTAAGTGATTTTCTAAGAAAGCTTCTAGATTCTAGATAGTAAAGCTATTAATAGTAATACATAAAAACTTGCTGACAAATAAATGTGCTTGCATTGCCCATAGCAATGGTAATGCAAGTAATTTGAATGTGAGCCTGGAACTAAGCAACTATCGAAGACAGATCATTCCTTTCCTCGATCACTGCAAACAGCTACAAATCGGATCAAAAAATGATTTTTAAACACTCAAAATTATTATACTTTATCAGTTGGATATCCACTTATCCACCATTCAATCCTGATTTGGTACCAACAGACAACTAAAATAAAGTCGTTAATAATTGTTTGTATCTTTTGTAAAAAATAACTTACTTTGAGGCTGCTCTCAAAGGAGGGTTGAAAGTTATTTAAATTGTTTATTCCGGAGGTATTTTATTTTTAACGGAGTTAAATTTTGGTTATTTCCCTGTAGACAATCGTGCGTCTATCTTTATGATAATGAAGATAACTAAAAGAAGCATGTATTTATATATTTTCATTTTCGGGACTTTCGATTTCTAAAAGACCTTTTATACTATCTTAACAGAATATTATAATACACTGTTAGGCCTGGATTCCGCCTACCAAAAAAAAGTTGATTAATAGCAAGTTGAAAATTTGTTAATAGCGTAACTGTGTCTAGTCGGACAAACATTGATGTACGGGAACACTGGAACAGGGGAAGTTTTAATTGTGGAACCTGTCATCCTGACAAGTTGATGATTGTGAAAACTAGCAGGTTTTTTTTAAGTTTATTCAATAGCAAACTTTATATAATATATGAAAAAATATTTGTCCGACAAATATGTTGGGCGTTTTAATAAGTCCGAAACGTAGAAGATGTAAAATGACAGGAATTATGTTGGTGGTAAATATCTTGCTACTGGGGGTTGTTACCCCCGATGATGGGGTTGATTAAGTTGAAAACACTATTTACCAGACATATATTTATTTGTAACACTAAATACGTCTATAAATATCTGAATAATGAATCAATTCTTTCTTATGATTGACGACACCCGAATGTGACCGTGAATTACTAATAATATTAGAATCGCTGACTTTGGAGTTTTCAAAACGAGTGGCCTACATTGCAATATCAATGTCACCTATTTATCTAATGTAAACAATGCATGTAGACAATGTTTGTTTAAGACTTTTAAAAATTAAATCGATATGGATTACTCTTATTTTTTTATGCTAATATAAATCCTGTACAGTCTGATTTTTGCATGAGATTTTAAGGAAAGGTTAACAAATCAATTGGAAGTTCTGTCCGACAAAATACATTGGTTTTCGTAGTTTGACGTTCGAAACCTTTAACCGGTTTCACAAGTAAAACTTCCCTTGTTCCAGTGTTCCCATACATCAAAGTTTGTTTAACTAGACACCGTTAGGCTATTTACAAATTTTCAGCTTGCTATTAATCAACTTTTTTTGGTACGCGGGATCCAGGCCTATATAGTTATAGAGATTTGTTAACAAACATTTACAGAATCAGAATTTAAAAGTTTCTCCTTTTTCTTTACTCTATCTACCGCTGCTCTGAAAAGTTCTATTGTACTGCATTTAAACCAGTCCCTTAATTTTTTTTGAAAAGTTTAATTATCATATATAAAAACTATTTTTAGAATTTGTTTAAAATGAAATAAGTTATTTAATGATAATTAAAGAGGATTTTTTGGAAAAATTAATTTTAGACCGTAAATTAAGTATGTGGGATTATTTCAGTGATTAAGTCTGTAGTAAATTTCCTAATATATTCTGCACATTATAAACACCCATTAAGATACCCATAAATGAAAACTATTTAGTTAAAATATGAATCAGAAGTTTATATAACTGGTTTACTTAAATCCTGGTTATTATCTTTTCATCAGTCACAATTTAACCAGATGCCAAGGTATTTAAAATTCATTGAAAAATCCTTTGTAAAAGGTATAACATTTTTTACTAAAATCCCTTTAAAGGTTACATTAATGAATACTCACCAATGAAGACGGTCCAGGCAATTGCATAATTACGAGAGAGGTACATATATTCAGAGAACTTCACCCGTCGCCTCCTTGTGGCCTCCTTATGACGCAGTCTATAGTCTCAAGGGCTTACCGTCGATACCAGAAGACTGTAGTGATGTTGATTATAGTTACTTTCGAGTATTCGTTACAAATCGTTACTTTTGTATAAAGTAATTATTTAAAGTATTCGTTACTTTGATTACTTTTGTTACTTTTGTATTTGAGTACCGGTAATCATATCGAGAATCGCATTTCTTAGTACATATTTTGTATTAGTATTAGTAGGATACTTTGATTACTATGATTACTCTTGTATTTGAGTACCGGTATAATCATATCGAGAATCGCATTTCTCAGTATTTCGTATAAGTATAAGATCCGATATGACGACCTTCACCGATCTATTTAATTGATAGAAATTAAATGATATGTAATTGTTCTGTCATTGCTGCTCCACAATATCAGTAATCTCGAGTAATCTGTTTGCATCAATTAAGTGCCAAAAACAAACCCTCCAAACTCTAGATGACGTACTTTAGCAGTAACCCTGGGCACCCAGGTGCTTCGGATTTCGGTTCTGATTACAAATTCGTGTTCAGTGACCCCAAATACCCCGAAATAAGAAAATCTGGCCCTTAATATACTGATTTTAACATGTTTATGCATTTTTCGATGCGTCTTATACACTTTAAAATGTAATAATGCATTTCCACCTATTTTTTTATTGTAGACTTTTTTCCAGACGTCATCCTAACAGGGCCGCCGAGAGGGCGGTACAGCCGGTACATTTTACCGGGGCCCGCCGATATAAGGGGCCCGGCGTCGACCCGACCAAAGACATAATTTTTCCCTTTTTTTTTGTGCTCTTCACTTTATGTCCATAATACTCGGCTATATTTAATATTATGACCTTTAATAGATTTGGTTTAAAATTTTAACAGCAATAAATCACAGGAGTCAAGTACTACACTGCAGTCAGATAAAACTATGGTATGGATATGGAGAATAAAAATATATCAGGGCTTCTGAAGATTTACAAAAATCAGAAGAATCTATGTTGAAGAATCTAAATTAGTTACCAGCAATTATGGAATAAATCCAGTATTTACATCAAATACAGAAAAACAGCTTAAAAAGCCTGTGAGATTTTTGGTGATTTGCCTGGGCCTAGTAGTGGTGCGACTGATAATTTTGAGCCCGACGCAATATTTCGCTGGGAAATATTTTAATATTGTCATGTAATAAGCAATTTAACCAGAAAATTTAATGCGGAAAATAAAACTCATTCGTATTTAAAATTTTATGGATATTCCGAGATGAAGATGAAGACAATATTAAAAAAAAATTGATATATGTATTGTGTGAGTTTTATAAAGAAGACATCAGTGAAGAATTGATAGATGAAATTTTTCATTTGAGAGCGATATACACGGATATTATTGATGAATCTCAACTTTCTCCAATAGATTTGCTTAATAAAATTAAACATCTCAAATTTGGATCGTTATTGCGTTAAGAATATTTTACACATTACCGGTGACAGTCGCAGAAGCAGAAAGATCGTTTAGCTTTCTTTTTCGTATAAAAAATGCTATGACGTAATGATTTTATTTATTTATTTATTTATTAACGGGATTTACATTTATTTATTAATGATAGCTAGTACAATGAAATAGGATCGGTTAGCTGCCTATCAACTTTGTGAATTGAGAATGATTAGGCAAAATCGTGCGATTTTTCGAAAATTAGAGACATTTTTGCCGATCAAAAAACTCAAAAACACCTGTATTATAAATATTTTCACTATTATAAATATAATCAAAATTTAATAAAATTTATACGTATTTGAAATGTTTCTTATTATTTATTGTTAATAATTTTATTTCTATAAAAATTAAACAATTTTTTTCGCTCTTCACTTTTGCCGGGGGCCCGCCCTTCACTTTTTACCGGGGTCCGCTCATCCCTCTCGGCGGCCCTGCATCCTAATCCTAAATACAATGCAAAAAGTTGCAAGTCTCGTTGTACCTACTACATTTAAAATAAATACAGGGTGTAACAAAAATACAGCTCATAAATTAAATCACCTATTCTGGGACCAAAAATAGTTCGAATGAATCTAACTTACCTTAGTACAAATATGCACATAAAAAAGTTACAGCCCTGTGAAGTTACAAAATGAAAATCGATTTTTTCGAATTTAACGAAAACTATTAGAGATTTTTTATTGAAAATAGACATGTGGCATTTTTGTGGCAGGAATATCTTAAAGAAAAATTATAGTGAAATCTGTGCACCCCATAAAAATTTTATGGGGGTTTTGTTCCCTTAAACCCCCCAAACTTTTGTGTACGTTCCAATTAAATTATTATTGTGATACCATTAGTTAAATTCAATATTTTTAAAACTTTTTTGGCTCTTAGTATTTTTTCGACAAGGCAGTTTTTATCGAGTTGCGGCTTCTTTTCTAATATGTTTACATAAAGATTTTATGGGGGTTTTGTTCCTTTAAACCCCCCAAATGGTTGTGTACGTTCCAATTAAACTATTACTGCGATACCATTAGTTAAACACAGTATTTTTAAAACTTTTTTGGTTCTTTGTATTTTTTCGATAAGGCACCTTTTGTCGAGATGTGGCTTCTTTTTTAATATGGTTCCAAATATACCTAAAAATGTAAATCATAAATAAATTTTCCTATTATCAAGTCTCCAAAATCGTACTTAGCCATATACAAATCTGTGGTGGATTTGACAAATATGCAAAATATCTCGATAAAAACTGACTTTTCGAAAAAATACTAAGAGGCAAAATTTTTTTTTAAATCATTGTTTTTAACTAATGGTACTACAATAATAATTAAATTGGAACGTACACAAAAGTTTGGAGAGGTTTAAAGGAACAAAACCCCCATACAATTTTTATGGGGTGTCTAAATGTCACTATAATTTTTTCTTAAGGTACTACTACCATAAGAATGCCACATGTTCATCTTCAATAAAAAATCTCAAATAGTTTTCGATATATTGAAAGAAATCGATTTTCATTTTGTAACTTCAAAGGGCTGTAACTTTTTTTATGTGCACATTTGTACTAAGGTAAGTTAGATTCAATCGAACTATTTTTGGTCCCAAAATATGTGATTAAATTTATGACCTGTATTTTTGTTACACCCTGTATTTAT
The DNA here is from genome assembly GCF_917563875.1 of Diabrotica virgifera virgifera. Lineage (NCBI taxonomy): Eukaryota > Metazoa > Arthropoda > Insecta > Coleoptera > Chrysomelidae > Diabrotica > Diabrotica virgifera. Next base: position 217,057,068 of record NC_065444.1, read on the forward strand.
TCCTGTGTTTTTAGTGTTAAATGACCTGGTCCAATAAAAACAATGCCATACCTACATGTAAATTTAAAGTTTATGATCATAGTCTAGAAATATTCTCATTTCTACGTATTTTCCGGTCAATCTAAGCTATTTTTTCTAGGCCTGATGAGAATAGTATATATTTATTATTAAAATCTAACTAACATCTGTGAAATTCTGTGAATTATCTACCTCGACAAATCGTATCTGTTTCTGGGTGCATGCTTTGTTAAATGATATACCTCCCTCTGTTTCATCTAATTTTCAGCGCCCTGTATTCCTGTAAAACTCTTCATAGCCTTCGCCCTTCATAGATAAAATTTTTGTTAACTGTACTGATACCGAACACTCGTGGAATACCGGTCCGACTCCGATATCAAGCGATATCAACCGAGTAGTTACAATACTCAAAATCAAAATAGGTACTCGCTCTGATACGATTAGTACGAAGTAATCAGAGTAATCAAAGTAATCAAAGTAACGATTTACCTCTCCGTATAGTAATCGTTACTTTCGGTATTCGTAAGTAACGAGTACTTTTTCAACATCACTAGAAGACTGGTAGCTATGTCGGCGACGCGACGTGTAATGACAGACAGACAGAGAGGAATGATCGATTTATTGTCCTGAGTGCCTTGCGGAATCGGTACGTGACAGGAGTTGAACTTCAATAATCCTTGAGTACTGTTCGAGGTGTCGCCGTAACTCAGTACTCAGTGGATAGTTAGGAGAAGGCTTAATGGTGCCACTTTGACTCCCAGACAAGCTAACACACGACCCGATTTGAACGCATGTCATAATCAAACTCGACTTCAATTTACCCGAGAACACGGCATTTAGGCCCTTGGCCAATGATGCAGAGTTTTATTCTCTGATGAGAGTCGAATGTGCTTGTAAAGCAATGACAGAAGACGACGATACGTCTATCGGAGACCCGGAGAACGATTTGCCCAGTGCTGCAGTGACGAACGGAATGGGACGTTTCAATGCCGCCGGTTCATCGCCGGCCGTTTCGATGCCGCCGGTTCATCGCCAGTCCATTTCATCGCCGTCATATCTCGCATTTCCTAGAATTCCTAATTAATACTAAAAATAACTAATAATTGTAACTGTCGAAAATTCGGAAATATATCAGATAGCGATTAATTGACTGGCGATGAATCGGCCGGCATCGGCATCGAACTGGCGGCATCGAAACGGCGGCGATGAAATGTCCTAGACCCAGTGACGAAACAGTGAGCTATGGAGGTGGTTCGTGTATATTTTCGTCATCATCATCACGTAGCGCTATAACTCTGGGTGGGCCCTGGCTGACTGTACAACTTTCTTCCAATTTGTTCGATCTTCCATCAACCTAGGGTCAAATGGGATGTTCATTTTTCGGAGATCTGCTTGGATGTTTTCTGTTCACCGCATTCTGGGACGTCCGAGTGGTCTTTTGCCTGTAGGAATCTTCTCACATACCAGTCTTACAAGTCTCTCGTTATGAAGTCAGTGCACGTGGCCTGCTCATCTTAGTCGCTGTGATTTAATTTCTTTGACAATATCGGTGTCATTTGTAGAGTTCTTTTAATTCGAAGTTGGTTCTGATCCTATACTGGTTTGTGTTAATGTCGTGGTGAGGTCCGAAAATTTTTCAAAGTATTTTTTGTTCAAAACGTCTGAGCTTTTCTTCGTTTGATTTGGTCATGGTCCACGTTTCGCAACCATGTTAGTACAGGCACAGTATATAGAGGTTCCACAGTAAAACCACTCCTCTGTCGGCGCTTTGATCTCAAGAAGTAATACCGGCAGTACGCAATTGGTAATTCACCAGTGGTGGATGCGGGTTTTCCCTGTTAAAATCCGTACGTTTCTATGCGACTAGCAATGCGAGAGTGGGGCAAAAGCGACTAAGAACATTGCGCGGTCGCCATGCGCGACTACAGATTTTACTTCCAATTTTTCGGAGAGTGGTTCTACTTTCCCTATTTATACTGTGGTACAGGTCTGACGATGGATTTATAGATTTTGATCTTGGAACTTTTTGTAAGATTTTCTGATTTTATAGGTTTATCCAGTGCAAATAGACAGCGATTGCTGATTGGATTCTGTCTTTTATTTCTTCAGTAACATCGTTGTCAGCTATGATTACGGCCCCCAGATACTTAAAAACGTTGTACTCTTTCGAAATTGAAGGTGTTGACCGTCACATTCTGTCCTATCCTGTCTCTTCGTGTCGTTCTATTTATACACATATATTTCGTCTTCTCTTCATTAAGTCCCGGCACATATTGAACCTAAGCGAGTCACAACCTGCGCCGGTGGGACGGGTGACCTGTGCAGTTATTTTTCTAGCGTGCCGCATATTAAACACAAGCTAACCCGACCGTCGGCTGTCGCAGTAACGAATAGAGACGGGCAAAATAAGTGCAAACGTGTAACGGTTACTATTGATACCGGTTCTCAGTGGTACTGAGTACAAATACTGATTACCAAATACTGATGTATCTGATCCTTATACTGAATTGAGTAGGCAACTAAAAAACGGTAGTTCCGCACATGTAACTGGTAACGTTTTAAAAATATCTTACACGTCCCTAGTAGTCGTAGCGGTATGACTTTCGAAAACATCGAATTTGATCATAAGCGGGGTGCATAAAAAGATATCTTACACTGAGTATTCTATTTCTACATACCTTTATAATAACAAGCATAAGTTAAACACTGTATTGATTGTGATTGCAAAAACGGTTCGCATGTTTTAAATAAGATTTTTGCTGATTATGTTTTTGCTAAAATATTAAATAACACAAAAAATACAATTCACAACCATCATTTAATTTTTAACGATAAACAAAAGTCTAATAAATATATGATGACAAGTTTAAAATTGATCGACTTTGTCGATAACAGTGTCATTAATAGATATTTTTTACCATGAATCATTTTCCAATGATTGTGTGGATTTAGAAATACATACTAAACAATTTTTTGATCTATATAAAGGAGATTATAATTATGACACATCATGGTACTCCTTATTTTTCAAATAATATGCTCTTGTAAACGCATAACTTTGATTTATTGGCATAAGCCACACTAACTACAGAGCCGTGCGGTACATCTTTTCAATATGATGCAAGTCTTCGAAATGCCGCCTCTTAAGTATTACAGAAACTTAACTTTTATTTTTATTTTAAAAGCAAAACATACTTTATAGACCTGGATCCGGCAAACTGAAAATTTGTTAGTAGCTTAACGGTGTCTATTCGGACAAACTTTGATGTACAGGAACATTGGAACAGGGGAAGGTTTAATAGTGGAACAGTTTAAAAACTTGGAACGTCACATTACGAAAACGTCCCATGTATTTTGTCGGACAGAACAACCAATCGATTTGTTACCCTATCATTAAACTCTCATTCAAAAATCAGACTGCTAATACTAACCAACATGTTTCCTGTTATTTGACATGTTCTTATGTTCTGACAGTTAGTGATAAACACCAGTCTAATTTTTCCATGAGAGTTTAATGAAATGGTAACAAATCAATTGGAAGTTCTGTCCGACAAAATATATGGAACGTTTTTGTAGTCTGACGTTCCAAATTTTTAACCTGTTCCACAATTAAAACTTCCCCTGTTTCAGTTTCAGTGTTCCCGTACATCAAAGTTTGTCTGACGAGACACCGTTAAGCTATTAACAAATTTTCAGCTTGCTATTAATCAACTTTTTGTTGGTACGTGGGATCCAGGCCTAGAAATACAATGTCACAAATGATGGCGTAATCCCTTTTCTATAGGTATAAAAATTTTGTAAATATCATTCATTTCTTAAATCTACACAACATTATCATTAAAAACCGTTAAGCATATCTGTGAATATCGCACAACCCTCAAATAAAATGTGTCATCATACCGGGCTTGTTCATGCTTAAAAATAAAATATGTAGACAAGATATAAATATATGTAATAGGTAAGCAGTTTTTGCAACGACAATCCAATCACAATCAGTGTTGTTTATAATAATAGTAATTCCGAACGAGTTCTATTAGCTTTTCTACGTCCATCTCGAAAACAAAACCGCAACTGAGAATTGAGTCACGCGTCCCACGACACCAGAAAACTGTACGCCGATGACAAACGTTCGCATGCTAGACCTGGCACTGTATTCACTGATATTAGGATGCGCAGAACTCTACGCACCTCGCCGGTGCCAGGTTGTGTTCGCAGGATCAATTTGCGCCGGCACTAATGCTCAGCCCTACTTCGCTTGTTGCTCCTTTCACCTTGTTGAAAATGGCTTTTGTGGATAGGATGGAGTCTCAATGTCATCTGCGTATGCTAGTAATAACTTGGGACTTTGAACCGATAGCAGTTCTGTTTTTATTTCGGCCGACCTCATGGCTTTCTCTAATACAAGGTTAAAAAGTAGTGGAGATAACGCATCACCCTGTTTGAGTCCACTGTTGATTTCGAAGCTGTCAGACAATTTATTATTTACACGTACTTTTGATATTCCACCCTCCATACAGACTTTATTCATCCGAATGAGTTTCTTTGGTATTGAGAACTCAGCCTTGGCATTCCATACTTGGCTTCTTTCTACGCTGTCATATGCCTGTCGAAAGTCTATGAAGAGATTGTGTATGGGTCTGTTATACTCCCATCCCTTTTATAGAAGCTGTCTCAGCGTGAATAGTTGATCTATTGTGGAGCTGTTTGCCCTAAAACCGGTTTGATATTCTCCTAGGGCATTTTCAGCATAAGGGGTTAGTCTACTAAGAATGATGTTTGAGAGGATTTTATATGCCTTGTTTAAGAGTGAAATTCCTCTGTAATTCGCGCATTTTGTTTTGTCCCCTTTTTGTGGATGGGCACTATGGTGTTTTTCTTCCATCTTGCTGGTATCCTTTCTTCTAACCATATCTCTGTGTTATTAATTGGTGGATTTGGCGATGTAGTGTTTCTCCACCATATTTAAGAAATTCTGCTGGTATCTCGTCCGTACCCGGAGCTTTTTGATTTTTCAGCTTATTTAAGGCCTTTCGGGTTTCTTCAAAAGAGGGATTTTCGACGGGTATGTCTGCTGTTATATAGATCTCTTCTTTGTGCTGTTATTCATGTATGATGTTTAGAAGGTCCCTGAAATACCCTTTCCATTCTTCTGTTAGTTCTTTATCGTCGATTATCATATGGCCTTGATTGTCTCTCAGTGTATGGATGGAATTGGTTCTATGTCCTCTTTTCTCAGTGGAGATATATTTTGGGATCTATATTTTGGGTGTATATTTTGGGATACTTTATCTTTAGAAGGAAAAACCAAGCTTGTGTTTGTGTCCGGTGGTAGTCGCGGAGGGGGTTTGACAGCTGATCGTTACATTACGAATATTTTCCAAGACAGTGTTGTTCCCTACACCGGCTACATGGGCGACGGCTTCATGCTAAAGCATGATAACGCTCGATGGCACACAGCGCGCATTACGAAAGGTTACCTGGCCAACACCAATATAACAACAATGTACTGACTTTCATTAAGTCCGGATATGAATCCTATCGACCACCTCTGGGATAAGCTCAAACGCAGAGTTTGGGTCCGTAATACAACACCAGCGACAGTGGCGGAGCTAAAAACTCCATTAGAATAAGAATGGGAAGCGATTATTCAGGAATCAGTTAGAAACTTAATAAGGTCGCATGGAAAGTGGAACGCAGAGGAGGAAATAATCAGTATTAATTTTGATTTACTCAGATTTTTTTTGTTAAATTACTTTTATATTCATTACATAATGACTTTCATTCATAACATGTTTTCTCACATGCAATATTAAGTTATCTTTCTTATGTTCTTTAGTTACTAATTTTATAAATATTTGTGTAATTTCAATAAAAATTACTTCTTTTCACAATATTTTACTTGTAAATTTACATTGTGTGTGGATAGACACGTGCCAAACAGCGTAATCAAAAACTATAACTTATTTTACTTTTGAGTCTATTTTTTTGCTCTGAAGTGTAGATATATAGAATATTAACACATGTTTTGGTTTTAGTTAAGCCGTTTCCGCAAACCGTCCGATATTCCAAATCATTTTATAAAAGAAAAAAGAGAACTGACTGGACAAGTTAAACGAATAGATCCAAATGGAGGATTGTTAATCATTGAACACAAACCTCTGGTACCCTTGCCAATAATACCTTCAGGAGATCTACCCGTCAAAATTTCTGGAGTTAATGTTACTGGCTTAGGAACCACCTGGTTACAGTCTGTTGTTGCCGACAAGGAAGTTACGTTCATACCTGTATCCAAAGACAAAGACTTTGTGCAATGCCAAGTGTTACTGTCGCAAACTACTAAAGATGTAAGTATTGTTATGTTTTTCTTTAGGTTCAGAGGTTAAGGGCCGATTTCTCATAACTAAGTTAGTCTGTAGTTCAATTGACTGAGGTTCATCTTTGAACTTCGGTTATGTTGGGAAATGCAATTCTCATTGGCAGTTCACGTTCTACGCCTTAGATGTTTGTGGACAATGCAAAAATCCCTAGATTTGCAATGCAATAGATAGTGGTGTTTACGAAAGGATATTGGTAAAACTTATTAAAACTTTAAAATGCGGCGCGGAGTACCGCAGTGTGGACATCGGAGGGTTAAATAAGGGGTACAAAAATAATAGAAGAGATAACATTACACAAAATTGAAAACAACATGACAGTATACCAAAGGAATTGAGAGAGTATAACAATACTTATCTACAAGAAACGCGTAAATATAGATCCTACAAACTATCGAGGAATTACACTACCCAATTCTACATCAAAACTATTGACAAAAATTCTATCCCAAAAAATATACAAGAAAGTCGGTGTATAGGAAGAACAACAGGGTTTCCGCACAAATAGATCTACAACAGACGCTATCTTCATCATGCGACAATTAGTTGATCAATAAAATTTGACAAGCCCATGTTCACATGCTTTGTAGATCTGAAAAAGGCATTCGACAAACTACGATTGAAGGACGTGCTCGTTATCCTTGGAAACAAACACATAAGTCAGAAATATAGTAACATAATAAAACAGCTCAATAGATCCAAAAAACAAGAATAAGAATCACACACGTGCTCACAGAAGCAATCAAAACCAATGTCGGCTTTAGACAAGGTGACAGCTTCAGTACATGAAGATTAAGATATAGTTAAAAATGAATCAGGGATACAGAATGGGTAAACGAACCATGAGAATTCTTTGCTACGCAGATAATCTATCTCAATAGCCGAAAACGAAGATGACTTAAACGCCTACTGCAAAATTTTAAAATATCCCCGAAAAGTATAATCTAAGACTATCAACAGAGAAAACAAAATGGATGGTAAATCTAAGAACTCAAGTCCAGATTTATAAGACGTGTGTTAGACCCGTACTGACATACGCAGCTGAGACAAGGGCCGAGACAGCAAAGATCAAACAAATAATGAGAACAACAGAGATGAAAACCCTAAGATCCATAAAAGACGTCACACTCAGAGATAAGATACGAAATGAAGACACATTGAGAAAGCTAGGCGTTCAAGACGTAGTGAGATAGAGAAGAACACGACGACGCATGTGGAGAGACCACGTAGTTCGGATGGACACTGACCGTATGGCGAAATGGGAGAAAGACTCAGAAGTCCAACACCAAGCGACCCATAGGAAAACCCAAAAAACGATGGTACGAGAGCTGGAGCTCCGGATCGCAGCAGAGACTAACAGAAGATAAGAAACCTATCCTAATAAAAGAAGAAGAAGAAGTACGATTTGTTGGGTTAGCGAAGAAATAATCACAGTCATACAATATTTTGTCGATATCTGGTACACGTATTAGAAAGCATTGAAAAAATAACGTGAACGACACGTGCAATTTCATAGCCATTCTAATTTTATCTGTCTTGACGAATAGTCAGTTTGAAAAGTAAAAAAGTATTTTGTAAATATTTTTAATTAAGAATTAATTTAAAAAAATGAAAGCCAGTTAATATTTCGTTCCGTTTCAGAGGCAACCACCATTCTCTTACGTACATTTCATCCTTTTGGGATCTTCAGAGAGGCCTGTGGTCGCTCTGAATCCTAACGAAAACCAACCGTCTTAAATTGTTGTTAGACGCTGTAGCGACATATATTTAAAATCATGAGATGCAAGCAGGGGCGGCTCGTGATAGTACAAGATGGTGAGGCACACTACACTTGAGGAATATTACAGCAGACTCTCTCTATAACGAACACGGGTATTACGAAGTTTCGCTTATAACGAGGTATGTCCAACATCTGTGTGTTTACCGAGGCCAGTGCTGTAATAAATTCCACCGCCTGTAACTTCCTTCCTATTTATCTGTCGACCGATATTGAATATCGTAGGAAATTTACAATTTGCGATGGCCAAGTTTCATTGTTGAAGTCGATGATCGACACCTAATAAACTATGTAGGAGGCTTCAAAACATTTCAGTAGTGGTGATATGTACTGTTTTAAGTTCCTTTCGTCATATAAATCAAATATTAAACAGTATTGTTCATACAAATCTTTATTAGCAATCAAGAAGCTACAACTTACAAGTTACATGACGCTAGCCAGAATGGCGTTACGTCGCTGACATCTGTCTGTCGTTGGTCTTCTTCTTTTACATCCTAAACATAATATATTACATAATATTGTTGTCTGATATAACAAGATCCGCTTATAACGAGGTAATTAGTACGCCATTTCAGCTCTCGTTATAGAGGGAGTTTCCTGTATTATTATGGTTAGCTTTTCTTTAATAGCCGGAAGGTCGATTTTGTGGCGTCATAACGTCACAAAACGGCACCGTATTTATTTTAAGGCTTGCAAACGATATTAAATAACAATTATTTTATTCGCAAAAGAAAGTCGAAAGTTCTAAGTCTATAACATCGTTCATACTCTTATTAGCTGTTTTTTTAGCTAAAAATAATTAATATGATACCACATATCAAAACAGTGTGAGTCAGATGTTTCGTCCTTTCTTGGTCTCATCAGCGTTGTACAGTCATATTAAGCAAAATTTACATTATATACTACATGACAAGAACGTACAACTGATTTCAGTGGCGTAACCAGCGGGTATTTAGGGGTTATAAGCGCCCCATACCCTTAACATCCTCCTTAATTCCATACCCCCGGAGACCCATACCCCCTTAGGATCATCCTGGTTACGCTGTTGACTGATTCTTTTATTATTAATCACTTGCCAAAATGAAATTATTGTGCGCAATCAATATACCTTCAAACACGTGATAATTTCATTTGGAACCAATCTTATATTTAGACCTGGATCCCGCGTAAGAAAAAAAAGTTGATTAATAGCAAGCTGAAAATTTGTTAATAGCTTAACGGTGTCTAGTCGGACAAACATTGATGCACGGGAACACTGAAACAGGGGAAGTTTTAACGGTGGAGCATGATAAACGTGTCGTCCTGACAAGTTTATGATGGTGAAAAATAGCAAGTTGTTTTTAAGTTTATTTAATAGCCAACGTTAAATAATATATGAAAAAATGTTTGTCCGACAAAAAGGTTGGGCATTTTAACGAGTCCGACACGTAGAACATGTCACATCACAGGAACTATGTTGGTGATGAATAGCAGTCTGATTTTTGCATGAGAGTTTAATGAAAGGTTAAAAAAGCAATTGGAAATTCTGTCGGACAAAATGAATGGGAAATTTTCCTAGTCGGACATTCTAAACATGTAAGATATAGACAAAAATGTTGGTGATAAATAGCAAGCTAATTTTGATTTGTTTATGTACAAATTATATTTTGTAACCCAAAAAGTTATATGTCGGACAAAAAGTTTGGGCAAATCGAAGGAAATAAATAAAAAACATTTTTTCAGAATGACTTAGTCACATATTGATAAAGCTATTTTAGTTGTATATTATTATTTATATTCACATATTTGCATGTGCATATATATACATGCACACTCCAAAAACAGTGAGGTAAGTATCAATGCATGTATATATTGCAAAACAATTATTTTTTTGGGTGGAGTTTGTTCTAGATATTCTCAAAATGACAATAAAAAATGTCAAAGAACATGTAAAAGCAATCTCTTAGGGTTTTCTAATTAGGCGCATCAGAAAGTACGGAAAATTTCCTACAAAAAACGTTGTATACATTTTTTTCCATACTCAAATCTTAACCCTGTAAACGACATTGAAAAATGTGAAGAGTCTAAAACTTCGGTGCTTATAAGAATAGACGTAAATATGACACATTATGCTTAAAAGCATGTATTAGAAGGCTGTATTTGTCAGTGTGACACTTTGTGCTATACAAAGTAGTATTTGAAAGTACATGGTCTCTGAGTTTCTGTTTGCCACGTGTGTTGGAAATTAAAATTTATATTAAATATGGAGTGTTTTTGTATCTATTTTTGAGTGTCAACAGTTTAAAGTTTAAGTCGCCAAATCAAAAGTGAAACCATTCAACGGAACATTTTTGAGTAATTTTCGAACATTTTACAAAGTTAGTAAAATACTTGGTCATCAATTCAATGAGGTTCAGTTGCCAGATAATTGTGAAAGTTCTATTGAATATCATTCTTCGTGCTTTGCTTGATTGAAAAAGGGTACCTAAATAAATTATTACTAAAATTGTATAACGTAATTTTTCTCAACTTTCTACAAATGAAATAATAATGTAATTAATATGTCACATGGCAAGAAATAATTTGCTGCCAAAATAAATCGATTAGTTTAAATTTGAAGTTACGATTGCAATTTATTATGAATTATTGTCAAAAGTGACAGTTTTTCTTAAATGGAAATGTATTCATAGACATAAGGGTAGACAGGGAATACAGTGCAAAAAGTCGATAGGTGGTCTATCTATCTCTTTTAACCAAGCGATCCCGCGCATGTGGCAGACAAAGATAGCTAGACCACTCAATCCATAATATAATTTGCCTGATTTACTATAAATGTATTACAGTGAGGTATCTAAATGATGTTGAGATAAATCGAAAGATATCGATTGTAATTGATTGCAGGTACTTTTGACATAGAATAATCACCCCTTATTGAAATTTCAAAAATTATTTTTTTAAATTGTCGCGACTACAAAATCTACCCCTTATTTCTTTCCGACAACAGTCATTCTTGGTAAGGAATAATTTACTTAATTAAATTTCGTCTTTGTCGGAAAGCTATTTATCACCAGCATTTTTGTCTATATCTTACCTGTTTAGAATGTCCGACTACGAAAACTTCCCATTAATTTTGTCGGACAGAACTTCCAATTGCTTTTTTAACCTTTCATTAAACTCTCATGCAAAAATCAGACTGCTATTCATCACCAACATAATTCCTGTGATGTGACATGTTCTACGTGTCGGACTCGTTAAAATGCCCAACATTTTTGTCGGACAAACATTTTCGCATATATTACATAACGTTGGCTATCGAATAAAGTTAAAAACAACTTGCTATTTTTCACAATCATAAACTTGTCAGGACGACACGTTTATCATGCTCCACAATTAAAACTTCCCCTGTTCCAGTGTTCCCGTGCATCAAAGTTTGTCCGACTAGACACCGTTAAGCTATTAACAAATTTTCAGCTTGCTATTAATCAACTTTTCTTTCTTACGCGGGATCCAGGTCTAATTGTAAATGTATTGAATATATATTAAATAAAAACAAGCAAGTAAGCAAATTACTGTTATATTATAAGATTGATTTTTTATGTTAAATAAACTAAGGGTTAAATTTTATTTTTTTGGTTTTTTATATTTTTTATTAAACAGCGTGCTTAAAAGTAAAATTATTATGAAAGAAATCATAATTTCTAATTTTTTTATTAATTTACTTATTTAATTGACATTTGGAAAATGGCATACAGCTAGTCACAGCATGATAACATATTCTAAACATCTAATTATACTAATAGTAAGTAACCAGAGTGTAATGTCTGTATGACACTATACATTTTCTTGTATCATTTCTAATATCGTTTCTGATATGTCAAAAAAATGCATAGTGTCATACACAGATACAAGAAACGATATCAGAAACGATACAAGAATTTGTGTCAGGCACAGATTATTGTACAAGAACTGCGCCAATTTCTGCGCAAAGAGCAAAAACGTAAAACCTGCTGGTAAAACATCTAAAATGTCAAAATTACTTACTCATAATGGCGGCTGAAATGAAAATGGGATAATGTATTGATGAATTTATTTGTGTTTTTGTAGGTATTATTTATAAATCTTTTATTGATACTTAATATACCGTTTGGTATGGACTACTGTTCTACTAATAACCATATATTTAGCTCCTAGTAAAGGTCAAACTATAAATTTAGGTTTCATGGTGCATAATTTTTTAATAGACGAAAATACAATAGTTCCTAATTTGGATCAAACTGAAGATAATTCTAATGCAAATATTTTAGCACAAATATCAAAACAAAATAAAAACACAAATAATCAACCTCAGTCAACGTAAAATTCTGGTTAACATTAAAATGTTAAATATATAAAAGTTTATAAATTTTATAAAATATTTAAAATCAGCTTGTCTGTAGATGCAGTACTACCATAACGTGACACAGGGTGACAAACAAAATTTCGACCAATCACGTGCCGAATTTCATACAATTTTCGATACAAGAACTTGCATAGTGTCATACAGGGCACAAATGTACGTACAAGAAATGATACAAGAAAATGTATACAAGAAACGATATCAGAAACGATATTAGAAATGATATAAGAAAATGCATAGTGTCATACAGCCTTAAGAAGGCCAAGTACACGTAACCAGAACAAACTGCTTTAACAAAAACTGCAAAACCACGCTAGAGGCATATTTTTGCCAGCCTCTGAAAGGATATTTAATCCCGGCTCCAAAAATTATTCTCAGTTTAAATTTTATAGCGGCCGGCCGATCACCGCCGGCTTCGTAATATGCTAGACAAGGACCCATCTGCATCTGAGGCAGTGCTTCTGCTATAATCTGAGAAAGTGAGAATGAGACGCATATATACTCCCACGTAGGGTAGGTAATACCTACCGATGTATTTATGAAGAACGCTTAACTACAAAGATACGGGGTCAGGGCCGTACCTACCTATTTTTATTTTTTATCATAAAAATAAAGTTATTAAGTTTTATAATAAAAATTAAGTTATTTAGCAGGTTTCAAAAAGTTCAATTGTATTTAAATAATTGATGATGAAATAACGAAATAACGTAAAGAGTCGATTGATATACCGGTGAGGCACTGCCTCACTAGCCTCATAGGACTAGCCGCCACTGGATGCAAGGCAAACGAAATTTGCAAATTTTAGAAGGCACGAATTCAGGTTGTCATCAGAATCTTGGTTCCAACGATAGAAGTTTTAAATTTTCGGATCTAAGACTTTTCATTGTTTTATTTCAACAAATTATTTCATATAATTTTGCTTAGTAAAACGGTTGATTTTCGTTACGATTCAAAGCAGACCACAGGCCTCTCTGAAGATCTCAAAAGGGTGAAACCTACGTAAGAGGATGGTGGTTGCCTCTGAAATGCAGGAGCAGCTCGTGATAGTACAAGATGGTGAGGCACCCTACATTTGAGAAATATTATTATTACGGTGTTAGATTCTCTTTAATGGCCAGAAGGTCGATTTTGTGACGTTATAACGTGAGGCCCAGGGCCCCCGCTACCATATGTGCAAAGTGTGCAATGCACACGGGCGCCGTCTTTTAGGGGCGCCAAAACCGAGGGTCAAAAAGTGCAAAAATATTTACAAAAAAATAAAAAAGCAAAAATTAATTTTAAAATAAAAGTTGAGAAATTAAAAGTTCAGTTTTATTTTGTTTCGATCATTTGGATGAGATTTTTAGTCTTTCTATAAACATAAAATAAAAAATCCCGCAATAAAAATAGCAAACACCCAACTGTAGATAAGAAATACGCTGAAATATGCGCTGATTTCGTGGAAAAATTCCAAACACATTGGTTGAGCAATAGTGTGTGGGCGGTAATTCTATCTCATCGATAAGCGAACGATTCTGCGGCGCTCAAATGATGATTCGAGAATATTTGAAAATCGCATACCTATCAAATAACTAATTAGACCGGACTGTATCGTCGCCCCCTTTGCGAAATTATTCCGATTAGATTTTTTTGCACAAACTAACTCAAAAAGAGGTCCTTATAACAAATTCACGGGGTGCCAAGCGGTCCCGTGGACGAAAAATTGGTTAAACATTTTCTTCTTCTAAAACAGGTCTCTTGTCATTTTTCACTCAAATTGATTGTTGTCGAGTTATATGTAATTTAATATTTAAAAAATGCGAAAATGACCATTTTTAAGGCTTAATAACTCGATTAAAAATTATTATTATGAAAGTCAAAAAGCTACCAAATCAAAGTTTAAAACCCCTCCTTCAACATTCTGAAGAAATTTTTGTCATTATTTTATTACAAAGCTGTTGTTATTAATTATTAACAATTAGCGCTATAGTCCAGGCTGTATCGTTGCCCACGTTAGCAAAATTATTTCGATTAGATTTCTTTGCAAAAACTTACTCAAAAAGGTCCTATAACAAATCCACAGGGTTCCAGGCGGTACCTTGGTCGAAAAATTGTTTAAACAATTTTTTTTAAACAAATTCACAAAAATAATTATTTTTTTACTCCGAACAATTTTTTTTAGATAATTTGGGTCATTTTGAGCAAAAAAGGTATTTTGTGATTTTTCTCTAGAATAGATTGTTGTTGAGTTATATGGCCATGTTCGCATTTTTAAATCTTAAATCGCGTATAACTCGACAACAATCCATTTTAGAAAAAAATGACAAGGGACCTTTTTTACTCAGAATGACCCAAGTTATCAAAAAAAAATTGTTCGAAATAAATTGTTTTTTTTTTGTGATTTGTTTAAAAAAATGGTTAAATAATTTTTCAACCACGACACCGCCTGGCACCCTGTGGATTGAAGCTAGGACAAATAATCCCGGAAAAAAAATCCCCACAAATTATCCCTGGACAAAAAATCCCCAGACAAAAAAATCCCCGGACAAAAAATCCCGGACAAATAATCCCTACAAATATTTTTGGACAAAATATCCCCACAAAAAATCCCGGACAAAATATCCCCAAGAAATATTTGCTGCCGAATAGTTCTCTAAAAGTTTTCCCGTGAATGCAATCGGTATAGGTAGATAGCAATCGCCATGAAACCGCTTTTCGCTACGAAAATAATGAATAGCAATTAATATTAAGCATGAATTGTAATTTCGATTAAGTACCAAATTTCGAATTCCAATTCAATGTCGAAAACTTCAAATTTTACGTGACAAAAAAGTGTGAGTTTTTTCAAAAATCGTGGGAGAGAATGATATGGGGAATGAGCTAAGGCTGTGGGAATCATGTAATTATTGGCTTAAATCTTTTGCTCACTCTGTTTTGAATAAGTATGTCCAGTACATTACGTATTCGTGATGATAACTGCTGGTCTTGACAACGATAATCTTGATTGTAATCCAAAAAACCTGTTCTTTTTTGTATATTTAGCGTCAAAAATATTTAGTCATCATCATCATCAATGTCGTTATAACTCTTCCAGAGTCTTTGCCGCGTTTATTATTGCCTTCCATACTTGTCGGTCCTGTGCCACTATTTCTCATTGTCTCACTCCCATTTTCTCCAAATCTCCTCTGACTGCATCTTTCCACCTTTTTCTAGGCCGCCCTACAGACTACAGACCTTCTCCCATCTGGCCTCTCCCCGAGTAGCTATGTCTGGTTTGATTTTTGGATAAATTTTTGGCACGGCATATTCTAAGGCCACATTAAACAACAATGCTGACAGCGGATCTCCCTATCTCAGTCCAGAATTTACGCAGAAACCGTTTGATATTTCTCCCACTATTCTAACTTGTACAAAGGAGTTACATACACGCATTTGCGTTACCGCAGTTAGTTTCTTCTGTACGCCCAACTCGGCCATTTTGGTCGAGCTGGGTGTACGTAAAAATTGTATTCCATGTAGTGTTGGACGATTAATGTAAAATTTGAATATTTCGGCATGGAATTGGAATTCGAAATTTGGTAAAATTTCGGGAAAACTTTTAGAGAATTATCCGGCAACAAATAATTCGTAGGGATTTTTTGTGGGGATATTTTGTCCAAAAAAAAATTGTGGGGAATATTTGTCCGGAATTTTTTGTGGGAATTTTTTGTCCGGAGATTATTTGTCCGGGGATTTTTTGTCCAGGGATAATTTGTGGGGATTTTTTGTCCGGGATTATTGGTCCGGGGATTATTTTTGTCCGGACCCCAAAAAAATAAATAAAAAAAACATCAAAATACCTATGCCTATAAAATGGCAAGGGGCGCCAAAATCTTTTTTGCACACAGGCGCCAGTAGTTCTTACGGGGGCCCTGGTGAGGCCGTCTACAGTACATTCTGCGAAATCAGTATTACCTCGTATATAAAAGCATTCTCATCCTGCGATTTTATAAATAAATTTTCAGTTGAGACTTTTGCCATATTACTCAATCGTGTATGTCCAATTGTATTTCTGATATAGTTTTAATCCTTTTTAGCGCGGAGAAACTTCTTTCTGCAGAAGCACTTCACTGGCAAAACAATACAAAGAACTTCTGGCATACAAAGTTTTAAATCATTATCGTGAAAAAACATCTATCTATCCTCAAAAAAAAACGTTATAGTAGAGGTTCCGATATAAGGTCGAACTGCTGTAACAAAAAAGAAAACTTCTTTAGGAGTGGAAGTAAAGAGAATGATATACTTAAACAGAAGTAAGGAAAAAGGGAATAACTAAGATGTAGCTAAAGGGACAAAAAATACTACTTTTGCAGTAATGTTATGTGGGAGGAAAATGATAAGTTGAATGGAGTGAAGAATAAATGGTATATGAATAGGCAAAGGCAAACTGAATGGAGTTAGGCTAGCCAGATATGCAAGTGAACGACAACTTGACACTCGAAGATGGATACGGCCAATTTTCATGCCTGTTGAAGGCGGTAGCTCTAAGTAGATAGGGATGAAGACTAAGAAAGAAAAAATACTACTAAGATAAGAATAATGTTCTGAAAATGAATAAAGGAGAATAATTGCTAAAGAAGAACAAATTAAATTACACTAACAAATCGTGGGCGCCAAGAAAATGATCTTCGATCACTATCCCAGGTATCTTACACTGCTGTCAAATATATTAACTCAGTAAATATAAATATAAGGAAATAATAATAGATGATATACAAAATAAGAAATTTTTATTAAAAATAACTACTAGATGTTTGACAAACTCTTGAGTTAAACAATGCATATACTGTGACTCTAACATGACAAAAGTTATCGTTAAACAAGTTATATTCAAGATAATAACAATGATGTGACCTGTTACAAAATTAAAATACCTCTTACTTACATATAGGGTACAACTCACATGAGACCCTTTACCAAATGGTTATAGTACGCTTGCTACGTACAACTAAATTAAACCCGACAAATATGAAATAATATAAATCAACAGGCACAAGCCTGACTAAAGAAAATACAATAAAATGAGTTAAGGGAAGTTTAATATACAAATGAATGAAATAAATTGAAGTTAAAATAAATACCTATAGAACGACCTGAATTAACCGAACAGATGAAGTAAAGCGAATAAACAACAAAATATCTGGGAAACAAGCAACTAATACAAACTAAATTGACATAATGACATGAAATCGACCTAAATTAACAATAAAATACAAGAGTAATACCTTTTTTTGGCAAATACGCCGAGCTCAACGTACAAAACCGCAAAATTATACGTGTTTTGGGAACTTACTAAACTTATATGTACCTACATCAAAAACCAAATAAATGCAAGCTAAATCTTAAGAAAACTAATTAATAAACATAATGCATTTACCAAATGTCTGTGATATGAATTATAATATTTACTCAAGGCACAACACTAAATTTTCCCAAAACAAACACAAACGAATCCTAAAGAGGCTGCGGTTGCATCCCCGAAAGTGAGCACCAGGAAGGTGCCAGCCCTTGCCTCCTGTAGGCCCAGGTGCCAGACGAAGATGGAGCTGGAACGCTCCAAAAGCTTGTTCCCAATGACATACTCCCAGTGACATGGTTGGAGATTGGCCTCTCGGTGGTTTCAGGTGTTTTTAAGTTTTCACATGAGTGGCATGTGGCGATGATTTTATGCAGAAAACCCCACTGGATTGATTCCTTCTTTCTTCCCAAACACTCTTGAATAGGTTTGGTGATCCATACTTCGAAATTCACGTATTTTAACAATAACACGAGGTCTAACCTCTAAACTTGACCTAAATTGGCCACATACCACACATAATTAGGTGTGGCATCGTCGCAAGAAATTTTAAATACAGAAGATAATAATTAGAAATAGTTAATTACGCTAAACGTTAAACGTTAAAGAGTTCGAAAATAATTTCGTAACGTGTCAAACCGTTACACTGCACCGATTTGATTAATGTATAAAAATTATTGGATATGTAATGTTGTATGTTACCAATTATACAATTATTATACAATATGAGAAGAGTAAACTGTTATGTGTGGTCTCTATTACTATATGGCTGTGAGTCCTGGACGTTAAAACAGTATGACGTCAACAAATTGAATTCATTCGAAATGTGGTTGTACCGCCGAATGTTAAGAATAAGTTGGGCCTGCAGAACTACGAATTAAGAAATACTGAAAATAATGAACACACGTTCTCCTCTGGTCAATACTATCAAAATTAGGAAGACGTCATTATGTAGGACACATAATGCGCCATAGGGAATTTGAGTAGCTCCAGGTAATATCAGAAATCAAGATCGAAGGATAAAGGCATATAGGAAGAAAAAAAAAATCTTGGCTACGAAACATCAGATATTGGACCCACACAACAGCGAATGACTTAATTCATCAAACCCAGAACAGACAGAAATTTGTCATATTACCCGCCAACCTCAATAGAGAAGACACTTAGGAGGAGGAGGAACAATTAAAAAAAAACAAGGGGTGCTCGATCTAATAGTTCTGACTATAATTAATTAATAATTAAAAATTGACTTTTTTTATAAATTTTAAAAATATAGTTGATCGTTTTCGAATTATACACAATTTAAAACTGAAAAAAGAACGAAAGATGACGATTATCAAGGCTCAAAACACACGTAACAAATACTATTTTTGTTATCATCAAGTACCTAAATTCAAGTTCAAACCCTATTCTATCAGTTCCTGATAATACTTTTTGCCATATTTTATTCTAAAATATAGGATAGTTTTTTCATTTTTAAGGAGGAAAGTTCCTTATGGCCAAACGGTCGATTAACAACTAAAAAACAATGTTTTAAAATAAAATGACTAAAATAAGTCCAAACTACTTATCAAAACTGATAGAATAATTGTTGAACTTGAATTTAGGTACGGACTTAGAATAATGGTTGAACTTGAATTTAGGTACGGACTTCGTAATTTCAAAAATGATATCTATTTTTTACTATATTTCGTGCCTTGAAAAACGTCATCTTTCTTTCTTTTTTCAGTTTTAAATTGTTTATAATTCGAAAAAGATCAACTTAAGAAAAAAAAAACCAAAGATCTTTTTTGTTTCGAATGATCTATAAAATCTAAAATATCTGACCCGGCCGAATTTTTTTAATTTATAAAGAAAAGTCATTTTTTAATAATTATTAATTAATTGTATTCAGAACAAAATTATTTCGGACACCGCTTGTTTTTTAAAATTGTTAACAGGCTAAATTAAATTACATATCCAATAATTTTTATCCATTAAACAGATTGGTGAAGCTCGACATTATACTCTTAGGTATATCGTATCTTACACTTACTACTATGGCCAGCCTTCGAGGCTAGCCTCGAAGGATAGTGAAATTCGCGTTCCGAAATTGAACCTCAGTTAGAATTTTGTTGTTGGTTGTCGATATACATCTGGTCCCGTTGACGAAAATGCCGTGTATTAGAAAAGGCAAGAGAGGCAGGCTTCATCTGTAATAATTTGAGAGAGTGAGAATGAGACGCAAAATACTCGCACGTAGGACTGAGGGCAGAGATCAGGGCCGTACTCATTTTTATGTTTTATCATAAAAATCTATTTATAGATACGAAATAACGTAAATAGTCCATTGATATACTGGTGAGGCACTGCCTCACCTGCCTCATAGGACCAGCCGCCACTGCTGAAATGGAATGAAATATTGACTGTCTTTCATATTGTTTAGTTTTACTATTATCTGAGTACAAGGAATCAAGATTCGATGGAATTTTACCTAGATGAATTGGCGGGTTGTAGAATGCAATCTTATGATTCCCTAGTCTGTTTTATTCATCATTCGTTTTCCTTGAAAATTTTAGAAGGCACGTATTTAAGGTGTCACTAAAATCTTGATTCCAACGATAAAAGTTTTAGATTTTCGGATCTAAGACTTCTCATTGTTCTATTAATTTGTTTGTATATTTTCAGGAAAAGCAGCAAATCATCAATATTGGAGAAAGTTTAGTCAAGATAGGTTTCGCACTTCCTGAGCATATCGAAAAACCACTTTCCGAAGATCCGTTCTTCCTGAGATATTACGGCCTATTACTCAAAGCTGAAAAAGTTGCATTGCGGAAAAAGTTAGGACTGAAATATTACATTATACCAACGAAGAAAGTAGCAAAACAGTTAAACGAATTATTTCTCTCTCTCTTTGTCCGAACCAAAGAAAGCGTTCCTAAATTGATTTATAAGATTCCGAAGACATACCAATCATAGCAATCAAGGTATGACGTAGTATTTGGTTGCTTCATTTTAACTTTACAAATATTGGGCGTATATAATATTGTACTCTTCTTTTTTTATCCGCATCATGACAAAACCCTCTGGGAGGATATATTGTTAGCTGTGGAAACATGATATTAGGCCTGTCGCTAATTTTCGATAACATTGGTAATTTTGACGTTGTTTTAATGTGCCATAATAATTTCTCGATATTATATGAACTGTGTTTTACTGTCGTAAAATGAGGCAGGTAACTTAATATACTTTCAAAATTCAAACAGTTGTATTATCTGTTGTGACTTTGACAGAGCGGTCACTGGAAAATATTAATATGCTACCAAGTATGGCTGGTAAGCCTACTATGTGAAAAATACACTTCGCGTCAGAGAAAATTGGCCACCCATAAAATTTAAGAAATTTTTTATCTTTTTCCCAAAACATTACTGATCCACCACCAAAAACAACCTGGTATGACGAAGTGCATAGTGATTTTAGAAGAGAATTTTCTCAAGAGAATATTTTCGAGAATATTCTCGGCCAGAAAATTCTCTCGAGAATATTCTCGGCAAAAATTTTCTATATTTTCAAAAACCGAAACAAAAATAAAACCTAGATACGGGTCAAATTATTATAATTTAAATAATATGTAGGTATATTGTTTTTGTCAATCCCATGAACCACTAGCAAGGGTGTTTACAGTGTCAATATTTATTGTTTTGGTGCAATATTAACGTGCAAATATTTAGAATGGTGTTCATTTAAGCAGAGAAGAACAAGTTGAGGAAACTGAGTTTGTAGATAATTTAGCAACTTTAAAATATGGTGATGACTCGGCTGAAATAATGGCAGATTTGGCACTTTATCGGTCTAAGGAGGGATATTTTGAAAAACCATACGTTGTAAAATCAATTGAAAAACTAGTCTTAATCATATGGTGAAAAGGTACATGTTTCGGAACAAAATTAACTAAAATAGTAGTTGATATATTAAGCATGCCTTCATCTAGTGCAGCGGTTGAAAGAAGTTTCAGTACTTATGGTTTTTTATCCACTCCTCTAAACCGGCTCTAAACTCTAAACTCAATGCTGAACCGGCTCGTAAAATAACTTTTATTGCTCACAATTTGAAATTGTTAGACCAATCCATGACTGAGCTGGCCACTTGTGAAAAACAAAATCCCACAACTCATCAGTACATTGAAATGCAGATTGTAGATGACTAGGATGAGCTAATGATAGAAATAGATTCTGAATCTGAGGTCTCATCTTTTATCATACAATCATGCTACATCGATTATTTGCTGTTAAAAAGAAAATTTCATTTTTTTATCAAAGAAATTTTGTGTTTTATGTTGTTTTGGTATTTTTTTATATACAAAGAACATGTTGTTTCGTCTCATAATTTTGTATATAAGATCATGATTTTTAAAACCTTATTTTTCATCTTCAACAATATTCTTAAGTGCGTCATGGGGTTCATTCTCAGAAAATTCTCCATATCGAGAATATTCTCCGATTTTTCATTCTCGAGAATTTTCCAACACTAAGCTAGCATAATTTTCTCCTGCTTTTCTGTAGACCTTATTTTTACCATAAATTCACGTTATACACTCATCTGTAAACAATACTTTTTTCCCAAGCGTCTATTGTCCAATTGGCGTGTTCAGGGGTAAATACAATGCTGCGTCTTTTATGAGCAGCAGTAAGTAATGGCCCCGTTGCTGGTTTGAAAGCTGTCACACCTTGATCTCTCAACCTTCGAGAACAGTGGAAACGTCGATTACTGGTCCTTGGGCTTGCTGCATATACCTTTGTAGGTCAGAGAAATAAGCAAAAAAAATATCCTGTTGGTGACACAACCCCCTCCAGGCCGAAACCAAATTTTTTGAGTAGTATTGACTTCTATATTAATAACCTATATGTTTTCTGCAGCCGATTTTGATGATATACATAGTTATAAACAAATGAAGATCAAAAAACGGTAAATTTTCGCTTTTTTCGTCTATAACCAAAAAGTTAAGTGTTTTAAACAAATTTGAGAGTGAGAAACTCAAATCGTATAAAAAACTTCAATATGGCGTTCGCTGAATATGTTTATCCTTATTGGTTGCTTAGAAAATTGCAAAATAAATCATAAATTGTGAGTTTTTATAAATATTCATAACTGATGTAAAAAATAACTTAGAACGTTCTTATTACACGGAATGCTGAGACTTCTGGTGCTTAAATCATACCCTAAATTTCAAAGCAATTTGTCAAATAGTTTAAAAGTTATTTAATTTGTTTATCCCAAATTAATTTTTTTTGCAACGCTAAAAGTCAGAAAATGATGAAGTTACACTAATACTTTGGATAGTTTATGAAAGAAGAAGATTTATACTATTAATTTAATTAAAAAAGATGACAAAAAATAATTCTAAATACTGCAAAATTATTTTGCAAAAACATGTGAATTAAAAAAAGGGGGGCTAACTTCGTCCCTAGTTGTCGAAGGACAATTGTTTGTCTTTCTAAATGTGTATAAAAATTCAGTCTTTCCAAATATGAAAAAATAATTTTTCTACGGGTAACGGTGAAAAAGTTATTCTAATTGTTTATAAGTAAGCAAAAAATCGACTTGTTTTTGCAAAATAATTTTACACTGTTTAAAATTACCTTTTGTAATTTTTTTTTTAATTAAGTCCATAGTATAAATGTTCTTCTTCTTCCATAAACTGTCAGAAGTCTTACTGTTACCTCATAATTTTCTGACTTATAGTGTTGCAAAAAAAATGAATTTGGAATAAACAAATTAAATAACTTTTCAACTATTTGACCAATTGCTTTGAAATTCAAAATGTAATTTAAGCACCAGAAGTCTCAGTATTCCGTGTAATAAGAACGTTCTAGTTAGTTTTTACATAATTTATGAATATTTATAAAAACTCAAAAATTTATGATTTATTTAGCAATTTTCTAAGCAACCAATAAGGATAGACATATTCAGCGAACGCCATATTGAAATTTTTAGACGATTTATGAGTTTCTTACTCTCAAATTTGTTTAAAATGCTTAACTTTTTGTTATAACTATGTATATCATCAAAATCGGCTGCAGGAAACATAAAGGTTATTAATATAAATGTCTATACTACTCAAAAAACTTGGTTTCGGCCTGGAGGGGGATGTGTCACGAGAAAAATCTTATTTCTCTGGACTATTGGAGCATTCTTGCAGTTTGCGTCTTGTTTCTCAATGTTGCAATAGTGAGAACGCGATATTCTCTGACTGTTGTCTTCTTTTGGCATCTGTACAAGGACGCTGTTGATGAGATCGGATCTCAAAAATTCGTTTTTAAGTTATCTGCACAGTTTAATGACTAACATTCAATTGTCTTGCCACATTCCTTCCGCGTGCTTTCGATATTTTTCCATCGTCGTTAGGAAATACACTTCACTGTAATGAGGGCGGTGTAACACTTAAGGCCTTTCGCACACACAGCTACTAAAAAGAAACTAAACTAGTGGGTAATCAGAGTTATCAACGGGTTATCAACTATGGCTCGCACATTACGCTACCGAAAATTAATAAAACGAGTCACTTCTTGACTGTACTTTGTACTGAGTAGCTTTGTTAGGCGGTGTTTAAGTTTATATATTATGTTGTCCTGAATCTATTTTCTTGTGAAATTTTTGTAATTAACTAACTTTTGATGGGAAAGAAGCCACAATTTTACTAAAAAATAATTTTATTAATATTTCGACGTCCAAATCGGATGCCGTTGTCAAAGTACAAAAAATATAAATGAATTAAACAAAAATGTTGTTGCTTAGTAAAAAATTCTTCTAATAATTTATTGAATCTGACTCATTTATATCGGAAATTTAGACATATATTATACATTTTAACGTAGAAGACTTTAAAATCATATTGTTGTTATTATTTATTGTCACCGTTGCATGTAGTTGTATTTTTAAAAACAGATCACATGTCATGATTTTTTGTGACGGATATTCTTGAGTTGGGGTTGATTTCATGTAATCGAATAAACTATCTTTCAGTAGAGTCGTCCCAGAAACGCAATTCATAAATATTAGCAATATCATTTTAAATTCTTCTACTTTAAAATGTATAATATATGTCTGAATTGTCGATATAAATGAGTCAGATTAAAAAAAATACATATTAGAAGAATTTTTTACTAAGCAACAACATTTTTGTTTAATTCATTAATATTTTTTGTATTTTGACAACGGCATCCGATTTGGACTACGAAACGTTAATAAAATCATTTTTTTTAGTAAAATTGTGGATTATTTCCCATCAATAGGTACTAGTTAATTAAGTTTATATAGGCACGGATGTTTTCCACTTCTTGCACTAATTTTATATTAAACGATTCCGCTGATTTTGCGTGTTAAACTTTAACAAAATATGACACTTTTTTCTCTGAGATAGGTAATAAGGTTTACTGCAAATAAGAAATTATATCGTTAAGAGCCTTTATAATTTTACTGTATAAGAGTAATAATTCACACAAAATAATTTGGCTTAGCTTAATTTACTGCAAAATACTAGCTTTGAAATATCTACTAACAAAAAAAATTTACACGCATAATCCAAACAAACCATGTTCATATCTTAAGCTTATTTAAAATATCAAAAATAACCATCTTTTATTTTTAATGTAAACAACAATAGAACATGTAAACCAATTCCCACTATTTCTTGACCTATATCCGTAATAAATACCTACCTCTCGCTGAGCACCAAAGTTCGACCCATTCAATCCTTTATTCATTTTCCAAATGTTTACAAACTAGTCCCCCAGCGACCTGCATGTCCAGTCCGCTGTCGACTGATCATTCCCGCATTATAGACCGGCTGCTAACTAGTAGTGCTGTGTGCGGACGCTCATTAAAATACATGGACAGTGACTACTAAGTAACTGATTGGTAACTAAAATTACCAACTGGTTTCTTTTTAGAAGCTGTGTGTGCGAATGGCCTAGATATCTCAGAAACTCTTTAGAACACTACAATAGTTCACACGGTTCTCAAAACCATCAATTCCACGAAGCTTAGTTGGGTAATCAATAATGATTTCTGAGAATTTTATGGTTTAATAAGATTTTCGACTTTGTTTATTCTCTTTGCAGGCTCAGTCTAGCTTCTCAGTAAGTACACGTGATAATTCATTTAATTTAATTATCATATCGAGGGGTTCGAGCTAAAACCCGATAACTAACCAAACCATTGTTTACGAGATAATCGCGATTAAAGATTTTAGGAAGTTTGAAGAAGATATAAGATCGTCATAGGAAGTTTTATCAAATATTTGTTATAGCCAAATGGCAGGGAATTTAATATTTAGTTAGAATAATTTATTTTAAGTTTAATTTATAAAAACGTATTTACAAAAAAAAAATAAAACTTCATATTTATCAGGTTTTACCTCGTTGAATGAGTATGTACAACATTTGACTTTATTGGTTTTTATTTTGAATTTTTTTAATTATAAAATAAAAGTTAATTGTATAATATTCCAACAAAAATAAATTAATCTGCATTCTTTTTATAAAATTAAAGGGTAAAATGTGTCTTCGATTCTTCTCACATCATTACGTCTGGAATGCGATCTACGATATAATTACCGGTTTTTAAATTGGTTATTCAAGCATGCACTTCTTCTGGAAAATATTTACTTGGCACATCTTTATCAAATCCGTTTTATTTGCTTCACTTATTGGAAAGGTACTTTTATATAACTTTGGTAAATTGCCCGGAGTTGGTAAGTTTATGGTTGCTTTTTGGGATGAAATGTGTTTTAGTCTTTTAGGGCATAAAGTAGGAGTTTTTTTAATTCAAACCAATATCTTCTGATATTTTTATTAACTAGTTACCGATTTCCGCTATTGTCTTCTTTAGAATATCATCCAGTAGAATCACTGTTAGATACAGCATTTATTATATCATCTGAGAATATACACAGCGTTTTTTAAAAAACTTTTGACACACTTGAATTCATTCATGGTAAGCTAGTGGAAAGAAACATTTCTTACTAAATGTTCGTTCCTTTTTTTGGGAAGTTTTAGGGACAAGTCTAGTCCTAATTAAGTTTGACAGTTATATTGTACAAAATAAATTTTTTTCTAGACTAGACTACTACTACTAGACTCCAGTAATTTCTACAGAATTTCAATAGTCTTTAGACAACTTTTCACTACACTTAAATTTAAATTTACTACAATTGATTTGCTGTGGTACCTTGGAAGCTCCGAGTTTGTTTTTCATTATAAATATGGGCCCCATTCTAACCGTTTTTTTTTTGTTTTCTCAATATTCAATTCTCAATTTACGCCATCTTTTACTGGGTTTTCGCAGGAAAAAAGTGTGCTGAAATTTAATAAACTATCATAGTCTAAAATTCTTTATCGGATTTTTGCATGAATATATTTTGTCAATATGAACAATTTTGTAATCTTCATCTCCGATAAAATTAATTATCAGTTTTTAACTTAGAAATATTTCTAATAAAATTAGTAACTTTACACAGGAAAAAGAAGATAAATGATTCTACTGGATTCTCATATTATAAATATGTTTACAACAAAGTATTTTTTATCAGTAAAGTTATATATCGGGTTGGTGTTATTTAAAAATATGAGTTAACGGTTTTTACCGTATTTGGTTTTTACCGTATTTGGTTTTTATTAGTTATTTTTTTTTATGTAATTATGTTTATTTACAATCTACATAATTAAAAGAGTATTAAGTAAATTTTTTTCCATGTTTTTGGTCATGAAGAAGAGACTTCCAATGATGTCTCATCTTATTCTATTTATGTTAAGTTTTAAAATAGGTCCTGAGGCCAGGTTCTATCTAGTCTCCTTGTGACAGGGCCATTATGAAATAATTCCCTTACTAATTCGTTGTCATGGTGAATGGTACGCTCGTTTTGTGATTCTGAGGCTCGATGGATTTCTTCTCTGACGAAAGGTATATTTAAGTCTTCTTGAAGTGTTTGATTAGTTATATACCAGGGTGCATCCTCTATTGATCTTAGAACTTTCGACTGAAATCTTTGAATGATATTTAGTGATGTTGACTTTGCACAGCCCCAGAGGTGTAGTCTGTAGTACCAAATAGGTTTGATTATTGCTTTATACAGAAGAATTTTGTTTTGGATGTTGAGTTTTGATCTGCGTCCAAGGAGCCAATACATTTGCCGAAATTTCAAGTCTAGTTGTCTTCTTTTAGTCTGTATATGTTTTTTCCAAGTAAGACGTTGGTCAAGATGGAGGCCAAGGTATTTAGCTTCTGTTACTGTTGGTATTCGTACATTTTCCATTCTTACAGGTGGGCATGTGTTGTGGCGGTTTGTAAACGTTATTTGAGATGATTTTGTTTTATTTACTTTAGTTCGCCATTTTGTGTACCATTCACTGAGTATGTCCAGATGGTGTTGCAGGTCTTGTGAGGCTTGTATGTGATCTTCATTTACTGCTAGTATTGCTACGTCATCAGCAAAGGAAGCGATCGTAGTATTAGGAGACTCTGGTATATCGGCTGTGTAGAGTGAGAAAAGCAGAGGTCCGAGAACACTACCTTGCGGAACTCCGGAGTTAATAGGACAGAGGCTGGATTGTTGGTCTTTGAATTTTACTGAAAAATATCTATTTGATAAGTAGGATTTGATTAGGAGGAAATAGTTACTAGATAGTGCTAATTTTACTTTGTAAAGCAGTCCTCTGTGCCAAACTTTGTCAAACGCTTGTGAGATATCTAGGAATACAGCGTTGCAGTATTTCTTTTCTTCGAGAGTTTTTGATATTTCATTTACTATTCGATGGACTTGTTGTGTAGTAGAGTGATTTTTCCGAAAACCAAACTGATATTCTGGTAGTAATGTTAGGAATTCATGATCTGCGTATATTCTTTGTAGCAGCAATCTTTCAAAAACTTTGCTAACGATTGGGAGTAGGCTGATGGGTCGATAAGATGTTACTTCATTGGGAGCTTTGCCTGGCTTAAGGATCATTATAATTTCTGCAAATTTCCATATTTTTGGAAAGTATGATAAACTTAGCATGCGATTAAATATTACTGTTAGCATAATAATGGCCTTACGAGGAAGTTTTGAAATTAGTTATTGTGAAACCTTATTAGTTATTGTGCTTAAAAATGTTAATATTAAATAATAACATTTAAAAGTGGTAGCAGACGTGTTTTTGAACCTGACGTGGTAGACGTGGTTTAGACGTGGTAGCAGAATTTTGGTATTTATCGGGTTTTCGCTCGAACCCCTCGATATCGAGAAATATATAAAATTTCCAAAATTTTCTCTGACGCGCAGTTTATATTTCCACTAGATAATTTTCGGTCCTTGCTGAAATAAACATTTGTATATTTTTCAGTTTATACCAAAAAATAATGACTTATTATATATATATAATCTTTATCCCTTCTACCCTGAGGTGTAGGGATCTGTTTCTGTTTCTTTTATTGTTTTTTGTTCTTCGTAAATTTCTTCCATATCTTTCTGTTTTCTGTTAGTTTTTTGGCATCGTTCCATGTTGTTCCCCTCTTTTCAAAATATCCATTATTACTGCATTCCATTGTTTTCTTGGTCTACCACGTTTTTTCCTTTCTATATTTCTGCTTTCCCAGATTCTTTTAACAGTTATATTATCACTCATTCTTTGAAGGTGTCCCCACCAACCCAGCTGTCTTTCTTCTATATAAGTTTCTACTGGTTCTATTTCTAATTCTTCTCTTATTTTTATATTCTTAACTCTATCTCTTCTTGTCACTCCCATTACTCTTCTTAGATATTTCATTTCTATTGCCTGCAGTTTACTTTTATCCCTTTTTGTCAATACCCACGATTCACATCCATATGTAAGTACAGGTCTATACACAGTTTTGTATACACTCATTTTCGTTTTTCTTGATATTTCTCGTCTATTTACAAATCCACTGTTTATTGCATAATATAGTCTATTTGTTTTTTGTATCCTATAATTTATATCTATTTCTTGTTTTCCGTTTTCTTCAAATATTACACCTAGGTATTGATATTTACTGACTTGCTCTATTTCTACTCCATCTATTTGCACATTTATCCTTTTCCTATTTTTATCTATTACCATTGTCTTTGTCTTACTCTTATTCAATTTCATACCGTATTTTGTTAATACCTCATTCCATACCATCAATCTTTCTCTTAGGCCTTTCTCGTTTCCTGCTGTAATAACCACATCATCCGCAAATGCACATTCTGTCATCCCTATTTGTTCTAATTTCCTATATCCTATGTATATTGGTTTAGTTCTTTGTTTCGTTTCTCTTATTATTTCATCCATAAATATTATGAAAAGAAGCGGACTCAATCCCCCTCCCTGTCTAACTCCCACATTTGTAGCAAATTTTTCTGATATCATATTATATCTTATTACACAGTTATTTGTTTCTTTATATAAACTTTGTATTACCCTTATTAGTTTCTGATCTACATTTTTCCTTTTTAGACATTTCCAAATTGTTTCTCTATTGACTTTATCAAATGCCTTTTCCATGTCCATAAAGGCTAAATATATGGGTTTCTCTGCTATCCACTTCCTGCTAATAACTTCTTTCAAAGTGAATATATGATCCTGTGTACTTCTACCTTCTCTAAATCCACTTTGTGATTCTGTTAATGTGTTTTCTGTGATCAATCTCAATTTTTTCTCTATTATTTTCTCGTATATTTTTGTTATTGTGCTTAATAATGTTAGTCCCCTATAATTGTTACAATCTTTGTTATCACCTTTCTTGTGTATTGGCAATATTAAGCCCATTCTCCAGTCTTCAGGCGTTGTTTCTTCCCTCCATGCTTGTCTATATATATCTAATAATACTAGTTTTCCACTATTTCCCATATATTTTATCATTTCCGATGTTATATTATCTCTTCCTGGTGCTTTCCCGTTCTTTAGACTCCTTATAACTTCTTCTAACTCTTCTCTAGTTATATCTTCATTTATTACCTCTCTTTCTACATTCCATTCTTCCTCTTCCATTTCATCATCTTGATTGTCTGCTTTCTGTTCTGTGTTTAGTAGATTCTTGAAGTATTCTTTCCATCTTTCCATTATCTCTTCCTCCTCGATCAGTATCTCCCCAGCTTCGTTTTTTATTGCACTTGCATTTATATCTACTTTTTCTTTTCTCAGATTTTTGAGTACTTTGTAGAATAGCTTCTGATTACCTTTATTATCTCTTTCCATTTTTTCTCCAAATTCTGTCCAACTTCTCTGTTTCTCGCTCTTTACCATTTGTTTTACTATGTTTTTCTGTTCCTTGTAGCTTGTATAATTTGCTTCTGTTCTATTATTTAAATATTCTTTCCATATTTTCTTCTTTTTTCTTACTTGTTCTTTAATTTCATTCGTCCCCCAAGATGTTTGTTTCTTATTGTTGTCTTTATTGTAAGTCCCACAGGCGTCCTTTGCTGCTTGTAATACAATATTTTTAAAGGTTTCCCATTTTGTTTCTAACGGCCTCTGTATCATTTCTTCTTGATATTTATTTATTTCTCGCGATACTATCTGTTGATATTTTTCTGCTATCTCTTTATTTTTTAGTTTGTAAGTCCTTATTCTTATATGTCCTTTTTTCTTTTCTTTGAATGTCTCTGTTCTATTTTCTTCGCTTCTGAATTTAGCTATCAGCAAGTAATGATCACTATTTATCTCATAGCTTCTCTTGACTCTAGCATCCCTTACTGAATTTCTATTATTTCTTTCTACCAATATATAGTCTATTATTGACTTTTCTCCTCTGCTCGGTTCTTCTCTAGTAATCTTATGAATATCTTTATGTTCAAAATAAGTATTTGTTATTATTAAATCATTGTTAATACAAAATTCCAGTAGTCTTTTCCCATT
Organism: Diabrotica virgifera virgifera; assembly: GCF_917563875.1. NCBI lineage: Eukaryota > Metazoa > Arthropoda > Insecta > Coleoptera > Chrysomelidae > Diabrotica > Diabrotica virgifera. The sequence goes on from NC_065444.1 coordinate 217,088,797, forward strand.
ATTATTTCTTGTATTTTCACCGTGTTTTCCGATTACTGCTCCATATATATCATCCTTTGTTCCAACTCGTCCATTGAAGTCTCCAGCAATATATATTTTTCCTCTACACTCTTCTATAGTCTCTTGCAGTTCATTCCAGTATTTATCTTTCTCTTCCGTTTTTTCATTTTCATCTGGTCCATAAGTTGCTATTATTGTCTTGATGTGTGTCTTGCATTTTAATTCTATCATCAGTATTTTTTCACTTATTGCTTCCCATTTGTTAAGTGTATTTTTGTGTTCTTTCTTTATTAAACATCCCACTCCTGCTGCCGCTCGTGCATTCTCTTCCACTCCACTCCATATGAAAATGTGGTCATTGTCTGTTTCTACTATTCCTTTGTTCTTTTTCTTTGTTTCCGTTATTATCAATATATCTAAATCCGCTTTTTCAAATTCTTTGTTTAATTCTATTTCTTTTCCATTAATACTTCTTACGTTCCACGTTCCTATTATAAAATCTTTTACTACTAATTTCTTTCTTTTATTCTCTTCTACTTTTTCTTCAATTTTATTCGTTTGTCCTATTCCACTCCTGTCCATTTTCCGTTTTTCCTTTCCCGTCTGTTCTTTACTTAGTTTTTTGAACCATCGGATTTTATTTCTTTTTTATCTCGTTTTGGAGCTCTTTCTATTATTTCCTTATCCTTATTCCATTTCCATTCTTCACTTTCGATCCATATTTTTTGATAACCCATTTTGACTTTCTTTCCCTTATTCTTCTCCTCAATCGCTATTTCCTTCATTTGTCTTTGTATACGTTTTTCACTTACAGTCATCTCGTTATTAATATATATATTTCTGTTGGTTGTGTTCCTTAATTTGTTTTTGTTTGTCATTACTTTGATTTTATCTTCTATCTTATTGAATTCCACTAAACAGGTCTTATATCCTATCTTTTTTGCTGTTTTTATCTCTACTTCAATTTCCAAATTATTTTGTATAAAGGTTTTCATTTCACATTCTAAAATATTCGATTCGTTCGTGTCTATTTTAACTCCTTGTATTACAATATTATTGCGCCTTTTTTCTTTGTCTATTTCTTCCAACTTTTCATTGATTACTTTTATTTCTTCTTTTAAATGCATATTTTCTTTCTTTATCGCCTCATTCTCTTCCTTCACCTTTTGTATTACTTTAAAATATTCTTTTTGTCCCTCTCTTATCATTTTTATCTCTTGTGTCAATACTAATAAAGTTTCCATTATTTTATCTATCTTATTTTCTTCTTCAGAGTTATGTTTCTCTTGTACTTCCATCTCTTTTCCTTTTTTTTTTAATCTGTTCGATTGCCTATTCCAATTCTACTTAACGCTATAACTAAATTATAATTACCCTATATTATCTTTCTAAATATTACGCAACACCAGCATAGAATTAAAATTAAAATTTCCGTATTAACTTATTATTATTTTTTCCCTTCCAATCACCGCGGAAAAGAACACAGACCAGCTATACTGTCAGTTCCGTGCACTTTATCAATGCAATATAAAAAGAAAAAAAATTCGTAACTAATTAAATTCGTTTTCTTAACACCTATTACTATGCTTAAGTATTTACTTACAGATCTGGCAACGGTGTTTTCAAGCAATCCCCGTTCTTACCATCAGCTGTTTTTGTTTTGGTGTGTGTTTTATCAGTACACCTCGTTATCACTTAATGTTGTCAACAATAACCTGTTTATTTTCTGAAATTTATTCTAATTCTGCAGTAATTCTAAATATTTTTGTCTTTTCACTAAATCAATTGTTTATTATCACTTATACCACTATTTCGACGAATTATTTTTCGGTATAACTCCCGATTTTTCGAGTTGATTATAGCCGCAAATAACACGATATTTTCTTAGTCAATCCGACGTTGCCACTCCTAATGACTTATTAAATATACCAAAATTATAAAATAGTCTGGAGAAAAAAGGTTCCTAATTTTGTAGAGAAGACCAATGTGCCATGCTTGATGGCGTAAAGTAAACGCGACGTTTGTTCTGAAGTTTTAATTTTTTCGAAGAAAAGAGAAAAGTCACAGATACAAAATTTATTAAAATAATAATAAATATAATTATTTAAATCTGAAAACTTTTCTTGCTGGAACCTCTTTCTGGTAACATCCTTAATCTATGGTTTTTACAATTTATAAGGCAAGAAACGACGAATAAAGAAAGCGAAAAGGACTCAATATGCAGTCACATTCCGTTTTCATTCGTCTAGGAAAAAAAGGTCCGAAAGAAAGTTCCTAGGACTCAGAATCTGAGTAAAGATAGAAGTGAAAATGACAGTTTATGTTTCCTTTCGATTCAGAGGCGGTACACAATCTCTCTTAATTTTTATTTTAATGGTGAATTTTTTATCGGAGACTTCGCTTTTCTATAAGAGATGTCACAGGAAGCGTCCCAAAAGTGGATTTTAAACTATTTTTAAAATTCCACTTAAAATAGACAGTTTGGTTTCGTTTTGGTTCAGAGGTGTGCACGCAGCTCCACTGAGGACGTCGTAAGATAGAAACAGCTGTCTGGAGATTGTATATCGCCTCTGAATCGAAGAGGAAACATAAACTGTCTTTTTCACTTTTTAATTTTATTCTTTATGATAAAACTACAAATTTACCAATGGTATCTCTAATCTTAACAATAGTAAAATATATCAGATATTTATATGTATTCATACAACATGCAGCTTCTTAGCGAAACCAGTCTTACAAAACATGTATAGGGTGGCCGGAAAGTCCCCTAACATCAATGAATTGTTTTTGTTATTCTACACAGGGAAAAATAATAACAACTATTTATTTATCCAAAACGTCGGCATGCAAGCCTCCATTCCCGCAATACAACTTGATAAGACGCCATGTTCGTATGTTCATCCTTCTCATGTCTGGAGTAACTAATGTAAAAGCTTGGCGAACTCCGTTTCGCAAGTCCTAGTTCAAAACATATCTGAATTTTCTAGCCTCATCTCTTAATGAAACATCACAGTGTACACTGTGGGCCTAAATAAAGGAGTACATTTTTTAGTTGAAAATAACTTTTTTGTTTTTTTTTGTGCGATTTAATTTCTTTTGCAGGACTAATAGCCTAACGTGTCCTCAACATGACTGCAAATTTGGAAGTAAAAATAACGTACAGGGTTGGACTTATAAAAAAAAGTATGTAACGGTGCATTTGAGATCGTTGAAAATGAAAACTGTCTTAGCTAAAATTGAACGGATATGCTCTTTTAGTAGGTTAACTATCCAGAACACTTCAGTAAAGAGGAAATTTTTCAAAATTAGCGGATTCGCAAAATATCATTTTTTTTATTAAATTAGGAAACTATAACATTTTAACAAGTAACACATTTATGAAAACAGTTTAATAATTTTAAAACTTTGACTAAAATATTATGAATGTGGCCATCATTATTGTATACCACTTTTTGAAGTCGTCAACGCCATAAATTGATAGCCCCATTTATTACACTCTGTCCAAAATTGTTCCAAATAAACTGCATTCTTTCTTGAAGCTGTTTGGTGGTTTCTAATTGTTGTCCGTCATACAAATTTTGTTCGAAAATTTCGCAAATTGAATAGTCAACCGGATTTAATTCTGGGCTGTTAGGTGGCCACATCTCTGGCTCAATATAGTCCGGGCAATTTTAACTCAAGAATATCCTTGTATTGTGGGAAGTATGCGAAGGAGCACCATCCTGCTGGAAAGTATAATCATAACATACTTCTTCAATTTCAGGTAATAGGTGCTGCAAGATTTGTTCTTACCCCGGTATCAACAATAATCAGACGAGATTTTCCCAACATGGATACTGCAACAGAGACCATTACACCTTTTGAGAAATTACTTTTGTCAATTAAAAGATGCTCTAGAGTAATTTCTTTCTTAAATTGTATGTACGTTAGAATGCACCCTATTATTTTGGGTATTTTTAGGAGGCCGTAAATAAAACATTTTTTCATCTGAAAATCATATTTTTCTAATGACTTCACGAGAGCGGAATCTTTGCGGAGAGTCGCAAATTACATCTTTCCAGTCGTTTTTCTCTTACATTGGCAGTAAGTCTTTGATAATAAACTTTTTTAGATACTTTAAGATGGCAATCTTCTTTAATGATTCTTTGAACTGATGTGCGGGAAATCCTCGTTTCTATTGCGGTTTTCCTTATTCCAACAGATTGGCCAGGTTGCAAATTTCCTAAAACAACCCTTACTGTAGTAATATTTTCTTCAGTTCTTGAGCTTCGCTTCCTTCCTCTTCCACCTTTATGTTTAATAGACCCATGGGTTTCCCTCAGATGTCTTAAGAACTATCCTATCGTTCCAATATGCCAATTTTTCTCAGGAAATGCATTTACAATTTTTCTTGCATCATAATTATATTTTTCACGGTAATATCTATTTAATATTCTGTCCTCTTTGCTGAAAGGTTGCATTATGAACTGGAAAATTTAATTATTTAACTATAAATATCAAACAAATTTCATGGCAACCTAAGCAGTCATGGCTTACTAACTAAAATTGACATATTTGAGCATTTGAGAAATTCTTAATACATTTAACAAAAATTACTGCTAATATGAGGCAAAAACGATGAAAAACATGTAATTTAGTGTTAAGAGAATTTCGTCGGTGAACATATTAGAAAATTACTCGAATAAGATTTCCTAATTTAAGTAAAGAATAATATTTTACAAATTTGGGATTTTTTTAAATTTCATGGCGAAGGCGTGTTCTGAACATTATTTAAATAAAAAAATGATATTTTGCTAATCCGGTAATTTTGAAAAATTTCATTTTGGCTGAAGTGTTCTGGATAGTTAACCTATCAAACGAGCATATCAGTTCAATTTTAGCTAAGACAGTTTTCATTTGCAACGAGCTCAAATGCACCGTTACATAAATTTTTTTATAAATCTGACACTGTACGTTATTTTTGCTTCCAAATTTTTAGTCATGTTTTGTCACGTTGGTTTTTGAGATTCAATTTTGTACCTTAGATTATTAAGAGTTTTAAATAAACTTGTTAAAAGACCCTAATAATTCACTTAATCCCTGAACCCAGCTAGAATTACAACAATTGATGAGATTTCCAATGGCTAAGGACCTCTTTGAACTAGCGAACTACATTCTTGGGTACGATTTACTGAAGTTATGCTTACAGGGCCCCAAAGATAAACTAGACCAAACAAAATATTGCCAACCAGCTGTTATGGTTGCTTCACTAGCAGCGATTGAACAGTTAAAAGAGGAGAGGCCAAATGCTATAGCCAATTGTATGGCTACTGCTGGTTTTAGTTTAGGACAAATTACTGCTTTAGTTTTTGCTGGAGCTCTAGGTTTTGAGAGAGCTTTACAGTTAGTTAAAATCAGAGGAGAAGCAATGCAGTTAGCTGGAGAAGCTTACAAAGGTGGAATGGCTACAGTAAAGTATGGACCTGACAGTAAATTAAATCAAGCTTGTATAAAAGCGGCTTTTGGCAAGTTGCAGTACACCCTGAGTGTTGTCATTATTTTTGTCACGTTGGTTTTTGAGAATTCAATTTTGTACCTTAGATTATTAAGAGTTTTAAATAAACTTGTTAAAAGACCCTAATAATTCACTTAATCCCTGAACCCAGCTAGAATTACAACAATTTTACAGAGCTATTAGCTCTGTAAAAATAAATTAAATCGCTCAAAAAACAAAAAAGTTATTTTCAACTAAAAAATGTACTCCTTTGTGTCGGCCCACAGTGTATTTTCCGGCGTTGTTAAATCTGGACTTCTTGAAGGCTAGACATTGGTATAGAGGACATTATGGAGAACTTCGCCCAATCCATCGGTCCGGGAAGATTTCATTTACGCGGTTGCGAACAGTGAGAGCAAAATGGGGTGGAGCGCCATCTTGTTGAAAATAAAGTATCAGCAGTTCCCTAAGCTCTCAATTGCAGTTCATGCGCTGGAACGCCAACAAAGATTGGCGCGGTGTTGATACATTATTATTATAAAATATAAATTGACTTTCCGGCCACCCTGTATATTAAAAATGGTAGATATAGTCGGTTCGCTAAACTCAGACGCAAATGGCTAAAGATTTTAGTACGTAACTTTTTTGTTTTTTGCTAATTTTGATAAAATTTGCAAAATTACTAAATATTTAGTAATTATTAACTATTTAGTAATATTTCTTTTGGCAATTTTATCAAATTGGCAACATTACTAGCTTAAATCACTAGCCAGTTGAGTCTGAGTTTAGCGAACGGACTATACTTTTATGCAATATTGCAAAGGCTTTTTCGATCAACTATCAACTACCTACTAAATAAGTTCTATAAACATGGTATGCGTATATAATTATATAATATATCTGGAATACAAAAATATCTGATATAGATAGTACAAATTTCTGTTTGAATCTTGCAAAATTTAACATAAAATACTTAACTAATAAATATTTAACTAAAACACGCTTTTCAAATCTAAATTGATATAAAAATTTCTAAATTTCTAAATTTTTTTAGCAACCGTTAGATGCCCTTGTTGCCGTTTTAGTGTCATAGATTATCCTCTGTTATTGTTTTGATTATGTCCGAATTCTATTTTATTAATAAACGTTTTTACCTTGCTGTTTTCTTTTATTTTGCTCCTTTGTATAATCAAGATTCCTCCTTAAAACTCAAAATGCATCTACTATGCAACTATAGATTAATTTCATTTATTTCAACATACAAATAAAATGCTTCTACAAATAATACGTAGTAGATTAGATTAATTTACCACCAGACAAATAGCTGCTGAGCAAGTCTAATTCGTAAAGAGAATGGAACGCGAGAGCAAGTTTTGAATCTACGACTTATCGAAAAATCAAGAGAATATAACGTCAAACATCCCCATGTATATCTGTATCATGGACTACGAGAGAGCCTTCGATAACATTCTCTCTATATACCTATCTTATATAACTCTCTATATACTATCTTATGTAGTGTGTTTATCTTTTTTATGTCTTTTGGGGGTGTTTCATTGGAAGTTGAGGCTATAATCAGAATCAAAACCTGTTAAATCCAAAATTTTTCGTTTTCCTTTTTTTTACACAGTTTCAAAGTTCAAGTATGTACCTATTAATCTACAGGCACAGCCCCGGATTAAGAATCATGGGGCCTCTAGGCAAGTCAATCTATGAGGCCCCTTAAGAAAACTCCGCCTTCTCCCTCCAAAACCACGAATAAGCAATCTATCTATGAGCGGTATTCCATAGATAGAAGATATAACGGTGACAGTTTTTAATAATTTTCATTTTTGAATATGACCGTTTGCCTGTTGCAGGTGTAATCATTAGCGTAAAATAAGTCTTAAAAGCTACTGATACATTTGGCAACGTTGATTCGAGTTTGTTCTCATAAATAACCCAAAATTACTGTGAAGCAGGAATAAATTGTTTTCCTTGCAAGTCTTGAAGCTGGGCTATAAAATATTTGAACTGCACTAGTTTGTCTTCAATTTGAGGATGAGTATCATCACGATAGTTTTCATGTAGATTTGAAGCACTCTCCTTTATTTGACTACCACTTAATTTGTAAAAACACAAAACACCAAAACACTGAGTTTACTAACTCGTGCGCTGTCAACTGACTACTCAGCATAGTAATTAGCTTATCCAAAATTGGTAGATACGTTTCAATATTTAACTTTTCTCCATCTTGTAGGAAAACTTCAATGAAATTAGCATCATCAAAATTTAGTTTTATTGTTGGCTTTCGTTTACTCTCGGCTATTAAGTATTGTAGATCGCAGGCCTTCTGCTTGTATAGTAGGCAAAAGATTTTTGGAATTTTAAGAAATCCTAAAGTGAATTGAAAAGCTGAACGGCGGTTTTAAGTTCAATCTCTTCTCTCTGTTACGATTTACTGACGGCATTGATGCGTGATATGAATGTTTCTGTTTTTGACATTTATTTTAACAATCACTTAGCCTCATGAACTTTTTCAGCTTTCTGATTAGTGTCTGCAGCAAGAGTATGTAGAGCAGATGTGAAGGCGTTTTAATCTTTAGACAAAGCTCTTGTTGCATCAGCCCTTGCACTCCATCTAGTACTGCTAGTCCTTTTAAGGATAGATCGTGGTGAATGGGTCGCTTAGCGGTGTTTCATTTAAGCATTTGATCATAACTTCCCAACGGTGGGTACTTTACTTACTATTTGATCAACTACTGCACCTAACTACACGACAACAGTAATCCTCTTTCAAATAACAAAACCAAACTAAGAAGAGATAAGAGGCTAAATAATGAATTCCTCGGGAAACTAGAGAGAAAGATGTTTAACTAGAGATGTTTAACTTGTCCATTTCCACTGGTATTTTTCCCGACTTTTGGAAAGTCAGCTTTCTTACACCTATCCATAAAAGTGGCAATAAGAGTGACGTTCGTAACTATCGAGGGATTAGCATACTATCAGCTATTCCTAAGCTTTTTGATAAATTATTTTCCACCCATCTATCCTGGCACTGTCGCAAAATATTAGATGACAGGCAGCATGGATTTTCTCAAGGTAGATCCACCGTGACCAACCTTTTAACGTATCAGTTTGACCTGTTGAATGCCTTTGAGAGCTCCAAACAGGTAAACAGTGTTTACACGGACTTCTCAAGGGTATTCGATAGAGTTAGTCATAAACATATTGTTGCCAAACTAAGTGCAATGGGTTTGGGTGAGAGCCTTGTAAGATTTTCTTATAGTTTGTTAACTGGGCGTACTCAGTTCGTTCGGATTAACAATTACTTATCTAGCGAGATTCAGGTGCTTTCAGGTGTTCCACAGGGGTCTCACTCAGGCCCTGTCTTGTTTAACTTGTTTATTAGAGACCTGAGTACTATAATATTACATTCTGCACTTCTGGCCTTTGCGGACGATTTCAAATTTTATAAGGTTATTGAGTCTGAACTAGACACTGTACTGCTACAAAAGGATCTAAATAACTTATGTGTATGGTGTACTGATAATGGTCTAGAATTAAATGTTAAAAAATGCTTTAGTATTACCTTCAGTCGCTCTAACAATACCATTGGAAAAACGTATATATTGAACAATACTGTTATTGAATCTGTGGACTGTATTAAGGACTTAGGTGTTTTGTTTGACAAAAAATTAACTTTTATACCACATATTACAGACATGATTAATAGGAGTATGCGAAATCTTGGATTTATAACACGTAATAGTTCTCAACTGTCACCGAATTGTTTTTTAAGGTTATATGTTTCTTTTGTGCGCTCATTGCTGGAATATGCCTCAATTATATGGTCACCTTACTATGATTGTCACATTAGAAATATTGAGTCCGTCCAGAAAACATTTCTTCGTTCTTTGGCATTTCGAGCTCATATTAATATTTGTCAGGGTTTTAACATTAATTATGATCTGGTTAATCAAACATTTAAATTGGATAGCTTGGAAGTAAGAAGGGCTAAATCAGATTTAACAATCATTTATAAAATATTAAATGGTCTATATCATTGCCCAACTATCTTACAAGCTATAAGCCTCAATACTGTCCAAAGACGGGTTTCCCCAATTTTTCGCATACCTTATCATAATACGAACTATTGCTTTTACTCCCCATTGTCACGCACCTTGCGTCTAATTAATCATAATCAAAACAGTCTTGATCCATTTGTGGACAGTCTTCGTGTATTTAAAAGAAGCATACATAATTCAGTAACTGAAGTAAAGTACTAAGTTCCTATAATTTATTAATTGTTTATTATTGTTACTAATTTAATTTTGTTGGTTTTTATTGTTGTCATTGTTGTCATTTTTATTATCTTTTGTTATTTGTTATTTTAGGTTAAAATTGGTTATCTTTACTGTTTACCATATTATTTCATTTTTTTTATACATTTTTTGTAAATTGGCTCTGCCGTTTATTTAATAAATAAATAAATAAATAAATAAATAAATGAAAGACAAGGGTAGTGTTGGAGAAAGTAGGGAGGGAAACCGCGCAGACTGACAAGCAGTAATTTTCCTTCTACCAAACGGCTTCTACGTTACCGACTTATTCTCACAATACGTCGATCATACTTATACGTCCACCATCACTTTTATGGTATTGCATGATCTTTGAATTTCTTAACATTATATGATTTATAGTAGTTGTTATTTAGTTCTAATTATATTTTTTTGTTTTGGGCCTTGCGAGGCCCCCTTTGGGGCCGAGACCTCTAGGCAACTGCCTACTTTGCCTAATGGTTAATTCGGCACTGTACAGGCATAAGGTTTCGGCTCAAAACCTTTTAAATCCTCTTTAAAATACCACTGAAATGTTAACATATAATCAAACTATGCTATGTCCATAGTTTTATGAACAATACAATATTTCTTATTGTAGTAAATGTTGTATGTTTTCCTATCAAAATGGTTCAATACCTACTTTTAGTGCATTCATTGTGTCTAAAAGCAGTTGAAAATTAGCAATATTATGTGGGCTTTGAATCAAAATCTGCTAATAGGCTATTGATTATTATGTACTATAGAAAGGAACTACAACGTTAACGGGGTTTTATTATTTCATATGGTCAATTAATCTCTATATATGAAAAAACCGCGGAGTGCTACCATTTAAATGGGTGCGTTTTTGAGAAATGGGTGAATTAGTCCCTGGGCACAGGTTACATTAGGGTGAGTTCTATGCACTTTTGGTACAAACATGTCTACATAAAAATTTTTCCTGGTTAAATTTCCTATATAAATATAACTTTTTAAAGTCAAAGATACTTTTTTTTTACAAAAATATATTCAAAAGAAAAAGCACAAAGACACCCAAAAGAAAGAAATTTTGTTTTTTGTCCCATAACTTTTGTCCACGAGGATATAGGTATAGACATTGCTTCACAGAAAAAAAACTTACATATTTTGTCTTTAAAATGATGTTTGGTAAAGGTCATCAGGATTTACAGTTTTGGAAATATGATTTTTCAAAATTCGCCACTCACAGCAATTTTGGGCAGTTTTCCTTGTTATTTCGCAAATATTGTTCTGTAACTTTTTTCTACGTAACTTTAGGCATATGCAATAGTACATGTAAGAGGAATAGGACAATTACCTTTAAAATGTTCTACTGTATAATGTTCTACGACTTCTTTTAAAGAGGTTATCTTTTTCAATACTTTATACACTTTTAACGAGTTTTTATATTTTTTACGATTATTTTTTAAATTTCCCATTATAACTTTTTTTTCTACATTTAGGTATATATTATATAATAAAAAAGAAAACTTATTCTGTTTACTTTAAAATGGTGTATTATAAAAAATTCTAGGATTATTTTTGAATAAGATATTTTTTCAAAATGTAAAAGTACTTGCAACGATTTTTGATTTTAGGATTATTTTTTAAATTTCTCATTATACCTTTTTTATGTGATTGTGTGTTATGATTGAATCTTATTTTTTATAGGCAATACTTTGGATCCACTTGACTCGGCCGGGCAAACTTCAAAATATGGATTAATTCCAATATTTACTGTCAAAGCTCCTGCACCACAAGCTTTGCTTGAGAAAATATCATGCAAATGTACCAAATGATGTACAAAAAACTGCGGTTGTAGGAAGATAGGAATTAGTTGTTCAATATTCTGCAAAGGGTGCATGTGCAATGTGCATGGGTACTAATTGTGGGAACTCTAAGATAACAAGTGTCAGAGGAAGATATTGAAGCTAATGCTAACGAAGAGATGGACTTTGATTTTGAAAATTTTTTAAATGTCAACGTTTAAATAATTTTAACTAAAGTGATGTTTTCTAAGATTAATGTTTATGTAATTTTTGTAAAAGAAATAATTTTAAATAATACGGGTAAAAAAATATCAAAGAATCACTCGGTTTCCATTACATATTTAAATATATACACCATTTTAAAGAACACAAAGTAAGCCCTCTTTATTGAGGAACATTTAGTATATTCATGTACAAGAAAGAAAAGTTATAATGAAAAATTTCAAAAATAATCGTAAAAAATATAAAAAAAAATTTTATATTAGGTATTATATAATATATAATATAATATATTATATATACTATATATAATATAAAATTATATAATATATAATACACTATATAATAATATTATTTTATTTTTATATTATATCATTAAAAATCGTTAAAAGTATAAAACCTTGAAAAACCATAATCTCTTTAAAAAAAGTCGTACAACGTTATACAGTAGACCATTTTGAAGGTAATTGATTTATATTCCTATTACGTGTACCATTGCATATACCTAAAGTTACGTAGAAAAAAGTTACAGAACAATATTTGCGAAATAACAAGGAAAATTGCCCAAAATTGCTGTGAGTGGCGAATTTTGAAAAATTATATTTCGAAAACTATAAATCCTAATTACCTCTACTAAACAACATTTTAAAGAAAAAATATGTAGGTTTTTTTTCTGTAAAGCAATGTCTGTACCTATATCCTCGTGGACAAAAGTTATGGGACGAAAAACAAAATTTCTTTCTTTTGGGTTTCTTTGTGCTTTTTCTTTTGAATATATTTTTGTAAAAAAAAGTATCATTAACTTTAAAAAGCAATATTTAGATAGGAAATTTAACCAGGAACAATTTTTATGTAGATATGTTTGTACCAAAAGTGCATAGAACTCACCCTAATGTAACCTGTGCCCAGGGACTAATTCACCCATTTCTCAAAAACGCACCCCTTTAAATGGTAGCACTCCGCGGTTTTTTCATATATAGATGTCCATTGACCATATGAAATAATAAAACCCCGTTAACGTTGTAGTTCCTTCTAGCTATCTTATTTTGAATATAATCAATAGCCTATAAATCCAAACTAAAAGTACAAATTTCTGAAGATGTAAGGGGCATGCAAAAAATGACTATACCAAATTAGTGTGCAATTTTCTGATGCCACTTTGATTAAGAAATGCCGGATACTTTTTAGGAAATTTACGTTTTTAATGTTTTTTTAGTCTCCTAAAAAATTTCAAAAAATGGATCTAGCAGGTTTTGATTTATAGGCCTGTTTTCCCTCCCCGAGGGAAGTTCCCTTAAGGCAACTGTCTAGATCTACCACTGCCCCACAATGAGGAAATACGAGATACGCTGACGAAAACGATACGGCGGAGAAAACAGACAGCCCAAAAATTTTATATTGAATTTATAACATGGTGGCCAAGGTAATTTTATCATACGGTGGCCAAGATACAGCAAACAGCGCCATAATCAAACTAAGCAACGTAAAAAACAACTTGCTTGCCTCAGACTGAAAGGGGCTATGAGGAGCTCACTAGGATAGCTATGGAGGTCCTACTAAATCTCTCTTTACATAAAATTATAAGAGGTGTGCTGAGGATATGATTTTGTAGAACAAAAAGAAAACAACACAAGAGCAGTCGCGCCGTGAGAAAAATCTCACATTTTCTCCTTTTCCGTAATAACTTGATGAAAAATTTTTCAACATTGCTTTCCACTCGTAAGTGCCTCGAGGAAGATCGTAGAAATGCGTGGAAAATTTTTTTTTGTGGAATTTATGGCTTTGGTGAGAACTAATTAGCTTTAAAATTGTTGGAAATAGATATTTTTAACTTAACAAGCAAATAAAAATATTATAAAATATAAATTTGATTTAAATTCATATTTAAATCTATATTGTGAGATTATTTCTCTACGCGCGACTACTTACGTTGCAGAATTGAGCGCGACTGCTCCCGGGTTAAGTTAAAGTACCGGTTAGATAAGCACTTAGTAAGACAAATAAGACCAAAGCTGTAGGTGGACTTTAAGCAAATACTATTGACTGTAATACGTCCAACTCCCACAAATCTGGAAGCACGTTGCCACTAGCGCCACTGTCGGCTTGCGGTGAAACTACGCTGTGACAACGTAAAATTTGACGTAAACATTCAAATTTAATTTTATAAATTTTTGAATAACAAGCTAATTTTGCAAAATTAAATTAAAATAAAAATAGTTCAAACACTTATACAAAAACAATAATAAAGCAATTTTATAAATGTAAGGTTATATTGCTCTGGTTATCACCGCTGACCGCTAGATGGCGCTATTTTTTTGCTTCCTCAAATCTAAGGGGAAATGTCAAGAGTTGTATGTATTACAGTCTATAGTATTTGCTTTAAGCTAGTGTGGGAATGCCGAGAACAACATGACATACTGGAGAAAAACATTTATATTTATGTCATTGGTCACACTGATTATAGGTTCCAGGTCATTGGGAATGTAAGGAATTAAAAGATCTGGCGTGGGATTACGAACACTCGATACGAATCGGATCCGTCATGTTTTACCGTAGCGCCTTACGGTAAAACATGGCGGATACGATTCGTATCGAGTGTTCGTAATCCCTATGCTGATACATTTGCCAGAAGAACGTTTATGAACGTTTCTTTGCTTAGTGACACTAGGTTTGTTCCAACACAACGAGAAACCGTCCATGTAACGATCACCGTCCTGCGCAGTATCATGAAACATTAATTTGTTCCCATGGAACGTTAATTTTATGGTCACGTGATCGTTACATGACGGTTCTTCGTCGAGTTGGAACAAACCTTCTGTCATGATTTTCGTCTGACACTAGCCAGTGTATCCCATGTTGTTATTCGCTCTGAGCTTCGATGGTATCGCCAACTAGCGGATTACTAATTCACCTTCGGCTGGAAATTTATTGAGAAAAGCATTGCGAATAATAGCAAATAATAATTATTGTCTAAAGATTTTAATGAAATATATTATATTTTTTAAACGGGTCGCCCATATTTTCTCAACTGTCATCAATACGACTAATAACTTCAAGCGTAACTTTGATACGAGAATTATAAAAAAAATAATATGCTTTGAAATCCAGATCCCGTAATTTTTTGAGCGTTATAAAGTGATTACAAAGTATTTCTTTTTTGTAATTACAGCTTCAATTTACCGTAGACTTCTCGTAGACTCAGCCGATAAGTTAGAGTCGGGTTGAGAAAACCTGTCGTGACCTTTTTAAACAGTTAATTTTTGTATTTTATGTGATTAAACCGTTGATTGGTAAATATAGGGGGGCCTATATTTATCAATCAACGATTAAACTAATGCTGGAATATTAGTTTACTTCTTTCTTGCTTCAAATAGTTTCACAATTATCTTATAGATGGCGCTAGATAAATAGATTTATTATATTATAAAATGTTTAAAAAACAAATTTCAGTATTTAAAACGTGAGTATATTTAAGGTAAACATATATGCCACAGCTATGGCCAACTAATATTTTTTTAATAATGTTGTTAATTTCAAGGTTTTAAATTATTCACGTTGACATTTATGTCAAATTTCGAGCAAAAGTTCACTGGCTTGTCACTACTGGCGCTCACAAACTTTTAAATATCCCTCTAACTACGAGCTCACAGCGGATTCTGGGATCCTGCACTCAAGAGTCAAAAGTGCTAGAAAACAAAGGTGTGTTTGCCTGACATGTTTCTCCAATCCAATCCAGTCCAAGAAAATGAAGAGTAGGACTGTCAAATTCAAAATGTATCAATAGGGCTTTTCATCGATTGTCATTTGTTTCGAGCTTCTGTCATATGTTGTATAATCTGTGTATAATATTAATATACACGGATTCTGTGACGTGTCACAGAAGCTCGAAACAAATGACTGTGAATGAAAAGCCCTATTGCATAGATATAATAACTAGTAGATTAAGCAAGGTATTGGCCGGTCTGTGCATCGAGGTGTAACGCCAATATTAAGGATTGAGTACTATATCCATCTTTGTCTGTCACATGTGCGGGATCGTTTGGTTAAAAGAGATAGATAGACCACCGATCGACTGCTACCGCGTTCCGCTTTTTTGCTAAGAATGCGTTGTCTACCCTTAATATATCTATGATCAATTGTCACTTAAATGTCATATGTGTCTATGTCATATGTCATGATAGTTTTGATTTGACTTTGACACTTGACACTGACACGTGACACATGAACATGAAGATTATCTGTCAGTGAGTGGTATCCTTGTGTCTAAAAATCAAAATAAAATTTAAAAATAAAAAAATATTTAAAATGGAAGATAAACAAAAACTACGTGAATGTAACATTAATAACCATAAAGTAGATATGTCTCTATCTGACCAGTGTTGTTCAGATGATATTAAATTAGAAGACGATACATTAAAATATGAAGTTACTGATAATACTATGGAAGATGTTAAGGTAGAAATAAAGAGTGAAATGGAGGAATATAACGTAATTTATGATGAAAAACCTTGTATAAATGGAAAAAAATCAAGTTTACTGTCCCACTTAAGCATAGAAAGTGAGTTTTAATATATTTACTTTAAGCCATTGATTTCTCTACCTAGAGTAAAGTTAATTTTTTTGTACTCAGCTTATGTACCTTCACTTCAGCTCTGGTTGAAGTGAAATTCAACCAGATATTCAATTTTAAAATAAAAAATAATGTTCAATGCCTACGTAGTTATAAAAAAATTATCAAAGGGCAGCCAAAGTCTGAAAATTGAATTTTGTTAAGTTTTTTGGGTTATGATTGAAAATTATTCTCTGAAATCTTCTCTTTCCAACGATATACAGTGATAAGCGCGCTAATAACCGGCAAAATAGCTCAAAAGATGGAAAATGTATTAAATTCTGAGATAAAAAGAAATAAAACTAGTAGAGATGTTAACTTTAGCGATAGTAACATATAAACTGACATTATGTTGATTGTTTCTAGCGTTACCAGGTGTCCCGATTTGCGCGGGACGTCCCGATTTTCAGGGGTCTGGGGACGCGTACCGATTTGTACCTGATCGGGACACTAAATGTCCCGATTTTCACCGACGAAAACCAATTTCAGAAGGCCTTGCAGTGAATTTTATAACTATGTTATAAAAACAAGGCACTCCTAAAAGCGGTAAAATCGAATGAAAAATATAATTTTAATAAAAATAAATAATTTACTTAATCTACGATTTTTTTTTGTAATTTCGTTTGATTATTATTATTATGTAGGATTAAATACAGATTATAGAAACACCTTATAGTCCAGTAAATGAACGGGAAATACGGCGATACCGTGTAATTTTCAGGATCAACTCCGAATTGTATGAAAATTTGGACGGCTTGTGCCGTTGGTTGCTTTTACTCGGGGGGTTACAGTCACCCCTAGCTGGGGGTGAAAAACCGCGCGTTTAAAATAAGTCCGGAGATGCATAAATTGACTAAATTCTAAGCAATTTTAGTTATATAGAATTTTAACTTAGTTAATACTTTTCGAGTTATTTACCATTGAAAATGTTTATTTTTCGACAAAAAAATCACGTTTTCAGTCGATTTTCACAAATAACTCAAAAAGTAAGTATTTTATCGAAAAAACTATTTTTTAGCAAAAATGTAGCTTAGAAAAAAAACAAAGAGAGCTGTGTATTCGTAAAGTCTATAGACCCAGCAAAAGCAAATTTGTAGATAATGAAAAATACGTTCCCATTCGTCAAATTCCAAATCAAATATTTCAACGTGAAATAACCAAGAAATGAAGCACTTTTCGGGAAAAACCAATTAAAACTTTTAATCAAGCTTCATTTTATTGTTTTAAAAAGTTTCTAGCATCAAAACTAAGTGAGTTATGCTCAAAATCAAGTTGACTCTTTTTTTGGTAAAAAATTGTGAAAATCTCCCTCTACTTAGCACCCCAAATGAAATTAATCGTTACCTCTTTACAAACAATTTACTTTTCCTATGTATTTTTGACATGATTAAAAGGGCCTGAACGAGTCACTAATCACGAGTGTATGCAAAATATGAACAGCCAAATTTGAACCAATTTTTTGAAAACCTACCTACTTTTTACTCCTTGAGATTTTTAGTATCCTTAATACTTTTTAAGTAATTTTTGAAAAAATGGCATTTCAAATATTTTAGAATTTCTTTTTTTACTATAAAACCAATTTTTTTCAAAACTAAGCACTCCCAATAGGCAAACCTTACAGATCGTATAAATTATAAACATATAAAGTAAATGGTAAAGCGGTAACAATTAATTTTATTTACGGTGCTAAATAGGGGGAGATTTTCACCATTTTTTTTTACTAAAAAAAGGAGCCAATTTTATTTTGAGCGTAACTCGCTTAGTTTTAATGTTAGAGACTTTTATATAAAACAAAATTAAAGATTTTTTTTAACACTTTAAAAACTTTAATATGTTTGCCCGAAAATTGCTTAATTTTTTGGTTATTTCAAGTTGAAAAATTCGATTTGGAATTTGACGAATAAGAACGTATTTTTGATGAGCTACAACTTTGCTTTTACTGGTTTTATAGACTTTCTGAACATACAATTTTTTTGCTTTTTTAAAAGCTAAATTTTTGCTAAGAATATTTTTTTGATAAAATTATTCGAAAAGTATTGACTTAGTTTAAAAATTATATAGAACAAAAGTTTTTTAGAGTTAGTCAGTTGATCCATTTTGGGACTTACCTTAAACGCCCTTTTTTTCACCCCCGAGAAGGGGTAACTGTAACTGTCACCCCACAAGTAAAAGCAACCAACGGTACAAGTTCATCTTTGAAGTAGACAGTAAGTAGAACCTAAAACCCGAGTTAGGGTTGTCCCGATATACAACCCTAAATCCCGATTTGTTTTTGCTTATGTACCGATTAAAAACAAATCGGACCTGGCAACACTAATTGTTTCCCACCTTTAGACGTATCAGACGAGTATTTCAACTAAAACTGTCACTGTGACAGTGGCATTTCTCAAACTCGTCTGATACATCTAAACGTGGAAAACAATCAATATGATGTTAATTTATAAGTTACTATTGCTAAATTTAATACCTCTAGTAGGTTTATCTCTTTTTATCTCACAACTTAGTTTACTTAGCTATAGAATTATTCATCCCCCTAAAAAGGTATTCAAAACGTAGATTCCCTCCTTGGTTCTCTTTAGAGTTAAAGAACCTGATAGTTGAGAAAAAGAAAGCTCACAAAAAATATCTTTTATCTAAATCAGTTCTGGATTATCAGACTTTTTCACAGCTGAGGGCTAATTGTAAATTGTTAAAAGTTAAAAGCTACAGACATCATATTTACTTAAGTAACAGAATTATCAATAAGAAATAATTTGAAGGGATTTTGGTCGTTTGTGAATTCACGGAGAGGAAAGCCCTCTATGCCCGCTGTGTTGAGGTATGGTGGTGTTGAATCCGGTCACGGACCAGATATTGTAAATCTTTTTGCAGAATATTTTTCTACAGTATATTCCCCTCAAATATGTGTCATACCCAGTGACTCACCTACATTTGGTCTTACTAATCTGACTGGTTTCAACATAACTATATCTGATAATTATCTAAAATTATCGGAACTGGATGCAAATAAGGGTCCTGGTTCTGATGGATTGCCTCCTAGCTTTCTCAAGAACTGTTGTTTTATATTATCCAGACCTCTTTTTCACATCTTTAATCTATCCTTAAATAAGGGTGAATTTCCAGAATGTTGGAAAAATAGTTTTTTAACACCCATTTATAAAGCGGGAGATAATTCATTGGTGAATAATTACAGGCCCATTAGTATAATTAGTGTAATACCAAAGATATTTGAATGTTTTGTATGTGACTATCTTAAAACTTCACTTGAAAAACAACTAGTAGACCAACAATTTGGATTTCGGAATAGCAGATCAACCGAATGTAACACACTAGTATTTGTGGACTTCCTCAGGAAGGCATTGGAGAGGGGTTGTAGGGTACATGCACTATACACCGTTTTCTCTTTCAAGGCCTTTGATCGGGTCAACCATAATATTTTAATATTTAAACTTAAACAAATGGGTGTTAATGGCCCACTTCTTAAGTGGCTGAGAACATACTTGATTGACCGAGTTCAGATGGTGCGTATCAGGGATTTTGTTTCCAGTGAGATTAAGGTTCATTCAGGAGTACCTCAGGGTTCACATTTGGGGCCAATGTTATTTAACATATTCATCAATGATATACACCACTGCTTCCTACACAGTTCTCCTCTGCTTTTTGCAGATGATCTAAAGTTCTATACAATTATCAACAATACAGAAGATTGTATTAATCTTCAACATGATCTTGATCGGTTGAGTGAGTGGTGTATGCGGAATGCCATGGCCCTGAATGAATCTAAGTATCATGCTATTTCTTTTGGACGATCGAGAGACCCAATAGAATATAATTATAATATACAGAATATTCCTGTTGACTGGGTTACTGAAATTCGTGATTTGGGAATTAATTTAGACTGTAAACTTTTATTTGAATCACATTATACGTCAAAAATTTCCAAATCTTTACAAATGCTTGGTTTTATAAAAAGATGCACTAGAGACTTTCAGAATATTGAAGCAATTAAATTACTATATTGTTCTTTAGTTAGACCTCATCTAGAGTATTGTTCTTGTGTTTGATCTCCATCTTACAATATTTACATAACAAAAATCGAGACAGTCCAACACAAGTTCTTAAGGTACATAGCATATAAACTGGGTATACGTTTTGAGTTAAATCAGTTAAATTATTATCAAATTGAAACCCAATTGGGTATTCTTTCATTGCGTGACCGATGAGTAATTAAGGATGCAAGGATGCTCTATGGCATAATTAATTCAATAGTTTTGTGTCCTCAGCTACTTGAGCAGCTCGGTCTCCACGTACCTCTCTGTAGAACTCGATTAAATCAAACATTCTATGTTCCCATCCATAGAACCAACTATGCATATAACAACTTTTTATCTCAAGCACTAAGATGGGCAAATATTCACCCTGATTTAGATTTCTTTGCACTGAAGTCTGAATTCATCTCTGGCCTCAGACGTATGTTTGTTTGAGTAGTTGTTGGTTAGATAGTCATTAATGTGATATATAAATCTGATTTGTGTGATTAAGTTTGTGATATTTATATTTTATTGTCCAGATTTAGCCATACGGCTCACACTCCCTCTAAGGGGAAAATTGACTCATCCCAGATACCTACGGTATCAAAAGGATTGAGCTCTGGTGGGACTCTTTCCGTGTTATCGAGCCCTAGGTGACTTGGTATGCAGGTGTATCTCCCAAAAATTTTCGTACACATCTGGCCGTTGCGAGTAGTACAGCTTTCTGCATGGTCTTGTAAAGATGTTCATTTAGACCCAGCCTTTTTATGCTTTCGAGGAGGTTCTTCGGAATGACTCCAGTAGTAGACATAACAATAGGTATCGTCTGGGTACTTTGCATTCTCCATTGCCTTCGTATTTGAATTTCTAGATCTCTGTACTTGGCGATCTTTTCAGTGAATTTACTACGTAGATTATTGTTGTTAGGTATCGCCACATCAATTAGTGTTGTTCCACATCAATATTTTATTGTATTATTGTTTTATTATTACTATTTTATTGTATTTTTATTATTATTGACACATGTATTTTGTATATTGGACTTATAAACTTGTAATCTTATTGGGCAGTAGCCCATTGAAAATAAATAAATAAATAAACTTAATATGTTTTCCATCTTTTGCGTTATTTTGCCGGTTATTAGTGTGCTCATCACTGTATACCACATTATAGTATAAAATATCCATGGTTACAAAACTATTTGTTTTCTGAATGTTTGCACTCAACTTACTGTGTACCAGTAGCTGTATATTAGGTTTTTGCGATTTCTCAAATAAGTACTAGGTTTTTAACTTTTGATGTAAGATATCTCTGGATTCTCAGATGATATAAGGTCCAAATTTTTACATTAGTTGTAGATAGATAATATCTAGTCCTGCGTAAAGTTTTATTGAAAAATGTACAAAAACAAGTAAAATAAAAAATAAAATCTAAACTTTTTAGGGTTTTTTTTTTGAAGGAGTAGTTTTAAAAAGATTTAAAATAAATGTTTTTTTCACTCTAACTTTACAAAAATCTACGCGGGACTAAACAGTGCATGTAGTTTCAAAATAAAACAAAAATTAGGACCCTAGGTGCTTTGGTTACAGAGCTATGTGACATAATGTTAACATTGTTGTTAAATGGGACTTTGGGTGCCCTTAAGTTAAAATGAACAAGCTAACAGCTATCCTGTATCATTGATCTCAAACACTGATGAATTGTAAGCATTTGTTATTGTCTCTCCGTTTTGTTCTTATTATCTTCTTGGTTCTATAAGCTCGTTAGAATGTTTGGTTACATCTTCTTGTTAGTAACAAATAGACTTCCGAACGGTAAGGTTGTATCCGAGACGTTCTTATCAACGAGTAGTTAAATTAGTATATTATTAAGGATATTATTTATCGTGAGTGATGTCCGACGATCCAATTAAATGGTCGTTATGTTATCACGAAACCAGAAACCAAAAGTCGATTAATAAGTAAGTTTTTACTTTTATTTTTATTAAAAATAAAGGAACAATTATTATTTTAAAATGTTTCCTAATCAGACGCCAACTGAGGCAATATTAGTCCAGGAAAAGAACGTTTTATTTTCAGAAAATGCACAACGTTCGCAAAATGAACAAGCATTATATAATGCATGGGTTCAATCAGAAAATAATGTTCAAAAACTTAATATAGATAATCAGCGCCTAAATCAAATAATTATCACAATGGAGCAAAGATTAGCAAAGCTTGAGAATACCCAACAAGATATAGGGTCAACAGAAAGCGCCGATAAAACAAAAACCAAAACAGACAAATCTGAATATTTTACTGATGAAGAAGATTTAGCCAACGAAACGGAGTGGATAAGACAAGAGAACAGGAGGACCAAAAAACGCAAAATGGATACTTCATTATCTCCTCCCTCTCCAGAGAAAGCAACAGCAGTAAAGCAAATTCAGAAGCCAAAACTGCCACCTCCGGTTGTAGTAGAAGGTTTCGAAGATGCTGCCAACTTAAGTAAGACTCTAGTCGATGCTAGTATTAAATTCACCATGAAAATAATAAACAGTGAAGTCATAAAAATCAATACACCCGACAGTAATGAGTATAGAAAACTAATAAACAGTTTAAACACGAGTAAACTTTCCTATCACACATATGAAAATAAACAAGAAAGACCAATCAGAGTAATGGTTAAGAAACTACATAATTCCTATCAGCCTAATGACATAGTAAAGGAGCTACAAAGAAGAGGATATAAAGCTATACAAGCTGATAAGAAATTGAAGTGGAGAACTAAAAAACCTCTTGATATGTTCATCCTGACGTTCAGACAAGATGAAGATATAAACAAAATCTTTGGAATAACTGACATTTTGAGCATGAGAGTAGAAATTGAACCACTAAGGAGCTTGAAGCTGGTACCACAGTGCAAAAGATGCCAGGCCTATGGTCATACATGGAAATATTGTAATAAGGAACCAAGATGTGTTAAATGCATCGGTAAGCACCTTACCAAAGATTGTCAGAAACCACTAAAAGAGGAACCAAAGTGTATCCATTGTGGTGAAAATCATCCTGCAAGCTACCGAGGATGTTATGTAGCCAAAAAAATACAAAAGCTGAGAAATCAGAGAACAAATAAGGCCAGTCTACCAAAACCACCACAAAGGGTCAATGAGAAGGAAAAGCCAAAAGCACAAAACGTCACTGCAAATAGAAAATACAGTGATGTAGTTAATAATGTAAAACAAACGGACCAAGAATTGGAAACCGAGAATACATTAAAAATAATATTAGAAAAACTCATCAAGATAGATGACAAAATAACACAAATAGATATACGCGTTACTAGATTGGAACATAGCGCTAAAGGAGCTATACCGAAAATTCGAAATGGCTAAGCAACTACGAATCATGGAATGGAATGCCAATGGGCTTCTACAACATAAAAATGAACTGCAAACTATCCTAGATACAGAAGAAGTTGATTTATGTCTCATAGCTGAAACACATTTCACGAAACAATCTTTTATAAAGCTTAGAGGATACAGGGTATACCACACTATACATCCTGACAATGCAGCCAAAGGAGGCAGCGCACTAATAATAAAAGATAACATTGAACATTATGAGGAGCTAAAATATGAAACAGAACACATACAAGCAACTACGGTATGTGTCAAACTCAAAACTAATTGCGAAGTTAATGTAAGCTCAATTTATAGCCCCCCTAGGCATTCCATTAAAAAAGAACAGTATGTAGAATACTTGAAAAGTTTGCGAAAAAGATATATCATTGGAGGTGACTTTAATGCAAAGCACACCCAATGGGGATCAAGATTAACAACAACTAAAGGAAAAGAGTTACTGGCAGCCATAAAAGAACAGAAATGTGAAGTAATATCAACAGGTAGACCGACTTATTGGCCAACAGATACAAACAAAATACCGGACTTAATTGATTTCTTTGTTATTAAAAATATGTCATCCAACTATGTAGATATTAATGAAGGTTGGGATATGAATTCAGATCATTCACCCTCACCCATAATACTCACTGTGAGTGACACGATTATCAGAAAGGATTGTAACCCAATACTAACAAATAAACTAACAGACTGGGAAAGTTTTAGATCAATCCTTGAAGATAGAATTGAACTAGCAGTACCATTAAAAAAACCTGAACAACTAGATGAGGAAGTTGAGTTGCTTGTACAAAATATACAAAAATCAGCATGGGAAAGTACTCCTACTATAAGATCAAACGTCAAAGGAAACAACTATCCGAAAGAAATTAAAAAGTTAATTAAAGAGAAAAGAAAACTTAGAAGGAAGTGGCAACAAACCAGAGTACCCCAAGATAAAACAAATTTAAACAATGCTAGTCAGAAACTTAAAAGAGAGATTCAAAATATAAAAAATGAGTCAATCAGTTATTACCTGAGAGAGTTGACGGATAATAGTAGCACAGAGTACTCTCTATGGAAAGCTACAAAAAGGCTAAAAAGACCAGTAACCCATTCTCCACCCATTAAACTAGAAGATGGTAGCTGGGCTAGAAGTAATGAGCAAAAGGCAGAGAGATTTGCCACATATTTAGAAAATACATTTAAACCGCATGATGACCAAAATAATGATCAAATATCGATAGAGCCTAATCAGACAGAGGAGAGAATCAGACCAACATCCCCGAAGGAAGTAGCTGATGAAATAAAGGACAATATAAATCCTAAGAAGGCACCAGGATATGATCTAATTACTGGAGAATTACTAAAAAACCTGCCTCGTAAAGCCATAGTCAAATTGACCAACATCATCAATGCTGCATTTAGATTGAGATATGTTCCAAATTTATGGAAAATAGCTGAGGTTATAATGATACCAAAACCAGGAAAATCACCAAATGAAGTGTCTTCATATAGACCATTATCACTTTTACCAGTGATGTCGAAGCTTTTTGAGAAACTTCTGCTAAAAAGAATAAAACTAATAATAGAAGAGAAAAAAATGATTCCAAACCACCAATTTGGCTTCAGAAATAAACATTCTACGATTGATCAGGTACACAGAATGACTAACATAATTGAGAAACCATTAGAAGAAAAGAGAGTCTGTTCTACAATCTTTTTAGACGTAGCTAAGGCCTTCGACAAAGTTTGGCATGAAGGTTTAGTCTACAAACTCAAAATTCTTATGCCTAAACAATATTCAGAAATTTTACAATCATATATATCTGACAGATATTTCAGAATTAAGCAAGAAGACGTGTACACTGATCTAAAAGAAATCAGAGCAGGAGTCCCTCAAGGAAGCGTATTAGGTCCTGTTCTCTACCTGTTATACACATACGATATACCTGAAATGGAAAATGATACTATAGCCACATTTGCAGATGACACCGCTATCTTAGCAGTAGGTGATACCAGCGAAGAAGCAGCAGAAAAATTACAGTTAGCAATCAATAAAATACACAACTGGACTAAAAAATGGAAAATCAAATTAAATGAATCTAAATGTATTCATGCCAATTTTACAAATAGAAAAATCGAAAACATTCCAATTAGAATAAATGATGCCCAAATACCATAAATGCATCTTCTGCAAAATATTTAGGTATCACACTTGATGCAAGGCTTCGCTGGAAAGTCCACATTAAAAAGAAAAGGGAAGAATTAGGTATCCGTTACAAAAAAATGTATTGGCTGATGGGAAGAAACTCTGCATTGTCCACATATAACAAAATACTTTTATACAAACAAATACTTAGACCAGTATGGATGTATGGTTGCCAACTCTGGGGCTGTGCCAATTCAAGTAATATTCAGATTATCCAGAGGTTCCAGAATAAAGTATTACGGAACATCGTTGATGCTCCTTGGTATATCCGAAATGTCGACCTCCACAAGGATCTTGAGATGGAAGATGTAGACAAAGTTATCAAGAAGATGGCAGGTAGTCACGAACAACGGCTCCATAGTCATGTAAACATCTAGGCCATCCAGCTCCTCGATAATAGGTACTGGGCTAGAAAGAAGACTCAAACGAAGAAAACCATTTGAGTTAGTGTAAAGTGTTAGTGTAAAAGCAGAGCATAGTGTTGTATTGTGTGTTAGTTTTAGTTTTAAAATTTCATACTTGTTAAAAAAAATAAGAGGACACCATAGGGTTAAGATCTTAGATTATGTATCATTTAGTAATATAAGTTAAAGAAGAACTGATAATTGGTCAACTGATGACCAGATTTCAGTAGTCTTAAACACAGCTTGTGTTTAATAAAAAAAAACATCTTCTTCTATCCGTTTTGGATGTTTGCAGACCATCATGGCAATCTGTACTTTGCACATTGCTGCTCTGAATAGATTTGTGGGTGTTGTGTTGAATCACATACATAGATCGCCTTCCTGGTCCTCGTTTTGTTCTACTTTTCTCTATAAGATTAGGTAGTTGCAGTGGTCCATCTCTCTCCCTGTTCCTCAAAATATGACGGAAGTATTTGATTTTGGCTGTTTTATTGTTGTTCTATAACAGTTCTTTTTCTTTTTGCATTTTCAACAAAACCTGATTATAGTAACGTGATCAGTATTTATTTATTTATTTATTTATTGACGGGATACCACCCAATTATATATATACATAAAATACTACAATAATTATTATCTAGTGATAATAACAGGGCCGCCACCAGAGAAAAAATTAGGGGGGGTTAAAATCTTTTAAGTCGCTTTACTATTCTAGAAATGAATGAAAGAACGAGAAACATTTATATTTTAATAACCATATAATAATACAAAAAAAGATTAATCAGTAAATAAAAATTGTAATCTCCTCTGATCTTGATCAAATTTATCAATAATATCTTAAGCTGTCATTATCCAGGGGGGTCGGCGGACCCCCCCTGATCCCCCTTGCTTGCGGGCCTGTACATTAAACATAAATATAGTGAATATGACAAAAATTGGCGATGCAGCCATATAGAAAAAAAACAAATATTAAAATAAGATAAAGCACATAACAAATAATATAAATCACCTAAATTACAAACATTTTTTTACACACTGTCTACAAATGTTTTCGGAAGCGCACAGCAATAAATCAAAGTCCATTCTATTTCCATTTAGAATGATTCTACTCAGTGGAGAATGTCTACCAAAGTTGCAGCAATGGAATTTAATTGCAAAATTTTGAGATGATATAGTGACTCTACAGGGAACATTAAAATCAAGTATAAGATATCTTCAGTAAATCAGTATAAGACATCTTCATGATTCTGCAATAAAGCCACATTTCGAAAGCCTCAATTTTTTTGCAGGTGGTGTCTGTGAGAGTCTACAACTCAATTCCATACAACAGTATAGGAAAGACATAACATTGTAGCAAGGCCGGTGCCCACTGTTACGGAACAGCCTACCACGGTACGGACTGCAACGATCAGCATTTTAATATTTTTGTGTATTCAAATGGCTCAGCACGATGTGCTACAATTCCGTAAAGTAGGCGCTGAGCCATTTGAATAAACGAAAATATTAAAAAGCCTGATCATCATGGTCTGTTCCGTAGCGGGTTGTTCTGTATAATTGGGCACTGGCCTGTAACCTGATTTTTATGGGGATTGATAAATCATGACATTTGAATAGCTTAGCCATTTTTTGAAAGGCAGATCTAGCTTTCTATATCCTACATTTGATTTCTAGATTTTCATTTTCAATTTTCATTGACGTTTGTACCAAGGTAGATGTATGTTCTTACTCTTTCTATTTGTTGATAGTTCTCACTGATTCGTCCAAATTGCTGTTCCTTCTTAGAGGTCATCATACATTTTGTTTTCTTAGTGTTTAGTGAAAGTCCATATCTCTGACTTACTTCTGTGACTCTATTCATTAACTCCTGGAGGGCTTCAAAACTGTCAGCGAATACCACCATGTCGTCTGCATATCTTCTGTTATTGTGAACTCCAGCTTTAACACTTTGACGGACATATCTATAGATGTCTAATTTCCATTGATTTACAGTAAAACTAATTTGTGTGCAACCGTGAGGAGAAGAGATGACAGACGCTTGTTTATGCGCTGCAAGTGACCTTGAGGGTTTTTGTTAACCCTGTTTACCTTTAATGTGACACAACTCCTATAGACGATTTTTTAATGAAATGTGGCACTACATCCGTGGTCGTCATCCACATGTTTACAAAAGATGTTAAAAACTCATTGTTTCCATAAACTATAAGCGCTAAATGAAATTCAGGAATTTGCCTATTCTACTTTGCAAAATACATATTTATATCGATGGCTTAGTGTGAAAACCTCGTATCTCATTTTTTTTCGAAAATGACATTTTGGTGGTTTTAGTTTGAAATTCTTGTATCTCACGATTTACAACTGTTAGAAAAAATCCAAATACACTAATGTTGATTTTTTAACCAAGAGGAGTAAACTAAAAAGACAGATTCACACCCAAGAAAGTTACTAGAAAAGTCACCAAATTCATCTTCTTTTTTCGTTGATCATATCACCTTTCGATGATAATCCATACATATTATATTATACTAACACATCGCTAAAGAGTTCTAAAAACAACTGTTTTTATATAAAAGTAGACTAAAAATCTAAGAATTAAAGGAATAATGCAGAAAACACAAAAAATCGCTGATATACTTAATTAACCTATAAAATGACAGAAGTGCCAAAATTTCATAAATGTCATTAGTGTCAAAATTTAATAACAGTGGAGTAAACTTGCCTGTGGTTGGACCAATTAGAAACAAGCATTACGGCGCGGTAAATTTGAATCACTCCTCTTGGTTAAAAAAACAAACAATATACAGTGGAACCCCGATAAGTCGGCCCCCGATAACCCGAAAGTCCGGCTAACCCGGACCGATTTTCATCAGATAAACATTTTGATTTTCAATATTTTGTATTTTTCAATTTAATTGTGGCTTATTTCCAATCAAAATAGTTAATTATCAGACAATCCTTTCAACAATAAAAATGTATGTAATATAATATTTGAGAGATAATGTGTCTAGACTCTCTGTGTCGTGTACTTATGTGTGTAATTTGAACACGAGATTAAAAATGACTCATAGTACACGCCGCAGAAACAACAGCCAGCTGTCTGTAGTATCTATTCCTTTTTATTTCAAACTGTCAGCATTGTTTAGGAAAGACTATTTAAAAAATTCTTTTATAAACAATGGTCTTTAGTATTGTGTGTCTTGTATTGTTCGCTTCCATAATATTTGCTTACGTTTGGGTTTGGTGTTTTTTTTAGTAATTTTAATGAGTAGGTAATACTGTGCATATTTATAAATATATTTCATGTTATTTCAATTCTAACGGAGTTTATCTGTAAGTATACCGTATTTTATTAATTTTTACCATATTCTCCGGCTATCTCGGATTTTCGATAACCCGGATCGGTCGTGGTCCCGATTAATCCGAGTTATCGAGGTTCCACTGTACTATTTTCTACAGCCAAAAAAAGAAACCACGTATATCAATTGCTCTCTTGATTTAATGTGAATACCACGTATATTTATAACCAAGAATTTGGTACTTAATTTGGAGTGTTTGTTTGAGAGATTCGACTTGCAGAAATGTTTTTTGTGAACAACAAAAGGTAGTCCGGCATATAGAAACATTTTATGAACTTTAAATCAAAAGATTTGTATTGTATCGACCTAGTATTTGGAGGTGTGCAATAAGCTATGAAAAATGAAAACCTCGTAAATAATAATAAACACAACCTCATTTGAGATGAAAAACACGTATATCAAGATATACGAGGTTATCATAGTTACTTGGGCAAAGGCTCTATATACTGCAAGGATATTTACGTGTTTTTCATAGTTAATATTTGTATTTCCAATTTAATAGCAACATTTAACACTTTTAGCTCTGGATCAATATCAGATATTTGTCTCAATGTGCTCGAATTAAAAATACGTAACTTAATTTTTGTTTTAAGGTTATATTATGCAGAAAATCAGTTTTTTGCCTCTTCTGTAAAATTGTAATTTAATGAGATACGAGGTTTTCACACTAAGCCATCGATATGTATCTTATACATTTGACGCACTGTCCACCAACATGTTAACATCAATCACTACCTCTTGAAAGATTTCTTCAGACTAGATGTTGAACAGCGGTGGTGATGGTATACATTCCCGATGGACCCTACATTTGATTTTTATATCTTTGGAATCTCATTCCTCTGTCCGGATAGACGATTTTTTGATTCCAGTACAGGTTGCTAATAATTCTTAGGTTACAGGTGTTTATTTCAATCTTGGTTACCTAATATCTCCATCAGCTTGTCATGCTTTACTGAATCTAACACTTTATGGTAATTAAGAAGCATGCATAAATATCACAATTTACGTCTCTACATCGAAATAGTACTTGTATACTAAAGAGAGCCTCTCTCGTACCCACTGCATTGTAAAAACCAAACTGTGTACTGCTGATTTTTTCTTCGCACAGTCATATCCTTTGATGTATCTATAATTTTTAGAGATAAATTTAAAATATGGTTCATTAACCTACCCTCGCATCAAGTTATGACATAACTACATGCGGGCATACTTTATAAACCACAAGAAAATACACTTAAAAGCAGCTGATTTATTTATTTATTTATTTTTTTTGAAAAATACACTTAGTTGTTTGTTATAAACCTTATTCGGCATCAGCGAATACTTGGAGTTCCTTCTCAGTAAGATAATTGGGATTTATAGCTGGAATCTGATTCCATGATAAATAAAATTACTAATAAAAAAATTTTTGAAATGTGAATATTTCTCATATTATTTGCTACAGGCATGGCTTTTTATAAGCTTGTTATTTTTTCCTCGTGTTCTGTAGTTCAATTTTAATAACAGCAAAAAAAGTAAAAGTAAAAAATATAAAGGTTTTAGAGTTTGCTTCTTATTTTAGGATTTCTGAAGAAGGAGCAAGAAATAGAAATTATCGAAACAGTATCTGATAGTTCATGTAAGGAAGAACATGTGAACGAGCATCCTAAAGAAAAAACAATAAACAATGCTATACATTTTTTTCGCCATTTTAAATGTGAAATTTGTTCTCAAGAGTTTTTCAGTGCACGCCAATTACGAAGACATCTGAGAACACATGTGGCAGAAAAAACTTTTAAATGTCACATTTGTTCCAAAGAGTTTTCCCAAGCAGACCATTTTAACATAAAACAACATATCACAACACATACTGAGAAAAAATCTTTTAAATGTGAAATTTGTTCACTAGGGTTTTCCAGTGCATTCCAAGTAGGAAGACATGTGAAAACACATACAGCAGAACAACCTTTTAAATGTTACATTTGTTCTAAAGAGTTTTCCCAATCAGACTATTTTAACATAGAAAAACACATGACAACACATACTGAGAAAAAATCTTTTAAATGTGAAATTTGTTCTCAAGAGTTTTCCAGTACAGTCCAAGTAGAAAGACATGTGAGAACACATACGGAAGAAAAACCTTTGAAAGGTTACATAACCATAAAAAAACATATGACAACACATACTGAGAAAAATTCTTTTAAATGTGAAATTTGTTCTCAATGGTTTTCCAGTTCAGTCCAAGTAGGAAGACATGTAAGAACACATGTGGCAAAACAACCTTTTAAATGTTACATTTGTTCTAAAAAGTTTTCCCAAGCAGACGATTTAAAAAAACATATGACAGCACTTAATAAGAAAAAACCTTTTAAATGCGAAATTTGTGCTGAAACGATTAATTTATGTAAACATATGGAAATGCATTCAGAAAGATTTAAATATAAAGTAAATAAAAGATTCCATGATATCATGATTTCTGAAAAAGACAAAACCACTTAGTCTTTCATGCAAAAACATATTATGTAAACCAATTCATGATCAAATTGCCTACTCATGAAAAGTAGTAGAAACTGAAAAAACGAGGAAGGCGAAAACGCTCAGATACAAAGTTTACTGTAATAACACAATTAAAATAATTGAAATAAAATAATAAACAATATTTTAAATATAAGACTTTTCGTCAAAAGAACTGCTTTTTGGTTACATCCTGAATATACGGCTTTAACAATTTATAAACACGGAGACGACGAATATTCGCTGTGTGCAAGTACTTGTAGGGGATACGAGAAACGATCGTGCGCGAGTAACGGAGAAATTTTGCAACTTTCTTAACATATTTCATATATCTTAAATAATTCATATTGTCAAATTGACATTTATTTCTGTCATTGAAGAAAATGGGATTTCGCAAATGCTGTGTTATAAATTGTAAAAATTATATATTGTTCCACAATATTGATATGATATGCAGTGAATTTAATTAATTGTATTTTTTTTGTAGTACTGCATTTTAATAATTAATTTTAATTACTACTAACCTTTTAATAACAAAACCTCAATCTTACTTTTTCTTCCTATTGTTTTTTGGGCTATGGACTTGACAATTATCCAGTAACCAGAACTATTATAATTGGCCAATATAATTAAAAGGGCTAAAATGTTGCTGAGCTATGAAACCAGGTGTCGCTCTTCCGAACTTGCACGGTCCCAATAGAAGAAAGCAGAAAGGACAACGGTCACGTATCTACTCCCTTTTCGTCTAGGAAAAGAGCCGAAAGACAGTTTCAAGTACTTAAAAATCTGAGTAAAGAAGAACAAGAGGGGGGGGAAGTGAGTTTTTTTTTATTTGATTCAGAGTTGGATCATCATCTCCAGATAGCTATTTCTGCCTCTCAGGCGTCATAGGTGGAGCTATTCAGTCACAACTCTAAACCAAATATCAACAACCTACCTTATTTAAGGGAAATTACCGCGAATGCAATAATTCCACCTTTGAGACGTATATCAGCGACATCTTTCGTAAAAACGCGGAAGACGAAAAGTCTCAGATACAAAGTTTACTGTAATAAAACAATTCAAATAATTGAAATAAAATAATAAACAATATTTTAAATCAAATAAAAACAAAAACTGCCTTTCCCCCTTGTTCTTCTTTACCCAGATTTTTGAGTACATGTTTGAAACAGTCTTTCGGTTTTTTTCCTAGATGAAAAGAGAGTAGATACGTGACCGTTGTCCCTTTTGCTTTCTTCTATATTCATTGTCTCCGTGTTTTTAAATTGTTAAAGCCGGAGATTAAGCATGCAACCAGAGAGCAGTTTCCTTTGACGAAGAGTCTTATGTGACGTTCCGCCCCTTATTTAATCAATTATTGATAGGAAAATATTATTTAATTAATTTTAGAATAATTTTCTTTCAATGTTAATTAAAATATAATGTAAAACAATCAAAGAATTTTTAAATGCTTGCTGACGTCACATTTAAGTGTGACAACATTGGGTTCGCGTTGACAGCGAATGAATGATAGAGGGAATTAATAATTGGACGGACTGTCGCTAGCTGTCGAGAGAGAGACCATTATTGTGTTTCTGGGAGCATGTCAAAGTGGCGGGGTCAGTGAACTAAGATATTTTTACCTACAATTCCAAGTTCCAAATTATAATTAAAAATATTACATTGAAATCATCCATCATTATAGAATACACAGAACAAGAGGGTGAATAATTTTGGCGCAGATCTACTAGAGCTTGATCCCGGCAATAAAAAAATTCTTGTTATATTATTATTCGGCCATTTTGTAAGACAAATTTCATATTGAATTTTCTTAATTAATTTGTTGATTAGACTGTATGTAGGTTACTTTCATGTTTCATCAAATTCTTCTAGAGAAAATAGTACAGTACAGCGTCGATAATCCGAACCCTAGTAATCAGAACGTTCGCTAATCCGAACGCAAAAAAAAATATAAAATCAAAAATTATGATCGCGGACCGAATTTTTGTATTTAATATGACAATATGGGCAAAATATGACCGCGGATTTTTGTTTTGTTTATGCAGAAATACATACAATATATTTGTTTATTATGCAGGTGTTTTATTCCTTGTAACTAAAAGTGCTTTTTGAGCTTGTTTATGAGCTTTGTATGTATTTTGAACATATGTTCGATAATCAGAAGAATTTGATAATCCGAACTACCCCTGTACCAAT
Source organism: Diabrotica virgifera virgifera (assembly GCF_917563875.1). Lineage (NCBI taxonomy): Eukaryota > Metazoa > Arthropoda > Insecta > Coleoptera > Chrysomelidae > Diabrotica > Diabrotica virgifera. The sequence continues at coordinate 217,123,248 of NC_065444.1, forward strand.
TAGTTCGGATTATCGACGCTCTACTGTATGTTCTTTATTAATTTTTGCTTTTAGTTACAAATTAGTCTCCATTTAAATTCAATTTTTTTATATTCCTTTCAAGTTCTCCGGACGTTCAATTTTTGAAATATCTAAATAGTCAACTAAGTATCTGTTGCATAGTAATACTATTTCATTGTCTGTATATATATGTCTGTATACCTCTTTATATATTATAATATAATATTATTTCACAGTAATTATATTTTCTATCTAAATTGAAAATTACATGTGGTATTTGACCAAGGTCATAGGATAACAACTTTTGTCAAAGATCTAGCTGCCTAGTTATTCAAGTTTTTGGACTTAATGACCTATTTCTTCTTATTCTCAATAGGAATAAAAACACTTCCTCATTTCTCTTGCTTCTTTTTTGTCCACATTGGTAGATTGGTAGTTACACCGGATTGTGTTTTTTAGCTACTACTATGAAATAATAAAAAACCTAACACCACCAAAGATAGACCACTTCCAGAGAGACGGTCACCAGGAGACAAGCCTGGACGGTATCCAGGAGACAAGCCTGGATATCTCCAGTTTTTTTTCTTCTGTACCTCCAGCTGTTTTTTTTTACCTGGTTTCCTATACCTCCAGCCGGACAGCTGCAAGGAGTTAGCACCCCCTTGTGCTCACTACATCCACGTCAATTTGGGGAATACACAGCAAGGAACACTTCTCGAAGATTTTGTAAAAGGGGTTTGTTTTGGGAACATTTGGTTTGCTTTTATTAAAGAGACTGTTTTTATGATATTCAGGACACTTAGTTTATTCATATTTTATAGCCTCGGAGGTGTGACCAGAGAAGGTTCCCATTGTTTTCATTCTGGTGGGATGTAGAATAGCATTATGTTGTTTTATATGCCGCTAGAGTGAAAACTTAGTCTTTTTGCTAGCAGTTGCCGCTAGGGCATCTATGCCATTTCGTTCGTTGCAATCCGGGACTGCGCGCTGGGGTTTGTTTTGGTTGGATCAGAGAGAGCAGCATATGTGCCTCCTGATGAGAGACTAATAAGTTTCGAAACCGGTAGGGGTGCTTGATGCACTCTCTGATTGGACTAGAATATTGTTCGGCTGTGCTTTCCTTTTGCAACCAAATTGAAAATGGTTATTCATTTTTGATTTACATTTACTCTGATTAGAGTACAAAGGGAACCATTCTCGTTGGAACTTTACCGCGCTGAGCAGATGGGACGTGAATTGTAAATTGTAGAATTCCCTCATCTTCCTTAGTCTCAGCATCCGTATGGCTTGCAAATTGTAGAAGCCTCGGAGGTGTGACCAGAGAAGGTTCCCATTGTTTTCATTCTGGTGGGATGTAGAATAGCATTATGTTGTTTTATATGCCGCTAGAGTGAAAACTTAGTCTTTTTGCTAGCAGTTGCCGCTAGGGCATCTATGCCATTTCGTTCGTTGCAATCCGGGACTGCGCGCTGGGGTTTGTTTTGGTTGGATCAGAGAGAGCAGCATATGTGCCTCCTGATGAGAGACTAATAAGTTTCGAAACCGGTAGGGGTGCTTGATGCACTCTCTGATTGGACTAGAATATTGTTCGGCTGTGCTTTCCTTTTGCAACCAAATTGAAAATGGTTATTCATTTTTGATTTACATTTACTCTGATTAGAGTACAAAGGGAACCATTCTCGTTGGAACTTTACCGCGCTGAGCAGATGGGACGTGAATTGTAAATTGTAGAATTCCCTCATCTTCCTTAGTCTCAGCATCCGTATGGCTTGCAAATTGTAGAAGCCTCGGAGGTGTGACCAGAGAAGGTTCCCATTGTTTTCATTCTGGTGGGATGTAGAATAGCATTATGTTGTTTTATATGCCGCTAGAGTGAAAACTTAGTCTTTTTGCTAGCAGTTGCCGCTAGGGCATCTATGCCATTTCGTTCGTTGCAATCCGGGACTGCGCGCTGGGGTTTGTTTTGGTTGGATCAGAGAGAGCAGCATATGTGCCTCCTGATGAGAGACTAATAAGTTTCGAAACCGGTAGGGGTGCTTGATGCACTCTCTGATTGGACTAGAATATTGTTCGGCTGTGCTTTCCTTTTGCAACCAAATTGAAAATGGTTATTCATTTTTGATTTACATTTACTCTGATTAGAGTACAAAGGGAACCATTCTCGTTGGAACTTTACCGCGCTGAGCAGATGGGACGTGAATTGTAAATTGTAGAATTCCCTCATCTTCCTTAGTCTCAGCATCCGTATGGCTTGCAAATTGTAGAAGCCTCGGAGGTGTGACCAGAGAAGGTTCCCATTGTTTTCATTCTGGTGGGATGTAGAATAGCATTATGTTGTTTTATATGCCGCTAGAGTGAAAACTTAGTCTTTTTGCTAGCAGTTGCCGCTAGGGCATCTATGCCATTTCGTTCGTTGCAATCCGGGACTGCGCGCTGGGGTTTGTTTTGGTTGGATCAGAGAGAGCAGCATATGTGCCTCCTGATGAGAGACTAATAAGTTTCGAAACCGGTAGGGGTGCTTGATGCACTCTCTGATTGGACTAGAATATTGTTCGGCTGTGCTTTCCTTTTGCAACCAAATTGAAAATGGTTATTCATTTTTGATTTACATTTACTCTGATTAGAGTACAAAGGGAACCATTCTCGTTGGAACTTTACCGCGCTGAGCAGATGGGACGTGAATTGTAAATTGTAGAATTCCCTCATCTTCCTTAGTCTCAGCATCCGTATGGCTTGCAAATTGTAGAAGCCTCGGAGGTGTGACCAGAGAAGGTTCCCATTGTTTTCATTCTGGTGGGATGTAGAATAGCATTATGTTGTTTTATATGCCGCTAGAGTGAAAACTTAGTCTTTTTGCTAGCAGTTGCCGCTAGGGCATCTATGCCATTTCGTTCGTTGCAATCCGGGACTGCGCGCTGGGGTTTGTTTTGGTTGGATCAGAGAGAGCAGCATATGTGCCTCCTGATGAGAGACTAATAAGTTTCGAAACCGGTAGGGGTGCTTGATGCACTCTCTGATTGGACTAGAATATTGTTCGGCTGTGCTTTCCTTTTGCAACCAAATTGAAAATGGTTATTCATTTTTGATTTACATTTACTCTGATTAGAGTACAAAGGGAACCATTCTCGTTGGAACTTTACCGCGCTGAGCAGATGGGACGTGAATTGTAAATTGTAGAATTCCCTCATCTTCCTTAGTCTCAGCATCCGTATGGCTTGCAAATTGTAGAAGCCTCGGAGGTGTGACCAGAGAAGGTTCCCATTGTTTTCATTCTGGTGGGATGTAGAATAGCATTATGTTGTTTTATATGCCGCTAGAGTGAAAACTTAGTCTTTTTGCTAGCAGTTGCCGCTAGGGCATCTATGCCATTTCGTTCGTTGCAATCCGGGACTGCGCGCTGGGGTTTGTTTTGGTTGGATCAGAGAGAGCAGCATATGTGCCTCCTGATGAGAGACTAATAAGTTTCGAAACCGGTAGGGGTGCTTGATGCACTCTCTGATTGGACTAGAATATTGTTCGGCTGTGCTTTCCTTTTGCAACCAAATTGAAAATGGTTATTCATTTTTGATTTACATTTACTCTGATTAGAGTACAAAGGGAACCATTCTCGTTGGAACTTTACCGCGCTGAGCAGATGGGACGTGAATTGTAAATTGTAGAATTCCCTCATCTTCCTTAGTCTCAGCATCCGTATGGCTTGCAAATTGTAGAAGCCTCGGAGGTGTGACCAGAGAAGGTTCCCATTGTTTTCATTCTGGTGGGATGTAGAATAGCATTATGTTGTTTTATATGCCGCTAGAGTGAAAACTTAGTCTTTTTTCATATTTTATAATTTAATTGCACACAATTTTTTTTCATTGTACTTCAGAACAACATAATAATTGATAGCGTTCCACAAACCTGCGTAATCTCCATGGTGAGAATCTCTGAGCTCAGAAACTTTACCATACAATAGTTGTCAGTACTCTTATTTTTATTATTCTTATGGTTGTTTCCCTTTTTATATATCTATTTAAACTTATTTCATTATTTTAGTCTATTTTTAAATTAAATCCTTCAAATTAACTTCAAATATTATTCAAAATTTCAATTATTCAATTTATTTAACTTTAACTATTAAATTCAAATAAACGTCTAGTCTCTATTCCTTCAGAATAGATTCTGGTTTCACTTGTTCAATGTTAGTATCAAAAAAAAGAAACCACGAGTTAGAAGAAGAATCTGTCGTATCCAACCGTAGGTTTATTTATTAAATAAAGGCTTGTGCCTGTCCAACTCATGTTGAGTTGTTTATTTATTGTATTCATATTATCAGGTAGGATTGAATTAAGGTGTACGTATCTAAAACGTACAATTGTTATTTGGTGAAGGTTGTTCGTACTAACCTAGGTGTAAGTTGTACTGTCTGTATTAGAGGTACCTTTATTTAGATTTTCTAACCTCATTGAGATTATTCTGATAGTATATTTGTACAGTCATTCTGTAAAAGATTTTCCCTAGTGTCATTTCTTGTCATGTTAGAGTCACATACTAGTCACTTTATTTAACTCAGAGATTGTGAAAATCTAATAGTTATATTTAATAAATATTTATTTATTGTGGATATTAGTTTTTGATTATTCCTTTATTTACACATTTAATATACTCTTGCTACAAATTTAATAGGTCTGGATCCCGCGTATGAAAAAAAAGTTGATTAATAGCAAGCTGAAAATTTGTTAATAGCTTAAGGGTGTTTAGTCGGACAAACTTTGATATATGGGAACACTGGAACAGGGGAAGTTTTAATTGTGGAACAGGTTAAAAATTTGGAACGGTCGGACCACGAAAACGGCACATGTATTTTGTCCGACAGAACAGACATAAACTCTCCGAACAGAGATTAAATTCTCATGCAAAAATCAGACTGCTATTTATCACCCAATGGGCGTTTTAATGAGTGGAACATGTAGAATATGTCAAATGACAGGAATTATGGCAGGTGATAAATAGCAGTCTGATTTTTGCATGAGAGTTTAATCTCTGTTCGGAGAGTTTAAGTCTATTCTGTCGGACAAAATAAATGTACCGTTTTCGTGGTCTGACCGTTCCAAATTTTTAACTTGTTCCACAATTAAAACTGCCCCTGTTCCAGTGTTCCCATATATCAACGTTTATCCGACTAGACACCCTTAAGCTATTAACAAATTTTCAGCTTGCTATTAATCAAAATTTTTTTCGTACGCGGGATCCAGACCTATAATATGCAGCGTAGAATACCTGAAAGAGTGTTAACCTAGTTAGCTCCCTTCTGGCGCCCAAAAATTTATTCTATTTTTATTATATTGTTATATTTACTCTATCTATTTTCTGAGCATTATCTGAATATCTTATTTTCTAGCCGTCATTGTCATTTTCTTTAATTTACTGTCTTGCACAATAGGCGTGCAAATTGGCCGAATCCTTCCTTGAGTGTCAAGTGGACATTCTCTTACATATCTAGCTAGCCATTCAGCTTATATCTGTCTATTCATAATTTCATTATTCCTCCATCTCACTTTCTTCATCTTTGCATCTTTCTCTATTAATACTACTGCGAAAGTAGTATTTTTGTTACTTCGGCTTCTCAACGTTGAAGCCACACCTTTTTGTTCCATTAGCTACATTAAGTTATTCTTGTTCTTTTTTCTACTTCTGTTGGAGTTTATCACTCTCTTTGCATTCACTCCAACAGAAGTACATCTATTTGTTACACTTAGATTTAAAATATTGTTTATTATGTTATTTCAATTATTTTAATTGTTTTTTTAATACAGTAAACTTTGTATCTGAGACTTTTCTTCGTCTTCCTCGTTTTTACGAAAGATGTTGCTGATATGCATCTCAAAGGTGGAATTATTGCATTCTCGATAATTTCCCTTAAATAAGGCAGGCTGTTGATATTTGGTTTAGAGTTGTGACTGCATAGCTCCATCGATGACGCCTGAGAGGCAGAAATAGCTATCTGGAGATGGTGGTCCAACTCTGAATCAAATAAAAACAAAACCTGCCTTTTCCCCTATTAGAAACTGGTTTTTCCTATAATGATACCTATAGTTCGTCCGCTATAACTTTTCCCATGCGTCGCGATTCATTTTCAAACCAATTAAGTCAAAACATAAAGTGAAACGAACGTCGATGCGTATATACATTTTGTATACTCTATACTATATACTACACACATCGGCGTACGTTTCACTTTATGCTTTGACTTAATTTGTTTGAAAATGAATCGTGACTCATGGGAAAAGTTATAGCGGACGAACAATAGCTTCTCACTGTACCTACAATGGCCATGATGAAAAGTCACATTCTAATGTTTTGGTAGTGCTTTGCGTTGTTATAAGTCATATCTGTCATAACATGATATTTATGTGCTGTATTCGTTTGGATTATATGTTTATTTATTTGGAAATATATTCTTTTCTACTGTATTGGAACAAGAATTGATATTCACGATGTTAAGTCACAACGACGACCTCTCGTGGATTTCGACTGAACTAGTATTTAGGGTGTTTTCAATGTCAAACGCTGAGCCGATATTGTCAAATCGGGCCGATATGGAGAAGATATATTGTTACGAGGGCAAATTTTATAGAATCATCTTACTTTTTACTTGTCCACATTGGCCAAGCCCACACAATAAATCTGTTTTTTTTTTCTAACTTAGTATTGAATTTTAGCGCCCTTCGTCTATTATAGCTCTTCGTTTATTATAACTTCTAAGTTTGATAGGGTTTTAAAACTGTTGACTTGTGGCTTGTTTGAGTTAAACGTTGTGTTTATATGTAATTAGCCACAGTTAGGTTGTAATGAGAATTACATATTTAACTAAAAATACTTATTTATATTTAACTTACTTAAGTATTTCTAGTTAAATATGTAATTATCATTACTACCTAACTGTGGCTTCTTCTTCAGCTTTCAGTAATCCAACTTTGGACATAGGCCTCCCCCAATTCAATCCAGTGTTGTCTATTTTGCGCCACCTGTTTCCAGTTGTGTCCTCCAAACTTCTTTATGTCATCAGCCCATCTCATTTGTGGCCATTCTCTACTTCTTCTTCCTAACCACGGTCTCCATTATTGTATTTCGTGATTCCATCTTTTATCCTTCAGTCGGGCATTGTGTCCTGCGAAGCTCCATTTTAATTTGGCAGCATCAACTGTGGCTAATCCCATATAAACACAATATTTAACTTCTAAGTTTGTTATTTTGTCTTGATGCTTTGTTACTTTTGCTCACAGCAAAAAATACAGTTTTTAGAGTTTGCTTTTTATTTTAGGATTTCTCAAGAAAGAGCAAGGAATAGAAATTGTCGAAACAGTATCTGATATTTCATGTAAGGAAGAACATGTGAATGAGCAGCCTGAAGAAAAAACAATAAATAGTGCTATACATTTTTTTCGCCCTTTTAAATGTGGAATTTGTTCTCAAGAGTTTTCCAATGCAGTTCAAGTAAAAAGACATATGAGAACACATAATGGAGGAAAATCTTTTAGATGTGAAATTTGTTTCAAGAGCAAGCGCTTTTCTCAAGCAGATGATTTGCAACTACATATCAGAACACATCATAATCGAGAAAAATCTTTAAAATGTGAAATTTGTTCTCAACAGTTTCTTCGCAGATCTTATTTAAAAACACATAATAGGAGAAGACACGCTGATGAAACACCTTTTAAATGCACACAATGTCCTAAACAGTTTGTTGTAAAGTCTGATTTATGTCGTCATATTATGCGCTCTCACAGTGGGGGCAAACCTTACAAATGTGACTTTTGTTTTAAGCTGTTTGCTAGCACCGGTAGTCGAAACAAGCACATGCGAGCGCACATTGGACTAAAACCTTACGAATGTGACATTTGTTTCAAGCAAATAGGAAATTTGAAAAAACACATGAAAACACATACGGGAGAGAAACCTGTTGAATGTCAAATTTGTTTCAAGCGCTTTTCAGGTGACTTGAATATACATTTGAAAACACATAATGGAGAACACCTTTTTAAATGTTATATTTGTTCCAAACAGTGTTTCCAAACAAACGATTTAAAAAAACACATAAAAACACACACTGAGAAAAAACCTTTTAAATGCGAAATTTGTTCTAAGTCGTTTGTTAAAAAGACTAATTTATGTAAACATATGGAAATGCATTCAGAAAGATTTAAAGATAAAGTAAATAAAAGATTTCATGATTTTGGTGATTTGACAAAACATTTGAAAACACATAATGGAGAACACCTTTTTAAATGTCACATTTGTTCTAAACAGTGTACCCAATCAGACGATTTAAAAAAACATATGAAAACACATACTGAGAAAAAACCTTTTAAATGCGAAATTTGTTCCAAGTCGTTTGTTAAAAAGACTAATTTATGTAAACATATGGAAATGCATTCAGAAAGAATTAAAGATAAAATAAATAAAAGATTTCATGATTCTGGTGATTTGACAAAACATTTGAAAACACATAATGGAGAACCCCTTTTTAAATGTCACATTTGTTCTAAACAGTGTTCCCAAGCAGACGATTTAAAAAAACATATAAAAACACATACTAAGAAAAAACCTTTTAAATGTGGAATTTGTTCTAAGTCGTATGTTAAAAAGACTAATTTATGTAAGCATATGGAAATGCATTCAGAAATTGCAAAATTTAAAGATAAAGTAAATAAAAGATTTCATGATATCATGATTTCTGAAAAAGAAAAAACCTTTTAGTCTTTTTTGCAAAAACATTCAAGGGGGCGTTCAAGTATTACGTAACGCGATTTTTGAAGATTTTTGACCCCCCCCCCCTACGTAACGCACCATAACGGAGCGTTCACGTATCGGGGCGTTCAACGGCCCCTAAACCAAGATGTATATATTAATTTCAACAAATGTTATTTTGATAAATAGATGAAAAAGGAAAAGCAGCAAATGAAAAAATATTTAATTATCAAATTAGCCACTCATGAAAACTAGTAGAAACTGATTTTTTCTATTTATCATCATCATGGCGTACTCCTTTGCGCATTCGCGTAGGCGCAATGGCTCAGGTATCTTCTTGCCTGATTATGTCTTCACCACTAGCGAAGCGTCAATGTAACCACTGTTACCATTGGTAACGGTTAAAAATGATACGGTTAAAGTGTGGTACTTGGAATAATCTGAGAGAAGAGGATATGGGACTACCGATGAGGGGGAAACAACCCCCGAAACCGGTATAGACTCTTCCTGCACTCTCAGATTTGACCATAGTATTATGCAGCTGCTGCATTTTCGTGTTGCAAAGAAATTGAAAACGTTTATACATTTTTAATTCATTTACTCTTTTTTTTTGAGTATTAAGGAACCTTCTATTGCATATTGCATATTCTAAAAATCTGTGCTCTCACTATCAGTCTAGTTTGATCAAATTTTTTGTATTGAGTTGTCTAACTTGTTTGTACTTTATTTAAAATTAAAATTTTTCATTATTAACCACAATGAACACTCAGGATGTGACGTCACTGTCACTTTCAGTTTGCTCAAACCAGTTTAATAAAATTATTTGATGGTGGGACGCGGCCTTTAGATTTAAAATATTGGTTATTATGTTATTTCAATTATTTTAATTGTCTCTGGACTCAATCTTTCTTGTTGGAGCTTTACCTCGCTGAGTAGATGAGTTGTGAATTATTTAAAATTCTCTCATCTTAATTTCCTCGGCACCCTGTATGATTTATATATATATTATCGGTTTACAACGTTCTCCGTCTTCCGATACCCGTTCGCCATTCCTCTCTGTCCGCACATTGATCTACTTGCAGACCTCTTTCATCCATGGCTTTGTTTATTCCTGCCTGCCAACTTTTCCTCGGTCTACCTCTTCTTCTTCTACCTTGCGGTTTCCAGTTTTGTATTTGTTTTGGAATTCTGTCTTCGTGCATTCTTTGTACGTGACCAAACCATCGCAGTTGTATTTCATTGATTTCGTCATTTATTGTATGTGTGACCTTCATTATTTCTCGTATTCGTTCATTGGTGACATGTTCTCTTCTTGATCTTCCTGCAGCTCTTCTCCAGAAATCCATTTCGGTGACCTCTAACATTCGTTTTGCTTTTTCCTTCATAGGCCATATTTCGCAGCTGTATGTTATGATGCTTTTCACTACGGCGTTATAGATCTTTTTCTTGTTTTGGTTTTTTACCTGCTTGTCCCAGAGTACGGAGTTTAGGAGCGTAATTGCTTTCCTGCCCTGAGTATTTCGTTCTTTAATGGCTCCGTCCAGTGTTCCATCATTCGTGATTTTCATACCCAGGTATTTATATTCGTTACATTTACTGATTGTTTCTCCTTTTTCTAGTATCAAGTCCTGCTGCGTTCCACCGATATTCATATATTTGGTTTTTCTTATGTTGATCTCTAGTCCCCACTTCCTGTATTCCTCTATTAGCTTTCTTGTCATGTAACATATATCATCGTAGTCTTGTGCTATTAGTATTTGGTCGTCTGCGAAACAAAGAGTATATAGTATATGGTCATTTAGTGGGAGTCCCATGTTCTTGCATTTCCGTTTCCAATTTTTAAGAGCTTGTTCTAAATATATTTTAAAAAGTGTTGGAGAGAGGCAGCATCCTTGTTTGAGCCCTTTATTTGTCAGAAATCCGTCGGTGAGTTTGTTTCATTGTTTAATTCTCGTGGTCGTGTTGTTATAAAAATTTTTAATTATTTTTATGATTTCTATGTTTATATTTGTATTCTTCATTGCCTCCCATAACTTTACCAAAGGTACGCTGTCGTATGCTTTTTTCAGATCAATATATACGAAATGAATCTCTTGGTTAACCGCTGTTTTCTTTTCCATGACTTGTGTGATTGCAAAAAGGTGGTCAATTGTAGATCTTCCGGCTCTAAATCCTGCTTGTTCTTCTGCCTCCATTTCCTTGTATTCGTCTTCTATTCGGTTTTTTAAGATCCTTCCGTATATCTTGCTGATTGTTGGTGTAACGGAAATACCCCTGTAGTTAGGTATCACATTGTTTTCGATCTCCTTTTTTGTATATTGCTGACATATACGCAGTGGCGTAGCTAACCCCACGGGGGCCCCATATCAAAGTTGGTAGCGGGCCCCTTCCCCCGCGACAAAAGAAGCAAAAACGCTTGGATAGAATAGAATAGAAATATGTTTTATTATCACTGAAAATTTTACAATTATATGGACAAGGCTTACAAAAATTCGGAAAAAAAAAACAAAAACAAATACACTTTACTGAAATTACATAAATCGTCAATATTAGTACAAAATAAAAGATAATGGAATAAAACAAAACAATATATTGCAAAATTTAAATAAATTGCAAATTACATAATACAACCGTAGGAACTAATAAGTTCTGCGTATAACACCAACATATAGATAATAATAATAAACCTAATAAATTCTAATAAACCAAAGTCCAAAATAGATTTGAATTGGCGAGACTCATTGGTTGAAAATAGATTCAGTTTTTTCAATACAAGGATGAATGGACATTGAAAATGAGCTTGTTTAAGCTTTGTTCTTATGTTATAACGGCGAGCGGCGGGCAAATACACTTCTCCAAGAAACTAACGTACCACTATTAAAATGGGTCATTTTTTATGTCTCGAATTTAAATTTATTATTAATTAATTTATTAAATTTAGTATAAAGCAAATAAAATTACTGCTTAATATTGAATTTGTTTATTAAATGTTACTATATTAAATTTTCAATTGCAAAAACGCGGTTGTTGCCAAAAGAATATACACCTGTACAAGGTCTCATTATTTTTATTTTTATGTATATTTTCAATAAATGTATTGATAAATGATAAATTCAAATTTTAATTAAACTCTAAATGGCATTAAAAAATTATTATTCTAATTTCTTTATTACTTCTTTTTTGAATAACGTCGCTGGGATTAAACATTTTTAAATGCCTTTTCGATAATTGGGTTCCTGGGGATTCTTCACTAATTAACAAACTTTTTTTCGTTTTCTTCTTTTTTTTTGGAGTTATGTACTTGATGTATTACTACGGGCCCTTTGGGGCTGATTCATATAGTTATTTGAATAAATAAGGGTCAAATTTAATTTAGTAAATCTTAACTGAAATCTTTATTATTCAACTTTGTAGAAAAAATCGTAAAAGCGTGAATTACCGCAGCAGTAAAAAAAAGTTACTATTGTGCAAAAATGACCCCTTCTTAATTATTTAACCAATGATCCCCTTATATGATTTGGATACTTTCTTGAAAATATCTTTTGTATTCACCTAAACTTTGATAAAAATTTAGTTCCAATCTGTACGGAATTACATTTTTTTTTATTTTATTATATCTTCATGTTTTATTAACATTCTGTTTTGTGATTCATTCGCTTTTGATTAATTCATTATGTTGGATAATAAAAAAGTTAGGTACGTTAACAAATAGCCTTGTTCTTCGTCAATACAGGGTGTTTTTAAATAAATATGGCAAACTCTAAGGGGTAATTCTACATGAAAAAATAATGACAGTTTGCGTTTGCTTAATAAACGTACCTATGTCTGCAAATAGATACCTCTCCTAGATAGGGGGTGTTAAAATTTTTCTTACAATCTGACGATTTATTTATTGCCCTAAAACCGGTTAAAATATGCAAGTAAAATTTGGTGTGTTTTAAGAGGTAGTTATTGCGCCTTTTTGATAATAAACAATTAGGAATTTAATATTTACCATTGGCGCGCATACTGGTAATATGACCCTTATGTGCACAAATGGTGAACATAAAATTCTTAATTGTACATTAAAAAATGCCCAATAACTACCTGTTAAAACCCACCAAATTTCATTGGCATATATCAACCAGTTTTAGAGCAATAAGGAAATCGTCAGTTTGTAAGAAAAATCTCAACACCCCTATCTCGGACATACGTTTATAAAGCAAACTGTTATTATTTTTTCATACAGAATTAACCCTTAACGTTAGCCATAGGTACTTATTTAAAAACACCCTGTATTGATGAAAAATGAGGCTAGTTGTTAAACTATTACCTAACCTTTTTAATATCCAACGTAAGCGAATGAATCGAAAAACAGAATTTTAAGAAAACATGAGGCTATATTTGGGTTTTAATTTCATATTTTTTATAAATGCTATAATATTCCACAGAGTGACGCGAACTTTGAGAAAAAATCACAGTTTGATTGGTATACAGCCGGTACACAATGACAACAGTAATTTACCTGTCTAGCAACAATAATATTACGATATTGTTCAAGAATACGACTATAACATATGTATTAAAAAAACACGAAAACAGGTTTAGGAAATATGAAACATTAAAAATGACCAATTTTTAAAGTGGTGCGTTAATTTCTTGGAGAAGTGTAGATATACCTACATAAATGCAATTAGAGATAAAGCACAGATTATACGAAAATATACCCAAACAATATATACTGTTTCAAATATTCAAAGATAAAGCGATTACAAAAATTGCAACTTGGCCATTATACATTATAGGTACAATAGCTCTCACACAGCCAACGGAATTGACATTGAGAGGTAGCTGGAAAACAAAAAAGCTCTGTTCTTATGGGGCAGAGCATAGATAATAGATAAATATGATTTATATAGGTATAGATAAAGAATTCACTACACCAAAATGTTGATATCCAAACAACATACACTGTTTCAAAGTGTTTTAATAGTGAAATAATTGTAGAATGCTTTGTTCAATTTTTTAAATGGAATTTTGTTTCGACATGCCGCGCCGGGTTGGGGCCCCTGTATGTCGGGGGCCCCGTATAATTGATACGGCTGATACGGCGGTAGCTACGCCTCTGCATATACGATAATTTCCATTCTTGTGGGACTTCTTTGTTGTCGATGCATCTTTGTAGTAGTTTCCTTATGTGCTCATAAAGTCTTGGAGTTCCGTTTTTTATTAGCTCGGCTGGAATCCCCCCAGGCCCTGGTGCTTTACCGTTTTTTAGTTCGGTACATACTTTCTTAATTTCATTGGTGGATAGCCTTATTGGAGATCCTGTTACTCCTACTGTGTCCTGGGATGACTCTAATGTTTCGAATTCATTTCTTTTTTCTGTCAGTAGGTCGCTGAAATACTCCTTCCACTCATTCGGTGATATTGCAGTTACAAGTTCTTTTCCTGTCTCTTTGCGTAGATTTCTAAGAATTTTCCAGCTTTCAGTGGATTTCCTACCTCCGATGTATGTATTGATTCGTGTACACTGCTTTTCCCATTTTTCGTTCTTGCTCTGTCTAATCATTCTGCGTACGTTTGCTTGTGCTTCCTTATAAGCTAGTTGGTCTACTACATCTCTTGTACTCATGTATTTCTGGTATTTTCTTCGATTTTCTTCTATTTCTGATTCGACTTCTTCGTTCCACCAATATGGTTTGTTTTTTGTGTTCTTTTCTATCTGTCCTAAGGCTTCTTCTGCGGCCGAGTGTATACATCCTTTCAAGTAGATATATTGTTCTTCTATAGATGCGTGTTGTAGATCTTTTAGTTTTTGGTCGAATCTTCTTTTGTATAAAATTTTCACACTTTCATGTTCTAAACTATTTAGGTTGTATCTTATTTGTGTAATTTCCTCTTCATATTGCTCCACTTCTTCTGTATGTTTTTCATACTTGTACGGAAAGATGAGTTTTATACCAAGGAAATGGTGATCGCTACCACAAGTTAATCCTCTATATGCCCTGACATCTGGAACTATTATGTGAGATTTTTGTTTCATTATCGCGTAGTCTATAATTGATTTTAGTCCTCGTGTGTTTTGTGTCCAGGTGAACTTGTGTACGTCTTTGTGTTGGTACCAACCATTTAGTATTTTCAATTCCATTTGTTCGCACAGGTCTATAATTCTTATTCCGTTATCGTTTGTCGTATCTTCACCATATCTTCCAACTACTTTATGATTTTGTCTATTTCCCACTCGCCCGTTTAGGTCCCCTAGTATAATGATTTCTCTTGTATTTCCTATCTGCTCTATCGCGTGATTTAGATCTATGAAAAACTGGTCTTTAATATGTACTGGATAATCATCGTTTACCGCATATACTCCTATGATTGTTAGTCTGTGCCCATATATACTCATGTTAAGTTTTATTATTCGCTCGTTTACCGCTTCCCACGATGTGATCCGTTTACGAAATTTCTTGTGTACCACAATAGATACACCTTTACATGCTCTTTGTTCCTCAGGGACCCCGCTATAGAAGTGATCGTAACTGCCTATATTTTCCGCTCCTTGGCTCTTTTTCTTGGTTTCTGTTAGTACCGCGAGGTCAATTTTTTGGTGTTTTAGTTCACTAAGCACTTCCGTTTGCTTTGTTGAGATTCCCTGAATGTTCCATGTTCCAAATTTCAGTGTCCGTTTTCTTTGCCGAGTTCGTTTCCGTATTTCCATCCTTGTCCGAGACGATTTGGGTTTTTTAACATTTTTTTTATTTTCCGAGTATCGAGGAGTTAGCCCGATGCCTCAACCCCCAACCTGGAGGGCCAGGATTTTACATCAGAGTGTCCTTCTCTTAGATAGATTGCCTTCGCTACGGCTGAGGAGTTCTATCTACCCCTGTATGATTTATAAATTTTGAAAATCTCAGGAGGTGTAACCAAAGAAAGTATTCCACCTGTTGTCAATCTGGCGGTAGGGGAACGATATTTATTGTCGTTTTCTGTGCTACTTCGATTGATAACTTACTTTACAATTTTAGTACTTGGAAACCTGAAAAATACTATTTTAAATATGAGTTTTTAAAATGCGTATTTTCGCATTTTTTAGATTTTAAATCGCCTATAACTCGAAAACTATCAATTTTTGAGAAAAATCACAAGATACCTTTATTGTTTAAAATGGCCCAAAAAACCTAAAAAAATATGTTTCAGAGCAAAAAAGGTGATCTTTTGTATTTGTTTAAAAAAATTGTTAAACAATTTCTGTCCAAAAATTCCGACCTATAAAACGGAAAGGAAAACGTAGTGTGTATACGCTGGACAAAACGTACATCTTTTCGCACGTTTTGCATGACCGACAAAACGTACAACATATCGTTGAAAACGGCCCTTTGAAAACTTAGATGGAAGGATGGTGTAGATGAGGGTGGGAGAAAAATAGGCGCAGCAAACTGGCAACGGTTGGGCAAAGGATAGGACTGACTGGCTTAATAGACTTGGGAAGGTCGAGGCTTTTTCATAGGGCTGTAGTAACATTGATGATGATATTTACTAATAAAAATAATATTATTAGTATATTTGTATACCTATTTATCAATAAATGATAATCCATTAAATAAACATAATATGGAATTAAAGTGTACATGCATTGTCGTGGGCCAAAAAATAACTGACAGAGTCTGCGAATGAACATAATGCCACTGACATTACAAAAATACGC
Source organism: Diabrotica virgifera virgifera (assembly GCF_917563875.1). Classification (NCBI taxonomy): domain Eukaryota; kingdom Metazoa; phylum Arthropoda; class Insecta; order Coleoptera; family Chrysomelidae; genus Diabrotica; species Diabrotica virgifera. Next base: position 217,139,662 of record NC_065444.1, read on the forward strand.
CAAAATTGTCATTTTTCGCCGCTACGGACGTTTGCATAGTTTCGTGTATCCCCACCCTGGTCACGCACGGAGCAAAAATTGAATTGCCATTATTAGGGGAGTGCAGTTAGAACGAAAACATGCATTGTTTCGGAATAGTTCAAACAAGCTTATATTTTTCTATAACTTTTTTTGTTAGTTTATATACATCTTAAAGTAAAAAGTTCTACTCGCAGATTTTACCGCTAATTGTTTATTAATTGTTTAAACAATAATTGTTTTGTATAAATAATTTTAAAAATATCGTTAAATTTATCATTTTACTTTGATCAAATATGTTTCTACTTTGTTTTTGATTATGCTGAATCCGAATATGGCATTGCAATTTGAAAATTCTTATACAGAAGCTCTTATACAGTAAAACTTACTAAGGAAGTAAAACTTCACTTGTAGGTAGATGGTATGTATATAAATTTATTAAAAAATTTTATCCAAAAAGATCCAAATTGGATTGAAGTGGGTACATCACTAGTACAAGAAACACAAACGTTTTCGGACCAATCAGTCCATCATCAGGTTGAAAACTTTAGATCCAAAGTAGTTGGAACTAGCTACATAGTTAGGTCCAAAGACCTTAGTAAAACATGAATTAGGCCATTTCGGCTACAACAATGTCGACAATAAGTCGATGTTACAAGAATATAAAAATGTTTTTAAAGAAACTATAAGGTAGTCTTCATCTTGGCTTCAAACTGAAACTTCTCAGTTTAATACATACTCATACATTTTATTTCTTTCTGTTATAACTGTAAGATAGCTTAACGACGTTCTACACCTTCGGCAAAGAATTAAGGATTTGCATGAAATTTTAGTATGTTATAGTTTACTTCAAAACACTAAGACTTGATTTTTTAAAAATTGTTTTACCGTACCGTTTAATTACTATTAAGGGTCAAAGTTAAGTTTTAACATGGGCTCTTATGGGAATTTTTAAAAAGTTAATAACTTTTGACCAAAATTTACGATTTTTAATTATTTGTGCTTAAATTAAAGGTTTTTTCGTAAGGAATAACATATTAAAAAATGAGGATTGTTTACCGTACCATTTATTTTTAATTTATTTATTATAATTAATTCCGTAGTTTATTCCGTAATTTCCGTAATTTATTATAATTTATTTTTATAAAGTATTCAATACTGAAACATATGATTTGAGTATTCTGCTACAAATGCATTGTTACCAACTTTCGCTAGCATATAAGTTTCCTCCCTTTCCTCTGAGAGGCATACCCCGCAACGAAGGTGTAGAACGTCGTTAATTATTCTTCTTTCATGTTCAATTTGTAAAATTTCATTTGATCCATTAGTTAAAGATTTACATTAAAATAACTCAACCATGCATTTCGCCGTACGCTAGTTTAAAGTGCGCCAATGTTTGTGAGAAGGGTGACTAGCGTTAAAAATAAAAAATTATAGAAGTTACAGATTTAATTTTAGAAAAATCTTTATATAAGGTTTTTTTTGTAAAATTTTCTGAATTTTGCAATGGTCAAGTTAGTTTTTTTTCTAAAATTTATATTTTCGGAGTTATTTAAAAAACATCTAATTTCGCAGTTCATTTGTTTAATAAAAAATGAAGCACCCACTTCTCGAGTAGATATTTTTAATATGTTGTTTATTAAACATTTCTTAATGAAATTACAAAAAGTTCTATCTTGTTTGATTCTTGTTTGATTTTTTCCTAAGTAAAAATCTATATGCACTCCCCTATATCTGATTGTCATTGCCAATATTTGATTTATTCAATTTTAACGATATTGATGTCAATTTTTTTTGCTAATTTTTTATCATTTACCTTTATAACATATCTTTCAGGTTCTAAATACATTATTAAATTATTAAAAATGTTGTTTTAATTTAGATTAAATCCATTATATAATCAGCACTTAATAACGTGCCTATTTTAAAGGTAAGTGGACCAACCACAGGACAATTAATTCAATTTTAAATGATCTAAAGTCTAAAGGTTTGCAAACGTCTCTCCAGCAAAGTCCATCAACAATTAAAATACTTTGGACATGTTATGAGAGCAGATATAGAAAACATGGAAGACTTATTATCCAAGGAAAGGTAGCCTTTAATAAGGCCGAAGATCCCAACAAGATGGATCCACTTAATTACAGGAATATGCAAAACATATGCATGAGTTAAAAGAAGTGACCAGAGACAGAGATCTTTGGGGATGGACAATACACGACATCAAGATTACCACCCCGGGGGGTCAGAACTGAAGAGAAAGATAGGTACAGATAAGTGTTTTCTGGCGATCATGATAAAGAAATCTCCGCTTGACATAAAAAAACACTTAAAATCGTGTCAATGACATGACACATACATCATCATTCTCTTTGCCTTATCCCTATGCGGGGTCGGCTTCCCTAATTGCATTTCTCCACACAATTCTATCTTGGGTCATATCAATGTTAATCCCCTTTACCAACATGTCCTGCCTTATCGTCTCCCCCAGGTCTTCTTTGGTCTTCATCTCCTACTCCTTCCATGAATCTGCACTTCAGCTATTTTTCTTATTGGGTAATTAACGTCTCGACGTTGAACATGACCAAACCATCTTAACCTATTCCCCCTTATTTTGGCATCAATTGGTGCCACACCTAGACTTCCCCTAATATACCCATTTCTAATTTTATCCTTCTTTGTCACTCCACTCATCCATCTAAGCATTCTCATTTCCGCCACATGCATTCGTTGTTCCTCTTTCTTTTTCACTGCCCAACATTCAGTTCCGTACATCATAGCCGGTCTTATAGCTGTTTTATAGAATTTTCCCTTCAGCTTCATTGGAATTTTTCTGTCACACAACACACCACTTTCTTTCCACTTCATCCATCCAGCCCTAATTCTACTGCATGCATCTCCATCTATTTCTCCATTACTCTGTAATACCGATCCCAGGTACTTAAAACTATTGCTTTTTACAATCAGTTGGTTCACCATCCAAAGATCCCAACAAACATTTTAAGTTGATTTAACGTTTCATCAGCTAATTCTAGAAGCTTGCATGTTGAACAAAGGTAGTCGATTAGTTTGTTTATGCATCTGTTCAGTTTCTAAACAGGCGAAAAAGGAGAAGATAATCAGCTTAAAGCTGAATAAAGTAGCATTTATAAGCGCTTCTTCAACTTTTATATGGCTATTCATATTGCTACTGTACCACTTCTGCAAAATGAAGAAATACTTATTCAGTTTCTAAACAGCTTTACTTTCAGCCTTTGTTCAGCTGCTTTTGACCAATTTTCACGTGTTATATAATTTGTTTCCTTGCTGAAAAGTAGCTTTTGCAGATATTATACAGTCTATTTTTCAACTCTTCTTCAGCTTTTTATAAATAAAACAAAAATGTTTTTTTTATATATTTATTACGATTTATTATCGACATTAGCTTTCTTTTAACTTCAATTTCACACTTATTTTATTATTTTATTTAAAATCGTAATACTTACTTTTTTTATTTTATAGTGTCTTCTGTGCGATTTGAACCTGCTACCTCTCGATCCATATATCACTGCCTATCCCACTGAGCTAATCTGGCACTTACCAAAAATGTGTATTTTATTGTATAAATGAAAAGCTCTGGAAGCTGAACAACAGCTGAAATAAATTTGAAGAAGCGCTGTTTATTGGTCGAACAAAAGTTGAAAATAATTATCGGAATTTTAGTTGAATAACTTCTGAATACTTGCTACAAAAGTAAACAACGCCACATTCACTAAATTTTAGCTGAATTGAGATTGATTATTAGCAGAACAAAACACTCCTGGGATTTACCGCGAAAATACTGTCTTGTCTGTAAACGGAGATCAAAATTTATTTGTTTTTCCTATTTTTATAGTGATTTTTGCGTAAGTTTTAAGTCAAAATGAATAATTGTAATCCAGGTAAGTACGTTGTTTATTATTTATTCTTTAAGTATATAAAGTGTTTGTAAAAATGGATATTAATAATTCCAATATAATTAAGAAAATTGCGCCATTCTACTCCTTTCCAGTATGCCAGGCAATCCTCTTGTGGAACGATGAATTTCAGATGGAAGTTTCACAGATATTAAATGTTTGGAGATCCTCTCAATATCACGAGCACATAGCTTACTTGAGAAACCCATAGAACCATCTTTCCATCCTGTTAGACAACGCTTCATCACACCTAGCTCTAATTCATCTGCTACTATAAAATCCTGCACCATGTCAACTTCAAAAATTTTCAAAATTGGTGACTCGTGCCCTTTATGGTGCTTACCATAATGTTTACTTCTGAATTTTGCATCAGTTCTAAGAGGACATTTTATATCAGGAAATACAACAGTTCGAGAAAGATAAGAATATTCGCCTTCAGTAGTGCATTTAATGCCATTGAAATTGACTACACCTGTAAAATAAACTAGTCAATTTAAGCAATAATTAAAAAAACAGATACCTTTAATAAATGCCCGTGCAGGTGAATCGCAGATAAAGCATCTAATTTTTATGTGAATCATATGCCCATTAACACAGAGTCCATTTGATTGCAGCCGCTTAACATCCTCAACAAAAGGCTCCAAAAATTCATTTATATCTAGAGGCTTGTTATTTCCATGGAAATAATGGAAATAATTAAATGGAAAATGCCAACAATCATAGGTTGTATATCAGGCATTTCATATATGCTACATAAAATTGGCCAAAACTGACGTTTGGAACTTTTATATATTGGCAATCCATCTATATTTACATTGAGCTGTATTAACATGTCTTTTGACAAGTTTTTAAAAGTGTTCGTTAGACAAACGTCAAGACCTTGATGCCAATATTCTCCACCCTGTATAACTTTACAACTTTTTTTCGTATTTTGTGGCGTTTTTAATAATGTTCTAGCATCGATAAATAAACTAGAATCATACTGTCTCTTGATTATTTGTAGGAGATCTTTTAGAGCTGCATGTGTAATATTATGTCGGATTGCCCAATTTCCTAATTCGGTACTTGAACAAGGCAATAATTGCGTTTCAGTATCTTCTGTTTTAAAAATGTCTTCATCAATAAACTGGTCACCATCATCTGATGTTTCACTGGTTTCCATTAGATTATCGTCAAGATCACTTGATGTGCTAGAAATACACTCCTGTTCTTTAGAACCTATGTAACAAATTATTTTTTATTTAAAATATACTCACAAAATTAAAACAAAATTACCTGATCCTGATGCTGTGTCGTTAGCTTTTGAATGAGAAGAAACACTACTTGGTGCATATAGATTTTTTAAAAACTCTTCATAATTTGAACGGTTTACCTTTAATTTTCGGTAATAATGGCCAGATTTTTTTATTTTTTTAAAATTTTGAATTGATTTTTTATCCATATTTTTTAAATATTAAGTAAAGCACAGTGTATATCTTTTATCTAAATAATTAAAATTATATAGCAAATATAAGCAATTGTATAATACTTAATAATCATCAGCTGCAGAAGCCATTTTTCATCGAATTTAAGTATACACCTTTTGCAACGAATATGAACGATTTAATTAAATTAAAGCTCCTTTTCAGCTTTATATCAGCTTTTATAAAGTTGCTGATTAAAAGTACTTACAAAAGTTCTGGACAAGCACTACTTCAGCCCAGAATATAACTGAATAGAGAAGGTTGAATAATGTATTATGAACTGACTTAAATAGCGCTTCCCCAGCCTCTTGTTCAGTTCTTTTTACATTGTTGATCAAAAGTAGACAAAAATTCTGCAGCAGCGCTGGTTCAGCTTAGCATTCAGCTGAATAAGAAATGCTGAATACTATAATACAAAGTGCCTTAAATAGCGCTTCTCCAGTCTAATATTCAGCTTAAGTCAATTGGCTGCAAAAGGGCTCACAAATAACCTGAAGCAGTGTTTGTTCGACATATTAAACAGCAAAATAGCTTAAACAGCCTTTGTCACTTTTATGCGACTACTAATCAACTGCAGTACTCAGTATTTAGCTTGACCAGCTATTATATGTTTGTTGGGATACCATTTTATTTGTAGTAACTCCATCTTTAAATGAACATTCCAAATACTCTGTTTTGTCTTACTAAGTTTTAAACCTTTTTCCTCCAGAGCTTGCCTCCACTGTTCCAGTTTTTGTTCTAAGTCTCTTTCACTATTTCCTACTAACACGACATCATCAGTATACATTAAGCACCATGGAATGTTACCCTGTAGTTTCGCTGTTATCTGGTCCAAAACTAATGAGAATAAATACGGACTAAGCACCGAGCCTTGGTGCAATCCTACTTTCACATGAAATTTATCAGTCTCTCCCACACCTGTCCTAACACTAGTCGTTACTCCCTCATACATATCCCTCACAATCTTTACATATGCACCAGGGACTCCTTTCTTATTAAGTGCCCACCACAGAATCTCTCGAGGAACTCGTATCATATGCTTTCCCAAGATCAATGAATACCATATGAGCGTTTGTTTCCTTACTCCTGTATTTTTCCATCAACTGCCTTATAATGAAAATTGCATCTGTTGTTGATCTGCCCTGCATAAAGCCAAATTAATTCTCGGATATTTCGGTCTCTTCACGTATCCGTCTATCAATTACTCTTTCCCATATTTTCATGGTGTGGCTAAGCAGTTTTATAGCCCTGTAGTTTGTACATTGTTGTATATCTCCCTTGTTATAAGAGAGACAGTAAACAGTAACCAGGTAAACAGGTACCAGTATACTGCTTCTCCATTCGTCTGGCATTTGTCCAACTTCCATAATTCTATTAAATACGCCTGCTAGCCACCTTGTTCCTGTCTCTCCCAATGCTCTCCATACTTCCCCAGGAATATCATCAAGTCGTACCGCTTTCCCTTTCTTTATTTTTTGAAGCGCTTGAGCAACTTCCTCATGTTATTTTGGTGACCATTGCTGCTACTGTCTCCGTTGACTCTACAGTCTGTCTGTCAAATTCTTCATTTAATAAGCTGTCGAAGTACTTTCTCCATCTCTTTTTGACATCCCTTTCGTGAACTAGTATTTTATTATTTTCATCTCTGATACATCTAATCTGATTAAAATCTTTTGCTCTCTGGCTATTTTATATATCTTCGTTTCGCCTTCCCTGGTATCAAGTTGATCGTATAGGTTTGAATACGCTTCTGCTTTGGCTTTTGCTACTGCTACTTTCGCTTCCTTTTTCGCCACCATATAGTTTTGAAGATCTGTGTCGGATCTGGTTTCTTGCCACTTTTATATAATTTTCTCTTCTCTTTTATTTTTCCTTGTACTTCGTTTGACCACCACCAAGTCTCTTTATCCTCAAACTTTTTTCCTGACGTTTTCCCAAGTATTTCAATATTATAATAATAATATGTAAGCACTACGAGCCTAGTAGGCCCATGGCTTGATGTACTATTCTTTTCCACTCCCTTTTGTCAGTCGCTTTTCTTTCCCAGTTCCTTACGTTAATTCTTCTCATATCTTCTCTAACTCCATTACTCCATCGTGACCTCGGTCTTCCTCTTCGTCTTTTCCCTGCCAATGCACTAGATAGTACCATTCTGGGAATTCTAGATGGAATCATCCTCTGCACATGGCCCAACCATCTAAGTCTTTGCGCCTTAATTACTGCTAGTATGTTATTATCTTGATAGAGCTCAGTTAGTTCCTTATTTGTTCTTCTTACCCATTGTCCATTTAAGTTTTTCCCACCGAAGATTTTGCGCAGTATTTTCTTCTCCCAAACTAATAACAACTCTTGATGTTTTTTTGTTGTGACCCATGTTTCAGAAGCATACGTTACTATCGGCCTTATTACGGTCTTGTAAGTTCTTAGTTTTGCTCTTCGTGATATATTTTTACTTCTTAACAACCCATTAAGAGCAAATATAGCGCGGTTGCCCGACATAATTCTCTTTTGTATTTCTTCTTCACAGTTAGGATCTCTTGTGAAGACAGTTCCTAAGTACTCAAATCTCTCAACTTCTTCGAATTTATACTGTGTTCCCTTCGCTGTTGTCATTGTTATGTATTGCCCCCGAACGAATTGCTTATTTGTCCATTCCATATACTTTGTTTTTGCTTCATTTATATACAATCCTTTGGTTGCTGCCCTCTCCTCGAGTTTCATGACTGTTTCGATAAGTTCTATTTTGCTCCTAGCCAAGATTACCAAATCGTCTGCGAATGCCAAGCACTGATGTTTTTTGTGGTAGATAAGACCTGTTCTATTAATGTTTGCTTCCTGTATAACCTTTTCTAGTAATATGCTAAACATTATAGACGATAATGGATCACCCTGCCGCACTCCTTGTTTGACCTCAAAGCTTTCTGTTATAGTATTGTTTATCTTGACTTTGTTCATTGTTCTTTGGAGAGTTAATTTTATAATTCTAATAAGCTTTGGAGAAACGTCCATGTCTTGCAATGCTGTGAATAACTCGCTTCTTTTCACTCGATCGAAAGCCTGTTTAAAGTCAATGAAAAGAACCATGGTGTCTTTATTATATTCGTAACTTTCAGCCTGTATTTCTCGTAGTGTGAAGACCTGATCGACAGTACTTCTGCCTTTTCTGAACCCACTTTGATATTCTCCTATGCATTTATCAACCTTCGTTGTTAATCTGTTTTTAATATGCATAGCCAATATTTTATACGTTATGTTTAGCAGCGCTATGCCTCGATAATTCTGACAATCAGCCATATTTCCTTTTTTGTGAATAGGACACAGTATTGCTTCTGTCCATTCCTCAGGTAGTATTTCTTGTTCCCATATATTATTACTTAGTTTATGGATTTTCTCTACTAACTGATTTCCTCCAAATTTAATCATTTCAGCCGTTATGCCGTCGCTTCCTGGGCTTTTGTTCATTTTTAATTTATCGATGATATTCTGAATTTCGCTTATAGTCGGAGCCTGCTCTTCACCCTGTTGATTTTGTATTTCATTTACTAGATCCTCTGTTTCCTCGTTATTATCGTCTGTCTTTTCAGGTCCATTTAGAAGCTCGTCAAAGTACTGCTTCCAGCGTTCTAATATCTCTGGTTCACCCATAATCATTTCTCCATTTTTGTCTTTATAATGTACAGTTTTCGGTTGGTGCCCTCGTTTCTCATTTTTTATCCCTTGGTACAGGTTCCTTATTTGATTATTTTTGTAGCTTTCCTCTATATTTTTCAGTTTAGCTTCATAATGTTTCCTTTTTTTTTCTCGTAGTATTTTTTTGGTTCTATTTCTTTGTTTAGTGTAATTTTCCTGCGCTTCTCTTGTTCCTTGAGTTATCATTTTTAATCGTAGCTTGGCCCGTTCTTCCAATGATTGTTCACATTCTTCATCAAACCATTCTTTTTGTTTTTTCTTTGTGTTGTCATTGGTGCTGGAAATATTTGCTGCTTCTTTAATTACATCTTTTAATGTTCCCCACATGCATTCTACATTCCTTTCATCCACTATGCTCTCTAATTTGTTGTTAATAATTTGTCCATACAACGTTTGCTCACATTCTGTCTGTAATCTAATTGGTTTGTTTCTTTCGTATTTTAATCTCTTTTTGTTTCGAAGAGTTGGTACTAATTGTTTCATCCATATTCCGACCAAATAGTGGTCTGAGTCCATATCAGGTCCTCTATAAGTTCTCACCTTTGTTATGCAGTGTTCTTCGTTTTTCTCAATTAAAACATGGTCGATCTGGTTGACTGTACGGCCATCTGGAGATTTCCATGTTCCCTTATAAATGTCCTTTCGTTGGTGGTACGTACTTTTTATTATAAGTCCCTTTTCTTTGGCAAAATCTACCAGGAAATATCCATTTTCGTTAGTCTCTGGATGTAAACTGTGCTTGCCTATAGTGGGCATTAATATTTCTTCTCTGCCTATTTTGGCATTAGCGTCTCCTAAAATGATTTTCATATCATACCTGGGTATAGCCTCATATACTTCATCTAATTTGCTATAAAATTGCTCTTTCAGATCCATTCCTTTTTCCTCCGAGGGTGCATGTATATTAACAAATGTTATTTTTTGGTATTTACCTTTTAATCTGAGATTGCACATCCTGTCCGAAATTGCTTTAAAGTCTGAAACAAATTCTTTCAATTTTTTACTTATTATAAAACCTGTACCCAGCAGTCTGTTAGTGCCTCCGCTATTGAAAAATATATAGTCGTCTATTTCCAAAACCTGTACCCAGCAGTCTGTTAGTGCCTCCGCTATTGAAAAATATATAGTCGTCTATTTCCTGGCTACCCTGCCCCAATTGTTTTGTCTCTTGTAAAGCTACTAGATCAAACTTACATTTCTTAACTTCGTTTATTAAATGCTTCAGCTTTCCTTCCTGATAGGATCCTCTTATATTCCAAGTTGCTGCTTTTACCATTTCTTCTGTTATTTTATTAATTTGTTTTTTGATTTCCTTTTTTTGTGTCCGTGTTCCCTGCGGTGTCGTCTTTGTTGATCCATCTTCGTCTACATCTAATTCTAGTTTTTTGAGATGTCTTCTTTTATTTTTTCCAATTGCCCGCTTTCTTTGTTCCATTTCCATAGTTCATTGTTTACTATTAATCTCTGGTACCCTATTTTTGTGATTTTTCCTTTGTTTCGCTGCTCTCTAGCCATTATTCTAATTTTGGCTTGTATTTCCCTTTCGTCTTTTGTTAGATCATCATTTACATATATTTTGTCCCTTAGCTGGTTAAGCTTCATTTTATTTTGCATTACTTTTGACTTTTCGTATTTATTATTTAACTCTACTAGACATGTTGTGTCTCCCAGCTTTCTTGCATCGTTTACCCTTACTTTAACTCCCATTTCTTTGTCTATGAAACTTTCTACTTTATTCTTTAGTATATTGGGATTGTCCGTGTCAATTGGAAGTCCTTGAATCACAATGTTTCTTTTTCGTTTTTCTCCTTCTAATTTTTGTAATCTTATATTCGTATTACTTAATTGGTTTTGCAGCTGATTTATCTCTTTAATAGCTTTTTCATTAGCTAGTTTTAGCTCTCCTATTTCTCTTCTATACTCCTTTTGTTCTTCTTTGAGCTCTTTTAGTTCTTCAGTTAGCATATTCATGGTTTCCGCCTGCTTTTTCTGTTGATTTTTTATTTCCTTTGTATCCTCAGCCAGTCCTTTTAGCAAATCCATCATTTGGGCTAGCATTTCTGGGTTTGAATCATCCCGTTTTTTTGGTGATCTATAGGTTTTTTTGGAATTTTTGAATACATCATCCCAAGTTCCTGCTTTTCTTTTTCCTCCCTCTGAATACGTATCATCTGAGTCTGTCATATTTATAAGATTTCACTTTTCTTGATGTTGCCCTAGTTTCGCGAGAATATTCTTTGCACCGCGATTTCAATATTAGTCTCTCTAATACTACTGGCCATTTTTCTCCAAATTGTATTAGGGCTTCCTTTAATGTTCCAACATATTTTTTCTACTATTCTTCTCCTAAATAGACCTTCTTTCTCATCTTTCAGCATCCACCACTTGATTTTTTGTGGTCCTCTCCGATATTTCTGTTTAGTTTCGCTTTTTTACTTCGATGTCCAGAACAAGCAGCTTATGTTGTTGGCTGACTGTCTCACTATTACCTTGCAGTCCTTGCATTCACGTATGTCTACTTTCCTTATCAGGAAGTAGTCTATTTGGGATTGATGTTGATTACTTGTAGGTAATAAGTTGAGTTTCTATCTTTTTAAAGAATGTGTTAACAGTTGCCATATCCAATGCTGTTGCTACACACACACACACACACACACACACACACACACACACACACACACACACACACACACACACACACACACACACACACACACACACACACACACACACACACACACACACACACACACACACACACACACACACACACACACACACACACACACACACACACACACACACACACACACACACACACACACACACACACACACACACACACACACACACACACACACACACACACACACACACACACACACACACACACACACACACACACACACACACACACACACACACACACACACACACACACACACACACACACACACACACACACACACACACACACACACACACACACACACACACACACACACACACACACACACACACACACACACACACACACACACACACACACACACACACACACACACACACACACACACACACACACACACACACACACACACACACACACACACACACACACACACACACACACACACACACACACACACACACACACACACACACACACACACACACACACACACACACACACACACACACACACACACACACACACACACACACACACACACACACACACACACACACACACACACACACACACACACACACACACACACACACACACACACACACACACACACACACACACACACACACACACACACACACACACACACACACACACACACACACACACACACACACACACACACACACACACACACACACACACACACACACACACACACACACACACACACACACACACACACACACACACACACACACACACACACACACACACACACACACACACACACACACACACACACACACACACACACACACACACACACACACACACACACACACACACACACACACACACACACACACACACACACACACACACACACACACACACACACACACACACACACACACACACACACACACACACACACACACACACACACACACACACACACACACACACACACACACACACACACACACACACACACACACACACACACACACACACACACACACACACACACACACACACACACACACACACACACACACACACACACACACACACACACACACACACACACACACACACACACACACACACACACACACACACACACACACACACACACACACACACACACACACACACACACACACACACACACACACACACACACACACACACACACACACACACACACACACACACACACACACACACACACACACACACACACACACACACACACACACACACACACACACACACACACACACACACACACACACACACACACACACACACACACACACACACACACACACACACACACACACACACACACACACACACACACACACACACACACACACACACACACACACACACACACACACACACACACACACACACACACACACACACACACACACACACACACACACACACACACACACACACACACACACACACACACACACACACACACACACACACACACACACACACACACACACACACACACACACACACACACACACACACACACACACACACACACACACACACACACACACACACACACACACACACACACACACACACACACACACACACACACACACACACACACACACACACACACACACACACACACACACACACACACACACACACACACACACACACACACACACACACACACACACACACACACACACACACACACACACACACACACACACACACACACACACACACACACACACACACACACACACACACACACACACACACACACACACACACACACACACACACACACACACACACACACACACACACACACACACACACACACACACACACACACACACACACACACACACACACACACACACACACACACACACACACACACACACACACACACACACACACACACACACACACACACACACACACACACACACACACACACACACACACACACACACACACACACACACACACACACACACACACACACACACACACACACACACACACACACACACACACACACACACACACACACACACACACACACACACACACACACACACACACACACACACACACACACACACACACACACACACACACACACACACACACACACACACACACACACACACACACACACACACACACACACACACACACACACACACACACACACACACACACACACACACACACACACACACACACACACACACACACACACACACACACACACACACACACACACACACACACACACACACACACACACACACACACACACACACACACACACACACACACACACACACACACACACACACACACACACACACACACACACACACACACACACACACACACACACACACACACACACACACACACACACACACACACACACACACACACACACACACACACACACACACACACACACACACACACACACACACACACACACACACACACACACACACACACACACACACACACACACACACACACACACACACACACACACACACACACACACACACACACACACACACACACACACACACACACACACACACACACACACACACACACACACACACACACACACACACACACACACACACACACACACACACACACACACACACACACACACACACACACACACACACACACACACACACACACACACACACACACACACACACACACACACACATACATACACACAGTAGAAATGGTGTCCAAAAAACTTGCATACCCATATGGCCATCAAAAAAGAGGGACACAAAAATGTGTCACGGTTTTATAATTTGTTAGTATTTTTTGGTAGCGTACCTATGTATACCATTATAGTGTTATATTTTTGATATTTTTGTGGTTTTTTGCTTTCTTTACGATTTTTTGGGATGAGGATCGGCGGGGGGTGGCTCGAGTGCTACAGATCTACTTACATTGCTATCTCATCTTGCCGTTGCTGTTTGGGCCTTCTCTGCTTCTATCTTCTTCTTTTTATATAGACATGACTCTGTTTTTTCAATGTGACTCTAGTAAGTTGTCGTTCCATCGTTTTCGTGGTCTTCCTACTGATCGTCTTCCTATTGGGGAACCGTCTCTCGCTGTCCTTTATACTGTATTTGTTGTCATTCGGCTTATGTGGTAATTCCATTCTACTCTTCTGTTTCTTTCCCAGTTATTAATGTTGTCCACCTTGTATCTCCGTCGTGTATCTGTACTTATCTAGTTCTGTCGCATAGAGTCTTACCATCGATTTTTCGAAGAGTTTTCATTTCCGCTGTTTCGGGCAATCTTTTTGTCCTCTTTGTATCGGTCGTGTTTCTGCCGCGCATCTCATTTTGGTCTGATGACTGCAACGGCGGATCCAGCAACCTTGCAAGGTGGGGGCAATAAAAATTTTCTCGTGACTGACTTACGCAGGATTCTTTTTCGAGATGGGCTGTTATTTTCTTATTCTTCATGTACCATGTCCTTTCAGAACGTTGGTTACCATCATAGGTATTTTAATTTTATTTATTGCTACCCTAAATCTAAATCAACCATAAAGATCTTCTTCGTCCTGGACTGCGTTTGCCTGCTATTTTCACTTGAATAATATTTTGTAGCAACCTATATTTGGGACCTCTCATTAAATGTCAGAAATAATCCTGCTATCTCTTCTTGATGCTTCTTATAATCGCAGTAGTCTTGCTGAGACATTCTACTATTGTGGAGTTTCAAATCTTCTCCATCCAATCAACTCTTCAAATTCTTCTATTGCACCACATTTCGAGAGCCTCAAGGCGATTTAGCAGAGGCGTAGCTACCGCCGTATCAGCCGTATCAATTTTATACGGGCCCCCGACATTTAGGGGCCCCAGCGCGGCATGTCGACACAAAATTCCATTAAAAAAATTATACAAAACAAAATATTTTACAATTATTTCACTATTAAAACGCTTTGAATAGTGTATATTGTTTGGATATCGACATTTTCGTAAAATGGGTACTTTATACATAAACTATATTTATGTATACCTATCTATTTTCTGCCTCTCGCCTTTCTATAACTACAGAACTTTTTTGTTTTCAAGCTACTTTTTATTGTCTATTCACCGTTGGTTGTATGTGAGACATTATATAATGTTTATAATGCCAAATTGCAATATTTGTAATCGCTTTACCTTTGAATATTTGAAACATTGAAACACTGTGTATTGTTTGCGTATATTTTCGTGTAATCTGTTCTTTATCTATAAATTGTATTTAAGTATATCTATGTATTTGCCTGTCGCCCGCCGTTACAGTCAGAGCTTCTTTGTTTACGTTCATTTTCTATGTTCATTTACCCTTAGCACAGTATAAAGAGGGACAGTAGAACCACTCTCCGAAAAATTGGAAGTAAAATCTGTAGTCGCGCATGGCGACCGCGCAATGTTCTTAGTCGCTTTTGCCCCACTCTCGCATTGCTAGTCGCATAGAAATGTACGGATTTTAACAGGGAAAACCCGCATCCGCCTCTGGTGAATAACCAATTGCGTACTGCCGGTATTACTTCTTGAGATCAAAGCGCCGACAGAGGAGTGATTTTACTGTGGAACCTCTATATACTGTGCCCTTAGCTTGACAAACTGAATCTGTTTCAAAACAACGAGTCTCAACAATTTAAATCTATTTTTCGACTTTGGTTTATTACAGTTTGTTGTATTATGCAATTTGCAGTTTATTTAAATTTTGCAATATGTTTGTTTCATTAATAATTGAAAATAATTTAACTGTAGATTCATGGGCTCAAAATATTAAGATTTAACCCAAAATCAGTGTCAAAAATGCTTAAAAGTCAAAGACAAAAAAGTTATGCGATGAAATAACCGTTGCCCTACCCAAAGGGGACGCATATGACCGGTACTAGAAATTCACAATTTATGAAATCGATTTATATCTGTAAGATAAATAGACGTACCAGTTTTCGTTTTTCTAAATAGAAGTGTTCTAGTGGTATGTATTAAAAAAACTGATTAAAAGTAATCATCTTCAAAGAACTTCAGCTCCCTTAAGAAGCATTTTTGAAGTAGGTGATTTGGGTTAATTCTTAATATTTTGAGCCCAGGAATCTACAGTTAAAATATTTCCAATTATTAATGAAACATCCTATATTGTTTTGTTTTATTTCATTATCTTTTATTTTTTAATAATATTGAAGATTTTTGTAATTTCAGTAAACTGTATTTGTTATTGTTTTTTTCCTAATTTTTGTAAGCTTTGTCCATAAAATTGTGAAACTTTCAGTGACAATAAAGCATATTTCTATTCTATTCTATACAAGCGTTTTTGCTTCTTTTGTTGAAAATTTTTATAGCACTATGCCATATCAGTTTTGGAAAAGGGCCCCGCGATAAACTTTGATATGGGGCCCCTGTGGGGCTAGCTACGCCACTGCGATTTAGATCGATTTTATTCACAGTTCAAGACTCGACACCATACAGTAAGATCGAGAACACGTAGCAGCGAAGTAGTCGGATCCTTAATGCCAAGTTTAGGTCTGTGTTACATAATACTTTGGACATACTTCTAAAAGGGGCTCTTATTCGGGGGGTTTTATTATATGATAAAATTACCAAATCATAGCACCGGGAATAATTATTTTTATCTTTTCTCTGGCATTGAATTGAATAGATGGCAATAAACAGATTTATTGTGGGACTTTTTCAGTTATTATGTTCCAATGATTTTTAATAATTTTCATTTCTAACGAATTCTGCCGTATTTATGTTTCAGTTATTCAGTTATCAACAGGACATAGAATTCACTATTTATGTTCAATCGTAATCTCTTTCTTAAAAACAGTGTCAGTAGACACCAGGCGAGGTCTCAAGGAGGGGGTAATTGACTCCATTGACCCCCATTGGATCCGCGCCTGGATGACTGTTTTGTAAATTCTGCCTTTCATTTCTTTTCCGATATTTTTATTTCTCCATATTGTGTCATTCAGGCAACCTGCGGCTCTGTTTGCTCTATTCACTTGATCTTCCACTTCTGTTTCGAGCCTTCTGTAGCTAGATAGTGTGATACCTAGATATTTAAACTCCTCACTTGTTCCCCAGGCAACCAAACGACGTTTTTATAACGTAGATAACACGTCATAAAAATGACCAATTGACGTGTTTCTATGACGTAGTACTGACGTTGAAAATCACGTGTATTTGTCTCATCGATTTGACGTCATAATTGTGACGATTTTTAAACGTAATGGTATCTACGTTTTTTTCACGTCGAGATTGTGACTATTTTAAAACGTCAAAAAGATGACGACCTTTATACGTCGGTAAAATCACGTCTTTATTACTTTCAAAAAGTGACCTCTTTCAGATGTTTCAAAATAGTATAAAAAATAGGTAACATGAAACCTATAGGCCTACGTCCCATATGTGTCGAAGATATACTACTACTTGTTTAAGATCGCTTGTGCGCTAGAAGCAACATTGATTCTGCATGATTGTGCCAGCCCTCACATTATAGAATTTTCACTAGTTATATATACCTACTTACTGTGTTAAAACTGAAACAACATATACCTATATGAAACATGAAACTAATAAATAATTTATTAACAAATTATCCAGCATACCCAATATCTTAATTTAACGCTGTCTTAATATCTTCATTTAACGCTTCATTAAAAACAAATAAACATAACCTCAAATAGTTGTCAAGAAGAATTACTGCATTAAACTAACTCACTGAGCAAAAACGCATATAAATCTCTTAATTAATAGGTTTATTCAACTTAGGGCCGGTTGTTCGAACGCTAATCAACAATGATCATTATCAAATATTTAATTACTGTCACCAACTGTCAATGTCAACTTTGTTTGGGTTGCTGAAAACATAATTGATTACAATTATGAAATTACTTAATCAATTATGTTAATAATTGTTATGTTAATTGATTAACTAATCTCATAATTATAATCAATTATGTTTTCAGCAACCCAATAAAAGTTGACATTGACAGTTTTGGTGACAGTAATTAAATATTTGATAGTGATCATTGTTGATTAGCGTTCGAACAACCGGCCCTAAATATCTAAATGAAAAGTCTTATTTTATCACAGAAGACACAAACCGCGTAAACAATAAATGAGAAATTTCTTATGAACATTTAGCGTTATACCTAAACGAAATTGTTTTGAGTCAATACAAACAAGCAAGCTCCTCCCAATTTTGTGACCTCAGACTTAGGCTGTCTGAAATTAAAACGTTTTTTAAACGTAATTTTAACGTCAATATTCTTACGTATTTAAAATCACCTACAAAAGACGTCTATATGACGTAATGTTCAAACACGTGTTATATTCAACCAAAAACTGACGTTTCCTCAACGTTATATGACGTCACTTGGTTGCCTGGGTCTATTATCTGACCCTCCCGCTCCAATTTACATCTTATTGGATTTGCCGTTATAACCATTAATTTTGTATTTTTTGGGGAAATTAACATGTTAAATATTCTGGAAATTATATTAAACTGATGTAGCATGCGTTTTAAATCATTCATCACTCTGAGAGATTAGTATTGTTATCATCTTATCATAGCAGATTATTTTAAGTTGTTTTTCTCCCATTTGGTATCCTTTTTTAGTTCTTACTTTTTTATTATTTCATCCATGAGCAGCTTGAATAATAAAGGACTCAAGGAATCTCCCTGTCTTATCCGATTGCCAGCCTCAATTGCGTGAATTAGCTCATTTTCTACTTTCACTTTTATTGTGTTGTTCTGGTAGATGGTTTCGATCGTTGTATATTAATAATATATATATATATATATATATATATATATATATATATATATATATACCAAATGGATAACGTCCTTTAATTTAACCCTGTCAAATGCTTTTTCAAGGTTTACGAAACGAAAATATTCCGGTTTTTTGTATTCTAACGATTTCTCTTGAACTTGCTTCATTATAGGTAAATATAGGGTCCAGTGCATGATCTTCCCGACCTAAAACCTTGTTTTTCTTCTGATAATGTTATATTTTCATTCAGTTTATTTGTTATCACTTTGGTTGTTAAATTTAATGTTGTGTTTAATAAGTTAATTCCTCTGTAATTATCCGGGTCCGATTTGTCTCCTTTTTAAGAGTATTAGGATACTTGATCTCCATCCTTGATCTGCTTCTATTGGTGGTAGAAATCGTACCTTACCCATGTCTATCCCATGCTAGAGATACGTATGTACTTATTATGATGCTGTTGATGAGCCTGATTCTAAATGTTAACTTACTTCTTCTCTCAATTAGACTGCTGACTTTGGCTTGTACCATTTTTGCCTTTGTACTGTTTTTGTAACCTGGTACAAAATACAATCCCTAGGTATGTACTTCCCGGTACCGTAAAATGGGGTTACTTTGACCGCTGGGGTGAATTTGACCGAAAACATAGAAAAATATCTACTGTGATATACTTCAGCCACCCTATATAATTTTTAAAATTATTTTTAACGATTCAAATTTATAAATATCTAAGAATTCATTTTTAAATAAAAAAAAAAGAATATTCCAAGGGTTGTTTAATCCACCGATATAACGAATTAAGAAAAAATGGTTTAAAAAACGGTTAAATTAACCCCACCTAAAAGAAAAATAAGTTTAACAGACAAAAAGCATATACGGTCAACTTCCCCCCAGATGGGGCGAACTAGACCAAAGGCATTTTTTATTTTTTTTTCTATGTCATGATTATTTTCTTGTAATTTTAATCTAAGCTACTGAAAGTAGACGCCTAAACCCATAACATATTTGCATATACAAAAATGTAGCAAAATTTAAAATATGATTTTTATAGGATTAAAGTACAAAATCGGTCAAAGTCACCCCTTCTTCTTTGAGTGCCTCTCCTATCGGAGATTGGATATAATTAGGGCGATTCTAATTTTATTTACTGCTGTTTTGAACAATTCGTTAGTGGTACAGCCAAACCACTCTCTCAAATTTCTCATCCAGGACATTCTTCTACGGCCTAAGTTTCTTCGTCCTTGGATTTTTCCTTGCATTATATTTTGTAGGAATGTGTACTTTTGTCCCCTCATCAGGTGGCCTAAGTATTCAAGTTTTCTCTTTTTTATATTCAGTAGAACTTCTGGCTCGTTATTTATTCTGCGTATTACTTCTTCATTTGTAATTTTATCCACCCAACTTATTCTTAGTATAAGGCGGTAGCACCACATCTCAAAGCTGGCAAGATTTTTAATATTCCTCTGTTTAAGAGTCCATGACTCAACACCGTAGAGCAAAGTACTGAATACATAGCATTTTAACATTCTAGTTCGTAGATAAATACTAATATCACGATTACAAAATAATTTTTTTATTTTTATAAAAGTAGACCTGGCAATTTCAATACGTCTTTTTATCTCGTGATTTTGGTCACCTGTTTCATTGATAAGGGTTCCCAAGTATTTGTATTCGTTTACTTTTTCAAGTTGGGTACCGTTTATTGTGATACTAGTGTCATTTATTGGATTCTTACTGAAGGTCACATATTTGGTTTTTTTGACGTTCATCCTTATGCCGTAGTTATTACATATCTCATTCATACTTTCAACTAGATGTTGTAGATCTTCCGCTGTTCTTGCCATTATCACAGTATCGTCAGCATATCGAATGTTATTGATAACTTCTCCATTGACTATTATCCCTTCGTTTGCATATGAGAGAGCTTCTTGGCATATTTGTTCGCTGTAGATATTAAACAAGAGCGGTGACAATATACAACCCTGTCGTACCCCTCTACGTATTTCTATTTCGTCCGATAAAAGTCACCCCATTTTACGGTAATACCGAAGTATTATACTTTATTTGACCACGCGATGGAAATGTCTGACATCTCTAGTTATTTAGCTAGCTCTATGTCTCTTCTTACACATCACTACATGTGTCTTTAGATTTATTTTAGTTTTCCACTGTATACACCATTCATGAAATATTTTATCTTTAATAACTCAAGACGTATTGATTTATTTTAATAACTTGATGTAACAAATTTTGCTTAGAATTTGTTCCTCTATCGATTTATTGGGTTATTTTTAATAAAACAATTTTCACCCCCGAGAAGGAGTGGTACCCATCCTCAGGGGAAAAGCGCAAGTTGGAACCATGTCACTTTTGTTTCTTGAGGTACCTACCTATCTTCTAAACACTCACCAATTTTCATGAAAATCGAAGGAGGTTCAACGAAATCGGAGGTAATAGCTCATATCCACTAGGTATTCAATTCACCTTTAGTGACTGCACTAATAATCGTATACATAAGAAGCTAAACAATAGACCTTAACGAAAATGTGTACCTACTAATCCTTTTTTCGTAATTGTTTCTACGCTCCTGGATAGTTGAAAACTGCAGTAAGAAGGAAGACACGTCTTGTGCTGAAGTATGTTTACCTATCTTACGAAATTTTAAACGACCACCCAAGTCAGTTTGTTTGAAATAAAAATTATCTATTTTGGGGTTTAGTGCACAATGGGTATAATTGTGGTGGCTAAAATGGTAGAAAATGGATTTTTATTTACTCAATCAATTACTTCAACAAAAGTTTATTAACAATAGGATAGGAAGGTTAAAAAAACAAGGATGACGATACAAAAAATATACATTCTATCATTCTAATCTATGTAACAGAAGTTTTGGGAAATAATTTATTAATCTACAAACATGATTCCCTGTATGCGTATAAAAATAAAAATTTTCAAATTTTTTTATTCCGAAGTAAGACATTTTTCAAAATAAAACCATAAAATATGGATAATAAAATCATATTTCCCCCTCGAACTGGAATAACAGGTCTCATCCTTTCTGTAATTGTGAAACAAAGCAGCAATCTCGTTTTGCAGTATTTGTTCTCACTCTTTTATTAGAGCTTGTTTTAACGCTACCACAGTTTCAAACTCACCATAATTTTGTAAAACCATTCTTCCTAAAAATGAATAACCATTTTTAATTTCGTTGCAAAACGAAAATACAGCTGAACCATATTAAAGTCCAATTAGAGAGTGCAGAAAGCACCTCTACCGGTTTCGAAACTTATTAGTCTTTCATCAGGAGGCACATATGCTGCTCTCTCTGATCCAACCATAACAAACCCAGCGTGCAGTCCCGGATTGCAACGAACGACATGGCATAGATGCCCTAGCGGCAACCGCTAGCAAAAGTTTTCACTCTAATGGCATATAAAACAACATAATGCTATTCTACATCCCACCAGAATGAAAACAATGGGAACCTTTTCTGACTCTGGTTACACCTCCGAGGCTTCTACAATTTGCAAGCCATACGGATGCTGAGACTAAGGAAGATGAGGGAATTCTACAATGTACAATTCACGTCCCATCTGCTCAGCGCGGTAAAGTTCCAACGAGGATGGTTCCTTTCGTACTCCAATCAGAGTAAATGTAAATCAAAAATGAATAACCATTTTTAATTTCGTTGCACAACGAAAATACAGCCGAACTATATTCCAGTTCAATCAGAGAGTGCAGCAAGCACCTCTACCGGTTTCGAAAGTAGTAAGCATAGTAAGTAGTACAAAGCATTAATGATGAAATCAGGAAGCATCCTGAAGCAGGATGAAATCAACCTTTTTCGACAAAAGCCACCCCCCTATTTTTTCATTCTTGTAACCATTAAAATGATCGTCCTCATAACTACATGATTTTACATTTATACTCTGGGCTAATTAGCAAAATTCATGGAAAAGTTATTTACCAGCAATTTTATTGCTGGAATCGAATTATAAGATCCTATATATTAATAATATAGGTATGCAAAGTCCGCAGATAGTGTGCTACTTTTTTTATAAACAAAATGGCGCCGACAAATCGTATTTTTTTCAATTATTGCTATATAACTCCGAAGATTTTAACTTTACAACAAAAACACTCAAATAAAAATTCACTGCAATTAAATTCTGCATAGAGATATGTTTTTCACGATTTGCTCCGACGAAAATTTTCCTCGGAAAATGCGGGTTTTCCTAACAAAAACTATAATTTTTAAATAAAGTTTTAGGTAAGTAATTATTAATCAATAATTAAATAACTTAGTGACATCAAAGATTTCTTGGTATATATTGTAATTCCAGAAGCTGGTGAAAATTAAACGAATATTTTAGCAACAATTCAATTGTTAATTAACAATTTACGATCGCAATAATAACCAAAATAATCATGATACATTGATCAAACTTATAAAGAATATAAAGATGAGATGCTTGTTTAATATTTTATCGACAAAATATAAATTTTTCTTTTTTTTGCATAATCTTTAAATTTTGAAAAAAAAATAGTTATAATACGTTGGTCTAATTAGTAAAGTACAAACAAAGGTTATTTACCAGCAATTTTTTTGCTTTAATCGAATTATAAGATCCTATATAATATTAATATAGGTATGCAAAGTCCACAGATAGTGTGCTACTTTTTTTATAAACAAAATGGCGCCGACAAATCGTATTTTTTTCAATTATTGCTCTATAACTCCGAAGATTTTAACTTTACACCAAAAATACTCAAATAAAAATTCACCCCAATTTAATTCTACATAGAAGCATGTTTTTCCCGATTTGCTCCGACGAAAATTTTCCTCGGAAAACGTGGGTTTTCCCAACAAAATCTCGAATTTTCAAATAAATTTTTTGGGCCAGTAATTATTTATCAATAATTATATAGCTTGGTGAAATAAAAGCTTTCTTGGTATAGATTATAAATTCAGAAGCCGGTTAAAATGAAACGAATATTTTAGCAACAATTCAATTGGTAATTAACAATTTACAGTCGCAATAACAACCAAAATAATCATGAGACATTGATCAAACTTAGAAAGATTATAAAGGTGTGGTGCCTATTTAATATTTTGTTGACAAAATATAAATTTTTCATTTTTTTGCATAATCTTTAATATTTTATCGACAAAATATAAATTTTTCTTTTTTTTGCATAATCTTTAAATTTTGAAAAAAAAATAGTTATAATACGTTGGTCTAATTAGTAAAGTACAAAGAAAGGTTATTTACCAGCAATTGTTTTGCTTTAATCGAATTATAAGATCCTATATAA
This sequence comes from Diabrotica virgifera virgifera, assembly GCF_917563875.1. Classification (NCBI taxonomy): domain Eukaryota; kingdom Metazoa; phylum Arthropoda; class Insecta; order Coleoptera; family Chrysomelidae; genus Diabrotica; species Diabrotica virgifera. The sequence continues at coordinate 217,164,625 of NC_065444.1, forward strand.
TATTAATATAGGTATGCAAAGTCCACAGATAGTGTGCTACTTTTTTTATAAACAAAATGGCGCCGACAAATCGTATTTTTTTCAATTATTGCTCTATAACTCCGAAGATTTTAACTTTACACCAAAAATACTCAAATAAAAATTCACCCCAATTTAATTCTACATAGAAGCATGTTTTTCCCGATTTGCTCCGACGAAAATTTTCCTCGGAAAACGTGGGTTTTCCCAACAAAATCTCGAATTTTCAAATAAATTTTTTGGGCCAGTAATTATTTATCAATAATTATATAGCTTGGTGAAATAAAAGCTTTCTTGGTATAGATTATAAATTCAGAAGCCGGTTAAAATGAAACGAATATTTTAGCAACAATTCAATTGGTAATTAACAATTTACAGTCGCAATAACAACCAAAATAATCATGAGACATTGATCAAACTTAGAAAGATTATAAAGGTGTGGTGCCTATTTAATATTTTGTTGACAAAATATAAATTTTTCATTTTTTTGCATAATCTTTAAATGTTTAAAAAAATTGTTATAAACAAATTAACATTTCTTAGAAATTGTTTATTATATTCTAATTTTAAAAAATACTTAAAATGCGTATTTCATAGGTCTTGAAAGTGAATGCTTTAAAAAAATTTTCCAACCATTTGCAAAAAAGTTAGGAAACAGCAAAATAAATATACGATATCTCCATTGTTTATAATTTGTTTTAATTGTTTCAAAGCTTAACAGTGAGTCTATGGTACAATCTAATTACTCACAAAAAATGTCAAAAATTAGTGCAATGGTTATATTTTAATCAAAGATTAAAAATACTTTTTTTTGTAATTTTTAGCGCGAAAGTAGGCTTGATACAGAGCCGGAGATAAAATGTTCACTCGAAGCGACTGACACGCTTAAACTCGCGCGAGTTGTGTATGTGGGCGGGTAGCTACGGTACTGTATTATTCTACTTTCGCGCGTGTAAATTACAAAAAAATATATTTATAATCTTTAATTAAAATATAACCATTAAGCTGATAATCGATATTGTTTTATAAATAATTAGCTTGTACTTTAAACTCACTTCTACGCTTTGAAAGAATTAAAAAAAATTATTAACACCGTAGTAATCGTATGTTTACTTTGCTGTTTCATAACTTTTTTGCAAATGGTTGCAAAAAAGTTTTAAAGCATTCATTTTCAAGATATTTGAAATGCGCATTTTAGCTATTTTTTAAAATTATAATATAATAAAAACTATCTGAGAAACGTTATTTTGTTTATAACTACTTTTTTTAAACATTTAAAGATTATGCAAAAAAATAAAAAATTTATATTTTGTCGACAAAATGTTAAATAGGCATCTCATCTTCATAAGATTTCAAAGTTTGATCAGTGTATCATAATTATTTTGGTTATTATTGCGACCGTAAATTATTAATTAACAATTGAATTGTTGCTAAAATATTCGATTAATTTTCACCAGCTTCTGGAACTATAATCTAAACCAAGAAGGCTTTTAAGTCACCAAATTATTTAATTATTGGTAAATAATTACTTATCTAAAACTTTATTTGAAAATTAAAGATTTTGTTTGGAAAACCCGCATTTTCCGAGGAAAATTTTCGTCGGAGCAGATCGGGAAAAACATGTCTCTATGCAGAATTTAATCACGGTGAATTTTTATTTGAGTGTTTTTGTTGTAAAGTTAAAATCTTCGGAGTTCTAGAGCAATAATTGAAAAAAACACGATTTTCGGGCGCCATTTTGTTTATAAAAAAAGTAGCACACTATCTGAGGACTTTGCATACCTATATTATTAATATATAGGATCTTATAATTCGATTCCAGCAATAAAATTGCTGGTAAATAACTTTTCCCAAAAATGGCCTATTCTCCGATAATCAGCCCATTTATTAATTTTCCAGTTTTCGCTTTGTTCTGGTCTATTTGCCATTTCCACCATTCAGAATAATAGTAATTGCCAAGTATAATACATTTCTCGTATAGTACTTTCCTGAAAAATAAAAAAAAAACAACGAAATTGATTCTATGAACTGACTTTTTATACTTACGTGGAGTCAATAAAGTACTTAATTTGGTTCATCTGAACTTGCGTTATCTACTTCATGAATTTCTACAGGGAAAAGGAATGTCGTTCCAAAGACTAATTATTTGAGAGGGAGCCCTCCATACTTGTCGAAGTGAGCTACTTTAAATACCCATAAAAAATCAACTCGGCTCCTTCAATGGAGATCTTATCCTCGGAGGATAAGCACGTACTTTACGGACCACCGGAGTGTAAATTATATCTATGGGTGTAGTTTTGTCATGCAGTGACAGCGAATCGAGGGAGAGATACTAACTGAACATTGTGCCTTGAACGGTTCTCTAAATATTTAATTTACGTCTGAAAATAATGGTTTCAAAGGTTAATGGTAAGTGTTTAAAGATATAACAAAAAAAACCACCGGTTTAAGATGCGGGATAAAATTTGGTACGCGGGGTTATAATAATATTTGGAACAGCTTTTCCAAATAACTTTTTTCGATATCTGCGAAGCAAATCGAATCGCATATCGAAAATTCACCCTGGTTTGTGGATTCGCAGTAGACCGCGTTTAAAATTTAAATTTCAGTTGACTATTTTAAAAATTGTGAACCATCAACCTGTATGACTTTGCCAAATTTGAAATCTGTATATATTTTGATAGCCGAAATATAGGGGTGTCTTCATCTTAAATGTGACACACTGTATATTATCAATTTGATAATTTATTGCAACTAATATAAATATGTAGTCGTATTTTTTATACCTAGATTCAACATATACATTCAAAATACTGACTTATTCACTAATTTTATCATAAAAAGTCAAATTGATTGCATTGAAGTATTGAACCAATTAATTAGTATTAATATATATTGTCAGATCTTCCGCTTTTCTGGAAATCTAATGAACATTCTTATTTCAAATGGAACACCCTGTATATCTTTTGCGGTTTAAAGTCCTTAAGAAATACTGATTATTTTTCATGTTATATTGCCTATACCTAAAAGCCATAGTTTCGGAGTTATTGCTACATTTATAAAACAAAATTAAACAAATTTAAAAAATCAATTTTTTCGGCCGTGTAGACATTATTTTACATTATTTGGATCATTGGGAAGAAAAAAGGTATTTTGTAATTTTTCTCTAAAGTTTTCGAGTTCTAAACAATTTAAAACTGAAAAAAATCGAATAATGACGATTTTCAAGGTTCAAAAACACAAATAAAAAATATTTTTGAAACTGCTGAGTACCCAAATTCAAGCTAAGCCCTTCTTCTAGGGGCTCGCTATAAAAGTTTTTGGCACGTTTTATTCTAAAATATTGCTTTTTCATAATTATTGTTAATGAAGCATATGAGAGGACGGGCTGCATTATTAAGTAACAATAAAACAATAACAATAAAAAACAATATTTTAGAATGAAACAAGCTCAAATTACTTATTGGTAACTGATAAAATAAGGCTTGGACTTGAATTTGTGTACTTCGCAGTTTCAAAAATAATATTTTTGATTTATGTTTTTGAACCTTGAAAGTCATCATTATTTTCGATTTTTTTCAGTTTTAAAAATTGTTTATAACTCGAAAAAGATTAACTTTGGTAAAACATTACACAAGAACTTTTTTGTTTCCAATGGTCCAAAGAACGTAAAATAATGTCTACCCGGGCCGAAGAAATTGATTTTTATAATTTGTTTAAAAGTATTTTTTCATAAATGTAGCAATAACTCCGAAATTATGGCCTTTAGGTATAAGGAATATAACATGAAAAATAATCAGTATTTCTTAAGGACTTAAAAACGCAAAAAATATACAGGATGTTCTAATTAAAATAAGAAAGTTAATTAGATTTTGAGAAAAACGGAAGATCTGACAACAATGTAATTATCACTATAATATCGGCCGCATTAGAAAACCCCTGCCCACCAAAATTTATAAAAATCGTGCAAACCGTTTCCGAGATACACACTAATTGGTTCAATACTTCAATGTAATCAATTTGAACTTTTTATGATAAAATTTTGAATTAGTCAGTATTTTGAATGTATAATTTGAATGTAGGTATAAAAATACGACTATATTAGTTGCAATAAATTATCAAATTGATAATATACAGTGTGTCGCATTTAAGATGAAGACTGAAATTTAAATTTTAAACGCGCTCTACTGCGAATCCACAAACAGGGTGAATTTTCGATATGCGATTCGATTTGCTTCGCATTAGAGATATCGAATAAAGTTATTTGGAAAACCTGTTCCAAATATTATTATAACCCCACATACCAAATTTTATGACAAAATTCACACTTTTAGTGTTTTTTTTTCAGTTGTTGCAGTCAGGATCCTAAATCCTAAAATTGGCTTTCCCGAGACGCATCTCGAGACAGCCAAAAACGGGTTTTTGAATTTTTTCGTTCTTTCCGCTCAGATATTAAAAATTCTGCCTCTTCCATTCAAAAGAACGACAAAAAATACACACAAAAATACTATTTAAAAGTTGGCCAAATCATACTATCATAACCTAAAAAAATTTTGAAAATTTCAAAAATTTTTCCTGAGCTTAATTTTTATTAAAAAATCTGAAAATAATCAGACTGAAAAAAATAAAACCTAAAAATTCTTCTTTTCTCGATTTAATAGGTTCTAGGACCTCTGGGAAGCTAAAAATTTGCAAGAGCAATTTTATATCCTTTATCGAAAACATAAGTAGCGGGGCTGATCGGCGCGGGGGTATTTTTGACCATCTCAGGAATCGACAGGAGTGGCGACTTCTTTGCGAGCAGGCCAATATCCACAACTAAACGGATTGTCGAGACACTTATGATGATGACGACGATGCAATTTATAAATACTGTATAAATCTGATTAGATCCTTTAGACCAAAATTGACGATATACAAAGACAAGGACGGAGAATTACTAACAGATAAGCAAACAATTATAATGAGGTGGAAAAGATACTTCGAAGAAACCTAAATGCAGACAATGAAAATGATCAAAACGAGACAATACATTTTATGACAGAGCAGCACATTGAAAATCCTTTCAACCATGCTGTTCAACCTAGTTCTTGAGGCAGTCATCAGAAAAACCAATGTAACCGGCCATATAAATACCAAAACAGTAAAAATTACTGCATATGCAGACGATATAGCTATCGTTAGTAGTCTACGTTAGTCCCCGTTCATGGAAAAGACTTGATTTGACAGGTCATGTTTTAATGTAGTTCACCACTTTATTAATGCTATCCATCACAACACTTAATTCAGGTGTAATGTTCTTTGCTGCTAAGGCCTCTCTATGTATGACACAATGTGTCCATTTTACACTTGGAGCCTTGGTTTTGATGAGAGCTTGTAGTCCTGCATACTATCCAGAGAAATATGTATATTTTCTGTATTAAAAGTCCGCGCTGACACGCGACGCCCCTGGGACAACCCCAGGGCGTCGCGACGCACAGTTTGGGAAGCCCTGCTATAAAGAAAACGTCGTCACTTGTGTTAACGGAAAACCACGATTTTTGATATCTTATATGACGAAAAACCCTACGTTACCCAGCCGTCTATCGGGGCTCACATTACCTTTGACAAGATTTCCAGTTTTCGAACGTCTTTCTAATGTTTTTCTCGGAATTTCAGTTGTAGATGCTTGTAGTTCTAGAAGAACCATTTTCTACAGCTTGGATGGCACAGAGAAGATATTCTTTAGTTCATAAATTAATAGATACACCAGGTTTTCTTATATGTACTTATTTGGCATCTGAAAAAATATACATTAGATTATGTACTACTATGTCCATACGTATTACCCAAATTTAGGATGTCCGTCCCACCCGATTTGCTAGTGAGAGATGGCAACTCATTAAATTTCTAGAAAAATGTAAGTAAGTACAGCTCCCGGAAGCTGTAAATAGACCATTTTGAGGTTCGGAAAAACTTCAAAATGTGCTTTGTGTATATTCGCTTACTTTAGAGTGGCTATATTGCCGACACCATGTTGGTAATATGGCTAATAGTAGTATTTTTTAATTACGTCATAAATATCGTGTGTTTTTAATTACAAATTATAAAATTGATATACAGGGTGTCCCGAAAAGATTGGTCATAAATTATACCACAGATTCTGGGGTCAAAAATAGGTTGATTGAATCTCACTTACCTATATACAATAGTGCGCACAAAAAAAGTTACAGCCCTTTGAAGTTACAAAATGAAAATCGATTTTTTTTCATATATCGAAAACTCCTAGAGGTTTTTTATTGAAAATGGACATGAGAAATTTTTATCGCAGCAACATCTTAAAAAAAATTATAGTGAAATTTGTGCACCCCATAAAAATTTTATGGGGGTTTTGTTCCCTTAAACCCCCCCAAACTTTTATGTACGTTCCAATTAAATTATTTTTGTGGCACCATTAGTTAAACACAATATTTTTAAAACTTTCTTGCCTCTTAGTACTTTTTTGATAAGCCAGTGTTTATCGAGATATTTTGAATATTTGTCGTATCCACCACATATTTGTATATGGTTAAGTATGATTATAGACACCTGTTAATAATCTGAAAATTTATTTATAACTTAAATTTTTTGGTATATTTTGAAAAAGAAGCCATATCTCGATAAAAGTTGACTTATCAAAAAAAGACTAGGAGGCAAAAAAGTTTTAGAAACACTGTGTTTAACTAATGGTACCACAATAATAGCTTAATTGGAACGTACACAAACATTTGGGGGGTTTAAAGGAACAAAACCCCCATAAATTTTTTATGTAAATATAGTAAAAAAGAAGCCACATCTCGATAAAAACTGGCTTCTTGAAAAAATACTAAGAGGCAAAAAAGTTTTAAAAACGTTGTGTTCAACTAATGGTACCACAATAATGAATTAATTGGAACGTACACAAAAGTTTGGGGGGGTTTAAGGGAACAAAATCCCCATAAATTTTTTATGGGGTGGACAAATTTCACTATAATTTTGTTTTAAGGTGGTCCTGCCATAAGAACGATACATGCCCGTTTTCAATAAAAAATCTCTGAGAGTTTTCGATATATTGAAAAAAATCGATTTTCATTTTGTAACTTCGGAGGGCTGTAACTTTTTTTATGAGCACATTTGTACTAAGGTAAGTTAGGTTCAACCGAACTATTTTTGTCCCCAGAATGTGTGGTATAATTTATGACCATTCTTTTCGGGACACCCTGTATATCTAGATAACCCATACATCTGTAATAACAGATATATGGGTATACATTAATATCCACAAATATAGACAAAAGATCTTAAGTTTTCTGCACATATTTTTTTATATAAAATATTATATATTATAATACAATATATTATATAAATATGTATGTTTTACATTCTCATATATTTATCAAATAATGTCTATTTGCATCAAGACACTTATCTTATTTAACATTTTGTATTAGTCTCTAGGCAACTTGATGTAGTCTTTGTCTTCTTATAAACGTCCATTAACAATATTACTGCTCCTATTTTCCTTTGATTGGATTACAATTCCTTTATAATGGACTTCCCGGATCCCAGCAATAAAACGCCGCGTATCCCTTTTGACTGTCGAATTAATTCAAATGACATACCTATTTCACAACGAACAACGATAATCCTTTGTGCTCGTAGTTAAGAATACCCTCTCCTGTATCTATTTCATGTTACGATTCCCTATACCTTATAAATAATTTATTAGTTAAACCTTCGCATTCGGTAGGTAATATTCATTAATTGTAACGACCGTTTTACAATCGTATTATAAGATACGCCTCCTTTAGAAATCGCCGATTCTCTCAACGTATTAATGGTTACTGTAAATGACATGAACAAATAATGAATTTCGTATTGATCAAACGTTTATTAAAACGTAATATTTTGTTATGATTTTTTTGAAAATAGATTATAAAGACGTATATTATACAAAGGGTCTCAGGACTGACTGTAACCCAGCAAAATGTTAGGTTTGCATAAAAAACGTTTTTAATACAGGCTCTAGGAGCTCTAGGACTCCTATGTTTTTTAGTTAATATCCACTTTTATTTGTCCCTGCCAAAACTCATTTTTCAATTTTGCAATTAAGATAAGATGTAGTATATTTGGGGTAGTGATGCGTTCTGGGGGTTCTGATGGGGTAGTGATGCATCTCAAATAGCCTCTTCTACTCAATCAAATGTAACCTCACCTTCACGTTGGTGAACCCTGTTACCACAAACGAGGCTCTGATGACCGAGTATCAGCGGAATAACTGTAACAACTGGAATTAAGGAAATGTAATTCCGATGAAAGCCGGACAACACGTCTTGGCAATCGCGGCAGGTTTTAAAATCACACCAAATGCACCCTAGAAGAAAATGTCATTATCTCAAAGTGAAGTACCCAGGGCGAGTAGGAAAACACTTGCAGAATCTCTCACTAAACTGATAGTCTGTCCCACGAATTCGGATCTTATCTGGGGGGGGGGGACAAGATTATGACAAGTAAACATACCAAACCTAGAAAACCCTTACACCTCAACGTCGCTACATAAGTATATTGCTAGATCCCTGGCAACAGAAGAACGAATTTTACAGATGGAAGCAGAAATATCGAAAATTAAATGGGATGTGATAGGCGTTAGAGAGGTAAAACAGAGAGGTAAAAGCCTGAAAAAACTGAAATCAAATATTTACTCTATCAGATCGATAGTAAAACTGAAACAACGGGAGGCGTTATCTTTTTTGTACGCAGAAAACATGAAAGCAACATCATATCAGTAAAAAGTTTCTCTACTAGAGTAGCTTCTTTAACCTTAAAACTAAATGAACGGTATGCTTTAAAAATCGTACAGGTATATGCCCCAACAAGTGGCCATGCGGACTACGAAGTGGAGGAATTCTACGATAACATTGTTCTAGTCTTAAATGATACAACACACTATACCATAATATGTGGTGACGTTAACGCTAAAACGGGGACAAAGGCGGATGATACAGAAACATCACTAGGAAAATATGGTTTCGGAGACAGAAACGAACGCGGTGAAACTTTACTTAAAAAATACAAGATCCTTTGTAAGAGGTATATTTAAAATACCCCAATAAGGGTTACATCACAAAACAAAACGGTTTCGGATTAATAGGTAATCCATCATCAGTGTTACATCAATAGCATGCATGCGTGAGCCACCGAACAGTTGAAAATGATACTACATATTATTATTAATACAGATGGATGTTGCAAATATTCCTGGATAAGCCAGGGCAACACAGGACTCTAACCCACGTAGATGTGATATGCAAGGAGTGAAGGATATGATTGCATATCACATCCACGTGGGTTAGAGTCCTGTGTTACCCTGGGTTATATCCAGGAATATTTGCAACATCCATCTGTATTAATAATAATATGTAGTATCATTTAACCCTCTAACAGCCCAAATCGTAAAAATTATCTGTTGAAGTTGATATTTTTTTTTCAAGTAAATATAGGCAAAAATAACTTATTTTTAAATTTTCTGCTAAAAAATCTTGTCTAGAATAAGTGCTAGGTGAGAAATAGTGAAGAAAGTCTACAGACGGTCTTGTCGGATTATGAGTAAAAAATAAATTTGGTAGAGGTTTATTACAAAACAAGATTTATTAAGAAAAATGAGTATATAACATGTTATTTTTGATGGTGGTAATCCCAAAAACAATTTTTACCGACTGTGCCGCATAAATGGAGGTCACATTTGAAACAAACAAGCTGCGTATCAGATTTTTTACACACCTTACACCTTTTCTTGCCTTTTCGATCAACCCAAACTGGAAAATGGTTTTCACCATCAAAACGTACATCAGCAACTTGATAAACCGCTCTTTTTTCAACACCAGATGAACTAGTTTTACTAGAAGAACCAGGTTCACCATTTCGAGCTGATGATGGTCGACCTACATTTCGTTTTTCCTTGAAAGAAACAAAGCCCGATGCTATCTCTTCAAGGAATTGTGAAAGAGAAAGAGGAGAAGCACCTCCTCTTCGCAACAGTCACTGGAATTATTTGCCTTTTCGGCACGTATACGTTTACAATCGGAAAAATTAAAGAATACCCATGAACGAACATATAAAACACGCTGTATTTTCCTGTCACCGTGTCACAAAGAAAATTGTCCAGTGCAAGTACATGTAACAATAATTATTACATGCACTTGCGCTGGCCAATTTTTTGGGTGACAGGAAAATACAGCGTGTTTATATGTTTGTTCATGGGTATTCTTTCATTTTTCCTACTGTATATAGTATGAATGCGTTTGTGGCGGCCATGTCGACAAAATGATAGAATATCCGAATCATAATATTTCTGCTTTTAGCTCGAATGTGATATCGACCCATAAGGCCATCCATCAAATCGACTCCACATATGTGAGCATGATATTTACGTATGATTTGTGGACAATCAACTTCGATGTGTTTCCTTTGCGTGATGTTTCGGTCGCTACATCATCCAAAACTAATGTTGAAGAAGCTGCTGGTTGATAAACATTACTAATATCCATTGACAATTTTATATCATTTACAAATGCATCAGTTGTCTCAGCTTCAAGCATTTCCTGAATACAGTCGTCAATAAATTGTGATTTAGCCTCTGATACCTCGGACAGGCTGTAAGGCTTTCAGGCTCAATACTATCATCAACATAGTCGGGATCCACAATACTATCGTCACTACTATAAATGCTATCGTCGATTTCAACGGAATCAATAAAGTCGAATAATTATTCATCATCGGTATAAGTTTTATAAGCTAAAATGCAAAGACCGTCTTAAGACGGTCTTGCCTGTTTTAAGATCTTGAAACTTTTAAAGGGTTTTCACCCATAACTTTTTGGTGGCTCACGCATGCATGCTATTGGCTTAACACTGATGATGGATTACCTATTAATCCGAAAACGTTTTGTTTTGTGATGTAACCCTTATTGGGGTACTTTAAATATGCCTTTTACAAAGGATCTTGTATTTTTTGTGATTTATGGTATACAGCCAGCTACAGGAATTTTATTTTCCCCGTGGATTTTTAAACTTTACTTAGTTTCCTGCTGGAGAAAAATCTATTCCAAATGAACTGCTTCTTCTACAATAAAAGAACATCGTAGATGGACGTGGCAGAGGCAGAGCCCAAGTAGAAAAACTAGGAACGAGATCGATTTTATAATCACCGACAAGAAGCAAATCTTTAAAGATGTTACAGTTCTAAACCAGTGTTCAACAGGTAGCGACCACAGAATGGTAAAAGCCTCGATAGAAATAGACCTTGGGAAAGAGAGATACCGCATGATCAAAAAAAGTCCACAACTACCTGGGCCGCGAGCCTAATAGTATATAACAGTATAAATTAATGCATTTGAAGAACATATCAACAGCATTCTCGAAAGCGATAAGAATACAGACCTAAATGTTAACACCTTATAAAGTTAGTATGTTAGTCAACCGAATATAATAATTTTTTGTATAAATTTATATACAAAATTTCACTTTAACTTAAAAGAATTCGACTTTCACCGTTATTATGGTTCTAAATTACGCTAAAGTTTTTAAGTGATTCTGTATTTGCCATATGCCCCAATACATCCACCCATATAAATTACTTTATCTCGCACCCGAACTTGTAATCATAAAAAATAATATGTACGCAGCCAATATTTATGATCCTAAAGTATACATTAACATTTTTAAATGCAGTATGTATGTAGTATAGTGGAACACAGATACATTCATTATTTTTTCAGCTGCATTTGCATATTCAAATGCGTTCGCTGTCGTTGATTAAATATTTCCATAGCATTTAACATAAGCCCATCAACATCCTTGGTGCATACTATTAAATCCGTGTGCAAACGAAATCTAAGAGGGAATGCTGCCTTTTGTGTGGAATCATAAAAGTTTTCTCATGTATGTGTATGTTCTGCAGTCGGAATGATATGATGTTGAATAATAAGCTTTGCGCCGAATTCAAAAGCAATTTCTATAGAAGCAAAATATTTACTACAATTTTGAATATCAGAAATAATTATTGTATTATGTTCGTGATAATACATGACTGATATAATTAATAGGCCTGGATCCCGCGTACCAAAAAAGTTTAATAATAGCAAGCTGAAACTTTGTTGTAGTTATAGTCAACCTTCAGTAATGAATAAGGCACCTTAAGAAGAAGATAGAAAATATTATATAATTCAAAATGTTAGCACAGAGCAGTTATTTGTAAAATTATTAATATTGCTAAAATTATTATATTTTAAATTAGTATTGCAGTTAATTGTTAAAATTAAATATAATTTGTTTCATTCGGAGGGAAAAGTACAGATGACAACTAACAAAAGACTAAAAAAAGCCGAGTTGAACAGACATTATAAGTAAGAGAACAAGCAAAATAATGTGAACTGTACTAGTAATAGGCTACGGTACTGAAAAATAAAAATATTAACAATCCAGCAAATAAACTTCAAGATCATTCAATTTTTTTACATTATTCTCTTATATTGAAAAAGGTCAATGTCATGTTCTTAATTTGGGTAAAGTTGGATTAGTGATTAACATTAACACTCACTCCACTCCATGCTCATAATAAATCTCATATCTAAACTCTAAACACTCACTTTTCTAGCTTTTTTGGCTGCAAAATCTTTAATCAAATCGTTAAAGGTTTAGGCTTGAAAAAGCTCAGTATTTGAAACAAAACTAGCCAAACTAGACAATCTAGAATCGAGTTCCGCAAGTAGTTTCTAATTCTCTTCAACATGCTGAATGATCTTTCTCCAGATGTATTAGATGTCATCATGCATAGTAGAATGAGCAAAACCGTGTCCATATTCGGATATAATGTTGTTAACTGTTTTTCATGAATGAGTTTCAGATACTCCAAAAGTGTATTCTTCGGAGGCTTGGTAATCTTGTTATCATGAGGTTCTCTTTCTTCATTAAATATACCTTTACCAAAGCCTTTGAACTGTACGCACTCTTCTCCAAAGTCACCATCTATGTCGATTCGATACTTTTTAGCCGAAATAGAAACTTTTCCCCTGATTTCTTCATTGGAAATTGACGATAAGTTGTTTAAAAATCCAAATTCTTCATTAAAACTAAAATAAACTTCGGACCTTTCATTCAATTCTGAATAAAACCTGTCAATTACAACATTGAATGTATTAATCTTTAAGTCTTCTTTGTCATTAAAGTGGGGTTCATTGGGTTCATCTTTTTTGTCTTCGCCAGGGAGTTTTCATTTCGGGCGTCTTTTTATTTCAAGAATATAGGTTCCAATTTTAGACAACTCTTTTTTCATAGGAATAAAGTTGTCTTTCAGACTAAAAGCGTCCTCCTAAAAAAGTTTTTTTACAAAACGCTGCGGCCTCCTTTTGTTTGCGGCCCTAGGCCGCGGCCTAGTCGGCCTAATGGTAAATCCGGCACTGCGCACTTAACCGTTAAGAGTTTTAAATGGTGTAATAGGTGGAATGCGTTTAAAAATATTAAATTTCAATATTTTTAATATGTATTTCTATTAAGTTGAAAACTTAGGACTGTCAGTTGCCAGATGTCGCTAGACACCTACTCCATAAACGTCAGTTGCAATGCGGGGATAAGCTCTCGGAGTTTCGTCACTTGGGGCAGAGAGCAGCAAACCTACGCCTCTCTGATGATGACTCCAATTAGAGTCGAAAATCGTCGATTTAGAGTGCTGGTTTGCGCTCTCTGTACTAAGTGAGAGATAAGACAGTTTTGTCTTCGCATTGCAACTGAATAAACATGGTATACATTTTTATTTTATTTTATATTAGTTTTTACTCCTTTGAGTAACGTAGGTCCATTTTCCGATAGAATTTACCAGCTGAACAGACGAGGTCGTGAATTGCAAGTTTTAGAATTCCATCTTGTCTTCTTAGCTTCAGCATCCATATGGCTTGCAATTTTTGGAAGCCATGGAGGTGTTACCAGGAAAATGGTCCAATAAGTTTTCAATTAAATATCTTTTAGGAATATTTTTCAATATTTTTAATATTTCTATTAGGTTGAAACCTTTGACCAGTGCCGGCGCTAGGGTATAAGGTCTATGATGCCTGCAAAACTATCACAAGCGCCGCCCCCCCCCACACACACATACACACAGATAACCGTAGTACAACCCCAGCCTCGGGGACATTATGTGTGTTCTAATGGAACAGTGAGACTCACATGTCCAAAGATCAAACCGGTCACACTGTGTAACCTGGAGTGGTACCTATCTGACCGCCAATAACCTGGAATTGTATCTATCTGACGCAGAAGCTATACCACCACCCCTCCCCATCGCAGTACATAACGAATGAGGAGGTTTTGTAGTGAACGTTACCTTGGATGCCCTGGGTAATGGGACATCCTCTTTATGTGGTTAAACCACCTGATTTTAGCGGCAGCTAGAAAAGCTTTTCTCCCTATTAATGACTTGATTTTGGACTTGTGTCCTAAAAATGTGTGTTCAGGGCAGCGAGGCACCGACTTCAGTCGGTGTCCCGCTATCCGCAAATGTCCCCGGGAAATAAAGTTCGCTTACAGTTTTATTGGACCCATCATCTGACAAAACAACTTCACTTTAACTTTTTTAAGTAATTGGGTAAGACAACTAACATTGTTTTTTTATTTCTTGTTTTTCGGCTCTTCTTTTTTGATTTGTGCCCCAGATAATTTTTTTGTATCCAATTTTATTCCAATAAATAAAAATAATAACTTTAAAACCTCAAGATTATGCTTCTGCACTAATGTGAAACCGTAATTTAATAATAGTACTGAGTACTTTTTACAATACAAATATAACAAATATAATTTTATATTAATTGAATGCAACACTAGATTCTTTAACTGCAGAGTACAACTGACAAACTATTCTGTATTATAATCACATGAAATAATACTAAATCTAAAGCCCGCACTTCACTCTCGCCGAAGTCGACGAGGTTCAACAAGTACGAGAGTGTAGACGGCCACCTTGTGCAACTTTGCCTTACTTCGTTTTACTTCCATTCTCTGTCGGTCTGGCGCGTCCGAGTCAAAGGGATCTTTGTCGGTATCGCACTTCGAACGACAGTGTAGAGAGGGTACTTCGAACTTCGGTCAACTTTGGCGAAGTAACTTCGCCGAGAGTGTGGAGCCCGTTTAAAAAGCACTAAACTAGATTAATACTTAACTTGATACCTATTAATAGGTACATAATGCTTAAATTAGACAGGCGCACAGTGGTTCCAAATGCCGAAAACGTGGTCAGGAACCTTTAAAAGCGTATATTGTTTATACATTTTGGAATTACTTTCGTCCTTAAGGGTTTTTGGCATCGCTGATTACGAATCTGACACTATTTTTTCTGAAAAACAAAATGGCAGATCCAACATGGCGGAAAGAAATTGAAAATATCAATCAAAAAGAAACATTTTTTGTCAAATTTGGTAGGTTAAAGTCGCCGATTACAAATCTAACATTACTTTTTTTTTAAACAAAATGGCGGTTCCAATATGGACGAAAGAAGTTCGAAAATTTTATTTTAGCCGCATTTTTGTTTAAAATATTATACTATAAGGGACTTTTGAAGCTGCTGATTACCAATACATTTTCTTTATGAAGTACAATATTCAGAACCTATTACTTATGTACAACTGCCCATACATACTCAACAATCGCCAGAATCATGTAACATGCGTCATTTCCCACTTTTGTATTCAAACAACTGCCAGCAATGCATAGGCAGTTATAGGCAGCTAAACCAAAGTGATTCTATATCTCCTTACTATATATTTTAAGATTAATAAACATTAGACGCAGAATTATGCAGAATTTGTACTTTTGGAATGCATCTTTACAAATTTTTAATTATTTCAAGTATATTTTCACTATTTATGCATTAACAAATTTAAGGAATTTATTGTTAATAAATGTTGATTTAAGTTACATCTTACATTACTACATACTTAAAAAAGAAGAATCTGCTTTACAGCGATAAAATTGATAAACTACAAAACGTTTTACAGCGTTTTCAATATACGAGTTGTTTTTCACTTTCTCTGCCGGCCAAAATAAACCCGGACATGGCCCACTTGTTCCTGAGTTGTGAACCAGAATACATCCAGTCTGATCCTCATACCTGCGTATTAGGACTCTACGATAGTATGAGAAAACAAATGTAAACATGAAAATCCCTAAATAGGGACTCCTTTTTTCGCCTCATGACCACGTTTTCAGCATTTGGAACCACTGTGAGGCGGTAAGAAACCAGTATCACAATCTTGTTTATTTTACTATTTAGAAATCATATTCATTTCCTCTCATGACTGCTGTTACAAAACTAACAACTTGCAAGAAATTTGAAGAAAATAAACAAATCATTCTCATTAAAAGCAAAGTTGTTTGGTTGAAATAGGGTCTTTGACCAATAAATTATATATTACTAAATGGCAAGAAATCTATGCGGCATTGCATATTTTGTATATTTTTGTATATTTTACATGTGTGATATGCAAAACTAGGAAGCACAGATTAGGGTATTATGATAAATTTAAACCACATTTGGAAAATGAATTTTTCCATTTTAGTATTTTGCATAACACCAGCAGAAAAAAAGCTCATTCTGGCGCCCCCCAAACAGGGGCGCCCGCCTGCAGTGCATCCCTTGCAGGCCCGTTAGCGCCGGCCCTGCCTTTGACTTTTCAAAAATACTTATTAGTTTTCTCAGGATTCGAAAAAATGAGTAGGTAGGTACATTTAAAACACACTGAAAATTTTGACAGGCGAGATTTTGCGCATTTCCCCTTTAAACATAAATTTAAATTTATGGAATTAAAAGGCAGATATCGAGTACCTAGTTTATTAAATCTTTCCCTAGTATACTTTCGCTCCTAGAGCATCACGAGGGGCGTCTGAAAAAAACGCCATTGTAAAAAGGGAAAAGTTGAAAAAACTTAGACAAACATCTAGAAAATGATGTGTAAAAAAATATACAATAATGTTGCAGACTTACTTGGTTAAATTTGGAAGTGATCCGAGAATGTCGTAAACATTTTTGTTTCATTTATATATACCCCGGTCGTTTAGGCGTCAACGCCCTTCCGGTAGGGATCTATGGGTGAGTATCGCCGTAATGCTCCCTCATAGGCCAATCAGACGCCTCCATATTCCAGTCTAATTTTATACTGACGCGTTAGCCTTTTTTGTTTTCCCGATGACCTGGGTGGGCTTGAACTCGCATACCTCACGGCGAAGTGAAGTGCTGTCAGCCGCTAGTCACACTCTCAACATATATCACACACTGGACAAACACATTAAAATTAAAATAAAAGCCGGTACTAAGTCGAGTTCATGTCGAAGATGGAGGTACAATGAGTTCCTCAATTTGACGAAAGTGTTGAAGTGATAAAAGACAAATGACAACTGGTCTGACTTTTACTAAAATTATGTATGTACCAAATTTATTGTACTTTGACTAAAATTATTTGCCAAATAGGATACAAAATTTTTTTCTAATCTCCCAGAAAATGTGTTGTATGTCCTCATCTCACTGATTAATGATTCTTTTGAGGAAGGCAAATTTCCAGAGTGCCTAAAGACTGATATCATTATTCCTCTTCATAAAGGTGGTGAAATATCTAATACCTGCAATTATAAACCTATTGCACTACTACCGATACTCTCCAAAATTATTGAGAGACTCATAAAAGCCCGACTTATGTCCTTTCCCGTTGAAAACAACATTTTATCACAAAATCAGTTCGGCTTTTTAAATAATAAATGCACCACTGATGCCATGTTTTCTGTACTACATGAGGTTTATCAAGCACTGAACAATAATCTTCACACTGCCACCGTTTTGTCTGTGACTACGACAAAGCTTTTGATTGTGTAAATCACAAAATTTTGATAAAAAAACTAAATTTCTACGAAATTCGAGGTATTTCTAGTATTTCAGACTCTAGTCTCAAAAACATTGTATGTGGGGTACCTCAAGGATCAATATTGGCTCCTCTACTTTTCCTTATCTTTATTAATGACATCACTAGTTTAAAAATCGATGAAAAAATCTTTCTTTTTGCTGATGATACCAGTATCACTTGGAGCAACTCAAATATTGCAACTCTTCATGCTACTATAACTTCTTATCTACTTACAATAAAAACCTGGTCTGACTCTAATTTACTCTCGTTTAACGTAGATAAAACAGTAGCATTATATTATAAAGGAGCTCTTCAACCCTTACCTCTTAATAACAGCCAGATCAGTACTGTTGATTCTGTAAAATTTCTTGGTATTTTTTTAGACAGCAACCTTAAAGCCCCTCCATATTAATTTGTTAAGGAAGAAACTATCTTCAGCTTACTATGCTATAAGATCTGTTTCGAATGAACTCAATCTAGCATCTTCCAAAATATCATTTTTTTCTTTGTTCGAATCACATCTTCGTTATGGTCTTCCTTTTTGGGGTTCTGGTACATCTGCACAATTCGATGTTATTTTCAAATTACAAAAAATAGCAATAATATATCTGTTTGACCTCAGAAGAACAGCACATTGTAGAAGTTACTTTAAAGATCACAAAATTTTAACCCTTCCATCTTAATATATTTTAGAAACTGTTTGCTTAATTCGTAAACATCTACATGTCTTTCCACCAAGACCTAATCATGACTACTTCACGAGAAATTCTAGCTTTGACGTCTATTTACCGACCCCGTGATCTGAGTTAGTAAAGAAATCTATATTATATTCCGCAAAAAAACTTTACAAGCATCTCCCTCTACAATTTAAATCTGCAGCATCTTTCCAAAATTCCGTAAACTGACAAAAGTCTACCTATCCGAAAGACCATATTATGCAGTAGAAGATTTTCTTAATCAATAATAAGAAATTAACTCTTTGTGCTGTTAGGAGTGCTAACACATTTCATCTTGTAACATCGACTTGGAGTCGCTATAAATACCACTTAATTATTATGTAAACCATAAATATCGATGTAACCTTTTTCAAAAAGTTGCTAGTTTCTTGTACGAAGCAGAACGTAAGTATTGCCACATTTTTCTTTAACCTAGTCACAATTTTAATAGTCCAGAAAACCACTTCGCATCCGCTAGGAAAAATATTCTAATTCGGATTTTTTGCACAATCTTAGTCAAAAAGGACTCCTTTTAACAAATTTGCATGTTGCCAGGGTCAAAAGGTGGTCAAAAATTTTTTAAACGTTTTTTTTTGTTTTTTTCCTAAAATAATTTTTTTGCATGGAACAAAGTTTTTTTAGATTTTTTGGATCATTCCAAACAGAAAAGGTCTTTAGTGACTTTTCTCCAAAAATGATAGTTTTTGACATATAAGCGATTAAAAATTGAAAAATTGCGAAATCGGCCATTTTTAACCCTCAAAAACTATGTGAAAAAGTTAAAATTTGAATGTTGCCAAAGTAAGTAGATATTCTTTAAACATCGATTCATGAAATCCCGAAGAGTTTTTTGCAATACAATATTCAAAACTCCTTTGTTTTTTAATTGATAATCAAGCGTGCGCGACACTATTTTCCACCGACAGTATGGTGCAAATAAAAGGAATAAATTCGTTATTTCGTAAACCGGCGACTTTAAGGAAAAATCCCGAAACAGGTCGATTTGTATTTTTAAGTTACGATATTATGGCATATATGATATACTAATGATGTCATCCATCTCGCCATGATGACGTAATCGATGATTTTTTTAAATAAGAATAGGGGTCGTGTGCTAGCTCATTTGAAAGGTTCTTCAATTCTCTATTTAGTAATATAAACATTTATATAATTATTTATAGAGGGTGTCCTTCTAATTCTTTTTTGTCAAATAATTTAATTTAATAAAAATTTTTTGGACACCCTGTATAAATAATTATGTAAATATTTACATTACTGAATAGAAAATTGAAGAACATTTCAAATGAGCTACCACACGACCCCTATTCTGATTTAAAAAAATAATCGATTACGTCATCACGCCCAGACGGATGACGTCACTAGTATACCATACATGCCACAATATCATAACTTGAAAATAAAAATCGACCTGTTTCGGGTTTTTTTCTTAAAGTAGCCGGTTTACGAAATAACGAATTTATTCCTTTCATTTGCACCGTACTGTATACACATGCAACGGTGGAAAATAGTGTCGCGCACGCTTGATTAGAAATTAAAAACAAAGGAGTTTTGAATACTATATTGCAAAAAACTCTTTGGGATTTCATCAATCGATGTTTAAAGAATATCTACCTACATTGGCAACATTCAAATTTTCAGTTTTTCACATAGTTTTTGAGCGTTAAAAATGGCCGATTTCGCAATTTTTCAAATTTTAATCGCTTATATGTCAAAAACTATCATTTTTAGAGAAAAATCACTAAAGACCTTTTCTGTTTGGAATGATCCAAAAAACCTAAAAAAAAACTTTGTTTCATGCAAAAAAAATAATTTTAGGAAAAAAACAAAAAAAAACGTTTAAAAAATTTTTGACCACCTTTGGGTCCTGGCAACATGCAAATTTGTTAAAAGGAGTCCTTTTTGAGTAAGATTGTGCAAAAAATCCGAATTAGAATATTTTTCCTAGCGGATGCGCAGTGGCTTTCTGGACTATAACCTTTTGCATTCATTTTAACGTGGAAATACTTCGTTCTAGGCACTGAGGATGATCTGATTCAGATTGAAAACGTTTTGCAAATCCTTTTGGAGGACTTTTATGTTTTTTTAATAAAACTTTTTATACCAATATACAAAAGAAGTTTTTACTTCTGTATGGTTTTTTAACTATGGTATACAGCCAGCTACGGGGACTTTCCCATTGATTTTATTTTAACTAAAATTTACTTCTACATAGATTTTCGTTACAGTAAACAGTTAGCGAGATATAGCTGTTTAAAGCCTCTATTTACGAGCAAACACCCCCTTATTCGAGCCCTTTAAACCCACCCCAATTAAAAACTAAGGGATCTTACGGAATTTAATTTACACAGTCTTATAGCTCTTCAAAAATTCTACAAAATCATTTTTGAAAAAACTTTTTATCGCCAAAATGAAGGAGCTATGTTTATAAAACGATTTTTTTTCAATAAATTCGCATAGTCCGCTTATGGAACATTTTCAATGTGTGTACAAAAAAAATATGTATAATACCACAGAACCGGTTCGTATACTGAAAGATGACTAATAAACTATTTGTATTTCTATTTGTGCACATTTGTAAATTGGTATTTTTCTGTAAATAAAAAATGTTTTTGCAATTTTTTAATTCTACTTTTTTTTTTCCATAGAGATCAATTAAATTATCTAGTTATAAAAATTGTCATGTTATTAAGGGTGGTTTTTAAGGGTTTAAATATTATGATATTATATCCTAAAGCATAAAACAATCATTATTTAACCAATCAACACCAAATTTTACCCATATTAAAGTTAACAATGTTTTTATATAATTTTTGAAAATAAGGGGAAGTTTACACCTCTAAAAATAATCAACGCCCTTGAGCATGATATAGAATATAAAGTACAGGGTGAGATAATCCTAATCCTAAATTTTTATGTAAATCGATGCAAGCCGAAATTATTCTTTTAGAATAAGTAAATTTTTTATATATAGCTCCAACAAGGGTGGTTTTAAGGATTGAAATATTATGGTAGTATATCTTGAAGCTTAAAACAATCATTATGTAACTAATAAGAACCAAATGTTGACAATATTATTAAAGTTAAAAATGTTATTTTATAATTTTTTACAATTAGGGGTAGTTTTCACCCTTAAAAAACCAAAAGCGTACAACGGCTCAATATAGAAAATGAACTAGAGGGTGAAATGAGCCTAATCCCAAATTTTAGTAGAAATCGATGCTGGACGAAAAAATTGTGAGGTTTTGCCATTTTTTCAGTTTCATTTCCTCGACTAATAGAGTATTGTTCATTTCTGGGTAAAAACTCAGTCAAACGGAAAAAATGTTTGTTTTGTCTGATAAAAATTGGTCCGGGTTAGCCGGACTTCCGGGTTATCGAAGGCCGACTTATCGGGGTTTCACTGTACATTCCTGTTAACGTAAATAATATCAGATACCATATTATGCCGATACCGCAAAATATTTGGGTAAGTATTACATTAGACATTAGACGGTAGGCTACGCTGGAGGGCCCACGTTAAAAAGAAACGACAACAGTTTAACTTGAAGTATAAAAAAATGTATTGGCTATTGGGAAGACAATCCACTCTGTCAATCTACAACAAAATACTTTTATGGCATCCAGCTATGGGGCTGCGCTAGTAACAATAATTTAGACATCACGCAGTGATTCTAACTCAAAGAGCTAAGGAGCATTATTGTCAACCCTCCTTGGTACTATAGGAACAGTGACCTCCATAGGCACCTAGACATGGATTGGATACTGTTAAATAACAAGATCATTGAAAAATTTGCCAAGAGTCACGAACAACGACTTCTTCAACACGTCAATGTTGAGGCTATCCGGCTCGTCGACAACACGGACCTAGCTATAAGATTCAAGAGGAAGAAACCCTTTGAGTTAGTTAAGTTAAAAGTAGAGTACGGTGCAAGTGATGGTACAGGTTAATATTTCCGCAATAAATTAACAGAACCTAAGGGGTACTAGTGAGTTTATCCTTAGTTTTAAGTTTTTAGTAGTAATTTAGTTTAGAAATAAGTTGCACCTTGATCATATTATTTGATCAGATTGCAATGTTCTTAAGCATCCTATTGGCCAAAAAAAAAACTAATCACCAACTTTGGTAGGTATTTATAATTATTCTACAAGCTACACATGGCATCACTGATACCGAAGATACATGGATGTGCGCGGTGTAGGTCGCGATCGCGGTCGCTAAATCGATGTCAAAACAAACCTTCACTTTCTCTTATGAGATCGCACATACCAAGGATGTGTCACTCCTTCACCCTCACGACCTATCATCGCGGTTTACAGCGATGTCGATGTCAAAACAAAATAGTTCTAAGTCTCTCATAAAAGACAAAGGACATCGCACACATCTTATGGAAAATATAATGTCACTCAAATTCAATAAAATTTATACGAATAGATTCGTTTTAAATTAACGGTCAAATCTTATCATTGCGCCAACTCTATATTTTCAATAATAAGAGCAGAAATTGAAATTGATATAAATAAATCTGAAATCAAATGGGTACGTACATAAGTTAGAGAGAGAAAAAATATTTTAAAATACCCAAATTATCGGTACTCCATAAATCAGCGGATTAGTTTCACTAATCCGCTTAGGCCCAGCGGGGTTTAAGCTCTTTTGAATAGCACCCAGAGCAATAGTGATTGTAACTGACACTTTTACTGACTCAAAAAATGTGATTTCGATAAACTTTAATTGCAATTTGCTTCGTAATTAATCATAATTAAGAGTTGGTGCAATGATAAGATTTGACCGTTAATTTAAAACGAATCTATTCGTATAAATTTTATTGAATTTGAGTGACATTATATTTTCCATAAGATGTGTGCGATATAGTAATGTGAAGCAAGTTAGACTTTCAGAGAGAGGTTATTATTACAGTTTCTTGAGTATACGGGATTCTTTAGCAAATTTTCCACTTAACAGCAATTCAGTACCATATAAAATATTGGTTTAAATACTGACGAACAATGAAAAACATAATGCGAAGGTACACAAACAAAAGTAGTACAGGTAAATGAACACTTGTTAAAATACCAAAAGATTTTTACTGATCTTTTGATCACGTTCAATATTGGCAGTGACGGCATTGTTAATAATGTCTTTCAGAAATTGCAGCAATTGTACCTAAATATGAGTATATTCCGCTAGTCAAATTACCACGAAAAAAATGGATCCGGCAGTCAGTTAAAAAAAATGCCCGCCTGTATATTTAGTTTTTGCGATTACTGTGCATGCAAGAGATAAAAATTTAAGCCATTGGCGTACTCAACTGGAAAATATTGAGCTAATAATAAATACATAAGCTAAATGGTAAATACCAACCAACAAGATTTGCCAACGGTCACTCAGACAAATGACATACATGAGTTAAAGAATATGATGAGAGGGCTTATGGAACAAATGAGCACCATGCTAAACTTACTAACAACACTCGTCTCAAAAATGAACTAATCCACTAAAATTTGCACTATGGCATGCTAATAGCTTGACAAAACATTAAATATAAGTTGTATTCATTTATACTTAATATTAAATTACAAATAATACTGATTTCAGAAACACATTTCACGGAGAAAAGTTTCAAAAAATTTCAGAACTATGAACACATCCAGAATGGAACTGCACACGGTAGGACAGAAATCATTATTATAAAAAACAATATTAAACACTACCAGACAATTCACTATCAAAAAGCATATTACATATTATATTGAAACCAAAAATGAAGTTCTAGATATTGTCCACCAAAACATTCAATTAAACAACCAGAATTAAAACATTTTTGATGCACTTATGCACCATGATACTACGACAACCAGAGATAAAGCGAGATAAAGCCACGCGCATGAATAAGCCTCTCTCTCTCTCTCTCTCTCTTCTACGCCTACGTCACTGACCGACAAACGCCAGGCCAAATGTTCGATTTTTAACTTGGGTTTGTTATTTTTATGCAGTTTGCGAAGGTTTTCGGAAAGCATAAAGCTATATTTTCGGGATAAAATTCTTAAATATAATTAGAAATAGTCATTACTGCCCTTTCAGCATGGTATTATTGTTAGTATTAAATCTTTGCGACTACTCTTTCTAGATTTAAAAAAAGATTTCAACATCAATTATATAACAACATATATAATCTAAATCAAGATTGCTTAGAAGGACTATTCTCAGTAATACGTGCGATTGGAGGTTTACATGATCATCCGTCTCCTTTGCAATTTAAATACCGTCGTCGTAATTTTATTATGGGTCGGAACGATGAAGTTATTTCACTCTCAGCTAATGTAAGTAACCTACCAGAAACAACAAACATGTCGCTTCAAAACATGAAAGCAGGAAGCTTTTTGCTCTTTGAATCTTAATTGTTACAACAATGACGTAGTAGATTCAGTGATGATAACCGAACCATTCTTTAGTCAATTAAATCTTCCAGTAACTTCAGAAAATGAAAACCATCAAACAGATTTTGAAATGGAAGAGTTGTATCATGATGGACCAGATGGACTAGAAAATTTAGCTGGTTTCATAGCTTTCAAGCTACGACATGAAGAGAGTTTGGGCAGTTCTACAAATAGTAACACTTCTTCCTCGTGGATAAATATTACTTACGAACTATCGTGAACTAGAAAATATTTTTTACCAATTCAATGGAGACACTATTAAAGTTGGCATCAAAAATTATCAAAAATCTTTATTGGAAAGATCAGTTCATGTTAAAATATCTAGTGATGTGAAAAAACTATTTTTTAGATGTCGGATGTATATTCGAATGCGAGTTTTGAACCAAAAGTTTGTTTTATTGTTTTTTTTGTTTTTGTTTTGTTTTTTTGTTGTTTTTTTTTTGTTTTTTTTTGGCCGAGAGATGTGCCCTTTTTCTAGTCGGCGTAAAGCTGAGCGGGAAAAGAACTAATCTCAGGGGATCAGTTTTGCTAGGAGAGTCTTAGGACTTTGCACCTCCTTAAACCATCCCAAGACCGCTGGATACTCCCAACATTGATTAGGGGTGTGTAATCTTTGATTGCACCCTTCTCGTCGTGGCCCTGTTGAAACTAAACTTAGCGGATCTAGACTACATAGATAGTCGATAAACAATCACTGCGGTAATATGCAGATAGATAAGGTTATACCTGGAGAATAGGATAGTAATATCAACTCTAGTTAAAGCAACCATCAAAGCAAGAGTAGGTGGAAGCTGTCCACAAGGAGGGTTTCTGTCACCTCTACTTTGAGCAACCTTGGTAGATGATCTCAAAAATCTCTCCACATAAGACTTTTTGGTCTAGGATACACTGACGATATATCAATCGTCATCAGGGGCAGGTTTGCCCAGCTGGTATCTGGGAGAATGTAAGCAGCCCCAAATATTGTTGACGACCGGTGTAAATAAGAGAGACTGATAGTCAATGCTCAGAAAACAAATCGCCAACTGCACCCAAAGGACAGCACTAGAAGGCTTAAAACTACCGGTGCTGGGAGGAACAGAGATTTCATTTGCCAAAAAAACAAAATACCTTGGGGTTTATACTGATCATAGGCTGAAATGGAATACTCACATCCTGAAAACCACACAGAAAGCTACTATGTCCTTGGGCAAATGTAGAAGAATGTGCGGTGAGAATTGGAGCTTATTGGACCTTTTAAAAAGGGCCAGACTAAAGAATGTAATCTAGAATTAGAGGACCACAATAGATCTGAAAAGGGAGCGGTGGAATAGGCTAAACGGCCACCTCTTTAAATCCATTTAAATATATCTACTTAATTTTGTTTTTGCAATTTTAATACTTTTTTGAAACTTTAGTTTTTTTATTATTTGTTAATAAACCATCTTTTATTTGACGCGGTTTATTCAAAGTTTTCTGCATGTCAAGAAACCTCTTAAATTTTTGCAGTGAAAAAACTATTACGTTTTTTAGTACAGTACCTACATAATATATTGTATTATTTTACTGGTATGATTACAATAATTCATCAAAGTATAAATTAAACAGTGTAACAGAACAGACGAAGGGCAATTTCAGTTATTTAATAACACAAGAATGTATAAAACCGTATAAAGCTCTATGCTTTCCCATAAGTCTCCGTACAAGTTTGTCGGGCGCTGACGTCATGCGCGCACCGGTTAAAAGTTGTTCTCGAAGTGGCTTTATCTCTGGTTGTCGTAGTATCATGACTTAGACCTAGGTTTATTTGTGGCGGAGACTACAATTTAAAACATCTAATGTGGGGCTTTAGACTTAATAATACAAAAGGCCGTGAACTACAAAAAGAAGTACTAATAGATAATCTAAATATATAGTATCCACAAGGGAGCCAACCTGGCCTACAAACCCTGCGAAAATTACAGATTTTCTCGATGTTGCTATAGTGAGAGGAATAAACGAAAAATACTTTGAATCAAAGTCTTGTTATGATATATCTACTGACCATTCACTGTTTGGATAATATAATACGTTGATTATCTTCTTCTTAAAATGTTGACCCAAAAGTTCGTTTCAAAATTTTACTGAAAGGTTCCGTTATTCCTTAACGTTTAAAACCTCACGGCAATCCGGGCCTGCTGAATAACATACATGTGTGCAAGTAATAACAGCGTAAAAAAAATAATGCCTACGTTAAGAATGAAGCTTCGTGGTTTTGAGGAGACCTTCAAGATCTCTGTATCTGTAGAGTAGGTTTGCTTAGTTGACAATGACCAGTTGATAACTGTCAAGCTTAGGTTTTTCCTGGTCATTCCCAAGTACTTCTCTGATTCTGACTTACCAAGGTTCCTTAGTGTTACCTTGGTAATTCTACAGCCTGGTATTCCTTTCCATTTTTTCAGGGTTTGAGCGTGGGAGTGATATTCGGCAATTTCCGCGATTATTGTAGTTGACTAGCCATAAAAGATCATCAGGTTCCAAGAGTCTTAGGCTTGCCGCCTTCCTAGCTAGCTGATCATCAGGCTCTAAGGGTCTCAAGCTTGCTGCCTTCCTAGCTAGCTCGTCAGCAATGCTGTTGCTTTTTTTCTATTGTGTCTTTAACCTACCTAATGATGATGTTGTTACCATCCGAAGCTTGGGCTAGTGACTCAGGACACTCCATTATTAACCCTGTGACATACAGTCTATTCAGGGTTAGTAGCGCTTGTCTGCTGTCTGTGCAGATTTTTATGGTTTTATCGGCTATACCATTTCGGATTATCTTTTTTGGGGCTAGCAAGTTCAGTCTGGACTACGGTGGCATTTTTGCCCATACCCCCTTTTTTTTTATAAGGTTCAGTGATTTTGAGTATATCCCGTATCCTGAGCCTTCTTCCATTTTGGAGCCATCCGTGTTTATGCAATACGCATTTGCAACGTTTGACTCCCTATGTTGTCTTACACATTGTTTCTTAGTTAAAAAACCTCACACACTTAGGGAAACCTGTTCTTGTAATCTAAGATGTTGTTTATCTTGTTGATGAAAAGATAGTTGTGAAATAAAGATGTTTAGTGGATTATAAAACCTAATTATGGAAAACTACTGATATTTGGGTGATTTGGTACTGAAAATTAATCAGGACTGGTTGTTCATTTCATGTTTATCCAAGGGTTAATGCAAGATTTATGGAAATCTAGGACTTCAATCTCCACTCTACACTGAAAATTTGTCGCCCTTACTGAATTTCCATCAATATTGGATTCACTATTGAATACATACCGTCCTGAGAGGTCAGCTAGGATTATTTGAATTAGAATTACTTGTATAATTTATTGTAACAATTTAAAAATAGGTAACAAATTTGGCCACATTATAGCCTATCCCTAGCCTACTACAACCGTAGTAAATGTCTAAGAACCGTGGTTTATCTTCTTCTTTAAAGTGTTGACACAAAAATTTTCTTAAAGGTTCCGTTATTCCGTTATTCCTTAACGTTTAAAACCTTACGGCAATCCGGGCCTGATGAAGAACATACATGTGTGCAAGTAATAACAACTTTTAAAAATAATGCCTATATTAAGAATGCTAAGCTTCGTGGTTTTGAGGAAACCGTCAAGATAACAAAATAGAACTTTTTTACCTCAAAGCAGATTGCATACAATTCACAGAGACAATTTCAAAACCTCTCTTTGTAAATGTTATCACGCAATCGAAAAACATAAACGGGTTGTTAAATATTGCTAAAGGAAAAGGATTGAGGAAGTACTATTATTTTTAAAGGAGGACAAACAATTTAAAATATACATTTTAAACATGCAGTTATATAAAATAAGTATTATCCAATAAAAACCTGATTTTAGCATAAAAATACTCTATTCTAATTAATTTTGAAAATGAAACATAGTTTATGTTTCATTTCGGTTTAGAGGCGATCATCATCCCCTTAAGTACGTTTCACCCTCTCAGGGATCTTCAGAGAGACCTGATCTCAAATCCGAAAATCTAAAGACCTCTACCCTAGAACCAATCGCTGGTTACAACCTCAATCTGCTATTTCTACAATTTACAAAGCAAGCAGACGATGAATAATGCAGACGAAAGGGACTATGCAATATGCAGTCACCTCTCGTTCATTCGTCTAGCTAAAAATTCCAGTGAAAGTTGATTCCTGTACTCACAATATGAGTAAACTGATAAAATGAAAGACAGTATGATGTTTCATTTCGGTTCAGATGCGATTATTACCCTCTTACGTACGTTTCACCCTTTCAAGGATCTTCAGAGAGGTTATATGATCTGCTCTGAATCGAAATGAAAACATACTGTCTATTTAAGCAGAATTATAAAAATAATTCGCTTTTCGGACTCTATAGCGACATCTATTAACAAAATGAGAAGTCCCAGATCCGAAAATCTAAAGACATCTACCGTGGAACCAACTTCTGGTTACAACCTCAAACTGTGCTACCTACTATTTACAAATCAAGCAGACGAAAGAGACTTTACAATATGCAGTCACCTCACGTTAATACATCTAGCTAAAAATTCCAGTGAAAGTTGATTCCTGTACTCACAATATGAGTAAACTGAGAAAATTAAAGATCGTGATAAAAACAACAATCGTTATGGGAGATTTTAACGCAGAAATCGGAAAGAAAATGGAAGACTCAGAAAACAAAATAGGAAACTACGGACTTGGATCAAGGAATATTAGGGGCGAAAGACTACTAGAATATTTGAAACAACAAAACCTTCATGCAATAAATACATACTTTAATAAGAAGCCAAACCGAAAATTGACATGGGTCTCCCCAAATGGGGTGACAAAAAATGAAATAGACTACTTCCTCTGCCAAAATAAACAAATCTTCGAAGACGTAACTGCACTTAATAAATTCTCAACTGGCAGCGACCACCGCATACTACGAGCCAAAATAGAAATAAGCAAACTAGCGACGCAGAAATCTAGAAGAAAACCAACGGCTATTGACCATAGCAGAATAAGACAAAACGCAGAAGAATATAGACAGACTTTAAGGGAAAACTATAATCAACAAGTAGCAAAGGAAGAGTCAGAAATTAATAAGATCAATGAAGAAATGAAAGAAAAACTCTTGGAAGCGGGAATGAAAACTGCCCAAAAACTAACAACAAAAGAAAATAGATTAAGTAGCAGGACAGTTAAATTAATGGAAAGTAGACGAAAACCAATAAGCGAAAACAAAAGAAACACAGTAGAATACGTAGAACTAAACAAACTTATTAGAAGAAAAACCAGAGAGGATCTAAGAAAACACACTGAAAATGAAATCGAGAAAGTAATTGAGAGAAATAAGGGCCTAAAATGCTTACGACCAAATTTAGGGAAACCACTACTCATTTCAATAAAGGATGAAACAGGACGGGAAGAGAGGAGAAAAGATAAGATATCAGAAGAAGTAGAAATGTTTTATAAAGAACTATACACCTCAAAGAAAGACGCAAACTTCAACACTCAGGAATATATCAAGAAAACAATCACGAATGTAAACTCAGAAACACTACCAAAAATAGAAAATTATGAAATAGAAGCAGCACTATCACAATTAAAGAACAACAAAGCACCAGGACCAGATGGAATCCTTGCTGAAATGTTGAAAGAAGGGAAAGAAGAAATCTTACAAACATTAAGAAATCTGTTTAATCAGTGTCTACATAAAGGAGAAATACCCGACGAATGGAACGAAAGTCTTACAATCCTGCTATTTAAGAAAGGCGACAGAAAGGACATACAAAATTACAGACCCATCTCACTGCTGTCGCAAACGTATAAACTATTCATGAGGATTATCAACAACAGACTAACACACAAATTGGACTCGTATCAACCCGTAGAGCAGGCAGGATTCCGAAAGGGATATAGCACCACTGACCATCTTCTAACAATTAGGACACTAATAGAAAAAGCTAACGAATACCATATAGATCTGCACTTAGCGTTCGTTGACTACGAAAAAGCATTTGACAGCGTGGAAATGTGGGCAATAGAAAAAGCTATAAACAACTGTCGAATAGATTCCAGATACAGAATGCTAATACATAATATATATAAGAAAGCAACAATGACAGTACAATTGGAAGAAACCACAAAACCCATACCAATTAACAGAGGAGTGCGACAGGGAGATGTTATTTCTCCTAAACTATTTACATTAGCACTGGAAGATGTTTTCAAAACAATGGAATGGACAAAAATGGGAATAAACATAAATGGAAAGAAACTAAACCACCTAAGATATGCAGACGATGTAGTAGTCATAGCATCAAGTTTTGAAGAACTACAAACCATGCTAACCGAACTAGCAAATGAATCCGAACAAATAGGTCTAAAAATGAATTTTGCCAAAACAAAAACAATGACAAACACACAAGACAATAGAAACGTAATACTAAACGACACCACAATAGAAGCGGTTAATGATTATATATATTTGGGACAGATTATAAAAATAAATAAGGAAAACCAAACAGCGGAGGTAAAAAGAAGGGTCAGATTAGCCTGGGCAGGATTTGGAAAATTAAAATGGGTCCTAAAGAATAAAAAAATACAACCATAAAAAACAAGGCCCTTAAAAACAAGAGTGTTTGACCAGTGCATACTCCCAATTCTCACATACGCATGCCAAACATGGACCTTGACCAAGGCAAACATGGATAAAATAATAAAGACACAAAGAGCCATGGAGAGAGCAATGTTAGGAGTAAAATTGACAGACAAAGAGCAAAACAACTGGGTCAGAAATAGAACAAAAGTCAAAGACGCAGGTCAACATATAACCATTCTAAAATGGAGCTTCGCAGGTCATAACGCTAGACAAACGGACAATAGGTGGAATAGCACGATACAACAATGGAGACCATGGACAGGAAAGAGAGCAAGAGGACGACCCCAGATGAGATGGGGAAACGACATTAAAAAGATAGGAGGAACGCACTGGAAACAGAAAGCACTAAACAGAAGCGAATGGAGGAAACTGGGGGAAGCCTATGTTCAGAATTGGACGAATTAAAGGGCAAAAGAAGAGAAAATTAAAGACCGTTTATGTTTAACTTCGGTTTAAACGCGATCATCATCCTCTTACGTATGTTTTTCCCTCTCAGGGATCTTCAGAGAAGCGAGAAGCTACATTATGATCTACTCTAAATCGAAATGAAAACATACTGTCTATTTAAGCAGAATTATAAAAATAATTCGCTTTTCGGACTCTGTAGCGACATCTATTAACAAAATGAGAAGCCCCAGATCCGAAAATCTAAAGACATCTACCGTGGAACCAACCTCTGGTTACAACCTCAAATTGTTCCACCTACTATTTACAAAGCAAGCAGACGAAAGTGACTTTACAATATGCAGTCACCTCACGTTAATACATCTAGCTAAAAATTCCAGTGAAAGTTGATTCCTGTACTCACAATATGAGTAAACTGAGAAAATTAAAGACCGTTTATGTTTAACTTCGGTTTAAACGCGATCATCATCCTCTTACGTATGTTTTTCCCTCTCAGGGATCTTCAGAGAAGCGAGAAGCTACATTATGATCTACTCTGAATCGAAATGATAACAAACTGTCTATTTAAGCAGAATTTTAAAAATAATTAGCTTTTCGGGCATAAACTAATTTTGTTTTTTATTTATTTATTTATTTTTGGGACTTAAAATGAAAATAGAACTTTTGTTTCTTCTGGTGTCTATCCGTTATGAATGTTGGCAATTATTCTGGCAATGATAATCTTATTAGATGCTGCCTTAAAAAGCCCTGCAGTGGATGCCGCAAACCAGGTCCTCAAGTTCCTGAGCCAAGATATTCTTCTTCCGACGCCTCTTTTACCATTCACCTTTCCCTGCAAAATGCATTTTAACAGGTTATATTTTGTTTCATTATTTCCTTCCCTTTGTTAAGTTTTTGGAGTATTTTGGCATTTGATATTTTGTCCATCCATGATATCTTAAGAATTCTTCTATATGTCCACATTTCGAACGCTTCCAGTCTCTTCGTTGTTGCTTCCGTTAGAGTCCAAGACTCTACTCTATATAATAAGATGGGGAATATATAACATAACATATAATAAACCTATCCTTCAAGAAAACCAATAAACAGAAAACACGAGATAGTATAAACGATCGATGAAGAAGCTATGGTGATAAATTTTTTTTTCGAAAGTGAAAATTACAATACGCAATAAAACATCGAAAAAATTGAGACCAAGTGAATTAATTCTACTATTAAAAAAAGAATAAAAAGCAGCCAGAAAACTACAGAGATATCAACTTGTCCTATCCTACTATCCTAAAGCTTAAAATGAAAATTTTGCAAGAACTGATCAGAGTATTTTAGCAGATGAACAACAGAGATTTCATATTAGAAGATCGTGTCCAGATGCAATATTGATCATAAAGCAAATCACTAGATTATAATAGACCAGTGTCTGCTCGACTTGAAGAAAGCATTTGGGAGAGTAAGAGTTAGACTCAATCAAACATGTAATCCATCTTCTGTACGAGTATAATAAAGAAGTTCCCCTAAATATCATAAAAACTATTGAAAACATCTAAAAAAAAAGAACAAATTCGAAGTCGTCGATGGACAACTTACAGAACCTAAGATATAGGCAACAGACTAAGACAGGGGAATCATGGATAAAATCATAAAAAGTGTCAACAAAGGAACAGGATACAGAATAGGTAACAAAGAAGTAAACTTCTCTGTTGCACAGACGTAGCAGTATTTCTAGTCTAAGATGAAGACAGTCTGAAAAATCTTTCAAATTTAGTTTTAATAGTTTTTGAAAATTTTGAAATTAACACTAGCAAAACCTTGGTGTTACGTTTAATTTTTAACCCTTTCGCTACGGGCGAAGTATCGGTTGCGGGCGGTTTGTTTACAGTGCCGTATGGCGTTTACAGTGCAAAATTCTGCCGTATATGTACGGCATCAGTATGGTGTATTTGCGGATCGAGATGTATAAAATCAGCGCGCAAGTGAACTAAATGGACAATGTAAAACCGTTGATTGATATCAATCAACGGTAAAACGTACTATTGCGATTATAGCTCTCCAAAGATGCAAATACTTAAAAATGTATGGTGACATAACCTGAACGATGGAGATTAATTTGTGTAATAGTAAGGCGCTCGCTAATCAAAGCTGCAATCAAAGAGGTGTAACCCTTTCAATAGACTGATACTTTATCATAATAATAGTGTTAATATGAAAGAAAATCATGGATGTCTGAATTCTTCAGCGATGTGCTTGTCTAAGAATGTGCCTCACATTGTATATTCCTTATGTGAAAGTAAAGGTTAGTGGTACCTACTGAAAAGGAGCGGGATGTCAAATAACACAATAAAAATCAACTTGGTTTAGCATTTCCGCAAGTTCCAATGAATATTGCCAAATGTAAGGGTGAGCTATTTTAGTGGACAACCCTGTAAGTTGGCTTAGGTATCACAAGGATTTAGATTTATAACAACATTATTATTTTGGGCTAATTAGCAAAATACAGGGAAAAGTTATTTACCAGCAATTTTATTGCTGGAATCGAATCTTATAATTGTATATATTGATAATATAGGTGTGCAAAGTCCGCAGATAGTGTGCTAATTTTTTTATAAACAAAACTGCGCCCGAAAATCGTGTTTTTTTTTCAATTGTTGCTCTATAACTCCAAAGATTTTAACTTTACATTAAAAACACTTAAATAAAAATTAATCGTAATTAAATTCTGCATAGAGACGTGTTTTTTCCGATTTACTTTGACGAAAATTTTCCCCAGAAAATGCGGATTCTTCCAACAAAATCTTTAAATTTTAATTAAAATTTTAGATAAGTAATTGTTTATCAATAATTAACTAACTAAGTAATATAAAGCTCTTTTCGTATAGATTATAATTCCAGAAGCCGATGGAAATTTAATGGACAGTTTAGCAACAATTGAATTGTTAATTAAAAATTTACGGTCGCTATAATTATAATAACCACAATAATTATGATACATAAGAATAACTATGAACAGGAATATTTTAAAACTATAAAATAGAATATCTCGGGAAATATTAAATTAAATTTAATCATGAAAACGGTATTGGAAAAAAAGCGGTAGGCCGCTTCTTCTAAAAGGAAAAACGTTTAATTGCGATGAGTGGTTCCTGAGATACAACCGGTCAAATTTGACCGGCATTTACGGCAAAGATATAAACAATAGGATCATAATTTTCGAACCTTCACCTTTTATTTCGATCCTGTTTCTCCACACCAATTTTCATATCTTTAAAATAGCAAATATCAAAAACAGCAACCCATATAGCACACAACGTCCGATGTACGTCCATATAACGTACATTTAAAGTCCAAACGTCCATGGACCAAAACTGGACGTACTATGTACGTACATTACGGGACGTCCATTGGACGTTTGATTTCAACGTACATTGGACATCCATTTGTGGTCCATGGATATTTTACACAAAACGCGACTATTATATTAAGTCCCAATACAAACTAAATGAGAATCTTCTTGACAACGTTGTCGCTCTTCGCGCTATCGGTCGTAAAAGGTAGTATTAGCAGGTACTTTTAGGGGATTATCGCTGTTAATTGTTGTGGAATACTGAAGGAGGGTTTATTTATGATAATTCACAGAATGGCAAACCTGCTTGTAATATACAACAACGGTACTGACTCTAAAAATAGTTTGGAACAGAACAGAGATTAAACCTCTTTTAATGTGCATGCTTCCTAAGGCGTCATTATCTGAATCTCGTCTTTATGAAAATACATCCTGTGATATATTTGTGTTTTCTGTTTATCGTGCAAGTGCAGTCGTGCATTAATGAAGTCCCTAGTTCCTATATATTATAATGAAGTTATAGTAAAGAGAAATAAAAAAGGTCTTTTGTGTAATATTTTTAAGTATAAGTTTAGTATTATAAGGAACTATTTCCTATAAAGGCTTTTTGCTATGTATTCACAAAATTATGGATACTAGATTGCTTTCTGAAAAGTGCCCTACAAATGTCCATAAGACGTACATTGAATGTACATAAGGTGTACACTGAAAGCTCCAATACAACGTACAATGTACGTTTGTAGCGGACGTTCTATGGACGTCCAATTTTGTGAACTCTGGACATTCGTTGGACGTCTATCGGATGTCCATTGTACCTTAGCGGGACGTCCATTGGACGTTCCAATGTACACAGATTTACGTCCATTGGATGTCCATAAAACGTACTTGTGCTATCTGGGAAAGGGATCGTTCAAGTATTACGTAACGCAGGTTGGGGGAGGGGGTCAAGAGTCTTCAAAAATTTCGTTACGCAATAGTTAAACGCCCATTAGAGTGCGTTACGTAGGGGGGAGGGGGGGTCAAAAATCTTCAAAAATCGCGTTACGCAATACTTGAACGCTCCCAAAATTCCAATCAAAGAATGAAGAAAATTTCTCCATGAAAAGCCGAGAAAATGTACTTTTAGCGTATACCGATTTTGAACTTTGAGATTACATTTTCTCCAACCTAATTTTTGATTGGAATTTTGCTATTTTTGTCAATTTTCACTCGTAATATCGATAGTTTTTATTATAATAATATATGTTATGAGTATTTTAAAGATATGAAAATTTTTGTGGAAGAGGACAAAAATAAAAGGGTGATGGTTCAAAAATTATGATCCCATTGTTTATATCTTTGCCGTAAGTGCCGGTCAACTTTGACCGGTTGTATCTCAGGAACAACTCATCCCAATTAAACGTTTTTTTCTTTTAAAAGAAGCATCCTGCCGCTTTTTTCCAATACCGTTTTCATTAATTTAATTTAATATTTCCCGAGATATTCTATTTCTTTATAAGCCAAAAAATTGTTTATAATTTAAATATTCCTGAGGCCGCATAAAAAGTC
The DNA here is from genome assembly GCF_917563875.1 of Diabrotica virgifera virgifera. Classification (NCBI taxonomy): domain Eukaryota; kingdom Metazoa; phylum Arthropoda; class Insecta; order Coleoptera; family Chrysomelidae; genus Diabrotica; species Diabrotica virgifera. The sequence continues at coordinate 217,201,685 of NC_065444.1, forward strand.
CAATTTCAATTCTGTAAAGTACATTAGATAGGTACAGTGTCTCTTTATTCAAAAATCATAGTTATTCTAACGAATCATAATTATTGTGGTTATTATGGCGACCGTAAATTTTTAATTAACAATTCAATTGTTGCTAAACTGTCCATTCAATTTCCATTGGCTTCTGTAGCGTGTATTATAGATTTTCTTTAAGAAGTTATATTATGCATTTTGTGGCTTTACTATTTTTTTGTACACCTGATCTACTACCGCCTTTTTTCCATGATTGATCCCAGAGATGTAAAGTTATCTACTTCCTCTATTTGTCTTCCATTTATATATTTTAATTTTAGTCTCTTGGGGCTGTTGCTTTTTGAGAGTTTTGTTTTTTCTGTATTCACCTTAAAGCCCATTACGTTGGAGTAATAATAGGTTGATATATTACAATTATATTTAATATGTTCTAATTTTAAATTCAAAAACTATTCGTATTTCAACATTTTCAAATTTTGAAAATTAATCTTACTATATTATAATTCGTCACGTTAAACAAGCAATTAATTATTACAGATCCAATTCAATATAACCAAATGTTATTACCGAAATCCTCAGTGCGATATTCGCTCCAATTCTCCATCTCGTCGCATTTGGCTAAACAGGATCACTTATGTACATTTCTAGTTAATTGTCCTACTTATTGGTGACTACTGTTTAGACAATGTATGTGTTCCAATTAAGTAGAGAGCCATTACATAAACAGACGAAGATAATTGCCTAACATTCCGTTTAAATCAGTAATTATATTATAATTATTATATATAATTTACTTACAAGAAACTGAATTAATTCTGAGGATTCATGGGCTTAATTTTTTATTTTATTTGTGATTTTATTATTTAAGAGCGTAGGCGCAAAATTTCGGTTAAATGTTTTTAAATGCGTTAATTTTTTTCGAATCCTGAGAAAACTACATATAGGTATTTTTGAAAAATTTAACCGCAGAATTACCGACAGCCGAAAGTCTCTGAAAACTTCTATGATGTTTATTTTAATAAGTTACAGGGGGGAAAAGAAGATAAAATTCAGTGTGATATTTAATTTCAAATATCTCATTCAAAAGAAACTTTTGTTTATTCTAACGGACTTTAGGCTTCGGTAATAATTTAGTCTCATTCTTCGTTTAAATTTTTCAAAAATATTTATTAGTTTTCTCAGGATTTGAAAAAAAAATAAATGCGTTTAAATAGCATTGGTCCGAAATTTTGCGCCTACGCACTTAAATGTTATTTTATTTACAGTTGCTAATAAAATAGTATATTTTAGTAAAACTTTTATTTAATTGATTGGGAAGATTTCTTTTAACGGTTTTACTTTTGGCAGAACTTTTGTTGTTTTTTATTTTACTATTCCGACTTATTTTTCTACCTAACTATAAAAATTAATTACTGTCAGCTTCAGTCTACAATTTTAGACATCATTTATTGTGTTTTTTAGCTTCTTATTTATAAAATTTTGACTCTTTGTTGACCATTTCTTTGATCTAATTTAGTTCAAAATTTTGAGTGCTCACAAGCTTTTTTACTTTTTACTTTTTTTACTATTTTTTTCTATCCCGTCTAAGATTTCTGCTAAAATTTTTGATCTTCTTCTTATGGTATCACCTATAGTGCGTTGACGGATTATTTTAAGGTCAGACTTCTGTCATGCAAATGCTCGCCAGTGTTATTTAAGGCCGATGCCACATTATGCGTTTTGACCGGATGCGTTTCCGCCGCATTCGGTGAAAACGCATAGTGTGACAGATCGGTCCGGTTGCGTTGGAAACGGATGCGTTTTGAGTCATCGGTACGCGCTTACAAACTGCACCAGACTAAACGCATAGTGTGACAGGTCGGTCCGGTTGCGTTGGAAACGGATACGTTTTCACCGCATCCGGTCAAAACGCATAATGTGGCATCGGCCTAAGCCTGTCCAGTTCTTTATATTTCGTAGACACGACATTTGTTTGCGACTTACTCCCCTCTTGCCCTTAATCAGGCACGTAGCCAAGGGAGGGGTCCATGGGGTCCGGACCCCTCCCAAAACTGTCTTGGCTTTGGTACCAAAGCAGCAAGTTTATCCCCAGCAAGTTATTATTATCATTTTTGAAGAAGTAAACGAAATTATTATTAGTTTTACTAGGATTATTTCTGTTTTTATTCAGTGTATGGATCAACTTATATCCAATTTAAAGTAAGTATTCTATCAGCATTTCAAATTCTTTTACCTTTTACTTTTTATATAAGACTATAGGTTTGTTACAACACAACGAGAAACCGTCCATGTAACGATCATCGTCCTGCACAGTAAACAAAATAATACACGGAACCAGTCCCGGATTAAGAATCTTGAGGCCCCTAAGCAACAAAGATAGAAGGGCCCTTAAGAAACTTGAGTCTTTTCCCTCCAAAACCTCGGATAACCCCTCCATCTCAGAGTGGTATTCCTTTGATATAATAGTGGACATTTTGTAGATTTAAACTTAAATTTTTGTCTCGTTTTGTAAAACGTGTTACTTGAAGAAATAAAACAAAAAATAGTCAAGAAACTGTTTATTTATATAATTTTGCTTAAATTAAAACAAAATTAAGTTAAGGTATTTTAAAGCATAAAAAATTATTTTAGTTTTTTTTTGTTATAGTTGTCAATAAACGAACGATTTATTTTAGAGTACAATAATTTTTATAGTAATGAAATAAACAGAAGGCCGTAGAAAAAATTTAGTATTCTTTTCACATGTAATGGCTGTTATTCACTGATGAATAACGACACTCGCCTTCGGCTCGTGTCGCAAACTTCATATTCGTGAGTATACCCATCATTACATGCTCGCTGAATAATATACTATTTACCTATTACATGATTATTACGTAATAATCAATAGTTATGTATTAAATTTAGTTTGAGTTTTCAAAGCCTTATAATTATAAAGCAACTTTTATGAGTTTCATACAAACAAAACTTCTTAAACTATCTTCAAATTCCAAATTTTCGAGCACATCACTCTCAATAGCCATAATTGAGGGAAATGCTAGCCTATTTTGTGCTACCTATTTTTGAACGGAGATAGTTTTTAATTTTTTTTAATGAACGTTCGTTTGTTACATTTTTGTAATCATTAGCGTAAAATAAAAAATCTTAAAAGCTACTGACAAATTTGGAAACTACGATTCGAATTTGGTCTCATAAATAACCCAAAAAGACCATGAAGCAGGAATAAATAATTGTTTTCGCTACAAGTCCCAAAGATGGACTATAAAATATTTGGGCTGCAGTAGTTCATCTTAAATTTCAGGTTCAATATCATCAGTATCGTTTTCATGTAGTTTTGAACCACACTTCCTTATTTGAGTATCACTCAGTTTTGGAAAAACACACAAAACACCAAATACTGAGTTCACTGATTTGTACGCTGTCAACTGACTACTCAGCTCAATAATTAGCTTATCCAAAATTGGTAGATTCGTTTCAACCTTTAACTTTTCTCCACCCTGTAGATAAACTTCATTGGGATTAGCATCATCAAAATGTAGTTCTCTTGCTCGCTTTCGTTTACTCTCGTCGGAATATTCAGAATATTGTAGATCGCAGGCCTTCTGCTCGTAATAAGCAAAATTATCTCTTTGGGATTTTAAGAACTCCAAAAGTCAATTTAGAAGCTGAACTGCAGTTTAAAGTTCAATCTCTTCTATCTGTAATGATTTACTGACAGCGTTGATGAGTTCTAAAATTGTTGCCCAAAACGCATTCATTATGAATGTTTCTGCTTTGACATTTCTTTCAACAAACACTTAGCCTCATGAACTGTTTCAGCTTTCTGATTAGGGTCTACAGCAAGAGTATGAAGAGCAGATTTGAAGGCGTTGTAACCTTTAGACAAAGATCTTGTTGCATCAGCCCTTGCAGTCAATCCAGTGCTGCGTGCTGCTTGTTCTTTTAAGGACAATGTTTAGATCGTGACGAATGGGATCGCTTAGTGGAGTTTCATTTAAGCATTTGATCGTAGCTCCCCATGGTGGGTAGAAGCTGAAAAAAATTGTACACCGACTGAACAAATCCAAAATATGATATTGCTCCAACGCAACCTTTAGCGCCACTTACTACAACTAAAGCGAGTATGCGGCACAAGAAATGTAAATTGTTAGTTTGTTAGTCTTAGATAAATGAAGCTGGAGACCATTGTATTTGCCTGAGATGAACGGCATGGGTAATGAAGAAGAGGGTAGCGAGGGGGCGCAGACTCATTTGTTGCTATTGCTTTTACTACTTTTCTAAGAAACCGTACAGACTGACAGATAGTACTGTTCTTTCTACCAAACGACATTCAATAGCGACTTATTCTCACAACATAGGCTTTCTGTGTCCTATGTGAAGAAAAGTATGCATTGTAATGTAGTTTTATGCGTCAACCATCACTTTTATGGTATTGCGCGATATTTGAATTTGTCAACTTGTTATTTGTAACGCAGAATATACAGACACAGAACGCATGGAACGTATTATTTTATAGTAACGTGATCGTTACATGACGGTTCTCGTTGTGTTGGAACAAACCTCAAGTGTACTCTTTTCTCCGGAATCCTATATTTCGTTAGTAGTGACTAACATCACCAGGGACGCTAAATGATATTAAAGATACAATGGTGAAATTCGGAACTAAAAACAATTTACTAGGGTGAGATTATCGTCATATGTAGGTGTTATATCTCACCCTAGTAAGTTGTTTTTAATACCTAATTTCACCATTGTTAGATTGTTTTCATACCATGTTAGTAACTACTAACGAAATGTAGGATTCCGTTTTTTACATTCTATTTTGCACTTAGTAAAAGTAATTTGAAAATGTTTAAAAATGTAAGTGTTACATGATTAAAATATTTCAAATTTAAAAATATTATTTAAATAAATGAGAAAATAATAACAAATTGCAATTTTTAAAATATTAACCCTATTAGAGTACTAGTATAATTTGAATATCATGTAATTTATTTATTTATTTATTTAAGAAACAAACAGGCAAAGCCTAATTACATGTTTCTATACATTATTACAACGATTATATTGAAATCAAATGACAAAAAAAGGAAAAAAAAACGTAAAGAACTTAAATATTATAAATATTATAAGGTGTAAACGTATACATATAAAAAATAAAAAAATAAACCAAAAAAAACGTTTAATAATAAAAAAAGAAGAAAAAAAAGTGCATTTATATCAAGAACAGAAATAACCTGCGTATACCTATTCGTGCATTGGGAGCTCACCAAGACAGCAAGTATTTACCCACATATTTGGCTGGTTTTTATGTTTTGTTTTTGAAAGTATATATAGATGTTAACATAAACTTAAAATAAAATATTCAACATAAGTATGTGATAATACTAAGAGTGAGGTAGGTACTAATGTGACAACATTTAATCATTAGTGTATATCCCTTTGATTTCATGCATAAATTTTGGTAGATTTGTGTCAAATATATTTACAGAAAAAAAGAAGTCATTGTGTATATGACATAGTCGAGTTATCGGTCTATCATCATTTACCAAAAAAGTCTGTTGACGAGGGCGTATACCACGTGGTTTTACATAAAGGTTTATTTGAGACATAAGATAGGAGCTATCGATTAAATAATTCAATATTTTAAAAAGAAACGTAATGGCAAAAACTCTTCTTCTATACTCAAGTTTTATTATACCAAATTCTTTTCTGATAGGATCATACGAAGCATATTCGGGATTGGTTCTATGTTTTTTAAAGTACAAATATTTTAAAAATTTGTTTTGAACTACTTCTATAGAACGGTTTAAATTTAGCTGTGTAGGATTCCATATTACATTAGCAAATTCAAGTTTACTACGCACTAGAGAAAAATATAAATATTGTATTGTTTCAGTGTTTGTAAATGCATATGTTTTAGCAATGCAGTGTTTTAGCAATATTATTTATGTGCTGATTAAATTTCAAATCATTTTGAAAACAAATGCCGAGGTCACATACAGAAGTCACTCTTTCTAACTGTGAATTTTGCATAAAATATATATATAATGATAAGGGTTTTTATTTGTGTTAAATGTTAATACTTTACATTTTGATAAGTTAAATAACAACTTATTCCGTAAGGACCACTCACAAATATTATCTATATCATTTTGAAGCTCTAAGTAATCATTTATGTTTTCAATTTTACGAAATAGTTTGAAGTCGTCTGCATATAACAAGCTATCGGATGTTACTTGTGAAGGTAACCCAGGCAACCAAATAACGTTTATAAAACGTTGAAAAAACGTCATAATTATCACCAAACGACGTCAGTTTATCACGTTTTTTCGACGTCGAAGATCACGTGAATATGTCCCACCATAAGTCACGTCATTTTTATCACGTTGTAAATACGTGATATGAAAAACGCAGTTTTTACGTCGATTTTGCGTCGTTTTTTAGATTTAATTTTCATTTTATGGTTTTAGAAATACACAATAATTGAATGGGTCCACCACATGGTTTGTTTTTGAGAAGTCAAAGAAAAAGTTTTATATTGTGATAATGGAGAGTTTATACATTTTAAAGGTGAGTAATACAGTTTGTATTTTGTATTTAAAAACTGTATTACTACCCTTAAAATGTATAAACTCACCATCATCACAATATTAAAACTTTTTCTTTGACTTCTCAAAAACAAACCATGTGGCGTTTACAACGTTATTCGGCAGGCCCATTCAATTATTCGTATGGGCATTGTTAGTATTGCAATTTTTCCATTTAAGTAAAACCAAATGGAAGGCTTGTTAAAATGCATAGAATTACAATATCCTCAATGCCACATATATAACATACATAGAATTTTCACTTTTTATATTATAAGTATTTACTGTGTCAAAAGTGAAACAACATATAAACTAATAAATCATTTATTAACAAATTAAACATTTAAGTCACAATGTAATAACAAACTTAAGTTTAAACCATTTAAGTTATATAATATATATAATTATTATAATTATACCACACACTTTAAAGGTACGATTCCGACAACGACTGCAGATGGCAGTTACAGTTGTCACCATGACAGACGTCATTATTTTGCACTAATAATTTGCATAATTATTATCAACTGATGTTCTGCCAGACAGCAGTTGCAGTCAGATGTCGGAATCAGTCTCATACAGATAAATAGTGCAAAGTAGTAATGTCCATAACGCCGAGAACTGCAACTGATGTTTGCAGTCGTTATCGGAATCGTACCTTTAGTCAAAAATGAATACATACAAATAAGACCCAATATATTGAATTTCAATGAAAATTATCTGCTTTATATTTATAAATATAAAAATAGGACAAAACTATAATAGTCTGTGTTCTCACATATATTTCCATACTCTTATAATCCTCAAAATGATTTCAAATAATTATTACAAATTTTTGCATACAAAAAGATCCACAGACACCTGAAAAATATATTTTTTGATTAAGGGACTGTAATGACCAAATTAAAATGATAAAAACAATTTACATGTGATATCTGATAATACACACTTAAAAGACTAATAGGGCTTTTACCGACTGTCATTTGTTTCGAGCATCTGTCATGTGTCACATAATATTAATATATCTACGCCATATGTCTTTGGTGTGTATCATTGGTATATACCAATAACGTATGACATAGATATTAATATTATTAATATTAATATTATGTGACACATGACAGAAGCTCGAAACAAATGACTGTGAATGAAAAGCCCTATACATAAATACTCATGATGAAGAAGTACATTACAATTAAAAATGACTAACCATTTTCATATCGCTGCAACATGAAGCCAAAGCCGTCTTATATTTCAGTTCGTTTAGAGAGCGCAACAAGCACTCTGACCGAACAGCTTGAAAACTCATTAGTTTTTCACCAGAGAATATACATAGCTGTAACATCTGTACATGCACTGGGTTCTTCTTCTTCTGTCTTGCTGTGGCCATACTCAGCTGCAAATAAGATTGCTGCAATATGGCTGCAAACTTCACTATTACCGGCAATACACATACAATGTGCATTTGCTATGCCATTGGAACTGGCTATCACCCAAGTATCTAGTGGTTTAGCATTAGCTTTTTGGGAATTCTTCACCTAAAAAAAAATATTTTATCTTTGTGGGAATGCTTCAACTACAAAAATTTATTTTCATTAGAGTATTTGCGTTCTTTACAATGATTGAGAATATTTTAAAATCAGACATTCATATAATATAATTTTAGAACAAACAATCATGACTGTTTATTATTCTCTTTTCTATCATATCAATCTGTAAACTGTGTAACTCCATTTATCCAAATTTTACAGAGGCACAAAAAATTATTTCTCTACATATTACTAATGCGAATACTACGTATATCCCATTTTAAAAGATAGAATGCTAAAATGGAATATTTTATAGATAGGTACTAACATTTGTACCTATATTGTTTAATGAGTGTATTAATATTATTTACCACCAACTCTTTCTTGAAAATATCACTTTCTAAACAGTGAGGTCAATCGTGCGGTATGACAAACTGGGGAGTTACATATTTTTCGTACTAAATTTGCTGCAAGGGAGATCAGTGTATACGAAGATGTCACTATTTACTCTTCTGGTAAAAATATGCATGTGCATCCTTTTTTAAACGAGTAGGGATTTTTTCAAATAAATGGCAGTAATAACTCAGTTTCAGAGAAATATGGAGTTACACAGTTTACAAATTAGGACGACAATATGTCTGGTTTCATACAGATATATAAACGGAAATAAATCTAATATTTAAAACCCATTTATCCGAAAGACACTAATGCCCGGTTGCACCAACATATCTTAAGCTTAAGACGAGAATAACATAAGAATTAAAATAATATAATTATAATATATTATAATAAAAATATCATAATATAGTAATAGATATAATTGATAATGAGGTAAGAATCGAAAATTATGGTGCAACGTAAGTGATACTCAAGGAGGCCCTATCTATAAGTAGAGCTTAGCTAAGCTGGAGCTTAAGATCTGTTGGTGCAACCAGGCATAATACTGTTATCCATATATTTTTTAATGGTGAATAAATAAAATAAAGACTTACCTTTCCAACAATAATATAGAAATCATCAAAACATCAAATGTTTCAAAACAAATCCAGTTGTGAAGGCTTTTATGTGTCTGAAGGCTTTTGTATGCTTTCATCTGCTGCTTAAAGTAGTAACTGTGATACTCTACCAGTCTATCTATAATAGCATTATAACAGTAATTGATGGAATGCACTGTAAAATCCAATTCTGATGACTGAATTGTATATGGATCTAAATCTCCAATTATTTTCAGCTTCAATGAATATCTAAAACAATAAAAGAAATAATGTTATTGCTTGCAAAATTCATCATTATTGATAAATATCAGGGAAAAATGAATAGTAAATGAAAATTGTTTCGCCTACCTTTCTAAAACATCTGCGGAGTTTCCAATAATAATTTCCTTAAATAGTCACTTTGCATTGTGGTAAATTTATAAAATATACAAATGACAAACAAAAGTTTTAAAAAATACACACAAAACAGCCAACAAAATCCAAATGAATCCAAAATAGGATAAAATACTAGGACAAACAAACGACAACGACGATACAAACATAAAACATAACCTTAGTTTTGTAACTTTTAGCTCCAAGCTCCTCCCAATTTCGTGACGTCAGACTTAGGCTGGCTGAAATGAAAACGTCTTTTAAACGTATTTTAACGTCATTAGTCTTACGTATTTAAAATCACCTACAAAAGACGTCGATATGACGTAATGTTCAACCACGTGTATATATTCCACCAAATACTGACGTTTCCTCGACGTTGTTGACGTCACTTGGTTGCCTGGGAAATCGTTTATAAATATTGAAAAAAGGAGTGGTCCCAAATTAGATCCCTGAGGAACTCCTGATCCACTTAAAAATATGTGTGACAATTCACTTTTATATGATACTACCTGAGTTCGTAATCTTAGATACGAGATAAAAAAAATTAGTAAATGTTCGCTAATTCCATAGTATTTTAATTTACATAATAAACTGTCGTGACTTACTTTATCAAAAGCTTTTGCAAAGTCTGTATATATATACAATCTACCTGTATTTTATTGTCTATATTCTCCCTTACTTTATTAACGAATGTCAAGAGATTTGTTTCAACTGATCTCCTTTTACAGAAGCCGTGTTGTTCAGCTGAGATCAAATGTTTAAAACTGTTGTACAACTTATCATGTAAAATAAATTCAAAAATTTTAGCTATACAATTTAGGACCGCAATTGGTCTATAATTTTTGGCATATTTTTTATCACCATTTTTAAATATTGGCGCAATCTTGGTTTGTTTAAATTCGTTTGGATAAACACCGGAGCTTAATGATTTATTAAATATTACCATCAATGGGTACATCAAACAATCCCTGCATCCTTTAAAAATATAACAAGGAATATTGTCAGGGCCAGAAGACCTTTTCGGTTTCAATTTATAAAACGCTTTTTCTAAATCAGTAGTGCTAATCGTCTCAAAATGAATATTATCAAAAAATTGTAGGGGTAATTCACGCATTTTTTCGGTAATTACATCTTTATTATACGAGGAATCATTATCATAGACCGAAGAAAAGTAATCAGCGAACTCGCCTGTTATAATTTTAGGATCGGATACGTCCCTATTCTCAACCTGAAAAGTACCATCGGAATTGCTGGTTTGCCTATTATTTTTTACAAAATTCCAAAAAAGTGTAGGGCTTCGTTTTATATTACCCTGTATATCTCCAAGATAAGCATTATATGCATTTTTAATTTTTAATTTAATTTCCTTTCTTTTTTCACTGTATTTTACCTGAAAATCTTCTGATTGATTCCTTCTGAGCCTATAAAACTCTTTTACTTTTAAATCACTTATAATATCACTATTAAACCAAGGCGGAAATATTTTGCAGTTTTTTGGTTTTATATTAAATTTTGGTACCGTTATATCTAGAATATTATATAATATTTGATAAAAATACGACACACAATCATTAACATTTTCAAACTGTCCTAATAATTCCCAATTAAAGTCCCTTAACAATTCATAAATAAGCTTAAAATTTGCTTTTTTAAAATTATATCTACTTTCTAAATTACTACATTTGTTAAAACTACTTTTCTTCATAGTAAATTCTATTTCCAATGAAGGATGTCTTATATCTATTTTTACTAATGGTGATATGCTTTCTTCGACTTTGATACAAAAATTACTCATGATCAAATCTAATGTCCTATTATCAATGTTTACGACATTATTATATGATTTTAAATTATACGACAACATTAAATTTTGAATTATATTTTCTACTTCATTTCGATCATTAAACTGGTAGTTTATACCATTTATTTGTGGTATATTATAATCACCCGCCAATAAAATATATGTACTGTTGTCAACAAACTGATCTAATCGTTCAAATAAATTAGCATACTCGTGGTACACAACTAATTTAGATGCTGGAGGAATATATGTAGAGTTTAATATAATAGTATTTCCAAACACCTTAACGTTTACAAATAAGGTTTCTAGAGGAGTGTCTACCTGAATTTCCGAAGAACTAAATTTTCTACTTACTGCTATAAGAACCCCGCCTCCTCTTGTTTTACCTGTAATTTTTAAATTTCTGTCCTTTCTGTATAAAACGTAATTTTTATTAAATAACTCTCCATCCTGTATATCATTAGCTAACCATGTCTCTGTTAATATAATAAAATCGTAAGACTCTGAATGTAAATTTTGGATAAATTCTGCTGTCTTGGTACGCAGACCCCTACAATTTTGGTAATACGCAGTTATAGACATTTTAAATTAAATTAAACTAGTAACACTGAAAAAGAGGAAAAAAAATAAAAATAAAAATTAATAAAGTTAAATAACTAATACATCGTAAAATTTACATTATTAAAACAAATTAAAAAAAAAACAAAAATTTATATTCTTACATAGTTATAAAGTTTAAGAAAATTATAATATATTAAGGTCGGCATAAATGTTATTATCTTGTGGACGGTTTGCGGGATGCAAAGTAGTCGGGGCACACTTTAAACTATTTTATTGGTTTATTATTTAACAAATTGCGAAAAATCGATGGTAAGACGCTGTGGGATAGAGCTAGAAGTGCAGATATACGAGGGAGATGCAAGGTGGTCAACATTAATAACTGGGTGAAAAGCAGAAGAGTAGAATGGAACGACCACATAAGCCGAATGACAACAAATAGAGTAGTAAGGACGGCGAGAGACGGTTCCCCAATGGGAAGACGATCAGTGGGAAGACCACGAAAAAGATGGAATGACAACTTACTGGAGGCACATTGAAAAACAGAGAGAGTAATGTCTATATAAAAAGAAGAAGAAGAAGATTATTTAACAACAAACTACATACTAAAAACAAGTACGAAAAACCATGACAGATCTTTTCGAAGTTTCTGAATGTAAAACGGGATAATACCCGAAGGTTGGCTGTATACCATCTAGTTAAATAAAATTAACATGAAGTAAAACTCCCTAGTGTAGTTGGTATATTTAATAAAAATTATAAAAATTTTTAAAAATCCAAACGGATTACGTTCAAAACGTTTTCGGACTTATCAGTCCATCATCAGTGAACCTAAAAGTAAGTAATCTCACTTAGTAAAATTGAAAAAGGGTGAAATTTTGAATGTTAAAAATTGAAAAGTGTGGTTACGATTACTTACTCTCTGTCCTTGCTAAATAGCCACAATGCCAAACACTGGTCAAGATGTATGTTCTAACTACATGGTGAAATCTGATCTACAATTTGGCTTACAATGGATGCCAACGGATTAGTACTAGGAACATGATGCTCTACTCCATTAATTAAGAGATTTTTTTTTTAATATTAGGTCTACATTGAACTACGTTTAGTCTGTCAATGATTTAGAAGGAAGTTGAAATACTTCAAATGTCAGTAACATTGACATCCAGGAAAGGGAATTTTTAAGGTATTAACCAAGGTCAAGATCCAATGTGGTTACGGAAATTTAAGTTTAAAACTGTGTTGGAATTTTAATTTTTAATATTAGAATTTAAATTTACTATTTTTATAAAAATATTACAACCATTACTATAAACTTGACTATAAAATTAAATTTGATCGAACTTATTGTCATAATATGGTAATGAAAACAAAATGTAAGATAGAATTATTGGTTAATGAAAGTTAATAATTTTTTGGCCTAAAATAGCCTTGTGGGTGAAAGTTAAAACGTTGAAGTGATACAACAGTTGTTTAGTGTATATAGAAATATAAATTTGTTAACTGTAATGTTGGTTGTATAAGTCTAGTAAGATATTGATTCTGTATGAAATTAACTATTTAAAAAATTTTGGTGAGAATTGAGGTAACTGATATAAGATTGTTAAGTGAAAAATAAAAATAATTGACGGAATGTGAAAATTTGTTAGTTACAGTCAAAAATATAGGAAATATTATAACATTATGCATATAAAAGAAAATTGAACTATTTGATTGTTAAATTAAAACTAAGTTGATAAAATGTGTAAATGAACAAAAGATTCCAAAGAAGTGCGTCAACCGGATGCACAAGACACAAACTGTATTTGGAAAATAATTAAAAGTTAAAAATAGTAAAATAAGAATAAAGTTGTAAAGTTAGAGATTAGAGTGGCTAGAAATTTAAATGCAACATATTAAAATTTTGAATTTTTAAGAAAAAATTTTTAAAAAATGAAAAATAGAAAGAAAAAGAAAAATAAAATAAAAAGGAAAAAGGACCTGTATGAAAAAGAAGAATTAAATGAATAGCGTAGTAAAACATTTTGGAAAAAATCAACGAACGAAGTAAAGACCCAAGCGGCGAATAGACAAATAGATAAGGTCAATGATTTATGAAGGGAAAAGTAGGGTGAGAAAATGGCAAAGGGTGAATTAGTTGTGTTGGTGTTACTGGGGGTTGTAGAGTAAATGATTAGTATGAAAGGAGATTTTGGAAATAGAAGGAAGTGAAGTATGAAAAAGAATGAAAAAGAAGGTTAAGTTAAAGGTTTTATGGGTGAGGTCAGGAAAGTTGCTGGGTGTGAAGGATAAATTGAAAAAACAAGGAATTTAGGAAAAAAGTTGACGGTGAATGGGAGTAAAATTGCGATTAAGGGAGGTTTGTCTATTCACACAATTGGGACTGGACCTCAAGTCTCGGATAATCTCCAAATCCTCATACAAGTCCAATCGGAGTGTGTTTTTCTGCTGTATATCCAGCTGGTGCACAATATACAGCAGAAAAACACACTCCGATTGGATTTGTATGAGGATTTGGAGATTATCCGAGACTTGAGGTCCAGTCCCAATTGTGTGAATAGACAAACCTCCCTTAATCGCAATTTTACTCCCATTCACCGTCAACTTTTTTCCTAAATTCCTTGTTTTTTCAATTTATCCTTCACACCCAGCAACTTTCCTGACCTCACCCATAAAACCTTTAACTTAACCTTCTTTTTCATTCTTTTTCATACTTCACTTCCTTCTATTTCCAAAATCTCCTTTCATACTAATCATTTACTCTACAACCCCCAGTAACACCAACACAACTAATTCACCCTTTGCCATTTTCTCACCCTACTTTTCCCTTCATAAATCATTGACCTTATCTATTTGTCTATTCGCCGCTTGGGTCTTTACTTCGTTCGTTGATTTTTTCCAAAATGTTTTACTACGCTATTCATTTAATTCTTCTTTTTCATACAGGTCCTTTTTCCTTTTTATTTTATTTTTCTTTTTCTTTCTATTTTTCATTTTTTAAAAATTTTTTCTTAAAAATTCAAAATTTTAATATGTTGCATTTAAATTTCTAGCCACTCTAATCTCTAACTTTACAACTTTATTCTTATTTTACTATTTTTAACTTTTAATTATTTTCCAAATACAGTTTGTGTCTTGTGCATCCGGTTGACGCACTTCTTTGGAATCTTTTGTTCATTTACACATTTTATCAACTTAGTTTTAATTTAACAATCAAATAGTTCAATTTTCTTTTATATGCATAATGTTATAATATTTCCTATATTTTTGACTGTAACTAACAAATTTTCACATTCCGTCAATTATTTTTATTTTTCACTTAACAATCTTATATCAGTTACCTCAATTCTCACCAAAATTTTTTAAATAGTTAATTTCATACAGAATCAATATCTTACTAGACTTATACAACCAACATTACAGTTAACAAATTTATATTTCTATATACACTAAACAACTGTTGTATCACTTCAACGTTTTAACTTTCACCCACAAGGCTATTTTAGGCCAAAAAATTATTAACTTTCATTAACCAATAATTCTATCTTACATTTTGTTTTCATTACCATATTATGACAATAAGTTCGATCAAATTTAATTTTATAGTCAAGTTTATAGTAATGGTTGTAATATTTTTATAAAAATAGTAAATTTAAATTCTAATATTAAAAATTAAAATTCCAACACAGTTTTAAACTTAAATTTCCGTAACCACATTGGATCTTGACCTTGGTTAATACCTTAAAAATTCCCTTTCCTGGATGTCAATGTTACTGACATTTGAAGTATTTCAACTTCCTTCTAAATCATTGACAGACTAAACGTAGTTCAATGTAGACCTAATATTAAAAAAAAAAAAAATCTCTTAATTAATGGAGTAGAGCATCATGTTCCTAGTACTAATCCGTTGGCATCCATTGTAAGCCAAATTGTAGATCAGATTTCACCATGTAGTTAGAACATACATCTTGACCAGTGTTTGGCATTGTGGCTATTTAGCAAGGACAGAGAGTAAGTAATCGTAACCACACTTTTCAATTTTTAACATTCAAAATTTCACCCTTTTTCAATTTTACTAAGTGAGATTACTTACTTTTAGGTTCACTGATGATGGACTGATAAGTCCGAAAACGTTTTGAACGTAATCCGTTTGGATTTTTAAAAATTTTTATAATTTTTATTAAATATACCAACTACACTAGGGAGTTTTACTTCATGTTAATTTTATTTTCTGAATGTGTTCTGACAGACGTCAGCTTATCGGTCTCCTCTTCTTTCTCCAGCCGGTCAACACATAATATGTGGTCGTAGGTTAACTGTCAATCTGCCACAATCTCCTAAGAAAATGGACAGCAATTTTGTGTTGTCCGCAGATTGCTCGTTTACACTGTACACAAAAGTTTGTTGTCATTGGACGGATAGGGCATAAGTAGCATACTGTCCGTTGTCTTTCGATAGGATTATTCGGTTGAGAAACTGATTGTATATTTAGGATTTCGTTTATGTCCTGTGGAATATTGTGCTGTAAATTTGATATGCTTAATCTATTGCTCATCTATGACTCAGCAAGGCTTTTGCCCAAAATCAAACATAAGCTAAAAATGGAAAACTGGGTTTCTATTTGTTTTGTGCGAATTGTGGCAGTATATCACATAAGAATTGCCAATACTTATGTTTATTATTCCATAAAAAACACAGTATCCATGGTAATGTTACGGTTACTACCATGGATCGATTTTGTCAATTCCTTCACACAAAAATTTGTAAGAGGTAATCCTCCGATATCGGTGTTTTGCCAAGATTGGGACTGGGATCAATCATTATCTGGAGAATGAATCACAAAACATAGCAATCTTTATGCTGTACTTAGACGGCTTATGTTACTATCTTTAACACTAAAGCGTCGTAATATTTACGACAGCAAGCACATTTCCTGGCTACGTGCCTGCCCTTAATCTTTCCTTGGAGTCTTGGAGCCTTGGAGCTTTGGATGAAAAAATAATAAAATAAGAAAATCTACGGTTTCGTTTTGATTAAAATCTGTCTTCCTCCATCCCCCGATAGTACTATTTCTAGGTCTACCTGTTTTCAAGGAGGCTCTGAGGAAGACAGATTTTTACCATCACGGCCGTAGATTCTCGATATAAATTAAAACAATTTATATCGCAGTATGGATAGAACGCCCTCTAACGGGGAATAAGCGAAATGAATTTCGACTCGATGGATTTGGATGAATAGTTGAGGAATTTTGTATTATCAGGATAGGGTCCAGGTATCCAATTTTACGTACCTTGATCAAGTTGAGCAATTTTCTCTCAGTATTTACTCCTCTTAAGACCTCCTCGTTTCCACCATATCTGTCCATGGTACGCAGAACATGGCAAGGTCCACATTTCGAAAGCCTCCAACTAATTAATGGAAGATATTTTTAACGTTCATGTCTCCATGTATACATACAGACCTCCATATAACCATATGGACCACATATTATAGCACTTAACCATTCGGTAACGGAGAATAAAAGAAAGATTGTGGTTGCAAAGTAGTGGTTTAAATTTAATAAAAGCTTGTCTTGCTTGTTCGGTACAGCATTGTATTTCTTGTTGAGGATCCCATTGCTCATTGGAGTATAACAGGAGGGCATCTGTTTGCAGGATCTCGCTCCTACCCGGGGGAGAATGGGCTTTAAAACATTTCCACCCAATTAAAAAAGTATTATGTGACAGAGACCTAAAGGTGAGCTGTCAAATGTTGTAAGTATCACGATTTACATTTTCGATCAGTAGCTTGACTTGCGGGAATTACAAGCTACAGGACCGTTGTACAACATATGGATTACTTGGAACGTGGAGCTCCACGTTATGGGTAACATGCCAACTGTATCTGGTGACGAGCTTGTAATGGTATTGATTCTGCCTAGAATAGCATAGTAGTCGTATTAATATAAAATATTTAACCTGATACTGCGGAATTTTCCCCTAATTGCTGACTGTGAGATAGCCTAGTACTGGCACTCCACAAGTTTACCATGTGAGGGAGGATCTTGTTTAATATTCATTCAATATTTAACATGATAAATACTTTGATGTTTGTAGATGATGTTGAGTTCTTGGGTTATACCAACCTTTGAATCGTTCCTTCTCTCCAAGACTTCTTGTCAATGTGAGAAGCGTGCGGCAGGATTACTTAGGGAGGCCGCACACCAAAGAAACATGAAACGTGAAACATAAAACATGAAACGTGAAACATGAATCATGAAACGTGAAACACGTTTCATGAAAATAACACTGCTAAATAAATAGAAGTCCGCATACCAATGAATCTAGAGTGATTCATTCGAGTGAAACATTTTTATCTTCGGGAGGCCGCACACCAAAGAAACATTAAACGTGAATCATGAAATAATATGAAACGTGAAACACGTTTCATGAAAATAAAACATTGCTAAACAAATAAACGTCCGCCCATCTACGAAACAAGTGTGATTCATGCCCATGAAACATTTTTATCTTTGTGAAACGTATTTCATGAAATAGGTCGTGTTCTATTTTTCGGTTTCAGTTTCATTGTTTTGGAAAATTAATTACGTGCGTAAAATTAATGCTGACCAAAAATTTAATATTGAATGGACTTCTGTGGTGGCGCAGAACGAAGAGTTGTACAATTATAACCTGGAGAGGTACTCGAATAGACAATAACAAGAAAATATCGTTTTTATTTAAACCAGGACCCACAATAAAACATAATGTAAATGTTTTAATACTCATTCTGGAATATGATTGAAATTTGGTAAGATTGAAATTTGGATTCGTTTACAATTAAATATGTACTATGGTTATGATTTATATCATTGTAGGGATCCACATAATAACGCCGTTTTCTTTTTTTTTTGTTTTTGGACAGTAATCAAAGAGTTGCTACAACAGCAACGACCTCGTCGTCATCACTTTCCATTGGTGATATTATAAGTAAAATCATCTTTCAAGTGACGCAGGAACTACATCTCAAACACTTATCTAGTTACACACCTACTTACTGGCCCACTGACCCTAGTAGACTTCCGGACTGTCTTGACTTCTTTGCTAGCAAAGGTTTTTTAGAAGGCTATCTAAATATTGTACCCAATTATGAAATTGTTTCAGACCATACCCCAGTAATAGCGATGCTAAATACAAGATTTGTTAAGAAGGAACGTCCAGCAAAACTGCACAATCATAAAACCGACTGGAGTCAGTTCAGGGATGAAATACATAAAAAAATAAACCTTAATATTTCTCTAAAAACAAAAGATGAACTTGAATTGGCAGTATACGAATTTACTACACTTCTCCAAGAAGCTGCCTGGAATGCCACTCCAGAGTGTAAAGATACACAGAATAAAAAAACAATCCTATTAATATCTATTAAGAAACCAAATTAAAGAGAAGAGGAAACTAAGAAAGATATGGCAAAACACAAGGCAGCATCAAGACAAAATAAACTACAATAGAGCCGCAAGACAACTGAAAAATACAATTACAGCACAAAAACTCCTGCGTTGAAAAGTATCTTCAAAATTTAACACCAACTGCAGATACCGATTATTCACTTTGGAAGGCCACCAGGAAATTAAAACAACCCATACCAGCATTAAGAAATCCAGATGCCTCATGGTCGAGAACAGATCAAGAAAAAGCAGAAGCATTTGAAAAATATCTTGAAGAAGTTTTTCAACCTCTACCCTCTGTCAGTGCTGAAGAAGATGAAGCTATCTATGAAAGTCTAGGAACAATCCAACAGCCAAGTGAGCAAATTAAACCAGTAACAAAAAGAGAGGTAAAAAATATTATTCAATATAGATTAAAAACCAAAAAAAGCTCCAGGCTACGACCTTATAACAGGAACTATCTTAAAAGAGTTAACAGATAAAGGTGTAGGTATGATAATACAACTTTTCAACTCAGCACTAAGGCTCAACATTGAACGCAATGGACAATTGCTGATATTATAATGATCCATAAACCTGGTAAACCACCTCACGAACATACCTCCTATCTCCTATCTTCCTATTAGTCTCTTACTAGACCAGTGCAGATAGCTCTAAAATGGACCAAAAAAATAAAAAATTAATAGCAGGATGAGACCAATTCCAAATGAAAGTACACATATTAGATAACATGTGGAACATTTTTCACCAAATCTGGATGAGGGCAACATGGGTTGGGGGAGCGTTTTTAGGGGTGAAAACGGTTAATTACGATTTGCGGCAAAACGGCACATCCTATCGAAAAAAGTTAAATCGCAGAGTTGTAGGCAATAAAAAGATCTACAACTTTTGTAAATAAACATTTTTCACATAACCTCAAAATATCCGAGAAAATCGGAAAATTCGATGTTTTTGATTTTATTTTTTTTCTCACTGAAAAAAAATTTTTTTTTACCAAATATGGTGGAAACTTACCTCTTTCTGTCCCAAACAAGCTGTAATTTTTCTGTATAAAAATATTTTTTAAAACTCTTGTTTTTTATGTTTAAGGGAAAATGTAAGCATTTTTTCAATTGAAAAATCTCCCGAAATGTTTTTAGCTTTTTTAAAGAAGTTGGCATTTTTTTATTTATTGAAAGTTCTATTTTCTGATGGTGTAAAAAAATATATACGTTACTGTGTCACAAAATTTTGTCACAAAAGTCAAAAATCGGAAATTTATTTTCAAAATCTCACCATTTTCAGATTCTCAGACCAACGAACCTCTGTTAAAAATTTACTACACTAATGCCGTTGTCTGTGATTTTTAATTTTGTGAATAAATGAATGTGAATTTCATTGATTAATTGAGAATAAGAATAAGAATAAGGTAGTATTTACCTTTTTATGTAGATTCCACAATTTCCTTTAAAATAAATAAATTTGTCACTAAATCCTTTTCACAAAATTATGTTTAACACTTACATTTGATTCACTGTATGTGTCATCATGGTACACATAATGGCCGCGGCGCGGCGCGGCGTCTGGCTGGGCTGCACCTACTCGCTATGCAACTTACATTGCGTCTGAGAATCTGAAAATGGTGAGGGGTTGAAAATAAATTTCCGATTTTTGCCTTTTGTGACAAAATTTTCCAGAGTAACGTATATATTTTTTACACCATCAGAAAATAGAGGTTTCAATAAACAAAAAAAATGCCAACTTCTTTAAAAAAGCTAAAAAAATTTCAGGAGATTTTTTAATTGAAAAAATGCTTATCCCTTAAACATAAAAAACAAGAGTTTTAAAAAATATTTTTATACAAAAAAATTACAGCGTGTTTGGGACATAAAGAGGTAAGTTTCCACCATATTTGGTAAAGAAAAAAATTTTTTTCAGTGAGAAAAAAAAATAAAATCAAAAACATCGAATTTTCCAATTTTCTCGGATATTTTGAAGTTATGTGAAAAATGCTTATTTACAAAAGTTGTAGATCTTCTTATAGCCTACAACTTTGCGATTTAACTTTTTTCGATAGGATGTGCCGTTTTGCCGCAAATCGTAATTAACCGTTTTCACCCCTAAAAGCGCTCCCCCAACCCATGTTCCCCTCATCCAGATTTGGTGAAAAATGTTCCACATGTTATCTAATATGTGTACTTTCATTTGGAATTGGTCTCATCCTGCTATTAATTTTTTATTGTTTTTTTGCTATTTGCACTGGTCAGCTAAACTATTTGAGAATCTATTAGCGACAAGACCTATGAATGAAGATAATAACTCATAATAATCTTTTTCTGGATCACCCGTTTGGTTTCAGAGAGAAGCATTCAACTATAGAACAAGCACATAGAGTCGTTGATACAGTAAATAAAACTTTTAAAGAAAAAAAAATATTGTTCTGCATTTTTTTTAGACGTCAGTCAGGCTTTTTATAAAGTCTGTCATGGAGGGCTGGTCTTCAAAATAGAAATGAAATGAACGTTCCTGAGTCAATATTTACTGCACTGAAAACATATTTAGAAGGAAGATACTACCGTGTCAAGCATGAAGCAGATACATCAAAAATCTACCCTATACGATCTGGAGTCCCTCAAGGTAGTGTTCTGGGCCCTATATTATATTTAATATTTACACACGACATACCAACAAATGAAAATGTAACGACTACAACATTTGCAGACCACACAGCTATGTTAGTCACAGATGAAAATCCCGCAGCAGCTACCGAATCTCTTCAAAGGCATATTAGGGACATTGAAAAGTGGACAAAGAAATGGCGAATAAAGATCAATGAATCAAAATCACAACATATCATATTTACAAAATGTCGCAAAGTATCGCCTAATATAGAAATAAATAACAAAGCAATTCCACAAGCCGAAAGCGTTGAATACCTTGGAATGCACCTGGACAAAGGAGAAGTCATATATGGAAAAAGCGCCAACAGTTAAACTTAAAATTTCTTAAACATTATTGGATCCTGGGCAGAACATTAAAGTTGTCTATACGTAACAACCTGTTGGTATACAATACAGTACTCAAACCGGTCTGGACATATGGGATCCAGCTATGGGGTACAGCAGCAAAATCCAACATATCCATAATGGAAAGATTACAATCTAAAGTGTTAGACTCTATAACAGACGCCCCATGGTTCGTGTCAAACAAAGACATTTATTGTGATCTAGAAGTATCTACGATCAGTGAAGTGATTGTTCAGTGTATTGTTCGGTATAGGGCTTTTCATCGATTGTCATTTGTTTCGAGCTTCTGTCATGTGTCACATAATATTAAGATATCTACGTCATACGTCTTTGGTTTGTATCTTGTTTGTATTATTGTATATACCAATAACGTATGTCGTAGATATATTAATATTATGTGACACATGACAGAAGCTCGAAACAAATGACTGTGAATGAAAAGCCCTATATAAAACGCCTAGAAAGCCATCCAAATGTCCTGGCAATAAACTTGCTTGATAATAGTCAACAAACCCACAGACTAAAACGTAAAAAGAAACTGGACCTTATTTATAAAAATAAGTTTTATAACTCACCGTAATTGTGTTTGTGGGACCGTGCAAGTTCGGCAAAGCGACCTCTATTTCTACGCTCTGTACTTTTATTCGCACTTTTAATAATATTGGCCAATTATATTAGTCCTGGTTGCTGGATAATTGTCAAGACCATAGTCCAAAAAATAATAAGAAGAAAAAATAAGATACAGGTTATGTTATGCAAACGTAAACAATTGTATGTAGTAAATAAAATTGGTTATTAAAATGCAGTACTGCAAGCAAAATACAATTAATTAAATTTACCTTTATATAATAATTGCATATCATATCAATATTGTGGAGTAATATATAATTTTTCTGCTTCAATGACAGAAGGTATGAAATATACGTCAATTTGACAATTTCAATTGACAATATGAATTATTTAAGATAGTTGCAATATTTCTCCGCGACTCGCGCACGGTCGTTTCTCGTTTCCCTTCCAAGTACTTGCACACCGGGATAATATGTATTGTTTGATAATATGTATTTTAGATAATATGTATTGTTTGTAAATGTAAAATGTATGTTTGTATCCGGAATGCCATGTTTGTTCCTTGCTAGAGGTCCAGTCACTGGACTGACCTCTCTAACGTCAATTTTTTTTTATTTCAAACCCCAAAGACGCTTATTGTTAGAATTTTTATAACTAAGAGACTGCTGAATAAACGTTTTAAAAAAAAGTATATCACATGAAACGGTTACTTTTTTCACAATTTATTTGTTCTACGTTTCATGTTTTACGTTTCACGTTTTATGTTTTACGTTTCACGTTCTATGTTTCACGTTTCATGTTTCACGTTTCATGTTTCACGTTTCATGTTTCTTTGATGTGCGGTCTTAGCCAAGCTTCACACCAAAGAAACATGAAACGAAAAACATGAAACATGAAACGAAAAATATGTTTCATGAAACTAAAACACTGCTAAACAAATCTCAAAGTCCGCCTACCAATGAAACCAGTGTGATCCATGCTCATGACACATTTTTATTTTGGGAGAGTTTCATAAATGGCCGGACGTATATTTGTTTAGCAGTGGTTTATTTCCATGAAACGTAGTTTACGTTTCATGTTTCTTTGATGTGCGGTCTGGCTAATAGGCCAAAAGATCGCCAAAAATATGTAGGTATGAGGAAGTCCAAAGTTGTAAGTAGGTACCTATGGTAATAATATTGATCCGCCACTGTATAATCTACGAACAAAGACAAGCAAGATTGTCTGTCAATAATTTTTCTGCTTGCATGAATATCGTGCACCGTTCTGGGCTCTTTTCCTAAATTATCGTGAAACATTTTTAGATAACGTAAATTTAGTTTTTTAGGTAGAAACTTTCGTTATAAGAGTAGGTTTTATTGAATGGTGCGTGCATAAGCGTTAAGTGTGGTTAATAAATGTATTATTCTTTTTTTATAATAACGTAGGAATTAGATATTGTAAAGAAGTTAATAAAACTTTTTATTAAAAACTATTACTTATATAATAGGTAAAACCAATACATTTTATCTGTTCTTTGTTATTTACATTAAATTTAAACACTGTTAATTTTTAAGCTTAAACTTTTTTGTAAAATAGGCACAAACGCTAAAATACTATTTTCCGTTATCTTCGAATGCTGTTTTAATGATTTATTTGTATTTTATAGTATTATTATTTTATACAAAAACAATAATTAATACTCTCTAAACAAACTTAATAATAACTTAACTTAATAAACTTAAAAATAAATTTATTATCTAACAGTTTAAATAGTAGAGGATCCGATCCGATATAAGGTCGAACTTCACCTAATAGCTGTTTATCGGATAAAGATTATTGGATATAATACTTTATTTAGCGTGTTACCGTTTTCGGATTTGTGTGTCCATTTTCAGTAAACTTTGTAATTGCTAAATAGCCCCAGAATCAAACAGTCGTTGGATTTAATTTAAAAGATACATATAAATAATACGACTTATACGTGTCGCTTAGACTTGCGGCTAGAGAACACTAATACTATGCTGGCGAGCTTCTAGACAATTGACAGTCAGTCTCTGGGTTTGGCGGGCAATTTGAAAAGCATATATTATACACTTAATACATATTATGGTAGGGGAGCAAAGTATGCTAAATGTGCAGTCACTCGAGTGCTTTGGAGACCTATTGGGTTGTGAAGAGTAGGTCCTAAAACCAAAAAAAGTAACATTTTCCATTTTAGTGGGCGCTTGCCATTTTTTAATTTAATTTTCCATTTCCAACAATCGTTTTTTCCGATTTTAACGCCATCTATGCATAATTCGAAAAAATGTTTCGAATAAAAGTTACTTATTTTTTCGTAAGGAATCCAAATCTGCAATAAAAAATGGGGGCTCCTATTTAATATTTTAAAGTAACCCCCCACCCCACCTCCGTGGGGGGTCGTGTTTGGTGCCATTCGATAGATTTTTTAAAAATATTAAATAAGTGTATTTTACAGTTTTTCGATCTGATGTTCATTTTGCGAAATATCGCGGGATTCGTATTTAAAATATTAAATTTACCCCCACCCCTCTCCGTGGGAAGTCGTGTTTGATATCATTCGATAGATTTTTAAAAAATATTGAGCATATATTTTTTAGTTGTTCGATCTGTCATTCATTTCGCGAAATATTCGCTTTTTTCTTGTGAAATTTTGGGACTCACCCATTTCCTTACGCCCTGCTCAAATCGTCAGATTTTTGAAATATACACTTTTTTGCATGTACTTAACTTACCTTATCTTAATCTGACAATATCGAGTTTTTTTAAGGATAGATTTTTTTTTTCGGGCCTCCCTTAACGAACTCCCCTGTGTTAAGAGCCAATATATGGTAGAGGTACATATGCAGGGTACCAGGTTTCTACCCATATGATAATCTGACGCGCTCGAGTAACTGCAAAAATCCCCGCTTGGGCTCCCCTACCATTATTAAGTTTAACATAGTGTCCAATATCAAATATTCAGTATTCATATCCGAAATTGGACAGTATCATTTTATCACCCAGTAGATCGAATGCATTTATTTGTTATTAAACACACACACGTAATTAATTAAATTACATACACATTTGGTCAATTATCAATAATATAATTTGGACATCAGCCAAAAGTTGCTGACATAAGATAAACAATTTACCTTAATTAGATACACAAAATCACGCGGGGCCCGTGTTTACATTGACCCAATTTAAACTTATATAAAACTAAGATCTCTTGTCTAGAAATTCAATTATTATTAATTCATTAACGCGAGTGATTGTCTTCAACGATCATCATTTAAGTCTCTACTCAAAGTACCCCGGGTCAACATCCATAGTGTAAGTCTCATCAATAAACTCTGCTACTATTATTTGGTGTTTCCATCACAACTTAAAGACCATCTACACTGAGCCAACGAAGGGATTTGTTCATGGTCCTATCGAGAAAAAGAATACTTCAAGGAAGTTTGAGAAAGCCTATACAGTCCACACCAGCAACACCCTCAGTAGCAGAGAGAGACCACTAGACCCGGCAGAACGAGAGCCGATTGCAGAGCTAAGAGCAGTACCAAAGCCGAGAGCCGATTGCAGAGCTAAGAGCAGTAAAAAAAGCCGAGAGCCGATTGCAGAGCAAAGAGCAGTACCAAAGCCGAGAGCCGATTGCAGAGCAAAGAGCAGTACCATAGCCGAGAGCCGATTGCAGAGCGAAGAGCAGTACCAAAGCCGAGAGCCGATTGCAGAGCTAAGAGCAGTACCATAGCCGAGAGCCGATTGCAGAGCTAAGAGCAGTACCAAAGCCGAGAGCCGATTGCAGAGCTAAGAGCAGTACCATAGCCGAGAGCCGATTGCAGAGCTAAGAGCAGTACCAAAGCCGAGAGCCGATTGCAGAGCTAAGAGCAGTACCATAGCCGAGAGCCGATTGCAGAGCTAAGAGCAGTACCAAAGCCGAGAGCCGATTGCAGAGCTAAGAGCAGTACCATAGCCGAGAGCCGATTGCAGAGCTAAGAGCAGTACCAAAGCCGAGAGCCGATTGCAGAGCTAAGAGCAGTACCATAGCCGAGAGCCGATTGCAGAGCTAAGAGCAGTACCAATGCCGAGAGCCGATTGCAGAGCTAAGAGCAGTACCATAGCCGAGAGCCGATTGCAGAGCTAAGAGCAGTACCAAAGCCGAGAGCCGATTGCAGAGCTAAGAGCAGTACCAAAGCCGAGAGCCGATTGCAGAGCTAAGAGCAGTACCATAGGCGAGAGCCGATTGCAGAGCCTACCAGAAGCGAGGGACCCTAGACGTCTAAGAAAAAAAAACCGTAAGTTTTTGAATAATTACAAAATCTTCCAACTGTCACAATCGTACAATTTAACAAGTTTGTATTTTTATTATAATTCAACAATCTAGAACAACACTCTCCACTCTATCAATAGTAAAATAATGTACTTTAGAATGTATACCATATAAATAATACAGAGACAAAAATATATTTGAAAAATAATTTGAAAAAAAAAAGAAACGTTCATAAACATATAGCTTGCTTTAATTTCAATTAAATACTTTATTTCGAAAAAATTAAAATACTACGTAACTTATAGAACGATAAAAGTCCACTCTATATAATAATTTCAGTTAAATTTTCACTATTTTAGAAAATGAAAATATTTTACCTATTTCTGTAAAAATTAATCACATAGATATCTAATTGCCAAATTTAAATAAGATTCCAGTATTAATATTACATATATCATTTACAGATCTTTTATAAATACAAAGGTTCATTAAATTATCCAACCAAAGAATTTCAATTTTAGCGTTAGTGAAATCGTAATACTATTCAGTTTATTTACAAACAGAAATCACTTAGTCAGGCAAGCGACCTACGGTAACGTTGAAAAATTGCAAACTTGACAAGGGCATACAATTACATTTTTATTTATATACATTCTGGCTTACTAGAGAGCGTGATAGTACAGGTATAGTAAATAAATATAATTGTTAATAAGCAGATATTTTTTTTGTGTGAATTTGATGGCCTTGGACTAGCCAATTAGCCAGACATTATAGGCATATTTAAGTACATTGCTTAATAAATAAAATACAGTTCATATTGTTTAATATATTTACCGCTGAATTTAAAATTTTATAAAAATAACCATGGAAAGTGTATACGTTAAGCAAGCGGAGATAGGAGCAGAATTAGCGAAACTAGTTTCAAATACTAAAAAGGATTCTCAATCTCGGAGGACTCAACAATACATCCGGGATAGGCAGGAAAAATTAGAAGAATATTGGGCAAAATTTCTGAATAACCACGAAAAGCTGCTAGAAGGAGGTATAACGAAAGAAAAATATTTTGAAACAAAATACCATGATCAGGTATTTAAGACATATATTGAGGGGAAAATCCTGTTTTAAGAATATGAAAGGGTGCTGAAAAGAGGAAAAGCACCGAAAGTAAAGGAGATACAGATAAGTAAGCAAAGAATCGAGGAATTATTACGGCCAGAAAATGAACAAGATTTGCAGGAGGATGAAGAGCTGCAGTCAGAGTTAAGAGAATACATGGAAAAGGTGAATACACTAATAATTGAAGCAGCAGTAAATGAGGAACTAGACGCTATAGATAATGGAGAAGTAGAGAGAATAAATCAACTAAAGAGGAGAGTCAGGGAAACCTTGAAGAAAATAAGGCCAGGAATGCAACGGCCAGAAAGCACACAGAGGAGGGACGGTGTGACATTACCGCAGGTAAAAATCCCTGTGTATGAAGGCAGGTATGAAACGTGGAGAACTTTCCACGATCTGTTTACAAAAGTAATACATGAAAACGACCAGTTATCAAACGTAGAAAAAATGCAGTACCTAAAAACTCAACTAAGAGGGGAAGCCAACAGAATGATACAACACTTAAACATATCCGAGGCCAACTACGAAGTGGCCTGGAACATGCTAAAAGATAGATATGAGAATCCAAGGATGATATTGTTTAAATTGATAGACAGGATGCTACTAGCACAGGAAGTAAAGGAATCTTCTGCTAGAGCATTGAAATCACTACATGACACCTTCCACGAAAGTCTGGAAGCCATAGGAGGGTTAGGAACAGACACGGAAGCGTGGAGCCCATTGGTAGCCCGGATTATCATAACGAAATGGGACAATGAAACCAGGAGGCTGTACGAAAACCACGTTGGAGACAGTAGAGAGATACCGACGTACAAATCGACACAAACATTCTTACAGCGAAGATTCCAGACACTGGAACTGCTGGAGTCAGAAAAAAGACAAGAGAAGCAAGGAGGATCTGGGAGGAAACCAAGAACACGTTGCGTGATATGCAACGGAGATCACGGAGTACCGAACTGCAGAGAATTTCAGGAACTCAATGTAAGAGACCGAAACAGGAGGATAAAAGAAAAAGGATTGTGTGCAAACTGCCTAGCACATAAAAAAGAAAAACAATGTTATGTACAATATAGGTGCAGACACTGTGGCGGAGACCATCACCATATGTTGCATTATGAGAAAGGAAACACAGGCAACAAAAGAAACTCCAATGAAACGAAAGGAGAACAAACACAAGAAAGAAATGGAAGAGATTCGAATAATAGAAGAAACGGGTATCAAGCTAATAGGTACAGAGGAGGAAATAATAATCCATACAACGCCAGAGAACAAAATAACGGAAGGCGAGAAAATACACAAGATACCAATGGGCATAGGAATATCAACGACCACCAAAGAGGGCAGAATTCAGTAAACTGTGCAAGCCATAAGGAAGGTGAAGCATTACTAGCGACAGCTGTTGTACGCATAAGAGATGCGAAAGGAGATTCACACATAATGAGAGCATTAATCGACCAAGGGTCACAATGCGCATTTATAACGGAACAAGCTGCGACGACGCTAGGAACAACAAGGAAGCCCATACAGGCGACCATATCCGGGATAGGCTCGTCAGGAGAAAAAACAGCCAATTGGAGTATGAAACTTTTAATCGAAACTCATTACGAAAGTGACTTCGAGATGGAAATAGAAGCACTAGTATTACCGAAGATAACAAGGAATTTACCGGAACAGGATATAATTCTACCGGACTATAACGAGAAAAATGCAATACTGGCAGATCCAAGATATTACAAGGTAGGGAAAATAGACTTACTACTAGGAGTAAAAGAATACAGTTACATATTGACAGAAGGGATGCACAGAATAAGTAATGGACTCCTGAGTCAAAACACCAAACTAGGATGGATAGTTTCGGGGATAGCACGAGAGAAGGAGACTACAAAAGCAGAAGTATGCTGTATGATATCCAGACAAGAGATGGACATACAAATAAAGAAATTCTGGGAATTAGAAGAAGTAAATCAGGAAACAAGTTTATCAGTAGAAGAACAAGAATGTGAAGAATTGTATCGACAGACAGTAAAAAGAGATGAAGACGGGAGATACGAAGTGAGAATTCCGTTTAAGGAAGACGTAACAAAGATAGGAGAATCTAAGCAGCAGGCATTCGCCAGATTGATGCAACTAGAAAGGAAGTTTGCAAAAGACAAACAGTTAGAAGCGAATTACAGACAATTCATGGAAGATTATGAAAACCAAGGTCATATGGTAATAGCAGAAAACTGGGAGATGGGTACTACCTCATCATCCAGTGAGAAAAGAGGACAGTACTACAACGAAAATAAGAGCCGTGTTTGATGCATCAAGTAAAAGCTCATCGGCAGTAAGCCTGAATGATATTATGCACACAGGGCCGAAATTACAACAAGATTTGACAAATATACTATTACGATGGAGATCCAATAAGATAGCATACTCAGCGGATTTGGAAAAAATGTTTAGACAAATCAGAATGGCAGAAGAAGACCAAAAATATCAAAAAATTTTGTGGAGAAAGGACACAAAGGACCCAATACAAGAATATAACTTAACGACGGTGACATACGGCACGGCCGCAGCACCATTTTTAGCGTTGAGAACAATACAGCAATTACAAGAAGACGAAGGAGCGAGGTTCCCGTTGGCATCGAAAATTGTAAAAGAAAACATGTATGTAGACGATATACTAGAAGGAGCGGAGACAGTGCAGGAAGCAGAAATAGCCCAAAAGGAATTAATACAACTGTTCAGAAAAGGAGGTTTCATTCTCAGAAAATGGTTGAGCAACGAAGAAAAAATAATGGAGAACGTACCGGAGGAAATGAGGAACGTAGACTCCAAGGCATTCAAACAAGAAGAAGTACGGAAAACGTTAGGAATACACTGGTCCCCTAAAGAAGATATAATCACATTCAAAATAGGGATAACGACAGCAAAGAAAATAACGAAAAGACACGTACTGTCAGAAGTAGCAAAACTATACGACCCACTAGGGTGGATAGCACCTGTAGTAATTCAGGCGAAAATGTTCATACAGGAATTATGGGAGCAAAAAACCAGTTGGGATAAAGAATTAACTAGCAACCAACAAAGCAGGTGGAATACATACCAGGCGCATTTAGTAAATCTGGAGAAAATAACATTGCCCAGGTGGAACAACTTAAGCAAGACAAACAGAATAGAACTACATGGATTTGCAGATGCATCTATGAAAGGATATGGAGCGGTAATCTACTCAAGGGTGTAAGGCCCAGAAATCAAAACGAATCTAATGATAGCAAAATCGAAAGTCGCACCATTGAAAGGAAAAACGACATTACCGAGGCTCGAGTTGTGTGCCGCGGTGCTATTAGCAAATTTAATGAAGAAAACCCTACAAGCATTGAATAGGGAAAACATTGAGGTATATGCATGGTCAGACTCAATGGTAACCCTGGCTTGGATAAGGGGATCATCAAAAAGGTGGAAAATGTTCGTCGCCAACAGAGTAGTGGAAATAAGAGGCGTTATAGGACCGAAAAATTGGCATAAGGTAGATACGAAGGAAAACCCAGCGGACATCCTCTCACGCGGAAGTACCGCATCAGAATTATTAGAAGCAGAGCTATGGTGGAAGGGACCAACTAGGCTGACTAGTAACAAAACTTTAACGCAGGAATCAGAAGAAATACCAGAGACAAATGAGGAGGAAGTCAAAACGAAAATAACGGTGCACACGACAACGATAAAGGAGGACATATGCGAGAGATTCTCAAATTTAGAAAGAATGAGAAGAGTACTTGCATACTGTAGGAGATTTGCAGACAAATGCAGAAAAAAGAAGGACAGTGGACAAAGTCAGCTGACAGTCCAAGAATTAGAGGAAACGCTATTAAAGGTGATAAAGCACACACAGCACGCCTACTTCAAACAAGAAATAAAGAAGCTGGAGAAGAAACAGCAGTTAGACAAGAAAAATAAATTAGCGTCATTGGTACCATTCCTGGATAGACAAGGAATTCTAAGAGTCACCGGAAGACTGAGACACACGAATCTAAAGTACGGAGAAAAACATCCGATAATTTTGCCAAAGGATAGTGCATTAACAAAGTTACTTATAGCAGATAGTCACGCAAAAAATCTACATAGCGGATTACAACAAACACTACAGTACATAAAAAGGAAATACTGGATAATCAACGGCAGAAGAACCGTGAAAGATCATCTAGCAAAATGCTTAAGGTGCAGGAGGTATAAAAGCCAAGCAGCACAACAATTAATGGGAGATCTACCGAAAGACAGAGTGAACCCGAGTCATCCCTTTACTAACACAGGGATAGATTATGCCGGGCCAATAAAAATAAGTACCACGAGAGGCAGAGGACAGAGGAGCTATAAGGGCTACATCTCAGTATTTGTGTGTCTGTCAACGAAGGCAGTACACCTCGAAGTAGTAAGCGATATGTCTACGGATGCATTCATCACGGCGTTCAAGAGATTTACCTCACGCAGAGGACAGTGCAACAACGTATACAGCGATAACGGAACCACATTCGTAGGAACAGCAAATTTGTTGAAAAAAGAAAATCAAAAAATAGATGACGAGATAAAACAAGGATTACTGGCACTAGGTACCCAATGGCATGTCATACCGGCATATGCACCACATTTCGGAGGACTATGGGAGAGCGCAGTGCGGATAATGAAATATCACTTGAAAAGAATCATCGGGGAAACAGTTCTAACATATGAAGAATTGAGTACGGTGCTGACACAAATAGAAGCATGTATGAACTCGAGACCATTATGTGGGTCATCAGAAGACCCTGAAGGGAAAATAGCCCTGACACCAGCTCACTTCCTTATAGGGAGAGAAATTATATCACCAAATCGGGAAGAAGAGCTTACGACTTATTTGAAGATGCCGACGAGGTGGAGATTATTGGAGAAAATAAAAAGAGACTTCTGGAAAATTTGGAAACAGGAATACCTGCACCAATTACAACAGAGAAATAGATGGCATAAGGCGCACTCTAACATAAAAGAAGAAGAAATAGTTATAATAAAAGAAGAAGATACACCTCCAGGCAGATGGCCATTAGCGAGGGTAACAGAAACACACCCTGGAGCGGAGGGACTAACCAGAGTCGTAACAGTGAGAAAGGCGAACGGGAAACTGACAAAAAGACCCATACATAAACTAATACGACTGGAAGAAGAGAAACAGGAAAAGCCGAAGAAGGCAGCAGCACTAAGATGGAAGAAAATACTAGTAGCTATAATGTTTTTAACGATGTTAAAACCCATAAAGGCAGAACCATATAAAATATATAATCCGGAACCAGGATTTTTCACAGAAGATCTTGGAGAGGTCGTTATAGACCGGGGAACATTTCGAATAAAGGTGTTACTAGAAAAGGGAAGAATTCGAACAGAGCACCAACTAATAGGAAATATGATACAAGGAGTACGAGAACTGTGTCAGGATATAAAAATCGTGAATTGTAAGGATATAATAGGGAAGTTAGAGGAAGGACAAAGAAAGGCGGAATCAGTAAGCGAGGGGTTGACAGTAGAAATAAAAGCAAGGGAAAGAAGAGGAATATTAGGAACAATATTAACCTCAGTATTTGGAGTCAATGACGAAGCCTACAGTAACATTGAAGCATTAGACAATAACCAAAAGGAGCTAATAAAGGGATCACAGCATCAAGCGAAGATAATGTTAGAAACAATAACATCAATCAATCACACAGAGAACAGGATAAACGAGCAAATGAACAAGTTTAACAAAGCACTAATCACAGGCCTACAAGAAATATCTAAAGGACTTAACGAAGTAGAAGACAAAGCACAGAGACTAGAAACCGAATATAGCACGTTGCGAATACAAACGATAGCGTTGCAAGTTATGGAATTCATAAACGAATATACTCAATTTTACGAGGGAATATTAAACCTTCACTATAACCACGGACACTTCATTGATATAGTGAAACCGGGTGAGATAACCAAATTGATAGAGAAAGCAGGGCAGGTACTGCCACAAGGGGTCGAAATACGACGACAGCCCATTATAGAAACAGAAGTCAGTCATGACGACAGATATATAACAGTAATCGGCTGTTTCATAGTGACAGGGAAAATTAAGTACAGCATGCTGAAAGTCACGGCCATACCACTTAACGTTGAGGGGTCGGTGTTGCGCACATTTGTCGCCCCAAGGAATCTACTGGTCGTAGATTATAACACACTGCACTACTTCGAATTGACCGCAGAAGATAGGGAAAGATGTTTACTGTTGACAAAGACGCAGATAGCGTGCTCACCAACGGCTATAAGGAACATGGATACCCAACCAAACTGCATACTTGAAGAAATTTATGAGCGATCTAAGAATAGCACATGTCCAGTGGTAGCCAGGACAATACAGACAGCTCAATGGAGTAAGATGGGTACCCCCAACCTCTGGCTCGTTATCACGCCAGTCACGATACACATATCCATTATTTGCGATGGAAATCGGAGCGAAAGAGTACTGGAACGAGTCACATTCCTGAAACTTTCACCCAAATGTATCGCCCAAACGAAAAATATTACATTACTCCCCACTAGCAGTGGGATGGAGAGAGCGGTAACAAGCTACCTGAAGGCGCCAATCACTCCCGTGGCCCAATTGGTGGCGAGGACACCCCGCAGGTTTAACATGCCTCTAAACACCTACCTGGACATACCAGGAGGAGAGCTACGTCACGCGTTACTTGAGGAGGAAAGTCTAGCACAAGAAATGACGCATACGCAGTGGCAATCGATTCCAGAATCTAATTGGCATTATTTTGTAGCCACCGGGATCATTACTATAATGGTAATAATTGGGATACTCACGTTATGGAAATACCGTCCTGTTGTACGACTATGTCGTTCAGGGAATCCACATACTCAGACTAACGAACAGGAAGTACCTGTATTAAGTAGTAATCGGCATAACAATGTACCGTCGACTTCAAAGGCCGACATCCCACTCTCCACATTTTCATCCAATTGCCCTAATTTTAATCTAGAGATAGAGTCGGACATTGATAGCTAGAGTACGGTTGGAAGATTGTTGATTATTCTTAAACTATTTATTTATTAACATGTTTGAATTTGACTATTTTATGTAATACTTATATGTAAACTTTGAGTATTGACACTTGGGCCAGTTTTTGCCCGATTCCGCAGTATGTCCAATATCAAATATTCAGTATTCATATCCGAAATTGGACAGTATCATTTTATCACCCAGTAGATCGAATGCATTTATTTGTTATTAAACACACACACACGTAATTAATTAAATTACATACACATTTGGTCAATTATCAATAATATAATTTGGACATCAGCCAAAAGTTGCTGACATAAGATAAACAATTTACCTTAATTAGATACACAAAATCACGCGGGGCCCGTGTTTACATTGACCCAATTTAAACTTATATAAAACTAAGATCTCTTGTCTAGAAATTCAATTATTATTAATTCATTAACGCGAGTGATTGTCTTCAACGATCATCATTTAAGTCTCTACTCAAAGTACCCCGGGTCAACATCCATAGTGTAAGTCTCATCAATAAACTCTGCTACTATTATTTGGTGTTTCCATCACAACTTAAAGACCATCTACACTGAGCCAACGAAGGGATTTGTTCACATAGTAATAAATGAAAGACCTCACCTCGCTTGGTCGATTATCTATATAAATGAAATTCAAAATATATTTATTAATCTAATTATATAGTATTAACAATATTTTAATTAAAAAAACATCGTTATATATATTTATGTATATTATACGATACCTATGCTATAGGTTATAGTTATTGGGGACTACCAGTATTTTGAATTTCTCTAACAGAAGGTTTGTTTAAACAATAATTTTCCCTGTTAGGTTTTCTCTTATTAACTGAAAACAATCACTTTCGTTTAAGAAAATTTTTATTATGTGGAATATTTCTATTTTCCTTTGGACTGTTCTTTAATGTGGTAATGATATAACTTTTATATGGGTATTTTACTATAATTTATAACTTTCCTATGGTTAATTATTTTATAGAGAAATTCAAAATACTGGTGTAAAATTGTTGTAAAATTCAAAATATACTTAACCTAATATACAGTGAGGACGTTTGAGTTGGAATAAATTAATTATGTCGAGAATAGGGCTTTTCATCGATTGTCATTTGTTTCGAGCTTCTGTCATGTGTCACATAATATTAATATATCTACATCATACGTCTTTGGTTTGTATCATTGGCATATACCCATAACGTATGACGTAGATATATTAATTTTATGTGACACATGACAGAAGCTCGAAACAAATGACTGTGAATGAAAAGCCCTATGGGCGAATTTGGAAAGAAATCCTGAGACAGGTCGATTTTTATTTTTAAATTATGACTTTTTGGCATATATATCGTACTAGTGACGTCATCCGTCTGGGCGTGATGACGTAATCGATGATTTTTTTAAATGAGAGTAGGGGTTGTGTGATAGCTCATTTTAAAGTTTATTTAATTCTCTATTCAGTAATATAAACTTTAACGCCCTAATAATTTAAGAATCTACTTCTGACAATAAAATACAGGATTTAGTTAACATATTAAGAAAACTGAATATGGTGATAATGCGTGATGCCAAGTTAGACAAAGAAAAATGACATTTAAAAAACTGGCTTGATATGTGATCAAATTGATCTAATTTCCTTAATGACATAATTAAATGAAACAGAACGTTTAACCGTTCATTGAAGCTGTGCTAAATGCAGAAGGAAGCACATCAATAATAGTACTAGAGGAAAATAGAAATATTCCGCGCAATAAAAATATTACTAAACAAAGGAAATTAGGTTAAGAAAAAACTCAAAATTGGCCTTTGAACAAACCTTCTATTAAAGAAATTCAAAACAATGCTGTAAAATTGCTACATTCCCATTATGATATAACTAATACATATTATTATTGATGTTTTTTATTTAAAATATTGCTAATGCTTTACAATTAGTTATTAGGTAAAGTATTTTTTTTTTGTGACGGATATTCTTGAGTTGGGGTTGATTTCATGTAATCGAATGAACTATCTTTCAGTAAAGTCGTCCCAGGAACGCAACTCATAAATATTGGCAATATCATTTTAAAGTCTTCTACTTTATGTATCATATGTATCTGAATTGCCGATATAAATGAGTCAAATTAAATAAATTATTAGAAGAATTTTTTTACTAAGCAACAACATTTTTATTTATATTAATAGTATTTTGTATTTTGACAACGGCACCCGATTTGGGCGTCGAAACGTTAATAAAAATCATTTTTTAATAATATTGTGGCTTATTTCCCATTCTAAATAGTTAAAATAGGTAAAGTATATTTTGAATTTCATTTATATAAATAATCGAACAAGCGAATGAGATCTTTTATTTGCTGTCTTAACTAATATATTTATTTTAAATATGCTTTTCAAATATTGCCCGCCAAATCCTGAATAGATTATCAATTGTCTAGCTAGAAGCTCGCCAGCTACATAAAGTATTATGTTTTATTTAACCGCGAGTGTCGCTTAGCACGGTCCCAATAGCAAAAGAATGTGTGTGTACTTTGTACGCACGTCAGAAGTTATACTTCTATTAAAATTAAAATGAAACATTTCTGTAGGAAACTGGCGTTTTTTTTTAGATTTTCTACGATTGCTCAAGTGAAAAGCAATTGCGGGGACCCGCAATTCGTCAAAAAAATGACCGATTAACATTATTTTTCGAGAATTTACGATTTTTAATGATTTTAAAATTTGACGGCAATACAGTAGAAAATCGAAAGACCATGAAAAAATTATAGTATGAATTTTTTGTCCAAAAACGACGTTTTTGTAGTGTTTATACGATTTCTCACGAGAAAAACAATTGCGGAAACGCCCCAGTTCATAAAAAATGAAGTATTAACATTATTTTTAATTTTTGGTATTATTAGAAAGTGTATTTAAAATTCATTTAATATTTAAAGAAAAATAAAATTAAAATGTTTAAAATATTATTGTGTTTTCAATTTATCAATCAAAAGGCAAAATAAAAATTAAATTAAATTTTTTTTAAATAACGCGGGCACATAAATTTGATACACCCTATTTGTATATTGATCTGTAAATATTTATTAGAATTTAGTTTGGATGTAAGTGGATTTCTTTTTTAATGAGCTTTCCGATGAACCATTAAAGACTGTTGTGAATAATTAAAGTGAAAAGGACGATGTATTTAGGTTTAAAATGGAAAAAGATTGTTTACTACGGGAACTATAGAATCCACAGGTAGAGGTAATTATCATTTTCTAGAAAAATGGTTTAAAAGAAAGTTTGGAATTTTAATATCTTTGTTTCACCCCGAGTAAATATTGTAGAGTTCCCCGAAAGTAATTAGGATGGTCGGAATAATTTTGAAAATGACTGTTTGTCGAATGGAAAAGAGAAATGTTTCTGATTCTTGGCAATTTGGAAGGGAAAAAGTGGTTTGAATGTTGAGTGAATTTGAAAAAGAAGGCAGTATGTTATTGGCATCGCTGAGGAGCAGTTCGACGTTTTTGTGGATAGATAGTTAGCAAGTACCAGTGGTTGTTTGATAGTGGAGAATAGTGCTGAAAAGTGGAACGAGAGACAGATCAAATTGAGACGAAATACCTCTTTGATTCTGGATTATTGTGAGAAGGAGAGCAGAGAATTTTTGGAGTGCTGTTTGAATCGAGTACAGATCAAAAGAGGCCCGGCTTGTTGGAGAATTGGTGCTGGTATGCTGATAGTTTTGAAGCTGGAGAACGGAGAGGGTTTTGATGAGTAGCCTTAACATATTCAACGAGGGAGAGCTGTTTTGGGTCACGAGAAGACATCAGAGTGAGTGAAGAAAAAGGTCAGTCAATTTATGTGAAAGATATTTTTATGTTCGGAAACTAAAATTTTGAGTAAAAAGCATATTAATTAAAATTCCAATATTTCAAAAAGTAAATAGGAAATATAGGTAATCTTGCGAATACATAAAGTTATTTTGTTTTACCAAAGTCATCGGGAACAAACCGATAAATTGTTTATTTTTAACTAGAATAAATTTAAGGGGTAAAAATTTCATTCGGACATCTGTGTCCACAGGTTTTAGATTTGATAGATTGTTAGAGTATTGATTTTGATAAATAAAAGACAATTCTGTATGTTTATTTTATATTTTTGCTTTATTTCTTTTTTCTATTTTATCCCGATTAGGATCAACTAAGAGATACTGAAATCACGAGAGAAGATAAGTATAACGTAAGATAATTTAGACTTTTTTTTAATATTATAAAAAGGCACCCTGAGATTTTTTATTCATTTTTTATGTATGATTTGCGACAATTAAATAATTAATCAAATAAATAATAATTAATATAAAATTAATAAGAAGCAGATCATAACAATATATTTGTTTCGTTGAAATCCTAATAATTGAAGTATAACTTCTTAGGTGCTTACAAAGTACACACACTCTTTTTTTATCTAAATTTCTTAAAAACCTTAAATAAAACCAATTTAGTATTATTTCGTAATTATTATTAACATAAAATGAAATGTTAAAAAATAGTTAAAAATGAATACATTCAAACCTTTTTCTAGGTTAAAAAACTTCAAAAAACAACAATGTAAGTGACCAGAAACAACTGATCTGTTTCTGAATACGATCGTATAGACAAGCAAATTGTATAATTTTATAATCGGGTCCTTTAGCTAGATACTACATATTATTTTGTTTTTTTTTTGTTATATAAAAGAAATCTGTATTGAAAAAGCTAATATTTCAAAGAACTAATATAATGGTATACCTGTTATAACCAATTACAAAAATATGTTTTTATTTCGTGAGAAATCGTAACAGCAAAAATGCTTTCACGCAATTCACTGCAAAGATTATTGAGCCGTTTAACTTACGTCGACAATTACAGCAATTTATTGAAACCGCTTTTCTTGAAAGAATACATAGATCTACTGGGAAAGCATGTACAAAAATTGGAGTCAGTTAAACTGCCCTACAAGAAAAAATTGTAGGTACTTTATTTTAATTTTGTTTAGTTTGAAAAAATTATCGCTTTTTCCACTTACTCTTAATACTCTCTTTTTATATTACATACAATTGTAATAACCCCTAGATTTATTAGATTACATAGTAATTGTCAAGAAGCACGTGGGCTCTAGGTGGATAACTATCGCGACAGACACAGAAGAATGGAATAGGATTGCGGAGGCCTATGTCCAAAGATGGACCGAAGAAGGCTAATCAGATAGATAGATAATTCATATACAGGGTTCATTAAAAGAACCGAGACGATCGATTATTTAATACCGAGGCAGAATTCATATCGAACCGAAAAACGGAAAAATTAATGTCACCAGGCAAGACACGACTCTCCACTTTTATACAGGGTGTTTCAAAAAGGTATGTCATAAATTAAATCACGCAGTCCGGGGACAAAAATAAATTGATTGAATCCAACTTACCTTAGTACAAAAGTGTACACAAAAAAAGTTACAGCCCTTTGAAGTTACAAAATGAAAATCGATTTTTTTTCATATATCGAAATCTCTTAGAGATTTTTCATTGAAAATGGACATGTGGCATCCTTATGGCAGTAACATCTAAAAAAAAATTAAAGTGAAATTTGTGCATCCCATAAAAATTTGATGGGGGTTTTGCTCCCTTAAACCCCCCAAACTTTTGTGTACGTTCCAATTAATTCATTATTGTGGTACCATTAGTTAAACACAACGTTTTTAAAACTTTTTTGGCTCTTAGTATTTTTTTGATAAGCCAATTTTTATCGAGATGCGGCTTCTTTTTTAATATGTTTACATAAAAATTCTATGGGGGTTTTGCTCCTTTAAACCCCCCAAATGTTCGTGTACGTTCCAATTAAACTATTATTGTGGTAAAATTAGGTAAACACAGTGTTTTTAAAACTTTTTTGCCTCCTAGCCTTTTTTTGATAAGTCACCTTTTATCGAGATGTGGCTTCTTCTTCAAAATATACCTAAAAATGTAAATTATAAATTTTTCAGATTATTAACAGGTATATCATAGGTACTTAACCATAACCATATACAAATTATGTGGTGGATTCGACAAATATTCAAAATATCTCGATAAACACTGGCTTATCGAAAAAGTACTAGGAGGCAAAAAAGTTTTAAAAACATTGTGTTTAACTGATGGTGCCACAATAATAATTTAATTGGAACGTACACAAAAGTTTGGGGGGGTTTAAGGGAGCAAAACCCCATAAAATTTTTATGGGGTGCACAAATTTCACTTTAATTTTTTTTAAGATGTTGCTGCCATAAGAATGCCACATGTCCATTTTCAATGAAAAATCTCTAAGAGATTTCGACATATGAAAAAAAATCGATTTTCATTTTGTAACTTCAAAGGGCTGTAATTTTTTTTGTGTACACTCTTGTACTAAGGTAAGTTGGATTCAATCAATTTATTTTTGTCCCCGGAATGCGTGATTTAATTTATGACACACCTTTTTGAAACACCCTGTATAGGGATCCCTTTTTTATTACAGATTTGAATTTCTTATGAAAAAGAAAATAAGTTTTATTAGAGACATTAATTCGATTTGTTGATGGATGGCGTTATAATTGAAAAATACGATTTATTCTGAAACTGTAGGAACATTTTGGAAACGGTCTAATGTCTTGAGAAATACAGTTCTAAAGAAACAACTAACAAACACGTATTTAATATTTTTCAAAAACCTATCGAATGATACCAACCACTATATAAACTTTCCAATCCCTAGGAATGAGGCAAGGGGCAACTTTAATATAGCATATGGGAATCCCCATTTTTATTGCAGATTTAGTTTCTGTATTCAGTATAAAAATTTAAATCCCACCCACCCCAGGTGTATAATTAAGAGGAAATCAATTTCTTTGATTAAAATATTTAAACAATTTTAATCAATATTTTATTGCAATATTGTAATATTGTTTATATCTTGATGGATAGTTTTATTATCATGAAAAATATCAGTTACTGGAGCGTAATGGGGACTTATTGGGTTGTGAAGATTAGGTCCTAAAAGTTAAGTAAAGTTTTTCATTTTAGTGGGAACTTGTCCATTTTTAATTTAATTTTCCATTTCCAACAATCGTTTTTTTATATTATAGCGCCATCTATCCATAATTCGAAAAAAGGCTCGAATAAAAGTTATTTATGTTTACGTAAGGAGTCCAAATCTGCAATAAAAAATTGGGGCTCCCATTTAAGATTTTAAAGTAACCCCCACCCCACCTCCGTGGGAGTCGTGTTTGGTACCATTCGAAATATTTTTCAAAAATATTGAACAAGTGTATTTTTCAGTTTTTTGATCTGATGTTCATTTCGCGAAATATGCCGGGATTCGTATTTAAAATCTTAAATTTACCCCCCAGTCCTCTCCGTGGTAAGTAGTGTATGGTACCATACGATAGATTTTTGAAAAATTTTAAGTACGTATTTTTTAGTTTTTCGACCTGTCATTCATTTCGCGAAATATTCGCTTTTTTCTTGTGAAACTTTGGGACTCATCCATTTCCTTACGCCCTGCTCAAATCGTCAGATTTTTGAAATATACACTCTTTTGCATGTACTTAACTTATCTTAATCTGACGATTTCGAGTTTTTCTAAGTATAGATTTTTTTTTCGCCTCCCCCCTTAACGAACTCCCCTGCATTAAGAGCCAATATATGGTAGAGGTACATTTTCAGGGTAGGTACAAGGTTTCTCCCCATGTAATAATCGACGCGCTCGAGTAACTGCAAGAATCTGCGCTTGTGCGGACTATCATAACAATAGTAGTATTTTTATTTTTCAAAATGAAAGTATCACCGATTAAATTAAAATATCTAATAAAATCCTTCAAATTGCTTCTTATTTTTCCGCTTAAAAGCAAATTATTTCCTTTACTAATAAATACGTAAACAAAAAGTGGACTATTTTTTGTATTTTTTTTTGCTTCATCCATGTGGTAGATAATTTTTAAAATACACATTATTTCTGCATTTGTTTTTCTGTGATTACAGCGCAATATATCGCTAATCGAAAAAAAATATTAGATAAAAATTGTTTATTTATGCAAAATCTGAATCTGTAATCTGTAATTAAAAATGGAGTTTTCTATTTAAGATTTTAAAGATGGTCCCTGTTCCACCCCCAGGCAGTTGGGTGTTTAAAAATAATAAACAATGCTTTTTTGGCTTATTATTTGGAAGCTTATTTATCGAGATACTAGACCATTTCCTTAATTTTTCTCTGGTATCACGATAAATAATTCTTTTTTCGAAGTAGTTTTCAATCCTAATAGTAAATTATTAATATTGAAAATATCAAAAATATTACTAAAAGATTTTTAAATTGAAAACTTATTAGTACACTTTCCTGGTGACACCTCCAAGACTTCTACAATTTGCAAGTCAAATGGATGCTGCAGTGAAGACGAGAGGGAAGGAATTCTATACTATGCGATTCACATCCCCCGTCTGCAGCTGGTAAAGTTCCAACGGAAAAATGCACCTAGTTACTCTACGGAGTAATACGACTATAAAATAAAAATGTCTACCATTTTTATTCAGTTGCAATGCGAAGGCAAAACAATCTTACTTTTCAATCAGAATACTGAGTGCAGTCCAGTCCCTGAATCACGATTTTCGGCTCTTATCGGAAGGAACGTAGGCACTGTTCTCCATATTTTAACTGATTCGTATCGAGAGGTTTTCCCACCCATTGCAACTGAAGTGATGATAGTAGGTGGCTAGCGCCATCTGGCATTGAAAGACGAAGTAGTTTTCAATCCTAATAGTAAATTATTAATATTGAAAATATCAAAAATATTACTAAAAGATTTTTAAATTGAAAACTTATTGGTACACTTTCCTGGTGACATCTCCAAGACTTCTACAATTTGCAAGTCAAATGGATGCTGCAGTGAAGACGAGAGGGAAGGAATTCTACACTATGCAATTCACATCCCCCGTCTGCAGCTGGTAAAGTTCCAACGGAAAAATGCACCTAGTTACTCTACGGAGTAATACGACTATAAAATAAAAATGTATACCATTTTTATTCAGTTGCAATGCGAAGGCAAAACAATCTTACTTTTCAATCAGAATACGGAGTGCAGTCCAGTCCCTTGAATCGCGATTTTCGGCTCTTATTGGAGCCTTCATCGGAAGGAACGTAGGCACTGTTCTCCATATTTGAACTGATTCGTATCGAGAGGTTTTCCCACCCATTGCAACTGAAGTGATGATAGTAGGTGGCTAGCGCCATCTGGCATTGAAAGACGAAGTAGTTTTCAATCCTAATAGTAAATTATTAATATTGAAAATATCAAAAATATTACTAAAAGATTTTTAAATTGAAAACTTATTGGTACACTTTCCTGGTGACACCTCCAAGACTTCTACAATTTGCAAGTCAAATGGATGCTGCAGTGAAGACGAGAGGGAAGGAATTCTACACTATGCAATTCTTTTTTCCTTTTATAGCATCATCTATCAACAATTCTAAAAAAAAGTCTCTTATAAATGTTACCAACTTGGTTTTTCACGGGAAATGCAAATCTACAATAAAAAATGGGGGTTCCAATTTAAGATTTCAAAATTGCTCCCCGACCCAC
The DNA here is from genome assembly GCF_917563875.1 of Diabrotica virgifera virgifera. Lineage (NCBI taxonomy): Eukaryota > Metazoa > Arthropoda > Insecta > Coleoptera > Chrysomelidae > Diabrotica > Diabrotica virgifera. Next base: position 217,246,591 of record NC_065444.1, read on the forward strand.
CCCCATGGGGTGGTGGGTGGAGGGTTGTGATTTGTGTCATTCAACAGATTTTAAAAAAATATTGAAGATGTGTTTTTCAGTTTTTCTATCCGATGTAAATAATTTCGCTAAATATTCGACTGTCCCTTTTCTTTTAACACACCGTAATAAACATTCAACGACTTCAAATACTTTCAGGAATTTTATTAATTATTTAATTCTTTTTTATTAATAATATTGTATAATAGAACATATGTTCTATTATACAATTTTCTCCTAAGATTTTGATTATGGATTTGCCGATATGGTTGGTTTATTTTTCTAATTGATATTTTGGATAGTTGATAAGTATATTTATGTTTAATACTGAGTGCAATATTGTAGTTGTCGCATAAGGAAGGGTTGGGCTTGTGTATTAAGTGTGACTAATTATGCGCAAATGGGTGGGTCATGTATGTTCCTGTCGAAGTCACGGTTGCTCGTCATTCATGGTTTAACTAGTTCTTGCATGTTGTGCTATGTGGTCCGATGCATCATACCTCTGGAGGTCAATGTATGAAGGAACCCATATCAATTGTATACATATCACACGAGTGTAGAGGAAGGGCTAGTAGTTCAGAGAAATAAGGACAAAAATATCCTGTTGGTGACACAACCCCCTCCAGGCCGAAACCAATTTTTTTGAGTAGTGTGGACATCTATAATAATAACCTATATGTTTGCTGCAGCCGATTTTGATAATATACATAGTTATAAACAAATGAAGATCAAAAAACGCTAAATTTTCGCTTTTTTCATCTATTGCCAAGAAGTTAAGCATTTTAAACAAAGGGCCTAGCCGGGTAAGATGATGAAAAGTGGCCCCAACTCGATTCGAGTTCCATATATGTCACCGTTTAGCATATGTAGTGAAATTTACTTTCTGAAATTTTTAGCCCCCCAGGTGGTCATGTGACCCACCTAGAGCCTAATTAGGGTTTTTATGTTTTTATTTTTTATTTCAGCCGCATCGAGAACTAGCGAAAAACTTTAAATAAAAAAGTTGTAAGATTTAAAAGATTATGTCCGAAAATTTTTTTTTTTAATTTTTGGCGGGAAATTTAATTTTTAGAACGATTTTAAATTTTAAATGAGTATAAAAAAATAACTAAGACATTAGTTTTTACGAAAAAAAAATATATAACGTGTATTTTTGCATAATGTTTTACCCTCAATTTTTTCAAAGTTTTAAAATTGGTGAAACGCACCTTTAAAAATAAAAAACCACATTTTTTCGGTTTTTTTTTCGTTTTTTGATACAATTGTATACATCAAAGAAGGTAACACCGTCACTAGAATGGGTAAAAAACTTAAAAATAATTGGGGTATGCCTAATAAAAATTTTTTGTAACGCCATCCATTTTCAAGATACAGGGCGCGTTGAAGAAAACAAAATTTTACACATTTTTAACTTGGTGGGTTTTAAGAGGTAGTTATTGTGCATGTTTTGACATACAATGGACATCTTAAGTCTTGACGTCACAAAATTGGGAGGAGCTTATATTTGGCTCCAAACAATTTTGTTTAGAATGTTAAACACTCATAAGGAACTTTTAATTTATTGTTTACGTGGTTTGTGTGACAAAATAAGACTTTTCATTTGGGTATTTAGTTAAAGAAACGTGCCAATTAGGAGATTTCTATTCGTTTTTGCCCAGGTGAGTTAATTTAATGCAATGATTAGAACGTAAACATTTTTGAGGTTATGTTTATTTTCAATCACTAAGGAATAAAAACCACCTGAGCAAAAACGAATAAAAATCTCTTAATTAACACGTTTCTTTAACGAAATACCTAAATGAAGTCTTATTTTGCCACACAAAGCGCATAAATGAAAAATTCCTTATGACCATTTAACGTTACAAACAAAATTGTTTGCAGCCAATATAAGCTCCTCCCAATTTTGTGACATTTGTGACGTCAGACTTAGGCTGTCCATTAAGGATTTGATATTCATCATTGGCGAGCATAGGGATAATGGTCTGAATGTTCAAAGAAAAAAAGATAGTACGCCACTGACATATTTCAAATTAACAGTCATTTTTTAATTCCTCGTTCAATTTGCGATAAAAGCTATCTTCTCATTTTTTTCATACGACGCGCCGTTTTGCTCTAAAAAATAAAATATCTTAACTCTTCCAAAGTATTCGAATTAGTTTTTATAATGGATGTACGAGTTTATGTATTATAGATGTAGAAACTGCTAGAAATTCGAATACTTTGTAAGGGTTAAGATGTTTTATTTTTTGAATAAAAATGGCGCGCCGTATGAAAAAATAGGAAGATAGATTTTTTGTCACAAATTGAACGAAGAAGTCAAAAACGATTGTTAATTTGAAATATTTCAGTGGCGTACTATCTTTTTTCTTTAAAAAGTTCAGACCATTACCCCTATGCGCGCCAATGACAAATATAAAATTCTTAATTGTATGTCAAAAATTGCACAACAACTACCTCTTAATAGTCGCCAAATTTTATTACAATGTTGCCAGTAGTTTCGGTAAAATCGTGAAAAATGTGTAAAATTCTGTTTTCTTCAACGCCCTGTCTGTATCTTGAAAATGGATGGCATTACAAAAAATTTTTATAAAACAAACCCCAATTATTTTTCAGTTTTGTTACCTATTCTAGTGACGGTGTTACCTTTTTTGGAAAATATGTATAAAATTGTATCAAAAAACTAAAAAAATGCGGTTTTTTATTTTTAAAGGTGCGTTGCACCAATTTTAAAAATTTGAAAAAATTCAGGGTGAAATATTATGCAAGAATACACATTATATATTTTTTTCTTGAAAACGAATTTCTTAGTTATTTTTTTATACTCATTTAAAATTTTAAAATCGTTCTAAAATTTAAATTTCCTGCCAAACATTAAAAAAAAAATTTCGGACATAACTTTTTAAATCTTACAACTTTTCTATTTTAAGTTTCTCGCTAGTTCTCGATGCGGCTGAGATAAAAAATAAAAACATAAAAACCCTAATTAGGCTCAAGGTGGGTCACATGACCACCTAGGGGGCTAAAAATTTCAGAAAGTGAATTTCACTATATATGCTAAACGGTGACCTATATGGAATTCGAATCGAGTTGGGGGCACTTTTCATCATCTTACCCGGCTAGGCCCTTTGGGAGTAAGAAACTCATAAATCATATAAAGAACTTTAATATGGCGTCCGCTGAATATGTCTATCCTTATTGGTTGCTTAGAAAATTGCAAAATAAGTCATACATTTTGAGTTTTTACTAATATTCATAACTTATGTAAAAATTAACTTAGAACCTTCTTATTACACCGAATGCTGGTACCTCTGGTGCTTAAATTATACCCTAAATTACATAACAATTGGTCAAATAGTTTAAAAGTTATTTAATTTGTTTATCCCAAATTATTTATTTTGCAACACTGTAAGTCAGAAAATGATGAAGTAACAGTAATACTTTGGATAGTTTATGAAAGAAGAAGATTCATACTATTCATATAATTAAAAAAAATGACAAAAAATAATTCTAAATAATAGAAAGACTGAATTTTTATACAAATTTAAAAAAGAAAAAATTGTCCTAGGACAATAAGAGACGAAGTTGCCCTCTCCTCTTTTTTTAATTCACAGCAGCTTCCTTTATAACAATTACAAAATCAAATCAGTCACATTTGAAAGAACATACTTCAAAGTTTTAATGTACCAAATATAAAAAATATATACTTTCAAATAAATCGTCCACAAAGCTTCAAAATGTGACCCTTAAAATCGGCCGGCCTTGAAACTTGGGAGATCGATGAGAAGGGGGAAGGAACTGTTAGCTGTTTCTCTGGTTATCGCCTATGGATTTCGACGTTTCTTTTTTTAATTTGTATGTACTTTTTGCGTACAGTACGAATATGCATTATTTAAATAAATTAATTGTTATATACACCATCAAATTTGTTTAAACAATTTTTTTTCATTTTTTTTAATAATATTTGAAGTAATTTTAATCACAAAACATAAATATTTATGAATAATATAATAATAATAGTTTTTCATTAAACTTAGTAATAATTTAAAGTATGAAAAACAAATGATCCCATTCAATTGTTTCTAAAAATATTATCTATTGGAAATCAGAAATATCATGGAAATCAGAAAATCTCAAATGATTTAGGTTTTATTTTTCTGGTAAACATGCTATTAGATGAATGAAAAACTGAAGTCACAGAACCACCAAACAAGAGATAAACGTAATTGATTGGGGTTGGAAATTAAGCTAAGAACAGTTAGTACCGATCCGATCAACAGATCTTCTTTATACCAGATATTTTATTAAAATAAACTACCTGCTCTTGCAAAACTGTTTGCACCGAGTACCTGTTAGTACAGAGATATAAATATTTTGGTATTTACCCCGTCAAAATAGTCCCGTCAAAAAAGCTCCGACAAAATAGCCCGACAGAAAAGCCCCCTTCAGAATTCATTATGAAATAATCCCTTAAAAATTCATTTTTTCGGAAATGGTAATTATCCTCTATTCAGATGATTATCTTAACTACATTAAATAAAAATGGTCTTTTCAGAGAACTCGAACCCTGTGTCTTCTGTTAGGAAAAACCAGGAAAAAATTCCTGGTTTTCCTCGTGATTTACTATAGAATCACTAACACGAGAATGTTACTGTTACCATTGCGTGTGGTTGTCTTTTTAAAGACGAATCACATGCTATGATTTTTTTGTGACGGATATTCTTAAGTTTAAGTTGATTTTATGCAATCAAATCTTTCAATAAAGTCGTCCTAGGTACGCAACTCATAAATATTGGCAATATCATTTTCTACTTTAGTAACATTTAGACATCAGTCTTCTACTTTAAAATTTATAATATATGTCTGAATTGCCGATAGGAATGAGTCAGATTAAATTAAATTATTAGAAGAATTATTTTACTACAGGGGCGGCCCGTCAATACCTACAATAAAATAGCAAAAATTATCCAAATTATTTTTAAAAATATCCAAAAAATTTTCTCCGTAGTTATAATTATTGTACGCTCCTTGTAGTATCAGTAGTACTGTATAAGATTCTATAAATATTCTTCCTTGGTCAGGCACTTGAAAACGTAGCCTGAAATAGAACGACGCCAACACCGAATTGACGTGCGATCTCTCTCTGTTTACGCGAGCAGGTCTGCTGGAAGCGACCGTATGCTACGATTTTGAAAGCGGGCGGATAGGCACAGAGTCTTATAGCCTGACCTACAAAATTTTATCAGTTGCTTCTCTTGTGTCTTGTGAAACTGTTTTAAATAATTGTTTTTTGATTTTGGCTGTTATTAGTAGGTTAAGTATTGAATAAAACTAGGTAGGACAATTTAAATTTGTTTATGAAAACTGAATAATAAACAGGTAAATTTGAGATCGGTCTATTGAAGGGCAATTTAATTTTATATTAATTTAGTAATAATTCACTAACGACAAATAAATCTGTGAATAGTTATTTGTCAGTCGTCCATTATATTTTTATTGTGTTTCAATACAATTTGGATAATTTAAAGTTAAACTGACGAATTGTGTTATTCGATTATATAGATAATTAAAAATTTAAAGCGAGGTTAATTGTTAACTTATCAATTTAGTCGAAGAGTAAATTATTATTTGATACATAAATAAAATAAGTAATATTTGACGTTGTTGAAACGTAGGTGTGTTAGTTTTATTGGTGGAAAAACTTTAGTCATCGAATATGAATATTTTAAACGATGTAATATGCAGTTTGATCGAGACGCCTTTTTCAAGACGCCAAAATCAAGAAAGATCAGAAATTATTTCAATGGGCCGGCCTTTACCAAATTTAACAATTTTATCCACAGATAAGACAAAAGACAATCGACCATTTTCGAGATCGTTTAAAACAATATGGTATGAAAATCATAAATGGCTAAGCGGAAGTTATTTTAAAAATTCACTTTTCTGTTGGCCTTGTCTGTTGCTCTCAAATTTGAAGCAAAATGTTTGGGTGAGTCAGGGATATTCAGATTTGAAAAATTTATCAGCTAGTGTAAAAAAACATGAATCTTCGAAAGAACATTTAAACAATTGCTTAGGTTTAAAACGGTTAGAAAAAAAATAAACAAACTATTGACAGTGCTTTAGCTGGACAAATTTCTCTATCTAATAAGATATATAATGAAGAAGTTGAAAAAGATTGAAGAAGTTGAAGAAATTGATGTTACAATTCTGTCAGTAAAACAAGAACTTGCATTTCGCGGTCGTGATGAGAGCCATAATTCTTCAAACATGGATAATTTTAAAGAAATTTTTAATTTAGTAGTTAAACGCGATCAGGAAATCCAGGATCATGTTAAAAAATAGAAGGGGTGTTCACGGGTTTGTCAAAAACAATACAAAATGATTTAATAGATTGCCTTGCCGATTACGTAAAAAATGAAATTTCAACAGAAATTAATGAAAGTCAAATTTTTCTATACTAGCGGACGATACTACTGATATAACCGAAAAATCACAGTGTACTTTAACAATCCGTTTTGTTAACAAAGTTGGTCAGGTAACAGAAAGATTTTTAGGGTTTTTTTGATGTTAGCGAGAATAGATCTGCAGACGCTCTATATAGTTTAATTTCAAACGTGCTTGAGCCATATGATTACAAAAATAAATTAATTGCTCAATTTTACGGATCTACGAAAAAAGGTCGCCAACAATTGGTCGAGCGAAAAAATGTCGCGCACATTTGAGCGCGTATCAAAAGGTCGCCGGCGAAAAAACAGCGCCGACGAAATAAGGTCGCGTGCAATTGATCGCGCGAAAAAAGATCGCGTCAGAAAATATGTTTTCATTTGCATACTTTAACTTTCCTTCACACTTAATCCAGGCTTAGGTCAGATTTAGATGATGCAATAGAACTAAAGGATTGCTGTTAAATAATGACCCAAACAGTTAAATATTTTCTTATTAGTCATTTTAACCTATTGGTAAAAAATATTTCGTCAACCCAATATTGACTTCTAAATGACTTTAGTTTTATTTTCCACTTTAAATAATAGGAAAATAATTGGAAGTAAATAATCCTATTTGAAATTGATCATGTAAAATGTTCGACCAATTTAATGGTCGAATTAAGGTAATTTTAACTGTAAATGTTGTAGGGAAAGTACCTAGAGGTATTATTTCACGACTTGGCAGTGTCGCAAAATTTACCCTTGGTTATTTAAGAGTAAGTTTTAATATAAGCTTAATATATTTTACAGGGTATATACTACATATAGATAGGGTAGGTTAAGGGCTACCATCTTTATTAAAATAAAATTTCCCAAATAAAATAATGATATTGTGGTTAAAAATTATATAACAGGCACAATTTCATTAATACATTGTCACTGGTGAGTACTTATTGAAGATATCATAGTTTTAATATAAGCTTAATATATTTTACAGGGTATATACTACATATAGATAGGGTAGGTTAAGGGCTACCATCTTTATTAAAATAAAATTTCCCAAATAAAATAATGATATTGTGGTTAAAAATTATATAACAGGCACAATTTCATTAATACATTGTCACTGGTGAGTACTTATTGAAGATATCATAGTTAAAGAATACATTTATATTAATAACAGATTTGCATACTTTAACTTTCCTTCACACTTTATCCAGGCTTAGGACTGGCAGTTAGTAACTGGCGTGTTTAAAAGTTTTTTTAATTTTAATTTTTTTATTTTTTTCTAATTTTTATTTTTTTTATTTTTTTTTATTTTTATTTTTTTGTGTTTTTTTAATTTTTATTTTTTTTTTGTTTTTTTTAAATTTTTTTTAATTGTTTTTTAGTTTTTTATACTTGCAGTTGAAAATTTTGGGCAATTCCTCTTAAATATTCTAGATTTGGCCGGTTCCCGTATTTTCCCGTATCTTTATAAATTTTTTTTTGAGGTTGTTGGTTTCCAGCTATGTATTGCTCCACTTTTAATCGATTTAAACTCTTCTTTCTTTAGCCCCGTAATAAACTTCCATAGATTTGGGTGTGCTGCATTTAATATCGAGGAGAAGCTGTTGTGCCAACCTTCGACAGCATTATTAGTACGCGGTAGATCTTCCTCTATAAATTCGAAGCAATTCCAAAGATTCCTTGGAAACATTGGCGGTCTTCTTTGTTGTCGTCGATCCAATCTGCCTATCCATACATCCTCAAAGTAGTTTATTAAAGGTGTTAGTAAATTTTCATTTTGAGTGTAAAACTCGCTGTCCAGTAGCTCTCCGAATGTTGCAACAACATCTACTTCAGGTACGAAGGCTAGGGCTGCCAATTGTCGCAGATGTAGAGCAAAATTCGCGTCTTCTGTATAAACTTGTTGCAGTCCTGTACCTTGCATGTTTCTCCACAAACATTGTGTGAAATGAAAGAAACATCCACGGATTCTGACTTCAGGAAACTCTTGTTGTAAAGCATTAATTGCTGCTTTTTCATAATCCACCATTATTGTTGTAGGACGTAAACCTGGTCGTAACGTTTTTAATTCATGGAAGAGTCGAGTGTATGTTGCCTGAGTTTTATTAGGAAGTAGAGCAAAAACAGTTGGAATAACGTTGCTATACTGTACGCCATGTATTGTATACAGCTGACCAAACAATAGAGGAGTACATGTGAATGTTCCATCGGCATACCAGTGTTCACAGCTCGCCATCAAAGTTAAATTTCTTTCAGTGGAAAATATTAAAATTCTCTGTTCGTTTGGACCACTGTCAAATAAAAGAAACGGTTCGCCGTTATTGTTTCTGGTGTATTCTTCCGGAATAATAAGCTCTGTTAAGCTTCTTGGATTTGCCGGAATAGCTTCCACTCTTTGGCGTGTTTTCTGAATAGTTCGCTTTAGGGATGAAATAGAAGGTAGCTGCCCAGTTGCACCCACAGACACTTCTTGTGAAACGGTAGCTATGATTCCTTGTGTTGTTAGTTCAACTTGATGAGCCAGTTCTTTCATTCTGTTACAAGCCTTTTTTGCTTCTAATATTGACGCATCGGCAACGTGGTTGTGACTTGTACTTTTCACTACTTCATCTCCCACTGTGTGAACTCTCCCGGTACATTTATGCTTATTGTACTGAGCGCACTTCCAAATTGTCTTTTGATCAATCGTTTTTTCCTTTCTATGGATATATCCATTATACACCAACATATTGGCACCTTTTTGACTCTTTACGTAAGTTAAGACCATCTTGACAAATCGACAAGCTAATGAATAATGAGATATACGATATTTTTCCCATCTTCTTATACATCCAAAATACATTAAAAAGTAATAAAAGCACGTTTCACGAATATGGAATAATAATTACCACATTAGTGAATAACGCACAATTAGACAAAGAACTTTTGTACAATATTTATTTTAGCATTTCCAATAATGTCTTATCGTAATGACTTCATGGAATTCCTAATAAATACCTACACAATAAGGTGCCCTTATCTAAACTACTTATTCTTCACTAATCTGCATAACGACTTTCTACTAAGAACCAATTATGCTAATTACCGGTCCCTGAAAATACCAAAAATAGGTAAACTGGTACCTGGTATTCGTTTGTATGTAATATATACTGTAAATAGAACTATTATTACTGTACATTTTTAACGATATCCGATTAGGAAGAGCAAACACTTTTAAACACGCCAGTTTTTTGCTGACAGTCCTAAGCCTGTAAAAAGTGTGAAGGAAAGTACCTTTCTGAATTTAGATCCATATATTAAAATTATTCACGTAGAACAAAAAAAAAAAGACTTTCTTCATGTTAAAAATTGTTCAATTTTCAAGTATATTCACTTGAATAACCTGAAAATACCATATGAAATAATTTCCCATTCTCCTATATTTCCCATCTTCCTACACATCCAAAATACATTAAAAAGTATTTAGATATACGTTATTTTTCCCATCTTCTTATACATCCAAAATACATTAAAAAGTAATTAGATGGAATTCCAAGACTAATCGGCTCATAATGCATAAAGTTAAAGTATGCAAATAGAATTTCTTTAGAACCTTTTTGAAAACCAATTGAATGGTTTTAATAATGTAAAACATGACGCGATCTTTTTTCGCGCGATCAATTGCACGCGACCTTATTTCGTCGGCGCTGTTTTTTCGCCGGCGACCTTTTGATACGCGCTCAAATGTGCGCGACATTTTTTCGCTCGACCAATTGTTGGCGACCTTTTTTCGCGACACCCAATTTTACGATGGTGCAAGTGTAATGGCTGGCTCTTTAAACGGATTACAATCAAAAATTAAAGTAGATGCTCCAAAAGCAATTTTTACACATTGTTGCGCTCAGAGATTACATTTAGTATTGCAAGACGGCTCAAAATGTATTACAAATTGTAGGATATTTTTTGTCGCCTACCCGAAGTATATGTGTAGCCTACCCGCATACTGAGGTCACGAGCCGCCACTGTTTTACTAAGCAACAACATTTTTGTTTAATTTATTGATATTGTGTATTTTGACAACGACATCCGAAGTAGAAGTCGAAACGTTAATAAAATCATTTTTTTAAGTTAAATTGTGGCTTATTTTCCAATTAGAATAGTGATTTTAAATAAATGGTACTCCGTTAAAAGGTAAAACTTTTTATTGGGGGTATTTTCGCCGGGGCTGTTTTAGTCAGTCTTGACCGGGGCTATTTTGTCGAGGCTATTTTGTATCCGGGCTATTTTGACAGGGCTGTTTTGACCGGGCCATTTTGACGGGTCACGAAATATTTTATGGACTTCGATAACCAAAACCCAAAACAATCTTTCTCTATTATCTATTTTGAAGTTTCTCTTTTTAATCTGTATGTACTCTTTGCGTACGTTACGGATATGTTTTTTGTTAATAAAGTGGTTATTTAATTAACTATGTAAATTGTGTAAACAATTTTTGGAAATTCTTTTACGATATTTTTAGGATAGCTTTGTTGGCAATCACAGGAGTGGATCATATGCACTTGACTTTACAATAACTTATAATAAATAGGTAACTGATCATTGTTAAGTTTTTCATAAAAATAGAAGTATTCCTAGATAAATCTCCTTTTATTTTATTTTAATAGTCTTGTTATTATATAAAAATGTATGAAATATCTTAATTTTTGTTTTTTTTGTGCAATCTTAAAATTATAACTTTCAATGTTGTAAGATACAATTATTACAATATTGTAGAGTTCTTTTTGTCCTCTCTCTAATTGTGTTACATTTCATTTTTCATTTACCTATTTATTAATTTCTGTTTACTTATTAATTTCTGTTTATCAAGAAATAAAACCTAGTTTATTTGAGATTTTTTATTTTCAGTTCAATATTATTAAACCAATGTTAGATTTAGGAATAATTGAATAGGATTCGTATATATTAATTATAAATAATATGTACGTTTTACAATAAAAGTTACATCAAACATTATTTAAAAAATTGAAAAAAAAATTGTTTAAACAAAGGACCAGGCAACACTCCTTATGGAAAAGTGGTCCCGGTCAAATTTGATGAAAGTTTGGTCAATTATACTTCTTGATGTGTAGATTAAAAAAGTCCATAGCACCTGGGTCTGAATAACTACTATTCTCGAGTTACAGCCTTCTGAAGTTATTGGATTCGGGTGCTCGGTTTACGTTAAGTGCACTAATTTACGGTCAAGTGAACGAAAATATTTATTATTAGAAGAAGAGAAACTCATGTTCTTCATACATACTTGCGTGTTGTATATGAATTCGTGGTCAAAAATAGTTGGATCGTATTTTAGTCTTCAGAAAACCTCCGAAAAGTCTTCAGAAAACTAAAGAAGTGCGGTATAAAAGGTGCGGATAGATCGATATAAGTATTATCATGTTTTCACGAATGCTTCTCAGTTATGGAATACCAGCAAAACTAAAGATCCGCCTTATGTTTAGAAAACTACTGAACAGTGGCGGATCTAAGGGGGATGGGGATAATTCCACTCGTAACATGTTCCAGAATAATTAATGAAAAATTGTTGAACTATAAAAAAATACATTAGTTGACATGAAACTTGTGCCGCATATCAGATATAAGACAGGTAGAGAACATGGACTTGATTTCAATACAAATAAAAAACAAAGTAAATGGTAGTTTAGCCGATAGTAACGTATGCTTCTGAAACATGGGTCACAACAAAAAAACATGAAGAGTTGTTATTAGTTTGGGAGAGGAAAATACTGCGCAAAATCTTCGGTGGTAAAAACGTAAATGGACAATGGGTAAGAAGAACAAATAAGGAACTAACTGAGCTCTATCAAGATCCTAACATACTAGCAGTAATTAAGGTGCAAAGACTTAGATGGTTGGGCCATGTGCAGAGGATGATTCCATCTAGAATTCCCAGAATGGTACTATCTAGTGCATTGGCAAGGAAAAGACGAAGAGGAAGACCGAAGTCACGATGGAGTAATGGAGTTAGAGAAGATATGAGAAGAATTAACGTAAGGAACTGGGAAAGAAAAGCGACTGACAAAAGGGAGTGGAAAAGAATAGTACATCAAGCCATGGGCCTACTAGGCTCGTAGTGCTTACATATTATTATTATTATTAAAGGTAGTTTGTAAATGCTAAATATTAATTACAATTGTCTATGGAAAAATCGGGTTTAAATCATCTTCGACTATTCGTATGTTAACATTTTGCTGATTTCGGTTAGATGCATCATACGTCGTGTTAACTAACGACCTATCAGGATACTTAACATTGGGTTGATGTCGTGCAAAGCCTAAAAACCATAACACACTGGTGATATGAGCACAAGTACCTACAGTTCTCGCACCAGATTGACAGGTACAGTAGTACCCGTTAATCGGTTCTTCTATAGGCTCATCTTCATCATTATCTTCATCAACCGTATAGAAAATGAATACTTGGTGTTTTGTAGCTTGCCGAAACCTAGAAAATATTCGAATTCTTATGAATCCCGGTTCATCCATATTCTCATCAATTTGAAACTCTTCGTCATTTTCTCTTATTATTTTATCTTGTATGTAAGATGGTACCAGTTTAATTTGATATATCCCAATCGTAAGGTCTTTTAGGTAGTCTAAGTCGAAAACAGGAAAGTTAGCAAAATCATGATTATGAAGCCTTCTCCATTGACCATTTCTTCTATATGAATATACCTAAGAATGAATATTATAGTTGTTATAAAAATAACCCTACAAAATTATTCTCCATAATATTTTGTATTAGAAAGCTCATCATCATTGGCTGTAGAACCCCTGGTGGACCTCGGTCTGTTCGAGAATCAGCTTCCATTCCATTCCATCCTCTGCCTTGGTTTTCCCATTTTGTACTCTTAACACCCGTAACTCATCTTCTCTGGTCCTTAAATCGTACTCTGGACCATGAGCGCCCATACCCATGGGCAGGGGGGGGCGTGACCCCCTGGCTTTTCGGGTGCTTTGAATTATATATGGTTACTCAAAGTATACAAAATATAATGTGCAACATCTTCACGTTTGCCACCCCCCTAAAAAATTTTATATGGGCGCCCGTGCTCTGGGCTTACGTCTTTTCGTCACACTATCCGCTCTTTGGTTATAAATGTGTTTTGATGGCTCCATCTCGTTCATTTTCGTTAAATAAAGTTATTTCATTAATTCTGGAACATGTTACCGGTGGAATTACCCCTATCCCCCCTAGATCCGCCACTGTTCAATAGTTTTCTAAAGATAAAGCCGAACTGCAGTTTTGCTGGTGTTGCATAACTGAGAAGCATTCATGAAAACATGATAATGCTTATATCGATCTAGCAGCACCTTTTATACCGCACTTCTTTAGTTTTCTGAAGACTTTTCGGAGGTTTTCTGAAGACTAAAATACGATCCAACTATTTTTGACCACGAATTCATATACAACACGCAAGTATGTATGAAGAACATGAGTTTCTCTTCTTCTAATAATAAATATTTTCCTTCGCTTGACCGTAAATTAGTGCACTTAACGTAAACCGAGCACCCGAATCCAATAACTTCAGAAGGCTGTAACTCGAGAATAGTAGTTATTCAGACCCAGGTGCCATGGACTTTTTTAATCTACACATCAAGAAGTATCATTGACCAAACTTTCATCAAATTTGACCGGGACCACTTTTCCATAAGGAGTGTTGCCTGGTCCTTTGATGGTGTATATAACAGTTAGTTTATTTAAATAACGCATATTTGTAATGTACGTAAAAAGTACATCCAAATTAAAAAAAGAAACGACGAAATAAATAATCGAGAACCAGAGATACATTTAACATCTCCTTCCCCCTTCTCATCGCTATCCCAAGTTTCAACGCCGGCCGATTTTAATGGCCACATTTTTAAGCTTTGTGGACGATTTCCTTGAAAGGAAATCTTTTTTGTACTTGGTAAGTTAAAACTTTGAAGTATGTTCTTTCAAATGCGGATAATTTTATTTCTTAATTGTTATAAACAAAGCTGCTGTGAATTAAAAAAAGAAGGGGGCTAACTTCGTCCCTAATTGTCCTAGGACAATTGTTTTTCTTTCTAAATGTGTATAAAATTCAGTCTTTCTAAATATGGAAAAATAATTTTTCTACGGGTAACGGTTAAAAAGTTATTCTAATTGTTTATAAGCAAAAAATCGACATGTTCTTGCAAAATAATTTTACACTATTTAAAATTATTTTTGGTCATTTTTTTAATTATGTTAATAGTATAAATCTTCTTCTTTCATAAACTGTCCGAAGTATTACTGTAACCTCATCGTTTTCTGACTTATAGTGTTGCAAAAAAAATTAATTTGGGATAAACAAATTAAATAACTTTAAAACTATTTGACCAATTGCTTTGAAATTTAGAATACAATTTAATCACCAGAAGTATCAGCATTCCGTGTAATAAGAAGGTTCTAACTTAATTTTGACATAAGTTATGAACATTTATAAAATCTCAAAATTTATGATTTATTTTGCAATTTTCTAAGCAACAAATAAGGATAGACATATGCCGCGAACTCCATATTGAAGTTTTTTTATGTGATTTATCAGTTTCTTACTCTCAAATTTGTTTAAAATGCTTCACTTTTTAGTAATAGACGAAAAAAGCGAAAATTTACCGATTTTTGATATTTATTTGTTTATAACTATGTATATCATCAAAATGGCTGCAGGAAACATATAGGTTATTAATATAGATGTCCATACTACTCAAAAAATTTGATTTAGGCCTGGAGGGGGATGTTTCACGAGAAAAATCTTATTACTCTGGACTATAGACGCAGACGGCTGGATGACGTAGAAAAAGATATAAGAACAATGAATGTTAAAGACTGAAAACTTCAGTGCAAGGACAGGAAGAAATGGAACAGAGTTTATAATAAGGAACAAGTTATAAAATACATAGAAGAATAATCCACCTCATCCAGGAAGGAAATTTTGAACTCCATGACGTCAGATATAATCTCTTTAAGGATTTTAATGCTTAATGGATGAATGAATGAATTGAGTGAGAGCCTTGACTATCTACAGATATATTAGATTAACCATCCAGTTTTTACCAAAGAGAATAATTCTAATCTTATATCTATGATAAAAGGTTCATATATATTATTATAAAAAGTTTCTACATTATGTATATTTAAATATTATGGCTACGAACAATGGGAATGATAATCACAAAATGGTTCATCATTATTTAAAGTTCGTCAGGCAATATACAGTAACCGACACATTGTTGCATTATTAATGGCGTAACGTTACACAAACAAAATATTTGAATATTTTACTTTAGAAAATTAGTTTAGAATTCATAATGAAACATAATGAAAGTTTTTAGTAGTTGTTGGTAAAAGTTATCCGTAAAACTTTTTAGTGGGTAATGGATGTTTCGAAACGATGAAAACATTTAATATGTATCTGGCTCGCTTACTTTTTACTTTTTTAGTTGAAACTTTTATACTAAAATGAAATATCAAATATATACTTTTTGATGTAAAGCGGAGTTGCTTGATAAAAACTCGTTTAAACCATAAAAAAAGTTTAAAAACATACATAAAAAGTGTAATTTAAATTTTGGATCATATTCTAAATTTATTTTTAATTATCTACAGTGCACAACAAGCTTTCTAGGTCTAGGGCAAAAGTTAAATTTAAAACACTTTATGGTATTGTTCACTAAAGGTTTTGACGATACTTCTCTCCTCCGCCTTATGCTTCTCTTCTTCAGTCTGAGTGACCTTGCTTTAATTCTCACTATCAATCTTTTCAACACGCTTAACCTTTACTATCTATCTTGCCCTTGATCTTCCTTTAGTTCTACTTCCTATGAACCTTTAACACATACACCAGTAAGCTGGAATCTTACAAAAATTGCCATAAAACTATTAGAGGCATTTGAAATGTGGTGCTACCGACATATTATGTTAAGGGTCTCATATAATATACACCACACAACTAACATAACAATTCTCCAGAGACTAAGAAAAAACAAAGAAATTGTGAACACCATAAAGAACAGAAAATTGGCTTATTTCGACCACATTATATGCGTAATAATAAATACCGACTTCTACAGTTGATTTTACAAGACAATATTGAGGGCAAGAGAGGTCCTGGACGCAGACGTATATCCTGGCTGGCTAATCTTAGGAAGTTGACTGGTCTAACACAAACTGATCTATTTTGAGGTGCTGTGAATAGAATAAGATGGGTTAATGTGGTCGCCAACATTACTAGTAGATAGGCACCTTTAGAAGAAGATCTAGTTATGTCATTCTTTGGGTATGCCTCGTGGCATCTCATCCTAGGTGCCTGCCCACATGGGCAATAAACATGTCTTTTCTATTTGGGTAGATTTACTTCAGTGAATAACCTCCTTAAAACTATAGTAGTTTAAAATTAGGTTTAAAATTAATAGTCTAGGCGACAGAGGGGTCACCGTGTCCTTTTCAATTCTGATGGACAAACTCAACGGTTTATTATGGATTTTTGGTTGCTGATTACAAAATTTCCAGGGTGGATTTCGATCCGAGTGGTCAAAAAATTGTTAGAAACAATTTAGTTGTTTATAAGGCTCCGGCTCATAAACTAATAGAGATAGAAAAAATGGTTCAGATAACATTTGTTCCTTAATAACAAACGAAGAAAACAATGTTTACTAAACTTAAATCCAACAATTAGAACTAAAGATATTGTAAAATTAGTGCACAATACAAATTGCAAATTGCAATATAAGTATTTTTCGAAGCTTTGTCGATCGTAACTCGGCTTCTACGAATTCAAATGAGCCTTAGTAGATCTCATTTTAAATTTTAATTAATAGGCTTTTAAACAAAATTTGTTAAATTACTTTATCTTTATTTGTTTTAAAGTTATACGCGTTTATAGTTATAATTTTCTTAAAAAAAATTGTACATTAATTTATTTATAAGTGTTTCAAACAAATTTGAGCTATAAACAATTATACTTTAATTAACAATAATGATAGAAGAACTCAGAAGGAACAATTTGAGCTTACGAAAATGTTCGTAAGTGTATTTTTACCCAAGATATCGATATTTTAATGACGCGCTATGAGGCTCAAGATCGGCTCACAGTCAAGTCAGTGACGAAATTCGTTTAGCTTTATCGATCGTAACTCGGCTTCTTCGAATGCAAATGAGCCTTAGAAGATCTCATTTTAAAGCATAATTAATAGGCTTCCAAACAAAGTTTGTTAAATTATTCTATCTTTATTTGTTCTAAAGTTATACCCGTTTGAAGTTATAATTTTCTTAAAAAAATTATACATCAATTTGTTTATAAGGGTTTCAAACAAATTTGAGCTATAACCAATAATACTTTAATTAACAATAATGATAGAAGAACTCAAAAAGAACAATTTGAGCTTATGAATTTCGTAAGTGTATTTTTTTCCAAGATATCGATATTTTAATGGCGCACTATTAGGCGAAGATCGGCTCACAGTCAGGTAAGTGATTAAATTCGTATTCAAAAATAAACTTACGAACATTTTCAAAGCTCAAATTGTTCCTTTTGAGTTCTTCTATCATTACTGTTAATTAAAGTATAAATTTGAAAGCTCAAATTTGCTTGAAACCCTTATAAACAAATTCATGTATAATTTTTTTAAGAAAATTATAACTTCAAACGGGTATAACAAAGCTTTAAAGCGAGGTCTTCTAAGGCTCATTTTCATTCGTAAAAGCCGAGTTACGATCGATAGAGCTTCGAAAAATACTTATTTTGCAATTTGTAATTTGTATTGTGCACCAATTTTACAATATCTTGAGTTATAATCGTTGGATTTAAGTTTAGTAAACGTTTTTTTCTTCGTTTTTTATTAAGGAACAAATTTTATTTGAAACATTTTTTTTATCTCTTTTAGTTTATGAGCGAGAGCCTTATAGACAATTAAATTGTTTGTAACAATTTTTAGACCACTCGGATCGAAATCCACCCTCGAAATTCGTAATCAGCAGCCAAAAATCCATAAGAAACCGTTGAGTTTGTCCATCAGAATTGAAAAGGACACGGTGACCTCTATTTATCGCCTAGACTATAATCCGTTAATTGAATACACGAATTCAATCAACGATTAATCTGAATTCACTTCAATAAGCTTGATTGGGACTTGAAATTAGCTCGGACGATAGTAATCGTTTCAGTCTACGCAATTCGGAAACATCGTGCACCTTTAATTGTCATTAGGATTATACAATATACAATGAGCATCAGGATGCACAAGCACTTGTTCACATTTCACAATAAAACCTTGTATGGATTCTTTGATAAATTCTAGAGGGACCTTATTTTGGAATCTCTGTAAGATGCTTATATTGGTGACACTGCCGGTGCCTCATAACTGGATCTCATAAGCCCAAATGGACTTAATGATGGACTTGTGTAGTAAAACCCTGTTATTCAAGGACAATTTTGATTTACGACCAATGAACCAATGAACCAACACATATTACTTAGTTTAAGTCCAAGCTGTTTGCGTTTGGAGAACAGATATATGTATGATCTTTTCAAGTTTGATGAGGGTCTAAATGCATGTCGAGAAATTTGGCATGTTCGCATTGAGAAAGTTGATAATTTTTAATATATACAAAAGTTTATATACAGGTGAAGTGACTTAATTCCGTTAGACTTAATTGAAGGTTTCTTGAGGGTGAGGATGGATCTGTGTCGATCTCAAAATAACAGTATCATCTGCATACGTTTCTACTGTAGTTGTTCTTGTAGTATTGGTCCAAGGACGCTACCTTGTTTCACCAGAAATTGTCTATTTTCCAGATAGGATTTTAAGAAATCAAAATTAAGTTGGGGTAGGAGCTTCTTTAGTTTTATTTGCAATCCTGCATGCCAAATCTTATCGAATGCCTGAGAGATGTCACTGAGACTAGCTCAGCAATATCTCTTGGAGTTTAAATCTTTGTTTATTGTGTTAATCAGTCGATGCACTTGTTCTATAGTTTCATGATTGTCGCGGAAATCAATTGATGTTCTGGAATCATATTTTATCTCTCAAAGAGTTTTCTGACCATAGGCAATGCTACCGTTTTCGGCAGAGGTTGGATCGAGAATAAATGCTTTAAGACTAAGATCGCATAAATCGAAGGGTAACTTCATCTTCTTTAAGTGCCGTCTCCTAATCGGAGTCTGGATATCATCATCACTATCTTTACTCTATCTACTGCTGCTCTGAAGGGTTCAATAGAACTGCATTTAAACCAGTCCCTTAAATTCTTCAACCATCACACTCTCCTTCTTCTTATACTCCTTTCCCCTCTTATCTTTTCCTGTATTATCAGTCCTAGCATTTCATATCGCTGTCCCCTCATTGCGTGTCCCATATATTGTAATTTGCTTATTTTTATTGTGTTTATTATTTCGCATTCTTTGCCCATTTCTGGCAATACTTCGGTGTTCATTTTCTTCTGTGTCCATGCTATTCTAAGCATCCTTCTGTAACACCACATTTCAAATAACTCTAGTTTATTTATGTGTTCTTAGATTAGATTAGATTAGATTATGTGAGGTCGCTAAGGCTATGGAGCCTCTCAGCACTTCGACCTATAGAGATCTTTTGTGCATACCTTAATCTAGTTAAACTCTAGGATGCCAATACTTCTGATGAAATTGATTAGCATCCTAGGTGACTTGTTTCCTATGTCAGAGGGCGTTAGGGTGACCTCTTCTAGGAATTTTAGTCGTTTGCAGAACAACGCTACGCAATTGCATAGGATGTGTTCTGCCGTTTCTTTTTCATTGTCACAGAAACGACAGTTCTCACTATCGGATTTGCCCATTTTTTTGAGATGATATCTCAGAGGGCAGTGCCCAGTGAGAAGGCCAGTGACCATTTTTATATCTTTTTTACTCATTTCGAGAAGGCGGTGTGTTGCACTAGGCGACACCTTTATGAGCCTTTTTGCTTGCCTTTGTCCTGGTGTGTTGGACCAGTATAATTTTAGTTGATTGAGTTCCCAGGTCCGGAGTTCCTCTCTGATGTGGCTTTTTGGTAGTCCACAGAAGGGTTCTGGACCTTGGAATGGGGTGTTGGCCCCTTCTTTTGCGAGGCTATCAGCTTCCTCATTTCCTGCAATTCCCTTGTGACCTGGCACCCACATCAAAGTTACTTTGTTGCGTTCCGCCAGCTTCTTAAGGGATTGTTTACATTCCCAAACCAACTTTGACTCACAAGTAAATGACTTTAGAGCCTTTAAGGCAGCTTGGCTGTCTGATAAAATGAAGACTTTTGCCCTACGAGTGTCTCGGTTGAGACATTCTTGGGCACTAATCTGTATGGCATGTATTTCTGCCTGAAAGATAGTTGGGGCGTTTCCAAGAGATTTGGATAGGCTGAAATTCGGCCCAGTAACTCCCACTCCTGCCCTTTCATCTATCTTAGATCCATCCGTATACCATGCGAGTGAACCTTCCTCCAGTTTCGGTTCAACTGTTTCATTCATTTGGTGGTTTTTTATGACCACTTCAAATGGTGTTTCAAAATCGAATTTGACTGGCATGACGTCTGTCGGTTTATCCTTAGAATTCAAAGGAATTTCTTCCAGGATTTTAAGATGGCCCTGTAGATCGCCAGGTTTCATTATTTGTGTCTGTCGCAGCTTTAAGGCGGTGGCTACTGCCTCCCTTCTTATTCAGAACTGCAGGGGAGGAAGGTTCAGCATCGCCTCTAAGGCTGCCGTGGGGCATGTTGACATTGCCCCTGTGATTCCCAGACAAGCTAGCCGCTGCACTTTTTGCAGCTTGGCATTATGTGTTCTTGCTTCAATGTCCAGCTTTCAAGTCTATATTGCAGTATCGGGAACACGTATTATCTCAAAGCTCTTACTCTCAGTTCTAATCTAAGGTCTTTGTAGCAGAGAATTGTTTTCATTTTTACAAATGCATTTCTTGCTATTTTATCCTGGTCCTTATTTCTGTTGTTTGATCATTTTTCTCTGAAATCCAGGTTCCTAGGTACTTATATTTATCAACCCTTTCTAGCGGTACATCTTCTAAAAGTATGCTCGTTTGTAGGTTTTTTTCTGAGTTATTATCATTTTCATGTATTTGGTCTTTTTTATGTTCATTTTTAGTCCCTATTCTTCACAGAAACTGTTTGTCTCTTTTAGCAGTAATTGGAGTTGTTCAGCAGAGCTTGTCATAATCACTGGGTAATCTGCATTTCTTATGTTGTTAATAAATCTTCCATTAATTATTATTCCTTCATTTTGAGATAGTAATGCTTCTTCAAAAGTGGTTTCACTATATACATTAAAGAGTAATGGAGACATAATACGTCCCTGCCTAACTCCTCTCCTGGTTTCAATTTCTGGACTGGGTTCGTTATCTATTACAATTTGTGCTCTTTGATTCAATTAAAGGTTTGTTATTATCTGTAAGTCCCTTTTGTCTTTAGAATTTGGGTTAAAACAACACCATCTAGGGGATGAACATTTTTTCAATCATAATAACTATGGAAGTCGATAGATTGACCAATTCTGAGTAAATTTTGTTCTATAATTTTTTTTGCAAAGTTGATACTTTCCAAGTTATTAGCGATTGAAACCATCCATTTTTCATTGAAAAAACTCACGTTTTATAACTATTTTTCATAAATAATTTAAAAATTTTTAATTGTATAGAAAAAATCAATAACGACTGAGCTATTGCTCTTTAAGGGATGGTTATTTTCGAAGAACCTCGGAATGGAGAACCTTCAATTTCAAATACCTCGAATGTGGTGCAATTTTTTGGGAAAACTCAACAGACATCTTTTAAAGTTCATTAAAAACCTTTCAAATGAGCTCTAATAAAAGATTCTGTCTTAAGAATTGACTGACTTTATGTTGAAAATAAAGTCGTTCCCTGCTTTTTTTTAAACGTCCTTGTCAACGAAAGACCCTCGTCATTACAATTCTACAAAAAATAATAGCTTCCCTCTTGAATTGAACTTTATTTAGGTATAATTGATACGATCCATGTGACTTGACCGGTTTGGTATGCTTAGTTTAGAAAAATAGTGGTGTAAATCGAAAAAGACATTTTTATATTTAAAAAAAGTTCATTTTTCTTAAATAAATCTAAAAGTATTCATAATATGAAAAAATATTTCAAATATTAATTGTAGGATTTTTTTACTAAAAATTTGGACTTCTTTTGTTTCTGTATCATGAACACTTTTAGGTTTATTTAAGAACAGAGCACTTTTTTTTTTAATTATAAAAATGTAATTTTCGGACATTTGATTTAATCAACTATTTTTCTAAACTAAGCATTTCAAACCGATCAGATCACATGGATCGTATCTACTATACTTTATAGTATATTAAGTATGGAGAACGGTAAGGGTTTTATACCGATCGAAGACAATTGTTTGGAGGAGGAGCGGAGCGACGACTCCAATTATTGTCTGAGATCGGTTACCCTTAACGTTCGACATGCTTATAACGTTTTTTGCACGATTGATACCATTATAAATTATAAAATTAAACATTTTCGTCATATTGACTAGTTTCATTCATTTTATCAAGATAGATACTTTGGTTGTTAGGTAGTAACTAGGGTGCATAACAACAATGGAGAATTGAGTTTTTATTTAGTTGTCAATAATTTTAAGTACAATTTTGATTATTATAAATTAAAATATGAGCTAAAGTGAATTTGAAGAAATCGAACGGGCTTGGGAAGAAGGGTGTTCCGCAATTATTCCCGAAAAATCCAAAATCCGTTATCAAAATACCTACCAAAGTTTTAAAAATGGTGCGAAGGCAAGAATTTAAGAATCGAAGAAAAGACTCTATTGGCATATTTCGTTCAAAGACATATGCAGTTGAAAGCTCCTGGAAGCCTCTGGGCAGAATATGCAATGATTAAATCCACCGTTTTTCTTTATGATGGCATTGCTATTTCCAAGTTTTCAACTTTGATCGTGTATTTGAAGAGAAATGTTGGATACTACTAATGTATGCGATTCTGCAGGAGTTTCTGTTAGAAGTGAAACCACAGCCCAAACAAGTGGGATTTCATTAAATAATTTAACAAATTGTACCATAAGCTTCAATATTAATAAATAATTCGTTAGTTTTCTTTATTCTTTCAAAAAATAAATTAAAATTAAGAGATTTTTTAACTCGACGATAAGTGAATTACCTACCGTCGAGTTGGAGTACTTACCGTCGAGTTGGATCACTTACCGTTGAGTTGCTAGTAAATGTCACCTACTGACGTAAAATCTGTCACGGTAAACAGTCAAAAATGATCAATCGTGCAAAAATAAAGTTAATTTCAAGTGGGAAGCTATTAATTTCTATTAAGATTGTAATGACGAGGGTTTAATTGTTACCAGTGCCGCGCCAGTACGTGTTAGCGCCTGTGTGCAAAACATTTTATGGCGTAAAAAAATTCAGTTTTCGCGCCTTCCAACCCTAGAATCAGATTGCCAACCCAGAATTGAAGGTGAACACACCGAATACGTGAACATCATGCGTGGAGTGAGGCAAGGCTGTATTTTGTACACTCTAATGTTCAACCTCTACTCTGAAAGAATATTTATCGAAGCTTTGAACGAAACTGAAAAAGGAATTCTACTAAACGGGTACCTGATAAATAACATCAGGTATGTAGATGACACCATAATATTTTCGGACAATCTAAAAGACCTGCAAGCCTTTATGAACAAAATCACATACTACAGTCGATAATGGACTCAATATAAACGTAATGAAGACAAAGCTTATGATCATTAACAAGAAAAGATAATAGAAGGGCAACTCTACATCAACCAAACCCCCGTAGAAAGAGTGACGCACACACGCAATTTTTTGTGGTGTTGAATCGTGGACCTAGAACGAAGATATGTGCAGAAAATTAGAAGCTGTGAGATGTGGCCATATCGTAGAATTCTTAAAATCCCGTGGACTGACCGGATCACAAATGAGAAGGTCCTCAGAAAAATGAAGAAGAACCGAGAGGTATTGAACACCATCAAATCTCGAAGTTAGAATACTTTGTACACATTATGCGAAATGAATCCAGGTATGCCCCACTACAAGCCATCGTGCAAGGAAAGCCACAAGCCAAGAAAAAAAAACATCCTGGTTAAAATACCTCAGAACCTGGTTCAACACAACATCTGTACAGCTTTTCCGCTCTGCATATTGCGGATATAGCTAAGATAAATATTGCCATGATAATCGCCAACATTCGTCACGGATAGGCATATCAAGAAGAAGAAAGAGTTAATTCCTTTAAAAATATATGTCGTAGTTTCTTAGAGAATCAGCCACTTAGCTAAGAAACCAGCCACTTACATTAAACTTGAAAGGAGAGAGACCTAACCCTTCGGTCCAAACATAACTTGCGGGTGTAAGTGGCTGGTTTCTTAGCTAAAAGGCTGATTCTCTAAGAAACTACGACATATATATTTTAAAATTTTACATCATTATTCAATTCTTTTATAACGAATGCTGAAGCTGTATCTATAATTCATATAATTCTTTAAACAAATCGTCTCCCTCTATAATATATAGATGATCATTAAATCTCAGTTTTTTTTTCCAAATTTCTATACAAAAGTTTTAATTGTTAGTTTGCTGTACTGTCGTTGAAATTACCTATATAAAAATTTGAAAGAATTGACATGATTTTCATTATGACAATTTTTCGTTTCCATCATCAGTGTTATCACAGGTTTACATGCTTTAAGCCACCAAAATATACGGGTAAAAACCCTTGAGTTGTTTTTGAACAGTTGCCTCAACTGTTTGAACCTCAACTGTTAAAAAAACAACTCAAGGGGTTTTACCCGTATATTTTGGTGGCTTAAAGCATGTAAACCTGTGATAACACTGATGATGGAATATTGATTTCGAAAACGTTTTGTTGTGATATAGGCCTTTTTAGGGATTTTAAATATACCTTTTACAAGATAAGGTTTTTATTTTTTGTGATTTATGGTATACAGCCAGTTACAGGAATTTTTTCCTTGTGATATTTTTTTGTTTACTGACATTAATGCTTGCTCGAGAACTCAATGAAAGAAATTAACTTTGTATGACATTTAAGGATCCAAAATCGATTCGTCTTTATGTTCGTAATCGAACTGTCAGCTTTTTTCGAAACCGTAACTGTGTGACTGGTTGATAACTGGGCTCCACATCCAGTTTCTCTGCAGTTTCATTTGCTGTAGTAATTACATCATTAAATTTGATATATGTCCGAAACTCTAGCAACAGTTGTTTTATCTCTTGTAAAGTATTTAAGGCCAGCTGCATATTCATTGTTTTTTATTGAAAAATTTTGCTAACGAAGGTACCTAACTTGCATTAGAACTTTATACCATAGGTATGTAGACTGCACAACTGAGCATATGAATGTAAATGCTGATATTTTATCTCCTAAAAATCTAGCTTGATAATTTCAATCACGATCTTTATCCTAATGCCTTATATCACATAAAGTATAATAAATTTCTGACAAATTTTTGTATAATGGCTTTAAAGTTAAAGCATCAATTCTGCTGGACCAACTAGCGTGTATTAGATAAATGCTTTAAAGCCAGACTTGCAATGTGTTGTTTTATGATATCTCAACGTTTGGTAGAAGCTGAAAAAAAAAGGGTAAGTGTTATTTTGATCCGCCTAAAATTTTTGTGAAAACTCTAGTGGCGCCTTTTAATTGCTGGCGCCTGTGTGCGCCGCACACATTGCACACTGATTGTTACATTAAAAGAAAAACCAGGGAGCGACTTTATTTTCCTCGTATAAATCAGTCAGTCCTTATGCAAAAAACTTTTATCGGAGCTCATTTGAAAGGTTTTTTAATGAACTTTAAAAGCTATCTGTTAAGATTTCCCCAAAAATTGCACCACTTTTTGGATTTTTGAGATTGAAGGTTCTCTATTTCTAGGATCTTCGAAAATAACCATCCTTTAAAGATCAATAACTCAGTCGTTATCGTTTAAGTGGATACAGGTCTTTCCAACGCAAATCTCTTTATTGTTTTATTAGCTACAATTTTGTTCTTCATGATTTTTTCTATACAATTAAAATTTTTAAGATATCCATGAAGAATGGTTATAAAACGTAAGTTTTTTCAATAAAAAATGCACAGTTTTAATTGCTAATAACTTGGAAAGTATCAACTTTGCAAAAAAATTTTATAGATCAAAATTTACTCAGAATTGGTCAATCTGTCGACTTCGATAGTTATTTTGATTAAAAAAATTTTCATCCCCTAGATGGGGTTGTTTTCACCCCAGGGCTTCGGCGTAGGGTTGATTTTGATAAAGGTTATAAATACTACCTTAATCCAAATTTTCAACGAAATCGACCTTATTCTCAAAATTCCACGAGAAAATGGCTGCTGATTGGACTATTATACGTCCATGTATTATTTTCAAGAATAATTTGAGAATGATTGCAGTAAAAGTGTACTAATGGTTTAGTCAATTTGTTATTTTGAGGCAAACATTTAAATTAATTCCTCATTCATATTATTATTCAGAATAAAATATATTTATTTATTTTTTACATAAATGTAACATGGTTAAAAATGTATTTGGTAGATATTATAAACCCAAATATGGTTTGATAAATTTGTTGTTGGTAGCAATAAATATCTAATCACTAATTTTTACAATATATTGCTTAAGATTTTGAATTTCAACGATTATTTCGTAATAAAGAAAATTATAGGCAACGATCTCCATCAAAATCTCATTGCATTCATCGAAACTCGACCATCTAATCATTAGTCGGAATTAATAGTGCATCAAGTAAAAAAGTGAGTATCATTATTTCAGCCACTTAATGACCAGACCAACCCGGCAGGAGAAATAAAATTAATTGATTCTAGGTTCACTCCATTCTTCATCTCCATTCATTTCATTCTCGTCTCATCGCCATTTCTTAGAAGCGCCGTCGCTCAAGAACATGCCGACCGCGTATTGCAGGACAGGATCCTTCTCGTGAAACTACAACAAAACACAAATTATTAATACGTTTTTGGGCTACTACATTTTTATAGACACTGAATTTTGATTAATAACGACGGAAATTGTAATTAAAGTTTATGGAAATCACACTTTTGAAGTCCATAAAACTGCTCTATTCATAAATACTATTAGTGTAGTCGCTATTGAAAACAGCCTAACCCAGCGTTATGCTGACCGTTATTTTGCAGTGCGTCACTGGCAGTTCATTCTTATTTATTATGTACAAGACAAGAATAAAAAACCGCTAAACGCCGTAAAAATGAGTGGCGCATACAATATTCCAGCTACAAAAGATCTGATATGAATATTACGTGGCGCGAAAATGTATTTTCATTTTGATGCAAAACAAAATTCTTGTTTTATTTTAAAAGATTTTTCCATAATATTTGCTCAATTTGAAGTAAAACGAGCCACAAAAGAGTAACTTTGATACAGTTTGAATTTTGAAACTCTTTTAAAACATCGTTTTTGAAACATCGTTTAAAATAAAACTAAAATTTTATTTTGCATCAAAATAAAACTACATTTTCGCGCCACGAAATATTCATATCAGATCTTTTGTAGCTGGAATATTGTATGCGCCACTCATTTTTACGGCGCTTAGCGGTTTTTTATTCTTTTATCAGGAGTTTTTCAAAGTTTTTCAAAGAAGTTTTTTATAAATTAAATGTATGAAGTTGAATGCAATTTTTCTCGATTACATGTTAAGCTTTATAATTGGTCGCCTTTGTCGCATTATCTCCCAAATGATCTAGTGTCCATCGAATCTAAATATTGGGATGGCCGATTGAAAAAAAATATTGGGATGGCCGGTTAATAAACTCGGATTGCCCGTTGCCAGATCAAATTTAGCGTCGTAACCACTACAACTAAATAAACCATTTCGGAAATAATCGTTAATTTTATTATATTTTTGTAGCTTAATAACTTCTAAACGGCTTAACCGCTTTTGATCACTAAACATGAGTTTGAAACGTATTGACAAGTATTATCTGATGCATCTAAGGTCAAGTATGATAACTGAAGCTATTACAGGATTTATTGAGCTTGAAAAACCGTTTTTCCCATAGGAAATAGATTTGATCATACTTATGAAGCCTATAACTTAAAAATTCGAATTTTTCCGGATATGAGGTATACACCGTCAGACTCGTCTAGAGTCCTCCTGCAAACGTTCAGTTATTGGCGCAATTCGTATGTTGAAATTTTGAGTAATTGTCGAAAAACCAAAATTTTCAACGTTTAGTTTTTCAGTTTTTCGGCGATACTGAGCCGTGTGTATGTCTGATCCACCATTTGAAAGCTTAACTCAACACTATTGATTTGGTGTATTTGCGATTCTCCTGTCTCTTCTTGAACCGAAGATATATACCCCCAAAAAATATGCCGTTTTGTACCTATAGCTGGCTTATGGGTGATCAAAAGTCACAAACTACACCGGTTCTGAATCGGCCCTGACCCCCTCTTCAAACACAGAAAAAAAATTCAGATCGGTTTAACTTTTCCAGTCATATACATACATATCCACAAACATTTTCCCTTTTTTAAATAGAAATTGAGTCGATATTTTTGAGCTCGGTAAATTTTGAACGGTATTAGCGGTGTGCAAGTACTTGGAAGGGAATTAAGAAACGATCGTTCGCGAATAGCGGAGAAATATTGCAACTTTCTTAAATAATTCATATTGTCAATTGAAATTGTCAAATTGACGTACATTTCATATCTATTGTCATTGAAGAAGAAAAATTATATGTTGCTCCACAATGTTGGTATGATATGCAATTATTATATAAAGGTAAATTTAATTAATTGTATTTTGCTTGCCGTACTGCATTTTAATAACTAATTTTATTTACTACATACAATTGTTTACGTTTTAATAACATAACCTGAATCTTATTTTTTCTTCTTATTATTTTTTTGGACTATGGCCTTGACAATTATCCAGTAACCAGGACTAATATAATTTACCAATATAATTAAAAGTGCGAAAAAAAATTTCAGAGCGTAGAAATAGGTGTCGCTTTGCCGAACTTGCACGGTCCCAATAACCGATTTTCAAAATTAGACATGCGTTGGAAAGGTAATGATCAGTACTATAGAGGCCGCAAAGGTGGGACTTAAATTTTCGAAGTTTTTGGGAGTTTTGGGGACGAGAATAGGCCCTAAATAGGAAGGGCCGTAAAATCCACATCCTTGAACCAAAATGGATGGTTGACATATGAGTGGGTGAGTCTTTTTCTGAACTTTAAGATGGAAGTTGACACAATTTTCAATTCCGTCAGATTTAGAAAATCGAAAATTTCGTGTATATATAGTGTCGCGTGTAGGGGGTGTGGGTGTGCGCCACTGGCGAGAACTGCCGTTCTCTGGCAATAAGAGACTTTAATATCTGCAGAAAGATTTATGAACGGTGGATTCACAAAATCTTATTTCTCTCTCTAACTTACTTACGTACCCATTTGATTTTAGATTTGTTTATATTAATTCGCCGTAATTAATAAAAAATTCAAAGTTGACGCAATGATAGGAAATCATTGTAATTTCGAGACGAATCTATTCATGTAAATTTTATTGTATTTGAGTGACATTACATTTTCCATGATATGTGTGCAGTGTCCTTTAGAATTATAGGGCCATGCAATTACTTAGTCACATCATGAAAATATTGGAAACAGTAGGTAAATCTAGCTAGACGGATAGGTCAAGAAATAGAAATAGACGAAAATTATTTTGGAATTGTACAAGGTAGGTCAACAACAAAAGCGCTTTCCATCATAAGACAGCTAGTGTAATAATTTAAAACATTTATTATGAACTTCAATTATCTAAAAAGCATACTATAAAGTATAAGATTAGTAAAATGTATAAAACGTCTCATTGAGTATGTGAGAATTGCGTTAAATTATCAACTAAAGTTGTATAGTATGATACAATTGATCCAAAAGATGGCATAACTCAGACATCCAAAGTGAAAGTTATCCTCCAACACCAAATTGTTCTATATGGTCCACATAATGTTCAGAAAAAAGTCACATCATTTTGAGCGTCGGGTTTGGGGGGAGATGGGTGATAATCGGTAAATTCGTAGTTTTCTACGATTTTCGTCAATATTTCTAAAACTATGCGGTTTAGCATGAACAACCTTCTATACAAAAATGTTCTACATTAAATTTGAAATAAAAAAGGCCCTATGCATAATCCTTCTAAAATAATCTGTTCCAAAGTTACGGAGCTAGTATAGTATAATTGGTTCAAAAAAAGGCCTAACCCAGATATCAGAAGTAAAAGTTTTCCTCCAACACCAAATTTTTCTATATGGTCCACATATTGTTCAGTAAAAAGTTACACCATTTTGAGCGTCCGGTGTGGGGGAGATGGGGGAGAAGTCGGTAAATTAGTAGTTTTTTTACGTTTTTCGTCAATATTTCTAAAACTATGCTTTAGCGTAAGCGGGAGAAGCGTAATAAATGCGGGATCAATGAAAAAACTGGAATCGTTCGAGATGTGGGTATATAGAAGAATTCTGAAAATATCATGGAGAGAACACGTCACAAACAAAGAGGTTCTGAGAAAGATGAATAAAGAAATAGAAGTCTTAAATACAATCAAAACCAGAAAATTGGAATATCTCCGACATATTACACGTGGAGAGAGATACAACTTGCTCCAACTCATTATGCGGGGAAAGATTCAAGGACACAGGAGCATAGGGAGACGCAGAATATCGTGGCTGCGCAACCTGACAGAATGGTACGCATGTACATCAAACGAACTTTTCATAGCAGCCGTCTCTAAAATCCGAATAGCTATGATGATTGCAAAGCTCCATCGCGGAGATGGCACTTGAAGAAGAAGATGCAAAAATATGTGTAAAATATATTAAAAAAAAGTGGTCTAAAAAAGCACCATTATTTTAGTAACCATTAAGTACGAATTTTAGTTGCCGTTACGAATTCTCCATTACTATGTGTCGTGTTACGAGATGGAACCATTATGATGATATGTCACACATACCATGTTTTGCGACTTCAGATTCGTAAACTAAGCTGTGACGGGTAGTGATGTTGAAAAATAACCATTCGTTACAAAGTACTCGTTACTTACGAATAACAAAAGTAACGATTACTATACAGAGAGGCAAATCGTTACTTTGATTACTCTGATTACTTCGTTACTTCGTACCAATCGTATCAGAGCGAGTAACGACTATTGTATCTACTTTGATTACTCTGATTACTTCGTACCAATCGTATTAGAGCGAGAATCGACTGTTATATCTACTTTGATTACTTCGTACCAATCGTATTAGAGCGAGTAACGACTATTGTATCGACTTTGATTACTCTGATTACTTCGTTACTTCGTACCAATCGTATCAGAGCGAGTAACGACTATTGTATCTACAACCAGTACACTTGATTACTTTCTAGTTTCTAGACTGGCCGGAAAAATGTGGAAATGATAATGTTTCTAGAGTTGTTATAACGTATGTCCCTAAAGTTTTCGGAAAAAATATATATGTATTTTTTAATTGTAAATTAATTTTATTTTATTAACTAAATACAAAAAATTAAGTCTACATATTTAAGGTTTATAATGTATTTTTATAGAACAGAAAGAGGTCCGTGATCTTCGGTGGCACGTAAATTTGGTCTTGCATGTGCAATAAGTCTTTGGACTGTTTCTAAATCGATCTCACGAAATTTTTGCAAAATTATTCGCCTTAGCTAATCTTTATTTTGGGCTTCCCAGCCATTATTATACACCATTCGACTCAAAACAGCCCAAAACTCTTCTATAGGCCTCGCCTGAGGCACATTTGGAGGGTTGTCGCGCTTGGGAACAAAATTTATATTTTGAGCAGTTAACCAATCTGTAGTTCTCCTGGCGTAATGGCATGACGCTAAGTCGGGCCAAAATATAATTTCATCATTGGAGTGATGCGTATTTATAAATTGAACAAGCTTTGTAAGACACCTGTCAATGTAAATGTCAGCATTGAGAGCTTCACCGCGAACACGCCCAACAAACGGCTGTGAAACACCAGCTTCTGAGATGGCACACCATACCAAAATTTTATCGGCAAATTTCACTTTTCCCTTAAACCTAACTTCGTCCGGTGCATCTTGTACATTGCGTGTATAAAATCCGTCGTTGCCCTTCATTTCGGAATTGGATAAAGTAAAATACTTTTCATCATCCATAATGAGAATTTTACCAGGAAAATGGATGCGTCTCAATGCACGGCAACATCTAGGAATTTTTTCTAACTGGGTTGGTATGTACTTAGGAGCTTTTTTTCTTTTATATCGTTTTAAATTATTTCTAGAAATTGTTCTACTTACAGTCATTCGTGAAACATTATATCTTCGGCCAACATTTCGCAAAGATTTTCCTAATTGGTTCTCCATACTCTGAATTAATCTCTGTTCTCGAGCAGGAGTTAAAACTCTTGGTCTTCCACTTTTGGGCAAATTAAGGTATGGTATACCATTTTCGCACTCTTTAATTGTCTGGTAAATCGTTGACACAGAAATATTTTGAGCACTAAAAATTCTTACAATATTGCGTTTTGGTACATACATGTCCAACTAAACGATAAATACTTTGACGAATATTAAGTTTGTACGACATCTTAACGAACCGTGTTTGTCAAAACTGACATTGTTTAAGTTGTTTACTAATTTTGTAATTTTAAGTATTGTTGTAAAAGCTGTTTACTAATTTTGGTTTCCAATGGCAACTTGATCCAACGCTTCCTACCAATAATAATTTTAAATCTAAAATTTTCCGAAAACTTTAGTGACATACGTTATCTGTGATAATGTTATATCGGAATACCTATACAAAATACCTACCTAATGATAAATACGATTTTCGATATGATTACCGGTACTCAAATACAAAAGTAATCATAGTAATCAAAGTAACGAATACTGTAAATAATTACTTTATACAAAAGTAATGATTTGTAATGTATACTCGAAAGTAACTATAATCAACATCACTAGTGATGGGTAGTTCTTTCAAGACGACAGACTCAGTAAAACACAGGTTTAAACAAAATACGTATATTCAATGTAATTATGTACAGGTCAAAAAGAAATAAAAATAAAATACAATTCTATTTGTCGCCGCGAAGTTCTCCCCGGATAGACTTCTGTAAAAGAAAAGCAAAATTAATAACAATCCGAAGTATTCTTACACCTCAGTGCAGTGTAAGTTGCAAAACAGTCACGCGATTAAAATATATAAAGTCGGCCTGCCTCGCTCACCTCACTTGGCTGGTAGTGGAGCACAGAGCTGTCGCTTCAAGATTGGAGAATCTCGGTTCGCTGGCCTCCTTAAGTATCCCTCTGCTTGTGCTGTTTCGGAGAACTGGAAATGAGTGGGGCATCTGCGCGGACTGTGGAACTCGTACGGTTCTAGTGTTGGTGCGTGTCCTAGTGTTGGTGTATCATTCATTACAAAGTTTAAGAATATAACTGATATATCACATATCTTGTTTTGCCAATCTTGTGTGTATTTCTCTCTTATTTAATAAATTATGGTTCTTTTGGAATACTTTTTGATCCGTTAGTTTGGGATATTTCTAAATTACAGCTTAAGAGTCTTTTACATTTGCATCGAGCAACCCTATGTTTCTTCACAAATTTTTTAGGACATTCTTCACATTCGTTCTATTGTATATATGCTAATTTTGGTTTACTGTAAAGAGGCCGAAATCATTAGACCGAAAGCAGTAGACCGAGCTCATTAGACCGAAAAGCACTTTACCGAAACCTCACTAGACCGAACCGTAGAAAACCGAAAACCAGGAGACCGAAAAGTATTATGTACATAATACAGAGTGCTCAAACAAGATTGTACTCTGAGCAAGGGTAACATCAACCTCCCTTCACCCTTTATCCAGGCTTAGGACTGGCAGCACAAAGTAATTATATTACAAATAAAATTTACCCTTAAATTCCTTTTACTTGACGCAGTAAAAGAGATAAGACAATTGTAAATACAACTAAATGTTATTTGGATGGTTATTATCATAACAGTTAAAATGGTGTTAACGTCCCTCTACCCTAAATTTATTTTTACCTTCACTAATTTGTTTAACGGATGCAAATTATTTACTACAGAGTAACAGTTTACACAGTCTATAAAATAATACAAAAAAAATAGAATAAGCAAAAAACATACACAAAATCTTCTTGCATAATTTACTGCAATCTTTTTAATTTATGTACCATTTCGGTCTAATGCTGTTCGGTGTAGTGAGGTTTCGGTAAAGTGCTTTTCGGTCCAATAAGTTCGGTCTACTGCTTTCCGTCTAATGATTTCGGTCTAATTGTCGTGTACCAATAATTTTATCTACAATTTCTAATTTTTAAAATAAATGTTTTCATATTATGTCTATTATGATTATATTATACAATATGTGAACATGATCAGAATGTTTGAATTGGGTATTTACTTTTTTGAATACAACCCTGGACGCGCGTGGGCAAGACTGCAGATAGTTGGTCACGTAATTTGACAGGATAATAAAACGCTATTCATGATGAAACTACGGTCTCCAGCACGCAGCTTGCATTTTTCCTTAATTTCGATAAATTTTATGCATATTTTAAAATACAAAGTTGAAATTGATTTATCATATATATTCACTTCATAATAATTCATGTGCTATAGTAGATACCGTATTTATTAAAAACTCTCTAGTAAAATGAAAAATCGTCACACGTGAAATAAACGAAAAGTCAATTTACTCGGCAAGAGGAGTCCGTTATACAAATAATGTAAACATCTTATTTGGAGTACAACGGTAGCTGCCGACGTGTTCACACCTCAGCGTAGCATACCGAATATATCGAATAGATACATACCGTGTAAAAAGTGGTGTAGTGTACCCGATGTTGTCTTTATACGATAAGAACCATTAATACTTTTTATCAGTAAGTGATTTAAAAACTTTATTGTATACAAACAGCTAATACAAATAATTTGCCGGCCATATAGGCCAGGCATTGAGTCTCATACAAAATTAAATTGTCAATTAACACCAAAAATTGACGTGTAACTTATGTGTACATGAGCAGCACGGCAAATACCAATAAACCAACTGTTTCTTCCACAACAATGTCACAACAAGATTCAACAACCAGCAACAACCAAAAAACACCAAACAACAACACTTCTCCAATGTCATACGTAACAGCAGCAAAAACAAAACCGAAGGCAACCTATCCAAAAAAAGAGCAGGCAGTCATACTTCATGCCGACGACAGCCTCAAATTGCTTGATTATGTGAAAGCAATTGGTGATATTGTCGAACCCAGGAACATCTGCTTCGCCTCCAGAATTTCCAACAATAGGGTCTGTGTATATTTATCTAATCAAACTCTAGTAGATGATCTTGTAACATCTCATCCTACCATACAAATCGGCTCCTTAATTTTAAACATACGCAAACTCGTTTCTCCTACAAAAAGAATCTTATTATCCAATGTCCCCCCGTTTATACCGCATGAAATTATCGAAACCGCAGTTAAAAGTCTAGGTCTAAAAATTGCTTCTCCAATATCTTTTCTTAAGGCAGGCATCCCCGGGGAGGAATTCTCACATATCCTTAGCTTTAGAAGACAGGTTTATGTGTTCTCCCCCTCTGAAAATTTTGAGCTTCAAACCTCTCTTTTGATCCCTTTCGAAGATACTGAAAACCGTATTTTCCTTTCTACAGACAGAATGGAATGTTTTGTCTGTAAAAAATCAGGGCACGTTGCCTCAAATTGCACAAATCCACCAGAAAGCACTTCTCCCAGTCAGATAATTCCTTCATCTCCTTTAAGAGCAGAATCCACGTCAACTGAAAAAAGATCAGAAAACAACACTCTACCGTTTACACCAACAGAAATATCTCCTTCAGTCGATAATACATTACTTACCTCCTCAAATGACAACCCTTCATTAGAACAACCAAGTCAACATGTGACAGATACACAGACACAGTATAAACGCACATACTCAGAACTTTCTTCTCCTAGCGACAGAACTAGCATAACTAAAGAAGCTACTCACATTGAACAAACTAATACTCATGACGGCTTTTCCAAACCTCAAACCAAGAAAAAACTTAAACGGTCAAGCTCTGACTCAACCCTATCCGAAATTACAAAAACAATCATACATGAACTTCATACGAAAAGTCCACAAATATTCATAATCCCAGCCGATAACATAATTGCTCTTCTTGAAAACTGTCACGGAAGTAGTGATCCATACGCAGAAGCACTAAAATTCACACCAGACATCAAATCACTTATCTCTACATTATACCAAATCTATCCCAACCTTAAAGAGAAATCAATCAAAAATAGGCTAACTCGTCTAATAAAAAAATTCAAAGACAAAACCGAACTATTAATGGATGATTCTATAAAATTACCCAATCTTGACCTCTCACAGGAAATAACAACTGATGATGAATACACGTCTGATGCATCTGAAAGCTCAAGGACATCTCAAAAATCTTCTTACTAACAAGTTCACAATTATTCAATGGAACTGCGATGGATTTTATCCTCGCCTTGAACATCTGCAATCCCTTATATCTGATCACTCTCCTGACTTTCTTTGTTTACAGGAAACCAATTTCACCACAGCTCACAATCCTTCTTTAAAAAATTTTGTTGGTCACAACTACATTAGAACCACTCATCTACGTGCGAGTGGCGGAACTTCCATTTTCATATCCAAAGAAATATATCACCAAGAACTCTCTTTAACTACTAATTTAGAAGCAATAGCAATAACCGCCTGGTGTCCTAATAAAATAGCCATTTGTAGTATATACATTCCTCCTTACTTTAACCTACAGAGCTCCGATCTATCCGATCTTATTCAACAACTTCCCGTTCCGTTCATCTTAGTTGGCGATTTCAATGCCCACAACACACTGTGGGGATCTGAACGAACATTCGACCGAGGAAAAATTATCGAGCAAGTAATAAACAACACCAATATTAACCTTTTAAACTTAGGAAATTCTACATATTTTCATATACAATCCGGAACTTTTTCCTCCATAGACTTGAGTTTTTGTGATCCCAAAATAGCTCCCCTGCTTCACTGGAACACTCTTCAACATTTATATGGTAGTAATCACTTTCCCATTCTCATTTCCAATAGTTCACCTAAAACTAACTATGTTCGTGAAAAATGGAAAATTTCTCATGCAAACTGGGATTCTTTTAGTGAAACTCTCAGAGATTTAACGGATCAAATTACCTTTACAAACAATGTTAATGAGTCTGTAATGCAATTTACGGATTGCCTCATCGCTGCCGCAGACCAATGCATTGGTAAATATGTCATAAATTCCTCAAGGAAAACTGTTCCCTGGTGGAATGACTCCTGTAAAGTAGCCACCAAAGAATGCAAAAAGGCCCTAAATAAGTATCGAAAAACCCGAAGAATTGAAGATCTCATTCACTTTAAAAAAATGCGCGCAAAATCAAAACGAATCCTAAAAGAGAGCAAAAAAGCATCGTGGGCTAAATTTGTAAGTTCTATTTCTACAGACTCTCCTCCCGCTCTAGTATGGGCGAAAATCAGGCAGATGAAGGGTGCAAATACAGCATATTCAATACCTGCAATAACTCATGAAGACAATGTTGTTACGGACGATCAGCAAATAGCTAGCATACTTGCACAACACTTCTATGAGAAAACCAAATCCAACTCTTCCATTTCATACACAGACAATAACACACTTCTCGCTTCAGATCAGTCGAATCCAATCAATTTACCATTTACCGAACAAGAACTAAATATTGCCATCTCTTCTACAAAAAATTCAGCAGCCGGTCCTGATAACATTCCGTCAATTTTCCTTAAAAATCTCCACCAGGCCACGCTTTCTAAACTACTCGAACTTTACAATATGATATGGTGTAATCAAGTTTTTCCTGACCTTTGGCGACAATCAATCATAATACCCATTAAAAAAACTGATTGTTTATCTAACTCTCCCAACTCTTTTAGACCTATCTCATTAACATGTACGCTCTGTAAAGTATTAGAGAAAATGATAAACAGACGTCTGATTTGGTACCTGGAGTGGCATAATCTTCTAGATTCTGCTCAGTCAGGCTTTAGAGCTAATAGAAGCACGATAGATAATTTGGTTCTTCTTCAGTCAGAAATTTCTCAAGCCATAACACAAAAAAGCGATGTTGTCGCTGTAGCCTTGGATATACAGAGCGCCTTCGATACTGTACCCAAAGCTTCCATCACTAAAAAACTTCAAGAGTTTAACCTCTCCGGAAATATTTTATCATTCATATGTAACTTTATATCTAACAGATCCTTTAAAGTTGCCACAAATGGAAAATCATCTGGATCACACACTCCTCAAAACGGTGTACCACAAGGCTCAGTCCTAAGCACTATCTTGTTTCTTCTCAGTATAAACGATATAGGCTCCTTCGTTTCTCCCCCGGTCAAATATGTAATATATGCGGACGACCTTATTATTTTTTGTCAAGGAAAAGTCACAGAAACTACATGTTCTTTACTTCAGAACGTATTAGATAGGATTTATAAGTGGTCAACAGAAATTGGGTTCAAATTTTCACCTTCCAAATCTAGAGTCATCAAATTTAGTAGAAGATACAGTTCCCACCCCCCTGCTATTTATCTAAACGGAGTTCTACTCAAACTTGTCGACCAACACAAACTATTAGGAGTTACTTTTGACACACGACTTACATGGAGACATCACATTCAAAACACCAAAAACAACTGTTTAAACAGAATGAACATTTTAAAAACTCTAGCACACCACCAATGGGGGTCTGACGAAAATGTCTTATTGAGAATTTATAGAGCTCTTATTCGCTCTAGATTAGATTATGGATGCATACTCTACATGACCGCTTGCAATACTTATCTCAAATCTCTAAATTCAATACAAACGACCTCTTTACGTATATGTCTAGGTGCATTTCGATCTAGCCCCGCCGAAAGCATGTGCATTGAAGCGTTGGAACCTCCTCTTTTCATACGACGTCAGCTTTTACTTTCTTCTTATTTCACTAGAGTTTCCGCCAATCCAAAAAACCCAGTAATCAAAGTCTTCAATCAAGTTCCTGAAAACAGAGACAGATCTGTTTACCCTTTTTCGCAATTAGCAAATCCCCTGTTAGCAAGTATAGACCTAAATATAACCACCCCCATCAGGACCTCTAGTATTCCTCCATGGACCAAAAAGCTACCTGATTTCAACACTAGCCTAACCAGACACAAAAAAGAGGAAACTCATAGCCACCTTTTTAGAAAATTATTTCAAGAAGCAATAAACACCAAACACTACAATCAAGTTCTGTATACCGACGCCTCAAAAGACGACAAGAATACTGGCTGTGCTGTATGTACCGAAAACACAACCTTAGCCCTATACAGGTTACCGACCACTTGTAGTATCCACACTGCAGAATTATACGGAATCCTAAAAGCTATTGAAAGGACTTCTCCTGTTACGAAATCTCTAGCAATATGCACTGATTCTCTTTCTTCAATTCAGTCCATTGCCAATATATACTCATTAAATCCGATAGTTCAAAAAATTCAACATATCTGTCACCAACACCATAGCAGAGGAACATCAATAAACATTCTTTGGACCCCCTCACATGTGGGGATCAGTGGAAATGAGTTGGCAGATATCGCAGCAAGAAAAGCATGTAGTACTGACTTATGCCTGGAAAAAATTCAACTTCATCAAGATATAGCAGCAACCATAAAACAAAACACTACTAA
Organism: Diabrotica virgifera virgifera; assembly: GCF_917563875.1. NCBI lineage: Eukaryota > Metazoa > Arthropoda > Insecta > Coleoptera > Chrysomelidae > Diabrotica > Diabrotica virgifera. Next base: position 217,286,903 of record NC_065444.1, read on the forward strand.
ATCTTGGCAAACTCATTGGAATGGCCAAAACACAAAACTTCATATAATCCAACCCACTGTCCACTCGTTTAAGATACCTACAATGACCAGGAGGGACAAACTCATCATTCGAAGACTCCGAATAGGACACACCCGCCTCACTCATGGATACTTGATGACTTCCGAAAATCCACCTGTTTGTGAACATTGTAACTCTCACCGGCTTACAGTGGAACACTTACTTGTTGAGTGTAGTTATTACAGCTCGTATAGACTAGCGCATAACATAAACGGTAACCTCAAGCAAATACTTAGTTCGCCAAATGTGTACAGTGCCCTAATAGACTTTTTAAAAGATTGCAAAATATATCATCGTATATAAAAAAAAAAAATTGTATCATTGTTCGTTAAAAAAAATAATATTGTAACAACTGTATCTTTACGAAATAACTGTATTCATCTGATGTAAGTTACTGTCTTTATACCAACACTGTAATACTCAAAACGCTTTTGTACCTGTGTCAATGGCAGTGTTGCCAATCGCATTTCTCTAGATTATCCGATGATCGCTCGAAAAATATCCGATTTGTCACGAAAAGGTACGCTAGGTCAAAAATTATTCTGTTATTAAAATCAATGTTGCCAATGTTATTCTTTTAGTCCCCTTAACAACCATCAAATAACAAAATCCGTTGTTCGTACGCCAATCAGTTGATTGTAATCAATTATCATTATGATAAGTAACATAATTGATTGATTAATTAATTATTAATGATCAATTAACGTAACAATTATTAACATAATTGATTAATTAATCAATTAATCTCATAATTGTAATAAATTACGTTTTCAGCAACCCAATCAAAGTTGACATTGACAGTAATTAAATATTTGATAATGATCAGTTGATTCCATTTCTGATTAGCGTTCGAACAACCGGCCCTTTAATCTACTGGATTCTCTATTTCACAGTTTAAAAATTTTCGTTTATAGATGAAAATCTCGTATCCTAGCTGATTATTGCCTAATTCATGTATGTAAATACTATTTACTTACTATTATTATATTATTCGTATTTTGTATTATCGTAAGTGTTAAATTCTAAATAAATATCAATACAAAAATCAATACAAAATAAACTACAGCTACATTAATAACATAGGCGCAAAATTTCTGGTCAATGCTTTTAAAATGCATTATTTTTTTCGAGTCCTGAGAAAGAGAATAAGTATTATTTAAAAATTTAAACGCAGAATGAAAGATTACATTATTACCGAGGGCCAAAAGTCCCTGAAGATTTCTATAATTTTTATTTTAATATGTTACAGGGGTAAAAGGAAAAGAGAATATTAAGTGTGATTTTTAATTTCAAATATCTCATTCAAAAGAAACATTTTGTTTATTCTAAGGGACTTTCAGCCCTCGGTAATAATGTAATCTTTTATTCTGCGTTCAAATTTTTCAAAAATATTTATTAGTTTTCTCAGGATTCGAAAAAAATAAATACGTTTAAAGATTATTGGTCCGAAATTTTGCGCCTACGCTCTTTTAACAACTAAAGATTTATTACAACTAAAAAAATAGAGATGTATTTGACAGTCTTGTAGTTATTAAGGTATCAAAGTTATTATCCATAATGCCCGACTAAATAATTTTTATAGGCAAACAATTTGAAGGATTTTTGAGTTAATTAGTAGATATCTAGATATTACTAGTTTCAAATAAGTAGATTTTTCTACAACCACTATTCCAAATGCATTTTTCTGCACAATTTTATGTTAACAAACTTAATATTTTCTCACAGCATAGCTGACAGTAGTGTGCAGAAAAGTGACGTTTCTGTGCCGGAAAGTTCTTTTCTGCATAGTACCATTACATTCCTCAAAAAAATCATAAATATAATTAGGTAAGTATAACATGTTTTGATGAAATGGTTTTGTTTTAAGATATTAGATTTGATAGAACTTAACAAAAAAGAACTAGATTTAACTACATCTCATGTCCGAGAAATCTGGAAACGTTTACTTAAGCACTGCACTACATAAAATGAAAATAAAACTAAATCATGCGTGAATTAGCTTTCATAAGTTTAAAGACTAAAAACTAAAAACTCATAAATAACATCGGAGGGCAGACGGTTTTTGAAATTTGAATTGGATTAGTATGCCTTAAGTGGATGCACTTTAAATTCATGTGGATGTGCATTTAAATTCTAAACAAAAGAATCGGCACAAGTCCCTTTTGTCAAAAGATGAAAAGTATCGGATGTCACTAACATTCATCCAGTAGGCTATTTATAAAAATTTAGGTGGAACCAAACAAAATTAATGTGTTGTTGGTGTTGGGAATATATAGATGAGAAAGTTTTAGTCGATGGTAGATACACTGAAAAATATCCGCAAATATCCGATTTATTTAAAGATACGAAGAAGATACGACAACTCTCAAAAAGGTACGCAAATCGGATAATTATCCGCCGATTGGCAACACTGGTCAATGGCCATAGCTGTCGAGACACGTTAATTTCAATAAAAAAAAAAAAAAAAAACATCTTATTTAATTATAAAGCAAAACTAAATATAACAAAACCTTTTTTTATCATATTAATGCGGAATATTTTATACTTTTTATTAAAATAATGGATTATAATTAAATATTGGTTGCTATTTACCAAAATAACCAATTTTACTAATTGATATATTGCTGTCTTTATTATGACATGTGCACGTGCACTGAATGATGACAGCATCTGCAATCTGTGCGAGGTTGCCAATATTTGTCGTAAGTTTTAAACATTTTAAATGACGTAATGTATGTACAACTTTTTACAACGTAAAACAAAAATTTAGAAACAAGTTTAGTTTATGTTTTGCTTTTATTCTGATAACATGGCAGTGTTTTCTATTATTCATTACACAAACGATGATTACTCTAATATTTTCAAAATGTTGAATTAATTGAAGAACAATTCTAATCTAAAATTCGATATTATTGACATTTATGTGCAGTTAGAGAAAAAGACAACTACAAAATAAACCATGGTTTTTGGTGCAGTAAATGTAAAAATATGTATCTCATATGCAACGCTACATTTTTTGAAGGACTGCCAGTAGGTACCCGTCGAGAACTAAAAGCAACAGAATCATGAAAATTGGAATGGAGGGGTTTTGAAGAGTGATCTATTTAATGAAAATATTTTTATCTATTTGCTACTTATAAGTTATAACGTTAAACGAAGTTATAACTTCGTTTTTTTTAACGGGACACCCTGTATATTTTTTAAGTTTTGGATTTTACTTGATGTCTTCGTTCTTAAAATATAAGGTTTTGTAATGTTATACAGGGTAGTTGGAAAGATAATTTCGTTTATCTTCTTAATTTCATAGCAATATTCACACCCTGTAGAATTGTAGTAATTTGATATAAGAAACTCTATTTATGTTCAAATGATTTTTAATATAGTCTACTATTGTTAAGAATTGTTACTATAGCTAATTTTTAAATTTTACAGGGTTGGTCGAAACTCGGAATGAGTATTTTCTGAGGTTTCTTAAATGGAACACCCTGTATTTTAGTACTGTAATAAAATTATATTTTATGGTACTTTTTATTTCTTAAGCATTTCCTTTACCTAACTGCTTTAATTTGTGAGTTATTGGTGATTCAAGCCAAACAGTAATTGCAACAAAAAACACGGGAAATTTTATTAGGTTGGCTGTGAAAATATTCAATCATAAATAATTTTTCTAGCTATAATATAATTTTTTGAGCTATCAAAATACCTACGTAGTTACGATTGTTAATGCGATTAACAATTAAGCACAAATTAAAGCAGGTAGGTATAGTATAGGGAATGCTTAAGAAATAAAAAGTACCATAAAATATCATTTTTAAAGAGGTGTTCCATTTAAGAAAACTCAGAAAATGCTCTTTCCGAGAAAATTCAACATTTAGCTATAGGATTGGGGACTATACGATTTAACCCGGGCCGATATGCACCAGACAAACATTTCAACAATAAAAACAAACGTAATAATGACACAATCGAAACTGACTGAATTTTTTACGAAGAAATGAACAATACTGTATACAACTGTACGTAATTTAGATGTACTGTGCATATGTATTTCATGTTTTTGCAATTTTAATGGAGTTTATCTGTAAGAATACAGTATTTTATTAATTTTATCCATATTCTCCTGATAACTCGGATTTTAGATAACCCGGATCGGCCGCGGTCCCGATTAATGCGACTTACCGAAGTTCCACTGTACTACTTTTCAACATCCTGACCGGATAGACACCGTAAGAAGAAGAAGAAGAATTTGTTAGATACCTGGGGCCCGTTTCACAAAACTACAAGTGTTGTTAGTAACAATTGTTAATATTCAGCACTTGTAATCACAAGTTGTTAATAACTAGCGTTTCACAAAGAAAATATTTAACTTGTTCGTTACATGTGTAAATTTGTCAGCAACAAGTGTACTTCACGCATGTTAGTTACAAGTTTGTAAATAAACATAACCTTAAAATAGTTTTTTTGACAATTTACTAGTTAAACGTCAGTCGTTATTTATAATTCTGTGACAATGTCGAAAAGCGTCTTAAATGGTACTAAAATTATAATTTTAAAAGAGATTAGAGATAAGAAAGCAATTCTTTTCGGCAGCTTTTCCGACAAATTAACAAAAAAAGACAAAATAGAATGTTGGAAAACTGTGCACCAAAAATCCACCAGTTTAGGGCTTGTGCCTCCAAATAAGGATTGGACTTACAGCCGTGATGTATTTTGGCAAAATTTAAAGAAAACAACAATGGTAAGTGTTAGCGTTTAATTTGCCAAAGTGTAAGCGTATCTGACACTTTTTTTCGTATTGCAGAAGAAAGTTGATAACAGGAGGAAAACTGGTTCAGGTGAAGGCACAGATTCTAAATTTACAGAAATGGACAATGTAGTTCTCGACATTCTTGGGCCGGATAATCCAATTCTGTGTAGTCTCGGCATTTCCGAAACTTGGGAGCAAGATCCTGAGAAGGAGCAAGATCCTGAGAACGTCGAACAAGAAATAGAAAATTCAAACCATTTGCAAGATCACGGTGCAACAAACAAAATTAAAAACACTAATGTGTTTATTTCTACTGGGAGCAGCAGTGTACCTACTGCATCTTGTGCAAAAAGGAAAAAGTCGAAAATATCTAATGAAAATGACCCAATTGACGAAGCACTAATCGATTTAAAGAAGAAAAAATTACAACACCAAATTGAAATCCTTGAAAAAGAAAGTTATCTAAAAACATTAGAGATTTTAAAACTAGAACGGGAACTACATGTGACCCCTTCAAAATTCACTGCATCGTTCGATTCTGCTGTAACCTACCTCATAAATGTAGAAGAGTCACCTACCAGTGAAAGCGTGGAATATTCGACCATTGTTTGAGAAGTTATGTTATTGTTATATTTGATTTTTTAATTAATTATAAGAAAAACGTTTTGTTTATAGGAATTACTTCTTTGATTTTTAATTCATTATTATGTTAAGTATTTGTTAAATGTTTTGGAAATTATTTTTTCGTTTAAATAAAAAGTAAGTATTGTGTATTATTCTATATTTATTTATTTTATATTCTTTATTGTTTTAAAGTTACACTGGAACTAGTTTCTATTTCTAAAATAATTTATCAACTCCTGTTGTCTTTGTCTTGCATTCAAAGGAGCTGGTTGTCCGGCTATTTCGTTATCGTCTTCCATTTCTTCATTATCCATTTGTCGGTTTATATTCATTCTCTCCCGAGTAATGCATATACTGGACTCAAACGAAAGTAGTTAAGACAAGGAAATTTCTCCTTTAATACGCCTAAAGCATTTTCGACTAAACGCCGTGTTTTCTTATGTGCTCTGTTGTAGGTAGCCACAGCCTCATCCACATTCACCTCAATTGGGGTCATAAGCCAATCTAATAGAGGGTATCCAGAGTCACCTAGATAGAATTATTCTATTTGGAATTGGATGCCAACCAGCTTCCATTCTCTGAAAAAGGGTGCTATTTCTCAGTACTCTCGCGTCATGAACACTTCCCGGCCAATTTGCACTAACATAATAGATTTTCAAGTCTGGTCCACAAACAATCATACAATTAATAGAGTGATTTCCATTACGATCAACAAAAGCAGGTTCGTTTTCAGTTGGAGCATCTATTTTAATAAGCGTCCCATCAATACAACCTATAACTTGGGGAAATCCTGCTACTGCAAAAGAATTCTGCAGTCGTATTTAAAATATTTGCCGGCCAAGCAACAACTTGATGAAATTTTATTTGGTTAATTGCGTGTACCACTTTTTTTACACATCTACTGACACTTGCTTTGCTGACCCCATGAGTATCTGCTATGACGTGATATTGTCCTCCACTGCCTAGCCAGCGTAATGCTATACACAATTGCATTTTTGTTGCCAGTGCATAAGAGCGATTCGTTGGATGCACTAAGACAGGTGCAATGTCTATACGAAGTTGTTCCATTTGTATAGAAGTCATCCCAAAACGTTCATTAAACTCGTAAATTGATGGAAAATCACTATTAATTCTTGGTCTGAATATTCTCCTCCTTCTTCTTTGAACAAATACCTCATTTTCATTTTCTGACGAAGAGCTGCTACTAGACAACATTTTTCCTACACTTATTACACTTGTCAAACCAACTACCTACCTTCAAAGTTAGGTAGAAAATGTTTAGTTCACTACAACTGTCAACTACAAACTTGTAAATTATTCTTGTGTTGAACAAGTAAATTGTTGGTAGCTTACAAGTAATTTACTTGTAAAATTGTAAAATTCACTAGTGGTTACAAGTGAATACTTGTGCATTCGTGAAACACTAATAACGAGATATTTTGCCAAACTTGTAAGAATTTCATTGTAACTGACAAACGTGTAGTTTTGTGAAACGGGCCCTTGATCATCATCATCATCAATGGTGCTACAGCCCTATGAAAGAGCCTCGACCTTCCCAAGTCTATTACGCCAGTCAGTTCTATCCATTGCCAACCGTTGCCAGTTTGCTTCGCCTATTTTGCTCCCATCCTCATCTACACCATCCTTCCATCTAAGTTTTGGCCTACCCCCATTTCTACTTCCCACAGGTTGTGACATAAGGATTATTCTAGGAGAGTTGTTATGCTGTGATCTTGCTAGATGTACTGCCCATCTTAGGCCGTCCGCACATGGTTCGATCGAAAACACGTCTCGAAGTTCGCGCGTCTTGCTCGTCTTCTACGAACCCTGCGGTACAAGCGATTGTTCTCCGCACACTAGTCGATTCAGTTTGCTCACATCTTCCAACCAGGAAGAACGCATGTTTTATATATCAACCAAAACGACTATTTCGATTTATGAAAAGTACGGTATTGTTACAATTTTAGTATAATTTGAATACTTACTTACTTACTTAGTCCTAAGCCTTTCTACCTTTAGGTGTAAGGCTAATTTGAATACAATGAGCATTATACTGGGGACATTTTTCTTCTTCCCCAACGAATTTTATATAAGACACCTACAAACAGAAGTTCAATGTTTTCAGAATTTTATATTACAAACAATATATTTCCACAAAGTTAGTAGGTAGTACTACAATCAACGAACATAAAATGCACCGATCTTTAAATAGGTAAAATTTCATTCAGTGTTAAAAGTAATACATGTTCTTTCGATAGTATTAATAATTTTGATCATATTGATATCGAGTCGAATGGAGTATCGCAAAATAAAGTGTATTGTAAATGTAACTTTGTAACCTATTGGATTCATTGTCACGCAAAACGTCAAACTGACAGTGCCCATTAAAATCTGCTCTTAATAAAATTAACTATTTAGCGAGTTAATTAGTAGAAAAAAGGACACTTGGTGTGATTTAAAAACTGATATTGATTGAGTGCGATAAACAGTGCTATAAGCGACCCCCAATGGGGGAAGCTTTTTCCCCAGGGACACCATTAGGTGAAAACTTTTCAGGTGCTAGTGAGAATAGTGAAATGGATATTATTGAATCAAGTTTAATAGAAAATTTGGATGATTCTACTGCGAAAATTACAACTAAAACCAGAGATGTTATTAAAGTGCCGACACAACAAATTCCACCTCCGCAAAAAGTTGTAGAGAAAAAATTGTTCAACGTTGCATCAGATAAGTACAATTTTAATAATGTTTATGTATATATAGAAAAATCAAACAATCAGGATATTGGCCGTTTACATCCACTTACTGTTGCGGACATTTTGCATAAAAAATTGAACATTCCTAATATTATTGAAATAAAAGCCATTGGAAAAAACAGAATTAAAGTTTTGTTAAGGTCAATCGTAGATGCAAATAATTTAGTTAAAAATATAAAATTAAAAGACCAAAACTTAGTAGCATATGTCCCTAACCATTTACTAGAAATAAGAGGCCTAATAAGAGATATTGATACTCAATACGATGAAAAGTATTTGTTAGATAATAGTAAATCTCCCTCCCCCATAATAGCCTTTAAAAGAACTTACAGAAAAGTTGACACCGATGGAAAAACTAACTATGTACCCAAAAGGACAATGATAGTCACCTTCGAAGGAAATATTCTCCCTAGCTACATTTCAATAAATAGTGTATTTTTTCCTGTTGAAACCTACATTGGCAAAGTAACACAGTGTTACAATTGCTTAAAATTTGGACATATTTCCAAGCAGTGTCGCAGTCCACAAGCACATTGCATAAAATGTGGAAAAATCAAAAATGAAGATCATACATGTCAAGATAATGATGTTCAATGCATACATTGTGATAGTAAAGATCATGTTTCCATATCCAAGAAGTGTCCAAAATACGAACATCAAAAGAAGATAAAGAACGTGATGATTGAGCAAAAAATTTCCTTTATCGAGGCAAAAATTTACTGTGAATCGTCCTTCTCGGGATTGTTTATTCAGAATAGATATTCCACACTAGACAACATCGAAGACAGTTTTCCTCCCCTCCCAACATCTTCAAAAAAATCATCCCCTTCTACTACCACACATAAAAATCAAAACATTTCAAATAATGCATCCCAATCCCAACCCTCCTCAAGCCACTATAATATAGCTAAAAAACGAAAAATATCACCAAACCAAACACAAAACAATTCACCCATGTTCCCTTTTAATTTTGGGCCCTCCAAACCCCTTCCTGCTAATTTAAAACCCCCAATTTGTCAAAACAAATCAGATCAAAGAGTATTGGAAACACTCATTTCCAATTATATTTTTAATTTGATTACAAATATTCAAACTGTAGATGATATAAAAACTATGAGTCAAGATAGTATTTACCATGGTATAAAAACGATTTTGGAGGATATCACTCATAAATAACATGTTCCCAGAACTTAAATCATTAAAAATGTTGCAATGGAACGGTAGATCCGTTGTTTCGAATAAAAATAGTTTAATTCATTTTTTAATAACTGAAAATATTGATATTGTATTATTAAGTGAAACCTGGTTCAAACCAAATCAAAATTATACATTTAAAGGTTATAATGTAATTCGCCAAGATAGATATGACGGGTATGCAGGTGTTGCAATTTTAATTAAAACAACTATACCATTTCGTGAAATAAATATTAGAAACAATTTTAATGAGGGAATTTTAGTTTGCGGTGCTATCATTAAATGTAACACAATAGAATTAAGTTTTTTATCTTTATATAGACCTCCAAATATTAGTACATCCAAAAACGATTGGATAAATATCTTCTCACAAATCAAATCACCTTTTTTAATTGGCGGAGATATGAATGCTCATCACTCACTATGGGGCTCACTGCGTAATGATCCAGTTGGTAACCAAATTGTTAGCAGTATCGAAGACCTAGATCTTGTAATTTTGAATAATGGAGAACCTACATATCTTCCTAGATATGGTACTCAAAAATCTATGATTGACATTTCACTCTGCACAGCTAATATAGCCAGTAAATTTACTTGGTCAGTTTTATCTGACACCTTAGGCTCGAATCATTTTGCTATATCTATGAATTTTTCAATAACCAACACCTCACAAGAAATAATTTATCCAAAAAGCAAATGGAATATCAAGAAAGCCAATTGGTCCCTGTATACATTCCTAATTGAAAACATGTTTTCCAACTACAATAGCTCTTTCAATACTTATCAAAATTATAGTTTTCTATTAGATTGCATTAATGATACTGCAATTAGATCTATTCCTCAATACAAAATTTTTAAATCTAAAAATCGATCGCCTCCACCATGGTGGGACCCAGAATGCGATCTGATAATCAATGACAGAAAAGAAGCATTAGCATTGTATAAACGTTCACCAAGCCTTGATAATTATCTAAATTGCCAGAAAGTTACTGCTCATACTAAAAAGCAGTTGAAACAAAAAGCCAAAGCTAGTTGGATTAAATGGTGTTCTAATTTAAGCAAAAATACCTCCTCTAAGGAGATATGGTCACAGGCCAACAAAATGAATCGAAAAGCATCTATTAGTATAAAACCCTTCAATGATAATCTATTAGACGACTTTTTTAATAAAGTATGTCCTCCTTTTGCTCAAAATTCACCTACACGATCTACACAAAGTCATCATTCAAATAATCACTTCCTGTTAAAACCATTTACTGAAACTGAATTAGATTTTGCCCTTAAAAACCGCATAAATACTTCTCCTGGTATCGATCATATAAAATACCCCATGTTAACCAACCTTCCAGATGTTGCTAAAAAACTTCTTTTAAATGTCTTCAATGATATCATCCAAAAAAATATAGTTATCGATTCTTTCAAAGACATCTTAGTTGTTCCTATCCTTAAACCCGGAAAAGACCCAAACATCGTAAGTTCATATAGACCAATATCCTTACTGTCTTGTATTTTTAAAACTTTAGAAAGGCTTATAAAATTTAGATTAGATTGGTGGTTACAAAAAGAGAATTTACTTCCAGTAAACCAGTTTGGTTACAAAAGAGGTTTTGGAACTCTAGACGCTTTAACAACACTTGTTGTAGATGTACAGAATAACTTAACTAAAAATAACTACTTAGCAGCACTATTCTTAGATATTGAAGGAGCATATGACTCAGTTTGTTTATCAACCTTAAAACATAAAATGGTAAATTTTTTTCATATGCCAATTGCTTTCGTTAACACAATAATCGGTTTCTATACAGATAGGGTAATTTACATCAGAGATCATAATAATAAACTAATAGGACCTCGACATAATTATTACGGTATACCACAAGGCTCAGTATTATCACCAATTTTATTTAATACACCTCTGACATACATAAGATGCAAATAAACAACATCCCATTCAAAATCATACAATATGCAGACGACTTTTGTGTCTATATGGAAAGCAAGAAATATGAAAACGGTATGCAAAACCTAAGTACAGTTTGTAGTTCCCTATTTCCATGGTTCTTAGAGAACGGCTTAAATTTATCAATTAAAAAATCAGCAGTATCTGTCTTTACAAGACACAATCTTCCTATAAACCAATATGTATTACTTAGTGATCAATCTTTTACATTTAAAAATAATGTCAAATATCTGGGACTCATTCTGGACAAAACACTAACTTGGAAACCACACATACAATATATGTTGGATAGATGTAGCAAAGGTATTAATTTCCTTAGAATGACAACTAGAGTGTGGTGGGGCTGCGATGTTGAAACATCTTTATTGTTTTATAGAGCTTATATACGATCCATTATAGATTATGGTGCTACTCTCTACGGTTCTGCTTCCAAAAACCTTTTAAGAAAAATTGACGTTTTCCAAAACTCTGCCTTGAGAATCTGTTTAGGTGCTATGAGATCTACTCCTATACAACCAATACATGTTGAAGCTTCTGAGCCTCCTTTAGAGACTAAGCGAAAAATGGGTACTTAAAGCACACACTACAAATTTCGAATTATTTTCCAGTATATGTCATCTTAACGAATCAGATCTTACTCACAAGTATTGGATTAAAAAACCATCTCCGCCTTTATGTACTGCATTACAGAACAATCCTATTTTTTCAAAGGAATTAAACACAGTAGACAAAAACTTAGACTACTTTGCTCTCTTCCATAAAACTGATGTAATAATACCCACATACAACGAAAACAACATAATCAGCAACAATATCCTGAAATCTATTTTGAACTGCTACAGTGATGCAACAGTTATATACACAGATGCATCTAAATCAGGAGAAGGGTCTGGCTGTGCGTATTTTTTACCCTCAGGAGGTTTCGAATTCAAGTACAAACTTCCCAATGAGTTTTCAATTTTCTCTGCGGAATCATTGGCCATACTCGAAGCGTTGAAATATATTAAAAACTCTTATACTAAAAAAACGTTAATTCTTTCAGACTGCCTATCAGTTTTACAGAATATCAAAAATACTTTTTTGCCCAAAACATTTAGTAATCCTTACATATTTTTAATAAAGGATATGTTAAAGCAGTTAGAAGACTCTGGCTTCAATATAAAATTTATTTGGGTTAAGGCACATATTGGACTCAAAGATAATGAGTATGTAGACTACTTAGCCAAATCCAGTATAACATCAGGCACTTTATTGTCATATTCTTTATGTGTATCAGATGTTATTACTATTTTTAAAAGAAACCAACTATCGATATGGAAAGATCAATGGAATCTTTACTGCTTAACAAACCCCACAAGATACACCACTTTACAACCAGTGATTCCACAAAATACATGGTTTAAGAGTTTTAAAGCTCCACGTAAATATATAACAACTATAAATCGATTACGTTTTGGGCATGCTTGCTATCCAAGTCATTTATATAAAATAAATGTGATTGAAGACAATAATTCCAAACATTGCGGAAAGCAGGGTGATCTTGATCATATCTTTTTTGAATGTACTAAGTTTCAACAGCATTCAAACTCTCTCTATAAAAATTTAATTAAACTTGATATGCATGCACCATTCAATATACAGTCTTTGCTGGCTACAGGCTCACAACAAATATACAATATCATTATAGATTTCTTGTCAGATACACGCACAGTCCTATAAGATTTGTACGCGGGCATGAGATTTTTTATGATTTAAGTTCAGATTTGCATCTTTTTTTTTGTCATAAATGTTTTATCACTTTATCAGAGTTCCATTATTGTTTTTATTGTATTATTATTGTATTGTATTATTTTTTGTGTTACTATATTGTTTCTGTTTAATTTTGTATTAGGATTAGGATTGTATTTTGTTTATTGCAACTGGCTGAATGACTAATGTCTATGCCATTAAAAAAAAAAAAAAAAACCTATTGGATTAAAAAAAACCAAAAACCGGTTTTTCCAAAATCCGGTTTTTTGGCCGGTTATAACCGCCAGGTTAAACCGTATGTAAAAAAACCGGTATGTATAACCGAAAACCGGTGTTCTGTCAAAAACCGCCATCCCTATGGTCCATATATCTCCGATCCATATAGTCAACACTGGTTGTATAAAGGTTTTGTATATGGTTATTTTTGTTTTTTGACTTAAGTTTCTGCTTCTTATATGTCTACTCAGTCAAAAATAGCATTTTTTCGCTAGGATTATCCTTCGCTTTATTTCTTTCGTCATGGCGTTATCCTTGGTGATCAGGGAGCCTAAGTGTGTGAATTTGTCCACCACTTCAAAGGTAGAGTTATCAACAGTGAATTGGTGACCGATGTTTCTGGTTCTATTGTTGGGTGTTGATGCCATCATCTTAGTTTTCTCCTCGTTTACTTTCAGGCCCATATTTTTGAGGCATTTGAGAAGGTGGTATACATTTCTTCTAGTTTGCGGGTTGTGCGGGCAACTAGGTCCACGTCATCTGCATATGCCAAAAGTTGGGATGATTTATTAAAAATATTTCCTCTGTTGTCTATTGGGGCATCTCTGACCGCCTTTTCCAGAGCTATGTTAAAGAGAAGACACGCCAGCTCATCTCCCTGTCGCAGCCCAACATTCGTTTCAAACGCCTGTGATTGTTCGCCCTGTATTTCGACTTTGCAAACGACTTTACGCATTGTAGCCTTAACCAATCTTATCAGTTTACCAGGGATGTGGAATTCATCCATGGCTTCATACAATTTATTTCTTATGATACTATCATAGGCCGATTTAAAATCTACGAAAAGATGGTATGTGTCTATATTGAATTCATTGGTGTTTTCCAGTATTTGCCTTAGCACAAAGATCTGGTCTGTTGTTGATCGACCAAGCCTAAAACCTCTTTGATATTCTCCAAGAAGCTCCTCTGAATGTGCACTTAGGCGACCATATAAGATACTCGAAAATATTTTGTGAGCTGTATTAAGGACGGTTATTCCCCTATAGTTTCTACATTCCAATTGATCACGCTTTTTGTGTAGTGGGCAAACGATTCCAACACACCATTCTTCCGGGATATGTTCCTCATTCCAGGCTCTCAGCATTATTTTATATATTTGAATAGTCAGAGTAGTACCGCCATATATAATAAGTTCCTCGGATATACCATCACTTCCTGCAGATTTATTATTTTTTAGGTGTTTTATTGCATCCCGTACTTCTTGAATTGATGGAGGCTCTCATGGTGTATTGTTGGTTACTCCTGGGGGAGGTTGATTTAGATCTTCTACTTCGATGGTAAGTAGTTATTTATAATGTTTCAACCGCCTTTTCAATATTTCTTCTTTTGTATTGAGTATGTGCCCCTCCTTATCTTTACATAGTCTTAGCTTTGGTTTCAATTCCTTTCTTGCATTATTCAGAGTTTTATAAAATTTTCTTTAGATACCTGATACCTGTATCAAATAGTGTTACGAAAAAGGTTTTTATTTGCTAATTTCTCTGGTCTAAAAAGTAAAAAAATATTATTGTGCTACTACGTAACAAGGATTCATTTTTGGCTCGTGTTTCTACACTGTAATTAAAATGTAACTGACTTGCTGTTCGCTGATGTTGATCCATCATTTTATTTTAAAATTAAGGAGTAGCATCGTTTATTATTACACTTCTCTGAATGCGATTGCAGTTATATCTTTTCTACTTCTTTTTACAATAATTTTCGTTTCAAAACGTTGATTATTGCGGAAACACATAATTTTATCATGATACCTATAATTTCGAAATGAAATAAAAAAAACATATACATTGCTGTATTATTAACGTTCCTGCATATATACTACTTTGTTTCCAACAAAACCTCTTATTTCACATTGTACGTCATTAAGTCGACGCAATATTCGATCCTCTTCGACCGTAACAGATCGTGAAACTGTCGGATTTCACGAACAATAATTTTGCGGCTGAAAGGATCAGGAATAACGACACAGTATTATTCGACATAGACGTAGGATTGTCATTGGTTGAAGTAAAGGGTCCTGACAATTAACTGTAGCTTTGAGAAATTTATAAAGCGTTTCTAGGGGAAATAGGTACGTTAAAGATAAATCGAGGTATATTTGCATGCTTGTAATTGGTAGAAAATTCGGGTTGCAGTATTTACGATAAATATTATAAATATATCGAAAGACAATGTTCTCATTGAAAGACATTGAGTATTCGACATATTATAAAAATATCGAAAGACAAATGAGAATGACAATGAGAACATTGGTAGAGAAGGCAAATGAATACCAACTACCCGTATTTCTTGCCTTCGTGGACTATGAAAAGGCGTTTAATAGTATCGAGATGTGGGCCATAGAACAAGCTATTAATAATTGTAGAATAGATTCGAGATATCGACTAAAGTATTGCGCGAATTAATGTGAACAGAGATCGAAATTCAGTTTTCATAAGTTGGCACACCTGCTGTGCCAATTCTGAAGCCTTTTTTCTTTTGCGCGATAGCAAATTTCATTCCAGAAAAACAAGTTATGACCTCCAGCAAGATTTAGAAGAGGCTGGAATAAAAATTCACGACTCAACGGTACGCAGACGTCTCTTAGAAGGAGGGAGAAGAGCCGTGAGACCGCAGAAGAAACAAATTCTGACAGCGCCTATGATGAAAAAAAAAAGAGTAAATTGGGCAAAAAAATACTCTCATTGGAGTGCAGAAGATTGGAGAAAAAGTGTTATTTTCTGATGATACCCACTTTCTAGTGCATGGCCAGCGATCAAAATTCGTACGAAAAGCAGCCAATGAGTCACTTTTAGCTAGCCATATTAACCAAACAGTTATACATCCCACCAAAAAAATGTTCTAGAGCTGTTTTTCATACTCAGGAACTGGCACTCTTATTCCCATTGAAGGTATGATGAACAATGAAAAGTACAAAGCCATGCTAGGGCAATGCTTAACTATAGAGCTTGACAAAGTACAGGCCGAAGGGACTGCAATTTTTCAACAAGATTCAGCTCCGTGTCATGTATCGAAGGTTATGATGAAATACTTCAAGGATAATAATATTACCGTTCTTGATTGGCCTGGGAATTCACCTGACCTTAATCCTATTGACAATTTGTGGGCAATATGTAGGGCTAAACTGCAAAAATTTGACTGTACGACAAAAACCAAAACTGGTGGAAGCAGTGATTAAGGTGTGATTTAGAGATGAAGCAATCACAAACAATTGCAAAAAATGTTGTTCTGAAGCTATTTTCTTGTGACATTTCTGTAATCAATTACTTTTAATGGAAAATAAGCCACAATTTTTCGTGGAAACGTAATAAAATTATTTTTTGGAAAAATTGTGGCTTATTTCCCATTAAAAGTAATTAATTGCAAAAAACTTGTGGATTCCATGCCTAGAAGACTCCAGGAAGTCATAAAAGTAAAAGGGGGACATATTAAATACTAATTAATGAAAAAATCTCATGTAAGTGTACCTAAATTTATCTTTGGCCTAAGTAAATCATATCTACAAATTAATTCTGTTTGTTCACATTAATTCGCTAATATAATATATGAAAATGCAACCATGATAGTACAACTAGACGAAAATACAAATCCCATGCCCATTAAGAGAGGCGTGAGATAAGGAGACGTAATATTGCCAAAGCTTTTAAACCTATTCCTATAAAACGTCTTCAAAACGACAAATTGGTCAACCTATGTTATTAACGTTAATGGCAAGAAGCTAAACCACCTCGGATTGTGATTATAGCGAGCTTATTCGAGGAACTGCAAATTATAATGGAGGAACTACCAGGCAGCTCCCAATACGTCGGCCTAAAAATGAACATGAGAAAAACAAAAATGGTAACAAACACAGATGATCCCAGACGGATAACTATAAATGGCAGAGAGCAAGACCAGCATGGGCAGGATTTGGAAAACTTGGATACTTAAGAACCGCAAAATACCCCAATACTTGAGGGGCAAAGTGTTCAACCAGTGCATCCTTTCTATCATGACATATGGATGTCAACTCTGGACCCTAACCAAGGCAAATAAGAATAAGCTAGCCACAACAGAAAGAACAATGTTAAGTATACGACTGCCAGATAAAAAAAAGAACGACTGGGTAAGATCAAAAACAAAAGTCGAGGACATAACAACAAAAGTTGCCAAACTTAAATGGAGCTTCGCAGGCCACACTGCTAGACAAAAAGACCAACATTAGAGACCTTACCAAAGTAAACGACCGAGAGGAAGACCACAGATGAGGTGGGTTGATGATATTAACCTTCCGCCGGTAACGTGAATTCTTGTAACATAGTTGGTAATGTCGGTCTACGACACCGACTTTTTTAATAATGAATATCTTAGGTTGTGATTTTCTGTTAATATTTTGATGAGACTAAATGTTTAATATAACTATATTTAAATAACAATATAGTAAGAAATGATCAATATTTATTTATATTCGGGGAAAAAATTCACATTAAAAAAATTGGCTTCTTTTAGATACTAACCTAATTGACAAACAATTTACAAAAACATGTCAAATTTTTGAATACAAAATATCAACAAACATATCGGCAAGGGTTGAAATGTCACAAAAAAAAATAAAATTATTAAACAAATGTCCAACACAAACTGAAATTATTGTCCGTTTGTTTCCTCATTTTCTTATACACTCCACTGCACCGCACTGTGCGGTTCTGGTTCGGAATTAGCAACAATTTCGTCAAAAAGTTGTTGTAACCTGACTTGTTCTCTTTCGTAATCAATATTCACATACAACTCCTAAAATTAATATCTATTATTTAAACTGACTATGGACCAAAAACGACAATAACTTACCGTTAAGTGTAATACAAATGGTAACCTCGGTCTCTCACACCGTCAGGTCAAATAACATAATGAACTATCCACACTTGAGCACAGATTTTTCAAGACTGAATAGTGTGATGAGGTTTGAAAGCTACCTGGACGCGCGGACATAAAAATATGTGCATTTGAGTTTTACCGCGAAAAATCCATTACGTCGGTGTCAGGGACCGTACGTTACCACTCGAAGGTTAAAAGAGTAGCCGGAACAAATTGGATATATGTTGCTCAGAATATGTTGCTAGGTCAACGTATATCCCTCGGGCCAAAAGCTCTCGGTATATACATCATTGAACTCAAGCGGTATTATCCTTATAATACCCTTGGTACCTTAATAACTATAAAGATAGTTAAATATAAATTTACAATATAACTTTATATGTAAAATACGTCCACCGATAATAGCCATTTCCTATTTTTTATTACAATGACAGATGACAGTAGTTACGTACCTACTTATAATTTTTCGGATATGAATATAATAGTCTAAGAGCTAGTGAACCCTCCGACTAACGGTCGTCCTGTAAGGCTAAAAATTTTTCTAGTGATTAATCCATAGCACACCAAGGCTAAAAACCATGACCTGGAAGGCCTCAGCGGTGCACGTGTATCTACCAGGTGAATCGAAAAGTGCAAATTTAGGGGGTAAAATAAACTTTCTCCTGTAAGGTTTAAATTTAAGTATGTGTTTGAGTAAGTCATTTAGAAGAAATGTGTACAATGACAGGCGATTCCGAAGAGCATAAGACCTTGCCAGGCGAGGGGAAAGATTAGGGGTTTTTCCTAAAATTATTCTTTTTGCATCGAACAATTTTTTTTAGGTTTTTTGAATCATTTCAAACAGAAAACGTCTTTAGTGATTTTTCTCTTAAGTTAATAGTTTTTGTTATATGAGCGATTGAAAATTTTGAAAATTGAGAAATCGGCAATTTTTAACCCTAAATCGGACATTTATCTAAAAATTTCAATGTTGCCAAGGTACGTAGATATTCTTTAGACATTGATTGATGAAATCCCGAAGAGTTTTTTGCAATAAAATATCGAGAACCCCTTTGTTTTTTTAATTGCTAATCAAGCGTGTGCGACACTGTAGTATAAGTGAGGACGTTAGAGTTTGCATAAATTCATTATCTCGAGAATGGGCAAATTTCAACAGAAATCCTCAGACAGGTCGATTTTTATTTTTGAATTAGGACTTTTTGGCATATATATAATACTAGTGACGTCATCCATCTGGGCGTGATGACGTAATCGATGATTTTTTTAAATAAAAGTAGGGGTTGTGTGATAGCTCATCTGAAAGGTTATTTAATTCTCTATTCAGTAATATAAACACTAACATAATTATTTATACAGGGTGTACAAAAAAATTTTTTCTTTTATTTGTCAAATTTAATAAAAGTTAATTTAATAAAAAAAAAATTTTTGTACACCCTGTATAAATAATTATGTTAATGTTTATATTAGTGAATAGAAAATGTAATAACCTTTCAAATGAGCTATCACACAACTCCTACTCTAATTTAAAAAATCATCGATTACGTCATCACGCTCAGATGGATGACGTCACTAGTATTATATATATGCCAAAAAGTCCTAATTTAAAAATAAAAATCGACCTGTCTGAGGATTTCTCTTAAAATTTGCCCATTCTCGAGATCATGAATTTATGTAAACTCAAACGTCCTCACACTACAGTGTCGCACCTGCTTGATTAGCAATTAAAAAAACAAAGGGGTTTTCGATATTTTATGGCAAAAAACTCTTCGGGATTTAATCAATCAATGTTGAAAGAATAGCTACGTGTCTTGGCAACATTGAAATTTTTAAATAAATGTCCGATTTAGGGTTAAAAATGGCCGATTTCGCAATTTTCAAAATTTTCAATCGCTTATATAACAAAAACTATTAAATTAAGAGAAAAATCACGAAAGACGCTTTCTGTTTAAAATGATTCAAAAAACCTAAAAAAATTTGTTCGATGCAAAAAGAATAATTTTAGGAAAAACCCCTAATTTTTTCCCTCGCCTGGCAAGGTCTTATGCTCTTCAGAATCGCCTGTCATTGTACACATTTCTTCTGAATGACTTACTCAAACACATACTTAAATTTAAACCTTACAGGAGAAAGTTTATTTTACCCCCTAAATTTGCACTTTTCGATTCATCTGGTAGATACACGTGCACCACTGAGGCCTGCCAGGTCATGGTTTTTAGCCTTGGTGTGCTATGAATTATCACTAGAAAAATTTCTAGCCTTACAGGACGACCGTTAGTCGGAGGGTTCACTAGCTCTTAGACTATAACTTGAATTGACTATTTCTTGTTGTATTTTTTACAATACATAATAAAGACAGCATTTTCTAATACGAGTAAGCAACCAATTATTCAGCCGTGTACTATTGGTAAACAAAATTTATGCTTGTAAATTATAATTTTAATCTTGAGAAGTTGATAATTATATTTTTTACTAATTAAAATAAAAAAGGTCGTAGAAAAAGTATAGTATTCTACTTCCATGTGATGGCTATTACTCACTCTGATGAATTACGACACTCGCCTACTACTCGTGTCGCAAACTTCATCATCATCGTGAGTAATAGCCATCATTACATGCTCGTTGAGTAATATACTATTTACTTTTCACCACTTCATGGTCCCTGTAACAATTATTTATATTGTTTTTATACTTTTATTAACTTTCTGCTCTCTAAAATTTTTTGTGTATTTTTGTATGCATACTTTATTTTACTGGACTGTTTTCAGTATGTTTTTAATATTCACGTTAATTAATTAGGTACTGTTCAAAATCTCTTTATTAAAATGATTTTTACCACAATTGTCCGACAATTCAATCAGAGTTTTCAGAATAAATTATGTAATATGTAAAATAATACTAAAATTTACATTAATTAATATTTATATTAAAAATTTATATTAATTAGTATTTATACAAAATTTGCCAAATTTAATGAATATATAAATATTCATAGCGCTATTTATTTTGTAATGAATACTGTTCTCGGCTAACAATATATGTATTTTACATGATTTTATTAACTAAAGTAAAATGTAAAAATATTATTTTAAAAAGCATGGGTATTTAGCTTGTTTCAATGAATTTTTTCGTGTTTTATTATTATTCTCATGGATTGTTTGTATAAACACTATTCAAACTCACTTTACTTTTTGTTGACAAAACCAAAGATGGCTCTAAAATTAGGGTGTTTGCTACGCGACCTCTAAATATAATGCATTAATTGACTTACAGGAAAACTACCTTTTTTTTTCGCCCAATTTAAAACAGTATGTCCGGTTCACTCCGGTCAGTATTTCAGTCCAGCATTCCAGTCGTCTTCTTCTTAAAGTTCCCTCTCCTATCGGAGGTTGGATATCATAATAGCTATGGTTACTTTGTTGGCTGCTGCTCTGAACAGTTGTAATGAACTACAGTTAAACCATTCTCTAAGGTTCCTCACACAGGAGATGCGTCTTCTTCCTATGCTTCTTCTTCCTTGGATCCTTCCTTGCATAATAATTCTCAGCAACTCATATTTTTCTCCTCTTTTAAAGTGACCCAAATATTCCAGTTTTCCAGTTTTTATACTGTTCATAATTTCTAACTCCTTATTTAAACGTCGTAGCACTTCAACATTGGTAATCCTTTGAACCCACTGAATTTTCAATATTCTTCTGTAACACCACATTTCGAACGCTTCTATTTTTCTTATATGTTGTCTCTTCAATGTCCAAGCTTCCATTCCGTATAGTAATATAGAAAATATGTAGCATCTTAGAGCCATGTAGCAACTGTCAATCCATTGCTTATTTGATATTTGTTTTAGTTCTTCTTCCCCTACATCAGTTACTTCTAACAGTTATAATAAAACAGTTTTGAAACAATTTCTACACTTTTTTCTTGAAAGCATCTACATAAATATAGTGTTATCGATCTTTTGAATGACTGAAATAGTTTTTATAGCTTTTAAATGACTGGAATAGTGTGGACAATATCAACCAGTCGTCCATGTGAACCGGACGTTATGTCCTGTTCAGATTTTACCAGTCCAGCATTCCAGTAGAGCGCTGGAATGCCACTGGAATAATGTGAATCTGCACTGGACTGAACCATTCCAGTGGTCAATCCAGTCCAGTTGACTATTTCTCATTCCAGTTCACTCATTTTAGCACCACTGAAGTAGTGTGAAAGGGCAATTCGGTACTTGATTATTGCGCTAAAGTATTGTTAGTATAGTGTTAGTTTTGAATGACTGGAATAATATGGATGATATGATTCATTCTACACTGTATTGGATTAACTTTCTGATTTACTAGACTCGAATAATGTAAACCAGGTATTAAAATGTGAAAACCTTGAACTATCTATGTCTGTCTTTATGTATGTCCGACCGTAAACATAACTTCTCCGTTGTCAACTCTTTAGTTTTTTTTTGAAACCCGGCTTTTAAGTAAGTACAGAGAAATAAAACCTTGTGGGTTCAAACTCAATTTGGTCTAAAACCTGCTTCTTCTTCATCTTCGTCTAGCCCTTCGCGTCCACATCTGAACATAAGCCTCTTCAAGTCTTCCTTTCCATTGTCTTTTGTTGTACGCTACTCGTAGCCAATTTTTCGTTTCAGATCATCTGTCCATCTAATAGGAGGTCTGCCTCTGGGCCTTTTGTGTTGGTATGGTCTCCAGGTTAGAATTGTTCTATGCCATTTGTTTAGATCGCACCTAGCTACATGTCCAGCGTATTCCCATTTCAATTTTAATGATTTTTGTACCACATCGGTGACTTTGGTTTTCTGTCTTATCCATGTGTTTGTTTTCCTGTCCTTAAGTGATATGCCAAGCATTGCTCTACTAAAACCTGCGATTGAAATAGTTTTGGTGATTATTGGACTTAGTCTGTTAAAAAGTAGTCTCTCAAGTAGTTTATACATTATAGGCAACAGAGCACTTAGTCGATGGTTTTTTGATGGTCAGCTGATTTACCCGGTCGTGAAAGGGGGAGAATATTCGGTCTCGGTCGACTTCGATTTCTATGTTTTTACATGTTTCTTTACGTCTCGTGTGTGGGATTTATCTCTACTCGTTCTTGATGTAGTAACAGTATAAGATACTAATGAGGATTTATAGCTGCTCTCTGTTTTTGTTAGCTATTACTACCACTTACCACCTCTAAGTGGCTTTATTAGGGTCCAAGGTTTCCGATTTTAATACTACACTGGAAATATTTTTATTTCTATTTAAACAATATAATTACACCTAATCTACAAGATTAATCAGTATTTTTTCTTTAACCTAATTTCCCTAAAAATGATTGTAAACTAGACGTCAACTGGTCCATCCTAGCTTTTTTTTACATGAAATGCCCACTTCTTTGTTGTGGATACACAGCACAGCACTGACACTGCTTTTCACTAATTGCTCACGTCTTTGTTGTGGCTACAATACAATGCCACAACACTAACTAAGCCTGCCACAACTTCACACATTACACGAGCTCGAACGGTTTAGTCCTCTTGAGCCTTCGCATCTGGGGTTCGTTGACAAGAAGCTGAAGTGCTTCATGGTGCCTCTCTTCATGTCTCCTGGCGACTTTCTTAATTTCATTTGGAATAGATTCGATTTTATGATCTCTACGCAAATCGTTATTCCGAACATACCAAGGAGCACATACAATATTCCTTAATATTCGGTTCTGGGGCGTTTCTAAATTTCGGTAATTGCTTTTTTTGGTACAGCCCCATAATTGTAGGCCATAGGTCCACACTGGTTTCAATATATGTTGGTAAATTAGTACTTTGTTCTGGATGGAAAGTTGAGAGTAGGTACCTACCTATTAGCCAATACATATTTTTGTACTTTATCTTCAACTGTTCAGTTTTCCTTTTAACGTGCTCCTTCCATTTTAGTTTGACGTCGAGATTTAAACCCAGGTATTTCGCTGTTTTTTTATTAGGAACAACGTTGTTGCTTAGGATAATTAAAAGATTATTGATTTTCTTGTTAGTGAAGTTAATATGAACTGACTTATGTTCATTAAACTTTATACGCCATTTTTTGGACCAGCCTTCTATGCCATTAATTGCATTTTGTAAGTTAATCGTAGATTCCTCTATAGTTGCTCCTATTGTCAGGACTGCTGTATCATCAGCAAATGTGGCCAGTTGGATGTTTTCCCTCTCCGGAATGTCAGATGTGTACAAAAGGTATAGTATTGGCCCAAGAACGCTACCTTGCGGAACCCCTGCATTTATTCGCTTTAACTCAGAGTACCCGTTTTCCATTTTAACTCTAAATGTTCGCTGGTGTAGGTATGACTGCAATATTTCAACGAGTTGTATAGGAAATATTTTCTTTAGCTTCATTAACAGACCGTGGTGCCATACTTTGTCAAATGCTTTTGCGATGTCCAGGAATACTGCTGAACAAATTTTGTCCCCTTCCAATACTTTCTCTATTTCAGTTACTATTCGATGGATCTGGTCAGTTGTGAAGTGTTTATCACGAAATCCAAATTGGTGTGTTGGAATAATATTTTTTTGTTCAATTATATGGTTCATTCTTCGTAGTAGCGATTTTTCAAACACCTTTGAGATTATGGATAGTAAGGAGATTGCCCTGTATGATGTTAGTTCACACTGGAAATATGAGGTAACATATTGTCTAGAGTTACAACCAGAACATGTGATACTGATTCCAATGTTATTATTTTCGTGATAGGGGTAATTAAATATACATATTATAATCGCCCTATATAGTCCAGACAGCCACTGCGCATCCGGTAGGAAAAATATTCTGATCGGATTTTTTGCACAACCTTACTAAAAAAGATGCATGCCTTTTAAAAAATTTGCATGTTGCCAGGTCCAAAAATGGGTCAAAACTATTTCTATAATATCATATACAGGGTGAGTCATGAGGAACTGTACATACTCCTACCTCGTGTAGAGGCTCCTATGGGGAATAACAAATGACCATTAAAAAGTGTCTGCTCCCATTGTTTAATAATATACAGGGCGAGTTTCGCATTTTGACAGAAATTTGTATTCGTCATAATTTTTGAACGGTCAAATCGATGTGTCTCTTATTTTGGTCAATCGTTACACTATTACCACCTAATCAACTGATTTATTCAAACTAGAAAAAAATCAGGTCCGGCTTCAAAAAGATTAGTTCGTTTGGGTCTTAGAAAAAATTTCACACTGTATATGCTTTTTGAAAACTATAATATGAATTTTACAAATTAGACAAATAGGCAATTAAAATGACATATTTATTTTTTTCCCCACACGATTACTTAATTTTTTATAAAAAAATTAAATTTGAGTATGAATTAAAAGTTTGGTAAAGTGAACCATAGATTTTAAAAAATTAACTTTTATTACAAAAATTAATTTTTTTTTGAACAAATATTTAACTTGTGTTACCACCCAATCAACTGATTTATACAAACTAGAAAAAAATCAGGCCCGGATTTAAAAAATTAGTTCGTTTTGGTCTTGGAAAAAAATTCACCCTGTATACTCTTTCTGAAAACTCTAATATGAATTTTAGAAATTAGACAAATAGGCAATTAAAATGGCATATTTATGTTTTCCCCACACGATTACTTATTTTTTATTAAAAAATCAAATTTGTCAAAATCGGAATTTTAACCTAAAAATGAAAAAAAAATGAAATCACTGTTTAACTTGCTACAGCTCTGTTCAATTTTAAAAATTTTGTTTCTGAAATTTTTACAGCACATATGTCTTACCATTGTGAAGACTATGAAAATTGTTGTAGACTTTCAGTCTTCTTCTCATAAAAGTTATGAATTTTAAAAAATAAAAGATGCAGATTCGTGAATGGCAAAGTTAAATCGCAAAAATTAAGTGAAAAAATTTAAAATTTATCTATTTAATCACGTCTATGTTAAACTATAGAGTCCAAAGAGAAGTATTATGGGTTTTAGATCTAGACGTGGTATAGAAAAAAAAATGGTGTAGCTTT
Organism: Diabrotica virgifera virgifera; assembly: GCF_917563875.1. Classification (NCBI taxonomy): domain Eukaryota; kingdom Metazoa; phylum Arthropoda; class Insecta; order Coleoptera; family Chrysomelidae; genus Diabrotica; species Diabrotica virgifera. The sequence goes on from NC_065444.1 coordinate 217,313,121, forward strand.
TAATTTTAAGAAAAACGTTGTTTGTTTTTTTTTATTTTTATGGTAAAATTCCGATTTTGACAAATTTGATTTTTTAATAAAAAATTAAGAAATCGTGTGGGGAAAAAATTAAAACGCCATTTTATTTGCCTATTTGTCTAATTTGTAAAATTCATACTAGAGTTTTCAAAAAGCTTATACAGGGTGAAATTTTTTCTAAGACCAAAACGAACAAATTTTTTAAATCCGGGCCTGATTTTTCTCTAGTTTGAATAAATCAGTTGATTGGGTGGTAACATAAATTAAATATTTGTTCAAAAAAAATTAATTTTTGTAATAAAAGTTAATATTTTTAAATCTGGTTTCTAGTAAATATGGTTTACTTTAACAAACTTTTAATTATGCATAGTCAAATTTGATTTTTTAATAAAAAATTAAGTAATCGTGTGGGAAAAAAACAAATATGCCATTTTAATTGCCTATTTGTCAAATTTGTAAAATTCATATTTGAGTTTTCAAAAAGCGTATACAGGGTGAAATTTTTTCTAAGACCCAAACGAACTAATTTTTTAAATCCGGGCCTGATGTTTTTCTAGTTTGTATAAATCAGTTGATTGGGTGGTAACATAAATTAAATATTTGTTAAAAAAAAATTAAATTTTGTAATAAAAGTTATCTTTTTTAAATCTATGGTTCACTTTACTCAACTTTTAATTCATAGTCAAATTTGATTTTTTTTATAAAAATTAAGTAATCGTGTGGGGAAAAAAATAAATATGTCATTTTAATTACTTATTTGTCTAATTTGTAAAATTCATATCATAGTTTTCAAAAAGCGTATACAGGGTGAAATTTTTTCTAAGACCAAAACGAACTAATTTTTTTGAAGCCGGACCTGATTTTTTTCATGTTGCCAATTAATAGGCAATTAAAATGGCATATTAATTTTTTTCTCCACACGATTACTTAATTTTTTATTAAAAAATCAAATTTGTCAAAATCGGAATTTTAACCTAAAACTGAAAAAAAAAATGAAATCACGGTTTAACTCGCTACAACTCTGTTCCATTTTAATATTTTTTTTCTGAAATTTTACAGCACATATCTCTTACCATTGTGAATATCAAAATTCTTGTAGACTTTCCGTCTTCTTCTCATCAAAGTTATGAATTTTTAAAAATAAAAAGTGCAGATTCGTGAATTGCAAAGTTAAATCGCAAAAATTAGATGAAAAAATTTAAGATTTATCTATTTGATCACGTCTATGTTAAACTATAGAGTCCAAAGAGAAGTGTTATGGGTTTTAGATCTAGACGTGGTATAGAAAAAAAAATGGCGAAGCTTTTAATTTTGAGAAAAACGTTGTTTAATTTTTTTTATTTTTATGGCAAAATTCCGATTTTGACAAATTTGATTTTTTTATAAAAAATTAAGTAATCGTGTGGGAAAAAAAATAAATATGCCCTTATAATTGCCTATTTGTCTAATTTGTAAAATTCATACTAGAGTTTTCAAAAAGCGTATACAGGGTGAAATTTTTTCTAAGACCAAAACGAACTAATTTTTTAAATCCGGGCCTGATTTTTTTCTAGTTTGAATAAATCAGTTGATTGGGTGGTAACATAAATTAAATATTTGTTCCAAAAAAAAAATTAATTTTTGTAATAAAAGTTAATTTTTTTTAAATCTGGTTTCTAGTAAATATTGTTCACTGTAATAAACTTTTAATTATTCATAGTCAAATTTGATTTTTTTATAAAAATTAAGTAATCGTGCGGGGAAAAAATAAATATGCCATTTTAATTGCCTATTTGTCTAATTTGTAAAATTCATATTAGAGTTTTCAAAAAGCGTATACAGGGTGAAATTTTTTTTAAGACCAAAACGAACAAATTTTTTAAATCCGGGCCTGATTTTTTTCTAGTTTGTATAAATCAGTTGATTGGGTGGTAACATAAGTTAAATATTTGTTCAAAAAAAATTAATTTTGGTAATAAAAGTTATTTTTTTTTAATTTATGGTTCACTTTACCAAACTTTTAATTCATACTCAAATTTGATTTTTTTATAAAAAATTAAGTAATCATGTGGGGAAAAATAGATATGTCATTTTAATTGCCCATTTGTCTAATTTGTAAAATTCGTATTATAGTTCTCAAAAAGCGTATACAGGGTGAAATTTTTTCTAAGACCCAAACGAACTAATGTTTTTGAAGCCGGACCTGATTTTTTTCTAGTTTGAATAAATCAGTTGATTAGGTGGTAATAGTGTAACGATTGACCAAAATAAGAGACACATCGATCTGACCGTTCAAAAATTATGACGAATAAAAATTTCTGTCAAAATGCGAAACTCGCCCTGTATATTATTAAACAATGGGAGCAGACACTTTTTAATAGTCATTTGGTATTCCCAATAGGGGCCTCTATACGAAGTAGGAGTATGTACAGTTCCTCATGACTCACCCTGTATAACTAAATAACAAAAGATTATTTGTTTTTTTTTTGTTTTTTTCTTAACATTATTTTTTTGTAATGTTTTTTTTAGCTTTTTTTGGATCATTGCAAACAGAAAAGGTCTTCAGTAACTTTTCTCCAAAGTTGATAGTTTTTGACATTTATATTACTTTTTTGACTATTTTGACTATTATAAGCGATTAAAAATTTAAAAATTGCGAAATAGACCATTTTTTACCCTCAAAAACTATGTGAAAAACTAGAAATTTAAATGTTGCCATGGTAGGTAGATATTCTTTAAAAATCAGTTGATGAAATACCGAAGAGAATTAATAGGCAATTAAAATGGCATATTAATTTTTTTCTCCACACGATTACTTAATTTTTTATTAAAAAATCAAATTTGTCAAAATCGGAATTTTAACCTAAAACTGAAAAAAAAATGAAATCACGGTTTAACTCGCTACAACTCTGTTCCATTTTAATATTTTTTTTCTGAAATTTTACAGCACATATCTCTTACCATTGTGAATATCAAAATTCTTGTAGACTTTCCGTCTTCTTCTCATCAAAGTTATGAATTTTTAAAAATAAAAAGTGCAGATTCGTGAATTGCAAAGTTAAATCGCAAAAATTAGATGAAAAAATTTAAGATTTATCTATTTGATCACGTCTATGTTAAACTATAGAGTCCAAAGAGAAGTGTTATGGGTTTTAGATCTAGACGTGGTATAGAAAAAAAAATGGCGAAGCTTTTAATTTTGAGAAAAACGTTGTTTAATTTTTTTTATTTTTATGGCAAAATTCCGATTTTGACAAATTTGATTTTTTTATAAAAAATTAAGTAATCGTGTGGGAAAAAAAATAAATATGCCCTTATAATTGCCTATTTGTCTAATTTGTAAAATTCATACTAGAGTTTTCAAAAAGCGTATACAGGGTGAAATTTTTTCTAAGACCAAAACGAACTAATTTTTTAAATCCGGGCCTGATTTTTTTCTAGTTTGAATAAATCAGTTGATTGGGTGGTAACATAAATTAAATATTTGTTCCAAAAAAAAAATTAATTTTTGTAATAAAAGTTAATTTTTTTTAAATCTGGTTTCTAGTAAATATTGTTCACTGTACCAAACTTTTAATTATTCATAGTCAAATTTGATTTTTTTATAAAAATTAAGTAATCGTGCGGGGAAAAAATAAATATGCCATTTTAATTGCCTATTTGTCTAATTTGTAAAATTCATATTAGAGTTTTCAAAAAGCGTATACAGGGTGAAATTTTTTTTAAGACCAAAACGAACAAATTTTTTAAATCCGGGCCTGATTTTTTTCTAGTTTGTATAAATCAGTTGATTGGGTGGTAACATAAGTTAAATATTTGTTCAAAAAAAATTAATTTTGGTAATAAAAGTTATTTTTTTTTTAATTTATGGTTCACTTTACCAAACTTTTAATTCATACTCAAATTTGATTTTTTTATAAAAAATTAAGTAATCATGTGGGGAAAAATAGATATGTCATTTTAATTGCCCATTTGTCTAATTTGTAAAATTCGTATTATAGTTCTCAAAAAGCGTATACAGGGTGAAATTTTTTCTAAGACCCAAACGAACTAATTTTTTTGAAGCCGGACCTGATTTTTTTCTAGTTTGAATAAATCAGTTGATTAGGTGGTAATAGTGTAACGATTGACCAAAATAAGAGACACATCGATCTGACCGTTCAAAAATTATGACGAATAAAAATTTCTGTCAAAATGCGAAACTCGCCCTGTATATTATTAAACAATGGGAGCAGACACTTTTTAATAGTCATTTGGTATTCCCAATAGGGGCCTCTATACGAAGTAGGAGTATGTACAGTTCCTCATGACTCACCCTGTATAACTATAGTTGATTTTTTAACCAAGAGGAGTAAACTAAAAAGACAGATTCACACCCAACAAAGTTACTAGAAAAGTCACCAAATTCATCTTCTTTTTTCGTTTATCATATCACCTTTCGATGATAATCTATACATATTATATTATACTATAACACATCGCTAAGAGTTCTAAAAACAACCGTTTTTATATAAAAGTATACTAAAAATCTAAAAATTAATGTAATAATGCAGAAAACACAAAAAACGCCGATATACTTAATTAACCTATAAAATGGCAGAAGTGCCAAAATTTGATAAATGTCATTAGTGTCAAAATTTAATAACAGTGGAGTAAACTTGCCTGCGGTTGGACCAATTAGAAACAAGCATTACGGAGCGGTAAATTTGAATCACTTTCATTTGGTTAAAAAACAAACAATAACAAAAGATTATTTGTTTTTTTTGTTTTTTTCTTAACATTATTTTTTTGTAATGTTTTTTTTAGCTTTTTTTGGATCATTGCAAACAGAAAAGGTCTTCAGTAACTTTTCTCCAAAGTTGATAGTTTTTGACATTTATATTACTTTTTTGACTATTTTGACTATTATAAGCGATTAAAAATTTAAAAATTGCGAAATAGACCATTTTTTACCCTCAAAAACTATGTGAAAAACTAGAAATTTAAATGTTGCCATGGTAGGTAGATATTCTTTAAAAATCAGTTGATGAAATACCGAAGAGTTTTTTTCAATACAATATCGAAAACCCCGTTGTTTTTTAATTGCTAATCAAGAGGACGATACACTATTTTCAACCGTAAAAGTATACGTAATATGCGTAAATATATGCGCGGAAAAATATTCTGATTAAATTTTTTTTCACCATCTTGCTTGAAAAGGTCCCCTTTTAACAAATTTGCATATTTACCAGGATCAAATAGCAGTAAAAAAAATTTTTAAACGTTTTTTTTTTGTTTTTCTCCTAAAACTAATTTTTTGTATCGGACAATTTTTTTACATTTGTTGGATCATTCCAATTAGAAAAGATCTTAAGTGACTGTTTTCTAGATGTGATAGTTTTCATGATATAAGCGATTGAAAATTTAAAAATTGCAAAATCCTCCATTTTTAACCCTCAAAAACTATGTGAAAAACCGAAAATTTCAATGTTATCAAGGTACGTAGATATTCTATGAACATCGCTTGATGAAATCCCGAAGAGCTTTAAGAGCTTTTTGCAATACAATATAATTCTGCTTAGTTGTATTTTTTAAGATTTTAAAATTTATTGCTGAGATTTTATATCCGTATCTCGGAACAAAACTGTATAAGTCCAAAATTTCAGTTTTCTATTTTTTTAGCTGTGTGAATTGAGCGGACAATTTTCATCCCAGTGAGCCAAAAAAAGAAGAAAACTTAAATTTTGGACTTATCACAGTTTTGCTCTGAGGTACGGATATTCGAAATGAAATAGCACAGTACTTAAAAATTAATTTAAATATCTTTAAAAAATCAATAATGTATCCATTAGAGAGGTAGTATTAATGATTAATTATAGTTTTTAACTCTTTATTTCAAATTGTCTTGCAATATTTCTCATACACGTTTATTTTAGCCTTATTGCTACATTTTATAGCCTTCCAAGTAATGACATTCTTCCAAGTAATAATTTTCGCTACGACGATATAAATTATACAACGATTAATTATAGTTTTTAACTCTTTATTTTAAATTGTCTTGCAATATTTCTCATACACGTTTATATTACCCTTATTGCTACATTTTATAGCCTTCCAAGTAATGACATTCTTCCAAGTAATAATTCTCGCTACGACGATATAAAAGCAAGTTATCTGTCATCAGCATCACAAAATTATTTTCCTCCCAATAAGAAAAAGCTTATTCCCGTGGATATAGTCGGATCATTAGTCTTCATCTAAAATTTGATATCATTTCCACGGAAAACTAATGTTAACAGGTTCGTTTCAGCAATGGTTTAATATTATCTATTTTTTGTAGAATTTTAAAATACCTATAGCTTTCGTAATTACATCTCTCAATATTTTTCCAATAGTCTTAACTGGTTACATCAACTCTTCATCAAGATGGAAAACGCGTTCCACGATTATAGCTTGAATTTTGAATATTGTGTCGAGTTATTTGGCATATATACAGGGTGGGCCAAAGAAAACAGTCCACATCGAGATTTGGCAGTAATTATTAGGTTTTAAGGAAATGTAAAACACTAATATCATTATTTTACAGTGTGAGCAAAAAATAATTTTTGAATTAAATTAATTGACACAAAAAGAGGAATGTATGTAATTTATTTAACTCAAAATACATTGTACTGCAGTCAGAAAATAGAAAAAAAATGTATTTTAACTATTTAGAATGGGAAATAAGCCACAATATTATTAAAAAATGATTTTTATTAACGTTTCGACGCCCAAATCGGGTGCCGTTGTCAAAATACAAAATACTGTATTTTGTATTTTGACAACGGCACCCGATTTGGGCGTCGAAACGTTAATAAAAATCATTTTTTAATAATATTGTGGCTTATTTCCCATTCTAAATAGTTAAAATTGTAAAAATGCCACAAGAAAATAGCTTCAGAACAAAAAAATGTATTTCACAAATAAACATTTTCTCTTAAATTAAATCACAAGCAGCCTCCTACCTACCTCTTGTCAGTTTGAACATTTAATTTAAGCGAAATGCAATGTTTATTTGCAAAATAAACATTTTTTTTTCTATTTTCTGACAGCAATAGAATATATTTTGAGTTAAATAAATTACATATATTCCTCTTTTTGCGTCAATTAATTTAATTCAAAATTATTTTTCTGGCCCCCTGTATAAATAATGCTATTAATGTTTATATTACTGAATAGACTTGAACACATTTAAAAAAATCACCAATCACCCATTTAAAAATATCATCAATTACGACATCACGCCCAGATGCACGACGTCATTAGTATAAAATATATATCAAAAAGTTGTAATTTAAAAATAAACATCTACCTGTTTCGGCATTTCCTTAAAATTTAATATGTACTGAAAAATATCGAGGTGGACTGTTTTCTTTGGCACACCCTGTATACGTAAAATTGTAAAGAATGGCGGTACAGAGCCCAATTTGAGAAATATGTTAGTATGTGGAAATCAATTAAGCTGGTCATTTGAAGTGTAAAATATACTTCAATAAAGCATCATATAAACGTAGCCTTCAGTTACATTATTAGGTATAAATAAAGCAATGTTAATTATATTGGCCAATTATATTAGTCCTGGTTACTGGATAATTGTCAAGGCCATAGTCCAAAAAAATAATAAGAAGAAAAAATAAGATGCAGGTTATGCTATGAAAACGTGAACAATTGTATGTAGTAAATAAAATTAGTTATTAAAATGCAGTACTGCACTCAAAACACAATTAGTTAAATTTACCTTTATACATATAATAATTGCATATGATATCAATATTGTGGAGCAATATATAATTTTTCTGCTTCAATGACAGAAGGTATGAAATATACGTCAATTTGACAATTTCAATTGACAATATGAATTATTTAAGATAGTTGCAATATTTCTCCGTGACTCGCGCACGGTCGTTTCTCGTTTCCCAAGTACTTGCACACTGCGAAATTACATGACAATGAGGCTTCTCTCTCCTATGGCGCTACAGCCCAAGTCGGGCCCTCTCCTCTTCCAGAATCCTCCTTTGGCCCTTCAAGTATCTCTGTTCCTGGCTGCTCTTCTCCAGTTATCCATCCTCAATATTAGCATCTGTTCTCACTTCGTCTATCCACCTCTTCCTTGGTCTTTCTACTGGTCGACGTCCCACCATAGTTCCACTAAGCGTTGTACTAGGTGTTCAATCATCAATTCTTATAAAGTGGCCTGACCAGCATAATCTTTGCATTTCTGCCTATAGTATTTTTACTACAAAAACGTTATTACGTAGGTCAAAATTTTTGACGTAAGAGAACTGTCAAAACATTAGAATGTGACTTTTCATTATTGCCGTGTTTATAATAAACATAGCAATAATGAAAAGTCACATTCTAATGTTTTGACAGTTCTCTTACGTCAAAAATTTTGACCTACGTAATAACGTTTTTGTAGTAAAAATACTATAATTTGGTATACATAGAGAGTTATTTGTAATATGGTTATAACTCGAGGTTGAATCTCCATATAGGCGAGGCAACAAAGCATTAAACCTAGGAATTTTGTGCAGTAAGATGAATCGTTATGCAACTTTTTTCATTCGATTCGAGAGAGTGTCAGGCAATTTTGTGAACTAAATTGATCTCCAACAAAAATTTTTGTGCATGAGAAAATGCATTTTCAAAGTGCATCTCGAAGAGATATAAAATGAAAAATTTAGAGCTCAGGAAATATTGAAGGAAATGAGTTCAACTTTTATACTTGGGGGTTTTGGAGATCACTGAACACGAATTTCATGACGGCGATAGTCTCCGAGGTAACTGGTGCCCAGGGTGGATCTCGTCACCTGGGACGATCGAATAATTTGTGAAATGAAGATTCAATCGAAAAACTGAAAAATACGTGTTCAATATTTTTCAAACCTGTCCAATGACACTAAATACGACCCCTACCCCCACTTCACCCCCTGGAGGTGGGATGGGGTGGGCCTTAAAATCTTAAATGGAAACCCCCATTCGTTATTGCAGATTTGGATTGCTTGCGTAAAAATAAGCAACTTTGATTCCAAACATTTTTTCGAATTGTGGATAGATGGCGTTATAATAGGAAAAAAGATTAATCGTGATATGATAGGTAAATTATAGAGACGGTCTAATATCTCGAAAAATACACTTCCAAATAAAAAGCCAAAAATACGTTTTTAATATTTTTCAAAAACCTATCGAATAACGTTAAACACGACCCTTCAATCCCCTCCTGGAGGTGGGTGGGGGTAACTGTAAAATCAAATAGAAATCAGAATCCACATGTTTTATTGCAGATTTGGTCCTCATGAAAAAATAAGTAACATTTATTCAAAACACTTTTTACAATTTTTGATAGATGGCGCTAATAAATAGTGTTTTTCCAATTATAGCGCATCTATCTATAATTCGAAAAAATGTCTCGAATACATTAATACATAATCGATTGCCTCTTATACCATTAGGTGTCGAGGATTCCTCCTTTATATAATACTCTCTGCAAATTTACGCCACTTCTTCCTATCTGCTGCTAAAACTTTTGCTTCTTGCCACGATGTTCCTCTTTTCTTAAGTATTTCGTTTACACTAGTGTTCCAGCTTTTCCTTGGTCTGCCCCTCGTGCTTTTACCCACTGCTTTGGCCTCCCATGTCATTTTCACTTGTCTGTCGCCACTCATTCTTATCATGTGTCCAGCCTATTTTAACTTCTTTTCTTCAACTTTTTCGTTGAGCGATTTTACCTGTAGTTCATGTCTTATATCTTCGATTCTTCTTTTGTCTAATCTTCTTGCTCCCATCACTTTTCTTAAATATCTCATTTCTGTAGCTTGTAATCTTTTTCTTTGTCTGTCATTGAGTACCCAGTTTTCTGCCCCATATATTGTCATCATCATCATCCAGCCTCAAAAGTCCACTGCTGAACATAGGCCTCCTTCCCTCGTTTCCAACCCCATCTATCCTGCGCCGCCCTCATCCAGTTTTTATTTACCTTTCTTAAGTCGTCAGTCCATCTTGTAGGCGGTCGACCGACGCTTCTCTTGTCTTCTCTTGGCCTCCATTCCAATAACCTCTTCGTCCATCGCCCATCTGTCATTCTGACTACGTGTCCTGCCCATCTCCACTTCAACCTGGCTATCCTCTCGATGACGTCAGCCACCTTTGTTCTTCTCCTGATTTCTTCGTTTTTGATTTTGTCTCGCAGAGTTATTCCTAACATTGACCGCTCCATTCTTCTCTGCGTGACTCTTAGTTTGGTAGCCGAGGCTTTAATTAAGGTAAGTGTTTCTGATCCATACGTCAAGACTGGGAGGACGCACTGATCGAATACCTTTCTCTTTAGACATGTGGGTAACTCACTTTTAAAAGTTTCTCTCAGTTTTCCAAATGCTGCCCACCCAAGACCGATTCTTCTCTTCAGCTCATGAGTCTGGTTATCCCTGCCAATCGTAATTTCATGTCCCAGGTATTTATATCTATCTACGAGTTCTATTTCCTTCCCACCAATACTGATGTTCTGGTTGGGTACCAAATTTGTCATTATTTTTGTTTTTGAGATGTTTATATTTAAACCTACATTTTCTGTAGCTACAACGAGTTCTTGTACCATCTCTCTTGCCATACCTAGATCCTCAGCTACTATGACTATATCATCGGCGAAACGTAAGTTGTTTAGGTATTCTCCATCTATTTTTATTCCCTTTGTCATCCAATCCAAACTCTTGAAAGCATGTTATAAGACCGTATTAAAAAGTTTAGGTGACATTGGGTCTCCTTGTCTAACCCCCCGTTCTATTTTTATGCGATTACTGTTAGTATGTAATTTGACAGTGGTTGTTGCCTGTAAGTATATTTTGTGTAATAATTTTGTATACCTATAATCTAGCCTGCATTCTTTAAGCGCCTGTAATATTTTGCTAAGTTCAACTGTGTCAAAGGCTTTATGAAAATCGATAAAAACTAGAACTAGGGGTTTATTGTATTCCACTACTTTCTCTATCAGGGTTTTTATACCCATTTTTATAAAAACCCATATATTGTAATTGGCGTATATTCGGTTTTATTGTCATTTTGGTTTTTCTCGATATTTCTTTTTTGTTTAGGAAAAGGTACCACCCCCCGTTAAGATAGGCAAGATTCCCTCACTCTCAGAATTCAATTTTTTTAATTTTTTTACGTTGTGTGCAATTAAAAAATAAGATAACGCGGATTTTTAGCTCGCCACCCCCTTACCCCTCCCCCACAGCCAAAAACGTAGTTTTTAGATTTAATTGGGAATATTAAAAAATTGGGCGAAACACTTTTAAACCCCCCAAAACCCATGTTTGTTTAAAGTTTTGTAAGGATTTTTGCATGTCTAATTATATTTTTTGAGGTCGATACAGCCTGAATATTTTTTTTTATTTTATTACGTTCTATATGATTTTAAAAAATTAGTACTCACCGCAATTTTAGCCCACTTCCCCTATTCCCCCTCCCCCACAGCCAAAAATGTCAATTTTTCGATTTTATTTTTTTTTAAATTGGTTTTCAATTAAATTATAAATGTTGTTCTGAAGCTATTTCTTTGTGGCATTTTTCTAATTAACTATTCTAAATGGGAAATAAGCCACAATTTAACTAAAAAATGATTTTATTTTCCATCTGTATTGCGATAGAGAGAATTCGATAATCTGTGACGCACTGAAAAAATGGTTTGGGACGATCTATATAAATAGTTTAAATTAAATTATTAGAAGATTTTTTTACCAAGCAACATTTTTGTTTAATTTATGAATATTTTGTATTTTGACAACGACGTCCATGGTGGACGTCGAAAAGTTAATAAAATCATTTTTTAGTTAAATTGTGGCTTATTTCGCATTTAGAATAGTTAGTAAATATTAAATTATAAATTACAAAGAATTCACACGCACAGCTGAGGCTTTTACAGAACATCTATTTTTATGGATCCGAAGGTCGAGTGTACATATTATAACCTCATTTTTTTTTGTTTTTTAATAGGTACGTATAACTTTTTTTGGCGATTTCTGCTAATTTTTTTTGTGTTTTGTGTATTTTACAAACCATCTACGTTTGGCTCATAATGCAAATAGTCCACGCGGTATGCTTGTTGTCCCGTTAGATAAATTGTTCCGATTAATTTTTTTGCACAAACTTACTCAAAACCATGTCCTTATAACAAATCCACAAGGTGCCAGGCAGTACCGAGGTCGGAAAATTTATTTTTTTAAACGAATTCAAAAAATCAATTTTTTCACTTCGGACAAATTTCTTTTAGATTCTCTGGATCAAGCTGAGCAAAAAAGGTAACTTGTGATTTTTCTATAAAATTGACTGTTGTCGAGTTACATGCAATTTCAAATTTGAAAAACGCGAAAATGGCCATTTCCAAGGTTTAATAACTCGATTAAAAATTATTATTATGAAAGTCATAAAGTGACCTACTCAAAGTATAAAGCCCCCCCTGAAATAGTCTAATGAAATTTTTGTCATTATTTTATTACTAACTATTATTTTTAATAAATAAAAATGAGCGCTAAGCATGTATTGAAGCGGCCGTCCGCGAGAGAGAGAGAGAGAGAGAGAGAGAGAGAGAGACAGATGTACAATAGTTATTGGACGTTTTAAAAAATATCGATTTGAAGTCAAAAATACGTTTTAAAAAAATAAAAAAGGAATTTTCAGGTTATATCCATTGTACACTCGACCTACACGGGTCTATAAAAAATAGATATGTTTTGTAGAAGCCTCATAAAAATTTTAAATTAATTGCAACTTTAAACAAAAAAAAATATAAAAATTTACGTTTTTATGGGGGCAGGGGGAGGGGGTGATGAGCTAAAAATTCGATTAGTCTTATTTTTTTAATCTCATATAACGTAAAAAAATGAAAAAAAAATATTCAGGCTGTATCGATCTCAAAAAGTATCATTAAGTCCGCAAAAACCCTTACATAACTTAAAAAAAAACATGTTTTTTTTGGGGGGTTTAAAGGTGTTTTGCTCAATTATTGATAATGCTAAAATACTCATTTATTTTAAATTATACATAATCTATTAACAAAACCTTGAGTGGATCTATGTTGCAGTCTATAAAATGGAGAAAATCCCTAAAAACCCACTAAAAAACAGTTTTCCGGATTTTTCAAGATGGCGCACCTGACGGAAAAATCTGAAAAAAATCAGAGAGATAGCTTTTGATAAAATACACAAAATCCAAAAAAATGGACCTGCAGCCCCCTCCAAAAAAAAGTTATAGGTTTTAAAAAAGTTAAAAAAAATTGAGGTTATGTACACTCGACCTAAGGGTCCATAAACAATGGACGTGTTTTGTAAAAGCCTCAGCTACACGTGTGAATTTTTCGAAATTTTTAAATCAATTGAAACCCAACTAAAAAAAAAATAAATCTAAAAATCTACGTTTTTGGCTGTGGGGGAGGGGTAAGGGGGGTGGTGAGCTAAAAATCCACGTTATCTCATTTTTTAATTGAACAGAACGTAAAAATTTAAAAAAATTGAATTCTGAGAGTGAGGGCATTTTGCCTATCTTAACGGGGGGTACCCTTTTTATACAGTGAATAATAAGTTCTCGTTGCCAATTTTATTCTGTTTCCAATTTCATCTTCTTGTGTATCTTTGTTGTTTAGCATTATTCAGAAATACTTAAAGAGGTATGTTTGCTCAATTTTTTGCCCTTCGATTTCAATATTTACAGTTGCTTCTTTGTTGGCTATTGTCATTACTTTAGTTTTCTCCATATTTATTATTAAGTTGTAGTTTTTTAGTTCTTCGGCCCAGATTCTTATGTTATCTGCGAGAACCTTTTCAGTTCTTGCAACTAATACGATGTCATCAGCAAATGCACATGCTTCAATTTTTATTTGCTGCAAATTTCTATACCCTACAGCGCATTTTTTAGTTTTTTTCCAACACTTTTTAATAACTTCATCCATAACAGAAATAAATAACAGTGGGCTCAGCACTCCACCTTGTCTAACCCCGTGGTTGTTGGAGAATGTCTCGAATAAAAGTTCCTTATTTTTACGTAAGGAATCCAAATCTGTATTCAAAAACGGGGACTCCTATCTAAGATTTTAAAGTTCACCCCCACCTCACCTCCAGGGGGTGGAGAGGAGAGTCGAGTTTGATGTTATTCAATAGGTTCTTAAAAAGTATTAAAAACGTATTTTTTGGTTCTTTATTTGGAAGTGTATTTCTCGAGATATTAGACCGTTTCTATAATTTACCTATGGTATCACGATAAATCGTTTTTTCCGATTATATCGCCATCTATCCATAATTAGAAAAAATGTCCCCAATAAAAGTTTCTTATTTTTACGTAAAAAAAATCCAAATCTGCAATAACAAATGGGGGTTTCCACCTAGGATTTTAAGGTTACCCCCACCGAGCCTCCATGGGGTGGAGTGGGGTTGTCGTGTTTAGTGTCATTCGATAGATTTTTGAAAAATATTGAAGACGTATTTTTCAGTTTTTCGATCCAATTTTCATCTCGCGAATTATCCGATCCTTCCCCGAATGTGATCCGATGTTTTCCGGAGATCAATTTAGTTCACAAAATTGCCTGACACTCTCTTGAATCGAACGCAAAAAGTTGCATGACGATTCATCTTACTGCACAAAATTCCTAAGTTTTGGGCTTCTTAGTGTTTCGTTGCTTCGCCTAATATAGATACTATTGTCGCAAATGGATCCCAATATCCTCCTTAATATATTTCTTTCAAAAGTATTAATAATGGTAGGAGAGCCCAAGCGGGAATTTTTGCAATAATTACTCGAGCGCGTCAGATTATCACAAGGGGAGAAACCTTGTACCCTGTAAATGTAACTCTACCACATATTGGCTCTTAATACAGGAGAGTTCGTTAAGGGGGTCCAAAAAAAAATCTATGTGCTTAGAAAAACTCGAAATCGTCAGATTAAGATAAGGTAAGTTAAGTACATGCAAAAGAGTATATTTAAAAAATCTGACGATATGAGCGAGGAAATGGGCGAGTCACAAAGTTTCACAACAAAGCGGATATTTCGTGAAATGAACGTCAGATCGAAAAACTAAAAATACGTGTTCAATATTTTTTAAAAATCTATCGAATGATACCAAGCACGATCCCCCACGCAGAGGGGTGGGGGGTAAATTTAAAATTTTAAATACGAACCCCGCGATATTTCGCGAAATGAACATCAGACCGCAAAACTGCAAAATACACGTATTCAGTATTTTTGAAAAATCAATCGAATGGCACCAAACACGACCACTTCACGGAGATGGGGTAAGAGCCCCCAATTTTTATTGCATTTTTTCGAATTATGGATATACGGCGCTATAAACGGAAAAAACGATTGTTGAAAATAAAAAATTAAATTAAAAAATGCAAAGTCCCCCACTTTATGGAAAACTTAACTTAACATTTTTTGGTTTTAGGACCTACTCTTCACACCCCAATAGGTCCCCGTAACTCTCGAGTAACTGCAAATTTAGCATAATGTTCTCCCCTATTATAAGGTGTATTTTCTTTTCTGTTATGATCCATGTTTTTACACCATGTGTTGCTATTGGTATTATGGTGGTTTTATATATTTTAAAATTTACTTTCCTATGGATGTCTTTGAATCCAAACACATGAAACAGAGATAAATATGTTTTGTTTGCATATTTGAAATATGCTATGTTTGCTCCGTTCACTCAAAAAACAATTAGAATTCGTTCGTAATATTGATTAACAGTGATTATTGAATAGTATTTCGTTGTAACAACAATTTAATTTTTTGTTTCAACGAACTTTTAGACATTGACGAATGTATTTGGTTATTGTCACAATGATTGCATAATAATTAAAAATAAATAGAGTACCTTAATCAATAACACTCAATTTATTCAGCCAATAACTTAGTTTCGTATATTTAATAAATAATGTTAATCCTGGCAGCAACTCACTTTCTTGATTTCGTAGATGACAAGCAATTACCTTGGCTTATCGTGACAACGTACAGATTTCATTAAAACAATGTACAAATGTTGTTAATATAGAGTAATATATGATTATTGTGTAGATGTAAACTCATTGTTGTGACAACGAATGCATTAATCAGTCTACTACTGCGTTTAATAACCACAATCAATTCGTTCATGGTGACAATAAATGTAGTTGTTGAGACAATAAATGTTTTGCTTGACCATTTGAAATGTAACGGCTTTTCCTTATCGTGATACCCCTAGCTTCTCTGTGTTACCATTGTTTAAAAAAGAATTCTTTGTTAAACAATGCTGTTACCTCTGCCGAAGTACCGAATAATAATTTTATTTCGTTTCCAAGTGTAGTCCATAGTAGAAGGAAGTTTTCGTGTGTCTATAATCGTGAAATTTCGGTCGAATTCTTTTTAAATTTTTTTCGAATCCTGAGGAAATTAATTAGTATTTTTGAAAATTTAAACGCAAAATAAAATATTACAGTATTATCGAGGGTCTGAAGTCCCCGAGAATGATTATTTTAATAAGTCACATGCACCGAGAGAACAATTTCTTTTCTCCTAAAACACCGATTTCTTTGAGCAATATTTCTTAGAAGTTAACATATCCTATTAACTTAAACATAGCGGCTCACATATAAAGAAACGAGTTTTTTAAACACAACTCAATAATTTCTTACAGATAATTTCTTCAATACTAAGAAATGCATTAATGGTTACATTTAATTTTCTTATCCTAAAGTTTTTATTTCTTAAATTGAAAACTACAAATATTTTGCAGTATAAGAAATATAATGTTAAGTTAATCCATATTTATATTTGTGAACAAGAAATTTTCTTGCAAACAAATAAATATTTTAAACCACAAGAAATAATTCTTCAGAAATACCCTCTGTAGTAACTGTGGTTATAAAATAAAATTTTTGTCATTAATGCCGAAATGTTACTTGCAAAGAAATTTTCTTCCACAAAAGAATTGCGCAGATTAACTATTTATGATTTAGTCGTCAGTGTTTGTCAAGATGGCGTGATATGTTCATGTTCATATAGATGGATGCTGGTGGATTTATTGGTGTACTTAAAAAATTAACGGATATTTTAAAGGTACGTACATATACCTCGTCCAATTTACTTACCGTTGCACGTCATCCGCGCCATAGCCTGTGGCACGATACCAACACAAAATATCTAGGCGGTAGGTGTGTTCCCCTTTAGAATCATTTTGATTCTAAAAAAGAACACACCCACCGCCTAAATATTTCGTGTTGGTATCGTGTCACAGGCTATGGCGCGGATGACGTGCAACGGTAAGTAAATTGGACGAGGTATATATAGGTATTAAATAAAAGTAAATTGAGTAATTTAAGATGTAATAATAATATTGTTGCTTATCCGAATGATTAAAAAAGAAACATAATAGTATCTTTATATGCTTTTTAGGTATAATGATGGACGACTCTGAAATAAAGGAGCTTATTATTCTAACTGGGAAATATGCCACAATTTAAAGCTGGGACAGAATGATATAATATATAGCTTCAGAACAATATTAAGAAAGGAGTTATTAACCAACTGCGGGGCCTTCCAGAAATGGTAGAATTTCATACATGTAAGTACCTTTTTAAAAATGTGTATACTTATATATCAACTATAATAGGTTTCTTGAATGTATCGTCTTCTATAAAAATATACAATACGCTATATCAAACATGGCGGGTGCAACACTGAGGATTTTTTTTGTTAATTTATTTGAGATAAAGAAATCAGTTAGTCTAAAAGAAATATATGTTTATGGTTAAGAAATGTTATTGCCGAAAACCGTGAATTAGTTAATATGTATTAAATGACTTAGATGTAAACTAATAATACTTTCCTGTAATAAAATTTCTTAATGATTAGATATGCTGTCTCTTTTAGATTATAAAAATTAAGAAAATTACATATTATTATGTCTGCTTCAATATTTTACATTGGTTGTATTTTCCCTCTTGTTTTAGCTAAACAATGTTTATTGTGTGACTTAATATTATACAGATAAATAATTAATATTTCATTAACAAAAAGAAAAAAAAAACAAAGATGTGTAGGTTAAATAATGCCATGTTGAACTAAATATAATTGATTATTTATTAGTATTAATAGTTCTTATGTGGGGCCGTGTAGTTGTTTTTTTTTGTATTTCCTAAATTTGTCAAAATAAATATCTATATCTTTATAAAAAAAAATTTAATAAAGTAAGTTTACTCTCTCTTCATAACGATTTTGTTTTAGTGAATTGCTGATATACAAAGTGCTATTAACAAAAGAAGGAAAATTTGAGGAAGTTGGATTTGCCTCTCCATCCTTTTATTGTTGTGTAGAAGCCAGTGGTTTAAGAGTGGAGAAAATATTTGTATATGTAATAATAACGTTTTATATCTTGTTTTATTAATAAATAATGATTTTACCTTAACACAATGATTTATTTCGCCGTATGTAATATCACTTTATTTTCAAGAAATATTAACTTAACTCTAAATATACGTTTATCTCTGCGAAATATATTTCTTAACATTAAATAAATTAATTATTAATAGTAAAATAATAATATTCCTTACTAAGAAATATTATTGCTCAGAAAGAATAGTTTTCTAATGTGTAGAACATATATTTTTATGACTAATAAAATTAATTAACATCAAGTGTAATTTCTTTCTGATAAATGGGTTTGAAGTTTGCCAGAAAGTGATAGTTCAATCATGTTTAAGATATATTTCTTTGGCTATAGTAGAATTTATTTGAAATATTTTAGAAAATTATATCTTACATACAAAGATATATTTCTTAGGCAATATGCCAAGTCGATCTTTCTTAAATATTAATAAAGTTTCTTTATGTCAAGAATTTTTTTCTCTCGGTGTGGGCGAAAAAGAGAAAATTTAGTATAATTTTTAATTTCAAATATACCATTCAAAAGAAACTTTTTGTTTATTCTAAGGGACTTTTAGCCCTCGGTAATAATGTAATATTTTATTCTACGTTTAAATTTTTCAAAAATACTTATTAGTTTTCTCAGAATTCCAAAAAAAATGAATGCGTTTAAAAAGAATTCGATCGAAATTTTGTACCTACGCTCTCAGAAAGGATTAAAGTGATATACATTTTTGGAATCACTATTTCAAACGCTATTAAATGAGCTATCACATGATGTACTTTCCCATTTAAAAAAATCAAAGTTATGCCTGTCACCTGAAGAGGGATCGTGTAAAGTTCGAAACATTGATATTATAATATACTTTGACTATTTTAAAAATCGACCTGTCCGAGCGTTTTGCTTATGCGCTAAAAATAAATAAGGTAATAAGGGGGGGGTGTAACACTTATTCCAGCGCACTGTATAAGTAAAATCATATGATTTCTAATATTATCAGAAATCACACAGGTAAAGTCCATTAGGTTTAAGACAAAAAAGGGGGATTTAAAAAATTAGTATTAATCAATTCCATACATCGTGGGCTAATGCATTCAGTAATTATTATTATAAAATACGTTCATAGTAGGCATGAACGAAACTGATTGTAACAATGAATAGAATTGCTTGTAAGAATAACTGTATTTATTGTGGGAATGAACGTAATTAATTGTAACAATAAACGGAAATAATTGTAGAAATAAACGAAATACGTTAGGAGAAATAACACTGTTATTGACACAACGAATAGTCTTCGTCGGTCAATTAACGACGTTGTTGTTTCAGTGAATAGTGTTCGTTGACTCAATGAACAGAGTTCGTAATATCAAAGTGATATTATGGTATACATAATAAATGTTCATCCATTCAATAAACGTAATACATTGGCTCAACTAACGAAAATAATGAATTGATGAACATCGCTTTGTTGTTCCAATAAAACCAAGAATTGGACAAATTTTAAGTATTGCGTTTGTTGTCTGAATTAACATTTTTATTGATATTACGTACCTTTTTCGTTGAGTGTTTCCGTATTTCCTCCTCGCCGAAACATATTCCATACATTTACTAAAGAGTGTCGGTGCCAGCCCATCTGCCTGTTTTAGCCCTTTCGTTATCTGGAAGGGATCTGTCAATTGATTTTGAACTCGTACTTGCGTTTCTGTGCGAGTCATGGTGGCTTGAACTAACTTTCCCAATTTCTTTGGTACACCAAATCAACGGCGGATCCAGCAACCTCCGGCAATGAAATAAGAATTTTCTCGTCACTCGCGTACGCATGATTCTTTTTCGGTATGGGCTGTTACTTTATTTTTCTTCATGTACCATGTCCTTTCAGAACGTTGGTTACTATCATAGCTATCTTAATTTCCTTCACTACCAGCCTAAATCGACCACGAAGTGCTTTTTCGTCCTGGACTGCGTTTGCCTTCTATTTTCACTTTAATAAATAATATTTGCATAATATTTTGTAGCAACCTATATTTGAAACTTCTCATTACATGTCCAAAATACTCCACTTTTCTCTTCTTGATGCCTTCTATAATCTCAGTAGTCTTGCTGAGACGTTCTAGTATTGTGGAGTATCGAATCTTCTTCACTCAAGATACTTTTAAAATTCTTGTATAGAACCACATTTCGAAAGCCTCAAGGCGATTTAGGTAAGTAGATCGATTTTATTCACAGTCCAAGACTCGACACCATACAGTAAGACCGAGAACACGTACTTTGGAGAAGGACTTCTGTTTTATGTTCCATTCCGTTATTCAGTTGTCAACAGGACACAAAACTCACTATTTATTTTGAATCGTAATTATCTCTTGCTTAAAAAAAGGCCACACCAGGCGAAGTCTCAAGGAGAGGGCAATTGACCCCATTGACCCCCCTTGGATCCGCGCCTGCACCAAATTCATGCATAATGAAATATATTTTATCTCTATATACGTTATCATAGGCTTGTGGAAAATCTACGAAGATTTGGTAGGTATCTATGTCGTACTCCCAGGCTTCAGCTAATAATTATTTTACGTTGAATAGCTGGTCAACGTAGACCGTCCTGGTCTGATTCCGGCCTTGATAGAATTAAAACCATATTAATCGGATAATTTTTATTTATACCTTATCCTTCAAAATTATAAAATCAATTCAAGGTAATATTGTTTAAAATGTGATATGATTCTTACTATATGTTGAATTGAACTAGTCATTTGAAGTGTATTTATGTACTTCAATAAAGCGTCATCTAAACGAAGCCTTCATTCACAGTATAAATAAAGCAATATTACACGTCCTTCATCCCATAGCAGCATTGAAATAATATCGACATATATAACATAATTACATGACAAGGAGACTTATGATAAAGTAAAACCGATGTTCGAATTAATACTACGTGTTATACTCGTAACACCGAATTATCGCATGAAAAGCAGTTGGTGTATAGCTAGTACAATATTGAAACCTTTGATGTAATTTGCATCAATTTGCAGCCTGATTTAAGGTTGCTTTATAATATAATTAAAGGTACACATACATAATACAATGTACAGGGTTATTCACTATATTTTGACCCCCCTGTAAACTGCTTTATTTACATAATTAGAAAAAAATGTAAAATACAAAAGTTATTCTATTTAAATTATGATTTTTTGACATATATAACTATATAACATACTAGTGACGTCATTCATCTGGGCGTGATGACATAATCGACTATTTTTTTTAATGAGAATAGGCGTCGTGTGCTAGCTCATTTGAAAGGTAGCTCAATTCTCTATTCAGTGATATAAACATTAAGATAATTATTTATACAGGGTGCCAAACAATTTTTTTTGAATTAAAATAATTGACACAAAACGAAGAATGTATGAATTTATTTAATTCCAAATATCTTCTACTGCTGTTAAAAAACAGAAAGTTTAGCACAAGTAAACTTGTGTTAAAGTACTTCTTAACCTATTTTTTATGTATTTCAACGTTGAAAAGCTTCTTTTACAAGATACTTGTGTCATTGAGAGAGTTGATAAATGCTTATTTATCTGTAGCAATAATTTATGTACCGGGTGTCCCAATAAGAATGGCTCTCGGCCTTATCTCAGGAACCGTTTATAGTAGAGCTTTGAAATAAAAAATTTTATAACAAAAGTTACCTCAGGAAAAGCCTGGAAGTTATTTTCATAATTGTCGGTCCACCGCTAGAGGGCGTAATTGAATATAAAAAATTAAAAAAATCTAAATTTTAAAAAAATTTCCTAATGAAGGGGTACTGTAAATCCGACCATCGTGTTCTTCATAAAATTCTGCGCATATTTGATCTCACAAGTTTAAGTCTACCTTTGCAAATTAGAGGTGGGGGTGAGTGGGAAAAGGGCTGTAAATCCGGTCCTACTAAATCAAATTTTGCAAACTGGGTCTTGTTGAAGACAGATCTTTTTGGTTAATGTAAAAGTTATAATTTCGAATCAGCCTAATAAGTAATAAGTCAGCTGGGAGGCGTTATTTAATTTTTTTCAGAAATCTAGCTTTCTTTGGAAAATATTAAATACAAGTATGCCTTTTTAATCCTACATTATAAAGTTAGATTAAATTAGCAATAGAATAGCGAAAACCGCATGTCGATACCTTTTTTCTATCTCAAGATATCTTAAGAAACGTGTAAATTTTAAACATAACTGTTGCTGTCACCGGTAAACTAAGTTAATGAAAACTAGTGTGCTATGGAAAAAACAAAGAAATATTTTCCAGATGTCAACGTATAAAAATATAATTAATTAAAACAACAATATAAAGACAAACAACACTATAAAATATAACAAAGAAATAAAAACAACTACTTAGTGACGACCTAGATATTCAAATTATTGTCCAACATTTTTGAAGCAAGCATTTACAATACTAATACACTAATCGAGAAAACATTATCCAGAGAATACGAAAGCATTTCAAGAGCAGAAATTGAGACCGCTGTTCAATCTGAAAGAGTAAATGCTTGCAACGAAAATGATTTGCAAAAATTTGAACATTTATGTCGTCACTAACACTAAATAGTTGTTTTTATTTTTTTATTGTTTTAATTAATAGGGCTTTTCAACGCTTCTCTGTAAGTCCGGTTCTGTTGAATCAAATCTTGAAAATTTGGTCTTGTTGAAAACAGATCTTTTTCGTCAATGTAAGAGTTATGATTTCGAACCAACCTACTAAGTAATATTCCAGCTATAAGGCGTTATTTAATTTTTTCAGAAATCTAGTTTTCTTTGGAAAATATTAAATACAAGTATGCATTTTTAATCCTACATTATAAAAGATTAAATTAGCAATGGAATAGAGAAAACCGCATGTCGATAACTTTTTTCTATCTCGAGATATCATACGAAACGTGTAAATTTAAAAACAACTGCTGTCACCGGTAAACGAAGTTAAGGAAAAGTAGTGTGCTATGATAAAAACAAATAAACATTTTCCAGATGTCAACGTATATAATAGGGCTTTTCACCGCTTCTTATTTGTTTCGAGCCTCTGTCATATATGTCGTATAATCCGTGATAATATTAATAGGTATACGAGATATGACCGAGGCTCGAAACAAATAAGAAGCCTTGAAAAGCCCTATTATATACGTTGACATCTGGAAAATGTTTATTTGTTATTATCATAGCACACTACTTTTCCTTAACTTCGTTTACCGGTGACAGTAGTTGTTTTTAAATTTACACGTTTCGTATGATATCTCGAGATAGAAAAAAGGTATCGACATGCGGTTTTCGCTATTCCATTGCTAATTTAATCTAATTTTATAATGTAGGATTAAAAATGCATACTTGTATTTAATATTTTCCAAAGAAAACTAGATTTCTGAAAAAATTAAATAACGCCTTGTAGCTGGAATATTACTTAGTAGGTTAGTTCGAAATCATAACTCTTACATTGACGAAAAAGATCTGTTTTCAACAAGACCAAATTTTCAAGATTTGATTTAACAGAACCGGACTTACAGCCATTCTTTCATAACAAGGTTCCCACTCACCCCACCTCTTATTTGTAAAGGTAGACCTAAACTTGCAAATCAAATATGCGCAGAATTCTATGAAAAATACGATGACCGGATTTTCAATGCCCCTTCATTAGGAAAATTTTGTAAAATTATGATTTTTTAATTTTTGATATTCAATTACGCCCTCTAGCGGTGGACCCCCAATTATGAAAATAAACTTTTTAAGGCTTTTCCTAAGGCAACTTTTGTTATAAAATTTTTTATTTCAAAGCTCTACTATAAACGGTTCCTGAGATATGGCCGAGAGCCATTCTTATTGGGACACCCGGTACATAGAGTCTTATTTATTTACTTAAACTGCAGTTTACAATCAAAAAAGATTTAAATTTTTGTGAAATGTTTTGTTAACATCATTAGATTCGAAATTAAAAAAAATTGTTGTTACATCAGATTTAGAAATTTTTGTGAAAAAAAAACTAATTTGGCCGGCCTCAAGAGGCCGCAGCCTCCCGGTGATTGCACCGTTTCATTTATATGACCAGCACGCCACTGTAACAAAGGGATCTGACGAAGGGATATTATCAAAAACTATCGCTGTAATCTTTATTTCTGTAGCTTTCTATTGGTCAGAATCTCTTATGAATGAAATAATCAGTAGTACAGTGGAACCCCGATAAGTCGGCCTCCGATAACCCGGAAGTCCGGCTAACCCGGACCGATTTTCATCAGAAAAAATTAACATTTTTTCGGTTTGACTGAGTTTTTTTACCAAGAAATGAACAATACTGTATACAACTGTACGTAATTTAGATGTATTGTCCATATGTATTTCATGTTTTCGCAATTATAATGTAGTTTACCTGTAAGTATACAGTATTTTTTTAATTTTTACCATATTCTCCGAAAAACCCGGATTTTCGATAACCCGGATCGGCCGCGGTCCCGATTAATCCGACTTATCGAGGTTCCACTGTAATTGCATGAGAGCTCTAAAATTATCGATTTGATTCCCGAGTGACATTTTGACAATTTAATTTCACAACCCGAAGGGGAGTGAAATTATGTCAAAGTGTCACAAGGGAAACAAGTCGATAATAATTTTAGAGATCGAGTGTAATTAGCTGAGATTATTTCATGAATAAAACTGTCTTTTTAAATCATTTTAACTAATATTTTATTGATATCTTCACGTGCATATTTGCTAAACCTGTTTCTTGGTGTTCTCTGTGACAAGTTGTAAAACATTAATTGGCATTAATGTCACTGAATGTTAATTTTTGCGTAGT
Source organism: Diabrotica virgifera virgifera (assembly GCF_917563875.1). NCBI lineage: Eukaryota > Metazoa > Arthropoda > Insecta > Coleoptera > Chrysomelidae > Diabrotica > Diabrotica virgifera. The sequence continues at coordinate 217,338,334 of NC_065444.1, forward strand.
AACGAAGGGCATCTAACGTTAACGTAATGCTTGACGACGGGATATTATCAAAAATTTTCTGTAGCTGTAGCTATCTATTGGTCAGAATCTCCTATGAATGAAATAATCGCTGTAATTTTTATTTTAGTAGGTTTCTATTGGCCAGTAGATCTCTATGAATGAAATAATCAGTAGCAATTAGTAGATCTCTATGAATGAAATAATCAGTAGTTTTTAAGGATCATGGATTTAGTTCCATTATCCGCCCGCAGACTTAGAGGCGACTTAATTACAACATTCAATTCATTTCATTACGAAACTTCTTCACTCAGAAATTTCTTTACAATAAATACAGATGAGCGGTTAAGAGGCCATCCCAGAAAGCTAAGAAGAGAACTCTGCAGAACCAACATCAGGTTAAACTTTTTATCAAATAGGGTTGTTTATGCTTGGAATTCATTACCGGCTTATGTCGCTATATCGCCTAGTACAAATAGTTTTAAGAATAGACTCGATAATAATTGATTGTATTTTTAATTTAATTATATGTAAGTCAGCATAAGTGTAAAACAGCTAAGTACCAAAATTTGTTTAGCTTTTAGAGTATAATAGGATTCTAATCCTCTATTCTTATTGAATGTTAATAATAATAAATAATAAAAAAAAATTACACAAGAGCTACAAAATTATCGATTTGCATTCCGAGTGCCACTTTGATAGTTTAAATTATGTCAAAGTGTCACGAGGGCAAAACAAATCGATAATTCGAGCTTGAAAGTAATTTGGTAAGATTATTTCATGAATAAAACTGTCTTTTAAATCATTTTAACTAATATTTTATTGATATCTTCACCTGAATATTTGCTAACCATGTTTCTGTAATTTTTATTTCTGTAGCATTTTATTGGCCAGAATCTCATATGAATGAAATAATCAATATTATCGCTTTATTCATTTGCTTACTTGGCAGAAGTCAAATGAATACCAGAATACATTCATCTGATGATACAAACAAAAGCATATAATGCTGCTATTCGCTACGCTAAAATTTTTACTGTTATTTAATGGTCTCATATATTCAAAAGTTTGATAAATAACAAAGTCCCTCACTACTACTCTGAAATAGCTTTCATAACTAAGCTCCCATTTCGTTATTGGAATTTATGATTTATGAGAAATGTCTGTATCCTCAATAAATCTACTAAATTTTAGTTTCTATTCCGATCTAGGAAGAATTATGGTGGTGTTACTGAGAAATTTATAATTTTAGGTGTTACAGTTTAGTTTCAGTTGGTGGCTTAAAAGTAGATACAGAATTATTACAGTGTTGACATACTAGTGGAAGTGTTTAAATACATATATCCATCTGTCTAATTTGTTACGAATGGCACGAGTTTGCGATATAAGGATATAGTATGGTATAACTAGACCCAAACCCAGACAATACAAAGTGAAAGTTATCCTCCAACACCAAATTATTCTATATGGTCCATCCACATAATGTTCAGAAAAAAGTCACACCATTTTGAGCGTCGGGTTTGGGGGAGAGGGGGGAGAAATCGGTAAATTCGTAGTTTTTTACGTTTTTCGTAAATATTTTTAAAACTATACGATTTAGCATAAACAACCTTCTATACAAAAATGGTCTACATTAAATTTGAAATAAAAAAGGCCCTATGCATAATCCTTCTAAAATGAACGGTTTCAAAGTTACTGAGGTAGTATAGTATAATTGGTCCAAAAAAAGGCCTAACCTAAAAATCCAAAGTAAAAGTTTTCCTCCAACACCAAATTGTTCTATATGGTCCACATATTGTTCAGTAAAAAGTAACACCCTTTTGAGCGTCCGGTTTGGGGGGGGGGAGATGGGGGAGAAATCGGTAAATTAGTAGTTTTCTTACGTTTTTCGTCAATACAGTGGAACCTCAATAACTCGGATTAATCGGGACCGCGGCCGATCCGGGTTATCGAAAATCCGGGTTAGTCGGAGAGCATGGTAAAAATTAATAAAATACGGTATGTTCATAAACATGAAATATATATGCACAGTACACATTTAACTTACCTATAGTTGTATAGAATATAGTATAGACAGTATAGAGAGAGTATTGTTCATTTCTGAGGTAAAAAAACTCAGTCAGTTTCGGTTGTGTCAATTTCGTCTGCCATCGGAACAATGTTAGAACAGTGGCTCTTTCATTGTTTAAAAGACCATTGTTTAAAATTAATTTTTTAAAGGACAGTTGGAAATAAATAAAGGAATAACAGGTGCCTGTTGTTTGCGATAGTCCCAGATAATAATTATTAACATCGCTCTGCCGCCGCCGCCGTGTGCCATGAGTCATTTTTACTATCGTATAGTTCAAATTACACAAATACCCATTATCTCTCAAATATTATATTATGGTCGAAGCGAAATTTTATCAATGAAACTCGATATTTTTAAGACATTCCAGAAGAGGCTACAGATAAAAATGTTTTAACATAATACATACATTTTTATTGTTGAAATGTTTGTCTGATGAAAATAGGTCCGGCTTAGCCGGACTTCCGGGTTATCGGGGGCCGACTAATCGAGGTTCCACTGTATTTCTAAAACTATGCTTTAGCATAAACAATGTTCTATACAAAAATGTTCTACATAAAATTTAAAATAAAAAGGTCTTACACATAATTGTTATAAAATCAACAGTTCCAGAGTTACGGAGGGTGAAAAGTGGAGGTTTTCGATACTTTTTATGTTTTGGGCAATTCCCTACTGATTTTCTTTAACAAGATTGTGTTTTATAAATCAAATTTGCTATTTCAGTGGACGATGGTATGTTAGTGATAAGCCCTTGAAGAAACGTCAACCTCACCACCCAAAATTATCATCACTTGCCCAAAAAATATAAAAAGTATCGAAAACCTCCACTTTTTACCCTCAGTAAATCTGAAACCGTTGATTGTATAACAACTATGTATCGGACCTTTTTTGTTTTAAATTTTATGTAGAACATTTTTGTATGGAACATTGTTTACGCTAAAGTATAGTTTCAGAAATATTGACAAAAAACGTAAAAAAAGCTACTAATTTACCGACTTCTCCCCCATCTCTCCCCCAAACCGGACGCCCAAAATGGTGTAACTTTTTACTGAACCATATGTGGACCATATAGAACAATTTGGTGTAGGAGGAAAACTTTTATTTTGGATGTCTGGGTTAGCATTTTTTGGACCAATTATACTATACTACCTCAGTAACTTTAAGTCGTTCATTTTAGAAGGATTATGCATAGGACCTTTTTTATTTTAAATTTAATGTAGAACATTTTTGTATAAAAGGTTATTCATGCTAAACCGCACAGTTTTAGAAATATTGACGAAAAACGTAAAAAACTACGAATTTACCGATTTCTCCCCCCTCTCCCCCCAAACCCGACACTCAAAATGGTGTGACTTTTTTCTGAACATTATGTGGACCATATAGAACAATTTGGTGTATGAGGATAACTTTCACTTTGGATGTCCGGGTTATGCCATCTTTTGGATCAATTCTATCATACTAATATAAGATTTTAAATAAATACTTTTGTTTTATTTAACTGAAATAATCAATAACTCAAGTTTACCCCTAGATTATTTAAGACATTTTTACACTCTGTCACCCCCATTGTGACCTCTGTTTTAAACTTTCACAAATTCCAACAGCTACCAATAAGTCAAATAAATTGGATAACTTTAAATCGACACAAAATTGCTTTTTTAAATCTTAGGTCTCTTGACAACAAGATTTGATTACTGAATTTAGTTCTCGAATACTAACATTTGTGTAATATGGTTTGCCTAACCACCTCCACTGACATTATACGTGAATACATTTTTAACTACAACATCTAGTTTACTGAATTTTAAATGATTATTTTTCACAATGGAGTGTTGTTGCATCATTTCTAATTTTAATTAGCTGTACACAATAGTCTTTAAATATGACAGGTTAATTCTTCAACTTCCTGTGGAACTATCATTTCTGTCATGTCATCGTTCGGAAGTCTCTATCCATTTCATTGTCACTTGCTGCCATACTTTAACCATGTGAACAAGTCAAACCACAGCTCAGATGTTACCTAGGGCATATTAGTAAAATACTTTAAACGTCCATGCTTAAGTTAGCATTTTCAACCGATGTTTCCTTGACGGATTACTTTTACAGGGCTTTGATCCTCATATTTTTGTAAAATTATATCTTGGTGGTTAGCATGTAAACTTCACGTGATTATAATCTACAACTTTTCTTAACCGTAGTCAAAATTTCAAAATCTTTGCATTATTGTACCAGGTTATATTCATTTTAGGTAAGCACTGATGATGATTGGTAAACCAATCGAAAACTAGTTATGTGATTGTGATGTAGCCCTTTTTAGTGATTTGAAATATATACCTTTTATAAAGGATTTTACTATAATATATATATTTTTTTAATAACTCAAGCTTTTTTATTAAACTAAAATTATAATCAAAATTATCAAATCAATATTCTTCATTATTTGAAATTAAATTTAACAGTAGGTATCCCAGTAGGGTATCCCACAGAAAATGGATGCAGATTAGCCCAAATGGAAAAACTAAAAGTCTTCTTCTTCTTATTCTTCCTACCTTATAAATAGGCTGATGCCTGTTTTACTTCGGGTTTAAGCCTCAATTGACGTTGTTTGAGCATCTTTTCCTCGGTCGTCCAATGATCTTCTTCCATTTGGTGATTTGTCTCTTGCTATTCGTACTACATATTCTATTTTCTGTCATTTTTTCTATGTGTTGATTCCATTCTATTTTTATTTTTTTGGTCCACATGTTTATTGCCTCTATAGCACATCTTGCTAGTATTTCCTTACTTATTACTCTGTCTTTTAGAGTTTGGTTTGTTATTTTGTAAGACTTACATTTCTGCTATTTCTAGCAGTGTTTTTGTTTTCCCCTATCTGCTCTTGTTTTCGCTGTGTATCGTTCCTATTGTTGATTTATATATACTGATTTTCGTTTCCGTTGTGAGGTATTTGTTTCTTCAGATTGTGTTGTTGAGAAATCCTCCTGCTCTGTTAGCCATGTTCACTTGTTTTTGTACTTTTTCTTCCTCTTTTCCGTAGCTTGACAATTTAATCCCAAGTATTCCATTTCCATCACTTATTCTATTATTTTGTTATTTACGACCAGTTTACATGGTTTCGGTTCCGCTGATATCATCTCTATCGATTTAGTTTTCTCTGTTGAGATAACCATGTTGATATATGAGCGTCGTGTCTTCGATTTCTTTAATTATGAATCTGTGTAGGTCATCTTCATTTTCAGCTGTTATTATGGCGTCGTCGGCGTAGCATAGGTATTATCTTTATTTCCTTTTCTCCCATTTCTCCATTATAATGTACGATACAAAAAGCTGCATTAGGCAGGGAAGATCTACGTCGAAACCATTCCTTGTTACAAAAAAACTGAGGCAAGGGTGCTGCTTATCGCCAACATTATTTAAAATAAACGTTCAGAAAGCTGTGGAGCAATCGAGGAAAACAGTTGCTGGGATGGAATGATGATTGAAAAAAACTGCTTAACAACTTTGTCGTTTGCTGTTGATCAAGTAATTCTTGCCAACGATTAACATGGTATGAATTATAAGCTAAGAAAGTTACAGATCGAATATGAAAAATGGGGTCTCTGTATGAACATGAAGAAAACGAAATATTTGAGAATAGGAGAGGAAATCGAAGATCCGGAGTTAAAGTTAAGAAGTATAAGAAAATGTAAGGAATATAGATATTTAGGAAGCATAATTTCAGAAGAAGGAACTACAAAAAGAGACATAGGTACAACATAGGATAGAGCAAGGAAGGAAAGCAACTCGTATTTTAATTGGTCTACTATGGTCTAACAAGATAAAGCTGAATACAAAATTAACAATCTACAGAACAATTATGGAACCTATTCTAACTTATGGGGCAGAGTGTTGGCAAGTCACCGGAAAGGAAAAAAAATATATAGAAGTAGCGGAAATGGATTACTTACGTAGAGAATACAGGGTATCTAGATTAGAACACGTACCATCAGTCTCTTTGCCTTATCCCTATGCGGAGTCGGCTTCCCTAATTGCATTTCCCCACACAATTCTATCTTGGGTCATATCAATGTCAATCCCCTTTACCAACATGTCCTGCCTTATCGTCTCCCCCCAGATCTTCTTTGGTCTTCCTCTCCTACTCCTTCCAGGAATCTGCACTTTAGCTATTCTTCGAAATGGGTGACGACGTTGAACATGACCAAACCATCTTAACATATTCTCTCTCATTTTGGTGCCACACCTAGACTTCCCCTAATATACTTATTTCTAATTTTAACCTTCTTTGTCACTCCACTTATCCATCTAAGCATTCTCATTTCCGCCACATGCATTCGTTGTTCCTCTTTCTTCTTCACTGCCCAACATTCAGTTCCGTACATCATAGCCCGTCTTATGGCTGTTTTATAGAATTTTCCCTTCAGCTTCATTGGAATTTTTCTGTCACACAACACACCACTCGCTTCTTTCCACTTCATCCATCCAGCCCTAATTCTACTGCCTGCAACTCCATCTATTTCTCCATTACTCAGTAATATCGATCCCAGGTACTTAAAACTATTGCTTTTTACAATCAGTTCATCATCCAAAGATGCCATCAGATTAGAACACGTCCAAATGAGGAAATCAGATGACGGATAGAGTGTATATTCCACGGTTGACCGAATAGAAACAAAGGAATTGTTATGGTATGGTCATGTTATGAGAGTGCCAGAGGGAAGATGGCCAAAAAGAGCAAGATTTGAAATTGCACGCCTATAAATAAAAGAAAAAGAGGGAGGAAGGCCTACAGAAACATGAAAGAAAGGCACAGAACAGTCTATGGAAGATAGAGCTATAAAAGATAACGAGTGGGTGGATAGAAAACGATGGTGAGCGAAATGTGATGAAGATAAACTTGTACAAAATACGTAGAAAAATACTAAGGAAATAGCAAATAAGGTACAACTATAGAATTACAGAAAAAAAAGAACACTGTGCAGAAGCGATGTTAACAAAATTTAATATAAAAATAGAGACATATCTCTTTAGCGTAGACGTCCGTGTTTAAATAATTATAGTAGGTACCGAAATTTAACTTAGCATACCAACAAATAAAATACTTAATCAGTAGACTAACGATTAATTTTTTTTCAGTTCTGTATCTTTATACATATATAAAAACAGTTCGCTTAAAGGTACACCTGTTTCATTAATTAAATATTATTGTATTTGCCAAAAACAAGTCGGTATGTTGGTGTTCCCGTAAAATAAATATTGTACTGCTAATAAGATAAATATTTGATGCGCAAAGTTTGTATACCTCCGGCGAGCGTGTTCAAAATTGAAAGACGCATTTGTTAAATGCTTTTAGAGTTAATGGTTTACGTATGCTATCAACGACCAGTGGCGGATCCAAGGGGGTATCACGGGGGTATGACCCCCCACAGACGCAAAATAAATATCAATTCAATAATACTATAAAAAGGAAAACCGAGAGCCTTGACGGCCAAACAAAATTTAGGCCCATCCAAAAAATAATTGAAAACCCATTTATCCTAGGGGTGGTAAGACCATGCATCAGAGAAAAGTAATTAAATCACCCTCAAAAACCATGACTCCCCCAAATTTCTGGATCCGCCACTGTCAACGACCGCTACGATCCACCGCTTTTTTAAAGAGCGTTTGAAAATATGTAGAAAAAAAATTGTATGACAAAATTATTATAGATATCATATCAAGGCTTTTCATTCGGAATGAAATGTTTGCCGATCTTACTTAGAGCTCTCTGATTCGCTTGTTGCGGTGAATCACTCCGCATTCCACTTCTGTGTTGTCAAAGTTTGTTGTATGACTTGGCTTTCGTTACAATTTTCTTCCACTCATTTCGATATTTGCCTAGTTCCCTCCAGTTTCTCTCTTTCAGGATTTTGATGTCCCTCATAACCTGGGCCTCCCATCTGTCTCTGGGTCTTCCCCTTGGTTTTCAGTTTCTGGTTTCCATCTGGTGACCTTCTTAATCAATAGGTCGTATTTCCTACTTTTTATGTGTCCTAGCCATCTCACTCTCTGCGCTTTAATAAATTTAACTATATTTTCTCAATTTATTATGTCTCTTATATTATGGCTCACTCTTCTTCCCATTTCTTAGTATTCCATTTTTATAAAACCCATAACACAGGTTTACAAAAAAAATTTTGACTATTTGACGAAACCATATGGGGGGGACTAGGGGTTTTTGGGGCCGCTGATCACGAATCCGGGGTCCGCTGACCTCTATCACGTCAGGTAAAGGTCATTTTAAGGTCAAATCAAGATACATCGACAATCGCTCTAAAAAATTATATTATGTGGTTTTTGGGGTCGCTGATCACGAATCCGGGGTCCACTGATCTGTCTCTAACTCAAGGTTATTTCAAGGTCAAATCAAGAGAAATCGACACAATCGCTCTGAAAAAGTATATTAGCGTGTTTTTGGGGTCGCTGATCACAAAACTGGGGTCCGTTGAGCTCTACCACGTCAGGTAAAGGTAATTTTAAGGTCAAATCAGGACAAGTCTACAAAACTGGTTTGACCTTGAAATGACCTGTACCTGATGTGGTAGAGCTCAACGGACCCCAGTTTTGTGATCAGCGACCCCGAAAAACCCTTGATCTGCTGTTATAAAACGATTTTGTAAATTTGTCTTGTTTTGACCTTAAAATGACCTCCAGCTAGACGTGAGAGAGATGAGAGGACCCCGGATTCGTTATCAGCGACCCCCAAAACCCCCTAATATACTTTTTTAGAGCGATTGTCGATTTATCTTGATTTAACTTTGAAATGACCTTTACCTGACGTGATAGAGGTCAGCGGACCCCGTATTTGTGATCATTGACCTCAAAAACCCCCTAGTCATATGGTTTTGTCAAATAGTCAAATTATTTTTTTTGTATACCTGTGATAATTCTTCTGATTTAACTATATCTTCTCCCTTAATTATGTCTCTTAGTTCATGGTTCATTCCCGATCCCATTTCTTTGTTTTCCAGAGAACCCATAATTCTTCTGAAGATTTTTTTTTCAAAAATTCTTAATTATTCTTCATCTTTATCTTTGAGGCACATTGTCTCAAATGCTTATGTAAGTACCGGTCTGATGCAACTCTGTATATTTTCAGTCTTATATTTCTGGATAAGTTCTTTCCTTCATTAGCTTATGATATCTACAGTATGTTTTGTTCCTTGCTTCTTCTTCTTCTTCTTCTTCAGGTTCCTTCCCCTATAGGAGGTTGGAAATCATCATCGCTATTTTAATTTTATTGGCCGCACTTCTGAATAATTCTAATGAGCTGCAACCGAACCACTCGTCCTGGCTTTCTCTTCCCTTGTATCTTCCCTTGCATAATTAACCTAAGTAATATGTACTTCTCGCCCCTCATTATATGACCCAGATATTGAATATTTCTAATTTTAACAGTTTTTATGACTTCACATTCTTTCTTCATTCTTTGTAACACCTCAATATTAGTTACTTTTTCAGTCCACGATATTCTGTGGATTCTCCTGTAGCACCACATCTCAAAGGAGTTTAATTTTTTGATTTCAGACTGTTTTATTGTCCACGCTTTCATGCCGTATAGTAAAGTAGAAAAAACGTAACAACGTAGCATTTTTGTGCGGATTTCTAGATTAAGGTTACGGTTGCAAAGTAAGTTCTTCAATTTTATGGACGTGTTTCTTGCCATTTCTATTCTAGATCTGATTTGGTTAGCACGTTCCTCAATATTTATATGTTGCTATTCATCAGGTTATCTACATTTTGTGGTTTTTTTGAGAATATCATTGATTTCGTTTTCTTGAGATTCATTTGCAGTCCGTACCTTTCACATGCATTGTATACATGTTGTATTATGTACTGTAAATCTTCCATGTCACTTGCAAATATGACCGTATCGTCCGCATATCTAATATTATTAATGCTATTTCCGTTGACCAAAATACCTTCCACAATATCCAATAAAACTCCTTGAAATATCACTTCACTGTAGACGTTGAATAAGAGTGGTGAAAGTATGCACCCTTGTCGAACTCCTCTAAGTATACTTACTTTTTCCAGTTCTCCTTCGACTCTTACTCTTGCTTTCTGATTTTGGTACAGATTCGATATAATTTCTAGATCTCTACTATCTATGTTTTTGGTCTTAAGAATACTTAAAAGCTTTTTATGTTGAACTCTGTCAAAAGCTTTTTTTAAATCTATGTCAGAACATTGACTCCGAATAATGCTTCTCTAGCATTACCTTCTAAAGGAAGGTTTTCAATGTGTGGCTCATTAATTCAAGTGCTTGCTAGTATTCTGTTAAAATCTTTCAAAAGTGTAGTTTTCTCTCTTCATTTCTCTCGTCTTCTTATCTTCTCTTCTAGAGCAGAGTAGATATTTTGTTTTTCTGTAGTTAATTTCTATACCTCTTTTGCGTGCTTCATTTGTAAGAGTTTTTACTGCTTCTTTTAATCTTTCCTTGTATCTTACAATAAGTACTATGTCATCTGCATGTGCTACTATTTGTGTTGATGAGTGGGGTATACTTCCTTTAATTCCTCTGGCCTTGACTGTTCGTTCTATTGCTATGTTGAATAGTGTGGTTGACAGGGAATCGCCTTGTAGCACTCCTGTTTCTATTGCAATTTATTTTGTGCTACCTTCTTCAGTTGTTAGTTTAGCTCGAGATCCATCCATAGTCATTTTTATTAATCTAACTAGATTTCTTGTATATCTAAATTTTTCATTTCAATAAATAATTGATTTCTTCTAATACAGTCAATGGCTTGCCTGAAGTCTACGAAGAAGAGTGTGGAGTTCTATGTTGTATTTGTGGCATTTCTCGATTGTTTATGTAATTATGTGAATCGCATCTGTAGTGGATCTGCCTTCTCTGAATCCTTGCTGGTAGTCCCCAATTTTTGTCTCTGTAAATTGAGTGAGTTTTAGTCTTATGAGGGCTGTTAGAATTTCGTATGTTGTACTCAGTTGTTTTATTTCTTTATAGTTGTTACACGCTGATACTTCTGCTTTCTTAAATATTCGTATAATTCTAACTTCTACCATGTTTTAACTATTCTATTAGGTTATAGATGCGATGCTTGTTAATAACTTTTTCCCTCCGTTTTTAATTAGCTCGTTGGGAATTTCATCTTAGCTAGCTGTTTTTTTTTAATAATTTATAAATAATTACCATATGTTGATATCTCTTTTTCATTATCTCTCATGTCTTCCATTGCCCATTCTTCCTCTTCAAGACTTTCTTTGCATTTATATAGTTCTATAAAGTGTGTTTCTCATGATGCATTGTCAATTTTAACCACTGGTCTGGGTCTGCCTTTCCTTTGCTTTTGCTATCCAAATAGTTGTCATTACTTTTCTCTTTTAGACCATTTAACAAATCTTCCATCCATAGCTTTTTTTTTGTTTTTACAACATTGGTATGTTACTCTCTTTTTTCTTTGTATTTATTTCGATGATGTCCTTCTTCAGTAGATATCCATTTATTTCTTGCTTGGTATTTCTGTCTGATTTTGATTTCGCATTCTGTATCGAACCATTATTTCCTTCTTCTTATTTTCCTCCGTCCCAGTACCTCTTCAGCTGAATTCAAAATGGATTCTTTTATATTTCTCCATATTTCCTCTGTGTTATTTGCTTCTGTTAGTTTTCCTTTAGAGTTGAGAGTTGTCTCTTTACGTTGATATTGTTCTCTTAGTTCCTGTACTCTTAACTTCTCCAGGTTCCATCTTTTTTGTCTTGCCTTGTTCTCTCTGTTTGAATTACCTTAATTTTTATTTCTCCTATTGCTAGAAAATGGTCTGTGTCCGCGTTTGTTCCTCTATATAATCTGACTTCATGCATTATTGCTTTCCGTTTTTTTTTTTGGATATTATTATTATTATTTGGATAGTTTGTGATCTATCTGATTGCCATCTGTTGTGCCAATGATACTTTATGTTCTCTTCTGTGCATGAAATTTGTGCTTATATACAAAGTTTGTAGACCTCCGGCGAGTGTGTTCAAAATTAAAAGACTCATTTGTGAAAAATTGCTTTTAGAGTTATTGGTTTACATATTACGCTGCCTATCAACCGCTACGATCCACCATTTAAAATAGTTTCCTGTTGGTATTTGCATAGTACTTTATTAAAGTTAAACTTTGCGAGAAATTTTTTAAAGAGCGTTTAAAAATATGTAGAAAAAAATTGTATGACAAAATATTATCATAGATATCATATCAAAGCTTTTCATACTACTACTATCGGTTTACAGCGTTCTCCAACGTCTTCCGACTCCTAACCGCCATTCTTCTCTGTTTAACGATAGACCTGGAGGGATTTCTTTTTCCTCTAGTTCTTTTTCAATTCCCTCCCTCCAGCTTCTTCTTGGCCTTCCTATTTTTCTTCTTCCTTGCGGTGTCCATGTCAAAATCTTTTTAGGGATCCTGTCATCTGGCATTCTCCGTACATGGCCGTACCATACTAGTTGTTTTGTTTTTATGTCATCAATTATTGTATGTATTGTATGTAACACTGCCTGGGGTAATTGCGGGGTGGATCGAGTAGCTCTGCGGTTACCACAGCCGATCCCAAGCCCGGATAAAATGTGGAGGGTGATTAGCAAGGTTAGCAACCTACCAATCGTAAAAACGAATACTGCTCAAAGAAACAATGTGAAGCCTCGGAACCGGATTGATAATATGAAGACGACCACGGCAAGAAATAAGGATACGAGAAAAACCTCCAAAATCCAGATGAGAATATCCACTTGGAACATAAGATCGCTCAACACTAGAGATCAAGAAATAACCCAAGAGCTAAAAGAGAAAAAAATAGATATATGCGCTCTACAGGAGACCAAATAGAAAGAAAAAGGCCAGTCAAAATTAAGCAAATATATACTAATCTACAGTGGAGTAGCAAAAGAAAACAGGGCCAAAGAGGGTGTAGCCTTCCTAATATACCAAAGATACCAAAATAACATTAAAGAGTGTCAATATGTATCAGAAAGGATTGTCGCAGCAAAAATTAGAACGGAGAAAGAATACTTGAACATCATCGGAGTATACGACCCAGAAAATAGTAAGCCCCAAACAACAAGGGAAATATTCTATGATCAATTGCAACAAGTAGTAGATCAAGAAAGTTGATAATACTGGGGGATTTTAACGCTCGAATAGGCAACCAAGTAATACCTGGAATTAATCAAAAACATAATGAGAATGTCAAAAACGAAAATGGAGAACTGATGATAAACTTCTGCACGAATAACGAACTTCGAATAAACAACACCTTTTTTGACCACAAAGACCAACACAAATATACATTCAATAATACCCGTGGACAAAGATCTATGATAGATTATGTTGTAACTAACAGAGATATACATCCATCAAAAATAATTGACGTAAGATGCCTCAACTCAGGAGATGTAGGTAGTGACCACAGCCTAGTATTATGTAAAATTAGAATAACCATGAAATGCTTCACACCTAAGAGAGTGGCACCAACACAAACAAAAATCAAAGTCGAAGGACTAAGTACGAAATCCACGGAGTACTTTTATAGAAAAAGAATATCAGAGAAGATTGCTGATAATGAAATACTAGAAAACGATAACATCGAGGAAAGCTGGGAAAAACTCAAAAGTAACATAATTAACGCAGCAACAGAATCACCTGGAGAGAGGAAAGTAACGAATACCAATATATCAAAAAAGAAAACCCCATAGTTTCGAGAGGAAGTGGAGATAAAATGTGAAGAAAAGAAGAAAGCATTTTTACAATACAAAACACAACAAACACAACAGGCATACAACCACTATAAAATAATTAGAAACGAAACAAACACTTTAGTCAGACAAATAAAAAGAAAACACTGGGAGAGTTTCTCAAAACAGATGGAACACGACTTCTACGGAACACAAAAGGAAATATGGAGAATGATCAGAGGACAAAGAAAAGAGATGAACGAACTAATAAAAACGAAACACATTCAGAAGGAAACTTGGGCAGATATTTTCGATCTCTGTTTGTTAAAGATAACGATAACGAACCACCAACACCTGAAGTGACAACAAACGAAGAAATAAATATTAAAGAAGCAGAGGTAACGGAAGCATTAACGAAATTAAAAAATAGAAAATCATCAGGAGAGGACCGAATATCGAATGAACTCCTAAAGTATGGAGGACAAGACTTGACCAAACAATTATTAAAACTAATCCAAAAAATAATAGAACAAAACAGAATACCACAAGAATGGAGATCACACATCCTAATACCTCTTTTTTCTAAGTGGTCTAACGACCAAAGTGATAACAAACAAACTGAATAAAATTATAACATTAGCAGAAGAACAACAAGGTTTTAGGTCGGGAAGATCATGCACCGACGCTATATTTATAATGAGGCAGATTAAAAAAAAATCGTTAGAATACAACAAACCGGCATACTTATGTATCGTGGACCTTAAGAAGGCATTTGACAGGGTAAAATTAAAGGACGTTATCCTTTTAATGTAAGCAAGAGAGGTATCTCTAGGAATAATTAAAACGGTCGAAAATATCTACCAGAACAACACAATAAAAGTAAAAGTAGATGAAGAACTAACTGACCCAATTGAAGCTTTTAATGGGATAAGACTAACTTGAATTTAATATAACAGCTAGAAAATTTAACATGTTAATTTCCCCAAAAAAGACTAAATGCATGCTTATAACAGCAGATCTAATAAGGTGTAAATTAGAGCTGGAAGGTCAAATAATAGAACAAGTCATGGAGTTTAAATATCTAGGTATCACACTATGCAGTTACGGAAAGTTCGAAACAGAAGTGGAAGATCAGGTGAATAAAGCAAACAGAGCCTCAGGTTGCCTGAATGAAACAATATGGAGAAATAAAAACATCGGAAAAGAAGTGAAAGGCAGAATTTATTGTCATTATACCTGGTATAATGAAGGATGAGTTATATTCGCGGTCGTACGGACCGACGGAAAGACAGCCTAGGTCAAATATTTCACATTTACTACTATTCTTGGATTATAAGCTTTCATTTGACACCTCATTTGTCATTCTAGCTGTTATAATGACAGAAGAAATATATTCTTGTCGGACGGACCGACGGACAGACAGCCTAGGTCAAATGTCTCACCTTTAGTACCATTCTTGGATTACAAGCTTTCATTTGACACCTCATTTGTCATTCTAGCTGGTATATTGACGGAGGAGTTGTGATCACAGACAGACAGACAGACAGACAGACGGACAGACGGACGTGGATAATTCAAAGTTTTCACATTTTTTCAAAATTATGTGAAAACAATATTTGCTTAAGTATTTGTTTGTTCTGAAAGTTGGTATTACTCCTTTCTTTTCTATGTGTTTAGCATTAGTGATAGCATTGAATAGCCTCCTCCCTCACCTGATTTGAATCCAAAAGATTATTTTAAAAGGAATACTTGAAAATAAAACTTATAAAACTAAAGTAGTAAGTTTTGCAGAGCTAAGGCAAATAATAATTATCGATGAATCCATATCGAAGTTCTAAAGAAAAAAATGGAGAAATGTAATAGACTCATACATAGTTTGAATCAAAAAATTTATTGAGACGATTAAGCGTTTCTAATTATTTTTTAAGATGTTCGTGACTCGTGACTACATAAAATTAAAAGTATTGTATATAGTTGAACGGTATTGAAGTGGAGATTGTAAAAAGGCGTTGTATTTAAAACACCAAAGTGACTAATACCAGAAAAATAGTAAATCTGGCAAGGTTGCAAGCATCAAATTTCAAATCTTTATACTGAAAATTATATTGTTTTCCGCATTTTTGCATAATTCAGACCATTTTTTGACAGATAATAATTATCTTATTAATTATTAATATAAGGTTTTGTTGACTTTTTATCTATTCTTTATAAATTAATATCACAACTTGCATGTTTGTTAACAGTTTAAGTTCTCGTGTAAAAAATATTTTCTATTTTAATCTTTTTATTTTTCTGTTTTTAAAATAGTATTTTTTAACTTCGTCGTTATAATCGTAACAAAATCATTTGCTACTTAAATGAAAGGATCATTTCTTTCCCCAAAAATGTCGAACTACCATGCAATGCTACTATATCTTATTTTGTATTAAAATGAAAAGAATGAAGTCTAGAAACTCGGATAGCAATCTCACTGTGTTGGGTTGTAAATTTTTATCTTTCTAGTCAAATCTACACGAACTTTTTTTTATATTCTTTATTTATTTTACTGCAATTCATCCAATCAACTGTCAAATAAATATGTCCAACTTGAATACATTTTTATGTTAATATCTACATTGTTCAGTTAAAACATGATGTTATTCAATAAACAAGTAAGTATTAATAATATTAGAGTACGATGTTTTTATAATGAATTATCAAGAGATTTGGGGATTTTATACCTGCAATCTATAAATTATGTATGTACGGTGATTGCTATAATCTTTTAATTTTCTCACTCTCACTTATATGCTTTTAGTATTTTAGTTACCTATTTTAATTAATTAGCTCGAAACAGAAGTGGAAGATCAAGTGAATAGAGCAAACAGAGCCGCAGGTTGCCTGAATGACACAATATCCCAGATAGCACAAGTACGTTTTATGGACATCCAATGGACGTACATCTGTGTACATTGGAACGTCCAATGGACGTCCCGCTAAGGTACAATGGACATCCGATGGACGTCCAACGAACGTCCAGAGTTCACAAAATTGGACGTCCATAGAACGTCCGCTACAAACGTACAGTGTACGTTGTTGAAGCTTTCAGTGTACATTTTATGTACATTCAATGTACATCTGATGTACATTCAATGTACATCTTAAGGAGCATTTAAATCAAAGCGAACACGAACGAACGAACGAAGGAACGAATTCGTAGGTGTTCCCTTGGTCATTCGTTCCCTACAAAGTAGGGCCATTTACATTGAAGCGAACGTTCGCATTCGTTGATGATCCGGAGTGCATATTGCCCGCAGATGTTTTTAAGATGGGCTGATGGGCCAGTGCCAGTCACACATTGTGTTTAAGTTTATTTTCGTGTTTCTTGCTGGGTAAATTTTAATACAATAATAGCTTACAAAAATAGCAGGTAGCAGGTATTATACGCTGTTTGAGGGAGCTTAGAAAATAACATATGTAATAAAGAACCAGCTTTCTTAAAATTCTTCCTCGAAAAAGTTACTTGCTCTTGATATTATGACTATATTATGTTCAAATAATAAATTGTAAAATTTTTTGTATCAAAATAAATTTGCTTTTAATTAATTTTAGCAATTAATTTGATTTGGTTACCTCATTGGTGTTTCTGGGTTGAAATTTATCCAATAAAAACATTAGGCTCTTAAAAGCAAACCACTTCGAACCCTCTTTTTGTCTTTCTCGTCTAAATGATGCCAGAAGCTAATTCATTTTTTTAGTTCAGAGACATCACAACCCATTCCTAAAGAAATGTTAAAACAAGCATCAGTTTTTCTGTTTATTATTTTATATAGCTTCGATTTTGGGTTTCATAGGCATATTCCATATTGCAAAATTATGTTTTCACAACTACACAATAAACAACCCTCTCAAACTAATGTTTGTAAATAAATTAAATCAGTACTGCTAAACGAATTCTTTCGCTACCGTCTATCCACTGTCCACATTGAACAACGATTTCCTTTGATGATTCGCTCACTTACCGACATCGGTTGGAACATTTGCGAATGCGAACGAATTCGTTCGGTAGTGCTCGATTCGCTGTACAAATACAATAAAGTTGACGAACGAATTCGTTCGTTCGTTCGTTCGTGTTCGCTTTGATTTAAATGCGCCTTTATGGACATTTTTGTAGGGCACTTTTCATAAAGCAATCTAGTGTCCATAATTTTTTGAATACATACATAGCAAAAAGCCTTTATAGGTGTAGGAAATAGTTCCTATAATACTAAACTTATACTTTAAAATATTACACAAAATACCTTTTCCGCAAATCGCCAGGAAATTTTGACATTCCTGTCAAATGTCAAAATTTCTTGAAGAAAAAGTCAGGACTTCCTTACTGTAAGGAAATGTCATTTCCTTACTGTAAGGAAATGATATTTCCGTACAGTTGTTAGTGTTCTACATAAATGATAGAATTTGACAATTCAACCTCAATACGTTTCCATAGTAACCCAAGTAATTTTATTAGGAATTTCAAAGCACCATTTATTTGGGAATAAAATTATCGCGTTTTTTTTTAAATCAATCAATATCTGTCGAATTTTAAACGATTTGCGGAAAAATAGTATGTTTACCTCGTAGGAAAAGCCACATTCCTGGACTCTGTGTTGCTAAGTCTCGGCTTGCGCCTCGACTTAGCAATCTTCACAGTCGTCCAGGAATGTTAAGCTTTTCCTACCCGGTAAACAATGTACTATTTCCGCAAATCGCCAGGAAATTTTGACATTCCTGTCAAAATTTCTTGAAGAAAAAGTCAGGACTTCCTTACTGTAAGGAAATGTCATTTCCTTACTGTAAGGAAATGATATTTCCGTACAGTTGTTAGTGTTCTACATAAATGATAGAAAACACAAATAAAAACAAAAAAAAAGAACTCGTATTTTACTCATGCGATAATCCATAAAACGTCTGTATGCATTTTCGTACTTTTCTCTTGATTTCTTTGGCAATAATTCTAATGAAGCAGTATTCACTGCCTCAACCAGCTCTGGAGGAGTCCCAGGAATGGAAATTTCATCATCACTTATCATTTTACTTTAGAGAACACCAGCAATTAAATTTATAAGCGTCAAGTTTGACAATTCAACCTCAATACGTTTCCATAGTAACCCAAGTAATTTTATTAGGAATTTCAAAGCACCATTTATTTGGGAATACAATTATCGCGTTTTTTTTTAAATCAATCAATATCTGTCGAATTTTAAACGATTTGCGGAAAAATAGTATGTTTACCTCGTAGGAAAAGCCACATTCCTGGACTCTGTGTTGCTAAGTCTCGGCTTGCGCCTCGACTTAGCAATCTTCACAGTCGTCCAGGAATGTTAAGCTTTTCCTACCCGGTAAACAATGTACTATTTTTATTTCTCTTTATTATAACTTTATTATGTATACTTTATCATAGGAACTTCATTAATGCACGACTGCACTTGCACGATAAACAGCAAACACAAAGATATCACAGGTTGTATTATATTGTATGTAATAACTTAATAAAGACAAAATTCAGATAATGCATGCACATTGAAAGAGGTTTATTTCTGTTCTGTTTCTTCCAAACAATATTTCTTAGAACTTGAGAGTCAGTACGGTTGTATATTGCAAGCGGGTTTGCCATTCTGTGAATTATCATAAATAAATCCTCCTTCAGTATTCCACATTAACAACGATAATCCCCTAAAAGTACCTGCCTAGTACTACCTTTTACGACCGATAGCGTGAAGAGCGACAACGTTGTCAAGAAGATTCTCATTTAGTTTGGCGGGAAATTTAAGATTTACAAAATGCACATTAAAGATTTAAATTGGTAGTGTCTAATTATTGTAAGTTCTATAATTACCGATGCGCGATGTAGCTCCGTTATTCTGAAAAAGTTTACCATCGTTTTATCATCATTTAATATTATATAGGTTTAATTAAAATAATTTTAGTGGTTCAGTGTTTTAATTCGATGATAAAAAAATATGTGACTACATTTATTAGAAGCTTCTTGCATTCTACTAATAATATTGCTTTGATTAAAACAGCAAGCTATACATAATTACTCATAATAATAGTCGCATTTTGTGTAAAATCTCCATGGACCACAAATGGATGTCCAATGTACGTTAAAATCAAACGTCCAATGGACGTCGCGTAATGGACGTACATAGTACGTCCAGTTTTGGTCCACGGACGTTTGGACTTTTAATGTACGTTATATGGACGTCCATCGGACGTTGTGTGCTATATGGGATGGAGAAATAAAAATCTCGGAAAAGAACTGAAAGACAGAATTTACTAAAACAGTCATCAGACCAATAATGACATACGCGGCAGAAAGCAGAAACACGACCTGCGTCCTGATTCTAATTCAAATTTTGACTGAAAACAAGTCGCAATCAATATGGCGACGTTGAAATGTGACTGTGCGAGCCTTGTGGATTTTAGTTGAACTAACGAAATGATGTCACAAAATAGCGACTATCGAAATTAATAGCGACTCCAAAAAAGTGGTTGATATTATAATTTCGAGTCGAAATTATTGTGACACGGACATGAGTGAATGAACGAAAGCGAGGTTAGGTTTAGTTTAGGAGATGTGTTTTGTTTATTTCTTGCAAGGAAAACTAAAGCAAAAGGTAATAATATGGCTGGGTTTTATGGAAATTTGCTGGTGTCGGAGGAATTAGATAGAATAGTAATAAATTAGAAATATAATAAATATAATAATTGAGAATTTCCACAACGTGAATTATCAAATCAATGAAAGATGTAAGGCTGGGATGTAAGGATCTGGGAAAATTAGTATAAAACAAGGAAAATTATGTACCAGCTATTTTATTGCTGGACATGCTGGAATAAAATCTTAAGATTTCATATATTAGTAATATAGCTATACAAAGTCCGCAGAAAGTGTGCTATTTGGTTTATAAACAAATTAGCGCTCCGAAATCTTTTTTTCAATTATTGCTCTGTAACTCAGAAGATTTTAACGTTAAACCAAAAACACTCACATAAAAATTCACTGTAATTTAATTCTGCACATCGTTATTTTTTCCGATTTCAGTCGGCGGAAATTTTCCTCGGAGAATTCGGGGTTTCCAAACAAAATCTTTAATTTTCAACTAAAATTTTAGGACAGTAATTATTTATCAATAATTACTTGGTGACATAAATCTTTTTTGTTATGAGTGTCTTGTTGATATGAACATTTGTATATGTACAAAGAGGACCGGAATAAAAAGGTAATGGTTCAAATATTGAAATCCCCTGTTGTTTATAACTCTGTCGCAAATGCCGGTCAAATTTGACCGGTTATACCTGGAACCACTCCTCGCAATTCAATTTTTTTTTCTTCGAAAAGGGCTCAGAGGCAGTGCCCTTTTCAACAGCGTTAACTTAATTTAATTTAATCTAATATTTTCTGAGGGGTTATATTTGTTTATAAGCCAAAAAATTGTTTCAACATTCCTGAGACCGCTCAAATAGTCCAATTTCAATACTGTAAAGTACGTTGAATAGGTATAGTGCTTGTTTATACGAAAATCATAGTTATTCTGGTGTATCATAATCTTTCTGGTTATTATTTCGACCGAAATTTTTTAATGAACATTTTAATTACTGCTAAACTATTGGTTAGATTGTCGTCGGTCTCCTGATGTACAGAGAGGGGCTAAATTATGGAATAAATTAATTTTCTCTAAAGTGAAAGATTTTAGAGAAAAATCCCGAAACAGGTCAATATTTATTTTTAACTTAAATTTTTTTGGCATATATTTCAAACTAGTGACGTCATCCATCCGAGCGTGATGACGTAATCGATTATTTTTTTAAATAGGAATAGGGGTCGTGTGGTAGCTCATTTAAAAATGCGTTCAATTCTCTATTCAGTATTATAAACATTAATATCATTATCTATACAGAGTGGCCAAAAAAATTTTTTGAATTAAATTAATTGACGCAAAAAGAAGAATGTATGTATTTTATATAACTCAAAATACCTTCTATTGCAGTCAGAAAACAAAAAAAAATGTTTATTTGGCAAATAAACATTGCTTTTAGCTTAAATTAATTGTTCAAACTGTCAATAGGTAGGAGGGAGGCTGTTTGTGATTTAATTTAAGCGAAAAGAAATGTTTATTTGTGAAACAAACCTTTTTTTCTATTTTTTGACAGCAGTACAATGCATTTTGAGTTAAATAAATTACATACATTCTTCTTTTTGCGCCAATTAATTTAATTCAAAAATTATTTTTTGGCAACCCTGTATAAATAATGATATTAATGTTTATATTACTGAATAGAGAATTGAACGCCCTTTCAAATGACTTACCACACGACCCCTATTCCCATTAAAAAAAATTATCGATTACGTCATCACGCTCAGATGGATGACGTCCCTATTATGAAATATAATATGCCAAAGAATTGTAATTTAAAAATAAAAATCGACCTGTTTCGGGATTTTGCTCCAAATCGTCCATTTTAGAGAAAATGAATTTATTCCATAATTTAGCCCCTCTCTACTATAAAAAATCTTTCATGTCATCAATTTATTTAATTATTGATAAATAATTACTTCCCTAAAATTTTAATTGAAAATTGCAGATTTTTTTGGAAAAACTCGGATTTTCCCGAAAACGGTCGAAGGAAATCGGAAAAAAGAAATAACTGTGCAGAACTAAATTACAGTGAATTTTTATTTTAGTGTTTTTGACTTAAAAAAGAAAAACTCTTAGGAGTTACAGAGCGCTAATTGAAAAAAAAAGAAGATTTAGGAGTGCTAATTTGTTTATAAATAAGATAACACACTTTCTGCGGACTTGTCATACCCTATATTACTAATATATGCAATCTTAAGATTCGATTTTAGCAATAAAATAGCCGGTAAATAACTTTTCCCATACATGGCATTTTTTCTATAATTTTTTCAGACTATCAACAAATGTTGCGGTTGTTGCGTAGCCAATAAATCCAATAAACCGGAGCGCCAACCCAAATTTTGAGCAGTGTCAAAATGATAACGTTAATATCCCTAGTTGTAACTAATATCGAAATGAATAAGAATCGCTATAAATTGCGACCATCATGGCGGTGTCGAAATTCAATAGCGACCTCGAAATGAATTAGAATCAGGCCCCTAACACGCAGTGAGCAGTGAGGACAAAAATATTGCTAGAAACATCAGAGACGAAAACCCTCAGAAAAATCGATGGTAAGACATTCTGGGACAGAGCTAGAAGTACAGATATACGACTGAGATGCAAGGTGGAGAACATTACTAACTGGGTGAATAAAAAACAGAAGATTAGAATGGAATGACCACATAAGCCGAATTACAACAAATAGAGGAGTAAGGACGGCGAGAGACGGTTCTCCAATAGGAAGACCACGAAAACGATGGAATGATAACTTACTGGAAGAACATTGAAAAAACAGAGAGTCATGTCTATACAAAAAGAAGAAAAATAAGAAAAAATAATTAACTCTATACTGCGCAATGTAGCAACAGTTTTCAGCTAAGTATATTAAAGTTAACAACCATTATTTCGCTGTATAGCGTATTTAGATACAACCTAATATATATGACAATAAGGATGACTATCAGACTGTCGCGAGTGATATTAATCGCACCTAAAATTGGTTAGTTTGCTTACGCCAGTTTTATAGCAAGCAAGCTACATTTTTATTATTTACTTTGCCATGATTTACTTTATTATTACCATGATGATCGCCAACATCCGTCACGGAAAGTACATCAAGAAGAAGAAGAGCCCGCGGACTAGGTCTAGATTCTCTAGCAGTTCTAACACTTCCCTGTTTGTAAGCTTATATAGTCGGTTTTCGTGAAACTTGGCAATCTTCTTTATCTCTTTTTTTTTGTTACTATACGGAGTTCCCGATATAGGATATAGGTCTTTGTTGCGAATATACCTATACCACCGAGCGTTGACTATGTCTCTTGGTTTTCGATTTAGATTCTTTTGACGCAGTTACTCCCACTAGCAGGTACAACCGTACAGCCCCATATCTGTAGACCATAGAACCGTATCTACGTGTTTTTTGTTTGTAAACTAATACCGTTTAAAGTCAAGCGTCCACAGACCCGCATCGTACGCATCGTACGCAACGGATTTTAGTTTGACAATCGATAATGCGATCCGTACGATGCGGATCAGTGGACGCGGTTACATAAGTTTCTGTACAAGGCAAACTAAAATCCGTTGCGTACGATGCGTCCGATGCGTACGATGCGGGTCTGTGGACGCTTGCCTTAATGCCTTGTTCTTGATTGTTAGTTGTGACCTTCTACATTCTACAATAACTAACTTATTTCATTTCAGTGCCAAAATATTTTCGATATTTTATATTCTAAAAATACTGTACCTATTTTCTGTAATTAATAAAAAAATACATGCTCAAAAATACACCTGTAATTTCATGTTTCAACCTATAGGTTAGAAAAAGATCGATGATCCTGTATTTTAGTTTTGTATTTGCTTTTAAGGCTTTCCTACAAACACATCATAGTACAAAAACTTCCACCACATTTAAAACTGCTTTATTAATACATATATTTCCGCCAAGTGGTAGGTAAATATAACTTAATAAAAACAACATTTTCAAAAATATGATAAATTCCTCTGCCACCTCAAAGATTTTCTAAAAATAAACCGATTTTATCTACATCCAAAGAAAAGAAATTTTTATTTGCTAGTGACGAAAAGAAATGATAAATGGATGCAGTGGGCCGTGAGTCGTGAAACCTGACAACCACATGTCATTTTTAATTTTGAAATGATAATCATCTTTGAGAAGGCTTTCAAGGGAGGATACATAATATATATCGACATTCCTGATCTCTAGAACCATATTTAATCAAGCATAAATAGTTTGACAAAACAGTTTCTTAATTACAATTATTGCTTGATTTTTTTTTATTTTCTTTTCCATGGAGTGCGTTCGTGGTTTATTTTCACTGTGCTATTTTCATTTCTATACCTTTCATACAAGTACCATCTCTGCTTATCATTGACCCTAAATAGTTAAAAGTTTTACAACTCTTAATAGTCTCGTCTAAACTGCAATCTCGGATCCAATACATAAGTATTCGGTCTCATACTCCTCCTAAGTGCGATGTCACATTATGCGTTTTGACCGGATGCGGTGGAAACGCATCCGTTTCCAACGCAGCCGGACCGACCTATCACACTATGCGTTTAGTCTGGTGCAGTTTGTAAGCGCGTAACGATGTCTCAAAACGCATCCGCGTTTTGACTGGATGCGCCGGAAACCCATCCGGTCAAAACGCATAATCTGACATCGGCCTTAAGGGCTTGTTTATATGCAGGCGGTTTGCCAACGTCGACGTCATGGTTTACCTGTTTTCACCTGTTTTACTTGGTATTAGGGTGAAACTTCAAAGGTGGCATTAGGGTGAGATCAAGTAAAACAGGTAAACTGCAGAATCTTTTGCTTTTGTGTTAATCCTGTTTTTCTTAACCGTTAACGACTGACATGCGGTATGCCATGCCTCGTCGAAAATATATTTTGTTGTAAAACTTGTTTTATAAAAGATTCTTTTGAACCTCATCTGTGTACCTTCAAGTGGTGTGTAATTGTACCTCCTCCCAACTGCTACAATTTTAGTATGCTTTAGTCTTACAGATACGTTGACGTAAAGTTTTCTACCCGTGTTGAGCTGGCCACTTGCAAAAATTAAAAAACAAATAGCCCTGATTTATGAGCTATTTATGAGCTCTCATATTCCGCAAACTAAAAATTTTGAGCTAGTTCCACCGAGCAGGAATTTAATACTTTAGTGGGGGGGCTGAGTCAGAACCCCCCCCCCCCCCCACCACTTAAAAATAGGAATATTGAATCGGTTTTTGCGGCAGAATTACGAGCTATTTATGAGCTCTTGAAATTATATAGTTTCGATTTTTGAGCTCATCCCCTTCACCCCCAAACAACCTTTTAATTGATTTAACTTAAGAGAAAAATGCTGAGAAAACTTAAAATATATCGTATTGCGGATATAATTCCTATAGCGTATATACTCTAAGAATAAACTATTAAATCACGTGCATTTCGATTATTGAGCTACAACCCCTTTGCAAGAAAACCACCCTATCTTCCCGGCTTAAGAGAAAGTTGTACTTAAAATGCATTCAATTAATTATTTGGCGACTACATATCATTTAATAATTTATAAGCTTCCAAGTTACGCGCATCTAAATCAGTAAATTGCAATTTATTTTGTATAGTGCAGTCACTGAAAGTAAAACCTTCAATTTACCTTCACGATAACCTTCAATTTCGGTAAACCTTCATCGATTTTCACGAAAATTGGTAAGTGGTTAGAGGATACCTCAAGAAGCAAAGGTGACATAGTACCACCTTGAGCCTTTACCCTGAGGGTGGATACCGCCCTTTTTGGGGGTGAAAATTATTTTATAAAAATAACTGCACAAATCTATAAAGGAACTAATTATAAGCAATATTTATTATATAAAGTTATTAAAATAAGTCAATACTTTTTAAGTTATTAAACATCAAAAATTTTAATTATTCGTAAAAAAAATGCATGTTTTGCAGCGGTTTTTCGTAAATCACTGAAAAACTGTAAGTTTTTACAAAAAAGTTAATAGTAGTTTAATTTGTATAGCTTATATTCTAAGAATAAATTCTTAAATCACGCGGCTTTCGATCATTGAGCTACAACCCCTTCGCAAGAAAACCGTCCAATATTCCCGGCTTAAGAGAGAGTACTTAAAATAATTTAAATTAATTATTTGGCGACTAGATATAGTTTAATAATTTATGAGCTCGCAAAATATACGCATCTCAATTATTTAATTGCCCTTTTCTTTCTATAGTGCAGTCACTGAAGGTAAAAATCAACTATATCTTCGATTTCGGTAAATCTCCATTCTTTTTCACGAAAATTGGAGAGCGGATTTTGATGCCATCAACTTTTTCTGGAGCTTATTTTTGATAGGTATTTCTAAGTACTTTGACAAGTATTTAGTACCTAAGTGTAATAAAATGCATCTCTTTCCCATTATTTAAGCTTCAATCCTTAGATTTGAACAGTCGCAGAAAAAAATGTAAATTTAAATACCAATAACTTACTTTAAATTAACATTAAAGGGTTTTTCAAGTAAGCAATTTATTATATTTTTTATTATCTTCAATTTTAGTGATAAAACTGTTTCGTAGAAACTTAAGTTTTTGAGTTATTTATGAAAAGTCGCTTTAAAGCATGTATTTTCTATCACAAAAATTAAAATATTTGATCTTTAATAACTCAAAAAGTATTGATTTATTTTAATCACATTATATAAAAAATTTTGCTTACAATTTGTCCCTCTCTCGATTTGTGGGGTTATTTTTAATAAAGTAATTTTCACCCCCAAGAAGGGGTGACATATACCCCAGGTTAAAACCCCAAGTTCTTATTGTCAATTCGTGAAAATAAATGGAGATTTACCGAAATCGATGGTCATAGTTGATTTTTACCTTCAGTGACTGCACTATAGAAAGAAAATGGCAATTCAATAATTGAGATGCGTATATTTTGCAAGCTCATAAATTATTAAACGATATGTAGTCGCCAAATAATTAATTTAAATTATTTTAAGTACACCTCTCTCTTAAGCCGGGAATATGGGATGGTTTTCTTGCGAAGGGGTTGTAGCTCTATAAACGAAAGGCGCGTGATTTAAGAGTTTATTCTTAGAATATAAGCTCTACGAATTAAACTACTATTAACTTTATTGTAAAAACTTACAGTTTTTAAGTGATTTACGAAAAACCGCTTCATAACATGCATTTTTTTCACGAATAATTAAAATATTTGATCTTTAATAACTTAAAAAGTATTGACTCATTTTATTAACTTTATATAATAAATGTTGCTTTTAATTTGTTATTTTATTGATTTGTGCAGTTATTTTTTATAAAATAATTTTCACCCCCGAGAAGGGGCGGTATCCACCCTCAGGGTAAAGGCGCAAGGTGGTACCATGTCACCTTTGTTTCTTGACGTATCCTCTAACCATTGACCAATTTTCGTGAAAATCGATGAAGGTTCACCGAAATTGAAGGTAATCGTTGATTTTTACCTTCAGTGACGGCACTATACAAAATAAATTGCAATTTACTGATCTAAATGCACGTAATTTGGAAGCTTATAAATTATTAAATGATATGTAGTCGCCAAATAATTAGTTTAATGCATTTTAAGTACAACTTTCTCTTAAGCCGGGAAGATAGGGTGATTTTCTTGCGAAGGGGTTGTAGCTCAATAATCGAAATGCACGTGATTTAATAGTTTATTTTTAGAGTATATAAGATATAGGAATTATATCCGCAATACGATATATTTTAAGTTTCCTCAGCATTTTTCTCTTAAGTTAAATCAATTAAAGGGTTGATTGGGGGTGAAGGGGATGAGCTCAAAAATCGAAACTATATAATTTCAAGAGCTCATAAATAGCTCGTAATTCTGCCGCAAAAACCGATTTAATATTCCTATTTTTAAGCCTTTTTCCTGACTCAGCCCCCCCCACTAAAGTATTAAATTCCTGCTCAGTGGAACGAGCTCAAAATTTTTAGTTTGCGGAATATGAGAGCTCATAAATAGCTCATAAATCAGGGCTATTTGTTTTTTGATTTTTGCAAGTGGGGGGGGGGCAGCTCAACACGGGTAAGTTTTCTGGCGGTATCAC
Organism: Diabrotica virgifera virgifera; assembly: GCF_917563875.1. Lineage (NCBI taxonomy): Eukaryota > Metazoa > Arthropoda > Insecta > Coleoptera > Chrysomelidae > Diabrotica > Diabrotica virgifera. The sequence continues at coordinate 217,366,843 of NC_065444.1, forward strand.
ATACCGCATGTCAGTGTTTACATGTCTACAGTTAAAAGCGGTCCATTCGGTATTCTTTCAATATTAGAATGGCAGTAAGTTCATCCAGTTGTTCTACTTTCAAGTTCTTTCAACATTATTTTACTATTTTTTAGTTAACAACACTCGTTTTTTTTGTAATTTAGTTTATAAAGATTTCTTAAGAGCCTCCACCATTTTTTAAATATTATGCATGCGTTCAGTTTATTTTCTTTGGAGCAGTATTTTATTTTACAGGGGTATGAAGACTCATTCCATAGTTGATGTAAAAAAACATATACAGTGATACGAGGATAAGACAAACTCATATTAAAAACGGTTCCATGACATCTCGTAACGCGACAATTCGTAACCGGACAGCTGGTAACGGACAATTCGTAACAGCGACAGTTCGTAACTATACAAATTCGTAACGGACAATTCGTAACGTCCAAATTGAATTATTCTGTTTATTTTTGTTAACGTGGAAACTAAATGTTATTACAATTATAAATGGATAATGTTTATCAGTTTAACGAATCAGTATCAGGATAAACATTTTTAAGGCATTTTATATTTCATGTTTCAGAATATATTAAAAGTATTTAAACCAAGTATTAAAATATTAAAAGCGAGCTCTGGTATCAACTATAACCGTTGATTGAATACCCCAACGCTATAACCAATCACAAGGTTTATTATAATAACTGGTAATCATAATCTTTCCTTTACAAAATGTTTACTAGAAAATTGGGAATGTCCAAAGATGGTTGTTGGCTTAATATTTCACAAATTACTCATTATTCTTTTGTCTAGGTATATGCAAATTTAAGGAACAATAAGGGCGATGCCACATTATGCGTTTTGACCGGATGCGTTTACACCGCATCCAGTCAAAACGCATTGTGTGACAGGTGGGTCCGGCTGCGTAGTAAACGGATGCGTTTTGAGACATCGTTACTCGCTTACAAACTTCATCAGGCAATACATATAGTGTGACAGGTCGGTCTGGTTGCGTTGGAAACGGATGCGTTTCCACCGCATCCGGTCAAAACGCATAATGTGACATCGCACTAAGAGGGATAAACTTTTAAAAATATTGTTAAAAGTTTGTATGTATTTAAATATTTGTTTGTATTTAAAGCAGTGGCGGCCGGTCAGGGTCGGCAGGGTCGACAGTGCCGACCCACACATTTATATAGATAGATTTTTTTAATATTTGTATCTGTGAAGTAAAAAAAATCTGTCAGATAATACAGACTAAATTTTATTCATGGTTTTTAAAAGGATTTGATCAATCCGAGCGTTAAGTGATCCCTGCGCGTAACAGACTTCTCAAAAAATGAATTATCCGAGCCATTCATCTGACTTTTCGGCTAGCCGTACCCAACGCATCCGTAGCTGACGATTTACACGTAAAACTCAACGAAATAACAAGTCGATGAGCAAGCGAACATACATTCTCTCCGTGGGCAGGTACGGCATATTTAAATCTGCCGGTCGGTAGTGCATCGCCAGATCGCACCGGCAGAAATTGTCAAAAATAACCACACCGTTTTACGTCGTTTAATTGATATTGTAATTTTTTTAAGTTGTCAGGAATTATCATTTAGTGGACATGATGGATCGAAGCATTTGTTAAAAATCAAAGTAATTATAGAGAAAATAATAAAATTGTTTTAGAAATATTTACTTTCTGATTTGAGATACAGAATACAGAATGAACTAATACATATAATCAAATAGTTACATTTTGAATAACGTTATTGAATCTGAGATTTAGAAAACCATTTGCTTTTCGCTGGAAGTAGATGAAACTTCTGATTATCATGTCATTCACAATTATCAATTATTGAAGTTCGATACGCGTTACGTCGTTACGTGGTAATATTTATGAGAGGTTTTTAGGTTTTAGAAACGTGAGTAAAAGCAATAAGGTAGAATATATTTTTGATGTTTTAAAGAATTTTTAAAATTTTTTGATATAAAAAATAAATTGGTAGGGCAAACTGGGGCAATCTTATGACGGCGTTGCTGTGATGTGTGGTGAATTGCATGGTCTCCAGGCAAAAGTTAAAACTACATATTGCATCACAAGCTTTATTTACTCACTATTATGCGCATATAATGAATTTAGTTTTGCATGATACGTGTAAAAAGATAAAGAATATCGTCTTTTCTTGCCAGTTTAGCTCACCTATACGGATTACTGCATTAGAACAAATTTGTTTCGAAAAAAAAGCGAACAGTTTGTCAGACGCGATGAAATTTTAAATCTCGGTTAGTTTTATCTAAGCAGATTTATCTCTGGTAGTTTTAGTATCTGTAGCAGATTTTCATGAACAGCTTTTGGAAGTTTTTGATTTTATTATCGAAGGCGACGATTTTGAAATTGGCGATACCTCGATCCGTAAAGCCATCGATTTGAGAACTTTCTTTTAAATTTAAATTCTTTTAAATATTTTTAAGACAGAGTTTGCCCAAGATATTCATTATTGTTCAAAATCAGTCAACTGACATTATTTATTCCGAAAATAGAATACGAAAGCTGGTGCAAAATCTCAGAGATTTTCGTAATGATAGTAGTTTCCAATATATACGCAGTGACATTTTGGACTCGCTTGATATTTCCGAACCATTCTAAAAAAGACAACAACATGATACATATCTCGAAAAACGAATAGGTATATCTTGAAATTTTGGATACCTACTAATATATGCAAATAGATACTCGTTTTTCGAATTTTGAAGATTTGCAAATTTTTGACCTCTTTGACGATTCAAATTTTAAAAGTTACGTTCGCCAAAGAATTTCCAAGATATTTATTATAACAAGTTAGGTACTTAATATTATGCCGATCCAAATATTTTCAGACAGTGGGATAAGTTACAAAATTTGTATGTATAATTCTATGTAGTAAGTACTGCAACTCATTATAACAAACTGTTCATCAATTATCTTATCACCACTGCCACCAATTTCTGCCTCAAATAAACGGGATTTATCTTGTCTCAAAAGAATCAACACGTATGGTCGAAACACCATGAAACAAGAGAGAATGTTAATCAAGTACATCAAATAAAAAAAAAACAAAAAACAACAAAATCTCCTATGGTGATTTAAGCATTTTAGTTTGATGGTATACCTATATGAGGAGACAAAAAAACCTTGCCGACCCTGTCTCCAAGGCCACGAGCCGCCACTGATTTAAAGACTTTCACTACATGTATTCTGAAACATACAGTAGCGTACTGATAGATCCGCGGGCCCTGGTTCCAGTTGGGATGCGGGCCCCCCACCCAATGAAAACACACGTTGTATATCAAAAGTTTTTAATAAATATTTAATATAAAAAATCATCCTACACTAAGTATCAAAATTAACGCACCACCTTAAAAATGGGACTTTTTGATGTCTCGTATTTCCTAAACTTGTTGTCCGATTTAAGTGATTTTTTTTATATGTTATAGCGTTATTCTTTAACAATATCGCTGTAATAATATTGTTGCTAGACAGGTGAATTGTCATTGTATACCGGGTGTACAATGTACAAATCAAAATGGTGTTTTTTCTCAAAGTTCGCAACACCCTGTGGAGAATTATAGCATTTATAAAATACTAAAATTAAAACCCAACTATAGAATCACGTTTTCTTAACATTTTGTTTTTTAATTTATTCGCTTTTATTTAAAAATAAAAAAGTTAGGTATTTTAACAACTAGCCATGTTTTTCGTCAATAAATCCTTATTTTTTGCTTAGTTTAATAAACAAGCTAAAAGTAGGCTATGATAAATTAACAATTTGATAAATGTCAAATTGTTAACAGTCTGAAGTGTCTGGTTTGTTGTAAAAATTAGTAGATGTATTATTTATGTCCGTAATTTTTTTGGTTGTTTGGTGGAAATGGAACGCCCTTCAAGGAATTTGACCCGCAATGAGTGCGTTCAAGCAGTCACCTTACATAGCGAAGAACTTAGCTACCATGCTATCGGCTCCTTATATTGGTAACAATTTTTTGCTAATGCACGATACTGCAAGACCTGACTTTGCACGAACTGTAACCGAAAATTTACAACAGGTAAATCTTCGGATTTTGAATTGGCTACCGCTTAGTCCAGATCTTAACCCAATCGAACATTTGTGAAACATAATTGGCAGAAGACTACGACAGCGTGTGCCACCTCCTAGAACCTTACAAGAGGTAGAATCAGTAGCTCTCGAGATTTGGAATGATATTGTTATTAAAGACCAACTAGCAAACCTCATTTGTAATATAAAAGGACATATCTCTTTTATTATAGAACATAAGCGAATGAATCAAAAAACAAAAATAACAAAAACGAGAAAACTGCCATATCTAGGCCACATAATGGAAAAGTATTCCCTGCTAAGACTCATAATCCAAGGAAAACTCTCAAGAAAGAGAAATGTGAGACGTAGGAAGATTTCGGGGTTGCGAAATTTAAGGCAGTGGTACGGGTGCAGTTCAATACAATTGTTCAGAGCTACAGCCAACAAAGTTAAGATTGCTGTGATGGCAGCCAACCTCCGATAGGAGACGGTACTGCCTACTGCAAGAAGAAAAAGTAGAATATTCGTGTTCCGAACTTTTAGAAAAAAAAACACAATAATGATTGGTACACCCGGTATACAATGACAACTTACTTGTTAAAGAATAAAGATATAGCATATGACAGCCTTCTGTTTAAAACGTGACTAAATTTATCTTTAATTTTTTTTCCAATTGTCCCTGCAAGATATATTATTCTTTTTTGATATCTTTGATATTATTATTTGCAAATGCTATCTTTAAGGTTCTCCTTCTATCTTTGTATCTTTGACTCTTTAGTTTTGTAATAGAATTTACAATTATGTCAAAATTCGATTTTATATAGGACAGTTGTTCATTCTGAACAGAATTCTCACTAAAATTTGTTGACATTTTGTCCCGGATTTAAAAACGAATTTACTATACCTAGCTACCTGTTGGCCCTATTCTACTGATAAAAAGTTCCAGATGGGTTTTCTCAAACAATAAAACTTGTAATAAACCATTTAGTAGATACATACTTGGAATGAAATAATAAAGTTATTTAGTAGATACCTCAAGAATATACCAGCTATGAATTATTTCAAGAAAGTATTATCTAAATATATATAGGAACCTATTTTGCTGATGCAATATATTTTAATACATCAAAACGTGCCGCAATATGGCCTTAATCAAATAAATATGAATAGCATATGCATTTATAAAGTAACCCACAAAAATATGCTGCATGTTTATGCACAGACATGCATTTTGCATATAATCCAGGCTCTATTTATAAGTAACTACACAAAAATAAAAATTTATTAAGCAGTTATATTTCCTAGTTTTTACTTGTGTAGTTCAAAATATCCCCAGCAAATTAGAAAAAAAAGAAACAAAAAGCGTGTTTGCCCCTGCGGGGCCCGGGCCCTGGTTCCGCGGAACCATGCTCAGTACGCCACTGGAAACATAAAATGTGTTAAACATGTTTATCCCGGTACTGATTCGTTAAATTAATAAACATAATTTTAATTATAACTGTAATAACAGTTAGTTTCCACGTTAACAAAAATAAACAGAATAATTCAATTTTGACGTTACGAATTGTCAGTTACGAATTTGTATATTTACGAACTATCGCCGTTATGAAGGGTCGCCGTTACGAACTGTCGCTGTTACGAGATGTCTGGTCACGATTAAAAACATAGGAGAATAGGAAACGATATAGCATACCGCATGTCAGTGCCCACGTCCTGAAACATCCACGTCAGCAGTTAAGGGGATGGGTACGAATTTTCGGCTTTAATGCTATTTAAATGGGATTCATTTTTTTCGAATCTTGAGAAAACCAATAAGTATTTTTTAAAAATTTAAACGCAGAATGAAAGATTGCGTTATTACCGAGGGCCGAAAGTCCCTGAAAACTTCTACAATGTTTATTTTAATAAGTTACAGAGGTGTTAAACTAAGAGAAAATGTAGTGTGATTTTTAATTTTAAATATCTCATTCAAAAGAAACTTTTTATTTATTCTAACGGACTTTCGGCCCTCTATAATATTTTAGTCTTTCATTCTGCGTTTAAATTTCTTAAAAATATTTATTAGTTTTTTCAGAATTCGAAAAAAATGGACACCATGTCCGTGGTGATATTTTCCACATCGAACATTCGCTAAATATCTTTGTCTTACAACGCACTGAGTCGAATAGAAATAGAATATGGTGACAGTGACAATTTTAAATATTTGACATGGCATCGGTAATATTTTGAGTTGTTGATTAAATAATATTGATAGTGTATAATTTGATAAATAACTGATTTAAGTCGTGAACTTATTTCAAAATTGAAAAGTTATTTATTGTTTATTAATTATGGAAGATCCAAGCAGAGAATACACCAGGATATATTCAGTGATCCAAGTATTTTGTTGTTAAAGATGTTCAAAAGTGTAAGCGTTTCATAGTAACAATATATTATTAAAAAATCACTTTATTACTTTTCCTCTTTTCTCGATTGAGTATTAGTTTTTGTTGTACCGGGTGTCCCAATAAGAATGGCTCTCGGCCATATCTCAGGAACCGTTTATAGTACAGCTTTGAGAAAAAAATATTTATAACAAAAGTTGCTTCGGGAAAAGCCTGGAAATTAATAATTGTAGGTCCACCGCTAGAGGGCGTAATTGAATATCAAAATTTTAAAAAATCAAAATTTTTTACCCAATGAAAGGGCACTGGAAATCCAATCATCGTATTCTTCATAAAATTCTGCGCATATTTGGTTTCACAAGTTTAAGTCTACCTTTGCAAATAAGAGGTGGGGGTGAGTGGGAAACTTCTTATGAAAAAATGGCTGTAAGTGTGGTTCTGCTAAATCGAATTTTGCATACTTGGTCTTGTTGAAAACAGCTCTTTTTCGTCAATGTAAGAGTCTTATTTTTGAAATAGCCTAATAAGTAATATGCTAGCTAGTAGGCGTTATTTAATTATTTTCGGAAATCTAGTTTTCTTTGGAGAATATTAAATACAAGTATACATTTTTAATCCTATATTACAAAATTAGACCAACGCAGCAACATAATACCGAAAACCGCATGTCGATACCTTAATTCTATCTCGAGATATCTTAGAAACGTGTAAATTTTAAACACTGTTAATGTCACCGGTAAACGAAGTTAAGGAAAAGTAGTTTGATATGGAAAAAACAAAGAAACATTTTCCAGACGTAAACGTATATAATTAATTATAACAACAATAAGACAAACAACACTATAAAATATAACAAAGAAATAAAAGCAACTACATACTTACATAGTGACGACCTAAATGTTCAAATTATTGCCCATCATTTTCGATGCAAGCATTTACTCTTTCAAGTGTAGATTGAACAGCAGTCTCAATTTCAGTTTTCGCAATGCTTTGAATGGCGTTTCGTATTCTCTAGATTCTAGATCATGTTTTCTCGAGTAGTGGGTTTAGCGGCAAAAACAAGGTCTTTAATCCGTCCCCATAAATAAAAGTCTAAAACAGTTAAATCTGTTGCTATTCAATCTACTCTTGAAATAGTAAATGCTTGCATCGAAAATGATGGGCAACAATTTGAACATTTAGGCAGTCACTAAGACTAAGTAAGTAGTTGCTTTTATTTCTTTGTTATATTTTATACTGTTGATTGTCTTATTGTTGATTTAATTAATTATATTATACGTTTACATCTGGAAAATGTTTATTCGTTTTTCCATAGCACACTACTTTTCCTTAACCTCGTTTGCCGGTGACCGTAACAGTTATGTTTAAAAATTACACATTTCTTAAGATATCTCGACATAGAAAAAAGGTATCGACATGCGGTTTTCGGTATTATGTTGCTAATTTGGTCTAATTTCTTAATACAGAATTAAAAATGCATATAAAAATTTTTACAAAATTTACCTAATTTTGTAAAATTTTGATTTTTTAATTTTTGATATTCAATTACGCCCTTTAGCGGTAGACCTACAATTATGAAAATAATTTTCAGGCTTTTTCCGATGCAACTTTTGTTATGAATATTCTTTTCTCAAAGCTATAAACGGTTCCTGAGATATAGCCGAGAGCGATTCTTATTGGGATAGTAAATAAATTATTACAATCACTGAATACATAGTTAGTGAAAAAATATCATATTAATTAACTGAATTAATAATTAAGGCAATTAATTATACAAGTAACAGTTATCAAAGAACATTCAAACGCCAATCCCTTTATTAATGATGACATTGTCAAGTAAAGTTTACATATCCATACCAGTGAGAATTTCACTACACGTAATTTGTCGACCCGTGTTGAGCTGCCCCCCCCCCCACTTGCAAAAATTAAAAAACAAATAGCCCTGATTTATGAGCTATTTATGAGCTTTCATATTCCGCTAACTAAAAATTTTGAGCTCGTTCCACCGAGCAGGAATATAATACTTTAGTGGGGGGGCTGAGTCAGGAAAAAGGCTTAAAAATAGTAATATTAAATCGGTTTTTGCGGCAGAATTACGAGCTATTTATTAGCTCTTAAAATTATATAGTTTCGATTTTTGAGCTCATCCCCTTCACCCCCAAACAACCCTTTAATTGATTTAACTTAAGAGAAAAATGCTGAGAAAACTTAAAATATATCGTATTGCGGATATAATTCCTATAGCTTATATACTCTAAGAATAAACTATTAAATCACGTGCATTTCGATTATTGAGCTACAACCTCTTCGCAAGAAAACCACCCTATCTTCCCGGCTTAAGAGAAAGTTGTACTTAAAATGCATCAAATTAAATATTTGGCGACTACATATCATTTAATAATTTATAAGCTTCCAAATTACGCGCATTTAGATCAGTAAATTGCAATTTATTTTGTATAGTGCAGTCACTGAAGGTAAAAATCAACGATTACCTTCAATTTCGGTGAACCTTCATCGATTTTCACGAAAATTGGTCAGTGGTTAGAGGATACGTCAAGAAACAAAGGTGACATGGTACCACCTTGCGCCTTTACCCTGAGGGTGGATACCGCCCCTTCTCGGGGGTTAAAATTATTTTATAAAAGATAACTGCACAAATCAATAAAAGAACAAATTAAAAGCAAAATTTATTATATAAAGTTATTAAAATAAGTCAATACTATTTAAGTTATTAAACATTAAAGATTTTAATTATTCGTCAAAGAAATGCATGTTTTGAAGCGGTTTTTCGTAAATCACTGAAAAACTGTAAGTTTTTACAAAAAAGTTAATAGTAGTTTAATTTGTATAGCTTATATTCTAAGAATAAACTCTTAAATTACGCACCTTTCGATTATAGAGCTACAACCCCTTCGCAAGAAAACCATCCCATATTCCCGGCTTAAGAGAGAGTTGTACTTAAAATAATTTAAATTAATTATTTGGCGACTAGATATCGTTTAATAATTTATGAGTTCGCAAAATATACGCATCTCAATTATTGAGTTGCCATTTTCTTTCTATAGTGCAGTCACTGAAGGTAAAAATCAACTGTGACCTTCGATTTAGGTAAGCATGCACTTTCTTTCACAAAAATTAAAATATTTGATCTTTAATAACTCAAAAATGATTGATTTATTTTAATAACATTATATAACAAATTTTGCTTAGAATTTGTCCCTCTCTCGATTTGTGGGGTTATTTTTAATAAAGTAATTTTCACCCCCGAGAAGGGGTGACATATACCCCAGGCTAAAACCGCAAGTTGTTATTGTCAATTCGTGAAAATGAATGGAGATTTACCGAAATCGAAGGTCATAGTTGATTTTTACCTTCAGTGACTGCACTATAGAAAGAAAATTGCAATTCAATAATTGAGATGCGTATATTTTGCGAGCTCATAAATTATTAAGATTGTAGTCGCCAAATAATTAATTTAAATTAGTTTACGTACAACTCTTTCTTAAGCCGGGAATATGGGATGGTTTTCTTGCGAAGGGGTTGTAGCTCTATAATCGAAAGGTGCGTAATTTAAGAGTTTATTCTTAGAATATAAGCTATACGAATTAAACTACTATTAACTTTTTTGTAAAAACTTACAGTTTTTCAGTGATTTACGAAAAACCGCTTCAAAACATGCATTTTTTTCACGAATAATTAAAATCTTTGATCTTTAATACCTTAAAAAGTACTGACTTATTTTAATAACTTTATATAATAAATTTTGCTTTTAATTTGTTCTTTTTTTGATTTGTGCAGTTATTTTTTATAAAATAATTTTCACCCCCGAGAAGGGGCGGTATCCACCCTCAGGGTAAAGGCGCAAGGTGGTACCATGTCACCTTTGTTTCTTGACGTATCCTCTAACCGCTGACCAATTTTCGTGAAAATCGATGAAGGTTCACCGAAATTGAAGGTAATCGTTGATGTTTACCTTCAGTGACTGCACTATACAAAATAAATTGCAATTTACTGATCTAAATGAGCGTAATTTGGAAGCTTATAAATTATTAAATGATATGTAGTCGCCAAATATTTAATTTAATGCATTTTAAGTACAACTTTCTCTTAAGCCGGGAAGATAGGGTGGTTTTCTTGCGAAGGGGTTGTAGCTCAATAATCGAAATGCACGTGATTTAATAGTTTATTCTTAGAGTATATAAGTTATAGGAATTATATCCGCAATAACATATATTTTAAGTTTTCTCAGCATTTTTCTCTTAAGTCAAATCAATTAAAGGGTTGTTTGGGGGTGAAGGGGATGAGCTCAAAAATCGAAACTATAATTCTGCCGCAAAAACCGATTCAATATTCCTATTTTTAAGTAGTGGCCCCCCCCCCCACACTAAAGTAATAAATTCCTGCTCAGTGGAACGAGCTCAAAATTTTTGGTTTGCTTAATATGAAAGCTCATAAATAGCTCATAAATCAGGGCTATTTGTTTTTTGATTTTTGCAAGTGGGGGGGGGGGCAGCTCAACACGGGTAATTTGCCGTGTAAAGACAGAAAAAGTAGGGATAGCCGTAAAATATTTGCGAATTATGTACCGATGGCCTTAAAGGTTAAACTGGTATAATTATTACGTATAATGTAGGATTTGAATTAGTTAACCCCCAAAGAAAACAAATTGAGACGCTACTGCCATAATTGTCCTCAGAAAGCCATCAAACAAAATTCCATAGTACATACAGGTCCAACGACGACGTATAATAAATAGTTTCGCTGAAAAGACTTCTAATAACAATCAAATTTTATAGCGGGGCCGCCGCAGTCCTATAAACTCGACAATAAAAATTGCATAACATGCCAACAAAGTAACGCTAGAATTTGTTCGTAATGCGGAACACGTTCTTGAAATATTAAAGTGTTACAATTTTGTGAAAATATCGACATGAACACAATTTGAATGTTTTTCGTGTACGTTGGCGTTTGCCTATTTCTTCCCGTATCATTATGACGAAAATAGGTACTTTATGCAAATTTTTAAAGCACCGAGTAGAATCGTTACGAAGATGAAAGATAATGTTATATTATGTGCACGAAAGATTCACCGTTTGATTTTTTGCGGTATTCGCTCCGTGCAATACTTTGAAATTTTTGGCGAACACCATTTGACGTTAAACATATGAAACATTTATTAGTCTAGGCGCCAAATAGAGGTCACCGTGTCATTTTCAATTCTCATGGACAAACTCAACGGTTTCTTATGTATTTTTGGCTGCTGATTACGAATTTCGAGGGGGGATTTCGATCCGAGTGGTCAAAAAATTGTTATAAACAATTTAATTTTTTATAAATTGTTTATAAGGCTCTGGCTCATAAACTAAAAAAGATACAAAAAAATGTTTCAAATAAAATTTGTTCCTTAATAAACAACGAAGAAACAACCGTTTACTAAACTTAAATCCGACAATTAGAATTCAAGATATTGTAAAATTAAGGCACAATGTAAATTGAAAATTGCAAAATAAGTATTTTTCGCAGCTTTATCGATCGTAACTCGGCTTCTACGCATGTAAATGAGCCTTATAAGATGTCCTTTTAAAGCTTAATTAAGAAGCTTCCAAACAAAGTTTGTTTAATTATTTGATCTTCATTTGTTTTAAAGTTATACCCGTTTAAAGTTATAATTTTCTTAAAAATATTGTACATTCATTTGTTTATAAGGGTTTCAAGCAAATTTGAGCAATAAACATTTATACTTTAATTAACAATAATGATAGAAAAACTCAAAAGGAACAATTTGAGCTTACGAAACTGTTCGTAAGTTTATTTTTGGCTAAGATGTCGATATTTTAATGGCGCGCTATGAGGCGCAAGATTGGCTCACAGCGTAAAGGTTCACGCGCTAAGATCTCGATGCAAATTATAATTTCTTTTAGTCTGGGCTGATTATCGGAGAATAGACCATTTTTGGGAAAAGTTATTTACCAGCAATTTTATTGCTGGAATCGAATTATAAGATCCTATATATTAATAATATAGGTATGCAAAGTCCTCAAATAGTGTGCTACTTTTTCTATAAACAAAATGGCGCCCGAAAATCGTGTTTTTTTCAATTATTGCTCTATAACTCCGAAGATTTTAATTTTACAACAAAAACTCTCAAATAAAAATTCACCGTGATTAAATTCTGCATAGAGACGTGTTTTTCCCGATCTGCTCCGATGAAAATTTTCCTCGGAAAATGCGGGTTTTCCCAACAAAATCTTTAATTTTCAAATAAAGTTTTAGATAAGTAATTACCTACCAATATTTAAATAATTTGGTGACTTAAAAGCCTTCTTGGGTTAGATTATAGTTCCAGAAGCTGATGCAAATTAAACGAATATTTTAGCAACAATTCAATTGTTAATTAATAATTTACGGTCGCAATAATAACTAAAATAATTATGATACACTGATCAAACTTTGAAATCTTATAAACATGAGATGCTTTTTTAACATTTTGTCCACAAAATATAAATTTTTTATTTTTTTGCATAATCTTTAAATGTATAAAAAAAATAGTTATAAACAAATTAACGTTTCTCAGAAAGTTTTTATTATATTGTAATTTTAAAAAATAGCTAAAATGCGCATTTCAAATATCTTGAAAATGAATGCTTTAAAACTTTTTTGCAACCATTTACAAAAAAGTTATGAAACAGCAAAATAAACATACGACTACTACGGTGTTTATATATTTTTTTAATTTTTTCAAAGCGTAGAAGTGAGTATAATGTACAAGCTAATTATTTACAAAAAAATATCGATTATCAATTTAATGGTTATATTTTAATTAAAGATTATAAATATATTTTTTTGTAATTTACACGCGCGAAAGTAGAATAATACAGCACTGTAGCTGAAATTTTCACTCGGAGCGACGACCGGCCGCGCGAGACGTACACTTTTATAAATAATATATGCTGCGTGTCAGTCGCTTCGAGTGAACATTTTAGCTCCGACTCTGTATCAGGCCTACTTTTGCGCTAAAAATTACAAAAAAAGTATTTTTAATCTTTGATTAAAATATAACCATTGCACTAATTTTTAACATTCTTTGTGAATAATTAGATTGTACCATAGACTCACTTTTAAGCTTTGAAACAATTAAAACAAATTATAAAGAACGGAGATTTCGTATATTTACTTTGCTGTTTCATAACTTTTTTGCAAATGGTTGGAAAACATTTTTAAAGCATTCATTTTCAAGACCTATGAAATACGCATTTTAAGTATTTTATAAAATTAGAATATAATAAACAATTTCTGAGAAATGTTAATTTTTTTATAACAATTTTTTTTAAACATTGAAAGATTATGCAAAAAAATGAAAAATTTATATTTTGTCGACAAAATATTAAATAGGCATCACACCTTTATAATCTTTCTAAGTTTGATCAATGTCTCATGATTATTTTGGTTGTTATTGCGACTGTAAATTTTTAATTAACAATTGAACTGTTGCTAAAATATGCGTTTCATTTTCACCGGCTTCTGAATTTATAATCAATACCAAGAAAGCTTTTAATTCACCAAGCTATATAATTATTGATAAATAATTATTGGCCTAAAAAATTTATTTGAAAATTCGAGATTTTGTTGGGAAAACCCACATTTTCCGAGGAAAATTTTCGTCGGAGCAAATCGGAAAAAACATGCTTCTATGTAGAATTAAATTAGGGTGGATTTTTATTTGAGTGTTTTTGGTATAAAGTTAAAATCTTCGAAGTTATAGAGCAATAATTGAAAAAAATACGATTTGTCGGCGCCATTTTGTTTATAAAAAAAGTAGCACACTATCTGCGGACTTTGCATACCTATATTAATAATATATAGGATCTTATAATTCGATTCCAGCAATAAAATTGCTGGTAAATAACCTTTCTTTGTACTTTACTAATTAGACCAGCGTATTATAACTGTTTTTTTTTCAAAATTTAAAGATTATGCAAAAAAAAAGAAAAATTTAAAATTTTGTCGATAAAATATTAAATAAGCATCTCATCTTTATAATCTTTATAAGTTTGATCAATGTATCATGATTATTTTGGTTATTATTGCGATCGTAAATTGTTTATTAACAATTGAATTGTTGCTAAAATATTCGTTTAATTTTCACCGGCTTCTGGAATTACAATCTATACCAAGAAAGCTTTGATGTCACTAAGTTATTTAATTATTGATTAATAATTACTTACCTAAAACTTTATTTGAAAATTAGAGTTTTTGTTAGGAAAACCCGCATTTTCCGAGGAAAATTTTCGTCGGAGCAAATCGTGAAAAACATATCTCTATGCATAATTTAATTGCGGTGAATTTTTGTTTGGGTGTTTTTGTTGTAAAGTTAAAATCTTCAGAGTTATAGAGAAATAATTGAAAAAAATACGATTTGTCGGCGCCATTTTGTTTATAAAAAAAGTAGCACACTATCTGCGGACTTTGCATAACTATATTATTAATATATAGGATCTTATAATTCGATTCCAGCAATAAAATTGCTGGTAAATAACTTTTCCATGAATTTTGCTAATTAGCCCAGAGTATATGTATACATATATACGTTATCTTCATTTTTCATTTTTGAAGATCCTAATAAAATTTTATCATATACTTCTTATAATTAAATCATCATACTGTATCTCTTATCACCTTTCATTCTATTTAATTTGTCTTCTATTATTTGTACTAAACGAGAAAAAAAAACACATTAAAAACTAATATTTCAGAAATATAACTAAAAAGTAAGTTGATATTATTTATTATTACTATTTTTACAAACATTTTCTTTCATACATCTGCATCGAGATATACAGGGAATCTCAGCTTTTTTACATCTGAGTTTCATTATCTATAAGATATCCATATACAAGTGGATCAAGTTCTTTTGCAGAATCTTCGAGGCACGTTAATTGTGTGTACACCACATAAAATGCTCGTTTTATATGTAAGTGGATTGAGTTTAATGTTGGTGGCATATCTTTAACAAGAGAAATACCTCCTTCAACAAGAGAAAACAAGAGAAAAATATTTACGAATATTTGCTGTTTCAATTATACGTGCACAACCGTTCTCAGTAAAAGATACTTTGAAGTTGATATTTTTTTGACATATAATACATAATTTATTATTACCTAAATTATTCATTATTGCAACGAATCAATATCACATTACACTGACTTTGTTGTAACAAATAGACAGAATTGACAGTAGTATATTATATTATTGTAGACATTGATAGACATATTAAGAATATTCAAGACTTCCTGAGCAAAATAGTGTAACACGAGAGCAGTCGATCGGTATATTTACCATGATATTTATTACTTGACTGTGAGTTGATCTTGAGCCTCAGAGCGTGCTATTATATTATCAATATCTTGGCCAAAAATAAACCTACGAACACTTTCCTAAACTCAAAATACACCTTCTTAGTTTTTCTATTATTAGTTTTAATTAAAGTATACATGTTTATTGCTCAAATTTACTAAATACCCTTATACAAAAATTAATGTACAAATTATTTAAGTAAATTATAACTTCAAACGAGTATAACTTTAGAACAAATGAAGATAAAGTTATTTGACAACTTTGTTTGGAAGTCTATTAATTAAACTTGTAAATGAGACCATGAAAAGCTCATTTTACTGCGTAGAAGCCAAGTTACGATCGATAGAGCGTCGAAAAATACTTAATTGACTGTAAGCTGATCTTCCGCCTCATAGCGCGCCATTAAAATATCGACATCTTGGCCAAAAATAAACTTATGAACATTTTCGTATCCTCAAATTGTTCCTTTTGAGTTTTTCTATCATTATTGTTCATTAAAGTATAAATGTTTAGAGCTCAAATTTGCTTAAAACCCTTATAAACAAATGAATGTACAATATTTTTAAGAAAATTGTAACTTCAAACGGGTATAACTTTAAAACAAATGAAGATCAAGTAATTTAACAAACTTTGTTTGGAAGCCTGTTAATTAAGCTTTAAAACGACACCTTCTAAGGCTCATTTGCATGCGTAGAAGCCGAGTTACGATCGATAAAGCTTCGAAAAATACTTATTTTGCAATTTCCAATTTGCATTGTGCACTAATTTTACAATATCTTGAGTTATAATTCTTAGATTTAAGTTTAGTAAACTGTTCTTTCTTCGTTTTTTATTAAGGAACAAATTTTATTTGAAACATTTTTTTATCTCTTTTAGTTTATGAGCCAGAGCCTTATAAACAATTTATAAACAATTAAATTGTTTATAACAATTTTTTGACCACTCGGATCGAATTCCCCCTCGAAATTCGTAATCAGCAGCCAAAAATCCATAAGAAACCGTTGAGTTTGTCCATCAGAATTGAATATGACACGGTGACCCCTCTGGCGCCTAGACTATATGGCATATTTGACGTTAATGTAATATTTTTATTTATCATGTTTGATCAAATTTCTTATACAAACAATAAGTTCAAGTGTCAAATAAACGTCAAATTAAAAAGCGGATATTTGAAAGTTCTTTGAAGAAAATATCAATTTTAAGGGGTTTTCTTCACTTTTTCGTTATAGTTTAGTTGTCGGTGTTAACATTAATTAAGTGTACATCGAAAGCAATTTGGCAGTATGAATTATTATTACCAGATTGTAGCATTAGCTGGGTCTTCTGAACTATTACTTTTGTGGTGTGTGTAACACAAATGGGAAATAGATGACGATAGGAATATACCGCCAGATCAAGGAAGGAAAGAATGTCAGTATGAAAATATAAAGTAAGGTAAGCGAAAGTATATATAAGGTAAGCGAAATATCTATTGAAAAATAGTATATTATTCAACGAGCATGTAATGATGGCTATTACTCACGATGATGAAGTTTGCGACACGAGCCGTAGGCGAGTGTCGTAATTCATCAGAGTGAGTAATAGCCATTACATGCGAGTAGAATACTATACTTTTTCTACGACCTTTTTTTATTTTAATTAGTAAAAAATTTAGTATGGTCATGTTCAAAGAATGGAAGACACAAGATTGCCCAAAAAGATCATGCAGTGGGTACCACCAAACCGCAAAAAACGAGGAAGACCCAAAAAGACATGGAAAGAAGGGGTAACCAAAGCAATGAGTGCAAGGGATCTTAGAGAAGGCCAATGGGATGATAGAAGGACGTGGAAGTTAGGCATCGGACAACGTCGAAAGACGTTCTAAAACCGATACATATATATATATATATAAAAAATTTAATTATCAACTACTCGAGATTTAAATTATAATAATTTACAAAAATACCTAAATGCTATTTACCCCTAGTAAGTGGCTGAATAATTGGTTGCCTACTATTACTAAATTCTTATTTATTGTAAAAATACAACTAGAAATAATCAATATAAGTTATATTCGTTTCCGAAAAATTATATGCTTAAATTGTACCTACTGTCAGTGAATCTAATAAATAGGAAATGGCTGTTGTCGGTGGATGTATTTCATATATCTATATAGTTATAATGTATATTTACTATTAACTATATATAATATAATAATATAACTATACATAATATTATGTATAACATATTTAACACAATATAACTTGAAAAACAAACACAATATTAGTTATAAATTCCAATTAACATAAACAAAATTCGCTAATGTCACTGTCACTAAATTAAATGATAAACGTCAAAATTTTTAGTAAACAAGATATAAACGTAAAAAATATACTGACATTGTTACAGTTAAAATTCCTTTAAAAATTTTTCGAAGTTAATTATTGGTATAAATTACAATAATTATTATATTAAATAAACAAGTTTAAGTAATTTTATTTACAGTTTATATACGACTAATATTAAAAGTGGCATGCGCCACTTGAATCTAACTTCAGCCCGTGAGTAATGACCCGTGAGTAACTTCAGCCCGTGAGTAATGAATTATTACTCACGGGTACAGTAATGAGTGCTATTATCTATGAAAAAATAGCGAATAATGAGCATGTTATTAAACGGTCGTAGAAAAAAATTATTATTCAATCATTATTCGCCGAAGTTGTCATATTTCGCCGCTACGGGCGCTGGCATAGTTTCGTGTATTCCCACCATGGTCACGCATGGAGCCCATAGGTATATGTAAATTACGTAGATAAATATTAAAGAAAATTTTTCGATTATTTTAAAATTCAACGTTAACCCTATAATGGGCGATTTTCTGTATTCTAAGAACAAAATTATTTGTGTGCATTTAATTGGGGTGTAGCGTGTACATTTAAAAACATTGGCCAACACATTCCTGGATAGTACCTACCAATAAATGAATGGTTAACGAATGGAAACATTTAATTTCCCCAGAATTATTTCAAGCAGGAATTACTACCGTTAGCCAAAAGAAACAAAAAACCAAAATTATAATTTAGGTATAGTACAGGAGATTATACATAGTTTTGAATATAATGTGTTAAGCCCCCTTACCATTGTGAATTCAATAGCATTGACTTGATACCTAGAACCAAGCTATGGGAAGCAATAAGACATCGAAGCTCCACGAATATTAACAAAAGCAGTAAAATCACTCTACAAGAATAACACAGTATCAGTCTTTCTTCACTAGAAGAAAGGATAAGTATGATGGGGATTATTAAGTAGGTAGGTATAGGAAAATATATTGTAAAATGGTGTATCGGTGAATGAGCCTTAAAGGGCCCGTAGTAATATAACTCCAGGGAAAAAAAAGAAGAAGAAAAAACGACAAAAAAAATTTTGTTAATTAGTGAAAAAAAAATAATTTTTTAGCAATGCAAATAATTAAAACCGATATAATTTGACTTGAAATTTCAAATGCGGTAAGCAGAATTGCTATTTTCTTTTTTAATCAAAAGTTATTCGGGTTCAAAAATTGCAATCTTTCGATTTTTTTAAAGTTCATCCGCGTTTATCTCGAAAACTATGCATCCTTGTCCAAAAAATAAAAAAAAATGTTTTGTTTTGTGAGAAATCGCTGTTATGTAATTCCTCAAGGTCTTTGTCTATAACAATTTTATCGACATCCGGATCAACTGTTACCCAAAAAAATCGTGTTCTACGGGTCAAAATATATAAAAAAAACTTGGGTAAGTCCATCTGAATAAAGGAGACCGTTGTACCCCCCCCCCTGGACCTCGATTTTTGACCCTTCGCTTAGTGTACAGATAGCAAATGATCGATAACGAAACGAAGGGTCAAAAATCGAGGTCCTGGCGACAGGACTAATAGTCCTCGTATTAAATTCTAAAGTATCCAATATTATTAAATACCAAGGACACAAAAAATTTATCTAAAAAAATGTTATAATTTTATGGTTTATAAATTTGCACTATATACTAACTTATATTATTAGGGAGCGTTCAAGTATTACGTAACGCGGTTTTTGAAGATAAGATTTTTGACCCCCCTTCCCTCCCTATGTAACGTACCTTAATGGGGCGTTCACGTATTACGTAACGCAATTCTTGAAGATTTTTTTAACCCCCCCCCCCAACCTGCTAATCATTCAATGATTCAACATCCGCTAATAACCTTCCATGGCTGCTGCGGTTTTATGTAAATAAAAAAACTTTTTCAACACAGCGCGGGCCATTTAAGTCAAAGCCTCTAAGATTTCATTCCTAATTCAAAATAGTCGCAAAATCGTGAAATATATAGCGTTAGCTTAGTGTAAAAACCTCGTATCTCATTTTTTTTCGAAAATGACATTTTGGTGGTTTTAGTTTGAAATCCTTGTATCTCACGATTTACAACTGTTAGAAAAAATCCAAATACACTAGACTATTTTCTACAGCCGAAAAAAGGAACGACGTATTTATATCAATTATTGCTCTCTTGATCTAGTGTGAATACCCCGTATATTTATAACTTCATTATATAATTCATTTTTAGTGTTTGTTTTGAGAGATTCGGCTTATAGAAATGTTTTTTGTGAACAATAAAAGGTAGTCCGGCATATAGAAACATTTTATGAACTTTAAATCAAAAGATTAGTACTGTATCAACCTATAGGTATTTGGAGGTGTGCAATAAGCTTTGAAAAATGAAAACCTCGTAAATAATAATAAACACACCCTCATTTTAGATGAAAAACACGTATATCAAGATATACGAGGTTATCATAGTTACTTGGGCAAAGGCTCTATATACCAACTGCAAGGGTATTTACGTGTTTTTCATAGTTAATATTTCTGCCGCCCTAAGACAGAAGGCAGTATCTCCACAAATGTAAGTTTCGAGATATAGTATAGTATAGTTGATCCAAAAGATGGCATAACCCAGACATCCAAAGTGAAAGTTATCCTTCAACACCAAATTGTTCTATATGGTCCACACAATGTCCAGAAAAAAGTCACACTATTTTGAGCGTCGGGTTTGGGGGGGATAGGGGGGAGAAATCGGTAAATTCGTAGTTTTTTTAAGTTTTTCGCCAATATTTCTAAAACTATGCGGTTTAGTATGAACAACCCTTTATACAAAATTGTTCTACATTAAATTTGAAATAAAAAAGGTCCTATGCATAATTTTTTCTAAAATGAATGGTTCCAAAGTTACGGAGGTAGTATAGTATAACTGGTCCACAAAAGGGTCTAACCAAAACATCCAAAGTAAAAGTTTTCCTCCAACACCAAAATGTTCTATATGGTCCACATATTGTTCAGTAAAAAGTTACATCATTTTGAGCGTCCGGTTTGGGAGGGAGATGGGAGAGAAGCCGGTAAATTAGTAGTTTTTTTACGTTTTTCGTCAGTTTTTTTAAAACTATGCTTTATCGTAAACAATGTTATACACAAAAATGTTCTACATGAAATTTAAAACAAATTATGTTCTGTACATAATTGTTATAAAATTAACGGTTCCAGAGTTACAGAGGGTGAAAAGTCGAAGTTTTCGATACTTTTTATATTTTTTGGGCAATATTTATGATATAACTATACCAAAAACTCTACATCGAAAGTGAAAGTTATCCTCCAACACCAAATTGTTCTATATGGTCCACATAATGTTCAGAAAAAAGTCACACCCTTTTGAGCGTCGGGTTTGGGGGGGGAGAGGGGAGAGAAATCGGTGAATATAAAAAGTATCGAAAACCTCCACTTTTCACCCTCCGTAACTCTGGAACCGTTGATTTTATAACAATTATGTATACAACCTTTTTTGTTTTAAATTTTATGTAGAATATTTTTATATAGAACATTCATTACGCTAAAGTATAGTTTTAGAAATATTGACGAAAAACTTAAAGAAACTACTAATTTACCGAGTTCTCCCCCATCTCCCCCCCAAACCGGACGCTTAAAATGGTGTAACTTTTTACTGAACAATATGTGGACCATATAGAACAATTTGGTGTTGAAGGAAAACTTTTACTTTCAATGTCTGGGTTAGGCCTTTTTTTGGATCAATTATACTATACTACCTCCGTAACTTTGGAACCGTTCATTTTAGAAGGGTTATGCATAGGGCCTTTTTTATTTAAAATTTAATGTAGAACAATTTTGTGTAGAAGGTTGTTCATGCTAAATCGCTTAGTTTTAGAAATATTGACGAAAAACGTAAAAAAACTACGAATTTGCAGAGTTCTCCCCCCTCTCCCCCCCAAACCCGACGCTCAAAATGGTGTGACTTTTTTCTGAACATTATGTGGACCATATATAACAATTTGGTGTTGAAGGATAACTTTCAATTTGGATGTCTGGGTTTGGGTCTAACTATACCATACTAATAATGCAGATTTTAATAAACGGGGCTGAGCCACCATGAAAATATTTATGGATTTCAGAATTGTTTAACTGCGTTGTAGTCAAGGGCGGATCCAGGTAGGGGGCCATGGGGGCCATGGCCCCCTCCGATAATTTAAAAAAATATATATTTAAATATTCAAATGTTTTGAGTTCAAATGTTTTTAGTTTCAAACCCATATATATGTACAAAACAGAGGATAAATATTATGTATTCTGGACTAGAATTGAACAAAAGCAGTAACGGAAGCTTCAAGAATGACATCGGATGTTCTGTAAATCAAAAGGTTGATCATTTTACAGAGTGCTGATTGTTAGAACGATCTTGGCAGCCATTAAAATCGTATCAATTTCCACATTATGTACACATACAGAATAAAAAAGAAATGAAGCGTTACTTGGGTCACCAGCACTTAGAACAAAGGAGCTGGTTGTTACTTTCGCACATTCGGAAGGGATTGTTTTGCAAGTATTGCGTTTTATTTTTCTAATGAAAAATATGGTCACAATAAAGGGATGACAGCCCAAAGCCTTGTCACTAAACCTTTATTATCTTTCGCCAAACTCAAGGGCAAAGACGGAGGCATACACACTCATAAAAAACATCAAGATATCGGAACCCGCAAAAGTCAGTCATTAACCAGATAGACTCTCAGAGGGCTAAAGAGATACAAGAAAATTGAGAAAGACTACGACCAATAGTAGAGTCTATAGGGTTCTTAGGTCGACAAAATATTCCTCTAAGAGGCCATCGTGATAATGACCTTCTGCTTCTGGACGAAGATGCTGGACCTAGCAATGAAAGGAATTGTTAAGGTTTAAAATCGCATCAGGAGATAAGACTCTTAAACAAAATCTATCCACAGCATCTTCTTGAGCAACATACATTAGTAGCACCATTCAAAATCAATTGATACCATGTTGTGAAGAAATAATTGAACAAATAATGAATCAGGTTCAAAGTGCAAATTATCACTCTGTCATGTTTGACGGAACGACTGACGTATCCCACATAGAACAGCTTTCTCTAAATTTGAGATACATACACAATAACAACATTCGTGAAGACTTTGTTAAGTTCATTGACGCTTATGAAAACATAAAAATAATTAGTGAAAATCAAGAAAGAAGGGAAAAAGAAGGCCTGACAGGAGAAGCATTGGAAAAAATAGTATTAAACTTGTTGAAAGAACTGCACTTGGATCCGACGAAATGTGTAGGAATCGGTACTAACTTTAATAATACTTAAATAACGTTAAGTTTTGAATGTCTTTATTGCCCTCAAAAGTGAGAGAAAAGTGCCTTCAAACTCGCCGTTGTAGGTAACCCTAATTTTTAAAAATTACCCCGAGACACCCTGGTACTCCTCTAAAAAATAAATTGGTGGCCCCTCCCGAAAATCGGTCCTGGATCCGCCCGTGGTTGTAGTTCTTTTTCATATCATTGGATAAGTTTATTTTTTATAAGATATTTTTATAAATTTTTATAAAATTTATAAAAATATTTTATCTGTAGGAGATCCTGCTTTTTAGGTTTGTATAAGATACTTGCTGCCTTTTAACTAAGTAATACCTAACAACAAGTTGAGTTACTGCAATTTTAATAGTCTACCAGACCCAGGAATAAAGGCTTACTGCTTTCTAACTTTGTTAGGTACATCAATAATTGTATAATAACCCATATAAAAGAGCAAACTCAAAAATTGTAAAAATTGGAGATACTGCCTTCTTGCTTAGGACGGCAGATTTGTATTTAAAATTTAACAACATTTAACAACGTGGAATGAAGTAAACACTTCTGTTGTATGTAGGCATATGAATTTATTAAAAAATCCTTAAAATTTATCCACAAGGGAGTGGAAGTACAAAACGTTTTCGGTCAAACTGACCATCATCAGTGTAAACGTCCAGTGTACAAATAATTGAACCTAGTCACTTCAATAGGTATAAAAACCTCTAAATTACATCATTGTTACATTCTATATTAAAAAAGTTGTCGACATGAAGTCAATATCTTAAGATTTTACAGATCACATGTGAAAGTATTTCATCCTTGCTCGAAAATTGCAAAAGGTAAGTACTTGTGTTCAAGTGAGAGGTTACCAACCAACTGAACACAAGTACTTACTCGAACACAAGTACTTACCTTGTGCAATTTTCGAGCAAGGATGAAATACATTCACATGTGATCTGTAAAATCTTAAGACATCGACTTCATGTCGACCACTTTTTAATATAGAATGTAACAATGATGTAATTTAGAGGTTTTTATACTTATTGAAGTGGATAGTTTCAATTACTTGTACCGGGTGTCCCAATAAGAATGGCTCTCGGCCATATCTCAGGAACGGTTTATAGTAGAGCTTTGAAATAAAAATTTTTATAACAAAAGTTGCCTCAGGAAAAGCCTGGAAATTATTTTCATAATTGTGGGTCCACCGCTAGAGGGCGTAAGTGAATATCAAAAATAAAAAAATCTAAATTTTACAATATTTTCCTAATGAAGGGGCACTGGAAATTCAATTATTGTATTCTTCATCAAATTCTGCGCATATTTGATTTAACGAGTTTAACTCTACCTTTGCAAATAAGAGGTGGGGGTGAGTGGGAACCTTGTTATGAAAAAATGGCTGTAAGTCCGGTTCTGCTAAATCAAATTTTGAAAACTGGGTCTTGTTGAAGACAGATCTTTTTCTTCAATGTAAGCGTGATAATTTTGAACCATCCTAATAAGTAGTAAGCCAGCTGAGAGGCGTTATTTAATTTTTTTCAGAAGTCTAGTTTTCTTTGGAAAATATTAAATACAAGTATGCATTTTTAATCATACTTTATAAAATTAGATTAAATTAGCAATAGAATAGCGAAAACCTCATGTCGATACCTTTTGTCTATCTCAAGATATCTCGAGAAACGTGTAAATTTTATACATAACTGTTACTATCACCGGTAAACTAAGTTAATGAAAAGTAGTGTGCTGTGGAAAAAAACAAAATAACATTTTCCAGATGTCAACGTATAAAAATATAATTAATTAAAACAACAATATAAAGAGAAACAATACTATTAAAATTAAATATAACACAGAACAAAAATAACTACTTAGTGACGACCTAAGTATTCAAATTGTTGCCCATCATACACTACTCTAGAATACATTATCCAGAGAATACTAAACGCCATTCAAAGCATATCGAGAGCAGAAATTGAGACTGCTGTTCAATCTACTCTTGAGAGAGTAAATGTTTGCAACGAAAATGATGGGCAAAAATTTGAACGTTTATGTCATCACTAAATAGTTGTTTTTATTTCTTTGTAATAGGGCTTTTCAACGCTTCTCATTTGTTTCGAGCCTCTGTCATATGCCGTATAATCCGTGTATAATATTAATATACGAGATATGAACGAGGCTCGAAACAAATGAGAAGCGTTGAAAAGACCTAATATACGTTGACAGCTGGAAAATGTTTCTTTGCTGTTTCCATAGCACACTACTTTTATTGAATTATTTCGTTTACCGGTGACAGTAACAGTTATGTTTTTAAATTTACACGTTTTGTAAGATATCTCGAGATAGAAAAAAGGTATTAACATGCGGTTTTCGCTATTCTGTTGCTAATTTTGTCTAATTTTGTAATATGGTATTAAAAATGCATGTTTGTATTTAATATTTTCCAAGGAACACTAGATTTCTGAAAAAATTAAATAACGCCTTCTAGCTGGCATATTACTCAGTAAGTTGGTTCGAAATCATAACTTTTACATTGACGAAAAAGATCTGTCTTCAACAAGACCAAATTTGCAAAATTTGATTAAGCAGAACCGGACTCACAGCCAGTTTTTCATAACAAGGTTCCCACTCACCCCCACCTCTTATTTCCAAAGGTAGGCCTAAACTTGTCAAATCAAATATGCGTAGAATTTTATGAAGAATACGACGATCGGATTTCCAGTGCCCCTACATTAGGAAAATTTTGTAAAATTTAGATTTTTTAATTTTTGATATTCAATTACGCCCTCTAGCGGTGGTCCCACAATTATGAAAATAATTTCCAGGCTTTTCCTGAGGCAACTTTTGTTATAAAATTTTTTATTTCAAAGCTCTACTATAAACGGTTCCTGAGATATGGCCGAGAGTCATTCTTATTTGATGATGGTCAGTCTGATCGAAAACGTTTTGTACCTCCACTCCCTTGTGGATAAATTGTAAGGATTTTTTAATAAATTCATATTCATATGCCTACATACAACATAAGTGTTTACTTCATTCCACGTTGTTATATTGAATGTATACAGCCCACTATAGGGTTTAACCCCTTTTTAAAGTTTCAACATTTAACACTTTTAGCTCTGGGCCAATATCAGATATTTCTCTCAATGTGCTCAAATTAAAAATACCTAACGGAAATTTTTGTCTTTAGGTTATATTATGCAGAAAATCAGTTTTTTGTCGCTCCTGTAAAATTGTAATTTGATGAGATACGAGGTTTTCACACTAAGCCATCGATAGGTTTTCTATTTTTTTTAAATACTATTCAAATCGTTCAATATCTTGAAGCACGTTATGCCACGATTTATTAAAAATGTAACAGATAACTAGTAACGGTTTCCAACTCTGATAATCAGCAGTTTTAATGCTATACTCATATCTTATCTATGTATTTCAAAAGGAATATTAATTTTGATTATACCTTCCGTTCGTTCCTCGTTTCCCTACACATCAAATCAACCATCTATAATTTGAAGTTATTGTCCATATCTCCCCAGCATAATAATTTATGAATATTAATGATGGCGTACAATGTTGTATCGGTCAAAAACACAATATGCGCCCGAACCCGCATATCAGTTATGCAAAAAAATTAACACGGAACATTTTTAACCAAAACGTAATTAATATTCGGTGGAAAATTTTTTTCTTCCATGAGTTATGAATTTAGAAAATGCTTGGTTTATGTCGGGAAATATGGGAACGCTTTTTGATTGAACGTTGTGAAAAGAGGCTTTTTGGCAGATTGATAAAGTTTTTGAAACAGTGACAAAGTATTTGACGCCATCAAATAACTGGATTAAGTTGACAATAAAATGGTTGCAGACATATTTTTTTTAAATATTTTAGTGTACAAATAAACATGGTGGTAGGGAACCCAAGCGGGGATTTTTGCAGTTACTCGAGCGCGTCAGATTATCATATGGGGAGAAACCTGGTACCCTGTAAATGTACCCCTACCACATATTGGATCTAAATAAAGGGGAGTTCGTTAAGGGGAGTCCGAAAAAATCTATCCGTAGAAAAACTCGAAATCGTCAGATTAAGATAAGGTAAGTTAAATAATGCAGAACAGTGTATATTTAAAAAATCTTACGGTTTGAGCGGGGCTTAAGGAAATGGGTGAGTCACAAAGTTTCACAAGAAGAAAGCGAATATTTCGAGAAATAAACGTCAGATCGAAAAACTAAGGCTACGGCTCCACGGGCGAGAAATTGACGCTAGCGGTAGCAGTAAAATGAACTTAAGGTTCCGCGGAACGGAATAGGAATAGCCGAACTGAACCGACTACGCACAAGTCCTGTAGTCGGTACAGTTCGGCTATCCCTATTCCGTTCTGCGGAACCTTAAGTTCGTTTTGCGGCTACTGCTAGCGTCAATTTCCAGCCCGTGGAGCCGTAGCCTAAGGCTACGGCTCCACGGGCGAGAAATTGACGCTAGCAGTAGCAGTAAAATGAAGAGTGATAAATGAAACCAACAGCGATAATACTGGGCGGCTCCACGATGCTGTAAACTATCGCTCAAGATCGGTAAAAGATGCGTCGTCAAGGTCATGTCGCAGATGGATAGGTCCAGACCTATTTTTGCAGTAATTTACAGGGGCGGAGATAAATTGAGTCCCATAAATATTCTAAATTAAGAAGGGTCAAAATATTTAGATGGTCGAATTGAATCCCGGGCATCGTAATCCTTCTAATTACCTTTTAATAGCTTTTAATTTGTAAGTATTTTATTGTTTATGCATTTAAGATAATCAAATATAAAATGTAATACATACAGTGCGCTGGGATAAGTGTTACCCCCCTTATTAACTTATTTATTTTTAGCACATAAGCAAAACGCTGGGACAGGTCGATTTTTAAAATAATCATAGTATATTATAGCATCAATGTTTCGGACTTTACGCGATCCCTCTTCAGGTGACAGGCATAACTTTGATTTTTTTTAATGGGAAAGTACATCATGTGACACCTCATCTAAAAGCTTTTGAAATACTGATTACAAAAATGGATAATACTTTAATCCTGTTTGAGACCGTAGGCGCAAAATTTCGATCGAAGTCTTTTTAAACGCATTAATTTTTTTCAAATCCTGAGAAAACCAATAAGTATTTTTGAAAAATTTAAACACAGAATGAAAGATTACCTTAATACGGAGGGCTGAAAGTCCTTAGAATAAACAAGAAGTTTCATTTGAATGATATATTTGAATTAAAAATCAGACTATATTTTCTCTTTTTTTTTACCCCTGTGACTTATTAAAATAAACATAATAGAAGTTCTTAGGGGCTGTTGACCCTCGATAATACTGTAATATTTAATTCTGCGTTTAAATTTTTCAAAAATACTTATTAGTCTTCTCAGGATTGGAAAAAAAATGAATGCATTTAAAAAGAATTCGATCGAAATTTTGCACCTACGCTTTCAAAAAGGATTAAAGTATTATACATTTTTGTAATCAGTATTTCAAAACCTTTTAAATGAGGTGTCACATGATGTACTTTCCCATTTAAAAAAATCAAATTTATGCCTGTCGCCTGAAGAGGGATCGTGTAAAGTTCGAAACATTGATGCTATAATATACTATGATTATTTTAAAATTTGACCTGTCCGAGCGTTTTGCCTATATGCCAAAAATAAATAAGTTAATAAGGAAGGGTAACACTATAGAGCTCGATCTATCTGTATACGATACGGTTTGAGTTGATTGCCAAAATGAATTCTGTGAAAGTTGTTCTTAGTGAAAAAGGAAAACAATCGATTGTGTTGAATGGCTTCAAATACTGTTTTCACAAATCTTTAAAAAATGACGGCATGATGGCGTTGAATTTGTTGTGCGCAGACGAAAGAAAAATGTAAAGCAATTTTAAAAACCCAAGGGGACAACGTAGTGACGGAAATTATGGATGACCACAATCATTGTGAATTAAACGAAGATGTGCTCAATCGTCAAATATTAAGTAACTCCTTGAAGCGAAAGACCTTAGAAGATGTCAGTGGACCTATGAAAATGGGTGATATGAAGTCCCGTCTGCAAAATTAGCATAGACGCCCTTCGTGTTTTTTTAATTAGTACAATATTTTGTTTAACATGTATACAGAAAAAAGCTCATTTTGGAGCCCCTCAAATAGAAGCGCTCGCCTGCAGTGCATCCATCGCAGGCCCGTCGACCCTGCAAGGAGCCACTACAAACCAAGTTGCGGCGCTATGCATGTTGTAAATTGCCGTTCTCGTGGAGCCAAGATTTTACAGCTGTGCTGCTGTCGTAATTTTACCGCTACTGCTAGCGTCAATTTTGCGCCCGTGGAGCCGTAGCCTAAAAAATACCAGTTCACAGCGCCGGATAAAGGGACGGGCGTGCCGGGCGACCGCCCGGGCGCCAAATTTTGGGAGACGCCGATATATAAATATAATAATTTAAACATTCATTATTTTTTTAGACTTTATAGATTATCTTTGGGCTAAGATTACTCCTAAGACAATTATTATTGAATAATTGTTACAATAAGAAAACTATTTCTAGCTCACAAAAATTCTCTAATAAAAATAATGCAACCTTAAAATTGTTATGGTTTTTAAAGGTCATTTTGTCAGGTACCTATCACTTTTATAGTAACAATGTTACATACATACTTAAAATACACGAAGATCACAGATTTGCGAAGTATCAACACATTTATGAATAGTCAGTGATATTATTATACTGGCGCTTGTCATCATAACCTCAATGGTTAAATAGTTTTGTCTTCCTGTTCTGTAAACTTTGCATTATCAACATTGTCGTGTGTCCGTGGGTGTGTAATTTGAAATAAAAAAAAAAACAAACTGGGTATGTATGTAGTGTTGCCCAAAATCAAGACCAAGACGAGACTTAGACAGTCTTGGTCTTGGTCTTGCGCCAGTACACCTGGTCTTGGTCTTGGTCTTGGTATTGCGCTCCCGGTCTTGGTCTTGGTCTTGGTCTTGCAGCAAGAGTCTTGCAAGTCTCGCAGTTGCCCATTAGCCTATTGCATATCTTAGAACAACGTAACAGAGAGGTACATTTTAAGCTTGAATATCATAGCCATAGTAAAGACTAGCCAAAATATCATAGCCATAGTAAAGACTAGCCAAATTAATAAACATCTAAACAACTGACACCGGGTGGAGTTTGAACCCACGATCGCTGTCTATGTTCTAACTAACTAAAGTTAAAACTACCTCTTAAAACCCATACAATTGCATTTGCATATCTCAACCGATTTTAGAGCAATAAATAAATCGTCAGTTTGTAAGAAAAATTTCAACCCCTCCCTATTTGGTAAACAAAGCATTTATAAAGTAAACGTTTATGAAGTAAACTGTCATTAGTTTTTCGTGCATAATTGCCCATTAAAGTTTGCCATACTTACTTAAAGACATTCTGTATTGATGAAAAACATGGCTAGTAAAAAAAGTACCTAACTTTTTTATTATCCAATATAAGTGAATGAATAAAAAAACATAATATTAAGAAAACATGAGGCTTTAGTTATGCTTTAATTTCAGTGTGCTGTTATTGCATGCTAGAATAATAAGTTAGCATAATGCTAGAATATTCCACAGAGTGAGAAAAAACACAGTTTGATTGGTACACCCAATATACACTGACAATAATTGACCTGTCTACCAACAATAAAAATAATACTGCGATATTTATAAAGAATAGAATAAGACCAAATATTAAAAAAATCACTTAAATTTAAATAACAACAGGTTTAGAAAATTTGAGACATTAAAAATGCCCCGTTTTTAAGGTGGTATGATGCCATGGACGTATAAATAAAGATGGGTGGTGCGTTAATTTCTTGGAGAAGTGTACCTATATCGTTAAAATAATATTTCGGTATTATGTCTACACGATATCCGGCATTATCTACATACTTTTGTCTGGTTATGATACTTATAAATAATAGCCGCGCTGTTTCGGCAAATTTTGTTTAGCCGAGTGGCCTCATAACACAGAACACAGGACACAGTCAGCAAAAACAATACATAATAGTCTTACTATAATAATGTATACTGATAAAGATTTCTGGTGTTTAGATTCCGAGAAAACTAATAATGAAAAAAATTATTTATGTAAATTTATATAAGTGCTAAGGTGACATATTTTTAAAAAGTTTGGATACGATATTCGATATTACTGTAGACGTCGCAACGCAGGAATGTTGTGTTATATGAATATGATTAGAAGATGACTATTCTCAAAACCAGGACAATTAATAATTTCAGAGCAAAGAAGTCGGCTGCTGAGCAAAGGCGTAGTTACCGCCGCGCTGTATCAATTATACGGGGCCCCGGCGCTGCATGTCGAAACAAAACTTCCATTTAAAAAATTGAACAAAATATTCTACAATTTCCCTAATAAAACGCTTTGAAACAGTGTATTGTTTGGATGTCGACCTTTTCGTGTAATGGATTCTTTATCTATAATATTGTATTGCAAATCATAATATCTATGTATAGCCATTTGCCGCCGTATTCCATAACAACAAAGAAGCTTTGTTTTTGTTTTCAAGTTACTTTTCATTGTTCATTCACTGTTGGCGGTGACACACTGTAAAATGGCCAAATTGCAATTTTTGTTATCGCTTAATCTTTGACGATTTGGAAAAGTGTGTAGGTATATTATTTTGGGTATATTTTCGTGTATTTAATCTATTTATTGTTTAGCCCATTTTTTCATTGTCCAGTCACCCTTGGCTTATATATAACAAGAACAAGTGTTGTTGAAAAAACTGAATCTGTTTTCTTATCTATTTTTTGAGTCTGGTTTATTAGAGTTTATTAGGTTTATTAGGTTCAATTTGTGCAGTCGATTCAAAAAGTTTAAATTTTAAATTCTGAAAATATTGTGAAGTGAAAAAAATGAGTGAAATAAAAAGAGAGTAGCTGAGTGGAGCGATGAAAAGAAAAATGAAACAAAAAAAGGAAGAAGTTTTGAAGAAGATACCCAAAATTTCTTCATTTTTCCATCAACCAGATTCTCAAAGTGATTTAGATTCCAATGGTAAGTAGGTACTAGATCTCTATCTACTAATAAAACAATAATTCTTATCTAATTGTCGTCTGTAACAGGGATGCCCAAGGTCCTTGATATTCTTTGATAGAAATTTGAATTTTTTTAGAAGCCGTCATTAAATGCGTATTAAAAAGTTATGCAACAAAGAGGTGTTAAAAAATTTTTTACAGAAATTTTTACAGAATATTTATTGAACACGTGTAAATAAAAGTACAACCTATTTGTACTAAATTTAAATATTATAAATTTATTTTACTTCTTTTGATAATTCTTTAAATCTTAATGAATAAATGGTGACAACACTTCTTAGTAATTCTCTCAGATGCTGGTTAGTTCATACTGATGAGTATTTGAATTTCAGGAATTTTAAAGTGGAATAAAATTATTCACACATGTCTTCTTCTTCATGTGCGTGCTCGATTATCGAGTGTTGGCTATCAAATTGGCTATAGTAATTTTGTTGGCAGCAGCTCGGAAAATGGAAGCTGGAGTTTCTCAAACCACTCTCTTAGGTTTCTAACCCATGACGTTTTTCTTCGACCTGGCCCTTTTCTTCCGTCTCCTTTGCCTTTTATTATTAAATGGAGTATATTATAACTCTCTGGGTGGCGCATTCTTCTCTAGGTGCCGTCTCCGCTTCAAAGGTTGGCAATCATCAAAGCGATTTTTACTTTTGAGAGTGCGGCTCTAAATAATTCGTTGTTACTACATCCAAACCATGCCCTAAGATTCTTCAGCCATGAGTTAAATCAGCTATCAGCTTCCTATAAATCTTTTTCCTGGATTTTCCTTACATAATGAACTGGAGTATTAGATATTTATCTCCTCTCATCACATGTCCCATATATCTCAGTTTTCTTCTCTTAATTGTTAGAAGTACTTCTCTTTCCTTATGCATACGTCTGTCTCATTACCTCTACGTTGGTTATTCTATTTACCCATGAGATCTTCAGCACTCTTCGGTACATCCATATCTGGAATGTCTCCGGTCTTCTCACGTCAATTTTCTTCAGTGTCCACGCTTCCATCCCGTAGTATAATACGGATAGCACATAGCACCTCATAACATGGCCAAAAAAATATTCAAGTTTGCGAGTTTTTGCTGCTTTGATGACTTCCCGTAATTTTTCCCCTCCGATGTATAACAACTTCGTTACGAACTCTATCCACCCAACTTATTCGTAGGATCCTCCGATTCACCAAGGTTTCAAAGGCTTCCAGCTTTTTGAGAAGGGTATCCGTTAAAGTCTAACCTTCGACACCATACAAAAGAGTACACATTCACATAAGTACGGTGTTCCATTGAACATTTTCTAGCACTACCTTATATCAGTTCTTGAAAAGGGCTCCGCGAAAATCTTTGATACGGAGACCCTGTGGGGCTAGCTACGCCACTGCTGCTGAGAAATAATGTATAAATAGAAAATTTTATTTTTACATTATAATAATGACCTCTCAGTACATGTCAAATGTGTCGAGTGTTCTTTTAATGGATATTTTGATTCGCTATGTATGTTTATGATATTGTTCGTAATGCGCATAAGTCCAATTTTCAAAAATTTTGTTACAATTTTTTTTGTTTCTCATAGAGTATCTAAGAATATAGCCGAACTTATATACTCCCTAAGACGACCCTCAGTTCTAACTGCAAGACGCAAGAGTCTCGCAGGCTTAGTATTGTTCTTGCTCAAGTCTTGCACGGTAAGTCTTGGTCTTGGTCTTGCTAAAATTAGGCGGTCTTGGTCTTGGTCTTGGTCTTGCGAAAACGCAAGAACAAGACCAAGACTGCAAGACCAAGACCGATTTTGGGCAACAC
The DNA here is from genome assembly GCF_917563875.1 of Diabrotica virgifera virgifera. Lineage (NCBI taxonomy): Eukaryota > Metazoa > Arthropoda > Insecta > Coleoptera > Chrysomelidae > Diabrotica > Diabrotica virgifera. The sequence goes on from NC_065444.1 coordinate 217,401,186, forward strand.
TATATGTATGAATTAGAAATGACGAAATGAATTAGTTCCTTCATTCCCCTTCCCCTTCCTGCCATTCCCCTTCCCCTTCCTGCCATTCCCCTTCCTGCAGATTTCTTTTCTATTGCTTCGTCCATTTTATCTCTGAAAGATCTTCGGGGTCTGCCTCTCTTCTTTCTTCCTATCGGGTTTCACTCTGTTGTTCTATTTAACCAACGATTTTGGTCTGCTCTTCTGCCATGCCCGTACCAGGTTAATCTCTTTTGTTCTATGTAGTCTATTATCTCTTGAATTCATTACCATTTTTTTCTTAATCTCTATGTTATTTATTCTGTCTCTTATACGGCTTTCCCTTAGTTATTCCAACTCTGTTGCTCTTATTTTGCATTCGGTTTTCGTATTTTTTATTTAATTTTCTCACCCATTAGTCAGAATACTTCTTGTCATGGTGTTATATATTCTTCTTTTTGTTTCTATACTGATGTTCTTATTCCACAGTACCGAGTATAATTTTAGTATGTAGTCTATTGTTTGTCCTAGAGAACCATAGCTTCTTTCTAGGTATCGAGTCATAGACCTACTCATGAGATAATAAAAAAATAATGAATGATTTTATTAGAATTTACATAGATGATTGTAAGGCTAAGGATATGTGAACAAGCTCGCGTTTGCAAAGAATATCCTTGTGTGTTCTTTTATGCTAAGTGGATGTCACTCCCTCAATTTAGTTATTGGGGATGCAGCTATATTTTGCGCACAATCAACATGTTTTTTTGGTATTGTAGAAGGTTTAAACATATTATTTTCTGCTTGTTGACAATGTGCAATTACTATTACCCCGCTCCTTCGTCACTTACACTTCAAATGTGCTCGTTATGCTATGCCCTATGTTGAATAAGTTATAAATATTAACTATTGTACTATTTTTTAAATAAATATATTTTTACATAGTTCATTATGGTTTTGATTTTTTGCCTTTTTTGCTATTTTTTTGTATTTGCAGTAAATTTGTATATTCTTGTATGAAGGGGCGCCAAATTTTATTTTGCCCGGGGCGCTGAAAACCCCAAAACCGTCTCTGTCTGTTCAATATTTTTCAAAAATCTATCGAATAATAACCAAACACGACCTCGCACGTAGAGGGGTGCGGAGTAAATTTTAAATAGGAACCTCGCGATATTTCGTGAAATGAACATCAGATCGAAAAACTACAAAATACACATATCCAATATTTTTGAAAAATCTACCGAATGATACCAAACACGACCTCCCACGGAGGTTGGGTGGGGGTTACTTTAAAATCTTAAATAAGAGCCCTCATTTTTTATTGCAGATTTTGATTCTTTACGTAAAAATAATTAACTTTTATTCGAAACATTTTTCTAATTATGGATAGATGGCCCTATAATCGGAAAAAACGATTGTTGGAAATGGAAAATTTAATTTAAAAAATGGAAAGTCCCCACTGAAATGGAAAATTTTACAAACCTTTTTTTGGTTTTAGGACTCTATTTTCACAACCCAATAGGTCCCCATTACTGATGAGCGAGACTGGTCTTGGTCTGGCGGTCTTGGTCTTGGTCTTGCAACAAGACAAAGACCAAGACCGCCTTTTGGTTTGCATGACCAAGACCAAGACCAGGTTTTCAAGACCAAGACCAAGACCAAGACCGAACCTTGCAAGACTACGCAAGACCAATACCAACCTGCAAGACTCTTGCACTTTTTGCGAAATTGGTTTTTTATTATTTAACTTTATTTTTTAGTTCAATAATATATACTGACATTGTAATAAACCTAAAACAATATCGAATTTTTAAAATACATAATATTTTGGTTATATTTTTAAGTCGTTTTGATTAAGTCAAACGGTTTGCATTTTCTCAACCTTCAAAGTGTCCAGAAGGCAAGTTTTCAAACGGCTACAGTTCAAGGACAATTGAAATTACTTGTAAGACAAAAAAATGTAATTATAGATAGGGTAATCCGTTTAAAAAAAATGCCATTAAAAACTGTTTTTATGTAACAGTAGTTTTGGCTTTTTTGTCTAATAAAAATACTGACACTTATTTCAATTCTTTTCGCATAATCAAGGAAAAATGTAGGTCGTTAAATTTAAAATTAATACCAAAAAATATCATAATAGATTTTGAAAAGGGATTCACAATGCTCTGCAAGCATTGTGGCCTGAATAAAAAATAACTGGTTGTCGATTGTAATGTTTCAAGCTTGGTATCGCAAAATCCAAAACTTAGGTTCAGTTTCTGAATATAATGACAACAATTCCGATACTGGGAAATTTTTCAAATTATTTTTTGGATTAATTTTTTACAATCAACGAAAGTTGCAAAGTTGAATTATTTGTGAAAATCCGGGATGACAAACGCGTAAAGACTTTTACTGATTTCATAGTTGAATACTATTTGGAAGAATCTAGGTTTTCCCCAGAAAGGGCCAGTACTACAAATAGTATTTGCCGCACTTGAAATGCATGCGAATCATTTCAGTTAGTGTTGCCCAAAATCGGTATTGGTCTTGCAGTCTTGGTCTTGTTCTTGCGTTTTCGAAAGACCAAGACCGCTTTATTTTAGCAAGACCAAGACCAAGACTGACCGTGCAAGACTTGAGCAAGAACAAGACTAAGCCTGCGAGACTCTTGCGTCTTGCAGTTAGGATTGAGTGTCATTTTAGGGAATATAGTAGTTCGGGTATTTGCTTAGAGATAGATTATGAGACGCAAAAAAATATGTAACAAAAATTTGGAAAATTGGACTTATGCGGATTATGAACAATACAATAAACATACATAGCGAATCAAAATATTCATTAAAAGAACACTTGACATATTTATTTGACACATACTCAGAGGTCATAATAAATTATTCCAATGTAAAAATAAAATATTTTGTAATACATTCTGTCCTAGCAGACGACGGCGACGCTGCGACGCACACCTTCGCTCTGAAATTAATTGTATGTAATTGTCTATTTAGGTTTTGAGAATGCTGTCCTTTCATAAAATAATCTGTGTTGTGACGCCGACAGTAACTTGAAACTTTTTAAAGTTGATAAAAATATAATACAACACACACTCAATTGTTTTTCCGTTAGTAGGATTGTAAATACCAGATCGTATAACTATTAAATATTGTACTTTTAACCTTTCTGCAGAGTGTGCAATTTTATATCAATGGGTCAAACAAAATTCCTTTCTTTAGACAGAGAATGTTCTTTAATATAGTCAAGTTTATGTCACTTATTTTGGTTTTTGTGTTTTAACCATGTTTTAGCACGTAATATGTAATATAAGGTTATTAAATGCAAATGTTTAAAGAAACAGACTGACTCCCGTAGGATATGGTAGATAGCTCAGTTAGTGAGAGTATAGGCAGGGATAGTGTTTAGATCGTGGGTTCAAACCCCTCCCGATGTGAGTTGTTTAGACATTTATTAATTTGGTTGGTTTTTTTATGTCTACAGGGTGAGGCAGATAAAGGTCCTATTAGAAATATCTCGAAAACTAAAGGCAACAGAATCATGAAAATGGGAACGAAGGGGTTTTAAAGAGTGATCAATTTCTTGAAAATATTTTCATCTATTTCCTACTTCCGATTATACCGGATGTTGCTTATAACTTCGTTTTTTTTAATGGGGCGCTCTGTATATTTTTACATTTTTAAATTCTTCTTGATGTCTTCGTTGTTAAAATATAAGGTTTTGTAATATTATATAGGGTAGTTTAAAACAGAATTACATTTTTTTTCTTAATTTCGTAGCACTATTCACACCCTGTAGAATTGTAGAAGTTTGACATCAAAAACTCTATTTATGTTCATATGATTTTTAATATACATAGTCTACTATTGTTAAGAATTGTTAGTATGTATAGCTAAATTTTTAATTTTACAATAAAAATAAATAAAATAAAAAAAAAAGAGTTGGTCGAAACACGGAATGAGTATTTTCTGAGTTTTCTTAAATGGAACACCCTGTATTTTAGTATTGTAATGAAATGATATGTTATGGTACTTTTTTATTTCTTAAGCATTCCCTATACCTAACTGCTTTAGTTTGTGAGTTATTGGTGATTCAAGCCAAATATTAATTGCAACAAAAAATACGTGAAATTTTATTAGGTTGGTCGTGAACATTCAATCGCAAATAATTTTTCGGAACACATATTAATCTAGGAATACATATTAATCTAGAATCTAGACTGATCCTAAAAATTACCAATAATGGTTGAGCTATCAAAATACCTACGTAGTTAACATTGTGGCGCGATTAAATAAAAAAGTACCATAAAATATCATTTCATTATAATACTAAAATACAGGGTGTTCCATTAAAGAAAACTCAGAAAATACTCATTCCGAGTTTCGACCAACCCTGTAAATAAAATGCAACATTTAAATATACATACTAATAATTTTTAACAATAGTAGACTATATTAAAAATCATTTGAACATAAATAAAGTTTTTGATGTCAAATAACTACAATTCTACAGGGTGTGAAAATTGCTACGAATTTAATAAGAACACGTAATTATCTTTTAAACTACCCTATATAACATTACAAAACCTCATACTTTTAGAAAGAAGACATGGAAGAGAATTCAGAAATGTAAAAATATACAGGGTGTTCCATTTTAAAAAACGAAGTTATAAGCAACTTCCGGTATAATTTGAAGTAGGAAATATATAAAAATATTTTCATTAAATAGATTACTCTTCAAAACCCCCTATTCCAATTTTCATGAGTCTGTTGTTTTTAGTTCTCGAGATATTTCTAAGAGGAAGGTTATCTGCCTCACCCTGTGTGTTAAGTCAAGCTGAAAATGTACCTATACTGTTACGTTATTTCAAGATCTAAAGTAACGTTTAATAAATAGCAATATGCTAGTGGGTAACTGCGAGACTTGCAAGACTCTTGCTGCAAGACCAAGACCAAGACCAAGACCGGGAGTGCAATACCAAGACCAAGAACAAGACCAGGTGTGTTGGTGCAAGACCAAGACCAAGACTCTCTAAGTCTCGTCTTGGTCTTGCATTTGGGCAACACTAATTTCAGTGGGTTTTAAATTCTAGTTTTTACTACACACATCCGAATATTTTCAACTTTTTAAATGTCATAATGGGTATTCAATCCAAAAATATGTGAAAATAAAAAGTGCGAATAACTCGTGCTACGAGAGCAATGTAGTTTAAATAAAATTAAAGAACTGCAAGATAATAAATTACAGAATTAAGCGTTTATAACTCCCCATTAGGTTTAGTTATTATGTTATAGTATGAGGTCTATAAATAGGTATGGTAATTACTAAAAAGTATGTTTTAGTTAGTTTATAAAAAAAGTTAATTATATTAAATAAAGTAGAAAAATATTTGATTTTTGTGTAATTTATTCGAAATTCTTTGGTTCAAATTATTACTTCCAAAAAAGTAAGACCAGCAAGACTCTTGCAGCAAGACCAAGACCAAGAACAAGACCGGCTAGTGGAAGACCAAGACCAAGACTGCCTTTTAGCTGCAAGACCAAGACCAAGACCAAGCTTGCAAGAACAAGACCAAGATCAAGACTAGCCTGGTCTTGGTCTTGTTCTTGTTTTGCTCATCACTAGTCCCCATAACGCTCGAGTAACTGCAAATTTAGCATATTTTCCTCCCCTACTATTGTAATCAGTGTTTTCATCGGTAAAATATTGAATCGTATGGACCAAAGTGTAACGCAGAAACAATCCAGACTTTTTACATCACATATGTTTAATGACTTCTTCTTTAAGTGCCGTCTCCCAATTGGAGGTAGGACGTCATCATCACCATCTTTACTCCATTTACGCTGAGTGTTGTATTGCTCCTTCTTTCTATACTTCTTTATTTCCTTTTCTTTCCCTCTATCAGCAATCTTAGCATTTCATATCGCTGTCACATCATTACGTGTTTCCAATATTATAGGTTTCTTCTTGAAGTTATACTTCTTTAGGCGCGATTTAGTATGGCGTTTAGTTGCTAAATCTTTCAAGTTATGTATAAATATATCAGTGCAAGAAAAGGTGTGAAAAGAATATATTAGTGTTTTTAGTAAATATATTTATTATAATTTTTGTGTCTTTGGATTTGTCTTCCTTGGGAATAAGATATTTTATAATAATAGTGAGTATATTTAAAGTATTTTTGTATTAAATTTGTCAGTATGTATGAGAAATCTTGTAACTTGTCAAAGCAAAAGGGATATAGCGCAGTGGTAGAGCGTGTGACCGGAGATCAAGAGGTCCCGGGTTCAAATCCCGGACGATTCATATTCTTTTTTTTAATTTTTGGTATCGTTTTAATAAAATTTTTTTAAAAGTGGTAGGTAAAGAAAATTAGTTTAATATTTAAATAAAATACAAATAACCTGTTAAGTATATTAATTTCGTTGAAATCATAATAATAGAAGTATAACTTCTTACGTGCGTACAAAGTACACACACATTTTTTTTTTATTAGGTTTGTTATTTCGTATTCTTTGCGCACTTGTCGCAATACTTCCGTGTTCGTCTTTTTCTGTGTCTCTTGCTGTTCTAGATATCCTTTCTTTTTTTTACATTTGTTTTAAGTTACTATTGAATAAAAACAATAAGAGCCAAAAGAAATAGCAATTATGGAGTGCTGTATACCAGGGGTCACCAATTATATTTCCTGAGGGTCCGTTTCGAAAACCTATGACACTTCCGGGGTCCGGAGTCTGGTTGTTCCAATTCGGTAAACAAATTAGAAGGGTGCAGTGCGAAATTTTTAGGCGGAGATTGTAATTAATAGTTTTTTAATAAATTCAAAACATCACCTTTTTTGCTCCCAAAAATATGGTTTTAGCATTTTTGGATCATCTTAAACAAAAAGGATTTTCTGTCATTTTTTTCAAAACTTGATAGATTTCAAGTTTTAAATGATTTATAATCTGAAAAATGCGAAAATAAGCATTTTCGAAGCTTGAAAATTCATGTGTACATTATTATTTTTGCGGTTGTCACGTGGTCCAGGAACCGAAGCATTTCACCTCGCAATTTTTACAGAATGGATCGATTTGCTTGAAAATTTGAGAATAAGTAGTGGACAGTTAAAGGATCAAAATCTATATGATGCCGAAAGGCGCTTTTACCATGGGGTCGGTTACCACCCATCTTAAGGGTGGAAATTTTTTATTATGTTTTGACTGCAAAAGTTGATAAAAACATTTATTCTAAGCAAGAAATGCTCTATACTTTTTTTTTATAAAATTAATACTTTTCGATTTATTCGCTATCGAAAGTGTTAGTTTTATAAAGAAAAAATCAATGTTTTTCGATATATACTCATTTACCATTCACTCAATTTTTGCCGTAGAAAAAATTTTTTCAAACCAAGTTCTTGGGAATTAAATAACCTACAATTTTATATAAAAACAGTTTTTCGTATATCTGATGCTAATCTTTCTATTTTGAAGAAAATGACATTTTTTACCAAATTACAAAAAGTCGTTATTCGCTTTTAACTCTAGTTTTTTAAAAACTAATCATTCAAAGCCAGTCAAACTTTTAAAATCTATTAATAATACATAAATAAAGAAGAATTAATAAAGCCAATGACTAAAAGCAAAGCTAACTTACATTATTATGCTTCCAATTGGATTTCTTTTTTTTTTGAAAAAAATATATTGATTTTTTAACCGTAACCTTTTTAATTTTTATCTTAGAAAGTTTGTTAAAAAATATTTTTGTAGGTTTTTACAAGATCTATAAAACTATTAATACCAAATGCTTTTAAAATCCTTAGTCGCAAAAAGTGGTGACTTTGAAAGGGTTGGTAAAGGTGATTTTTGCATGTTATTACAAGTTTTAATTGTCAATAGCTCACTCAATTTTTACCGTAGAGAAAATTTTTGCAAACCAAGTTCTTGGGAATTAAATAAGCTACAATTTTATATTTATATATTTAAATATTTTTTTGTATCTCTGATGATAATCTTTCTATTCTGAAGAAAAGGGAATTTTTTACAAAACTTCAAAAATTCAATATTTGCTTTTGACTCCATTTTTTTAAAAACTAATCATTATAAACCAGTTAAACTTCTAGAACTTATTAATAATACATAAGTAAAGAAGGCGAAATATGGTCAATGACTAATTTTAATCAGGGTGGTGATTAGGGGTTTGCTTTCAATCACTTTTTCGCTGAAAAATATGGGGTCTGACATTCTTTTCATTATAAGCCACCTAATTTTTGAGCTAAAGACTTTTTTTTTATTTCTGAAGATAGATATTTTTAAATACTTCAAATTAGTTTAAACAAGTGATCCTCGGAAAATGCATAGTTTTCCCGTCTTTTGACTTTGAAACTACAATATTTAGCATTTGCCGAAGAAGACCTAACATATAATAAACTATAGCTCGTTACTATTGGTCTTAAAGAAAATTTAAAAAAACGGTTTTGTTGATTTTTTCAGAAAGTACATTTTTGTTAAGCAAAGTTGTTTTGATAAAACAAAAACTTTTTGAGTTATTTGCAGAAAACTGATTAAAAACATTAATTTTTTTAATATAAAACTAACACTTTCGATAACGAATAAATAGAAAACTATTAATTTTATCAAAAAAATGTATAGAACATTTTTTGCTTAGAATGAATATTTTTACCAAATTTTGTGGACAAAATATAATAAAAAATTTTCACCCCCGACATGGGGTGGCAACCACCCCTATGGTAAAAGCGCCTTTTGGCATCATATAGATTTTCATCCTTGGACTATCCACTACTTATTCTCAAATTTTCAAGCAAATCGATCCATTCTGTAAAAATTGCTAGGTTTTGTCCTATTTTAAGCTTCATTACTTGGACTAACGTGCCTAAATTGAAGTTTAAACATTCAATTTCAAGTTTCTGATGAGTTATCGGGGTTTATTTAAATTTCGACCGTTTGTTTTTATTGGTGGCGTATTTAATTAGCACATTGGCAATAATTAATTGAATAAATAAATAAATCATTAAGATAAAATATGTTAATAATTAATTATAAAATTTTAATAAATGTGAAGTTATGCACTTTTCGCATCAGTACGTATAATATGTATAAGTGCGACAGAGACGCACCATAAATTGCGATGTGCGGCGGCTTAAAAGTCGAGTGGACTCTCATAATTAACCATTAAAAAACAACGGTCTATATTAAAGTAAGCCCCGATTACTCGTTAGCATCTTGAAATTGAATTTATAAACTTCAATTTAGGCACTTGGCAACCTGAAAATTAATAATTTACATATGAGTTTTCAAACCTTGAAAATTTGTAGGTATTTTCACATTTTTCAGATTTAAAATCGCTTATAACTCGAAAACTATCAACTTAAGACAAGAGACCTTTTTTTTAAATATAATTTTCGGGGCTAAAAGGTAATTTTGAAATAAAAATAGTGATTTGCCGGGAATCCCGGGCCCCTTCTGATTTGTGTAATGGGACATTTTTGAACAGGAATCCACAAAAAATCCGAATAAGAAAATTTGTCATTCGGAAGCGGCCTCACAACATGGAGTAGTATGGAAAGGAAACCTAATAATATCCGATTGTTTTTGGCCACTGTAGAGTTGAATACTTTCCTGGTACAATAAATAAAATATAAAAATTCATTGTGTATTGTTTTGATGTTATTATCAGTAACATAGAAGTATTGTAAATAGTTACTGAGAATATTTTAAAAGTTGGGAATTTATAATTTGGATGTTAATAACGTCTTTCTCAAGTTTTTAGACATCTTCAGTTTTGTACATAGTTATTAACTTTCTTGAAATCCAGTTATTAAAAGAGAAATTTAAAATAAATAATCATACTTAGTACGAAATGGTAATTAATTTGTTATCTTTTCTACATTAGTTTCAATGAAAGCTGTTTGTTGCAAACTTATTAAATCTGAAAACTATTTTTTTGCACGATTGATCATTTTTGACTGTTTACCGTGACAGATTTTACGTCAGTAGGTGACATTTACTAGCATCTCGACGGTAAGTAATCCAACTCGACGGTAAGTACTCCAACTCGACGGTAAGTAATTCACTTACCGTCGAGTTAAAAAATCTCTTAATTTTAATTTATTTTTTGAAAGAATAAAGAAAACTAACGAATTATTTATTAATATTGAAACTTATGGTACAATTTGTTAAATAATTTAATGAAATCCCACTTGTTTGGGCTGTGGTTTCACTTCTAACAGGAACTCCTGCAGAATCGCATACATTAGTAGTATTACTAGTATTGCACAATATTTTTTCGGCAAAATCTATTTTATTTTGAAGAGAATTTTCTACATAGGTTTCTGCCACTGTCGATGAACGCCAACCTCCATGACGCTTTAATCCGAGGACATCAACACCTTTATTAGCCAAAAGCGTTGCTGATGTCCTCCTGAACGAATGGCCAGTATAGTTCTCGGGATTAGGCAAATTTAAGAATTTGGCAATTTGAGAAGGCCAGCCCCCGATTGTCCCTTTCCCTATTACTTGAGCACAACATTTTCCTTTGGCGTATCTTAAGAACAAATGATTTGATTTTACTTGTAATGGACGAAGTTTTATATACTTTTGCAGAATTTCTAAATATGGAATTTTATCGTCTGGTTTATTAATGACTGTAAAAGTACGCTGGATGTTCGTTTTTGTATTATGTACTTTTACAATCATTAAACCATCGGTTTGTTGGATGTCATTCATAGTAATATTATATAATTCTTCTCTTCTACAGGCACCAGATATTCCCAATATCATTGCGACCTACAAATTATGAAAAAATCTTCATTAGAGTATTTCTTTTACCTAAACTAGCTTATATTACCTTGTGAACTAGAAATTCTTCATCCGGTGCTTCCATCAGAAATTTTTCAAATTGCTCCCGTGTAAAAATGCTCGCTTTCTTAGGCCTATAGCTAACATTTTTTCTCTTCAAATACGCGATCAAAGTTGAAAACTTGGAAATATCAATGCCATCATAAAGAAAAACGGTGGATTTAATCATTGAATATTCTGCCCAGAGGCTTCCAGGAGCTTTCAACTGCATATGTCTTTGAACGAAATATGCCAATAGAGTCTTTTCTTCGATTCTTAAATTCTTGCCTTCGCACCATTTTTTAAAACTTTGGTAGGTATTTTGATAACGGATTTTGGATTTTTCGGGAATAATTGCGGAACACCCTTCTTCCCAAGCCCGTTCAATTTCTTCAAATTCACTTTCGCTCATATTTTAATTTATAATAATCAAAATTGTACTTAAAATTATTGACAACTAAATAAAAACTCAATTCTCCATTGTTGTTATGCACCCTAGTTACTACCTAACAACCAAAGTATCTATCTTGATAAAATGAATGAAACTAGTCAATATGACGAAAATGTTTAATTTTATAATTTATAATGGTATCAATCGTGCAAAAAACGTTATAAGCATGTCGAAGGTTAAGGGTAACCGATCTCAGACAATAATTGGAGTCGTCGCACCGCTCCTCCTCCAAACAATTGTCTTCGATCGGTATAAAACCCTTACCGTTCTCCATACTTAATATACTATAATTACATGCACACCTTAAAAGTACTCCCACTTAACATGTAGAGAGGAGATGAATATAAAAAAACGCACATGACAATTTTACTTAAATTCAAAATTAATGATTAAATAAATATAACAATAAAGGGAAAACTCTTTACAAAATTAAATTATCAGTGAGAAGAATGACATTTTTTATTATGTCCAACCTGTGAAGTTTGGAGTGAGTTTGGTGCAACTGATTCTCATTGGGGAGTTGCGATATTCATCTGTTAGCTGAGATCTGTACCGATTTTTAATAAAGTTCATTCTTGATAAAGCGGCTTCGCACACATAAGTTGAGCCAAACATAGTACACAATTTCATAGCCAAACATTTTCAAGATTGCCAAACACTAGATATATTCTGAATTTAATGACGGTCCGCACAAAAGTAACTCACGGTCTGGATGCGGACCGCGGTCCGCTAATTGGTAACCCCTGCTGTATACCATGGTATTATACAAACTGACATGTGGCGACTGTCCAAAAGCTTGGCATCGGTCAAACTGGCAGAACCTGTGACAAACATATAGTACAGCAGAACACAAAAGGACTTTAACCTTCCGATGACCAACCTTTTTTTGTTACACGGATGACCAAGGGGGGGAAAAATCACCCAGGTCAAAAATGTCAAAAATGACATTTAACAAAAAAATGAAATTTTTTTTTATGGCATGGATTTTATGCCATTCAGCCAGTCACAACATGAGTATTAGTATCATGTGTAGTGTGTATGTTGAGTAAGTGTCTTGTTACTTTGCAAAGTCGACGTCATTAGCGTAAAACTACTTGGAATTACACATTATAGACGGTATTTTACTAAACATCAACTTCAGAATATATTTTTTATTCGTAAAATATAGGGAATTTTTTTATTTCAAAATATGAGGATATCTAGAATGATATTAAAGTCAAATAAAAAAATAATGAGTTAAAAATTGAAAATACTTTTGAATTTATCAAAGAAAAACATACGCTGGGGTCACAATTTCCCCCGCTTGGTCATCCGAAGGTTAAAAAATAGAAATAGTCCAAGCTGTGGGTGAAAAATAGGTCGATTTCAGAATATAATTCAGGAATTTTTGAAACCTATAAGGTGTTGTAAAGGACGATGCCAGGAATAACTTATACTAAAATGTAACCAAAAATTTTGTGCGGTTTTTTATTTATGACGATTTTTATTTGTTAAATTTGCAATTTTTAAAGATTTTTAATTTTGCAGCTTAGGATATTCATTTTAGAGAAAAAGTTTTAAATAGAAAATTGTAGTAAATTAAAAAACCTACAATTTGAGCTATTGCAAGTTTAATTTCGTTCATACGTTATTGCAAAACAGCCTGCGAAAAGTCCAAAATGACCGTTTTTTGCAATTGCGTTATTTATTGTAAAAATAACTTTTATGTATTTTTTAAGGATTTAAAATGAAGATCTTTCAATACTAAACATAAAAAAAATTGTAGTGCCCGATTTGTGAACTTGTTGCTTAGATATTTTAATTTGTTTATCCCAAGAGGTCAAATGTCCAAGGCTATAACTTTTTGAAAAAAAATCGTACAGAGTTAATCCAAGGTCCACTCTCCTTCTAAAGACTTATATTTTCATATTCTGATGTAAATAAATGCGTATAACATTTTTCAACCTCTTATTTCGGGTTTGAAAATAAGGGGGCAAATTTCGTTATAAACATTTAGAACTGAAGCCGTCCCTGTAGATCCTATGAGTTTCTAACTTGCAGATTATTGTTGCTGAAGCCAAAATTTTCCTGAAGCCTAAAGATTCAAAACCAAATAAAAATATTCTACGACCAACTGAAGCCGAGATAATTGTTTTTGTTTTCTTAAATCGTAGTGACTTTATTTATAACAATTAAGAAATTATTTCACAGTCATTGACTAAAGAAAGACTGATATTATCTTAAAATAAAAATTATTTTGACCGAAAGTTACATTTAATTATTAAAAATGATTTTTAAAATGTAGTGGAGATTTATTTTTCGTTTCGACTGTGATTTATTGTGTCGGTTGCCCTTAGCAACGGCTAGCAACTTATAATACATTGAATCACGGTTTTCGCTTTAAATTTTAAAGCACCGCTTGGATTGACATGGAATTTGGCAAACACATAGATAATATGTTAAAGAATAAAAATGATATTGGGCCTCTGTGTGCTTTTGTCCTAGGGGTGAGTTTCACCCCTTATAAGGGGTGAAAGAATATATGTTCAAAATAAGTTCGGAAATGGATAAAACGTCTAATTCTAAGCACCTTTTGTTCTATAGCATTTTTTCACCAAGTTAATACCTTTCGAGTTATTTTCGAGTAAATACCTTCATTTTTCAACAACAAAAAAAACTCGTTTTTAGGCGGTTTTTGACAAATAACTCAAAAAGTAAGTATTTTATTGAAAAAAAGAGTTTTAACAAAAATATAGCAAATTAAAAATTGAAAAAAATGGTGTACGCGTGAAATCACTAGACCCAGTAGAAACAAAGTTCTAGCTAATGAAAAAGAGGTTCATATCCATCAAATTTCAAAGTGAATTATTTTAATGTTAAATAACCGAAAAATCATGCACCATTTGGAGAAAAATCATTACAACTTTTTTAAAGTGTTTAAAAAATATGTAGGTATATCTGTTTTAAAAAAAAAGTTTATAGCATCAAAAGTAAGCAAGTTACGCTGAAAATAAAGTTGATCTCTTTTTTTTTTGGTCAAAAAACTCGGGAAAGTCACCCCCTAATTAGCATCAAAAATGAAATAAATCAATTTTATTCAATGCTGTCTTACTCGTGTATGTGTCGTTTATGTCTGTAAGATTCATCGGTTCAAAGTGCTTATTTTTGAAGGGCAGTAGTTAAAAGGACTTGAACTAGTCAATAATCATGAGTATATGCAAATTTAGAACAGCCATATCTTTCATTATCAGAAAAAAACATTTTTTTTAATTAAAAATTAAAACAGATTTACTTTAAAACCATTTTTTTAATAAGCCCTTTGAACCGATGATACTCACAGATCATATAAATAATACATGAGCAAAGTAACTTGTGAAGCGGTAATGATTAATTTGATTTAAGATGCTAATTGGGGGTTGACTTTCGAGTTTTTTGGCCAACAAAAAGAAATAGACTTTATTTTCAGAGTAACTTGCTTACTTTTGATGCTATAAACATTTTTTAAAAACAGATATACATATTTTTTTAAATACTTTAAAAAATTATTTTTCTTAAAGAAGTGCATGATTTTTTGATTATTTCACGTTGAAATAATTCACTTTGAAATTTGACGGATATAAACCTATTTTTCATTAGCTAGAACTTTGTTTATACTGGGTCTAGAGATTTCATGCATACATCATTTTTAATTTGCTATATAAATACATCATTTTTTCAATTTTTAATTTGCTATATTTTTGTTAAAACCCATTTTTTTCAATAAAACACTTATTTTTTGAGTTGTTTGTCAAAAACCGCCTAAAAACGTGTTTTTTTGTTGTTGAAAAATTATGGTATTTACTCGAAAATAACTCGAAAGGTATTAACTTGGTGAAAAAATGCTATAGAACGAAAAAAGCTTAGAATTACACGTTTTATCCATTTCCGAACTTATTTTGAACATATATTTTTTCACCCCTCATAAGGGGTGAAACTCACCCCCAGGACAAAAGCACACAGATGCCCAATATCATTTTTATTCTTTAACATGTTATCTCTGTGTTTGCCAAATTTCATGTCAATTCAAGCGGTGCTTTAAAATTTAAAGCAAAAACCGTGATACAATGCATTATAAGTTGCTAGCCGTTGCTAAGGGTAACCGACACAATAAATCATAGTCGTAACGAAAAATAACTCTCCATTACATTTTAAAAATTATTTTTAATAATTAAACGTAATTTTCGGTTAAAATAATTTTTATTTTAAGATAACATAAGTCTTTCTTTAGCGAATGACTGTGAAATAATTTCTTAATTGTTATAAATAAAGTCACTACGATTTAAGAAAACAAAAACAATTATCTCGGCTTCAGTTGGTCGTAGAAAATTTTTATTTAGTTTTAAATCTTTATTTTGTCTTCAGCAAGAATAACCTGCAAGTTAAAAACTCATAGGATGTACAGGGGCGGCTTCAGTTCTAAATGTTTATAACGAAATTTGCCCCCTTATTTTCAAACCCGAAATAATAGGTTGAAAAATGTTATACACATTTATTTACATCAGAATATGAAAATATAAGTCTTTCGAAGGAGAGTGGATCTTGGATTAACTCTGTACGATTTTTTTTCAAAAAGTTATAGCCATGGACATTTGACCTCTTGGGATAAACAAATTATAATATCTAAACAACAGGTTCACCAATCGGGCACTACAAATTTTTTTTATGTTTAGTATTGAAAGATTTTCATCATAAAGCCTTAAAAAATAGATAAAAGTTATTTTTACAATAAATAAGGCAATTGCAAAAACGGCCATTTTGGACCTTTCGCAGGCTGTTTTGCAATAACGTATTAACGAAATTAAACTTGCCATAGCTCAAATTGTAGGTTTTTTAATTTACTACAATTTTCTATTTAACAGTTTTTCTCTAAAATGAATATCCTAAGCTGCAAAATTAAAAATCTTTAAAAATTGTAAATTTAACAAATGAAAATCGTCATAAATAAAAAACCGCACAAAATTTTTGGTTACATTTTAGTATAAGTTATTCCTGGCATCGTCCTTTACAACACCTGATAGGTTTCAAAAATTCCTGAATTATATCACGTTTTTTCACCCACAGCCTGGGGTAAAAAACAGATTCTACGTACGTTCGTCACCTTCTCATTTTTTAATGAACAATACTATTCTAATGTTTTGGCAATGCTGTTAGATTATGGCGTCAGAAATCTCGAATTTTTCTAGTAAAAAAAGCATATTACCATTGGTCAGGGCAGTCTTAACACGGGGTGCAAGGTGTGCGAAGCACCCGGCCGCCAAGTCCAAAGGGCGCAAGAGGAACTCTTGCTAGGCTCAAACTTGCGCTTCTTTCTTGTCCTTAAAAAAAATTCAAATAACAGAATTATACAAGTGCACTTTCGGTATTTTTTACAAAGGCATTAATGCTTACTACACCTACGATATGAAAGTCCTTTTCCCAGATATTTTTCAGTGCGTCAGAAGTGAGAGAAAAAAAAGGTAAGTCCGTGATAATACACATTTATAACATGACATTTTAGTTAAATCTGACAGTGACAGTTGTCAGAATCATAATCAGCCAAATATGAAAAGAGTATTGCAGTATAACCCTTTTATTTGCAATTTGGTATAAAAACAAATCAATTGTGTTTATTGCATTTTCATAAAATGGTATTGCATTGGTAGTCAAGTTAGTCAAGTATTCTTTGTAATACAGTTAAAGTTTAATATTATGCTTTCGTAGACAGTACATTGTTTTACTTTTTTCATTTATAAATACCTAAATTTTTATTCTGTTGGTATTAATCGAATTGATAACCAGTTTACGTAATACTTCGATATTCTGTTTGAGGTTGCCTCTCATCGGGATTAAAAAAGATTAAGCTCTTCTTTAAAAAATAACAACTGTCAATTTCAATTCCTTTATAGTTTTTAAATTACCTCTTTCATAATATATACTACCGTCGGTCGTTTCTCGTTTCGATGAGTAGCGTGACTGTCAAAACCCTTTATTTTATGTCAGTTCAACCGTAATTTATGTATGATACGTTGGTTCCACATATTTTTCCACGTATTCCTATAATCACATATATTTTCGACGATAATAAATTCCAGACCATCTAATTTTGAAATATCAAAACATATTTAAATGCTCGATATTATAACAGCTGTTTGAACTGTCTACTATATTTAACTACTGGGATGAAATATCATGCCACTTCGCATGATAGGTTGAATTACAGAGTCTGGTATATTCGCGGCTACCTACCAGGAAAGGAAATCCTTTTTGCACTTATAATATCAGTTTCATGAATACAAGAACTTTCTATCAAACTTACTGTCTAAGAACAAGAATTTTGACGATAATGATATGGCTGGGTTCCGTTTTAAAATGATTGAGTTCTTTGATTAAAAAATTTCAGAATAAGAAGAAAAAACTAGAAGGAAATAATTCAAAGATTATTTTCCGTTCACGGAAACATAACACGAATATAATAATCAGCCGTGTGATGAATCACTCACGTTAAATATAACGTAAAGACCCGTGTTGAGCTGCCCCACCCCCACTTGCAAAAATTAAAAAACAAATAGCCCTGATTTATGAGCTATTTATGAGCTCTCATATTCCGCAAACTAAAAATTTTGAGCTCGTTCCACTGAGCAGGAATTTAATACCCTAGTGGGGGGGGGGGCTGAGTCAGCCCCCCCCACTACTTAAAAATAGGAATATTGAATCGGTTTTTGAGGCAGAATTACGAGCTATTTATGAGCTCTTGAAATTATATAGTTTCGATTTTTGAGCTCATCCCCTTCACCCCCAAACAACCCTTTAATTGATTTAACTTAAGAGAAAGAAGCTGAGAAAACTTAAAATATATCGTATTGCGGATATAATTCCTATAGATTATACACTCTAAGAATAAACTATTAAATCACGTGCATTTTGATTATTGAGCTACAACCCCTTCGCAAGAAAACCACCCTATCTTCCCGGCTTAAGAGAAAGTTGTACTTAAAATGCATTAAACTAATTATTTGGCGACTAGATATCATTGAATAATTTATAAGCTTCCAAATTACGCGCATTTAGATCAGTAAATTGCAATTTATTTTGTATAGTGCAGTCACTGAAGGTAAAAATCAACGATTACCTTCAAGTTCGGTGAACCTTCATCGATTTTCACGAAAATTGGTCAGTGGTTAGAGGATACGTCAAGAAACAAAGGTGACATGGTACCACCTTGCGCCTTTACCCTGAGGGTGGATACCGCCCCTTCTCGGGGGTGAAAATTATTTTATAAAAAATAACTGCACAAATCAATAAAAGAACAAATTAAAAGCAAAATTTATTATGTAAAATTAATAAAATAAGTCAATACTTTTTAAGTTATTAAAGATCAAAGATTTTAATTATTTGTGAAAAAAATGCATGTTTTGAAGAGGTTTTTTGTAAATCACTGAAAAACTGTAAGTTTTTACAAAAAAGTTAATAGTAGTTTAATTCGTATAGCTTATATTCTAAGAATAAACTCTTAAATCACGCACCTTTCGATTATATAGCTACAACCCCTTCGCAAGAAAACGACCCCATTTTCCCGGCTTAAGAGAGAGTTGTTCTTAAATTATTTAAATTGATTATTTGGCGACTACATATCGTTTAATAATTTATTAGCTTGCAAAATATACACATCTCAATTATTGAATTGCCATTTTCTTTCTATAGTGCAGTCACTGAAGGTAAAAATCAACTATTACCTTCGATTTCGGTAAATCTCCATTTATTTTCACGAATTGACAATAACAACTTGGGGTTTTAGCCTGGGGTATATGTCACCCCTTCTCGGAAGTGAAAATTACTTTATTAAAAATAACCCCACAAATCGAGAGAGGGACAAATTGTAAGCAAAATTTGTTATATAATGTGATTAAAATAAATCAATACTTTTTGAGTTATTAAAGATCAAATATTTTAATTTTTGGAAAGAAAATGCATGCTTTAGAGCGATTTTTCATAAATGACTCAAAAACTGTAAGTTTTTACAAAAAAGTTTTTATCACTAAAATTGAAGCTAATAAAAAATATAATAAATTGCGTACTTGAAAAACCTTTAATGTCAATTTAAAGTAAGTTATTGGTAATTAAATGTATATTTTTTCCGCGACTGTTCAAATCTAAGGGTTCAAGCTTAAATAACGGGAAAAAGATGCATTTTATAACACTTAGGTACCTACTAAATACTTGTCAAAGTACTTAGAAATACCCATCAAAAATAAGATCCAGAAAAATTTGATAGTATCAAAATCCGCTCACCAATTTTCGTGAAAATGAATGGAGATTTACCGAAATCGAAGGTCATAGTTGATTTTTGCCTTCAGTGACTGCACTATAGAAAGAAAATGGCAATTCAATAATTGAGATGCGTATATTTTGCGAGCTCATAACTTATTAAACAATATATAGTCGACAAATAATTAATTTAAATTATTTTAAGTACAACCCTCTCTTAAGCCGGGAATATGGGATGGTTTTCTTGCGAAGGGGTTGTAGTTCAATAATCGAAAGGCGCGTGATTTTAGAGTTTATTCTTAGAATATAAGCTATACGAATTAAACTACTATTAACTTTTTTGTAAAAACTTACAGTTTTTCAGTGATTTACAAAAAACCTCTTCAAAACATGCATTTTTTTCACAAATAATTAAAATCTTTGATCTTTAATAACTTAAAAAGTATTGACTTATTTTATTAACTTTATATAATAAATTTTGCTTTTAATTTGTTCTTTTATTGATTTGTGCAGTTATTTTTTATAAAATAATTTTCACCCCCGAGAAGGGGCGGTATCCACCCTCAGGGTAAAGGCGCAAGGTGGTACCATGTCACCTTTGTTTCTTGACGTATCCTCTAACCACTGACCAATTTTCGTGAAAATCGATGAAGGTTCACCGAAATTGAAGGTAATCGTTGATTTTTACCTTCAGTGACTGCACTATGCAAAATAAATTGCAATTTACTGATCTAAATGCGCGTAATTTGGAAGCTTTTAAATTATTAAATGATATGTAGTCGCCAAATAATTAGTTTAACGCATTTTAAGTACAACTTAGCAGTTGCGGTCAATAAACGATTCAGAAATACTATAACGTCAGTCAAAACCTATCCAGGCGCGGATGTGCCGTCAGATCACAATTTACTCTTGGCTAAGATGACTGTAAGATTAAAACACATATTTAGGAAAAAGCCAAATCCTAAAATGAATCTAGAAGCGCTTAAAGAGCCAAACGTTAAGCATATATTTGTAACAGACTTGGAAAGAGAAATGGAAAACATCGAAAGTATCACTGAAGTATCACCGGAAGATCGAATCGAAAAAATATGGACAAATATAAGAGATACCATTCAGACTCATATAAAAGGGAAATTGGAGACGGTGAAAGCTGAACCAAAACAAAGATGGATGACGCAGGAAATTCTCGATTTGATGGAAAGAAGAAGACTACACAGAAATCGCAATGAAGACCAATATAAGTTATTGTACACTGAAATAAGAAGGAAAATAAGGAGTGCTAAAGCGCAATGGTTCTCCCAAGAATGTAGCGAAATCGAGGAGTATGAAAGAAAATATGATTCTTTCAACATGCATAAGAAGATAAAAGAATTAGCAAAGTGTGGAAATATAAGTAGTCGTGCGATAGCTGATTCAAATGGAAATCTATTGTTTGACACCAAACAAAAACTGCACCGATGGAGGAAATACATTGAGGATCTTTTTCAGGATGATCGACCAATACAACATAACATAACGGACGCGAATAGTGGACCACCTATAACTAAAAGCGAAGTGGAAGATGCTATACGCTTGTCAAAATCAAAGAAGGCCATGGGACCTGATGAAATACCCACAGAGGTTCTAAAACTACTAGGAGATTGCGGAAGTAAAGTATTGGTTGACTTGTTTAATGCTATATATAATCATGGTTACTTACCACATGATTGGCTGAAATCTACTTTTATACCAATTCCCAAGAAAGCGAAGGCAAAAGAATGTCATGATCATCGAACCATTAGCCTAATGAGCCACGTACTTAAGGTCTTTCTGCGTGTGATACATGCGAGAATATATAAAAGAATCGAAGAACATTTGGGCGAAACTCAATTTGGCTTTAGAAATGGACTAGGTACACGAGAGGCCCTGTTTGGGTTGCAGGTATTAGTACAAAGGAGCAGAGATGTAAATGCTGATGTGTACCTATGTTTTCTTGATTTCGAAAAAGCATTTGACAAAGTATCACATACTAAGATGTTAGATGTTCTAAGGTCAACTAATATTGACGATAAAGATCTAAAAATCATTGCTAACTTGTACTGGAATCAAAAAGCCACAGTTAGAGTAGACGGTGATCACACAAAAGAGATTCAAATTCAACGTGGAGTAAGACAGGGATGTATTCTTTCACCATTAATTTTTAACATTTATTCAGAAAAGATGTTTGAAGAGGCACTCAGTACTACACAAGGTGGAGTTGTGATAAACGGGAAACTGATAAATAATCTCCGATATGCAGACGACACTGTACTGATTGCCAGTAGTGACACCGAATTACAATATCTATTGGATTCTGTGGTAGCACAGTGCAGTAATTATGGTCTCCACCTTAACATCAAAAAAACAAAATATATGGTCGTCAGTAAGGATAATATCATCGATGCTGGAATTCACGTTAATGATGTACAGCTTAAGAGAATTGAAGCTATAACATACTTGGGAAGCAGAATCACTGATAATTGGGATCCATCCACCGAAATACGTTGTAGAATTGCTCAAGCCAAATCAGCATTTTTCCGTTACAAGAAAATTCTATGCGGTCATGACATAAATTTGAGTCTTAGGACAAGAATTTTAAAGTGTTACGTGTTTTCCGTTCTTCTCTACGGAGTTGAGTCATGGACCTTAACAGGAAGAATGCTTAAGATGGTTGAATCCTTTGAATTATGGTGCTATCGAAGAATGCTGAGAGTAAGCTGGATGGACAGGGTGCGTAATGATATTATTCTGAGCAGGATGAAGAAAGGCAGAGAACTGGTAAAAATGATAAAGTCTAGAAAACTCGAGTATTTTGCGCATGTTTGTAGACATCCGGAAAAATATAGCATTCTACATCTAATTATGCAGGGTAAAATATTAGGCAGAAGAAGTCGAGGAAGAAGAAGAACATCTTGGTTAAGAAATTTGAGGCAATGGTTTGGTCACACTTCGGAATCGCTCTTCAGATCTGCTGCGAATAAAGTTATGATAGCCAACATGATCGCTAACGTTCGATAAACGGACATAGCACCCGAAGAAGAAGAAGAAGTACAACTTTCTCTTAAGCCGGGAAGATAGGGTTGTTTTCTTGCGAAGGGGTTGTAGCTCAATAATCGAAATGCCCTTGATTTAATAGTTTATTCTTAGAGTATATAAGCTATAGGAATTATATCCGCAATACGATATATTTTAAGTTTTCTCAGCATCTTTCTCTTAAGTTAAATCAATTAAAGGGTTGTTTGGGGGTGAAGGGGATGAGCTCAAAAATCGAAACTATATAATTTCAAGAGCTCATAAATAGCTCGTAATTCTGCCGCAAAAACCGATTCAATATTCCTATTTTTAAGTAGTGGGGGGGGGCTGACTCAGCCCCCCCCCCCCAACTAGGCTATTAAATTCCTGCTCAGTGGAACGAGCTCAAAATTTTTAGTTTGCGGAATATGAGAGCTCATAAATAGCTCATAAATCAGGGCTATTTGTTTTTTAAATTTTGCAAGTGGGGGGGGGGGCAGCTCAACACGGGTAACGTAAAGTTATCCTGTAGTTAAGTTATAATCCTCGAATTGGTGTGATGTATCATATTTAACTTAACTACTTGCGTTATTTCTTGACAGTTCTTGAGTTATCTGATATATCAACTGTCACTTTATAACGCGACGTTAAACCTCAACCTCAAGTTATGAGATAAAAAATAACTCTGTAGTTATGTAAGGATGTGTAAGGTTAGGTTAGGGTAGCCAAACGTCCCGTAAAAACGGGATTGTCCCGTTTTTTAACGATTTGTCCCGGGGTCCCGAAAAAGTCTCTCGGGACGCCTAAATGTCCCGTATTTGCGTTGGGTTGATTTTATGTATCTGACTATATTTTCTCTCTTTAATTTTTCTTCAATTTCGGAATTTGTTTTCATTCTTATTTCTCCCTTTCTTGTTACATTGTGGACCAGTATTTTTCTCATTATTTTTCTTTCAAATTTCAAAAAGCTATCTTCCTCTTTCTTGTTCATTATCATTATTTCCATCCTATATAAATAGGTCTTATTAAGGTCTTAAATAGACTTCATTTGATACTTCATTTGATAGACTTCATTTATACTAAGAGTCTTGCTTCTCAGCAGATTTCTATTAATTCCATATGTTTTTCTGCCTTTCAGAATTCTTTCCTCTGTTCTTTCTTTTCCGGTTTTTAGAGGCGGATACAGTTTCAAATTTATGGTTTTGTGTTACATATTAGATATTTCTGAGTGTTGTGTTATCCTTCCCTGTCGTCATGTATTTTGTTTTGTGCTGGTTTATCTCTAGTCCTATTCTCTTCGCATCCTTATCTAATTTCCCAAATGCTTTTATAAGTGTCATTTTTTAGTTAAAGTTGATCCGTAATCATGTTTTTGTTCCTTATGATTACTATCAGATTAAATAGTGTCGGGGAGATATAATCACCTTGTTTCATGCCTTTGTTTACATTGATCTCCTTAGAAGTTGTTCCGTTGAAACTTATCCTTGCTCTGATGTTCTTTAAGCTCACTGTTAGCATATGTCTTAATTTCTCTGGGATTCCAACATTCTCTAGCTCCCCCATAATTTTCGTCCGATTGATTGTATCAAAAGCGCTTTTAAAATCTACGAATACAATTAGGTAAGTGCATTTCTCTGTTGTACTCTCTCGATTTTTGAATTATTTGCTCCACTGTAATGTATGCAAATAATCGTCGATTTCCCTGGTCTGAACCCGTTCTGTTATTCTCGTAATATGCATTCACTTCTCTCGATCTCCTTTTTTTATATATAGGTACTATAATATCTAAGTTCCAATTGTCTGGTAGTCTGTTTTGTCCATATTTGTTGTATTGGCTGGTTTATTTCTTTATGTAATTCTTTTCGTTCGTATTTTATTAATTCTACTGCTATTTCATCTTCTCCTGCTGCTTTTCCGTTTCCTAGGTTTTTAAGATTTGTTTTTGTACTTCTTCTTCTGTGAAAATTTCAACTTCGTCGTTATCTTGTACGGCCTTACTTCTTCATCGCAGTGTGTCTTCATAGTGAATAGCATTTTTTCGTAAGATTCTTTCCATATTCTGCTGATCTGTTTGTCTTCAAATACGGTTTCTCGCTTTTGGTTTTTTAGTCCTCTTGTTTTAATGCTGGGGGTATTTTTTGTTGCTCTGACTTTTTTGTAAAATTGTTTTATTTTGTGGTGTTCTGTCTTTTCCAATATCCTCCAGCGAAACCAGCCATTTTTCTTCTTTTTATTTGTTGTGTTGGCTTTGTTTCTTGCTATTTTGTATTCTTTACTGTTTTGTTCTGACGGGTTGTTAATCCTTTTCATTCTGGCGGAGTTTTTTTGTGATCTGTCTGTTTCGTAGTCTTGATCGTACGTAAATTACATAGATATTCAAAGATAAATTGAAAAAGGTTTATAGATCCCAAATTATCATTATTTCCATCCTATATAAGGATGGAAAGACCATGTTTCAATCGCCCCTCCCTGTTTGGGTATCGCCTCAAAACTTCCTTGGCAAAAGCGCACCCTTTTCCCCAGGGCATTTGAAACATAATATAAAGAACAGTGGGAAAATGTAACTTGCCTCTCACAAACAATACAAAAAAAATTTCGACCCCCCCCCCCCCAGAGAAAAATTCTAGGTGCGCTACTGTTCCTTGGATATGTCCCGTTTTATCAGGTTTATGATTTGGTCACCCTAGGTTGGGTTCATCTTTTGACTTGTTTTTAGATAGAAATCAAGTGAATATTCAACGAAGAATGCTTCAGGTTGTCCTAGGAGTTTGTGTGCCATGTTATTAATTTAATATCAAATATAAAGCAGTACAAAATTAAAAATATCAAAAAAATAGACCTCAAATAACAATTAAAAGCACGTAGGTAATAATAAGATTAGGAATAGAAGGGTAATACAATTTTAAAAATCATACAAAAATCAAATCGAGATATAATAATTGTTGAATATAAGTTGAAATTTATAAACATAGAACCATACCTACTTATATGCAGTGTTGCCAGATAAATTTTTGTACATGCACTGGAGTGACTGGAATAGTGACACAAAATGTACTAAACCAACACATTTTGTACAAAAACTTAAAAACACGTCGTGCAATATTATTTGAAGCAAATTTCTTATATCACAAAATTTTAGGTTTTTACTTTAGTATCAAAAGTTTGGTTGTTAACTGTATCAAATTGGTACAATCGTACCAACTCTGGCAACGCTGCTTTTAAGATTATCTTCTTATCCTGTGCCATGTTCCGATCAATCTCTCGCACTCACTCTATCGTGTGCTATTTCTACATAAGGTTCTCTTTGTTACTTCAAACTTTGTTACTTAACTGTTACTTCTCTTTTAACGTTTAAGGAATAACTCGTATCATATCGGTGACGAATACGTCACACGAAATTTACGTAAAGAGTTATGGAGATAGTTATCCGTCATTGTCATGTTAACTTTAACACAAACGTTAAAGATAACTTCGGTCATCTCTCACAAGGCTGAATGTTTAATTTTATAGTTCGAGTACAAACCGTAAAAGTTTTAAAAGATACCTTCATACTATGAGGGCCATTCGTATAATAATAATAAGGCTCCCTATGCCGCTGAGAAAGACTGCGACGTGCTGAAATCTGGCAACACTGCCTGACACATCATCTCTCTCTCTCTCTCTCTCTCTCTCTCTGTCTCTCTCTGTCTCTGTCTCTCTCTCTCTCTCCCTCTCTCTCTCTCTCTCTCTCTCTCTCTCTCTCTCTCTCTCTCTCTCTCTCTCTCTCTCCCTCTCTCTCTCTCTTACCCCACCACTTTTAACTCGCTGCATTGCTCAGTATTGGCCTAGCAACCTATGAAGATGGGGGTCCCGATCACTGTTACCGCCAATGTGAAATTTATGCTGTGACACGTTTTTAAATGCAAAATGGCTTTTACCTATTAAAATTCATCATCAGTTAATCGAAGTTTATTATTAAAAGTGCATATCTGTTCAACACGTTAGCAACGAACGGAAATTTACGATGAATATGCAAGCGGAAGGCCTTAAAATTCATCGTGAATATCCGTTAGATCTTCATTGAATTCTCTACACCATTTGCGCTTATTCACTTTTACACCATATTCACTTTTATCTCTTCTTCTTACGGTGCCTTATCCTTAATGACGTTGGCCATTACATTTGCCCATTTAATCTTATTTGCAGTCGCCCTGAATAGTTATATGTCATATTAGGTCATGTCTATTTTCGTAGGTTTTTAAGCCCAGAGTTGCGTATTCTTCTTGGTCTGGTTTTGCTATTGATTTTGTCTTCGATAATAAGAGCAATTCATACTTATGATTTCTTATGATGTGACCAAAATATTGTGTTTTCCGTTTTTTTATATAAGCATAAGCTCTCTTTCTTTATTCATCCTCCGCAAGACTTTCGCATTAGTCGTATGGCGCATGTAGGATATTCTGATCATTTTACGGTAACGCCAGAGTTCGCATGCCTGGATTCTTTTTTGTGTTGCTTCTGTCATTGTCCAAGCTTCAACATCATAGAATAAGGTGGAGAAAACACAGCACTTAAGTATTCTAGTTCTCAGTGAGATACCCAGATGGCGGTTGCATAGAAATTTTTGCATTTTGTAAAAGACTGTACGTGACTTTTCCAGACGTGTTCTTACCTCTATAGATCTGGAAAGAGTAACAAGAATATCGTACCTTGGAAGTAATATTACCCAAGTTTCATCAAGATTACTTCCAAGTGAAGCTAGGACAAATAATCCCCAGACAAATAATCCCGAAAAAAAAATCCCCACAAATTATCCCCGGACAAAAAATCCCCGGACAAAAAATCCCCATAAAAAATCCCCACAAAAAATCCCCACAAAAAATTCCGGACAAAAAATCCCCACAAATAATCCCGGACAAAAAATCTCCAAGAAAATTTTTTGCTACCGAATAGTTCTCTAAGGCAAGCCGCACACCAAAGAAACATGAAACGAAAAACATGAAACATGAAACGAAAAACATGTTTCATGAAAAGAAAACACTGCTAAACAAATCTCAAAGTCCGCCTACCAATGAAACGAGTGTGATTCATGCTCATGACACATTTTTATTTTCGGAGAGTTTCATAAATGGCCGGACGTATATTTGTTTAGCAGTGGTTTATTTCCATAAAACGTAATTTACGTTTCATGTTTCTTTGATGTGCGGCCTGGCTTAAAGTATAGCAATCGCCATGAAACCAGTTTTCGGCACGAAAATAATGATTAGCGATTAAAATTAAGCATACATTGTAATTTCGATTACCAAATGTCGAATTCCAATTGTGAGTTTTTTAAAAATCGTGGAAGATATATGGGGAATAAGCTAAGGCTTTGGCAATCATGTTGTACTTATTGTCTATTCGTGATGATAACTGCTGGTCCAGAAAACGATAATCTTGATTGTAATGCAAAAAATTCTGTTCTTTTTGTAAGTTTAACGTCAAAAATATTTAGTCATCCTCATCATCAATGGCGTTATAACTTTTCCACCTTTTTCTTGGCCGCCAGACTGCATCTTTCCACCTTTTTCTAGGCTACCATACTGCATCTTTCCACCTTTTTCTAGGCAGCCCTACAGACCTTCTCCCATCTGGCATCTCCCCGAACAGCCATGTCTGGTTTGATTTATGGATACATTTTTAAAGTTTTTTTATGGATGCACACAGATCCTTAATTACGTTTTCTGAAAAGCTGATATCGAATAGTAATGCCCATAAATTTGTTCCCAAAACCAACAAAAAAGTCAAAATAATCGAAAAGCTTTGAATAACTTTCATGGCGATGCGTGGAACGGATTTTTACATTAGTATAATCAAGATTATTGTTTTCAGTATAGTTATCAGTTATTATCATGAATAGACAATGTTTTGAACAGAGTTACTCAAAGCAGAGTGATCAAAAGATTTAAGTCAATTACAACATGATTCCCACAGCCTTAGCTTATTTCCCATATCTTCCACCATTCACGGGAAAACTTTTAGAGAACTATTCAACAGCAAACATTTCTTAGGGATTTTCTGTCCGGGATTATTTGTGGAGATATTTTGTCCAAAAAAATTTGTGGGGATTTTTTGTCCGGGATTTTTTGTGGGGATTTTTTGTCCTGGGATTATTTGTCCGGGGATTATTTGTGGGGATTATTTGTGGGGATTTTTTGTGGGGATTTTTTGTCCGGGGATAATTTGTGGGGATTTTTTGTCCGGTATTATTTGTCCGGGGATTATTTGTCCGGACCCCCTTCCAAGGTACGTTATTCTTGTTACTCTTTCCAGATCTGTTCCGTCGACATTAACCTTCACCTTTCTGTTTTGGTGCTTGCTGATGACCATCGTTTTTGTGTTCTTTGTATTCAATTTCATTTCAAATTTTCTACAGGCTATCGTTACTTGGTCCATTAGGATTAAAGAAGCTAGGACAAATAATCCCCGGACAAATAATTCCGGACAAAAAATCCCCACAAATTATCCTTGGACAAAAATCACCGGACAAAATATCCCCGGACAAATAATCCCCGGACAAAAAATCCCCATAAAAAATCCCCATAAAAAATCCCGGACAAATAATTCCCACAAATTTTTTGGACAAAATATCCCCACAAAAAATCCCGGACAAAAAATCCCCAAGAAATATTTGCTGCTGAAAGTTTTCCCGAAATTTTACCAAATTTCGAATTCCAATTTCATGCTGAAAACTTAAAATTTTACATGACGAAAGAGTGTGAGTTTTTTCAAAAATCGTGGAAGATATGGGGAATCAGGTTAGGCCGCGTTCTTTTGACAGGCTCTTAACGCGCGTTTTGATAACGCGCGATTACTACTATATACATTTTATTTGAAACCGTTCATATGCCAACACGCGTTTTAATGACCTAACACGCGCGTTAGCATGTGAACGTTTTAAGGTTAGTAAAACGCGCCTTGGCATGTGAACGCTCTTCAGTAAAATGTATGTAGTTGTAATCGCGCGTTATCAAAACGCGCGTAAAGCGCCTTTCATGAGAACGGGGCCTTAGCTTATTCCCCATACCTTCCACGATTTTTGAAAAAACTCTTTTGTCATGTAAAATTTGAAGTTTTCAGCATGGAATTGGAATTCGAGATTTGGTAAAATTTCGGGAAAACTTTTAGAGAACTATTCGGCAGCAAATATTTCTTGGGGATTTTTTGTCCGGGATTTTTTGTGGGGATTTTTTGTCCGGCGATTATTTGTCCGGCGATTATTTGTCCGGACCCCGTTTAGAATTGATATATTGTCGCGATTGATTATAAACCGGATTATAAACTCGATCGTTACAATAAATTGATGCAATCCGATACCAACTCCAATCCAACTCCATTTCCGATAAATCGCTACGATATACAGTTAACATACAACGATAAATTGAAACAACTCGATCGATATCGATAAATTGCTCGGGATTTATACGCTGCAGTACAAAAGCGACGCACCGGAACGCAGGAACAACGCGCCATCTGCCATCTACATAGAAATCAGAAACAGAATAAATTCTCGAATAAAAGCAATAAAAAGAGAGCATTGGATCAAGTTCACAAGTGACATGAATCACGACATCTATGGCGCACATAGGAAAGTTTGAAAAATTCTAAAAAGAAGAAGAAAACCATTAAATGAATTTGTCAGATAAAAGGGATACCGACTGTGACATAAGAAAAATATTTCAGAAAATTACAAAGGTGAGGAATCTAATGATGAACACGATTACAAAACAGAAGACAGGTATATCATTAAAGAAACTGAAGTAGAAGCAAGAATAAAGATCTTAAAGAATAAACGATGATGGAATACCGAACGAACTGCTGAAATACGGCGGTCAGAAACTTACTAATTGTCTCACATTCTTTAACAAAATCTTAGACAGAGCAGAGATACCACAAGATTATTTTTCAATTATTGGGGTTTATTCTACACTTGAGAGCAAAATAATCGACTCACTTGCTGAATTGTACACTTTATAAGTAGTCTCGAATTTCCTAAACCTGTTGTCCAATTTGGATGATTTTTTTAGTGTGTTATAGCCTTATTATTTAAGACAATCAATGTAACATTATCGTTGCTAGACATGTAAAGGTCATTTAATAACGGGGGAAACAATCATACGGTATTTTTTTTTCTTAAAGTTCGGAACATTCTGTGTAATGTTCTAGCAGTAGCATATATAAAATATTTAAATTAAAACTCAATTTTATCCTTAAGCGGGTCCAGATTACAACAAAACATGTTAATAACAAAGTTATACAACAAATTTGTTCTACAACTTTGTTATGTAACTTTGTTATAATATAGCAAAGCATCCAGACTACATAACAAAAAACAAAACAGCAAAATGCGCATAACTTTTGCAGCATTTTAGCTGGATAGCTGGTAGGTTAGGCAGTATAAAAAAAAATAAAAATTGGTGAAACTGCTATCTGGGCTGTTCAGTATTTACAAAATGTAAATTGATTAGTAATGAGTCCTGTGGCTCAGCATCTTGCTTGGGAGAGAGACCCCCTTCAGTAGAATAACGTGCCTTATTTGTATCTTTTAAAAATAAAAGCATATTAAAAAAACACTATGTTTTATAATGAGCATCGGCTTCATCGCTACTTTTCCCTTTCCCTTTCGAGAATTGATATCGCTAAAATTGCCCAATCAGCATACGCATTTTTTTCAACTTCACTTGTGTCTGTTTTCACCTC
This sequence comes from Diabrotica virgifera virgifera, assembly GCF_917563875.1. NCBI lineage: Eukaryota > Metazoa > Arthropoda > Insecta > Coleoptera > Chrysomelidae > Diabrotica > Diabrotica virgifera. Next base: position 217,432,464 of record NC_065444.1, read on the forward strand.
TGCGGCTATTTCAGTTCGTGTTTTTGTCCATAAATGTAGGGTCTCATAATACTCGTTGCTCACGAAATAGCTCAATTAAATGAGTAGTCAGTTCTCTCGACCATTCCATCGCATAAAGAACCCCACGTGAATACAGCAATGAAAAATTTACAAAAATCACTCTAGAATGAACAAGGCGATATTATGACTCCAATGGTTGCTGCTCATGAACTATGCCAGTCAAAGAAGAGAAAAATGTTTCAATAACATGTTTTTAAATGTAGATCAGTGGCGATGCGGTTTTACAACAATGTTTTATAACTTTCTTTGATGTTTACCGACAACTTTTGGATAACATAAAACATGCTATATAACCAGAAAAATGTTATACAACACTGTGTTTTTTTGTTTAAAATTCTGTAACAAGTTATGAAACTTTGTTATTTAACATGTTTTGTTACATAGTATGGACCCGGCTTTAGGCTTTCTTAACATCTTGTTTTTTGATTCATTTGATTATGTTCGATAATAAAAGAGATATGTACTTTTATATTACAAATGAGGTATACTATTTGGTCTTGATCAATATCATTCTAAATCTCGAGAGCTACTGTTTCTACCTTTTGTGAGGTTCTAGGAGGTGGCAAACGCTATCGTAGTCTCCTGCCAAATTATGTCCCACAAATTTTACCCGTTGTAAATATTCGGTTACAGTTCGTGAACGTGGTCTTGCCTTATCGTGCATTAGCAAAAAATTGTTACTAATATAATGAGCCGATAGCATGGTAGCTAAGTCTTTCGATATGTAAGATTACTACTTGAAGACACTCATCGCGGGTCAAATTCCTTGTAGCGCGTTCCATTTCTACCAAATAACAAAAAAAACTACGGCATTAATTGAAACTTTAAATAATAAATTTACTAATTTTCACAACAAACCACACACTTTTTGACTGTTAACCATTTGACATCCATTAAATTGTTATTTTCTCATAGCCTACTTTAGGCTTGTTTATTAAACTAAGCAGAAAATGAGGAATTATTGATGAAAAATATCGCTAGTTGTTAACGTACCTAATTTTTTTTATTATCCAACATAAGCAAATGAATAAAAAAAGAAAATGTTAATAAAGTCTAAGGCTACAATTGAATTTTAATTTAAATATTTTTTATATGCTAGAATCCCAACCTTTTATGTCTGGCGACCCACCTTCTGATGTTTTTTCATATTCGCGACCCATCCCTCACCCATGATGATACGCTATTATGTACTCTGAACGCCACTCAGCTACTGTAAGAGCCACGCCGCGACCCACCTGAAATCTGTCCGCGACCCACTAGTGGGTCGCGACCCACCGGTTTGGAAACGATGTGCTAGAATATTCCACAGGGTGTTGCGAACTTTAAGAAAAAACACAGTATGATTGTTACACCCGGTATAATAGGAAGTTCGAGACTTCTAAAGTGTACAATTCAGCAAGTGAGTCGATTATTTTGCTCTCAAGTTATATAAAATAAAAAAAAATGAATGTCACCAGAAAATAGTTCTGAAAAAAAATAGAACAATAATACTAAATATTTTTAATATAGAATTTCATCATCTGTATCCTTATTTATGTATTCTGTTCCATGTTATGATAATGATAATACATTAGTGGGACAGGACTAGTTTAGTCTAGAATTACGACATGCGATACAAACAGCTATTAGAATTAAATTCACATCAAAAAGGAGATACGGCCGGCACGTACCTATTATTATCTTTTTATTTATTTACGTTCGTAACAGAGTTGGGGGTAAATAAATGACATTTGTGCATTTGTGTTTCGGGGCAATTGCGGAAGATCACAGACCACCCAGTTGGTCTTTGAGTTATGTTTGCAGTCTGTTCGAAATTTTGCCCGCACTTTCAGTTTGTTCTCTATCTATAGGGAGATTCAATGGATGTTTGTTTAGGACGAGATATTCAAGGAATTTGAAAGTAAATAAAAGGATTGTAAAAAATGTTAAGTAAACTATTTACGTATAAATATTATCATTTTAATGTCTTTTTAAAATAGTTTGTGGATTTCACACATTTGTATTGGTTTATAAAAGGCGTCCCAAAATTCACGAAAAATTTGAATTTGTCATCTTTGGCCTCGTTCATACCGGACACCATCGCATCGTTTCCTAGCCTAAAAGGGTGATCAAATCATAAACTTGAAAAAACGGGATACATCCAAGGAGCAGTGGCGCACCTAGAATTTTTCTCTGGGGGGGAAAGGGTTGGTTGGGCGTCGAATTTTTTTTGTATTGTTTGTGAAAGACACTGGGGGGTTTAACCCCCAAAACCCTCTGGGTGCGCCACTGCCAAGGAGGGTTTGGAGCGATACAGAAACAGTTAGGGGAAATTAAGACATGGTCTTTAGCTAATTTGGGACCTATAAATCCTTTTCAATTTACTTTTGAATGTGTAGTTTACGTACAATCAAGACTGCGAAACAGAAAACTATAAAACTCCGCCAGAATGGCATGGATCAACAACCCGTCAGATCAAAACAGGGAAGAATACAAAATATCGAGAAACAAAGCCAACTCAACAAATAAAAAGAAGAAAAATGACTGGTTTCGCTGGAGGATATTGAAAAAGACAGAGAAAATTATCAAATACAACAATAATTTTACAAAAAAGTCAAAACAGCAAAAAATAAGAAGCCCAGCGTTAAAACAAGAGGACTAAAAAAGCAAAAAAAGAAAAACCTTGTTTGAGGACAGACAGATCAGCAAAATATGGGAAGAATATTACGAAAAAATGGTATTCACTGTGAAGGAAATACACTGCGATGAAGAAGTAAGGCCGTGCAAGATAACGACGATGGAAAAATTTTCACAGAAGATGAAATAACTGTGGAATAAAATACGGAGGAAGAGAATTACGTAAAGGAATAAACCAGCTAATACAACAAATATGAACAAAACAGACATAGGTACCTATATATAAAAAAGGAGATCTAGAGGAGTGCGAGAATTACAGAGCAATAACTTTATCTATTAAACACATATTATAACATTCTAGAAAATATACTAAATATAAGACTTAAATCATGCACTGATTAATTCCATACATCTATGGAGCAAATAATTCAAAAATCGAGAGAATACAACAGAGAAATGCACCTAATATTCATGGATTTCAAAATCGCTTTTGATACAACCAATCGGACAAAAATGATGAAGCAGCTATACTAGAGAATGTTGGAATCCCAGAAAAATTAAGACATATGCTAACAGTGAGCCTAAAGAACACCAGAGCAAGGATCAGTTACAACGGAACAACTTCTAAGGAGATTAATGTACACAAAGGCGTGAAACAAGGTGACTCTATCTCTCCGACAGTATTTAATCTGATATTGACAATATCAGATATTGACATAATCTATAATCATGAGGATGACATACTTGCAAACAAAAATATTATTACAGATCAACTTCAAATAGTAACATATGCAGATGATTCAGTCATTACAGCGAAGACGAAGATAACACTTGCAGTTGGAAAATTACATAAGGAAGCGAAGAGAATAACAGGACTAGAGATAAACTAGCTCACAGCAAAATACATGGCGATAGGGAAAGATGACCCAACTCAGAAATATCTAATAACACAGAACCATAAATTTGAAACCGTATCCATCTCTAGCTACTTATTAGTAAAAATAGGGAAAACCGGAAAAAGATAGAACAGAGGAAAGGATTCTGAAGGACAGAAAACATCTACACGGTAGAAATCTGCTGAGAAGCAAGACTCTAATATGAACCTATATAAGACCTTAATAAGAGTTGGTGTTACATATGGGATGGAAACAACGACGATTAACAAGAAAGAGAAAGATAGCCTTCTGCAATTTGAAAGAAAAATAATGAGAACAATACTGGGCCACAATGTAACAAAAGAGGGAGAAATAAGAATGAAAACAAATGCAGAAATTGAAGAAAAATTAAAGAGAGAAAATATAGTCAGATACAAAAACTCAACCCAACGCAAATACGGGACATTTAGGCATCCCGAGATACTTTTTCGGGACTCCGGGACAAATCGTTAAAAAACGGGGCAATCCCGTTTTTACGGGACGTTTGGTCACCCTACTAGAGGAAAGTATCGTACTCTTCATTTTCGTGGACGCTCGCATTTAAAATAATGTATTTTATCGCCAACCATCACTAAAGTCTAAAGTCATTCATTAATGTAGGTCTGTAGGTACTCATTTTCCCTCATTTGCGACATTAAAGTAACACTTTATTGTACTGAAAGAAGAATTTTACTTTACCTACCGCGATTAATTGGAATTGGATGTAAGTGGTCGATGGCAGTAATCTATTATTTATTTGAGTTAACTTACAATTTATTTACTTTAATTATTAAAAATATTGTACAAAATTTACGACATTGTTAATTAAATTGATGTCGAAAAGTCAAATTCTGTATTATTTTGTAATTATAATCATATAAAATAAATCAACACTTTACCGATTTAGAATTATTCAATATTGATAACTATCACTAAGTCACCTGTAATCACTGTCATGAAATTTTTATTACGTCTAAAATTTTAAAAAACTTTTAAATTGTAAATTGTAAGTAAGTATTAAAACCAATATCAAATTACTGGCGATAAAATTTTGTATGCACCACGTCAGTAAAGACTTTTTATCGAACTCGTCTGTTATTCGCCTCGCTAGGCTCGCTCTGCTCATAATATCAGACTCGTTCGATAAAGAGTAACTTTACTGACTTGGTACATAAATAACTATTATTTTTCCTGGCGATCGATAATATGGGTACGAGCAGTACGAGCAATACTAGGGAGCGAGGGTTGGCGCCTCGTAGTGAGCACACACTTAAGTTTTTTACCTTTAATAGTTTTTAGTTGTATTTTTCGAACTTTTTGTTGTCAATTTTGTGTACTTTTTGGTTGTGGATTATTGTGGAAGTACTTGAACTATTTTATTTAGTTTTAAGCAGTGAATAAATAAACACGAGTGAATATTTTCAAAAGTTGTTGGTAGACAATACAGATGTTTTTAGAAGGTACAAGCAAAAGATTGGCAAAATAAATAGTATAGATTCATTTTCTCTCAAGGAATATAAATTAAACTACAGTGGAAAAAGTTTTCCAAAAGTCGAGAAAACGTAGCACCTAGCCAACCTAACTCTTAGCTCTAACTTCCAATCTCTTCTTCAGAGCACTCTTTTCATTTTGTTAAAATTTTCTTTAGCCTTTTCTATTCTGATTTTAATTTCCTGGAAGTAATCATTTGTGGAGTTGGTCATTATTCCAAAATATGCATATGGGTCTACTCGTTCGACATTGATTCCGTTTATGAGGAGATTCTAGTTAATTCTTTAAGTATTAGATATTCTCATAAATTTTGTCTTCTTGGCGTTCATTGCGCGGTTCATTGACGTTACCGCTTTCTTCGTGGTTAATATATGACATAATAATCTTCTTCTTCAGCCTGCTTGCATCTACTCCTGGACAAAGGCCTTCCCATGAGCTCTGCGCTCTTCTCTGTTTTGTGTTATTTGGTAACAGTTTCTCCCCACTTTGGCTTTGATGTCGTCTAGCCATCGTTTTTGTGGTCTTCCTCTACTACGACTATGTTCGCGTGGTCTCCAATATACAATGTTTCTCGTCTACCTGTCGTTGTTTTGCCGTGCCACGTGTCCTATCCAGTTCCATTTCATTTGCGCAATTCTTCCAATTACACATTCCACCTTCGTCCTGCTTCGCACGTCCTCATTTCGTATATATGTTCTCTCTGAGATACTCCCAACATAGCTCATTCGACTGCCTTCTGCGTTGCGTAATCAGAGATATGTCAACAATAGATCAGGCTAGGGATATGTTAGGGTGTAATGCCAATATCAAGTACAGTGGTCTAGCTATCTTTGTCTGTCGTGCGAGTGTGAGCGTATCTACCAAGAGGTGGGAGTAATGGAACGACAGTGACACAGAGGCGGCAGCCATCATCTGCTAGACAAAGCTAAGTACCGGTAGAGAGAGATAGATAGACTACCGACCCGAACTGCTCCGCGTTACGCTATTTTTCGGACCTGGCCTAATCTATTGTGTTATTATATCTATGAGCGTAATACCTATATTGACTGACACCTCTGTAAGTGTCAAGGTCTCCATTCCAAGTCATAACTGGTAGAAATCAACTGTTTTATTTAGACGAAGTAGTTTTCAATCCTAATAGTAAATTATTAATATTGAAAATATTAAAAAAATTACTAAAAGATTTTTAAATTGAAAACTTATTTGCAAATGTATACAATTTTTATTCAGTTGCAATGCGAAGGCAAAACAATCTTACTTTTCAATTAGAATACGAAGTGCAGTCCAGTCCCTTGAATCGCGATTTTCGGCTCTTATTGGAGCCTCATCGGAAAGAACGTAGGCACTGTTCTCCATATTTTAACTGATTCGCATCGAGAGCTTTTCCCACCCATTGCAACTGAAGTGATGATAGTAGTTGGCTAGCGCCATCTGGCATTGAAAGACGAAGTAGTTTTCAATCCTAATAGTAAATTATTAATATTGAAAATATTAAAAATATTACTAAAAGATTTTTAAATTGAAAACTTATTGGTACACTTTCCTGGTGACACCTCCAAGACTTCTACAATTTGCAAGTCAAATGGATGCTGCAGTGAAGACGAGAGGGAAGGAATTCTACACTATGCAATTCACATCCCCCGTCTGCAGCTTGTAAAGTTCCAACGGAAAAATGCACCTAGTTACTCTACGGAGTAATACGACTAAAATAAAAATGTATACCATTTTTATTCAGTTGCAATGCGAAGGCAAAACAATCTTACTTTTCAATTAGAATACGGAGTGCAGTCCAGTCCCTTGAATCGCGATTTTCGGCTCTTATTGGAGCCTCATCGGAAAGAACGTAGGCACTGTTCTCCATATTTTAACTGATTCGCATCGAGAGCTTTTCCCACCCATTGCAACTGAAGTGATGATAGTAGGTGGCTAGCGCCATCTGGCATTGAAAGACGAAGTAGTTTTCAATCCTAATAGTAAATTATTAATATTGAAAATATTAAAATATTACTAAAAGATTTTTAAATTGAAAACTTATCGGTACACTTTCCTGGTGACACCTCCAAGACTTCTACAATTTGCAAGTCAAATGGATGCTGCAGTGAAGACGAGAGGGAAGGAATTCTACACTATGCAATTCACATCCCCCGTCTGCAGCTGGTAAAGTTCCAACGGAAAAATGCACCTAGTTACTCTACGGAGTAATACGACTATAAAATAAAAATGTATACCATTTTTATTCAGTTGCAATGCGAAGGCAAAACAATCTTACTTTTCAATTAGAATACGGAGTGCAGTCCAGTCCTTTGAGTCGCGATTTTCGGCTCTTATTGGAGCCTCATCGGAAAGAACGTAGGCACACTCGCCAACCCGTCTTGCCAGCTTGGCGAGTTATGGCTTCTTCTTAACCCGGCACCTGCCACGTGGGGTGCTAGCAGCACCCCATAACACATTTTTATCAAATATTTGGTATTTCAAGTTTGATAACCGAGCTGTGCGTCATAGTAGCTTTCTATAATATTATATAGCATAGATGTGTTAATGTTTGAAGTGGTTATTTAGTGTCATTCTGAACTTATAGCTCTAAAGTCGAATTGGGGTGTCATCATCTGGCACTTTAAGTTTTAATTTTTTTTGTATTTTTGATAAACAGGTCAAATTTACATTTTTTATTGAAATAATTGATTTAAATTATTAATATAGACTCTATCCTCACTAAATCTTAACTTTTTTAGATATTTTACTTGATTTCATTTGTTATGGCTTGGTACTTGCTAATTTGCTTATAACACCTTTTTCATTTTGTTTTTTAACTTTTATAACATATTAGTGGCTAATAAGTTAATAAATATGTTTTTTTATATTCTTGTGTTACTCAACACATTATTTGGTTTTTTAAACAAGCAGATCACAGAAAATGTTTAAGGGGTGCTGTGAGCACCCCACGTGGCAGTTGGCACCTTGCAAATCCACGTGGCAGGTGCCGGGTTAAAGTTCCATCTCCTAGCGGAGGTTGGATATCATAATGGCTATGCGTCTTCTTCCTATGCTTCTTCTTCCTTGGATCCTTCCTTGCATAATAACTCTCAGCAGCTCATATTTCTCTCATCTGGTAATGTGACCCAAATATTCTAGTTTTCTTGTTTTTATGTACATAAAGTTAGCGAATCACTTCTCGCAAATATTATGGCAAGCACAATGGGAATTTGCCGCTTTTTGCCGCTAATTAGTTGTGGAAAAATTAATTTTGCCGCTCTTTTATTTTTTTTTAATATTCGATGTTTCGCTAACTTCATATGAAGTTAGCGAAACATCGAATATTAAAAAAAAATAAGGAAGTGGCAAAATTAATTTTTCCACAACTAATGAGCGGCAAAAAAGCGGCAAATTCCCATTGTGCTTGCCATAATATTTGCGAGAAGTGATTTGCTAACTTTATGTACATCTTGTTATTATACTGTTCAAAATTTCTAACTCCTTATTTAAACGTCGTAGCACTTCAACATTGGTAATCCTTTGATCCCACTGGATTTTCAACATTCTTCTGTAACACCACATTTCGAACGCTTCTATTTTTCTTATGTGTTGCCTTTTCAATGTCCAAGCTTCCATTCCGTATACTAATATAGAAAATATGGAGCATCTTAGAGCCCTCAATCTAAGACGCAACTGACGGTCTTTGTTTGTAAGCCAGTGTCTTCATTTTTATAAATGCTTGCCTTGCAGTTTCAATTCGGACTTTAATTTCTTTGCTTTGGTCATTTTTGTCATCAACCCAGGTTCCCAGATATTTGTATGTCTTTACTTTTTCTATTTGGGTTTGCTCTAGTATTAACCTTTCATTTCCATGTTGTGTTTTTGAGACAATCATAAATTTAGTTTTTTTCTTGTTTATTTTGAGTCCATATCGAATGCAATAATCGTTAATTCTATTTAACAATTCTTGTAGCGACTCCAGGGTGTCTGCCATTATAACGGTGTCAGTTATGGCTAACTCACCCCAAATGAGTTTTAAAACAAGAGGATCTGGTCCCTAGGTGGGTGCTCAATTTCACACCTCTAAGAAGGTCAGCCTCATGGAATCCGGGGGAGGTAAATCTCATTACTTATTAAAACACATACCCCCAATATCTGTGTATATCAGTTCTTAATGGTACGAACAAAACAAGTGGGTCGCTGTGGAGGTTGAGGTCGCGATGGATGCTGCTAGTTAAGTCGCGGTCGATGTCGACATCACATAGCAAGGAGGTTATCTGTGCTGCTCAGTCGAGCTAAGACCACTATCAAGTGAAGTAGTTTGATGAAAAATTTGAATGACAAAAATATTGTACTTTTGCGATGTTGCATTAGTCAAAGTCAAGTGATGATAGTGATGAAATGTCAGCTGTCACGAAGTGGTGTCTGATACGTAATATACCCAACAGAGGGTTTTCAGTGCATCCAATAAATTTGAAAAGAAGTCGTTTAGAGGAATGGAATGCCATCATCTTTTCCTCACACTGAAAAATGACCCGGAACGATTTCATTCATATAGGAGAATGATGTTTGAGACATTCTCGTACTTATTGGAAACAACTATTCTCTATTTGGATGACTCTGTTTCTCACCACAACTTTCATCGAACTCCAATCACAGGCAGTATCCTTGTAGACCGCGCATTAGGCATCTATGTAAAAACAAACTCATTTGATTTTCAGAAGCTTCGATGTAAACCTCATGAATGGCATGTAAACCTCCACCGTGACTTACTTACCTCTTACCTGTTCTGTTCTCTTCCATTCACTACAATCTTTTTGTTTTACATGGATGTCGACATCGACCGTGACCTCCACCTCCACCGCGACCCACGTGTTCTGTTCTTACCCTTAAAGTTTATCTATCAAAGCTTATCTACAAAATTGTTCATCCAGTGTTGCCAATCGGAGGGAAATTTCCCCTCTTGTGGGAATTTTCAACATAAAAAGTGAAAAAAGGGAATTTTTGCTCCAGTCCAAATTGTAAAATATTTAAAAAATATCAAAATATTTGAAAATAATTCAACATATCTTCTCCGATTTTGTAAAGAGGAGGGAATTTTTTCATAAAAGTGGGAATTTTTAAGGTAAGTTGAGGGAAAAAGCTTTCTCGACGGTTGGCAACACTATCACTTCTCATTTCACTTCGAATCATTTGAGTTGGTTTTCCTCTATTTTATAACTCCTTATTTATAAGCTTAATAATTTTTCAAAGACTTGTAATTTTTCAAAATGTGGTTTAATTTTTTTATACTTTCGTTAAAACTATCAAATTATTACCTACCTATAATTATTGACTACTGTAAACTCCATATCCAAGTTAATAAAGGTTTAGGGTTGTTTGCCATTTTCTTGTAAAATAAGAAATTTCCTAGAAACCCGTCGTGTTATCGATTTCTCTACGTAACAAGATTTTCTGGTAATTATCGAACAGCTCCGATACGATGGAAGTACTGATTATACCATCTCCGCCTATAATTTTTGATTAAAATTGTATTTAATAACTATTAAGGGCTTAGTTATTACTTCCTTAATTATAAGTTTCGTCTTGCGAGACATGGTGGTAATTACGTGCTGTATAATGGATACATGTTTCACGAATATCTAGCTACGTTTTAACCGATAGGTAATTCTACTAAAATCTTATGCAGAATTATAATTATACTAAGAGGTTTGATAGATAATGAGATTTAATAGATTGTAAAGAAACGTAAATACCAATCGTTACTATCAAAAATTATTTTGATTGGAAAAAAGCCACAATTAAATTGAAAAACTAATTTTATTAACGTTTCGACGCCCAAATCGGATGTCGTTGTCAAAATTCAAAATATTACTAAATTAAACAAAAATGTTATTGCTTTGTAAAAAATTCTTCTAATAATTTATTTAATCTGACTCATTTATATCGGCAATTCAGACATAATACATTATACATTTTAAAGTAGAAGATTTTAAAATGATATTGAAAATATTTATAAGTTGCGTTCCTGTGACGACTTTACTGAAATATAACTCATCCGATTACATGAAATCAACCCCAACTCAAGAATATCCGCCACAACCATGTCCATATTTCATATTGGACCGTAATAATGTAAACTATACTAATTATAAAAAATGGCTAGATGCTTATTACTAATTTACCATGTATGAGATGTTACCAGATGTTCAAATGTGACTAATAGAAAATATGGAATAATAGAAACGTTAATAAGAAATATACTTTTACGGACATCATGTTAAAAATTCATTTCAATAATCTGTACTAAAAGTTCATAAACCTCGGTATTAGCAAGTATGGTAGGACGTACAAGATTAATAAAATTAAGAATGCTAATGGGCATACCGTTCTGACGCTCCTTGTATACCACCCAAATACTAACTCAATAAAGTTATGTGAACGTCTTTGAAACAATTTGTTGCTCAAATAAATATTGATCCTGATGATTTTAGTCTAAAACCAGTGGATAATAATAATAATAATACCTGTGAAAAGATTAAACAATACATTTATCACAGGAAACTTTAAAAATAACAGAATTACTCTCCCCTATTTTTTTACTGTAATATATTGTGGAATTCAGTCCAGAAGGCGTGCCATCTCGTTGGTATCGAAACTTATACTGTGCCAGTGGCGGCTCGTAATTTTTACAATAGGGAAGGCTATACTTAACTGTAAAATATCTAGACAAATTTGCACTAGCAAAAAAAATCCGCCAAAAAAATCTAATTTAGGGCCCCATTTTTTGACCATTTTTTATTTACATTTTATAATATCATCATAATTCACAATTTCATAATATCATATCATTTTAAAAATAGTTAGTCTAATTGTAAAAGTGTATTACCAAAGTTTGTGTCGTTTATTTGTTAACCATTCTATCTCTGTAAGTAGATATGCATATCATAATAAATACATATTTGAACTTTTGCAGTCCATACAGGTTGAAGATTCACATTTTTTAAGATACTCAACTGAATTTTTTTAATTCTAAAAGCGGCTTACTGCGAATCCAAAAACACGGTAAATTACCGATATTTTGCTTTGCACTACAGATATCGGAAAAAGTTATTTGAACAAGTCGTTCCAAATATTATTCTAATCCCACATACCAAATTTCATCACAAAATTCGCACTTTTAGTTTTTTCATTATTTCTAGTCAGGATCCTAAAATCGCAGATGAGGCTGCTGGCCTATTAGCCGCCCTTGCCCAATCTCCGGGCAGCGTGTGCGTTAAGTGATAATGCAGCTCTAAGGAGACCGGGTCTCCTTAATAAACCATTCTTAAACACTGCTGGGCTGTGCGGAGCATTAGCAAGTGAGATTTTCCGGCCAGCAGCCTCCTCTGCGATTTTAGGATCCTGACTACACATAATGAAAAAACTAAAAGTGCGAATTTTGTGATGAAATTTGGTATGTGGGGTTAGAATATTATTTGGAATAACTTGTTCAAATAACTTTTTCCGATATCTGTAAGGCGAAGCAAAATAGCAAAGTAAACAAAACAGTGTAGCTAGCATGTGTAAAAAATTTATGGGGAGGCTAAGCCTTCCTTGCCTCCTCTGACCAGCCGTCACTGTACTGTGCCATGGTTATTTTTATTAACATTTAAGAACTTTTTTCATTCATTTCAATATTGTGACAAAACTATAAATTTTATAATGTTATTAAATTTTAACAGTTTTTAGAGAACACTCTGTATACTGTTATATTTCTATTTGATATGAAAATTAAATTTTGATAATTATAAACAAAATTCAATTTAATATAAAATATTTTCAATTTTCTCAACCACGGGCATATAAATTTAGAACAACCTGTATACAACAAATTGTTATATTTAATTTTAAGAAGTGATTAGAGGAAGCTTACGGGACTCGGGACAATGCGCCGAGAATAAACAAAGTGAATGTCGCGTACCATTATCGTTGTTCGCGGAAGGTTCGATCATTAGCCTATGCTAAATAAGACTCAGTTGAAATAGAGAATAGGTCATTATTGTTGTTCGCGGAAGGTTCGATCATTAGCCTATGCTAAATAAGACTCAGTTGAAGTAGATAATAGGTCATTAAATTTTGTAAATAGTAGAAAGTAATTTTAGAATGGGAATTAACTATTTTTTTTTGAAATCCATTAAGCATATTTAGAAAGATTAAAAATTGGTTTTGAGGAATACTGCGAATGAGAGTTGGTGGTGGAAGGTTGATTTGTAAATCTGGAAGGGATATTTAGAAAGTAGGGGAATGAATGACAAATAGAGAGCAGAATGTTTTGAGCTGTCGAGAAGTGAAGTCCAGTAGTAGACGGTAGTGTACGGAGAGTGAGAAAGCCGGTGTAGTTCCGTGAGTGTGGAGTATCTATCGTGGAACGAGAGGTAGGCCAGGTTGAGAGTAAAGAACCTCCTTGAGCCAAGAGTGTCCCGGTAGCTGATTGCAGTTTCGAAAAAGGTAGAACACAGCATCACGACAGAAGCAGGAACGAGAGCTATACGAGCTAGTTTTCAAAGGAGAACATTACTGAAAGCCAGGACGAGGTTTTGATCGCAGCCAAGGATAGCAGGAAACGGGTCTTGTGTGAAGACATTCTCAGTTCACCAGAAAAAGGTCAGTCTCATTTGTTTGGACATGAATGTATGGGTTTTTCGTATTAAATACCACATTATAAATTGAAGAACATAATCAATAATATCAGAAAAGCTTCATCAAACTTAAATAGAATTGTTGCTAAATAAATCCTAATAGCTAAATGTTAATAAAAACTTTCAATTGGAAACCAAAAGGAAATTAGATTCCCATTTGTAAATGTTAAGTTTAAGAATAATAAGATCTAGCAAATATTAAGCAGTGATTGCCATTTAAATAAAATAAACAATATTTTGATTATAATTGTAACCCATATGTGTGTATTATTTTGCTCTTTTCTTTCCTATCCCGATTAGAAACCATTGAGAAATACTTAGAAGCCACGAGAGTAAGTAATTAATTTTATAATTCGCCCTGAGATTGAAAACATATTGATATGTGATCTGGTAAATTAATTAGATTATTATTAATGCATTGATCAAATTAAGTGACATATAAGAATATTATCTCATATCAATAATCAAGATCACATCAACTGTCGTCCAACGTGGAAAGCATTGAAAAGTATTTCTAGTGGCAAATTTGAAGGATAGAAAGAGTAAAGCCGGTATTTGAAAATTTATATGCCTGTGGTAAAAAGTGAGATACTTACATTTGATAACATAAAATTTTAGATCTCTTTAGGTACAAATTTTACATAACTGATTTAATATTTTGTTTTTACGATATTTACATTTGATATATTTATTGACAATTTATAATATTTGGGTGAGAAAAAGTCGTCTTGGTAACATACTAGTAAAATTTCATATTTGGCGGGGACAGTACTTCTTGAAAACAAATGTCTGTGACAAGAAGCCAAAGCAAAGACAACAAAAAACAAAAAGAACATTCAGACCAAGAAGATATTTTAGACACGACAATCATGGCATCAGAACAGCAAGAATTATCAGGAATAGATAAACTATTACAACTGATGCAACTCCAGTCACAAAAACTGGATGACAATCAAAGAGAAACAAAACAAGCAATGGATGAATAAAAAAGGACAATGGATAAAAATCAGGAGGAAACAAAACAAGCAATGGATAAAAATCAGGAAGAAACATCAAAGAAAATGGATGAAACACAACAAAAAATGGATGAAACACAACAAAAATTGGATCAAAAAATGGATGAAACACAACAAAAAATGAAACAAGCAATAGAAGAGAACAACAACAAAATGGAGGAACGCATAGGAAAGTATGAAAAGGAAGTAAAAGGATGTTTAACAACAATGAAAAACGAGATGAAAGAACAAGAAATGAAAATTCAAAATAAAATAAAGGAGATAACGAATTGCCAGAAAAAAGAAATGGAAAGTTTGGAAAACAAGTTGCAAAACGCTATTCAAGCATACATAGAAGAAGTGGAAAGAAAGATTGCGAAAATCAATACTCAACAAAATGTCGGAGAAAGAAGAGAAATGGTTATACATAGCACAGATGACGTGAAGATAAGGTTTGGCGGGGACGTAAGAAGATTACACCCAGTGCCGTTCATAAATAGCCTGAAAAAGAAAATACAACACATCGGAAATTTCGAAACAGCAAAAGAAACTATCAGAAATCATCTCAAATATGAAGCAAGCCTATGGTTCGATAGTAAAGAAGAAGAATTCGGCAATTGGCAACAATTTGAACAAAAATTTTTGAATTATTTCTGGGGAAAAGTCCAACAATTGGAAATTAACAAGGAATTGCAAAATGGGAAATACAATGATAGGATGGGTGTATCAGAAAGGACATATGCTTTGCAAATTTACAATAATGCAAAACATTTACAATATAATTACTCATCGGAACAATTAGTCGAACTGATTGCAAGACATTTCGAGGAAACGCTGGAAGACCATATCACATTGCAAAATTACAAAGACATAGATAGTTTATGCCAATTCCTACAAATAAGAGAATCACGTCTAAGAGAAAGAAAATCAAGAAGGTCGCGAGAAGATTACAGGCCCCGAGAAACACAAGATTACAGAGATAGAAATCAAAATAGGAGGGACTATACAAGACGAGATTTTAATCCCAGAAGGGAAACCGAAAATAGAGACAACGGAAGAGGAAATTATGAACAAAGAAATAGGCAATGGAATGAGGACAGAAATCGAGAATACCAGAATAGAAACACCACACGCTCAAATCAAGAAAACAGAAATAATGGTAGACAAAATGAACAGGGATATCGAGAAAACCGAAACAGATCCGACAGACCAAGAGAAAATAGAAGAGAAGTAAATAATACCCAGACAGATGAATATGACGGAGAGAGACATTATGACGAAAATATAAACAACGATGAGCAACCGGCGTCTTTTCACGACGGCGCTCACTAAAAACCAAAAATCAAATAGGAATCTTTTGTCACCCCAAGGAGTTTATTAAATTGGCAGGAAACAACGAAAAGAAAAATGGAGTTAATTTAAAATTTGTGGATGGATTTATCAACGAGAAACCAATTAAAATTGTGATAGACACTGGATCTGAAATAACATTGGTCAACAGAAAACTATACAATACAATACAATACAAATACAAAAAGTTTATTTTGCCAAAAAAACAGAATATTACAATATACAACAGAGAATATACAAAACGTTTTTAGACAAAAAAGGATCTTCTCACGATTATAAAACCGATTACAAAAAGTCCACCACAAAGGTAGACCTTTGCGAAAAGACCCAAATGAGAAGTAATATTTAATATAAGACAAAAGAAAAAATTAATAAACTAAACCAAAACTGAACTGTGTTGAAGGAGAAGGGCATTAACAAATCAAATACGATAATATTTATATAACTTCTAGACCCAACGAAAAAGTGCCAAGGACGAGAAGCCGGACAGTGTGCAGATTCTCGACAGCTGGATAGATGGTAGAAAAATAGTTGTTAATAATTTAATTTAGTTAAGTTGTTCTTGTAATAACATGTTTCTTATGTACTTTCTAAATTTAACCAGAGACAAGTTTTTTGTTCTTTTTGACAGCCCGTTCCACATTTTGACAGCTAGATAAGAAAATGATTTTTGGAAAGCCGCAGTTCTGTGACGAGGAAGAAGAAATGTTCCAGTGTTCCGTGTAGTATGTATTCTAGACAAATCTGAAAATTTTTCATTTAAATATGGAGGTTTCCCAGTCTTAACAATTTTGTATATAAAATTATACATATGTTGCCTCCTTCGATAAACCATTTTGAGGATGTTATGTTGATTAAGGTAAGGTGTTATATGGCGATTATACGGAATTCTATATGAAAATCTTACACAACTATTTTGGATTTTTTGGATTGACTTTTTAAGTAACCAAGATATAGAGTCGCCATAAACTACCTCACCATAATCAAACAGGGACAAGACAAGAGTATTGCAAAGATAATATTTTTGTTTAGATTTTAAGTATTTTTTTATTTTATATAAATTTTTTAATCGGAGATATCCTGCAGTTAACTTTTTCTTGACATGTTTTTGGAAAGAGAGTTCATTATCAAAGATAATACCCAAATTTTTTGCATGTTTTACAATGGGGATTGGATTGCTATTAATGTTAATTTGTAATGTATTTTCGATAAGCTCTCTGGCATTTTTATGTTTATTTATAATTATTATTTGCGATTTGAATGTATTTAATTGTAAATTGTGATTTTCTGCATAGGAAGATATACATTTAAGGTTCGCATTTAATTTATTTTGAGTGTCTATTATAGTGTGTCTATTTATAGGTATTTTTAACTGGGAGTCATCAGCAAACTGCTTAAATTTGCAGAATTTAATGCAGTTTTTCATGTCAGCAACATAAATGGAAAATAACAGAGGTGAAATTACCGAACCTTGTGGGACGCCATTTTTAACTAATTTAAATTCTGACTGATCAACACTCGAGTCTTTTTTAACAAGAACACAACTAAATCTATTCGTCAGTAGGTTTTGCATGAGATTGACTGCACTGTTGGAAAAGCCAAAGTAATGAAGTTTGGCCAACAGCATCTCGTGACCAATAGTATCAAATGCTTTACTAAAATCCAAAAGGGTCATGCAAGTACTATTTTGTTTTTCTTCATTTTCTCTGATGTCATTCAAAATGCTGACAAGTGTTGTAGTGGTACTAAAATTTTTCCGGAAACCTGACTGGCAATCAGGTATTATTTTGTTAATTTCAACAAATGACTCAATTTGATTATATAAGTGCTTTTCAAAAATTTTAGATAAGACAGGAAGTATACTTATTGGTCTCAGATCTTTCAGCTCCTTTGGTTTAGGTATTTTAGGTAAGGGTTTAATTATAGCTTTTTTCCAGCCAGATGGATAGAATGAATTCAAAATACACGAATTAATTATATTCAATAATTCATCTGCACAAAAAGGGTAGCATAATTTTATATCTTTTATTGTTAACCCATCATCACCAGCTGCATTAGACGATATTTTGGAGACGATTTTATTTAAATTTTCCCTGTCCAATAGTGTAAAATTAAACTCGTCAGTGTTGTCTGTAAGTCTGTTGCTTTTATAAAATTCTATCAAATCTGTAGAAACTGTGTTGTTTTTTTTATCGATTTCTGAAAAAAAGTTGTGTATATTTGTCGCATTGTTAAGATTATCTGGTATATATAATTGATTTTCGTTATAAGTAAGATTGAGTTTTTTTGCTGTTTTCCAAAATTCCTTCCCTTTACTCTGTCCAAATGTATTAAAAAATGTGATTTTTTCCCGTATTATAGCATGTTTGGTAAAATTCCTCAATTGTCTGTAGTACTGTAGTGACCCTTCCGTTTTTGTTCTCATATATTTTTTATGTGCTTTATCTCTAAGCTTAATCAACTGCTTTATGTTGGTAGTTATCCATGGCAAATAAGGTTTTTCGGAAATTTTCCTGGTTTTCACTGGAGCATGCTTATTTAAAATTTTATTTATGTGAGACGTGAAAATCTCAACTTTCTCTTCAATACTATCAGTCACGAAAAGCTGCTGCCAATCGAGCATTCTTCCTTCTTCCATTAATAAATCATAAATGATGTTACTGTAGTCTCTGTACGTTACAGTTTTTTTGTGGCAGGTTATTTTAGGCAGATTCAGTATTGTATAGACCAGGTTATGATCCGTCACACATTGAGATATTGCCAATGATCCTGATTTTATGCATTGTATGTTTTGACTAGTAATAATTATATCGATTAAACTAGATGTGTTATTTGTAAAATTAAACCTCGTGGGCTCTTTAATATGTTGATTAAATTGTAAAGTTTGTAACAAGTTTTTTAGTCTGTTTGGATATGTTGTATTACTTAAAAAGTTGATATTTAAATCGCCGACAATAATAATGTTCTTATGTGCAACGGTTACATAACCCAGTAAATCCTCAAACTGGTCTAGAAAAACAGATTCGCTTACAGAAGGTGGCCTGTAAATATTAATAAGTATATAGTTTATATTTTTTACAGTGAATTCTATGGCAATGTGTTCAAAAAAGAGAAAGTTTAAATTAATCAAAGAAAATTTTATATTAATTTTAATATAAAGTGCAACGCCACCCCCTCTTGCTAATCTGTCCTTTCTTACAAACCTATATCCCGGAAGTCTGTAGGTGAAACTTGGCATGTCGGAGTTTAGCCATGTCTCAGTCAACCCCAACATGTCAATGTTCAATTCCATTATATAGTTTGTAAACTCGTCAAAACCAGTATTTAAAGATCGTACATTTAAATGGCCTACTGAAAAATTACTCAAATTGCGTATTAAAAAATCGTCGTTATTATTTTCCAACTGTCGAGTGCCCAAATAATTAGCCATATCCCATAATAGCTCCTCTCCCCGCACCAATGTAGGTCAAATTACCTCTTCCCAGATTACACAATTCAGTTTTGCCCAAAAGATTATTTAAAAAAGTTTTAATAACTAAAAAAATTGCCCTAACTAAATAATTCATATTTTTCAATTTTATCTCACAACCCGCCTATTTAACTTTATCTAAGTAGTTACTAATGTCCCGGAAAAACAGAAAGAAAAAAAATATATACAAAAAAGAAAATCTACTAATAGATAATAACATTTTTTAAAGAGTTTCTTTTTGTTTTGTTATTGTTTACAATTTTACAAAGTAAGTATGCGTATACATATACATACATTTTTCGACTTTTTGAATAAGATGGAACGATAAGCCTACCCATTATTATATTATTATAATGTAAGTTTGCTACTAGGCTATTAATTAACGAAAAGTTTTGATATTTTTTGATATCGATTCGGAAGAAAAAAAATAATAAAAAATGAAGACATGAATAATAAACAGTATAGAAAAGAGCCAGTTTTTAAATGTTAGAAAGGTACCTAGTCTTATAATGTAATAATTTTATTATTAAATATTGTATTATTATAGACAAATATCACTTATCTACACAAACAATCAACATAAAACACAGCATACAAGGTTACCTTCAGCAAAGAAGAGATGTAAATAACTTTAATCCATACCATAATTCAGTGTTTTATTAATTGATAGCATAGTGGTTAGTTTCCATGATAAATTTTTTCCAATTCGGGCTCACTGTGAATGCGAAAAACTTTGTTAATTTTATTTTTCACGAAAACATTGCCGTTAAGCACCCACGCACTATTTTTTGAGAAAAGCTGTATGGCCTTCCTAAACAAACTAAGACGTAATTTTGTTAAATCTTCTTTGATTTGCACTCCCGAATTTTTGAGATTTTTTCGGTTTCTCAAAATCGACTCTCTCACTTGGCACGTCGTAAACCTGACTAAAATTCCGCTTGGCAAATTGTTATCATTTTGGTTTTTATTAGGTATACGATGGCATTTTAATAGTTCACTTTTTTCCACGTTTATTTTCAATTTATTTTTAAACAGGCTTAAAACTTTTGCTTCAATGTTTTCTTCATTTTCACTATTTAGACCGAAGATTCTGATGTTTTGATTTCTCGATGTTTGTTCATGGTCGTCAGACATTTTCAGGAGTCGTTTGTTTTCTTCAACCAATGTGTTTACTTGGGATTGAAGGGCATCAATTGCAGCCGACTGCTAACTAATAGAAGAAGTTAACTTAACAAATTTAATTTACAAAATACCTAGGGTAAATCTAGTGGGCGCAAACAAACGGACATTGGCAACTATAAATGAAGGCATACGAGTAATGGTACGACTGGGAAAGAATATGTATGCACTACAATGTGTAATAATGCCAAACATGTCACATGACATGATAGAAGGAGTTGACGAATTGGCAGAAAAACATGTAGTGATAGATTTTAAAAATAATACGATGAAACTAACAGAAGAAAAAGAAAAAGAACAGGACAAGGAACATGAGAAACAAAATACGGACGAATCAGGTAAAGAACAAACAGTGGAAATGAATTTGGCAGCGAAGCAAGGACAAAGAAAAAAAAAGGAGAAAAGGTCAGAAAAAGATAAAAGAAAATGAAACCTGTGGCTCCTCAAAAGAAGAGTTGAGCCCAGAAGAAGAAAATTTGAGAGTATCAGAATCAAAGGAAACCTGGGATTCCTCAAAAGAAGAGACGAGCTCAGGAGAAGAAGAAATAAAGCTAAAAAATGAAAGTGAAAAGAATATGATTGAAACAGTAGTATTTGAAGAGGAGGTATATGCAAACGAGGATGCAGAATGCACGGTAAACATGTGTGAAGAATCTGAGAAAAAAGACAGAAAATTGATATGTGGAGAAGGGAAAGAAAAAGAATTGCGGTTGATGTTAAGAAACTACGAAAATTTGATCAATGAGGAAAACAGAGTGGCTAAAAAGTACGAACATTCATTTGAGGTGAAAAACTTGGGAAATTTTCGATCAAAGACTTACCCGATTCCATACAAGTATCGACAAGAGGTGAAAGAAGAAATAAATAAAATGTTGGAAGATCAAATCATCGAAAGATGTGATTCACCGTATGTTAACCCGATTGTGATAGTAAAGAAAAGCAATGGAGAATTGAGATTATGTTTAGATGCCAGGAATATCAACCAGCACACTGTATCACAATATGAATCACCTCTAAACATCGAGGCCATTTTTGGAAGAATCACCGGGTCACACATATTTTCAAAAATTGACTTAAAACACAGTTTTTGGTTGATACCGTTAGCTGAAAAGTGTAGAAACTACACCGCTTTTTCTATTGATGGTATTGTCTACCGGTTTAAGGTAGTGCCATTTGGATTGCAGAGTGCTTGTGCGGCACTCGTCCGAGCTCTACATACCATTTTGAATCGCCATGAAGATTTCATAGTTCATTATATCGATGATTTATTAATTTTTTCACAAGATACTCAGAGTCATCTGGAACACATAGAAATAATTCTGGAAGAATTGGACACAGCGGGATTGAAATTAAACATTGAAAAATGTCAATTTTTTCAAAAAGAAGTCATTTATTTGGGTTTTCAATTGGACACCAAAACAGTAAGATTAGCCGAAGACAGAGTCAAGCTCATAGATGAATACCCAAGACCAACGAATTTGAAAACATTGAGAGGTTTTCTTGGCACGATTAATTATTTTAAAAAGCTGATTCCCGATTTGAGCCAAAAGGAAATCCCTCTGATAAAATTGCTTAAAAAAGGAATAAAATGGAATTGGAAAGAAGAACAGGAGGAAGCTTTCGAAACATTAAAACGAGAATTCGCAAAAGGAACGAAAATATACCACCCCATTTACAATTTACCTTTTATACTCCGAACTGTGCGTCCATACAAAAATTTGCAGGAGTTCTGTCTCAAATACAAAACGACCAAGAAGTGCCGATATGTTTTATATCTCGAGTGACTAAAACACATGAGAGAAAATATAGTGTTACAGAATTGGAGTTTGCCAGTGTACTATATTGCGTAAACAAATTGAGGTTTTACTTATTGGGAGCAAAATTCACAATCGAAACAGACCATGCAGCTTTAGTACATATCATGAAGAATAGATTAGTAAATAATAGAATACATAGAGGCATTCTATTATTACAGGAGTATGATTTTGAGTTCCGATATATAAAAGGAAAAGACAACATAATAGCCGACGCTCTAACACGGGATGAGGACACCGGAAAAAAGGAAACAATTACTCTACAGGTGGGACTAAATAGATTAATACAAGAAGAAGGGATATATTCGTTAAATGAGATAAGGACAAACCAGGAAGACCTAGAGGAAAGAGAGAAAAGAAGAGCGGAAGTAGAAAATACATATATTTTAAGAGAATAGACGGAAAGGAACTATATTTAGTGACACAGACATTGGCCGAAAAGATAATAAAGAAATTACATGAGGACAATGGGCATATCGGTAGCAGAAAAGTTTGGCTCGTTTTTAGGGAAAATTACATCAGCCGACAGGATTACCGCATTGCAAAGGAAATTACCCAGAAGTGCGATGTATGTCAAAAATATAAGAGTCGGAATTTCAAAAACGAAAATGTTGCCAAAAATATTGAAGCCCGAAACAAACTAGACATTGTAGCAATAGATATGTTAAGCGATCTAATTATGACCACTAAAAGGAACAAACATATTCTGGTAATGGTGGATGTGTTTTCAAAATACGTAAAATTATATAGTTGCCGCACCACAAAGGGGGAAGAAATATTAAGAAAAATCGACAATTTTATAGCCATAGTAGGAACACCAAAAAAGATTCTACTGGACAATGCAACGTATTTCCGAAATGATCGTTTTAAGGGACAACTTCGAGAACGAGGAATAGAGACAAATTTTGTCAGCATCAGGCATCCACAGAGTAATCCTTCGGAACGATTCATACAGGAAGTGACGAAATTTCTTCGCATTGCAACAGATGGTCAACATCGCCACTGGGACAGGAAAATGGCGGAAATAGAAAGGTATCTAAATACAATTCCGAGCACAGTAACAAAAGAGACCCCAGAATACATCATGAAGGGTGTACTGCCGATAAGGCCATGGGAAGACCAAGAGCCAAAAGAATATCAACAGGTGATTGAAACCGTACAGAGAAGATTACGGCGAAGAAGCAACGAAAAATATATCCAAAGACAGGAACAAAATAGAAAAAGAAGACCAGTGACTTTCCAAAAGGGTGAAAAAGTACTCGTGAGGGCATTACGAGTATCAAATCTTCCTGGGGGCATTTGCGCAAAGTTGATGCCTGTTTTCGAAGGCCCGTACATCGTGAATAATGAAAATGGGATAAATAGTTATGAGTTGAGGCACAGGAACTCGGAAAAGATCCGAGGAATTTATAATATTCACGATGTATACAAATATCACGAATAAAAGACAGAATTACATGAAGTAGATAGTAAGTTAGGATATAAGACGTAGATTAAAGTAAGG
Organism: Diabrotica virgifera virgifera; assembly: GCF_917563875.1. Classification (NCBI taxonomy): domain Eukaryota; kingdom Metazoa; phylum Arthropoda; class Insecta; order Coleoptera; family Chrysomelidae; genus Diabrotica; species Diabrotica virgifera. The sequence continues at coordinate 217,456,510 of NC_065444.1, forward strand.
AAATATACAGGGAGTTGGTTTTGCCTCGAGAAAATTTATTTAAAAATGCAGATAAATTTTATCGAATACAAGGCGGGGATTTGTTATATTTCTATTTGATATGAAAATTAAATTTTGATAATTATAAACAAAATTCAATTTAATATAAAATATTTTCAATTTTCTCAACCACGGGCATATAAATTTAGAACAACCTGTATACAACAAATTGTTATATTTAATTTTAAGAAGTGATTAGAGGAAGCTTACGGGACTCGGGACAATGCGCCGAGAATAAACAAAGTGAATGTCGCGTACCATTATCGTTGTTCGCGGAAGGTTCGATCATTAGCCTATGCTAAATAAGACTCAGTTGAAATAGAGAATAGGTCATTATCGTTGTTCGCGGAAGGTTCGATCATTAGCCTATGCTAAATAAGACTCAGTTGAAGTAGATAATAGGTCATTAAATTTTGTAAATAGTAGAAAGTAATTTTAGAATGGGAATTAACTAGTTTTTTTTGAAATCCATTAAGCATATTTAGAAAGATTAAAAATTGGTTTTGAGGAATACTGCGAATGAGAGTTGGTGGTGGAAGGTTGATTTGTGAATCTGGAAGGGATATTTAGAAAGTAGGGGAATGAATGACAAATAGAGAGCAGAATGTTTTGAGCTGTCGAGAAGTGAAGTCCAGTAGTAGACGGTAGTGTACGGAGAGTGAGAAAGCCGGTGTAGTTCCGTGAGTGTGGAGAATCTATCGTGGAACGAGAGGTAGGCCAGGTTGAGAGTAAAGAACCTCCTTGAGCCAAGAGTGTCCCGGTAGCTGATTGCAGTTTCGAAAAAGATAGAACACAGCATCACGACAGAAGCAGGAACGAGAGCTATACGAGCTAGTTTTCAAAGGAGAACATTACTGAAAGCCAGGACGAGGTTTTGATCGCAGCCAAGGATAGCAGGAAACGGGTCTTGTGTGAAGACATTCTCAGTTCACCAGAAAAAGGTCAGTCTCATTTGTTTGGACATGAATGTATGGGTTTTTCGTATTAAATACCACATTATAAATGGAAGAACATAATCAATAATATCAGAAAAGCTTCATCAAACTTAAATAGAATTGTTGCTAAATAAATCCTAATAGTTAAATGTTAATAAAAACTTTCAATTGGAAACCAAAAGGAAATAAGATTCCCATTTGTAAATGTTAAGTTTAAGAATAATAAGATCTAGCAAATATTAAGCAGTGATTGCCATTTAAATAAAATAAACAATATTTTGATTATAATTGTAACCCATATGTGTGTATTATTTTGCTCTTTTATTTCCTATCCCGATTAGGAACCATTGAGAAATACTTAGAAGCCACGAGAGTAAGTAATTAATTTTATAATTCGCCCTGAGATTGAAAACATATTGATATGTGATCTGGTAAATTAATTAGATTATTATTAATGCATTGATCAAATTAAGTGACATATAAGAATATTATCTCATATAAATAATCAAGATCACATCAATACATTATTGTCATTAAAACTATGTGTTACGTTTGATATATGTATATTTTGAAATCATTGAAATTTACCTTTTTGTATTTCCTATCATAACAGAAGACTGTAAATTAAAACCAGGCCCATAAAACGCCAAGCATTAAATATAGATTATTCTAAAGGTACAGAAACCATGTAGCCAGTATCAAACGAATCTTAGATCGAGACGAGAGATTAGATATTTGTAGTTCTTTTGTGTGACGCTCATTGTTGTACTCCTCCTTCGGTATCTATAAGTTCTAGTAGAATGTTTCGCTGGAAACAAAGAAGTTCAATGAAGTAAAAAAACTTTATATTGTTCTTATTGTTCAGTAAAATACAGTATGAGCATAAATGAAGAAAATTAAAAGCATTGTTTTACATATAGGTTTGAACAAGAATAAACAAGACATATTATAATCTCAGCAGTTTGAAGTTTCCTGCGATATTTGTTCACCTTTGAACGTATATTGGTACAAGTAAAATAAGTTATTCGGCTTCTAAAACTGTTAAATAATATTTTAAGCATTTTTTCCAATAGTACATTGGTAAAATGGCTGGTGATATTGATATCAAAACTGACTAGCATATTGTTGTAATTATAATTTATTTCTGCTAGTTTTTGCAGGATTTGTTGTGAGTTTTTGAAGTATGTTATTGTATTGTGCGCTAGGCTAGAGGTTGAATTATGCCCAGGAGGAACCTAGACAGTTTGTTGCATGGTTAACCCATGCTACCTACTACAAATTGGTCTCAAAGGTACATTTTCTTTGTGAATTTTTGTGACTTCGTGTAGGTGCGGTGTCCTACTGCAGTAATGTTCGTCTTTGATAGTCTGTCAATTATTCCTTAAATTTGTGCGCATTTTTGTATATTTTGTGTTCCAGTGATTTTGTTGGACCCTTTGTCAGTTTTCTGTAAGTTCCATCTGTGACTAATTCAGAAACCAAAAACAATCAAGATACAATTAATTAATATGTTCTTTTCATCATCCGTAACTTCACGCATATGCTCTTAAATAGGCAAATCTTTGATCGTTAATAACTCAAAAAGTATTGATTTATTTTAATAACATGATATAACAAATTTTACTTAAAATTTGCCCCTCTATCGATTTGTGGGGTTATTTTTAATAAAATTGTTTTCACCCGCGGGAAGGGGTGGTATTCACCACCAAGGTAAAAGTGCAAGTTGGCACCAAATCAGTTTTATTTCTTGCGGTATGCTCTAATTAGTCACCAATTTTCATGCAAATCGATGGAGGTTTAACAAAATAGGAGGTGAAAACCTTTAATGACTGCACTAACTTTCCCCTTTCATCCCTTATTGCTACTTCCTGTATCCACTGAGGTGTCAGCCTGAATATCAGCCTCAGTCAATATACAATGGACACATTTCACAGGAAAAACTCCATATTACTTATGACGATGATTTTTCGGCTCTAGTTCGACTCTAATATAATTATTGTATTAAAGTAATTTTATTTGCAGTTTATATACGATTAGTATTAAAAGTGGTATGCGCCAATTGAATCTAACCTCAGCCCGTGAGTAATGACCCGTGAGTAACTTCAGCCCGTGAGTAATGAATTATTACTCACGGGTAAAGTAATGTGTGCTATTTACTATTAAAAATAGCGAATAATGAGCATGTTATTAAACGGTCGTAGAAAAAGAATATTTATTATATTTTCTTTATTTGTAGTTTATGAAATGAAAAGTTCTTTATAGTTTCTCTGTTAAATATTTTTTTATGATCTAAACAAGTTTCCTTTGTGTGTACATGACGTATATTCTGTATATTATATTCAAGCTTGAAAAAACATGGCACTCTCATGCGGCCGCAATATTTTATCAACAACATTGTAGACATGCATACATGCTTAACCCACATTATTCTATGGAGTTCAAAGAATGCTTTGATGCATGCAAAATGAAACATTAACTTAGAAAGAAACTTATTTCATAAGATGCATTTCCTGTGTATTGTAGCTGCCTTGAAATTATTTCATTGCTTTTGTTGCAGATTTAACAAACCATAATGACGAACCCGAGAAGCCACAATAGAACAGAGGAGTACTTAGGATATAGAAATATTTGTAAGAAATATTAAATTGTTAATTTTTTATTGTTTAAAAAATACACAAAGAAATGAATTTCCTGCAGTTGGAGGTATACCATACAGAGCCGTGCGGTATATTTTTTCAATACGATGCAAGTCTTCGAAGTGCCGCCCCTTAAATGTTATTGAAACAACTTTTATTTTTATTAAATGAAACTACACAAAATGAACGAAAACTTTTATTTCAAAAACAAAACATACTTTAAGTTAAATGAAATATGTACCCTCCTGACTTTAATTTTGACAAATTCGTCAATCAGATTGCTGTAGTCTAGTGGGGATAGCTAGGTGTAGCAGCTAGTGAGAACTCTATTGAAATAAGTGCTAAATTTTTTAGTTTTGTTTGTCTCATGGAGCTTTTTAAACAACTTTTAGTAATTTTAAATGTTGAATATCTTGTTTCTCTACTAGCTACCGAGACATTGAGTGTTAATAACATTCTTAGGGCCGGTTGTTCGAACGCTAATCAACAATGATCATTATCAAATAATTAATTACTGTCAATGTCAACTTTGTTTGGGTTGTTAAAAAGTCTGTGGAGTCTATAACCAATTAATATAACAATAATTATTAACATAATTAATAATAAATCTCATAATTGTAATTAATTATGTTTTCAGCAACCAAAACAAAGTTGACATTGACAGTTTTGGTGACAGTAATGAAATATTTGATAATGATCATTGTTGATTAGCGTTCGAGCAACCGGCCCTTAGTGATACAACTACATTAATGGGTATAAAGAAATTAGCTCATTTTGGCACAAATATGTAGTCTAAAGGTATCATTTGGAATAACCCGTGTTGAGCTGCCCCCCCCCACTTGCAAAAATTAAAAAACAAATAGCCCTGAGTTATGAGCTATTTATGAGCTCTCATATTCCGCAAACTAAAATTTTTGAGCTCGTTCCACTGAGCAGGAATTTGATACTTTAGTGAGGGGGCTGAGTCAGCCCCCCCCCCACTGCTTAAAAATAGGAATATTGAATCGGTTTTTGCGGCAGAATTACGAGCTATTTATGAGCTCTTGAAATTATATAGTTTCGATTTTTGAGCTCATCCCCTTCACCCCCAAACAACCCTTTAATTGATTTAACTTAAGAGAAAAGTGCTGAGAAAACTTAAAATATATCGTATTGCGGATATAATTCCTATAGCTTATATACTCTAAGAATAAACTATTAAATCACGTGCATTTCGATTATTGAGCTACAACCCCTTCGCAAGAAAACCACCCTATCTTCCCGGCTTAAGAGAAAGTTGTACTTAAAATGCATTAAACTAATTATTTGGCGACTACATATCATTGAATAATTTATAAGCTTCCAAATTACGCGCATTTAGATAAGTAAATTGCACTTTATTTTGTATAGTGCAGTCACTGAAGGTAAAAATCAACGATTACCTTCAATTTCGGTGAACCTTCATCGGTTTTCACGAAAATTGATCAGTGGTTAGAGGATACGTCAAGAAACAAAGGTGACATGGTACCACCTTGCGCCTTTATCCTGAGGGTGGATACCGCCCCTTCTCGGGGGTGAAAATTATTTTATTAAAAATAACTGCACAAATCAATAAAAGAACAAATTAAAAGCAAAATTTATTATATAAAGTTAATAAAATAAGTCAATACTTTTTAAGTTATTAAAGATCAAAGATTTTAATTATTCGTGAAAAAAATGCATGTTATGAAGAGGTTTTTCGTAAATCACTGAAAAACTGTAAGTTTTTACACAAAAGTTAATAGTAGTTTAATTCGTATAGCTTATATTCTAAGAATAAACTTTTAAATCACGCGCCTTTCGATTATAGAGCTACAACCCCTTCGCAAGAAAACCATCCCATATTCCCGACTTAAGAGAGTTCTACTTAAAATAATTTAAATAAATTATTTGGCGACTAGATATCGTTTAATAATTTATGAGCTCGCAAAATATACGCATCTCAATTATTGAATTGCCATTTTCTTTCTATAGTGCAGTCACTGAAGGTAAAAATCAACTATGACCTTCGATTTCGGTAAATCTCCATTCATTTTCACGAAAATTGGTGAGCGGATTTTGATGCTATCAAATTTTTCTGGAGCTCATTTTTGATAGGTATTTCTAAGTACTTTGACAAGTATTTAGTACCTAAGTGTTATAAAATGCATCTCTTTCCCGTTATTTAAGCTTGAATCCTTAGATTTGAATAGTCGCAGAAACAATATATATTTAATTACCAATAACTTACTTTAAATTAACATTAAAGGGTTTTCAAGTAAGCAATTTATTATATTTTTTATTAGCTTGAATTTTAGTGATGAACACTTTTTTGTAAAAACTTACAGTTTTTGAGTTATTTATGAAAAATCGGTTTAAAGGTCTGGCTGAAAGACTTCGGTCGATGGCCTTTTGGTACATTGTATCAATAAAGTATGTTTCTCTCTCTCTCTCGCTTTAAAGCATGCATTTTCTTTCACAAAAATTAAAATATTTGATCTTTAATAACTCAAAAAGTATTAATTTATTTTAATCACATTATATAACAAATTTTGCTTACAATTTCCCTCTCTCGATTTGTGGGGTTATTTTTAATAAAGTAATTTTCACCCCCGAGAAGGAGTGACATATACCCCAGGTTAAAACCCCAAGTTGTTATTGTTAATTCGTGAAAATGAATGGAGATTTACCGAAATCGAAGGTCATAGTTGATTTTTACCTTCAGTGACTGCACTATAGAAAGAAAATGGCAATTCAATAATTGAGATGCGTATATTTTGCAAGCTCATAAGTTATTAAATGATATGTAGTGGCCAAATAATTAATTTAAATTATTTTAAGTACAACTCTCTTAAGCCGGGAATATGGGATGGTTTTCTTACGAAGGGGTTGTAGCTCTATAATCGAAAGGCGCGTGATTTAAGAGTTTATTCTTAGAATATAAGCTATACGAATCATAGGCGTAACCAGGGGGGTTTTGGGGGTTGTAACCCCCCCCCATTGGGATGTGATTTGAGCTCTATACGCTTAACACCATAGCCCTCAAAGGCCTTCCAGTAGTTGTAACCCCCCCCCCCTTTCAGGTAGTTGTAACCCCCCTTAGGATCATCCTGGTTACGCCTATGATACGAATTAAACTACTATTAACTTTTTTGTAAAAACTTACAGTTTTTCAGTGATTTACGAAAAACCGCTTCATAACATGCATTTTTTTCACGAATAATTAAAATCTTTGATCTTTAATAACTTAAAAAGTATTGACTTATTTTATTAACTTTATATAATAAATTTTGCTTTTAATTTGTTCTTTTATTGATTTGTGCAGTTATTTTTAATAAAATAATTTTCACCCCCGAGAAGGGGCGGTATCCACCCTCAGGGTAAAGGCGCAAGGTGGTACCATGTCACCTTTGTTTCTTGACGTATCCTCTAACCACTGATCAATTTTCGTGAAAATCGATGAAGGTTCACCGAAATTGAAGGTAATCGTTGATTTTTACCTTCAGTGACTGCACTATACAAAATAAATTCCAATTTACTGATCTAAATGCGCGTAATTTGGAAGCTTATAAATTATTCAATGATATGTAGTCGCTAAATAATTAGTTTAATGCATTTTAAGTACAACTTTCTCTTAAGCTGGGAAGATAGGGTGGTTTTCTTGCGAAGGGGTTGTAGCTCAATAATCGAAATGCACGTGATTTAATAGTTTATTCTTAGAGTATATAAGCTATAGGAATTATATCCGCAATACGATATATTTTAAGTTTTCTCAGCATTTTTCTCTTAAGTTAAATCAATTAAAGGGTTGTTTGGGGGTGAAGGGGATGAGCTCAAAAATCGAAACTATATAATTTCAAGAGCTCATAAATAGCTCGTAATTCTGCCGCAAAAACCGATTCAATATTCCTATTTTTAAGTAGTGGGGGGGGGCTGACTCAGCCCCCCCCCCCCGCCACCAAAGTATCAAATTCCTGCTTAGTGGAACGAGCTCAAAAATTTTAGATTGCGCAATATGAGAGCTCATAAATAGCTCATAAATCAGGGCTATTTGTTTTTTGATTTTTGCAAGTGGGGGGGGGGCAGCTCAACACGGGTTTTGGAATATATGTATCACGCAATTTTTCTAGAAGATCATTTGCCTCTATATCAAATTCTTTTTCTATTGAAAGTATTGAATGAAGATTCATACAATACTTTTTAGTGCTTTATCATCTATTTCCCTCAATTTAAAAATATATAAAGATTTAAAATTTTTATTATGAGTTTCTAGAAGCATCTGAGAGATGTGGTCTGGAATAACCCATATAATATGTGAATGGACAACAAAGTTAGAATTTATAAAACTTTCATCAGAACTGTTATGACCTATGGTATTGAATCAAGATAAGACACCAATAAAACCAAAAGCATGCTACGAACAGCCGATATGAAGACACTAAAAGCAATAGTAGGGAAGACACGAAGGGATAGAATAAGAAACAATATAATGAGGAAACAATGTGGCGTGCAAGATGTTGTAAGGTGGGGTAGGTAAAGACGAAGAGAATGGTTCAGTCATGTAAAAAGAATGGAGGAGCACAGACTACCAAGAATTGCGCTAGAAGTAAAACCTGCTGGCAAGCGTCCACCGGGGAGACCACCAAAAAGATGAAGAGATAGCTGGCAGTCTACCTCTCAAGAAATACTTCAACGTCGGAATTAACAGATCGACAGATCTACAACAAGTATAATAAGAAGAAGAAGACCTCACAGGAATAAAGAGACCAACGCTCATATGGTATTCATTGATCTTGAGAAAGCATATGATAGAGTTAGCATAATGAAAGCATAAAAATAATGGAGGAGCACAGACTAGCAAGAATTGCTCTAGAAGGAAAACCAGTAGGCAAGCGTCCACCGGGGAGACCACCAAAAAGATGAAGAGATAGCTGGCAGTCTACCTCTCAAGAAATACTTCAACGTCGGAATTAACAGATCGACAGATCTACAACAAGTATAATAAGAAGAAGAAGACCTCACAGGAATAAAGAGACCAACGCTCATATGGTATTCATTGATCTTGAGAAAGCATATGATAGAGTTAGCATAATGAAAGCATAAAAATAATGGAGGAGCACAGACTAGCAAGAATTGCTCTAGAAGGAAAACCAGTAGGCAAGCGTCCACCGGGGAGACCACCAAAAAGATGGAGAGATAGCTGGCAGTCTACCTCTCAAGAAATACTTCAACGTCGGAATTAACAGATCGACAGATCTACAACAAGTATAATAAGAAGAAGAAGACCTCACAGGAATAAAGAGACCAACGCTCATATGGTATTCATTGATCTTGAGAAAGCATATGATAGAGTTAGCATAATGAAAGCATAAAAATAATGGAGGAGCACAGACTAGCAAGAATTGCTCTAGAAGGAAAACCAGTAGGCAAGCGTCCACCGGGGAGACCACCAAAAAGATGGAGAGATAGCTGGCAGTCTACCTCTCAAGAAATACTTCAACGTCGGAATTAACAGATCGACAGATCTACAACAAGTATAATAAGAAGAAGAAGACCTCACAGGAATAAAGAGACCAACGCTCATATGGTATTCATTGATCTTGAGAAAGCATATGATAGAGTTAGCATAATGAAAGCATAAAAATAATGGAGGAGCACAGACTAGCAAGAATTGCTCTAGAAGGAAAACCAGTAGGCAAGCGTCCACCGGGGAGACCACCAAAAAGATGAAGAGATAGCTGGCAGTCTACCTCTCAAGAAATACTTCAACGTCGGAATTAGTAGATCGACAGATCTACATCAAGTATAAGAAGAAGTTTCTAGAAGCAAAAATTGACCAATCAAAGAATTAACGGCAATGTCTAAAATATAGATGAACAAAATTATTTTAAATTTAGCTGCATCTAGCTCGTCCACAGATTTTTCGTAATCAAATTACCGCTTTTTTCTCCTGGCTCGAATTTCATTTTCAGCTGGAAATTCGGAACTTATATCAAGATTTTCCGCAATTTCATTAAATTTTTATTTGGTCATTAGTAATATTGTCTAACTTTTTGTTTTTTCTATAGTTTCAATCTGGCAATTTTTTTTATTTTACTGATTATGCCGATACCGCCCCTCTTGTGATGCCGCCTGATGCGACTGCCTCGCCGCATCATAGCACCGCACGGCCCTTACCATAAATCAATAATATTTTATTTTTTTATTGTCCATCCAATGTTTATTGGATGCAATATGTACCTATAATAATTTTACAATAACAGTAGGAATCCGCCCAGTGGCGAGCACCCAGTAAGACATATAAAATTATATTTTAAACAATACCAGAGAACGGCAGTTCTCGCCAGTGGCGCACACCAACACCCCCCTACACGCGACACTATATATACACGAAATTTTCGATTTTCTAAATCTGACTGATTTGAAAGATGGGCCAAGTCCCATCTTAAAATTCAGGAAGAAACTCACCCATCCATATGTCAACCATCCATTTTGGTCAAAGGGTGTGCATTTTACGGCCCTTTCTATTTAGGATCTGTTTTTCGTTCTCGTCCCCAAAACTCCCAAAAACATCAAAAATTTAAGTCCGACCTTTACGGCTTCTAATAGTACTGATCATTACCTTTCCAACGCATGTCTAATTTTGAAAATCGGTTATACCATTCAAAAGTTACCGAGCTCAGAAATATGACTCAATTTTTATTTAAAAAAGGGAAAATGTTTGTGGATATGTATGTATGTGTGTTTAAAAGTTAAACCGATTTGAATTTTTTTTCTGTTTTTGAAAAGGGGGTCAGGGCCGATTCAGAACCGGTGTAGAATGCGACTTTTGACCACCCATAAGCCAGCTAGAGGACTTGGTAGGTACAAAACGGCATATTTTTTGGGGGTATATATCTTCGGAACAAGAAAAGACAGGAGAACCGCAAATACACCAAATTAATAATGTTGAGTTAAGCTTTCAAATGGTGTTTAAACCGTCAGGATCAGGCATACACACGGCTCAGTATAGCCGAAAAACTGAAAAACTATACTTTGAAAATTTTGGTTTTTCGACAATTACTCAAAATTTCAACATACGAATTGCGCCAATAACTGAGTGTTTGTAGAAGGAGTCTAGAGGAATCTAACGGTGCATACGTCATATCCGGGAAAATTCGAATTTTTAAGTTATAGGCTTCATAAGTATGATCAAATCTATTTCCTACGGGAAAAACGGTTTCTTAAGCTCAATAATTCCTGTAATAGCTTCAGTTATCATACTTGACCTTAGATCCATCAGATACTACTGGCAAATACGTTTCAAACTTATGTTTACTGATCAAAATCGGTTAAGCCTTTTAGAAGTTATTAAGCTACAAAAGTATAATCCAATTAACGATTATTCCCGAAATGGTTTATGTAAGTAGTTGTAGTGATTACGACGCTAAATTTGATCTGGCAACGGGCAATCCAACTTCATTTACCGGTGATCTCAATATTTTTTTCAATCTATTTCGAATAGAAAAAAATCTAGTGTACATTAGATGGACACTAGATCATTTGGGAGATAATGCAACAAATGTGACCATTTATAAAGCTTAACGAGTAATAGAGGAACATTGCATTCAACTTCATACATTTAATTTATAAATAACTTTAAAAAACTCCTGATACACGAATAAAAAACCGCTAAACGACTTAAAAATGAGTGGCGCATACAATATTCCAGCTACAAAAGATCTGATATGAATATTACGTGGCGCAAAAATGTATTTTCATTTTGATGTAAAACAAAATTCTAGTTTTATTTTAAAAGATTTTTCCATAATATTTGCTAAATTTGAAGTAAACGCGCCACAAAAGAGTTTCAAAATTCAAACTGTATTAAAGTTACTCTTTTGTGGCGCGTTTACTTCAAATTTAGCAAATGTTATGGAAAAATCTTTTAAAATAAAACTAGGATTTTGTTTTGCATCAAAATGAAAATCCATTTTCGCGCCACGTAATATTCATATCAGATCTTTTGTAGCTGGAATATTGTATGCGCCACCCATTTTTAAGGCGTTTAGCGGTTTTTTATTCTTGTATATGTTACAGTTCAAGTTGATTTTCAGTTAGAGTCTACTCCAACTAGTTGCAGTCAACTCCAACTGAAACGAGCAGTAAAAGTTGATTTTAAAAATTTAAATCAACTTGTACTAGTTGGAGTTGACTCTTCCTGGATCGATTCAGTAAATGTTGATTATACGAGAATCTCAAGTGCATTTTTGATGAGTGTGCGTTTCTTTGTCTTGACCGTTTTAACTACTTATTAGTAGAGTCTGTAACGTCGTCCCCGTTAGGTTAATTATTCTGATTCGATTTTTTGCACAAACATACTCAAAGAAATACATCCGTATAACAATCCTTATAACAAATACACAGGGTGTCACACGGTACCGCGGTCGAAAAGTTGTTTAATAGTTTTTTTTTTCTTTGGAGTTGTATGACTACGGGCATTTATGTACCAAGTCACCAAAGTGACTCTTTATCGAACGAGTCTGATATTACGAGCAGAGGAAGCGAAGCGAGTAAGATACTCGTTCGATAAAGAGTATTGAGGTGGTGCGTACAAAATTGTATCGTCAATCATAAAAAACATTAACACTTACTTACAACTTTGAGGACATTTTTTTAATTTTAGACGAAATAAAAAATTCGTATGACAGTAATCACAAATGACTTTTGCATGATGGCCGGTTTTGATGTTTAATCGATAGTTATCAATATTGTATACCTACCTAATTACTAAATCTGTAAAGTTTTGATTTATTTTGTATGAATATAATTGCGAAACACTACAAAATTTTACTTTAGTGACGTTTGGCGATAAACAATGATTTTAAACAAATTCGCAAAAATAATTTTTTCACTTCGTACAAATTTTTTTAGATCCTTTGGGCCTTTTTTTTTCTAAAATTGACTGTTGTCGAGTTATTAGCGACTTAAAATTTGAAAAACGCCAAAATAACCATTTTCAAGGTTTAATAACTCGGTTAAAGATAATTATTGTGAAAGTCGAGCGAGCGGCCGTGGAGTAACGGCATAATGGCTGGCCTCATACGCAAGTCCACGTGGGTTTGAGCCCTGCCAAAGACAAACCATTTTCATTTCCAATAATGACACGAGCCCACTCACCGTGCCTCGGAGAGCACGTTAAGCCGTCGGGCCCCCTGGGCTAGTGTACATCGACATTAGTTACTTGAAACAGGGTTAAAGATGTAATTGGCGCCGGAACTGTCCGAAAGGCAAAAATGCCATACGATATTATACAGTGAGCACGTAAAGGTTGGAATAAATTCATTTTCTCGAGAATTGACGATTTTGGAAAAAAAATCCCGAAACAGGTCAGTTTTTATTTTTATATTGCGCCTTTTTGGCATATAAATCATACTAGTGACGTCACCCGTCTGGGCGTGATGACGTCATCTACGTTTTTTTAAATGAGAATAGGGGTCATGTGATAGCTCATTTGAAAGGTAATTCAATTTTCTATTCAGTAATATAAACATTAACATTATTATTTATACAGGGTGTCCAAAACATATTTTTTTTTAAATAAATTTTTTGACAAAAAGAAGAATGTGTGTAATTTATTTAACTCATAATACATTTTACTCCTATCAGAAAACAGGAAATAATGTGTATTTGACAAATAAAAATATTGTTTTTACTTAAATTCAGTATTAAAGCAGCCACCCACCTTCCTCTTGACAGTTTGAACATTTAATTTAAGCATAAAGCAATGATTATTTTTCAAATAAACATTTTATTCTGTTTTATGAGAGCAGTGAAATGTATTTTGAATTAAATAAATTACTTGCATTCTTCTTTTTATGTCAGTAAATTGAATCAAAAAAATAAAAAAAATTGGGCACCCTGTATAAAAAATTCTGTTATTAGTTATATTATTGAATAGAGAATTGAATTACCTTTCAAATGAGCTATCACAAGACCCCTATTCCCATTTAAAAAAATCATCGATGACGTCATCACGCCCAGATGGGTGACGTCACTAGTATGGTATATATGGCAAAAAGTCGTAATTTAAAAATAAAAATTGACTTGTTTCGGGATTTCTTTCTAAAATCGTCCATTCTCGAGAAAATGAATTTATTCCAACCTTTACGTGCTCACTGTATATTATGAAAGTCAGAAACTAAAAAAAATCAAAGATTAAAGATTAAAGCTCTATAAGATCCTGAAGAAATTTTTGTCATTATTTCATTAATAAGATATTATTTCTAATTATCAACAATGAGCGCTAAGCGCGTATTGAGGCGGCCGTCAATGTGAGTGCGAGTGAGATTCACCATTGGACGGCCCAAATGGTGCATCTCTTTAGCACTCACCATTGACGGCCGCCTAATACGCACTTAGCGCTCATTGTTAATAATTAAAGATAAATCTTAGTCATAAAATAGTGACAAAAATTTCTGCTGGATCTTGTACAGGGGGCTATAAACTTTGATTTGGTCACTTTCTGGCTTTCATAATAATGGATTTTAACCGAGATTAAGCCTTGAAAATGGCTATTTTTGCATTTTTCAAATTTTAAATCGCGTATAACTCGACAACAATCAATTTTAGAGAAAAATCACAAAATACCTTTTTTTGCTCAGAATAACTCAAATGATCTAAAAAAAAATTGTTCGAAGTGAAAAAATTATTTTTGTGAATTTGTCTAAAAAAAATTGTTTAAACAATTTATCGATCAAGGTACTGCCTGGCACCCAGTAGATTTGTTATAAGGACCTCTTTTTGAGTAAGTTTGTGCAAAAAATTCGAATCGGAGTAATTTCACTAACGGGGACCACGATACAGCCTAGACTAATTTGAACATATTCAGTAACTTTAATTTAATTTCTAGAATCGGCTGTTTGTGTGAATCAGAATCAACTTTTACTAAATGGCATTGGGAAGAGTATACTTTTCCTAGTTGGAGTCTACTTTTACTAGTAAATGTTGAATATAAATCTTCATTTTATATTTATAATCAACTTTTACTGAAACCAGCCGTTAGAGTCGACTCCAACTAGTTGGAGGATAACTAACTGGATAATCAACTTGAACTGTAACATATATACCATAACAAGTAGTACTTGGAACAAAAAATAGATAATATATAGTACACTAGACGGCTCAGGCAATAATATGATTATTAAAAGTCTAAAAGTAAAAATAATAGTTATTTATGTATCAAGGGCATTAAGTAGATGTTTGTACCCTAAGGGCGACAAGCTTATAATATATTATATGTCGCCCAAGGGTATAAACATCTAATAATGCACGTGGTGCATACAAAACTTTATTTCATACCGGTTCATTGCATCAATTAATAATTTTATTTTATATTAACTAGATAGGTCTGGATCCCGCGTATGAAAAAAAAGTTGATTAATAGCAAGCTGAAAATTTGTTAATAGCTTAAGCGTGTCTAGTCGAATAAACTTTGATATGTGTGAACACTGGAACAGGGGTAGTTTTAATTGTGGAACAGGTTAAAAATTTGGAACGGTCACAGCACGAAAACGGCACATTTATTTTGTCCGACAGAACAGACTTAAACTCTTCGAACAGAGATTAAACTCTCATGCAAAAATCAGACTGCTATTTATCACCAAATGGGCGTTTTAATGAGTGGAACATGTAGAATATGTCAAATGACAGGAATTATGACAGGTAATAAATAGCAGTCTGATTTTTTCATGAGAGTTTAATCTCTGTTCGGAGAGTTTAAGTCTGTTCTGTCGGACAAAATAAATATGCCGTTTTCGTGCTGTGACCGTTCCAAATTTTTAACCTGTTCCACAATTAAAACTACCCCTGTTTCAGTGTTCCCATATATCAAAGTTTATTCGACTAGACACCCTTAAGCTATTAACAAATTTTCAGCTTGCTATTAATCAACTTTTTTTTCATACGCGGGATCCAGACCAGTAATATTGTATCGCAGCAGGTCTTTAGTACCGTTGCTAGGAAATTGATGTTGGTTAGCAATTTGTTATTAACGTAAACAAAGTTTTTCTATGTGACATTGTCAAAAAAAAGTCAGAATGCAAGAGAAAATCGATATTTCTGAAGAAATACACACACCGGCAAAATTAGCCGAACACCTTAAAAATGGGACATGTTTGATGTCTCGAATTTCCTAAACCAGTTGTCCGATTTGAGTGATTTTTTTTATTATGTTATAGCCTTATTATTTAAGAATATCGTTGTGATAATATTGTTGCTAGACAGGTAAATATCAATTTATACCGGGTGTACCAATCATACTGTGTTTTTTTCTTAAAGTTTGGAACACCCTGTGGAATATTATAGCATATGTAAAATATTAAAATTAAAACTAGATTGTAGAGTTAGGCTTTCTTAATATTTATCTTTTCGATTCATTTAATTATGTGGGATGATAAAGAAGTTATGTGCGTTAACAACTATCCATGTTTTTCATCAATAAATCCTCATAGTAGGGGAGGAAAGTATGCTAAATTTGCAGTTACTTGACCCTTATACCTACTGGATTGTGAAGAGTATGTGCTAAAACCAGAAAAAGGTTAAGTTAAGTTTTCCATATAGTGGGGGACTTTTCATTTTTTAATTTAATTTTCCGTTTGAACCAATCGTTTTTTTCCGATTATAGCTCGATCTATCCATAATTCGAAAAAATGTGTCGAATAAAAGTTACTTATTTTTACGTAAAGAATCCAAATCTGCAATAAAAATTGGGGGCTCGTATTTAAGATTTTAAATTAAATCCCCCACCCCACCTCCGTGGGGGCTCGTGTTTGGTGCCATTCGATAGATTTTTCAAAAATATTGAATACGTGTATTTTGCCATTTTTCGATCTGATGTTCATTTTTCGTCGATGTTGTATATAAAATTTGTAAAAAAAAACATGCAAAAATAAGTACTGAATATTATATACTTGATTCAAAAGCATGTGCGCTCAGCGTTTGACATTAAAAGCCCCTCGAAGCTAGTTCAGCTGGAATCCACGGGAGGTCGTCATTGTGACATCGCTTACATCGCTTAGTAATTTATTTATTTAATACATCTATTGAATTACCTTAGGCTTGTTTATTAAACTAAGCAGATAATGATGGCAGGGGAGCCCCAGCGGAGATTTTTGCAGTTACTCGAGCGCGTCAGATTATCACATGGGGAGAAACCTTGTACCCTGTAAATGTACCTATACCATATGGTTCTTAATACCGGGGAATTCATTAAGGGGGGACCGAAAAAAAATCAATTCTTAGAAAAACTCGAAATCGTCAGATTAAGATAAGGTAAGTTAAGTACATGCAAAATAGTGTATATTTCAAAAATCTGACTATTTGTAATAACGTAAGAAAATGGACGAGTCACAAAGTTTCACAAAAAAAAAGCGAATATTTCGCGAAATAAACGTCAGATCGAAAAACTAAAAAATACGTGTTCAATATCTTTCAAAAATCTATCGAATAATGCTAAACACGTCACCCCACAGAGAGGGGTGGGGGTAAATTAAAAATTTTAAATACGATATTTCGCGAAATGAACATCATATCGTAAAACTGCAAAATACACTTATTCAATATTTTTTAAAAAATCTATCGAATGGCACCAAACACGACCTTCCACGGAGGTGGGGTGTAGGGTTACTTTAAAATCTTAAATAGGAGCCCCCACTTTTTATTGCACATTTGGATTCTTGACGTAAAAATAAGCAACTTTTATTCGCAACATTTTTTCCAATTTTAGATAGATGGCGCTATAATCGGAAAAAACGATTGGTGGAAATGGAGAATTAAATTAAAAACTGGAGAGTCCCACACTTTATGGAAAACTTATCTTAACTTTTTTTGGTTTTAGCACCCACTCTTCACAATCCAATAGGTCCCCATAACGCTCGAGTAACTGCAAATTTAGCTTTCCTCCCCTACTATGATTTATTTATTGATGAAAAACATGGCTAGTTGTTAAAGCTCATAACTTTTTTATTTTTCAACATAAGCAAATGAATCAAAAAAGGAAATGTTAAGAAAACCTAAGGCTATAATTGAGTTTTAATTTCAATATTTTAGATGTGCCAGAATATTCCACAGGGTGTTCCGAACTTTAACAAAAAAACACAGTATGATTGTTACACCCGGTACAAAATGACATTTACCTCTCTAGCAACAATATTATTACACCGATATTCTTAAATAGTAAGGCTATAACATACTAAAAGAATCACTCAAATCGGACAACAGGTTTAGGAAATTCGAGACATCAAACATGTCCCATTTTTAAGGTGTTCGGCTAATTTTGCCGGTGTGTGTAGTTAAAAAAGCCAAGAAAGCGACTGAGAATCTGTTACCGAAAAAATCCAAAGAGACGACAAGGAATACGCTAAATTTCAACAATGGATGGCAGAAAATCATACTGAATGCTTAAATGATACCGTATATAATATTGGCGTAATTTGGAGACATCAACTTTATGTGGTTTGTAACTAAGTAATAAATATACAATATTAAACCGGTATGACATCAAAATAAACATAAGAAAAAAGTTTTAAAAATCACTGAATCTAACATTTTGTTTATTTTACCGCACTATGAGACTACACTATGTTTCTCCAGATATATACTAGAGGTCCAAAGAGATCTTTTTAGTCTTCTTTCATGTGAGATGTTGAGCAGATCCGTGGAGAGCGGATTTGGATGCCAAGATAATCTGGTCTTGTATGTCAAATTTACAGCAGATATTGCTTCGCTAACAGTTAGTAGCTGTAGATCGTGGTGTAATCTGTGGTTCGTAACATACCAAGGGCCATTGCAGATCTGGCGCAATACTTTTGATTGCAATCGTTGAAGTTTTTGATGTTAGTGTTGGTGTTGGTTTTTGATATATATGTTGGTGTTATTTGATGTTCCCCATATTTGTGCTGCATAAAGCCATACCGGTTTGAAAATACATTTATAGATCAGAAGTTTATTCACCAGGCTAAGATTTGATTTGCGACTCATGTACCAATCCAGTTTCCTGTAGATTAAGCTGAGTTGAAGACGTTTCTTCCAGATGTGGGTGCCCCAATTAAGTTTAATATCCAAATGAATTCTCAGGTATTTTACAATGGTATTGACTGGTAGTGGATGGAATGGTATTTATATAAACAGGTGGAAACCAATGTATTAAAAATCCTTTATAAAAGGTATATTTATATTAAAAAAACCCTTTGGTGCTACATAACAGCACGTTTTCGGAATGACAATTTCATCATCAGTTGTACAAGGTAAACATGGTTAAGCGACTATGAAAGGACCGAAAGAACATGAAGGGAAAACACATACTTTATTTTATTCATCATCATTCTCTTTGCCTTATCCCTATGCGGAGTCGGCTTCCCTAATTGCATTTCTCCACACAATTCTATCTTGGTTCATATCAATGTTAATCCCCTTTACCAACATGTCCTGCCTTATCGTCTCCCCCAGGTCTTCTTTGGTCTTGCTCTCCTAGTCCTTCCAGGAATCTGCACTTCAGCTATTCTTCGTATTGGATGATTAACGTCTCGACGTTGAACATTACCAAACTATCTTAACCTATGCTCTCTCATTTTGGCATCAATTGGTGCCACACCTAGACTTCCCCTAATATACTCATTTCTAATTTTATCCTTCTTTGTCACTCCACTCATCAGGGCCGTCTTAACCATACACGGAGCCGGGGTGCAAGACTCATCTTTGCGCCCCCTTTTGTCAGAAGATTATATAGGTTATAGGTATGCTAAAATTAAAACTAATTATGTTTGCTTTCTTTATTTATACAGGGTGGGCCTCGATAGTTGGCAGTAGTTATTATATTTTAAGGAAATGCCGAAACAGTTCAATTTTTATTTTTAAATTACAATTTTTTGATATACATTTCATACTAGTGACGTCATCCATCTGGGCATAATGACATAATCGACGATTTTTTTTTAAATGGGAATAGGGGTCGTGTGTGGTAGCTCATTTCAAAGGATGTTCAATTCTCTATTCAGCAATATAAACTTTAATATCTTTATTTATACAGGGTTGGACAAAAAAATAATTTTTGAATTAAATTAACTGGCAGAAAAAGAAGAATCTATGTAATTTATTTAACTTAAAATACATTCTATTGCTGTCAGAAAACAGAAAAGCATGTTTATTTGGCAAATAAACATTGCTTTTCGCTTAAATTAAATGTTCAAACTGCCAAGAGGTAGCCGGGAAGCAGTTTGTGACTGCATTTAAGCGAAAAGAAATGTTTATTTGTGAAATAAACATTTTTTTCTATTTTCTGACAGCAGTACAATGTATTTTAAGTTAAATAAATTACATACATTTTTCTTTTTGCGTCAACTAATTTAATTCAAAAATTATTTTTGGCCACCCTGTATAAATATTGATATTAATGTTTATATTACTGAATAGAGAATTGAACACCCTTTATACAGAGTGTTTCATTGGGAAAGTAACATACGTTAACTACAGAAAGAGGACACTTAGGCGGTCTCAAAAATACCATACTTAATGGAACTTACTCCATTAATAACAAAGATACTGAGTGTTTTACCTATTTTGCCATTTTCTTAATTGCTTCATAACTTTTTAACCACACTGTATATTTATTTTATATTTGGCACACAAATATCGTTTAAGGTGTACAATAAATTAATTTATTTACAATTGTAAAAAATCCAGGTCCGGATTAAAAAATGTTGGAAAAATATTCCAACCCAAAAACAACACCCTGTACATTAAAATTTTTTAAAATGGATTTTTCAGTTGAAAATAGGATGAAAAACTAAATTTAGTGGTATACTTTGAATTTTTGGCAAAATGATTTTTCTGGTCAAATTTTGAATTTAAATTCTGAAATTATATGAATTTTGAGAGCTCTAAGTAGAAAAAAATTGAAATACAGCTTACAACTTGTCAACCGCACTGTATATTCATTTTATATTTAACACGCGAATATTCTTTTAGGTGTCCAATCAATTAATGTAATTACAAATAAAAAAAATCCAGGTCCGGATTAAAATATATTGTATAAATGTTCCGACCCAAAAAAACACCCTGTATATTAATTTTTTTAAAATGAATTTTGCTTTTGATAAGAGGATGAAAAACTAAATTTAATGGTATACTTTTAATTTTCGGCAAAATAATTTTTATGGTAAAATTTTGAATTTGAATTCTGAAATTATGTGAATTGCGAAACTCAAAGTAAAAAAAAATTAAAATATGATTTAGTTTTAATTAATACCATTATTTAATCTAAATTGGTAAAATATTAACATATTGACACATAACAGTAATTTTTGATGGTGGTAATTTTGAATAAGTACTTTAGTTTTGAATAGTTATGCTGCACATTTTCTCTGTTTTGTTATAATTTTTAGATACTTTGTTGATTAAAGTGATGTATTCTTTTTTGACTCTTTATTATTTATTCATTATTTAAAGATGAATATTCGCCATAAACTATTTGTCACAGATAATAAAAAACACTGAAATGTTTTAACATTTTACCAATTTAAATTAAATATTGGTATTAATTAAAATTAAGTCGCATTTTAATTTTTTCTACTTAGAGCTCTAGCAATTGACATAATTTCAGAATTCAAATTCAAAATTTTATTAGAAAAATCATTTTGCCGAAAATTCAAAGTATACCACTAAATTTAGCTTTTCATCCTCTTTTCCAATACAAAATCCATTTTAAAAAAATTTAATATACAGGGTGTTTTTTTGGGTCGGAACATTTTTACAATATTTTTTAATCCAGACCTGGATTTTTTATAATTGTAAATAAAATAATTGATTGGACACCTAAAAGAATATTCGCGTGCTAAATATAAAATAAATATACAGTGCGGTTAACAAGTTGTAAGTTGTATTTAATTTTTTTTCTACTTAGTGCTCTCGCAATTCACATACATAATTTCAGAATTCAAATTCAAAATTTGACCAGAAAAATCATTTTGCCGAAAATTCAAAGTATACCCCTAAATTTAGTTTTTTATCGTCTTTTCAACTAAAAAATCCATTTTAAAAAATTTAATATACAGTGTGTTTTTTGGGGTCGGAACATTTTTACAATATTTTTTAATCCAGACCTGGATTTTTTATAATTGCAAATAAAATAGTTGATTAGACACCTAAAAGAATATTCGCGTGCTAAATATAAAATAAATATACAGTGCGGTTAACAAGTTGTAAGTTGTATTTAATTTTTTTTCTACTTAGTGCTCTCGCAATTCACATACATAATTTCAGAATTCAAATTCAAAATTTGACCAGAAAAATCATTTTGCCGAAAATTCAAAGTATACCCCTAAATTTAGTTTTTTATCGTCTTTTCAACTAAAAAATCCATTTTAAAAAATTTAATATACAGTGTGTTTTTTGGGGTCGGAACATTTTTACAATATTTTTTAATCCAGACCTGGATTTTTTATAATTGCAAATAAAATAATTGATTAGACACCTAAAAGAATATTCACGTGTTAAATATAAAATAAATATACAGTGCGGTTAACAAGTTGTAAGTTGTATTTAATTTTTTTTCTACTTAGAGCTCTTGCAATTCACAAATTCACTTGTAAATAAATTAATTTATTGTACACCTTAAAGGATATTTGCGTGCCAAATATAAAATAAATATACGATGTGGTTAAAAAGTTATGAACCAAATAAGAAAATGGCAAAATAGATAAAACACCCAGTATCTCTGTTATTAATGGAGTAAGACCCATTAAGTATGGTATTTTTGAGACTGCCTAAGTGTCCTCTTTCTACAGTCAACGTATGTTACTTTCCCAATGAAACGCCCTGTATATTGGTCAAAATACATAGTATACGGGTCACCTTTTTGAAATTATTTTCGGAATAATAGGGTTTAATATTTCATTTCCATATCGTAGGTGTAGTAAGCATTAATAGCCTTTGTAAAAAATATCGAAAGTGCACTTGTATGTATTTGTTATTTGTAGTTTTTTTTAAGGACAAAAAGCGTAACTTTGAGCCTAGCAAGTTTTCAGCATGCGCCCCTTGGACTTGGCGCCCGGGTGCCTCGCACCCCTTGCACCCCCGGGTTAAGACGGCCCTGCCACTCATCCATCTAAGCATTCTCATTTCCGCCACATGCATTCATTGTTCCTCTTTCTTTTTCACTGCCCAACATTCAGTTCCGTACATCATAGCCGGCCTTATGGCTGTTTTAGAGAATTTTTCCTTCACATACTTTATTTTATTACGTCTCTTAAACATGGTGCGACTCAGCAGTCGTGTAGTTTCTCACGCTTCTTCGACTTCGGAACTACTAGCCTCAACCACCACGAAAGAGATCAGAATTCGACCAACATCGGCAAGGTACTTAAACAAATTAGTATTTTTTTACGACTCCGGGAATCACAGGGACCAGAATTATCCAGCAGATCGTGTGACCATTACCTAGAAGTTTTTGAACTTATGGAGCACAGCCTGACTTTTGGCGTCAATTGGTAAACGCTAAGTAAACCTGGATCCACTACCACACACCAGAGAACAGAATAAACGCACGACAGTCGACTGAATCCGGCAGAAGTGCTCCAAAGCGGCCAAGAGTAGCACAATGCTCGGAAAGTTATGGTCACTGTATTTTGGTATTGCTATAACATAATAATTGTAATTGACTATCTTGCAAAAGATAACACCAATCAGAGCCAATATTATTGTGCATTATTGGACAAATTGACGCAGGAGCTCCTTGGGAACTATCTCCATAGGTGCAAAAGAAAAAATATTTCTTTTGCCAAACTAAGATAATGTTCCGGCTAAGATGTTTATAAGAGCGTTATGGCCGTAGCAAAAACTCATCAGTTGGACTTCAAACTCAAACTCAAACTTAAAGGTAATAAACTAAACATTCGTCTATTTTACAGATTTTCCAGAATAGTAATATTCCGACGGCATAAAGAAGTTGGAAAATCGCTGGAATCGTTGTATTTAGCTAAAAGGAGACTCATCATCACACAGCCAAATTTGTCCACTGTCGGACATAGGCCTCCTCAAGATGACTCCACTCTTCTCTGTCATGCGCAGCTGCAATCCAGTTTGTCGCTATTCTTTATTCTTTTAATGACGTCGGTCCATCTGGTAGAGGTGGTCTTCCACGACTTCGCTTGTCTGCTCTTGGCCGCCACTCCAAAATCTTCTTTGTCCATCTGTTGTCTCTCTGTCTTGCGACGTGTCCGGACCATTTCCACTTCAACTTCGTAATGCGTTTTATGATGTGTTCTACTCCAGTTCTTCGCCGTAACTCATCATTTCGTATTCTGTCTCTCAAAGTTAGGCCAAGCATGGATCTCTCCATTTTTCGTTGTGCTACTTGTAATTTTCGTATTGATGCTTTAGTCAATGTCAGTGTTTCAGCTCCATAAGTAAGCACCGGAAGTACGCACTGGTTAAATGCTTTTCTTTTTAGCTTTATTGGGATGTTTTCCTTGAACACGTCTGAAAAGGAGGCTATATCGGATAAAATAAAAGAATTTTCTGAAGAAATATGTCTTTTATTTTAAAGGAGGTTACTTATCGGATAACCCAGATATTTATAGGTACATGCAAAATACGTAGCAAAAGTTACGTTTTTAAAGTTATACTTCTTTAGGCACGAGGGTGAATTTTTACATTCCCTGGCGCATGCGCACACCGACAGTATGTTGTTAGTTGCTAAATCATCCAATTTATGTATGTATCAGAGCAACTAAGGTTTGAAAATAATATATTAGTGTTTTCAGTAAATACAGGGCGTTTCATTGGGAAAGTAACATACGTTAACTGCAGAAAGAGGACACTTAGGCGGTCTCAAAAATACCATACTTAATGGGTCTTACTCCATTAATAACAAAGATACTGAGTGTTTTATCTATTTTGCCATTTTCTTAATTGGTTCATAACTTTTTAACAGTGTTTAAGGTGTACAATAAATTATATTATTTACAATTATAAAAAATCCAGGTCCGGATTAAAAAAAATTGGAAAAATATTCCAAATCAAAAACAACACCCTGTACATTAAATTTTTTTAAAATGGATTTTTCAGTTGAAAAGAGGATGAAAAACTAAATTTAGTGGTATACTTTGAATTTTTGGCAAAATGATTTTTCTGGTCAAATTTTGAATTTAAATTCTGAAATTATGTGAATTTCGAGAGCTATAAGTAGAAAAAAATTGAAATACAGCTTACAACTTGTCAACCGCACTGTATATTCATTTTATATTTAACACGCAAATACTCTTTTAGGTGTCCAATCAATTAATTTATTTACAAATAAAAAAATCCAGGTCCGGATTAAAAAATATTGTATAAATATTCCGACACAAAAAAACACCCTGTACATTAAATTTTTTTAAAATGGATTTTGCATTTGAAAAGAGGCTGAAAAACTAAATTTAATGGTATACTTTGAATTTTCGGCAAAATAATTTTTCTGGTAAAATTTTGAATTTGAATTCTGAAATTATGTGAATTGCGAAGCTCAAAGTAAAAAAAATTAAAATATGATTTAATTTTAATTAATACGATTATTTAATCTAAATTGGTAAAATATTAACATTTTGACACATAACAATAATTTTTGATGGTGGTAATTTTGAATAAGTACTTTAGTTTTGAATAGTTTTGCTGCACATTTTCTCTGTTTTGTTATAATTTTTAGATACTTTGTTGATTAAAGTGATGTATTCTTTATTGACTCTTTATTATTTATTCATTATTTAATGATGAATATTCGCCACAAACTATTTGTCACAGATAATAAAAAAACACTGAAATGCTTTAACATTTTACCAATTTAGATTAAATAATGGTATTAATTAAAATTAAGTCGCATTTTAATTTTTTCTACTTAGAGCTTTCCGCAATTGACATAATTTCAGAATTCAATTTCAAAATTTTATCAGAAAAATCATTTTGCCGAAAATTCAAAGTGTACCACTAAATTTAGTTTTTCATACTCTTTTCAAATGCAAAATCCATTTTAAAAAAATTTAATATACATGGTGTTTTTTTGGGTCGGAACATTTTTACAATATTTTTTAATCCAGACCTGGATTTTTTATAATTGTAAATAAAATAATTGATTGGACACCTAAAAGAATATTCGTGTGTTAAATATAAAATAAATATACAGTGCGGTTAACAAGTTGTAAGTTGTATTTTATTTTTTTTTTTCTACTTAGAGCTCTCACAATTCACATACATAATTTCAGAATTCAAATTCAGAATTTGACCAGAAAAATCATTTTGCCGAAAATTCAACGTATACCACTAAATTTAGTTTTTCATACTCTTTTCAACTAAAAAATCCATTTTAAAAAAATTTAATATACATGGTGTTTTTTTGGGTCGGAACATTTTTACAATATTTTTTAATCCAGACCTGGATTTTTTATAATTGTAAATAAAATAATTGATTGGACACCTAAAAGAATATTCGCGTGTTAAATATAAAATAAATATACAGTGCGGTTAACAAGTTGTAAGTTGTATTTAATTTTTTTTCTACTTAGACCTATCGCAATTCACATAATTTCAGAATTCAAATTCAAAATTTGACCAGAAAAATCATTTTGCCGAAAATTCAAAGTATACCTCTAAATTTAGTTTTTCATCCTCTTTTCAACTAAAAAATCCATTTAAAAAAAAATTAATGTACAGGGTGTTGTTTTTGGGTCGGAACATTTTTCTAATATTTTTTAATCCGGGCCTGGATTTTTTACATTTGTAAATAAATTAATTTATTGTACACCTTAAAGGATATTTGCGTGCCAAATATAAAATTAATATACGGTGTGTTTAAAAAGTTATGAACCAAATAAGAAAATGGCAAAATAGATAAAACACCCAGTATCTCTGTTATTAATGGAGTAAGACCCATTAAGTATGGTATTTTTGAGACCGCCTAAGTGTCCTCTTTCTACAGTTAACGTATGTTACTTTCCCAATGAAACACCCTGTATATTTATTATAATTTTTGTGTCTTTGGATTTGTCTTCCTTGGGAGTAAGATAATAAGTATTTTAAACATTTTTATATTTAATACTTCACTTGATCTATTTGTAACCGTCGTTTGTAATTACGTCCCAGAAGCCGTAAAAACATAACCCTGATGGGTTACTAGCATTCGACTACATAACGCGAAGGTCCCGGGTTCAAATCCTGACACGGACGATTGTTATCCTCTTTTTTTTTTAAATTTTTAGTGTTGTTTAAAAAAAATTTTGAAAGTGGTAATATCAAAATTAGTTTAATAATTAAATAAAATACAAATAAACTTTTAAGTATATTTATTTCCTTACTTTTACTTCTTCGTGTCTGGATCCGACTACAGTTTTTCTGCCCAATATCGGGCCACGTCTACACCCTTTGTATTTGCGAGCCATAAATCATCGAGGGTGCACTGTGATGGGCAAAGTCTGCATACTCTCAGGTGCTCCACGTTCTGTATTTTCCCACATTCACAAAGTGCGTCATTATCTGTGTTGATGCCCCATTTAATGAGGTTCTGTTTTACAGGGGCAACACCTGTGCGTATGCTGTTGAGTGTCCGCCAGGTTCTCCAGTCCAGGTTCATTCCATTAGGTCGTTCTGGATGTAGGGGGAACAGTTCGGGTGGTTCGACGCTGACATTTCTCATAAACCTTTTCCTGGATTAAGTCGGCTAGTTCCTGGCGGTTCGTCAAACCCGTATAATTGGTGCCTTTCATCGAAAGTTTGCCTGAACTTCTCCACATATTGTGAGGCGCATCTACGGTCGTCTGGTGATGCGAATCCAGCTGCCCGGTACAGTAGGGGTAGAGGGGTAGGCTTCATGCAACCGGTCATTATTCTACATGTTTCATTTAACGCCTGGTGACTTGTTGAGCGTGTCTAGATCTACCCCAAACGGGACAAGCATATTCCCCTGTTGAGAAACATAAGGCCTCAGCTGTTGACTTTAAGACCTGAGGGTTTGCACCCCACTTGCTCCCTACAAGTTTCCGGAGAAGGTTGTTTCTCGTAGAGGCCTTTTGTCTTGTGCTCCGACAGTGGAATTTATACGTAAGTGACCGGTCTAGTATCACTCCAAGATATTTGGGCCTATCAGTATGTTCCAAGCGTTGTCCCTCCCAAGAAACATTAAGTTTTGCATGCGCCAGATGGTTGTTGAGATGGAATGCACATAGGTACTTGGGATTTTGTAGGGTTTGGTTTTAATGAGTTTTGTTTGTAATAAGTTGACATCATGTTTAAAGCCCTTCCATTGTCGACTCCACTTGTGTGAGTGTTTTCCCCTTAACGGCGGTACCAAGGTCGTCAGCGTAAACAAAACTCTCAGTCTGAGGGTGCATTGGTTGGTCGTGGGTGTAGATGTTAAATAGGGACGGCGCCAGAACGCTTCCTTGAGGTAGGCAGTTTTTTGGGTTCTCCATCTGATCTGCTTTCCATT
Organism: Diabrotica virgifera virgifera; assembly: GCF_917563875.1. Taxonomy (NCBI): domain Eukaryota; kingdom Metazoa; phylum Arthropoda; class Insecta; order Coleoptera; family Chrysomelidae; genus Diabrotica; species Diabrotica virgifera. Next base: position 217,484,607 of record NC_065444.1, read on the forward strand.
TAGCACAACGTAGAAACGTCTATTACACAATAGTGATCTAATGATATTTACCAGGTCATAGTCAAGCACAGTGTTATAGATCTTAGTTAGCAAGGTTCTGTGGTTTATAGTATCATAGGCCGCTGTGAGGTCTATCAAGGCTACTCCCACTATCTCTTTCTGTTCAAATCCCTCCTCTATGTACTCTGTTAGGTTCAGCACTTGGCCTGTGCATGATTTACCTGGTCTGAAGCCTGCTTGTTGTGGGATTAATATTGCATCTAATTTTTCCTGGATGCGGTTCAAAATGAGGCGTTCATACAATTTATACAAATGACATAGCAGAGATATCGGACGGTAGCTACCCGGTAGTTCAGGGTCTTTCCCAGGTTTCAGAAGGGCTACTACTTTTGATTTACGCCACAGTTTTGGAATCTGGTAGGTAGAGCGACAGACGTTAAATAGATCGAGCACCCATTGTCTCGCTTTTTCCCCGAAGTGTTTTATCTGCTCTGTTAGGATTTCGTCCACCCCAGGTGATTTTCTATTTTTCATACAGTCAATCCCATTTTTGAGCTCTTCGATGGTCAATGGGTTTCGCAAGAGAGTTGTTTCCTGGTCTTGAGTTCTTATGATATTTGGCGTTTTGCAACGATGGTTTGCTTTTCCATTCAGAAGCAGTTGGTGGGATCTGATTTGGCGTTATTGCACATGGCTCTTTCATCTCTGTGGGATCACCATTAAGTTTTTTGATCATATTCCAAGCCTGCTTACTACTGTGCGTCATATCCATTTTACTTAATGTCTCGCTCCACCGTTCTTGTCTGGAGGCGCTTAGTATTTGCTGCAGTCTCTCCCCTATCTCTGCCGTAACTTCGCTGAATGGGTCTTTACTATATGCTTCGGTGTACTTTGTCATAATGTCTTTTGCTTCGTCATTCAGAATAGATATGTAATGTTGTTGACATCCTCTGGGTATATGTTTACATGAGGTTCGTTTTACAAGTTTGATGAACGCATCATAGTTTTTGGGGATCGGGACTATGTTTTTCACTTGTGTTTCCAATTCATCAGTATATTTTTCCCAGTTCGCTTTTTTGAAATTAAACCTTCGTTCGAAAGTGATTTTGGGAGCTTTTATAGCGCTATATACGGTTATTCCCACGGGCCTATGTTGTGTCTTTGGTATAGGCTTATATACCTTTCTAACGCAACGGTCCTCTAAAGACATGCTGATGAAGGTGAGATCAGGGTTGTAACCTTTCTTCCACACTTTGCTCTGGAACGAATAGGGCAGTTTTGGGTCATGCAGCAATGCCAGGTTGTTTTGTTCAGCCCACGATTCCACAAGATCTCCATTTTTATCAGTTGAAGCGTAGCCCCAATGAACATTATTTCGTTTCGTATGAACATTTATTTCGTTGAACTCATATAATAGAAGTATAACTTCTTACGTGCGTACAAAGAACACACACACATTCTATTTTTTATTAAAACTCTACCAAAATACATAAATGTGATTAAATGAAAACAAATAAACTTTAAACAAATTTATCCAAATTGCGAACCTTTCCTAAATGAGAAAATCAAAATTTAAATTAGAATAACTGTATAATATCTAAAATGTTTTAACCATTACACAGCTATTTTAAATTATTAATTTCGTTATTTTCGAAAGTAGCTGCAATATGTTAACGCTTTGATATTATGAACACCGCATTAGGAAAATGGCCTTTTAACAAGCATAAAGTCATTTTGGAGCGCACTGTGCAATACAAACATAGATACCAACAAAATTTCATTTGGAAAAGTAATTTTCATAAAAGTCCCATTATTTTCACAAATAAAAGTAAAAGCTCTCTCTCCAATGTGCACAATATGCATGTCCACAAAGTTAAACGAGCAAGTTTATTAGCATGTGGAGAAGGGCCTGTCGTAGAAACACGGACGACCACAATAATATTATGATAACCGCAGAGCTCAGTGCCGTAACTAAGTAACATCTACTCACAGAATTTAATCGTCTTTAATCTCTGTAGAGAAGAAGAAAAGAAAACAGGACACTGGCGAAGCGTCCATGTAACCACTGTTACCATTGGTAACAGTTAAAAATCTTGCAAATAAATATTTTATGACGATGAATAATTCTATTTACCAGTATTTTTACCAATAGAAATATATTATTATATTATGCGGTAATAGTACCTAACTCAGTAAATAACTCACTAAATAGCCAACTACTAGTAGACACGAAAATATTGGCGAGTTTATGTGACTCCGTTGCACTTTATTATACTCTGTTACCAGACTCATTTCTGGTGACAATGGTTATTATACGCACGCTGGCGCTCGGGACCGGCTAGTGACTGAAAATTTTGAAGAAGCGACGGCATAAGCGCGCTGTGTATCAGTAGGGCTGTTACCAAATTTAAAATTGGTGACAGTACCTATAAAAAGTGTGCGTGCAGTTAACCATAGATGAGTGTCGCTTCTTAATCGATCAACTATTTGAAAAGTAATTCTCCTTGTATAATTTTGGAGAAAAAATGAGATTATTAAAACTGAAAGACCTATTTTAAACAATTTAAAAAAGGAATCAACAAAAGTACTTCGATATTTTAAATTTAATTGGTACAGTGAAAATCCTTTGTTATATTATCTATTATCGTTGCAAGAAAAATATACTGTATTGTTGGCCATGTCTTCTGGTTTCTACAGAAAAATGGGTGGACCAGGTTCACGATTTAAATGGTGTTAGATTTTTAAAAAGGAGACATGAAATTTCTCCGTTACCTACATGTAAGATGTATACCCAATTTGATTCAGTTTGGCAAAACAAAAATCAAAAGTTCTCTTAACCAAGCTTTTAAGCAAATATTGCTAAACATAATGAGTTTGTTCAAAAATAGATAGGTATATGGTATATCCTTAGCACACTTATAAGAGATACTGTATGTTTTTGGGCCAAACAAGAACTAGCGTTTCGTGATCATTTTGAGTGCGACGACTCTGACAATCGAGGCAATTACGGGGAATTGTTAACATTAATTGCCAAAAAAGATCAAAAATTTTGTCAGCATCTAAAAACATCTGTTTTTTCGAGAGTTTCAAGTCATATACAAAATGATATTATTGAAGCTACACTCACCGGCACAAAATTCCGCCACCCAAAATTTTTGACAATTTATAACTTTATTATTTTTGTGCTCCGATTTTCAAGATTCTTGCACCAGTTTGTAGGTACATGTATTCATATTGTTTGGTATTATTCCGGTAACAAAAATTTTTGCTTGCATGTCATTGTACAGGGGTGAAAGGAAGCGTTGTATTTTCTCCTAATTTTAAAAAATTCTGTGCAAAAATGGAATAGCTGATTTTGTTTCATAGTCCTGTCATATTTTCCCGGAGGCATCACCAACATTTTGTTTTTTGAATTATCCGAATATCTTTTTTCTTGTAAGAGCTGTACCATTTTTTGTAAATAAAAACACTGATTGACTCATACAATTGAGGTTGGATTGATAAGATTAGAATGGCCCGCATGCAGCCCAGATCTCAATCATATTGAGCATTTATGGGATGAATAAAAAGAGCTATTTGCCGTCATCCTAGGCCTCCAGAAAAGTTGGTACATTTATGGCCCTAGTAGAGAAATATCGGGCTATTCCCCAGGCAAGGAAAACACATCTTTATTAGATGCTAAACAGATTGCGAGCAGTCGTTGCTGCAAGAGGTGGACATAACCGCTATTGAATTGTTTTTTTTTTCTTATTAAATTTGTTTTGTTTTGTTAATTTTAGTGCGTTTGATATTTTTAATTAAATAAACCTTCAAAGCAGTGTTTTTAATTACATCTGTTACAAGAAAAGAGATATTCAAATAATTCAAAAAACAAGACCTTAGTGATACCTCCAGGATAATACAAAAAGGGTATGAAACAAAATCAGCCCTCCAATTTTTCCACAGAATTTTTTAAAGTTACGAGAAAAAACAACGTTTACATTCACTCCCGTATAATGCCTTCTAAGCAAAAAATTTTTGTTAACAGAAAAATAGCAATTGGCATCAATACATGTACCTACAAACTCGTGCATGAATCTTGAAAATCGAAGTACAAATAATAAAGTTATAGATTGTCAAAATTAATCAAAAATTTTGGGTAGCGGAATTTTGTGCTGGTGAGTGTATATATACATTTAGCCATATCTTCATTTTTTTAAATAAGATTTTTTGCATCTGGTTTTGGTAACACTTCAGAAAAAGTCACGCGTCGCCACTGAAAAAGGAACTCCATATAAAATACCTGAACGCTAAAAACTATAAGGACTTGGAATTATACAGGAGAATACAACAGCGCATATAAGGAAAGAAAAACTGAAAGATATGAAAAAATAAAACGGGGAAAATTAAACTCAGAAGAATCAAAGAAAATGAATGGCAAGAATACTATAAAAAATTGCTAATCGAAAACCGCTCTCAATTTGAAGAAACAGACATAAACGGAGTAGAAATCTATATCCATACATGATGAAATCGAATTAAGCCTAGCCGAGGTAAAAAAAATGGTCAAAACCTTAAAAAACAAAAAAGCACACAAGACCCCAATGAATTGGTAAAATCATCGGACATGTCGGATCTGAAATCCATTCCGCATAATACACAAAATGTTTGATATAGAACTTAATGGAGATGACTTACCGACAGAATGGACTATAGCATATATGTGATTAATATGTAAGGAGGCGTCAGCATTATATCGTTTATGCACAGACTGTATAGAAAGACCATAAAGGAAAACTTAGAAATACATATAAAGGAGAAAATAGAAGAAGACCAGGCATAATAGAAAGAAGAATATCCAAAAATAGATCCGTCCATCTGGCTTCTGTAGATCTTAAGAAGGCATATGACTTGATACATAGAACCAAGCTATGGGAGGTAGTGGAAGATATCGAAGTTCCACGAATATTAACAAAAGCAGTAAAAGCACTCTACAAAAAAAACAAAGTAGCTATCAAAACGGACAAGAGAATATGCAGTCGATTAAAACGACAAAGGGAGTGCTACAGAACTGCTTCACATCGCCTACCCTGCTCAAAATATTTCCGGAAAAAAACCCATAAACCATGGAAAAGCAAGTGCGAAGGAATGGATATACCACTAAGAAACGGATACCTATATACCCTAAGTTTTGCTAACGACCAAACAGTGGTCGCACAGGACAAAGATAATCTTAGTTTTATGATGAGAAAACTGGAACAGGAACTATAATGAGATGGAAATAAATCTAAAGAAAATCGAATACCTAATAACGGAGAATACAGAAATAAGACATCTGGAAATAGACGAAGGTAAACAAATCAAAGGAACAGACAAGTATAAGTATTTAGGTTTCAAGTACAAGGAACGACTGAAGAAGATGTAAAAATATACTAGAACCAAAAAGAGATTGCATACGAAAATTGAACCCAGTACTGTTTGTAACTAGTGTTGCCCAAGTGCAAGACCAAGACGAGACTTAGAGAGTCTTAGTCGTGGTCTTGCGACAGTACACCTGGTCTTGGTCTTGTTCTTGGTATTGCGCTCCAGGTCTTGGTCTTGGTCTTGCAGCAAGAGTCTTGCAAGTCTCGCAGTTGCCCATTAGCCTATTACATATCTTAGAACTAGAACAACGTAACAGAGTAGGTCAATTTTAAGCTTTAATATCACAGCCATAGTAAAGACCAACCAAATTAATAAATATCTAAACAACTGACACCGGGTGGGGTTTGAACCTACGATCTAAGCGATCCGTGTCTATATTCCAACTAACCAAAGTTTATTAGGAACTTACGTATTTTTTCGAGTATTTACTATTGACAATGTGTGATTTAAAAAGAATTCAATTCAGTGACAGATGTGCAAAATATGAAGGGTCAGAGGGAAAAAGGATGAATGTCAATTTTTGGTCATTTTGAGATTGTTATCTGTTAGCAATCTGTTAGCTTAGAAAGGGTACTATCAACCTGTGAATAGACAAGGGGAAATAAATATGATAACGTCTTAAAATCACGTCACAAGATTCAACGCAATGGGTAAAAACAATGAATATGTAACTTTATTTCTCATTTTACTGAAAATGCTTGCAGATAGACATTCATCGTTCTTTCCCCTAGCCCTTCATATTATGTTAACGCCAGTTCTCATTTTGGTACCGAATACCAAACTGAGAATAATACACTTCTCCAAGAAATTAAGGCACCTTCTTAAAAATGGGTCATTTTTGATGTCTCGAATTTCCTAAACCTGTTGTCTGATTTAAGTGATTTTTTAATATTATATAGCCTTATTCGTTAACAATATCGCTGTAATAATATTGTTGCTAGAAGTTAAATTGTCGTTGTATAGTTACCCGAAAACTTATCGGTACTAATGAGTGTACCAATCAAACTGTGTTTTTTTCTCAAAGTTAGCATCATCCTGTGGAATATTCTAGCATTTATAAAATACTGAAATTAAAATCCAACTACAGTCTGATATTTTTTTAACATTTTGTTTTTTCATTCGCTAATGTTGGATAACAGTAAAGTTGGGTATTTTAACAACTAGCCATGTTTTTCATCAATACAGGGTGTTTTTAAATAAGTATGGCAAATTTTAAGGGGTAATTCTAAACAAACGGGTCGTTTTACCCGTATGCGCGCCAATGGTGAATATTAAATTCTTAATTGTATGTCAAAAATGCCTAATAACTACCTCTTAAAACCCACTAAATTTCATTTGCATATCTCAACCGGTTTTAGAGCAATAAATCGTCAGTTTGTAAGAAAAATTTTAACACCCCCTATTTCGGAAACGAAGCATTTGCGAACATACACTTAAAACACCCTGTATTGATGAAAAACATGACTAGTTAAAAAAGTACCTAACTTTTTATTATCCAACATAAGCGAATGAATCAAAATAACAAAATGTTAAGAAAATATGAGGCTATAGTTGGGTTTTAATTTCAATATTTTATAAATGCTAGAATATTCCACAGGGTGATGCGAACTTTGAGAAAAAAAATACAGTTTGATTGGCACACCCGGTGTACAATGACAAATTTACCTGTCTAGAAACAATATTATTACAGCGATATTTATACAGAATAAGGCTATATTATTATCAAACATTGAAATCAAATAAATATAAAATCAAATTATCAACCACTTAAATCGAACAAGTTTAGGAAATTTGAGAGACCAAAAATGACCCGTTTCTTGGAATTGTGTATATCAACCAAAGAGCATAACAAAAGAAAAGTCGATTGATAAAACAAATGACCAATTTTAACTACCTACAGAAAAAACTGCTATAAATGTCCTTTTGTTTTCCATGTATTTCACTGTAAATATTTTTTTGTTGAATGCCTCGTAGACTAAATATTTGGGTATTTGGTTACACGGTATTATATAGCCGGCACGGCATTATCTGTTATAGTCTGTCTCCTTACCGTAATCACACTCAGCAGAAAAAATATACATAATAGTCTTATTATTCTATATATATCGATATGATTTTTGTGTGTTTAAATTCGTAGAAAACTAATTAAGGAAAAAAATGAACTACTTATTGTAGGTATATTTTTTATCAGCATATGACATGTTTTTAAAAAGTTTCGATACATTATAGGTCTGGATCCCGCGTATGGAAAAAAATTGATTAATAGCAAGCTGAAAATTTGTTAATAGCTTAACGGTGTCTAGTCGGATAAACTTTGATATATGGGAACACTGGAACAAGTTAAAAAATTGGAACGGTCAGACCACGAAAGCGGCACATTTATTTTGTCCGACAGAATAGACTTAAACTCTCCGAACAGAGATTAAACTCTCATGCAAAAATCAGACTGCTATTTATAACGTGTCATAATTGCTGTCACTTGACATATTCTACATGTTCCACTCATTAAAACGCCCATTTGGTGATAAATAGCAGTCTGATTTTTGCATGAGAGTTTAATCTCTGTTCGGAGAGTTTAAGTCTGTTCTGTCGGACAAAATACATGTGCCGTTTTCGTGTTCTGACCGTTAAAAATTTTTAACCTGTTCCACAATTAAAACTTCCCCTGTTCCAGTATTCCCATATATCAAAGTTTGTCCGACTAGACACCCTTAAGCTATTAACAAATTTTCAGCTTGCTATTAATCAACTTTTTTTCATACGCGGGATCCAGACCTATTAATTTATGAATGGAGGGCGGCTATTCTCAAAACCTGGACAATTAATTTCAGAGCGAAGAATGTATGTTTGTTTATGGTATTGTTCGTAAGGCGCATAAGTCCAATTTTACAAATTTTTTTGCTTCTCATAGAGTACCTACCTAAGAATATACCCGAACTAATATACTTCATAAAACGATCCCCAGTTCTAATTGCAAGACGCAAGAGTCTTGCAGGCTTAGTCTTGTTCTTGCTCAAATCTTGCACGGTAAGTCTTGGTCTTGGTCTTGCTCAAATTAAGCGGTCTTGGTCTTGGTCTTGGTCTTGCGAAAACGCAAGAACAAGACCAAGACTGCAAGACCAAGACTGATTTTGGGCAACACTATTTGTAACGTTGTCGTTGTATTTGATGCTCCAGGTAACAAAATACAGTCGAAGACAAAGGTTCGCTTTTTAAGACATTTTTATTTAGAACCAAAACATACAAAAGATAAGTTAATTAGCCTTAATTACTCGTTAATTTCGCTAATAAAATACATTTATAATCTACGTATCGAACTTTCGGTTCGGGTCGATGTGACGATATTTGGTACATGAATGAATACTAACGACGATCGCGTGGATTATGAATTACCCGTATTAATATGAAATGGGCTTATAAGGAGAGGACATCTCGCTCAACGCGCCAGAGGGAAACACATGTAAGGACATACGAACACCGCTCGTATAAGATAGGTAAAAGGAATAACCGTCGTATTCGTTCAACGCACCAAAACGACGGCGGAAAATGGTCGGGGTAACTCACCCCTTATACCTTGTTGTTGTTTATTATTCTTCGATCAACGCTCCAAGAATAATAATCCAGCTATAATAACATTACAGTAAAATTATGTGAATTCATCTTTTTATATTAAATATACAAAAAGGTTAATACTATCATTTATACCGTGCATTCATAAAGTGTGGAAATGGTCTATTATCTCACGACTCAATTATTTTTAGAGTTAAAGCTCTGATAGGTCGATTTTTATTTTTACATTATGATTTTTTGACGTATATCCCATAATAGTGACGCCATCGATTTGGGCGTGATGACGTCATCGATGGTTTTTTAATGGGAATAGGGGTCGTGTGGTAGCTCATTTGAAAGGGGATTCAATTCTCTCTTCAGTAATATAAACAATAACATCATTAGTTATACCGGGTGGTCAAGAAAATAATTTTTGGTTTAAATTAATTGCCGCAAAAACAAAGATGTAATTTATTTAGCTCTAAATACATTTTACTGCTGTCAGAAAAGAGAAAAAAATGTTATTTGACAAATAAACATTGTTTTTCGCTTAAATTAAATGTTCAAGCTGCCAAGAAGCAGGTGTGTGGATGTTTGATATTTAATTTAAGCGAAAAGCATGTTTATTTATAAAATAAACATTTTTTATATTATGTGGCATCAGTAAAATGTATTTGAGTTAAATAAATTACATACATTCTTCTTTTTGCGTCAACTATTTTTAATTAAAAAATAATTTTTTGACCACCCTGTATAAAAAATGATGTTAATGTTTATATTACTGAATAGAGAATATAATCACCTTTTAGATGAGTTACCACACGACCCCTATTTCCATTTACAAAAATCATCGATGACGTCATCACGCCCAAATCGATGACGTCACTATTATATACTATACGTCAAAAAATCATAACTTAAAAATAAAAATCGACCTGTCAGAGCTTTAACTCTGAAAATAATTAAGTCATGAGATAATAGACCGTTTCCACCCTTTATGAATGCACTGATAATCATAAATATTACATACATACATATATTATACATATTCATATATCATAGCTAAATTTATAATTATAGTTAGGTAATTATGAAAGAAAGAAAAACGGAATTTGTTAACTGCGTCTAATAATATGCACACACAGCGACTGTATTCTTGGAGATAAAAAAACAAGAATAACTCTTAAATATATGGTGAATGCTCCGGTATGACAGCTGTTATTGAAAGAACCATTAATGTAAGTGAAAGAAAACAAGGAAATATTGCTGAGTCAAAAAATATTAAGCAAAAAAAGCAATGAAAAATTTTTAGAAACGTCCTTTGAAGAAAAGTTCATTAGTTTCTATTTAAACAGGAAGATTCCATTTTTACAAGATTGCGTTGGATAAAATCTTTACCGCAATTATTAGAAATGATAATTTTTCTCACTTTGGTCGAGATAAGTTATGGAAATTGCTTAAAGAAATCGGTTTTTGTTATAAAAATTAAAGTAAAAATCCCATACTGAACGATACAGAAGAAATTATTTGCTGGTGAACGCAATCACTCAAACTTATTGTGGTAGGGGAGCCCAAGCGGGGATTTTTGCAGTTACTCGAGCGCGTCAGATTATCACATGGAGAGAAACCTTGTAAACCTTGAAATGTACTTCTACATATTGACTCGTAGTACAGGGGAGTTCGTTAAGAGGGGACCGAAAAAAAATCTGACTCTAGAAAAACTCGAAATCGTCAGAATAAGGTAAGTTCAGTACCTGCAAAACAGTGTATATTCCAAAAATCGATTTGAGCGGGGTGTAAGGAAATGGGTGTATTTTTTAAAAATCTATCAAATGATACCAAACACGACCCCCCACGGAGAGGGATGGGTGGTAAATTTAAAATTTTAAATACGAACCCCGCGATATTTCGTGAAATGAACATCAGATCGAAAAACTAAAAAATACACGTATTCAATATTTCTGAAAAATCTATCGAATGGTACCAAACACGACCCCCAGGAGGTGGGGTGAGGGGTTACTTTAAAATTTTAAATAGGAGCCCTCATTTTTAATTGCAGCTTTGGATTTCTTACGTAAAATTAAGCAACTTTTATTTGAGATATTTTTTTCGAATTATGGATAGATGGCGCCATATTCGGAAAAACGATTGTTGGAAATGGAAAATAAAATTAGAAAATGGAAAGTCCCACTAAAATGGAAAATTTTACTTAACTTTTTTTGATTTAAGACCTAATAATCACAACCAAATAGGTCCCCATAACACTCGAGTGACTGCACATTTAGCATACTTTCCTCCCCTACTATTGGAAGAGTTACCGACGGTTTCATGAAATAAAAAAACAATAGATATTATTGACTTACTCCAACGCAACGATTTATTGTCACTAATGACAAGGCATCATAAATTGTACTTACTTTAAAAAAATATCTAATAAATTCCATAGGGTGTTGCAGTATAAGATGAAAAAAGAAAAGAAAGAAAATCATTTCCTAGAAAACATTAGTACAATAATTACATAAAATTAGACCTATAATATGAGAAAACAATCGTCGAAATTTAATCAACTGTTTAATCAAAAATAGTTTCAAAATTTATAGCTGCTAAGTAGGCTGCCTACTTGACAAATTCATGACAAACCTAGTACCTAGCGGAAATACCAATATTGGAGACAACGAAAGTAGAGTTGTGGAAAAATACATATATAGTCGGTTCGCTAAACTCAGACACAACTGGCTAGTGATTTTAATAAGTAATTTTTCTAATTTGGTAAAATGGGCAAAAACAATTACTAAATACTTAATAATTACTAAATAATTAGCAATTTTGCGAATTGTGGCAATATTGGCCAAAAACAAAATACGTACTAAAATCACTAGCCAGTGTGTCTGAATTTAGCGAACCGGCTTTACCTTGGACACGGTACTTATATAAAGATCACAAGAAACAACCAAGCAATCGAACTACGAAGAAGAATAAACTTAGCATTGGCAACCTATGGAAAATTCAACGACATATTTAAAAGCGATATACCAATCTCTTTGACCAATGTGTGTTGCCTGTGATGACCTACAGTGCCGAAACTTTGACATTGACAGCTATAAGTTCTAAAGCCGTGTCCTCACTGGTAAATTTTTGGTGCAAGGATTCATCGCAATGGGATTCATGGTTCATCGCAAGGATTTGCGTCGCAAATTTTTACCAGTCAGGACGCGGCACTCAAATCATTTGATCTTAGCTCGAAAACCGACAACCGATGGAGCGTGCGCGTTGTGTGCGTCGAAAATTCTTGCGTCCGATTTATGCGATGAACACATCTACATTAGCACAATTATTAACCTCGAGAATATATATTTGCCACAAACAGCTGGTTCGAAGCAAATTTTTACCAGTGCGGACGCAGCATTAAATGCTGCAAATAGCTCAGAGGAAAATGGAAAGATCAATGCTGAGATATCGCTTCGTGCTTGAGTTAGAAATGAAGACTTAAAATGAAGAACAGGAGTTACAGATGTAATTTCCCAAATTGACACACTGAAATCGAACTGTACCGGTCACGTTGCCGGAATCAGTGATGGATGGTGAACGAAGAGATTACTTGAGTGGTGGCCGAGATTAGATAAAAGTAGTAAAGGAAGACCCTCTACTCGTTGGACTGACGATCTCAAGAAAATGTCAAGAATTTGAATGCAAAGTGCTCAAAATAGAGCACAATAGACAAAACTGAGGAAGGCCTATGTCCAGCAGTGAACGCAAAGGGCTGGGTGATGATGATGATGAATTACTTGGTACAATAAAGGTATTTGTTTAAAAAACATACGTCAAATGTTCGTACTATACACAACAAAACTTATACGGAATCATCAGAATATTTTTTATTATTTATCTAAATTTAATTTTCTTTCATTGCACTTCTCCGGGGACTAACTGCAGGTTTTAGAACCAAATCAACACACCTGCGAGTTTAATAAGTTGGTTGGATGAAAATTAAAGGATTTTTTTCCAATGATTTGGTAAACCCAGAACCATGAACCCCAGAACATGAGGTTTCCTCTGTTATATTTGTGAACAGATCTGGCAGTTTCCGTTTTTGCTTGAATTCCTCGCCCTCTAAGTACACGAATTCGCTACAAATTTAGCCTACAAAGTTAAGTCCCCACAATTTGTGGGTCCCCAAAGGACCCCGCAGAAACCTTATGGGAAATGGCTCCCTGTCAAATGCTTTGAAACTTTGGGTTCTGCTAGTCCTTGATGTGTAGAACAAAAGACTCAATGGGCGCATAGCTCCAAAAAATCATGGTTTTAAGATATAAGCCTCTGAAGTTATAGGTACAGTGAGGACGTTTGAGTTGGAATAAATTCATTTTCTAGAGAATGGGCGACTCTGGAGATAAATTACAAGTCAGGTCGATTTTTATTTTTAAATTATAATTTTTTGGCATATATATCATACTAGTGACGTCATCCATCTGGTCATGATGGCGCAATAGATGATTTTTTTAAAATGAGAATAGAAGTCGTGTGATAGCTCATTTGAAAGGTTATTAAATTCTCTATTCAATAATATAAATATTAACAATATTATTTATACAGAGTGCCCAAAAAATTTTTTTTAATTAAATTAATTGAGACAAAAAGAAGAATGTATATAATTTATTTAATTCGAAATACATTTTACTGTTGTCCGACACCAGGAAAAAATATTTATTTTATAAATAAATATTTTTTTTCGCTTAAATTCAATATTAAAGCTGCCACCCATCTGCCTCCTAGCAGTTTTAACATTGAGTTTAAGCGAAAGGGGTCGTGTGATAGCTATTTGAAAGGTTATTTAATTCTTTATTCACTAATATAAACAAGAACATAATTATTTATACAGGGTGCCCAAAATTTTTTTAAACTAAATTAATTGAGACAAAAAGAAGAATGTATATAATTTATTTAATTCGAAATACATTTTACTGCTGTCAGAAAACAGAAAAATGTCAAACTGCTAAGAGGCAGGTGGGTGGCAGCTTTAATATTGAATTTAAGCAAAAAACAATATTTATTTATCAAATAAACATTTTTTCCTGTTTTAGGACAACAGTAAAATGTATTTTGAATTAAATAAATTATATACATTCTTCTTTTTGTCTCAATTAATTTTTTTGAAAATTTTTTTTAGCACCCAGTATAAATAATTATATTAATGTTTATATTATTGAGTATAGAATTGAATAAACTTTCAAACGAGCTATCACACGACCCCTATTCTTATTTAAAAAATTCATCGATTTCGCCATCACGCCCAGATGGATGACGTCACTAGTATGATTATTATGCCAAAATATTGTAATTTAAAAATAAAAATCGACCTCATTTGTAATTTATCTCCAGAGTCGCCCATTCTCGAGAAAATGAATTTATTCCAACTCAAACGTCCTCACTTTACCAATAACTTCGGAGGCTTATATCTTAAAACCATGATTTTTTGGAGCTATGCGCCCATTGAGTCTTTTGTTCTACACATCAAGAACTACCAGAACCCAAAGTTTCAGAGCATTTGACAGAGAGCCATTTCCCATAAGGTTTCTGCGGGGTCCTTTAGCTCACCTTTTGAAACGTGCGCATAGTGAAATTATCAACAATATTATCACAAGAGAGTGAGAATAAATTGATAATAAAGCGACAATTTTTCGACAACTTCTTTCGGAGGGGTCGAGTTTAGCAAATATTCAGACGAAGATATCAATAAAATATTAGTTAAAATTATTTATAAATACAGTTTTATTCATGAAATAATCTTACCGAAATACACTCGAGCGCTTAAAATTGCCGACTTGTGTTGTCCTCGTGATATTAGATACAGAACCAAAAGTTTAATATTATTCATTTTCTTAAATTTGACAGTTGTCACAACTAGGAAACTCGTTGTACCTAAGTAAACAAAAACAATCTACCTAAAAATATTCCCAGTATAATAATCTAGGTTGAATATTCTCTGTATAATAATAATATGATTGGACATAATTAAAGACGCGATGAAAAATCTTACTACACGATTGGAAGTGAAAATCAATAAGTAATCGGTGCAATTTTTATTTTTGTAGGTTTCTATTGATCAGAACCTCTTTGAATGAAATAATCATTTCTAATTTCTAATTTTTTTTAACAACGATGAATCTAAATTACAGAAGCACTATAGAACTTTTACGCAGGAAAGAAAAATTTCTGGTAACAACCTAAAATCTGAAAAAATGGACTGGCAAATGGACCGAAAAATAATAATCCGAAAGTAAAAATAGTGCGAACTTTCGGTTCCTAGTTTATTTTTTAAACCAGGAGGAGTAAACTAAAAAGACAGACTCACACCCAAGTTGGTCACTAGAATAATAACCAAATACATCTTCTTTTTTGGTTGATCTAGTCGGCCCTCGACAGTAATCCATAAATATTATATTAAATTAATACGTGGCTAAAGAGTTCCAAAAACAACTGCTTTTTATATAAAAGCAGACTAACAATCTAAAAATTAAACACAAAAATCGCCGATATAACTTAATTAACCTATGAAATGTCACTAGTGTCAAAATTTGATAAATGTCATTAGTGTCAAAATTTTATAACAGTGGAGTAAACTTGCCTGCGGTTGGACCAATTACAAACAAGCAATACAGCGCGGCAAATGTGAACCACTCCTCTTGGTTTAAAAACAAACATTAGTACATACTCAAAATGTGAGTAGTACAAGGATCATGAGAAACTTATCTTAGGCTTAAGATTTAATTTATTTCATAGATCACCACGATCAGTTCTGACGACTCCTAGAAAAAGAAATGTATGTAATTGGGTGGTGGTGATCTCTGAAACAAATTGAATCTTAAAGCTGTCTCTCATTACCTTAGTGCTACTCACATTTTGAGCACAGGGAAGCAAAATTCTATATATTTTTATCTATTAGATAAGTAGACGGGTTGTGTAACGCAATTGTAGATTCCCCCAGGTTTAGATTTTATCGGTACGTTTGCTTCACAAATTGTAGAAGGCTCGGATTTTAGATTGTTACCAGAAGTTTTGCTTTCCTGAGTAAGAGATCTATAGTGCTTCTGTACTTTAGATTTCTCGTTGTTTAAATAGATGTCGCTATCGCGTCCATCATTATTCTCTTTGCCTTTTCCCTAAGCGGGGTCGGCTTCCCTAATTGCATTTCTCCACACAATTCTATCTTGGGTCATATCAATGTTAATCCCCTTTACCAACATGTCCTGCCTTATCGTCTCCCCCAGGTCTTCTTTGGTCTTCCTCTCCTACTCCTTCCAGGAATCTGCACTTCAGCTATTCTTCATATTGGGTGATTAACGTCTCGACATTGAACATGACCAAACCATCTTAACCTATGCTCTCTCATTTTGGCATCAATTGCTGCCACACCTAGACTTCCCCTAATATACTTATTTCTAATTTTATCCTTCTTTGTCACTCCACTCATCCATCGAAGCATTCTCATCTCCGTCACATGCATTCGTTGTTCCTCTTTCTTTTTCACTGCCCAACATTCAGTTGCGTACATCATAGCCGGTCTTATGGCTGTTTTATAGAATTTTCCCTTGGAAATTCTACTGCATGCATCTCCATTTATTTCTCCATTACTCTGTAATACCTATCCTAGGTACTTAAAACTATTGCTTTTCACAATCATTTCACCATCCAAAGATACCGCTTTATTTGTATTAACTCCATCTTTAAATGAACATTTCAAATACTCTGTTTTTGTCCTACTAAGTTTTAAACCTTTTTCCTCCAGAGCTTGTCTCCACTGTTTCAGTTTTTGTTCCAAGTCTCTTTCACTATGTCCTATTAACACTACTTCATCAGCATGCATTAGGCACCATGGAATGCTACCCTGTAGTTTTGCTGTTATCTGGTCCAAAGCTAATGAGAATAAAAATAAGGACTAAGCACCGAGCCTTGGTGCAATCCTACTTTCACCTGAAATTTATACGTCTCTCCCACACCTGTCCTAACAGTAGTCGTTACTCCCTCATACATATATCTCACAATCTTTACATATTCGCCAGCGACTTCTTTCTTATTGAGTGCCCACCACAGAATCTCTCGAGGAACTCTATCGTATGCTTTCTCAAGATCAATGAATACCATATGAGCGTTGGTCTCTTTATTCCTGTAATTTTCCATCAGTTGCCTTACAATGAAAATTGCATCTGTTGTTGATCTGCCCTGCATAAAGCCAACATTGCCTTACAATGAAAATTACATCTGTTGTTGATCTGCCCTGCCCTGCATAAAGCCAAATTGATTATATCGGATATTTCGGTTTCTTCACGTATCTCTCTATCAATTACTCTCTCCCATATTTTCATGGTGTGGCTAAGTAGTTTTATAGCCCTGTATTTTGTACATTGTTGTATGTCTCCCTTGTTTTTGTAGACAGGTACTAATATACTGCTTCTCCATTTGTCTGACTTTTGTCTAACTTCCATAATTCTATTAAATAGACCTGCTAGCCTCCTTGTTTCTGTCTTTCCCAATGCTCTCCATACTTCCTAGGAATATCATCCGGTCCGACTGCTTTTCCTTTCTTTATTGTTTGAAGCGCTTGAGCCACTTCCTCGGTTGTTATTCTGGTATCCATTGCTGTTACTGGCTCCGTTAACAGGCTGTTTGTCAAATTCTTCATTTAATAAACTGTCAATATACTTTCTCCATCTCTTTTTGACATCCTTTTCTTGAATTAGTCCATTAGCATTAGCATAAGTTTCCGCGTCCATTAGCAAATAATTTTGTATTATTTTGATTACTAGACAGCTGGGTTTAGTTTGACTCAGAGCGCACCATAAAGCCTTTCTGATGACTCCTAGAGGAAGAAACGTACGAAAACGGATGATGGTGATCTCTAAAAAAAATTAAATCTTAAGCTGTAGCTTCTTCTTCTTCTTCTTCTTCTTCTTTTTGTATAGACATGACTCTGTCTGTTTTTTCAATGTGCCTCTACATAGTAAGTTGTCGTGCCATCGTTTTCGTGGTCTTCCCACTGATCGTCTTCCTATTGGGGAACCGTCTCTCGCTGTCCTGACTACCCTATTTGTTGTCATTCGGCTTATGTGGTCATTCCATTATATTCTTCTGTTTCTTACCCAGTTATTAATGTTATCCACCTTGCATCTCCGTCGTATATCTGTACTTCTAGCTCTGTCCCATAGAGTCTTACCATCGATTTTTCGCAGCGTTCATCTCCGCTGTTTCGAGCAATCTTTTAGTCCTCTCTGTGTCGGGTCGTGTTGTCTGTCAGCTGTCTCTCAATATGCAAAATTACTTATACGTAACTAAACCACGTTCATATCAGTTAAACCCGATTGATAAACTCGATTGTTCAACGGAGGAATTTTGTTTCAACCAAATACCGCAACACTAATAATTATAATTCAAGCCACCAATATGAAACGTTAACAGGGACTTCAGAGAGAAACCAATAAATAAATCTCCGACTGAAAACCAGGCCAATGATTGTCTATCGACGAACTGGAATGGCAAACTACATATTAGTGCCATTTTGAAGAGCGATGACTGCAGTGTTGTACGTTGCTGGAAATGATTAACATTTGTGTTGTAGCTATCATGAGAAATGTTATTGTGCCCGGTACGTACTAGAAATTTTTCATTTGCCGAACAAAATACAAATAGAGATACAAATTTAAAAATAGTAATTGTACTCTTTGTAATTTCATTCGACAAATTGAATACACTGCTGCATGAATAAAAACTCGGGACCATTGATTTGTAACTTTAACGCTCAAAGAAATATTAAATTCACAATTACCATTGAGTTATAGTCTCTTTAAACCAAATTGATTTTAAAGGCTTGCTGCTTCTATACAGAGTGAGTTTTATGTATGGAAACCCTCAATTATCTCGGAAACTGCTTGAACGATTTTTATAGATTTTTGTGGGTAGGGGTTTTCTAATGCGGCCGATATTATAGTGATAATTACATTGTTGTCAGATTTTCCGTTTTTCTTAAAATCTAATTAACTTTCTTATTTCAAATGGGACACCCTATATATTTTTTGCGTTTTTATTTCGTATTGCGTTATAATCAGTATTAGTATTGCTTAAGAAATACTGATTATTTTTCATGTTATATTCCCTATACCTAAAGGCAATATACCTTTACTTAACAAGCCATGAAGTTGAAATTTGGCAACATCTATTGGTAGACCGATTAATTCTGACAGTTCTCATTTGTTTTTAAATAATTTTCACTGTATTTACTGAGAAACTGAAATATTTTACAATATTTCATGCTCCAAATTATAAAGAACATTAATAGGTATGTTATTAAGATGATTTTAGTTCAATATAATATATTTTTATATAAACATGTGTGCATATAGAAATCCGTCCACTTAAAATTTTTGTCATTTTTTAATGTCTTATATTTCCTAAACCTGTTGGCAGATTTAAGTGATTTTTTAATATGTTATAGCCTAATTCTTTTACAATACCGCTGTAATAATATTGTTGCTAACCAGTTAAATTTTTATGGTGTACCGGGCATTTATAAAATACTGAAATTAAAACCCAACTATAGACTCCGGTTTTCTTAACATTCTGTTTTTTTTATTAATTCGCTCATGTTTAACAACTAGATTTGTTCTTTATCAATTCAGGGTGTTCCTAAATAAGTACGACAAACTTTAAGTGGAAAGGAACAAAATGCAAAATTTTGACGCCTGTATTTTAAATATAATCATTTTTTTCGAATCCTGAGAAAACTAATACGTATTTTTGAAAAATTTAAACGCAGAATGAAAGATTACTTTATTACCGAGGGCGGAAAGTCCCTTAGAATGAATAAAAAGTTTTTTAATGACATATTTGAAACTAAAAATCACACTGAATTTTCTTAGTTTTTCACCCCTGTAACTTATTAAAATAAACACATAAGATTTCAGGGACTTTCAGCCCTCGGTCCTAACGTAATCTTTCATTCTGCGTTTAAATTTTTGAAAAATACTTATTAGTTTTCTTAGGATTCGAAAAAAATGAATCCCATTTATATTCTTGTTATTGGTCTTTTTTGTATAATTAACGTTACTTACAAGGAATTACTTTTAATATTATTTTGTACAAACATCTAATTAATAATATTTTCTTGTTCGACTAAAAAAATACTATAAATTTTACCAGAATTTGTACTTTAAAATCGTAGTTTCGAAAGCGGTAGTCCGAAAGTCAGACTACCGACGTCATCAATTGCGACGTTGCCTTTTTCTCTTCATGGCTTTTAAAGTAAAGGTGGCTATGCTAAAGGCCATAATTTCGGAGTTATTGCTACATTTATTAAAAAAAAATTAAACAAATTATAAAAATAAATTTTTTCGGCCCGGATAGACATTATTTTACGTTCTTCGGACCATTGGGAACAAAAAAATTCTTTTGTAATTTTTCTCTAAAGTTAATCGTTTTCGAGTTATAAACAATTTAAAACTGAAAAAAATCGAATAATGACGATTTTCAAGGTTCAACAACACAAATCAAAAATATTATTTTTGACACGGCGAAGTACACAAATTCAAGTTCAAGGCTTATTTTATTAGTTACCAGTAAGTAATTTCAGCTTGTTTTATTCTAAAATATTGTTTTTTAGTTGTTAATGCAGCCCGATCGCTCGTCCTCTCACATGCGCTTCGTTAACAATTATTAAAAAGCAAGGTTTTAGAATAAAATATGCCAAAAAATTTTATAGCGAGACCCTAGAAGAAGGGTTTAGCTTGAATTTGGGTACTCCGCGGTTTCAAAAATATTATTTTCTATTTGTGTTTTTGAACCTTGAAAATCGTCATTATTCGATTTTTTCAGTTTTAAATTGTTTATAACTCGGAAACGATTAACTTTAGAGAAAAATTATAAAAGACCTTTTTTGTTCCCAGTGATGCAAAGAACGTAAGATAATGTCTACACGGGACGAAAAAATTGATTTTTATAATTTGTTGCAATTTTTATTTTAAATAAATGTAGCAATAACTCCGAAACTATGGCATTTAGGTATAGGGAATATAACATTAAAAATAATCAGTATTTCTTAAGGACTTCAAAACGCAAAAAATATACATCTATTTGAAATAAGAAAGTTTATTAGATTTCCAGAAAAACAGAAGATCTGACGACAATGTAATTATTACTATAATATCGGCTGCATTAGAAAACCCCTACCCACCAAAATCTATAAAACTCGTGCAAGCCGTTTCCGAGATAATTGAGGGTTTCTATACATAAAACTCACTCTGTATAGACCAGACGACTTCACAACAGGCGGTATCTGATTTGAGTTGGGTAAATCGTATATGATCTTATTTTTTGCTTTAATCGCTTCGAAATATTATTATCAGAAAAAATAATTTCACTATGCGGACATTAGACCCTCTGTGAGTCAGTGGTAAGAGAGCCTACCTTTGGATCCAAGTGACGTGAGTTCGAATCTCAGCTGGATAGGAAATTTTTGATTTATTAAAAATTAATAAATGGAAATACAGTAGTTTCTATACTTTTGGGTTCGACACTCGCCGGAGAGACCGCAGACATTCGGATACAATTAGCATCTCTTCGTAAAGACAATGAAGTCGACTTTACTAAGTAACAAGACATTTACTCAATACACAATACACATTACACTAACTGATTGCGAAATCAACATGCCAATGACCATTAGTTGTCGAGGCATTAGGCTAAATATAAAAAACTATGCGGACATTTTAAAAGATGGGTTAAATTTTGTATTAAGTCGTCGTCAAAACTTTGACCGAGTTTATACCTTAATATTGCATCATCAAGAAGAAGATGCATTACAGGACACACATTTGCAAGAAGAAGAGAACATAATGCTAGTAACTGTAGAAGAACTAATAAAAAAATAAGTATAATGTAAACCCGAGAAAAGCTCCTTTGGGTTCCAAGGCTTTGATTTAATTACAGAATAAATATAAAAACAACTCATAAGAAAAGCAATTGTCAAGTTGACCTATCTAATTAACGCTAAATGTTCCTTCTTTGTGGAAAGTGGCGAAAATAGTACCTAATGATACGAAAACCAGGCAAACCACCACAAATAACCTTCTTCTATAGACCAATATCACTGCTACCCACAATGTTTAAATTATTTGAAAAACTTCTCCTCAAAACATTGCATCCCATTATAGTAAACAAAAAATTAATTCCAAATCATCAGTTTGACTTTAGACAGAAACAATCCACTATAGACCAACTCCGCAGAGTCACCGATATTATAGAAAATGCTCTAGAGCAGGGGTTCCCAACCTTTTAGTAACTGCGTACCACTTGAAATATTTTGAAAATATTGGCATACCACCAAACATCGGGGGGGGGGGATCATGGGATGGAAGGACGCCCCCGATCCTTTTGTTTTCAGAAACATATAACATATTTACTATCACAAACATGTCCATTGCCTTGTTTTATAGACACAATTATGGTGTCTAATTTTAAAATATATACAATAGTCCAGTACTTAAAACCAGTCTCCCACAAGTAACTAGTGACAAATGGCATCAAAAACACCATCGCTTGCCAGAA
This sequence comes from Diabrotica virgifera virgifera, assembly GCF_917563875.1. NCBI lineage: Eukaryota > Metazoa > Arthropoda > Insecta > Coleoptera > Chrysomelidae > Diabrotica > Diabrotica virgifera. Next base: position 217,507,152 of record NC_065444.1, read on the forward strand.
GAGCATTGAATACTCGGATTTACACCCGATTCAGAAGTCAACTAAGGATTTATCTTTAAAGCTGTGTTTCATAGAATTATTTTCTGTTAGATCGATGAATGTTTCCTGCAATTACAACTCATTTGGTGAGGTTCCTGCAAAAGGATTTCTGATCCAGTCAAGTTTGGAATATTCTTCAGAGAAATATTTATTAAAACTTTCTTCAAGAGATTTCAAGTGAAGAATTATGTCAACCACTACATTATCTGGTATTTTGAGATATTTCGAGAAATGCAGTACTGCCACATCCGCAGACAAAATACCAGGGTAATAGCTTGTTTCAGCCACGCGACGCGTACCACCTGAAATCGTTCCGCGTATTACTAGTGGTAGGCGTACCACCTGTTGGGAACCCCTGCTCTAGAGGAAAGAAAAGTATTTAGCTTTATTCTTTAGATGTTGCCCAAGCATTTGACAGGGTTGGCATGTTGGCCTATTTCATAAATTAGATACTATTCTTCCAAATTCATACACAGACATATTATCGTACTTAATTGATAGATACAGTCGGAAAAATGAAAGAGTACCCATGAACGAACATATAAAACACGCTGTAATTTCCTGTCACCGTGTCACACAAAAAATTGGCCAGCGCAAGTACATGTAATAATTATTGTTACATGTACTTGCACTGGACAATTTTCTTTGTGACAGGGTGACAGGAAAATACAGCGTGTTTTATATGTTCGTTCATGGGTACTCTTTCATTTTTCCGACTGTATATCATAATCAAGCCAGATGATGATTAGTCTGATCTTAAAGAAATGAAAGCCGGAGTCACACAGGGTAGCGCCTTGGGCCCGGTCTTATATCTTTTTTATACATGTGATCTACCAGAATTCTATAACTACTGTCTAGCTACCTTTGCTGAGGACACCGCCATATTAGCAGTGGGTAAAGATAACGTAGAAACAGCCAATAAACTACAAAGTGCGATGAACAAATTCCAAAAATGGAGAAACGTGGAAGATTACATTGAGTGAAAGCAAATCAGTACATGTTGATTTTACTAATAATTTCACTAATGATTTCGCTCTACGCAACAATAAAAATTAATGGACAAGACATTCCTTATGCCAACATAGCTAAATACCTGGGCTTAACGTTAGACGCGAAGCTTCGCTGGAAAGCACATGTAAATAAAAAGAAAGAAGAATTAATTATCACGTATAAAAAAATTGTACTGGCTCCTGGGAAGATACTCAGTGTTGTCAACGTATAACAAGATTCTAACTTACAAACAAGTTATAAGACCAGTATAGACGTATGGTATCAAACTATGAGGGTGTACAAAAAAGACTAACTTAAAAATAATACAAAATTTTTAAAACAAAGTATTAAGAGTCATAGTTAACGCATCCTGGTACATCCGTAATGACAACCACCATAAGGATCTACGAACTGAGTCCGTTGACAAAGAAATCCAAAAGCACGAAGAAAGTCATGAAAAAAGACTTTTCCTCCACGGAAATATTAAGTCCTTCCAGCTCCTGGACAACTCAAACCAGAAGAGAAGGCTCAAGAAAACCAAACCTTTGGAGTTGGTGTAGTGTGTGGCAAAGATAAAAACGGAGCATTGCGTGACTAGTTTGCAAGCAATGTGTTGGTGTAGTGTGTGATAAAATGAAACGCAGCTCTTTTAGCCCAGTAAATGAACGGGAAATTCGGCGATACCGTGTAATTTTCAGGGGCAACTCCGAATTGCATGAAAATTTGGATTTAGTTTCTACTTACCCTCCACTTCAAAGTTGAAATTGTGCCGTTGATTGCTTTTACCTGGGGGTGACATTTACCCGTTCTCGGAGGTGAAAAAACATATGTTCAAGATAAGACCGGAAATGAATAAATTGACTGATTTTAAGCAACTTTTGTTCTATAGAGTTTTTTACGTAAGTTAATACTTTTCGAGTTATTTGCCATTGAAAATGTTAATTTTTCGACAAAAAAACTACGTTTTCTCAACAAGTAAATATTTAATCGAAAAAAATATCCTTAGCAAAAGTGTAGCTTATAAAAAACCAAAAAAAATGGTGTATCAGTAAAGCCTATCAATCAAATAAAAACAAAGTTGTATCTCATGAAAAATACGTTCTTAATCGTCTAATTCCAAATCGAATATTTCAAGGTGAAATCACCGAAAAATTAAGCACTTTTCGGGAAAACCCCATTTAAACTTTTTTAAAGTGTTTATTAAAAGCTTTGTTTTAATTGTTAACAAAAGTTTTAGCATTAAAAATAAGCGAGTTACGCTCAAAATAAAGTTGGCCCTTTTTTTTTGTAAAAAATCATGAAAATCTCGCCGTGTTTAGCTCCCCAAATAAAATTAATCGCTACCGCTTTACAAACAATTTACTTACCTATCTATTTTTTATATGATCTGTCAGTCTCACCGGTTTAAAGTGTTTATTTTTGAAAGGGTTATAAAATTGAGAAAGCTTGAATGGGTCACTAATCACGAGTGTATGCAAATTTTGAACAGCCATATCTTAACCAATTTTTGTCTTACGGAGAAACAAAATCAAACTAGCATATTTATAATAGCAAAACCTACATTTTTTTACTCTTTAAGATTTTTCTTATCACTAATATTTTTAAGTTATTTTGAAAAAATGAAATTTTTCAAAAATTTTTAGAAATTTTTTTTTTACTATAAAACCAAATGTTTTCAAAAATAATCATTTCAAACCAATCAAACTTACAGATCATATAAATAATACACATAGAGTTAAAATAGATGGTTAAGCCAAACGATTAATTTCATTTAGGGTGCTGAATAGAGGGAGGTTTTCACGATTTCTTTTACCAGAAAAAGGGGCCAACTTTTTTTTCAGTGTAACTCGTTTATTTTTGATGCTGTAAACTTTTGTAAAAAACAAGTAATAAGCTTTCTTCGATACTTTAAAAATGTTAATAAGGTTTTCCCGAAAAACGCTTCTTTCTTCGGTGATTTGGCGTTGAATTATTCGAGTTAGAATTAGACGAATAAGAACGTATTTTTCATGAGCTACAACTTTGCTTCTACTCAATTTGTAGACTTTACTGGTACACCATTTTTTTCGTTTTTTATAGGCTACACTTCTGCTAAAAATATTTTTTTCGATAAAATATAAAAATGGTCTGAAAACGTAGTTTTTTGTCAAAAAATCAACATTTTAAATCGCGAACTCGAAAAGTATTGACTTACGTAAAAAACTTTATAGAACAAATGGTGCAATATTATAGAACAAATAAGTCAATTTATCCTTTTCCGGCCTTATTTAATACACGCGTTTTTCACCCCCCGAGAAGGGTTAAATGTCACCCCCCAAGTAAAAGCAACCAACGGCACAAACTCAACTTTGAAGTGGAGGGTAAGTAGAACCTAAATCCAAATTTTCATGCAATTCGGAGTTGCCCCTGGAAATTACACTCCAAAACGGTCATTTATTGGGCTATTTGTGTGATAGTGCGCAAGCAAAAAGTGGCCTGTGACAATAAAATAAACTAAGAAGACAATAAAGGGTAACTCTATTTAGCGCTGTACAGTTTATACTACATATTTCTTTAACAAGGTATTCTACTCAACGGATTAATGTTTTTCTCTTTTCTGAATTATATCCACGAGTGAATTTAAAAGTAACATTGTAATCTAATAATCATTTATGATAAAACAATAGCCATGGTCAGTGAAAAAAGTAAGACCACCAGAGTGCATTCATTTTAATAGTAGTGTCGACATAAAAAAGTTCAAATGAAATATTCTCCAGGCTTGCATTCAAAGCGCAGCGCTTACGACCGCGTACTATACAACAACGAATAACCAAAACCAAACCACACAACAGCTGTAAGTTATTACCTCGACTAATGTGTTTTTTGAATTGTAAGACCATCACGGTAACTCATACTTCGCGGATGAATGCACCCAATCATAGGTCCAATAACTATACGATGTCAGACCATGACTCATTCCTTCTTATATTCGGAGCCACGATGAAAATACCACAAACGTGCATGACTGGCGATAATTTGATGGAGAATGGAGTTTTCGACAGCGGGGGTTTCTGTTCTTTTCTTTAGGATGGGGCGCGGATATCAGGAGGTAATGGCAAGCATTGAAATGTTTCCCCATTCAATCTGCCGTTCATTTTTAACTAGACATTAGTCTGCTGTTAATTACAAATCTAAATTCAACGCAAAGGGAATTTAAAAGAAATATTATCAGTAGTAATTGCACAAGAGCTCTAAAATTCTATAAAAATTTTAGAGATCGAGTGCAATTTGTTGCGATTATTTCATGAATAAAACTGTTCAAAACCAAAATTTTATTGTAATTTATTTATGTAAGTACAAATTAGTACAATTAAACACACAGTTGTTATAAATATGTATTTGACGGTTGAAAGTCATCACCTTTATAATTTTTAAAACATTTGTCATTAATGTCACTGAATGTATTTTTTCGTAGCAACGAAGGGCATCTGACGTAATATTCTTGACGACGGGCAATTATCAAAAAAGTTACCAGTTTAATTTAGATTTCTGTAGCTTTCTATTGGTCAGAATCTCCTATGAATGAAATAATCAGTAGTAATTGCACAAGAGCTCTGAAATTATTGAATTTTTCCCGAGTGACACTTTGACAGTTTTAATTTCACGAGCCTTCGGCTCGTGAAATTATGTCAAAATGTCACGAGAGCAAAAATTCTATATTAATTTCAGAGGTCGAGTGCAATTTGTTGCGATTATTTCATGAATAAAACTGTTCAAAACCAAAATTTTATTGTAATTTATTTATGTAAGTACAAATTAGTACTGTTAAACACACAGTTGATATAAAATATTTTACGGTTGAAATTCATCACTTTTATAACTTTTAAAACATTAATTGTCATTAATGTCACTGAATGTATTTTTTCGTAGCAACGAAGGGCATCTGACGTAATATACTTGACGACGGCATATTATCAAAAATTATCACCTTAATTTGCATTTCTGTAGCTTTCTATTGGTCAGAATCTCCTATGAATTAAATAATCAGTAGTAATTGCACAAGAGCTCTGAAATTATTGAATTTTTCCCGAGTGACACTTTGACAGTTTTAATTTCACGAGCCGAAGGCGAGTGAAATTATGTCAAAGTGTCACGAGAGCAAAAATTCTATATTAATTTCAGAGGTCGAGTGCAATTTGTTGCGATTATTTCATGAATAAAACTGTTCAAAACCAAAATTTTATTGTAATTTATTTATGTAAGTACCATTAAACACACAGTTTTTATAAATATTTGACGATTGAAAGTCATCACTTTTATAATTTTTAAAACATTAATTGTCATTAATGTCACTGAATGTATTTTTTATGTATTAGCAACGAAGGGCATCTGACTTAATATACTTAACGACGGGAGATTATCAAAAATTATCGATTTAATTCAGATTTCTGTAGCTTTCTATTGGTCAGAATCTCCTATGAATGAAATAATCATAAATATCGTAATTTGTTAAACTTTTCATTTAGTATCTAATTCTTTGTAACTATCTAATAGTTTTAAACGTCACTATACAACAAAATAAAAAATAAAGAATACATAATAAGTTATAAGCCAAACACATATAAATATGCACTACTACTAATACTACTACTACTATTACTACTACTACTACTAGACAGTGGCGTAGCTGAAGATTGGGGCTCCCCCGCGACAATTTTTGTCGGCCCCCGTATTATAAACATAAGGACAACTAATAACAGTATAACTACTAAAATAATATGTGTAAATGACAATGTTTGGCCTTTCTTTAAAAGTCTTTATCAGTTAGTGTTAATAGATTTTTGGGAATAAACATGAAAACCTATTATATACACGTCTCTTAATACGACAAACGTATTAGTAAGTTGTTGCAGTATTATAATTAAATTTACATTGAAAACATGAACTTCAAAACTATTTTTGCTACAAGTTATTTTTTCGTCGCAGCTGAGCCCATTGTAAAATTTTTTATACGTTTTGTTGGTTTATTTTTAAATTCCGGTATAATACCCCACTTCTTCTGCTATTCCTGCTGCTTCTGCTAAAGTTTCGGAAAACGAATTTCTCATTTCTCAAAGATTATAACGTTTTTTTTTTTAGTTGAAGGGCGGCTGTTAACTCTGCCATTTCAGATTGCAAAAGTTTTAATGTTAGATTAATAAAGTTAAGTATTTTAGATCGAATAGTAATGTTAACGGCAAATTCAAAATTATTTATATGTTCTAATAGTGCATAAGCTTCTAATTTTTCATCGTTTTTTTAGATAGCAACAAAATTTTCGTTAAAGATTTCATTAATTGTCGGAAAGCTCGAAGCAAAGCCATAACAGCACCACGTGTGGATGACCACCGGGTTTCACATAATCTTTTAAGTTTTGGCGATGAATCCAAAGTAATAATAGTACATAGTACATCCCATCCAAAGGCGTAGCTACCGCCGTATCAGCCGTATCAATTATACGGGGCCCCGGCGCTGCATCTTGAAACAAAACTTCCATTTAAAAAATTGAACAAAATATTCTACAATTTCCCTAATAAAACGCTTTGAAACAGTGTATTGTTTGGATGTCGACATTTTCGTGTAATGGATTCTTTATCTATAATATGGTATTGTAAATCATAATATCTACCCATATCCATTTGCCGCCGTATTCCATAACAACAAAGAAGCTTTGTTTTTGTTTTCAAGTTATGTACTTTTCATTGTTCATTCACCGCTGGCGGTGACACACTGTAAAATGGCCAAATTGCAATTTTTGTTATCGCTTAATCTTTGACGATTTGGAACAGTGTGTATATTGTTTTGGATATATTTTCGTGTATTTAATCTATTTATTGTTTAGCCCATTTTTTCATTGTCCAGTCACCCTTGGCTTATATATAACAAGTGTTGTTGAAAAAACTGAATCTGTTTTCAAATCTATTTTTTGAGTTTGGTTTATTAGAGTTTATTAGGTTTATTAGGTTCAATTTGTGCAGTCGATTCAGAAAGTTTAAATTTTAAATTCTGAAAATATTGTGAAGTGAAAAAAATGAGTGAAATAAAAAGAGAGTAGCTGAGTGAAGCGATGAAAAGAAAAATGAAACAAAAAAAGGAAGAAGTTTTGAAGAAGATACCCAAAATTTCTGCATTTTTCCATCAACCAGATTCTCAAAGTGATTTAGATTGCAATGGTAAGTACTAGATATCTATCTACTAATGAAACAATAATTCTTATCTAATTGTCGTCTGTATCAGGGGTGGCCAAGGTTCTTGATATTTTTGATAGAAATTTGAAATTTTTTGAAGCCGTCATTAAATGCGTATTAAAAAGTTATGCAAAAGAGGTGTTAAAAAATATTTTACAGAAGTTTGTACAGAATATTTATTGAACACGTGTGAATAAAAGTACAACCTATTTGTACTAAATTTAAATACATATTATAAATTTATTTTACTTCTTTTGATAATTAAATCAACAGCACTTCTTAGTAATTCTTTCAGTTGTCTTTAATTCAGAATAAATTTATTCACACATGTCTTCTTCTTCATGTGCCGTGCTCGATTATCGAGTGTTGGCTATCAAATTGGCTATAGTAATTTTATTGGCGGCAGCTCGGAAAATGGAAGCTGGAGTTTCTCAAACCACTCTTTTAGGTTTCTAAGTCATGACGTTTTTCTTCGACCTGGCCCTTTTCTTCCGTCTCCTTTGCCTTTTATTATTAAATGGAGTATATTATAACTCTCTGGGTGGCGCATTCTTCTCCAGGTGCCGTGTCCGCTTCGAGGGTTGCAATCATCAAAGCGATTTTTACTTTTGAGAGTGCGGCTCTAAATATTTCGTTGTTACTACATCCAATGCCCTAAGATTCTTTAGCCATGAGTTAAATCAGCTATCAGCTTCCTATAAATCTTTTTCCTGCATTTTTCCTTAAATAATTAACTTACATATTTATCTCCTCTCATCACATGTCTCATATCTCAGTTTTCTTCTCTTAATTGTTAGAAGTACTTCTCTTTCCGTATGCATACGTCTGTCTCATTACCTCTACGTTGGTTATTCTATTTACCCATGAGATCTTCAGCACTCTTCGGTACATCCACATCTCGAATGTCTCCGGTCTTCTAACGTCAATTTTCTTCAGTGTCCACGCTTCCATCCCGTAGTATAATACGGATAGCACATAGCACCTCATAACATGGCCAAAAAAATATTCACGTTTGCGAGTTTTAACTGTTCTGATGACTTCCCGTAATTTTTCCCCTCCGATGTATATCTACTTCGTTACGAACTCCATCCACCCAACTTATTCGTAGGATCCTCCGATACACCAAGGTTTCAAAGGCTTCCAGCTTTTTGAGAAGGGTATCCGTTAAAGTCTAACCTTCGACACCATACAAAAGAGTACACATTCACATAAGTACGGTGTTCTATTGAACATTTTCTAGCACTACCTTATATCAGTTCTTGAAAAGGGCCCCGCGAAAATCTTTGATACAGGGCCCCTGTGGGGCTAGCTATGCCACTAATCCCATCTTTTAATACTTGCGCTAAAAAACATATAATCACTAAATTATATCGTAAAAAACAACTCCTGTACACCAGCAACGGCATCACTCAACACTAGGTTCAGATTATTCAGATTATGGGATGCACAATGAACATAGGAAGCTGTTTTTTCAATGTCAGTTATGCGCCTTTGTACGCCTGAATATACACCACTCATAACGCTTGTCCCATCATACCCCTTTCCTCTGCAGTTGTGTACCGAAAGGTGCTTTGACTGTATAAATTTTAAAATTTTATTTACAAGACACTTTGGTCTAACATGCGAATAAATCCCAAAAAACTTTCAACAACTTCTGCTTGGAACGTAAATTATTTTCATCGCAATTTATTTTTACATACCGGAAAATATAACTAATAGTAGGGGAGGAAAGTATGCTAAATTTGAAGTTACTTCGAGCGTTATGGGGACTTATTGGGTTGTGAAGATTAGGTCCTAAAACCAAAAAAACTTAAGTAAAGTTTTGCAAATTTATAATGTAAGCCATATATTAGGAAGTTACCACCTTCATTGGTGTGCTAGTTACAACTACTTTGCGGAATGCACTGAAGATGTTCTGTTCAGAACGAAAACGTTTTGCAATCCATGTGGATGACTTTTAGATAGTTTTTAAATAAACGATTTTATACCAAAATACAATTTGAATTTTTACTTCTGTATAGGGTTTTTTTAAACTATGGTATACAGCCAACTATTGGGATTTTCCCATTGATTTTTTTTTAAGTGGGGACTTTCCATTTTTTAATTTAATTTTCCATTTCCAACAATCGTTTTTTCCGATTAAATATCTCGAATAAGAGTTACTTATTTTAACGTAAGGAATCCAAAATCTGCAAAAAACATGGGGGCTCCTATTTAATATTTTAAAGTAACCCCTTATCCCACCTCCGTGGGGGATCATGTTTGGCGTCATTCCATAGATTTTTCAAAAATATTGAATACGTATATTTTGCAGTTTTTCGATGAGATGTTTATTTCGCGAAATATCGCGTGGTTCCTATTTAAAATTTTAAATATACCGCCCACCCCTCTCCGTCTCGGGTCGAGTTTGGTATAATTCAATAGATTTTTAAAAAATATTGAAAACGAATTTTTTAGTTTTTCGATCTGACGTTTATTTCTTGAAATATTCGCTTTTTTCTTGTGAAATTTTGTGGCTCACCCATTTCCTTACGCACCTCAAACCGTCAGATTTTTTAAATATACACTGTTCTGCATGTACTTAACTTATCTTATCTTAATCTGACGATTTTTATTGTTTTTCTAAGGATATAATTTTTTTTTTCGGGATCCTCTTAACGAACTCCCCTCTATTAAGATCCAATATATGGAAGTGGTACATTTACAGGGAGCAAGGTTTCTCCCCATGTCATATTCTGACGCGCTCGAGTAACTGCAAAAATGCCCGCTTGGGCTCCCCTACCATAAGCTGCTCATGTTTTGAAATATATGGAGTGGTATCAAGTTTGAGCGGTATCAGTTTCTTGAGCGAGCAAATTTATACCTTCGTTTTGTATTTGGGGCTCAAGTAATTTGTTTTAAGTTATTGTTTTTATCGATTAATTTAGCTAAAACAGGATCACATTTAGCTAGTAAAAGAACCACCGACAAAAAATTACCTTTTTGGGATTTACTTTCATCTAAACTACCAATATGTCCACTAAACGCTAAATTGCACCCGGAAAGAGTATATAAGAGTTACGTCAATTACCTGCTTCGTTCCTTCCTTCCAAATTCCCTATTTTGATGCTTATTAGGAAAATATATTTTGATGTCCTTTAAAAAAAATTAGAAGTATTAAGCTTGAAGGCTTTAAGGGGCCTTGCGGGCCCTGCGGGCCTGTCAGCTACGCCACTGCTACTAGGTGCCAATTTATAACGTTCTCCTCCGTTTTCCGACTATCAATCGCCAGTTCATCCGGTTGTTCCATAGGCCCTCTTCTATGTTACTTTCTCTCAGTTCTTTGTCTATTCCTTCGCTCCAACTTTTTCTCTGTCTAGCTCGTTTTCTGATCTCTTCTGGTTGCCATTTTAATATTTACTTTGGTATTCGTTATTCGTCAAGGCTGAAAGAAAAGATGTAGTACAAGAGTGTAATGAGACCTGCGTTGGTGTACGGTGCTGAAGTGAATGTAGCTAAAATAAAAATGTTACTGTGGATACGGGGTGAGACCATAAGGGAATGACTTAATTTGTGAAAGAGCTAAGGTGACTACAGTCTCAAAAATATTCAAGAATAAAGACTGCAATGGTTTGGCACGTTAGACGTAGATATGAAAATATGTGGGACGTAGAGCTGTTTAGAAGTTGATGGAAGTAAAGGTAGAGGAAAAAAAAAGAAAATATGGAAGGACTGTGTGGCAGAGAACTTGAGAGAGAAAGGTTTAGGTGAAGAAGACACGATTGACGAAAATGAGTGGCGAAGAAGAGTAAGGAAGGACGACCCCTAAAAAGGAAAAATCTGAGGAGGAACAAGAAGAAGGAAAAAAGAAGAAGATGAAGAGGGAAAAGAAGAATAAGAAGACGATGAAAAATTATATATAATGTGACCTATTTAGATTGGGCACACCTCTATATACAGTGCGCTGGAATAAGTGTTCCCCCCCCTTATTAACTTATTTATTTTTAGCACAATAGCAAAATGCTGGGTCAGGTCGATTTTTAAAATATTCATAGTATATTATAGCGTCAATGTTTTAAACTTTACGCGATCCATCTTCAGGTGACAGGCATAACTTTGACTTTTTTAAATGGGAAAGTACAGGGTGTCCCAAATTGGTATGTTTTGCAGTGTATACCGAAAACTAGAGGAGATAGAAAAAAAGTAGTTAAGATGTCATGACTTCTTTTTTCGTTAAAGTAACGATTGCCCAATCAAATCATCAATAGCTCCTCACATTATCGAGATACTGGGCGATTATTGAAAAATGTCGAAAACGACAGGGTTACAGATCTTCTTTATTAAGAAAAATTTTAAAAAACTGTATAGGAACTTTTGATAGATATATTATGGACGGATTCAGTGGCGTACAAAAAACTTTTTTAGGGGGTCTCGCTAAGGAAATATAAACCATACTTATGTTTTTTTAAATGGGACACCCTGTATATTTTGACATTTTTCGTTTACCTTTTTAATTCTCTTTCATCTGATATGACATATCATATATCTATTTTCAGTTGTTGGAACTACCGTGCAAATAAATTGTTTATAGTTGACGTCAGGTTAAAGGCACCTAAAAATAAAACACTCGGTAACGTATTTTAACATTTTAATATTAGGGTACCAATCCTTGACATTTTTATTTAGCAAAAATAAAATCAATCAACTTAAAAAATAGGAATAACGAATTTACCAACAACAAAAACTACTTAACTACAAGAATTCATTTTACAAAAATAATAACATTAACATAAACCAACAAACAACAATAATAAACAACGTAACAACTATAATTAATTTTACAAAAATATGAAAATTATAATAAATGTTCAAAATACTCCCCGTTTTGTTGTAATAATAATTGACACGATATTGATATCCTAACGATTATTTGAGAAGGATACAATTTGCAGAATGGTATATAGAAAAATGTAATGAAAATCCAAATTTTTATTCAAAGGTAATATTTAGCGATGAAGCTCGCATATCCAGTGCAGGAATATTTAACCGACACAATGAACTATATTGGAATGACTCAAATTCCCACTTAGTTCAAGGGATCAGGAGGCAAGGCAGATTCGGTTTTAATGTTAGTTGTTTTGTTAAGCATAATAAATTAGTTTATCACGTATTTGACGATAAACTAACATCTTAGAAACCAATCTAAATAACATTTCTGATGAGTAATATTTGGCTCCGACATTTTGGTTCCGACAAGATGGAGCACCTGCCCATAATTCAGAATTCGTTGGAAATTATTTAAATGAAAAATTTCATAATCGGTGGATTGGAACTTATGGTCCTGTTTGGTGGCCCCCTCGTTCACCAGAACTAAATCATCCTGATTTTTTTATTTGAGGATTTTTAAAAAACAACATTTATGAAACTGAATTTAACACAAAGGAAGAATTATTCATCAAGCATTTAGAAAAATAAAACCAGTGCATAATATGCACTGCATGTACTCAATTGTGTAAGATCTGTAAGAAAAAGGTGTCAGTTATTATTACAACCAAACGGGGAGTATTTTGAATACTTATTATAATTTTCATATTTTTGTAAAATTAATTATAGTTGTTACGTTGTTTATTATTGTTGTTTGTTGGTTTAGGTTAATGTTATTATTTTTGTAAAATTAATTCTTGTAGTTAAGTAGTTTTTGTTGTTGGTAAATTCGTTATTCCTATTTTTTTAAGTTGATTGATTTTATTTTTTCTAAATAAAAATGTCAAGGATTGGTACCCTAGTATTAAAATGTTAAAATACGTTACCGAGTGTTTTATTTTTAAATGTCTTTAACCTGACGTTAACTATAAACAATTTATTTGCACGGTAGCTCCAACAACTGAAAATAGATATATGATATGTCATATCGGATGAAAGAGAATTAAAAACGTAAGCGAAAAATGTCAAAATATACAGGGTGTCCCATTTAAAAAAACATAATTATGGTTTATATTTCCTTAGCGAGACCCCCTAAAAAAGTTTTTTGTACGCCACTGAATCCGTCCATAATATATCTATCAAAAGTTCCTATAAAGTTTTTTAAAATTTTTCTTAATAAAGAAGATCTGTAACCCTGTCGTTTTCGACATTTTTCAATAATCGCCCCGTATCTCGATAATGTGAAGAGCTATTGATGATTTGATTGGACAATCGTTACTTTAACGAAAAAAGAAGTTATAACATCCTAACTACTTTTTTTCTATCTCCTCTAGTTTTCGGTATACACTGCAAAACATACCAATTTGGGACACCCTGTACATCATGTGACACCTCATTTAAAAGCTTTTGAAATGCGGATTACAAAAATGTATAATACTTTACTCCTATTTGAGAGCGTAGGAGCAAAATTTCGCTCGAATTCTTTTTAAACGCATTAATGTTTTTCGAATTCTGAGAAAACTAATAAGTATTTTAAAAAAATTTAAACTCAGAATGAAAGATTACATCATAACGGATAGCTAAAGGTCCTTTAGACTGAACAAAAAGTTTCTTTTGAATGATATATTTAAAATTAAAAATCATACTAAATTTTCTCCTTTTTTCACCTCTGTAACTTATTAAAATAAACACATAAGATTTCAGGGACTTTCAGCCCTCGGTCCTAACGTAATCTTTCATTCTGCGTTTAAATTTTTCAAAAATACTTATTAGTTTTCTCAGGATTCTAAAAAAATGAATGCATTTAAAAATAATTCGACCGAAATTTTGCCCCTACGCTCTCAAATAGGATTAAAGTATTATACATTTTTGTATCAGTATTTTAAAAGCTTTTCAATTAGGTGTCACATGATGTACTTTCTCATTAAAAAAAAATCAAAGTTATGCCTGTCACCTGAAAATGTATCGCGTAAAGTTCGAAACATTGATGCTATAATATACTATGATTATTTTAAAAATCGCCCAGTCCGAGCGTTTTGCTTTTGTGCTAAAAATAAATAAGTTAATAAGAGGGGGGGGGGGGTAACACTTATTCCAGCGCACTATACAGTGATGAGCGTGCTAATAACCGGCAAAATAGCGCAAACGATGGAAAACGTATTAAGTTGTGAGATAAAATGAAATGGAACTAGTCGAGCTGGTAAATTTAGCGATATTAACATATAAATTTACATTATATTGATTGTTTCCCACCATTACACGTATCAGAGGAGTATGTCAACTAAAACTGTCACTGTGACAGTGGCAGTTGCTAAACTCGTCCGATATGTCTAAGGGCCAGTTGTTCAATCAGTAGTTAACTCATGGATTAAGTAAACCGTAATTAAATTTAATCTAAAGATTATTTTTTAAGAAGTTGTTCAATGTGAGTTAACTTTCGGATTTATTAAACCCGAGTACTGAAGCGGCGACAACGTTGCCAGTTATTAATTAACGACTTGGAACAAACTTTATCATGAAAATTGTACATAAAAATGTGTTCTGTGTTATAAAGTTAATGATTTTTGACATGTAGTGTTTAGTACATGTCAACTACTACTGACAGAGATTTTAATTTACATTATTAAACATATTTAAAATGGAAGAAAGTATTAAAAGTACAACTGCTAACTTAAAAAAACATCAGCAACAACAGCGTAAAAAAACATCAGCAACAACAGCGTAAAAAAACATGTTTAAATAGTAATGTTAATTCTTTAGCTTATAAAAATAATTCCTATTCCTTCACAAAAATTTCATTAAAAGTTTTTCCAATTTGTTTTTACCTGATTTTTACACATAATGAAAAAAAGCCAAACTTCTGGAAATATGTATTTATAAATAATTAATAATTATCATGCATAAATTTGTAGAAAGCATAAGTACCTATACACTGAGAGATCTAATTTATTTTTGTACTGGCTATATGTGCATATCACTGGGGTTATCATAATATAAATTTTTTAAGAAACACATTTTTTTGAAGTCAAAATATTATATTAAAAACAGCTAAGAAATATTCGTCCTCTGTCATATCTCTGTCATCAAAATAAAAGAGAAATAGCCATTATTATTAGAGACACGAAATTGTAATAGATTATTACTGCATTATTACTGCAAATCTTATCTACGACTGAAAATATATAGAAAGAACAGTTCAAAATACATACATATACCTAAATAGCTAGTGCAATAACTATGATTGTTCCAATTTGGAATTTTCTTGAAAATATTTAATTTAAAACCAGAAAGTAAGGTTACAAATCTTTAGTTAACACCGTTAATCCTTCGTTTTTGAGCGATTAAGATAATCTCTTGTTAACAGATGGTTAAGTGTTAAACTTGCATTGAACAACGCAATATTAAGTTTAATTGAAGATTATTTTTAATCTGAAGTTAATCTCCAATTGAACAATCGGCCCTAAAGGTGCGAAACAATCAATATAATGTAAATTTTTAGGTTAATATCGCTAAATTTCCCATCTCGACTAGTTTCATTTCTTTTTATCTCACAACTTATGTAATACGTTTTCCATCTTTTGTGCTATTTTGCCGGTTATTAGCGCGCTCATCACTGTATAATTTAAAGTTAAATTATTTTAATCAATTTTTCCATTGATTCATTGATATCAGTTGACGATTATTGAGGACAAGAGATGGCTGTGGACGCAGACGTATATTCTGGCTAGAAAATCTTAGGAAATAAACGGGTTTAACGTCAACGGATCTAGTTTGAGATGTTGTGAACAGAATAAGATTGACCAATGTGGCCGCCAACATCTAGAAGATATGCACATTTGGAAGAAGATGCCATAATAAAACAATTTCAGAACCTTTTTAATATTATTTTGTTAGATAGTTAAAAGAATTACGTAATTTTACCATTCCTGGACATATTTCTATTAAATCTACAGCTTTATTGTTATTTTCGATATGAATTTCTCGTTTAACCTACAATAATCATTAAGTAGATCTTTAATATACAGATTTTAGGATCAAAAACAGTTCTAACCTAACTTACCTTAGTACAAATACATAAAAAAAGTTACAGACCTTTGAAGTTACAAAATAAAAATAGATTTTTTTTGAATATATCGAAAACTATCGAGACTTTTTATTGAAAATGGACATGTGGCATTCTTATGACAAGAATATCTTTAAAAAAAATTATAGTGACATTTGTGCACCCCATAAAAATTTTATGGGGGTTCCCCCCCCCCAAACTTTTATGTACCTCCGTTCCAATTAAATTATTATTGTGGTGTCATTACTTAAACATCATATCTTTAAAACTTTTTTGCCTCTTAGTACTTTTTCGATAAGTCAGTTTTTATCGAGGTATTTTGAATATTTGTCAAATTCACCACATAAAATTATTTGTATATGGATAAGTACGATTACAGCGACCTGGTAATATGAAAATTTATTTATAATTTATATTTTTGGGTATATTTTGAAACATATTAAAAAAGAACCCACATCTCGATAGAGAGTGGCTTATCTAAAAAATACTAAGAGTCAAAAAAGTTTTAAAAACACTGAGTGTAACTAATGGAACTTGCCTTTACAGTATTCTTCCAATAAGTGCTCTTCTCCTGTCTTTTCATTGTGTCTTTAAATAGTTCTGAATTTTTACTTACTTTATTGTGATTTGTTTTCATGGTATACAGCCAACCACTAGGATTTTCCCTTTTAATTTTTTAAGTTTTTTAAAAGATAAAAATGGAAGAAAAATTATTTAAATACATATAATCTGCTTTGCAGACGATGCAACACTTCTTCTTCTTTTAGTGCCTATTCGTTTCGAATATTAACGATCATTCTGGCTATAATTATTTTAATAACTGATGCTTTAAATAAATTAGTTGTTGTTGTGGAGAACCATTTCCTCAGGTTCTTTAACCATGATATTCTTCTTCTCCCAATTCCTCGCTTTCCGAATACTTTACCTTGAAGGATTACCTTCAGTAATCTGTATTTATTGCCGTTTCTCATTATGTGACCGAGATATTCTGACTTTCTCCTTTTATTGGGATACATCACCTCTCTTTCTTTGCCCACTCTTCGTAATACGGTCTCGTTAGTTATCTTGTCCGTCCATGATATCCTTAGGATTCGCCTCTATAGCCACATCTCGAAGGCTTTAAGTTTTTTCTCCATTGCTTCAGTGAGTGTCGAGGACTCAACTCCGTAATACAATATTGAGAAGATATAACATCGTAGGAGCCTTATTTTTATCTCCAGATTAAGCTTGTGGATTTTAAAGAGTTTGGCTATGTTATTGAATGCACTCCTAGTCTTCTCTATTCTACATTTTATTTCTTGTGAGTGATACCATTGTTCGTTTACTATTGTTATACTGTTATAAGATAGTTATACTGTTTTACTCGGTCCACTAGTGTATTATTGATAAGTAGTTGGGCGTCTTTAATTTTATTTTGACTATTCATCATCATCCAGCCTCAAAAGGCCACTGCTGAACATAGGCCTCCTCCCCTCGTTTCCAACCCCATCTACCCTGCGCCGCTCTCATCTAGTTTTTATTAACCTTTCTTAAGTCGTCAGTCCATCTTGTAGGCGGTCGACCGACGCTTCTCTTGTCTTCTCTTGGCCTCTCGATGACGTCAGTCACCTTTGTTCTTCTTCTGATTTCTTCGTTTCTGATTTTGTCTCGCAGAGTTATTCCTAACATTGACCGCTCCATTCTTCTCTGCGTGACTCTTAGTTTGGTAGCCGGGGCTTTAGTTAAGGTAAGTGTTTCTGATCCGTACGTCAATACTGGGAGGACGCACTGGTCAAATACCTTTCTCTTTAGGCATGTGGGCAACTCGCTTTTAAAAGTTTCTCTCAGTTTTCCAAAAGCTGCCCACCCAAGACCTATTCTTCTCTTCAGTTTATTGACTGATGATCATAAATTTTGTTTTTGATATATTTACTTGAAGTCCACATCTTTCACTTATTTCATTTACTTTGCTTATTAGTTGCTGTAAACTGTTCAAACTGTCTGCAAAAATAACGGTGTCGTCTGCATAGCGGATGTTGTTTAGGCGTTCTCCATTTAGAAGTATTCCATGTTCGCAATTGTCCAAGGCTTCACTAAATATTTCCTCTGAATATAGGTTAAATAATATAGGTAAAAGTATACAACCTTGTCTAACGTCTTGTAGAATCTGGATCGCTTCCTTTGGTTCACCTCCAAGATTCGTTCTTATTGTGGCTGATTGGTTCCAGTATAAATTTTGTATTATACGTCGGTCTTTATCATCCATTTGGGCTTTTGTTAGAACAACCATCATTTTTCGGTGTTGAACTGTATCAAATGTTTTTTGGTAGTCCACAAAGCAGGTGTAAATATCGCAAGTCATATCTCTGCATCTTTGAAATAAAACCTGTAGACTAAATAGTGCATCTCTTGTACCTACGCCTTTATGAATCCAAACTGTGTGTCTTGTATTCTCTCTTCGCATAGCTTGTATATTCTACGATGTATAATTTTAAGAAATGGTTTTAGTGTATGGCTAATTAGACTTATTAGCCTATATTCTCCGCACTTTTTGCTTCCTGTTTCTTTGGTAAGGTAATAAATTCTGAAACTAGCCAATCTTTTGGGATATTGCCTATGTCATACATATTATTGAAGATTTTACATAGTATTCGTAAACATTCAGCATCAAGAAGTTTAAGAAATTCAAATTATACTCCGTCTGATCCTAGAGCTCTACCTTCTTTTAGTGATATTATGGCTGGTCTTATTTCTGCCACTATATATATATATATATATATATATATATATATATATATATATATATATATATATATATTATATATTTTTTTTTGATAATTTATTTATTTATTATTTTATTATTTATTACACATTGGTTGTAATGATTGATTATTATATATTTTTAATATTTATACAACAATGGGTAATTATATATTTTACTATTTAATTAAATATTTTATTTTTATAATATTTATTATTATTTATTATAATTAAACACTTTTTGTTATATCATTATTGAAATTTTTATTTATTGATTTGTATCGAATCTATTGGGCGCCATCTATTGAGAAATTATTGTACCTACCAGCTCAGTCAATGTCCGAATCCATATATTGCAGGAAACTCTTTTCTTTAGAGGTGTGGGTTGAAATTAATTCTATAAGAGGCATTGAGGACAAAACTGTAAAAATATGTAACCAAAAACAATTGAAGACCACACTGTGATGAAAAATTTCGTAAATATATTTAAATGAAAGAAAAATACGCTTAATGCAACATCAATCTCGGTAAATACATAGAATAGTGTTAAATGTTTAATATTATAACATGTATATGATACATACTCTGGTTTATATATTTTTAATTCGCCACATGAAAGGATATGAAAACAAAATGGAAGTTCAATGACTCTGAAAATTTGTGTGATTATGGAATATAAACCAATTTATGTAAGTAAGGAATATTTCTCTCTTAAATTTATTTTACCAAAGCGGTAAATGATACTAAACTTATTAAATTTTTATTTTTATTATGCATGCTTTTCTCTTTAAATTTTTGTTAATCATGATATCATGTTAAAGTTTTGTAATGTCACCTGATTATTGTCCATCGAAGATGTTCGAACTGTTTCAACACTCCCAGATGCTGCTATACATTGAAATTCCGGATCTCCCCAGGTCCATTCAGCTTACAATCTTATTTTTAGTAACTTTCTAAAGTCAAATCTGCTTGGAAACACTTTCCATACGAAAAATAACTCTTAATGTTTGTTTTTTTACTACTTTTTGATTACATTTTCCAAAAATTTATATTTTAAAATCCAAATCTTTTGGGAATAGCTTCACAAAGCGTCTGTTCCCTCTGAAAATCTCGAACCTTCTGCTGAATTCAATTTTTTAAGCTTGGCGTCGTTTTTACAGCCAATCATATTTAAATAAATTAATAATTCATGCTTTGGAAATTTAAATGAACCAATAAGATAATTTCACAAATTATGACATTTAGTCAAAATGGTATTTTTTATCTAAAATTTGGAAATATATGCCTAAATGGTGATTTTATTCTCTTATTTGAGTAAAATTGAATTAAAGAATTGAATTCATTGAACTTTATAGATTCTTTTCATATATTTTGCATATCTGAGGATACTCCCAATAAGTTTTTCTAGCTACTTTAAGCGAACACTGTCCGTACACTTTCTATACCTTTCATCACTACCTCTACAAATTAAAGTCCAAATATTTTCACTATTAATACATATAAAGTACTGAAATAACTTTCATATTATTCAGAAATAAATTACCAATCGATAGTGCATTAGCCATATCTCAGAAAATCATTTTTCTTTGTTAAAATTGATATCGAATTCTGACTTTTCCCAAAACTACAACTTTAATGAGCTATTTTCAACATTTTGGTCAAATTAACATTAATAAAATCTAAAATTGATCTAACTATTATTCTAAATTTTTAGATTGGAGCCTCTTCTAAGATACTTTCATAAATTTACAAACTTAACCAAATCATGGAGACCGTAGTACATCAATGAACATTTTCTCCAAATGATCTTTAGAAAAAAATAAATTTTTATGATTATTCAACAGAAACAAAGTCATCATGGAACAAATTTGTAAGTTATTCTTTTGGTAAGACTAAATTTCAAACTATTGCATGTTTAGCAACAAATTCATACATTCTATGCCTTTTAAATAGCTTCCTTTATATAGTACGGTCTATTTCAAACTTTCTTGTTACTTAAACTGTATAACTCTAAATAAATTCATTCTATAACTATTAAATCAATTAAAATGCAACTTTAACTTCAATTCCCTTTAGTACTCTCATTCTATTCAACTCTCCAAACCAATCACGTCTCTCGAACAAAACTTTATCAAAATACTTACTTAACTGCTTTGGCAGTGCAAAATCATTAAATTATTTATTATTTAACTTATTCTATCAATTTGGTATCTTAAAATCATGACAATATATATATAGTTGTAGTATAGTTGGTCCTGTTTCCGTAGGTATTGGGGACTGGTTCTCCTTCTCATCAAAAAAAAATTTCGTATGTAATTTTTCCATGCATTATTGATACTCTCTTTGTCCACGATTATCTCTCCATTGTCATTAACAAGTTTACTTATTCTTCTCTTTTTCCATTTGCCTGTAATTTCTCTTACCTTCTTATGCACGTTGAAGTCGTCGTATTTTTCTTTACAGAATTTCGATTTCTTGTCATTTTTTCTCCAGTTCTTTCTGTTTGTCTTCTCTGATCTTTCTCTGTATCTTTCGCTGTAATGTTTTATACATGGAGTTATCGTTCTTGTTTTTCCTCCTTTCTTCCATTAGTTCCAGAATCTCTGTCGTCATCCATGTCTTATTCTTACCTCCTTCGTTCTCCATAAAATTGTCTATAATGTGGTCTATCGTTTTATTAAGGGATTCTATCTTATCTTCGGTGCTTTCCGTTGTATTATCGATTTCTTTGAATTTTCTATTTAATGTTTTGCTGACTATTTCTTTTACTTCGCTACATTTTAGTTTTCTCATGATGCAACACTAATCTCTCAAATTGAAGACCATTTACAACGTATGCTGCACCAACTTAAACCGCCAGAAAATTAACATATATTAATTTCCCCAAACTGAGACTCCAAGGTATTTAAAGTGTTCTACCTTTTCAAACTCATATTCACCAATATTTAAACTTGTCACATTAACTGGATTTTTTCTTGAGCATATTAGGTACTTTGTTTTGTTTTGATTTATTTCTAAACCCCTTTTGGATGCTGCCTTGCATAACTGCGTAAATTCTTCCTTTAAACTGTTAAGGTTTTTGCTAATTAATGCTATGTCGTCAGCATACGCCACAAGTTGCGACGTCGATGTTATAATTGTACCTTTTATTTCTGTACCTCTTATTGTTCCTTCTATTGCGACATTAAATAATGACGTTGATAGAGAGTCACCGTGTCGTACTCCATGATAGAAGCATCGTAATCAGTGAAAGAATCCAGGCAGGAAACAGAGCCTACTGAAAATACAATAACTTCCTCAAAGATAAGAAGCTTACTCAGAATACTAAACTGAAAGTTTACAAAGCAGCAATTAGACCAGTAATCACGTATGGTGCTGAAGTAATGTGTCTGACCCAGAAAGAGGAAGAAAGATTGAGGATCCTAGAGAGGAAAATAATTCGGAGGATAGCCGGCCCACT
The DNA here is from genome assembly GCF_917563875.1 of Diabrotica virgifera virgifera. Lineage (NCBI taxonomy): Eukaryota > Metazoa > Arthropoda > Insecta > Coleoptera > Chrysomelidae > Diabrotica > Diabrotica virgifera. The sequence continues at coordinate 217,529,551 of NC_065444.1, forward strand.
AAGCTTAGGTAATAATGAATTAGAAAACTCATGAACCACGAAGTAAGAGGACTTCTGAAAGGAGAAGACATCGTCAGGTTTATCAAGGCACAGAGACTCAGATGGATGGGACATATAGAAAGGAGAAATCCAGAAGCCGTCATCAAAAATTACCAAATGGAGACCTGTATCAGGCAGACCACGAGGAAGACCCAAAACTAGATGGGAGAACCAGGTAGTCGAGGACCTTAAGAAGATGGGAGTCAGAGAATGGATAACCATAAGCAAAAACAGGAACGAATGGAGAAAAATTGTAGAAGATGCCAAGTCACACAACCAGTTGTAAAACCAAAATGCTAATGCGGATTGATTCACCGTGACAAACGAATCGGAAGAGCCGACGGCAATCACTCCGCTAGGAGTGTGGATGCCATGATGATGATAATTTTCCCAAAAAAGACAAAATGCATGGTTATAACAGCAAACTTACTCATATGTAAATTAGAGCTGGAGGGTCAGCTAATGGAATAAATGATTGAGTTTAAATATCTAGGCATCACACTATCTAGCTACGAAAAACTTAAAAACAGAAGTAAAAGATAGAGAATTAAATTCAGAATGCAGAATTTACAGAACAGTCATCAGATCAATTATCACATACACAGCAGAAACACGACCTAACACATAGAGGACAAAAAGAATGCTAGAAATAGCAGAGATGAAAACCCTTCGAAAAATCAAAGGTAAGACACTATGATTAGAGACAGGGTTAGAAGTACATACAAGTATACGACGAAGAAACAAGGTGGAGAATATTAATAACTTGGCAAGACACAGAAGAGTAGAATGGAAAGACCACATAAGCCGAATGACATCTAATATAGTAGTAACGACGGTGAGAGACGGTTTCCTAATAGGAAGACGATGAGTTGTGCGCCCACGAAATCGCTGGAACGACATCTTACTGAAGGCACATTAAAAAAAGAGTAAAGTCATATCTAGAGAAAAAAGAAAAAAAAATATTTTTTTAATTTCGAACTTATGATTACTTTGTTTGATTTTTGTTTGTTATAAAATCTACTTCCACAGTTCCATAGACGCATAGATACCATCCTGTACCGGGCTATTGAATCAATTTTATTGTTTTCTGCTAGTCATTATTTTTCCAATTAGAACAACATTCATACTTAAAAGGAAATCTCCATATCGCGGTGAAAAGAGGATAATTATAAAGGAACAAAACAATAGGTTATACGAGCACTATATTCTTGAATCTATTGTTTGTTATAAAGAAAGTCACGTTACTCGACAGTACATTACCATAGTCATAAAGCGGTAGTAATTTACATCTTGAGGGTATTGTGAATTGGTGAATCGGTATTTTTAAACTTTTTTTTAAGAATAAAACAGTTACTTATACATTTCTGTAAACAACATCTTACCATTTATAATGCTATATTGCTACTTTTGTATGCTAATATGATATTGTTTTACTATGTACTATGAATTATGTACAGCTTATTTACACTCGTCATTTATATCTTTAAATGCTTCATACATTTTTATTAATATTCTACTTTAATTTAAACAATGGTTCCTTTAAATATTAGGCTATCTAGTAAAAAGAGCAGGTTCAAAATTTAGACTAATAAAATGAACGGTTCCCAGCTAGTGATGTTGAAAAAGTAATTATTCGTTACAAAGTACTCGTTACTTACGAATACCGAAAGTAACGATTACTATACAGAGAGGCAAATCGTTCATTTGATTACTTTGAATACTCTGATTACTTCGTACCAATCGTATCAGAGCGAGTACTTATTTTGAGTGTTGTATCTACAATCGGTTGATATCGGAATCGGTCCGGTATTCCACGAGTGTTCGGTATCAGTACAGTTAACTAACATTTTATCTTTTTTGAAGGGCGAAGGCTATGAAGAGTTTTACAGGATTACAGGGCGCTGAGAAGTAGCTGAAACAGAGGGAGGTATATCATTTAACAAAGCATGCACCCAGAAACAGATGTCTATATGATTTGTCGAGGTAGATAATTCACAGAATTTTACAGATGTTAGTTTCTTTGAAAATAAAAATTCAACACATTTTAGTTTTTAATAATAAATACATACTATCCTTATCAGGCCTAAAAAAATAGCTTAAAATGATCGGAAAATGTGTTGTAAATGATAATATTTCTATACTATGATATAGACTATTGATTATATTCAAAATAAGATAGCTAAAAGGAACTACAACGTTAACGGGGTTTTATTATTTCATATGGTCAATGGACATCTAGATATGAAAAAACCGCGGAGTGCTACCATTTAAAGTGGTGAGTTTTTGAGAAATGGGTGAATTAGTCCCTGGGCACAGGTTACATTAGGGTGAGTTCTATGCACTTTTGGTACAAACATATCTGCATGAAAATTGTTCCCGGTTAAATTTCCTATCTAAATATCACTTTTTAAAGTCAACGATACTTTAAAGAAAACCAAAAGAAAGAAATTTTGTTTTTTCTGCTATAACTTTTGCCCACGAGGATATAGGTATAGACATTGTTTTACAGAAAAAAACCTACATATTTTTTCTTTAAAATATTATTTAGTAGAGGCAATTAGGATTTATAGTTTTTGAAATATGATTTTTCAAATTTCGCCACTCACAGCGATTTTGGGCAATTTTCCTTGTTATTTCGCAAATATTGTCCTGTAACTTTTTTCTACGTAATTTTAGGTATATGTAATGGTACACGTAATAGGAATAGAAATCAATTACCTTTAAAATGGTCCATGGGCGCCCATACCCATGGGCAGGGGGGGCCTTGGCCCCCCCTACCTTTTCGTCGGGTGCTTATACTATACCTATATTGTCATCCAAAGTATACAAAATGTAGCAACAGCTTCACGTCTGCCCCCCGCACTAGATATTTTTATATGGGCGCCCATGAAATGGTCTACTGTATAACTATATACTGTTTTATACTTTTAACGGTTTTTTATAATATAATATAAAAATAAAATAATATTATTATATAATATATTATATATTATATAATATTATATTATATTATATTATATAATACCTAATATAAAAAATATTATTTTTTACATTTTTTCGATTATTTTTGACATTTTTCATTATAATTTTTTTTCTTCTACAGTTAGGTATATATAATATATAATAAAAAAAGGTTATTTTATTTACTTTAAAATGGTGTATTACAAAAAATTCTAGGATTATTTTTGAATAAGGTATTATTTTTCAAAATGTAATAAGTACTTGCAACGATTTTTGATTTTAGGATTATTTTTAAAATTTCTCATTATAACTTCTTATTTCTTTGTAAAAGAAAGAGGGCTTTCTTTTACAAAAATTACATAAACATTAGTGTTAGAAAACATCACTTTAGTTAAAATTATTTAAACGTTGACATTTAAAAAATTTTCAAATTCAAAGTCTATCTTTTCGTTAGCATTAGCTTCAATATCTTCCTCTGACACCTCAGTTATCTTAGAGTTCCCACAATTAGTACCCATGCACATGCACCCTTTGCAGAGGCGGCTTTACCTATTGTGCAGGGTGTGCGGGGCACACGGGCGCCGGGATATTGGGGGCGCCAAGCGCCAAAGAGCGGGTCTTTTACTTTGCAATTGGGTAGGTTATTCTGAAGCTGTGAATACCTATTTTTTGCTCCCGACATTATTTAATATTGCACTATTTGCATCTAGATTTCTGTTTACATTATAAGCGTACCTAATACCTTATGTACTAGTACTATACCTATAATATAGTACAATTTCTGTTTACATCTGTTTACATTATAAGCGTACCTAATACCTTATGTACTAGTACTATACCTATACCTAGTATAATAGGCACCTATTCGACTATTCCAATTTGGCTGCGCGTCTACCAAAGGGCGCAGAGGAATCGACTGAGCTACATGAGCTAGAGCTGCCTCTGACCCTTTGCAGAATATTGAACAACTAATTCCTATCTTCCTACAGCCGCAGCTTTCTGTACATCCTTTGGTACATTTACATGCTTTTTTTCAAGCAAAGCAGGGGCTTCGACAGTAAATATTGGAATGAATCCATATTTTGAAGTTTGCCCGGCCGAGTCAAGTGGATTCAAAGTATTACCTATAAAAATAAGATTCAATCATAGCACAAAATCACATAAAACATAAAAAAGTTATAATGAGAAATTTAAAAAATAATCCTAAAATCAAAAATCGTTGCAAGTAATTATTACATTTTGACAAAGCATATCTTATTCAAAAGTAATCCTAGAATTTTTTATAATACACCATTTTAAAGTAAACAGAATAAGCTTTCTTTTTTTATTATATAATATATACCTAAATGTAGAAAAAAAGTTATAATGGAAAATTTAAAAAATAATCGTAAAAAATATAAAAACTCGTTAAAAGTATAAAATCTTGAAAAAGATAACCTCTTTAAAAGAAGTCGTACAACATTTTACTATAGAACATTTTAAAGGTAATTGATTTCTATTCCTCTTACATGTACCATTGCATATGCCTAAAGTTACGTAGAAAAAAGTTACAGAACAATATTTGCGAAATAACAAGGAAAATTGCCCAAAATTGCTGTGAGTGGCGAACTTGGAAAAATCATATTTCGAAAACTGTAAACCCTAATGACCTCTACTAGACATCATTTTAAAGAGAAAATATGTTAGCTTTTTTTCTGTGAAGCAATGTTTATACTTATATCCCCGTGGACACAAGTTATGGGACAAAAAACAAAATTTCTTTCTTTTGGGTTTCTTTGTGCTTTTTCTTTTGAATATATTTTTGTAAAAAAAAGTATCTTTGACTGCAAAAAGTTATATTTAGATAGGAAATTTAACCAGGAAAAGTTTTTATGTAGACGTGTTTGTACCAAAAGTGCATAGAACTCACCCTAATGTAACCTGTGCCCAGGGACTAATTCACCCATTTCTCAAAAACGCACCCCTTTAAATGGTAGCCCTCCGCGGTTTTTTCATATATAGAGATTCATTGACCATATGAAATAATAAAACCCCGTTAACGTTGTAGTTCCTTTCTGTAGTACATAATCAATAGCCTAATAATAAACTTTAATTTTACATGTAGGTACGGCATTGTTTTTATTAGACCAGGACATTTAACACTAAAAACACAGGAATAAATCTATTTTTAAAGATAGGTACATTGAGACTTGCAACTTTTTGCATTGTATTTAGGATAAGGATGACGTCTGGAAAAAAGTCTACAAAATAAAAATGGGTAGAAATGCGTTATTACATTTTAAAGTGTATAAAACGCATCGAAAAATACATAAACATGTTAAAATCAGTATACTAAGGGCCAGATTTTCTTATTTCGGAGTATTTGGGGTCACTGAACACGAATGTGCAGATCAGAACCGACCTCCGAAGCACCTGGTTGCACAGGGTTACTGCTAAGGTACGTCATCTAGAGTTTCGAGGGTTTGTTTTTGGCACTTAATTGATGCAAACAGATTACTCCAGATTACTGATATTGTGGAGCAGCAATGACAGAACAATTATCAACATTAATTAACAAAATCATAAAACACAATAAAGTACCGGAAGAATGGAGAACAAGTGGACTAATTCTACTATTCAAAAAAGAGATAAAAAGCAGCCAGAAAACTACAGAGGTATCAACTACAGAGGTATCAACTTGTTAAATACTGCCCTAAAACGTACAACTAAATTTTTACAAGACCTAATGAATCAGAGGATAAGTTTAGCAGATGAACAACAGGGTTTTAGTACTGGAAGATCGTGTAACGATGCAATATTCGTCATAAAGCAAATTACTTAGAAATCACTAGAGTATAATAGACCAGCATTTCTATGTTTGATTGACTTGAAGAAAGCATTTGATAGAGTAAGACTCAGAGATGTAATCCATCTTCTGTATAATAGAGAATTTCCCTTAGAAATCATAAAAACTATTGAAAAAATCTACCATAACAACAAATTGGAAGTCAGAATAGATGGACAACTTACAGAATCTATAGATATAGGCAGCGGAATAAGTCTCCCTACTCATTGATTCCTATGCTCTTCAATTTAATCATGGATGAAATCATCAAAAACGTCAGCAAATGAAGAGAATATGGACTGGTAACTAAAGAAATAAATATACTCTGCTACGCAGACGACGCAATATTGATAGCCCAAGCTGAAGATAGTCTGCAAAGAGTAGTCCACAGATTTAACGAGAACTATTTCCCTAAAAATTATCTATTTTTTCCTAAATAGTCTATGTGTATTTTATTGTTATGATCCAATAATCTAAAATAATATCTGCCCGGGGCTAAAAAAATGGCAGAATTTATAAAAAAAATCATTTTTAATTATTAATAATTAGTCTGGACAAAATTATGTCGGGCACCCCTTGTTTTTAATAATTTTTAACGTAATAGATTACATATCATTTAATTTCTATCTATTAAATAGATCGGTGAAGGTCGTTGTTATATTATTATCGGATCTTATACTTATGTGAAATACTGAGAAATAAGATTCTCGATATAATTTTACCGGTACTCAAATACAAAAAGTAATCAAAGTATCCTGCTAATACTAATACAAAATGTAATGAGAAATGCGATTCTCGATATGATTACTGGTACTAAAATGCAAAAGTAAATATTTACCCCGCGTCTCTCAACGACGCTCGTAATGCTGACGTTGATTAAGAATCTCGAATCAAATAAATAATATCTTCCTCTTTATTTTATAATATACTATTCTCTGTGTGTACATTAACAGAATCTAACTTACTTCTTCGTATTCATTATTATTTATATGCTTTATAGACTTAAAAAAAGCATTTGATAGAGTAAGACACGGCCTACTATTAGAGCGCTTGCAAGAATTCGGTTTAGATGGAAAATACATCAAACTATTAAAAAACTTGTACTAAAACAAAATCGCCAGAATAAGCGAAGGGCTCCACGAACGACAAGTTTACGCCAGCAGTAGCCGTAAAACGAACTTAAGGTTCCGCGGAACGGAATAAGAATAGCCGAACTGACCCGACTACAGGACTTGTGCGTAGTTGGTTCAGTTCGGCTATTCCTATTCCGTTCCGCGGAACCTTAAGTTCGTTTTACGGCTACTGCTGGCGTAAACTTGTCGCTCGTGGAGCCGTTCGCTAAGGCTTGAGGGTTCTACTTTCGCAGAAGAAATTATCAGGGGAGTTAGATAAGGATGTGTACTGTCACGTTTAATCTTTACTCCGAGTTTCTATTTAAAGAGACACTGGAGGATTCCACGGATGTAGTCAAGGTGAATGGCGTAAATATCAACAGCATCAGATACGCCGATGATACGGTGTTAATTGCGGATTTCGACTTGGGTCTACAACGACTCATCGGTCTACAACAACTCGGTCTGTGAGCAATTTGGTATGAAAATAAACATTAAGAAAACCAAAGTGATGTGAATCTGGACCTTTTGTCCCGAACCTTTTGTCCCATGTGGTACCTTTTGTCCCATATAATGGAGAAAAATTTAAATCTAGAGCAGGATAATGCACACTCAGACGTCATTCAGTGTGTAAGAGACTTTGTATTACAAGTGGGTATAACAACAATGAATTGGCCAGCGTGTTTCCCAGGCCTGAACTCGATAGAACATGTATGGAACATGCTGGGCAGAAGACTGAGGAATAGGAGAGACTAGGAGAGATAGGATAGACTTAACAACTGATCGATAACCTTATCATAATTATGAGAAGACGAATGACAGCAGTTGTAAGGGCTTGTGGGTAAACTCAAAATGTACAATAAGGTTTTGTCTGTTTAAAACAACCAGTATTTTGTTTTATTCTGATATCTTTGACTTATTTTTTTTTTAACAGGCATGTTACAACTTTATATATCTTTATTATATCTCACCTCCTTTATACTGTCTTATTACTGCGCTGTGTTTTTTAGTATTATTGCCCCTTCAGAAAAACCATAAAAGTAAAATAAGCATTCTCGTTTTTAGCTACAAACTTTATACATTTTATTTCTAAAATAAAATTTTCCTCTTATCCCGAACTTATTTGTTGATAGAGACAGTAAAAGCGGTTGCAACATTTTGTTCATTTCTTGAACACATCGTATCGAGAAAGAAGTTTTCGATAAAGAAGGCAACTGTGCTCTCAGTATTGCCAATAAAACGTAGTTAATTTCCGTTGTGGTTTCGAAATTGCATTTCGTTCAATCGATCTTGAAAAAGCACTCAAACATTGGTCGCTATCGAGTCTCTGAAACTCATTTTTCACTTGGGAAATCACGGGAATATGTCGTGTTTAGTATTTTTAATTCATCTGCCATGAAGTTACTTAAAGGTCTGTCCGAACGTTTTTTGTAAAACCACCAATTATTGATTTCAGTTCTGGTTATATCATCTTATGTAGTATTTTTTAAGGGGATAGGCTCAAAATCTTGAACCAATTCTATTTCAATGCAATCAGTGGGGGCTCGTCACAATTTCAGTTGGTGGGGTCTGGGCCGCATATAAATGAAATAAAGAATGAAAAACATGGCTCAAAAAATATATACAAGTGCTGTACTGAACTGACCCAATAACACGCACACACACATACTCATACAACCCCAGCCTTGAGGGACATGTTTATTCCAATGGAACAGTGAGACCCACACGTCCGAAGGTCAAACCGGTCACACTCCGTAATGAAGTGGTATCTATCTGACCCTCAAGCTATACCACCACCTCTCCCGATCGAAGGACATTACAAATGGGGAGGCTTTGTACTTAACGTTACTTTGGATGTCCTAAGTAATGGGATATCCTCTTATTACCTTATGTGGTTAAGCCACCTGATTTTATGGATAGCTATAAAAGCTTTTCTCCATATTAATGATTTAGTTGTTAATTACATATATTAATGACTTAGTTATTACCGAATTACAACAATACTTAAAAACAAGACTGTTTGACCAGTGCATACTCCCAATTATTACCATGGACCATGCCAAACATGGATATTGACCAAAGCAAACATTGATAAAGTAATGAAAACACAAAGAGCCATGGAGAGAGCAACGTTAGGAGTAAAATTAACAGACACAAAGCAAAACAACTGGGTAAGAAATAAAACAAAAGTCAAAGACGCAGGACAACACCTAGCCAGGCTAAAATGGAACTTCGCAGATCATAACGCCAGACAAACGGATAATAGGTGGAATACCACGATACAACAATGGAGACCATGGACAGGAAAAATAGCAAGGGGACGACCCCAGGTGAGATGGGGAGATGACATTAAAAAGATAGGAGGAACGCACTGGAAACAGAAAGCACTAAACAGAAACGAATGGAGGAAACTGGGGGAAGCCTAGGTTTAAAATTGGACGAATTAAAGGGCAAAAGAAGAACGAATGACTTAGTTTATTTATTACTTAATCTTTTATTTATGTATTACACCTAATCGTTTAATTTCATTCTTTTCCTCTATCCTCTAACGTATAAAAAGGACTTTGTAGTAAATAGTCTACTTTGTTCATTTTAAATTAACGTTATCACACCAAAACAGCGTATTAACTACACAGAAGGGCCACACAAAACGGGCCCCTACACATCTTAATACGGCCTGCCTATGATTATTGACGACAGCAGAAGAATATGCAACGCAATAATACAGCCGGTACCTACGTGACTGCAACGACTAGTCAAAGAAATGGGTGGGTTGTGATTGCGCGCAGCGGTCAAATACCTCCTGGGGTACTCTACACTCTTATACCCGAAACTTTTATACCCGAAAGTTAGGTTTGGACCGAAGGGTTAGGTCTTCCTCCTTCCTGACCGCTGCGCGCAATTGCAATCTGCCCAAAGAAATAATACTGTTTGGAGCAAGGGCCAGGGTAAACGGGCCCATCGGACGATTCTATGCGGCCAGTGCAGCGCATGGTGACAATTAATAGAGAAGTACGGTGCGTGATTGTGCAATAGGTATATTATTTTTATGTCACGAGAAAAAACGATATGCATGAACAAATAAATTATTTAATGCATATTTATATAAAATATTGTATAATAGAATCTTAACTAAAAATTTACATATTATATTACATATTTTTTGGTGGGGCCCGGCCCCTCTGGCACTTAAGAACACTCTGCCACTGAATGCAATCATTTTTTTCGAATCCTGAGATAACTAATAAATATTTTTGAAAAATTTAAACGCAGAATGAAGAATTACATTTTTACCGAGAGCCGAAAGGTCAAATAAACTTAATTTGAAACTTAACTGTGTCTTATTTACAAGTAAAATAGTGAATTGCATAAGATGCCACAAGAAAATAGTTTCAGAACCATAGTTTTTGTTTATACGCTAATACCATATTAGCCTATACCATACCATATATTATACCTAATATATAGCCATATTTAATTATTTTGTGACGTTTAATTACGGTGACGTTCTCTTTGTCTTTATCATCATAAGGAATCGATTTCCTTAAATACATTTCTTGAGAAGTATTTATCATGCCAATATTAATCTCATTCACATAAATGTCCTGCTAGACGTCCCCCGGTAGGTCTTCTTTGGCATTCCACCCTTACTCCTTGCAGGAACTGGCGACTCACCAATTAATCGTATTCGGTGATTGATTACTATTATGACTTTTAACATTATAACAGTTTCCATCGATGCTCCCTCATTTTGGCGTCAATTTCCACTACATGACTTTGTCATTCCACTTTCTATTTAATTCAAACGAGTACTTTAATACGCCATAGCTTGTCTTGTATACATTTTTTTTAGTTTCATTATAACCTTTCTGTCATATAACATATACTGGCCTACTTCACAGTGCCGGATTAACCATTAGGCGGACTAGGCGGCCGCCTAGGGCCCGGGCACTCGATGGGGCCCGCATCCCACACAAATGCATTAATTAATATTTAATTATTTAACCCTTAAGTACTATCACCCCGTCTCTCAGACGGCATCGCTTGTCGAAAGTGGGATATTTCCCTTCCTAGAAAATTTTGAAGGTCGTCCATTTATGACTTTTCAAGTTGGGTTGTTATTTAGTAGTATTGAATTCGGCAATTTGCGGCAGGTTGTTGCGGCAGGATATAATTTTAAAATATGTAATAAAAATGTATACCATTTTTATTCAGTTGCAATGCGAAAGCAAAACAATCTTACTTTTCAATTAGAATACGGAGTGCAGTCCAGTCCCTTGAATCGCGATTTTCGGCTCTTATTGGAGCCTTCATCGGAAAGAACGTAGGCACTGTTCTCCATATTTTAACTGATTCGCATCGAGAGGTTTTCCACCCATTGCAACTGAAGTGATGATAGTAGGTGGCTAGCGCCATCTGGCATTGAAAGACGAAGTAGTTTTCAATTCTAATAGTAAATTATTAGTGTTGAAAATATTAAAAATATTACTAAAAGATTTTTAAATTGAAAACTTATTGGTACACTTTCCTGGTGACACCTCCAAGACTTCTACAATTTGCAAGTCAAATGGATGCTGCAGTGAAGACGAGAGGGAAGGAATTCTACACTATGCAATTCACATCCCCCGTCTGCAGCTGGTTAAGTTCCAACGGAAAAATGCACCTAGTTACTCTACGGAGTAATACGACTATAAAATAAAATAATATAAAATAAAATAAATTTTTATTTTATAGTCGTATTACTCCGTAGAGTAACTAGGTGCATTTTTCCGTTGGAACTTGGAACTCATCTTTCGTTTCTTGTGCGAAGACCATTAGTCGGAGAGATAGAAGCGGATTTTGTGCGTGATAAGTAATATGGAAAAACTATACGGGGATATGTTGAATTAGTTGTGTACATGACTTTCACCAACTACCGGAAACCAGAGTTGAGGCCGAGGGTAGTTATAAGGGGTCAAATTCGCGGATTTTATAATTTTTTTTATGACGCTCATGATCGAGATAGTGCAACAAAATTTGGGAATAAGTAGGTCATGACGTAACTACGTAAAACCTCTAGGGGCTCAACGCTGCGTGGCCGACAAAGGGGTGGGGGTAGGGGTGAATATAAAAAATATAAAGGGTTTTTTGCGACGTTCGTGATTGAGATAGTGGACCAAAATTTGGGAATAAGTATATCATGACATTACTAAGTAAAATCCCCAGAGCCGGAAACCAGAGTTGGGGGTGAGGGTAGTTATAAGGGGTCAAAGTCGCCGTTTTTATTATTTTTTTTGTGACGCTCATGATCGAGAGAGTGCACCAAAATTTGGGAATAAGTAGGTCATGACGTAACTAAGTAAAATCTCCAGGCGTGGCACGCAGCGTGGCCGACAAAGGTGTGGGACAGGGGTGAATACAAAAAATATAAGGGGTTTTTTGCGACGTTCGTGATTGAGACAGTGTACCAACATTTGGGAATAAGTAGACCATGACATAACTAAGTAAAATCCTCAGAGCCGGAAACCAGAGTTGGGCATGAGGGTAGTTTTAAGGGGTCAAAGTCGCAGTGTGTATTATGTTTTTTGTGACCCGGCACAACATTTGTTCCCCACGCAGCATTCCGCCCCTGGAGATTTTACTTAGTAATGTCATGATCTACTTATTCCCAAATTTTGGTGCACTATCTCGATCACGAACGGCAAAAAAACCCCCATATATTTTAATATTCACCCCTGCCTACCACCCCTTTGTACCCCAAGCAGCGTTCCGCCCCTAAAGATTTTACTTAGTTACGTCATAACCTACTTACTCCCAAATTTTGGTGCACTATCTCCATCATGAGCGCCACAAAAAAAAATAATAAAAACCGCGATTTTACCCCTTATAACTACCCTCGTCCGCCACTCTGGTTTCCGCCTCTGCGAATATTACTTACTTATGTCATAGTCTACTTATTACCAAATTTTGGTGCACAATATCAATCACGAACGTCGCAAAAAACCCCAAAAAACGGAACTTTGACCCCTTATAACTACCTTCCTTCCCCACTCTGGTTTCCGGCTCTGGGGATTTTAATTATTTATGTCATGGTCTACTTATACCCAAATTTTGATGCACTATCTCAATCACGAACGTCGCAAAAAACCCCTTATATTTTTTATATTCACCCCTACCCCCACCCCTTTGTCGGCCACGCAGCGTTGAGCCCCTAGAGATTTTACTTAGGTACGTCATGACCTACTTATTCCCAAATTTTGGGGCACTATCTCGATCATGAGCGTCATAAAAAAAATAATAAAATCCGCGACTTTTACCCCTTATAACTACCCTCGGCCCCAACTCTGGTTTCCGGCCGTTGGTGAAAGTCATGTACACAACTAATTCAACATATCCCCGTATAGTTTTTCCATATTACTTATCACGCACAAAATCCGCTCCCAGCTCTTAGACTACATACTTAATACGTACTCAAAAATGTAATAATCTTTGGGTATTACATTTGGGTCAATAAAACACAGTAAACGTCACGTTACTCGATATATGCGTAGGTACCTAATTGCTATGCTTATGGACTAATCCGGTCCGTTCTCACATGTGACTTTACATCACTGTCATGTTACTGTCAAGAAACTATTCAAAATAATTGTTTTTCCATACACAAAATACATTAATTAATAGTATTGTTACTCTGCTTTAAAATAACTTTATTCAAACACCAAAGAAACATTCAAAGAATAATATAATACTTTAAAACATTTACAACTTTAACAAAATGACAACTTTAAGCTCTTAAGTGATAACAGCTGATCTATTGTTTGTCAATTTTCTATGTTAATATTCAGTTTCTATACATTTTCTGACGTTATAAACGTCACTAGACATAAAAATAAACATTGCAACCAGTGAAGGGTCCAGTGCTGTAATAGCTCATATCAATGTTCCTATGTATCTAGTAGGGTGGCGCTTACTGTACATTATATTCAGTTAACTAAATTTTTTGTTTTTTAATTTTTAATGACATTTTTATTCTTTAGATTTTGAGTTTATAATAACTTTTGCATATTGGGTGCTTAATATACCTACAGTTTTGAATACTCTGATGTTGATTTAATCCATTACGTATTTACACATTGTTTTATTCACATTTATGAATCGGTTTAATCGGTTTACTTTTTTGCTTGGTGGATTTTTTTCCTATTTGTAATTTTATCATAAAAACTAAACTATGGACTGTTATTAAGAGGCAACAGTAGCGCGCTGAAAACGCGGTCCAAGATTGCGACTGTAATTTTGAATATTTTATCGAGATATTTGGCACACATATATGCGTAATATAATAAAGAATGGCGGTACAGAGCCCAATTTGAGAAATATGTTAGTATGTGGAAATTACTCTATATCTAAATAAAATATTGCAAAAAGGAGCCTATACCGCCATTAAGAAGAACAAAAAAAAAACACTTTCTTTAAATGAAATTTTTTATCCCATGCCTAGATTTTGTGTCACATTGGATTTACTAAAAATCGATTTTCTATAACAAGAAATCGAACGTGACTCACTTGCCAACATTTAGCGCGCCTATGAGTATAATAATTATTAATAATTATTGTTTTTGATCAAGTATATTCAAATGGGAAATAAGCCACAATTTTACCTAAAAATGATTTTATTAACGTTTCGACGCCCAAGTCGGGTGTCGTTGTCAAAATACAAAATAATGACAACGACACCCGACTTGGGCGTCGAAACGTTAATAAAATCATTTTTAGGTAAAATTGTGGCTTATTTCCCATTTGAATATACTTGATTATAAAAATGCCACAAGAAAATAGCTTCAGAACAACATTGTTTTTGATAGTATGATGTCACTGTCACTGCCGTATTACCGACGAACTGTTGCCTCACTGTTGAAAGTTCGCATAACTTTCGACACACAAAAATATTGATGACGCGCTACTGTTTACTTTTAAGTGTTCATTAACTCATAACATCCGGTTTATACCGGTCTAGTTAGACTCAAAAATAGGAGTGAGGTTACAATAATTACCATCAAGCTGAAAATTGGCAGGATTGTTCAAAATACCATCATAAATGAAATCTAAAAAGTCCTCATAAATCCGACCCGGGCAAAAAAATTTACGCGGGATCAAAGGTCACCAAATATAGTTTTTAGCGATTTTCAGCGAAACGGTAAGTTTTATCATAAAATTAGTTCTCAAAATGTAGACTAGATAATTATCTATAAAAAATATCTTAATACTTTTTTTCGTAAGGGTCACCGTTTTTGAGATACAACGATTCAAAAAGTTGAAAGAGTTCTAATCGTCATAATATGTATTAGTATCACTGAAGCTGTAATACAAGTAAACATAATATTTTATCGTCAACTTAACTTATATTACACATTATAATATAAGATATTATAAATATGATAATGTTTCTACTATACAGCTTACGGTATACCGAGGGATGCAATAAGCTGTATTATATTACAGTGCCAACAAAAAAATAAATAATAAGAATTACCATTTTAATTTTACGGCTTATTCCCAACAAAAATAGTAAATTGATATGACAAAGTATTTACTTATAATAATTCTTCTTACTTATACGTCTTATTCAATTTGTAAAGATCGGTTTTGTCGGAATAAACAAGTTCTATCGGTACGTCGGCTAACCTAATCACCCTACCTATTCTTTTCTCAGAAGGGTTTAAACATAATAATGAAAGCCAACTTTCTAGGAAAAACGTTTATTGCTAAGTACTTATAAACATTTCAATATACAATAAACTTTATGCCAATTTAGTTTGTTTACTATTATGCAAATTACACCTTTATTTTCCTGGGTAGCGAAATCCTTCAGGTAGATGAACACCCTCGAGGTATTAATTAGTCGTGAGTACCTACTACTCGGGAGTGAAAAAACGTGTTAAACCTATATTACTTGAATGTGCTGAAGGTAAAAAAAAACTAATTCAACTCCACAAGAAGTTACTTCCAACGGAATTAGCTTTCTTCTCTCTATGTATGGAGCGCCTAAAAAAACTACGTGCTTAGATAAGTTTCGATACGCATGTTTCTTTAAAAATACTCGAAATAAGAAACAAGTGCAATCATCTTTCCTTCCTCCAACCTCGGCGGCTCCTCTTCTTCTTCTTGCAGTACCGTCTCCTATCGGAGGTTGGCTACTATCACAGCAATCTTAACTTTGTTGGCTGCAGCTCTGAACAATTGTATTGAACTGCAACCATACCACTCCCTTAAATTTCGCAACCAGGAAATCCTCCTACGTCCCACATTTCTCTTCCCGAGATTTTTCCTTGGATTATGAGTCTTAGCAGAGAGTACTTTTCTCCTCTCATTATGTGGCCTAGATACTCCAGTTTTTTCGTTTGTATGGTTTTCATGACTTCGCATTCCTTCCCCATCTTCAGCAAAACATCTTGATTTGTTACTCTTTCTGTCCATGGTATTTTCCACATTCTTCTGTAACACCACATCTCGAATATTTATCTTTTTCAGAGTCCAAGCTTCCATGCCGTACAGCAGAACGGAGAAAACATAGCACCTTAACATTCTCGTTCTTAAGTTTATATTTATGTCCGGGCTGCATAGGAACTTTTTCATTTTGACAAACGATTGTCTCGCTATCTCAATTCGCCTCTTGATTTCTCTTGTCTGGTCATTAGTATCAGTGAAATAAACCCCTATAAATACTTGTAGGACGTAACTGTTTTAATTGGCTGATTATTTATGGTTAAATTCATATTGGTGTATAGCTTCTTTGTAACAATCATGAATTTAGTCTTTTTGATGTTCAGTTTGAGACCATACTTATTGGTATGAGTGTTTATGTTTTCCATCAAATACTGTAAATTTGCTAGGTTATCTGTTACTATTAGCATGTCGTCAACATCTTTTTCGTGTATATTACCAAGTTCAAGTGTGGCTTGGTTATCAGCTAGATCCAAAAGACTGGGGATGGAAATTAGTCGACAGTTCATTAGAACCAAATCAAACTTTACTCCCACCTGTGCCGGAAAACTCCTGAACACAATTTTTTGCAATGTAAAAAGGGATGTAGCGCTAAATGTGGTTGCAAAAAAGTTGGACTGTTTTGTTCGGTAGCCACTTATTGTCAAAACCGGTCGTGCTGCAATGTTGAATCACCAACAATTGAGGATTCATTTGATTCTATCGAGGAGCCATGCGATGTATCATTATTGGGGCAATTTACTTGCACCCAGGATGAACAAGAAGAAGAAGAACAAGACAAAGAAAAAGAACTAGAAGGTGAAGAAGAAGAACAAGGAAAAGAGGAAGCAGAAGTATTAGAAAATTATGAACCAGCTGGATAAATTACCCTTTTTTTAATTTATACCGCTTTTTATATCTTTTCTCGTGCCAATATCAATTATTCAATAGCTTCAAATTAAACAGAATCGCAACAGATCCGAGGAATAGGCCTACTGGGGAAACCAAATTAAAAAAACGCGCTAAGTACACTACCTCGAAGGTGGTGTGGAAATGTGTGCGCATATTATGACGATTACAACTTTTTAAATCGTTGTATCTCGAAAACGGTGGCTCTTAGGAAAAAAGTAATAAGACATTTTTTATAGATAATCATCTAGTCTACATTTTTTGTTAGAACTAATTTTAAGATAAAACTTACCGTTTCGCTAAAAATCGCTAAAAACTATATTTGGTGACCTTTGTCCCCGCGTAAATTTTTTAGCTCGGGTCGGATTTATGAGGACTTTTTAGATTTCATTTATGATGGTATTTTGAACAATCCTGCCAATTTTCAGCTTGATGGTAATTTTTGTAACCTCATATGTGTAAGTTGACCGCAGTATTTACAATTATGTAATATTTTTGTCGTGGGTAAGGGATGAAATTGTCGTGTCTTCGGCACCGTTTCATAACTTTTGCATATTGGGTACATCTTTAGATTTTAATACTCTGGTGCTGATGGAATCCATTCACTATTAAAACATTGTTTTATTCACGTTCAAAAATTGATTTTCATTTTCGCTTGATGGAATTTTCCTATTGCCCTGCAATTTTAACACAAAAACTATCGGCATTTATTAAGTGTTCATCAACTCATAATGCTCGTTTACAATTGTGTAATATTTTTCCATGGCACTCAATCTGCCAGTAATTACACAAAACTCATTTAGCCCTCAGTTAAACAGAGCAGATGGAAATGCGGGAAAGTAAAAGCTTTATAAACACATAGAAAACTAGTACGAGTACCTATCCTGGGATATTGCGAAGCTAATCACGCGTGCAGTGCGCTTCACTTCATAGCCAGTCGGTTGGAATTGCCAAGTGTTTCCTGTGCTAAATGATGGTTGCATCGCTAAAAGCACTTTTCTGAAAAGATGACGCGGGTATCGTTGGATGACGCTGAATGGGTTGGGTGTTCGACTACAGGGTGGAATAAACTCATTGTTTGAGAAGTGTCTTTTGTTTCTGAAGTAGCGTGGATATTTTTCTTGCAAGGACACAGACAGATATAATATTTATTTACCCTAGAACAATAATTTTATCGGATTCTAGTTTCAACCTTCGTACCGTTAACACGTATCGAATACGAGCTAGATAGTTATTAAAAAGTAATTAGCAGAAAATTTATCGCTCATTAAGTAGATATAAATAAAAGTTTATTTATATACAAGTTAAGTTTTTGTGAAAGTGGTAAATACAAGTAAGTGATATACGGAATATTGACTACTTTTCACGTAATTATTTGAAACAATAAAAAATATTTTTATTGTATTTTAATATACAATTGTATATACTAGGAACATTTTAAACACATTTTCAATTTTATTTGCGGTCTATACTTACAAGAACTGGAGTCGGTTACCAATAGGGGGACAGGGCCGCACTCACTCTTGCGGGTGATACCTGTTCTTCTAAAATGATCTCTACCGAAACAAGCATGGATCAACAATCTCAACACAACATAAATTCACCGAAAAGCTACTCACAGGTGACAAATCAATTCAAATTCCCTTCAAGAGACCAGGCACTAGTCTTCAGTGCAATCGAAAATACTCCACTTCATGACTACCTAATCCCTCTTGGTAACATTATTCAACCTAAAAACATCATTTTCGCCTCCCGCCTTTCCAACAACCGGGTTTGCATGTACCTCGCGAATAAAAATATCCTTGATCAGTTTTTAGATAACTATGGCCAAATCACTATCCGAGGAGAACTTTTAAAGGCTAGACGACTTATAACACCAGCCGAACGAATTGTCATGTCAAATGTATCCCCGACCATCCCACACCATGTTCTTGAAAAAGAACTGCTAAAAATCGGTTTACATCTTGTATCTCCCATAACATTTTTAAAAATAGGCGCAAATCTTCCCGATTACCGCCATATTCTAAGCTTTCGACGGCAAGTATATGTTAGCCCTCATAATTTAACCATCCCAAGCGCCATAACAATAACATTCGAAAACACAAACCAAACAATATTCTTTTCTCAAGATGGAAACGTCTGTTTCAAATGCAAAAATCCGGGACATAGGGCAGCAGCCTGTACCGAACCTACAAATATATCTACGACGCAACAAACTTCACTAAGCTCTACAGCTTCAAATACTACAACTGCAGCTGACTCGGCTGCACAAACAACAACAGCATCGATTCCTACGCCAACCCTTACCAGTACGACTAACCAACCTGAAACGTCCCAATCTAAACAAGCTCCAACTACATCATCACATCAAAGTACCTTTTCAGAACATACTGAGTCAAAATTACCAAACGTAAATACAGAAGTAACTGAAAACAAAGACACTCATTTAAAACGCTCTATCAGTGAAGTCGCTTCTCCAGAATCCGACAATACACTTCAAGAAAACCCATTTACAGTACCAAAATCTACAGCATCTCGAAAGGAGACAAAGACATCTAAACTTGAAGAAACGCATTCGAATGTATCCATTTGCTCCATGATACATCCCGCCAAAACCTTCATTGATAATCACGAACCACCATTTCCGCTTAACAGTGATCAATTAGTCTGCCTCCTAGAAAACATAGCTGGCTTATCGAACCCCATAATCCCAATCAATGACTTCACTTCTGATTTTAGAGGTCTAAGTGACATGTTAAAGGAAATCCGTCCCTACTTAAAAGAAAGGTCGATAAAAAGAAGGCTGACTAACTTGAATAAAAAAATACTTGCTCACCTTGGAGAGGTGGGCTCCGGTATAGAAAGTGATGCATCACAGTCATCATAGATCAGCAGCTGGTTTCTATCCATTGTTATATTCCATATTTTATATTCTTTTTTTACATTCAACTCAATAATACACTGGAATATTGATGGATTCTTCCATCGTCTAGCTCTGCTACAGATTATCATTGCCGAAAACTGTCCAGATATAATCTGTCTGCAATAGACCAATTTAAAACCCCAACAAAAATACAGTCCCAAACACTACACATGTTTCCGTAAGGACAGGATGCTTTTTAACCATGCTAGTGGCGGTGTTATTACATTAGTAAAAAAAATCCCTCGACGCAGATTTATTTCCCGTAGTAAGCAATTTAGAAGCAATAGTCATCAAAATTGAATCTTCCATGTCCTTCTACATATGTAATATCTACATTCCTCCCAATTCACAGGTAAATTACACAGATTTGCTACACCTTATAGACCAAATTCCAAAACCACGTATAGTCGTAGGTGACTTTAATGGACATAATATAATATGGGGATCTTCTAACACAAGTTCGATGGGAAGAACAATAGAAAACTTATTATATAACTTGGATTTAAATTATATTAATGATGGAACGCCTACTAGGTTCAACTCAGCATCGGGAGAATCCTCAGCAATTGACTTAAGTCTCTGTGATCCAATTTTAACTCCATCCTTATCTTGGGAAGTGCTGTCGTTCACCTATGGCAGCGACCACCACCCAATAAAAATCTGCAATACTAATACTCTACCGGAAATACAAGACACATTTGTTCCAAAATGGAAAACCGAGAAGGCTGATTGGGTGAGTTTCTCAACATATATTGATAATTCCATAGAAAGCTGTGAAATTAACTACTGCGATATCGATAGAACAATCACCAATTTTAATGACTTAATACTAAAAAGTGCCGAACTTTATATTCCAAAAACAAGAAAAATATACAATCATCATCCAGTGCCATGGTGGAATAAAGATTGCGAAGAAGCAATGCGACAAAGTAAAAAAGCTCTAAATAGGTTTAAACGGCACAAAACCCAAGAAAACAAAATTGAATTCAAGCGCCTAAAAGCCAGAGCCCAAATAGTTATAAAAAAATCAAAAAAGCCTCATGGTCAAAATACGTCTCTGAAATAAACAGTTTTACTCCAATGAGTGAAGTTTGGAAAAGAGTAAAGAAAATCTCCGGTTTGAAGTATTCCTCATCAATTAACACTCTTAAAATTAATAATACTATAGTCTCTACCTCACACGGCATTGCTGAAACCCTTGCTTCCACCTTTGAACAACATTCCTCTAGCGAAAACTACAACACTAACTTTAGAGACTACAAACAAGACAAAGAACGCACTATCTTGTCTCTAGAAGAATACTACGAAAACCCCCTATCTAAACCTCTTACTATCATGGAACTGAATAGCTCCTTACAGGACATGAAAAACTCAAGTCCAGGACCCGACAATATTCCTGTTCTCTTTCTTAAGCAACTGTCAATATTGGCAAAACAACATCTTTTGCTAATTTTCAATCAAATTTGGCAACGTCGGCAATTTCCGTCAACATGGTCAAAGGCTACAATTCTACCGTTTTTAAAATCCAGAAAACCTCGACTTGACCCAGAATCATACAGGCCCATCTCTCTAACATGTGGCATGGCTAAATTAATGGAAAAAATAGTCAACGCTCGGCTTATGTGGACACTGGAAAACACTCATTTTTTCTTACCAGAGCAAAACGGCTTCAGACGTAACCGGTCAGCAGTCGACAATATTGTAGACCTACAAAGTGATGTCCAAGAAGCACTAGCAATGAATCAAATGTGCATAGCTATTTTCTTCGATCTAAAGAAAGCCTTCAATACGTGTTGGAGATACAGCATCATCGAAAAACTGCACGCATCCAATATTCGAGGACACTGCTTAGCCTATATCGAAAATTTCTTAAAAAACTTCTCCTTCCAAGTAAGAGTCAACAACGTTTATTCAGATTTTCATACTGCAGAAAATGGTACTCCACAAGGCTCAGTACTCAGTCCTACCCTATTCCTAGTTGCCATAAACAACATATTAAATAAATTACCTAAACCTCTCAAAGCTCGCCTCTATGCAGACGATTTAGTGGTGTACATTAAAGGAGCACAAAAAGACTCTTTGTGCCGAATAATACAGTCATTTTTAACTCGGCTAGAAGAATGGACAGCAAGTACAGGATTCGAATTCTCCGTTACAAAGACAACTGGGATGCTGTTTTCGAAAAAATCACCCGTTGCTACAGTCCTTTATCTTCACAACAGCGTCATTCCCTTCGAAAACTCTGTGAAATTCCTCGGTATGTGGTTAGATCAAAAACTTTCCTGGAAAAAGCACATACAACACTTGGCGCTAACATGCAACAAAAGACTCAACTTGCTTAAAACCGTATCAAATCGTTTCTGGGGGTCCGACTTTTCTGCGCTGCTGCTTCTGTACAAAACACTAATTAGATCCAAAATCGATTACGGTTCAATTGTTTATGCCTCCGCAACTAAGACTACCTTAAAACCACTAGATACAATCCACAATGCCGCACTTCGGATCGTTCTCGGAGCTTTTCACACTTCACCAATAGAAAGCATATATTCCGAAACTGGAGAACCATCATTGCAATATAGGCGGACAATTTTAACACTTTCACATGCTTCTTCCGTAGCTGCCAATAAGGATCATCCACTATTTGAAAATACCTTTTCCAAAAATAATCACGACTTTTTCTCCAATAGACCTCGTACCGGAAAACCTTATTACATGCGAATAAAATCAATTTTAAATGAACTCGATGCAACAATTCCAGACGTGTTTCACTGTAACATCCAATATCCCACTCCATGGTTAATAGACATCCCAAATTGCAACACCTCTTTACTAGAGTTCTCCAAAAAATACACTAACACCTTACTTATAAAAAACAAACTGAACGAGATTCTTGAACGAGACTACCTAAACTGCACAAACATCTTCACCGATGCCTTTAAGTCCAGTGAAGGTATTGGTTGTGCATTTGTAACTCCAACGTCTACTTTTCAATTTAAACTACCGCCTAGTTCAAGCGTTTTCACCGCTGAACTATTTGCTTTGTATCGCGGCCTAAAACATGCAAACCTTTCAAATATTTCAAAGCCTCTGTTTCTCACCGACTCGCTCAGCTCTCTTCTCGCAATCCAGCATCTGTATCCTGAAAGTCCTTTAGAGAAACTAATAAAAATTGAGCTACAAATTGCCCAAGAGAACAACACAACTCCGAAATTTATATGGATCCCATCACATATAGGGATTATGGGCAATGAAGAGGCAGACAGAAGTTCTCGTAATGCAGCAACAAGTGCGATGTCCGAATTAGTGCGCGAGTGTGTATCTAAAGATCTCAAAACGTTTTTTAAACAAAAAGTGATCGGTCAGTGGCAACGCGAATGGTTTCTATCGCAATCTAAACTAAAATCGGTAAAACCAGATACACGACAGTGGAAAACAAGTATTAATTCGAGGTTTATTCAAACGGTTCTAACGCGCCTACGTATAGGGCACACCAAGATTACTCACTCATATTTACTCTCGGCCAGTGAACGTCCCATGTGTGACCTATGTGCTACGCCTCTTACCGTCACCCATCTGTTAATCGAGTGTCCAAAATATCAACGTGAACGTTCAATGAACAATCTACCAAACACTCTACTAGCTTTATTAGGAGAAAACTGTCCAATAAAAGACTTACTCAACTATCTAATATCTATCAATATTTTGTATCAAATCTAGTTATTTTTTTTACTTGTTAAAATAATTGTTAACCTTTGTTTATCAAGTAATGCCGCTAATAACCTGTTGGTGGATGCGGTAATTTTCTTTAATAAAAAAAAATAATTTTATCCTAACAGCTTTCTAAAATATTTTTATACTACCTTATAGAATTATATTTGACTGAAAATTGAAAATTTTACTTGTAAAGGAAGATCCATTGATCACTCTCTTTGCATAAATGAAATTAAAATAAGTTTAATTATTATAAAAATAAAATAAAAATTCCATTTTTATTATTATAGTTTATCCAATCTTCTTGGTAGGTCCACTGTTTTGAATCGTTTCAAGCTTCGTAGTGGAGACCGGGCAATACGGGATATTTAAGAAAGAAAAAATCATAGAAAGAAAACTTATCTGTGTATTAAAAATTAGCAAAGTCAGACAAGATCACTTGCTATTAAACTTCATATAACTTGCTTTATTTATAATCCAAATTGCGTAGTTATTTGGTTATAAAGAACACTTATCAGTCCAAAATTACCATTTTGCCCCGGTCACGGGGAAATTCCACGGGGCAAAATGGGAATATATTTTAGTCAGGCTGGTAGAGTTCTTAAATGTGAGAAACTTTGTCTTCATCCTCAATCTCAATACCTGCGCAGGAATTATGAGCCGATCCATTCCAGACACTACACACCACCCATCCTTCAGGTGACTGCAAATATAAGTATCCACAGTAGATGCAGCCACAATCTTCATCATCTTCTGATGAGTCACTGTCCATCTCGTTTTCTTCTTTAGTTTTCTTTGATTTTTTTATTAGTTTCAGTTTTAGGAAGATTCTTCTTACAAAGTTTAAATGCTATAAAGTAGTGGCAATTTAGCAGAGATGGGCAAGATGGGATAATATCCCGTCTTGCCCCGACCGCTTTGCCGCAGCAGACATCATTTCAAATAAAATTAGTAATTTCTAACGTAAAAGATATAAAACGGTTCACAGCACGCAATATGTATTCAGTAACATATCTATCATATTTGAATGAAAAACGTGATAAAACTTGCTTATTGACCTTATAGCACTTCTATACATATCACCAAAATTTTTAACAAAACAAAAGAAAACGAATTTTATGTCTGTCAAGAAGCAAAATACGTGACTAGAAGTTTCTTTCTAATCACTGAAGTGAGTCAACCCACGTTCGTTCGAATGCCGCTATTGCCGATATTATGACGACTATAAGTTATGCACACCGATGCATTTCCAGTTCTGCCCCGATCCTTGTTTTGCCCCGGTCTCCCCTACATCATTATAATTATCAGCGGTGTGGCTTGCTAACTTGTTTGGATGAGATTCTAGCTTCTTGGAATATTTTTTGTAATATTCTGTTATTAAAAAAAAATGGCAAATCCTTTATAAAGGGTATATATTTAAAATCCCTAAAAAGGGCTACATCACAATCACATAACTAGTTTTCGACTGGTTTACCAGTCATCATCAGTGCTTACGTGAAGTTTACATGCTAACCACCAAGATATAGTTCAACAAAAATATGTGGGTCAAAGCCCTGTATAAGTGGTCCGTTAAAGAAACATCAGTTAAAAATGCCAATTAGAGCATGGATGTTTAAACTATTTTAAAATAATGCCCCAGGTAAAGGTAACATCTGAGCTGTGGTGTGACTAGATTACATGGTGAAAGTCTGGTAGCAAATGACATTATCATGCCATCATCAATGTCATTTGCTACCAGACTTTCACCATATAATCTAGTCACACCACAGCTCAGATGTTACCTGGGGCATTATTTTAAAATAGTTTAAACATCCATGCTCTAATTGGCATTTTTAACTGATGTTTCCTTAACGGACCACTTATACAGGGCTTTGACCACATATCTTTGTTAAACTATATCTTGGTGGTTAGCATGTAAACTTCACGTAAGCACTGATGATGACTGTTAAACCAGTCGAAAACTAGTTATGTGATTGTGATCCCTTTTTAGGGATTTTAAATATATACCTTTTATAAAGGATTTACTATTTTTACATGGTATACAGCCAACTACAGGAAAACTTTTTCCTTGAAGATTTTGTTATTACTGTTTTTATGGATGGCACATTGAGGTCTTGCTCTATCGCATAATTTGGCACATGCCAAAGAACATTGAGCATTATTCTAAGGACTTTGTTCTGGAATCTCTTCAGAATTTTTAGGTTTGTTTGACTGGCTGTCCCCCGCAGTTGGATATCATAGGTCAACACTGGTTTTAATATGGCTTTTATATCAGTAGTTTGTTTTGAGTAGTCTTTGAAAATGTGTTTTTTGTCAAGTAAATCTTGTCAAGGTTGATTCCGAGGCACTTGACAGTATCGGTTTGTGGTAGCTATGTTTCGTTCAAAGTTACAGTTGGGAATGTTTGATTTTTCATGGTGAAAGTTATATGGGTGGGGTTATTCTCATTCCTCTTTATCTTCCATTTGTTCAGCCATTGTTTGATATTGTTAAGCTCTTTTTGGAGGATTCTAGAACGCTGTAATTGAATTCTGGTGAGAGGCTAGTATAGCGGTGTCATCATCAAAAGTCGCACACGTTGTTTTGTTACTTGTCGGTAGGTTAGCAGTGTAGATCAAGTACAAAATTGGTCCCAGGACAGTTCCTTGTGGTACTCCGGCTTTAGGTTTGTGTAGGTATTTATTATTCTGCTTCGCTAGGAATATCGTTTGGAAATATAGCCTTTAGGCTACAGCTCCACGGGCGCAAAATTGACGCTAGCAGTAGCGGTTAAATTACGGCAGCAGCACAGCTGTAAAATCTTGGCTCCACGAGAATGACAATTTACAACATGCATAGCGTCACATCTTCGTTTGTAGTGGCTCCATGCAGGTTCGGCGATAACGGGCTTGCAATGGATGCACTGCAGGCGGGCGCTCCTATTTGAGGGGCTCCAAAATGAGCTTTTTTCTGTATACATGTTAAACAAACTATTGTACTAATTAAAAAAAAACCGAAGGGCGTCTATGCTAATTTTGCAGACGGGACCTTATGCCCTGGCGCCGGGACCGACTCCACCGAGCTTCAGTATGACGCGGCTACGCTCTGCGACCAGTGGTATCTTCTTGTGCGTATTCATACCGATAATAATAATATAGTACTTATGGATAATCTATCATTTCAACAAAAAGTTGCTTTGATATTGGCATTGCGCCGTCGACGGGGCTTAAAAAGCAACGAAAATGGTGGATTCATCCTTTACTAGTATACAGAAAGACAGAGGGAAAGCCTTCTTGTTTATTCTTAGGACTTTCAGCCCTCCGTATTAATGTAATCTTTCATTCTGTGTTTAAATTTTTCAAAAATACTTGGTTTTCTCAGGATTTGAAAAAAATGAATGCGTTTAAAAATACTTCGATCGAAATTTTGCTCATACGGTCTCAAATAGGATCAAAGTATTATCCATTTTTGTAATCAGTATTTCAGAAGCTTTTAAATGAGGTGTCACATGATGTACTTTCCCATTAAAAAAAATCAAAGTTATGCCTGTCACTTGAAGAGGGATCGCGTAAAGTTCAAAACATTGATGCTATAATATACTATGATTATTTTAAAAATCGACCTGTCCCAGCGTTTTGCTTATGTGCTAAAATAAATAAGTTAATAAGGGGGTAACACTTATTCCAGCGCACTGTATGTATTACATTTTATATTTGATTATCACCAATAAAATACTTACAAATTAAAAGCTATTAAAAGGTAATTAGAAGGATTACGATGGCTGGGATTCAATTCGACCATCTAAATATTTTGACCCTTCTTAATTTAGATATATGGGACTCAATTTGCCTACGCCCCTGTACATTACTGTAAAAATAGGTCTGGACCTATCCATCTGCGACATGACCTTGAAGATGCGTCTTTTACCGACCTTGAGCGACAGTTTACAGCATCGAGGAGCCGCTCAGTATTATCGCTGGTGGTTTCATTTATCACTCTTTATTTTACCGCTACTGCTAGCGTCAATTTTGCGCCCGTGGAGCCGTAGCCTTAAGAATTTGGTAGGAAAGATGGAGACAGTTTTTCTTTCGCTTAAATAGGAGACCAGCATGCCATATCCTGTCGAAGGCTTGACCAATGTCCAGGAATGTAGCAAAACAATACTTTTTATTTTCAAGATCACTTCTGACGTGTTTCACTAGTCTATGTACTTGTTCTATTGTTCCGTGTTGCGTTCTGAACCCAAACTGGTGTTGGGGTATTAGTCTTCTTACTTCTATGGTTGGGAATTATTGTTCAAGGAGAAGTTTTTCCAAGATTTTTGGTCTGTATGAAGTCACATAAATTTTATTTTTCCCTGGCTTAGGTATGAGAATAATTTGATCAATTTTCAATTGTTCTGGGTACTCATCATCATTGGCTCTACAACCCATGGTGGGCCTTGGCCTGTTTCAGAATCAGCTTCCATTCCTTCCTATCCTTCGCCTTGGTTTTCCAAGTCGTCTTCCACCTGGTCCTTAAATCGTGCTCTGGGCCTGGCTCTTCTGCTCACTCCATCCGGTCTCTAGTTATAAATGTGTTTCGACGGCTCCGCCTCATTCATTCTCTCTAGGTGGCATAGCCATCGCAGCCTGTTTATTTTGATAGATCTACCAATACTAGGCTCACTATAAAGGTGGCAAAGTCCAAAATTATAGCGTCTATGCCATAATACGTTTTTCTCCACGCCCACGCCTTTATAGATATGTCTGAGAATTTTACGTTGAAAACAGCCTAACCGTTCTTCATCACTTTTTGTTATCGTCTACGTTCTGGGAAAACCTAAACCTAAACCTTAACCTAAATTAAATACTTACGTAATCATTTTCAGACCTTTGCTTTGCATGTTAGTTGCTGCAGTACTTTCCCGTTGATCAGGTCATACCCTGGTGCTTTTTGGATTGATTTTATGTTGGATAATCTTTCTAACTTCTTGAGTAGTGATTTTTTATATAGGTAAGTATATTTGATAGGCGGATTTCAGGAAGTCATTTATTTCTTCCTCTGTATTACCATATTTTATACAATGTGGCTAGAACACATTAGTGAGGTGATTTGCAAAGATTAGGCTTTTTCTTAATTATTTCTACATTATTTCCCCTCTTGGTATTATAAACACATAGAAAACTAGTACGAGTACCTATTCTGGGATAGTGTGTGGCTAATCAATAATTAGAAGCAATAGATTTAAAAAAGGATTACGTCAGAGAGACCTCCTATCATGCATCTTGTCTAACATCATGCTCTAAAAAATGATAAGAAACGTAACAGTCAATACTCGAGAAACAATAATTAAAAAAATACACAAAACCTTAATAAGGCCGGTACTCGTATATTGGTTCAGAAACTCGGACACTCTCTACTAGTAAGCAAAGATTATATTAATCACATTTGAAAGAAAAATGTTGCGACACACACACGTATATACAAAAGCACAAAATAAAATGGAAGAAGATAAAACTCTTAACTATATAAAATATACCAGGATCTGAATATCGCAACATTTATTAAAATAGGATGGCTGCGTTGGATGTGACAAGTGGAACGAATGTAAGAAGACGCAATGCTAAAGAAAATAATCAAACAAGTATCACATTGTTCTGAAGCTGTTTTTATGTGGAGTCTTATGCAATTTAATATTTTATTGGGAAATAAGCCACAATTTAAGTTCTTCTTCTTCTTCTTCTTCTTCTTCTTCTTCTTCTTCTTCTTCTTCTTCTTCTTCTTTTTCTTCTACTTCTTCTTCGTGCGACTGGAACTACTCCTGTTTGTCTGCCTCTTATTCTGTTTCAGTTGTTGTTGACTGTACATTGTCTTTCCACCTTTTCGGCGGCCTTCCAACGGGTCTTCTGCTATACGGCTTGTTGTTTTTACAGATGTTCGCTAATCTATCTGGTTCCATTCGGTTTACATGTTCGTTCCAGTTTTTCTTTCTTGTTTTTTTCCACCTGTTAATATTTTGAATTTTGCATCGTTCTCGTATACTTCTGTTGCTTTGTCTGTCTCTTAATGATATGCCCGCTATTGATCTTAATACTTTTATTTCTATATTGTTGATTTGTTGTTTCGTCTTTCTTGTATCGGTCCTTGTCTCCGCTGCATATGGTTAGGATATGTCTTACTGTTGTCTTGTATACTTTTATTTTGCTTTACATGGTCAGATATTTGTTTCTCCATATGGTTTCTCAGAGGCAACCACTTACTCTTGTCGCTTTTTTTGCTTGTGTTGTGGTCTCTGTTCTTATATACCTGTCACTAGTGATCTCTACTCCTAGGTAATTGAATTTCATTACTTGTTCTACAATTTTACCGTCTATTTCTAATTTGCATCTACGCGGCTCTTTACTTATCACTATACATTTAGTTTTTTCTACCTGATATTTTCATATTTATTTGCTGTGATATTGAAAGCTGCCTTTGTAGGTCATCCTCGTTATCAGCCATTAGTACTGCATCATCGGCATAGCATAGTATCGTGATTTTATGCGCTCCCATGTGGTATCCATGTCGTTTCCTTACTTCGTGAATTATTTGATTCATCATCATATTGAATAAGAATGGGCTGAGCGAGTCTCCTTGGCGGATTCCTTCTTTTAGTTATATGCGTACTGTTTCTCCTGTTGACATTATAACTCTGGTCTTGTTGTTCTTGTTAATTTCATTAATTAGCCTTATTATCTGGTGGTCTATTTGTTCAGCTTGTAATAAATTTAAGATGTCATTTCGCCTCACCCTGTCAAAAGCACTTTTTAAATCTGCAAAGCACATGTATGTTGGTTTTCCATATTTAATAGACTTTTCTACTATTTGTCTGATAATAAAAATTGCATCTATTGTGCTGCGGTTCTTCCGGAAGCCTTGTTGTTCATCTGCCATGTTCGTTTTTTCCTCGATTTTAGTTAAATTTTAAGTTAAAAATTAAATTTATTGACGTTTTAACTTTCACTTTCAAAGCTGTTATCTAAATCTCTCTCCTGTCGTTTTCTCATTACTGAGGATCGTGATTTCTTCCAATATTCCTAACAATGTTTCTCCATTGGTCTCTATCTTCAGCTGCTCTAAGAGCTTCGCAAAATGAGTTTCCAGCTGAATGCTTTATTTGGTCAGATCATCTAGTTGGTGATCGTCCTCTTGATCTTCTCCCCGAAACGTTTCCAGAAACAATTAATCTCTCCAAACTGTCGTCACCTCTGCGAACCACGTGACCAAAGAATTGCAGAATTCGTTGCAGACATATTGTGGACAGCATTTTTTTAATATTGAGTTGGTTTAGAATGGAAATGTTTGTCCTATGAGCTGTCCAAGGTATGCGCGGCATTCTTCCCCAGCACCACATGTCAAAGGCATCAATTTTTTGGCGCTCGCATGCGCGAAGAGTCCAAGTCTCTGCTCCGTATAGAAATATTGAGAATACAAGGGCATTCACCAGTCTCATCTTGATATTTTGAGAGATAGATCTGTCTTTCCAAACTTTAGTTAGGCGACTCATCTCATTTTTTGCCATACCAATACGTCTCCGAACTTCTGCTTCACAGCTACCATCGTTAGTTATACTAGACCCGAGATAGACAAAGGTGTTTACTATCTGGTATTCCTGTAATATGTTAGTCGGTTGAATAGTGTCAAATCTGTCGACCACCATTATTTTTGTCTTAGCTTTATTGATTTTCAGACCAAATTGATTGCTTTCGTACTCAACTCTTCGCAGAAGATCAAACATTTCTTGTTCATTTGCTGCTATAAGTGTAGTGTCATCAGCAAATCTTAAATTGGAGATTTTCCTACGAGCTACTGTTACTCCACCGGCCCATCTTTCTAAAACCATCCTCATGACATGTTCACCATAAATGTTAAATAAGTCAGGTGACAACACGCATTCTTGTCTAACACCTCTCTCGGTATTGAATTGGTTTGATTGGTTATCTAAATACAAAATATTAATAAAGTCAAAAGAAGTGTAAGTCGAAACATCAATAAATTTCATTTTTAACTTAAATTTTATTCTATATTATTTATTTATATTAGTATTTATCTATTGGTTTATTTCCCAATAAAATAGTAAATAAGTATCAGTAGGAAAAAGAACAAGAGGAAGACCGAAGCTGAGATACATAGGACAAAAGAGAAAATTATGTAACAACCTTCAAAATATGGGCCATTCCACGAATATACGCCTGTTTTGGATCACTTCGACAACGAATATTTTACTGTGCAACATAAGAAGAACGAAAGTAAATTACAAATTACATTGTTGTTTATTGGAATAATTATTAGCGCTATTTCCTTTCGTACTTCTTATGTTGCACAGTAAAATATTCGTTGTCGAAGTAATCCAAAACAGGCGTATGTTCGTGGAATGGCCCATACAAAAAAATTGAGAAAAAAGCACAAATCAGATCAGAATGGAGAGGAATCATGAAACAAGCCAAGACCCAAATAGTGTTATCTAGCCAATAATGATGATGAAATATTACCAAGAGGTAGGTACGACTTCACAGCATAAGATGTAACATATAAGAGTTTTTTACTTCGAAGCATCTGACTCTATGTGTTCTCATCCTAAGGGTGGGTTATCTTTAATAGTTTGGGATAAGCATCATTGTAAGACCATCCACCTTATTCCCTGGATGTTATGCCATATAACTTTTCTGTCTATATCCTGTGAAGAGAAATCATCATGCATACTGAAGGAGCTGATAGCAGAGCAGAGCACTTATACGGACTGATTTTAATACAGAAGAGGGATGTATACCGAACATGGTAGAGGAAGGTAAATATGTATGAAACTAAAATAAAATATTGACATCCTCAACTTCGATATTGCCGTACCTTGTACAAATTAAATAAGCTGTCTTCGGCTTAATTTGCTGATAATTGTCTAAACACTTTTTTATACAAGTATGGTGAAAAATAAAAATATTAAATATGTTTATGTATGTTAGAATTATGATTAGGAAGATAATTATTGGGCTCGCCTCGTATCTGCCTCTTTGAATTTCTCCCCCATCAACTTTTTTGATTGCACTTCTCCGCATAAAAAATATGTAAGCGTCGTGTCCGGGATGCATATTATTAATATAATAGCGCCCTTTGAGAGAAACCGTCGTTTGAAGTGGTCCCCTCTACTTCTCAGGAAAATTTATTTTGGCGTTCCTTTCATCACTGTCGAGTCGACCCATTTAAGTATTGCATGCAGTTATTATCTGGAGAGAACTAATTTAAATCTGTAATTACTAAAAATGAAAAGATGTTATTTTATAATTATGATTTACTTCGATTCGTAGAATAACAAAGTCTTTGTTTATTAAATTTTTTTCCAAAAATCCAAGGAAAACAAACCATACTGGTGAGATAGCGAAGTAAAGGAAGAAATATAATGTAAAACACAACTATACAAGCGACGAAAGAAGAGCTAATCTTGGGAAAGAAACTGGTAACGCATAACATTTTATCTACGATTAACCAGAAGCACAGAAAGCTGGAAATTTTGAAAAAAGCTCTTTGACCAGGGGATATAACCCTGAGCATTGTTTAAGTATGGAACGGAAAAATACGAATATCTTCGGCAAATATGTCAAAACATGCATAAACATAAGCGAATTCTCTATGGAATGGAAACTATTTTGAAGAATCGAATTTGATCTACTGTTACATTTTCTTCTTCACCCAGATAACAGAAAAAAAGATGGCACGGAATCAAGAAATTCATGTTATTAGTTGGCTTGTAGAAAGCCTTCTATAGCGTTCCACTGAAGAAGCTGTGGCAATCAATGGAAAGCACGATTGTTAGCATATAATTAATAAAATCTGTCAAAGTACTATTAGTCTGGGCTGATTATCGGAGAATAGGCCATTTTTGGGAAAAGTTATTTACCAGCAATTTTATTGCTGGAATCGAATCTTATGATTGTATGTATTAATAATATAGGTATGCAAAGTCCGCAGATAGTGTGCTACTTTTTTTATAAACAAAATGGCGACCGAAAATCGTGTTTTTTTCAATTTTTGCTCTATAACTCCAAAGATTTTAACTTTACACCAAAAGCACTCAAATAAAAATTCACCGCAATTAAATTCTGCATAGAGACGTGTTTTTCCCGATTCACTTCGATGAAAACTTTCCCCGGAAAAAGCGGGTTTTTCCAACAAAATCTTTAATTTTCAACTAAAATTTTAGATAAGTAATTGTTAATCAATAATTAAATAACTTGTACATAAATGGAAAAGCTCTTTTCGTATAGATTATAATTCCAGAAGTCGATGGAAATTGAATGAACAGTTTAGCAACAATTGAATTGTTAATTAAAAATTTACGGTCGCTATAATAACGACAATAATTATGATGCATAAGAATAACTATGATTTTTTCATAAAAAGACACTATACCTATCTAATGTACTTTACAGAATTGAAATTGGACTATTTAAGCGGACTCAGGAATATTTTAAAATTATAAACAATTTTTAGGCTTATAAACAAATAGAATATCTCGGGAAATATTAAACTAAATTAAATTGTGAAAACGGTATTCGAAAAACAGCGGCAGAAATTTATTATTTTATTGTTAAACAAAGCTATAAACACCTAGTATGTGAGTGATGTTTTCAATGATTTCTCATTTAAAATCGAACGAGTAGGTAGAGTAGCTACGAGTGCAAGCGAGGCAATTTCTACGTAGCATGCGTTAAAACGCATGTATTAGGCACGGGAAACATTATGTGTTTAACAAAACCCCCTAAAATTTTTATGGGATGCAGAAATTTCACTATATTTTTTTTTAAGATTTTCCTGCCATAATAATGCCACATGTGTATTTTCAATAAAAGATCTCTAATAGTTTTCGATATATTGGAAAAAATCGATTTTCATTTTGTAACTTCAAAGGGCTGTAACTTTTTTTATGTGCACATTTGTACTAAGGTAAGTTACGTTCAATCGAACTATTTTTGGTCCCAGAATCTGCGATTAAATTTATGACCTGTATTTTTGTTACACCCTGTATATTATATGTATTATTATACAGGGTGTAACAAAAATACAGGTCATAAATTAAATCACATATTCTGGGTCCAAAAATAGTTCGATTAAACCCAATTTACCTTGGTACAAATATGCACACAAAAAAAGTTACAGTCCTTTGAAGTTACAAAATTAAAATCCATTTTTTCCGATATATCGAAAACTATTAGAGATTTTTTAATGAAAATAGACATGTGGCATTCATTATTGTGGTACCGTTAGTTAAACACAATATTTTTAAAACTTTTTTGCCTCTTAATATTTTTTCGATTAACCAGTTTTAATCGAGATGCGGCTTCTTTTTTAATATGTTTACTTGAAAATTTTATGGGGGTTTTGTGCCTTTAAACCCCCCAAATGTTTGTGTACGTTCCAATCAAACTATTATTGCGGTACCATTAGTTAAACACAGTGTTTTTAAAACTTTTTTGCCTCTTAGTATTTTTCCGATCAGGCACCTTTTAGCGAGATGTGGCTTCTTTTTTAATATGGTTCAAAATATACCTCAAACTGTAAAATTTTCATTATTATTACTAGGTCTCTATAACCGTATTTAACAGTATACAAATATGTGGTGGATTTGACAAATATTCAAAATATCTCGATAAAAACTAGCTTTTTGAAAAAGTACTAAGAGGCAAAAAAGTTTTAAAAACATTGTGTTTAACTAGTGGTGCTACAATGGTAATTTAATTGGAACGTAAACAAAAGTTTGGGGGGCTTTGAGGGAACAAAACCCCCATAAAATTTTTATGGGGTGCACAAATTACACTATAATTTTTTTCTAAGATGCTCCTGCCATAAGAATGCCACATGTGCATTAAGATTAAAAACTCTCTAATAGTTTTCGATATATCGGAAAAAATCGATTTTTCTTTTGTAACTTCAAAGGGCTGTAACTTTTTTTGTGTGCATATTTGTACTAAGGTAAGTTAGGTTCAATCGAACTATTTTTGGTCCCAGAATATGTGATTTAATTTATGACCTGTATTTTTGTTACACCCTGTATATGGTTGTATCTTTGTACGTCATGTTAGTTGTTTCGATTTTATAATATTTTGAAGGGCATAAAAATCCGATGAAATTGGAGTCCCGATAATATAATATATATGACTTTCCTTTAACGCTTTCATTGCCCTCTTAATTTCTATCGTGACGAATTCTCTGCGAAAATCTACAAAAGCCAGGACCAATGGCAGGTTGTATTCGATGGATTTTTCTATAATCTCTTTTATGCAGTGGAGATGGTCGTTAGTGCCAAAGTTGTTCTGCCTGTTTCATAGACGAAATTTCAAGTTGTGACGAACGAAAGTTCTCGTTCCTTTAGGCTAAATTTACAGAGATCGCTACCTAAAATGGATTGGAAAGGAGGAAGTTGATCTGTGTGTACGTTGGAAATGGCTCTGAAGATACTATGGAGTATACTCTGTTTGTAGGCAAGGCTTGGATAAGAGAAAGACGTGAATGTAAGATCGGCTTCTTCTGGTCCTGGTTAAATTAATTCTAGCTAGAAAAAGTCAAAGTTATTGACGTCATCTAGAGCGAGAGAGAGAGAGATAGAGAAAATGAATAGATAGAGAGAGAGCAAAACAACGCAACAAGATCGTTTTCCATTTCCATTATGACCTCTTCAACGGGTGAAAGTTTTTTTGGGCAGACATCTGACACTAGTGACGTTGAAAAAGTAACTAGTCGTTACAAAGTACTCGTTACTTACGAATACCGAAAGTAACAATTACTATACAGAGAGGTAAATCGTTACTTTGATTACTTTGATTACTCTGATTACTTCGTTACTTCGTACCAATCGTATCAGAGCGAGTACCTGTTTTGATTTTGAGTATTGTATCTACTCGGTTGTTATCGGTTGATTTTGGAATCGGACCGATATTCCACGAGTGTTCGGTATCAAGTACAGTTATCTAAAATTTTATCTATGAAGGGCGAAGGCCATGAAGAGTTTTACAGGATTACAGGGCGCTGAGAAGTAGCTGAAACAGAGGGAGGTATAGCATTTAACAAAGCATGCACCCAGAAATAGATGTCTATACGATTTGTCGAGGTAGATAATTCACATAATGTCACAGATGTTAGTTATTTTGAAAATATAAATGCAACACATTAGATTTTAATAATAAATACACACTATTCTTATCAGGTCTAGAAAAAAATAGCTTAGATTGACCGGAAAATATGTAGAAATGATAATATTTCTAGACTATGATCAACTTTAATTTTACATGTAGGTATGGCATTGTTTTTATTAAACCAGGGCATTTAACACTAAAAACACAGGAATAAGTCTATTTTTAAATATAGTAGGTACATAGAGACTTGCAACTTTTTGGATTGTATTTAGGATTAGGATGACATCTCGAAAAAGGTCTACAATAAAAAAATAGGTGGAAATGCATTATTACTATAGTTTATTTTTTAACCAGGAGGAGCAAACTAAAAAGACCGATTCACATCCATGAAAGTCACTAGAAAAATAACCAAATACATCTTCTTTTTTGGTTGATCATGTCAGCCCTGAACGGTAATCCATAAATATTATATTATATTAATACGTCACTAAAGAGTTCTAAAAATACCTGCTTTTTATATCAAAGCAAACTAAAAATCTAAAAATTAAAGGAATAACACAGAAAATACAAAAAATCGCCAA
This sequence comes from Diabrotica virgifera virgifera, assembly GCF_917563875.1. Lineage (NCBI taxonomy): Eukaryota > Metazoa > Arthropoda > Insecta > Coleoptera > Chrysomelidae > Diabrotica > Diabrotica virgifera. Next base: position 217,567,194 of record NC_065444.1, read on the forward strand.
TATAACTTAATTAACCCATGAAATGTCAATTGTGTCAAAATGTGATAAATGTCAATAGTGTCAAAATTTTATATCAGTGGAGTAAACTTGCCTGCGGTTGGACCAATTACAAACAAGCATTACAGCGCGGTAAATTTGAATCACTCCTCTTGGTTTAAAAACAAACCATAGAGTCCGGATTTCTAAGCATAATGCTTATGGTAAATAATACAAGCAGAACTATTTTCTTTTTAAATATGAACGAAATATGCAAAAATAAGTCATTTTGACAGCCCTTTTTTATGCTTTTTTTTTGCTTTTTTTAAATTATTATGCCTTTTTTGAATTTTTGTGCTTATTTGGTGCTTTTTTATACACTATTATCATTTTTTGCATTTGCGTACAGCAGCAATTTTGGACTCTGATCTCCCTTTAAATAAATTGCAAAATGAAAGTTTTAAATCATTTTTGGAAAAGAACCTACTATCGAAGACATGTGCCGGATGAAAATACTCTGCGAAAAAATATGTTAATTGCATTTAAAATAAAACCAGAAAAAAAGTAAAAACACTAGTGGGAAACAATTACATCTGATTTGCTGTGGACGAGGCTACGTATATTTGTGGAAGATACGTCGCTAATTACTTCATAGGCGTACTTCACGAAGAAATCTTGACGAAGGGTTATTCAGTGTGCTCAAAAGAACTAGAAGCAATAAATAACGGCATCAAATCTTAAAGTGTTTTATCCAAATCTAATTCACTGTACGTGTCTAGCACACGGCCTGAATCGCGTTGCTTAGACTATACGGCTGCAATTTCCACTTGTTAATGAGTTGATAAAAAATGGAAAAAAAAATTCAATAAAGCTCCTTTAAGGGTGCAACATTTTAGAGACAGATTCCCTAACATTCCATTACCACCGGAACCAGTGTTAACTCGGTGGGGTAGATGGTTAGATGCAGCTTTATACTACGCCGCATATTTCGAAAATTTTAAAAACTTCGTATTGGAACTTGAAGAGACTGCTAGCAAATCGATAAAATAGCAACTTTTGTTCTGTGAGTGAAACAATACAATATTTGGAGAAACAGCAAATGTCATTAGTTGAGTCGATCCAAAAAATAAACAGTTTTGAAAAAAAGATGGAAAGTATCCCTGGAAAAATTGGTCAGATAGTATTAACAAAATTCAAAGATATATTAACAAAAACGAAGGATTTCAAAAGATGAAGAAAATATTTTCAGTTTTAAATTGAGAGCACGTTGAAGATATAAATATGGATCCGGCAGTAGTGGCAAAGTATAAGTATACACCGATAACCAATGTGGACGTTAAAAGAAGTTTTTAGATATACAAAAATGTTTTGAGTGATAGGTGCCGAAACTTTACGATGGAACATTTAAATGAGTAATTAGTTATTTCATGCTTTAAACAAAAATGATATAAAAGATAAGATAAAAATAATATATTTTCCTTCATCTAAAGCATGTCGATAAAAATTAGCTTAAAGCATTTTTGCTTCAGTTATACATTCTTTAAATTACCCCCAAGGAGACTCTATACGTGGACGTCACCTCAACACACACAAGAAAAAGTAATCAGAAACCAAATAGATTACATAATGGTGACAGAAAGATACCGTAATGCCGTGAAATCTACTAAAACTTACCCTGGAACTGATATCGGTTCGGATCATAATCCAGTAGTATCTGTGTTAGAAGCTAGACCAAAGAAAATGAGAAAAACCATCATCCCAACGTTAGACTTAAGTCAGCTTAAAAGTGAACACCGACGACAAACAGTGCGCGAAGAAATCAACACCGACCTCAGTGTAGCAGAAAACCAAATCCGCAGAACAGACAACATAGATGAAAAACTGAAGTATATAAACACTATAATAAGAACTACGGGAAAGAAACACCTAACCAAATCTCCAAAGAAACATAAGGTGTGGATGACACCAGACATACTAGAACTAATGGATGAAAGACGCAAATTGAAGAATAATTCAGAAAAATACAGAGAGGTTGATAAGAACATAAAGCAAATAATAAAGAAGGCCAAAGAATCATGGATTACAGAACAATGTGTAGAAATGGAAGACTATGAAAGAAAGTATGACACATTCAATATACATAAAAAAGTAAAAGAACTTACAGGAACCCAAAGAAGACATCAAATAAGTTTGCTTAAGGACAAAGACGGAAATATTATTGTAGACTTGACAGAAAAAATTAATAGATGGAGTGAATACATAAGAGAATTGTTTGAGGACAACAGAAATAACATTGACAAGGTAAATGGTGAAACGGGACCTGAAATCCTAAAATGTGAAGTAGAAATGGCACTTAGAAATTCCAAAACTGGAAAGGCAAATGGACCCGATGAGGTTCCTACTGAATTACTAAAGCTCTTGAATGATGAATCAATAGGTATAATATTGCACTTATTTAACACAGTATACAATACTGGTATTATACCTCAAGAGTGGCTGCTGTCTACATTCGTTACACTGCCAAAGAAATCCAATGCAAAAGAATGTTCAGAACATCGAACAATATCTTTAATGAGCCATCTACTAAAGATATTTCTAAAAATCATCCACAACCGAGTTTATCAAAAGTTGGAGTCAGATATTAGTAATACACAGATGGGGTTCAGAAAAGGACTAGGTACTCGAGAAGCTCTCTTCGGTTTGAATGTTCTTACACAAAGATGCCTAGACGTTAATCAAGAAGTACATGCATGTTTTATCGATTTTGAAAAAGCGTTTGACAGAGTACGCCACGATAGGCTAAGAGACATTCTTGAAAGAAAAGACATAGATAATAAAGATCTGCGAATAATTCTCAACTTATATTGGAATCAGAAAGCTAACATCAAAATAGAAAACGAGATATCAAAAGCAATAGAAATACGTAGAGGAGTAAGACAGGGATGCATTTTGTCACCACTGCTATTTAATGTATATAGTGAAAGCATCTGTCAGGAAGCCCTTTTGCAAGCAAATGAAGGAATCGTAATCAATGGAGAGGTTGTAAATAATATTCGATACGCAGACGACACTGTACTAGTTGCAAGAACAGTAGAAGAATTACAACGATTACTTACAAACATAAATATTGCTTGCAACAATTATGGCATAGGCATAAACATTAATATTAAAAAAACCAAGTATATGGTCTTCAGTAAAATCATGACACAACCAGCACATATTAGTATAAACGGCATTCAAATTGAAAAAGTATCAAGTTATAAATACTTGGGAACTTTAATAAACGAAACTGGAGACCAAAACAATGAAATAAAAAGACGTATCGAAATTGCCAGGGCCACCTTCATAAAGATGAGAAAATTCTTCTGCAACAGAGATATAAGCATCCATCTACGATTAAGAATGCTAAGTGGCTACGTATTTAACACGCTATTATACGGTGTAGAGGCCTGGACTCTCAAACAGAACAACATAAAAAATATTGAAAGTTTCGAGATGTGGTGCTACCGTCGAATGCTGAAGATAAGTTGGGTTGAAAGAATCACAAATCTTGAAGTAATACCAGAGAACAATAACCACATGGTTATTGTTCTCTGGTAATACGAAGGATAGGAAGAGACCCAGAAATTTTATTAACGATAAAACGAAGAAAACTCGAGTATTTGGGTCACCTGATGAGAGGTCATAAATACGCATTACTTCAAAATATAATGCAAGGAAAAATAGAAGGAAAACGGAATCCAGGCCGTAGAAGAATGTCGTGGATGCGGAATTTGAGAGAGTGGTTTGGCTGCACCACTAATGAACTTTTTAGGTCAGCTGTAAACAAAGTCAGGGTAGCCTTGATGATTTTCAATCTCCGATAGGAGTGGCACAAGAAGAAGAAGAAGAAGCTTCAGTTATCTATTTTTTTTGTTTATTCTATTTTATTATTAAATTTATAATAGGTCTTTACTAGTTCTTAAGCTAAGCCTAGAGATAATTATATATATTTTCTTAAAAAAAAAATGGTTTGTCAAAATTTATATGCTTATTTTCATGCTTTTTTTTTGTATAATAAAATGCTTTTTTCGTAAAATTGTTATGCTTTTTAAGCGCTTTTTTGCGTTTCTTTATGCTTTTAAATCCGAACTCTAATTATTACATTTTAAAGTGTATAAATCGCATCGAAAAATGCATAAACATGTTAAAATCAGTATATTAAGGGCCAGATTTTCTTATTTCGGGGTATTTGGGGTCACTGAACACGAATTTGCAATCAGAACCGACCTCCGAAGCACCTGGATGTCCAGGGTTACTGCTAAGGTACGTCATCAGAGTTTCGAGTGTTTGTTTTTGGCACTTAATTGATGCAAACAGATTACTCGAGATTACTGATATTGTGGAGCAGCAATGACAGAACAATTACATATCATTTAATTTCTATCCATAAAATAGATTCCAATGAAACAAATTTTATCTAGCTCATATGAATTCAACCTAGCATTAAATATGTTATTTATTGATTTTAAACAGGCATACGATACCATAAAAAGAAGTAAAGTATATGAAACGCTAGAATATTTTGAATTTCCACCAAAAATAGTAAGATTGACTAAATGCATACTTAGTGACACTAAAAGTAAAGTTATGATAGAAGGACGGGTTTCGGATAGCTTTATCACCAATAGAGGCCTGCGACAAGGTGACCCGTTATCAACAGATTTCTTCAATTTAATTTTAGAGAAGATTATACGAGAATGCAATATATATACTAAAGGCACAGTTTATCATCACAGGCATCAATGTGTAGCATACGCAGATGATATTACCTTAATAACAAGGAGACCTGCAGAATTAAGAGAAATCTTCAATAGACTAGAAAGAACAGCCAAGGAATATGGTTTAGAAATAAACGAAGAGAAAACGAAATATATGGTGATGAAGGGAAATGAAAATCATCTGGGACAGTCCTTTAAGATACAAAGCCCAAGTAAAGAATATAACTTCGAAATTGTCGGCCAATTCGATTACTTGGGAGTAACACTAACAAATAGGAATGAAGAGAACCAAGAAATAGCAAAAAGAATGGCGAAAGGTAGTAAGAGTGCTGGAAGTCTAAATAAGATACTGAGGTCGAAGATAATATCCAGAAAAGCAAAAAAACGAATATATACAACAGTTATCCGACCTACGGTACTCTATGCTAGCGAGTCCTGGACATTAAATAAAGATATGGAAGTAAAATTAGATAGATGGGAACGAAAGATCCTCAGAAGGATATATGGAGGTTTAAAAGAGGGGAATATCTGGCGAAGAAGAACGAATGAAGAAATAATGCAAATATATGGACAACCAAAAATAACAACACTCGCCAAAATCCAAAGATTAAGATGGCTTGGGCATATAGCAAGAATGGAAGAAGGAAGAGTTCCCAATCAACTAATAAACACGGAGGCTGGTACAAAAAGAAAAAGAGGACGCCCCCGAAGAAGATGGTTGGAGTCTGCAAAAGAAGATCTGAAGTCGCTGAGGGTACAAGATTGGAAAAACCTAGCACAAGACAGAAAGAAATGGAAGAAAACAATTGAAGCCTTGGGCCCCTAAGGCCTGTTGAGCTGAACTATATATATATATATATATATATATATATATATATATATATATATATATATATATATATATATATATATATATAAAATAGATCGGTGAAGGTCGTTATATCGGATCTTATACGAACTACTGAGAAATGTGATTCTCGATATGATTACCGGTACTCAAATACAAAAGTAACAAAAGTAATCAAAGTAATCAAAGTAGCAAATATTTTAAATGATTACTTTATACAAAAGTAACGATTGCTGCCCTTTAAAGATTTTCCTACTCTTTACAATTAATTTCCAAAAAATATAATAACTAAAATGGCTGTTACATTTTCAATGTCACATAATACATTTGTATAACAATATACAATAGCGCATGTCTTGTTCGGAGAACGAAGTTCCAATCAACGAACAAATCCTTTCCTTTGCTTTGTCAATTGTGAAAAATTATTAATACAAAATTAGTTTACAGAATTCGTGACATCAAAGAAAATATAGTTATTAGTTCCAGACTTTTTATCCGTTCGTTTATCACGCAACCGGGTGTTCAGTTCTGGTGTCTAAAAGTATGAAAGATAAAAGTACGCTTTAAAAGCTTCACAAAGAATTGTCGCGGCCATAAGTAAAAGAACATAAAAAGTAATAACAACCCAAAGTGCCTACTCTCTCAAAGACGTTTTATAAAATTAAGGTATTGAACTCATGAAGCATAAAAGAAAATGTCGTTATGTACTTGCTGTTAATGTGCTGATTTGAAATTTTCAGTTTTGCTCTTATTTAATTGGACGGTTTTTTACAAAATCCAGAAAAATGTGATTTTTATTAGACCAATTTTATTGCAGTAAAAGTCACAGCCATTAATGTAAAATAGATTCAGAAGTTGCTCCAGTAGACTTAAATATTAGAAAATCATTAAATGAGATGAAATTGGTTAACTGGAACCCAATTTTATAACACTTTAACCCATTAGTGCATATAGCCCGTTTAAAAGGATCTGCATTTTAACCCTAACTGTATTAAAACTTTGGGTCTAAGAGACCCTGCGGACATCTACAAATGGCAGTGCGTCTCAAGCGTTGGAGGCGTTAAAGTGTTCGTTTATTCGCTATTCTGAAAACTGTCGATGATTATGGATGCTGTTTTGTACTCCATGACAAATGGTGGCTAAATATGCAATTTTTATAGACAGGCTATATTATTATTTTGTGTTTTTTGGTAATTTTTGTTACTTCAGAGTGTCATTGATACAATTTTTGCACTAAATATACATAAAATGCATTAAATATGCATAAAATAAATACCTTTTTTGTGGCAAAGCATTTTTGAAAACAATCCGTTTAAAAGGAATATATGCACAGAAGTCAACGATCGCATTATTTTCAGATTATCATTTTATCAGTTGTTGAAGTTATTTAATAGTTAATAGAAGTGAGCGATACTGATAAAGATTGTGCAGGTATTTATATTCAGCCTCCTGGGGTAAATTTGGTCGAATCTGAGTAATACAGCGATGCAGGGGCGGCTCGTGATAGTATAAGGTGGTGAGGCACACTACACCTGAGGAAATTTATTATTATGGTTAGCTTCTCTTTAATGGCCAGAAGGTTGATTTTGTGACGTCATAACGCTAGGACGAATCTAGGACCAATAATCCCGGACAAAAAATCCTCCCAAATTATCCCTGGACAAGAAATTCCCAGACAAATAAACCCGGACAAATAATCCCCGGACAAAAAATCCCCACAAAAAATTCCGGACAAATAATCTACAAAAATTTTTTATTCAAAATATCCCTACAAAGAATTCCGGACAAAAAATCATCAAGAAATATTTGCTATCGATTAGTTTTCTAAAACATTTCCAGTGAATTATGCGATCGACTCAAATGCTTTCAGCCTCAGTGCATAGAGTTATTTTGAATTCCAATTCCATATTGAAAATTTCAAGTTTTACATAACAAAAGAGTGTGCGTTTTTTCAAAAATCGTGGAAGATATGGGGAATGAGCTAAGGCTGTGGGAATCATGTTGCAATATTATTCGCTTAAATATTTTGCTCACTCTGATTTGAATGTATGTTCAAAAAAAATTTACAAAAAAAAACACAACCACAGCATACAACATTTTTGAAACACTTAAAAACTAATTTTGTATGTAAACGTCCGATGTGGAAGTGGAAACGTTAATAAAATCATTTTTTAAGTTAAATTGTATAATCTTATTTCTCATTTAGAATAATAAATTACATAAATGCCACAAAGAAAAAATAGCTTCAGAACAATATATTAGATGATGATGAACAATGATTTAAAATGAACACTGTTTTAAATACATATCCATAAACTTCTAAAATATAATAAGCCATTCGTATATACCGCGCGTACATAAAAAGCTATGATCTACAATCGGCTTGTGCTTGTACTAGTCGGTTTAGTTCGGCTATTTCTATTCCGTTGCGCGGAGCCGGAGGCAAGCCTCAAGGATGGATGAATTTTGTTCCTAGAATCGGTGGCACATTTTTCAAATTTTGCCGGTTTTACTGTTGGCGTTGTCGCATACTGTTGCAGATGGTCTGAGGCATGCTTCAACTGTAATGATTTGAGAAAGTTGGAATGGCACGTGGAAGACGGATATATAAGATAAGATAAAGAGTCAGGGCCGTACCGATTTTAATTTTTTTCATAAAAATAAAGGTATTTAGGAAATTTCAAAAAGCTAAATTATATTTAAAAAAAAAAGAATGTGTGTGTACTTTGTACGCACGTAAGAAGTTATACTTCTATTATAATATAATTTCAACGAAATAAATATACCTACTTAACAGTTACAATACAAAAAATTAACAATAATTACCAAAAATGAACCAAAACTTAACAATGCCAAATATTAAAAAAAAAAAGAAAAAAATATGAATTGTCCGGGATTTGAAACCGCAATCTCGAGATTTTTTGATCTCTGGTCCAATGCTCTACCAACAAGGCCATCAAGCCGCATGCTAGTTACCTTTCAGATATACATAATTATACATCACGGTGACAAGTGAAATATAAAAATAGATGTTTTATTATTTTACGCCCAAGGAAGACAAATCCAAAGACACAAAATTATAATAAAAAACATTTTAAACCACCTTTTTCAAATTACGCAAGTTGTATTATTAATATTAATGTTAATAAATGAAATATAAATATTTTGACGTTTCACAATTTGACAATTCACTTTTAACTGCAGTGCCTGGAAAATTTTAAAGCACTAGTGCCTTAAAGTAGCATTTTTAACGCTCCTATGGAGTCCTAAAAATTGCATTTTTAACACGTTTGTAGAAAAATATATTTAAAAACACTAATATATTCTTTCCACACCTTTTCTGGACTGATACATACATAAATTAAAACATTTTGAAGTATAACTTCAAAAATATAATATGAAAACTATTTAAAAAGGCAGTATAACTATTAACTAACCTTTGTTGTTTATCTTCCCACAAATTTTAAAACGCAACAACCATACATAACCAAACCGTCAACCGTCCAAACCACAGCTGCGCTACAGCTGCCATATTGGATAATTTTTGACATGTCATTTGAACATCGTTAAACATCGTAGAACAAAGTTATAATGCGCATGCGCCGGGATCGTAGGTTTTAACATATAAAAATTCACCCTCATATCGCGCGTAAAGAAGTATAACTTCAAAAACTGATTATAAAACAACGAAATAACGTAAATAGTCGATCGATATACTGGTGAGGCACTGCCTCACCTGCCTCATAGGACAAGCCGCCACTGCAGCGATGGATACGACCAAGAATCTGGTGACATAAATCGTTTGCCAAGAGGTATTTTGAACCAACCTTGTGAAATTTCATTTGAAAATGACTTTAATGACAATGAGGAAAATAATTCTCACTTTCTATTCCCCACATAATTTACCAAGACGAAATTCTTTGAGCGAGTCTATAACAATTCCTTTGTCTATAAGATTGCATAGAAAAAAATCCAATTCACCATCCAAAGCTAAACGTAAAAAAGCACATAATTGGACAAACTCAAATTTGAATAATACATAATATAGATGTTGATGTCCAAACCAAACCACCTTCCTATGAAGTTCAGATTGCTGAGTCTCCAGTAGATTTTTTCCTTTAACAGGAGATTAACAGACAATCTTGGATAATATAGTTTCCCAAACGAATATTTGTGGCTTGCAAAAAAAACCATAATCTAAATTTTTCTCTAGACGAGCTTTATCTTATATTTGGTGTTATATTACTTAGCGGATATGCAAAATATCCAAATAAACGTATGTTTTGTAATTCTTCTAATGATATTCCTATTATGCTAAAGAATTCTATGCGGCTAAATCGATTTGAATAACTTATAATAAGATGTTGTTCTGAAGCTATTTTCTTGTGGCATTTTTACAATTTTAACTATTTATAATGGGAAATAAGCCACAATATTATTAAAAAATGATTTTTATTAACGTTTCGACGCCCAAATCGGGTGACGTTGTCAAAATACAAAATACAACTAACAATACGTCTTATAATAAGACGTCCCCATTTCAATAGTGACAGTTTGAACAAACCGATAAGTTGTTCAAACTCAGGTCAATTATCCCTTTGAATAAAAGCTTTCGAACAGATGGGGGCTTAGATGAACATTTATCCATATCCATATTCTTGCTCAATAGTCCTTTTAAACGGATTTGCCTTTTTTCAAAACTCAGAAAAAAATCAGCCAAGGTAATATTTTTGTTTAATTTATAATGATGTGTTTATGGTTTTTTTTTTCGCAATTTAAACTTATTTTTAACTTGTCTTCTCTCTATGCACTAATGGGTTAAATTTTCACGTATGCACAAACCACAAAATGAACCTGTTAAGACAATTGGTCAAGATTCTATGCGTATGTAACTTAGATCTTTGTAAGTCAACTGTAATAGCGATTAACAAGTTAACACCAAAATGCTTTTCTGAGCTTGAAGAGAATTTTTACATTTTTTTGTCAGTAGATTCAAGTGCCGCACGAATTTGAGAAAACTTTAACAACTGGGTAGTGTAATTCTGTATTTTGAACAACATACAAAACTTAGAGGTAATTGGAATATTTTGCAAAGCATCCGAAGCGCTCGTTTAAAATTTTATTAAATTATCTGGAAAGATAGATGAGAAACTAAAGATGTAGTCCTGAATAGAATAAAAACAGTCCTGAATAAATAAAACATGTTTTATTTAAAATAAGGACATCAACAACAAATGAAATATAACTAAACTAAGGTTCCTCGTTTTCTTTTCCTCTATAATGGTTGTTATATTTTACAAGATATTTTGAAAATACATTTTTGGGAACTTTTGATCGAACTGGTATACCTGTTTATAAATTATAGATACCTGTGTTGCTTGAAATCCATTTATATTGTTGTGTTTAGGCATTTTTGTGTAGATGTGTAGACTTTGTTTTAGGAATTTTTATTTTTGTGTTTTTTGCCATGTGCAAAATTTTTTATCTCTTGTCGCTTTCATGCTCTCAAAATGCATATACGAGTATCATGTGTAATAAGTTAAAACCAAAGATAAACGTTAACATAAATATAGACTTGAGGAACGTCTGAACTTTAACGTTCGAAGCACTCAGGGGCGTAACAGAGGCCCCGCAGCATGATGCTTGCGGGGGGGCCTCAATATGTCAGGGGCCCCATCTTGTCGTCTAATATATGTAAAAATGTGTTATTGTTATATTATTTTACGCATACATACGCAACGTTTTTAAGCAATGCAGCATTGAAAATGAAGTTGCCAATCAGATAGATACAATGTATTGTATGTATGTATTGTATGTATTAACAAAATTGTCCATCTCATAGAATAGTTGTCCATCTCATAGAATAATACTATGCAATAATGTAGTCGTTTATTAATTTTTTATTTTATTCTATATCAATAAAGATGAAAAATGTAAGTTGTCATAAACAGTGCTTGAATACACTAATAGCCTAGTAAATGATCGTTTTGGAATGTAATTATCAGCGTCACGACGTATTTGCTTGGCAATTTGGATTTAGATTCTACTTATCCTCTACTTCAAAGTGGGACTTGTGCCGTTAGTTGCTTTTACTTGGTGGGTGAAAGTCACCGCTTCTCGGGGTGAAAAACATACGTGTAAAATAAGTCCGAAAATTGATAAATTGACTAATTATAAGCAACTTTTGTTCTATAGAGCTTCTTTATCCAAGTCAATACTTTTCAAGTTACTTGCGAGTGAAAATTTTTATTTTTCAACAAAAAAAACCACGTATTCAGGAGGGTTTTTCGCAAATTACTCAAAAACAACTGAAATGAAACAACAAAAAATAAGTATGTTATCGAACGAAATATTATCGAAAAATTATCGAAAAAATATTTTTAGCAAAAATGAAGCTTATAAAAAAACAAACAAAAAATTGTATAGTCTATTCATGAAGTCTATCGACACAGTAAAAAAAAGTTGTAGCTCATGAAAAAGTGTTCTTATTCGTTCAATTTCAAATCGAATATTTAAACGTGAAATATCCAACAAACGAAGCATTTTTGGGGAAAACTCATTGAAACTTTTTTTTAATGTTTAGCTTTATTTTTACTTTTTATAGCATTTTATAGCAAGCTTCTAGCATCAAAACTAAGCAAGTTACGCTCAAAATAAAGTTAGTCTCTTTTTTTGCTAAAAAAACGTGAAAATCTCCCCTTACGTGGATCGGTTCGAAATTCTTATTTTTGTAGCAAAAAAAGTTTTTTTATTTTAGAAAAATGCTCTTTTCAGAATAACTTAAAAAGTATTAGCAAAGGCGGATCCAGAGAGCTGTCCCTCGATGATTTAAAATAATATAAATTTAAATATTTGCAGTTCAAACGTTTTTAGTTTCAAACACATATTCCGCTTACTACGAGAAAAATGTTTTTAGCTTTGTACTGAGCAGTAGTAAAGGTTGTGCTGAACGAGGTAAAGTGTGAGGTAACCTAAGCTATGCATGTATCATAAAAAAGTTACGCTCAAAATAAAGTTAGTCCCTTTTTTTGCTAAAAAAACGTGAAAATCTCCCCTTACCTGGATCGGTTCGAAATTCTTATTTTTGTAGTAAAAAAAGTTTTTTTATTTTAGAGAAATGCTCTTTTCAGAATAACTTAAAAAGTATTAGCAAAGGCGGATCCAGAGAGCTCTCCCTCGATGATTTAAAATAATATAAATTTAAATATTTGCAGTTCAAACGTTTTTAGTTTCAAACACATATTCCGCTTGCTACGAGAAAAATGTTTTTAGCTTTATACTGAACAGTAGTAAAGGTTGTGCTGAACGAGGTAAAGTGTGAGGTAACCTAAGCTATGCATGTATCATAAAAAAGTTCATGGCTCCACCCGAAAATTGGTCTTGGATCCGCCGTTGAGTATTAGTGATACGAAAAATCTCAAAGAGTAAACACATGTAGATTGTGCTTTTCTAAATATTTTGGTTTTATTTTGATTTTCTGTAAGGCAAAAATTGGTTAAGATATGGCTGTTCAAAATTTGCATACACTCGTGATTAGTGACTCGTTAGAGCCCTTTCAAATAAAATCCATTCAAAAATAAGCAACTTTGAACCGGTGAAACTTACATGTCATATAAAAAAAGTTAAGTAATTTGTAAAGCGGTAATGATTAATTTCATTTGGGGTACTAAATAGAGGGAGATTTTCACAATTTTTGAAGATATTCTTCTTTAGGCGCGATTCCATTGAGGGTAAAATTGTACATAAATCTGCGCGCCTGCGCACACAGACAGTATGTAGTTCCTTGCTAATCTTTCAAGATAGGTGTTTATGTATCTGTATCCGTGCAAATAAGTCATTAAAAGAATATATTAGTGTTTTTAGTAAATGTATTATTTATTATAATTCTTGTGTTTTTGGATTTGTGTTTCTCTGTAGTAAAAAAATAAAATATTTACACTATTTGTCGCCGTGTTGTGTAATTATATCCGAAACTTACATGTCAATTAGAAGGACCTCGCTGGTGTAGTTGTTAGGGCGTTAGCTCCGAGATTGGAATGACGCGGGTTCGAATCCTGGGCGATTCATATTTTTTTTTATTTTTGGTTGTTTTAATAAAAAATTTTTGAAAGTGGTAGATAAGAAAGTTAGTTTAATTTTTAAATAAAATACAAATAACCTGTTAAGTATATTTACTTCGTTGAAATTACCTATATAATAGAAGAATATCTTCTTACGTGCGTACAAAGTACACACACATTCATTTTTTTTACAAGAAAAGGCTTTAACTGTATTTTGAGCGAAACTCGCTGATTTTTGATAATATAAGTTTTTATAAAAAGTAAAAATACCTAAAACTTTTTAAAACACTTTAAAAAAGTTTTAATGAGTTTTCCCCGAAATGTGCTTAATTTTTGGTTACTTCACGTTAAAATATTCGATATGAAATTTTACGAATATGAACCTACTTTCATTAGCTATAACTCGGCTTCTACTAGGTATAGAGATCTAATATATACACCACTTTTACTTACTTTTTTACAGGTTACATTTGACGAATAAGAACAATTTTTCATGAGCTACAAATTTGCATTTACTGGGTCGATAGACTTCATACCCTTGTATACACTTGTATAAGCTACCTACATTTTTGCTATTTACTTACAAATATTTACTTTTTGAGTTATTTGCGAAAAACCGCCTGAAAACGTTGTTTTTTTGTTGAATATTTTCACTCGTAATTAACTCGAAAATTATTGACCGGATCACTTCGGTGGTGACATTGAAAATTACACGGTATCGCCTTATTTAACCTTCATTTACTAGGCAGTAGGCTATAACATATAAGTTTTTGTTACCCATGTTGCATTTAGTAATTTTTTAAAAGGGGCACCATTTCCAATTCTGCGGGGCGGCCCCGTCGGATTTTGTTACGCCACTGAGCACATTGCTTATTTCTAACCGACAAGTTGGTTCTTTTAATCGAAAAAATATGACGCTACAATATTACAGTAAAAAAGTTATCCAACCAGGCGAAACTGCTTATTTCGAACAAATTTTCAACAAAAATATAAAAATTTCTTTGGTTAAATTTTTTACTGTAATATGGTAGCATCATATTCTTTCGATAAAAATAAAATTTAGCTTGTGGGTATAAAATAAACAATATGTTTCGAACATTAAAGTTCAGACGTTCGTCAAGTCTATTAGTCCAGGGCGCATCTGTTTTGAGATGGACGTTGAGAGGTGACTCAAATTTTTTTGCAGAAATTGCTTGAAAATAAATCAAATAATAATATTTGAATTATGCTCCCACTCAAAATATAATTTATATGTCTAAAATATAATTTATATGTCTAAAAAACCTAAAAAAAATTGTCCAGACCAAAAATAATAATTTTTGCAATTTGATTAAAAAAAAATTTGGACCACTTTTCTCGTGGACGACTTCTTGAACCCTATTATGGGGTGTATTACAAATTTGATTATGCAAAAAAATCTCATAAGAATATTTTTTCCAACAAACCCGTCGTTTTCGTCTTGTCTACAATGTATTCCAACCCAACTACCGTTCTAACCGTTCTTTCGATAAATTTTACAATATACCGGTGGTACCAATAATATGTTATCACGAAAATCGAAACATTAAAATTATTTGATTTACCAAGCTTTTGATATCTGATGATTGAGTCTTAGGTTTTGAACTATGCAGAGCACGTTATAAAGAATAACTTTTTTTCGTAAAATTGATAATAAAAAAAGTTTCCGAAATGGTGCCTGCGTACCCATATGGTATAAGTTTCCTGCGTAAAAGTTACGCAGACACATTGTAGAAACCCCCATTTTTATTGCAGATTTGGATTCTGTATTGCATACAATAAAATATCCGTCTCACCCAACCCCGGGGATGTAATTAAGCTGAAATCAATTTTTTCGATAAACATATTTAAAAAAATTAAAATAATTGAAATAGTGAATATTTTAATGCAATATTATAATATTGATTACTTCTCGAAATATAGGTGTGTCAAAAAATATGAATTTCGCTCAAGAGTAAAGTGCCTTTATATTTCACAATATCGAAAATTGTCATTAAGAAAAGTTGTTTGTAATTAAAAATTATGTTATCAACTGCATTTACACTCTTCTAATAAAAAAAAAAAATGAAAATATTCCTCAAATCACGGACACCCAACATCATTTTTATTTATGATAGCTCCGTTATTATTAATTTTACAAAAAAGAAATATTCTTTATAAAACGTTCTGCATAGTCTAACAACTAAGATAAAATTATCATATATTAATTGTATAAGATATTTTGTCAATTTTATACGAGGTATGTCAAAAAATATGAATTTCGCTGAAGAGTAAAGTACCTTTATTTTTCACAATATTGAAATTTGTTATTATAAAAAGTTGTTCAGAATTAAAAACTATGTTTCAATATGCAATTGTATCCATCTAATTGAAATATTGTGAACTATAAAGGTATTTTACTCTTGAGCGAAGTTCATATTTTTTTACATACCTGGTATAAAATTGAAAAAAAAAACTGATATTTTATGATTGCATCTTAGTTTTTTGACTATTCAGACATTTTTATAAAGAATAATTTTTTTCGCAAAATTAATAATAACGGAGTTATCTTAAATAAAAATTGTTGGGTAGGTATCCGTAATTTGAGGAAAATTTTCAAAAATGTTTTTTTTTCAATTAGAAGCAAATTTTAGAAACAACTTTTCTTAATAACAATTTTTGATACTGTGAAATATAAAGGCACTTTACTCTTGAGCGAAATTCATATTTTTGGACATACCTCGTATATTATTGATAAAATTTGACATCTGATGATTGCATCTTAGGTTTTAGACTATGCAGAGCACTTTATAAAGAATAACTTTTTTCGTAAAATTTATATTAAAAAAGTTTCCCATATACAGGGTGTCCCGAAAAGATTGGTCATAAATTATACCACAGATTCTGGGGCCAAAAATAGGTTGATTGAACCTCACTTACCTATATACAATATGGCACACAAAAAAAGTTACAGCTCTTTGAAGTTAAAAAATGAAAATCGATTTTTTTTTATATATCGAAAACTTTTAGAGATTTTTTTATTGAAAATGGACATGTGGCATTTTTATTGCAGTAACATCTTAAAAAAAAATTAAAATGAAATTTGTGCACCCCATAAAAATTTTATGGGGGTTTTGTTCTCTTAAACCCCCACAAACTTTTGTGTACGTTCCAATTAAACTATTATTGTGGCACCATTAGTTAAACACAATGTTTTTAAAACTTTTTTGTTTCTTAGTACTTTTTCGATAAGACAGTGTTCATCGAGATATTATGAATATTTTTCGAATCCACCACATATTTGTATATGGTAAAGTTCGATTATAGAGACCTGTTAATAATCTGAAAATTTATTTATAACTTACATTAATAGGTATATTTTGAAAAAGAAGCCATATCTCGATAAAAGGTGACTTATCAAAAAAATACTAAGAGGCAAAAAAGTTTTAAAAACACTATGTTTAACTAATGGTACCACCATAATGGTTTAATTGGAACGTACACAAACATTTGGGGGGTTTAAAGGAACCAAACCCCCATATATTTTTTATGTAAGTATATTAAAAAAGAAGTCGCATCTCGATAAAAAGTGGCTTATCGAAAAAATACTAAGAGACGAAAAAGTTTTAAAAATATTGTGTTTAACTAATGGTGCTACAATAATAGTTAAATTGGAACGTACACAAAAGTTTGGGAGGGTTTAAGGGAACAAAACCCCCATAAAATTTTTATGGGGCTGGAAAATTTCACTATAATTTTGTTTTAAGATGCTCCTGACGTAAGAATAATACATGTCCAATTTCAATAAAAAATCTCTAATAGTTTTCGATATATTGAAAACAATCGATTTTCATTTTGTAACTTCAAAGGGCTGTAACTCTTTTTCTGAGCATATTTGTACAAAGGTAAGTTAGGTTCAATCGAACTATTTTTGACACCAAAATGTGTGGTATAATTTATGACCAATCTTTTTGGGACACCCTGTATATCTATGTACATATACATCCCGAAACGCAACGGTATATCAACTTGTTTATGGATATTTTAAACGGATTTTTGCAACAAAATAACGTGTGATCCAAAATTATTGTCACCATAGGTGGCTTTGAACGACAGAGATAGCTATACAGTACATGTCTATTCTTAATTCAGATATACTTTCCAGTTTACGTCAACTTTGCAGTGTACGTCAACTTAACAAGAAAAGTTAGGTTATGTAGTTTGTTTGATTTTATTTATTATAGTTACTTATAATTTTGTTAATTCTTTTTATTTCTGATTAAAGTTCTGTGTTAGGCTTTGATTGATTTTTTATGTTTTATAATGTTAATCAAAATTAATTGATAAACCAATGATATAAATTCAGATTAAAACAAGACATACGTAATTTTTTGCACGGCTAGATTTGATCCCAATAATTGTGGATCGCTCGTTATCAAAATGTAATTGCGCATTGGGAAACTACTCAATTGAGGCTTTCATCTGATATATATTTTTTTAAATTCAACCTATTAAAAAATGGCCAAAACAAAAACAATAAAATTGGCATTTTTCAACATTTTAATTGTTTATTTAAATTGTACACCTAAAATATTAGACCTGGATCCCGGTACCAAAAAAAGTTGATTAATAGCAAGCTGAACATTTGTTAATAGCTTAACGGTGTCTAGTCGGACAAACTTTGACGCATGGGAACATTGGAACAGAGGAAGTTTTAATTGTGGAACAGGTTAAAAATTTGGAACGCCAGACTAAGAAAACGTTCTATGTATTTTGTCGGAGAGAACTTCCAATTGCTTTGTTACCATTTCATTCAACTCTGATGCAAAAATGAGACTGATGTTTATCACCAACTGGGCATTTTAATGAGTGGAACACGAAGAACATGTCAAATGACAGGAATCATGTTGGTTAGTAATAGCAGTCTGATTTTTGCATGAGAGTTTAATGAAAGGGTAACAAATCAATTGGATGGTCTGTCCGACAAAATCCATGGGAAGTTTTTAAAATCTGACGTTCCAAATTTTTAAACTGTTCCATAATTAAATCTTCCCCTGTTCCAGTGTTCCCTTACATCAAAGTTTGTCCGACTAGACAACTAGACACCATTAAGATATTAACACATTTTCAGCTTGCTATTAATCAACTTTTTTTTGGTACGCGGGATCCAGGCCTATAAGAATTTTTCGCAAAAATCACAAGAAAAAAATTTGTCTTAAAATTATCCAGATTATTATAAAAGTGGTTTTAAAGCAAAAAAACTATTTTTAGGATTTGTTTAAAAATTGTTATAAATAAATGGGTTGCCATGAGAAATTTTCGGTAAACTTTTAAACATATATTATATCGTATTGGCCTCTTAATCTATTGATTGTTTCAACTTGTTAGGTTGCAATCGACTTTTTTCTTTTCGACAAAAGTCATCTGCCTATTTAGACCGATAGGGAAATTAATTTAATTCACAATATGTACTAATAAAATTTGGCCTACAAATTATTTATTTATTCTAAAGTCTAGCGCGGAAACCTACGCCCCCAATCCTAATATAAATTTGCAGAAGGAGATCGTTATCTTTGTGTAAGCTCATAATTATTGTTGACAAGTTCAAGTAATTTATGGTAATCAGCATAGCCTTGAGGGTTGTTTTTCAGATTTCTCGTAATTTAATTTAATGCCATTTAAAACCCACGTCTTTCGTTGGAGAACCACCACGGCGAAAAATAATAACTAAAACGCTTGAATGCTTAGTAAAGATAATATGATTAATATTTCGTATGAAATAACTATAATAATTAGGGGAAAGTCGCCTATGATAGAATACCTAATTTTAACTCAATTTTTTAAGTGTATTTAAAATTTTCTAAGAATTTTTGTGGTGCCAAGTGATTCGAACATGAGCTACATTTTAAGTTTTGTACAAGATAATATTGATTTTGAACGTTTTTTTCACGATGTTATTTTTTTTAATTAGCAAGTATGCCATCATAGGTGATACACGTTTCCTATGATGGCACACCATTTATTTTAAAACAAAAGAACTTATTTTTTTATGTTTTATTACGAAAAATAACAAAAATTTAAAAATAAATACTCGAGTTACTTGGGAGCAAAAAAAGAATGAAGAAAATTGCTCCATGGGAAGCCGAGAAAATGCATTTTTTAACGTATACCCATTTCGAACTTTGAGATTACATTTTCTCCAAATTGATTTTTGATTGGAATTTTGCTATTTTTGGCAATTTTCACTGGTAATATCGATAGTTTTTATTATAATAATATATGTTATGATTATTTTAAAGACATGAAAATTGGTGTAAAGAAAGAGGACAAAAATAAAAAAGTGATGGTTCGAAAATTATGACCCTATTGTTTATATCTTTGCCCTAAACGCCGGTCAACTTTGACCGGTTGTATCTCAGGGACCACTCATCACAATTAAACGTTTTTTATTTTAAAAGAAGCGTCCTGCCGTTTTTTTAATACCGTTTTTATGATTTAATTTAATGTAATATTTGCCGAGATATTCTATTTGTTTATAAGCCAAAAAATTGTTTATAATTTTAAAATATTCCGGAGGCCGCTTAAATAGTCCAATTTCAATTTTCTAAACTACATTAGATAGGTACAGTGGCTTTTTATACAAAAATCATAGTAATTTTTATGTATCGTAATTATTGTGGTTATTATAGCAACCGTAAATTTTTAATTACCAATTCAATTGTTGCTAAACTGTTCATTCAATTTCCATCGGCTTCTGGAATCATAATCTATACGAAAAGGGCTTTTACGTTACCAAGTTTTTTAATTATTGATAAACAATTACTTACCTAAAATTTTAGTTGAAAATTAAAGATTTTGTTGGAAAAATCGGCATTTTCCGGGGAAAATTTTCGTCCAAGTAAATAGGGAAAAACACGTCTCTATGCAGAATTTAATTACGGTGAATTTTTATTTGGGTGTTTTTGGTGTAAAGTTAAAATCTTTGGAGTTATAGAGGAGAAATTAAAAAAAAATACGATTTTCTGGCTCCATTTTGTTTATAAAACAAGTAGCACACTATCTGCGAACTTTGCATACCTATATTATTATTATATACAATCATAAGATTCGATTCAAGCAATAAAATTGCTGGTAAATAACTTTTCCTTGTATTTTGCTAATTAGCCCAGAGTAAAAAGGAATGACGACCCCACAAACTTGCACTCAATCTTATGTAAGAGACTTTCGGTCCTTGGTAATAATGTAATCGTTCATTGTGCGTTTAATTTTTCAAAAATAATTATTAGTTTTCTCAGGACCCGAAAAAAATTTATGCATTTAAATAGCATTCGACCAAGATTTTGCGCTCATCCCTTTAATAAAAAATGGATAGAGACTAATTGAGTCAGGGGGAAGAACGATGAATGTCTATCTGGAACCATTTTCGGTAAGATGAGAAACAAAGTTACGTATTCATTGTTTTTCCCCCTTGCGTCCAATCTTGTGACATGTTTTTAAGGCGATTGTCATCGTTATTGCCCCTTGGTCATTCGCAGGTTGATAGTACACTTTCTAAGCAAACAGATTTCATAAAAGTCGCAAAATGACCAAAAATTCACTTTCATCGTTTTCCTCTCTGGTCCTTCAATTATGTTCAAAGTTAGTTCAAACCATGTTATTATTTAAATAACTAACTAATATAGCCCGCTACCGGAAACAGCCACCATAATTTTGACATAACAAGTATAAATAAGGCATTGTAAAAAGTGGTAATAAAAACTAATAACAGCACTTTCATCTTTCCAGTCTGTCTCGTTCCTAGTAAGAACTATGTAGCTAGTTAACTACCAGTTTAACAGTAAAAATAAGTCTATTTGTAATTTAAGTTACTGCTCACCGAAACATGCATTTACAATTCGAGTAATAACTTATTTTCTAGGTTCTAACCTCCATATAGTATAAGAGCTGTGAGACATTTTCGAGTAGGTATTTTAGGCAACCTGAAAATTTTTCAGGTGACTCTTCTATGACAGCCTAATACAAAAATGCCGGTCTGGCTGGAGGGTAGCGGTTATTTTCCCCAAAAATCCCCCCAAATTAAAAAAAAGGGTAAAAATTGTTATTACAAAAAATATTATTGATATGACTTGAAAGTAAATTTAAGTATTCAAATATAAAGAAAATAAACAGACCAGGCGATTTGAGTGCGATTTTAACTCTGCAAGATACTTGCATGGGCGCCCCAGGATTACTTTCAGGGGGGTGCATCTGAACTTCAGAAGATTTCATTGGAATATGTAGATACTATTAACGAGTATAAAATATACAACTATACATGCATAGCTATGTACATTCCTTCCGGACAGGGAGGTGCAATTGTTATTTTGACAGGGTATTTTTTAATTTTAAAAATAAATATTCTAAAAAAGACAGGTTCTTTGGTGAAATTATCCAATTGCCATGTAATCAAACAAATTACGTGTGCATATAAATGAAACCGCTATAGGTAAGCAGCAGTGTGAGAAAGGGCGTATACCCATAGCTGTTTGCGTCCTCTGTTGTAGCTGAGCGAGTCCGTTCACTCGAGAAAATCACGTGACCTGGCGATATCCATGTTGTTGTGCCTCGAAACGTTAGAATAATTATTATATATATTATAGTTTTTTAAGTAATTTTTCTTAATAAAAGGAAAATAATACGTACTATACAATAGATTTTGCAAATATGATAGAAAAAGACAAATTTATTATTATAAATATATAGGTAAAAAAGTATAAAACTTTTAAACTAAATTAATTCTGTGTCCGAATCTTGTACTTCTTCTTCAAACTCATCATCTGAGCTTAAATGTTCATTCTCTTCTTCTTCGTCAGACTCCCCTCGAGACTCAGATTCCTCTTCTACATGATCTGTAAATAGTTGTAATATGTATTGAGAATTAATTAAAAATTAATCAGTGATTAATTAATTGAGTTGCTACGTATTCTCTGCCCTTTTATACGGAGTCGAAGCCTGGAAAATCACGGGCGCATCTGAAGAAAGACTTGCCATTGTTGAGATGTGGTGTTATCGAATAATGTAAAAAATATCATGGACACAACACTTAAAAAACAAGGAAACATTAAGAAAGATGAAAAAGGCAAAAGAAATACTCAACACTATGAAGGAAAGAAAAATGAGCTAAAATAAATATTCATTCTCTTCTCCTTCGTCAGACTCCCCTCGAGACTCAGATTCTTCTACCTGGTCTGTAAATAGTTGTACATAATATGTATTTAGAATCAATGAAAAATTACCAATGCTTAATACTTTTGCTTATATAACCAATCACATCAGGTTTTTTATTTCTTAGTATATGACCAAAGTAGGTCATGTTTCTTTCCTTTATAGTGTTGAGTATTTCTTTTGCCTTTTTCATCTTTCTTAACGTTTCCGTGTTTGTTACGTGTGTCCATGATATATTTAACATTATTCGATGATTCCACATCTCAACAATGGCAAGTCTTTCTTCAGATGCACCCGTGATTGTCCAGGCTTCGACTCCGTATAAATGGACGGAGAATACGTAGCAACTCAACTAATTAATGACTAATTAATTTTTAAATAATTCTACATACATATTACAACTATTTACAGATCATGTAGAAGAGGAATCTTAGTCTCGAGGGGAGTCTGACGAAGAAGAAGAGAATGAATATTTAAGCTCAGATGTGGATTTTGAAGAAGAAGTACAAGATTCGGACACAGAACTAATTTAGTTTATAGTTTTATACTTTTCTACCTATATATTTATAATAATAAATTTGGCTTTTTTCTATCATATTTGCAAAATCTATTGTATAGTACGTATTCTTTTCTTCTTTAATTAAGAAAAATTAGAAAACTATAATATATAATAATTACTCTAACGTTTCGAGAAACAACAACATGCATATCTAAAGGTCACGTGATTTTTCTAGCTACAACAGAGGACGCAAACAGCTATCGATATACGATCTTTCTCACACTGCTGCTTACCTATAGCGCTTTTCATTTATATGCACGCGTAATTTGTTTAATCACCTGGCAGTCGGAAAATTCCAACAAAAAAACCTGTCATTTTTAGAATATTTATTTTTAATATTTAAAAATACCCTGTCAAAATAACAATTGCACCTCCCTGTCCGGAAGGAATGTACATAGCTATGCATGTATAGTTGTATATTTTATACTCGTTAATAGTATGTACAGATTCAGATGAAATCTTATGAAGTTCAGATGCATCCCCTGAAAATAATCCTGGGGCGCCCATGCAAGTATCTTGCGGAGTTAAAATCGCCCTTAAATCGCCTGGCCTGTTTATTTTCTTTATATTTGAATATTTAGTTTAGTTTTAAATTAGAATAGTTTTAGTTTAGAATAGTTTCTGTAATAACAATTTTTACCCTTTTGTTTAACTTTGGGGGGGATTTTTGGGGAAAATAACCGCTACTCTCCAGCCAGACCGGCATTTTTGTATTAGGTTATCATGGAAGAGTCACCTGAAAAATTTTCAGGTTGCCTAAAATACCTACTCAAAAATGTCTCACAGCTCTTGGACCAATAATCATGTTGTTATATAGGTATTTAGTTGAATTTCTGGTTCTGCTTGGCGTTGCTGCTATTATTAAATTAGTTAAATAACCCGCTTTAAATGTGTTTAAAAATAATGATGCTAATAATGAATCTAACTGCATAACAAAACCCCATCATTCTGAATTTAAATTGGATCTGACATCAATTCCACATGCGTAAATAAGGAGAATTATTAACGTCCTATTTATATAATACATACATTGCAGCAACTCCCTACTAGTCCCTACCGGTTGGAATATTATAATACTTCCCTACTAATAAGTAGTATTACAGGAATATTTTTCTTCTATTTTTTATTTTTATTGTTGACAGCATCAACCACTTTGGGTTATTAGCTGTACTATCATAGATACATGGTTACTTAAATCTAATAGCATTTTGATTATTACATAAGTTCACATTTAGGTAACAGTAACATAATTTACAAGAATGAGGTTTACAAAATGTTAACAGTGGTTTGTTTAAAACATTAATGTCTTTCAAATAATTAAACAAATGTGTAAGCTTACAGTGTGGTCCTAAGACTGCTTTTATACTGATAGGTATTAAGTGTTTTTGTCTTTCACTAATGTATTTGGGACACTCTATTAATATATGTGTTACATTGATGTCGCAATTACACAGGTGCGGAAGCACGCCAAATAGAATTCTATTTTAGTGACGTCACGTTGCCTAGCAGCCGTCGATTCTCCCATTATGAAATTCTATTTTGTGACGTCAGCAAAATAGAATTCTATTTGGCGTGCTCTCGGCTCAGGTCACAAATAGGGCGATTTGATTTAGAGATTAGGTAGTTGGGAGTAAGTCTGCTATGCCATATACGTAAACGATTTAGCTTCACAAATAGCTGGCGATTCAAGTCTATCTCACACCAAGGTTCAATTGAGGGCTTTATTGTGCGTAGAGTTGATTCCGAAATATTCCATTCGTTTTCCCATTTGTTTACCACTTTTTATTTAAGGAATGATTTGTAATCGGAAACAGGCACTAAGTTCACTAACACTGAAGACGCACTGTGTATTGCTTCTCTGGCATGAAAATCTGCTTTTTCGTTTCCTTGAAGTCCAATGTGTGATGGAACCCGTATAAAGCCTACTTGCTGCATCGTGTTCTTTAGTAAATGTAATTGTTCTTTTACTAAAATACTTATAGGATTACTTGTATATAACTGTTCTATCGTATGTAACGCACTGAGAGAGTCGGTAATTATGACAGATTTTTGAATTTTTTAAGTACGAATGTGAATGAGGGCTTGCAGAATTGAATATAGTTCTCCAGGGTAAATATTGCAAGTGGAAGATAATTTGAATTGTAATATAGTGTTTGAATCTACAATTGCCGACCCCACACCATCAGCAGTCTTAGATGAATCTGTATAAATATGACAATGATCTGTGAAAGAAGCAAGTATGTTGAGAAAATATTGAATAATTGTTGCATGGGGGGTGTCAAGCTTATTGTATTTAGAAAGAGTTAGATCACATATTGCAGAAGGAAAGGTCCAGGGGGAGGAGTAACTGTATTTGTCTGATCAAAAAATTTTGGGAATTGAATATTATAGAGAGACGAGATATCTTCTGATTCTCTCGTAAAAGGGAGGGTTCGTTCTTTTTTTATTTATATAAGTTTCTTTGAAACGTTCTCCAATAGTGTGATGGAAAGTGGGATGAGATTTTATTGCATATATGGATGATGCGTAGGTTAATGACAAGTACATTCTTCGGAAATTTAAAGGTGGTTCTCCGGTTAAACATTGTAAACTATTGATGGGGCTAGTACAGAATGCTCCTGTGGTTATTCTTAATGCTGTATTTTGTATGACTTCTAGTTGAGCAAGAAGTGTCTTCTTTGCAGATGAGTATACAACTACAACTTTTACAATCTGAACCCCAATTACGATTGCACAGTGTACGCATTAAATTGAGACCAGATTGACAGGATTGTTTAATGTGCATAATGTGGTACTTCCAAGATAGTTTTTTATCAAAGATCATTCCTAGAAATTTTAAGTGTTCCACAAGAGTTAAGTTGTTTCCATATAACTGAAGATCTGGAGTTGTAGACAGCCGTTTTTTTGAAAATAAAATACATTTAGTTTTGGTTGTAGATAATTGCAATCCCACAGATTTCGACCATTTTGGTGATTTAATACACATTGTAAGTTTTTATGTATAGAAAGAATATTTTTTCCTCTTGAATATATTATAACCAAGTCGTCAGCGTATAATCTCGCTTTAACAAGTTTTGGAAAGTTTTCTAAGATTTTGTTTATTGCTACTAAGAATAGTGTTGAACTAATAACAGATCCTTGAGGTATTCCATTTGTTTGGTCTTTAGTGCTGGATAGTGTACCATTTATCTTTACCTTAAATTGTCTCTTACTAAGAAAATTATGAATGAAATATAGCATTTACCATTATATACCTTTGACGCCCCAATGACATAGTGTGTTAAGAATGTCGTATCTCCAAGCCATGTCAAACGCTTTTGTTATATCGAAAAAAACCGCAAAACCTTCCTGTCCAATTGCAAACGATTCATTTATCTCGGATTCTAGGTCAATTAAATTATCTATAGTGGATCTGTTCCTACGAAAGCCGCTTTGTTCATTGATTATTAATTTATTATTTTCCAAAAACTGCCTTAGTCTATTGCTCGCCATTTTTTCCAAGATTTTACACATTGTATTGGTAAGCGGGATCAGTTCGTGGTTTATTTGGTTTTAATAATGGAACTATTATCGCCTGCGTCCATTTTGTGGGAAATTCATTATTGGTCCAAATTCTGTTGTATAGGTTAAGAAGATATTGTTTTCCATTATCTGGTAGATTTTGTAAGAAACTAACAGGAATATCGTCTGGTCCTGGCACCGATTTTTTGCTGGTACTTAAGAGTGATTAAGCTCTTCCATGATAAATTTTATATTAAGAGGATTATCTTCAATGCAATTAAAATATATTAATTTATTTTCCGAGATCATCTTAGTATCGATAAATTCTTTAGAAAAGTTGTTATTGCTGGAGTTCATTTCAAATTGTTTTGCTAATAAATCTGCTATTTCGTTATTAGATGTTAATATCTGTTTGTTATTGCATAGAAATGGAATTTTTTTATAGGTATTACTTCCAGATATTTTTCTAACTTTTTCCCATACGGTGCTTATAGGCATAGTGGAATTAATAGAAGACATAAATTCTTGCCAAGATTTTTTTCTGTTCTTTTTAGTTATATATCTAGCTTGAGCCCGTAATTTCTTATATTCTATAGTATTTTCAAGTGTTTTGTGACGTTTCAATTTGTTAAAGGATTTTTTATATTTCTTTATTATGTCAGTACACTCTGAGTTCTACCATGGTAATGAATTTCTTTTATGTAGAGTTTGTGTTTTACCTATATGATTTTCATCGGCAAGATGGATTAATGATATGAACGAATTCAAAAGTTCATTTATATGATGATTTTCGGTGACTTCTTTTAAGGTATGGCAGTTCTGTTGAATATACTTTTTGAATAAATACCAATCGGCTTTCTTTAGATTCCATATTGGAATTGGGGTTGTATTAGTATCTTCATAATTACTGTTAAAAGAGACTTTAATACATAGGATAATGATCACTTCCAAATAAAAACGGAATTACATCCCATGATAACTTTGCTGACAGTACAGGATCACATACTGACAGGTCGATAGCTGATGAAGTACCTGTATGAATATTATATCTTGTTGATTGTCCATCATTCCGCAAGTTTAGGTTTTTTGAGGTAATTATGTTTTCTAAAATTTCTCTCTTGGAATTTATTCCAAGAGATCCCCATATTGGATTATGGCTGTTAAAATCACCAACGATTATCCTGGGAGTGGGAATCTGATATAATACATCTGAAATATCTGCTTCTGTGATAGGTTAGTCAGGTGGAATATAAATATTATAGATATTCATTTTTTGGGGAAAGCACATTGATACTCCTACTACTTCTAAATTACTATTGATTACTAATGCTTCCGATTCATATTTTTTGTTAACATACGTAACGACTCCTCCACTAGCGATATTTGCGTTGTTTCGGTTTTTACAGAAACAAGAATAATTTTTCATATCATAACTATGATGTTCTTTAAAGTTTGTTTCTTGTAAACATATTATTGATGGTGAGATTATTGAACATAAATGTTTAAGCATTTCTAAACGGGGATAAAACCCGTTAACATTCCATTGTAGTATCGAACCGAAAATTTTAGTTTACTTCTGGAGCTGCATTTGTCGAGAAATCACTATCTTGATAAGCGGGATCGTCTAGCATTTTTGGATTTTGTTTAATAATTTAGTGCATTTGGTTTTCATGCTTTTTTCTGTAAAATACGGTTTAATTGTTGATATCAGGTACATAAAGTTTTGTATATCCGTTGTGTATGTTTGTATTAAATTCAAGGGATCGGTCGAGCAAGTATAATTTTCAAAAAAGTCAAGAGTTTGTTCATATGTTAAGTTAAAATTATTTGACGTATCGTGAAATACTGTTTTTGTTGGCATCATTATTTTCTGAATTGATGTGATAGATTCAGTTAGCTGTTTTTGTTTCTTTTTGGTTTGTGTTGGTATTTTAAATTCTTTATTTAATTCTTTAGTGGGAAATGGACTAGTGTTATTTACCGAAACTTTTCTCTTATTGGTCGTTGACTGATCCTTAGATATATAATTAGTTTCCATAAATAATACGGGAGGTATTAAATTAGTATCTGTTTGTTGGTTAAGTGAAGGTTCGGCACTAGAATTACTGACTGGATGATCTGGTTCCATTTCTAAGAGTGATGGATGCGACTGGGGGGGGGGAGGGGGATTCTTGTGGTTGTTGTTGTTGTTGTTGTTGTATTGGTTGTTGTGGTTGGTGTTGGATATAAGAGGAATCATTTTGTTGATTATGATTTGGACAATTTGCTGCAATGTGACCTGTCTTCTTACAGATAAAACATGAAGGTTTATCTAAACTTAAAAATATGCGATACGAAGTTTGTTCATATGAAATTAAGAAAGAAGAAGGAAGGTCTATATCTACAAGTGGTTGAATATAAGTTTCTCTTCTAAAACTGAGGACGTGTTGAAATTCTGGAAATTGACTACCAATTCTAAGGAAGGTTAAAGGTGACATTAATTTAAGACCTAATTTGGTTAACTCATTCTCTATTAGAATATGTGGAATAGAAGGGCAAACACCCAATAGTAACAGTCTTTCGTTCAAAGTTATCAATTTTCGTCCTTTTAGATTTTCACCTTTAATTGTTATTTCTGCTGGACCGGACATAAATTTTTCCACCAAGGATTCGCTGGACAGATAAATACGTATTCTGTTATTTGATAGACTTAATGAAAATAAAATATTCCGTGGATGAATAACTTTACCAAGTGCTATTAAGTACTCTTCTATTTTAGTATCAGGTAGCGAATTAAATAAAATTGCTTGAAGCTTTGAAGGGAACTGAATTGAAGTATTGTTAAGCACAGCTGAATATGAAGTTTTGTTTTGAGGTTGTTGATCTTCAGTCATGATTGTTGACAAATTAGTTAGGTTGGATCTGGTATCATTTGGCAAACTCATTAGTAATTATGAACCAGTTGTAGAACCAGAACTGGTTCTGATAACGGGCCTTTCAACCGTCACTTACTTAACCTTACAAACGGTATGCTTTGTAATGTTTTGAATAAATAAAATGATAAAAACTCACTGTTTTATTCCGTAAGGTAACTGCACTATATGCTATTACTTTTTGTTCATTTTCAGGTTTATTTGGATACAAATTACTATGAAAACGATAATTTTTCGGGAATGAAATGTAAACACAGTTTGTGTTACCATGTTCAGGACCGGACTCCTTTTCTTCTATTCATAATGGATGTTCAAGGAACTCCTGTAGGACCCGGTAAAACGGTAAGGAAAAGAACACCGATGCAAAATGAATGGGCAAAACCTAAGAAGAAAAAAGATTAAAACAAGATTATAGGCATGATCTTCCAAGAACTCTACCGTCATTGGAACCGATAAGATCTGTTTTACCACTATCAAGCTAATTACTTTTATTCTATTAAAATCAGCAAAAAGCAAAAGCTGTAAAATTCCACCTCCACAAATGAAAATTGTTTCAAAACTTGCTTTCTCCAAAAGTTTGCTTCAAAACTCGATTTCTCCAAACAAAAATGCCAATTATTTAATTATTGGGGATAGTTGGATTTTACTCATTATGTAATATCAACTTCTATGGTTAAATTTTATAATATGAAACTTAAATCCGTGTGATAATTGTAATGGTTTGTTTTTTTACAAGTTTTATGCGATTTGTGACAAACGAAAATTTTTGAGAAAGCGAGTTTTGATTCTATACCCCTCATATGAGGCCTATAGAATTAAAACTGCTAGATCCATTTTTTGAAATTTTTCAGGAAACTAAAAAAACATTAAAAATGTAAATTTTCCAAAAAGTATCCTGCATGTCTTAATCAAAGTGGCATCAATAAATGTCATAAAATGGCACACTTATTTGGTATAGAGTAATTTCTCTGCATGCCCCTTATTTCTTCAGAAATTTCTACTTTTAGTTTAGATTTAGCAGATTTTGATTCTAAGCCCACATAATATTGTTTCAACTATCTTGAGAACAATTCAGGTGTAAGATGTAAGCCGTGTAAGTGTAAAATGTGTCAATGATGACATAGAGTACCATAGAATGAAGTGTCATTCATTGGTGGTTTACCACCATCAATGACACTTCAATGACACCTATGTCAATGACATAGAGTACCATAGAATTACACTTCAGTCTATGGTACTCTATGTCATCATTGACAGTAATTTTAACTTTAGTGTAATAGAATGAAGTGTCATTGATGGTGGTAAACCCAGAGACATGTTAAAGACAGACCGGGCTAGTCATATTCCACTCAATGCATTGAGGTGTAACGCCGACATAGGATTGAGTGGTCTAGCCATCTTTGTCTGTCACATGCGCGGGATCGCTTGGTTAAAAGAGATAGATAGACCACCTATCGACTCTTTCCATGCTGTTTCCGCGTTACGCTTTTTTGGTGAGTATGCCTTGTCTACGCTTAATATGTCAGTGGGTAAACCACCAATAAATGACACTTCATTCTATGGTACTCTATGTCATCATTGACAGTAATTTTACACTTCACCGGCTTACACCTTACACCTGAATTGTTCTTAATATGGTTCCTCCCCATGAAGATGAACAAGCTTAGGATGTTCTTCCACACTGATAATTTTACATAAAACACGATGTAATTCGTTTAAAACTTAACTTAAGAATGTTTGTGTAGTACAATTTGTTTTTGAACCACTCGATTCTTCCTCCTTCCTGTTGGGTAAGTTTCTTGACTGGGGTGGGCGTTGTCACCACATGTTGGATTTTTTCATATCTAATTTTTATTATATATTATAGGTCAGTTCTTTGTTGTTGTGTTCCTGTATTTGCTGATGATGGCCCGTGTTGGGCCAAAACGCGTCCTTTTTTAAAATTGAACATTTTAATAAAAATTTTTGTGGTACCTTCTTAGAGTTTAGTACTTTGTTAATCGTTTTCAGTTGGAAGAAGGAGCTCAAAATGCCTTAAATAAATTCTTCGAGCATGTAACTTTACAAACGTCACATCTTTGCTATTTTATTTTTAAATAATTATTTTATTTTATTTTCTTTAATATTTCATTAATAATTATCTTCTGTATTCGTTTTAACTTATTTTTCCGTTAAAAACCTGTTTGGCGTCCGTTCTATAGGCAACTCTCTTTTCATCTAACATCTAAGTCACAATACTGAACGTACTTCATATATCCTTACTCTGTAGATATCTGTATGAATACGGAACATGCCTGCCACCTCCTACGTTGCACTGTCATGACAGTGACACTTCATCCCAGCTAGCTGACAAACTGAAAATGGTAGGGAAGACTTATTTATTTCTTAAAAAGGCATGAAATTTAAATATTATATTTTTATTTATCCATCAACACTTATTCTCTTGGGGTGAGTTTTTATTCTAAGTCTGTATTAATTTATTATAATCATTTTTTCCTATACCTATCCTTTCATGTCTACGAGCACATGGTCAATTTTAAATACCTATTTCCTTCTAATTTACGTATATGCACGTGTAAATCAAATTTTAACTAGTATCAATCTTAATTCCATTTAAGTTACCCTTGCCATCTACTAATTTTTGAATACTATTTGGCAAAGGTACATTTTGGTTATTAACTTCTTGATTGTCACTTACACGCATTATATCTTCTAGTTTTTGGGATAAAAGATCATCGTCCTCTCTCCGGGAGCTTCAACAATCCTCAATCGCCGGCGATACAACAACGAGGACAAAATCATCCCGACTGCAATGAATTTCATCTAGGCTGCAACTAACCAACACCTGTAGGCCTGGTGGCCCAGAACATCCACGTCGCCAGAGTCAGTTACAGAAATAACAACAGTACCATTCGACATCAAGAAGTTACCATCGAACCAACACCACAAGCCATGCATAAATTATAATCCAAGAATTGTTAGTTTTTGGCAAGAATTTGAATATATTTGTTAATGCATTTAATAAGTCACATTTTTATTATATTTTTATGAACAATAAACATGATCGGTTAAAGAATTGTTTTGTTTGCTTCCATTCTGAATTTTCATAGTTCGTATTTAAGATTATAACAAGACGAATAGACACCTTGGTAGAGATTAAGCTAGGCCAGGATGAACGATAGCTGTCTTAGTTGGTTGAAATAATATTTTCGAATGTTATTTCAATGATCTGAGGTAGTCTATCGGTTTTTCGTTTCAAGCAGCAGTCACAAGAATTCTTTAAGCACGGTGTAAATCGGTTGGGGAAACAATGGGCAAGTGCCTTCATTGCAATGGTAATAATTTGTAGATATATTAACCAATAAATTTTTTCTGGTTGGTGGTTGCGGTTCAAATTCATCACCTTTAGCAAATAGTAATCTACAGTAGTCTGCCCATGTTTTCTTCTAAATGTGTTTCGTTTTTATTAGTTCGTTGATCTCTTTTCTTTGTCCTCTGATCATTCTCCATAATATTTCTTTTTGGGTTCTGTATTAGGAGTTAAATCAATATAAGAAAATCATCAGATTCTGTTATTTTATTGAAAAAGGGAAATCTTATTGACCAAAACTGATTAGTTTCCCATCTTCTTCATGGGCCTTGTCCGTTGCGGA
The DNA here is from genome assembly GCF_917563875.1 of Diabrotica virgifera virgifera. Taxonomy (NCBI): domain Eukaryota; kingdom Metazoa; phylum Arthropoda; class Insecta; order Coleoptera; family Chrysomelidae; genus Diabrotica; species Diabrotica virgifera. The sequence continues at coordinate 217,600,663 of NC_065444.1, forward strand.
CGTTGGCTATTATCATAGCAATTTTAATTTTGTTTGCGGCGTTTCTGAATAACTCGATCGATGTTAGTCCAAACCATTGGCGTAAGTTTTGAAGCCATGAATGTCTTCTTCTTCCGGTCTGCGTTTGCTTTCTATTTTACCCCGTATTATTAGTTGGAGTATATGATATTTATCATGTCTCATAATATGGCCGAGGTATTTAAGTGTTTCCGTTTCTTAATTGTGAAAGAGATTTATTTTTGTTTTCCCATTCGGCGCAGTACCTCTACGTTGGTGGTGTGAGTCGTCCAGGATATTTTGATGATACGTCGATACACCCACATTTCGAATGCCTCCAGCTTTCTCATTAATGTTTCCGTCAGTGTCCATGCCTCTGCGCCATACAGGAAGACTGGAAATACATAGCACTTTAGCAGCCGTATTTTTAGTGGGAGAGATATGTCGGAATGGGTGAATATATTTTTCGTGTTGTTAAATGTTGCTCTGGTATTTTCAATTATAGATCGTATTTCGGTTGCTTGATCCCATTTCGAGTTGACGACTGTTCCAAGGTATATATACGAGTCAACGTGTTCAATTAGTTGGTTTTTTATTTTAATTGTCTGGCAGGTTTTTGAGTTTATTTGACCAGCATCCATTTTGTTTTATTATGTTGAGGTTAAGTCCTCATAGTTTCCCATATAAATGGAAATCATTGTTTTTTTTTCAGAATTTAAAATTACCTTTTACAGAATTCATTCGAAAGAGATACAATAATAATTTAAACATTAATTTAAGCAAGCCTTGCAACGAGAAGCGGCTCCTTACCCCGCTGCGAGACCGTCGTGTAACGTTAATGATAATAAATAAAAGTAGAATTTGATTCCGAGACTAAGAGACGACACGACGCACTCTGCAATTTAATCTTGACATAATAATAAGCAAAAGCAGGACGTTCATTCATTCTCATTCATGCAATTTGAATTGACGTCAGTGTATGTCACGATTATTTAATCGCATTCCAGCTGATGAGGTCTTTGAAAACGATCGTTTTTGTTGTTTTGTAGTTGTCAGTTACGCTTCTAATGAAGATTTTAACAAATTTTGATGTTAATTTATATGAAATAAATAAGAAATTAATATATAATATAGAAAAATAATAATATGGAAACTACACACGTATTTTTGATTATGTACCTACACTTACCTAACTTACATAGTGAGGTATTTTTCTATAAGTATGTATTTTGTATTTTTAGATAGAATAGAATAGAAATATGCTTTATTGCCATGAAAAATTTTACAATTTTATCGACAAAGCTTATAAATAGTAAAAAAAAACAAAACAGTAACAATCCAATTTACTAAAATTACATAAATCGTCAATAAGTTAAATAAAATAAATAAATAAATCGAAGTTAAAACAGAAATAATCAATTGCAAAAATTTAAATAAATTGCAAATCCATAGTCTACCTAATAATTAATAAAAAAGGTTTAAAAGTTAAAAAGTTAAAAAGTTAAGCTGCTGCATATGACACCCAAATATAGATAAAAAAATAATAAAAATACTACTTGTGCAAAGGGTACTGTAATTTCTTAGTTATTGACTAAAATAATCTTCTACTGAATAATATGGTCTTTCAGACAGGTAGGCTTTTGTCAGTTTACGGAATTTGGGAAAAGATGGTGCAGATTTTAGTTGTAGGGGGAGGTGGTTGTACATTTTTTTTGCGGAATATAATATCGATTTCTTTACTAACTCCGAGGACGGGGTCGGCAAATAGACGTCAAACGTAGAATTTCTCGTGAAGTAGTGATGATTAGGTCTTGGTGGAAAGACATGTAGATGTTTACGAATTAAGCAAACAGTTTCTAAAATATACAAAGATGGAAGGGTTAAAATTCCGTGATCTTTGAAGTAACTTCTGCAGTGTGTTGTTCTTCTGAGGCCAAACAGATATCTTATAGCTCTTTTTTGTAATTTGAAAATAACATCGAATTGGGCAGCTGTACTAGAACCCCAAAAAGGAAGACCATATCGAAGATGTGACTCGAACAAAGAAAAATATGTTATTTTGGAAGATGCTAAATTGAGTTCATTCGAAACAGATCTTATAGCATAGAAGGCTGAAGAGAGTTTCTTCCGTAACAAATCGATATGGAGGGACCATTTAAGGTTGCTGTCTAAAAAAATGCCAAGAAATTTTACAGACTCAACGGTACTGATCTGGCTGTTATTAAGAGGTAAGGGTTGAAGAGCTTCTTTATAAGACAATGCTACTGTTTTATCTACGTTAAACGAGAGTAAATTTGAGTCAGACCAGGTTTTTATTGTAAGTAGATCAGAAGTTATAGTAGCATGAAGAGTTGCAATATTTGGGTTGCTCCAAGTGATAATGGTATCATCAGCAAAAAGAAAGATGTTTCCATCGATTTTTAAATTAGTGATGTCATTAATAAAGATAAGGAAAAGTAGAGGACCCAATACTGAACCTTGAGGTACCCCACATAAAATGTTTTTGAGACTAGAGTCTTTATCATTTGCTCTAACCAGTTGTTTCCTATCTTCCAAGTAAGATTGGAACCAATCTAAAGAAATGCCTCGAATTCCGTAGAAATTTAGTTTTTTTATCAAAATGTTGTGATTTACACAATCAAAAGCTTTGGCATAGTCACAAAAAACGGTGGCAGTGTAAAGATTATTGTTCAGTGGTTGATAAACCTCATGTAGTACAGAAAACATGGCATCAGTGGTGCATTTATTATTTAAAAAGCCGAACTGATTTTGTGATAAAATGTTGTTTTCAACTAGAAAGAACATAAGTCGGGCATTTATGAGTCTCTCAATAATTTTGGAGAGTACCGGTAGTAGTGCAATAGGTCTATAATTGCAGGTATTAGATATTTCACCACCCTTATGAAGAGGAATAATGATGGCTGTCTTCAGGCACTCTGGAAATTTACCTTTCTCAAAAGAATCATTAATTAGTGAGATGAGGACTTCTAACACATTTTCTGGAAGATTAGAAAAAATTTTGATCGATCGACCATCAGTACTACAGGAAGATTTGCTTTTGATACTATTAATTGTTTGGATTAGTTCAGATTTAACGACTGGTTTTATAAATAATGAATTCGAGACCTTTCTTGAATTAGGGAGATATGAAATGGGATCTTGTTGTGGCAAAATAGTTGATGTAACATTTTTACTCACATTAACAAAGTATTCATTTAGATTTTCAGGGTCTGGAAGGGAAAATGTTTGAGCAGTGTGGGTTTTATTTCGAAGATCGTTTATTATGGACCAAGTTTCTTTTGCAACACTTTGGAGCTTCCCAGACGGTTCTGGTAGTAGACTTTTTTAGGTGATTTTATAAGTTTAAGATAGGTTGCCCTATACTTGGTGATATATTCAGTGATAGAGACGTTGGTAGTAAATTTCTTTATATAGAGAAGAGAACGCATATTCTTGGAAGATATTCGGATACCTTTAGTAGTCCAGGGTTTGTGATGTTTTGGCTTAATTGCAATTAAAGGAAATGCTTTATTGAAGTTACAGATAAGCTTATCTAAGAATTCACTGAAATTATTATTCACGTCCATGGCAGGAAAGCGCCACTCAGAGGTTAAGCATAAATTTTGGAATTTACGAAAGTTCCGGGTGGAAAAAATCCTGCCTAAACGTCGGGTTTTCGAGGAGGGTTTGCTGGAGATATTAAACTTCGTATAAACTGCTTCATGATCAGATAGTCCAGCATTAATAATTGTAGAGTGGACATCAAGTGGTGAGAAATCTGAGACTGTATAATCAATTATGATAGATGAAGTTTTTGTAATCCTTGTAGGAGAATCAACGTGCATTGTTAGACCATACGATTCAAATATGTTGACCAAGGATATTCGTGTAGCACAAACAGCAGCATAATCAATGTTAAAGTCCCCGCATAAAATTTTTCTACTTTTATGGGGCAGGTCATCTAACAAATTTAGCAGGTTCTGAAAAAATAGTTCCACGGAAGAAGCAGGTGATCTATAAATGCAAATAATATAAAGATTAAGATTCTTATTGTAAACTAAGGAAAACTCAAAGGAGGCTTCACTTAACAGAAAGTCATATTTTGTTACCAAAGAAAAATCATTACTCGTAGACAAAATTAGTGTCCCCCCATAAGCTGAGCTTGGACGATCATACCTAGCAATTGTGGTGTATTTATCTACAAACAAAGGCTCGTTGACTTCAAGCCAGTGCTCTGTAACCGCAACTACCGGGGGAAACCCTAATTCCTCTAGGAACAAAAACAATTCATCAGTTTTGTATCTTATAGAACGAATGTTAATCAGAACCATGCTAAAGTTGTTATCACTAAAACAATTTGAGGATTCTAGTCCCTCAGAACACGTCGTGATGTTTAAAAATTTCGTTTTGGAGAGGCAGCGGAATAGTAATTTCGGTGACATTCCCTTGATTTTTGCAGGTGGATAATTCTTTCAGAAGTGAGAAAGGACCTATAAGCATTAAGATCAGCTTCCACCTCATCTGGACCAATTCCATAGGCATTGTTGAAGTCTAGCAGAATTTGTCGTAGATCTTCTGTCTTAGTGGGAAGTCCCTCGGAAGCCAAAAAGAGTTTAACGCTTGTGTTGGTAAATCCATCGTAAAACACTGAAGCTGGTTGGTCATGTAGATAAGAAAGATGAAGTTTAATGGCTTTTAAGATATCCGGTTCCCTTAATCTGGCTAGAAGATATCGACTATTAGAGTTATTGGTTAATCGAACTCTTGGTGGGGTCAAAGGATCCAGATTTATCGATGGTTCTAAAGTATCCTTCTTAACGAAATTTATTGGCGAATGGAACGGATTCTTAGATTTACAAACTTCGATGGCTTGCTTGTCTGTACGTATGTTTGTGTTTTCTACTTCATCTTTGTTCTTGCGAGAATTGGTAATTGGATTTTCCAAGGTGACAGAGCTTCTGAGATTCTTCGGATTCTTATGTGACTGAGACGAAAGCGTTGGTTCAGAATAGGAAGATTCTATAGACAATTTAATGTTAACACCATGTGGCCAAATTTCCTTATTAAATAATAAGTTAATAGATGTTTTAGATTTTATACCTATTTTGAACGAAGAGCCAGTTGTTGTGTCGGCATCTTTAAGGAGTGCGTAACATCTAATATATTCCTTAATGCCTAGCCTCTCTTTAATATAGTGCACCACTTGTATAGGGGTGTACGTTGGGGACAAGTTACTAATAATTACAAAGTGACATTTATCTTCTGTACTTTTTAGCTTTTGCTCTGGACTTGGTTCTAAATGTCGGGACTCTTCAGTTTGGGTACTTGCGGTGGTATAAGATATATTTTTCTTCAATATCTCTTTTTTAGTTGGTATAGTAGATATATTTTTAGTAAGACTGCTCATTTGATTTGAAATTTCACCGATATTTGAAGAGAGTCTTTCTAATCCCAACTTAATCTCAGTTGAATTTTTACAAATTGTTCAAACTCATTTCAAATACTTTTCCACTTCATACAAACAATTTTTGTTATAATAAGTCGTGTGGAACACAAGAAATTCTGTGAGACTGGAAAAAGGTAATAATTATTATGTGTCCAATCCACAAGAAGGGAGAAAAACTCTAGCTATAAATACTATAAAGTCTAACAATAAAACACTGAAAACTTTTGTTTCCATTATTTCGACATAATATATCAAAAATTACTGTGACTACAGTTTATTTGTCTAAAGTCTCTAACTGAATAGGTTGAGGAGTTGTCTCAAGCTGGTCATTCAAAATTATGTGTGTGTTTTTTAATTTAATTATTTCCATAGATTCTAATAAAGATTAATGCTTAATGCCTTTATTTTGAATATGGAGTATATTGTTCATTAAAAGAGTGATTATGATCTATAAGGTGAAATGCATACACGTAGAATCAGTTTTTCTATTATTGAACGTCATTTTGTGTTTTGATATGCGTTTATCAAAGGCTCTGCCAGTTTAAGTTTTTGGACAGTCACCACCTGTCAGTTTGTATTCACCATTCTGTAATTGCTTTCTCTCTTATCTCTTATTGTTCTTAATATATTTGACTTACCTATTTCAAAAGTTGTTGTTAGTTTTGAAAGCTGATATTATTCCTTTCTTTCTTAATGTGTTTGGCTGTTTTTGTTGATATCTTGCCTGTATACAAGGTGATTGATTAGTGGGGTAAAGCTCAATAGATCCGCTATAGTAATAGATAGTAATAAAAGTTAGTAACAAAAAGTGTAGACAACTTTGAGATTCATATTACAAAATTAGTTCGAATGTTACAGGGTGTTTGATAACCTAGTGGCAGACCAAACTTATTTTTGAAGTTATTTACAATCGATGGTCAAATTTTATAATTCCCCGGCGCATGAGCAGACAAACAGTATGCAGTTCGTTGCTAATCTTTCAAATTATGTATGTATCAGCGCAAATAAGTCATTAAAAGAATATATTAGTATTCTTAGTAAATATTTATCATAATTTTTGTGTCTTTGGATTTGTCTTCCTCGGGCGTAAGATAATAAAATATCTATTTTTATACTTCACTTTGATCTATTTGTCACCGTGATGTGCAAATATATCCGACACGTCAATAGCACGGGGCTTGATAGCTCGGTTGGTAGAGCATTGGACCAGAGATCGAGAGATCGCGGGTTCAGATCCCGGACGATTCATATTATTTTTTTTTAATTTTTGGTATTGTTAAATTTTGGTTAATTTTTGGTAATTATTGTTAATTTTTGGTATTGTAACTGTTCAGTATATTTATTTCGTTGAAATTATATAATAGAAGTATAACTTCTTACGTGCGTAAAAAGTACACACACATTCTTTTTTTTAATGGAACACTTTGTATTTTATTTTATATTCGAAATCTCCGTAACTGTCCCATCACAAAAATGTAAAGGTTTTTTATGTTATTTTATGAAAAAATTTTTTATGAAAATCGTAACAAGTTCAACGCCCTGTTTAAATAAAAATACACAACGGCAATGATTTATTGATGCCAAATTTTTTTATTCACTTTCAAAATATTTAAAAATGATTGATATTCTTGTTCTCATGATCATTTTTTAGTGCGTCACAACTTTTCGATTTCTCTCTAATGCATTAATTTAGATGAGACGGAAAAAGCGGTAGCTCCGTGATTAAACACAAAAATAATGCAGCATTACAATGGTTATATACATAAGATGTCTATTCCTAACCTACGTTTGATTCGTTGATATTTAGAATGCGCGTTTTTTCTAGCCAATCAAATACACGTATTACGAACATTTGACGAAAACTTCGTCCATTTTGGCCATTTTTTAGAAGTGTCAAAGAGTCAAGTGACGGTTATTATTCAGGTCAGTATTTTGTGTACCTGTCATTTTGAAATTTCGAATTCGACTTCCCTTGTGTTTCACAACATTTTTGTGCATTATTTTGTGTTTTGCTTTAGAATTTAGTTCGTTAAAAGTTGGTTTTGTATTTTGGTTTAGAATTTAGTTCGTTAGAATAAATATATTCTAATACTCCAGGTCATTATGCAAGAAAAAGATCCATAGTAAGGAGACGTAACTCATGGCTGAAGAACCTTAGGAACTGGTTTGGATGTAATAACAATGAATTATTTAGAGCCGCGGTTTCAGAAATAAAGATCGCTCTGATGATTGCCAACATTTGAAGCGGAGACAGCACCTAGAGAAGAAGATAAAAACACAGTTTATGGATAGTTTTGTGTCATTTTTTAATGTTTCCATATTTATAAATTTAATTAACAATATTAATTTTATTCCCCTTTATAAAAAATACCTACATGTTAACATATTGTGTAAAAATCAAATGTACTAAATTACTAATTAGTTTAATTCCACAAGCTTTTCACCTATGGCTAAGTACGATTCTTGCATCTGTCAGATTCGTCAATAATTACATGAAATAAGTCTCGACACACCCAATACAGTATATGACGTCATAATAAATGACGCACTGAAAAATGATCATGAGAACAAGAATACTGCTAATTTTCTTTATATCGAATACAGGGTGAGTCAAAACGCAAGTACATTATTTTCTCAGTAATTTTAAATGGAACACCCTTTATATTATATCACTATTGGAAAGTACCATTAACGTACTTTAATTTGTATACAATATTCTCTATGTCTAAATTTATTAATTTTCGAGATATTTTCATTTTTCAATGGACCAGTAGCGTGGCCTCCCAGATCACCAGAATTTAATAAACTGGACTGATTTTTTTTGGAGTTACGTTAAGAATGAAGTTTATAAAAGTCCAACAACAAGGGATGAGATGAAAAATAGAATACAAAGTGTATTTCGAAGTATTAATTTACAAATGCTTCGTAGTGTAAGTAACTCATTCAATGACCGTTTTTAGGCATGCATAAATGTGTTAGGAGGTAATTTTGAACACCTTATTTGATTAAATATTTAAAATATTTTATTAAACGTAGCTTTTAACTTTGTCAAAAATGTTGTATTTTATGTTTTTGTTTTTTTTTTGTAAAATTTTTTACTGATAAATTATTTATTGTTCGTTCTTTCCCAAGTGACCATCTATGTCGCTGTGATGTAGAATTTAAAGATAGAAAAGGAAGTATTACTATATAAATTTTCTCTGTCACCGCTACATTTCTGGGGCAAAACATGCTCCATATTTATAGCAAACGTATAGATACTATGTAAATACTTTGTAGCGGTTACGTATTACTTCTATATAACGTAGAAGTAGATTTTCTACCTTATAGCGATATTTCAAATTAAGCGTGAAAAGAGAGCATTATTACCTATTTAGTTTAGATTCGTAGCTGTAACGTTTCTCAGATAGAGAACAGAGCTAAGAGCCGCGAAAAAAAAAAGAAAAGTTGAGGTTATGTCTGTGGTTTGTGCTGTGCTGTGCCGTGTGCCAAGCGAGTCTCCCCTGGTTCATCGATTAGAAAAAGTTGTTTTGTAGTTTTTAAATGAACAAACTGAATTATTAGTGAAATAATCTCAGATGCTGTACATACTGATGAATGGTATTCTGAGAAAAAATTTGAAACTATTGCAGCGGATTGGACCCGTCAAGGAAAACAGCGCCACCAAAGGGAGAGGCAGAATAAATAAGTGACTTAATTTTTCCTAACATTTTATTATATAATAAAAAATTGCAAACTATATAACATTTGTATTTAATTTGTCCACAACACGTAGTAATAATACTAGTTTCCTCAACTTTATATTGCTGTAGATTATTTTTTACTTTAGTTAGAATGTCAATTATATATTTACAATGTTAAGTAAAAATACTGTCTACAATAATATAAAATTAAAGAAGCAATTTTATTGTAAATGTTTTTTTAACGTGCACTCTACGAGACATAGTTAACACAAAACTGAAACATATCTGATACATAGCTGCTACAGATAAGAGACATTATTTGATGCTTGAGAAAAGAGTTTTGCTCCATAGCTGCAACATATATCTGACATCCTTTAACGCTTAAGAAAAGAGTGTTGTTCTGTAGCTGCGATATATACGTGACATAATTTAGGTGACATAATATATACGTGACATAGGAGCATAGCAGAGATAGCTCTGCTATGTTTACGCGCTTTTCTTGTGATGTATCTATGATAGAGCAAGGAACATGTGTGATGGAACTGAAATGTAGTTGCTCTGTAAAATGGTCAACTGGGTTATTTGTTACATTGTCACATTTAGGACATACAAAAGTAGTTATAGAAAATAGACCGTTTCGTTTTGATTTAAATCTGTCTCCTGCGATCCCCCGATAACTATTTCTAGGTCTACCGGTTGTCAAGGAGGCTATGCAAGAAGACAAATTTACATCAAAACTTCCGATCTTCTCGGCATAAAATAAAACTATTTATACCGTGTTTCATATATCTGGATTAACAGAGAACTTAAATCGTGTCGACATTAATTTCAGTTATTCCCCGTTAGAGTCTACATATGTAAGCTTTGACGCTAAAATTGTAAAATTTTCAGTGACAATAAAGCATATTTCTTTTCTATTCTATTTTTTAAGGCTGTCTTGATTAATTTAACAAAAATAAAAAATAAACTGATATTTTCTTCATTCCTTACGACCCCATTTTATTTAAAAATCTGTTGAATAGACGATAGAAGAGCACAGTCAAAACTAAAAAAATGTACAGGGTGCTATTAAAAAATTAAAGTTAGGGGTTGTAACTAAGGGATGAATATTAGGGAGATGATATTTTCTTCGCCATATTAAAGTGTATTACAAATGGAATAGTTAAATCAGTTTTTGTCCCATTAAAAAATCTCTATTCTGTTAAGAAACATAGCCTGGATAAATTAGTCTGGGACCCATAATTATTAACAAAAATAAATAATAAACTGATATATTTTCTTAATTATTTACAAGCCTATTTTATTTTTAAAAAATCTGTTGAATAGATTACAGAAGACCACATTCAAAACTATAAAAAAATATACAGGGTGCTATTAAAAGAATTAAAGTTAGGGGTTGTAACTAAGGGATGAATATTTAGGGGATGATTTTGTCTACGCAATATTAAAGTATATTAAAAATGGAATAGACCAGTTTTTGTCCTATTCGAAAATCTCTATTCGTTTAAGAGATATCTATCTATCTAATCAGCCCTAAACATCCATCCTTGGATATAGGCCTCCTCTTCCTTCTTCCATGCCTCTCTATCTTGGGCAATTTGCATCCATTTTGACCCAGTGTGCGTCTTCAGGTCATCTGACCATCGCATTTGTGGCCTTCCCCTTTTTCGTTTGTGGTTCCACGGTCTCCAATGTATAATCGTCTTAGTCTCTTAGTCCATCTTTCATCGTTCTGCCGTAGGGTGTGTCCGGCGAACTTCCATTTAAGCTTTGCTACTTGGGTTGAGACATCTTTCACTTTTGTTTTGTTACGGATCCATTCGTTTCTTTTCCTGACTGATAGTTTAATGTTCAGCATTTGTCTTTCCATGGATCTTTCTGTCTTTGCTATTTTTTCCATATTTTCTTTTGTAAACGTCCATGTCTGAGAGCCATATATTAAAACAGGGAGTATACATTGATTGAAGACTCTTGTTTTTAGATATTGCGGGTATTTTCTGTTCTTTAGAATATAAGACAGTTTTCCGAATGATGCCCAGGCCAATCTTATTCTTCTCTTTCGGTCTGATTTTCTTTATTTAATCTAGTGATTTGTTCTAGATATACAGGGTGCGCCAAACCTCTGGTTTTCTTTGATTACGGCTAAATTATGGGATATACAAAAAATGTTTTTAACAAAATTAATGTATATCGAAGCCGTCTATAATTTAAAATTAATTTCGATTATACAGGGTGAGTCAGGACGACGCTACGAACCAAAGTTTTGTTTTTTTAAATGGAACACTCTATATATTAAATCAATTTTAAATATATTTTTTTAAAATATTAAGAATTTATATCAGGTATTATAGGCCTAAAGTTAACAATTTTCGAAGTATGTACACTTTTATTGAGAAAAATAGTAATATTCAAAGGGCTGTGAATTAGGCTTTCAAGGTAATAAAAATTTAAATAATATGCCAAAGTTTTTTTAGTATACTGTTATTTTTAAATAAATTAACATATTTGACATATAGCCATAGAGTGTACAGTGTGATCACTATTTGCAAATACAAAATTTTCTCATTTTTTTTAAACGGGACACCCTGTATATGAGTATTGCCTTTTGTAGTAAATATTACAGCCTTTCTTTTGGTATAAGGTTGTATGCACCTAGCATGTTTCGTTTTGTAGATATTTAAAAAAAAACTATAGATTTTAGGTTTTTGCGGATTTTTTATTAAAAAATTTTTTTACAAAAAAAAATAATTATAATCTGGTTTTAGAAACATACATTAAAATATCAAATATGAAAATAAAAACGTAATTAAAGATTAAAATAAATCGTATACTGGTACAATTCAATTGAATTTAATAACTTAAAATTATTTTACAAAAAATATTTTACCATACTAATGAATGCATAAATTAGTTACTAAATTAAATAAACAACCAAATTTGATATCTACCCTAGAAATTTTTCTACCCTAGTAACTTTATTGTACTCAATTTTGTTAGTTAAATTGTATATCAGTTAATAACGTTTTAATTTACCTACATCTTGAGAACGTATAAAGTATGCTTTGAAACAAATGAAGGTTATAAAAGTATATTATGAAGTAAATAGTTTCTACATAATATGTAGTTGTGTCACAAAAGCTGATAATAGTTTCTAATGGTTTCGCCTAAAACAAATGTCATATCCACCAATTGTTCGGTTGAAAAATTGAAATTTAAAATATAAAAAATTGTTACAAAAACTACAAAAGTATTACCAGCTTTTGTGACACCAGTTAATACTATTTACATTAATAAATACTTTGGTTGATACATTTAACATTCATTTGTTTCAAAGCATACTTTATAATTGTGTTCTCAAGATGTAAGTAAATTTAAGAGGTAGGTAAATTAAAAGTTTAACTGATCTTACTCGTAAACACAATATACTAACTATACTAACTAACAAATAATTTGGTACAGGAAAGTTTCTGTGGTAAAAAAATTTCTAGGGTAGATATCAAATTTGGTTGTTTATTTAATTTAGTAACTAATTTATGCATTCTTTAGTATGGTAAAATATTTTTTGTAAAATAATTTTAAGTTATTAAATTCAATTGAATTGTACTAGTATGCGATTTATTTTAATTTTTAATTACGTTTTTATTTTCATATTTGATATTTTAATGTATGTTTCTAAAACCAGATTATAATTATTTTTTTTGCAGAAAAATTTTTTAATAAAAAATCCGCAAAAACCTAAAATCTATAGTTCTTTTTTAAATATCTACAAAACGAAACATGCTAGGTGCATACAACCTTATACCAAAAGAAAGGTTGTAATATTTACTACAAAAGGCAATACTCATATACAGGGTGTCCCATTTAAAAAAAATGAGAGAATTTTATATTTGCAAATAGTGATCACACTGTATACTCTATGGCTATATGTCAAATATGTTAATTTATTTTAAAATAACATTATACTAAAAAAACTTTGGCATATCATTTAAATTTTTATTACCTTGAAAGCCTAATTCACAGCCCTTTGAATATTACCATTTTTCTCAATAAAAGTGTAAATATTTCGAAAATTGTTAACTTTAGGCCTATAATACCTTATACAAATTCTTAATATTTTTAAAGAATATATTCAAAAATGATTCAATATATAGGGTGTTCCATTTAAAAAAACATAACTTTGGTTCGTACCGTCGTTCTGACTCACCCTGTATAATCAAAAATAATTTTAAATTATAGAAGGTTTCGATATACATTATTTTGTTAAAAACATTTTTTGTATATCCCATAATTTAGCCGTAATCAAAGAAAACCAGAGGTTTGGCGCACCCTGTATACAGGGGGATATATATAGTGCGGGATCGGTCGATAACTCCATTATGGTATAAAATATCGAGAAAAGTTATTTAAAAAAAATGTAGGCAATGATATTCTCCACGCTTGGAAAATATGTCCATTTCTACAGGGTGATCAGTAACTGCGTGGTATATCAAACATATAATTTTTTAAATGGGACACCCTATATATTTTTTTCATATTTATATTCCCCTCATAATTCTTGTTCATATAATATATGGTTTTGCATCACTATACAGAGTATTTAACAAGTTATGAGAATTTTTATTTCGAAATCACTATGAGATTAACACCCTGTATATGAAGAAGTAATTCGTAGACAATAATTTGTTTTATGTAATAAGATAAACAATATACTGTAGTTTTTAAATTAAGTCCAATTTCATCATTGACGAATATTTGTGTACAGGGTGAACTACAAAACCAAATTACGATTTTCTCTATTTTTTTAAATGGATCACCCTATATTTTATTTTTCAACATTATTGTATTTAATATACTCTTTCATTTTTATATTGCATTCCCCATATCTAAACTGATTACTTCCCGAGATATTTTTAGTTTTCTTCAAATTTCGGGAATACATTCAATTCTTCTAGTAGAAATAAGTTAGTATTGAGCAGAGGCGTAGCTACCGCCGTATCAGCCGTATCAATTATACGGTGCCCCCGACATTCAGGGGCCCCAACGCGGTATGTCGAAACAAAATTCCGTTCAAAAAATTAAACAAAATATTCTGCAATTATTTCACTACTAAATTAAAACGCTTTGAAACAGTGTAAATATATTGTTGGGATATCAAAATTTTCGTGTAATGGATTCTTTTATTCTTTATTATAAACTATATTTATGTACTGTACAGGTACCTATCTATTTTCTGCCTCTCGCCGTTCTATAACAGCAGAGGTTTTTTGTTTTCAAACTACTTCTTATTGTTTATTCACCATTGGCTGTGTGAGACATTGTATAATGTATAATGCGAAATTACAATATTTGTAATCGCTTTACCTTTGATAATTTGAAACATTGAAGCACTGTGTATTGTTTGCGTATATTTTCGTGAAATCTGTTCTTTATCAATAAATTGTATTTAGGTATATCTATTTGCCGGTTGCTCGCCGTTAAAGAACAGAGCTTCTTTGGTTACTCTACTTTTCAATGTCTATTCACCCTTGTCTTGAAAAAACTGAATCTGTTTTAAAACAATGAGTCTCAATCAAAATCTGTTTTTCGACTTTGGATTATTAGAGTTCATTAGATTTATTATTATTATCTATATGAGTGTTATGCGCTGAACTTATTAGTTCCTAAGGTTGTATTATGCAATTTGCTATTTATTTAAGTATTTTAATATACCGTGTGTTTCATTAATAGTTGAAAATAATTTAACTGTAGATTTCTAGGCTCAAAATATGTATTAAGATTTAACCCAAATCACCTAGTCTGAAAATGCTTCTTACAGAAGCTAGAGCTCTTTGAAAAAGGCGTCTTGTAATTAGTTTTTTTTTAAATACCTCCAGAACGCTTCTATTTAGAGAAACCAAAACTGGTGCGCCTATTTATCTTCCTTTTTTATCTTTAACTTTTAAGCCTTTTTGACACTGGATTATTAAATTGTGAGGCATTCTAGTAATAAAAGGTACTCTTGCTTTAAGTCGGTACGATACACCGTTTTCTAGAAATATCGATTAGAAAATTTTGTGTTTTTGCAATGTGAGAAAAATTTTCAAAAAAAAACTATGAAAACAAAAAACGAAAACTGGTACGTTTATTCCAGAGATGAATCGATTTCATCCATTGCGAATTTCTAGTACCAGTCATATGCGTCCGTTTTGAGTAGGTCAACGGTTATTTTATCGCAATATTTTTTGTGTCTTTAATTTTGAAACATCTTTGACACTAGATTATTAAATTATGAGGTATTCTAGTACTAAAAGTTACTCTTGCTTTAGGTCGCTAAAATACACCGTTTTTTTAATTTTTTTTAAATTTGGTCTAATTCAAAAAACGAAAAAATTTCAAATCCATTTTTCTAGAAAACGGTGTATCCTACCGACCTAAAGTAAGAGTAACTTTTAGTACTAGAATACCACACAATTTAATAATCCAGTGTCAAAAATACTTAAAAGTTAAAGACAAAAAAGTTATGCGATAAAATAACAGTTGCCGTACCCAAAGAGGACGCATATGACCGGTACTAGAAATTCGCAATTTATAAAATAGATTTATCTCTGGAAGATAAATAGCCGTATAGTTTGTCAAATCTAGGAAAGGGTTTGAAAATCTTACAATCGCCATGCGGCGTTGTGCGATTGTGAGATTTTCAAACTCTTTCCTACGTTTGACAAACTGTACCAGTTTTAGTTTTTCTAAATAGATGTGTTCTAGAGGTATTTCAAAAAAACTAATTAAAAGGCACCATCTTAAAATAGCTCCAGCTCCCTTAAGAAGCCTTTTCGGAGTAGGTGATTTGGGTTAAACCGTAATATTTTGAGCCCAGGAATCTACAATTAAAATATTTCCATTTATTACTGAAACACCCTGTATTTTTTTGCTTTATTTCGTTATCTTTTATTTTGCAATAATATTGACGATTTGTATAATTTCAGTAAACTGTATTTGTTGTTGTTTTTTTCCTACTCTTTGTACCTACGCTTTGTCCATAAAATTGTAAAATTTCCAGTGACAATAATAGTAGATTATACCACGAGTCAATAATGATGGCTATTATTCCCGAGGAATATTTACGAACCGAGCCGCATTAGCGGCGAGGGAGTAACATTCCGAGGGAATGAGAGCCATTATTGCGAGTAGTATACTCTACTTTATCTACGACAAATTAATTAATTTAAGATTTTTAATGAACAACTTTATTTGTTTAAAACATTAAAATTAGTAATAGTACAATTAATAAACTGAATTGGTTGAGAATCATCATTAACTTTAGTAGAGTTTTTAATACAAATATTTGGGATCTCGATTGCTGTAGAACAAGAAGATGGTACATTACTGTTTATCTCTTTAGCGATAGTATCTGCTGTAGTCCAGATCAACGTCATGGTTTATTCTCAACATAGATTTAATCATTGAATAGAATGACCATAATGAAGACGGTTTATATTTTGCACTTAATTCAGCGAAATAGGCCAGCAGAACATTTTCGGAAAATGATTTCGCGTTGTTTCGAACACGCCATTCGTTGAAGGTTGCGTACGTTTTATTATAAATGGATTTCGATGTTTCAGGTATTAAGGTAGATGCTGTTGCTGTAGCTAGTTCTACAATTTCTGGTGGTGTACAATTAAAAGATTCTTCATTTTCGTCCATCTCAACACAAACTGTCAAATATACTATTCGTTTGACAGTGACACTTTTTGAGGTTGATTATTTTGTTTCCGTGGTGAATTTTGTGATTGTTGTGCCAGAGGGATTAATAGCTATTAATCCCGCATTATTAATCCCTAAGGGATTATTATATGGCATTATATTGCAAACACCACAAGTATAATACATATATTATGTATCAGTCGTAGATAAAGTATATTTCTATTCTATTCTATACAAGCGTTTGTGCTGCTTTTGTTGAAAATTTTTGTTGGCACTATCCCATATCAGTCGTGGAAAAGGGCCCCGCGACAAACTTTGATAGGGGGCCCCCGTGGGGCTAGCTACGCCACTGGTATTGAGTGATATTTAAACAAAATTATTTTTATTAGATAAATAACTAACACAAAATATAAACCATAGCAATATGCAGTGACTATACCAATAAATGTGATATTAAGAAATTATCATATTTCATTAATATACAAGAATCGTAAAATTCCTACAAAAAAAACTTTGTATTATATATAATAATATAACAAGATTATTTTTATTCAATCAATAACTTACATGAAACATAAATCAAAACAATATACAACTGATGTAACAGTTTATACATTGGTATATCAACAGCATTCTAAGCCAAGAATTTTTTAGTAGAACATTCATTTTTATAAGCACTTTTAAACTACAAAACAAAATTACGATTTTCTCAATTTTTTTTTAATAGATCACCCTATATTTCATTTTTTTTGAAATATTGTATTCATTTTTATATAGCATCTCCTATACCTAAACTTATTAGTTTCTGAGATATTTTTAGTTTTCTTCATTTGCCGGGAATACATTCAATTCTTATAAATATAAATAACTTAACAAATAAGTATTATGTAATAATATAACAAATATTTTCATTCAATAAATAACTAACAAAAAAATAATAAACCATAACAAAATTTAATGAATGTACCAATTAATGTGATGTTAAGGATATAAGTATAAAGTAAATGTTGAAAATGACCACTTTCAACGTCTATGCAATTTTGTAACCGATATTCAAATGACCGAGCCACATTTCTAACATTTTTGTAAGTCAATATTATTAAAAGCTTCTTTTATTCTATTTTTCATATCATCAAGCGTTGTTGGATGCTTCTGGTATACAAGGTTTTTTATACAGCCCCACTTGAAAAAAATCAATTTTGGAAGAACTGGAGCACCGTCGTATAAAAACCTCAACCGTCAAAAAATGTGGACCAATCACATAATCTCTAACAATATCACCTTAAACATTTATAGATCACCTAGTTTGAGTGTTAACAAAGTAGGGATTTCTTGATGCATATTAATAAAATTTAATATGAAAATTATATTATTAATAACTGCGGGTCACAATCTGCAATTAGGAATGTGTTACTAAAAACTTCTAGGCTTAGAATGCTGTTGATATAATAATCTAAAAACTATTAAATTAGTTGTATATTGTTTTGATTTATGTTTTGTGTGAGTTGTTTATTAAATAAAAATAATCTTGTAATTTTATTATACACAAGATACCTATATTTTTTTTGTAGGAATTGTATGATTCTTGTATATTAGGGAAATATGATAATTCCTTATTATCACATTTATTGATACATTCATTGCATATTGCTATGGTTTATATTTTGTGTTAGTTATTTATTGAATAAAAATAATTTTGTTTAATTATCATTTAATACCAACTTATTTCGACTAGAAAAATTGAATGTATTCCCGAAAGTTGAAGAAAACTAAAAATATCTCCGAAAGTAATAAGTTTATATATAGGGAATGCTACATAAAAATGAAAGAGTATAATAAATACAATATTTTGAAAAATAAAATATAGGGTGATCCACTTAAAAAAATAGAGAAAATCGTAATTTGGTTTTGTAGTTCACCCTGTATACAAACATTCGTCAATGATTTAAATTGGACTTAATTTAAAAACTACAGTATATTGTTTATCTTACTACATAAAACAAATTATTGTCTATGAATTACTTCTTTATATAAAGGGTGTTAATCTCATAGGGATTTCGAAATAAAAATGGTCATAACTTGTTAAATACTCTGTATAGTAAACCAAAACCCTATATTATATGAACAAGAATTATGAGGAGAATATAAATATGAAAAAATATATAGGGTGTCCCATTTAAAAAATTATATATTTGAAATACCACGCTCTTACTGATCACCCTGTAGAAATGGACATATTTTCCAAGCGTGGAGAATATCATTGCCTACATTTTTTCTAAATAACTTTTTTCGATATTCTATACCGTAATGGAATTATCGACCGATCCCGCACTAAAAACTCACCCTGTATATACTCTTTTACTTGTTCTATTCTTGTTTGCGCCACTGTAACTATTAGTTCTTCTTGTTGATTGGTCATGGTTTTTGTTTTACTGTAATTCATCTTCAGTCCTATCTTTGTCGATTCTCTATCTAGTTCTTCCATCATTCTTTGTAGTTCTTCAATTCTTTCTGTTATTAATACAATATCATTAAGAGATATAGCCTGAATAAATTAGTCTGGGACACCCTGTATATTAAAAACCTACAATTTCTGTCATTACAAATGTAAACATAAAACATGACACACAACAATATTAATAATATAGAATTACCTTAATAATATACGGGTAATTCCTTTTGCAGTTCAAGTGTGCGTTAATTAGATATATGTGCCTCAGAGACACCTTTAATGAAGTTGTTATATTTGTATATTTGCAGAAGGACAAAAACTGTAGCTATTATTATTTTAATGAGTATGATACAACTACAATGTATACATTTTAAATGACTAGGTGCCCGTAGTTTTTTTTGTTTACATAATACTGGTAGATTTCACTGCAAATCAGCATTCATAGTATCTCATTTATTAAAATATTAAAATTGCATTATATATTTTTATGAAATACATTTTTATTTATAATTCAATGTTACGATAAACTAACTTTTTAATCAATTATAATATTAGAAAACAAAATACATTTCATACACCTATAATTTAATCGAAGATTTAATAAAATGTAATGTTTTTCCACCTTTCAATATATCCTATCTATTGTCTCTGAACAGCAAAAATATATATGATTGTTTAATGAAATTTATCTGTGAAACTAAAATTAACCTCTAAACGTATTAATCCTGATAATTTGATATATATATATGTACATATGAAAAAATAAGAAGAAGAAGATGTATAATGGAAAAATGTGGTGAGCAACTTGGATAGTCCATAGCGGCCAGCTACAGCTTTTGAACTGAGTAGAGAGCTGTGGAAGAGTTTGCTATGGAAGTTTAAGGACCTCATTGTCTTCTTTATGTATGAATAGAAAAAATAAAAGTTGTGACTGGCTAATTGACACCCAAGTCTATGCCATAAATCCAAAAAAAAACTATATTAGAAATAATAATTATTCTGGTATTCGTTTTTCAACCATTTCATTCAATTATAGTGCTTACTTTCGTATACTATGCGAGGCAATGAAGCACTAGCAAACCCAAGACCTATAGCCCAATAAAATAAAATAAAATCAAAATGTAATTCCGTACAGGTTGGAATAAATTTTTTATTAAAGTTTAGGTCAAGACAAAAGATATTTTCAAGAAAGTATATGATTCATATGAGGGGATCATTGTTAATATAATTAAAAATTTGTAATTTTTGCAGAAAAATTACTTTTTTAACTGCTGCGGCAATTCTTGTTTTTAGTAAGGATTTTAAAAACTTTTCTGCAAAGATGAAGAAACAATATTTTATATGAGACTCACTAAATTAAATTTGACCCGTAATTTATTTAAATAATTTTAAATCAAAATTGAAAAACAAATTTCCAAAAAAATATTATTTGCAATATAAATAAGCACTATAAAACATTTTGTTTTGCAGAAAAAGTTGCCCTATGATATCACTATAAATTGATAAAAAAATTGTTTGATAAATATTGAGTAGTTTATGAGATATTTAATTTGTTTATAAAAAATTATCATTTTTTCAATTGCAAGAACGCGGTTGTTACCGATAAAGTATACAAGTTTTTCGGGTCTCATTTTTTTGCTTTAATGTATATTTTCGATAAATGTATTGACAAATTAAAATTTTAATTAAACCCCCATCAAAATGGCGTTTGAAAATTGGTGTAATTTGTTTAAAATTTGTTTACCCGGTCATTGTTAAAATGACCGGTATTAAAAATTTTCAATTTTTTTCCGATATTCATGTTCCTGGTAGTTTTTGACACACACAAAGAAAAAAAATTATAGATCCATTTTTTGCCGAGATAGCTTTTCCAAGTTTAAAAATTCATAATTTGTTTATTTATCAATATTAACATTTTGAAGTTTGTGAGTACATCTATCCACACTACTACTTAACAATGTTATTTATACATAGAGTTAAAATTTTAGAATATTTTAAAAAATAATGATTTTCGTAGCGACCTTAACTGAAAACTTTTTGCATGAAGAGTGGTGCAGTAGTACTTTGCAAAATATCTTCGTTAATAGTGGACCAATTTCAATGTTTTTTTTTTATTTTAAGGTAGCTTATAAAAATAGTAACATCTAAATGACACTTTTAGCAATCAATATTTGTCAATTTTTTATAAACATTTTTTGTTAATTTCTTTTTGTCTAGATGTGAACAATAAAAATCGACACAAAACCTTTTTTGTCAAAAAATCTACAAAATAATACTGAATTAGCATTAAAACATTGTTAAAGACTTTTTGCTTTATACAATATTAAAATATATAGTGAGCACGTTAAAGTAGGAATAAATTAATTTTCTCGAGAATGGACGATTTTGGAAAAAAATCCCGAAACAGGTCAATTTTTATTTTTAAATTACATTTTGGCATATATATCATACTAGTGACGTCACCCACCTGTGCGTGATGACGTTGTCGATGATTTTTTAAATGAGAATAGGTGTCGTGTGATAGCTCATCAATTCTCTATTCAGTAGTATATAAATTAATACAATTATTTATACAGGGTGTCCAAAAAAAATTTTTAATTAAATTTATTGACATAAATAGAGGAATGTATGTAATTTATTTAATTCAAAATACATTTTACTGCTCTCAGAAAACAGAAAAAAATGTTTATTTAACAAATAAATATTGTTTTTTGCTTAAATTCAATATTAATGCAGCCACCCACCTACCTCTTGACAGTTTGAACATTTAATTTAAGCGAAAAGCGATGATTATTTTTTAAATAAACATTTTTTTCTGTTTTCTGAGAGCAGTAAAATGTATTTTAAATTAAATAAATTACATACATTCTTCTTTTATGTCAATAAATTTAATGCAAAAAAACTTTTTTTGGACACCCTGTATAAATAATTATGTTAATGTTTATACTACTGAATAAAGGATTGAATTACCTTTCAAATGAGCTTTCACACGACCCCCATTCTGATTAAAAAAAATAATAATCGATTAGGTCATCACGCCCACATGGGTGACGTTACTAGTATGATATAAATATAAGCCAAAAAGTCGTAATTTAAAAATACATTTTGAACTGTTTCGGATTTTTTTTCCAAAATTGTCCAAAATTTTCGAGAAAATGAATTAATTCCAACCTTTACCCTGCATATGTATTTTACATTTATATTTTTTAATCTTCTAACAGGTAATACACTAAAAATTGTGTATATTTATTTGTTAATTTTTATTAACTTATATGTATACATATATTTATATAGACGTTGTCCTCCATTTCTTTATATATTATATTTTGTATTCACATTATCTTTGCAAGATTTTGCCCATGGTTTGTACAAAGAAAAAAGTTTTTATGATTCTTTAAGAAAAATTTACTATTTTCTTAAATTTTTAAAATAAAAATTTGTTTTAATACCCTTTTGTGATTATCTTTGGTGCCAACTTTTTTTTGTTTATCACAATACTAGAGAAAAAAATTGTTTATAACTAATTAGTGATTATTTATGACAAAAAGGGTCATGTAGATGCTATTATTTTTATATGCTACCCCAAATTAAAAGAAAACATTGAAATTAGGCCATTATTAACGAATATATTGGAAACTACTCCTCCGCCAATTTTCAGACAAAAGGTTTTCATTTAAGGTGCTACGAAAATCATCATTTTTCAAAATATTCTACAATTTTAATTATGTATATAAATGACGTTGTTAAGTAGTAGGGTTGATAGGTGTACTCACGAACTTTAAAATGTTAATATTGATGAATAAACAAATTATGAATTTTTAAACTGGGAAAAGCTGTCTCGGCCAAAAATGCTTCTAGAAATTTTTTTTCTTTTGTGTATATGTCAAAATTTATCAAAAATATGAATATCGAAAAATAATTTCAAGATTTTTAATCCCGGTGATGTAATTAAAAAAATAAATTTTAAACAAACTACACCAATTTTCAAACGACATTTTGGAAGGGTGTCTAATTGAAATTTTGATTTGTCAATACATCTATCGAAAACATACATAAAAGCAAAACAAATGAGACCTTAAAAACTTGTATACTCTATCGGCAACAACCGCGTTTTTTGCAATTAAAGAAATGGTAATTTTTTAAAAACAAATTAAATATCTCATAAATTACTCAACATGTATCGACAAATTTTTTTGTCAATTTATAATGATATAATGGCGCAACTTTTTCTGCAAAACAAAATATTTTATAGAGCTGATTTACATTGCAAATAATATTTTTTTAAAAATTTGTTTTTTAATTCTGATTTACAATTATTTAAATAAATTAAGGGCCAAATTTAATTTAGTAAGTCTCATATAAAAGAGTTTTTTTCATCTTTGCACAAAAAAAATTTAAAATCCTTAATAAAAACACTAATTACCGCAGCAGTTAAAAAGTAAATTTTGTGCAAAAATTGTCAATTTTTAATTATTTAAACAATGATCCCCTCATATGAATCATATACTTTCTTGAAAATATCTTTTGTTTCAACCCAAACTTTGATAAAAAATTTATTCCAACCTGTACGGAATTACATTTTGATTTACATGTATTGTAATTTTATTTGATCGGTCTACTACCAAATTTTTGTAGTTGGATTCAATGTAGTTGGACTCAATGAAACTTATTGTATTCGATTGGTAAGAGCCTTAAGAATTCTGTGAACAAAAATGATAATGACGAAATGAAAATTTCATTATTGAACAAGAGAAATGCATTTTCCAAAATGCATTTCGAAGTAATGAAAAACGATAAAGTAATTCGGAAAAAATTTACGGAAATGAGTTCAATTTTGCTACCCGGGGGTCTTTAGGCTCGCTGAACATGACTAGCGTGATGGTCTACGTCTACGAGGCATCTGGTGCCAAGGATGGGCCTCGTATTCTGAAGTTTCACATTTTAAACACTCATATCATTTCGGCGATGGTCTCTGAGACACCTGTGCCCGAAATTTGAAACGGAAAAATCTGAAAAAAATTAAATACATAGCGTTTGATAAAATACATAAAATAGAAAAAAAATTAGACCTTTAACAATCTCAAAAAAAGTTACACGCTTTTTTCAAAAAAAAAAAAATAAAAAAAAATTTCTGAGGTTATGTACACCTAACCTACGGATCTATAAAAATAGACATGTTTTGTAAAAGCCTCAATTACGTCTATGAATTTTTTGAAATTTTAAAATTGACTGCATCCCACCTAAAAAGAATAAAAACGAAAAATGAATTTTTTATGTTGGGGAAGGGGGAAGGGGGTGACGTGATAAAATTACGCTGTCTCTAAAATTTCTAATTACATAGAACTTAAAAAAATGAAAAAAATTGAATTCTGCGAGTTAGGGAGGCTACCTTTTAATTTATTTATCCCGTCCATAAGTGGAAAGTTTGATGCGCCACTGTCGACGGATGTGCCATTAAAAAGTGACGGCACAGTGTTTATTCGTTTTCTTTTAGTTTCTACTATTCATAGACCAGGGCGCGTCTGTAAAAATATTAGTACATTTGGACGTTGAGAGGTGACTCAAATTTTTTTGCAGAAATTGCTTGAAAGTAAATCAAGTAATAATATTTGAGTTATCCTCCCTCTCAAAAAGGTCCGGAACATTGTTTAAATAATCAAAATGTAAAAAAATTAAGGAAAAATTCGATTTTTTTCTTCGTTTTTTGATTATAACTTTAAAAGTATTCATTTCCGAGAAAAGTTGTACTGACATAAAAGTTGCGTAATTAAATTTCCTACAATATAGAATTAGTTAGAAATTTAAAAAATAGTCACCCTTGTTGCAAAATAGCAATAATTGCGAAAAAACCATACAAAAACAAGTATTCGAATTTTACGTTTTTCAACCATTTATGCTACACTTAGGACCTTCATATTTCACGCAGAAAAACTTTATGATACAGAACAACAATACTGTAAATTTCATTAAGATCGGTTCAACAGATTTTGCAAGATAAATTTTGCAATCCAGCTGTCGTAAAAAAAATTCATTTTTTTAAATGTTACAGGACTGAAAATAAAGCAGATAGCAAGTTGAAAAGTTTTTGCTTATAGAAGTGTACTGTACCTTTCATTTGTAATTTTGCAAAATTAAAATCGATTAACACCACGGCGTCAGGAATTTTTTTAAATAAACATTAATTATTGGTGCTACGCGCAGGACAGCGGATAGTTTGCTCTGATTGGGCATTCCAATGACGTTTGATAATGATTGATACATTTTAATTTTTATTACATTTCGATATAAATAAATAAATTTGTTTATTGCAAAATAAAAACACATACTCTATCCTTTGAAATAACACTTTTATTAGCAAAAACTTTTTTTTGTTCATATATTTTAACTTAGAGAATAAAAGTTTATTATTTTTAAACATATGCAATTGTTTAAACAATATTTCACAAACAATAATAAAATTAGTTTGATTTTTGTGGAATTAAAATATTAAAATACAACAAAATATAGAGTAAGAAAATAATATATTAGATAAAGATTGGAAAAAATTTTGGTGGAAATCAACTTGTGTGAATCGAACACCGCTGTCCTGCGCGTAGCACCAAAAATTAATGTTTATTTAAAAAATTTCCTGACGCCGTGGTAATTAATCGATTTTAATTTTGCAAATTGCAAATGAAAGGTACAGTACACTTCTATAAGCAAAAAAAAATTCAACTTGCTATCTGCTTTATTTTCAGTCGTGTAAAATTTTGAAAAAATGATTTTTTTTGCGAAAGCTGGATTGCAAAATGTATTTCGCAAAATCTATTAAACCGATCTTAATGAAATTTACAGTATTATTTTATTGTATCATAAAGTTTTTCTGGGTGAAACATGAAGGTCCTAAGTGTAGCATAAATGGTTAAAAAACGTAAAATTCAAATACTTGTTTTTGTATGGTTTTTTCGCAATTATTGCTATTTTGCAACTAGGGTGATTATTTTTTAAATTTTTGACTAATTCTATATTGTAGGAAATTTAATTACGCAACTTTTATGTCAGTACAACTTTTCTCGGAAATTAATACTTTTATTATAATCAAGAAACCAATAAAAAAATCGAATTTTTCCTTCATTTTTGGACATTTTGATTATTTAAACAATGTTCCAGACCTTTTTGAGAGGGAGAATAACTCAAATATTATTATTTGATTTATTTTCGAGCAATTTCTGCAAGAAAATTTGAGTCACCTCTCAACGTCCATCTCAAAACAGATGCGCCCTGGACTATTAAGTTGTCGGGTTTTATCGTGCTTCAAATGATTAGCAAATTTCACCTATACCGGCTCCTAGTCTATTAAAGATGTTAGTACAGTGGAACCACGATAAGCCGGCCCCTGATAACCCGGAAGTCCGGCTAACCCGGACCGATTTTCATAAGACAAAACGAAACATTTTTTCAGTTTCACTGAGTTTTTTACCAAGAAATGAGCAATACTGTATTTACGTAATTTAGATGTATTGTGCATATATGTATTTCATGTTTTTGACATTCGAATGGAGTTTATCTGTAAGTACACCGTGTTTTATTAATTTTTACCATATTCTCCGGCTAACCCAGATTTTCGATAACCCGAATCGGCCGTGGTCCCGACTAATCCGACTTATCGAGGTTCCACTGTACATATCTACACATATGTCCAAAAGTTTGGAATATTGGAATATTTCGTCTTTTTATTGATTTTTATATATAAACTTTTCTGAATAGTTAAACATCATTTTGTTTCAATTCTTAACAATACTAAATAAATCTCAAAACCAGATAAACGATATGCAAAAAAAATTATTTATTCTCTTGGAGTGAAAAACTTAGAAAATACAACTTACATTTAAAAATAAAATAGTGAAGAAAAAATAATTTTCAATAAAACTAATAATTAGTATTTCCTCCATTGGCCTGTATGCATGCCTGTAGGCGGTTTGGCATGCTGCCGATTAACTGGTCGAGCTGGGCTTGCGGAATTCTCTCCCATTCTTCACGAGCAGTATCTTTTAGTTCGTGAAGTGTAATAGAAGGAATGTTTCGCTTTTTGATGCGTGTTTTGAGAATGTCCCAAGCATGTTCAATAACGTTCATAACGGGGGAATTCGAGGGCCACTGTAATGTAGATATTCCTTCTTCTTCCAGAAAATTTTGTACTGCTGCTGTTCGATGAGGAGGTGCGTTGTCATGCATAAACACAAATTCATCACCTACTGGCCCTCGGAATAGATGTACGACAGGATTCAAAACATCCTCGATGTACACAGCACCAATGACACTTCTCTCCAGAACCAGCAGTGGCGTCCGTGTACCACTCATAATACCACCCCAAACCATAATACTGCCATCTTCAAACGGGACACGCGGTTGGGCTGTTTCTAGTCGGGCTTGTCGTTCTGGGGCCCTCCAAACCAGTGTTCTTCGCGAATCAGATACCAAGCCAATTTTTGACTCCTCAGAGAACATCACGTTATTCCAGTTAGGACCATGTTGCACCATTTCTCTAGCCCATTGCAACCTTACTATTTTGTGTTGGTAGGTTAGTTTAGGAACATGTAAGGGCCTTCTACGATACAAATTTACCGCATTAGGTCAGCGTGTTATTGTTTGCCGTGAAATATTCAGTCCTTGCAGCCTAGAAATATCTCTGGATATATCACTTGTGGATTCCAGACGATTTCTTCGAGCTATCAATGTTATCTGCCGATCTTGTGCTGCTGTTGTATATCGACTTCTACCACTTCTGGGATGATCCTTGACGTCATCTGTCTCTTGGATTTTTTTTAAATTTTAGATACAACACTTTGAGTAACATCAACAATATTCGCGATATCACTTTGACTAAAGCCCTGTTGTAACAAAGCAATTACCCTAGATCTGTCAAAGTGACATATCATGTTTCTAGGCATTTTTAAATGGCTCAATTCAAATTTAAACACAGACTGAAATAATGTGTAAATACGCTAATCAGTTGAATGTGACCAAAATGGGCAAAATGATACAAAAACGATTCAAAGTTTTTATCATTTTCATGTAAAAACGCTCTTAAATGAATACCAACAACAGTTTTGAAACCACCATAGGCGTAGATATATTATTTGTAGGTATTCCAAACTTTTGGACATGTGTGTATTGTAGGTATATACAGTCGGAAAAATGAAAGAATACCCATGAACGATCACGTCAATCACTTATTTTGCATTTGCTGTGTTTTTCTATAACAAACGTTTGTTATTTATAGAAAAAGACAGCAAATACAAAATAAGTGATTGATCTGATCGTTCACGGGTATTCTTTCATTTTTCCTACTGTAAATATAGTATGGTACAAATCTATGGAATAAAATGACATTATCGATGATTTTTTTAACGAAAAAACCGAGGTCACGTGACACCTTTTTATGAAAGGTCTCCTAATCGACCTTGCAACGATGTAGTTGTTTCTACAGGATTATCCAAAATTGTCGGTTTATTAACACAATTATCTTATAACAAATGTTTAGTAAAATACATTTAGCAATTATGCAATGAGAAAGCTGAAAGCGGGCCAGTACATTCGTTCCTAACGTTTACATAGTTTGTAAAAGAGTCTAACGGAGTCAAACCAGAGAACAACGAACCCACTGTGTTCGATACATCCCATTTACCTATCCATCTATCTGGGAAAACGTTATTTAAGTAGGTTTATACATCAACGTCGTGGTGTCGTTGTGAGATGGAGCCCCATCCTGTTGGAACCATAAATCATTTCTGTTTGGAAATTGCTGATTCAACTGTGACATCACATAATCCTGAAGAAGTTGCTCATAACGAGAAACAGCAAAAGTAAGAATATCGTGCATTTATTTCTTCCGTCCAATATATATTTTTACTTAACCAGTAGTTGGAGCAAAATAGAATTCTATTTTAGTGACGTCACGTTGCCTAGCAACCGTCGATTCGTGCATTGTGAAATTCGTTTTGTGACGTCAGCAAAATAGAATTCTATTTTGAGTGCTCCCAATACAGGGGTGGGATCACGATGAGTAGAATTCTATTTTGCTGACGTCACGTTGCCTAGCAACCGTCGATTCTCGCATTGTAAAATTCAGTTTGTAAAGTCAGCAAAATAGAATTCTGCCGATCGTGATCCCACCACAGTATCGATATATTTGGCTGTTTACGTGACCGTTAACCATAAAAGCCGCTTTATCTGAAAAAGTACCTATATTATTTTCCATGAAACTTTGATCTCTGTTACACGATTCCATAATGGTTTCACAGAATTCAGTTCGTCTCTCAGTCATCTTTTAAGATCTCCTGGACCTGAACCACTTTGTACGGATGTCATTTCTCCTTTTTAATAACAGATGGTTGATCGACATTATTATTTATTGCGACCTGCCCCGAACGGTATGAATATGCCCCGTCAAAATAGCCCCGTCAAAATAGCCCCGTCGAAAAAGCTCCGACAAGATAGCCCCGTCGAAAAAGCTCCGACAAAATAGCCCCGACATAATATCCTGCATACAAAATAGCTCCGATAAAATAGTCCCGACAAAAAAGCTCCCTTCAGAATTCATGATGAAATAATCCCTTAAAAATACATTTTTTCGAAAATGGTACTGCCTCTTGGAAGATTGAACATTTAATTTAAGCGACAATTAATGTTTATTTGTGATATAAACATTTTTTTCTGATTTCTGACAGCAGTAAAATGTATTTTGAATTACTTCTTCTTCTTTTTTGTTTTTGGTTTCGCTGCAAGGCGATTACCAGCACGATTTATAAGCGATCTTGACGTCGTCTGGTTCTAAGCCATACCAAAATCGCTGACTATGTTCTTGTAACGAAGCTTTTGATGAGGTGTGATGATTATAATTAAATGAGATTAATTGGGTCAGGTTAAGTATGATTAAAAATTAAAACATAAATTAAATGACAAATAGCAACATAATATAACACGGATACATATAAACAGTTGAGCCTTGCAATTTGTAAGCTTATTTTGTTAATTGCTAGAAAACGCATTGCAGTTTATAAGCTTATTTGGTTAATTGCAAGAAAACGCATAATTACATTGACTGATTCTTCCGTTAAGGAACTTAGAATATTGTATATAGAGAGCGGTGTTTTGAAGTTCATGGAAATAAATTTTGTGTATATATCAAAATTAGGAATCACATTAATCGGGCATTCAAAAAAGATGTGGTTTAGATCCTCGAGACGACCACATTCACAAAAAGGATTATCTTTTATATTCATTTTATACAGATGTTGTTTTGTTAAACAATGGCCTGTGCGCATTCTAATGATGGTGGTAGTGTGTCTTCTATTTCTATATGGAAAATTTGAATACCAAGGTTTTGTAGGAAAGAAGTCTTGAATTGTTTTGTATTGCGAAGTCTTCTTCTGGACTAAAGATTTCCATTTTTCTTGGTACTCTTTTGTAATTTTTCCTCTGATGACTGATAGGGCATCCTGGGAATTCAGTTGTACTTCCATGGGTACATTCAGGTCTCTTCCTATTTTTGCCAGTATGTCAGCCTGGGTGTTACCAAATATATTAGAGTGTCCAGGTATCCAGGAAAGGAGAATTTTGGTACCATTCTCATTGGCTGAAGATATAAGTTTCTTTGTTTTTAGGGCCCTTATATCTGCTGAAGCAGATATGTTACATGTTTTAATATTGGTTATTGCATTGAGCGAATCAGAAAATATTATAGCTTTCTTTAGATGTTTTGTAGTTGCGACTTCCACCGCTTGATGTATTGCTATACTCTCTGCTTTGCTTATGCTTAGAGCTCCAGGAAGTCTTGAGGAGAAATTATATTCAATACTCGGGATGCATATCCCAAAACCTACCCTTTCTTTGTTTTTTGAGGCATCAGTATATATAAAGGTATGGTCTTTTCCATATTGTTCAGTAGTCATAAGGAATTTTTCTTTAATCATCGGGTCATATTTTTTGATATTACAATTTAGAATTGGAAGTGGATTCATTAGTGTATCATAGTCTAATTCATAGCATGGAAAATTTGGGCTTTTGTATATTTTTTTAAAATATGGAAAAAAATATTCTAATGCCGAAACCAAGTATGGTACATTATGCCTTGTATAAAAATTAGGTTTGTTTATAAGTCTTTTACGTATTTCAATTAGGAGTAATATTATGGGATGATTCTCAATAATGATGATTTTACTTAAAAATTTAGAGGCTAACAATAATCTTCTATGTTCTAGGTCCATTTGGGCAGACTCTGCCAAGATTGCCAAATTTGGTGTAGACTTCATGCACCCCAAACATATCTTAAGTCCCTCAAAAAATACTGCATTGAGTTTGTTGTTGCATTTTTGTGATATTGGGTTGAATAGGAAGGAACCATAATCGAGATGAGATCTGATCAAGGCATTAAAAAC
This sequence comes from Diabrotica virgifera virgifera, assembly GCF_917563875.1. Classification (NCBI taxonomy): domain Eukaryota; kingdom Metazoa; phylum Arthropoda; class Insecta; order Coleoptera; family Chrysomelidae; genus Diabrotica; species Diabrotica virgifera. The sequence goes on from NC_065444.1 coordinate 217,632,340, forward strand.
CATTAGGAGTGTTCGTGGGTCAGCTCCCCACCAGACTCTACATATTGCACGTAGGATGTTAATATTTTTCTTTGCCTTGAGTATAATATTGTCAACATGTAAGTCCCATGATAGATGCTTATGAAAAATTATGCCTAGAAATTTCACTTCATTTTTTAGAGGAATGGCTGTGTTGTTGATTTTGATTTCTGTTAGATTATCTCTTCGCCTACCCTTTGTGAACCATACAGCTTCACATTTGTCTTTGGATAAGGACAAGTCATGTTCTGCAAGCCAGTGTAATGTGTTTTCCAATTCTTTGTTTATTTTACTTACCATGCTTTGGATATCATATCCCTTAATATACAAAACCAAGTCGTCTGCATATCCACATATTTTAACTTCATTATTGCTAATACAAAACAATTCTGCTATATAAATATTAAACAAAATGGTACTTAAGGGAGAACCTTGAGGTAGCCCCTTGGTTGCCATGAAAGGTCCCAAAAAGTCACCATCATTAGATCTTGAATATAAAAGTCTGTTCTGTAAAATTTTGAACACAATATTATTTATTGCAGATGGAATATTTCGAAGTTTTAGTTTACTATAAAGTTTGTATATATTGACATTATCATATGCTGCTTTGATATCAAGAAAGATGGCCAAAACCGATTGGGAGGATTCAAAGGCTTCCACAATTGTGGAATGAAGGAGGGTCAAGTTGTCAGCAGTGCCTCTTCCTTTTCTAAAACCTGTCTGATGGTTGGTGAATGAACAGTTATGTTCTAAGGACCAATCTAGGCGATTCTTGATTAATATTTCTAATGTTTTAAGCACACATGAGGATAAAACTATTGGTCTGAAACTACTGGCCAAGAGTGGATTTTTGTGTGGCTTTAAGATATTTATAACATTATGGTTTTTCCAATCTTCAGGAAGGTTGTCACCATTTAGACAATTATTGTAGATATTCAACAGAAAATGTTTAGCTTGTAGTGGTAGACGTTTTATCATAAGGTAAGGAATGTCGTCCATACCTGGTGCCGAATTTTTTTTATTATTTACAGCATTGTTAAGTTCCCAGATTGTAAAAGGGGAAACTTGCTCGTTTATATCGTCAAGCTCAAAATTTGGATCAATAAAAACTGCAGACATGTTCTGTAGAATTTCTGTTTTAATGTTATCTGCTGGGTTATGAAATGTCTGGCCGTAATTTTTGTTATTTGAGAATTTTTTAACTTTATTCCAGACATAGGTAGTGTTAGATTCCTTATTTAATGATTCACAGAAGTTTATGAATTTATTTCTTTTTTTAATTCTGAGGTTTCGTTTAGTTTGGGCGATTATACGTTTAGCGTTTATATAGTTCTCTAAGGAAACAGATTGTTTAAAGTTTTGAATTGCCTGTTTGCGGCTTTTAATCCAAAGTGAACATTCTTCATCCCACCACGGATTTGAAGGTTTACCCTGTGTTCTACAGTTTTTATAGGGAATTGAGTTATCTGCTACTTGATTAACTACCTCCAAAAACTCATTGTAATTAGAGTTTACCGGTAAATCAAGCATTCCTGTTATCATCCCAGTGTGGAATGTATACCAGTCTGCTCTTTTAATATTTCTCATTTTGTATGTTTGTGTATAGATGCTATCATTTTTGTTAAACTCACAGTTGTTTATTATGACAAAGGTGGGGAAATGGTTGCTATTTCCACAATCTTGTATGACACCCCAAGTAGAACATAGAGCCATATTATTACTTGCTATGGCTAGATCTACAGCGCTAAGATTATTATTAGGAGGTTGAAACAATGTTGCTGACCCATCATTTAGGATAATTAATTCTTTATCAAAAATAAAATCATAAATATTTTTTCCTCCCTTATTGGTAGGACATTTATCCCATAGGGGATGGTGAGAGTTTAGATCACCTAGTATAATTAAGTTTTCTGTAGGTATGTTTTCTATTGTTGAGCTCAAGAAAGGAAGAGTTATGGCATTATTTGTATTGGAGTAAATGTTTATTATGTATAAGTTACAAATTTTTGTTGTTATGTATTGGATTTGGTCTGAGTTGTATTTCTGAATTGTAGAAAAAATAATAGATTTCTTGATACAAGTAGCTACTCCACCATATCCGTCATCTCTGTCCTGTCTGACAACATTATAATACTTCAAAGAAAAATTAAAATCTTGTTTAAGCCAAGTTTCATTAATAGCAATTATGTCAGGGTCTTCTTTGAAAATTAAGTTCGTTATGTTTTCCCTGTTTGATTTAATACTTCTAATATTCCACTGAATAATTTTTAATTTCTTTTTTGAATTCATGATTATGTGATTTGATATATGTTTAATTAATTAAAATCAGAATCAGATTTATCCTCTTGGTCCATATAGGACTCTACGTTTAATCGGGAAAATAAATGGTTTTTAAGTAAATTTAAGTTTTCTGATGATGTATTACTAATAAAATTTAAGCATGAGTTTAAAAAGTCATTTGAAGAAAAGGTATCAATATTTTGAAAGTTTTGCGATGCACTGGATTGCCAGGCTTGATTGGAGTTTTGTGATAAATTAGCTGAGGTTCTTGATTTGAAAGGTTCTGAACGAGAAAATGAGCTAGTGGGGGAAGAGGTTGGCTTTTCTGGTCTTAATTGCTGTGTATATATACTTTTTTCATTTGGTTGCTTATCTTGACGTTTTTGCACGACTCTCCGTTTGTTGTCGGAATTCAGAACCACCTGTTGGAAGGAACGTTTTACTGTAGATGATCTAAAATTGTTTGTTCTTCGTTGCGATGGTTCTATGGTGTTAGAATTATTTGTACTGGTACTTGGAGTATTTTCTAATGGCCTGCTGTTATTTTTAAAATTTGGAAAATCTCTCGGGTTATAAATAAATTTATTATTTGAGATGTATGATTTTGGAATAGCTTCACTTGCCTCAAAAAATGTCAAATTTTCATACGCCATCAGTTCTTTAATATTCTTTTGTCTTGTATATTCTGGGCAGCTCTTGTCAATAGATTTGTGAGAGTCCTTGCAGTAAAAACATTTTGTCATGCATACGTCTTCATGTTTGTTTTCCCCGCAATTAAAACATCTTTCTTTCCCTTTACAGTTTGTTTTTGTGTGGCCAAATCTAAGACAGTTATAGCACTGTGTCACTGGGGCAATATATGTGTCCACTAGTCTTGGTATGCCATAAAAAAACACAGTTTTGGGCATAAGAACGCCTCGAAATGTAAATAGTGTCGTACCTGTGGGTTCATAAGAAGTTACTCCATCTTTAATTACTCTTCTATTTAATCTTTTTATATGTAAAATTTCAATGTCATTTCCTGTATCGCAACACCGAAGAAGTTCTTTTTCATCAATATCTGTATCAATCTGTCTGACGATACCTTTGCAGGTTACGAAGTTAAAAGGTATATATATCTTGTATCCCTGATTTAGAAGTTGAGTGTTCTTAAGTAGCATGTTAGCCGAGTGAAAATTGGCAAATTCAACTGAAACTCTATTGAGCCCTTTACTATCTATTTTTTTAACGTCATTAAGTTTGAGGTTGAATATATCTCGAGCTATTTTAATTGTATTGAATGTGCCAATTTTTATATTCGGTATATTTGTAGATTCAAGATATACTACAAAAGGTCCATGATCTTTTTCGGAGTATGTATTAACCTTTTTTTCTTCCTGAGAATTATTGTCGGAAGTCTGATTTTGATTTTTTTCGGAATTATTAGTCATTGCAATTTTAGCCGGAGAAGAAGTATCAGGATAAGGGGGGACTGAGCCCCCCTTCTCCTCACTCATTGTAAGAAAAAACCAGTCAATGAAGTATTAATAACTAGAAAGCAAAAAGAAATAAAAAGAGCAAGCAAAACAGCATAAAAGAAAGCCGCTTGAAAAAAAAAATATAAGCAAAAATGCTCAACTTACCTATATGCAAACACTTAAGCAACAACACCGGCGGTTGTTAGCTAGGTTAAGACCCTAAACTAGTGGCAAACTTTAACTGCTGCAAAACAGAAACTGTTCACACCTCGAAAGCGTAATGTCTAGTTTAGAAATATTAAATTTTTGGAAAATATTTCTTAAATTTAAAATACGCGGTCTGACGTTTCGTATTTTATGGTGAACTGTATTTTGAATTAAATAAATTACATAAATTCTTCTTTTTTTTTTTCAAATAGTTTTAGTCAAAAAAAAGTTTTTGGACACCTTGTATAAATAATTATGTAAATGTTTATAAGAGTAGTTTCATACTTCTTATTCGTGTAAGAGATGGCCGTATGAATTCATCTAAAAAAGAGTCTATTACAATATGTACAATAAAGATTATAAACATTAATACAACAATACTAAAATAACTAAAAAATACAAACCTACAAAAGAGAATCAAGAACATGCTATTTCTTACTCTATGAGTTTTTGACAACTATCAAATAATTATTTACAAATGTCATTCAAACTAAAATTACACAGTCATGCCACCTAAAACTATAAATAACTTAAAATAACTAAATGTGGTTTTATTGAAAATAAACATAGTTTTATTGTTACATCCCCCCATCAACAGGTATGAAAGTCTATGGTTGGTCACAAGGCAACAATTTTGAGATGTGAAAATAGTTCATATCGTTCCTTTTGTATCCGATATCTATTTCATATAAAGTATTTGAAATTTGTTTTTTTATTAGTCTTACTTCATCAAGTTTTTTTCTATTTAGTTTGGATTTATTTTCTACATATGCCCAATCTCCTTCTTTAAATTCATGGAATTTTCTATTTTTGTCATACAGCTTTTTATTATATTCATGATGTCGTACTGAATTTTTATAAGCTATTTGCTTATCTCTTGATACATTTCTTGTTTCACAAAGTTCCTCGGGAACAATCGGATCCGCTTTTCCAAAAAGCAAATATTCTGGGCTGTATCCGGTTACGGAATGATCTGTTCTATTATATTCATCTATACATTCTTCAGCTATTTTTGTCCATGCTCTACTTCTAGTTTCATTTAGTTTACATCTTATCCTATTAACTAATGTTTGATTAAGTCTTTCATTTAAACCATTCGAAAATGGGCAGTCCACTGCTGTAAAAACCAGTTGAATATTTAACTGTTTCATATTATTTCTAAGTATTTTGGAATTAATTCCCGGATACTGATCTGTTAATAATGTTTTTATGGGGTGTTTATCTTGAATTTTAGAGATTAGTTTAATAAAATCACCTGTCGTCTGATTTTTGGAAGTAACTGCAAATGCATATCTGGTAAAATGATCTACAAGTAAGTGGAGGTATTTTTTTGTTGAACGATTGCCAGCAAATCCTCCTATTGTATCTAGGGACATTATCTCGAAGGGTTCTTTTGCCGGACCTAATTGTGACAAGAGACCATATTTTGGACCTACTCTTGTTTTATTTTTACAGCAGATCTCGCATTTCTGGCAGATATCTTTTGCCAGTAAATCCAAATTATTAATGTAGTAAAAATTCCTAATTTTGTTAATTACTTTACCAGCACAAATATGACCATACAATTTGTGAATTTTTGTTATTAACTTCACTCCAAAATCTTTGGATAAAATTATTTTTTTCTGGTTCTTCCTTAATTTATAGAATACATCTTGGTTAAAAATTGTTCCTATCATTTTATCTATAGCTTGTCGATTATTATTCTGGTCTTGTTTTATCTCAGTTAATGTCACTAGGTTTACTGTTTTTATAAATGTTTCTGCATTTTCTATATTTTCCAAAACTGGGTTTCTAGAAAGGCAGTCTGCTTCTATATTTTCTTTTCCAGGTTCATATTTAATGTCGAAATCAAATTGTGAAAGAAAATGAGTCATATCTCCTAATTCTTCATCTGGTCTTGTACGAAGTTCTCTTCCCTCAAGGGGCTTATGATCAGTAATAACGACAAATTTTCTTCCCATTAGCCAGTATTGCCAAAATTTTAATGCTTCTTTAATTGCCAGGCATTCTAAAAAAAATTGCTTTTTTGATTTTCTGATATTTGCTCAATTTTTTTAAAAAGTAAGCCACAGGTTTCATTTCTCCATCTTCTTGTTTTTGTTTGAGAACTGCACCAACTCCTAAAATACTAGCATCGGTATATACAGTGCTAGTCAAAAGTCCGTACCCCCCCTCGTATCTTTTGAACGGTTATACCTATAATAGTGAAATTTGGAGGGAGGAAATAAACGGACGTAAGCTTCTTAACTAGTTATGACAGATGACTTAATAGTGACAGGTGACGTTACAGAGCCACTGTGACCGATAATTTTAAATGGGACCTTATGGCAAGTGATACCTCGTTTGAACGGTATGTAAAATACCTATTCAGTCATACTAATTTTTTTGGGTTTAAGTCGATTTTGATTTTGGTGAATACATTAAATAAATATAATATTGTAGTTTCGAATTTGATTAATAAAAATTTAAATATCCGCCTATGGATTTTTTGTCAAAAAAGTTGACGTTTTTTAATTCTCTAGAAGTTTTTACGTCAACGTCAACCTGTTTGACAAGTAATCATAGGCGGAATTTTGAATTTTTATTAATTAAATGCGAAACTACAATTTTATATTTATTTTATTTGTACATCAAAATTAGCTTAAACTCAAACAAAATTAGTATAACTGAATAGGTATTTTCAATACCTTTCAAACGAGGTATCACTTGCTATAAGGTCCCATTTAAAATTATCGGTAACAGTGGCTCTGTAACGTCATCTGTCACTATTACGTCACCTGTCATGACTAGTTAAGAAGCTTACGTCCGTTTATTTCCTCCCTCCAAATTTCACTATTATAGGTATACCCGTTCAAAAGATACGAGGGGGGGTACGGACTTTTGACTAGCACTGTATAATTGTAGGAGCATTTGGGTCAAAAATAGCTAGAATAGGTTCAGAGCAGAGGATACTCTTTACCATATCAAAGGCTGTTTGGCAGCTTAAAGACCAGTGAAATTTAATATCTTTTCTAAGTAAATTATATAATGGCTCTAATAACCTAGCTGAGTCTTTTATATATTTGTGGTAAAAATTTACTTTTCCCAAAAACTGTCGTATTTTTTTTCTGGTATCTGGTGCTGGAAAATTTCTGATAGATATTAAATTATCATGTAAAGGACGAACTGAATTGTTTATTGTTTCCCACAATGTGCCCCAAATATTTTACCTCTTCTCTTGCAAAATTACATTTTAGAAGTTTGAGCCTAAATCCCTCTTCAAGAATGGCTTCCATGAGTCTTTCAATGTGCTCTAAGTGTTCTTCAAATGATACTGAAAATATTAAAATATCATCTATGTTATTTATACAAAATGGATTTAAATTATGTTTTCTGATATTACTTAAAATCCTTTGAAATATTGCTGGTGGTGTTTTAAGCCCAAAAGGTAAGCATTTCCATTGCCAATGACCATCTTGTGTAACAAAAGCTGTCTTATATTTATCTTTATTCCGAACTGGAATACACCAAAAAGCAGAATTTATATCTAAAGTAGTAAAGAATTTAGCATTCCTTGTTTTGGTCAAAATCTCGTCAATTAATGGAAAAGGTTGTGGTTCGGGAACAATTAATTTGTTTAATTCACGAAAATCAATGCATTATCTTGTTTTAGATCCTTCATATTTTTTAAGAGCCAATGTAACATGTGCTGCAAAGGGCGAAGATGATTCTTCTATTAAATTTGATTTTAACAATTGTCCAATTTGAAATTATATCTCTTTTTGGTCCTATATTGAGCATCTATATGGCTTCTTTGCGACAAATTTATGTTCTAAAAGTTTAATTTGAGCTTCATTATTTTGAACTTGCCCAATATCAAATTTATGTTTTGCAAAAATATTGTCATATTTATTTAGGTAGTAATATTTCTATTTTACTTTTCTGCTCTGGCTGTAAATGTTCTAATTTTGCTTCAAAAAGCTCTGTGGGAATTCCTTCATTAAAGTTTATTGAATATTCTGTCAAATTAACATTGTGATTAAACTTTTCAATCTTCTCTTCAATATCTAGATCTAATCTTTGATAAATTTCTAAATCAAAATCTTTTTCTTGGAATGCAAAATTAACGAGAGATATATAAATCAATTATATTACAATTTACGACAAACACAAGTTCATTTTGCAATTAGTATAGAATATCTACTAAGTTGTCATAAAATGAAAACATTTAAATTAGTCATAAACTACTTGAAAGAAACAAATATAATCATTTAAGTGAAATACGTATAAATATAACAAAACTAATAAATTGAGATAAAAATAAAATAAAAATCTGTGGCTAACGGACTCGCATCCAAGCCATTTTTTCACACACACACACACACACACACATAAATCAAAATCTTGTTTCATTTGAAAATTCAAAATAGAATCCAATCCAAGTAGAATATCATACTCGAAATATTCATCATTTTAATTACAAAAAGATTAACATTTTTCTCAATTTTATTAATTTTCATTTTTGCAATTAGTTTTCCTGTAAAATTTGTTCTGCCATTTATCGTTTTAAACATATTCCTATCTTCATGAATAACTAATCCCAACTTACCTGCTACCTTCGAATTCAGAAGAGTAACATTCGAACCTGGGTCATAGATTCCACATAATTCTCTATTATTTAGGAATACTTTTAATTTGATCAATGGCAGCAAATTCAGTTTTTTTGGTCGGTTACCGTTTCATTTAATGTCTCCTGTATAGCAATATTATTAACATATTGAATATAATTTGATTTGTTTTCTTGTATTGTCCTTCTATCTTTTTGCTTTAAACGACACATTGCCTCTGGATGAAACCTCTCAGGGAATCCTTTTTTATCACAATATTGACAACTATATTTTTCTTTTGGTATTATTGTATTTAATTTGGTAGGTATTTGTACAAAATTTGGGTTTGTCTCTGATTTTTTCTTCTTGCTTATAACTGAACTCTCCAACTTTCGTAACGCACCTATCAATTTTTCCATTGTTGTAACCTCAGCTCTATTAATATTATTTTGTATATGAATTGGCAAATTTGTCACAATTAAATCGATTAATATATCAATAGGAAAATCATTTTTAATATTTAGTAATAAATTTTCTTTGCGAAATGCATAATCAACAAGACTACCACCTACATACTTAAAAGAATAAGCTTTTCTAGGATTCTCCCAACCTGTTTGACAAAAACTATCTAAAAAATTAACTTTCCATACCTCAAAACTGTTATCTAAGCCTAATGTTATTATTTTTGATTCAAACCATTCCTTTGCTATTCCATCAAGAAACAGACGTAGAGTCAAAATCTTGTCTTTATCAGCATCCACCTCACATCGCGAACATTCTGATTCGAAGGTCTTGAGTCATGAATTCATTAGAACATTTTTACCATCAAAATTTCGAAGTACGAAATCATCTTTTATTTTTTTGTAATTTTTCTTTTCAACTTTAGGTATACTAGTATCACCAAGTTTCTGGAGCAACTCGACTAATGGTGGAGATTGTTCAATCGCTTCTTTCTTCTCATACACTGGTAATAAGGTCTGTTGTAGGTACTCATTTTGATAAACCACATCACCATCTGAATCAAAATAAATCACTTTCAAATTATCATCTAATGAAATGGTACATGTTCTAAAGCATCCTCTTGATTTCATGGATGCTAAAACATTTTTTACTTTTTTCAGACGAAATAGTTCAGAATGATAATCTTGAAGTTGCTTTTCAGCAGGCATTTCATAATAGAAAGGTGACTGTGTTAGCTGCAACTGCTTAAATTTACATACATTATTCTTACTATCACTACTGCTTGCTTCTATAGCAATACAAATTTTCATTGATGTAATATTCATCCTTAATTTGTACAAATAACGGTTTGAAAATCTATTTTTATCACTATTTTTGCTTGGTCAGCTTATGTTCTTGATTTATAAGAGTAGTTTCATACTTCTTATTCGTGTAAGAGATAGCCGTATGAATTCACCTAAAAAAGAGTTTATTTACAATATGTACAACAAAGATTATAAACATTAATACAACAATACTAAAATAACTAAAAAATACAAACCTAAAAAAGAGAATCAAGAACATGCTATTTCTATCAAATAATTATTTACAAATGTCATTCAAACTAAAATTACACAGTCATGCCACCTAAAATTATAAATAACTTAAAATAACTAAATGTGGTTTTATTGAAAATAAACATAGTTTTATTTTTACATGTTTATATTACTGAATAGATAATTAAATAACATTTTAAATGAGCTAGCACACGACCCCTATTCTCATTTAAAAAGATCATCGATTACGCCATCACGCCCAGGTGGATGACGTCACTAGTATGACATATATACCAAAATATCTTAATTTAAAAATAAAAATCGAATGTTTCAGGATTTTTCCTTAACGTCGCGGGTTTATGAAATAACGAATTTATTCCTTTCATTTGCACTATAATTTTATGTCTGAATTTCCGATATGAATGAGTCAAATTAAGTTAAATTTTTTTACTAAGCAACAACATTTTTGTTTAATTTATTAATATTTTGTATTTTGATAACGACGTCCGAAGTGGAAGTCGAAACGTTAATAAAATAATTCTTTAAGTTAAATTGTGGCTTATTTCCCAATTAGAATAGTGATTTAAATTAAATTATGGTACTCCGTTAGAAGGAAAAACTTTTTATTGGGTGTGTTTTCGCCGGGGCTGTTTCGGCCGAGGCTATTTTAGCCGGAGCTGTCGTGACCGGGGCTATTCTGTGTGCGATCTGTTTTGTCGGGGCTATTTTATTTACGGGCTATTTTGTCGAGGCTATTTTGTATCTGGGCTATTTTGACGGGGCTGTTTTGACCGGGCCATTTTGACGGGTCACGGCCCCGAACTGGTTCTTGAAACACCATTACAAATTACAACGTCCAGTTTTTGACTTCGGGTATTGACTTTCTACCACTTCTCGAGACCTTTTATCTACATGTCCCATTTATCGATTCTTTTTTTAATTTTGCTAATTGTTGATCGGGAAATTGAACTTCTACCTGAGTCCTTACTTTATCTCCACAATGAAGCATAATTAAAAATTCGATTCGTTCTGTTTCTCTATTTTCTGTACAATGTCGGCAAGAAACTCGAACATTAAGAGGATCGGTAGGTTTTTTCGGCTGCAATGCTATTAAAATGGGGATTCATTTTTTTCGAATCCTGAGAAAACTAATAAGTATTTTTAAAAAATTTAAACGCAAAATGATAGATTGCGTTATTAGCGAGGGCCGAAAGTCCCTGAGAACTTCTATAATGTTTATTTTAATAAGTTACAGGGGTGAAAAACTAAGAGAAAATTTAGTGTTATTTTTAATTTCAAATATCTCATTCAAAATAAACTTTTCATTTATTCTAAGGGACTTTCGGCCCTCGGTAATAATTTAGTCTTTCATTTTGCGTTTAGATTTTTCAAAAATATTTATTGGTTTTTTCAGGATTCGAAAAAAACGAACACAATGTCCGTGGTAATTTTCCAAATCTATCTTTGTCATACAACGCACTCAGTCGAATAGAATATTGTCAGTCGGACACTGACAATCAGTGACAATATTTTAAATAATTATTTGACATGAGTCGGGAATATTTTGAATTGTTGATTAAATAATATTGATATATAGGCTCTGAGCTTCGCTGGTGGCGCTCCTGGCGGATTACTAATTCAACTTTCACTGGTAATTTTGAAATTTATTAATTAATTGTTATCGCTTAATATTTACAACGCAAAAAATTAATTAAATTGCACTCGATTTTTTTAAGATTTTGCTAATCATTTTGACGTTCTATTGATAAAATATGAATTTCTTACTTCGGATACTTTCACAATTATCGTGTAGATGGCGCTAAGATTACCGTTTATTTCAATCAACGATATTACGGAACATTAAAAAAACTTAAATTCAGTATTTAAAACGTAAGTATATTTAAGGTAAAAATATATACCACAGCTTTGACCAACTAATATTTTTTAAAATTAATGTTTTTACTTTTAATTTTAAAATAATCACTTTGACATTTATGTCAAATTTCCAGTAAACGTTTACAGACTTGCCACTACTGGTGCTCGCGAATTTGTAAATATCCCCTCTACGTACGAGCTCACAGCGTATAGTGTATTTGATAAATAATTGATTTAAAAGGTGAACTTTACAAAAAGTTATTTATTGTGTATTATTTATGGAAGATAGAAGCAGAGAATACATCAAGATATATTCTGTGATCCAACTATTTTGTTGTTAGAGATGTTCAAAATTGTAAGCGTTCCATTTATTAAAAAAGTTTCCGTTAAAGTTATTCCATTTAAAAAATCACTTTAACACTTTTCCTCTTTTCTCGATTGAGTATTAGTTTTTGTTGTAGGTACATATAAATTATTACAATCACTGAATATATAGTTAGTGAAAAAATTATCACATTTATTAACTGAATTAATAATTTGCAATTATACAAAAAATAACAGTTATCCAAGAAAATTCAAAAGCCATCTCTTTAAGCTAGTTATGACATTGTCAAGTAGAATGACATTCTAGTAATATGTACATATCCATACCAGTGTGAATTTTACTACACGTAATTTGTCATGTAAAGACAGAAAAGGTAGGGATAGCCGTAAAATATTTGCGAATTATGTACCCATAGCCTTAAAAATTTAACGTCTATTAGGTGACATGTTCATAAATATATCACTAAAAACAATCAATCAATCAATGTATTAATTTTTTCAAAACCGGCAACAAACACAACGGTCAAACTGGCGATGCTTAGTGGAATTTAGTTCAGTGAATGAGTATTTATTACAATCATTTTCTATCTATCTATAAGCGAAGTTCCAACAGCCTCTGCCGCATCTCGCATTTCGACCGCCATCGTTTTCTGTCCATCCTTTCATCTTCTTTGATGGCTCTATCTCTCATTATGTGCCGTACATTTTCTTCCCCAGGCAACTGAAGGCTTTCCCCTTCTTCTTCTTTTGTTGTGATATGTAATTTAAAGCTTTCTTTGGCCATTTATGTTCATTCATTTGTTTCACGTGACCTCGTGACCAGGGCCGGATTTCAGGGAGGGCAGGCTGGGCAGCTGCCCGGGGCCCCCACATTTTAGGGGCCCCCACAAAACGTCAAACGTAAAAGATTAGCACATTATTCACATAGAAAAATGTTTGTCAACGAATTAACTATGATATTTCGTGACATGGAAGGTTTCACTCCTGTTAAAAGGTTTCTCATATTCTTGCAAAATCACAATTATAGAGCAGAAGATATATTATTTAATTCTCTAATGACATTCTTGCAAGAACATGATATCGATTTGAAAAACTGCAGGGGACAGTCCTACGACAACGCGTCAGTTATGGAAAATAAAATGGTGTTCGGGCTAAAATTAGAGAATATAATATCTTGGCGTTGTGGATTACCTGTGCCGCCACTCTCTAAATTTAGTTGCAAAAGCTGCAGCTGAGTGTTGTCCTGCTGCCATAGCATTCTTTGATTTCTTAGAAGAACAATATGTATTTTTCACTTCCTCTACATATACATAGATACAACTTATTAATCGAATGTTTAAAAGTTGGGTCTCGAGAGCAACGCCGACCGTGGCAGAAATATTATTGCATCTAAAAAAGTAAATACTACTAGATGGTCATCTAGAAGTGATGCAGCGAAAGCGCTAGTTAAAGGTTATAATCAGATTAAAGGAGCATTATCCAAAATTTCAGTAGGTACACGATGAGCAACAATTTAAAACTCGTAGCGATGCACATATTTGCAATATTTTGGAATGAAATCTTAGAGAGGATAAACAGCAAAAGTCGTATTCTCCAAAATCCAAATATTGGCCTTAATTCAGGTATGGCGGCACTTAGATCACTTAAAGAATTTACATTCTTTTAAGGAATATTCGACTGACTCCATTGGATTCTGGAACATCTCCAGAGACTTCAATGACAACATCAGAGAAATTTAGGACTCAAAATTTTATCACTATTATAGATCACTTTATTTCCTATTTATGTCAGAGGCTTCTGCAAATGAATCCATTTCAATTTTGGATTTTTACATCATTTGGAAAATTTAACTCCCAATGAAATTGAAGCTCACTCACTGAAGCTTACCGATATTTCCAGCTGTGATTTAGATGAATACCTAGGTGTCTAACTGGTACAATTTGCAGAATTTTTAAATTTATTTAAAGAGGAAATCGGCTCATCAAATAAGTAAAGAACGTCAAATGTACCCACTGCTAAAAGAAAAGAATGTGAATGATGCGTTTCCAACCGTTAAGGTGACACTTCATTTATATTTATTTCTGATGCTAACTAACTGCAGTGGAGAGAGATCATTCTCAAAACTTAAGTTAATAAAAATCGACTTCGGTCTACGATGGGCCAAGAGCGTTTGAATCATCTCTCTCTATAATGAGCATTGAACACGTTATTTTAAAGCAACTATTAGACATGTCCGACATGATCAAGGAATTTTCAGCTAAAAAAACTAGAAAAGTACCTGGACTTTAACCAGACATCTTACTATGTTTATTTTTAATATGTTACTGTAACAAGATACAGCTCTTGTATTTTTTATTATTTAAAAATGTATTTACAAAAGTAAATCAACATTTTTTTTTATTTATAAAAGGGAAAACCCTGTAGTTGGCTGTAAAACACAGATTATTTTTAATGGTAGGGCCCCCACACCAATTCTGCCCATGGGCCCCCACTGCCTTAAATCCGGCTCTGCTCGTGACCATATCACATTAATTGTCTCGTTTCAATTCTATCTACACTGGAATATACAGTATTTGTCCTCCTTCTAATATCTATGCATCCCTGATGTGATCTTTCTGGATATTCTATACTGTTTTTATTCTTTTTCTATCTTTTTTTGTGATCTGCCAAACTTCTGCTCCACATATTCTACCAAGGTTCGGCAGATTTTCAATTTTTTGTCTTATATCTTTAGACTGTCTTAGTAGAAAACTTAAAAATGTTTACCGCTTTTTTGCCCTGCTGCGTTCTGTTTTCGATGTCTCTTTTGGTAGTGCCTTCTTGAGATATTATAGCTCCGAGATATTTATATTTTTACCATTTTTTTGTGGTTCTAATTTCCAACTCTGAATCTTCTTTATCATCCTCTATTTTAAGACACGCTGTCTTTGGCATATTAATATCGAGGCACTATTTTTCATATTTTTTCTTTAATTTTTTAAACATGTAGTCCATGTCTCCTTCATCATTTGCTACGACTACCTGATCATTTGAGAAAAACGTTTTTATAGACATTTGCCACCGCCTATGTCTATTCCCATTCCGGATACTTGTTTCCTCCACTGTTTTAGTATGGGCGCATCTGTTTTGAGGTGGACGTTGAGAGGTGACTCAAATTTTTTTGCAGAAATTGCTTGAAAATAACTCAAATAATAATATTTGAGTCATCCTCCCACTCAGAATGGTCCGGAACATTGTTTAAATAATCAAAATGTCAAAATATGAAGGAAAAATTCGATTTTTTTCTTCGTTTTTTGATTATAACTTTAAAACTATTTATTTTTGAGAAAAGTTGCACTGACATAGAAGTTGCGTAATTAAATTTCCTACAATATAGAATTGGTTAAAAATTTAAAAAATAGTCACCCTTGTTGCAAAATAGCAATAATTCCGAAAAAAACCATACAAAAACAAGTATTCGCATTTTACGTTTTTCAACCATTTATGCTACACTTAGGGCCTCCATATTTTACCCAAAAAAACTTTATGATATAGTTAAACAACACTGTAAATTTCATAAAGATCGATTTAATAGATTTTGCAAAATAAATTTTGCAATCCAGCTTTCGCAAAAAAATTCATTTTTTTAAAATGTTGCAGGACTGAAAATAAAGCAGATAGCAAGTTGAACTTCTTTTTGCTTATAGAAGTGTATGTACCTTGCATTTGCAATTTGAAAAATTAAAATCGATTAATTACTACGGCGTCAGAAAATGTTTTAAATAAACATTAATTTTTGGTGCTACGCGCAGGACAGCGGTGTTTTATTCACACAAGTTGATTTCCACCTTCCAATCTTTATCTAATATATTATTTTCTTATTGTATATTTTGTTGTATTTTAATATTTTAATTCCACAAAAATCAAACTAATTTTATTATTGTTTGTGAAATATTGTTTAAACAATTGCATATGTTTAAAAATAATAAACTTTTATTCTCTAAGTTAAAATATATGAACAAAGAAAGTTTTTGCTAAAAAAAGTGTTATTTTAAAGGATAGAGTATGTGTTTTTATTTTGCAATAAACAAATTTATTTATTTATATCTAAATGTAATAAAAATTAAAATGTATCAATCATTATCAAAGGTCATTGGAATGCCCAATCAGAGCAAACTATCCGCTGTCCTGCGCGTAGCACCAATAATTAGTGTTTATTTAAAAAAATTCCTGACGCCGTGGTAGTTAATCGATTTTAATTTTGCAAATTGCAAATGAAAGATACATTACACTTCTATGTGCAAAAACAATTTAAACTTGCTATCTGCTTTATTTTCAGTCCTGTAACATTTTGAAAAAATGAATTTTTTTGCGAAAGCTGGATTGCAAAATTTATTTTGCAAAATCTATTAAACCGATCTTAATGAAATTTACAATATTGTTTAACTGTATCATAAAGTTTTTCTGGGTGAAATATAAAGGTCCTAAGTGCAGCATAAATGGTTGAAAAACGTAAAATGCGAATACTTGTTTTTGTGTGGTTTTTCGCAATTATTGCTATTTTGCAACAAGGATGACTATTTTTTAAATTGTTTACCAATTCTATGTTGTTGGAAATTTAAGTATGAAACTTTTATGTCAGTACAACTTTTCTCGGAAATGAATACTTTTAAAGTTATAATCAAAAAACGAAGAAAAAATCGAATTTTTCCTTCATTTTTTGACATTTTGATTATTTAAACAATGTTCCGGACCTTTTTTAGAGGAAGGATAACTTAAATATTATTATTTGAGTATTTTTTTAAGCAACTTCTGCAAAAAAATTTGAGTCACCTCTCAACGTCCAAATGTACTAATATTTTTACAGATGGGCCCTGGTCTATAGTAGGATTGCATATATTATATTTTAAATAAGGTCGGAGACAGACAACATCCTTGTTTAAGCCCTTTTGTTATTGGAAATGATTCAGATATAAAGTTTTCTTCTTTAACAATACTTCTTGCATTTTTATATATATTTGCGATAACATTTAGATACTCTCTACTGAGACCTACTTTCGTCAATGTTTGAAATAGTTTTTTCAAAGGTACCGTATCGTATGCTTTGTCTAAATCTACAAACAATTTCATTTTACTTAACTAAATACATCATTTTGGTCAATCCTGTAGAAATATATACTTGAAGATACATCGTTGCAAAGTAATTAGGAGACCTTTCAAACGAGGTGTTCCGTAACCTCGATTTGCGTTAAAAAAATGTCGATTAGATTATTACGTTCTAACACTGATGAAGTAATGTTCAAGGCATTAACGCAACTGATGGCCGTTCAAAATAAAATTGACGTTTTTTGAGTTTTTTTTGAAGTCGTCTGTTTCTCAAATAATGAATTTCATAGATTTGCGTCATACTGTATAGAATGTAGTTTTTATAATAGTTTATATCCTCCACCACACAGGCGACAAATTATAATAACACACTTTACATGCATCCTTCGTTTTTTTTCCAAGAAAAACATTTATTTCTTTAAACACAGACAGGAACATTAACATGATAGTCAAAATACAAAGTAAATATACATCATGCTGGAAACCAAATAAACCGTTAACTCCTGAGAAACGTATAAAACTGAAAATGTTTACATGCCATTCTTGTGAGTTAATACACACAAAAATGTATACGCCTCAAGAAAGCCTCTAGGCTTTTAACAACGCCCAAAATATTTGAAATTACATATTCTTCTAAATAACTTTAGAAATTGTGAAGTTTACCTTTATTATACCAGTGTAAAATTTTCTCAGATTCATGATCACCGCTATAAATCATAAATCATAAATCTTTTGAAAAATAATAATTATTAGTAACACTAGAAATGGAGTTGGTATAATTGCTGATAGTGAAATGAAAGATAACGTAGTAGAAGTTGTAAGAACGAGTGATAGAATGATGTCAGTGAAATTTGTAATTGATAAAGAGGTATTGAATGTTGTGTGTGTGTATGCTCCTCAAACAGGTCTGGGTGAGAATGAAAGAAGAGCTTTCTATGATCAATTGGGAGACATACTGAGTGATATTCCAGCGGAGGAGAAAGTTATAATAGGAGGTGATTTCAATGCACATGTGGGCCAAGCCAAGACAGGATATGAAACAATACATGGGGGATTAGGCTTTGGAACTAGAAATGAAGCTGGAGATGACATGCTAGAATTAGCAACAGCATTGGATATGGCGATTGTTAACACATTCTTTAAAAAGAGAGAAACTCAACTTATTACCTACAAAAGTGGACAACATCAATCCCAAATAGACTACTTCATGATAAGGAAAGAAGACATACGTGAATGCAAGGACTGCAAGGT
Organism: Diabrotica virgifera virgifera; assembly: GCF_917563875.1. Classification (NCBI taxonomy): domain Eukaryota; kingdom Metazoa; phylum Arthropoda; class Insecta; order Coleoptera; family Chrysomelidae; genus Diabrotica; species Diabrotica virgifera. Next base: position 217,650,919 of record NC_065444.1, read on the forward strand.
AATAGTTAGTGAGACAGTAAGCCAACAACATAAGCTGCTTGTTCTGGACATCGAAGTAAAAAGCGAAACTAAACAAAAATATCGGAGAGGACCACAAAAAATCAAGTGGTGGATGCTAAAAGATGAGAAGGAAGGTCTATTCAGGGAAAGAATAGTAGAAAAAATATGTTGGAACATGAAAGGAAGCCCTAACACAATTTGGAGAAAAATGGCCAATATTATTAGAGAGACGGCTATTGAAATACTTGGGAAAACGTCAGGAAAGAAGTTTGAAGATAAAGAGACTTGGTGGTGGTCAAATGAAGTACAAGGAAAAATAAAAGAGAAGAGAAAATTATATAAAAAGTGGCAAGAAACCAGATCGGACATAGATCTTCAAAACTATATGGTCGCCAAAAAGGAAGCGAAAGTAGCAGTAGCAAAAGCTAAAGCAGAAGCGTATTCAAACCTATACGATCAACTTGATACCAGGGAAGGCGAAACGAAGATATATAAAATAGCCAAACAGAGAGCAAAGAAAGCAAAAGATTTTAATCAGATTAGATGTATCCGAGATGAAAATAATAAAATACTAGTTCACGAAAGGGATGTCAAAAAGAGATGGAGAAAATACTTTGACAGCTTATTAAATGAAGAATTTGACAGACAGCCTGTAGAGTCAACGGAGACAGTAGCAGCAATGGTCACCAAAATAACCAATGAGGAAGTGGCTCAAGCGCTTCAAAAAATAAAGAAAGGAAAAGCGGTAGGACCAGATGATATTCCTGGGGAAGTATGGAGAGCATTGGGAGAGACAGGAACAAGGTGGCTAGCAGGTCTATTTAATAGAATTATGGAAGTTGGACAAATGCCAGACGAATGGAGAAGCAGTATACTGGTACCTGTTTACAAAAACAAGGGAGATATACAACAGTGTACAAACTACAGGGCTATAAAACTGCTTAGCCACACCATGAAAATATGGGAAAGAGTAATTGATAGACGGATACTTGAAGAGACCGAAATATCCGAGAATCAATTTGGCTTTATGCAGGGTAGATCAACAACAGATGCAATTTTCACTATAAGGCAGTTGATGGAAAAATACAGGAGTAAAGAAACAAACGCTCATATGGTATTCATTGATCTTGAGAAAGCATATGATAGAGTTCCTCGAGAGATTCTGTGGTGGGCACTCAATAAGAAAGGAGTCCCTGGTGAATATGTAAAGATTGTGAGGGATATGTATGAGGGAGTAACGACTAGTGTTAGGACAGGTGTGGGAGAGACTGATAAATTTCATGTGAAAGTAGGATTGCATCAAGGTTCTGTGGTTAGTCCGTATTTATTCTCATTAGTTTTGGACCAGATAACAGCGAAAATACAGGGTAACATTCCATGGTGCTTAATGTATGCTGATGATGTCGTGTTAGTAGGAAATAGTGAAAGAGACTTAGAACAAAAACTGGAACAGTGGAGACAAGCTCTGGAGGAAAAAGGTTTAAAACTTAGTAGGACAAAAACAGAGTATTTGGAATGTTCATTTAAAGATGGAGCTACTACAAATAAAATGGTATCTTTGGATGGTGAAATGATTGTAAAAAGCAATAGTTTTAAGTACCTAGGATCGGTATTACAGAGTAATGGAGAAATAGATGGAGATGCATGCAGTAGAATTAGGACTGGATGGATGAAGTGGAAAGAAGCGAGTGGTGTGTTGTGTGACAGAAAAATTCCAATGAAGCTGAAGGGAAAATTCTATAAAACAGCCATAAGACCAGCTATGATGTACGGAACTGAATGTTGGGCAGTGAAAAAGAAAGAGGAACAGCGAATGCATGTGGCGGAAATGAGAATGCTTAGATGGATGAGTGGAGTGACAAAGAAGGATAAAATTAGAAATGAGTATATTAGGGGAAGTCTAGGTGTGGTACCAATTGATGCCAAAATGAGAGAGCATAGGTTAAGATGGTTTGGTCATGTTCAACGTCGAGACGTTAACCACCCAATACGAAGAATAGCTGAAGTGCAGATTCCTGGAAGGAGTAGGAGAGGAAGACCAAAGAAGACCTGGGGGGAGACGATAAGGCAGGACATGTTGGTAAAAGGGATTAACATTGATATGGCCCAAGATAGAATTGTGTGGAGAAATGCAATTAGGGAAGCCGACCCCGCATAGGGATAAGGCAAAGAGAATGATGATGATTTGAAAAATAATAATTATTGTAAATAAATATACTTAGAACTTATAATTTTCCTAATTTCTACATATTATTGTTCACCATTGGCTACTAACATATTATATGTTGCATCGGCAATAATAAAATACAACAAAAGGTTGTAAAATAGACGGTTGGTCCCATTTTACGGATGTAAAAATACGCATATTATCCGTATATCTCAGAAACTATACATTTGACAACGTCGAAAATATAAAATTTTAAATCGCTGGTCCATGTACATTTCCATCTAATATACATAACCAACATTTATTTTACGTGCTGTATAGTGCTAAATATTAATTTACTATTCTAATTCGCAAATAAGCCACAATTTAACTTAAAAAATGATTTTATTGACGTTTTGACTTTCACTTCGGAGGTCGTTATCTAAATACAAAATGTACAACGTACATATTATAAGATCAGAACTTGGTGTTAGATTTGAGAGTGAACTGAATGGAAGACCAAATACTTACCATGTCGGGAGAGTGTCATGAGGTTTTTCCTGGTTTTTTTCTCGTGATTTACTATGGAATCACTAACACGAGAATTTTACCAGATTTTACTGTCACCAATGCATGTGGTTGTCTTTTTAAAGACAAATCACATACTATGATTTGTGCGACGGATATTCTTATGTTAAAGTTGATTTCATGTAATCGAATGAACTATCTTTCAATAAATTCGTCCCAGGAACGCAATTCATAAATATTGGCAGTATCATTTAGTAAGGCAGTAAGTCAAACCTAATTTATTTTAAAGCAATTTAATAACAAATACGTAACAATTAAATAAAACAAGTACTTGACAAACAAATTAAAACTAGTTGTTTTAAAGTCAATAGAATAAAAAATTTCAATGTAAAACTAATAATGTTTAAATTGTTTTTATTTATAGTCCATTAAAATGATACATTTAGGGTTGCATTTCTTAGAGGAGTCAATTTTATTTTTTTAATGTGTAGGGGGTTCAGTAGAAACTTAAGTTCAAGTTTTTGGGGTCGCCGCCCTTGTCCCCCGGCCGCCATCTTGGAAAAAGGGGTACAAAGGGCTTTCGCGCTGTATCTCCTAAACTAGCAACCACACAGAAAATTTAGTAAAATATAAAATGTAGGAAATTAAATTTTCTACAATTTTACATCTATAACTTTTTATCGTCAGATGGCAAACAAAAAAGTTATAAACAAAAATAAGAGAAAATTTTGTAAGAAGTTTCCTTTTGGAGGTTATAACTTTTTTTTCGTTCATTTTACAATAAAATAACATCACAGCGATTTTATAGAGAATTTTTCAACGAACAATTTCCACTATACAGTTGTTTAATTTTATTTATTTATCTAGGTTTTACAGCGCTCCAAACTTGACCAGATTCTCGAATTCTCGTAGGAATACAATAAAAACAAAACCTTGGGCTTTAGTCCTGTCGCCAGGGGGGGTACAACGGCCTCGTTAATTCAGATGGACTTACCCAAATTTTTTTTATGTATTTTGACCCGTAGAACACGAATTTTTTGGGTAACAGTTGATCCGGATGTCGATAAGATTGTTATAGACCAAGAACTTGAGGAATCAAATAACAGCGATTTTTGGCAAAACAAAACAATATTTTGTATTTTTTGGGTCATTTTAAGCAAAAAATATTTCTACAAGTTTTTTAGTAGGATGCACAGTTTTCGAGATAAACGCGGTTGAACTTTCAAAAAATCGAAAAACTGCAATTTTTAAACCCGAATAACTTTTGATTAAAAAATAAAATAGCAATTCTGCTTAGCGCCTTTGAAAGTTCAAGTCAAATTATGTCGGTTTTGATTATTTGCATTGCTAAAAATTTATTGTGTTATTGCTAAACAAAGCTACAAACAACTAGTGCGTGAGTGATGTTTCTATGATTTCTCATTTAAAATCGAACGAGTAGGTAGAATAGGTACTAGTGCAATCAAGACTATTTCTACGTTACATGCGTTAAAACGCATGTAAAAGCACAGGAAACCCTACGTGTTTATAGCTTTGTTAAACAATAAAAAAATAAATTTTTACCAATGCAAATAATCAAAACCGATATAATTTGACTTAAACTTTCAAATGCGGTAAGCAGACTTGCTATTTTATTTTTTAATCAAAAGTTATTCGGGTTCAAAAATTGCAATTTTTCGATATTTTTAAAGTTCAACCGCGTTTATCTCGAAAACTGTGCATCCTACGAAAAAACTTGTAGAAATATTTTTTACTTAAAATGGCCCAAAAAATACAAAATATTGTTTTGTTTTGCCAAAAATCGCTGTTATTTGATTCCTCAAGTTCTTGGTCTATAACAATCTTATCGACATCCGGATCAACTGTTACCCAAAAAATTCGTGTTCTACGGGTCAAAATACATAAAAAAAACTTGAGTAAGTCCATCTGAATTAACGAGGCCGTTGTACCCCCCCTGGCGACAGGACTACTTATTTTTCTATCTATTTATTTATATATTATTATGATTTCTACGCTATTATTAAGCATAATATAATAATTATAACATCCTTATGTTATTATTAAGCCCTTTTGACCTTTTTGATTTTTGACTCTTTTCCCGGCTACCTATGAGATAGAGTCTGGAGTCGCGTTTTTTGTGTGGTATCCCCAATAGGCCTAATCCACGGACAATTTGTAGACAAAATAACATTATTTATTATTATATGTTGAAAAAGGTCTATCATGGTTATTATTTTTTAATTTTTTTCGATGATCCAGGCTGCGAGTCAAGATCTGAATCAGTATCCGAGGTGAATTTTTGCTGCAACTTTCACCAGTACAATAGAGGCACACTGCTGAACATTTGAGGCCTGCTTTTTGGCAACCACGTGTACTTCCAGTTTCCATTGCATCTGCTAAATATGAATTTCATGGTTTGGCAATCATAGTTTGGATTGGTATCCAAAATTTTCCATGCTTTTTCCAGCCTCAATTTTCTGGATCACAATGGTTACCGAGCCATTACTGAATCTGGTGATACACTCAGAGTTTGTGGAAAGGGGCTGCATCTTGTGTTGGAGAAAGTGAGAAGAGATTAAATGCATTTTTTGTCACTGTTTTAGCGAATCGTTTGTATCTCAGGGTTTCCAGAGAATCGTCTTAATTTCCGCCATATAAAGAGACGAAAAAGTTTCGCCGACAACAGTGAGTAAAGATAGCTCGACTTTCCCACTGACAAATAATTTTCTCTAGAGGTCTCTTACAAATAAAATAGCCACCAATCATGATGTACCCTTCAAGCGCGGCTCCTCCTTAGGGTCAATTGGTCAATGACCCCCCTAAAATAATCTCATAAAAATACCAATTTTATTAAAAATATCTTTTATCTAAAACTTCACTCTGAAATATAAAATTCTCTCTCAGCAGTCTGCATTGGCAAAACAAATATAATAGATATAATAACGTCGCGCCTCGCGCTATACACAAGCCCGTGGCTGGGCCGTATTTTAAATTGTCTATATACAGTTCTTATGGCTTATGGACAAATGCATGTAAAATAGAAAAGAGACGGCAGATAGCAATTTCGTGGGCGAGAGTGGGAGTGACCTTTCCGTCGTATACCTCTAGTAGAGTCGACGGCCTCACGTTTAGTTAGTTACCGTCTGCTGACCGCACTTCACGGCAGGTCTATATCGATCGCGGCGTATTTGCGTAATTTATTTTGTTTTGTTGGATTTTTTTGTGATTGTAACAAAAACAAGATGAGTGTTGTTGACGAAATAATTGCCTTAAAATCTGCTGGAACACTAAATTATGAACGGCGGCTTGAGAAAAAAGAAAGTGGTCGACCAAAACCAAACATGAATTTAAAACAAACAACAAAGGATAGGGGTAAGGACATTCAAAGATATTTTAAAGAATCAATGTACAATTTGTGTGATTGGATTTGTGGCTGCAGTGTGAGAAATGCATTTTTTTGCTATCCGTGTTTACTGTTTTCGAATGACGCTGTATGGGCGAAAAATGGAGTAACTGACATTAAGCATTTAAAAGTGAAAATTACAAAACATGCCTCTTCAACTACTCATATAAATTCATCAATGAGTTACGCAAGTTTAGGACGTGTTAACATAAGACAGCAACTTGATAGTGTATATCGTAAATCTGTGCATGACTTTAATGAATTGGTATCTAAAAATAGGTATATTTTAAACAAACTAATCGACTGTGTAAAATTTTGTGGAGTTTTCGAAATTGCATTGCGCGGTCATGACGAAAGTGACAGCTCCAATAATCGTGGAATTTTTCTGGGCCTTATCGATTTTGTTTCTGAACTGGATTTAATGTTTAAAGAACACATTGAAAAAAGTACAGTATTTAAAGGAACATCGAAAACAATTCAGAACGATATTTTAGAATCAATGTTAGCCATTGTGCATACTCATATCATGAAGGAGATTGGCCAGACAAATTTTGTGGCCATTCAAGTAGATGAGACCACAGACAGCTCCAATAAAACGCAGATGATTATCATATTGCGATATGTATTAACTGGTATTGTACATGAAAGATTTTGGAAATTTGTTAACCCCCTAGGTACTACAGCACAACATTTAACTAATGTAATATTGGAAGAACTTCAATTATTAAAAATTAATGAAGCACCTGAAAAATTGATTGCCCAAAGTTACGATGGTGCATCAGTCATGAGCGGTAAACTGGGAGGAGTACAAACAAAAATTAAAGAAATATACCCAAATGCACACTTCATTCACTGCTATGCCCATCAATTTAATCTTATCCTCCAAAAAGCGGCGAGTCAACACAAACCGATAAAAATATTTTTTGCAAATTTACACGGATTTTCGTCCTTTTTCGGCCGATCTCCAAAACGTACGATGGTTCTGGATAGAGTGGTTAAAGTAAGGCTACCTAAAGCTGCGCCTACTCGATGGGCTTTCAATACAAAATGTGTTGAAATTGTATACACTTATAAAGATGATTTAAAATCTTGCTTAGAGGAAATTATTGATGAGGAGCAAGATGGTAACAATATAAATCAAGCAACTGGTTTAAAAAGACATTTGGAAGATGAGCATTTTTTATTTTGGTTAAATTTTTTCCATAAAATAATGCCCCATGTTGATATATTGTTTAAACAATTGCAAATGCGAGACATTGATGTTATATCTGTCAAAAATTGTATCCTGTCTTTTAACAACAATATCCAAATAATTAGAAATACTATTTTGGAATCAGAAGTACCAAGCACATCAACAGCAAAAAAAAGAAAAACTACTGCAGAGGATCCAAAGCGACGAACTGCACTTGAAATTTGTGATATTATTATATCTGAAATAAATCACAGGTTTAGTTTCAATGATCATCTCATGATTTCACAGTTATTCTACATAGAGAAATTTGAAGCATACACTACCAACTTTCCGCAAAATATTTTAAAAATGGTGACGGCTAATTATCCCACAGTGAATATTTCCAAACTAAAATCGGAACTTGAAGTCTTATATTGTCGTGAGGATTTTCGCAATAGTGCTGGTGCAGTAGCCATACTTCAGCTTTTTATTAACATGAATTTGTCTGAAACATTTTCTGAAGCAGTGAAGTTATTAAATATTTTGTGCACACTCCCTATGACAACCGTGGAAAGTGAGAGATGTTTTTCTACTTTAAAAAGAGTAAAAACATTCCTGCGTAATACGATGGGACAACCTAGACTTAGTGCCTTGTCTATGCTGAGCATCGAGAAAACGCTTGTCAAGAGCATTCCAAATTTCAATGAGAAGGTCATAGACTATTTTGCAGAACTAAAGGATAGAAGAATTGACTTAAAATATAAAAATATTTAAAGTAAGTTTCGTTTTAATAAATTTACAATTTATTATACTATAAATATTCCTATCTATATATCAGTCAATAACCTGTTCATACCATTTTTCCTATATTTTTTAAAAGATTTACTCTAAAAAAAGACAAATTTAATTTTCGGAAAACTAGGGTAAATAGTATTGAGTTTTATCTAAGTCTGTATTTTTTATCTAAAATATAAATGCTAAAAGATCTTTTAAATACTTTAAAAAATCAACAGTTTGAAGTTTTCAAACCAAAATGACCCCCCTGAAGATTGACCCACGAGCCGCCGCTGGTACCCTTATAAAAAACATAAAATGCTTATCTAATCACAAAAATAAAAATTTTACCCACAAGACTCTTAATAGTATTATCTATAAAACTCAAAATTTTTGACAATTTTTAATACGACTGCACGTGGCCAAATAGGTAGCACAACTGTAAGAATAAGTTAAGTAGAGGGGGACCGACTGCTGTGCCACCTAGGATAAATTTAGTAATAATAGTAATAGCAGGCAGATATTCAGTCCGGTACGGAAGAAAAATGACGTACCTGCAAATTTTGTCAATTCCTGTTTGTTGCGCAATTAACTTATAAAATACTATGTAAAGATACTATGTAAAGATGACAAAAAACCGAACTGTAAAAATGTGCTGAGCCACTTTAGGGTATTTGCGTCTTTACTGAAAGACGCGCTATGTGAGACCTTGTTTCAGGTGCATAATGACGCAACTGTAGATAGGGTTAAAAATGGGGCGATTAAATTAAGATAATGAAATTCGAACCAATATCGATGAAAATAAAAGCCATCGTTGTCAAAAAACAAACGTCCTACCGATGCTCCTGGACGATTACTCTTCATTTAATCCCTCTTTTAAATTTTTATAAATTGTTGTTTTGCTCTTCTGAAGAATTTTGCATTTTGCGGTTGCGTCATTCTTCTTCTGGACCGGCGAATTTGTTCTCAAACAACTTCTTGGGCCTTTTCTAGATATGCTTAGGGTTCTAAGTTTTATAGTGGGGAGAAAGGTTAAACACATATTATTTATATCATAGGAATGTTAAAATCATAATAAATGGTATGAATAAAAAAATATTAAGATAGAAAAGTAAGCCTACCGTTTTGTTTTTATTGTATTCCTATGAGCATTCGAGAATCTGGTCAAGTTTGGAGCGCTGTAAAACCTAGATAAATAAATATAATTAAACACCTTTATAGTGGAAATTGTTCGCTGACAAACCTTCTACAAAATTGCTATTATGTTATTTTATTGTAAAATGAACTGAAAAAAGTTATAACCTCAAAAAAAAACTTGTTAAAAAAATTTTACTTATTTTTGTTTATATCTTTTTTTTTGGTCTATTGACGATAAAAAGTAATAGAAACAAAATTTTATTAGATTTTCCGTAGGGTTGGTAGTTTACGAGATATAGCGCGAAACCCCTTTGCACCCCTTTCCCAAGATGGCGGCCGGGGGACAAGGGTGGCGACCCCAAAAACTTAAACTTAAGCTTCTATTGATCCCCCCTACACATTAAAAGAATAAAATTTACTCCTCTAACAAATGCAAGGTACGGCCTAAAAAATGTAACCTTTCAATGGACTATTATTTTTTTTCATTTTTTTTTTATAGTCAGTGTTATCACCTTTATTCCTATGCAAGTTTGCGTGGGCACGCTCCTAATCAAATTTCAACATTTTGTTGTGGTAGGTTGCTTCATTCTTCAAGAGCAGCTTATACTAGCCGTGCGGTGTTTTGTGGATTATCCTGGCGAGCTCTAATTTTTCTTTTAAGCATATCCAACAAATATTCTATAGGATTAAGCTCGGTTGAGCAAGCAGGTCACTCCAAACAAGGGATACCTTCTGCTTCAATGATGTCTGTAGTTACTCTAATGGTATGTAGAGGTCCATTATCATGTAATAAAATTAAATTTTCTCCTGTTGCACCTCTCCAGAGCCTGATTACAGGTTATCAACATACCTGTGAGCAGTTAAAGTTGATTGGATGAAAATTAAAGGAGTTTTATTACGGATCACAATTCCTCTCCATAACATTATACTTCCCCTTGTATATTTGTGAACAGATCTGACAATTTTCGTTCTTACTTGTGTTCTTTGACCTCTAAGTATACGATTTCGTGGGTCATCTGATTTTACACCAGTCCTGACTTTTTCTGAAAATAGCACATTTTGTCAATTCCCAATGTTCCAGTTTTGGTGGTGAAGACATCAATTTAGGCGATTAATCTTGTGCTGCATATGTATAACTCGAGAACTCATAACTGTCTCCTGTTATATACTTCTTGGCACGAACTCTTCTTCTTATCGTTTCAACTGAAAAAGTTACACCTGTAGCTTCCAAAAGCTGCCTTTGGAGCTGCAGGTGAGAAATGGTTGGGTATTTTCCAGCTGATTGGACAGTTAAACGATCGTGGCGAACCGTTATTACTTTTTGGCGACTTTCCCTTGTTTTATTTTTAAGCTTTCCTAGTTCCTGTTACCTAGCATAGGTTTTTTGACAGAACGCCCTGTGTTACGCATAGTTCTACAGCTATGTCCCTCTGAGAATATTACTTTCTTCCCAAGACCAATATCTTTCCCCGTTGTAAGTTCTATAACCCCACATGAGGCATATTTTCGTTTTTGGACGCAAAAGTTAGTTTATTTATTTTCGTTCAATTTGCAACTCAAGCAAATAACCTATACCGTACCGAGCTGTACTATCTGATTGTCTTATCGATTTGTTTATTTTCAATAAAAACCTTTATTCTTCGCAATAATAACAAGTTTTTCAAAAGAAATAAATATTTCTTTGAAATACATGGTGATAATAATAATAATATAATAATAATGGAGTTTATTTGTAGCAAATAAATTGTACATATAGAATAAACTCAGTTCCTCACTGAAGTTGTATGTACAACTTGTGCGTGAGGGTTAAATTTTGATTATAAAACAACACTAAATAATTTTAAAATTTACAAAAAGGAATCAAAACTAGTCTTTTTGCTCATTCTGTCTTCAAATTTGGGCTCCTCTTCTAACTGATTCAGTTACTGTTAAATTTTGCTTAAGCAAGCAAGCATAGTGATTTAACCCAGCCTGAGAGACTTGCTCACCCCTAGAGAATGACATTCGGGTGATACAATTCATTGGGGCGAGGAGGATTAACTCCCGTAAGCAGGAATCACTCCACCCCGCTTCAATGCTCCAGACCATCCACTTACCCCCCGATAGCACTCTGATGCGCTATAGGGGCTCTCAATCAGCAAAGTGCTTATCATATGGGAGTCTTGGGTACACGGACTCCCATATGAAATCCTACCCCGATCAATGCAGGCCAGCGTGAGGCGCTCTATTCCCGCTATCTCTAGTGACTTATCTTCGATCTGTTTTGCTTGCTCGGGCGCCGAGTCCCCGCTCTGGGCTATGTCCAGTTCGGCGACTCGGCGCTCGAGGATGTGGGCCCCTCATGCCCTTTTTTGGGTTTTGTTACTAATATTTTTTTTTTGTGGCTTTCGCCTATTGTTAATATTTTATTGATTTGTTTAGTGGCTGAAGCCGTTTTGAAGTTTTTTGTATATTTTTTTTGAGGGATGTCTGAAAATTATAAAAATCAACATTAATAAATATAATGAGATGCCAAAGGTGAGCAAGTTGTCTTCTTTTGATAGAGCTACGATTATCTAGCCTTTATTATATATTTAATAATATTTGTTGTTTGGGTCTCCTATGTTTCCATCTATGGTACACATCATACCTTAATATCTCTTGCAAGATCCGGTTTGGGTGGTCTTCTAGCTCAGCAAATTTTGTTCTGGCTTTTTCCTCCATAATATCCAGTACTCTTATTTGTTTTAGGTCTCTAAATAAGAACCGTTCGGCGACGTATCTGGGCACGTTTGCAGCTTCTCTGAGGCAGTTGTTGTGTGCCGCTTGTATCTTCTTTTTGTTACTTTGACTTATGTGACCCCATGCAAGAGATGCGTATGTAATTATTGGCAGTATAATGCTATTTATCAGTCTTAATTTTGTTTTCATAGCTAATTTGCTTCTTCTTCCTGTGAGTCCTCTTATTGCCGATCTGGCCGCTGCTGTTTTCTGGACTGTTGCGTTGACATGTGATGTGAATGTAAGACCTTGGTCCATTGTGACTCCTAAATATTTAACTTCGTTTTGCCATTCGATGGGTCTGTCTTGCAATGTTAGCTGTTCTTCTGGGTTATCTCTTCTCTTTTTGAAGATAACCGCTTGGGTCTTATCTGGATTTATTGCTATTTTCCATTGGATACTCCATTCTTCTATTGTATCCAATGCCGTCTGTAGATTTCTTACAGCTATATCTAGGTTCATGTGTTTTGCAGCAATTGCAGTGTCGTCTGCATAAAGGCTGATCAATGTTCCGGGTGTTCTTGGAACATCTGCTGTATATATGGTATACAGAAGGGGTGATAAAACTGCCCCCTGTGGTACTCCAGCTTCCGGCATCCCGTGTTCTGATAGAACTGGTCCTATCCGGACCCTGAACTTCCGGTCGCTTAGGTACGAGGAGATGAGTTTCGTCATGGCCCCGCTGTATCCATAATCTCTCATTTTGTATGTCAGTCCTTCATGCCACACTCTATCAAAGGCTTTGCTTACATCCAGAAAGGCTGCTCCCGTATATTGTTGGTCATTGAATCCAGCTACTATATATTCGGTAAGTCTTAATATTTGAAGTTCGCTGGAATGTTGAGCTCTGAATCCAAACTGTGATTCTGGGATTATGCCTAGCCTGTCTATTTTGCTTATCGGACATACGAAAATCTCATAGAATTTTAAAAAAGGATTGCGAATAATTTGTGGTGGGGCTCCTCTGGCGGGACTTCGCTTTCTATGAGAATTACCATTACTTTTGATTGTGTTTTATCCATTTTTACAATAAATTTTACGATTTAAATACTTAGAAGTGACGTTTCAAATAAATCATTTTTGACATTATATAAGTGATTCCATATAAGTTTGGTTGTGTGTATGTGTATATGTCTGAATTTTCGATATGAATGAGTCAGATTAAATTAAATTATTAGAAACATTTTTTACTAAGCAATAAAATTTGTTCATTATTTATTAATATTTTGTATGTAGATAACGACCTCCGAAAGTCGAAACGTCAATGAAATAATTTTTAAAGTTAAATTGTGGCTTATTTCCCAATTAGAATAGTAACTTACATAAATTCCACAAAGAAATAGCTTCAGAACAATGCTAAATATTAATTTTTATTTTATTTTAATAACATTTAATGATGGACACCGGTAAATTTTACAAGAACAGAGAAACTGAAACAGACAGAGAAAGTGTATTTTTCTGAATTTATTACAGAACCCTAGGGCTGTAATATCATTTTAGTACCATTTTAGCGGAAACTTAACTGCTTCACTGCATTTCTTCCACGGCGTGGCTAATTATTATAACATCAGAGGGAAGAGCCGCATTTACTGCTCTCTCTACATGCAGCTTTTATTTGCCATGCCACATGTCCATAAAAAATCTTGATATAGGAAGGCCCACTTTAACAGTATCCACAGCATGTACCGAATACACTAGAGGGAAACATAAAAACAGTAACAGCAGCACTTTGTCTCGGGTATTAGTAAAAAAGATATATCAAAATATGGTAATGATTCAAATCTCAAACGGAAATTGCCTAAAAGCTCTTACAGAACTTTTTTTAAAAAGTTCAGGGTGTTTCTCTGCGACCAGAAAAACCTCTATAGATTTAAGTAAGGGAGCGTTCAAGTATTACGTAACCCGATTTTTGAAGATTTTTGACCCCCTTTCCCCCCAACCTGCGTTACGTAATACTTGAACGGTCCCTAATTAGGTAAGAAAGTCAAATAGTCTAAAGCGGCGTCCTCATTGAGTCGACGTTGCCGATCGACTGTGTTTATCGTGTACGCGGCAATCGACTTTGTCGATCGACAAAATATTATGTCGATCAACGTGTCGACTGGTTTTCCATGCTCTGTCGGTAAAATCAAAGGGTAGTCGAGTCGAATCCGAAGTGTGGACGTGCATTCGACCTTCGACATTTAAAAATACAGTAAAAATAATTCAGCGTGCGGCGTAGTCTGCCTCATCTAAAGTCTCGTGTTTTTTACTTGTCGGCAAAATGGAATGAGAAAAAGAAAAAGTGATTGCATTTTTTAAAGCTTACAAATTAAAAACAAATCTATGGAACACTAGAAGCAAATATTATAAAGACCGAAACATGAAACACGATGATTTGATGGAAATTGCCAGTGAATTTAATATAGAAAAGCAGGTGGTAGAACAAAAATTAAAAAATCTTCAAAGCCAGTTAGCAAGAGAAATAAAAAAACAAAGGATGGCAATAAATCTGGCAGTGGCACGGAGGATGTGTACAAAAGTAAATGGTTTGCTTATGAAAGTTTAATATTTTTACGTGACAAAAATAAGACCAGGTCTACAATTGGTGTCTTGCTTATAAATTTTTGGCCCGATTTTTTGCAACAAATATTCAAATTCACTTTCCGACATTCGAAAAAAATTTCTGAAACCTCCGTTACATCTGAATTCAAGTTTCAATATATCGATATCATCTTTTTTCAAATCTTCCATCAGATTACTACCGCTATACCGATTTCTACTTTGAAGACTTGGTCGAACCCAAAATCTTCTTTTACGCGATGATTTACGTTTTTTAGTTGTGATAATAAAAAATTCGGTACAAACAATAATAGCGTCATCTTCGTCACACATTGTCGACAGTGTCGATAGACAGAGTCTATCGACAATGTCAACTCAATGAGGACGCCGCTTAAGATCCGAATATAGGTCGATCTGTACCCATCTGCTTGCTGAATGAAACATTGTTTTTATGAAATTTCATACATAGACACATATTTCTAGCATAGGTTGCCTATCAAAATCGTGTCAAAGCTATCCTTAAGGGGGGGCCGTAGGGGTTGAAATCAATATTTCAAGCACATTTTTTTTAAAGTATGGTAGAATTATTTTATTTTTAAATTAAATAAGCATATTCAGTACAAATCATAGATTACTCAACAAAAAATTCAAGGAAGAATACTGAAAAATAAGCCAACGGTGGCAAATTTTTAAAGACACCTCAAAAAACAATGAATTTTGCGGTGGACATCAGAATTCATCATTGGATCATGGTAAACAAAAAATTCAAAAAGATTTTATTAGCTTATAAGTTTTTCGAGGTAAGCTGTCGAGTTTTTTTAATTTGATCGAATTTTGACTTTTGGATATATTTTGACTCAGAAGTCAAAACAACGTTTTTTTTTGTAAAAAAGGTGAAAATCAGCATATTTATTATTGTAAAAATATAAGCATAAAACAAAAAATATCTCGACAGCGTTACCCCGGAATGTCTAGAGAAAATATATGCAAAATTCCAGTTAAGTCGGTCAAGTAGTTTTTGAGTTACAATGTCTACAGCCTTTGAAAAAAGCAATTTTAAGGAAAAAAGCGTTTAAAGTATTGTCAAATTTTATTTTCAATTTCATTTTTATCTGTCAAATCGTAAAATGATGCACACCGGAATATCTTTTTGAATCGCGGAATAATTTACAAGAGAGAATGGGTGCGTTCGGACGACCATAGCGGCTGGCTGTCAGCAGAAATCGGCTGAGTGAATGTATCCAGCCGTGATAGGGAAAGCTTAGTAAATCTCTTAGCGGCTGGCTTCCAGCGGTGACGTCTGACAGCTACTGCTGGCTCAGCTGTCCAGCCGCTGTGGTCGTCCGAACGCACCCAATGAGAACAGCTGTTGACCGTTGTTCACTATGTTTAAGCGTGCTAGCGTGAACCTGCTGCAAAGCGAGTCGAAGGTAGGGATATTCAACACTATCTCCCTACCTTCCTACCTTCGACTCGCTTTGCAGCAAGTTCGCGACAGCGCGCTTGAGCTTAGTGAGAAACGGTCAACAGCTGTCTCATTTTCGTTTGTAAATTACACCGCGATTCAAGAACATATTCCGGTGTGCATCACTTTACGATTTGACAGACAAAAAAAATGTAAATAAAAGTTGACAATACTTTTAACGCGTTTTTCTCAAAACTGCTTTTTTCAAAGGCTGTAGACATTATAACTCAAATTTACTTGACCAACGCACCTGAAATTTTGTATATATTTTCTTTAGACATTCCTTGAGGTAGGAACAATATGTTGATTTTCACCCTTTTTTGCAAAAAAAAATCGTTGTATTGACTTTTGAGTCATATTAAAAAGTAAAGATTCGATCAAAATACAAAAACTCAACAGCGTTCTTCAAAAAACTCATAAGCTAATAAAATCTTTTTAAATTTTTTGTTTACCATGATCCAATAATGAGTTCTGATGTCCACCGCAAAATTCATTGTTTTACGAGGTGTCTTCAAAAATTTGCCACCATTGGCTTATTTTTTAATATTCTTCCTTGCATTTTTTTCTTGAATAATCTATGAATTATACTTGTATTGAATATGTATATTTAATTTAAAGATACAATAATTCAACCACAGTTTAAAAAAAAAATGTGCTTGAAATATTGATTTCAAGCGTGTGATAGCTATGACACGATTTTGATAGGCAACCCATGCCAGAAATATTTGTCTATCTATGAAATTTTATAAAAACAATGTTTCATCCGGCAAGCAGATGGGTACATTTCGATCTCCTATTCGGATCCCGTACTAAGAGAGAAAGTTCTGATATGGATGTGGAAAAGATAAAACGTTAAGATCAACATATTTGTGTAGTTAGAAGCATTTTCCGAATGCACTTATCCGATCTTTGATATTACGACAAAATTTAAAAGATTCACACAAAATGCATTTGAAAATATCCTATGGTAGGGGGGCCCAAGCGGGGATTTTTGCAGTTACTCGAGCGCGTCAAATTATCACATAGGGAGAAACCTTATACCCTGTAAAAATGTACCTCTACCATATTGTATTGGCTCTTAATAGACGGGAGTTCGTAAAGGGGGATCCGAAAAAAAAATCTATCTTTAGAAAACCTCGAAATCGTCAGAATAAGATAAGGTAAGTTAAGTACATGCAAAACAGTGTACATTTAAAAAATCTGACGATTTGAGCGGGGCGTAAGGAGATGGGCGAGTCACAAAGTTTCACAACAAAAATGCGAATATTTCGCGAAATGAATGTCATATAAAAAAAAGCTAAAATTACGTCAATATTTTTCAAAAATCTACCGAATGATAACAAACACGATCCCCCGCGGAGAGGGTGGGGAGTAAACTTAAAATTTTAAATACAAACCCCGCGATATGTCGCGAAATGAACATCAAATCGAAAAACTGAAAAATACACGTATTCAATAGGTATTTTTGAAAAATCTATCGAACATCCTTGTGGATCGAAATATAACCCCCAGATATGTGGGGTGGGGGTTGCTTTAAAATCTTAAATAGGAGCCCCCATTTTTATTGTAGATTTGGATTCCTTACGTAAAAATAAGTAACTTTATTCAAGACAATTTTTCCAATTATGGATAGATGGTGCTATAATTGGAAAAACGATTGTTGGAAATCGAAAATTAAATTAAAAAATGGAAATTCCCCCACTTTATAGAAAACTTAACTTTTTTGGTTTTAGGACCTACTCTTCACAACCCGATAGTTCCCCATAACGCTCTAGTAACTGCAAATTTAGCATACTTTCCTCCCCTACCTACTACTACGAATTGCTGACTTAATAAATAATGTAAATATATCATCTA
Organism: Diabrotica virgifera virgifera; assembly: GCF_917563875.1. NCBI lineage: Eukaryota > Metazoa > Arthropoda > Insecta > Coleoptera > Chrysomelidae > Diabrotica > Diabrotica virgifera. The sequence goes on from NC_065444.1 coordinate 217,668,701, forward strand.
ATTTATAATTAGGTTACTTTTTAATGCCATATTTGTCAGTCTTCATTCTAGTTAGAAAAGGTGAAACAGTTAAGAGTAATTCGTACCTTTATAAGCTGTAAACACCCAAAGAAGCTGAAGCTGTTTTTCGCTTAAGAATTATTTTTGATTGGGAGATTTGCTCATTACTTGCCTTTTTTTAATTTATTTTGCATCTTTTCATGTATTTTCGCTTTGTCAGTATCCTTCTTTATTTCTTTCTGTTACCTTCTTTTCTACCTTTCGTAGCTTCATCTTTTCAAATCTTTTTCTATCTGTTTTCTCCATGTCACCTGTAGGCTAATTTATCTTACGACGTGACGTGGACGGCACGGACCGTAGAACAATAGACTGCGCACGTCCTCGGTATCCTCCCGTTCCGTTGTACGATAAACTAGCCAATGCTTTTCATATCAGATGATTCTTCAACGTGCCTTCTAAGACTCCCGTGTTATCTACGTCCCCGTCATAAGATAAATTGGGCTTTATTCGTATCGGTATCCTTTCTTTACTTACTGAGTGTATCTTTAATTTCCTCAGAATATAGCGATACAATCTTATATTTTGTGCTTTTAAATATATCACTATTTACCATATTTTGTACAGGATGAAAAATAGTAGTAAAGTCCATGAAAAATAATAAAGCTGCTGGTTCAGATGAAATATCAAGTGAATTGCTAAAACTGACCAATGAAAAAAATATAGATCTTTTAGTCCAGCTATTTAACACAATCTATTCCACAGGAATTATTCCACGTGAAATGCTGACATCAAAATTTATTTTCTTATCAAAAAAAGTAAATGCTAAAGAATGTAGTGATTGTCTAACGGTCAGTTTAATGTCAAATAACTCTGCTAAAGATCATCCATAATAGAATTCACGCTAAGCTGGAGATGGATATTAGTGATTCCAGTTTGGATTTCGGAATGGAGTGGACACAAGGGAGGCACTATTTTCTTTTATTGTGTTGACCCAAAGATGCTTGGATGTTAACCGAGATCTTTATGTATGCTTTATAGACTACAACAAAGCATTTGATAAGCTAAAACATGACCGACTTATGGGACCTACTCAAAAACATAAATCTGGATATAAGGGATGTAACATTGATTATCAAATTTATACTACTGCCAACAATCAAATGTGAAAATTGGAACAGAAGTGTCAAAAGAAATGAAGATAAGGAGAGGGGTCAGGCAAGGTTGCATACTGTCGCCGTTATTGTTTAATACTTATTCTTAAGAAATCATATAATAAGCTTTGGTAAACAAGACAGTCGGCAAAAAACTTTCGGCTTTTCCCTTAGCAGAAGAGTATAAGTATCTGGGCATGATCCTAGATAAAAAACTCTTGTGGTCTAGCCATATAAAATATGTGAAACAAAAGTCAGAGCGTGGAATTAACTTAATAGATAATCATTAAAAAACTTCTAAACTTTAAATTGTATTTTAATTATTTCTTTCCTTGCACAGTTTTTCTTTTTTGTCACATTTGTCACACTAAGTAAATGATATGATAGAAACACATAAATAACCACAAATTAGAGGACTCTCTTGTGAATATCAGTTGTAAGCATTCATTTGTAGTTTTTGTAGTATTTCGAGTAGTATTGAGGAGCTGGATTGCCCCAATATTCTCGTGCCTAGAAAGTCGTTGCTCGTGACTTCCTTTCATCTTTTTGATGTTGCCATTCCCAGGTCCTCATGAAGGTCACTGTCTGCCACGTACCTAGGAGCATCTATAATGTTTCTCAGTATTTTGTTCTGGACTTTTTCTATTATTGTTATCTTGAGTATACCCCCATAGTGGGCATCCATAAGTCCATACAGGTCTCAATATTTGTTTGTAAAGTAGTAGTAACTTACTATTCATCCACAGAATTGGAGTTTTTTCTAACTAGCTAATACATTTTTTATACCTTATATATTATAGTTCTTCCCTTTTTTTTAGATGAACCTTCCAAGGTAGTTTGGCATCCAATGTTATACCTAAATACTTAGCTGTATCTGAATATATGGTACTTGAACTTTGTTGGTTCTAATTGGTATATATTGTATTTTTTGTTGGTAAAATTATCATGAACAAGAACAGTTTTACCTTCATTCATCCCGATTCTCCATTTGTGTCCATTTATGGATTTGGTTAATTGCTATTTGGACCTTGTTGATCTCCTCTTCACTAGACGTCCATCCTGCTTGAATAGTTGTGTCATCAGTAAAGGTGGCAGCTGTGTTGTCTTCCAGTACATATTATATAATATGACATTTGTATGGTAGGTATTGGACGGGACCCAACACATCGCCTTAGTACACTTGCCCGAATTTCAGTTAGTTTGAAAAACAGTATTCCTGCTCAATGATAAAATGCCTTTCATTTATGTACGACTGTAAAAGTTGTGAGCACTATTTGGGCAACTTTTTAATTTATTTATTAAACCTCCATTCCTGACTTTATCGAAAACCTCTGTAGGATTAAGAAAGACAGTCGAACACACATTCTGTTCTTCTAGCAATATTTCGATAATTTGTGATTCTGTACACCTTGTTGATTATTGCTCAAATTCATGTGTCGGAATTAGATTTTTTACATCAATAATTGGTTAAATTCTCTTGACACAAGCTCCTGACACAGTTTTTCACATAGCCTCGATATTACAGAGAACAGAGATATCGGGTTACGAAACATCATGTACCTACTAGTTTTTCTGGTTTAGGAATTAGGAATCATAACGACTTCGGCCATTTTAATCCGAATGCAGCTTAACTAAGGTTTGTTCGTTTTACGACAGGTCTTCTGGAAAGATTTTTCAGCAGCTCACCCATAAAGAAATCGTAGCTCGGTACTGTCCTCGTGTTAATATTTTCCTTTATTTCTATAAACATTCCTTTTGGTGTAGTTAGTCGAATTTCTTCCAATAATTGAACAGGTTCCTACTATATGTCTTCATCCTCTTGACATGCAATAAGTTTGAAAACGAAAACGTAAGGCGATAATATGACTGAAGACTGAAGTATGATATGACTAGCGTGATATATGTATATAGCAAAAAACATAATTCAATAGCATAATTCAAAAATGAAAATCGACCTGTTTCAGGATTTTTCTCTCTTTTCAAGTCGCTGGCTTACGAAATAACTAATTCATTCCAAAAATTTGCACCATATTGTATGTGTATGAGTATAATCAACTATTTTCAATGGAAAAAAAGCCACAATTTTACCAAAAAAATGATTTTATTAACGTTTCGACGCCCAAGTCGGGTGTCGTTGTCAAAATCCAAAATAATACTAAATTAAACAAAAATGTTGTTGCTTAGTAAAAAATTCTTCTAATAATTAACTTAATCTGACTCATTTATATCGGCAATTCAGACAGTATTATACATTTTAAAGTAGAATACTTTAAAATGATATTGCCAATATTGATGAGTTGCGTTCCTGGGACGACTTTACTAAAAGATAGTTCATTTGATTACATGAAATCAACCCAACTCAATATCAAAAATATTCAAATTGGTTGATTTCATGTAATCAAATGAAGTATCTTTTAGTAAAGTCGTCCCAGGAACGCAACTCATCAATATTAGCAATATCATTTTAAAGTCTTCTACTGCAAAATGTATAATACATGTCTGAATTGCCGATATAAATGAGTCAGATTAAATAAATTATTAGAAGAATTTTTTACTAAGCAACAACATTTTTGTTTAATTTAGTATTATTTTAGATTTTGACAACGACACCCGACTTGGGCGTCGAAACGTTAAAAAATCATTTTTTTGGTAAAATTGTGGCTTTTTTCCCATTGAAAATAGTTGATTATGAAAATGCCACAAGGAAATAGCTTCAGAACAATATATGAGTATATTGTACAATTCGTATTTGGGAATTTGAACAGCATTTTTTTCTGTAACTGTAACCTAAAATACATTCAATTCAAATGATAACAAAAGATTTACTTTTTTACATCGCCTCGTAAATTTCCCGCTCCCTTTTTTTATAAAAAAAGCTGAATAAACTTTACTCATACTTTGAAACGTAGACACTCGTCATAATACAGTATTCATCCATTATATTGAATACGTTCGTTAAAAAAGCATTCGGTTCATTGAAATGTGCATTACAATAACCCGCAGTTCTAATTCCTTTTCCGATGTAGAGACGCAAAGAGAGAGAACAACCGTATCAGCAATGTCATCCTGGGCATCTGGGATCTAGACGCCACAGTATGAATCTTACATTGTGCTGCCAAGTGATATGAATGGTTTTCTGATGACCCAACAATACAAGCCAAGCCAACCCTCGTCTCTCGGTTCTGACGTCACACTTCTATATTGTTCTCACTTGGAAAACTCCAAACAATCTCGGCAGCTTTCAGAGTATTATATTCCTTCATGCCACGTCGGAATTACTTGTCGTTGAGATACAATTGATGTAAATATTTAAATATGTGATACGAACGTATAAAGTGTTTCAATTTAACGTTTGACGAATTGATTTTGATCGATTTCTTATACAATTTTATACATAGAGAAAATTTTGAAACTATTTTTCATTAATTTTGAAAAAAATGTGAAAATTCTGAATTATCTATAGTATCCGTCTGTTCCAGGAAATTTGTAAACTCAACTCCTCTGTCATTCAGTGGCGGATCCAGAAATTTTGTTTGGGGGGGGGGGTCATGGGTCTTGAGGGTGATTTAATTACCTATCTCTGATGCAAGGTGACTTAGTCTTACCAACCTTAGGATACGTGGGTTTACAATTATGGGGGGAAGTCATGACCCCCATGACACCTCCCCTGGGTCCGCCAGTGCTGTCATTAGACCAGATAGGTGTCAAGACCAGACAAATTAGGTGTCGATTGAAAGCTTATAACCCAAGGATGATACTAAAACTGAGAAGTTTGACCTCGGACTTCCGGTTTTAGAGTTGCAACCAAAGTATGGTTTTAAAGTCGCAGAAACAGTATCGATCCATGTACATATTTTCGAAAAACCCTCTTACCACATAGTGGTGTAGGGCGCAGAACGCTGGCGAAGCGTCCATGTAACCACTGTTACCATTGGTAGCAGTTAAAAATCTTGAAAATAAATATTTTATGACTACTGTGAAATAATTCCATTTTATTTTTTTTTTTCAATAGAAATATGAGTGTTAATAGTAATTCACTAAAAAGCCAACTAGACGCACGAAAATATTGGCGAATTTATGCGACTCGGTTGCAGGTTAATGTGCGACTTTTAAATGTGGATACAGTAAATGAAAGTCCATTGGCTATCAGTGGGACGCGAGGGTCGGAGACGGCTCGTGTCTGAAAATTTTGAAAGGCGAAGGCGTAAGCGCGCTGTGGATATTAGTAGGCACATTACCACTTTTTGGAATGGATATATTCCGGTGGTATGGTTGACGGAATTAATAAAAAATAAGTATAACAACGAACAGTAATATATTTATTTATTTGGGTAAAAAGAGTGTTTTGCTTATACATCGCGTAAGAGGGTTTGTTATTGTTTTCGGCCCAGCGAGCGGCCGATGTCTCTCGGGTGTTGTGACCGACTGACTGAGTGGCTGAAAAGAAACCACAGACGCTAATCTGTTTGTGTTTTACCATCTGACCAGATGGGCAATAAATCACTTAGATCTGGCGTTTAAAGGTTGAAACATTTCTGCAGTTTTACGTTTTCGAAATTCATGTCCAATTGTGAGTTATTGACATAAGGTCTGATAAGGTAATTAATTTATGGAGAATTCAGTTTGTAACTGAACACACCAAAAACATATGGTTAAGATACATTCCGTTTTGTAAAACTGCGTCCCTCTTAGCATCTGGTTTGTATTTTACATGTGAATTTATATGATCCATATTAGTTCGTTTTGAGAAAAGTTATTAAAAATTAAGAAAATAAAATTAGCAAAAATAGTAATTAAAGCGTACCGCTATAGTTACAATGGTTACTTACCTATTACAGTGTGCGTGCAATTAAACATGGATGAGTGTCGTTGACGACTTTTTTTTTAATTTTTGACACTATGATTATCCAACTTAAAAATAGGTTTTCTAATTTAAAGCAAAAAAATTTCAGATAGGGCCCTTCATCAATTTTACAGCTATGTATATGGACAAACATTTGACACAGTAAAGTTAAAAAACAGAATTGACAGTTCTTTATAATGATCCAGATTACAACGGCGGTTCCAGCAACCTTGCAAGGAGAGGGCAATGAAATAAAAATTTTCTCGTCACTCGCGTATGCAGGAATGGGCTGTTACTTTCTTTTTCTTAATGTACCATGTCCTTTCAGAACGTTGGTTACTATCATAGCTATCTATAGCTAATTTTTTTCACTGCCACCCTAAATCAACCACGAAGTGCTTCTTCGTCCTGGACGCGTTTGCATGCTATTTTTCTTTGCATAATATTTTGTAGCAACCTATATTTGAAACTTCCCATTACATGTCCAAAATACTCCACTTTTCTCTTCTTGATGCCTTCTACAATCTCAGTAGTCTTGCTGAGACGTTCTAGTATTGTGGAGTTTCGAATCTTCTTCACCCAAGATACTTTTAAAATTCTTCTATAGCACCACATTTCGAAAGCCTTAAGACAATTTAAGTAGATCGATTTTATTCACAGTCCAAGACTCGACAACATACAGTAAGACAAAGAACACGTACTTCGGAGAAGGAAATCTGTTTTATGTTTCAGTTATTCAGTTATCAACAGGACACAAAACCCACTACTTATTTTCAATCGTAATCTCTTTCTTAAAAAAGCGACATAAAGCGAAGTCTCAAGGAGCGGGCAATTGACTCTATTGACCCCCACTTGGATTCACGCCTGCCAGATTATATTAAAAAAAATGTACAAGAATCAATGTATCAATATTTGACGTCTTCAGAACTTGATAATGCATTACAGGAACCGTTTAAATTGTATTTTTAATAATTCCGGTTTTACAAGTGCATCCGTTGAAAGAAGTTTTTCAGCAATGAAACGGATTAAAACATGCCAAAGAAATACCCAATTGCAAGATCGAATGTCGTCATTTTCTTTAATTTTCATTGAGTAACGCTTTTTAAATGGATTAATGACAGAACCCTCTTTCTACGATTCTGTTATTAACATATTTCCTGATAAAATAAACAAAAACTTAGGCGGAGGCTATATCATTGCCGGATCTAGACATTTCCCTTGGGAGGGGAAATTTGCCTTGGGGGGGAGCTTCCAATGCAACACCAACCAAAAATATAATAAAGATAAACCAAAACAACATAAAAGACATAAATAATAACTTATATACATTAAGTTTCCTTCATTTTCCTAACTAGCGTGTTTATTAGGTTGAATTTGTGTGTCCGTGGTTTAAGTTTCATGTCAGTTAATAGTACATTGTTTACCGGGTAGGAAAAGCTTAACATTCCTGGACGACTGTGAAGATTGCTAAGTCGAGGCGCAAGCCGAGACTTAGCAAGACAGAGTCCAGGAATGTGGCTTTTCCTACGAGGTAAACATACTATTTTTCCGCAAATCGTTTAAAATTCGACAGATATTGATTGATTTAAAAAAAACGCGATAATTTTATTCCCAAATAAATGGTGCTTTGAAATTCCTAATAAAATTACTTGGGTTACTATGGAAACGTATTGAGGTTGAATTGTCAAACTTGACGCTTATACATTTAATTGCTGGTGTTCTCGAAAGTAAAATGATAAGTGATGATGAAATTTCCATTCCTGGGACTCCTCCAGAGCTGGTTGAGGCAGTGAATACTGCTTCATTAGAATTATTGCCAAAGAAATCAAGAGAAAAGTACGAAAATGCATACAGACGTTTTATGGATTTATGTAGAACACTAACAACTGTACGGAAATATCATTTCCTTACAGTAAGGAAATGACATTTCCTTACAGTAAGGAAGTCCTGACTTTTTCTTCAAGAAATTTTGACAGGAATGTCAAAATTTCCTGGCGATTTGCGGAAAAATATTTTTATGTTACAACAATTTTTTTCCTTAATTTTGGTCCTTGTTAAGGGGGAAATTTTCCCTTTTCCTTCACCGTAGATCCGCCACTGGCTTATATTTGCGAGGTTGTTTTAAACAAGATTTTCTTCATCTGGATTTGGTAACACTTTAGAAAAAGTCACGCGTCGCCACTGGCGTAGAAATAGTACATGTGATATATTATTCGGCGCGCCGTAAAAACACGAGAACAAATATACAGGGTGTAACAAAAATACAGGTCATAAATTAAATCACATATTCTGGGACCAAAAATAGTTTGAATGTAACTTACCTTCGTACAAATATGCACATAAAAAAAGTTATAGCCCTTTGAAGTTACAAAATGAAAATCGATTTTTTCGAATAAATCGATAACTATTAGAGATTTTTTATTGAAAATGGATATGTGGCATTCTTATGGCAGGAGCATCTTAAAGAAAAAATATAGTGAAATTTGTGCACCCCATAAAAATTTTATGGGGGTTTTGTTCCCCCAAACTTTTGTGTACGTCTCAATTAAATTATTATTGTGGTACCATTAGTTAAATTTAATATTCTTAAAACTTTTTTGCCTCTCAGTATTTTTTCGATAAAGCAGTTTTTATCGAGTTGAGGCTTATTTTTTAATATGTTTACATAAAAATTTTATGGGGTTTTTGTTCTTTTAAACCCCCCAAACGTTTGTGTACGTTCCAATTAAAATATTGCTGAGGTACCATTAGTTAAACACAGTGTTTTTAAAACTTTATTCCCTCTTTGTATTTTTTCTAGAAGGCACCTTTTATCGAGATATGGCTTCTTTTTTAATACGGTTCAAAATATACCTAAAAATGTAAATCATACATAAATTTTCATATTATTACCAAGTCTCCATAATCGTACTTTACCATATACAAATATGTGGTGGATTTGACAAATATTCAAAATATCTCGATAAAAACTGACTTTTCGAAAAAGTACTAAGAGCCAAAAAAGTTTTAAAAATATTGTGTTTACGTAATGGTACTACAATATTAATTTAAATGGAACGTACACAAAAGTTTGGGGGGGTTTAAAGGAACTAAACCCCCATAAAATTTTATGGGGTGTCCAAATTTCACTATAATTTTTTCTTAAGATGCTACTGTCATAAGAATGCCATATGTCCATTTTCAATAAAAAATCTTTAATAGTTTTCGATATATTGGAAAAAATCGATTTTCATTTTGTAACTTCAAAAGGTTGTAACTTTTTTTATATGCACATTTGTACTAAGGTGAGTTAGGTTAAATCAAACTATTTTTGGTCTCAGAATACGTGATTAAATTTATGACCTGAATTTTCGTTACACCCTGTATACTTCCGATTTCATGCCTGTTTGCCCATTCGTCCGTCTGTCCGAGAATATAATGCATCCGTTATTACAACAGATGTAATGACAAACGAGAGGTTGAATGAGAGCTTATAACCCAAATATGGTATTAGTGGTGAGAAAATTGACCTCGAATTTCCAGTTTTAGTTGCAACCAGAGTTGCAACCAGAAGTATTGTTTTAAATTCACCGAACTAGTTCAAGCGATATATTATTCGAAGCACCTTAGCAAGAAGAAAACATATGTGTCTGTTTGTCAATGAATATAACTCCTTCGTTATTGAAATAGATAGAATGATAAATGAAACCTCGAATGATAGCTTATAACCTAAATATTAAAAGTGAGATATTTGACCTCGTACTTGCGATTCCAGAGTTGCAACCAGAGGTACTGATTTAAATTCGCGGAAATATTATAAGCGATATATTATTCGACGCACCTTAGCAAGATGAGAACACATGTATACTTTTGGTTTTTATATCATTTCAGGCTAAGCACCTCTAACCGGAAATACCACATTATTACAAATATACAAATAGTACATGTGACATATCAAACGAAGCGTATTTAAAAGACGAGCTTGAATCTTTCGAATTGAATTGAATCTAATTGGACGACGGACTAGGAAGAAGAAGAATAAACGTAGAGACCTAATGAATGGTCACTTGACAGTGATTTATTACTCTTTCCCCTCCTCCCTCTCTCACTGTGTCTCTCTCTGTTTCTCTCTCTCTGTCTCTCCCCCTCTCCACCAAGTGTCAGGATAAACAGGCATCAAACATAGGTACATCAAAAACAGAGACTTGACAAATCCCAGATATTCAAACATACCTGGAACAACAAACACAAAGTACGATGAAAAGATGCATCTATAATCGTAAAAGAAACTGACATAAAAAAGAGAAACATCAAAGAAGCAGCTGTCTATCAGCAGAATGTAGCAGGCTTTGATGTCCGATTCTAAAAGAAGAAGTCAACAACAAGAATATGCCAACAACGGAAAAATAGGAAGTCGAAGACATGGAAATGTTACGTTGGTAATAACAAAAGAAGAACAACATATTATTATTTAAATGAAATATTAATAATATTAAGAAAAGGTATTATTAATAGTAGTAAACACATGTAAAATGTAGAAATAATGTGTCCATAAATAAAGTAAAGATCGCCGCGTTGCCATCCACAATAATCCACATAGCCGTTGCGCATAGGTAACAAACAACAATAATCTGCCCGTAATCCGTAAATATTTCAGCTTAAACCAAAATGATTTATGAATCAACTAACATTTGTCCACCCCAATTCCCAATGCCATTTACTCCTATTACACTCCATGAATTCACGTTGCATCGGAATAGAAAGGACAGGTAGATAAAGTATGTCAACCGTACAAGAACAGAGATGAGAGAACCGGTCGCATTGAATTATTTGATTCAGCAATTTCCCGAAGCGCCGTAAGGGCCCCAATTCAGTAGGCGGTGCAAATATGGGGTTGGGCGACAGCTGATGTGGAGACAAGGTGCATTAGCATTTGTTCCGACCTGCTGGGCACAGGTGGGATTCATTTGCGAGGGTTTCTCTCTTAGTTAAAATCTGAGTTCGGATTTCGTTTATACGCCGTATGTATAATATGCATGTCCCCTGATTAAGTTTCTATTCGAGAGGTATTTCCGTTTTAATTGGTGCGGCGAACAGACGTCTAATCAAGCATTAACAAAACTTAATGGTAATGAACTGCACACGTAAAGGTCCCATTAAATTAATCTTGAGGAAAATATTTTTTTACGTATAGATTTCAGAACCATTTGTGGTATATCTTACAAATACTTAAAAACCCAAAAATATTATAAGTATCTTCTCCTTCGTTCTTGTATGTAGGTTTTAAAGCCTGTTCTTCTTCAATATTAGCCTCCTAAATTGTTTAAGTTAGCGCACCATCTTTTTCTTGGTCTGCCAATGCTTCTTCGTCCATTTGGTGACTTATCTCGTGCTATTCGTACTATCCTACCCTCTGCCATTCTACTAATGTGTTCGTTCTACTCCTGTTTCCGTTTTGTCACCTATCCATTTATGTCTTCTACATTGCATGATCTTTTTATGTTTTCGCTTCTCTCCCTATCCAACAGATTTTTACCCTGATATTCGTCGGAGTGTTTTTATCTCTGTTGTTTCTAGTAGTCGTCTCGTTTTAGATGTGTCGTGTCTTGTTTCCGCCGTGTATGTCAATATAGGTTTAATTGCTGCTTTATAGATTCTTGCTTTTGTCTTTTCTTAGGTGTTTGTTCTTCCAGATTGTGTCATTAAGAGATCCCGCCGCTTTACTTTGCTTTTAAGCTTTGTTGTCGTACTTCCTCTTCAACATCTCCGTAACTGGTTACATCTATTCCCAGATATCTAAACCTTGTATTGGAAGTATCAAAATATTATATTTAATTATACAGTATGTCCCTGTAAGTTGTATCCATATGGAAAACTTTTTTATTATTAATTTTACGAAAAAAGTTATTCTTTATAAAAAGCTTTGCATGGTCCAAAACCTAAGATTTAACCATCATATATCAAATTTTTTGAATATTATACTAGGTATGTCAAAAAATTTGAATTTCACTCAAGAGTAAAGTAGCTTTATTTTTCACAATATTGAAAATTGCCATTATGGAAAGTTGATTGGAATTAAAAACTGTATTCTAGTATGTAATTACATTCTTCTAATTGAAAAAAAAATTTTTTTGAAAAATTATGGATAAGTAACATTATTTTCAGTTATTTTAATTCAGATAACTCCTTTATTATTAATTTTACGAAAAAAAGTGATTCTTAATAAAAGTTCTGCATGGTCTAAAATCTAAAATGCAACCATCTTTTGTCAAATTTTATCAATTTTATACGAGGTATGTCAAAAAATATGAATTTCGCTCAAGAGTAAAATACGTTTATTTTTCACAATATCGAAAATTGTTATTATGAAAAGTTATTTAGAATTAAAAACTATGTTTCAGTATGTAATTACATCCTTTTAATTGAAATATTCTGAACTATAAAGGTACTTTACTTTTGATCTAAATTTATCTTTTTTAACATACCTCGTATAAAATTGATAAAATTTGATATAAGATGGTTGTATTTTAAGTTTTAGACCATCCAGAACTTTTTATTAGGAATCACTTTTTTTCGTAAAATTAATAATAAAGAATTGAAATAACTGAAAAAATAATATGTTATCCATAATTTCTCAAAAATATATTTTTTTTCTAATTAGAAGGATGTAATTGCATATTAGAATATAGTTTTTAATTCCAAACAACTTTTCATAATAGCAATTTCCAATATTACGAAAAATAAAGCTACTTTACTCTTGAGTGAAATTCAAACTTTTTGACATACCTCGTATAATATTAAAAAAATTTGATATTTGATGGTTAAATCTTAGGTTTTGGACCATGCAGAGCTTTTCATAAAGAATAACTTTTTTCGTAAAAATAATAATAAAAAAGTGTTCCATATGGATACAACTTCCAGGGACATACTGTATATCAAACATATTGCAATAACTATTTGTTCTCATATGAAAATCTGGAGCGTAACGCGGTAATGTGTCATATAAGCTTGTTGATATAAAATATGTGTAGACACACTTTATAATAGACTTGATAACAGTAATCTCAGTACGCCATTTTAAACGCACAATGAAGGAGTTTCAGCTCTGACACTCTGACTCTGACCACCTCTCATGGAAAAGTTTTGATAAGTGGAAGATGTGAGGAACAAGTTAGGTTATGGGATATGTGTCCATTTAAACAACAACTGATCTACACCCTCAAAGAACATAAGGGAGCTGTATAAGCAATAGACGTTAATAAAGACACCGAAACAGATAGCACTAGCACGGTTGGTGCGGTCATCATTTGGGACTTACAGGGACAACGACGAAGGCAGATTTTGTTCGCCAATACGTTGTTTAGGTGTGTCCAGTAGGTTCCTAGCGGAATACAAATTCTTACTGGTGGTTTCGATCGAAAACTATCCTACTGGGAAATCTTGGACGGAAGTCTAGTAACAGAATTAGAAGGTTCACCCACAGTTACCATCAAGGTTTAGATATTTCTCTGAATGGTGAACATTTTATGAGCGGAGGCAATGACCAAACTATCAAAGTATGGACATATCAAGAAGGTATTGTGACTCACATCGGTGTAGACCACGTTGGAGTTATCACCGCGACCTGCTCCCTAACAACACAAAACATTCCAGGAATATACTATCAAAGCTCTATTAATGTTTGAATGTCCTGGACATTCATGGATGTTCCAACAAGACATTCTAGGAATGTTTAAAATGATGACAGAGGACTTTCCTGGGACATTTAGGGGACATTCTTGTGCTTTTGAGGACATTCCAGGAATGTTTTCAATATCCTGTGTGTACATTCTAGGAACATACATGGAATGTTTGGTGTTATTAGGGATGAGCACAGGTGGGATTCATTTGAGAGGATTTCGTTTACACTTCGTATGTGCAGTGTACATATATGCGTGTCCCCGGATTAATTTTTTATTCGAGAGGTATTTCCGTTTTAATTGGTGCAGCGAACAGACGTCTAATCAAGCATTAACACAACTTAAAGGTAATGAACTGCACACGTAAAGGTCCCATAATTAATCTTCAGGAAAATATTTAACGTATGGATTTTAGAACCACTGAAATATTCATGGAATAGGAAAGAATGTACCTACTGATTTTGTTCTGAAGCTGTTTCTTTGTGGCATCTTATACAATTTACTATTTTATTGGGAAATACGCCACAATTGTTTAAAAATGAAATTTATTTTTGAAATAAATTTTGGCTTATTTCCCAATAAAATAGTAAATTACTCACATATTTGCTTCACTTAGACTTAGATAAAGAGTTCAATGCAAACACTAGGTACATCATAATGCCGTAGTTTCTGACGAATAAACTGCTGAAAGATGTTGTTAGTTGTTGTTTTTTCTTTCCATTTCAGATTCAGATATCCACATGTGAGAATTCATCTAGTGAGAAGTAAAGTTAGAGTAAAATCACAGTAAAATTAAAGCAAACCACAAAACAAAATGTCATTGTTGGACATGGTCAACTATCATTTTTTTTTCTACCACAGAACATGAGTTTATTGCCGCCAGTTCAATAACTGAATTTTCGTACTTCCGGGCCTAAAGTGACAACTTCACTCCCTTGTGACAGGTACTAAAGTGTCACATTTAATCCCTCCGGGATTAAATATTGACGAAACTCCCGGAACGAATAAATCACAAACAAACGAATTTAAGGGATATTTTATTGAAAAATATAATTAATTAGAATGGTAATTAACGTTAATATTCAAATTAATATTGTGACAGTTCGTCATATTGACCAGTCTTTCCTGGGTTAATGCAGCAGGTAACTGACGAGTAACAGATAGGTCCTTTTCATATTGAACTGGTGTTTGTTTCGAAGATCCTGCGGAAACAGGAAGCGAGAATGAGGACTGTGGCATAACTATAGTGGACGAATCGGCGACTTGACCAAATATTTTATCTGAAATTTTTTGTTTATTTTTAATAGACGATTCAATATATCCCTCGGCCACGTTGGAGGATTTCCATCCTCCATGTCTCTTCAGCACGTCTATTGTTGCTCCCGAATCAGCTAACAAAGACGCAGATGTGCGTCTAAAACAATGTCCCGTATAAGACGTCGCATTTTCTAATTTCAAGAAAGCTGCTATTTGCCGTGGAATTGTACCAAACATGTTTTTTCCTACTACTCGCGTAGTACATTCTTTGTTGATGTATTGAACAAAAAATTTTGAATGAGTTGTCCCTGTCTTTCGCAATGCCACATATTTCCGAAATATCGCCACAAAACTGATGGCACTGTTTTCTGAATTTTTGATCACAAAATTTCGGTCAATTTTATTTTTGGTGTTTCTAATCGCAATTAGGAAGGAATCGCCCAAATCTCTCACATCGTCGATTTCTAAATCAACCAACTCTTTTCCACGACAAGCTCCCGCAACGCCCAAAATAAGTGCAACCTACAAAAAAATTGATTTCTTAAAATTTCTGAATATAAACAAATTTCCAAATTTACCTTAAGCATTAAATATTTATCATCCGGAGCCTCCCGTAAGAACTGATCTACCTGCTCAGACGTGAGAATTCTTGACTTCTTTGGCTTAAATCCCTCATTTCTTCTCTTCAAAAAAGCTAATAATTTTGGAAATTTACTTATATCAATATCTTCTCTAATGTTAATAACCGATTTCAGCATTGAGTAATGTGCCCAGAGAGTTGAGGCACAAACCGCTTTTGATTTATCATCGAAGTAGACTAACAGCGCATTTTCAGTAGGTTGTCTCACATTTTTTAAGCGGCACCACTTTTTAAAAGCATCGTACTGCTGCTCGTATAGTTTTCTAGATTTCGGTGGTAACAATTCTTCACCTACTTCGGCTGCTCTTTTATCAATATCAGATACACCTTCTTCACTCATGATACCAATAATTATCAATAACAATGTTTCTTTACAATGACACTAGTAATGACAATGTTTCTAAATTATAACTGTCACAACGCAATGTTACTATGGTAACTTATTTTAAAGACAGTTTATTAAATGAGTTGAAGAGAGAAAAAACTGATTGTAATTATTGAAATAATTAATAAAATCATACCGGAAGTACGAAAAGTATCGTATATACCTTGCGACTGAAGTACATTTAATCCTTCAGGTAAATTATGGCCCTCCCTGCGGTCGGGCCATAAACTTTACCTTCAGGATTAAATGTACTACTTCAGTCCCGCGGTATATAATGTACTATTTAATTATTCATGTATAAAAAATTAGAAGTAAAATCTAAGGTTTTAGATTCTGAATGGATATTCAAAAAATTTATTTATATTGCTTAACTTTTTTTTAATGTGTATTGTTACAGTTTTTATTAATTTAAATGTTTTTTGTGTGTTTTAATGAGAAAAAAATTTCATCAATTCCAACATGGTGAAATGTTGATAAATTTTTTTTCCTGCTGGTGGATTTTTTACATATTTTTTTAACAACAGGGCCACAATCTCAATTTTGTATGTCCAAAATTTTTAACTATTACTTCACAATGTAACTCATTATTAAATCTTTTATCATGATGACGGTATCAAATAATAAATACCGAAATATATCTGATAATTGAAAAAAAGAGCACCTACTCTTGGCTCCATTATTCTGTTGATTTCCCATTAATGCTTTCCATTTTGTGTGTATACAGGGTGTTTCATTAATAATTGGAAATATTTTAACTGTATATGCTTGGACTCAAAATATATATACATAAAACACCCTCTATATATGTATATATGTAAGTATATAAATAACGAACGAAGCAATTCTTGACGTATTTATTGGAATGGAATAATATAAAGTTTTTACTGACATTACAGTCTATTTTAGCCATTGATTGTTTGAAAAATAATGAATCACGTTTTTCTGTAACAACCCATAAAAATAGACAAACCGAATTTAGAATCATCGCAATGTAGCGAATGAACACAATTTCAATTATACTCTTTTCATTGCGAAAAATAGGCCATTGTGTAGAGATGAATTATTTTAAACGAATGGCTGTAACAATCTGAAAATTTGAAAAAGTGTTGAGCGAAACCGGTATTGTTTGAACAGCTATTGATAATTTTATTCGACATTTTATAATGCAGCGCGGTTACTAGAAAAACAAATGGATTGAAAATACACTGCTCGCCACTCGCCCAAATTATCGCATAATTTTAAAAATCCTGGTAAATCAAATAAATTTAATGTTTCGATTTTTGTGATAATATATTATTGTTACCATGGGCCCTCATACCCATGGGCAGGGGGGGGCGTGCTCCCCCTAGCTTTTCGGGTGCTTTAAAATATATATGGTTATCCAAAGTATACAAACTGTAATGTGCAACATCTTCACGTCTGCCCCCCAAAAATCTTATACACATAGATTTGGCCAACTCCGAAAAATAGCGTAACGCGGAGCAGTTCGGGTCGGTGGTCTATCTATCTCTCTCTACTGGCGCTTAGCTTTCTCTGTCTAGCATGTGATGGCTGCCGCCTCTGTGTAACTGTCGTTCCATTACTCCCACCTCTTGATAGATATGCTCACACTCGCACGACAGACAAAGATAGCTAGACCACCGTACTTGATATCGACGTTACACCCCGATGCATTGTTTAGCATATCCCTAGCCAGATCTATTCTTGACATATCTCTGCCCCCCCCCCCCCTCTAAATTTTTTTATGGGCACCCGTGATTGTCACCTCCGGTATATTGTAAAATTTATCGAAAGAACGGTAAAAAACGCTGACGTTTTTATAATTTTTAGCAAAAAAAAAATTAAAATCATGCTAGTTATGCTTCATTTTAATTCGAATTTAGTTGGGTTGAAATACGTTGTGCTGGACGTTCAAAAAGGCGTTTTTCAGATTTATTTATTCCTTCAGCGTGTTTTTCCTTTAAAATGAACCACCAGGAGCAAGAAAATCGAAACTTCCCTGTGTTAAGAGCCAATATATGGTAGAGGTACATCTGCAGGGTACCAGGTTTCTCCCCATATGATAATCTGACGCGCTCGAATAACTACAAAAATCCACGTTGGGCTCCCCTACCACTAGTGTGACACCGTAGGCACTGTACAGTGTAGGTACAGTATGGTGGAGGCTCGGTAATGGTGTGGGGTTCGATTAATGTGGAGGCTCGTACGGAGTTAGAGTTTCACGATATTCGATAAAAATATCGATATTGTATTGATATCGTATCGAAAACCAATTCGATACCGATACAATACATACCTTAGCAATATTAATGTCGATACGATACTCATTATCTGAAATCAATACAATACTCTTGTATTGTCGATACGCTTGCTTCGATATTATTGAAAATATCGATATCGAGAAAAAAAAATAAAACGCCACAGTTGTTTGAATTATATTTTGTGGAATATTTAGATCAGAAGTAATTATTTATGTATATAAAACTATTAGTCCTGTCGCCAGGGGGGGTACAACGGCCTCCTTAATTCAGATGGATTGACCCAAGTTTTTTTTTATATATTTTGACCCGTAGACTACGAATTTTTTGGGTAACAGTTGATCCGGATGTCGATAAGATTGTTATAGACAAAGAACTTGAGGAATTACATAACAGCGATTTCTCGCAAAACAAAACATATTTTTGTATTTTTTGAGTCATTTTAAGCAAAAAATATTCCTACAAGTTTTTTCGTAGAATGCATAGTTTTCGAGATAACCGCGGTTGAACTTTCAAAAAATCGAAAAATTGCAATTTTTGAACCCGAATAACTTTTGATTAAAAAATAAAGTAGCAATTCTGCTTACCGCATTTGAAAGTTTAAGTCAAATTATATCGGTTTTGATTATTTGCATTGCTAAAAATTAATTTTTTTATTGTTAAACTAATCTATAAACACATAGTGTTTCCCGTGCCTAATACACGCGTTTTAACGCATGCTACGTAGAAATTGCCTCGCTTGCACTTGTAGCTACTCTACCTACTCGTTCGATTTTAAATGAGAAATCATAGAAAACATCACTCACATACTAGGTGTTTACTACTGTTTACAGCTTTGTTTAACAATAAAATAATAAATTTTTAGCAATGCAAATAATCAAAACCGATATAATTTGACTTAAACTTTCAAATGCGGTTAGCAGAATTGCTACTTTATTTTTTAATCAAAAGTTATTCGGGT
The DNA here is from genome assembly GCF_917563875.1 of Diabrotica virgifera virgifera. NCBI lineage: Eukaryota > Metazoa > Arthropoda > Insecta > Coleoptera > Chrysomelidae > Diabrotica > Diabrotica virgifera. The sequence goes on from NC_065444.1 coordinate 217,687,854, forward strand.
TCAAAATTTACAATTTTTCGATTTTTTGAAAGTTCAACCGCAGTTATCTCGAAAACTATGCATTCTACGAAAAAACTTGTAGGAATATTTTTTGCTTAAAATGACCCAAAAAATACAAAAAGATGTTTTGTTTTGCGAGAAATCGCTGTTATGTAATTCCTCAAGTTCTTTGTCTATAACAATCTTATCGACATCCGGATCAACTGTTACCCAAAAAATTCGTATTCTGCGGGTCAAAATATATAAAAAAAACTTGGGTAAGTCCATCTGAATTAAGGAGGCCGTTGTACCCCCCCTGGCGACAGGACTATATAAGTGATCTGCAACCCAAGCATCAGCTGTTGTAATATTTTACACATAAGTGCCTGAACTTGAAACTCTTGAGAGTGAGTAAATGACTGTGTGATTAGACTGTTTATATCATGTGGCATTTGTGGCAATATTATGGAAGTTAGTGATGATGACGCAAAAATAATTTTCAACAAAAATATTGAATTGTGATTTATTCCGAATCTCCGGGATTTCCCTATCTTTTCAAAAGCAGTTTTTAAACAATACTACAGAATTACAGAATACTTTACTACAGAATAATTACAGAATAAGTTATAAGAAATATTCGTAATATTTTTAGAATAATTTCCATTTGCTAAGCATGCAAAAGTGGGCACAAAGAGCCTACAAATCTGAGATGTATAAAATTCTTTTTATGTCGATATTTTATCGAGTATTGTATCGATATCGTATCGAAATCAATATCAATACGATATTTTTATAAGAAAGTATTGCCGATATCGATACACGATACGATACTTCATTGGCATAACCAATACAATACTTAATACTTAAAAAGTATCGATATTGTATCGTATCGTGAAGCTCTATAACGGAGTTAGTGAGAATAGATCGCGGACGGCTTACATCACACATGTATATTACAGACATGTCGTGTCATTTGCACCATTTATTGGGGATAATTTCATGCTTATGCAAGATAATGCCAGGCCACACATAGCAAGAGTTGTGCAGCAATATCTTCAGGAGGTTGAAATTCCTGCCATGAATTGGCCTGCGAGAAGTCCTGACGTCAACCCAATAGAACATATTTGGGAGATCATAGGCAGACGACTACGACAACTACCTAATGCACCAAATACACTAGATGAACTGTTTTTGCGGATAGTCGAAATTTGGGATCAAATTGATCAAGAAGAAATAAGAACGGAATTTCTCAGTATGAGAAATCATTGTCAAGCAGTAATAAACGTCAGAGGAAGCCATACTCGGTACTAGTACTTTCTTGAACTTAAAAAATTTCAATTCCGTCATTTATTTATGATGTTAGTTTGTTTAGAACCTGAAAAATGGGAAAAACACTATAAAACACTGTTAGTAGAAGAAAGACCGGAATACAAAAACATAGAACAACATGAAGTCCTGATTCAAGGGGAGCCATTAGCAATCAACGTAGAAGACACTAAAAAAGCTATATCACTGCTGAAAAATGGACGTGCTCCTGGTCCAGAGGGGATATATGCAGAGTTAATAAAAAATGGAACCAACAAACTATTCGAGATTCTAACAGAAGTTTTCAATAGGCACTTGCATGGAGAACCAGTGCCACAAAGTTGGAAAGAAGGATGGATTACATCTATCCATAAGAAAGGAAATAAGGAAGATTGCAATAACTATCGGGGTATAACTGTTACGAGTACGCTTAGCAGATTATATGGAAGAATTATAAAAGAACGCATATGCGAAGAATACCGCCCTTTTGAGTCAGAAGAACAAAACGGATTCAGAGCAGGACGATCCACAATAGATAGTATTTTCTGCTTATCCCAAATACTTGAGAAAAGAACACTGAGATCTCGAGAAGTGCATTTACTCTTAGTCGATTTAACAAAAGCATATGACACCGTGCCTGTTGCGAAGTTGTGGAAAGTATTGGAGAAAACCAGTATCAGCGTTACACTAATCGATGCTATTAAAGAGCTTTATAAGAACACAATAGCAAAAGTTAAAATAGGAAAAGAGGTGTCTAATGGTTTTCAGGTAACAAAAGGACTTAAGCAAGGTTGTTGTTTATCTCCCATACTGTTCAACATATATATCGATGAAGCACTCAGGCACTGGAAGAAGAAGTGTAAAGGGATGGGGCTATCTATTGGGGATGAAACGTTATATACGTTGCACTATGCAGATGACCAGGTAGTTATTGCCCAAGACAAAGAAGACCTGGAGTATATGGCTAGAAAACTAATGGAAGAGTACAAAAAATGGGGCCTCGAAGTAAATGTCCAAAAAACACAATATCTTTGCGTAGGAGGAGAAAATAATCCAGATGACCTCGACTTAGAAGATGAAACTATTAAGAAATGTGACCAATGTACATATTTGGGGGTAAAACTGACAAAGACAGGACGAAGTGATGAAGCCATAAAAGACAGAATAACCAAAGGAAAACAAGTTATAGGTGCGTTGAATTCAGTATTATGGCAAAAAAATATAAGACCGGAAACGAAAAAACGAATATATAATACCATATTAAAACCAGTAATCGTCTATGGCTCAGAAGTGTGGCAGTTATCACAAAAACTTAAAGGTAACCTATTGGCAGTTGAAATGGATTTTTGGAGGAGAGCAGCGGGAAAGTCTAGATTAGAACATGTGAAAAATGAGGACATCAGGAGACAAATGAAAGTACAAAGATCAATTATAGAAGACATCGAAAAACAACAACTAATATGGTACGGACATGTTAGACGTATGGGGGAAGAAAGACTACCCAAAAAGATATTAGAATGGGTACCACCAGAGAAAAGAAAACGAGGACGACCACCAACAACATGGATCCAAGGAATCTCAAAAGCAATGTCAGCAAGAAATCTATCTGAAGAAGACTGGCAGAATAGACAGGCTTGGCGAACGGGAACCCAAAGGCGTATTACGCTGTGAACGGGATTTATATATATATAGTTTGTTTAGATCAGATTTTTTTTAGATTTATGTTATACTGTTTATTTCAATACATTTTTTGTAAAAAAGGAAAGTTTTATTTTATTTCAGGTGTTCTAAAAGCAACTTTAAAGCACAAAAGAACAAACAAATTTTTTTTCATTGCAGATGAAATTTACTTACTTACTTACTTAAGCCGTCCTCTTGTACCTTACGGTGTCGAGGTAAGTGGAGAAATCAGACGTCTCCATGCCTTTCGGTCAGTAGCTAGTCTTTCTGCTTCTCTCCACCCAATATTTATTTTTTCGCAAGCCTTTCCAATATTTGCGCTCCACGTTCTTGCTGGCCTGCCTCTTCGTCGTTTGTTGTCGGATGCCGCTTTCCATACCCTCTTTACAGTTCTACCTTCATGCAGATGAAATTATAATTTTAAAATTATGCGTTAATTTTGGCGCGCAGTGTATATTTAGACCAGGGCATTTAGCACTAAAAACACCCGAATAATAAATTTTTAACTACAGCACCTAGAGGCTTACAACTTTACCTAGGGATACCAGGAAAAAGTCTCCTAGATAAAAATAGGTGGAAATGCATAATTGCATTTTAAAATGCATAAATTGCATCCAAAAGTGCATAAACGTGTCAAAAAAAAGCATTATTAAGGGCCAGATTTTGTTACTCGGGGTTTTTGGGGTCGCTGAACACGACTACGTTATCAGAACCGACCTCCGGTGCACCAGGTGCTCAGTTCCCTGCTAATCCACCTCATCTTAACGCCATCAGATCAGAACCGATTCCCGGAGTACATGGTGCCCAAGTTAACTGCTAAGGCATGCTATTTTTTGTAGTTTGAAGGGTTTTATGCACCAGATTCACCGGTGGTCTAATCTGATGGCGTATTCTTGTTTAGCAGCCCCAAAAACTCCCCGAGTAATCTGTGTGCATCAATTTAGTGCCGAAATCCCCCGAAGCTCCACAGAAACCTGGACACCAGGTACTTCGGTGGTCGGTTCTGATGGCGTATTCGTCTTCAGCAACCCCCCAAGAACCCTAGAGTAACAAAATCAATTATGCGTTTCTACCAACTTTTCTATAGTACACATTTTTCCTGACATCATCTTGAACATAATGCAAAAAGTTGCAAGTCTCTAGGTGCTATATTTAAATAACTAGATTTATTTTATTCTAAATTCCTTGCTGTAATTATTTGAAGAATACTCAAAGCGAAAACAAATGTTTCGTTCAATTAATTTTGTTTATAATTATTATTTTGTTGTGTAATCTATCTGGGATGGAAATACAAAGCTTTATTTTTAAACCAAGAAGAGTAAACTAAAAAGACAGATTCACACCCAAGAAAGTCATTAGAAATATTACCAAATACATCTTCTTTTCGTTGATCATATCGGCCTTTAACGATAATCCATCAATATTATATTATACTAATACGTTGGTAAAGAGTTCTAAAAACAACTGTTTTTTGTATAAAAACAGACTAAAGATCTAAAAATTAAAGGAATAACGCAGAAAATACAAAAAATCGCTGATATGACTTAATTAACCTATGAAATGCCAAAGTGTGAAAATTTTATAAATGTCATTAGTGTCAAAATTTGAAAACAGTGGAGTAAACTTGCCTGAGGTTGGACTAATAATTACAAACAAGCTTTACGGCGCGGGAAATTTGAACTACTTCTCTTGGTTTAAAAACAGACTATAACAGAATTGTCTAGACGAAAGAGTTATCATAATATATTACATTGGCATTAAGTGACAAGAGAGGGGGGGGAAAGCAAAATGGCTACGATGATAAGATTTTCATCTACAGCGCCGTTGATAAAGACGAAAGGGATATAACCCACCACGGGTTGTTCTGAAGAAACCAAGAGGTTGAAATGTACGCAAACAGATGGTGGTGGTCTCTGAAACGAAATTAAATATTAACTCTCTTTCATTTACCTTAGTTCTTACTCACGAATTGACTACTAGGAATCATTATTTTTTACTAGGATTATCTCTGTTTTTATTCAGTGTACGGATCAACTTACATCCAATTTAAAAATCAGATTTAGCAAAAACTAAAATATTTTATCAGGATTTTAAATTCTTTTACCTGCATTTGTCTCTACAGAAAAAGCAAAATTGCTTGAAAATTTAGCTGCCTGTTACTCCCGCGACACTTCTCTTGCAGCAATAAAAGCTGAATATGTATGGTCAGTATGGTGTAACTGGAATACAATATCATCTTTGGAACCAAATACCGAAGTTCTCCACGTAATGAAACATTGAAATAAATATTTGTTCTTTAAACATTTACAAATTTCTTACAATTTTGGCAACTATACCTGTCATAGGCGTAACCAGGGGGGGGGTTTGGAGGTTATAACCCCCCATTGGGATGTACTTTGAGCTCTATACGCTTAACACCATAGCCCTCAGAGACCTTCCAGTAGCTGTAACCCCCCCCCCCCCTTCAGGTAGATGTAACCCCCCCCCCCTTAGGCTCATCCTGGTTACGCCTATGATACCTGTCACAACGGCCAGTGTAGAACCTTCGTTCTCAACAATGAAGCGAGTAAAAACTTTACCCAGAAACAAGATGGGAAACGAAAGACTCAGTTTATTGGCTCTTTGTTCCGTTCATTGGAACATCGAAAGCCAGATATATAGATATCAAATCATCATCACAGATGTCATAGAGCGAATAGCATAGCTAAGTTGGAATTGGGCAAGTCATGTAGCCAGAATGGAGAACGGTGGTGGACCCAAAAAATTACAGTGTGTAGACCACGAACGGACAGAAGAAGTAGAGGTAGACCACCTACACGATGGACAGACAACGTCAAAAGGGTTGCTGGGAATTGGTTGCTGGAAGCCCAAGATCGACAGAACTGGAAGAAATTAGGGGAGGCCTATGTTCAACTTTGAATGCAGAAGGCTGGATGATGATTATATATCAAATAACCCAAAATTATTGAGTAGACAGCTGAATAGAAGACCAGGTGTACTCTTTTCTACGGAATTCTATATTTCGTTTGTAGTCACTAACTTTGAGGAAAACCACACTATCATTGTTACACCCGCTATACAACATAACAATATATGTTTAGCAACAATATTATTACATCGATATTCATGAAGAATAAAGTTATAATATACGAGTAATAAAAAATCACTCAAATCGGACAACCGGTTTAGGAAATACGAGAGATCAAAAATGTCCCATTTTTAAGGTGGTGCTTTAATTTTGATGCTTAGTGTATTTTTTGAAGGTCGCTGCATATTATTATGCACGTAGCGTTTCCAGCACGTAGCGTATAAGTAGAGACTGGAAAATATGCACTAAAAAATGTCTAAAATATGCATGCAATATGCATTTTAAAACAAGCTGAATATGCACAATTAACATGCAAATATGCATTTATATATGCACTTATTTTTATATGAATAATTTTATGGTTTACGTTAAATACATAAATAAATAAAAAATAATAAAAATAAATAAATAGGTTTGAATTTAAACCAAATTGTATTATTATTTCTTAATATATTTTTTTAACTTCAGGTTTTGTGACAAATAAAACGGCAAAATATTTTATTTTGACCACAAGATAAATAAGAGTACAATAAAATAAATGTACATATTTTTATTGTTACAATATTGATTCATATTTTCTAAACTAATATTATAAAAAGAGTACAATAAAACAAATTTACATATTTTTATTGTTACAATAAATAATCATATATTGATTCATATTTTCTAAACTAATATTATGTCTTCTATCTGTTAATATTTGTTTATAGGCAGAAAAAGATCTCTCAACGTCACAAGATGTAATTGGGGCATATTTAAACTTTGCTATTAGAGACGGATCCATATTAATATTTTCATCGAAGTTTCCAAAATTGATTATATTATTTATTGAACGCAATAAAGTGAAACCCTCATTTTTGTTTAAAACGTCATCAAGTTTATCTTTAATTTTTACTCCAATTTCCCCATTCAGATTTGTTATTTTCTGTTTAACCGAATCAACAATAGACATACTATTGTGAAGACATAAATTTTGAGCCTCTAATTTTGTAATTGAACTTTCAATGATATCGAAATTCGATTTTATATACAACAATTGATTTTTAATAGACTTTTCTTTAAAGATATTTTGACAGTTATCAATAGCGGTACAAGTCGGATCAAAACTTGAAATAACGCTTTTGATGTCGTCGTAGTGTTCAGATAAAAATATAGCACTTTTAAGCCAAGTTCCCCATCTGGTTAATACTGGTTCTGGTGGTAAAGGAATATCGGGAAGCATCTCCCTATATACCTGTACACGTAGTGGTGCTTTCAGAAATACTTTTTTTACATTATTTATTAAGGTGTTTACATTGGGAAATTCAATTCTAACTTTCTCTGCAACTCTGTTTAGGCCGTGCGCCAAACATGTACAGTGAATTAAATTAGGGAAAAAGATTTTAAGATTGGATGCAGCTTTCATCATATATGAGGCGGCATCACTAAGCATTAATAATATTTTTTCAAATGGTACTTGATCAGGTAAAAAAAAATTTGTTAGGGATTCGTTAACAAATCTAGCTATTGTAGCATAGTTTGTTTTTTCCAAACATTTTACACTAATTAAGTATGAGTTTTTAAAATCGCCAGAGTCGTTAAGAACTCCAACAATTAGATTCGCAATTTGTCGACCCTTTGTATCCGTTGTTTCGTCGACGGAAATCCAAAGATATTCGGCTTTTAACTGATTTTTAATACTCGTCATCACATCTTTGTAACATGCACTGACATATTTTTTCCGAAGAGTTGAAGAACTTGGTATTTGAGCTGGTTTATCTTTAATCTTGCAATAAGTTTTTAAAAAGTTTTGACACGATTTATGTTCTAACTTGTGCAGAGGGATATTGCAGTTCAAAAAAAAATGGCATAAATCCTTTGCAAAGGTTTCTTGCCCAACTGACGTATTCTGAATCTGCAAACTGTTCTGTAGAATCTGCTGGCGAGGTTTATTATCATTTTTTGATAGCTTAGTTTGGTGAAGTGAAGTTTTTATGTGTTGAACTACTTGGAATTTCTTTTGACATGGAATCTGGAATATAATGATAATGATGTTTTAGATGTTTTCGTAAATAGATACCTACATTAAAATGATCAAACTTTTTAAACCTCCCCCAATTTTTTTTTATTTCTCAAAGTGAAATTGAAATCGTCAAACAATAAAGTACAGTCAGTGTACCGTAGTATACAGGGTGGGCCACTCTCAACACCTCGCTCTGTATAAGCCAAACCGTTGCGAACTTTAAAAAACAGTTTTTGAAGAAATGGGACGGTTTGTCATTTTAGAATAGACAGACACATAGATGTGCAAAGAAGTTTGATAAGTTTAAAAATCTATTGAAGTGGAGAACTTACCTTTTTATCACAAATGGTGCAAAACATACTTTCACTGTCGATAACTTTTAGATGATTGTTACTTCCAATCCAACTTCTGAGAAGACTTGATTTTTCCCTTGCTACTTTAGGCATTTTCACAATAATAATAAAATGATTTTTTTACACAGTATAGTCAATAACTTGCAATCACAAAAGTTGAATAATCGGCGATTGATTTAAGACTAACCATTCATAAAATAAAATAATCTATCCTACCCTTAAAATGCTTAAAATTTCGTTTTGGTTGGTTTTCCCAGAATAATTCATAGTTGGCCGACACCAGCAGAAAGTACAGGTAATATTTGTAATGTTATTCAAAATATAATCGGTATTTACTTAGGTAATTTGTAAATTCTGAGAAGTCTATAAATCTTAAATATCCGGATAATGATACCTGCAGCTATAAATAACGCCCATTATGTTTATGGGTACAACAACAAAGGAGCTTAACAGCAAAATATTTACTTTCACATTTTATTTTAATGGATGTTGATGTTACTAATATATACCTTATTTTTAAATGGGGTAGAGTAAATTCCCATCAAAATATGCATTTATATGCTCTTAAATCTCCAAATATGCAAGGCATATGCATTTATGAAAAACATGAGAAATATGCAGCATATATATGCATATGCATTTTGCATATAATCCAGTCTTTACGTATAAGTTAGCTAAAAATATGATTTAATGGTTTTAATAATGACCAATTTAAATACGATTAAAATCTGGAACCTATTGTGTCAGATACATTACGTCGTTCACTAAAATCATATTTACCTTTATTCTTAAAAATGTGATTTTAATTAACATTAGTCCAGGGCGCATCTGTTTTGAGATGGAGGTTGAGAGGGGACTCATATTGTTTTGCAGAAATTGCTTGGAATTAACTTATATCATAATAATTGAGTTATCTTCCCACTGAAAAAGGTCCGGTATATTGTTTAAATAATCAAAATGTAAAACAATGAAGGAAAAAATCGATTTTTTTCTTCGTTTTTTGATTATAACTTTAAAAGTATTCACTTCCGAGAAAAGTTACACTGACATGAAAGTTGCGTAATTAAATTTCCTATAATATAGGATTAGTTAAACTTTTTAAAAGCTGTCACCCTTGTTGCAAAATAGCAATAATTGCGAAAAAAACATAAAAAAAAAACAAGTAAGGACCTTTATATTTTACCCAGAAAAACTGTATGATATAGTAAAACAATACTAAAACAATACTTTAAATTTTATTAAGATCGGTTCAACAGATTTTGCAAAATAAATTTTGCAATCCAGCTTTCGCAAAAAAAAATCATTTTTTCAAATTGCAGGACTGAAAATAAAGTAGATAGCAAGTTGAAATATTTTTACATACAGAAGAATACTGTACCTTTCCTTTGAAATTTGCAAAATTAAAATCGGTTAACTACCACGGCGTCAGGAATTTAAAAAAAAAACACATTAATTTTTGGTGCTACGCGCAGGACCGCGGTGTTTGATTCACACAAGTTGATTTCCACCAAAATTGCTTCCAATCTTTATCTAATATATTATTTTCTTACTCTATATTTTGTTGTATTTTAATATTTTAATTCCATAAAAATCAAACTAATTTGATTATTGTTTGTGAAATATTGTTTAAACAATTGCATATGTTTAAAAATAATAATCTTTTTATTCTCTCTTAATTTGCAAAATTAAAATCGGTTAACTACCACAGCGTCAGGAATTTTTTTAAATAAACATTCATTTTTTGTGCTAAGCGCAGGACAGCGGTATTTGATTCACACAAGTTGATTTCCACCAAAATTGCTTCCAATCTTTATCTAATATATTATTTTGTTACTCTATATTTTGTTGTATTTTAATATTTTAATTCCATAAAAATCAAACTAATTTGATTATTGTTTGTGAAATATTGTTTAAACAATTGCATATGTTTAAAAATAATAAACTTTTTATTCTCTCTTAATTTGCAAAATTAAAATCGGTTAACTACCACGGCGTCAGGAATTTTTTTAAATAAACATTAATTTTTGGTGCTACGCGCAGGACAGCGGTGTTTGATTCACATAAGTTGATTTCCACCAAAATTGCTTCCAATCTTTATCTAATATATTATTTTCTTACTCTATATTTTGTTGTATTTTAATATTTTAATTCCATAAAAATCAAACTAATTTGATTATTGTTTGTGAAATATTGTTTAAACAATTGCATATGTTTAAAAATAATAATCTTTTTATTCTCTCTTAATTTGCAAAATTAAAATCGGTTAACTACCACAGCGTCAGGAATTTTTTTAAATAAACATTCATTTTTTGTGCTAAGCGCAGGACAGCGGTATTTGATTCACACAAGTTGATTTCCACCAAAATTGCTTCCAATCTTTATCTAATATATTATTTTCTTACTCTATATTTTGTTGTATTTTAATATTTTAATTCCATAAAAATCAAACTAATTTGATTATTGTTTGTGAAATATTGTTTAAGCAATTGCATATGTTTAAAAATAATAAACTTTTTATTCTCTCTTAATTTGCAAAATTAAAATCGATTAACTACCACGGCGTCAGGATTTTTTTTAAATAAACATTAATTTTTGGTGCTAAGCGCAGGACAGCGGTGTTTGATTCACACAAGTTGATTTCCACCAAAATTGCTTCCAATCTTTATCTAATATATTATTTTCTTACTCTATATTTTGTTGTATTTTAATATTTTAATTCCATAAAAATCAAACTAATTTGATTATTGTTTGTGAAATATTGTTTAAACAATTGCATATGTTTAAAAATAATAATCTTTTTATTCTCTCTTAATTTGCAAAATTAAAATCGGTTAACTACCACAGCGTCAGGAATTTTTTTAAATAAACATTCATTTTTTGTGCTACGCGCAGGACAGCGGTATTTAATTCACACAAGTTGATTTCCACCAAAATTGCTTCCAATCTTTATCTAATATATTATTTTCTTACTCTATATTTTGTTGTATTTTAATATTTTAGTTCCATTAAAATCAAACTAATTTGATTATTGTTTGTGAAATATTGTTTAAACAATTGCATATGTTTAAAAATAATAAACTTTTATTCTCTAAGTTAAAATATATGAACAAAGAAAGGTTTTGCTAAAAAAGTGTAATTTTAAAGGACAGAATATGTGTTTTTATTTTGCAATATACAAATTTATTTAGTTATATCGAAATGTACTAAAAATTAAAATTTATCAATCATTATCAAAGGTCATTGGAATACCCAATCAGAGCAAACGTATTAGCTGCCCTGCGCGTAGCACCAACAATTAATGTTTATTTATAAAAATTCCTGACGCCGTGGTAGTTGACCGATGTTAATTTTGCAAATTGCAAATGAAAGGTACAGTATTCTTCTATATGTAAAAAAAATTCAACTTGTGTCTGCTTCATTTTCAGTCCTGCATTTTTGCGAAAGCTGCTTTGCAAAATTTATTTTGCAATATCTTTTAAACCGTAGCATAAATGGTTGAAAAACGTAAAATGCGAATACTTGTTTTTTTTTATGGTTTTTTCGCAATTATTGCTATTTTGCAACAAGGGTGACAATTTTTTAAATTTTTAACTAATCCTATATTGTAGGAACTTTAATTACGCAACTTTTATGTCAGTGCAACGTTTCTCGAAAATGAATACTTTTAAAGTTATAATCAAAAAACGAAGAAAAAAATCGAATTTTTCCTTCATTTTTTGACATTTTGATTATTTAAACAATGTTCCGGACCTTTTTGAGTGGGAGGATAACTCAAATATTATTATATGAGTTATTTTTAAGCAATTTCTGCAAAAAAATATATCTACATTACATTATGAAAGTAGTGATTTTGCAATGGGATTTATAGAACAGAGACAGGAAAAGAGAATATTCCTTGCAAATGATGCCGTTTACAATATTTATTTATCAGAAGGACGTAAACGATAAACGGTTTGCAAACAAATAACTAATCCAGTCCGTTGTCAATAACAGATGTCGGTCATCTAGAGGTCTTGTCAAAATATTTATATCAACAGCAGTTATAGTAGCAGAGCTAGTGAACCCTCCGAGTAACGGTCTTCCTGTAAGGCTAGAAATTTGTATAGTGATAAGTTATAGCACACCAAGGCTAAAAACCATGACCTGGCAGGCATCAGCCCTACACGTGTATCTACCAGGTGAATCGAAAGGTGCATAGTTTAGGGGGTAAAACAAACTGTCTCCTGTAAAGTTTAAATTTAAGTATGTGTTTGAGTAGGTCATTTAGAAGAAATGTGTACAATGACGGGCGATTCTGAACAGCAATAGAATTTGCCAGGCGAGGGGAAAGATTATGTTTTTTTTTTGTTTTTTTCCTAAAATATTTTTTTTTGCATCGAACAAAATTTGTTTAGGTTTTTTGAACCATTCCAAACAGAAAAGGTCTTTAGTGACTTTTCTCCTAGGTTAATAGTTTTTGACATATAAGCGATTAAAAATTTGAAAATTGCGAAATCGGCCATTTTTAACTCTCAAAAACTATGTGAAAAAGTTTTTCAATGTTGCTAAGGTAGGTAGATATTCTATAAACATCAATTGATGATATTCCGAAGAGTTTTTTGCAATACAATATCGAAACCCCCTTTGTTTTTTAATTGCTAATCAAGCGGAGGCGACGCTGTAGTATAAAATACAGTGCGTCCATAAAGTAACGCATAAATTCATTATCTCGTAAACCGGCGATATTAAGGAACAATCCCGAAACAGGTCGATTTTTATTTTAAAATTTCGATTTTTTGGCATATATATCATACTAGTGACATCATCCATCTGGGCATGATGACAGATTCAATTCAGTATTCAATTCTCTATTCACTAATATAAACATTAACATATTTATGTATACAAGGTGTACAAAAAACATTTTTTTAATTAAAATAATTGAGACAAAAAGAAGAATGTATGTAATTTATTTAATTCAAAATACGTTTTACTGTTGTCAGAAAACAGGAAATAAATGTTTATTTGACAAATAAATATTGTTTTTCGCTTAAATTCAATGTTAAAGCTTCCACCCACCTGTCTCTTGGCAGTTTGAACATTTCGTTTAAACGAAAATCTAACAATAAAAAACTGAAAACGTTTGTTTTCTATACTTCCACAAAATTTATTATATCTAAGTGACTACAGCTGTTTCGGCGGAGTGCCTTTCTCAAGTAATATAGTTTACAATGTGTTTGCCTTTTTAATCTTCAACTGAAGAGGTTGAGGAGTGGGGAGCTGTTTGTCTCGAGTTGGTCATTCAGAATTATATCTGTATTTTTCAGTTTATTAATTTCCATAGATTCTAAAAAAGATAGCTTAAGGCCTTTATTTTGAATATGTAGAATTTTAAACTCTTCATTGAAAGAATGATTATGATCTAGAAGGTGAAGTGCGTATGTAGAAGTGTCTGTTTTTCTATTGTTGAATGCCCTTTTGTGTTCTGCTATCCGTTTGTCAAAAGTTCTGCCAGTTTGACCGATGTACGTTTTCGGACAGTCACCACAAGTTAGTTTGTACACACCACTCTGTAGTTGCTTTCTCTTTCGGCTTTTATTGTTCTTAATATATTTGCTTAAGTTGTTGTTAGTTTCGGCTTTTATTGTTCTTAATATATTTGCTTAAGTTGTTGTTAGTACAGAAAGAGAAAGCAACTACAGAGTGGTGTGTACAAACTAACTTGTGGTGACTGTCCGAAAACGTACATCGGTCAAACTGGCAGAACTTTTGACAAACGGATAGCAGAACACAAAAGGGCATTCAACAATAGAAAAACAGACACTTCTACATACGCACTTCACCTTCTAGATCATAATCATTCTTTCAATGAAGAGTTTAAAATTCTACATATTCAAAATAAAGGCCTTAAGCTATCTTTTTTAGAATCTATGGAAATTAATAAACTGAAAAATACAGATATAATTCTGAATGACCAACTCGAGACAAACAGCTCCCCACTCCTCAACCTCTTCAGTTGAAGATTAAAAAGGCAAACACATTGTAAACTATATTACTTGAGAAAGGCACTCCGCCGAAACAGCTGTAGTCACTTAGATATAATAAATTTTGTGGAAGTATAGAAAACAAACGTTTTCAGTTTTTTATTTTTTTATTGTTAGATAAAATGAACTTCCATCAAGTAACGGTCGAATCCATCAATTAAACGAAAATCAATGTTTCATTTGTCAAATAAAATTTTTTCTTTTTACTGACAGTTGTAAAATGCATTTTGAATTAAAATAAATTACATACAGTGTGTCAATTTAAAAACTTACAATGGCTATATCTCACGAATAAAAGCTGATTTAAAAAAATGCTTGAAATCCTTTCTAGGATAGTAAGGGGGAACTAAAATGACATGAAAGAGAACTCACCCCCATCAACCCCCTAGGCCCCACACATCACAACCAAAAAAGTTTAAATTGCAAACCCCTACTTGTGATACATAATTGAAAAGGCTATAAAAAATGCTATCCAATGGTATACATAATAATTATACAGGGTGAAGCAATAATTGTGAAACTTTGGCTTAAATGAAAAATTTACTAAGGATTTGTTGAATTACAAATTGATTAAAATTGTCAATTAAGTAAATATTTAATGTGAATTTCGTTGTTTGGTAAACAATAATACAGCCTATTTTCAAATTCTGCACGAAATTTGGCAAATGTTCTAGTAATAGGGCGACATGCTTGAGTAATTCTTTCTCGCAATTCCCCAAGTGATGCAAGTTGAGTTTTATAAACAACTGATTTAAAGTAACCCCATAGAAAAAAGTAATATACTATCCTACTATAAAAAGTACTATCCAATGGTATAAATAATAATTATACAGGGTGTTAATATCAGCTGGCTTACTATGACTTTTGTATTTGTAATGCTATCTCCCGGACTATTATTTTAAATGGAAAATGTCCGCTCGAACTTTTTTTTGTTGAATTTAAACTAAATTTGCTATTTTTGCCTTAAATCAGTTGTTTATAAAACTTAACTTGCGTCACTTGGGAAATTGCGAGAAATAATTACTCAAGCATGTCGCTCTATTACTAGAAAAACATTTGCCAAATTTCGTGCAGAATTTGAAAATAGACTGTATTATTGTTTACAAAACAACGGAACCCACTTTGCACATTTACTTAATTGACATTTTTATCAAATTTGCAGTTCAACAAAACCTCATTAAATTTTTCATTTAAGCCAAAGTTTCACAATTATTGCTTCACCCTGTATAATTATTGTTTATACCATTGGATAGCATTTTTCATAGCCTTTTCAATGATGTATCACAAGTAGGGGTTTGCAATTTAAACTTTTTTGGTTGTAAAATAAAAATGTGTACCATTTTTATTCGGTTGCGATGCGAAGGCAAACCAATCTTACTTTTTAATTAGAATACGGAGTGCAGTCCAGTTCCTTTAACCGCGATTTTCTGCTCTTATTGGAGCTTCATCAGAAGAAACGTAGGCACTGTTCTCCATAATCCAACTAAATTGCATCGAGAGGTTTTACAACACATCGCAACCAAATGGATGATAATAGGTGGCTAGCGCCATCTGGCAATTGAAAGACGAAGCAAGTTTTCAATCCTAATAGTAAATTAATAATATTGAAAAATATTAAAAATCACTAAAAGATTTTTAAATTGAAAACTTATTGGTACATTTTCATGGTAACACCTCCAAGACTTCTATAATTTGCAAGTCATATGGATGCTGCAGTGAAGACGAGAGGGAAGGAATTCTACACTTTGCAATTCACATCCCCCGTCTGCAGCCGGCAAAATTCCAACTGAAAGATGCACCTTGCATCTGTGGGGGATGTGAATTGCAAAGTGTAGAATTCCTTCCCTCTCGTCTTCACTGCAGCATCCATATGACTTGCAAATTATAGAAGTCTTGGAGGTGTTACCATGAAAATGTACCAATAAGTTTTCAATTTAGAAATCTTTTAGTGATTTTTAATATTTTTCAATATTATTAATTTACTATTAGGATTGAAAACTTGCTTCGTCTTTCAATTGCCAGATGGCGCTAGCCACCTATTATCATCCATTTGGTTGCGATGTGTTGTAAAACCTCTCGATGCAATTTAGTTGGATTATGGAGAACAGTGCCTACGTTTCTTCGGATGAAGCTCCAATAAGAGCAGAAAATCGCGGTTAAAGGAACTGGACTGCACTCCGTATTCTAATTAAAAAGTAAGATTGGTTTGCCTTCGCATCGCAACCGAATAAAAATGGTACACATTTTTATTTTATTTTCGTATTACTCCGTAGAGTAACCAGGTGCATCTTTCAGTTGGAATTTTGCCGGCTGCAGACGGGGGAT
This sequence comes from Diabrotica virgifera virgifera, assembly GCF_917563875.1. Lineage (NCBI taxonomy): Eukaryota > Metazoa > Arthropoda > Insecta > Coleoptera > Chrysomelidae > Diabrotica > Diabrotica virgifera. Next base: position 217,704,609 of record NC_065444.1, read on the forward strand.
GTGAATTGCAAAGTGTAGAATTCCTTCCCTCTCGTCTTCACTGCAGCATCCATATGACTTGCAAATTATAGAAGTCTTGGAGGTGTTACCATGAAAATGTACCAATAAGTTTTCAATTTAAAAATCTTTTAGTGATTTTTAATATTTTTCAATATTATTAATTTACTATTAGGATTGAAAACTTGCTTCGTCTTTTTTGGTTGTGGTGGGTGGGGCCTAGGGGGTTGATGGGGGTGAGTTCTCTTTCATGTCATTTTAGTTCCCCCTTACTATCCTAGAAACGGTTTCAAGCATTTTTCGTTTTCAGCTTCTGTTCGTGAGATATAGCCATTGTAAATTTTAAAATTGACACACTGTATATTCTTCTTTTTGTCTCATTTATTTTAATTAAAAAAATGTTTTTTGAACACCCTGTATGAGTACGTATGTTAATGTTTATATTATTGGATAGATAATTGAATACCCTTTCAAATGAGCTATCATATTACCCCTATTCCCATTTAAAAAAAATCATCGATTACGTCATCACGCCTAGATGGATGACGTCACTAGCAATATATATATGCCAAAAATCGTAATTTAAAAATAAAAATCGACCTGTTTCGGGATTTTTCCTTAAAGTCGTCGGTTTACGAAATAACGAATTTATGCGTTACTTTATGAACGCACTTTATATGTGCGGAAAAATAATCTGATTAAATTTTTTTTTTCACCATCTTGCTTGAAAATGTTTCCTATTAAAAAATTTGTATCTTGCCATGGTCAAAAATGGGTCAAAAATGTTTTAAATAATTTTTTTAACTTGAAAATTTTACGTAAGAAAAATGCAGGTCATAAATGAAATCACATATACTAGGAAAAAAATAGATCGATTAAAATCTAACTTACCTTAGTACAAATGTGCACATAAAAAAAGTTACAGCCCTTTGAAGTTACAAAATAAAAGTCGATTTTTTCGATATATCGAAAACTCTTAGAGATTTTTTATTGAAAATGAACATGTGGCATTCTTATGGCAGGAACATCTTAAAAAAATAAGAGTGACATTTGTACACCCTATAAAAATTTTATGGGGTTTTGCTCCCTTTAACCTGCCCCCAAACTTTTGTGTCCGTTCCAATTAAATTATTATTGTAGTACCATTAGTTAAACACAATGTTTTTAAATATTTTTTGTCTCTTAGTACTTTTTCAAAAAGCCAGTTTTTATCAAGTATTTTTGTTACACCCTGTATATTCGAAAAATTTTCAAGTTTAAAAAAGTTGTTTAAAAAATTTTTGACCCTGGCAATATGCAAATTTGTTAATAGGGAACATTTTCAAGCAAGATGGTGAAAAAAATTGAATCAGAATATTTTTCCGCACATATTACATATACTAAAATGTCGCGCCCGCTTGATTAGCAATTAAAAAACAAAGGGGTTTTCGATAGTGTATTGCAATAAACTCTTCAAGATTTCATCAATCGATGTTTAAAGAATATCTATTTACCTTGGTAACATTGAACTTTTCAGTTTTTTACATAGTTTTTGGGGATTAAAATGGCCGATTTCGCAATTTGTAAATTTTTAATCGCTTATATGTCAAAAACTATTAACCTAAGAGAAAAGTCACTAAAGACCTTTTCTGTTTGGAATGGTTCATAAAACCTAAACAAACTTTGTTCGATGCAAAAAAAAATATTTTAGGAAAAAAACAAAAAAAAAACATAATCTTTCCCCTCGCCTGGCAAGGTCTATTGCTGTTCAGAATCGCCCGTCATCGTACACATTTCTTCTAAATGACCTACTCAAACACATACTTAAATTTAAACTTTACAGGAGAAAGTTTATTTTACCCCCTAAACTATGCACCTTTCGATTCACCTGGTAGATAGGTACACGTGCAGGGCTGATGCCTGCCAGGTTATGATTTTTAGCCTTGATGTGTTATGACTCATCACTATACAAATTTCTAGCCTTGCAGGAAGACCGTTACTCGGAGGGTTCACTAGCTCTTAGACTATTATTAAAAGAGCTCGTTGTTAAATACTCAAGTCTGGGGAAATCAATATTACGTTATGACGTATATTATTGACAATCAAATTATTATTGTAATATAGTACCACTTCTTCTGGTTTCTAACTAGGTATTTGGATGAAAAGTATGCAGCATTGAACAAAGCATTGGCGGACTTGTTTCAATTTTTAGGTATACATACAATTACGTGTGAGACAACCATAGAAGAAATATTGCAGAAAATAAATACTCTGAAGAAGATAAACAAAAATTTAACAATGTGTGTCTCCAAAAAAGTTAACTAATATCTACAATTGACCCATTGTGCATCCTCCCAGGGGGTTGTCGTCCTTAGTTCATTACCCATCCTGCCATTTCCAGGAAGGCGAACAAATCACAAGGTGACATCTCCCCTATGTCGGCAGGTGTAGGCCAAAGTTCACCGAACGCATACTCTCGTATTGACGATAACTCCCGACATTCACATAGGACATGCTCGACAGTTTAGTCATCTTGTTCACACCTCCTGCATAGAGGTGTGTCTACTAGCCCCAGTGTGTGGAGGTATTTTCTTAGTTGACAATGGCCAGTTAAAAAACCAACTGTCAAGCGTATGTTTTTCCTGGTCATTCTTAAGTACTTTTCTGATGATGACTTCCCAAGGTTCCTTAGTGTCACCTTGGCAAGTCTATATGCTGGCCCTTCTTCCCATCTTTTCTTGGTTTGCGTGTGGGAGTGACATTTGACAATTTCCGTGATTGTTACAGTTGACAAGCTAAAAATATCACCAGGTCCTAAGAGTCTTAGGCTTGCTGCCTTCCTAGCTAGCTGGTCAGCAATGCGGTTAGCTTTATTTCCGTCGTGTCCTTTAACCCACCTCAGGATGATGTTGTTACCATCCGAAGCTTGGGCTAGTGATTCATGACCCTTCATTACTAGCCCTGATATGACGCGTGGTCTGTTCAGGGTTAGTAGCGCTTGTCTGCTGTCTGCGCAGATTATTATGGTTTTACCGGCTATACCTTTCCGGGTTATCCTTTTGCGGCTATGGAGATACCAGCCAGTTCAGTTTGAACTACGCTGGCTTTTTTGACCATATCCCATTTGATACTAAGGTTCAGTGATCTGGAGTATATCTCGTATCCTGAGCCTTCTTCTGTTTTGGAGCCATTGGTATAGATGCAATATGCATTTGCCACGTTTGACTCCCTATGTTGTCTTGTTTCGATTTTGTAGGGTTTCTCGAAGACAAACGTAGGTTTAATTTAGTCGAATCCATGGCCCGCATGTAGCTGGGGCAGTGCCTCCAGCTTACCCCTCCAGAAACGACATCTCAATTGTCCCATTCTTACATCAAGGTTTACACCCCTGAGCGTAATCTCATCATCGTTATCAGCGCCACCTCTTTGACATATCTGTCAAAAGGGGTAATGCCAATAAACAGCTCCATTGCAGCAGTTGGTGTTGTTTTCATAGCACCTGTTATATTTAGGCAAGCGATCCGTTGAATATGGTTCAGTTTGTTGAAGTAGCACTTTTGGTACCCAAGCAATAGCTCCGTAAGTTAGCATTGGCCTAATGACAGTAGTGTAGATCCAGCGTCCAGTGATCTGGAGTATATCTCGTATCCTGAGCCTTCTTCTGTTTTGGAGCCATCGGTATAGATGCAATATGCATTTGCCACGTTTGACTCCCTATGTTGTCTTGTTTCGATTTTGTAGGGTTTCTCGAAGACAAACGTAGGTTTAATTTAGTCGCATCCATGGCCCGCATGTAGCTGGGGCAGTGCCTCCAGCTCACCCCTCCAGAAACGACATCTCAATTGTCCCATTCTTACATCAAGGTTTACACCCCTGAGCGTAATCTCATCATCGTTATCAGCGCCACCTCTTTGACATATCTGTCAAAAGGGGTAATGCCAATAAACAGCTCCATTGCAGCAGTTGGTGTTGTTTTCATGGCACCTGTTATATTTAGGCAAGCGATCCGTTGAATATGGTTTAGTTTGTTGAAGTAGCACTTTTGGTACCCAAGCAATAGCTCCGTAAGTTAGCATTGGCCTAATGACAGTAGTGTAGATCCAGGCGACCACCCTGGGCGAAAGGCCCCAAGTGCGTCTGACCGTTCGCCGACACTGTTCATAGGCAATATATGCTCTTTTAGCTCTACTATCTAAGCTAGAGTTCCATGTTACTTTCCTGTCAAGGGTAATACGAAGGTATTTCACCTCTTCAGAGAAGTTCAGACTGCAGTTTAGAATCCTAGGGGGTATTAAGCCCGTGATCCTTCTTTTTCTGGTGAAGAGGACCATCTCTGTTTTTTTGTACTTATAGACAGTGAGTGTTCCTTACACAATGCTTCTATTAGTCTGAGAGCAACTTGTAATCTCTCACATAGTATGTTCTCAAACGTATTGCTTTGCAAGACGGTTATATCGTCTGCATATATATTTTTCAATATACGCGAAATTTTTGACAAGCACTTTGACATTTAGAAAATTCATACTACATGACACTAGAGTTGCACAAGTTTGACTTGAATGTTTGAAATTGACTTGAGTTTTACTTAATTACTTAATTACTGTTACCTACTTAGTTTCAAGTAAATCTCAAGTCAATTCTTCTGACAAATAATTCAAGTCAAGTCAAACTGGTCAATGGTTACAGGTTTGAAAATTCAAACTGTTTGTCAAACTAGTTTGAAAGAGTTTGAAAAATAATTTATTGGGTATATATGTTACAGTTCAAGTTGATTCTTGGTTAGAGTTGACTTTTCCTAGTTCGAGTCAACTCCAACTGAAACGAGCAGTAAAAGTTGATTTGAAAAATTTAAATCAACTTTTACTAGTTGAAGTTGACTCTTCCTAACTCTTGTTAGTAAAAGTAGATTATACAATTTATACCAGTATAATCTCACGTGCATTTTTGATGAGTGTGCGTCTCTTTGTTTTGACCGTTTCAACTACTTATTAGTCCAGACTCTAACGTCGCCCCCGTTAGGTAAATTATTCTGATTCGACTTTTTTGCACAAACTTACTCAAACAAATACATCCTTATAACAAATACACAGTGTCAGGCGGTACCGCGGTCGAAAAATTGTTTAACCAATTTTTGTTAACCAAATTCACAAAAATAATTCTTATCTACTCTACCTCATATTATGTATAAGTTTTTATTGTGTGAAAATTGTAAATATAGATAGCAGTACATGAAGGGTTTAAAGTGTGCCTGAATGAATATTGTATTGTAAATGGGATTTACTTTTTCGCACTGTTTTTTAGCACACTTTCATATAATCAAATATCCTTAACTTTCGCCTTGTCATGGTGATGACATGTGAGCAATAAATCACAAAAAAAGTTTTGACAGTTTTGTGGTTTGACAGAAGTTTGAATTTTTAAATGTCAAAGTTCTAAAAAATTGTAAAATAGGAATGTATTCCAGTGACGAAGAGTTGCAGTTTTTTATTTGTTTTTTGGTAGATAAAATATTGTATGAAACTGTGCGTGAAGTACTTTTTGCGCACTTAGGCGATGTATAACACTCGGCCCGCCCGTGCTCTAAACATCGCGTGCGTGCGCAAAAAGCATACTTCACGAACTGTTTTATAAATAACTAAGTATTTCACTCCGGACAATTTTTTTTAGATTATTTTGGTCATTCGGAGCAATAAAGGTCTCTTGTGATTTTTCTCTAAAATTGATAGTTTTCGAGTTATACGCGATTTAAAATTTGAAAAATGCGAAATGACCATTTTTAAGGCTTAATAACTCGATTAAAAACTATTATTATGAAAGTCAGAAAGTCACCTAATCAAAGTTTAAAGCCCCCCTACAAGATCCTGAAGAAATTTTTGTCATTATTTTATTACTAAGCTGTTATTTTTAATTATCAACAATGAGCGCTAAAAGCGTATTGAGGCGGCGGTCAATGTGAGTGCGAGTAAGATCCTCCATTCCGACCGTCCAATGGTGCATCTCAGTCGCACCACATTGACAGCCGCCTCAATACGCTCCTAGCGCTCATTGTTAATAATTAAAAATAACAGCTTAGTAATACAATAATGACAAATATTTCTTCAGTACCTTGTAGGGGAGTCGTTAAAATTTGATTTGGTGACTTTCATAATAATAATTTTTAACTGAGTTATTAAGCCTTGAAAATGGTCATTTTCGCATTTTTCAAATTTTAAATCGCGTATAACTCGAGAACAATAAATTTTACAGAAAAATCACAAAAGGCCTCTTTTGCTCCGAATGCCCAAATTAATTATGTAAAAAAATGTCCGAGGTGAATTTTTTTTGTGAATTTGTTTAAACAATTTTTCGATTACAGTACCACCTGACACCCTGTGGATTCGTTATAAGGACCTATTTTTGAGTAAGTTTGTGCAAAAAAATCGAACTGGAATAATTTACCTAACGGGGGCGACGATACAGCCTGGACTATAAATATCACGATTTGAACATAATATACAGTAACATTTAATTTCTAGAATCGGTTGTTTGTGTGAATCAACTTTTACTAAATGGCATTGGGAAGAATATACTTTAACTAGTTGGAGTTTACTTTTACTAGTAAATGTTGAATAAAAATCTTCATTCTATATTTATAATCAACTTTTACTAAAACCAGCCGTTTGAGTCGACTCGAACTAGGAAAAGTCAACTCCAACTGGATAATCAACTTGAACTGTAACATATATACTTTTTTGTCAAGAGAGAAATGTTATTTGCCAATTAAGATAACAAAATAAAACATACAATGAGTCTCTTATAAAAATAACTTGATACGGGGTTCAAGTCAAAATAGAGTCATAAATTCAAGAAAATAATTCATTTACGCGTAAAATTGGTTGCTGGCAAGTTTCTTTTTATCGGTAATATATGATAATTTTATGCATTCTATTCTGTCAACGATATCACTTTTTTATATTTTTATTTGAGTGTTACTAGATTACAACAAGAAATTCGTTGGATTGTTTTTTATCATATCAAGTATAATTTAATCTACTTCAACAAAATTGTATGAAGGAACGACAAAATATAATATATTTATATATATTGAAAATGTTTATATATTTTTAATTCAATTACTGTGTTTATACGCTGTCTATTCGCACTGGATAAGCTTATAAAATCAAAAAATCTTACAAGAAGTTTCAAAATCAAAATTTATAAATCCATCGTCAGACCAGTACTAACATAGGGATGCGAAAATGCGAAACGTGGACCATGACCAAATCAAACGAAGAAAAGCTCAGACGTTTTGAACGAAAAATACTTAGAAAAATTTTCGGACCTCACCACATTAACACAAACCAGTATAGGATCAGAACCAACATCGAATTAAAAGCACTTTACAGTGACACCGATATTGTCCAAGAAATTCAATCACAGCGACTAAGATGGGCACGCCACGTGCACAGACTTCATAACGAAAGACTTGTAAAACTGGTATGGGAGGAGATTCCTTCAGGCAAAAGACCACTTGGACGTCCCAGAATGCGATGGAGAGATAACATCCAAGCAGATCTCCGGAAAATGAACATTCCATTTGACCCTAGGTTGATGGAAGACCGAAGAAATTGGAAAAAAGTTGTACAGTTAGCCAGGACCCACCCAGGGTTGTAGCGCTACGTGATGATGAATTCATTTACTCTTTTGTAGGAGTATTAAGGAATCTTTCTTGTTGGAACTTACCACGCTGAGCAGATGAGTGGTGAAATATTTAAAATTCTCTCATCTTAATTTCCTCGGCATCCTGTTTGATTTATAAATTTTGAAAATCTCAGGAGGTGTAACCAAAGAAAGTATTCAACCTGTTGTCAATCTGGTGGTATGGAGACGATATTTATTGTCGTTTTCATCCGTGACATTTCTTTCTTTGCAATTCGGAAAGGCCCAAAGTATGATACGTGGATAAGTCGGAGAGAAGAGGATATGGAACTACTGATGAGGGGATAAAGACCTCCGAAACCGGTAGAGACTCTTCCTGCACTCTCTGATTTAACCAGAGTATTATGCAGCTGCTGCATTTTCGTCTTGCAAAGAAATTGAAGCAGTCGAAAAAGGAGTCAGACAGGGTTGCATACTGTCACCAGCATTATTTAACATATACTCTGAAAACATCTTTAGAGAGGCCTTGGACGAATCAGAAGATGGTATTGCAATAAATGGACAACTTATAAATAATATTAGATATGCAGACGATACAGTATTGCTGGCAGATAGTACGCAGGGGCACCAAAGGATCATGGATAATGTTGTAGAAGCATGTAACAAATACGGCCTAAAATTAAACTGTAAGAAGACAAAAATAATGATCATTAGTAAAAACACCAACATAAACGCCCAAATTACAGTAAACAATACACCCCTAGAGAGAGTACAGAAAATATGCTATCTGGGCTGCAACATTAAGGATACTTGTGATCATAGCTACGAAATAAAAACTCTTATTGAAAAAGCCAGAAGCTCTTTTAACAGTCTTAGGAAGATTCTGTGCAACTTGTCTTTAAGTATCAATATAGGCATAAGAATTCTTAGATGTTACGTCTTTAGTGTCCTCCTATATGGAGTTGAAAGCTAGAGCCTGACAGAAGATGCCATAAAACGGGTAGAGGCGTTTGAAATGTGGTGCTACCGACGTATGTTGAGGGTCTCATATATACACCACACAACTAATATAACTATTCTCTAGAGGGTAAGAAAAGACAAAGAAATAATTAACACCGCAAAGAACAGAAAATTGGCTTACTTCGGCCACATTATGCGTACTGAAAAATACCGACTGCTACAGTTGATTCTACAAGGCAAGACTGAGGGTAGGAGAGGCCCTGGACGTAGACGTATATCCCGGCTGGCCAATCTTAGGAAGTGGAATGGTCTAACGTCAACTCATCTATTTCGAGCTGCCGTGAATAGAATAAGATGGGTCAATGTGGTCGCCAACATCTCCAGAAGATAGGCACTTTTAGAAGAAGAAGAAAGAAATTGAAAATGTTTATACATTTTTTATAATATATTTTCTTGACAGCGTAGGTTCAATGATTTTTTTGTGAATTTGCATCAGGTGCCGTTTTAAAGAATTAGTTCCACTATTTGTCGTTTTATAACGCTGTTCTATATTTTTACATAATATGCACTTTGTAATTTTCATTGTTTTGCAATCGGCTGCCGCAACATCAAATAAATCAGTATATTTTTTTTTCTCAATTAATTCTGCTTCGTCTACAGATTGTTTTTCTATTAATTTTTGCATGGGGAATACCTTCAAAATCAGACTCTATTTGTTCTGGTACGTATTCTGAGCCGAAAAAGGTTCAGTTAAGACAGGTTAAGACTGCACAAAGCAGACACTTCTAAATATTATGAACTATAACTAATTTGAGGAGTAGCAGAGTGCAGGTTAACATCTATCCAAATAAGTCAAAACAAAAGGAGGTACGCTCTCAATTAGAATTAGAAATAAACACGTTGCGCAATATGATATTCAAACTTCAAAATATTTGAAGAAGTTTGATTTCAAGTCAAACCTAAAGATATCCAAATCAAGGCAAGTCAAACTGTTTTACAAAACCAGTTTGGTTTTCAAGTCAAGTCAAGTTTTTTGAGTAACATCAAACTAGTTTGCCTGATATCTCTAGTCCTGATATTCTGGACTGCGATTTTACAGTATTGCAATGTAAAAATTAGGTGTAAACTACTCAGTGATCGCAGCTGTACCTACATATCAAAATTGAAAGTAATTTTAAATACATAATTAACTTTTAAAATGAAACTCTTTTACAAATTAATGCCCAATGATTATAAATGAAACGATTTTTAATTCTAGACCTACCGAGATCTGCACCAATGAACGAAATGAAAAAATCAATACACAATGGACGATGGAATAATAAAGCCTTTCAAGAGCAGCTGGCATTCTTCGCTGCCGACACCTTATTGAATTAAAAATGTATTTTTGATTACATTCATCTTCATCCTTACATGTAGAACAACAACGTACTTATATAGGGGTCGTATTGTATGCGGAATGAATTTAGAACCCACAGGGGCTTCTTTTTAATATTTATTTTTCATGTCTCAATAGAAAGACCCACCTAACAGAATTGAAATTATAAATAAATGAAAAATTATAATTGATTTCTTTGTTGTTCTTAGTATACCAGGAAAGGTCAGTCATTGTTGACGTACTGTGGATATATTTTGAAATATAAAGTATTATTGGGGACAAATAAAGAAAATGTTGGAAGAACTTAGTACAGCCTTTCACAAAATAGGCTTAAAAATTAATATAACAAAAACAAACTATATGATGAACTTAGTACCAAGTAAACACCTTGAAATACAAAATGAATAAATAGAACTGGTAGACAAATATATATATATATCTTGGTCAAGAAATTAAGATAGGTAAGGACAATCAAACAAACGAAGTATCCAGAATAATAATACAATGATGGACAGCATACGGAGCTCTTAGGAACATTTTTAAGATTGACATTCCAGCTAATATGAAGAAAAAAGTTTTCATGACCTACGGTGCAGAAACATTATCGCTCACAAAGAAAAACTCACAAAAACTAAGAGTAGCGCAAAGAAGAATCGAGCGATCAGTGATAGGGGCCACTCCACGAGACAGGATTAGAAACGAAGATTTACGAGCTAAGACCAAAGTCATAGACGTCATTGAAAGAAGCTGTAACTTAAAATGGAAATGGAGACCAAGAGCCGATAAACGTAGTAGAGGAAGACCACTAAATTCTAAAAATTATTTTATTCATAGAGAATCTGACCAATAGTCAAGTCCGTCGTCAAGTGTCAGCTGCTCTTTGTTGCTACAAAAAAATGAACATTTAATGACATTAATGACAATTAATATTTTAAACCTTGTCAAAGAGAACACCAGGAAAAGGTTTAGCAAATATTCAGGCAAAGATATCAATAAAATATTAGATAAAATGATTTAAAAAACAGTTTTACTCCTCTTAAAAATTACAGGTTTGTTTTATCCTCGTAAAACTTTGATATAATTTCATTCCCCTTGGGGTCGTGAAATTAAAACTGTCAAAGTGTCACTCGGGATACAAATCGATAATTTTAGAGCTCTCGTGTAATTACTGCTGATATTATTCTGAATCTATTTTAAATATGTTGACTCATCTAACTCATATTTTCAATTAAACAGTTTTAACAGATTATAAAAGATTATAAACAACATTAACCCTCGGGCGGGTGCGCTTTTAAAAACAAAGTTTGTGCAAGCAAAAGAACGTACATATATTTTATAGTCAATCTCCAAAGTTCTGGCACTCCTAGGTTTGACTAATCAATCGGATTGAGTCAATCCTCAGGTCTTACTGACAATCTTGTAACAGGTGCAACGGTCACTAGTATTTTCGAATCACTGACCGTCTCATTACCTCTTAATTTTTTTTTCTGTTTAAGACCATATCTATAGTACGCCCCTGATACAGATACATTTATTAATATCAATAGCGAATGAAATGTTTTTCAGTTTCGAGAATTGTACCGCGTATCGCTTTAGAGTGTGTGGGTATGACGTAATTCGCTTCTCACGATATTGAATGTGTATTTTGTGGATGGTACGATTCTCAGTATTTTTTTTAGCGTGAATATCATATCTGTTTTCGTCTGAGGAACCTAGTTGGGTCTAATTTATCTTATATTGAGAAAGAGTACGTGTGTGTTCGGCTAACTATCAAAAGAATTTAATGACCTTTTGAGACAAGACTCTGGAAATTGTTTATGTTAGAGCTGGAATGTCGACATAAATAACGTCTATAGTATTGATAAAATTCTCAAGTGTCTGAATTCTCAAAATTAGCCGTTAGGGTAGAGTCAGCAGTTTTGGTGAGAACGAGAAATCTGTTTACGGAAAATGAGCGTTTTTTCATTGGTTAAGAAGAAGAATTATAGCTTCAGTAGGATGTTCTTATTATCATTCTCTCGCTATCTTGTTGTCAGAAAAAATGTTTGGTTTATTCTTATTCGATAATGTATCTGATAGTTGCCGAAGTGGGAGGTGAATTCTTTTTTTTTTTTTTGAGAGAAGGAACCTGGGCTTGAAGGAGAACTGAAAGAGTTAGTTAAGTTTTATCTGGCACAGAGTTAAGTTTGGGCTGTCGTAGAGTTGAGTTACAGCTATCGACAAGCCAAAAAGTTGCCGGTGCCTCGGGCCGCAAGTGCGGTCATCGGCAAAATTAGTAGTGAAGTTCCAGTTTAAGTTTGTGCAATGTTATTGCATAAGTTCTTGTGTTTGGCTAGTGTTTGTTCCAGTATGGCTTAAGCAATCTGCAGGCCACTGCGTTCAGCTGCTTTTAAGCTAACGCGATATTTTCGTACCCCTATTGGTACTATCTTTCTTGACATGCAAGCAGAAGTAAAGTTTAAAGTTTTCCTTTAAAGCATGAAGATGCTTTTATTTTTGTATAATTTTGATCCCGTTTAATGAACTAGAAAACAAATCATTTTTAATATTTTTGTTCGAGTAGTGCTAATTTGTTTTTGAGAATGCTAATTTTTTTGTTTGGTAATCTCGATCTCTATTTGTAACACCGTGATATCACAGATTCATAAATTCATTTTTTGTTTTAATAAATATTGTTTGATTTGCAAAATAAAAATTTATTATTTCTCTTTTCCTTCTCTCCTGTATCGTAAGAACAATAAAGAATTGGCTAAGTATAGAGTAGATAAGGTAAGTCACGCTATATTTGTTTTCACACCATATTTGTTTTCATATAAAAGTATTTTATATATGTATTTTATTTTGACTGTTTTTGTTTTATTTTGATTTAGCTATCTTTCTTTAAATATTTCTATTTTTGAAGTTATACCTCTTTAGGCCCGATTTCATTGAGGGTGAAATTTTATTAATCTGCGCGCATGCGCACACAGGCAGTATGGAGTTAGTTACTAAATGTTTTAATTTATGTATGTATCAGTCCAGAAAAGATGTGGAAAGAATATATTAGTGTTTTTAAATATATTTTTCTACAAACGTGTTAAAAATGCAATTTTTAGCACTCCATAGGAGCGTTAAAAATGCTACTTTAAAAATTTTAAGGCACTGCAGTTAAAAGTGAATTGTCAAATTGTGAAACGTCAAAATATTTATATTTTATTTATTAACATTAATATTAATAATACAACTTGCGCAATTTGAAAAAGGTGGTCTAAAAGGTTTTTTTATTATAATTTTGTGTCTTTGGATTTGTCTTCCTTGGGCGTAAAATAATAAAACATTTATTTTTATATTTCACTTGTCACCGTGATGTATAATTATGTATATCTGAAACGTAAGTAGCATGCGCCTTGATGGCCTTGTTGGTAGAGCATTGGACCAGAGATCGAGAAATCGCGAGATTGCGGGTTCAAATCCCGGACGATTCATACTTTTTTCTTTTTTTTTTTAATATTTGGCATTGTTAAGTTTTGGTTAATTTTTGGTAATTATTGTTAATTTTTTGTATTGTAACTGTTAAGTTGGTATATTTATTTTGTTGAAATTATATTATAATAGAAGTATAACTTCTTACGTGCGTACAAAGTACACACACATTCTTTTTTGTATATTTTTGGTTCCTATAAGGTAACCAGTGGCGCCCAATATTTTATTTCTTTTTATTTGACATTCTTACTTTGATTTTCCTATTATTTTTATTCCTAAGCTAATAAGAGTATATTAATAACATCCCTTAAAGAACCACCCCACATCTCTTCCGATTCTGAGCAACCGAGGACTTTTTCACCAAATTGTGTTAGCACGTCACATCTTTATATGACATATCAACATCTTGTCAAATTTTATTTTCCATCAATGTTTCACTGGCATTTGACGTTTTAATGTTGCAACTAGCGCCCTTTCGTGGGACTTTTTCAATCTTACCCAAACCCCAAAATTGATTCAAATTTCTGCCATTGACTGAAGTGTTTTTAGTCAAACCTAGAAGTGCAAACACACTTTTTTCGAGGAATCAAATAAAAGAATGCAAAAAGAATTTTCTTAATTTCGAAGATGTGTGATGTGCCCGACATCTTTGAACCTGACTCTAAGGGAAATCAGTGCAAAAGATTCTAAAAGAGGACAAGCGTTTTGAAAATGATCTTCAAAATTATGTAAATGTAAAAGGTCAAATGAATTGTGCAATTCTAAATGTTATAATGTTTAGCCGTATGAGAATAAAGACTATATTTTTATCAAAAATGAATAACCATTTTCAATTTCGTTGCAACACGAAACAACAGCCGCATCGTATTCTAGTTCAATCAGAGAGTGCCGCAAGCAACTCTACCGGTTTCGAAACTTATTAGTCTCTCATCAGGAAGCACATATTATGCTGCTGCTCTCTCTGACCCAACCAGGACAAACCCCGGCGTGCAGTTACGAATTGCAACGAACGAAATGGCAGGGATGCCCAAGCGGCAACTGCTAGCAAAAGACTAAGTTTTCAATCTAATAGCACATAAAACAAAACTAAAAATGTTGCTCTACATCCTACCAGATTGAAAACAAAATAAAAAATATTACTAATATAATGATAAAATTTCCTCATCTTCCTTAATCTCAGCATCCGTTTTGGCTTGCAAATTTTAGAAGCCTCGGAGGTGTAACCAGAGAAGGTTCCTATTGTTTTCAATCTGGTAGGATGTAGAGCAACATGTTTAGTGTTGTTTTATGTGCTATTAGATTGAAAACTTAGTCTTTTGCTAGCAGTTGCCGCTAGGGCATCCCTGCCATTTCGTTCGTTGCAATTCGTAACTGCACGCCCGGGTTTGTCCTGGTTGGGTCAGAGAAAGCAGCATATGTGCCTTCTGATGAGAGACTAATAAGTTTCGAGACCGGTAGAGGTGCTTGCGGCACTCTCTGATTGAACTAGAATACGATGCGGCTGTTGCTTCGTGTTGAAACGAAATTGAAAATGGTTATTCATTTTTGATTTACATGTTTACTCTGATCGGAGTACGAAGGGAACCATTCTCTTTGGAACTTTACTGGGATGAGCAGATGGGACGTGAATTATAAATTGTAAAATTCCCTCATCTTCCTTAGTCTCAGCATCCGTTATGGCTTGCAAATTTTAGAAGCCTCGGAGGTGTAACCAGAGAAGATTTGTAGTGTTGTTTTATGTGCTATTAGATTGAAAGATTAGTCTTTTTACTATATCTTTATTTCAATTACAATAATATTAAAATATGAATAGTATATGAAAAAAGGGTTAATATGTATTTTTCAAAAATTTAAACGCAGAATGAAAGATTACGTTATTAGCGAGGGCCGAAAGTCCCTGAGAACTTCTATAATGTTTATTTTAATAAGTTACAGGGGTGAAAAGCTAAGAGAAAATGTAGTGTTATTTTTAATTTCAAATATCTCATTCGAAAGAAACTTCTTATATATTCTAAGGGACTTTCGGCCCTCGATAATAATTTAGTCTTTCATTTTGTGTTTAAATTTTTTAAAAATATTTATTAGCTTTTTTCAGGATTCGAAAAAAATGGACACCATGTCCGTGGAAATCGAACATTCGCTATCTTTGTCATACAACGCACTCATTCGAATATAATGTTATGACAAGACTCGAGACAGTGACAAGTAGTGATGTGTCCGACCCGCTATTTTGATATAGCAGTTCATTTTGCTACTGCTTTTTAACGCTTTTACGATGATAATAAAATCAATCAAAGAGTTGTTTATTAAATAGTATTGATAGTGTATTTGAAAAATAATAATTGATTTAAGGCGTACAACTAATAAAAAGTTATTTATTGTTTATATATTATTTATGGAAAATCGAAGTATTTCAAGTCATTAAAGTTCAAATAAAAGTATTATTTTTTAAGAGTTTGTTCCGATAACCGTAAATAGGTACGAGTTTAGCTATAAAGTAAAGTGCCCATGGTGGCATAAAATGTAGTAAATGCTAATGCTTCAAGTACGTACTACATTTTTGAAGATTTCACTAAACTTAAAAAGCATTTGCTTTTCTCCGTAGTATTTGCTACTATTTACCAGCCTACATAGAAGAATGTACTACGCTTTTGAAGTATGTGCTTGTTTAGTAGTATTTTGCTTCAGTTTAAGTGAAGTTGGTGGGTGGACGTCTTCGGCGTAGGTATTGTTTTGTTACAATATGACAGCATTTATGAATGTGTGTCATAGAAAAATTTACAAACTAAGAAGAAGATTCTTAATTTTTGGGTCATTCTTTTATCAAATAAAATTTAATAATGGTGAAGAAGATTAACAAATAACAATTGTTCATTTTTATCCTCGCGTAACTCTTTTGTCGCTTCGGATCTGAGTCACTCATTTTTATTCATGTACAATTCTAATAATTTGGTACGTAAAAATGTGAATTCACAAATCACAAGCACATGGAAAACTAATTCCATCACGATTGGTGTAATGCAGACACGGCTGGCGCTACGCTTTTTAGTAGATACTTCTGGTCAGTAGTAGGTACTTCTGTTGTGTAGTAAGTTCTTCTCAACAAACGCACCTACTTTTATGTAAAAGAAAATGCTACAAAGTAGTGACTATTTGCTGAAGCAATAGCATCTACTACGTTTTATGCATTCCTCTCATTTTATTGAGTGAATTATTAAATGTTGGCTTCATATTTTAATAAAGATGATTTTAAGATTTTATAATTAAAGGCTTCGCTTTTTACGGAGAGTTATAACGCTTTTTTTTCTAGAAGAAAAATAATAAAATTTTCGGCTCCTTTTCCTAAGTGACTTCTCTATTGAGGTTGGCGGTCAATATGGCAAATTTCTCTCTATTCTGGGCTTGATGAATTAAGTCATTTCCTGTTGTGTGGGTCCAATCTCTGATGTTTCGGAGCCAAGATTTTTTCTTTCTTCTTTAAACCCTTTTACCTTCGATCTTGCCATTTAATATTGCCTGGAGCTGCTCAAATTCCCTATGGCGCATTATGTGTCCTAGATATGACGTCTATCTAATTTTGATAGTATTGACCAGATGAGGACGTGTGCTTATTATTCTCAGTAATTTTTCATTCGCGGTTCTGCTGGCCCAGCTTATTCTTAACATTCGGCGGTTCATCCAGATTTCGAATAAATTTAATTTGTTAACGTCATACTGTTTTAATGTTCAGGTCTCGCAGCCATATAGTAATAGAGACCACACATTCACACATAACACTTTAGTGTTCTCAATCTTATTGTGACAGATAGCTTGGGGTTACAGAGCATTTTACGCATGTTCATGAAACCAGAGCTTGCTATTTCAATGCGTCTTATGATTTCTTTTCAGTGGTCTAGTTGAGTATTTAGCTCTCTGCCCAGGTATATGAAGCTTTGGGAACTCTGAAGAATGACTTTAACAGCCTGTGACTTTCTTCTGATAATATGTTCATGTTCATCCATATCTTAAGTTTGTCTTCTGTTTCCGCTAATAAACTTTTTTTCTTTTTCGACTATTTGTATAGTATATAAATAATGGTAACCACTGAATACATAATTAGTGAAAAAATAATCCTATCATTTATACAAGTAAAGGTTATCCAAGAACATTCAAAAACTGAACGAAACCGAAATAGCCATCTCTACCTTTCTAATGACAATGTCACTGTCAACCTAATGTTTACATCTGCAGTTTCCATATCAGTGAGAATTTTACTACACGTAATTTGCCGTGTAAAGACAGAAAAAGTAGGGATAGCCGTAAAATATTTGTGAATTATGTACCCATAGCCTTAAGACCGTTAGTCAGACCTGAGGATTGACTAGTTAAACCTATGAACGCCGGAACTTCGGGGTTTGCCTATAACACATACATAAATTAAATTCAAAAGATACATACCTATCCTTAAAACCATCGTTAATCTAAGATAGTTGAATCATATCTTTCATTAAAAAAAAAAAAGAAAAAAATACAATAATATTCACTATATAAATATATTTTATCTTTCTAGTATTTCGAATTTAAGCAAGACATGTTTTACTGATCATTTTTTCCTTTTTTGCTTTGATTTTACCTGTTGCTGTCGCAGTAGTCTTCCAAATATTTTCGTAA
This sequence comes from Diabrotica virgifera virgifera, assembly GCF_917563875.1. Taxonomy (NCBI): domain Eukaryota; kingdom Metazoa; phylum Arthropoda; class Insecta; order Coleoptera; family Chrysomelidae; genus Diabrotica; species Diabrotica virgifera. The sequence goes on from NC_065444.1 coordinate 217,722,673, forward strand.
TCTTTGGCTATATTGAATGATCAGACTCATATTTCCAGAGACAAAGATTTCCATAGAATACGGATTTTGGAAATCTTTGTTTCCGGATTATTCTGAGTTGCTTTTGTCATATTCTAAATTAATTGGCCCACCTTGCTTTTCTTCGCTAAAGTTCAATATGTGACAAATTATCAGCCAATTCTTTTAACTCAAGTATTTGTGGCCGTCAAATATTTTTTAGAATTTTTTCCCTCAAATGAAAAAAGTGGTACTATAATATAACAAACTAATAAAACAATTTTTTGTGAATCCAATAATCATTAAAGGAAGCTTTTGGTAAGCTTTTGGTAATAAATAACATACTATTATTAAATATGAATGGGATTAACTGAAAGACAAACATTAATAAATTATGTTTCTTTATTTCGAAAGTCGAAACAGTAACAAAGAATTAACAACTAAAATAGTTTATGTTTAGCTAAATATCAGAATTAACCTCTCTCCATCAGAATTTATAACTCTCAATTCAATATACAAGGAGTCTGCATTTGGAATATAAACATAGCTGCATTTTTCAGCAACTTTCCATCCTCCATCTATCTGATGTTTGACATTAAACAGCTTGGAAAATGTTTCTAACAACTGTTTACTGTCAACTGGAAAAAGAGCCATAGCTTCTTTAAGCGCTTCCACGGCATCTATCTCGTAGGTTGGATCGGTAACATTTGATTCTTCAACATAAATTTTCTAAAAAGAATATATTAATAATAATTAGATAATTTGCCTCTCATTAATTAATCTACTGATATAAAAGACAACTCCGCCTGCATTACTCACTAGGTGGATCGAGTAGCTTGGTGAGTGATGTTGCCGGTCCCAAGCCCGGATAAAGGAGGAGGGTTGTAGGGTTATGTTAGCAGCCTGCCTGGTTAGGTTAGTTAGGTTGCTGAGTGATAACGTGGCCGTCCAATAAGAAGACACCAGAAGATGGAGCAGGCGTCAACTTATGGAAGACTTGGAAATAAGAAAAAATGACTTTGTTCTAGCGAATTCCAGTAGATTTAGTAAGAATGATTGTATCATCGTGCCTTAGTTTGTAATTCGTCCATTGAAAAACCTACATTGATACTGCTATGCAGTTTAATACTGGTTACTAATTAGGAAAGATTATAGTAATTTTAACAGGGAAAAACACTTGTGGACAATGTGGAAATACCTTTAGAAACTGGTGATTGGACAAGCAGTATATATTTAATAATGAATTGTGGCTAAAACCAGTCAGAAAGAAAATCATGAAACAGTTTCCTTATGGCATCTTAGCTGTTATCGAATATATCGACACAAGTAAACAAAAAATCAATAAAATTTATAATTGACATTTTGGAGGCACAGAAGAATAAACTTATTTTGTTTCTCATGTCATACAACGAAATTTTTTCTTTAATTGAAAAATTGACACCCGATCGGGAGCGCTTTTTCACACATAAATATATAAAAGTGGAGTATAGAGTAATAGAGTAGTTTAACAAATGGAAACAATTATAGTCCAGGAACCGAAGTTGTTCACCTCGCAATTTTTACAGAATGGATCGACTTGCTTGAAAATTTGAGAATAAGTAGTGGATAGTCCATGTTGCTAACCGAACTAGCAAATGAATCCGAACAAATAGGTCTAAAAATGAATTTTGCCAAAAAAAAAACAATGACAAACACACAAGACAATAGAAACGTAATACTAAACGACACCACAATAGAAGCGGTTAATGATTATATATATTTGGGACAGATTATAAAAATAAATAAGGAAAACCAAACAGCGGAGGTAAAAAGAAGGGTCAGATTAGCCTGGGCAGGATTTGGAAAATTAAAATGGGCCCTAAAGAATAAAAAAATACAACAATACTTAAAAACAAGAGTGTTTGATCAGTGCATACTCCCAATTCTCACATACGCATGCCAAACATGGACCTTGACCAAGGCAAACATGGATAACATAATAAAGACACAAGGAGCCATGGAGAGAGCAATGTTAGGAGTAAAATTGACAGACAAAAAGCAAAACAACTGGGTCAGAAATAGAACAAAAGTCAAAGACGCAGGTCAACATATAACCAGGCTAAAATGGAGCTTCGCAGGTCATAACGCTAGACAAACGGACAATAGGTGGAATAGCACGATACAACAATGGAGACCATGGACAGGAAAGAGAGCAAGAGGACGACCCCAGATGAGATGGGGAGACGACATTAAAAAGATAGGAGGAACGCACTGGAAACAGAAAGCAATAAACAGAAGCGAATGGAGGAAACTGGGGGAAGCCTATGTTCAGAATTGGACGAATTAAAGGGCAAAAGAAGAAGTCCATGGATCAAAATCTATATGATGCCGATAGGCGCTTTTACCATGGGGGTGGTGGGCACTCGGCACTCCATCTCGGGGGTGGAAATTTTTTATTATATCCATATTATATCCATGGTGATAGTGACGCCTTTCGGCATTATATTACATATTTTGATACTTGGACTATCCACTACTTATTCTCAAATTTTCAAGCAAATCGACCCATTCTGTAAAAATTGCGAGGTTTTGTCCTATTTTAAGCTTCATTACTTGGACTATATTGGAATAACCTTCGTTCTAAGCAAAAGCATTCCTATAAGCAGGATATTCTAATAATCGATCATCGGTGGCTAGTAAAAATATTTCTGGGCCTCAAATTTCTATTCCTTAAACCGGGATATTCCTATAAGCGGTATTCTAATAAGCGGGTTCGACTGTATACCTACATAATATTAGAGGAAAGAATTAGCAATACTCAATTGGAATTTAGGAGTGTCTTGGGATTGGGTACGAGAAAAGTCTTGTTCGGTAGCTAAGTGTACAGAGATATAAATTAAAATGTGTACATAAGTTCCGATATAACAAATTGCTAGAAATATTGAAAAAAGCTCAATTTGAGGATAAAGATTTACTAATAATGACAAATCTATACTGGGATCAAGTGGCAAGAATAAAAGTTAAAAAAGAGCTGTTAGTTGAATTAAATGTAAAAAGAGGAGTGAGACAACACTGTATACTAGCGCTTTTCGCCAAAAAACATAAGGTATTAATGTGAATGGGGTAACCGTGAACACTACTAGATAAGCCGACGCAACCTTAGTGCTGGCTAAGTACGGAGAAAACCTTCAAAGTTTAATGAATAAAAAAAAACAAACGTTGCTAAACAAACTCAACGTTATGAAAACTAAATATACGATAATTATACACAATATGATGGTATAAAAGTTGGAAATGCCGCACTGGACAAAGTAGAGAAACTCATATCTTGGAAGTAATATGAATCAGAGCTGGGATTCAACCGCAAAAATTAAAAACCGAATAGAACAAGCTCAAATTATAAAAAGGAGAAATGTACTTTGTGAAAGTGAGGTTATACTTAAACGCTTGGAAGCCTTTGAGATGTGGGTATACAGCCATCATCATTCTCTTTGCCTTATCCCTATGCGGGGTCGGCTTCCCTAATTGCATTTCTCCACACAATTCTATCTTGGGTCATATCAATGTTAATCCCCTTTACCAACATGTCCTGCCTTATCGTCTCCTCCAGGTCTTCTTTGGCCTTCCTCTCCTACTCCTTCTAGGAATCTACACTTCAGCTATTCTTCGTATTGGGTGATTAACGTCTCGACGTTGAACATGACCAAACCATCTTAACCTAGGCTCTCTTATTTTGGCATCAATTGGTGCCACACCTAGACTTCCCCTAATATACTCATTTCTAATTTTATCTTTTTTTGTCACTCCACTCATCCATCTAAGCATTCTCATTTCCACCACATGCATTCGTTGTTCCTCTATCTTTTTCACTGTCCAACATTCAGTTCCGAACATCATAGCCGGTCTTATGGCTGTTTTATAGAATTTTCCCTTCAGCTTCATTGGAATTTTTCTGTCACACAACACACCACTCGTTTCTCTCCACTTCATCCATCCAACCCTAATTCTCCTGCATACATCTTCATCTATTTCTCCATTACTCTGTAATACCGATCCTAGGTACTCAAAACTATTGCTTTTCATAATCATTTCACCATCCAAAGATACCATTTTATTTGTATTAACTACATCTTTAAATGAACATTTCAAATACTCTGTTTTTGTCCTACTAAGTTTTAAACGTTTTTCCTCCAGAGATTGTCTCCACTGTTCCAGTTTTTTTTTTCTAAGTCTCTTTCACTATTTCCTATTGACGCTACATCATCAGCATACATTAGGCATCATGGAATGCTACCCTGTAGTTTCGCTGTTATCTGGTCCAAAACTAATGAGAATAAATAAGGACTAAGCACCGAGCCTTGGTGTAATCCTACTTTCACCTGAAATTTATCAGTCTCTTTCACATCTGTCCTAACACGTGTCGTTACTCCCTCATACATAGATACATATCTCTCACAATCTTTACATATTCGCCAGGAACTCCTTTCTTATTGAGTGCCCTTCACAGAATATCTCGAGGAACTCTATCATATGCTTTCTCAAGATCAATGAATACCATATGAGCCGTTGGTCTCTTTATTCCTGTATTTTTCCATGAGTTGCTTTACAATGAAAATTGCATCTGTTGTTGATCTGCCCTGTATAAAGCCAAATTGATTATCGGATATTTTGGTTTCTTCATGTATCCGTCTATCAATTACTCTCTCCCATATTTTCATGATGTGTTTAAGTAGTTATAGCCCTGTAGTTTGTACGTTGTTGTATGTCTCCCTTGTTTTTGTAGACAGGTACTAATATACTGCTTCTCCATTCGTCTGGCATTTGTCCAGCTTCCATAATTCTATTAAATAGACCTGCTAGCCAACTTATTCCTATCTCTCCCAATGCTCTTCATACTTCCCCAGGAATATCATCTGGTCCGACTGCTTTTCTTTTCTTTATTTTTTGAAGCGCTTGTGCCGCTTCCTCGTTTGTTATTCTGGTAACTATTGCTGTTACTGTCTCCGTTAACTCCACAGGCCGTCCGTCAAATTCTTCATTCAATAAACTGTCAAAATACTTTCTCCATCTCTTTTTGACATCCTTTTCGTGAATTAGTATTTTATTATTTTCATCTTGGATACATCTAATCTGATTAAAATCTCTTGCTTTCTTTGCTCTCTGTTTGGTTATTTTATATATCTTTGCTTCGCCTTCCCTGCTATCAAGTTGATCGTATAGGTTTGAATACGCTTCTGCTTTAGCTTTTGCTACTGCTACTTTCGCTTCCTTTTTGGCGACCATAAAGTTTTGAAGATCTATGTCCGACCTGGTTTCTTGCCACTTTTTATATAATTTTCCCTTCTCTTTTATTTTTGCTTATACTTCATTTGACCACCACCAAGTCTCTTTATCCTCAAACTTCTTTCCTGACGTTTTCCCAAGTATTTAAATAGCCGTCTCTCTAGTAATATTGGCAATTTTTCTCCAAATTGTGTTATTGTTTCCTTTCATGTTCCAACATATTTTTTCTACTATTCTTTCTCTGAATAGACCTTCTTTCTCATCTTTTAGCATCCACCACTGGATTATTTTGGGTCCTCTCCGATATTTTTGTTTAGTTTCGCTTTTTACTTCGATGTCCAGAAAAAGCAGCTTATGTTGTTGGCTTACTGCCTCACTAACTATTACCTTGCAGTCCTTGCATTCACGTATGTCTTCTTTCCTCATCATGAAGTAGTCTATTTGGGATTGATGTTGTCCACTTTTGTAGGTAATACGTTGAGTTTCTCTCTTTTTAAAGAATGTGTTAACAATCGCCATATCTATTGCTGTTGATAATTCAAGCATGTCATCTCCAGCTTCATTTCTAGTTCCAATAAAGCCTAATGCCCCATGTATTGTTTCATATCCTGTCTTGGCTTGTAGCCCGATCAAGGAACACAAAAATTTACGAAAACCTCAAAAAAAAAATAAAGGAAGGATGAAAATTTGGGAATGGGTAATTGAAATTGTCTATTATATAAGAGAAAGTTTACAATTCTACATCCCCTCCATTTTTCTCGGGAGTGAAAAAATATAGGTTCAAAATAAGTTCGGAATTATATAAAATGACTAATTCTGACCAACTTTTGTTCAATAGAGTTTTTTCACTAAGTCAATACTTTTCGAGTTATTTTCGAGTGAATATGTTCATTTTTAACAAAAAAAAAACATGTTTTGGACAGTTTTTCGCAAATAACTAAAAAAGTAAGGATTTTATCGAAAAAAATATTCTTAACAAAAATATAGCCTATAAAAAAGTGACAAAAATGGTGTATGCATGAAGTCTGCATACTCACCAGCAGCGGAGTTATAGCTAATGAAAAGTAGGTTTTTATTGGTCCAATTCCAAAATCGAATATTTCGAAGTGAAATGACAAAAAAGCGGAGCACTTTCCTGGGAAAACTTATTATAACTTTGTTAAAGTGCTTAAAAAAAGTTTATTTTTGTTTTTTAAAAAAACTTTTACCATTAAAAGTAGGTGAGTTACGCTCAAAATATTGTTGGTCGCTTTTATTTTTTGGTAAAAAAATTGCGAAAATCACCCCCTAATTAGCATCCAAAATAAAATTAATTGCTATTGTCTCACAAGTTACTTTGCTTATGAATTCTTTATATGATCTGTAAGTTTCATCGGTTCAAAGTGCGTGTATTTGAAAAGGCTGTTGTTAAAATGGCTTGAACGAGTCACTAATCAAGAGTGTATGCAAATTTTAAACAGTTTTAGCATAACCAATTTTTGTCTACCGGGAAAACAAAAAATCCAAAATATTCATAAAAGCAAAACGTATATTTTATTACTCTTTGAAGTTTTTGGTTATACTAATAATTTTTAAGTTATTTTGAAAACAAAAATGAATTTTTTTCAAAATTAGAAAAAAAAATTTTAAAACCATTTTTTTTTCAAAAATGAACACTTTTAACCAACGAAACGTATAGATCAATAAAGAATACATAAGTAAAGTAACTTGTGAGGTGGTAACGATTAATTTTATTTTGGATGCTAATTAGGGGTGATTTTCGCATTTTTTTACCAAAAAATAAAAGCGACCAACAATATTTTGAGCGTAACTCACTTTTATTGGTAAGAGTTTTTTTTAAAAACAAAAATAAACCTTTTAAAAAAGTTATAATGAGTTTTCCCAGGAAAGTGCTCCGTTTTTTTGTCATTTCACTTCGAAATATCCGATTTTGGAATTGGACCAATACCATACTTTTCATTGGCCATAACTCCGCTGCTGATGGGTATGCAGACTTCATGCATACACCATTTTTTTCACTTTTTTATAGGCTATATTTTGTGTAGTGCTAAGAATATTTTTTTCGATAAAATCCTTACTTTTTGAGTTATATGCGAAAAACTGTCCAAAAACATGTTTTTTTTTTGTTAAAAATGAACATATTCACTCGAAAATAACTCGAAAAGTATTGACTTAGTAAAAAAACTCTATAGAGCAAAAGTTGCTCAGAATTAGTCATTTTATATAATTCCGAACTTATTTTAAATGTATATTTTTTCACCCCTGAGAAGGGGTAATCCCCTCCATTTTTGTAAAATGGAGGGGATGTAGTATTGTAAACTTTTTCTTATATAATAATAGACAATCTCAACTACCTATTCCCAAATTTTCATCCTTCCTTTATTTTTTCTTAGGTCAGATTGTCCTTTGATCGGGCTATTGGCCCACATGTGCATTGAAATCACCTCCTATTATAATTTTCTCCTCTGCTAGAATATCACTCAGTACGTCTCTAAATAATAGACGACTACTAAAAATAAGCTGGGTTGACAGACATAGAAATGAGGAGGTCCTTAGACGGCTGAACCAAACAACACAACTGGTCAATATAATAAATAGACGCAAGCTGCAATACTTTGGTCGCATTACGAGATTTTTGCTTTTCGAGAAGGTAAACGTGGTCCTGGTAGAAAAAGGACATCATGGCTGAAAAATCTAAGACAATTGTAAGGAAAATAAACTACATCATTATTCAGAGCTACTTTCAATAAAGTCATTACTCATGGAATTAGAAGAAGAAGATAGAGTACTTAGCGGTAAACACAAGAGCTAAACACAGTGTGCATCTCTGTTTGTACCATAATATCAGGTAAAAAACTCTGAGGAAAAAATCTCTAAGACTTAAAATTGGAAACCACTATACAATTAGGACCGCACAGGATAAAAAAGTGAAAAACATAAAAAAACGTATACCTTTTATAATGCAAATACTTGTTTTTCTATATTTCATAAGGAATAATATTTCAACAATATTTTAGTAATAGTAATAAAACTCCAAATAAATATAATTATTTAACACAACAGAGATGAGTCCTAAATCCTAAATAACTTACATCTTCACCAATGCTTGTCGATATCGGTGCTGGTACCTCTGTTGTTGATATCACCGGTGTCTCTGTCGAAGTACTAGCTGGTTCTGGATCATCGCCAGCGACAAGAAGGGCCAAGCAAATTAGGCTCAATAAAACAACAAACATCGACTTCATATTGAAGAATGTAGAAATGAAAATAAAATGATGTATTTATATAAATAAGTGGCGTTGATAATGTATGAAATAAACAATATGAAGTATTCGATATCTGATCTTAGATTTTAGTTTAGATAGAAACTAGTTTTAATTACTAATGCAATAAAGATAACTAATAAAACCTTATCTCAATAATAATTCGGATTCATTATCTAAAAATGGTACCTTTGTACAGTGCGCGCGTGAAGTATCGACACGTAGATATCTGTTGTCGGTTATTCCAGAGAAATATTTTCTAGGATACTCAAATATCCAGGTAGCTGACTACTTTTTTATTTAAAGTAGACTTATAGGAAGAGAACGTACCTGTTTCCCGCCTAGAGTTCGCGTCCGTTTTTTAATTATTAATAATTTAGAGCAAAAAATGCGATTTTTTTGAATTTTTGCACCCCATGAAAAAGCTAAATAGTTGACATAAAGTTATAAAATTTGATTTTTTAGAACATTGAAAATGCTTCAAAATGCCGATTTTTGAATATTTGAAAGTCAATTTGTTGCTTCGCAAATTGCAAAATAAATAATGATCGATATTTGTCAATAACTTTTACTAAATTTAACTTTAGCGTATTGGGTACTTAACAAACCCCTAAAATGTGAGACCGATCCATGAATTAGTTTAAAAGTTACCTATTCTATTTCTTTATCCTAGAGACCTGGGATAATATGATTGGATGTTTTGTAATAACATAACAGAGAAAATAATGAAGATATGACAATTATTCTGCATATGCCAAATGAAATTAGAAGAGTGATATTATCAAAATGTGTGAAAAAAGATAAAAAATATTATTTAATATAATATTCTAAAGATATAAGTCAAAAATCCTTATGCCAAATTATTTTTGAAATTTTGTAGGTAGTTCATAAACATTTAGAATAACTTTAAAAATTTTGTCCGTAAAAAATCTTTTTACATATTCGAAAAGTTCATAATTTAACACGAATTTTCAAATAAAAAAAATTTAGCTTAGGTTCATTTGGGCCAAAGTTAGCCATGTGTTTTTTTAATTCACAGCTAATTTGTTTATACTAATTATGGAATCTCATTGATGTCATTTTAAAGAATGGATATGTAGGTTATGTCTATATGTAGGATATGTATATATTTTGTTAAAAAATTTGTACAAACATTGTATCTTTACAGGACCCTCTACGAATTTTCAAAAATGTATGTACCTAGTTCAAATGGTTACTAGGAGGAGCCTACAACTACAAATCCTCCGAGTTCAAATACCGAAACAGCAATTTCAAACTAATACAATTTTCTGTATCTCCGGATCTGCTCAATGAATTTTGATCTTTCTTAATTTAATTTGTGTGTAATTTCTACGTACATTACAAATATGCAGTTTGTTTATAAATTTATTAATCAATAAACAGCCTAATTTGTTTAAACAATTCTTTAAAGAATAGTTTTTTTCCAAAAATTTATTTTTTTAAACATAGTATCATTAATGATCATAGAAAAATTAAAATATACTGTAATAAATAAATTATTTTTATTAGATAATTATTTATTGAGATAATTTATTTATTAAAGTATAACTCAACTTTTTCTAGGATTAATAATAATAGAATGATTAAAAAATGAATTTTTGGGAAAAAAATATTTATTAAAAATTGTTTAAACACATTAGACTGTTTATTCATTATTAAATGTCTAGACAAATTGCTTATTTGTAATGTACACAAAAAGCACATAGAAATTATAAAAAGAAAGATCAAAATCCATTCAGTATATCCCGAGATATAGAAAATGATATTAGTTTTAAGTTGTTTTTAGTTTTTGAACTCGGCTTTTGAACATTTGTCGGCTCCCAACTCCCCCTTTTTATTGCCACAACTAGTCACCATTTGAACTACATTTTTAAAAATTCGTGTAAAATAAGCTTTTCCAATATTATGTAAAAAGGCTTTTTCTACGGACAATATTTTTAAAGCAATTCTACATGTTTATAAACTATAAAATTTCAAAAATTTGGCATTATGATAGTAACACATTTCTACTTTCATTTGGCTTACGCAGAATTGCCCTATTTTCATTATTTTCTGTCTTATGTTATTGCAAAATAAAGTTCACTGGGATAAACAAATAGAATAACTTTTAAACTAATTAATGGATCATTCTCAAATTTTGATGGTTTGTTAAATACCCCAATACCAAACTTTGGCGGAAACACTAAAGTTCTAAAATAGTTCTAGTAGAAGTTAATAATAAATGACGCTATTCACTAATTTTGCAGTTTGCTAAGCAACAAATTAACTTTTTGAATTTAAAAAATCGGCATTTAGAAGGTTTGTCAATGTTCTAAAAAATTAAAATTTTGTAATTTTATGTCAACTATTTAGCTTTTTAATGGAGTGCAAAAAATCGAAAAAATCGCGTTTTCTGCATTAAATTGTTAATAATTAAAAACGGACGCGAACTCTAGGCAGGAAACAGCTAGGTTTTCATCCTATCACACTGAAAGCAAAGAATACTCCATCCTGAAAGGAAGAAAGAACACTGGTAACGATGAGAGCAACGGAATTGGATTTTTGAAAAAGAGTAGCAGGTAGATCTAGAAGAGAAAAGATTACCAACAAACGCATCAGAGAAATAATGGGAATTAAACGAACAATCACGAATGACTTATCAACAAAACAACTTATCTGGTTCGTGTACCAACACATACAAAGAATGGATGTACCGGGTGTCCCAATAAGAAAGGCTCTCGGTTTTTGTACAGCTTTGAGAAAAAATATTTATAGCAAAAGTTGCATCGGGAAAAGCCTCGAAAATATTTTTATAATTGTAGGTCCACCGCTAGAGGCCGTAATTGAATATCAAAAATTAAAAAATCAAAATTTTACAAAATTTACCTAATGAAAGGGCAATCGAAATTCAATCATATTTGATTTCACAAGTTTAAGTCTACCTTTGCAAATAAGAGGTGGATGTAAGTGGGAATCTTCTTATGAAAAAATGGCTGTCAGTCCGGTTCTGCTAAATCGAATTTTGCATACTTGGTCTTGTTGAAAACAGCTCTTTTTCGTCAATGTAAGAGTCTTATTTTCGAAATAGCCTAATAAGTAATATGCCAGCTAGTAGGCGTTATTTAATTATTTTCGGAAATCTAGTTTTCTTTGGAGAATATTAAATATAAGTATGCATTTTTATTCCTGTGTTACAAAATTAGACTAAATTAGCCAGATACTACCAAAAACCGCATGTCGATACCTTTTTTCTATCTCGAGATATCTTAAGAAACGTGTAAATTTTAAACAACTGTTAATGTCACCGGTAAACGAAGTTGAGGAAAAGTAGTGTGATATGGAAAAAAACTAGAAACATTTTCCAGATGTAAACGTATATAATTAATTAAAACAACAATAAGACAAACAACACTATAATATATAACAAAGAAATAAAAGCAATACTTACTTAGTGACGACCTAAATGTTCAAATTGTTGCTCATCATTTTCGATGCAAGCATTTACTCTTTCAAGAGTAGATTGAACAACAGTCTCAATTTCTGCTTTCGCAATGCTTTGAATGGCGTTTCGTATTCTCTAGATTCTTGATTATGTTTTCTCGAGTAGTGGGCCTAGCGGCAAAAACAAAGTCTTTAATCCGTCCCCATCATAGATTTAAGAAGTCCGAGATGTAACATGAACCTATTTAGATAGCTGCGCGAATGTTGCCTTGTTTCTAAACAGAATTGCAGGGGTGGGGAGCTTCTACATAAATGAAACAGAGTTGGATTCAGAATAATTAATAACATTTATTGAATTAGTTCCGAATATAACACAAATTAATATACACTTATTTAACTAATTACACTAATCGTATTGACTAATCACAAAAAACAACATAAAGTTTTACAATAAAAATAATCAATGATCAAAAACTAAAAAATATTTTCATTGTCCAGAGAATAATGTCATTTTATTATGAAAAATTCTTTTACTTTTACTAGTATCTATAATTGTTTTATTATAATGATGAATTCGGACGTTAATGTAGGTGAAAATTATTAATTTTAATAAATTGGAATAATGTGACTCTAAAAAGGAATAATGTTTAAAATGGTTGTTTAAGTTCTTAAATAATAATTGTTCTGTTAATTCTTTTAATATTTGGACATTAACAATATTAACATTAATACTTTTATTAATGTTTATGTGGCACTGTAGCACTTTTTCGGCAGTAGAGCAAATAATAACAACATCGTTGGATGGATAAGTTAAATTTAATGTATCTCTTTGGTTGATGAATGATGTACAAGTCTGCTCGGTCTCCTATAAATGCGTTTACACAGTCTTCACATTTCAAAATTTTCGATATTTTATAAACGACATATCCTGAAATGTATATAATAACTTCTCTCTTGTAATGTGTAAATGATAAGTTCCTTAATTGAAGTGATATAAAATTCGTATTGGATATGTCATCGTTTTCATCAACACATTCGTCTTCAACAATTCGTTCTCTGCCACAAGACTTATTAATTATTTTTTCGGGAGCCATAACTGTAATCAGTTCTAAAGGAATAAAATTTCCTTTAAAACTATCCCTTAGTTCTAAATGTTTTAACATTTTTTTATAAGCTGCCTTAAACTGCCTTAAACCTCCCATTGATCTAATTAACCCAAAAAAAGTTCTAATCTTGACTTAATTTATAGGTTGGAATATACACTAATAAATTTGTTTCCACTAATTGTTTGTACAAATGTTGAAGACTATTAATACAAAATAGAAATCCCAAAACTCCCATTTTTCTCTTGCTTTCGCAAAGCTTTACCCCGTTAACTAAAGTTAATGATTTTAAATATTCAGCAGTTTCGGTTAAAAAGTCATTATTTTGATATAATTCTCTGTATTTAAAGGCTTTTTATAATCTTTTTGTGACATATTTCTAGAATTAAAAACATCAAACAAATTATTTAAGATACGAATAAAATTGACCGTAGCAGCAGAGTTACTAAATTGTTGTAACTGTAAAACTTGTGTTGAATATTCAATAGCATGTGCCACAGAGTTACTAAATAATTGTGTTGCCAACCTTACTTTCATTTTTTGTTTTTTATAATTAATATGAGATTTTTTAAGTTTATTTCGTAAATGAACCCCCTCTTCCGCTTGGAGTTTATTTAATTCCTTAATATATTTCCACTCTACAGTTTCACCATTATCATCAACTAAAATTAGTTTATCTCCTAGTGTGATTCTTAATAATTTTATCATATGACACGGGTCGAACAGAACTGCAATTTCTTTATTTGAATTTTGTAAAGTAAATGTATATTTTAATGAATTTAATTGAAAACTACACCCTAACTCCTTTACCATTGTCACATTATTTTATGCACCATCAAAAGTTACTGATATCAGTGATATCACTTCTACACCAGATTGATTTACCAAATTTAAGCATTGTAATATTAAATTTTGTTTTTGTTTGCCAGTTAATAAATCAATTAATAAATACCCTAAGGGAAGTTTCCAAGAGCTATTAATACATACTAACATAAATACTATTGCTTCCTTGGCAATTGAATGACAATCCGTTTGTAAGTCAACTCCATAATCTACATATCCATAATATCACACACTCTTGATTATACACCATCAAATTAAAGTAATGTATCAAAAGTAACTGTATTAATCAGTAATAATGACTAACTTATGTTTACATGCTTTATTTACTTTATCACCCTGTATAATGATTATGTGAGAAGTTTGATGAAATATGGTGTCTAAATTTTTGTAATATTTTTTTAAGTTATATTACATTGCATTAATATATATTTAGAATAAACAACTAACAGACTACGACATCTTGAGCATATACATATATAAAAAAATAAACAAAGCAATATAATGCTAAAATAAGTAACTCGGTACTTTTTACAGTTACAAACAATCGGGCCTAATACCACCCTGGCCCTGGTGTCGAATGTAAACAAACCGGCGCGGCATTTGAATTTAAATACTGTTCAATACTTACGTAAACAAATGAATACTTCTTTTATCACGTCGGCATACTTTAGATTTGTTGTATACACATTGTTTTACAATACATCGACTCATTTTGACACTAAAATCACAAAAAAAAACAGAAACTATTTTGATATTCACAATTTAATTGCTTGCGTTAACCTTCAACGGCACGAAACAAAATATGAGCTTCGAACATTATCGGCGGTTCTCGTCACGATACGATGCTAATGTCCACTCCAATTGGTGGAATGGCGTAGGTAGGGATAAAGAAGAATTTGGCACGCTGCGCAATGAACCATGTTACATCTCGGTGTTTTCATTAATCTAAGGTCCCCATACATAAAAGTCTAAAACAGTTAAATCTGTTGCTATTCAATCTACTCTTGAAAGAGTAAATGCTTGCATCGAAAATGACGGGCAACAATTAGAACATATAGGCCGTCACTAAGACTAAGTAAGTAGTTGCTTTTATTTCTTTATTATATTTGATAGTGTTGTTTGTCTTATTGTTGTTTTAATTCATTATATACGTTTACATCTGGAAAATGTTTATTTGTTTTTTCCATAGCACACTACTTTTCCTTAACCTCGTTTACCGGTGACAGTAACAGTTATGTTTAAAATTTACACATTTCTTAAGATATATCGAGGTAGAAAAAAGGTATCGACATGCGGTTTTCGGTATTATGTTGCTAATTTGGTCTAATTTTGTAATACAGGATTACAAAATCCAAACTTGTATTTATTATTTTCCAAAGAAAACTAGATTTCTAAAAATAATTAAATAACGCCTCCTAGCTTGCATATTACTTACTAGACTATTTCGAAAATCAGACACTTACATTGACGAAAAAGAGCTGTTTTCAACAAGACCAAGTATGTAAAGTTCGATTCAGCAGAACCGGACTTACAGTCATTTTTTCATAAGAAGGTTCGTACTCTCCCGCACCTCTTATTAGACCAGGGCGCATCTGTAAAAATATTAGTACATTTGGACGTTGAGAGGTGACTCAAATTTTTTTGCAGAAATTGCTTGAAAATAAATCAGATAATAATATTTGAGTTATCCTCCCTCTCAAAAAGGTCCGGAACATTGTTTAAATAATCAAAATGTCAAAAAATTAAGGAAAAATGCGATTTTTTTCTTGGTTTTTTGATTATAACTTTAAAAGTATTCATTTTCGAGAAATGTTGTACTGACATAAAAGTTGCGTAATTAAATTTTCTACTATATAGAATTGGTTAAAAATTCAAAAAATAGTCACCCTTGTTGCAAAATAGCAATAATCGTGAAAAAAACATACAAAAACAAGTATTCGTATTTTACGTTTTTCAACCATTTCTGCTACACTTAGGACCTTCATATTTCACCCTGAAAAACTTTATGATACAGTAAAACAATACTGTAAATTTCATTAAGATCGGTTCAATAGATTTTGCAAAATAAATTTTGCAATCCAGCTTTCGTAAAAAATATTCATTTTCTCAAAATGTTACAGGACTGAAAATAAAGCAGATAGCAAGTTGAAAATTGTTTTGCATATAGAAGCGTACTGTACCTTTCATTCGCAATTTTGCAAAATTAAAATCGATTAACAGCACGGCGTCAGGAATTTTTTTAAATAATCATTAATTATTGGTGCTACGCGCAGGACAGCGGATAGTTTGCTCTGATTGGGCATTCCAATGACCTTTGATAATGATTGATACATTTTAATTTTTATTACATTTCGATATAAATAAATAAATTTGTTTATTGCAAAATAAAAACACATACTCTATCCTTTGAAATAACACTTTTATTAGCAAGAACTTACTTTGTTCATATATTTTAACTTAAATAATAAAAGTTTTTATTTTTAAACATATGCAATTGTTTAAACAATATTTCACAAACAATAATAAAATTAGTTTGATTTTTGTGGAATTAAAATATTAAAATACAACAAAATATAGAGTAAGAAAATAATATATTAGATAAAGATTGGAAGAAATTTTGGTGGAAATCAACTTGTGTGAATCCAACACCGCTGTCCTGCGCATAGCACCAAAAATTATTGTTTATTTCAAAAATTTTCTGACGCCGCGGTAATTAATCGATTTTAATTTTGAAAATTGCAAATGAAAGGTATAGTACACTTCTATAAGCAAAAAAAAATTAAACTTGCTATCTGCTTTATTTTCAGTCCTGTAACATTTTGAAAAAATGAATTTTTTTTGTGAAAGCTGGATTGCAAAATTTATTTTGCAAAATCTATTAAACCGACCTTAAAAAAATTTACAGTATTGTTTTACTGTATCATAAAATTTTTCTTGGTGAAATATGAAGGTCCTAAGTGTAGCATAAATGGTTGAAAAACGTAAAATGCGAATACTTGTTTTTGTATGGTTTTTTTCGCAATTATTGCTATTTGGAACTAGGGTGACTATTTTTTAAATTTGTAACCAATTTTGTATTATAGGAAATTTAAATACGCAACTTTTATGTCAGTACAACTTTTCTCGAAAATGAATATTTTCAAAGTTATAATCAAAAAACGAAGAAAAAAATCGAATTTTTCCTTCAATTTTTGACATTTTGATTATTTAAACAATGTTCCGGACCTTTTTGAGAGGAAGGATAACTCAAATATTATTATTTGATTTATTTTCAAGCAATTTCTGCAAAAAAATTTGAGTCACCTCTCAACGTCCTTCTCAAAACAGATCCGCCCTGGACTATATTTGCAAAGGTAGACTTAAACTTGCGAAATTAAATATGCCCAGAATTTTATGAAGAATAGGATGATCGGATGTCCAGTGCACTTTCGTTAGACAAATTTTCTAAAATTTTGATTTTTTAGTATTTGGTATTCAATTTCGCCCTCTACTGTGGACCTAAAATTATGAAAATAATTTCCAGGCTTTTCCCGAGGCAACTTGTGTTTTAAATATTTTTTTTCTCAAATCTGTACTATAAACGGTTCCTAAGATATGGTCGAGAGCCATTCTTGCTGGGACACCCGGTACAACGAATAACAAAGGAAATACTAAAAATGAAAGAAAACGAGGTTGACCGAGAAAAAGTTGGAGCGAAGGAATAAACAAAGAACTAAGAGAAAAAGATGTAGGAAAGAAGGGGACCTATTCGCTCCGTGCGTGACCAGGGTGGGGATACACGAAACTGTGCCAGCCCCCGTGGCGGCGAAATATGACAACTTTGGCGAATTATGACTGAATAATATCTATTTTCAGCTAATGTTAAAATCTGGCACTAATAATTCACACTCTACTTGCTTTATGTTCACTTAATTAATGTAAACACCGACAACTAAACTATAACGAAAAATGAAGAAAAATCCTTAAGAGGAAACAGTAGCGATCAACAGGTGGCCAAAACGCGTTCCAAGATTGCGGCCGTAATTTTGAATATTTTTTCGAGATATTTGGCACACATATTCGTAATACAATAAAGAATGGCGGTACAGAGCCCAATTTGAAAAATATATTAATATGTGGAAATTACTCTGTAATTAAATACAATATTAAAAAACAAGCCTGTACCGCCACTAAGAAGAACAAAAAAATACACTTTCTGCAAATAAACTTTTTTATCCGATGCCTAGATTTTGGAACTACTAAAAATTTTTATTTCATTAGTAGTTCCAAAATGACACAAAATCTAGGCATCGGATAAAAATTTTATTTGAAGAAAGTGTATTTTTTTGTTCTTCTTAATGGCGGTACAGGCTCGTTTTTTTAATATTGGGTTCTGTACTTTATTATATTACGAATACGTGTGCCAAATATTTCGAAAAAATATTCAAAATTACGGCCGCAATCTGGGAACGCGTTTTGGCCACCTGTTGATCGCTACTGTATCACCTTAAAATTGATATTTTCTTCGGAGAACTTCCAAATATCCGCTTTTTAATTTGACGTTGTAATGTTAGGTATACGACTGTCAGATAAAAAGAGGAACGACTGGGTAAGATCAAAAACAAAAGTCGAGGACATAACAACAAAAGGTGCCAAACTTAAATGGAGCTTCGCAGGCCACACTGTTAGACAAAAAGACCAACGTTGGAATGCAACGATACAACATTGGGGACCTTACCACAGTAAACGACCGAGAGGAAGACCACAGATGAGGTGGGTTGATGATATTAAGAGTAGCCGGAACAAATTGGAAATATGTTGCTCAGGATAGAGACCGGTGGAAGTGGAAGGAGTTGGGAGAGGCTTATGTCCAAACGCGGACGATAGAAGGCTAAGAAGAAGAAGAAGAATTTGACGTTTATTTGACACTCGAACTTCTTGTTTGTGTAATAAATTTTATCAAAAATGGTAAATTTACATTAACGTCAAATATGTAATATGTGTATCATATGTTTAACGTTAAATTATGTTCGCCAAATATTTCAGGCGACTACGCTAGGTGTCGCGTCAGTCATGCACGAAGCGAATATAACACGCGGACAAAGTAGCGATTGGAAATTGGAAAACGGCGGAGAACATTATAAACCGACATGTAGTAGAGAGAAGATGTTTAAATGAAAGTATACTCCGTCTAATATACTTACCGTTGCACGTCATCCGCGTCATAGCTCGTGACGTCACATGATACCAACACCAAAAATTTAGGCGGTAGGTGTGTTCTTTTTAGAATCATTTTGCCGAGTACACTGGAATTACAGCCACTAGACATATTTTATTATATACGCGTAGAAATATTATTGGAAGATTTCTATTAATGTAAATTTAAAGAAACATACCCTAACATGTTTAATTTAATTTATATATATTTTAAAGCGTTTTTATGAAATGCATTTGTTCAGAACACACTGTAACTGTAATCGAACGAAGGTGATATTTTGACATAAATTGGTAACATTTATTTGACAGTTGCGGTGATGACACTTCATATTTGGTTTTATTCTTTGCTATAAATATTTGTTTTATTATAAATATACTGTTTTTATTTTTTCTAACGTAAGATTATAACTTAATTCTTGTTTTCTATTTCTAAGGTTTTTATTTATTTACATTAATTTGTTTTGTTGTATAATCCACTTCCGCAAATATTACATATGTGATATATTCCATTTAAGTAATTGGGCAACAACGTCAACTTAGATCTCTGACATAGATAATGACGTGCAACGGTAAGTATATTAGACGGACTGTATATACATTTTCTCAGGGGAGAGATTAAATGTCCAGCAAACGACGGCACTGTTGCCAGATTTACCTTTTTCCTTTTAGCGGGAATTTTAAAATTAGTCTAATGCCACTTTGGTTTTAAAAGAGAGTTCTGTATTCTTAAATTTATAACCTTACTTTTACAAGTAATTAGGATTATTTTATTTACATGTAAATATTGAAACAAGTATTGTACTGTGTCATAATTTAAAACTCATGTTGCAGTATTTTGAAAAAAAAAATGAAGCTCAAAAGAAATATACTTATACAGTACAAATTATTTTTTAATGGGAATGGAAATTTACGATTTCAAAGGTGAAAATGTGTTGGGATAGTATAGATGGACACTTTTTTATTTTAGTATTAAGTGGTTACATAATTATTCAGAATATTAATAAAATTACTAGTAATTTGAATTAGTTTTAATATGTATTATAATAGTATTAATTCTCATCATGTATCTGGCTAAACAGCTAAGCGCTAAATAAAAGAAATTGAAAAAAACATTCTTAGTGGCCTAGCACCTTTACTTTGCCTGGGGGCGAGGCGAGTTAATAAATTCTATTTTCTTATTGCAGTCATTTTGTGACGGCTTAAGAAGTTACATAAATGATGTCTTTAGGCTGTGAAATTTTAACCGTAGAAAGACATCTTTATGACTTGTATTTACATGATGTAGGGCTTTTCACTCAGTCATTTGTTTCGAGTTTCTGTCATGTGTTGTCTAATATTAATATATCTATGTCATATGTTATTGATATTGCCAATGATACAAACCAAATACGTATGACGTAGATATATTAATATTATATGACAC
Source organism: Diabrotica virgifera virgifera (assembly GCF_917563875.1). Taxonomy (NCBI): domain Eukaryota; kingdom Metazoa; phylum Arthropoda; class Insecta; order Coleoptera; family Chrysomelidae; genus Diabrotica; species Diabrotica virgifera. The sequence continues at coordinate 217,743,201 of NC_065444.1, forward strand.
TTAACCGAAGCTCGAAACAAATGACAATCGATGAAAAGCCCTATTCAATAGGGCATTTCATTCAGTCATTTGTTTCGAGCTTCTGTCATGTGTCACATAATATTAATATATCTACGTCATACGTTATTGGTATATACCAATGATACAAGCCAAAGACGTATGACGTAGATACATTAATATTATGTGACTCATGACAGAAGCTCGAAACAAATGACAATCGATGAAAAGCCCTATTGGCGTCTTGATCAGGATATTGCTGGGTGTACACAAGTAAACAACACTTTTTTGATTAAAAGGTTTATTTCATTAAATCAAAACTTACATGGATACAATTTAAATAAGATATTTTTTCTATTTAAGGCAATATAATATAAGATACATATTTTAGTATAACTCTCCTACATTAACAAGCTTTAACACATTCAGTGGCCATGACGTATGGGTAGCATCACGAAGGTTTTACGGAAGGTACTGACGACACATAAGTTATGTGAGTAGTACTGTGTAACTAAATAAATGATTTAAGTATGTGGTACCAGCCAAGTGGAGCTTGTTCGAGATGGGCACCAAACATGTTAATCTGGTCATGCACAGAGACTTATACTATAATATGTTATATCTCATATTGCTCACTCATTACTAATGTAGTGAACAATATGAGATGTAATATTATGAGATAATATACCTATTATGCGTGTCTACTTAAGTTGGAAACATATGGGAAACTTTTTTGTTATTCATTTTACGAAAAAAGTTATTCTTTATAAAAAGTTCTGCATGCCCCAAAACCTAAGATTCAATCATCAGATAATAAATTTTCTCAATATTATACGAGGTATGTCAAAAAATATGAATTTCGGTCAAGGGTAAAGTACCTTTATTTCTCTCAATATCGAAAATTATTATTATGAAAAGTTGTTTAGAAACAAAAACTAAGATAAAATATTCAATTACCTGCTTCTTATTGGAAAAAATATTTTCCAAATTTTTCTCAAATTTATTGATACTTCGTATTTATTTATTACACATAGGATAACTCTTTTATTATTACTTTTGCGAAAAAAAGGTATTCCGTATAAAAAGCTCTGTATGTCCTAAGACCGAAGATGCAACCATCAGATATCACATTTTATTAATTTTATACGAGGTATGTCAAAAAATATGAATTTCACTCAAGAGTAAAGTATCTTTATTTTTCACAATATTGAAAACGGTTATTAAAAAAGTTGTTTAGAATTAAAAACTATGTTTCAATATGAAATTACATCCTTCTAATTGAAATATTGTGAAATATAAAGGTACTATAATCTTGAGCGAATTTCATATTTTTTGACACACCTCGTATAAAATTAATAAAAGTTGATATATCATGGTTGTGTCTTAGATTTTACACCATGCAAAGCTTTTTATGAAGAATAACTTTTTTTCGTAAAATGAATAATAAAAGAGTTATCATATTTGTAATAATTAAAAACGATGTTGGGTATCCATAAATTTGAGAAAAAATTTTTTTTTCAATTAGAAGCATGTAATTGCATATTTGACCTTAGTTTTTAATTCCAAACAACTTTTTATCATAAGAATTTTTGATATTGAGAGAAATAAAGGTACAGTGGAACCCCGATAAGTCGGCCCCCGATATCCCGGAAGTCCGGCTAACCCGGACCGATTTTCATCAGATAAACATTTTGATTTTCAATATTTTGTATTTTTCAATTTAATTGTGGCTTATTTCCAATCAAAATAGTTAATTATCAGACAATCCTTTCAACAATAAAAGTGTATGTAATATAATATTTGAGAGATAATGTGTCTAGACTCTCTGTGTCGTGTACTTATGTGTGTAATTTGAACACGAGATTAAAAATTACTCATAGTACACGCCGCAGAAACAACAGCCAGCTGTCTGTAGTATCGATTCCTTTTTATTTCAAACTGTCAGCATTGTTTAGGAAAGACTATTTAAAAAATTCTTTTATAAACAATGGTCTTTAGTATTGTGTGTCTTGTATTGTTTGGGTTTGGTGTTTTTTTTAGAATTGTAATGAGTAGGTAATATGTACTGTGCATATTTATAAAAATATTTCATGTTATTTCAATTCTAACGGAGTTTATCTGTAAGTATACCGTATTTTATTAATTTTTACCATATTCTCCGGCTATCTCGGATTTTCGATAACCCGGATCGGTCGTGGTCCCGATTAATCCGAGTTATCGAGGTTCCACTGTACTTTACCCTTGACCGAAATTCATATTTTTTGACATACCTCGTATAATATTGAGATAATTTATTATCTGATGATTGAATCTTAGGTTTTGGGGCATGCAGAACTTTTTATAAAGAAAAACTTTTTTTCGTGAAATTAATAATAAAAAAGTTTCCCATATGTTTCCAACTTAGTAGACATGCTGTATATTATGGTATAGCTCTCCATGAGTGCCAAGTTTTAAACTTAACTGATAACAACTAATGGATACCCTTTTATCCAAAATTTTATGAAAATTTTGAATGGTCATATTGGTATTAATTCCACAACCCCTTCCTATAACAATAGGCCCATTGTTGGATGTTATTGCAGTAATTCTACTGGAAATACTTACTAAAATTGTATGTATCTGCATCACTTAGGAGTCTACCCAAAAAGCTATTACTACTCTCTACTCTAAACCATCATTAATACATCTTGTATACATAATAGGATTTTTTTCAGAATCAGATATTTTATTAAGATTTACTTAACATGCCCTATAATATGTGCCAGGCACTTAACAGTCTATTAGGAGCAATACCCATTACATTTGACGAGACATTGTAAAAGGTGTCGCTTATGCCTGATATGAAAACATTTGACTATACATATAATACCAACACAGACATGTATTTAAAAAAATTGGTAAATTAAAGTAGGTATCTTTTCTATTTGAAAATAAGAAAGCAGTACAAAATCCATTCCCAAATTCATCTTTTACTAATACTGTCATAAGTTGAAAGTCATAGGGATTGAGCCCATGAGTTCCATCAATTGCGATAAAGGATTTACCAAACTTAATTAACATTTCCTTTTGGCACAGTATTAAGGAAAATAAGACAAAAATCATAAATGTTAAATTCAGAATGAATATCCATTAGTATGTCATGTTGTTTGTAAAATAATATTGGACATGAGTCTGTAAGCATTCAATCCAAAAATAAACACGTTGCATCATCATTGTACATATACCCGTCTTTCAAATCAATGCCATAAGAGAGTTTAATGTTTCTGATATCTTTTCTTGTAAGTAAATTAATTCTTTTTAATTCGCCTCCTATGCTATTATGCTATCCTGAACAGTCTGAAGTTTACTAAAAAAGTAAAATATAGGTATAGGAGAATCAAACACACTATGTAGTTTGAAATTGTAAACTGTAGTAAATATTCATGAGTAATATTTAAAAAGTGGTTTAGTGGTAACATTCTTGTTTTAAATTATATTGTGTACATCTACGGCGGAAAGGCAGGACCTCATAACTGAAAAATTTGTATAAAATGAGTTACTTCGGTTTTCGCTTTAGAATAAGTGTATCAGCACCTATTAAACAGCTTTTAGAGCTGGGAAAGCCTTTTGGAAGCCTTCCGGAAACTTTCCCAGCTGTAATAGCTGCAGATACACTTATTCTAAAGCGAAAACTGAAGTAACTCATGTTATAAAATTTTTTCAGTTACGAAGTCCTGCCTTTCCGCAGTTGATATGCAAATATTTTACTTACATTTTTGAAGAAAGTCTCAAAATAAACTTTGAAGAAATATTTATCTGATTTTGGTATTTATGTAAGTGCTCTATATTATCCTCATGCCCGTAATGTGTTTTAAAATAGTTTCAATATTTTTAGATACTATTATTCGACTAGTACAACAAATAAACATTTTGCAGGATCCTTGGGATTTTAAAGCTCTTTCTCTATCTTGTTTTGTAAAATAATTTTTTGAGGATCACATACATATACACTCATAATAAGATGTTTCATGTTCTTGTACTCTTTTCTCTTCCTGTGCCATCCATACAGTGCAAATCTAAAAAAAAAACATAACAGGTGATTACATGGGCAGTTATACTACTTACAGCTTACTTTGTAATTGTATCTAATCTATTATCTAGTATTACTCTATTAGTATCGACCTACATAAAACTATCTTTGAAATCTAAATTTTTGATATCAACATCAACCTTAATAGTTACTTAAAAGTTACACGTACCTACCTAAAAGTTTTTGAATTGCAATTTTATCAACTGGAAAAGACTGCAACATAATGAGTTTTAAATTATGACACAGCACAATATTTATTGTTTCAATTTACATGTAAATAAAATAATAATAATCCTAATCACTTGTAAAAGTAAGGTTAAGATTTTTGACTTGAGAAAACAGAACTGTCAAATTTAAAACCAAACTGCTATACAATTTTAAAATTCCCGCTAAAAGGAATCTGGCAACATTGCCGTCGTTTGCTGGACATTTAATCTCTCCCTTTTCTCAGAGGCTTCCTTCAGTGCGTCTCAGTTTTTCGGTTTCTTTCTAAAGCATTAAGTTGGAAGTGAGAGAAACAAAGGTACGTCCGTGATTATACTCATAATATTTATTCTATTTGTTGATAGATGGCGCTATAATAAAAAAAATATATAAGTATTATCAATACGACTATATTCTGTACAATTTTTACGACTATAACAATCAAACAAGATACTTTTATAAATGAAATAAACACGATTGATTTGTTTTTATACGAAATTGCATATAAAATTACAATTGTGACAACTGCCTCTCTGTAGAGAATGATTCTCTACATTCTTAAAATCATATATGACGTCAAAATGATGCCACACTCAAAAACTACTGAGAAGAACTTTAGATTTTTGATATGTAATAGGTAAATTATTTTTTCCGATTACAGCGCCATCTATCAACAACTAGAATAAATATTATAAATGTGTATAATCACGGACGGTGTACACCTTTTCTTCTGTCACTTGTGACGCACTGAAAAAAGCTTCTGAAATGCACCATATCTACAATTGCATGATGCTGCAATAGATGTTTGAGTAGAATTATTCCTGATGAGAGTTGAATAAAAATACTAGATTTGTTGTAAAAGATTTATTTTAAAATACCCTTAATAAGGATCACATTAAGACAAAACGTTTTCGGAATTAAGAAATCTATCATCAGTGTTCTGATGGATGGATATGATGGATCTCTTAATCCGAAAACGTTTTGTCTTAATGTGGCCCTTATTTGGGGTATTTTAAAATATACCTTTTACAACAAATCTAGTACTTTTGTGATTTATGGTATACAGCCAGCTACACGAAGTTTATTTTTCTCGTGGATTTTGTAAGTTGAATATCTCGAACCACATGTAGAACAATCATTGTGGAGCTCGAATTGAAAATAAAAATGCAATCAGTACTTTCATTTCAACGTCTTTCTCTACGCAATGAGTGTAAACGGTAAAGTGTAGATGTATTTTCGGGATAAAAGGTTATCTCTAATATAATCTAATAGCTTACGGTGAGTTTGGCTTTGAGGTTCACCCAATTTGCTATTGAAGGGAAGTCTCCTGACTTCTTTTTGCTTCGTATAGAGGTGGTTACAAGCGTATTCAGGCAAGTTATGGTTTTCATGTCAGTTTGAGCTACCGCAACTGTTTTTGATGAGATTTGAAGAACTCGAAACACGCGTGTAGAGCCATGTTGAAGCTATGAAGGTGAAAATGGATTTTTCTACTTTCATTTAAATGTCTTTTCTCTACTTACAAAGTGCAGAATCATATATGGTGAGAAACCATGTCAAATTGTTTATCCAAACATTCGAGGACATAATTAAAAAAATTGGAGTGGAAAACTGTGGTATTAATATAAAACGGCTGTAGCTAATACCTAAACTACTTGAATGATAACGAATAATACAATGCTAACGAATCAAGAAAAACATGTTTCGCCGGGTGATAATATCAATTTGACAGTTGACTTACTTAGTCTCGATTTTGTAAGTACTTATAGTCCACAGTACATCGTCCTTTTTTGAAAGTGATCACAAAAGTCTTAAAAACGGTTTTAATTGCCAGTCTACCACTTGTTGCCCTACCACAGTGTAGGTTGCCCCACGCCTAAACCTGTGTAGCTCTAGCGCGGTTAGGTTTTGTTATTGCAAAACTATAATTTTTAATTTTAATCAAAAGGTTATGCGTTTGAATAAAATAAATTATATTTGTCGGACAAAAAAGAGGGCGCGATCGTTTTGTCCGACATCCGCAAGATGTCACACTAGAGCGATGCAAATTTGTTACTACAAAACACTTAATTTTCAATTGAAAGTATTGATAATTATTTACTACAGTGAAGCAAATAATTCAAAAATCAAGAGAATACAACAGAGAAATGCACCTAATATGATTTCAGAAGCGCTTTTGATACAATAAATCGGAAGAAAATGATGGAGAAACTAGAGAATCTTGGAATCCCAGAAAAATTAAGACATATGCTAACAGTGAGCCTAAAGAATACCACAGCAAAGATCAATTTTAACGGAACAAGTTCTAAAGAGAGATTTTAAAAAAAGGTGTGAAACAAAGTGACTCTATCTCACCGACAATATTTAACCTGATATTGGATGTACATAATAGTAAAGAGGACAAACCTTACAAAAAAAAAAACATTATTACAGATCAACTTCAACTAGTAGCATATGCAGATGATCTAGTCATCATAGCGAAGACGAAGATGACTCTTATAAAAGCTGTTGAGAAATTACATAAGAAAGCGAAAAGAATAGGGCTAAAAATAAACCAGCAAAAAACAAAATACAGGACGATACAACAACTCAGGAATATCTAATAACACAGAACCATAAATTTGAAACTGTATCCACCTTTAGCTACTTGGGAGTAACAATAGGGAAAACCAGAAAAGAGAGACCAGATGACAGACTTCTGAAAAACAACAATGGAATGAATAGAAATCTGCTGAAAAGCACGACTTTAAGTAGGAGAACAAAGATGAACCTATATAATACCTTAATACGACCTGTTGTTACATATGGGATGAAATCAACGATGATTAACAAGACAGAGGAAGATAGCCTTCTGAAATTTGAAAGAAAAATTACGAGAACAATTTTCTTCTTCTTCTTTACGTGCCATCTCCGCGACGAAGGTTGACAATCGTCATTGCTATTCTAACTTTTGACACTACAGCCTGAAATAGTTCAGTTGAGCTGCATCCAAGCCATTCTCTGAGATTTCTTAGCCAGGACATTTTCCTTCTACCTATGCTGCGTCTTCCTTGAATTTTTTCCTGCGTTATTAATTTTAGAAGTTTGTGTCTGCCACCACGTGTTATATAAATAAATAAATACTTTATTTTCTTTTAGAGAAACAAAGTCTGTATAGAATTATATGACCCAAGTATTGCAGTTATCTTATTTTGATGAAATTCAGTATCTCCTTGATGTTCTCTATTCTTCTTAGTACTTCTTCATTGATTATTTTGTCTGTCCAGGAAATTCTCAGCATTTTTCGATATGCCCACATTTCAAATGCTTCCAATCTATTGATACATTATTTATTAAGGGTCCATGTCTCCACACAATACAAAAGAACAGAAAATACATAACACTTTAGTACACGTTTTCTAAGATTTAGGCTGAGGTCTCTACTACATATAATAATATTTGTTTCATATTAGTGAATGCACTTCTAGCCTTTTCTATTCTAATTATGTAACACGAGAGAATGAAAACAAATGCCGAAATTAAAGAAAGACTAAAGAAATAGAATATAGTCAGATACATAAATACTTAGAATGGATAGGACATACAGTGCCAGATTTACCACTAGGCCGACTAGGTCTCGGCCTAGGGCCGCAAGCAAAAGGGGGCTGCAACGTTTTGTAAAAAAACTTTTTTGATAAAAAATGTTTTACTAATTGAATTAAAATCAGAAAACAATTTTTCAAATTAGAGAATGGTATTCTACTAAACACGTGGTACGATATTTTACAAGGTTTTGACAAGAGTAGCCAAACATTTGAAAAAACTGCTACAGACTTGAATGTGCCTTTCAACATACAAATCTCTAAAGGAGTACGCATTGAGTCTGGGAGATGGACCCACTGAACCCCACTTTAATTGCAAAGAAGACTTAAAGATTAATACATTCAATGTTATAATTGACAGGCTTTACTCAGAATTAAATGAAGGTCCCGAAGTTTATTTCAGTCTTAATGAAGAATTTGGATTTTTAAACAACTTATCGTCAATTTCCAATGAAAAAATCAGGGGAAAAGTTTCTATTTTGGCTAAAAACTATCGAATCGACATGGATGGTGACTTTGGAGAAGAGTTTGTAAAGTTCAAAGGCTTTGTTGAAGGTATATTTGATGAAGAAAGAGAACCTCATGATAACAAGATTACCAAGCCTCCGAGGAATACACTTTTGGAGTATCTGAAACTCATTCATGAAAAACAGTTAACAACATTATTTCCGAATATGGACACGGTTTTGCGCATTCTACTATGCATGATGACACTAATGCATCTGGAGAAATATCATTAGGCATATTGAAAAGAATCAAAAACTATATACTTGAGGAACTCGACTCCTGACGAAGTTTCTAGATTGTCTAGTTCGGCTAGTTTTGTTTCAAATGCTGAGAGCTTTTTCAAGTCTTAGACTTTAACGATTTGATTAAAGATTTTGCAGCCAAAAAAGCTGGAAAAGTGACTGTTTGAGTTTAGATATGAGATTTATTATGAGTATGGAGTGGAGTGAGTGTTAATGTTAATCACTAGTCCAACTTTCCAAATATCCCAACTATCCCAATCCAAATTAAGAACATGAGAGTATAAGAGAATAATGTGAAAATCGAACGATCTAGAAGTTTATTTGTTGTATTCTTAATAGTTTTATTTTTCAGTACCGTAGCCGTAGCCTATTACTAGTACAGTTCATATTATTTTGCTTGTTTTCTTATTTATAATGTCTTTTCAACTCGTCTTTTTTTTAGTCTTTTGTGGTCATCTGTACTTTTCCCTCCGAATGAAACAAATGATATTAATTTTTACAATAATGATTTTGATATTAATTTAAAATATAATAATTTTAGCAATATTAATACTGTTGTTCTGAAGCTATTTCCTTGTGGCATTTTTATAATTAAGTATTTTCGATGGGAAATAAGCCACAATTTTACCAAAAAAATGAATTTATTAACGTTTCGACGACCAAGTCAGGTGTCGTTGTCAAAATACAAAATAATACTTATAATACAAAATAATATTAATAATTTTACAAATAACTGCTGTTTGATAACATTTTGAATTATACATATAATATTTTCTATCTTCTTCTTACGGTACCTTCTCCATTACTGAAGGTTGGCTATAACTACAGCAAATTGCTCTCTATCTTGAGCGGTTCTTAGTATCAAATGTGTGTCCATGCCTGTCCAGTCTCTTACGTTATTCAGTCAGAAGCATTTTTTTCTTCCTGAACCTCTTCTTCCTTCCACTTTCCCTTCCTTTACGAGACGTAAAAAGTTATATCTTTTTCCTCTATAAATATGTCCTAGATAACTTGTTTTTCTGTTTTTTACAACATTTAGTCCTCTCTCAGTCCCCATTCTTCTCAGCACATCTACCCCGTTGTTGGTCACATGCTCTATCCAAGAGATCTTGAGAATCCTACGAAAAACCCACATCTCGAAGGCTTCTATAATTATAGCCTCTTCAGCCCCAAGAAAAAAGTTTTTATTATTTTAACAATATTTTCTATTTTCTCTCCTCATTTGTGAAAACAATAAACGAAAATCTATAAAAACTATAAAAAAATTATTTGACAAACATAATATGACATGTCCAGCATAATGGACATCAGGACTTAGCTTTCATATAATTTAAGTATGAAACTGAAAAAACATTCTGGTTCAGAAGAAATACACATATACATTTTGCATTCTGTACCAAAGAATCTCGTCTTCTTACTGGCTTTTTTTACATCTATAGGTGGTAACTGGAAAACTGTAGAACTTTTTACAGGAATTATGGTCACCTCATCTTCAGATGTCTCCGGTTTTCTTGAAATAGACGCACTAGCTTGTCTCCCACTTGCAGGCTTACCACCTAGAGCTAGTGACCTTCCAACATACAGCTTAAATTCCTGTAAATACATTTCCTTTGATCATTATCGCTATCTTCACTGACGAAAAAATCGTTATCTGTCAAAATAGCCTCCAATGCACTTTCCATCAATATCCTTTTACTATCTGTAACTAAACTTAAAAAATGTGAGTATGGTAACATATTTGGCTAATAAGTCCCAATGTCCAAAATGCTGGACAAAAAGTTTAGAGGACCGTTAACGTGTCCAGTTGTAATTATTTTCAAATATATATTTACCACAAACACGTCCAATCATCAAGTAACATACAGTAAAAACAATCAATACTTTTAAGTACAGAAAAACACTACAACTTACTGTATTTTTGTGGAGCCGCCATCATAACTTAAAAAGTTTCACCACATGTAACAACAAACTACCGAGCACGACCAAGAATTTTTCAAATGAGTAAATTTGACTGATAAATAGGAAGTCCAATATGCTGCAATATAGGACGCAACAATGCCCAACCCGAATAGTAACCGTGTAATAAATTAGTAAAGATTGTCCAGCTGGCTGGACCTATGGACTGAGGAGGATAGAAATCTTTCTATACATTTTCTTTTCAGAAACTTCTATAAATATATAAATTGTTGTTTGAGCCGTTTTTGGATTTTAGCCGTAAATCAAGATTATTTAATTAGTGAATATAACATTTCAACCTATTTATGTACCGTATTCAAATAGAACGTTAGTGGCATTTCTATTCATGTATGTTATGCTTTCTATGTTGTACCAATTTTAAAAAGTAAAATTAAAATAAAGGTTATGTATTAATATGAAATGTGCTTTATGCTTTAATTACATAATCGTGAAGTTCTCGGGGGCCGCTCGGGGTGATTTGGCCTAGGGTCGCAAGTACCCTAAATCCGGCACTGAGGACATATACAGAAGCGCCCACAATCAGATATGTTGAGAATGATAACTAACTGTACATCTCTTTGAACCAGGCGTAGAGGAAGACCCAGAAGAGGATAGCTAGATGATGTAGAAGAAGACATGAGAGCAATGAATGTGAAAGACTGAAAAGTTCAGTACAAGTACAGGAAGAAATGGGAAGCAGCAAGGGCACATAGTAACCTATAACTTACAGAGGAGTAATCCACCTCATCCGAGAATAGGATTTTGAATACCATGGCGTCAGCCCCTAGGGAGATTGTAATGCTTAATAAATGAATGAAATTTGCATACCAATTGAAGATACTACTCGTAGTCAGTTTACTACTCTTCCTTATTCATTAATTATATACACAGTAAGTACTAGAGCGGTCCGATAAGTACTTAGCCTTCAAAAGGAAAACAAAAATTTTGGAAAGGTGGCGATTTATACCTGGCCTTAGTCTTCTTTTAGCTCGATTTACTGAACCCAGCAATGCTGTACCTGCTTTAAACAGTCTGAAAAATACTTTTTCTCGATTCTGTAAAGTAGGCTTTCGTGGCGGTGATGAACTTTTTATTCGACTTAAATTTCTGCCCGGCGAGTGACTTTTTCAAGTTTGGAAACAAAAGGAAGTCATACTGGCCTAAATCTGGAGAATACGTTGGACAAAATAGCAGTTTGTAGCCAAATTCGACCAATTTGGCCATGGCGATGGCGAAGATCTGAGCCGAAGCGTTGTAATGGTGGAAGAGAATTTTTTTCTTCCCCAATTGGGGCTGTTTTTTTCTAAAATTCGGGGATATAGATCACTCCTTGTAAATCCCAGAAAATGGTGGTCATCGCCTTTCCGACCGATTGGACAGTGTTCTCCCACTTCGGAGAACGTCCGCGGGGTAACGTCCACTATATCGACTGTTCCTTGGACTGGGTTTATACCAGTGAAATCATGTTTCGTCAACGATTATGAAACAACGTAGAAAATCATTTGTATTACGCTTAATCAGCATCATATACTGCTCTGAATTGGTCTCATGGTTACGTATATTGTTCGAAGTTCAAAAATGCGGTAGCCATCGCGCGGACACCGTTTTTTGCACAAAATTTCATACAGAATGTGACCAACGAGATCATTTGAGATGTCTACTGTCTCAGCTATCTCACGCACCTTGAGTCGGCGGTCTACCAATACGAGATCGTGAATTTCTTTCACGTTATCCTCAGTGGTAGCCGTTTTCGGGACACCTGGTAGTGACTTATCAAAGACCGACGTGCCACCACCTTGAAACATGTTAAACCATTTTTTGACGGTTTCGAAGAGTAGAGTCACCAATTGATATTGCTCTTTTTTCAATTTTCTAAAATCCCCAAACACGCCGGCTTACACACGCAATCAAAACAAAACTAAAAGACCGATTTGGTTAATATTTTGACATAGGCCGTCTACAAGAATGCATCATAATCCATCAGCAGGTATTGTGCAAAAATGTTTTATAAGTAGACAACGTCATTTCAAATATAACTAATATTGTTAATTTTATTCGTTCAATAGGATTAAGTTATCGTGCATTCAAACCATTTTTGAAAGAGTTAGAAACAGAACATGCTGATGTCTTATACTACAATCGACAATCATATTCGATGGTTAATAGACCAATCAAGTTAGTAAAAAATAAGCCGTTTTTCGACATAATTGAAAAGACGAGGTTTGACAGTTGAAATGTGTAGTATGAGATATTACAAAAGGGCTACCATCTTGGGATTCATAAATTTTTTAGTTGAACAATTTTTAAATAAACAATCAAAACGTCAAACTTAGTTTTGTGCACATAACTTAAATACTTGTTTATTTAGAGTTTTGACGTTTACACGTAACTTTTTTAGAGTAAAAAGATACATCGAATGAGATACGCTAAATGAAAATCGGTTAATAAGCAAAAAAGTTATTGCAAAACAGACACAAAATCATTGTTTTTTAATATTGTTAATAACAATTTTATTGTTTATTAGAATATGTTTAAATATACCTAAACTTAAGGGCATTATGGTGTTTAAATGGTGTGCAAAAAATGGTCCAGATCTGTTTAATAGTTTTCGCAAAATTGAATTTGTTTATAAATTTTTTTGAAAAACGAGCTAATTTCTGAGGCTGGTCCAGTTAATATAGCTGAATGTATCTCAATAATCCGGAGCTCATTTCCTTCGTTAAGATGTATACTAACAGCCTATGAAAAAAAAAAGTAAAAAAAATTACATATACTTACACAAAATTATTTGTTAATAAATAGCAGTTTTTAAGCTTATAAACAATTACAATAATTTCGTAGAAATTAGATCAAATTAAATGGCAATAAGAAATACGGAAAGCTGGTTAAAATACACAACTTGTAAAAAAAATTTTAGGTCGTACGACCCTTGGAGTCTGAGATAGCCCCTTTTTTTGAAAAAATCACTGTTACGTTAATTAACAACACTAAGATCTGAAATTAACCAATATTTTATAAGAAAAGTCAAAGTTTTTAACAAAGTTTTTAGCAAGAAAAAATGTTAAAAATTGTTTAAACAGTAGTGTTATAAACAAAAAGTATTTTGCGTTCCGACTAAAGTAAAAAATAGCGGGCGTAGTCGACTGACTGAATAGTGGGCGCGGTTGGCGACCGGCAGCAACTCCTAAAATTACGTTATACCGACCACAAAAATCAACTTTAAAGTGAATAACAAATTTTCGTCATTCCTTATGTTTTCGAGGTCTCCGAATCCGAATATGGAGTTTATTTTTTCTAGAATTAGTGGAACATGTTCAAAAATCAAATTTTATGCCAAAATGCGATAAATCAATTTTGATGATTTTTCAATTTTACCTCACTGTATTTTTGGTCGCTGTAAATATTTCCGTTTGAAAATTTTACTGTGTTATCTTTGAAGCATTTATATAACAATGAGATTTGTCCAAAATAATTAAACACATTAAAAGAGAAGTTGTTAATTTTTAAACATTTTGTCGTCAGATTTCGTTAGTTTCATGCTTACTTAAAGAAGTTGAGTGACAAACTTTTAAGTTTATAATTTTAACTAACATAGAAATAAAATATAATTCATGAAGAAGTTTTCCAAAAAAATTTAATTTAAAATATGCAGTAGGAAAAATGTTATGTGACTTTATAGACGAGCGGCACACTGGCACACCCCAAAAAAGCTTATTTCTCGAGATACTGATACTAATTTTGGTAATACTTTATATTTTTGATGGTGCTGAAAACGAAAATTAGGGTTGTTTTGAAAAAATGTCCCTTTTTTTGAAAAAATCACTTTTACGTTAATTAACAACACTAAGATCTGAAATTAACCAATATTTTATAAGAAAAGTCAAAGTTTTTAAGAAAGTTTTTAGCAAGAAAAAATGTTAAAAATTGTTAAAACGGTAGTGTTATAAACAAAAAGTATTTTGCGTTGCGACTAAAGTAAAAAAAAATAATGGGCGTAGCCGAATGAGAATAAATTCGCGGACTACCATTCGCTAGCGCTAGACCGTTGCAGCCCATTTTTAACATTGACAGTATACCGGATTTGAAGCTTAATATTATATTTATATATTTTGGTAGAAACTTGCATTTTGTGAATATTATTATCTTGCACATTTATTTAGTAAAATTTTATTTTAAATAAATAAATTTAAAAAATGACAATAAAAAGGCCGCTTAAAAAAGGTTTATACATCCCAGTAGCTGCTTTGTTTTGGATAATTTTGCAATGAAAATAAGATAAACATTATTATTTTAATTACGTATTTTTTATGGGAAATAAGCCACAATTTTACTAAAAAATGAATTTATTAACGTTTCGAAGCCCAAATCGGGTTTCGTTGTCAAAATACAAAATAATATTTTCTCTCGTGATTTACTATGGAATCTCTAACGCGAGAATTTTACTGTCATCGTTGCATTTGGTTGTCTTTTTAAAGACAGATTACATGCTATGATTTTTTTGCGACGGATATTCTTGAGTTGGGATTGATTTCATGTAATCGAATGAACTATCTTTTAGTAAAGTCGTCCCAGGAACGCAACTCATAAATATTGGCGATATCATTTTAAAGTCTTCTACTTTAAAATGTATAATATACGTCTGAATTGCCAATATAAATGAGTCAGATTAAATAAATTATTAGAAGAATTTTTTTACTTAGCAACAACATGTTTGTTTTATTTTAATAGTATTTTGTATTTTGACAACGAAACCCGATTTGGGCTTCGAAACGTTCAATAGTATTTTGTATTTTGACAACGAAACCCGATTTGGGCTTCGAAACGTTAATAAATTCATTTTTTAGTAAAATTGTGGCTTATTTCCCATAAAAAATACGTAATTATAAAAATGCCACAAGGAAATAGCTTCAGAACAATATTATTTTAATGTGGTACCATAGATAAAAAAAATAGTAAACTTGGTACAGTAGACCCGATTGGTAGGTATAGGCCATTTTTTATTCTCTATTTTGAATCCGTGTGCAGTCCAGGCTGTATCGTCGACCCCGTTAGGTAAATTATTCCGATTCTTATTTTTTGCACAAACTTACTAAAAAAAAAGTTCCTTATAACAAATCCAAAGGGTACCAAGAGCTACCGCGGCCGGAAAATTGTTTAAACAATTTTTTCATTAGTTTTATGTTAACTTATAAAAGTTGGGTGACAAACTGTTTAGTTTATAATTTTAATCAACGCAGCATTAAAACATAGGTCCTGAAGAAGTTTTCTGGAAATTTCAAGTCAAAATATGCAACAGAAAAAAAGTTACGCGACCTTATAGGCGAGTGGTACTCCCCAAAAAAAACGCTCATTTCTCGAGATATCAATCACACTGTGGTGAATGGCTAATTTTGGTCTTATTTTATGTTTTTGATGGTGCTGAAAACGAAAATGAGTTTTATTTTGAATTTTAGATGGGGAAACATTGTCAAAATCGAAATTTTACCCTAAAAATAAAAAAAATGAAATCACGTTTTTCTTAAAATTAAAAGTTACACCAACTTTTTTCTATAAAACATTTTGTTCTCTGTACTCTAGATTTTAACATAAAATTAATTGAACAGCTAAATTTCTGATTTTGTCACTCAACTTTTGCGATTAAACTTTGCAATTCAAGAATCTGCACCTTTTACTTCAAACAATTTATACCTTTCTTTGAAGCAAGACAGAAATATTGAAGCAGGTCCCATTGTCTTCAGAATGGTAAGAAATATATACTATAAAAATTTCAGAAAAAAATATTACAATGGAACTGAGTTGTAGCAAGTTAAACGCAAAAAACGTGATTTTTATTTTTAGGGTAAAGTTGCGATTTTGATAATGTTCCCCCACGTAAAATTCAAAACAACCCTAATTTTCGTTTTCAGCACCATCAAAAATATAAAGTACCTATTACCAAAATTAGTATCAGTATCTCGAGAAATAAGCTTTTTTGGGGTGCGCCAGTGTGCCGCTCGTCTATAAAGTCACATAACATTTTTCCTATTGCATATTTTAAATTAAATTTTTTTGGAAAACTTCTTCATAAATTATATTTTATTTCTGTGTTAGTTAAAATTATAAACTAAAAAGTTTGTCACTCAACTTTTTTAAGTAAGCATGAAACTAACGAAATCTGACGACAAAATGTTTAAAAATTAACAACTTCTCTTTTAATGTGTTTAATCATTTTGGACAAATTTCATTGTTATATAAATGCTTCAAAGATAACACAGTAAAATTTTCAAAAGGAAATATTTACAGCGACCAAAAATACAGTGAGTTAAAATTGAAAAATCATCAAAATTGATTTATCGCATTTTGGCATAAAATTTGATTTTTGAACATGTTCCACTAATTCTAGAAAAAAATAAACTCCATATTCGGATTCGGAGACCTCGAAAACATAAGGAATGATGAAAATTTGTTATTCACTTTAAAGTTGATTTTTGTGGTCGGTATAACGTAATTTTAGGAGTTGCTGCCGGTCGCCAACCGCGCCCACTATTCAGTCAGTCGACTACGCCCGCTATTTTTTACTTTAGTCGGAACGCAAAATACTTTTTGTTTATAACACTACTGTTTAAACAATTTTTAACATTTTTTCTTGCTAAAAACTTTGTTAAAAACTTTGACTTTTCTTATAAAATATTGGTTAATTTCAGATCTTAGTGTTGTTAATTAACGTAACAGTGATTTTTTCAAAAAAAGGGGCTATCTCAGACCCCAAGGCTCGTACGACCTAAATTTTTTTTTTACAGGTTGTGTATTTTAACCATCTTTCCGTATTTTTATTGCCATTTAATTTGATCTAATTTCTACGAAATTATTGTAATTGTTTATAAGCTTAAAAACTGCTATTTATTAACAAATAATTTTGTGTACGTATATGTAATTTTTGTTCACTTTTTTTTTCATACGCTGTTAGTATACATTTTAACGAAGGAAATGAGCCCCGGATTATTGAGATACATTCAGCCATATTAACTGGACCAGCCTCAGAAATTAGCTCGTTTTTCAAAAAATTTTATAAACAAATTCAATTTTGCGAAAACTATTTAACAGATCTGGACCATTTTTTGCACACCATTCAAGCACCATAATGCCCTCAATTTTAGTTATATTAAAACATATTCTAATAAACAATAAAATTGTTATAAACAATATTCCAAAACAGTGATTTTGTCTTCCGTTTTGCAATAAATTTTTTGTTTATTAACCGATTTTTATTTAGCGTATCTCATTCGATGTATCTTTTTTTTCTGAAAAAGTTATCTGTGGACGTCAAATTTCTAAATGAACAAGTTTTTAAGTTATGAGCAAAAAACTAAGTTTGACGTTTCGATTGTTTATTTAAAAAATGTTCCACTAAAAAATTGATGCATCCCAAGATGGTAGTCTTTTTGTAATATCTCATACTACACATTTCAACTGTCAAACCTCGTCTTTTCCGTTATGTCTAGAAAAAACCTAACTTGATTGGCCTATAAGTGTAGAAAAGGTTCTTAAAAGATACTGTGAGTTAGGGAGGAAATAAGTGTATTTTTAGAAATTAAACATTGCTACAAATTTGCTAAATTTGTAATTTAATAAAACTTTTGTAATGAAACTCAAACTATACATTGATCATATAAAAAAGAAAGAAGTAGTCTAATTATTACCCTCATTAAAATCATTAAATAATGTAGCAGAAAATAAGTTTAAAATTTATGAATAGTCTACAGTACATCGTCCTTTTTGGAAGATTATTACAAAAGTCCTAAAAATGGTTTTAACTGGTTCGTTTGAGCATGTCTACTAGGGTGGAACGAAAAAAAAATGATTTTATAATATCAATGTGTAATAGCGATAGAAAGTTGCCTATAGCCATTGTGAAGCCACCAATAAAATATTTTTTCCAAACAAAATATTTTTAGAGGTGCCGCAAAAGGGTTGAAAGTTAGAATTTTTAGTTCAATTTTGCAAAGGACATCGCACACATCTTATGGAAAATATAATGTCACTCAAATTCAATAAAATTTATACGAATAGATACGTTTTAAATTAACGGTCAAATCTTATCATTGCGCCAACTCTATATTTTCAATAATAAGAGCAGAAATTGATATAAATAAATCTGAAATCAAATGGGGAGGTACATAAGTTAGAGAGAGAAAAAATATTTTAAAATACCCAAATTGTCGGTACTCCATAAATCAGCGGATTAGTTTCACTAATCCGCTTAGGCCCAGCGGGGTTTAAGTTCCTTTTGAATAGCACCCAGAGCAATAGTGACACTTTTACTGACTCCAAAAATGTGATTTCGATAAACTTTAATTGCAATTTGCGCCGTAATTAATCATAATTAAGAGTTGGCGCAATGATAAGATTTGACCGTTAATTTAAAACGAATCTATTCGTATAAATTTTATTGAATTTGAGTGACATTATATTTTCCATAAGATGTGTGCGATGTCCTTTTGATGATTTTGGTTTTGTAAAAAATAGCTATTGTAATGACTTAATTCCTATTTTAAATGATAAATACACACTCTAAAACTACTCTTTTAAGATAATTTTAGTTTTAACTTACAACAATCCATTGTTTATTTTTACTAAAACTGGCAAAGTTTGAACTCGAATTCCACATTTAAAGAAATATTTAATAGGAAATATTTATTTCATTCCTTAATACAATTTAACATTCTGACTACAGCAGAAGAGCACATTTCAATAGTAGAGGAACCTGGATCAACCTTGCTAGGGTATATAACTTCTGCTTCCGGAACAGGTGAAGCTATAAAATATAATGGAGCATTTTCAAGAGGACAATCTTTTGACCATTTCCAATATAACAGCTGTCGGATTTGATGGAACTGCCACTAACACCGGCATTAACAATGGTGTAATTGCTTTTATAGAAAAAAAAAAGCCTAAATAAGCCGCTGAAGTGGCCAATTTGTTCTATACCAATGAATAATTGCCGTTGCATCATTTGTTTTGCACATTGGATGGAAAAACTAAAAATCTTAATGAATTTGGAGGGCTTTTAGGCAAAGAACTTGAAATCTGTAACCAGCTTCATGTGGTTAATTTCGTTCCCATACAAAACAACCTCCCTACTCTAGAGATTAAGGATGATCTAAGCACAGATCAAAAATATTTACTTGAAATGTGCAAAGCAATCTCCAGTGGTGTATACCCTTCTGATCTTTTTTTAAAAAACCATGGGAAATTAGCTCATTCACGACGGCTTACGTTGGCCAATCGCCTTCTTCGGTTATATGTTGCAACAAAGAATCCTTCAAATAATCCGAAAACTGTAACTATGTATGTGATGAAGGTGTATGTCCCAGTCTGGTTTCATATCAAACTGAAACCATGTTGTGTAAATGGATCAAAACATCTATGGAGACTCTTCAAATTTTCACGTTATATTTGTGAGGAACATCTCTAAATAATTGATCCAGTAATTCAAAGGAATTGGACAAGAGAAAACATATAAGGGAGCTAGGTCTGCTGCAACTTTTGAAGGCATGATCGGAACTCATAAATGGTGTTATTAAGTTTGTTGTCCCGAAGCTTAACTTTAATTCCAATGACTTACATTGATATAGATATAATTAACTGGACGGTAGAATAAAATTACTTAGCCTCCTATGACAAAACATAGAACTGACGAAGACTTAAAAAATATATAAGTGAAGCAAGAGACACTAGTTGTCAGGTACAGTGTGTGGATTTTTCTTGTTTTCCCTGTCATACACAGGCAGTGAAAAGAGCCATAAAGCTCGTGACTGATCTTAGTGTCTGTGGTCTTGAAGCAAAAATCGCTTTGTTAGAGCAAAAATTTCTTCCCAAAAGATCATGCCGAAAGTGTGAGACAAAAAAACATTTTATTTAAGTATTGTAACTAAAGAAATCTTATAGCAATGTGTACATATAGCAATGATAGCAATGTTAACTGTTATTA
This sequence comes from Diabrotica virgifera virgifera, assembly GCF_917563875.1. Lineage (NCBI taxonomy): Eukaryota > Metazoa > Arthropoda > Insecta > Coleoptera > Chrysomelidae > Diabrotica > Diabrotica virgifera. The sequence continues at coordinate 217,763,727 of NC_065444.1, forward strand.
GAAACAATATTTGACTAAGAAATGTTAGTTACGTCACCAGGTTATTTAAAATATATTTGAAATTTTCTGTATTTTTTGTTAAAAACCTATCTTTTCAAAGCTCCTGCGGCACCTCAAGATGTAAGCCTAGAACAAAAATATTTTGTAGTTTTATTGTAGACAAGATAAGGCAACTTTCGAGTGCTATTAGAAAGTTTCATGAAAGAAAAAAAATTTTCCTATCATTTCGTTCCACCCTAATGTCTACCACTTTCTGAAAAATTTCAGGGTGAAGGTTGGACGCGTTTCCGCGTCCCGCGTCACTAACATATTTACGTTGTCGGACTAACGAAACGAGGCTGTAAATTTGTGAGACAAGAGATCGAAAATCTTTTGTTTTTTTTTTATTTAGCTAATGCCTCGACAACTAATGGCCATTGGCATGGTAGGGAAGCATCCATAAACTACGTCGTAAAAAATTTGAGCTTTTTAATAGCTTTTTAATACCTCCCCCCCTCCGTCGTAATTCGTCATTTATAGACAACCCCCTCCATGTCGACGTCGTCGTTGCAACTCACGACCCCCCTTTCATTGATTTTAAAAAAAATCAAGATTATTTCTGTTTTTTTAAATCAAATATGAGGGGGTAGGCGTAAAATCTTGGTCCAATGCTGTTTAAATGCATTAATTTTTTTCGAATCTTGAGAAAACTAATAAATATATTTGAAAAATTTAAAAGCAGAATAAAAGATTACTCATTACCGAGGGTTGAAAGTCCCTTAGAATAAACAAAAGGTTTCTTTTGAATGAAATATTTGAAATGAAAAATCAGACAAAATTTTCTCTTTTTTTTTTCACCCCTGTAACTTATTAAAATGAACATTATAGATGTTTTCATGAACTTTTGGCCCTCGGCAATAATGCAGTCTTTCAATCTGCGTTTAAATTTTTCAAAAATCTTTACTAGTTTTCTTAGTATTCGAAAAAAATGAATGCATTTAAATAGCATTGGACCAAGATTTTACGGGGTATGCTTTCTTAACTGCCTCATATAAATCTTTATATTTATTTTGTTTTGATTTCGATGCCATTTCTTCTAAAGTATAAATACGACTTACTAACTAAATAAAAAACAATATTTTATTTCTATTCGTTCTTTCAGAACTGTTGTTTCACACACAGTATGCAGCACATAAATGAACTAACAATTTAATATTTTTTGCTTCCAGACGTTGTTCTGTATATAGAAGCGATTGTTTAATTTAAACCCAAAGAACAATATCTCATTTTTTGCGGTCCTGTACAAAAGTGCTACCTAATAAAGTAATGCGAAAAGTATGCGATAAAAGTATCTATAATAGACTTATTCTTTTTAATTTTAACAAAGGTATGTATTATTCGTAAACGTTTTGTTTTATTTTCAATTTCATATCAAAAACTATACGTTTTTATATGAATATCTGATACTTTAATGCTGGTGGAAGCTAGTAAAAAATTATTTTTATAGACACAATAGCGACAAATTTAAATATACCAATATTAAACGACGTCGAATGGGCACTCGTACCCCCCTCCCCCTGTCGTACTCCGTCGTAATAAGCAAGCCCCACTTCCCTCTTATCAACGACGTAGTTTATGGATGACCCCTAGGTACGGTGAATTTTTGCAGTTAGGTACCTAGTGTCATGTGTAGTATGTGTGTTGAGTAAGTGTCTTGTTACTTTGCAAAGTCGACGTCATTGTCTTTGCAAAGAGACACTAATTGTATCCGAACGTCTGCGGCCCCTCTGGTGAGTACCGATCCTACAAGAACAGAAACTCGAGTTTTGTGTCGGACTTTACGATCGCGCCCTTTTTGTCCGACAAAAATAATTTATTTTATTTTAACGTAGGTATAATTTTTCGCGTCAGTAAAAAATTTGTCATCATTGGCTTATTTTTCAATATTTGGTCTTGACATTTTTTTTAATGTCCTTTGTACTGAATATGTTTAGTTAATTTAAAAATAAAATAATTATATTTTTGATGATTTTAACACCCCTCCCCCCCCCCCACAAAATTAGTAAACATGTTTAGGTTTAACAAATATTGTTGCGGCCCTCAGTAATAGTCCAAAAACATTTTGTGGCCCTTACTAAAAAAAGTTTGCTCACCCCTGCTTTATACTATGGTAGATTTCTCTTGCGACAGTGCAGGACATGTATATGCAGGACATTTCGCATTTCTTATTTTTATATATAGATTCGGGTAAGAACGTCCTGCAACGTTGTCCGATGCCCAATTGCCATCGCGTCCTATCATTACAATCGTCCTCTGTCAATCCTCGTTCGCTCATTGATCTTCAAACTCCTTCCATCCACGATTTCTTTGGTCTTCCTCGTTTCCTGTGTTCCGGTGGTATCCATTTTGCTACTTTCTTTGGTAGTCTTTCTTCTGGCATTCTTTGAACATGCCCGTACCATATAAGCTGTTTTCTATCTATGCAGTCGGTCACAGTTTCTTTTAGACCCATTTCTTCCTTAATTTTTCTAGCTGCTCTTCTTAGTGCATCCATTTCTGTGGCTTCTATTTTCCTTATTTGATGTTCTTTCAGACGCCAAGTTTCAGATCGGTACAGCAGTGTGCTTTTTATCATTGTGTCATATATTCTCAATTTTCTTTATTTTCCTATTTCAGTACTCCATAATATTCCATTCAGGGATTTAATTAATTTTCTAGCTTTATTTATTCTACTGTTTATTTCTGCATCATCCGGTCCTTCTTTGTTAAAATTTATTCCCAGGTATTTACAGTCTTCACATCGTTTTATTGTTTTATTGTTTTCCAGTTGCAGGTCAGTAGTTTCCTCTCCTACGCAGAGGTACACCGTATTTTCTATGTTCATTATCAAACCCCATTTGTCAAATTCCTCATTCAATTTTCGTGTCATGTACTCGAGATCCTCTTTGTCATTAGCGCATATTACTTGATCATCGGCAAATTGGAGGGTATACAAAAAAGTATCATCGTCCACCTGTATGCCCATTCCTTTGCACTTCGATTTCCACTGGTGGAGAGCTTTACCAATGTAGATTTTAAAAAGTGTCGGTGATATGCAGCACCCCTATCGTAGGCCTTTATTGACTCTAAATGGTTCCGATATTCTGTTGCCTAATTTTATCTGGGCTTCCATGTTGTATGTTCTGAACAGCCTGTATGAGTTTATGATTGATTGAAGTTTCTTGGAGTACCTGCCATAGTTTCGAGATAGGTATGTTATCATATACTTTTTCTAAATCTATGAATGTAAGGTGTGTTGACCTATTCCGTGCTAGTTTCTTCTCTATAATTTGTTTCAAGCAGAACACGTTGTCTGTGCAAGATCTACCAGCTCGAAACCCGCTCTGCTCCTCTTCCTCTTGGTTTTTGTATTCGTCTTCGATCATATCTCTGATTATTCTTCCATAGATCCTACTTACCGTACTCCTTACTGATAGCCCTCGGTAGTTATTGCAATCTAATTTGTTACCTTTTTTATATATCGATGTCATGATAGCTGTTTTCCATTCTTCTGGGATGCTCTCTCCATTGACTTACTTTGTGAATATGTACAAGATACGTATGTATTGTAATGATATGTATGATATGTATGTATAAGAAAAATTTTACTTCGGCACTTATATGCCCGAACAGCCAGTTAGTTATTTAATACTTCCTCTTAATACCAACTAAAGTATGGACGTAAAATAAATTCCGATCTAAGTCTCCTAAAAGTATTGGTTTGATCTATACTGATTAGACCGGGCAGTATCGTCGCCCCCGCTAGCGCAATTATTCCGATTTTTTCGATTTTTTTGCACAAACTTACTCAAAAAGAGGTCCTTTTAACATATCCACAGGGTGCTGGGCGGTGCCGTGGTCGAAAAATTTTTTAAACAATTTTTTTTAAACAAATTCACAAAAATAATTTTTTTTATTTCCAACAATTTTTTTTAGATAATTTGGGTCATCCTGAGCAAAAAAGGTCTCTTGTCATTTTTCTCTAAAATTGACTGTTGTCGAGTTATACGCGATTAAAAATTTGAAAAATGCGAAAATGGCCATTTTCAAAGCTTCATAACTCGATTAAAAATTATTATTATGAAATTCAAAAAGTGACAAAATCAAGATTCAAATATCTTCTTCAACGTCTTGAAGAGATTTTTGGCATTAGTTCATTACAAAGCTGTTACTTTTAGTTATTAACCATTAGCGCTATAGCTATAGTCCAACTGTATCGTCACACCCGTTAGCGGAACTATTTCGATTAGATTTTTTTGCACGAACTTACTCAAAAGGACTTCTTTATAATATATCCACAGGGTGCCGGGCGGTACCGTGGTCGAAAAATGTGTTAAACAATTTTTTTTAAACAAATTCACAAAAATAATTTTTTCATTTCCAACAATTTTTTTTAGATAATTTGGGTCATTGTGAGTAAAAAAGGTCTCTGTTCATTTTTCTCTAAACATGACTCTTGTCGAGTTATACGCGATTAAAAATTTGAAAAATGCGAAAATGGCCATTTTCAAGGCTTCATAACTCGATTAAAAATTATTATTATTAAATTCAAAAAGACACAAAATCAAGATTCAAATATCTTCTTCAACGTCTTGAAGAGATTTTTGGCATTATTTTATTACAAAGCTGTTATTTTTAGTTATTAACAATTAGCGGTATAGTCCAACTGTATCGTCGCCCCCGTTAGCGGAACTATTTCGATTAGATTTTTTTGCATAAACTTACTCAAAAATAGGTCCTTATAACTTATAACATATCCACAGAGTGCTGGCCGGTGGTCGAAAAATTGTTTAAACAATTTTTTTAAACAAATTCACAAAAATAATTTTTTCATTTCCAACAATTTTTTTTAGATAATTTGGGTCATTCTGAGCAAAAAAGGTCTCTTGTAGTTTTCGTCTCAAATTGATTGTTGTCGAGTTATACGCGATTTAAAATTTGAAAAATGCGAAAATGGCTATTTCAAAGGTTAGTAACTCGATTAAAAATTATTATTAAGAAAGTCAGAAAGTGACCACATCAAAGTTTAAAACTTTGTTTTGTTTATTTTTTTTTTGCGAATGTTATTCAATTTTTCATCAACTATCGCCAAGTTAAATGCATAATATTTTATAATAGAATCAATCGGCAATTATTCTAATTCATCCGCTTCAACAATTTAACATAACATAATTTTAATAACAAATAGGTAAATGAAACATTTTTTCTTATAGTTATTAAGCCTTAAAAATGGCCAGTTTCGCATTTTTCAAATTTTTAATCGCGTATAACTCGACAACAGTCAATTTTAGAGAAAAATGACAAGAGACCTTTTTTGCTCAGAATGACCCAAATTATCTAAAAAAAGATTGTTGGAAATAAAAAAATTATTTTTGTGAATTTGTTAAAAAAAATTATTTAAAAAATTTTTCGACCACGGTACCGCCCGGTACCCTTTGGATATGTTATAAGGACCTCCTTTTGAGTAAGTTTGTGCAAAAAAATCTAATCGAAATAGTTCCGTTAACGGGGGCGACGATACAGTTGGACTATAGCGCTAATTGTTAATAACTAAAAATAACAGCTTTGTAATAAATTAATGACAAAAATCTCTTCAGAACACTGAAGAAGGTATTTGAACCTTGATTTTGTCACTTTTTGAATTTCATAATAATCATTTTTGATCGAATTATGAAGCCTTGAAAATGGCCATATTCATAAGCATGGCTAATCCAATATTCATAAGCATTTATTGGCCCTACTGTTAAATATGAACGGGGATTAACTGAAAGACAAACATTGATTTATTTTTCTTTATTTGGAAAGTTTAGTTTTCTTTATTTTGAGTTAAATATCCGTATAGTATACGGATATATATATGGTTGCATTCTCAATTCAATAAATATGTAGTCTACATTTGGATTGTAATATGGGAACTGGAAATTTCCAATAACTTTCCATCCTCCTTCCACCGGATGGCTGTCGTTAAACAACTTGGAAAATGTTTCTAAAAACTCTGGACTAACAAGATTTGGATGAAGTGCCTTAGCTTCTTTGAATGCTTTCAGGGCATTTATCTCGTAGATTGGATCGGGAACTTTTCGATCTTGTATGTAAACTTCCTAAAAATAATATTAATATGGTTATTAAATTGAAAATGCCATTTGAGCACTCCTAACACATTTAATCTTTTAACATCGACTTGGAGTCGCTATAAATATCATAATTATTATGTAAACCATAATTCTCGATGTAACCTATTTCAAAAAGCTGCTAGTTTCATGTACTAAGCAGAACGTAAGTATTACCACATTTTTCTTTAACTAGTCACAATTTTAACCTTTTGCATTCATTCTAACGTGGAAATACTTCGTTCTAGGCACTGAGGATGATCTGATCCAGGTTGAAAACGTTTTGCAAATCCTTTTGGATGACTTTTAATGTTTTTTAATAAAACTTTTTTATACCATTATACAAACGAAGTTTTTTACTTCTGTATGAAAATTGAAAATGGTTATTCATTTTTATTTACATGTTTACATTGGAGTACGAAGGGAACCATTCTCGTTGGAACTTTACCGCGCTGAGCAGATAGGACGTGAATTATAAATTGTAAAATTCCCTCATCTTCCTTAGTCTCAGCATCCGTTATGGCTTGCAAATTGTAGAAGCCTCGGAGCTGTAACCAGAAAAGGTTCCCATTGTTTTGTCTGGTGGGATGTAGAGTAACATTATGTTGTTTTTTATGCCATTAGAGTGAAAACTTAGTCTTTTTTTATAATATTAATAATTTGCCTCTCATTATTTAATCGACTGATCTAAAAAATATACCTAATAAGAAAATATTGTTTTTTTATTAGTTATTGATTTAATATACACTACGCGCCAGAGAAAACGGGCACCCCAAAAATCAGTCATTTTTGATGTCTCGAATTTCCTAAACCTGTTGTACGATTTAAGTGATTTTTCTTATATGTTGTAGTCTTATTCTTTACCATGGTGGGATGTAGAGTAACATTATGTTGTTTTTTATGCCATTAGAGTGAAAACTTAGTCTTTTTTATAATATTGATAATTTGCCTCTCATTATTTAATCGACTGATCTAAAAAATATACCTAATAAGAAAATATTGTTTTTTATTGTTTAGTTATTGATTTAATATACACTACGCGTCAGATCATGAGGTCACATCGTGAGGAACAGTGAAAGATATGGGCTGCTGCAACTGGTCTTACAGGGAAAAGTAGAGGGAAAGCGAGGACCAGGAAGGCGAAGGATTTCGTGGCTGAAAAATCTACGTACGTGGTTCAACACAACCACTACAAATCTTTTCAGAGTAGCAGTGTGCAAAGTACAGATTGCCATGATGGTCGCCAACATCCGAAACGGATAGGCATTACAAGAAGAAGACGCGCCAGAGAAAACGGGCACCCCAAAAATCAGTCATTTTTGATGTCTCGAATTTCCTAAACCTTAAGTGAAATTTAAGTGATTTTTCTTATATGTTGTAGTCTTATTCTTTACCAATATCGCTGTAATAATATTGTTGCTAGACAGGTAAATTGTCATTGAATACCGGGTGTGCCAATATGACCGTTTAATATATAATATTATGCAGATACATGTTAACAATAGACTAAGCTAGTAATATGCCACTTAATACATCGGGGTGTAACGCCAATATAAATTACGGTGGTCTAGCTATCTTTGTCATTCGTACGAGTATGAGCGTATTTACCAAGAGGTGGGAGTAATGGAACGACACCGACACAGAGACGGCGGCCATCATATGCTAGAGAGAGAAAGCTAAGCGCCGGTAGAGAGAGATAGATAGACCACCGACCCGAACTGCTCCGCGTTACGCTATTTTTCGGACCTTCCCTAATCTATGTGTTTAATATCTTTGGTTATATGACCCATATGAACGCCATTGGCAAATATAAATTTTTTAATTATATGTCAAAAAATGCCCAATAACAACCCCTTAAACCTACCAATTTTCATTTGCATATCTCAACCGGTTTTAGAGCAATAAATAAATCGTCAGTTTATAAGAAAAAATTCAACATTCCGTATCTCGGAAACGAAGCAAAATTGCGGACATATGTTTATAAAGCAAACGGTCATTATTTTTTATTCATGCAGAATTACCCCTTAAAGTTTGTCGCACTTATTTAGAAACACTCTGTATTGTGATGACGAACATGGCTAGTTGTTAAAGTCCCAAACTTTTTTATTATTCAGCATAAGCGAATGAATAAAAAAACAGAATGTTTAGAAATCTAAGGCTATAGTTGGGTTTTATTTTCAGTTTTTTATAAAGGCTAGAATATTCTACAGGATATTGTGAACATTGAGAGAAAAAAAAACAGTTTGATTGGTACACCCGGTATATAATGACAATTTACCTGTCTAGCAACAATATCATTCCAGCGATATTGTTAAAAAATGAGGCTACAATATATTAAAAAAATCACTAAAATCGTACAACAGGTTTAGAAAATTCGAGACATCAAAAATGACCCATTTTGCCAAAAATGACTGCCACAATAGAAAGGAGTGGCGGTTAGGAACGGAAAGCTGTAGAACGCTATAAAACCGACATAATATACAGGGTGTAACAAAAATACAGGTCATAAATTTAATCACATATTCTGGGACCAAAAATAGATCGATTGAACCTAACTTACCTTAGTACAAATGTGCACATAAAAAAAGTTACAGCCCTTTGAAGTTACAAAATGAAAATCGATTTTTTCCAATATATCGAAAACTATTAGAGATCTTTTATTGAAAATAGACATGTGGCATTCTTATGGTAGTAGTATCTTAAGAAAAAATTATAGTGAAATTTGGACACCCCATAAAAAATTTATGGGGGTTTTGTTCATTTAAACCCCCCCAAACTTTTGTGTACGTTCCAATTTAATTATTATTGTAGTACCATTAGTTAAACACAATATTTTAAAAACTATTTTGCCTTCCCATACTTTTTCGAAAAGTCAGCTTTTATCGAGATATTTTGAATATTTGTCAAATCCACCACTTATTTGTATATGGCTAAGTACGATTATGGAGACTTGGTAATAATATGAAAATTTATTTAAAATTTACATTTTTAGGTATATTTTGAACGATATTAAAAAAGAAGTAATATCTCGATAAAAAGTGCCTTCTCGAAAAAATACAAAGAGGCAAAAAAGTTTTAAAAATACTGTGTTTAACTAATGGTACCGCAGTAAAAGTTTAATTGGAACATACACAAACATTTGTGGAGTTTAAAAGAACTAAACCCCCATAAAATTTTTATGTAAACATATTAAAAAAAGCCGCAACTCGATAAAAACTGCCTTATCTAAAAAATACTAAGAGACAAAAAAGTTTTATAAATATTGAATTTAACTAATGGTACCACAATAATAATTTAATTGGAACGTACCCAAAAGTTTGGGGGGGTTTAATTGAATCAAACCCCCATAAAATTTTTACGGGGTGCACAAATTTCACTATAATTTTTCTTTAAGATGTTCCTGCCATAAGAATGCCACATGTCCATTTTCAATAAAAAAACTCGAATAGTTTTCGATATATTCGAAAAAATCGATTTTCATTTTGTAACTTCAAAGGGCTGTAACTTTTTTATGTGCATATTTGTACTAAGGTAAGTTAGGTTCATTCGAACTATTTTTGGTCTCAGAACATGTGATTTAATTTATGACCTGTATTTTCGTTACACCCTGTATAATATAAATCAAACAGATTAGTAATAAATAACTTACATCTTCACCACTGCTTGTCGATGCAGGTGTCGGTGGTGTTGGTGTTTCAGGAGCATACGTGGATATCCATTCACCAGGATAGCCAGCTACAAGTGCCAAGCAAATTAGACTGAACAAAACAACTAAGATTGACTTCATCTTAAAGAATGTTAATATGAAAATAAAATCATGTGTTTATGTACCTAAGTAACGTTGATAAAATATGAAATATGAAATAGTGAATATTTGATAAAATTATATCTTAGATTAGATAAACATTCGAAATTAGTTTAAATAGTTTAAATTATTTAGAGACTAAAGATAGATATCCAAAATATGTCTCAAGAATTAAGACCATATGGGCGCAATTCTTGAACAATCTTACTTAAAATATTCCCCTTATAACAAAACTGCACGTTGCGAAGAGAAAGTGTTGGTCAAAATTGATTTAAACAATTTTTTTAAAAACATTTAGGTACATAGTGTACATAGACTTAAAATAAAAAAATATGAAAAAATTTTTTTTAAGAAACGCTTTTCTTTAGTTACGAGTGACTAAAATTAAACATATAAAAAATCAACTAAAAAGCAAAAAAAATAATTGAAAAATCTAACACATTCGTCAAATAAAGCGTGGCGCGGCTTCATCGAATAAATGGTTTTCGCCCCACGCTTTTCTTTAACGAATGTGTTAGATTTTTTCAATTTTTTTTATTTTTTGCTTTTTAGTTGATTTTTTTATATGTTTAATTTTAGTCACTCGTAACTAAAGAAAAGCGTTTCTTAAAAGATTTTTTTTCATATTTTTTTATTTTTTACTTTTTAGTCTTATACTTTTCAAACATTAAAATATATCGTACTGTTTTTTAAAATATGTATAAAACATGATGTACAAACATGAAAAGTAGTCGGAATCGGCAAAGAATTTTGAAACTTAATTGTTTATTTATGAAGCATAACATAAACAATTAACGTAAAAAGTGAAATTATGTATAGTTCATATAATTAGCTACAATCTGTAAAAGGTTCAAGTTTCTTCATTTTAAAAAACAAGAGAATTTAAGAATTTTCCGTTAAAATCGTTTTTTTTTATTTAAACAATTAATTAACAAAAAAAAATTTTATTGGCTATTCGTGTATTGTTCCCGCGAATGCATATGTCTGCAAATTTTTAGTTATTTGTATTGAAGAAAAGACAGTCAAATTAACGTCCAAAGATTTGACCCAAACGATTGAACTAAATAAAAGCGTTTAATTAATTATTACTATACGACAAAACGAATTCTTATGTTAATTGTAGCACAAAACGTCTCTACATTCCATATCAATTCAACACACCTAATTTCCACCCACTCCTCGGATTTGGTTCTAATTTCGAATACTCATAGTGGCTAATAAGAGAAACAAAAATCCGAAATATGGTTATGTAAAGTTTTCCAAAAAACTCCAAAACACCGCGACCATACTTTATTGGAACGGTTGTAGAATCTGTTCTAATTGAGCTAGAATGCTGGGAGAGGTGTCATGATATGCTATGATAAACAAGTTATTCTAAAACAAAAAAAATATATTTTGATTAAGTTTTTTTCTAAAAAGTACATAATTCAAAATTTTTGATAATATTCCTACAAATACATAATACTGTTGTTAATAACATATAAAAATTTTATCATGGGATGGTGATGGGTTAAACATAAAAAAAATTTTACACATACAGTACATAAGTATGGTGCAAATGAAAGGAATAAATTTGTAATGTCGAGAGCTGACGACTTTAAGGAAAAATCCCGAAATAGGTCGATTTTTATTTTTAAATTGTAAATTTTTGGCATACATATCATACTAGTAACGTCGTCCATCTGGGCGTGATGATGTAATCGATGTTTTTTTTAATGAGACTATAGGTCGTGTGTTAGCTCATTTGAAAGTTTATTTAATTCTCTGTCCAGTATAAACAATATAAACAATAACATAAATCTTTATACAGGGTGGCAAGAAAAGGTTTTTTTAATTAAATAAATTGACAAAAAGAAGAATGTATGTAATTTATCTGTTTCTGGTAACAGTAAAATCTATTTTAAATTAAATATATTACCTACCGTCTTCTTTTTTCTCAATTAATTTAATTTAAAAAATGCTTTTTTGGTACCCTGTATAAATAATTATATTATTGTTTAGATATTAATTACTGAATAGAGACCTGAATAACCTTTCAAATGAGCTAGCACACGACACCTAGTCTCGTTTAAAAAATCATCGATTACGTCATCGCGCCCAGATGGATGACGTTACTAGTATGATATATATGCCAGAATATTAAAATTTAAAAATAAAAATCGACCTGTTTTGGGGATTTTTCCTAAAGTCGCCAGATGTGACATTATAAAATTATTTCTTTCATTTGCACCATACTGTATGTGTAAAATTTATTTTTTTTATGTTGAACCCATCACCATTCCATGATAAAATTTTTATATGTTATTAACAACAGTACTATGTATTTGTAGGAATATTATGAAAATTTTAAATTATGTACTTTTTGGAAAAAAAACATCAAAATATATTTTTTTTGCTTGAGAAAAATTTGTTTATCATAACATCATGCTGTATATATCACTGTAAAGAGCTTTAAAAATGCTGAAAAATGACACCTCTTCCATCATTCTAGCTTAATTAGGACAGCTTCTACAACCATTCCAATAAAGTATTGTCGCGGTGTTTTGGATTTTTGTGGAAAACTTTAATTTTGTATTTTTCTTCACGTAATCATCCACTATGAGTACTCTAAATTTTAACAAAATCTAAATAGGTCAGAAGAAAAAATTAAATCAAAGTGTGTTGATTTGACCTGGAATAGCTCTACGATAAAAACACGAATTTTTTGAATTCGAGTTTTGGTTGAAGTTTTGTTTCGTATCGTATTGAAATATGACACGAATAAACGCCGATTTATATATAAACAAATATACAAGCGTTCAAAATTTGAAAGTTTATTGTTTATTTATGAAGCATAACGTAAACAATTAACCGTAAAAAGTGAAATTATGTATAGTTCATATCATTAGAGTTTTTATTGACTATTCGTGTATTGTTCCCACGAATGCATATGTCTGCAAATTTTCATTTCTTTTGCATTGAAGAAAAGTCAGTCAAATTAACGTCTAAAGATTTGACGCAAACTATTGAACTAAAGAAAAACGTTTAAAAAAGCATACGATACTGTAGTAGGTACCACAAAGTAAACTTTGGGAAGCCCTCGAAACAACTAACATCAGTCTGAACCTCATTAAAGCTGTAAAAAAATCTATACCACCATAATCTAGCAAAAAATAAGCTAATCAAGGAAATCTCGTCAGGATTTGAAGTGAATAAGGGTCTTAAACAGGGCTGCTGTCTATCGCCGACATTATTTAAAATATATTTAGAGCAAGTTTTGAAATCCTGGAAAAGGAAATGTAAGAATATGGGTATACCGCTAAATGATAAGGGGTGAAACTCACCCCCAGGACAAAAGCTCACATCGGCACAATAGGTATCATTTCATGATATATATGATGATTTATATGTAATGTTTATTAAAAACTTTTGATATACAATGTGTGTTTTGATTGGGCAGGTGGGCACGCATCCCAACTGGAACCAGGGCCCGCTGATCTATCAGTACGCCACTGCCAGCAAACCTCAGTTTTGTAAACACGTTTAGTTAAGCAATAAATAGTTTTGTCAAAATTGTCGTCGTATATTTTAATTTGATAAAATAATATTTTTCAGCAACTATATCTCACGGTAACTCATCCTAGGACAATTGAAAAGATAAATAACACAAAAATGTATCTCAAGAATTAAGATCCATTACACAGATCTACATGAATTTTGAGAGTTCTGTACCTCTGATTTTGATTGCTTATGCCTAAGTAAAGAAAGAAAATAGTATATTGTACAACAAGTGAGAAAAAAGACATATTTCTAACGAGCGCAGATGTTTGTTGGCACGAGCCGAGGCACGAGGTGAGGGCCGCAAATCAAGCGAGGGAGAAATATGTCATTTTCTCATGTGTTGTACACTGTACTTTTTCTATGGATGCGGTTTTGTCAAGAGTTCAAACTTCAATATTAAATAATTGATGTGGTTTTACGTATATTATATATGTTATAATTAGAGCCCGAATTTCAGGCACTCCTAGGTTTGACTAGGCAATCCTCAGGTCTGACTGACGGTCTTAGTCAAAGCCCGAAATAAATTACAGTTTCGGCCTTTGACTAGTCAAACCTAGGAGAGACTAAGTTGGTCAGGCAAAGGTCGGAATTTAATTTTATGAAATCGGGGTGTGACTAGTCAAACCCCGATTAGCTATTAAAGTGTCGTAATTGATTAGATTAGATTTAATAAAACGTGATTTTTTTATATAAAAAATTAGTGTTTATTCTCACATGTTGAGGCATTATGGCGTTTAGAGTTGCACAATACGTTAGACCTTTATACTTACATAATTTTGAAGAGCATTTCTTATTGCAGTAGAATTTTATAAAGTCTTGTCCTCCAAATTTAAAATCTTTTGTACCAATTTCTCTTAGAGACAGCTTAACGTCTGGAACATCTTCGAAATTAAGAAAATTCTCTTTGCACTCTCTGATTTGATTTCTTGAAAAAATTGTGTTTATTGATCAGTATTTCGTACCAACCCTATATAAACCGTCAATTATTTTATCTTGTATGATACCCAAAATATTTCAAGCATCTCCTTGGCTTTATCAAAGCTGGAGATAGGTATTTTTACAGTTTTTCCGATTAAATTGGAGGAATTTTTTTCACCTAATTGTTTCATAACATTAGCCTGGGCATGAAGACCTTCAATCGCCTTTCCTTTATTTATACTAAACTTTTCTGTCTGTGCACAACGCATGTATGTAACTTTTCTTTCAAAACCTTCATAGTATGCACCAAGTGTGCTGTCAGCGCACACAACATGTATCACCTGATTACAAATTATTCACGTACGTGCGTCAGAGCTCTCTTTTTGGCAAATACAACAAACCACATCTGAAGAAGTAATCTGCATTGTTTGACAATTTTCTTCCTTTCCTAGTAACGACGGTCCTGCCTGGGGCTTCGTTAGTATTATGGTGATCCTTAGTTTTTTCTCCGATTGCAATAACTTCATTCACAGTTGACGATGACATTTCCATTCCATATGTTTGCGCTACACACACTTTTTTCAAGAAATCAAATAAGAGAATGCAAAGATAATTTACATAATTTCGAACATGTTCCAGAGGTTAAGCGATCTCTAAGAGAAATTAGTACAAAAGATTCTAAAATTGGAGGACAAGGCTTTATAAAATGCTACTGCAATAAGAAAAGCTCTTCAAAATTATGTAAGTGTAAAAGGTCTAACGTATTGTACAATGTACAACTCTAAATGCCATATAATGCCTCAACATGCGAGAATAAACACTAATTTTAGTATTTTCATTACAACAATACAAAAATAATAAACATTAAAATTAATAAATCACGTTTTATTAAACGTAATATAACAAATTACGATATTTTAATAGTAGTCCTGTCGCCAGGGGGGTACAACGGCCTCGTTAATTCAGATGGACTTACTCAAGTTTTTTTTATGTATTTTGACCCGTAGAACACGAATTTTTTGGGTAACAGTTGATCCGGATGTCGATAAGATTGTTATAGACCAAGAACTTGAGGAATCAAATAACAGCGATTTTTGGCAAAACAAAACAATATTTTGTATTTTTTGGGCCATTTTAAGTAAAAAATATTTCTACAAGTTTTTTCGTAGGATGCACAGTTTTCGAGATAAACGCGGTTGAACTTTAAAAAAATCGAAAAATTGCAATTTTTGAACCCGAATAACTTTTGATTAAAAAATAAAATAGCAAGTCTGCTTACCGCATTTGAAAGTTTAAGTCAAATTATATCGGTTTTGATTATTTGCATTGGTAAAAATTTATTTTTTTATTGTTTAACAAAGCTATAAACACGTAGGGTTTCCCGTGCTTTTACATGCGTTTTAACGTATGTAACGTAGAAATAGTCTTGATTGCACTAGTACCTATTCTACCTACTCGTTCGATTTTAAATGAGAAATCATAGAAACATCACTCACGCACTAGTTGTTTGTAGCTTTGTTTAGCAATAACACAATAAATTTTTAGCAATGCAAATAATCAAAACCGACATAATTTGACTTGAACTTTCAAAGGCGCTAAGCAGAATTGCTATTTTATTTTTTAATCAAAAGTTATTCGGGTTTAAAAATTGCAGTTTTTCGATTTTTTGAAAGTTCAACCGCGTTTATCTCGAAAACTGTGCATCCTACTAAAAAACTTGTAGAAATATTTTTTGCTTAAAATGACCCAAAAAATACAAAATATTGTTTTGTTTTGCCAAAAATCGCTGTTATTTGATTCCTCAAGTTCTTGGTCTATAACAATCTTATCGACATCCGGATCAACTGTTACCCAAAAAATTCGTGTTCTACGGGTCAAAATACATAAAAAAAATTTGGGTAAGTCCATCTGAATTAACGAGGCCGTTGTACCCCCCCTGGCGACAGGACTATAGCTTATCGGGGTTTGACTAGTCAAACCCCGATTTCATAAAATTAAATTTCGCCCTTTGCCTGACCAACTTATGCCTGGTTGCACCAACAGATCTTAAGCTCCAGCTTAGCTAAGCTCTACTTATAGATAGGGCCTCCTTGAGTTTCACTTACGTTGCACCATAATTTTAGATTCTTACCTTATCATCAATTATATCTATTATTATATTATGGTATTCTTATTGTAATATATTATAATTATATTATATTAATTCTTGTGATATTCTCGACTTAAGCTTAAGATCTGTTGGTGCAACCGGGCATTAGTCTCTCCTAGGTTTGACTAGTCAAAGGCCGAAACTCTAATTTATTTCGGGCTTTGACTAACACCGTCAGTCAGACCTGAGGATTGCCTAGTCAAACCTAGGAGTGCCTGAAATTCGGGCTTTGACTATAACATATACATAAATTGAAATAAAATACATATACATGTAGGTATTTAATATTCTTAAAATTTATATACTTACGTTATTTATTTAAAATTCTAACTAACAAATATTTTCGAACAGTTTTGAAAGGTAATTCCTGGTAAATTTTGCTCCAACACATTTTATTTGACAACATTAATTATGTTTGTATTGTGCATGTTATTCCACCATGGAAACGGCGATCATGCATTGAAAACCGGCGGAGAACCCGTGAGAAAAAGTATTTCTCACTGCAATGGCCGACTTTTCTCATTGCATGTGAAATTGTTCGTTTTGAGGTTTTGAGTGTATGTAAGTAGTGAGCGAAGTTGCACATTGTATAGCATCCATAGAAAAATATTTTTATCTTATAAAGATTGCTTTTGTACTTACCAGAACGAAATTTTAAATTTTATGAAAAGAATACAAAAACTTTAAAAATGAACAGTTTGGTATTTCTTTTGTCTAAGCAAGGACTGTCTCGTAGGAGCTCCCAAACGTAGTTACCCATTATGTTCTCATTATAATCGCCTTGATACCTTTGTTCGAAGTTCATTACATCTTGGTGAAAGCGTTCCCATTGCTGTTCAATATGCATCCAAGTAGTCTTTAAAATAATCAAAGTGAGTATGTAGCATGTGTACTTTAAGATATATCCTTCAACTCATGGCTTTGAAGCGGTCAATAGTGATGAGCAAAACAAGAACAAGACCAAGACCAGGCTAGTGTTGGTCTTGGTCTTGTTCTTGGTCTTGGTCTTGCAGCTAAAAGGCAGTCTTGGTCTTGGTCTTGCACTAACCGGACTTGTTCTTGGTCTTGGTCTTGCTGCAAGAGTCTTGCTGGTCTTGCTTTTTTGGTAGTAATAATTTGAACCAAACAATTTCGAATAAAATACACAAAAATCAAATATTTTTTTACTTTATTTAATTTAATTAACTTTTTTTGTAAACTAACTAAAACATACTTTTTAGTAAATACATACATATTTACCATACCTATTTATAGACCTAATACTATAACATAATAACTAAACCTAATCGGGAGTTATAAACGCTTAATTCTGTAATTTGTTATCTTGCAGTTCTTTAATTTTATTTAAACTATCATACATTGCTCTCGTAGCACGAGTTATTCGCACTTTTTATTTTCACATATTTTTGGATTGAATACCCATTACGACATTTAAAAGTTGAAAATATTCGAATGTGGGTAAACTAGAACTGGATAAAAACTAGAATTTAAAACACACTGAAATGATTCTCATGCATTTCAAGTGCGGCACATACTATTTGTAGTACTGGCCCTTTCTGGGGAAAACCTAAATTCTTCCAAATAGTTTTCAACTATTAATTCAGTAAATATCTTTACGCGTTTGTCATCCGGGATTTTCACAAATAATTCAACTTCCAACTTTCGTTGATTGTAAAAACTTAATTCAAAAAATAATTTAAAATTTTCCAGTATCGGAATTTTTGTCATCATATTCAGAAACTGAGCCTAAGTTTTGGATTTTGCGATACCAAGCTTGACACATTACAATCGACAACCAGTTATTTTTTATTCAGGCCACAATGCTTTCACAGGATTGTGAATTCCTTTTCAAAATCTATTATGATTATGCGAAAAGAATTGAAATAAGTGTCAGTATTTTTATTAGACAAAAAAGCGAAAACGACTGGTACATAAAAACCGTTTTTAATGGCATTTTTTAAATGGATTACCTTATATATAATTACATTTTTTTGTCTTACAAGTAATTTCAATTGTCCTTGAACTGTCGGCGCTTGAAAACTTGCCTTCTGGACACTTTGAAGGTTGAGAAAATGCAAACCGTTTGACTTAATCAAAACGACTTAAAAATACAGTCGAACCAGCTTATTGGAATAGCCTTCGTGACAAGCAAAAGTATTCCTATAACCTGGATATTCTAATAACCGATTGTTAGTGGCTAGTAAAAACGTTTTGGTGCCTCAAATTTCTATTCCTTAAACCGGGATATTCCTATATGCGGTATTCTAATAACCGGGTTCGACTGTATAACCAAAATATTATGTATTTTAAAAATTCGATATTGTTTAAGGTTTATTGCAATGTCAGTATATATTATTGAACTAAAAAAATAAAGTTAAATAATAAAAAACCAATTTCGCAAAAAAGTGCAAGAGTCTTGCAGGTCGTCTTGGTCTTGCGTAGTCTTGCAAGGTTCGGTCTTGGTCTTGGTCTTGATCATGAATACCTGGGCTTGGTATTGAATACCTGGTCTTGGTATTGGTCTTGCAAACCAAAAGGCGATCTTGGTCTTGGTCTTACTGCAAGACTAAGACCAGTCTCGCTCATCACTAGCTGTCAAGCATATTAAAAATAAGGTCTTACCGCAAGACCAAGACCAGTCTCGCTCATCACTAGCTGTCAAGCATATTAAAAATAAGGTCTTTGTAATTGTCAGCCTCTGAAGTTTCGGACAAATTGTTTTAAAAATTGAATGATTTCAGAATTTTCTCGAAGAGCCTTTATGAACTGATTCATGAGACTTAAGTTTTGTGAAATGGAGGCGTTAAAACATGATGGGGCTCCACATTTAAGACTCGCTCAGATGAGACCATAAGTGCTGCTGATAGTGAAGTTCATCGGCACTACTATCCCATAAGCAAAGGTAACATGAATATTTAGGGTATCCGCCTTGCATTAGCACCAGAAAACCAACGATTTGGAAATACATATTAATAGTTTACCTTTGATTTGTTCATTATACAGGGTGTCCAGAAACTCTACCGACAAACGAAGACAACAGATTCCTCAGATAATTTTAAGACATTTTAACCCAAAATTGGTACGCATATTTTTATCTTCCAGAGATAAAAATCGATTCCATCTATTGCGAATTTATAGTACTGGTCATAGGTGTCCGTTTTGGGTAGGGCAACGGATATTTTATCGCATAACTTTTATGTCTTCAACTGTTTAGCATTTTTGACACTGAATTATTAAATTGTGAGGTATTCTAGTATTAAAAGGTACTCTTAGTCCAGGAACCGAAGCTTTTCACCGCGCAATTTTTACAGAATGGATCGATTTGCTTGGAAATTTAAGAATAAGTATATAATAAGCATATATGATGCCGAAAGGCGCTTTGGCCATGGGGGTGGTTGCCACCCCGTCTCGGGGGTGGAAACTTTTTATTATATTTTGACCGCAAAAGTTGATAAAAACATTCATTCTAAGCTAAAAGTGTTTTATACATCTTTTTGATCAAATTAATAGTTTTCGATTTATTCGCTATCGAAGGTGTTAGTTTTACAGGGTGTTTCATTAATAATTGTCCATATAGTAACTGGAGAAACCTTAGCACAAAATACAAAGATTTAACCTAAAACACTTAAATAAAATGTGGTTTCTTACTGAGTTACAGGGTGTTTTATCTAAAAATTTAAAAAGTATTTTTGCTCAGCATTTTAAAACTATTCGACGTATCCTTTTCATACTTGGCAGGAAGTATAGGTACTGTACAAACTACTAAATTATGTTAAACAAACGTTTCTGTATATTACCAGAGGCGTACGACGGGGGAAAGTGAATGGTTTACCCTTTCTACGCCACTGGCGGAATTGCTATTTTAGTTCAATTTTTGGATTCTCCAATACTCTCTATGAAAATAATATACTCCTCATTCGTAACGATAAAGTCGTTAGTTTTCGAGATTTTTGAAGTTAAAAATGAAACGACACGGTTATTTTGATTAATGTATTGTGTCGCTTCATTTTTTTAATTCCAAATATCTCGAAAACTAATCATTTTATCGTTACGAATGAACAGTATATTATTTACATAAAAAGTATTGAAAATCAAAAAATTACACTAAAATAGCAATTTCGTCAGTGGCGTAGAATTTGGGAAGGGTCTTAGGAATTAAATAACCTATAATTTCATATTGAAATATTTTTTCGTATCTCTGATGCTAATCTTTCTATTCTGAAGAAAATGGTATTTTTACCAAACTACAAAAATTCGTTATTCGCTTTTAACTCCAGTTTTTAAAAAACTAATCATTCTAATCCAGTCAAACTTCTAGAATCTATTATTAATACATAAATAAAGAAGAATGAATAAGGCCAATGACTGAAAACACCACTAACTTACATTATTATGCTTCCAATTGGATTTCTTCTTTTATTTTCAAATAAATATATTGATTTTTTAACCGTAACTTTTTATTTTTTATCCTAGAAAGTTTGATAAAAAAGAATTTTGTAGGTTCTTACAAGATATATAAGACTATTAACATTAAATATTTTTAAAATCCTTTGTCGCAAAAAGAGGTGACTTTGAAAGGGTTGGTAAATTTCTAGTACCGGTCATATGAGTCAGTTTTGGGTAGGTCAACGGGTATTTTATTGCATAACTTTTTTGTCTTTAATTTTTAAGCATTTTTGACTCTAGACTATTAAATTATGAGGTATTTCAGTATTAAAATTTACTCTTGCTGTAAGTTGGTAAAATACACCGTTTTTTTTGAAAAATTTTTTCAAATTCAAAAAACGAAAAATTTTAAAATCGATTTTTCTAGAAAAAGGTGAGTCCTACCGACTTAAATCAAGAGTACCTTTTAGTACTAGAATACCTGATAATTTAATAGTCCAGTATCAAAACTGCTTAAAAGTTAAGGACAAAAATGTTATGCTATAAAATACCCGTTGCCCTACCCAAAAGGTACGCCTATGACCGGTACTAGAAATTCGCGATGGAATTAATTTATTTCTAGAAAATAAATAGGAGTACCAATTTTCATTTTTCTAAATAGAAGCGTTCTGGAGGTATTGAAGAAAAACTATTTACAAGGCTCCATCTTTCAAGAGCTGTAGCTCCCTTAGGAAGCATTTTCGGACTATATGAATTGGGTTAAAATGTCTTAAAATTATCGGAGGAATCTCCTGTCTTCATTTGTCGTAGAGTTTCTGGACACCCTGTATTTATTGATCCAATAATCATTGAAGGAAGTTTGTAGTCTAAGATTCGAATATAGGTCGACCTGCAGCCATCTGCTTTCCGGATATAACATTTTTTTATGAAATTTCATACATAGACAAATATTTCTAGGTAGGGATAATAAACACTGTCTCCCTACCTCCCTACCTTCGACTCGCTTTGCAACAAGTTCGCGCCAGCGCGCTTGAGCGTAGTGAGAAACGGTCAACAGCTGTTCTCATTTTCTTTTGTAAATTACTCCGCGGTTCAAAAACATATTCCGGTGTGCATCACTTTACGATTTGACAGACAAAAAAGAAATTGAAAATAAAAGTTGACAATACTTTAAACGCGTTTTTCTCGAAACTGCTTTTTTCAAAGGCAGTAGACATTTTAACTCAAAAACTGCTTCACCGACCCACCTGGAATTTTGTATATATTTCCTTTAGATATTCCTTGAGGTAGCGCTGTCGAGATATTTTTTGTTTTATGCTTATTTTTTGTTTAATAATAATAAATATGTTGATTTATATCCATTTTGCAAATAAATTCGTTGTTTTGACTTCTGAGTGATATCAAAAATTCAAAATTCCATAGAAACTCATAATAAAACATTTTTCATTTTTTTGTTTACCATGATCCAATGATGAGTTCTGATGTCCACCGCAAAATTCATTATTTTTTGAGGTGTCCAAAAATTTGCCATCGTTGGCTTATTTTTCAATATTTTTCTTTGAATTTTTTCTTGAATAATCTATGAATTGTACTGAATATGCCTGTTTAATTTAAAAATAAAATAATTCCAACATACTTTCAAAAAAAAATGTGCTTGGAATATTGATTTCAACCCCTAGGGGGGCCCTTTAAGGATAGCTATGACACGATTTTGATATTCAACCCATGCTAGAAATATTTGTCTATTTATAAAATTTCATAAGAAATATGTTTCATCCGGAAAGCAGATAAGTGCAGGTCGACCTATATTCGGATCCTGTACTATTGGGATCGGAATAACTAAAAGACAAACATCGAATTATTTTTCTTTATGTATTTGGAAAGTCGAAATAATAACTGAGAGTCAACAATTATTAAAATAGTTAATTTTTTGCGTTAAATATCCGGACTGTCCTATCTCCATTAGCATCTATAACTCTCAGTTCAATATATATGTAGTCTGCATTTGGATTGTAAAGTGGGCCCAAATTTTCAACAACTTTCCATCCTCCATCTATCGGATGTTTGTTGTTAAACAACTTGGAAAATGTTTCTAACAATTGTGTACCGTCAACAACTGGATGAAGTGCCTTAGCTTCTTTGAATGCTTCCACGGCATCTATCTCATAGGTTGGATCGGGAACTTGTCGATCTTGTACGTAAACTACCTAGAAATAATGTATTAATAATTTGCATCATTATTTAATCACACTTCTACATGACGCAGCATGGAACTCAACAACATAACCTACAAACCGACATATGAACAAAAACTGTTCCAATACAATACATGAAAAATCACGAATTATCAAGATCACCTTGGAGTAAAATAGACTTCAATAAAGTACAAAAAGACCTAAAAAAATTGATAATGCAGAAGTGGTTTGTGTGTATTCAAAATAATTAAATAATCAAATAACAAGACACAACTGAAAAATTATGTTTAATAAACGGTATCTGATAAGGAATTCTTTTTCATAGATAATGTAAAAGTGGAGTATAGAGTACAGAGTTGTAAACAAATGAACTAACACAGCGTGTATCTCTGTTCATATCATAATATCAGATAAAAGACTATGAGAACAAAGAATGCCTAAAAATGAGCATTGGAAACCATTATAGGTACAATTAAAAATCATATTGGATCGAAAAAGCAGAAAACATAAGAAACGTATTAGTTTTATAATGCGAAAATTTCTGATTCTACATTCCATAAGGAATAATATTCCAACGATATTTAGTATTTAAATAAATATTTAACACATTTAAACAAAACACAGATGAATAATTAAATAACTTACATCTTCACCAATGCTTGTGGATCTGGGTATTGGTGCCGTTGTCCAAAAAGGAGCAGGATCAGGAGCAGATGTAGTTGAATCAGTATAATATTGAACATCATCGCCAACGACAAATTCCAAGAACATCAGGCTCAGTAAAATAAAAAAGATCGACTTCATCTTAAAGAATGTTGATATGGAAATAAAATCGTGTATTTATGTATGTGACGCTGATAATACATATTATATTAAATAACATGAAATATTGAGTATCTGATAAAATTAAATGTAAGATTAGATACAAAATAGAAATTACATAGTTTAAATTGTTTTAGACCAGGGCGCATCTGTAAAAATATTAGTACATTTGGACGTTGACAGGTGACTCAAATTTTTTTGCAGAAATTGCTTGAAAATAACTCAAATAATAATATTTGAGTTATCCTCCCTCTCAAAAAGGTCCGGAACATTGTTTAAATAATCAAAATTTCAAAAAATGAAGTAAAAATTCGATTTTTTTCTTCGTTTTTTGATTATAACTTTAAAAATATTAATTTCCGAGAAATATTATACTAACATAAAAGTTGCATAATTAAATTTTCTACAATATAGAATTGGCTAAGAATTAAAAAATAGTCACCCTTGTTGTAAAATAGCAATAATTGCGAAAAAGCCAAACAAAAACAAGTATTCGCATTTTACGTTTTTCAACCATTTATGCTACACTTAGGACCTTCATATTTCACCCAGAAAAACTTTATGATGCAGTAAAACAGTACTGCAAATTTCATAGAGATCGATTAAATAGATTTTGCAAAATAAATTTTGCAATCCAGCTTTCGCCAAAAAATTCATTTTTTCAAAATGTTACAGGACTGAAAATAAAGCAGATAGCAAGTTGAAATTTTTTTTGCGTATAGATTTGTACCGTTCCTTTCATTTGCAATTTGCAAAATTAACATCGATTAATTACCACGACGTCAAGAATTTTTTAAATAAACATTAATTATTGGTGCTACGCGCAGGACAGCGGATAGCTTGCTCTGATTGGGCATTCCAATGACCTTTGATAATGATTGATACATTTTAATTTTTATTACATTTCGATATAAATAAGTAAATTTGTTTATTGCAAAATAAAAACACATACTCTATCTTTTGAAATAACACTTTTTTTAGTAAAAACTTTCTTTGTTCATATATTTTAACTTAAGGATAAAAGTTTATTATTTTTAAACATATGAAATTGTTTAAACAATATTTCACAAACAATAATAAAATTATTTTGATTTTTGTGGAATTAAAATATTAAAATACAACAAAATATAGAGTAAGAAAATAATGTATTAGATAAAGATTGGAAGAAATTTTGGTGGAAATCAACTTGTGTGAATCGAACACCGCTGTCCTGCGCGTAGCACCTAAAATTAATGTTTATTTAAAAAATTTCCTGATGCCCTGGTAATTAATCGATTTTAATTTTGCAAATTGCAAATGAAAGGTACTGTACACTTCTGTAAGCAAAAAAAAATTCAACTTGCTATCTGCTTTATTTTCAGTCCTGTAACATTTAAAAAAAATGAATTTTTTTGCGAAAGCTGGATTGCAAAATGTATTTTGCAAAATCTATTAAACCGATCTTAATGAAATTAACAGTGTTGTTTAACTATATCATAAAGCTTTTCTGGGTAAAATATGAAGGTCCTAATTGTAGCGTAAATGGTTGAAAAACGTAAAATGCGAATACTTGTTTTTGTATAGTTTTTTCTCAATTATTGCTATTTTTCAACAAGGGTGACTATTTTTTAAATTTTTAACCAATTTTGTATTGTAGGAAATTTAATTACGCAACTTTTATGTCAGTACAACTTCTCTCAGAAATGGATAGTTTTAAAGTTATAATCAAAAAAACCAATAAAAAAATCGATTTTTTCCTTCATATTTTGACATTTTGATTATTTAAACAATCTTCCGGACCATTTTGAGTGGGAGGATAACTCAAATATTATTATTGGAGTCATTTTACGCAATTTTTGCAAAAAAATTTGAGTCACCTCTCAACGTCCATCTCAAAACAGATGGGCCCTGGACTATTTTAATTATTTAGAAACTAAAGATAAAGAACTAAAATATATCTCAAGAATTAAGATCCATTACCCTTGTACGTAAATATAATTAGGTACCTAATTAGTCCGGGTAGCATGGACGAAAGACAAGGAAATTCTTATTCCATATTCTTGCACAACCTTACTTAAGGGTGTAGGCGCAAAATTTCGGCTCCAATGCTTTTTAAATGCATTATATTTTTTTGAATCATGAGAAAACTAATATATATTTTTTAAAAATTTAAACGCAGAATGAAAGATTACATTATTACTGTGTAGTAATATGTGTGTAGCGGAGCACACCTCATGAGGGGGATTGTCGACTTCGGCTGTCACTTGTCTGGAGGCCGGCAACTGGTATTTAGATAATGGATTATAATGGTAAATTAATAAATAATTAATAAAGTACAATAATGTTGGTTTCATTTAAATAACATTAGAAACCAGATTATATAACATGGCGCAGTCAGACTAGTCGCTGGCAAATAAGTAATCAAAGTGATTAAATAAGCAGCAAATTAAGTAATTATGGGTGATAACAGGGGCGTTGCTCCAATGGACATGAGTGGCAATGTTGCTGTAAATTGGAAGATTTGGAAGTCCAGGTTTGAAAACTACGTTATTGCTAGTGAAATAAGCAAGAAAGATGAGGCTATACAATGTGCCCAGGTTCTGCACTACATTGGTGAGGAAGCCTTTCGAATATACACAACATTTATGTTTGAAGATGAAAAAAAAAATTACAACCTTTATTAGATAAATTTGAGAGTCATTTTTTGCCAAAAGAAAACCTTACATTTGAAAGATATAAATATAGCTCTTCTCAACTACAGATCAACACCTGTTGTTGATAATATATCTCCTTCTGAACTCTTAATGTCTCGGAAATTGAGAACTAATTTATTGACAACAAAAAATGAAGCTCTGCCTAAAGTTGCTGATGTACAATATAAAAATATTATAAAAAAAAATCAAATTAAACAACAAAATTATTATAATGTAGGTAAATAGTACATTGTTTACCGGGTAGGAAAAGCTTAACATTCCTGGACGACTGTGAAGATTGCTAAGTCGAGGCGCAAGCCGAGACTTAGCAACACAGAGTCCAGGAATGTGGCTTTTCCTACGAGGTAAACATACTATTTTTCCGCAAATCGTTTAAAATTCGACAGATATTGATTGATTTAAAAAAAACGCGATAATTTTATTCCCAAATAAATGGTGCTTTGAAATTCCTAATAAAATTACTTGGGTTACTATGGAAACGTATTGAGTATTGAGGTTGAATTGTCAAACTTGACGCTTATAAATTTAATTGCTGGTGTTCTCGAAAGTAAAATGATAAGTGATGATGAAATTTCCATTCCTGGGACTCCTCCAGAGCTGGTTGAGGCAGTGAATACTGCTTCATTAGAATTATTGCCAAAGAAATCAAGAGAAAAGTACGAAAATGCATACAGACGTTTTATGGATTATCGCATGAGTAAAAATACGAGTTCTTTCTCAGAAAATGTTGTAATGGCATACTTCCTAGACCTTTGTTTAAAGATGAAATCTTCAACTTTATGGGCCAATTATTCAATGCTGAAGTCAACCCTTGCACTTAAACACAATGTAGATATATCTACATACTCAAAACTTCGTTCTTTATTGAAACGGCAAGCTCAAGGTTATAGGGCAAAGAAATCTAAGATTTTAACGAAGGAAGAAATTGAAAAATTTATCCAGGAAGCTCCAGATAAAGAAAATTTAATGATTAAGGTAATTTACAAGGTTTTAATAGCAATGTGTTTTCTATCATTTATGTAGAACACTAACAACTGTACGGAAATATCATTTCCTTACAGTAAGGAAATGACATTTCCTTAGAGTAAGGAAGTCCTGACTTTTTCTTCAAGAAATTTTGACAGGAATGTCAAAATTTCCTGGCGATTTGCGGAAAAGATCATTGCCTGAACTACAACCAAATGAACATGTTTATGTCCAAACTCAGCCAAGAGGCAATTGGTTTCCTGGTAAGGTTTTAGATAGAGTTAGGGACAGAACTTATAAAGTAGAAATGAAAAATGGTGCAACTATATTAAGGAATAGAAAATTTATCAAAAAATTAAACAAAACAGACAATGAAATATCAGAGACAAACCATTATTCATTTAGTACAGAGGAAAAAGAAACCCCTAGTTGTAGTAGTAGTAGTGAGATCAAATATTATATTGAAAAATTAAGGTTGAACATTCTAGTGAAAACTGTGTAACAGATGATATTAATGAATATAATACTGCCCTCCTAAGACAAGAGGTCCTATCTGCAAAAGTACAGTTTTGAGATATCACGGTTTTTTTAATAATTGCTTGCCAAAAAAAATTGATAATCACAAGATTTTTAAGATTTTCTGCCTGAGTTAGTTGATAATTATTGGATTTAATGTACAATATTATTTTCACTTATATCATCACTAAAGACCGGATTATATGTTCCTGTTTTGACTGAAATATGTGCATATATATGTTTGAAATATGAGTAAAATATGTTGAAAATTTTCCATAAAAGTTTAAAATATGTTAAAAATATGTGAAATATGTGAAAAACATTTTAGTTAGCAATATAAACATTAAACATTAACAATATAAATTCAGCAAACAAAACTGACCCTCTTATTCATTGACAATAAAAATAATATGTGCTCCATAAACTGTAGAAATTTAACTAGCTTGTTTAATCGAATTCCCAAAATAAATATCAACTAAAATTGTAACATTATCATTATCAACTGACGATTTTAGCACATGCTTTGCAGAACACTGTTTCTTCGTTCAAAACTAATTCTGGAACGGTTTTGATCCAAGAAGCCACCAAATAGTTTTTCACTTTAGGCATTTTTAAGAATCACTCGAGCATACAACTAGCATCTCAGTTTGTTGTATGTTTCTGAATAATGACAATTTTTGAATGGGAAATATTTCTTAAAGCTTGAATAACCGGCTTGAGGTGCCATGCCGGCATAAAATAAATTATGATGAATCAAAAATCATAGTAAAATAAATGGAACTATAATACGCATTGCCTGGAACCCAGAAGCAGTCCTACAGAAAGAAAAAATTTACCTGCTATTCAATTTGGATGGTGGGTTTTTCCCGTCTGCGACGAATCTTGTGACATAAACAAAAACTTCGCTAAAATTTGTTAAAAATATGCCAAAATATGTCAAACGGTCGAAAATATGTTCAAACTATTGAAATATGTTAAAAAACGAGAATATTCTAAATATGTAAAATTAAATTAGTGTCAAACGCCTTTAATTATCATAATTCGTCCACATCCTGAAGCGTTTGATGATATCTTTGATGGTTATCGATATGCAAAAAACATATAATCCGGTCTTTAATCATCACAAAAAAAGATATTTGAATATGAAATTTGAATGGCGGTATAGGCTCGTTTTTTTAATATTGTATTTAATTACAGAGTAATTTCCACATATTAATATATTTTTCAAATTGGGCTCTATACCGCCATTCTTTATTATATTACGAATACGTGTGCCAAATATCTCGAAAAAATATTCAAAATTACAGCCGCAATCTTGGAACGCGTTTTCGCTACCTGTTGATCGCTACTGTTTCCTCTTAATGCTTTTAGAAAGGGAGATTTAGTAATATGTGTGTAGCGGAGCACACCTCATGAGGGGGATTGTCGACTTCGGCTGTCACTTGTCTGGAGGCCGGCAACTGGTATTTAGATAATGGATTATAATGGTAAATTAATAAATAATTAATAAAGTACAATAATGTTCAATAATGTACAATAAAATAACATTAGAAATCACATTATAACAATTACTGAGGGCAGAAAGTCCCTTAGAATAAACTAAAAGTGTCTTTCGAATGACGTATTTGAAAATAAAAATCACACTAAATTTTTGTCTGTTTTTACCCCTGTAAACTTATTAAAATAAACATTATAGAAGTTTTCAGGTACTTCCCGCCCCCGGTAATAAAGTAATCGCTCATTGTGCGTTTAAATTTTTCAAAAATACTTATTAGTTTTCTCAGGATTCGAAAAAAATAACTTCATTTAAAAAGCATTGGAGCCGACCCCCTTAAATTAACATTATAACAAAAGTGCATATAGCCAAGAGAAAATGATGGTAAAAAATATTTAAACAATTTTTTTAAACAAATTATATTATAGAATTTAATTTTTTTGTCCGGAACAAGCTTTTTCCGTTAATTGGTTCATTCCGAACAGGTCCTTATAGGCGAGCGGCAGCAACCCCTAAAATTACGTTATAGCGACCACGAAAATCAACTTTAAGGTGAATGACCAATTTTGGTGGTTCTTTATGTTTTCGAGGTCGCTGAATCTGAATATGAAGTTTATTTTTATCTAGAGTTGGTGAAACATGTTCAAAAATCAAATTTTATGCAAAAATGCGAAAAATCAATTTTGATTATTTTTCAAATTTACCTCGCTGTATCTTTGGTCGCTGTAAATATTTCCTTTTGAAAATTTTACTGTGTCATCTATGAAGTAGTAAGATGACAACGAGCTTTATCCAAAATGTTTAAACAAATTAAAAGAAAAGTTGTTAATTTTTAAACATTCTCTCATCAGATTTCGTTAGTTTCATGTATACTTAAAAAAGTTGAGTGACAAACTTTTTAGTTTTTAATTTTAATTTTAACCAACACAGCAATAAAATATAATTCATGAAGAAGTTTTCTGGACAATTTTAAGTCAAAATATGCAATAGGAAAAAAGTTTTGTAATGTTTTCTTGTGGGCTGGACAGTATCGTATTGAGTTCAAATTGATGAAAATGTTAAAATCTCAAAAAAGTGCACTTAGTGAGTTTTACCTCTAATAGTATGTCCTCAAATGCTTCGTTTCCGAAATAGGGGTAATAAAATTTTTCTTACAAACTGATGATTTATTTATTACTCTAAAACCTGGTAAGATATGCAAATGAAATTTGGTGAGTTTTATGAGGTAGTTATTGCGCATTTTTGACACGCAACTAAGAATTTAATATTCACCGTTGGCATGCATACGTAACATGACTCGTTTGTTTAGAATTACCCCTTGAAGTTTGCCAGACTTATTTAAAAACACCCTGTATTAATGAAAAACATAACTAGTTGTTAAAATACCTAACTTTTTTGTTATACAACATAAGCGAATGAATCAAAAACAGAATGTTAAGAAAACATCAGACTATAGTTGGGTTTTAATTTCAGTATTTTATATGCTAGAATATTCCACAACATGATGCGAACTTCATCGAACACGATGATGAGAAAATAACACAGTTTGATTGGTATACCCGGTCTCCGGTATACAATGACACTTTACCTGTCTAGCAACAATATTGTTCCAGCGATATTGTTAAAGAATCTCTATAGCCTTATATATATATATATATATATATATATATATATATATATATATATATATATATATATATATATATATATATATATATATATAAGGCTAACAAGTGAGATATTGAAGAGTAAGTTTCACTCTGCTTGTGAAGCAGCTGACGTGCCATCAAATCTGAATCCCATACTGGACTGTCCGACCCAACGTAGTGGGTAAAAATGAGAACTGGCATTAACATATTGTGCAGATCTGTCACCAAATTGAATGCTTTTCAAATCACAGATAGTGAATAGAAAATACACAGGTTTCTAATAAACTTTAGTTAGTTAGAATATGGGCACGGATCGCTTACATCGAGAGTTCAAACCCCTCCCGGTGTCAGATATTTATTAATTTGGTTGGTTTTTACTATGGCTATGATATTCAATCTTAAAATGTACCTACTCTGTTACGTTGTTCTAAGATATGCAATATTCTAATGGGTAACTGCGAGACTTGCAAGACTCTTGCTGCAAGACCAAGACCAATACCAAGACCAGGAGCGCAATACCAAGACCAAGACCAAGACAAGGTGTACTGGCGCAAGACCAAGACCAAGACTATCTAAGTCTCGTCTTGGTCTTGCATTTGGGCAACACTACACAAAATAGCTCCGACAAAATAGCCTGCAGACAAAATAGCCGCGAAATAATAGCCCGCCGACAAAATAGCCCCGACAAAATAGCCCCGACAAAATAGGCTCGAAAAAAGCTCCCTTCAGAATTCATCATGAAATAATTCCTTAAAATTACATTTTTTCGGAAATGGTCAGTCAGATGTTTATCTTAACCACATTAAATAAAAATTGTCTTTTCAGGGAACTCGAGTCCTGTCTTTCCTGTCTCTTGGAAGTTTGAACAATTAAGTTAAGCGAAAATCAATGTTAATTTATGATACAAACATTTTTTTCTGTTTTCGGGAAAAAGTAAAATGCATTTTAAATTAAATAAATTAAATACATTCTTCCTTTTTGTCAAATTATTTAAATTAAAACAAAGTTTTTGGACACCTTGTATAAATAATTATGTAATTGTTTCTAAGAGGCTGTTTTAGCCGGGGCTATTTTAGCCGGGGCTGTTTTGATCGGGGCTATTTTGTGTGCGATCTATTTTGTCGGGGCTATTTTGTTAGCGGGCTATTTTGTCGAGGCTATTTTGTGTTCGGGCTATTTTGACGGGGCTTTTTTGACGGGGCTGTTTTGACCGGGCTATTTTGACGGGTCACTCTCTGTAATAATTACAGCAATTATTGCTCTCTTCGGGCTCTTATTGTTCTTAATGTATTTGCCTATATTATTGCTAGTTCTGAAAGCTGGTGTTATTCCTTTCTTTTTCAAAAAGACCACTGTATGTAATTTATTTAATTCCACACAACAAGAAAAAATATTTACTTAAGCAATAAACATTGCTTTTCGCATAAATTCAATGTTTAAACTGCCAAGAAACAGGTGAACATTGAACATTGAATTTAATCGAAAAGCAATGCGTATATGCCAAATAAATTTTCTTCTTTTTGTGTAAATTAATTTAATTTAAAAAATATTTTGGACACCCTGTATAAGCAATTGTGTTAATGTTTATATTTCTGAATAGAGAATTAAACACTCTTCTAAATGAGCTAGCATCCTTATTCCCATTTTTGAAAATTATCTATTACGTCATCAGTCATCATACTCAGGTGGATGACATCACTAGTATCAAAAAGATATGCCAAAAACTCGTAATTTAAAAATAAAAATCGCCCTGTTTCGGAATTTCCTTAAAGTAGCCGGCTTAAGAAAGACTGAATTTATTCCAAATATTTGCACCATACTATACAACCAATTTAATACACTTTCTTATTTATTAAATGTGTGCACAGTATTTGTAGGGATTTTGCATTTCTCATTTTTTTCAAGGAAACATTTTATTTCAGCACTTTTTTCCTGAACAGCCAGTTAGTGATGTCCTCTTAATACCAATTAAAGTATGGATGTAAAATAAATTACCATTTAACTCTACTAACACGGCCTACACACGTGAGAATTTATCGTACTGCATGTAGTAGAACATTAGTCCCAACTGCTGCAGTAACGATAAATAGTGACGTGCGTAGGCAAATTGGATGCTTCGTAGTACGCAGTAGTTGAATCGTTAGCAGTAGAGAGCTTCCATAAAATATCGTATCAACAGTCGTGTTTGAACTACTACTGGAACGCAGGATGGAACGTGTGTAGGGTAGCGAATATTGCAGTTACGATTTTTTTAGGTATCATACAGAACAAGTAAAAACTTCGTTTGTATAATGGTATAAAAAGTTTATTGAGAAACTATTAAAAAGTCATCCAAAAGGATTCGCAAAACGTTTTTAATCTAGATCAGATCATCTTCAGTGCACCGAGAGAAAAAAATTCTTGACATAAAGAAACTTTATTAATATTTAAGAAAGATCGACTTGGCATATTGCCTAAGAAATATATCTTTGTATGTAAGATATAATTTTTTAAAATATTTCAAGTAAATTCTACTATATCCAAAGAAATATATCTTAAACATGATTGAACCATCACTTTCTGGCAAACTTCAAACCCATTTATCAGAACGAAATTACACTTGATGTTAAATAATTTTATTAGTCATAAAAATTTATTTTCTACACATTACAAAACTATTCTTTCTGAGCAATAATATTTCTTAGTAAGGAATATTACTATTTTACTATTAACAATTAATGCATTTAATGTTAAGAAATATATTTCTCAGAGATAAACGTATATTTAGAGTTAAGTTAATATTTCTTGAAAATAAAGTGATATTACATACGGCGAAATAAATCATTGTGTTAAGGTAAAATCATTATTTATTAGTAAAACAAGATATAAAACGTTATTATTACATACAAATATTTTCTCTATATATATTTGTATATCAGCAATTCACTAAAACAAAATTGTTATGTAGAAAGAGTAAACTTACTTTAATAAAAATTTTTTTATAAAGATATCTATAGATATTAATTTTGACAAATTTAGGAAATACAAAAAAAAACAAATACACGGCCCCACATAAGAACTATTAATACTAATAATAATCAATCATATTTAGTTCAAACATGGCATTATTTAACCTACACATCTTTGTTTATTTTTTTCTTTTTGTTAATGAAATATTAATTATGATATTAACTCACACAATAAACATTGTTTAGCAAAAACAAGAGGGAAAATACAACCAATGTAAAACATTGAAGCAGACATAATAATATGTAATTTTCTTATAAGTAATCTAAAAGAGACAGCATACCTAATCATTAAGAAATTTTATTACGGGAAAGTATTATTAGTTTACATCTAAGTCATTTAATACATATTAACTAATTCACGGTTTTCGGCAATAACATTTCTTAACCATAAACATATATTTCTTTTAGACTAACTGATTTCTTTATCTCAAATAAATTAACAGAAAACATCCTCAGCGTTGCAACCGCCATGTTTGATATAGCTTTGTATTGTATATTTTTTTAGAAGACGATACATTCAAGAAACCTATTATAGTTGATACATAAGTATACACATTTTTAAAAAGGTACT
This sequence comes from Diabrotica virgifera virgifera, assembly GCF_917563875.1. Classification (NCBI taxonomy): domain Eukaryota; kingdom Metazoa; phylum Arthropoda; class Insecta; order Coleoptera; family Chrysomelidae; genus Diabrotica; species Diabrotica virgifera. The sequence continues at coordinate 217,798,568 of NC_065444.1, forward strand.
TACATGTATGAAGTTCTACCATTTCTGGAAGGCCCCGCAGTTGGTTAATAAATCCTTTCTTAATATTGTTCTGAAGCTATATATTATATCATTCTGTCCCAGCTTTAAATTGTGGCATATTTCCCAGTTAGAATAATAAGCTCCTTTATTTCAGAGTCGTCCATCATTATACCTAAAAAGCATATAAAGATACTATTATGTTTCTTTTTTAACCATTCGGATACGCAACAATATTATTATTACATCTGAAATTACTCAATTTACTTTTATTTAATACCTATATATGTACGTACCTCCAAAGTATCCGTTAATTTTTAAAGAACACCAATAAATCCAACATCCATCTATATGAACATGAACATATCACGCCATCTTGACAAACACTGACGACTAAATCATAAATAGTTAATCTGCGCAATTCTTTTGTGGAAGAAAATCTCTTTGCAAGTAACATTTCGGCATTAATGACAAAGTTTTTATTTTACAACCACAGTTACTACAGAGGGTATTTCTGAAGAATTATTTCTTGTGGTTTAAAATATTTATTTGATTGCAAGAAAATTTCTTGTTCACAAATATAAATATGGATTAACTTAACATTATATATCTTATACTGCAAAATATTTGTAGTTTTCAATTTAAGAAATAAAAACTTTAGGATAAGAAAATTAAATGTAACCATTATTAATGCATTTCTTAGTATTGAAGAAATTATCTGTAAGAAATTATTGAGTTTTGTTTAAAAAACTCGTTTCTTTATATGTGAACCGGTGTGTTTAAGTTAATAGGATATGTTAACTTTTAAGAAATATTGCCCAAAGAAATCGGTGTTTTAGGAGAAAAGAAATTGTTCTCTCGGTGTGCGTTCTGGTTAGTACATGAAACTAGCAACCTTATAGAATAGGTGACATCGAGAAATATCATTTACATTTTTAAAAACTGATGTTAGTAGCGACTCTAAGTCGACGTTAAACGATAAATTTAAGAGTTCTCAAAGGGCAACATGAATCACTGCTCGATGGTAACATGTGGTACTTGCCAATTCGATGGACACAAGCCAAACGTTTTGCGAATCCTTTTGGATGACTTTTTAATAATTTTTCAATAAACTTTTTATACCATTATACAAACGAAGTTTTTACTTGTTCTGTATGATTTTTAATTTTGGTATACAGCCAGCTACTGGGACTTTCCCATTGATTTTATTTTTTTAGGTCTTACACAAATTGGATGCTTCGTAGTACGCAGTGGTTGAATCGTTCGCAGTACAGAGCATCCGTAAAATATCGTATCAACATCCATGTTTGAACTACTACTGGAACGCAAGTTGGAACGTGTGTAGGGTAGCGAATATTGCAGTTATGATTTTTTTAGGTCTTCTACTTTCGTTGTCCACTAAAAGGCAGAATAATATTGTTATTTAATCGTAAATTATCATGGACATTAAACACAAATCTTTCTGGCTAGGGTTTATTGAATTATATAAAGAAAATAAATGGCTATGTGATGTAAAATCAAAACTCTCTCATCATCTTCTTCAATCAATAAAATCGGAACTATAAAGACTGTAGATTTTTTTTTAATTCGTACATTCCTTGACGGTTTTTGCTGTAAATTTTAAAGAACCGTTTGGATTGACATGAAATTTGGCATACGCATAGCTAACATGCCAAAGAAAAAATTGATATAGTGCCGATGTGTACGTTTGCCCTGGGGGTGAGTTCTGCCCCTTCTCGGGTGTGAAAATCATACTTTCAAGATAAGTCTGGAATTCGATAAACTGACTAATTCTAAGCTACTTTCATTCTATACAGTTTTTTCATTAAGTCAATACTTTTCGAGTTATTTGCCAGTGAATATGTTCATTTTTCAATAAAACAAACACGTTTTTAGACAATTTTCGCAAATAACTCAACAAGTAAGCATTTCGTCGAAAAAAACATTCTTAGCAAAAATATAGCCTGTAAAAATGTGAAAAAAATGGTGTATGCATAAGGTCTCTAGACCTAGTAGAAGCAAAGTTATAGCTAAAGCAAAATGTGTTCTTATTCGCCAAATTCCAAACATAATATTTCAACGTGAAATAACCAAAAAAACGAAGCAATTTTTGAAGAAAACTTATTACAACTTTTTTAAAGAGTTGAAAAGCTTTATTTCCGTTTTTATAAAAAAAAGATTCAAGCATCAAATGTAAGCAAGTTATGCTCAAAATACAATTGGTCCCTTTGGTTTAAAAAAAAATCGAGAAAATCATCCTTTAATTAGCAACTTAAATGTAATAAATCGTTATCTCTTCACATGTTGCTTTATTTATGTTGTGTTTATATGACATGTAAGTTTTATTGATTCAACGTGCGTATTTTTGAAAAAAATTGGATTTAAATTAAAATTTTTAAAATTTTTAATTTTGAAAAAAATGCTTTTTTTCGAAAATAAATAAGTATGTTGAAAATAACAAACTTAAAACTTATTCGATGTACCAAAAATCACAAGAATAAAAAAGTCTGCTTTGCTTTTCTGAATATTTTATATTTTTTTGTTTTTCTGTAAGACAAAGATTGGTTAAGATTTGGTGTTTCTAAATTTGCATACACTCATGATAAGTGACTCGTTCGAGCCCTTTCAACTACAGCCCTTTCAAATATAAGAACTTTAAACCGATGCAACTTACAGATCATATAAACAATACATACACCAGTAAAGCAACTTGTGAAATGGTAACAAATTAGTTCATTTGAGATGCTAATTAGGGGAAGATTTTCCGATTTTTTTACCAAAAAAAAAGGGACCAACTTTACTTTGAGCGTAATTTGTTTACTTTTGATGCTAGAAATTTTTTATGAAACAAAAATAATGCTTTTTTAAACACTTGTATGAGTTGTTTGTAATGAGTTTTCCCAAAAAAAGCTTAATCTTTTTATTATTTCACGTTCAAATATTCGATTTGGAATTTGACAAAAATATGAACCTATTTTTCATTAGCTACAACTCTGCTTCTACTAGGTCTAAATATCTAATACATACACCATTTTTTTTTAATTTTCTTACAGGCTATATTTTGCTAAGAATATTTTTTTCGACAAAATTCTTGTTTTTTGGTTATTTGTGGTTATTTTTTTTTTTGAAAAATGAACATATTAACTCGTAAATAACTCAAAAAGTATTGACTTAACTCAAAAAGTATTGACTGAAAGTCAGTTGAATATAATTTCGGACTTACTTTGGACGTATATTTTTTCACGGTCGAGAAGGGGTGAAACTCACCCCCAGGGCAAAAGCACACATCAACACAATATCACTTTTTTTCTTTGACTTGTTAGCTATGTGTATGCCAAATATCATGTCAATCCAAGCGGTTCTTTAAAATTTAGAGGTTTTGCAATATTTTACCGTTAGGCAAGCCGCACACCAACGAAACATGAAACGAAAAACATGAAACATAAAACGTAAAACACGTTTCATGAAAATTAAACACGTCTAAACAAATCTTGAAGTCCGCCTACCAATGAAACGAGTGTGAATCATGCTCATAACACATTTTTATTTTCGGAAAGCTTCATAAATGGCCGGACGTCTATTTGTTTAGCAGTGTTTTATTTCCATGAAACGTGATTTATGTTTCATGTTTCTTTGATGTGCGGCCTGCCTAAAAGAACGTACTAATAACCATTCGTTTATGAACAACACTGCTCTATTTATAACTATGACACAATTCGATTTGCTGCAACACTATACATTGCACTGTGTGTACAGTGTGTAGACAATATTGCAGTTCTGCAAGCAGTACGATTTTTGATACGACCTAAGGTTCAATAAGCAGTACGATAAATCCTTACGTGTGTAGGCCGTATAAAAGTATTGAGCTGTTGTATACTACACGAGTTTACCTTAAGCCGGCCACTCACGGTACTACGGTGTCGTTCGACAAGATCGTCGATGATATTAATTCTGCAGTAGTGCAGTACCTACTGCAGCAGACAGGCCAGTCTCTTTGTGGTCAAATTGTACGATTTTATTGGAAGCACGGTCACACACGATCAAAATTTTTGCCAATTAGTCAAATTTGACAAAATTTAACGACGCCGCAGTACCATGAGTGGCAGACTTTAGATTTGTTCATTATCTGTTGTATTTATGAATCTAATATTCATTGAAGGAAGCATTTATGGAGTAATAAATGGCTTTATTGTTATATAAGAATGGGATTAACTGAAAGACAAACATCGAATTATGTTTCTTTATTTGGAAAGTCGAAATAAAAGCTGAGAGTTAACAATTAAAATGGTTTATTTTTTTAGTTAAATATCAGAACAAGCCTATCTCCATTAGCATCTATAACTCCCAATGCAACATACACGTAGTTTATATTTGGATTGTAAAAGTAGTCATATTTTTCAGCAACTTTCCATCCTCCAGATACTTTATGTTTGGCGTTAAACAACTCGGAGAATGTTTTTAACAAAGCTATACCGTCAACTGGATGAAGTGCCTTAGCTTCTTTGAATGCTTCCACGGCATCTATCTGGTAGACTGGGTCGGGAACATTTGAAGTGTCTACGTAAACTCTCTAAAAAACAATAAATAAATTATCACGTCGCCTCTAATAAATTATCGCCTCTCCAATATACAGAGAGAGGGGCAAAATTATGGAATGGAGATATATCCCAACATTTTTGGAGAACTACTAACAGAAAAACAAAAAATTATAATGAGATGGAAAGAATACTTCGAGATAAACCTAAATGCAGACAATTGAAATGATCAAAACGAGACAATATATGATACAGGGGAGCAGCACATTTAAAATACGAGTTATAAAGAAGTAGTCCAAACAATAAAGAAACTAAAAAACAGTAAAGCGCCACTAGCGCCAGAATTGGACGGAATTACGGCAGAATTAATAAAATATTGAGGATCCAAACTCTGGGGAAGAATTCATTATTTATTATTATTTATTTTAAAAGCTCAACAGGCTTAGAGGCCTAGCACTAAAAATACAATTGATACAATACAATACAATACAATAATATACTATATTATAACACTTGTATCAAGTGGGGTGGGCTTCTTGTCCAGTGATACTCCTTGCCTACTAAATCGACTTACAATTCTCCTCCATTTGTCCCTGTTTGTAACTTTTTCTTCCCAACCAATAACTCCCTCATTTCTGAGATCTTCCTGTACACTATCAAACCACCTTTTTCTGGGCCTTCCTTTCCTCCTTTTCGTCATTGGGCCCCGTTTTAGGATCATCCTTGGCATCCACTTCCTTTCCATTCTTATCACGTGTCCTAAATCATCATTTCTGAGATCTTCCTGTAGGGGAGAGTGGTCTATGCTGGGACATGGTTCATAGTGGGACAAATGACCTGGCAACCTTGTAAATTGCGTCGAACACCTCAAATCACTTGTGTTGAGTCATATGTTCAGACACGTTGTGTTTTGTGATTAATTTGCGGTTTCCGGTCGATAATAAGAGAAATATTTAATATTTTCAATAAAAAGGTAAGTAAATATATGTCATTTCTACATTTGGAGTCAAATAATTTCGTTTATAACTTTTTTATTAGTAAACATTTTAAAACCATACTTAGTATGTTTTGAGGTTATGATATGAGAGAGTAGATCGGCTAGTAAATATTTGTTTTCGTGTTGCCAATTTTAGGTAATCAGTTAGAATTTATTTTTCGTGGAATGGTTCATACTGGGAAATACCTATGTGGTGCATACTGGGACATCTAAAAAAGTGGTCTATACTGGGACGCATGTAAATAGTGTATGTTTTAAGCGTTTTTCTGATGATTTTTATTTAAAAGTAGGTTTCTAATTAAATATTTTTAACTTTTGTATATTTAAAACATATCAATGTTGCCAAATTGAATAAAAAACAATTAAAGATGATAATTTTTATATCTTGTTTAATTTTGTTACAGATTTTTTAACAATGCCTAAGTGGGCGAGGGGAAAGCTACAAGATCATTATGAAGATAGTGCGTTACTTCACTTGGAAAGAGCAAACCAGATAAAGAAAGCTGTCCTACAACTAATCAGCGGTCAGAAAACCTTAAGAGAAGCAGCAGCAATAAACTCTATATCAAAATCGACTTTGCAGCGTCATGTTTCAAAATATAAGGCTCTCTCAGGTGATGAAACAGAGAAGTATGATTTTACACAAAAACATGGGTATAAATCCGTATTTACTGAAACACAAGAAGCTATGTTGGCACAATATTTACTTGATGCCTCTTATATGTGCTACGGTTTAACTGAAAGAGAGACTAGAATTTTGGCTTATTCTTTTGCCATCACAAATTCAATTGTTATACCAGACTCTTGGAATTTAAATGGTGCTGCTGGGACTGAATGGATGAAAAATTTCCGACATCGTAATTCGCGGTTGAAGTTACGCACACCGGAAGCTACCAGTTTGTCTCGTGCGACAAGCTTTAACAAACACAATGTTAGTGAGTTTTTTAAAAATCTAACGAGTGTGCTTCAAAAGTATAAATTTTGTGCAAGTGACATTTATAATATAGACGAGACCGGAGTTACGACTGTTCACAAGCCTCCAAAGATATTAGCGCAAACTGGTTGCAAACAAGTCGGAAAAATCACTTCGGGAGAACGAGGTATTTTAGTAACAATGTGTTCTGTAATATCTGCAAATGGTACTTTTATTCCACCATTTATGGTTTTCCCAAGAAAAAAATTTATCTAAAAAATGTTACAACACGCTCCTCCTGGTTCTGGTGGTTCCGCATTTCCTTCAGGTTGGATGACTGCGAACACATTTTCAGAATGTTTGGATCATATTATCAAACATACTAACTGCTCTCCTGCTAAAAAGATATTAATTATATTGGACAATCATGAAAGCCATTATGCAGTTGATGTTTTAAAGAAAGCAAAAGATAATGGCATAGTATTATTGACCATACCACCACACTGCAGTCATCGGCTGCAGCCTTTGGATGTTTCCTGCCATGGGCCCTTCAAGTCATACTACAATAGAGCATCTGATGAATGGATGATTAATCACCCGGGTACACCTTTAACAATTTATAACATAAGTGAAATTGTTGGTAAAGCATTTCCTTTAGCCTTTACTCCAACCAATATCTTAAAAGGTTTCCAGAAAACTGGAATTTGTCCGCTGAATTCCAACATTTTTACAGACCAAGATTTCATGATGTCTTATGTCACAGATCGACCGTCTGGAGTTGCAGCTTTACCAAATCCAGAACCTCAAAATACTACAACAACGGAAGCAAACACTCCACCCCAGTCATCCACTGAGGTTTATATTGTTCCCATAGAAAAGATATCAGTTGATTCAAATGAAATTAATACTGCCTATTTTGAACCTTCTGATTTACCTCCAGTAGCTGGACCTTCTCATTCTAGAGCATCAATATTAATAACACCTGAAGTCATTAGGCCTCATCCAAAAGCACCTCCTAGAAAAAATACCACCAAAAGAAAGAAGGGGCAATCACTAGTACTTACAGACACTCCTATAAAAGATAAAATAGAAGAGAGTATAGACAAAGACAAGAAAAGAAACAGTTAAAAGAAAACAAGAAACAGAAAGTCACAAAACAAGTGTTTGGAGCATTACAAAAAATAGAAACTAAAAAAAAATAAGAACATATGTAGTGTAGATTTATTACCTAACAAAAGGTACAAACGCCAATCAAGCTCTGAAGAGTCCGAAACAGACGACGACATGGAATTAAACGCACTTTGTGACGATGAGGACAATGATTTAGAGCCAGATATTCATATTGGCGATTTTGTTATTGTGAAATACCCTACCAAAAAAACTGTTCGTCATTATACTGGATGTGTTGAAGATATTATTAACGGTGACTATGTGATTTCCTTCCTTCGTAAAACATTGGGTAATACATTTACTTATCCCGAGAAAGAAGATATAGACACAATAGAACAAGATAGTATTGTTAGGGTTTTACCAAAACCTAGCGCAATAGGTTCAACGGAACGTTCAGCAAATCAGCTACAGTTCCAGTTTGATTTTTCTCCATTTAAAATGTTTTAAATGCTTTCTGTAATCTTAATTTTTATATAAATAAATTTCTTAATATTTTTAATATTGATTCCCCATCAACACCTACTTATCTCCTGCTTCAACTATACGGTCCCAGTATGGACCATATGTGTCCCCATATAAACCAATAGGAGTCCCACTATGAACCAATATTGGTCCATACTGGGACAAATGGTTCATACTGGGACAATGATTATGCAGTCCTTTCTATTAACTTTATCTCAAATTCCAATTGACACATAATCGAGGATATTCAAAGCAGTGATTTTATACGTTCAAACCTTTATAAAAATAAGAGATGCAACCGAAAGACTGAAATGTTCAAAAGTGTCCCACTATAGACCACCTTCCCCTACACTATCAAACCACCTTTTTCTGGGCCTTCCTTTCCTCCTTTTCGTCATTGGGCCCCGTTTTAGGATCATCCTTGGCATCCACTTCCTTTCCATTCTTATCACGTGTCCTAAATCATCAGCGAAGGCCAGACATTGATGCTCATTGTTGAAGATGGATCCGGTCGTTTTCACTCGGTTATTTAGAATAGAATAGAATAGAATAGAATAGAAATAAGCTTTATTGTCATGAAAAATTGTACAATTTTATCGACAAAGCTTATAAAAGTCAAGAAAACAAAACGATCACAATCCAATTTACTAAAATTACATAAATCGTCAATATATTTAAAATAATAATAACCGTATAAAAGTTAAACACAAATAATCAATTGCAAAATTTAAAATAGATTGCAAATGCATAGTCTACCTAGTAGTTAATAATAGCCCAATAAATGACCGTTTTGGAGTGTAATTTCCAGGGGCAACTCAGAATTGCATGAAAATTTGGATTTAGGTTCTACTTACCCTCCATTTCAAAGTTGAATTTGTGCCGTTGGTTGCTTTTACTTGGGGGTTGACATTTACCCCTTCTCGGGGGTGACAAACGCGTGTTTAAAATAAGGCCGGAAATGGATAAATTGACTTATTTTAAGCACCTTTTGTTCTATAAAGTTTTTTACGTAAGTCAATACTTTTCGAGTTATTCGCGATTTAAAATGTTGATTTTTCGACAAAAAAACTACGTTTTCAGACCGTTTTTCCCAAATAACTCAAAAAGTAAATATTTTATCGAAAAAAATATTTTTAGTAAGGGTGTAGCCTATAAAAAAAAAAGAAAAAAATGGTGTACTAGTAAAGTCTACAAATTGAGTAGAAGCAAAGTTGTAGCTCATGAAAAATACGTTCTTATTCGTCTAATTCCAAATCGAATAATGCAACGCGAAAACGCCGAAGAAAGAAGCGTTTTTCGGGAAAACCTTATTAACATTTTTAAAGTATTAGTCTAGGCGCCAGAGGGGTCACCGTGTCATATTCAATTCTGATGGACAAACTCAACGGTTTCTTATGGATTTTTGGCTGCTGATTACGAATTTCGGGGGGGATTTCGATCCGAGTGGTCAAAAAATTGTTATAAACAATTTAATTGTTTATAAATTGTTTATAAGGCTCTGGCTCATAAACTAAAAGAGATGAAAAAAAATATTTCAAATAAAATTTGTTCCTTAATAAAAAACCAAGAAAAAACCGTTTACTAAACTTAAATCTAACAATTATAACTCAAGATATTGTAAAATTAGTGCACAATGCAAATTGCAAATTGCAAAATAAGTATTTTTCGAAGCTTTATCGATCGTAACTCGGCTTCTGCGCATGCAAATGAGTCTTAGAGGGTGTCGCTTTAAAGCTTAATTAACAGGCTTCCAAACAAAGTTTGTTAAATTGCTTGATCTTCATTTGTTTTAAAGTTATTCCCGTTTGAAATTACAATTTTCTTAAAAAAATTGTACATTCATTTGTTTATAAGGGTTTCAAGCAAATTTGTGCTATAAACATTTATACTTTAATGAACAATAATGATAGAAAAACTCAAAAGGAACAATTTGAGGTTACGAAAATGTTCATAAGTTTATTTTTAGCCAAGATGTCGATATTTTAATGGCGCGCGCTATGAGGCGCAAGATCGGCTCAACTCGTAAAGGTTCACGCGCTAACTTCTCGATGCAAATTATAATTTCTATGTATACATACGTTATCTTCATTTTTCATTTTTGAAGATCCTAATAAAATTTTATCATATAATTCTTATAATTAAATCATCATACTGTACCTCGTAACACCTTTCATTCTATTTACTTTGTCTTCTATTTTTTGCACTAAATGAGAAAAAAAAAAACATTAAAAACTAATATTTCAGAAGTATAACTAAAAAATAAGTTGATATTATTTATTAGTACTATTTTTACAAACATTTTTTTCATGCATCTGCAAATCTGCATAGAGATATACAGGGAATATCAACTTTTTTACATCTGCATAAGTTCTTAGCCAAATTTTAACAGTTACATGGTGGTATAAGTCTGTTCTTGTAGGCAGTAAAACTAAAACTTTTTGAGGCTTCAGAGTCTAATTATCTATATGATATCCATATAAAGTGGATCTAGTTCTTTTGCAGCATCATCAAGGCCCGTCAATTGTGTGTATGCCGCCACATCATAAATTCTCGTTTTATATGCAATGATGATGCTGCAAAAGAACTCCATCGATTTTTATATGGATATCACATATTGGCTCATTTGCTTGCGTAGAAGCCGAGTTACGATCGATAAAGCGTCGAAGAATACATACTTACTTGACTGTGAGCCAATCTTGCGCCTCATAGCGCGCCATTAAAATATCGACATCTTAGCCAAAAATAAACTTACGAACATTTTCTTAAGCTCAAATTGTTCCATTTGAGTTGTTTTATCATTATTGTTAATTAAAGTATAAATATTTATAGCTCAAGTTTGCTTGAAACCTTTATAAACAAATTAATGTACAATTTTTTTGAGAAAATTTTAACTTTAAACGGGTATAACTTTAAAACAAATAAAGATCAGATAATTTAACAAACTTTGTTTGGAAGCTTCTTAATTAGGCTTTAAAAGGACATCTTATAGGGCTCATTTGCATGCGCAGAAGCCGAGTTACGATCGATAAAGCTTCGAATAGTACTTATTTTGCAATTTGAAATTTGCATTGTGCACTAATTTTACAATATCTTGAGTTCTGATTGTCGGATTTAAGTTTAGTAAACGGTTCTTTCTTCGTTTTTTATTAAGGAACAAATTTTATTTGAAACATTTTTTTCTGTTTCTTTTAGTTTATGAGCCAGAGCATTATAAACAATTTATAAACAATTAAATTGTTTATAACAATTTTTTGACCAGTCCGATCGAAATCCCCCCTCGAAATTCGTAATCAGCAGCCAAAAATCCATAAGAAACCGTTGAGTTTGTCCATCAGAATTGAAAATGACACGGTGACCTCTATTTGGCGCCTAGACTATATCGAAAAAAAGCTTATTATTTGTTTTTTACAAAAGTTTACAGCGTCAAAAATAAACGAGTTACACTGAAAAAAAAAGTTGGCCCCTTTTTTTTGGTAAAAAAAAATCGTGAAAACCTCCCTCGTTTTAGCACCCTAAATGAAATTAATCGTTTGGCTTTACCATCCAACTTAACTGTATGTGTATTGTTTATATGATCTGTAAGTTTGATTGGTTTGAAGTGCTTATTTTTGAAAACATTTGGTTTTGTAGTAAAAAAAAATTTAAAAATTTTTGAAAAATTTCATTCTTTCAAAATAACTTAAAAAGTATTAGTGATAAGAAAAATCTTAAAGAGTAAGAAAATATAGGTTTTGCTATTATAAATATGTTAGTTTCATTTTGTTTCTCCGTAAGACAAAAATTGGTTAAGATATGGCTGTTCAAAATTTGCATACACTCGTGATTATTGACCCATTCAAGCTTTCTTAATTATAACCCTTTCAAAAATAAACACTTTAAACCGGTGAGACTTACAGATCATATAAAAAATAGATAAGTATTTAAGTAAATTGTTTGTAAAGCGGTAGCGATTAATTTCATTTGGAGAGCTAAACACGGCAAGATTTTCATGATTTTTTACAAAAAAAAAGACTTTATTTAAAAAAGACTTTAAAAAAGGCCAACTTTATTTTGACCGTAACTCGCTTATTTTTAATGATAAAACTATTGTTAATAATTAAAACAAAGCTTTTTATAAACACTTGAAAAAAGTTTAAATGGGTTTTTCCCGAAAAGTGTTTAATTTTTCGGTGAATTCACCTTGAAATATTTGATTTGGCATTAGACGAATAAGAACGTATTTTTCGTGAGCTACAACTTTATTTTTATTTGATTGATAGACTTTACTGATACACCATTTTTTTGGGTTTTTTATAAGCTACACTTTTGCTAAGAATACCTTTTTCGATAAAATATTTATTTTTTGAGTTATTTGCGAAAAACCGTCTGAAAACGTAGTTTTTTTGTCGAAAAATCAACATTTTCAATGGCAAATAACTCGAAAAGTATTGACTTACGTAAAAAACTCTATAGAACAAAAGTTGCTTAAAATCAGTCAATTTATCCATTTCCGGTCTTATCCTGAACATATGTTTTTTCACCACTGAGAAGGGGTGACTGTCACCCCCCAAGTAAAAGCAACCAACGGCAAAATTTCAACTTTGAAGTGGAGGGTAAGTAGAACCTAAATCCAAATTTTCATGCAATTCTGAGTTGCCCCTAAAAATTACACGGTATCGCCGAATTTCCCGTTCATTTACTGGGCTATAAAGAAAGTTTTAAAAGTTAAGCTGCTGCATACGACACCCAAATAGAGAAAAAAAAATAAAAATACTACTCGTGCAAAGGGTACTATAATTTCTTAGTTATTGATTAAGAAAATCTTCTACTGAATAATATGGTCTTTCAGATAGGTAGGCTTTTGTCAGTTTACGGAATTTGGGGAAAGATGCTGCAGATTTAAGTTGTAGAGGGAGATGGTTGTAAAGTTTTTTCGGGGAGTATAATATAGATTTCTTTAGTAACTCCGAGGACGGGGTCGGCAAATAGACGTTAAACGTAGAATTTCTCGTGTAGTAGTTATGATTAAGTCTTGGTGGAAAGACATGTAGATGTTTACGAATTAAGCAAACAGTTTCTAAAACATACAAAGATGGAAGGATTAAAATTCCGTGATCTTTGAAGTAACTTCTGCAATGTGTTGTTCTTCTGAGGCCAAACAGATATCCTATTGCTCTTTTTTGTAATTTGAAAATAACTTCGAATTGGGCAGCTGTACCAGAACCCCAATAAGGAAAACCATAACGAAGATGTGACTCGAACAAAGAAAAATATGTTATTTTGGAAGATGCTAGATTGAGTTCATTCGAAACAGATCTTATAGCATAGCAAGCTGAAGAGAGTTTCTTTCTTAACAAATCGATATGGAGGGACCATTTAAGGTTGCTGTCTAAAAAAAACCAAGAAATTTTACAGAATCAACGATACTGATCTGGCTGTTATTAAGAGGTAAGGGTTGAAGAGCTCCTTTATAAGACAATGCTACTGTTTTATCTACGTTAAATGAGAGTAAATTAGAGTCAGACCAGGTTTTTATTGTAAGTAGATCAGAAGTTATAATAGCATGAAGAGTTACAATGTTTGAGTTGCTCCAAGTGATACTTTTATCGTCAGCAAAAAGAAAGATTTTTCCATCGATTTTTAAACTAGTGATGTCATTCATAAAGATAAGGAAAAGTAGAGGACCCAATACTGAACCTTAAGGTACCCCACATACAATGTTTTTGAGACTAGAGTCTGTATCATTTGCTCTAACCAGTTGTTTCCTATCATCCAAGTAAGATTGGAACCAATCTAAAGAAATACCTCGAATTCCGTAGAAATTTAGTTTTTTAATCAAATTGTTGTGATTTACACAATCAAAAGCTTTGGTGTAGTTACAAAAAACGATGGCAGTGTGAAGATTATTGTTCAGTGCTTGATAAACCTCATGTAGTACAGAAAACATGGCATCAGTGGTGCATTTATTATTTAAAAAGCCGAACTGATTTTGTGATAAAATGTTGTTTTCAACTAGAAAGGACATAAGTCGGGCTTTTATGAGTCTCTCAGTAATTTTGGAGAGTACCGGTAGTAGTGTAATAGGTCTATAATTGCAGGTACTAGATATTTCACCACCCTTATGAAGAGGAATAATGATGGCTGTCTTCAGGCACCCTGGAAATTTACCTTTCTCAAAAGAATCATTAATTAGTGAGATGAGGACTTCTAACACATTTTCTGGAAGATTAGAAAAAAATTTTATCGATAGATCATCAGTACTACAGGAAGAATTGCTTTTGATACTATTAATTGTTTGGATCAGTTCAGATTTATTGACTGGTTTTATAAAGAATGAATTCGAGACCTTTCTTGAATTAGGGAGATAGGAAATGGGATATTGTTGTGGCAAAATAGTTGATGTAATATTTTCACTCAATGTAATATTTTACTCGATGTAATATTTTTACTATTTCTGATTATTGCTTCCAGTACTAAGTTAAAAAGTACTGTGGATAACGGATCTCCTTGTCTAAGCCCTGTGTTCACCTCGAATTCCTCCGATGAGAAACCTCTGCATACTACATGATTTCGTGTCCTATTCAAAGTCATTCTTACTAACCTTATCAGTTTTGCGGGTATACCCAAAGAGCTTAGTACTTTATACATTTTCTTTCTTCCTATCCTATCATCTTCTTTTTCTTAAAGTTCCCTCTCCTATCGGAGGTTGGATATCATAATGGCTATGGTCACTTTGTTGGCTGCTGCTCTGAATAGTTGTAATGAACTACAGTTAAACCATTCTCTAAGGTTCCTCAGCCAGGAGATGCGTCTTCTTCCTATGCTTCTTCTTCCTTGGATCCTTCCTTGCATAATAATTCTCAGCAACTCATATTTTTCTCCTCTGGTAATGTGACCCAAATATTCCAGTTTTCTAGTTTTTATACTTTTCATAATTTCTAACTCCTTATTTAAACGTCGTAGCACTTCAACATTGGTAATCCTTTGAACCCACTGAATTTTCAATATTCTTCTATAACACCACATTTCGAACGCTTCTATTCTTCTTATGTGTTGTCTCTTCAGTGTCTAAGCTTCCATTCCGTATAGCAATATAGAAAATATGTAGCATCTTAGAGCCCTCAGTCTGAGAGGCAACTGAAGGTCTTTGTTTGTAAGCAGTGTCTTCATTTTTATAAATGCTTGCTTTGCAGTTTCAATTCGGACTTTAATTTCTTTGCTTTGGTCATTTTTGTCATCAACCCAGGTTCCCAGATATTTGTATGTCTTAACTTTTTCTATTTGGGTTTGCTCTATCAGTAACCTTTTATTTCCATATTCTGTTTTTGAGACAATCATAAATTTAGTTTTTTTCTTGTTTATTTTTAGTCCGTATCGAATGCAATAATGGTTAATTTTATTTAGCAATTCTTGTAGCGATTCCAGGGTGTCTGCATTATAACGGTGTCATCTGCGAATCTTATGTTATTTACTATTCTTCCGTTTATAGAGATTCCATCACTTAGCTCCGCTATCGCTATCGCTATCCTATCATAGGCTTGTTTAAAATCTTGGAACAACGCATGGAGGGATACTTTATGTTCATAGCAGGTAGTCTGGATTTCCTTTAATGTGATCATCTGATCTCTTACTAATCTATTAACTCTAAAACTGGCCTGATATTCACCTAGTTTATCTTCCGCAAAACTGTTTAGTCTCTCTCTTAGCATCGTGGCTAATATCTTGTAACAAGTATCTAACATCTATCTCTGTAATTTTCACATGCCAATTTATCTCCCTTTTTGTATTTGGGGCATAATAGAGATTTGGTCTAATCTTTGGGCATATTTTCCTCTTCCCATATCGTCTGGATAAGGCTATACATCCTTTTTTGTAGTTCTTCTCCTCCAGTGGCGTACTGAGCATGGTTCCGCGGAACCAGGGCGCAGGCCCCCCGGGGACCCGCTCTAATACGCTTTTTGTTTCTTTTTTTATAATTTGATGGATACATTTTGAACTACACAAGCACACACTAATGTACACCACATAATTTTTATTTTTGTGTAGGTAATTATAAATAAAAACGAATAATACCTATTTATCAAAGAATTTGAAAACAAAATTTATTAAGTAACATAGGGAACGCTTTTTTCAGGTTCTGTACTCTTTTTGCCTGTTTAAGCCGAAGCCCTGGTTTCAAAATTTGTTTAAAGAATAACCGCCTGTACCTACTAACCCAAACACTTGTTTTTATATCAGCACGATTCATGAATAGTTGTTATAAACTACAAAGTTGTAGAAATTTTTAACTTGAGATATGCAATGTAAGTTTTATACGTTTTTATACGGGGGGTTATAAAAATAATCCCAAGACAATAAATTAGACGCTCGATGCTCCTTTTGTTCGTATTTATAGCACCTTCGTTCTTCAGATTTTACCTACTTTTAGGTAATTCGTATAAAGTAACTGAAGTTAAATTCTAAATATGGACAAAAATGAGGACAACCGGACTTACAGGTACGTATCAGAACTTTCGCCCTTCATGTGTGGAAGCAGGCACTGCAGTTTGAAATATCTAAGAGATAAGACCGTGATCTAAGGCTGTGGTCTCCAATACACGCTGTACGGCGTCTATTGGATACCACCGGCTATCTTATTACCGCCAGCTTGTTACTGAGGGCCGAAAGTCCCTTAGAATAAATAAAAAGTTTCTTTTAAATGAGATATTTGAAATTAAAAATCACACCCAATTTTCTCTTTTTATTTTCACCCCTTTAACTTATTAAAATAAACATTATAGAAGTTTTTAGGGACTTTCGGCCCTGGGTAATAACGTGATCTTTCATTCTGCGTTTAAATTAAAAAAAAATACCTATTAGTTTTCTCAAGATTCGAAAAAAAAAATGAATGCATTTAACATACATTGGAGCCGAAATTTGCGCCTATCCCCAAATGTTGGCGAAAATTGCTTTATTAATTTATTTTTATGAAAATCTCTATACCCCACCGTTATCCAAGGATTTATTTTTGCTATTTTTTATTTAAGCGCTTTATCTCCCTGTTGGAGAAATAAATTCCCAACATTAATATTTAGTAAAACTATATTTTGTTTCAATATTTTATTTAGTGGTTTGCGCCTTGTGTACACTTCACAAAGATGTTTCTATGTTTTTATGTTCTATAATTCAAAGTGTACACAAAGGCGCAATATTCAAAAAAAAGTTCGTTGCCAAGGTGTTGTTATATAGAATAATAAGATAATAAAAAACGGGAAAGTAGGGCGTGTGTCCGATCCCACACAAAAATTACTTTAATACCAAAAGTTTGTGTTATTGTAATAAAATATTAGTTGTGAAAAGTGTCTTTAGTCATTCCTAGCTTCAGAAGTGTAAAACCAGTGTAAAATTATTTCCTTGGTGTTGCAAAAATCCAACATCAAGTTTGATCCAGTCGAGCCGGAAATAAAAAGAAGCTAGGAATTACTCAATTTCCAGAAGGTAAGAAACACACCTAATAAAAAAAAAGAAGAAATTATTGAACAAAAAAGAAATTATTAGAAAAGAAATTACAAAAAAGAAAAATCATTAAAAAATTAATTTTGTAAAACGTCAAGCTCATACAATAGCGCCATCTATGTAAAAGAGGGCGAACGACCGACGTCGAATGGTTATCAAGCGATCGAGAGAAATAATCGATGTTTTATGAAATCGATCATATATGAAGTGACAGAAAACTGACATTGACAGTGAATACAAAATTAAATAAATTGACTGTTTGTGTTTTGGTTTGTAAATAATCGTCAACATTTTTGTTATTTTGATATTTAAAATAGTTTTTTTTACCTTTTAAGTTTTAGGTAGATTCATATAAAAAAAAAAATGCCCGCTAAAAAGGATATTGAAATGCTAAAAACTAAAAAATCTCAAGAAATTCAGTCTATTAAAACTATTACAAGGTTTGTTGAAAAACATTTGGACAAAGAAATTTCTGAATTAATAATTAATCAATTACAAACTAGGAAAGACTTACTAATAGAAAATTTTAATAAACTTCAAGATCTTCATTGTGAAATTTTATGTTGTGAACAGGGGTATGCAGATTCCATTGATAATATTAGAGAGGAATACTTTGACACATTAGCTAAAATTAATAGTCAACTCTCAAAAACAGTAATACAGAGCGTAAGTACTAATCCACAAGATGTAAATAATTCTTTTTATTCTTCAAATATTCCACGAATAGAAATTCCTTGTTATGACGGCAAAGATTTAACAAGTTATAGACCTTTTATAGATTTATTTCTAGCTGTTTTTGATAGAAATAAGTCACTGCAAAATGTTGAAAAACTTTTTCATTTAAAGAATCATTTGGAAGGAGAGGCAAGAAGCCTAATAAATGATCTACCTCTAACAAATGACTCTTATAATGATGCATTGAGAATGTTAGATAACCGTTATAACAATGAAACAATATTAATAAATTCTCACATTTATTCACTACTTGACATTCCCTCCATTCAAAAAGGAACTTCCACCGCCTTACGTGAGTTCATTAGTAAAGTGAGACAGCAGTTAGGTGCACTAAAAAACTTAAAGCAACCCGTAGAAAGTTGGGATATGATCCTTATTTGCATTTTAACTAAAAAACTAGATCACTATACTAATAGATCATTTCAAATTGATAGGGACAACTCAAAATTGCCAAATTTAAAAGATTTCTTATCTTATATTGAAAATAGGGCTACAGCTTTAGAAACTGTAACCACTCCAGATAAAAAATGTAGCACTAACAAAGAAAGGTATCAAAAAACTCACTTGGCTACAAGTAAAGTCAAATTAGAAACCAGGTGTAGCTTTTGTTCATCCTCAGGCCATAAAATTTATAATTGTTCCAGTTTCAAATCTGTTTCAGTAAATGATAGAGTGTCTTTTATAGACAGTCATAAGGCTTGTCGAATTTGTTTGAATAATCATCCTGGTAGGTGTAAAATGAGTTTCAGGTGTTCAGTTTGTCGAAAAGAACATAATTCTCTTCTGCATGTGGACAGACAAACTCCATTAGACAGCACTGGACAGGGTAACAGTGGTAATGCAGACGATAGGGTGACTACATTTGGTTCAATAAATGAAAACATTAATAATGTTCTGTTACCAACAGTGAAGGTAAAAATTAGAACAAAAAGGGGTGATTATATCACTGCCAGAGGTCTCCTGGATACAGGATCTCAAATATCATTAGTAACAAGTAGATTGGTAAGTAAATTAAACTTAAAAACATTTAATAATAATGTCAATATCTTAGGTATTTCTGAGAATATTACCAATGTGCAAAAGGCTGTAAATTTAAAAATTGAGTCATGTGTGTTTGATTATAGCACAAATATAAAATGTTCTGTGGTTGATAAAATTACTAGTGATATACCACAAACAAATTTCAATGTTTCAAATTTAAATATTCCTAAAAATATTAAATTGTCTGATGATGACTTCAATAAATCTGGCACAATTGATATATTGTTTGGGGCAAATATTTCATTTCATATTTTGCTCTCCGATAAAATACAAGTAGACCAGATTATATTACAAAATACTCTATTTGGGTTCATAGTTAGTGGTTCTGCTCCATCACTACAAATTTGTAATTTTTCTGCTTTTCATTTAAGCATGAAAAATAATTTAGAAAATATTGTTTCTCAATTTTGGGAAACCGAGAAGGTTCCAGAAATTTTTCCGGAATATTCGACAGAGCAGGAAGCTTGTGAGATTAATTTTGAAAATTCTTTGCAAGTAATAAATAATAAATACCAAGTTAAATTACCATTAAAACAAAATCTACCTGATTTGGATTTAGGAGATTCATTTTCTGTAGCATTAAAACGCTTTGAAAATCTAGAAAAAAGATTTAAAGTCAATCCTGAGCTGTACTCTCAATACAAAAGTTTTATTGATGAATATTTAGCTCTAAAGCATGCAAAAATAGTAAGTCTTAGTACATATGACTTAAATAGTGGTTCTTTATACTTCATGGCTCACCATCCAGTGATACGTGAAGACAAAAAAACAACAAAATTAAGAGTAGTCTTTGATGGCAGCATGAAATCAAAAAAGAAAAAATGCATCAATGATTATCTCTATAATGGTGCTGTAGTTCAAAATGAGCTCTTCGATATTCTTGTTCTTTTTAGAAAATATAATTACGTCCTTTTGACAGATATTAAACAAATGTATAGAATGGTTTTGGTACATCCAGACCATTGCCAGTTACAAAATATTTTGTGGCGAGAGAAAAATGGCAGTTTACAATGTATTCAACTTCAAACTGTAACATATGGTTTAAGAAGTTCTTCCTTTTTAGCTACCAGATGTTTGGTAGAATTAGCCCGAACTGAAGGTAAACGCTATCCTTTGGCTTCTAAAGCTCTTCTTAATAACACCTACGTTGATGATATTTTGTGTGGGTGTGACACAATCGAAGAAACGATAAAACTAAAAAATGAACTTATCTCGCTGCTCAAATTAAGGTCCTTCGAGTTGCACAAATGGTGCTCAAATAATTTACAAATTTTAAATGATATTCCTAAAAATAAACAAAATTTTGATGAAATTAACATCAGCAAAAACGATTTAACGGTAAAGACTCTGGGATTGACTTATGACACAAAAACAGATAATTTTAAATTTAGTTGTCCAAAAGTTGATATAAATGAATGTGTAACTAAAAGACAGATTCTCAGTTTTGTTTCCAAATTTTATGATCCTTTGGGATTAGTGGGCCCAGTTTTAGTAGCTGCTAAGGTAATTATGCAAAAACTTTGGTTAAGTAAGGTCAAATGGGATGCTATAATTTCCAGTGAGTTACTTGACACTTGGAAAAATTTTGTTGAAAGCTTAATGAGCATGCCCACAGTGACTGTCCAAAGAAATTTAAACTTTACTGGTGCTCTTCATATTGAAATAGTTGGCTTTTGTGACTCCTCCTTGATTGCATATGGAGCTGTTATTTATGCGAGGACTATTTTTGAAAATAAAGTACATGTAAATTTGATTTGTTCCAAATCTAGGATTGTTCCTCTAAACAAAAAACTAACTATGCCAAGACTTGAACTGAACAGTGCTTTGTTGCTTTCAAAACTATCTCACAAGGTTTTTGAACTGTTAAAAGATAAAGTCAGTAAGGTATTTTTATATTCAGATTCAAACATTGTCTTAGCTTGGATAAAATCCGAACCTTTGAAATTGAATCCCTATGTTGCCAATAGAATTATTAAAATTCAAGAAATGACATCCGAATTTAAATGGTTGTATATAAACACTAAGGAAAATCCAGCGATTGTCTTTCTCGTGGACTTGAACCTCATGAAATTAATTCAAACAATCTTTGGTTTAATGGTCCTGAAATTCTTTCAAATATTGAATTCTTGCACTTTGAAATTCCATTTTCTACTCCAGACCATTTGCCTGAATATAAAGTTGTCACTTTAGCTAAGGTCAAACCAGAATCTTTCTTCATAAAATTCTCTAGCTTAACAAAACTTCAAAAAATAGTGGCTTATTGCCTACGATTTGTAAATAATATAAAGAATAAAAATAAAAAGATTACTGGAAGTTTAACAGTTGTAGAACTAGAAAATAGCCTTAAAACCATTATTAAGTATGAACAAAGTTTTCATTTTTCTGAGGAAATAAAATGTCTAACCAACAACACAGCAATTAAGTCTAATTTAAATTCTTTATATCCTTTCTTGGACTCTCAGGGACTGTTAAGAGTTGGTGGTAGACTGGAGAACTCAGATATTTCTTTTAATAAAAAACATCCTTTGATCGTTCCCAAAAACAATCATATCACTGATCTTTTGATTCACAGAGAGCACTTAAGACTTTTACATGCAGGTCCGAAACAAGTTTTAAGTTCATTAAATCAAAATTTTTGGATTATTAGTGCCACTAAAGAAATTAAAAGGATTTTGCACAAATGCGTAACCTGTTTTAAATGTAAGGCCAAGTGCAGTGAACAGTTAATGGGATCTCTTCCTGAACAAAGGGTACGTTCATCGAGGGTCTTTCAGAATGTTGGTATAGACTTCTGTGGTCCCTTCCAAATTAAACAGTCACGGATTAGAAAGTCTATAACGACAAAGGCATATATAGCATTGTTTGTTTGCTTTTCTGTGAAGGCAATTCATATGGAGTTACTTTCTGATCTAACAACAGATACTTTTTTAGCTTCATTAAAAAGATTCATTTCTAGAAGGGGTAAACCATCCAAGATCTTTTGTGACAATGGTGCCACATTCAAGGGAGCAAATAATCAACTTCAAAAACTTCTAAACGACAACATTAAGTTAAACAACTTTTGCCTTGATGATAAAATTGAATTTTGCTTCATCCCAAGTTATTCTCCAGTATTTGGGGGTCTATGGGAGGCCGGGGTGAAGAGTGCTAAATATCATATAAAAAGGGTGATGGGAAATAATATTTTAACATATGAGGAGTTTAATACTTTGATTACTCAAGTTGAAGGAATATTAAATTCAAGGCCTCTTATGGCAATTAATAATGATTCCTCTGACTTAGAATATTTGACCCCAGGTCATTTTCTAATAGGTGCTCCTTTGACAACTTTCCCTGAAACTAATTTAACTGAGATTCCTGAAAATAGATTAAAATTTTGGAGGTTGTGTGTTCAAATGCAGCAGCATTTTTGGCAAAGGTGGTACCAAGATTATCTAACACAACTTCAAAACAGACCTAAATGGAGAAAATCGTTGCCAAATTTACAAGAAGGCATGCTTGTGCTTGTAAAGGAGGACAATGTTTCTTCTTTTGGGTGGCCTATAGCAAGGATTAATAAAGTTATTCCTGGTAAAGACGGAAAGGTAAGAGTGGTGGAAGTAAAAACTAAAAAGGGAACATACTTACGTTCTGTCACAAAAATTGCTGTTCTTCCAATTAACGATGAACAAATTTAAATTATTTTTTTTTTTTTTTTTCAATTTATAATAATAAATAAAATTTAACTTTATAACTATTTCTATTTAAATTTAAAACTTTGTAAAAGTTTTATACTTATATAAGCAATAAATTCTTTAAAAAATGTGTAAAAAAAAGGGGTGGAATATATTGTTTTGGTATCAAAACCAAGGCCCCCCAGCATGTTGGAGAAATAAATTCCCAACATTAATATTTAGTAAAACTATATTTTGTTTCAATATTTTATTTAGTGGTTTGCGCCTTGTGTACACTTCACAAAGATGTTTCTATGTTTTTATGTTCTATAATTCAAAGTGTACACAAAGGCGCAATATTCAAAAAAAAGTTCGTTGCCAAGGTGTTGTTATATAGAATAATAAGATAATAAAAAACGGGAAAGTAGGGCGTGTGTCCGATCCCACACAAAAATTACTTTAATACCAAAAGTTTGTGTTATTGTAATAAAATATTAGTTGTGAAAAGTGTCTTTAGTCATTCCTAGCTTCAGAAGTGTAAAACCAGTGTAAAATTATTTCCTTGGTGTTGCAAAAATCCAACACTCCCTACTCTTAGAGGGTTGTTTGTAGAGAGATTTTACTGGCATCTAATGTTCAATTTTGAAAGTTGTTTCCCGATATTCAGGTTTTTAATTATGACTGGACAGCCCTGGATCCCACGTACCAAAAAAAATGTATTAATAGCAAGCTGAAAATTTGTTAATAGTTTGTGTCTAGTTGGACAAACTTTGATTTACGGGAACACTGGAACAGGGGAAGTTTTAATTGTGGAACAGGTTACAGGATTCAAACGTCAGACTACGAAAATGTCCCATGTATTTTGTCGGACAGAACTTCCAATTGATTTGTTACCCTTTCATTTAACTCTCATGCAAAAATCAGACTGCTGTCTTGCTATCTCATCATCATCAGTAGCTCGACAACCATTTTTGGGTCCTGGCTTGTTCTAGGATTTTCCTCCATTCTGTTCTGTTCCTTGCTTTGTTCTTCCAGTGGGTAATCTCAAGTGTTTTCAGATCTTGTTCCACTTGTTCCATGTATCTAAGTTTGGGTCTTCCCTTTGACCTTATCCCTACTGGTGCTTGCTCATTATATGTTTTGGTGTTTCGGTCTCCAACATTCGTTCAACATGGCCCATCCAGCGCAGACGTCCGATTTTTATGGATGTTATGACGTCGGGTTCGTTGTATGCTGCGTATAGTTCAAAATTATATCTTCTGCGCCATACGTCATTTTCTTTCACCTCCTTATATATATATATATATATATATATATATATATATATATATATATATATATATATATATATGTATATATATATATATATATATATATATATATATATATATATATATATATATATATATATATATATATATATATATATATATATATATATATGTGTGTGTCTGAGGATTTTTCGTTCAAACGTACCTAATAAGTTCTCATCGCTTTTCGACAGTGTCCATGTCTCTGATCCATATATAAGGACCGGTTTTATCAGGGTTTTGTATATTTTGCAGTTGGTTTTTCTCGTGATGTTGTTAGATCTTAGATGTTTAATTAGTCCATTATATGTTTTGTTAGCAATATGTATTCTTCTACTGGCTTCTTCGCTGACATTGTTATCTGCGCTGACTAGTGAACCTAGATATGTAAAATTTTTTACGCTTTCGATGTTATAGTCTCCTATTGTCAGATTCTGTAGGTTTCTTTGGCCTGTCGATTTACTGGCCTTCATGTATTTGGTTTTTATTTCATTAATATTTAGGCCACTGTTTTGTGCCGCTCTTTCTATCGCATTAAATGCTTCTATCATTTCTCTTTTGCTTCTAGCTATGATATCAACATCATCTGCAAATGCCAATATTTGTACACTTTTTGTTATTATTGTTCCTCTGGTGTTGACTTTGACCTCAAATAAATCGAAATGTCAGATTTTAAAACAAAGACGGAAAGACCCCAGGTGAGTAGGATAAATCCAGAGTCTCACACTGATTTATCAGTCTGTCCCAAGGATTCTGGGGGGGACAAAAAACTGACGAAACGAGAAATACGAAAACCCTTTTCATTCTACGTTGCCACCTATAATGCCAGAACTCTATTGTCAGAAGAAAAATTCTTCGAAATGGAAGATGCAATCAAAGAAATTAAATGGGACGTAATAGGAGTCTGCGAAATACGACACCGTGGTGAAAACTTAAAGACGCTGAAATCAGGACACCTCTTCTATAGCATTGGCTCCGAAACCGAATCAGTTGGAGGGGTCGGTTTCTTCATCCATAAAAAACATAAGAAAAACGTAGTTGATATAAAAAGTGTGTCTACAAGAGTTGCCTATGTAACCCTAAAGCTCAACAACAGGTATAAACTGAAAATTATCCAGGTATACGCTCCAACAACACAACATCCAGACGAAGAAGTTGAAGACTTTTATGATGATATATCTGTAGCTCTAAAAGACACACCCACCCACTTTACAATCCTGTGTGGGGATTTTAATGCAAAATTAGGCCTTAAAGAAGACCAAGCAGAGACATCACTAGGAAATTTTGGAACTCTAGGTAGAAATGAGCGGGGAGAAACACTTTTAGGCTTTTTGCTACAGAATAACTTGTTCCAAATGAACAGTTTTTTCGTTAAAAAACTACATAGAAGGTGGACGTGGGAAAGTCCTGATGGTAAAACAAGAAATGAAATAGATTACATTATCAGCGACAAAAAACAGATTATCACAGACGTGAGCGTCCTAAATAAATTTACTACAGGAAGTGACCATCGAATGGTAAGAGCCACAATAAAAATAGACCTCAAAAAAGAACGAAATCGTTTGATAAAAAAGAAAACCTTGCAAGCCTGGACTTTCCCATTAAATATTGATAAATACCAACACCATATAAACGCAGCTTTGGAAAGAAATACAACTTCAGATGAAAGTATAAATAACTTAAATGAAAACATAATTAGAGCCATTGAAGAAAGTCAACGAAAAAACTGCCCAAAAAAGAAGAGAGATGAAAAAATAAGCCCAGAAACTAGAGAACTAATCAAAACGCGAAGTAAAATGAGAGGAAGCGAAAATACTGAAAAAAGTGCGTTAAGAGACATCAACAAGAAAGTGTCAAAGGAAATCAGAAAAGATCTAAGGAAGTATAAAACTCAAAGCATCCAGAAAACCATAGAAGAAAATAAAAGTTTGAAAGTTTTACGAAGGAAATTGACCAACGGAAAATGCGAAATACATAAATTAAAAAATAAAAACAGCGAAATAACATCAAACAGAGAAGATTTACTAAATATCGTAGAAGAATTTTATTTGGAACTATATAGGAGCCAAAGGCTGAATCAAAATAATCTGAGGGAAGCGGTTTCAAAGAAAATAATAAACCAAGGCTCCGAAATACTACCAGAGATAACCACTAGCGAAATCCATCAAGCACTGAGAAAAATGAAAAATGGAAAAGCACCAGGTGAAGATGGAGTCGTAATAGAGGCCATTAAAAACGGAGGCCACATTCTTATAGGTAAAATAAAAAATCTCTTCAACTTATGCCTTCATCAAAAGTCGATACCTGAAAAATGGAAAAACGCAGTAACAATACTTTTGCATAAGAAGGGAGATAAGACAGACTTACAACATTATAGACCCATTAGCCTGCTAAACCACTTATACAAACTCTTTACAAAAGTAGTGACATCAAGAGTAGAAAAGAAGCTAGATTTTTACCAGCCAAAAGAACAAGCTGGATTTCGATCAAACTTTGGGACAAACGACCATCTGCAGGCAGTCAAGTTACTAATTGAGAAGTCAATAGAATATAATAAACCCCTTGTCCTAGCATTCGTGGATTTTCATAAAGCCTTTGACACGATAGAGCTGGATAGCATTTTAGAAGCTCTAAATGAATGCCGCATTGACTACCGTTACAGTACACTCATCTATAATATTTATAAAGAGGCAACAATGAGTGTTAAGTTACATGATAAAACCAAACAAATAAGCATAGAACGCGGCGTAAGACAAGGCGACACACTCTCGCCAAAACTATTCATAACTGTTCTGGAATATGCCTTTAAGATGCTCAACTGGGACAATAAAGGGATCAAAATGGATGGAGAAAAGTTAAATCATCTTCGTTTTGCAGATGACATAGTCCTTATAACTGATGACCTAGGAGAAGTAAAGAAAATGCTAAATGAGTTAGACGCTATCTGCTGGAAAATAGGCCTGAAAATGAACTTTTCTAAAACTAAATTTATGACTAATCTGATTCCTAGCGGGCAGCTGATTATACGCGAACAAGAAGTGGAACTAGTGGAAAAGTACATTTACTTGGGTCATGAAATTAGAATTGGCAGAGATAACCAAACATGCGAATTAAAAAGAAGATTAACTCTTGCTTGGGCAGCCTACGGAGCTCTGAGAGACATATTTAGGAGCAGTATACCGATCGGTTTAAAAAGACAAGTGTTTGACCAATGTGTGCTACCGGTAATGACATATGGGGCAGAGACACTGACTCTAACCAAGGCAACAGCGTCGAAAATGCGGGTTACTCAAAGGCGCATGGAAAGATCCATGCTGGGCGTAACTCTACGGGATAAAATAAGAAATGAAGATCTCAGACAAACAACCGGTATCGCAGATGTTGTAGAACGTATCACCAGGCTCAAATGGAACTGGGCAGGACACGTCGCCAGGCTGAAAGATTCAAGATGGGCACGAAAGCTGATGGAGTGGAGACCAAGAGAAGATAAACGAAGTAGAGGAAGGCCGCCTACACGATGGACAGATGATATCAGGCGGATTAGTAAAAACTGGCAAAAATCAGCACAGAACCGTGAAGTGTGGAAACAATTGGGGGAGACCTATGTCCAGCAGTGGACGTGAATTGGTTGGATGATGATGATGATGATGATGATGGTGTTGACTTTTGATTCTCTAATATGATGTTGAATAGAATACAGGATAGGGCGTCTCCTTGTCGTAGGCCCGTTCTAACATGTATTGGATCTATTAGTGCGTTTTGAATTCGAATTTGGCTCTGTAATTTAAGTGTTTCTTTTACTATATCAATGAGTTGAGTTGAAATATTAAACTCTTTCAGGGCGTGGATCAGAAATTCTCGATGGATACTATCATAAGCACTCTCAAAATCAATGAAGAGATAATGTGTGTCTATATTAAATTCACTATTCTTTTCCAATATTTGCCTCAAGACGAAGATCTGATCTATTGTGGACTTCTGCCTGTAGAAACCACATTGATATCCCCCAACTATTTGTTCCGCATATGGTCTCAATTGCTCATAGACAATATTTGACAGTATTTAATATGCCACAGTCAGTAGCGTTATTGCCCGGTAATTTTTACATTCAAGCTGATCTCCCTTTTTATGTAGTGGAATAATTACTCCGGTATTCCAGTCTTGTGGCAGTTGTTTATTATTCCATATGTTCGCTATTATTTCGTGTATCGCATTCAATAGGGAGTTTCCGCCTTCTTTTATTAATTCTGCGCTAATATTGTCTAATCCAGGTGACTTGTGGTTTTTCAGTCTGGTAACTGCTTCTTGCATTTCAGCTACTGAAGGGGGGTTGTTTCTATGGTATCCGTTTGATCCAGTACAATTCCATCGTATAGTGTATTTCCGTTTTGTTCAAACTTTTCTTTGAAGAATTCAGTCCATCTTTGTAGTATTTCACTCTGTTGAGTTACTATATCTCCTTCTTTGTCTCTGCACATCATTGTTTTTGATTTAAATTCTTTTTTGCTTCTGTTTAGTTTTTGGTAGAATTTTCTGGTTTCTGATGGTTTATTTAAATCTTCAATTTTCTTGAGTTCGTTTTCTATGTGTTCTCTTTTTTTTTGCGATATGTCTTGCTATCTATCATCAACATAATTCCTGCCATTTGACATGTTCTACACGTCGGTCTTTTAAAATGCCTAACATATTTGTCGGACAAACATTTTTTCATATATTGTATAAAGTTTGCTATTGAATGAACGTAAAAACAACCTGCTAGTTTTTACAATCATAAACGTGTCAGGATGACAAGTTCCACATTTAAAATCACGTTCCACAATTAAAACTTCCCGTGTTCCCATATATCAAAGTATGTCCGAGTAGACACCGTTAAGCTATTAACAAATTTTCAACTTCCTGTTAATTCACTTTTTTTTGGTACGCGAGATCCAGGAATTAGATGTAGAAAATTTTTGAGTTTCATTATTTAGGTATAAAACGGTTGGAGTAAAGTGATGAAAAACGATATGATTCAGTCAATTTGTACTCTACGAGCCCCCTAGTGGGAAAGTTTTGGGGTAGTTCTGATTTCTTTCATTGTATATGGATTTTGGGCTGCTGAATCCGAATCTGAGGTTTGCGGACAAAATTTCGTGACGGAACATTGAAAAACTCACGAAAAAAGCGAAAAATTCCTGCTTTTTCCCGCTTTTTTGCTTAAATCTCGAAAACTGTTAACTTTTAGTAAATGGTGTGTTAACAAAAATTAAAGTACATAAAATTCTCTACAAACATCAGTATTTACTTTTTTCTCAGATGAACCGTTCGGTACAAAGTGCAAGTTGAAAATTGCTAATTTTCAACGGTCTCTGTAAAACCCACTTTTTACATTCCAAAACTTTATTTTTTATTAGAATGCTGTCATTTGATACATTTCTGCTAGTTTTCTGCACAAGTAATTAAAAAGAAAAAAAAGTCGAAATTGTACAAATTCAGTATCACAACAGGCCAGACAGGGGACCACGTTCTGCCAACAGTTAAAGCTTGGATTTAAATTCTTCTGGCACATATTTTACAATATTTTTTACATCATTAGAAAGAATCACTGTTCTGTCTAAGTTGAACAAGATCTCCTCTAATTGATCCACCATTTTTGATGATAGGGCCATTGACTTAATCACTATTTTGGCCAGAGTTCTGTGAGCCAACATATGAGCTCGTACTGCCCTTGTGTAAGCGTGACCAGACATAATTTTTTCGGATGATTTTGCCGCATATATGGTATTGAAAAGTTCAGCCAATCCACCACCTTGCATAATGTAACCAATTGCCCCCATGAAGTACATCAATAGTGAAATTCACCGAGCCTTATAACATTTGACAGATCAGGATCATCGGGACGACTAGCAAGAATGTCTCTTGCCTTGAGGTAGAGGGGTTGGTCAAATGTCACCAGACATGTAAGTTGCTTTAAGGATTTAGTTTTCTCTACTCCGTTCAAAAATTCTGTAAATATTGTATCATAATCACTTGGAGGAGCGTTGATAAATAGCTGGTAAACAATAAATGTTAGTTCATATGGCATGTTTCTTGTGGCTGCTTCCATGAATCCATTCCATCCTAAGAGGTCTGGAATATCTCTACTTTTCCCGTAGAGCCACAGAAGATCATGCACAGATAGAGTCACAGTTTCAGTTGGTGTGAACATTCCCTTCGGATCTATTATCTTGATTTCTGATAAATCTTGAGGTTTTGTCCTTTCAAAATGAATTAGTTGAACAGCTCCCTGACTTGCATAAATCTCAGGCGTGAGTTTCGTTTTTAACCGAGGAATGGATTGGTTAGGTGCTACTGCATGTTTTGGTGCAATACAAGAAATGCCACCCATGACGTGAAAAGTGTTGTATCCGTCGATTGTGTGTACTTTCGCGTGTGTAAATCAGCGTTATCGTACACCTGCTGTGTAAAGCACGGCTGGTCAAGTTTCTGCGGATCGCCTGCGATTGCTGATATTTTCAAACATAGCTTCTTTATAGGATGAACAAAACCCCAAAGAGGAAACTACCTCAACCAATTTTCTTGATCCGTACTTTTTGTAGAGCAACACGGCCAACCCTACAAGGACTGGTGAGACGAATGATCTGGGCCTTACCGCCGCTACAAGACTATGAGCAAGCGCGTTGCGTTTCTTCTTCCAGTTATCATACTCTCCACGTTTTTTATGAAGTACAACTTTTTCCATAAATGTACGTAGTGTTTCAGGAATTAGTTCTTCATTTCCATCTAAAAACTTATCCGGTGGGGGGTATTCCTGTGTCTCATAAACCTGGCTCCGGACATCCTCAACAATAATGGCAGCAGCCTTCTGAACAATCCGTAGTCTTTCCTTTTTTTCATTTTTTAACGCTTGTTGGTACCAAGCGTCGTTCAAGATTTTGTAACCTGTGTCTTTGAAACAAACGACCGACTTCTTGTTTCGGGACATATTAATAATTATATCGCTTCCGTATTTTTTGAGTAGATGAGCTTTGGCTGTCTTTGTGTCAGGACGATATTTACCCTTAATTTGATCAATCAACTCATCGAGCAAAAATTTGGCACTCCCCATTCCTATTCTCTAAATAATTGTAAACATCTTGCATTGCCCTTTCAACATCATCGGCAAATAGACCCGATTTTTTAATCTTTTTTTTTTTTAGTGATTGGGCGATTGTACAGTTTTCTCATGCATAAACTATGATACCGGCAATCAGAGGCTACTAAGTCTGAGACAGGTAAAAGGCGTTTGATTATGGCTTTGCCATACTGATCATCACGTTCTTTTGCTCGTTTTATAACAGTTTCTTTAAATTTTGAAAACTCGAACCTGATACACCTTATTGCGGTTGGTTGTCTTTTTACTTTGCTGTTCTATAAACTCAAGTATTATGACGAGACCACACATAAAACATTGAGTTTTGAAATTAAAAGGTGGTGCAGTAGAACGTCTTTGAACTTGCTCCCTATCCTCCTCAACTCTCTTCAAGTAAGCGTTAATCATTTTTACAGCATTGTAATTTTTACGACCTCACGCTATTAACAGCTTAATTAATCTTACTCTGTCATTAAAAAAATAAGAATTATTGGAAATAATTCTTATTTATTTATAAGTAGTAGAAATGTATTATAAGAAACTAGCATTCTAATAAAAAATAAAGTGGGTTTTGCAGAGACCATTCAAAATTCGCAATGTTCAACTTGCATTTTAGACCGAACGGTTCGTCTGAAAAAAAAAAGTAGATAGTGATGTTTGTAGATAATTTTAAGTACTTTAATTTATGTTAACAGATCATTTACTAAAAGTTAATAGTTTTCGAGATTTAAGCAAAAAAGCGAGAAAAAGCAGAAATGTTTCGCTTTTTTCGCGATTTTTTCAATGTTCCGTCACGAAATTTTGTCCGCAAACCTCATATTCGGATTCAGCAGCCCAAAATCCATATATAATAAAAGAAATCAGAACTACCCCAAAACTTTCCTAGTCAAAACACAATTTTATTGAATCAATAGGGTTAATATTATTTTACAATTTTAAATTAGATTGAGTTTTTATATGTTGATTTATATTTAATGTTTATTAAAAAATTTGATATGCAATGTGTGTTTTTATTGGGAGGGGGCCCGCATTCCAACTGGAACCAGGGCACGCTGATCTATCAGTGCGCTAATGTTCTCCTCTATTCTTTATCATTTCCGCCTTTATTTCGTTTTCTCCTGGTCTTTTGTTATTTTTTAGTCCATTGATTATACTTTTAATTTCTCCTTCACTAGGCAATTCTATTATTATGCCATCATCCTCTATATGGAAATTTTCATTTTCATCTGTATTTTTCCCATTCAGTAGTTCCCTAAAATGTCTCTCACATATACCCATCACATCTTTTTCACTCGTGAGTGTTCCATCTTCTTTTTTCGTGTATGAATTGTAATTCTCATATCCCCTTTCAGTTTTTTTAACTTCTTGATAAAACGACCGTATTTATTTTTTCTCAAATTTTTCCTCTTTTCTTGTATTATTTTTTCGTTGTATTCTCTTTAATTTCGTCTACATACTATTCTCATTATTCGTCTTTGATCTTTGTAATTCTGGTTTATACCATCATTATAATTGACTTCAAGCACGTAGCCAGGAAATGTTCTTGAGGGGGGTCCAAATACAACTTAAATTTTTTGTTAGGTTAGACGATAAGGTATTGAAAAAAATATTCAGATTAAATTTTAGATCCATATGCAAAATTTGAAAAAACTATTTTAATATTTTAAAAATTGCAATAACAAGTGTTTACTACTTTACTAAGATATAACATCTACATGACGACAATTTCACCCTAGTAAAGTAAGTTGTTTTTAATAGCTAATTTCACCATTGTATCTTTAATCTCATTTTAGCTTCCCTGATGATGTTAGTGACTACTAACGAAATATAGAATTTCGTAGAAAAGAGTACACCTGGTCTTCTATTCAGCTGTCTACTCAATAATTTTGGGTTGTTTGATATATCATCATCATCATCCAGCCTTCTGCATCCAAAGTTGAACATAGGCCTCCCCTAATTTCTTCCAGTTCTGTCGATCTTGGGCTTCCAGCAACCAATTCCCAGCAACGTTTTTGACGTTGTCTGTCCATCGTGTATATGCGGTCTACCTCTACTTTTTCTGTCCGTTCGTGGTCTCCACACGGTAATTTTTTGGGTCCACCACCGTTCTCCATTCTGGCTACATGACCCGCCCAATTCCACCTCAGCTATGCTATTCGCTCTATGACATCTGTGATGATGATTTGATATCTATATATCTGGCTTTCGACGTTCCAATGAACGAAAAAAAAAGCCAATCAAATGAGTCTTTCGTTTCCCATCTTGTTTTTGGGTAAAGTTTTTACCCGCTTCATTGTTGAGAACGAAGGTTCTACACTATCCGTTGTGATAGGTATAGTTGCAAAATTGTAAGGAATTTGTAAATGTTTAGAGAACAAATGTTTATTACAAAGTTTCACTACGTGGCGAACTTCGTTATTTGGTTCCAAAGATGATATTGTATTACAGTTACACCATAACATATACATATTCAGCTTTTATTGCTGCAAGGGAAGTGTCGCGGGAGTAACAGGCAGGCAAATTTTCTAGCAATTTTGCCTTTTCTTTAGAGGCAAATGCAGGTTAAAGAATTTCTGCACATTGAATACAAACAGAAATAATTCTAGTAAACAATAATAATAATTACGTTCACTTTTTCAAAAATGTTAATAATAATTTATGGATAAACTTGCTGCCTTGATACAAAAGCCGAGGTAGTTTTGGGAGGGGTCCGGACCCCATGTACCCTCCCTTGGCGACGTGCCTGATTGCCTTAATCTTTTCTTTTCATCTGCTATTCTAAGGCATTCTTCATCAAACCAATTCTTCCCTGCTTTCATTTGTCGTTATTTTTTGCATTTTTTGCTCTATTAATCGCCTCTCTTGTAGTTTGTCACACTTGCTCTATTCCTAGTCTCTCTTCGTCTTCCTGGGTTAATAGCCCTTTATTTATTTCATTGATATACTTTCTTTTTATTTCCACGTCGCTTAGTTTTTTTATATCATATCGGTTTTTCCTCTTTGAACTTGTTTTTCCTATTTCTTTATCTGTTTGCATCATTCTACATATAGCTCTAACCAGAAAGTGGTCCGAATCCGTTTCGGCCCCTCTCATACTTCTTATGTTTTTTATAAATTTCATGTGGTTTCTTTCCACCAATACGTGATCAATCTGGTTAACCGTCCTACCATCAGGAGACATCCAGGTTCCCTTATATATTTCTTTTCGTTCTAACCGGGTGCTCCTCACCACTATATTTTTTCCATCGCAAAACTGATTAGTCTTTGGCCATTATCATTTGTCACTTCATACTTGCTATGTATTCCTGCTACTGCGTTATACATAGCTTCTTTTCCCACTTTTGCATTGCAATCGGCGATTATTATTTTTATATCATGTTTTGGAATATGCTCATATTGATCCATTAGTTTCTCTTTGAATAGGTCTTTTGTTTCATCATATTTTTCCTCGAATGGGGCGTGTATGTTAGTTATACCTATATTCCTTTTTCTCCCTTTATTCTTATTACGCACATTCTGTCTGAGATAGGTTTGAAGGCCATAACTTTCTCTATAAAATTTTTTCCAACTGCGAAACCTGTTCCTAGCATTCTATCTTTCCCGCCACTCGTAAAGAGGGCTATGCCTTCAACTTCTGTCATTTCATTTCCCATTTTTTTTTGTTTCTTGCAAAACGAAAACGTCTATTTTGTACCTCTTTATCTCATTCGATAGCTCTTTAAAGGCTCCTTCATAAAAGGACCCTCTAATATTCCAGGTCACTAGTGCCATCTCGTTTGTGCATTTATTCTTTTTAAAGTCTCCTATCTGTTCTCTTGTTTCCTCTGTTAGGTAGGTACATCATTTTTCATATTTATACATTCCAAGTCATGATAACCAGTAATCATTACCTTGTTCCTTGCTTGACAGCCCTTATCAGTTTTTTGCTTTTTCTAAATTTTTCATTCTCTCTGTTTGTAACGGTTCACGTTACGAAATTAGCTCTTTAATTATTTTTATAATTATTTTCCCTTAATCTCATTTAAATTCTCTAATTTCTCGTAAAGGACTACTTATGTGACATCACACGTCTGCGTCTACGGAACATACTTGTCGTATCGTTCCGTGACATTTAATTCATGTTCTGTGGCCGTTTGAGGTTCTCCTCTTTGAAGGAGCGCAGCGAGGAAGGATGAACACTTGACTTGTGGCTGTAAGTGAGGTTGGTACGTTGGTAGGTACCATGAAATGGCGGATGATTTCCATCTAGAGTCTGAATTATTTAACATCTTAAGTTTAATTAAAGTAAAAAGTTACCACCAACGGTTGCCTGGAGTAGGGAGACATGTGTGGGACACAACTCCTCTTGGAGCCGGAATAGGAATCATTCGGTGAGATTTATTTTTTATAATAATTTTTTGTTAGCCTTATAACTATATGTTATATTGTATAATATTTGTAATAGTAGTTTCATTGGTAAATTTTCTGAGTCAACCCATTAAGTGAAATATATAGATTATTTCGATTATTTAATATCCATCCAAGGAAAATTATATATTAATACATTTTGGTTAGACATAACCAAACATATGCAATTCTCAATTAATATTGGAAATAATTATTATTTCTCTGTAGGTTTTAAATTTATTGAGTACGTCAGAACGTGTATGTATCGATCTGTAAATTGGTGCCGAAATTTGTAATTATTACTGTAAATACTAGTTATCAAAATTAGTTTTCGCTCAAATAGTGACTAATAACAATTCTGTTACGTGTTAATCATCAAGAACAAGCTCTAACTTCGGTCAGTAAGAGATGTTTTACTTAATAATCTTCCAACTAAAACACATTCAGTGTCAAACTGTCAATAGTTTTTCACTGTTGCTATCCCGTCCCAACGGACGCCAACGGTTAGGCAACCAGTATTGCAGTGATGTGTCCAAGGTTATCACTTATTTCCAGACATCCAAAGCGTTAATATAAATAAAATTCAAGTTACTTTTGACTACATGAGTAACAATTTAAATCAATGTTCCCCCACTGTTAGCAACACCATGTCTGGATCCAATTCTTCCAGTAATCTTACTAGTTCATATGCCAATTCTACTATGACTAAACAACGTCCGAAGTATCCCAAGAAGACCGAAGCAATTTTATAATTAGTTGTACGTCTCTATAGTATCCAATGATTGTATATCCAATTTTTTTTCTTCATAATTTTTACCTAATGTTATTTAAAATTTAGAAATTAACTGTTATAATATTTAGTTTTAAGTCTTTCTTGTAATTAATTATTGTATAACCAATATTGTTTGTGTCAATGGCCATTGCTGCCAAGACACATAAATTTAAATAAAAAAAAAATATTGAACATCCAATATTTTTATAAATTCAATATATTTTTACAGATATCATATTCTCTCAGATAAATCATATTCAAATTTCACATTCAATGTCATTATTTGTTCATATCTTCACACACAAAATAGTTCAAGGTTACCTGAGATTAGTTTTCGTTCCATTTTTATTGGTCGTTTTTTTTTTCTATTATTGCTTCTAAAAAGTTTTCCTCAATTATTTCTTCTTATCTTTACTTTTGCTCACCGGTTTATATGAGAAATCAAACGAAGTATGGTTTGTTCAACAGTAAATGGTTTGAGTTCAATTAGTGCGGTCGTAAATATTATTAAATTTATCTGACCTGGCCCATTGTTAAGACCCACCCGGAGCGATAAGCCACCGAGGTAGACAGAGTTGGTCTTTTGCAATTAACACTGACTAGACGGTACTCCCATAATAAAGCCTAAAATAAATTTTACCTGAAACCGGGCCTTTTATACTATTATCGGTTAATCCGGTCTGTTTATAGTGGTAACTAATTGAACTTAACCATTTACTGTTTAACATACCATATATGTTTTTAGCCATTTGGAAGAAAGCTATCTATTATGTGAAGTCGTACCCACTTTCACCACCTAGGGAAGCCACTTTGACCTATCACAGCCAAGTCACTATAGGGAATATGTCTATTTGGGAACAAGCTATGGGACGTTCCAGTCCCATTTTCAGTCGTCGGTACACCTGTACCTACAGGAAACATTGTTCAGCACCTCCTCTGGTGCTAATTTAATGAATAGCAGCATCGAACCTTATCCGGAAATCGTTCGATGAATGGGTTTGTTTGGGAACATTTAGTGATGTGCTTTTAGTAACTATTGGTTTTTTTACATTTCAGACATTTGGTTTAATGCACTATGTTATTAATTTTTTGCAGATTTAGTTTACCTTTGTTTTTTTATATGACATATTTGTATATTAATATTTGGTTCCCAAACTATTGTATCTATGGTAAGTTACTTGTGTGCACAAGGTAATCAGGCCTAGAAAATTAGGGTTTTATATTTTATTATTGGTTTGATATTTATTTTGTAATATTCCTTCAGGCCTATTACTTCAAGGTAATTAGGCCTAGAAAATTAGGGTTTTATATTTTATTATTGGTTTGATATTTACGAGATAATTCACGTATTTTGTAATATTACTTGCTTGTTTCCCAAATATTTGTTCGGTTAATTTAGGTCATCGTTTCGGTATTTATCTTAGCTTCATTTTTATAACTTTTATTAATTAATTTTGCTTAAAAATGAATAACCATTTTCAATTTCGTTGCAAAACGAAAATACAGCCGAACCATATTCCAGTCCAATCAGAGAGTGCTGCAAGCACCTCTACCGGTTTCGAAACTTATTAGTCTCTCATCAGGAGGCACATATGCTGCTATCCCTGATCCAACCAAAACAAACCCCAGCGTGCAGTCCCGAATTGCAACGAACGAAATGGCATAGATGCCCTAGCGGCAACTGCTAGCAAAAGACTAAGTTTTCACTCTAATGGCATATAACATATCCCACCAGAATGAAAACAATGGGAACCTTCTCTGGTTACACCTCCGACGCTTCTACAATTTGCAAGCCATACGGATGCTGAGACTAAGGAAGATGAGGGAATTCTACAATTTACAATTCACGTCACATCTGCTCAGCGCGGTAAAGTTCCAACGAGACTGGTTCCCTTCATACTCCATACAGAGTAAATGTAAATCAAAAATGGATAACCATTTTCAATTTCGTTGCAAAACGAAAATACAGCCGAACCATATTCCAGTCCAATCAGAGAGTGCTGCAAGCACCTCTACCGGTTTCGAAACTTATTAGTCTCTCATCAGGAGGCACATATGCTGCTCTCCCTGATCCTGATAATGGCTTGCAAATTGTAGAAGCCTCGGAGGTGTAACCAGAGAAGGTTCCCATTGTTTTCATTCTGGTGGGATATGTTATATGCCATTAGAGTGAAAACTTAGTCTTTTAATTTTGCTTAATTCGTCATTGTATTTTCTCTTCGTCAGGCTTGTGCCTATTTATTTAAATATTAGTCATATTTTTCGGTTTTAATTTAGTTGTACGTAGCAAGCGTACTATAACCATTTGGTAGAAGTCTCATGTGAGTTGTACCCTATGTATAAGTAAGAGGTATATATTTTTGTACATACATATAACAGGACTATTGCTATATGATATATCATGTTTAACTATAACTTTTGTATAACTTTTGTCATGTTAGAATCACAGTATATGCTTTGTCTAACTCAGAGATTGTTAAAGATCTAGTGGTTATTTTTTAATAAATGTTTATTTAGTTTGCATATCATTTCTTATTATTCCTTATATTTACATTTACTTATATATTTAATATGTTTAGTATTTGACAGCAGTGTAAGATACCTGGGAGAGTAATCGAAGATCATTTTCTTGGCGCCCATGATTTGTTAGTTTTATTTAATTGGTTCTTCTTTAGCACTTATTCATCTTTATACATTTTCAGTACAGTATTCTTATCTTAATATTCACCTTTTCTAGTCATCATTATCTACTTTGAGCTACTGTTCTTCGACAGGCATGCAAACGAGCCGTATCCATCCTTGAGTGTCAAGTTGTTCTCTTGCATCTCTTGCTAGCCAACTCTATTTAGTTTGCCTCTGTCTCTTCATACTTCTACTTATATCCCTTTTAATTCCCCTTTCCTCAACTCCCATCATCCTTATCATTATTCCCCCCATACAAGTAATATTTTTATTACTTCAGTTTTCCTTAGTATTTCCCTTACCACCCCATTTCTTCATTTTTGTTCCATTAAGCTACATCTAGTTATTTTCTTTTTCTACTTCTGTTGGAGTTTATCCCTCTCTTTACATTCACTCCAACAAAAGAACTTTTTTTTGTTTCATGTTCCACTTCCATACCTGCCCATCTATTGTTATCTTACTAAATCCCGTTTGTACGTGTTTTCCAGTTTTTCTTTCTTCGGTTACTCTTTGTCTTATTATGCTCTGCATTTTTCTTTCCTTTTTACTCAAATCGTGGTTTATATAAACTCGTAAGTCTTTTAAACTTTTTGGTTTGCATTTATTCTGCAATATTTTTTCTTTTTCGGAAACATCATCTAACTCTATCAGACATGTATATTCTGCCAGTTTTCGTACTGTCTTTACTTTTGTTTTGATGCTCAGGTGCCGATCTATGAATTCTATTATATCCATTTTTATTTATTTACGATATTTAAAGTCCATTTTTAATCAATTAACTACAATGTTTTTATCTCGTTTTTCTTTTTCTAACCACTCAATTGTTTTCTGCATTTCTCTTAATACTGTCTTCATTTGTTAATTTTCTTCAACTATTTTCTGTAGTTGATTTTTATTACATTCTTTAAGTTCTTTAGGATTCTGTTGCTCTCTCCTTTGTTCTGCCATATCTTGCCTCATCTCTTTTATTTCATTTTTTATATCCATCCTAATAACCTCCATTAGTTCTAACAATTTATCTAATTTTGCATCCTTATCTTTTTCTGTTTCCGCCGGTGACTTTCAGGGCCGTAACTACCATTGGGGCAACCGGGGCAGTACCCCGGGGCCCCCGGCCATGAGAGGCCCCGCAGGGGCCCTCGTTTGGTTGGCCGTGCATAGATTTTAACGAGGAAAATAATGTATTAATATGTATTTTAAAAGCAGATCCAAACGAAATAGTTTCAAATGACATAATTTTAAAAATACCTTACAGATGCACCCTAGACCTCAGCATAAAGTTCAGGGGGCTAAGCTGGGGCCCCCCAAGACCATAACATAAAAATTTAAAATATTACCTAGGAAATTAGATATTTTGGCGTAATAAAACCTAAAATGTTATTGGAAGAGGAGGCCCGGGCTAAGCTGGGGCCCCGAGACCTTTCGTAAAAATATAAATTGTTACTGAGAAAATTAGTCATTTTGGCGAAATGAAAACTAAAATGCAACAGGAATATGGGCCTCCGCCCCAGCTATATTGTCTTAACCAATTTACCCCAGGCCACATATTGGTACGTGAAAGGAACCACCTTGTAGCCGAACAATGTACCTACTTGCAGAACCGGTGCTAGGGTATAAGGCGCCCGCCTGCAAAACTAACATAGGCGCCCTTCGGCTTCTTTTAAATTAGTATTTTGTATAGCACCAGCAGAAAAAAGATCATTTTGGCGCCCCCTAAACAGGGGCGCCCGCCTGCAATGCATCCCTTGCAGGCCCGTTATCGCCGGACCTGCCTACTTGAATAAAACAGATAAGATGGTACTTGCAAAATTATTTAACTTAAAATAAGGTGATTTCAAAATTTTTTGTGTTGGTCAACACAAAATAGCAATATGTAGGTACAAGAAACTTCAGTCATGAAATGCATTAAAATGAGTTTTCAAGGGGTTAAATTTCAAGCATTTTTCCGAACCCCCCATTCCGCTGGGGTATAAACCCCAGACCCCAAGGTAGGGGCCCCCAGATCACGTTTGCCCCGGGGCCCCCAACATCGTAGTTACGGCCCTGGTGACTTTATCGTTTTTTTACTATTTCGGAACGCTTCTTCTTCCTTTTCTCTTTCGTCTTCACTTCTTCGCCTTTTATTCCACTCATCATTGCTATCACTAGCCATAATTCCAAATACACGCCGCGAAAGTCACCAATCCCGGGTCGATCCCTCACAAGATTAATGTCTATCGGCGGTATTCGAACTTAGTGAATTAAAATTCGAATTTCCACACTAGGATTTCTCCGGTAGTTATCGTTGTCTTTTTAAATCCAGCAACGCCACATGAAAATTTAAACTGGCTTTTGCGTATAGGTATAGATGTTAATGAGCTTTGGAATAAAAACCAACTAATTATAGTTTGTATTAATTTGTGTCACTTACTAAAGTCTGGATTTTGGACAGTATTTCGTGACTTTTTACAGCCAATTTCACACAGAACTGATATTCACTTCTAACAATAACATGTACCGCTTGTTTACCTGTTTTACTTGATCTCACCCTAATGCCGCCTTTGAAGTTACCAAGATAAACAGGAGGAAAACAGGTAAATCGCGGCGTCGACGTTGGCAAACCACTCTATATGAACAAGGCCTTTAGGCATTAGGTCTTGTCCATATGCGGGCGGTTTGCCAACGTCGACTGCGCGGTTTACCTGTTTTTCTTGGTATTAGGGTGAAACTCCAAAGGCAGCATTAAGGTGAGATCAAGTAAGACAGGTAAACCGCGCAGTTGACGTTGGCAAACTGCCCTTTGCAATTTAATTTCAGCTGATTCCCTAATACTTTTGGTAAAAGTCAGGCAGAAATTTAAATTGCTTGTTACTTGGATCAATGCAAGGTTGCCACTCCGGGGAAGAATTCATTACCTGATAAAGTTAATATGGACCAAGGAGCATATGCCGGAGGAATGGGCAGTTGGTCTTATACAGCCAATATATAAAAAAGGAGATAAGAGGGAATGTCATAATTACAGGCCAATTACATTGCTAAATGTAATATACAAAATCCTACCTGGCATTATCTACAATATATTGACAGAATACTTCGAAAATATAATAATTAGTGATTGTAAATCCAAAATGGATTTAGACCACTACAGACAACATATTCATACTAAGAACGATACAAGAAACGCTTATGAATACGACATATAACTATATAATATATAGACTATAGACTTGTCTATAGTCTATAATATATAGACTATAGACTATAGACTAGTATATAGACTTTTAACAAGCTTTTGATAGTGTGGTAAGGGACAAAATTGCTGGAAGGCCTCCGTAATCTAGGTATACCAAAAAAATATATCAGCCTCATAAAAATGGCGTTGCAAGGTTCAAAAGCCGCAGTTAGAGTAGAAGGAGAACTGTCTCCCCTGTTTGACATCAACATGGGAGTGAGACAGGAAGACTCACTGTCAACCATGCTGTTCATCCTAGTTCTTGAGGCAGACAATGAAAATATCGCAATAGACAACTACACTGTTAAGCGTGTGGATGCCTTCACATATCTGGGCACATAAATCAATCAAAAG
Organism: Diabrotica virgifera virgifera; assembly: GCF_917563875.1. NCBI lineage: Eukaryota > Metazoa > Arthropoda > Insecta > Coleoptera > Chrysomelidae > Diabrotica > Diabrotica virgifera. The sequence continues at coordinate 217,841,371 of NC_065444.1, forward strand.
AATTCCATAAATAGCAAAATGAATGCACGTATTTCCAGTGGAAATCGTACATCGTATGCTAATAAAAGATTAATGACATCAAAATTATTAGAAAAAAGAACCAAAATGACTATCTACAGAACATTGGTTAGACCCGTAGCAACCTTTTTCTTCTTCTTCTACGGCACTGCAGCCCAAATTGAGCCTTGGCCTCCTTTATTTTTGCCTTTACCCCTGCTTGTCTGTGGCTGCTCTTCTACTCTTCTACATACACGAACTCCTAAAAAGGCTTGTGCGTCGCTGTTTACTGTGTCTTCCCAGCTCTTTCTTGGCTTTCCAACGGGTCTCTTTCCCTGCATTTTAGCATTCAGTGCTCTTTTTGGCAGCATACCCTCTCCCATTCTTATCATATGTCCGGCCCATTGCAATCTTTATATTCTAATGAAGTCTGACAGGGGTGCTTCCTTATAACGTTGATAAAATTCGTTTTTGTATCGACTTCTGAAAATTCCGTTTTCCCTCACAGGTCCTAGTATTCTCCTTAGTACTTTCCTTTCGAATGTGTCGAGTTTGTTTTTGGATGTTCCTTTCAGGACCCAGGCTTCACTGCCATAGCATGTTATTGGTCGAATTAAAGTTTTATAGATTGTCATCTTTGTATTTCGGTGGACACTTTTAGACCGAAATATATGGGAGAGGGCAAAACAAGCTCTGTTTGCCTGCGTTATTCTCTTCCGTATTTCTCCATCTTCTGATCCGTCGGCATATATTTCTACTCCCAGGTATGTAAACTTTCCAACCGTTTCAATGTCATCTTCATGTATAATGTTTTGTGGGACTATATTTCTTCTCATCTGAGTCAGTATTTTTGTTTTTTCTATGTCAGTTTCCAGACCTAGCATTTTTGTTTGTGTTTTTAACTCTGCGTATGTTTCCTGTGATTTTGTTAATGTTCTACTCATAATATTAATATCATCGGCATAAGCGGCCAGTTAAACCGTTCGGTTGATCAGTAGGTTTCCTCGTCCAGTTTACATTTGCCTAATCGCAACTCCAGTGTCAGGTTAAACAATGTTGGGGCCAGCCCATCTCCCTGCTTTAGTCCCTGCGAAATTTTGAAAAAGTCTGTCCGGTGGTTTTGTATACATACAAATGCCTGAGTTTCATCAATTGCGGTTTTAATGAGTCTTATTAGCTTATGTGGTTCAGCCAATATATATGACTGAGTCGTATACCTGTTTGAAGTCTACAAACATGTTGTGAACATCAATATCGTGTTCCCATGATTTTCTCAGGATTTGTTTGACTGTAAATATTTGATCCAGTGTCGATCTTTCCCGTCGGAAGCCCATCTTCTTCTTCTTCTTCTTGTGCCACTCCTATCGGAGATTGGAAATCATCAAGGCTACCCTGACTTTGTTTACAGCTGACCTAAAAAGTTCATTAGTGGTGCAGCCAAACCACTCTAAACCACTCTTATACCCGTCTGAAAGCCCGAAAGCCCGTCTGATACTCTCCAATCATATGTTCTGCTAGTTGTTGGAGCCGCTGGTTTATAATATACGTGAGGACTTTATTTGCTGCACATAGCAGAGGGATTCCACAGTAGTTTTGGCACTGGAGTTTGTCTCCTTTTTTATAGATCGGGCATACTATACTTTTCTTCCAGTCGTCGGGTATTTTCTCTTCTTGCCATATTTGATGAGCGCGTGGATGTGACTTGCTGGTGGTCGCCACCTACCTTATACCCGTAGTAACCTGTGGTTGTGAAACCTGGGTAATAACGAAAAAAGGTGAAGACCAACTATAAGACATTCTAGAGAAAGATACTGTGAAAAGTATATGGACCGGTGCAAGAGGAAGACGGCATATGGAGAATCAGGAGAAACGAGTAGGTTAACGAACTAAATGAAGGATATGATATTGTAAGATTTGTGAAAAGTCAAAGACTGTCATGGCTGGGACTTGTTCAGCAACAAGAAGATACAAAAACGATTAAGAAAATAAATTGCAATGAAAGCCGGTAGGAAGGCGAAAAAGAGGAAAACCCAGAACAAGCTGGTTGGATGACGTGGAAAACGGCCTGTAAACCATGTATGTAAGACAATGGAGGAGAAGGGCAGAAGACAGATCTGAATGGAAGTACATAGCCAGACAGGCAAAGACCATCCAGAGTTATGATGCCAAAAGAAGGAGAAGACGAAGAAGAAGAAGAAGAAAAAGAAGAACTTTATTAAAATAATAATTATAGAAGTTTTCAGGGACATTCTATCCTCGGTAATAACGCAATATTTCATTATGTGTTTAAATTTTTCAAAAATACTTATCTGTTTTCTTAGGATTCGAAAAAATTAATGCATTTAAAAAGCATTGGAACCGAAATTTTGCACCTACCCTCTAGTATGTAACAAGTATCTAGTAAGATATTCATAAAAATTAAAGATGAGTACTAAAAAATAACTTACATCTTCACGAAGGCTTGTCGATATCGGTGCTGGTACCTCTGTTGATATTACCGGAGTGTCTGTCGAAGTACTAACTGAATCATCGCAAGCAACAAGTGCCAAGGAAATTAGGCTCAATAAAACAACCACGATCGACTTCATCTCGAAAAATGTTGATACGAATAAAAAACCATGTATTTATATAGTGATGTTGATAAAATATGAAATAAAATATGAAATATTAAAGATCTGATAAAAATATAATGACTACATGTATTCCACGAAGTCTTAATTATTGTTAAAGAATTAAAGATAAACAAAAAAAATATATCTCAAGAATTTATGAACCGTTATCGAAAAACAATATTTAATGCTTTAAATATTCATATTTTCTTGTACATATGTAGATTTATCTGATTAAACCAGTTAAGATGTTGATCGGAATTGTTTTTTTTTTGTTTAAAGAGCATTAAATATGCAGTATACACAAACAAAATTTTGAATTTTGTGAGTGCCACTCAGAAGAGTCCGACCCCTAATTTTATAATGCTCACAAATAAACTACATCATCATCATCATTCTCTTTGCCTTATCCCTATGCGGGGTCGGCTTCCCTAATTGCATTTCTCCACAAAATTCTATCTTGGGTCATATCAATGTTAATCCCCTTTATCAACATGTCCTGCCTTATCGTCTGCCCCCAGGTTTTTTTGGTCTTCCTCTCCTACTCCTTCCAGGAATCTGCACTTCAGCTATTCTTCGTATTGGGTGATTAACGTCTCGACGTTGAACATGACCAAACCATCTTAACTTATGCTCTCTCATTTTGGTATCAATTGGTGCCACACCTAGACTTCCCCTAATATACTCATTTCTAATTTTATCCTTCTTTGTCACTCCACTGATCCATCTAAGGATTCTCATTTCCGCCACATGCATTCGTTGTTCCTCTTTCTTTTTCACTGCCCAACATTCAGTTCCGTACATCATAGTCGGTCTTATGGCTGTTTTATAGAATTGTCCCTTCAGCTTCATTGGAATTTTTCTGTCACACAACACACCACTCGCTTCTTTCCACTTCATCCATCCAGCCCTAATTCTACTGCATGCATCTCCATCTATTTCTCCATTACTGTGTAATACCGATCCTAGGTACTTTAAACTATTGCTTTTCACAATCATTTCACCATCCAAAGATACCATTTTATTTGTAGTAACTCCATCTTTAAAAGTACATTCCAAATACTCTGTTTTTGTCCTACTAAGTTTTAAACCTTTTTCCTTCAGAGCTTGTCTCCACTGTTCCAGTTTTTCTTCTAAGTCTCTTTCACTATTTCCTACTAACACGACATCATCAGCATATATTAAGCACCATGGAATGTTAAGCTGTAGTTTCGCTGTTATCTGGTCCAAAACTAATGAGAATAAATACGGACTAAGCACAGAGCCTTCGTGCAATCCTACTTTCACATGAAATTTCAGTCTCTCCCACACCTGTCCTAACACTAGTCGTTACTCCCTCATACATATCCCTCACAATCTTTACATATTCACCAGGGACTCCTTTCTTATTGAGTGCCCACCACAGAGTCTCTCGAGGAACTCTATCATATGCTTTCTCAAGATCAATGAATACCATATGAGCGTTTGTTTCTTTACTCATGATTTTTCCATCAACTGCCTTATAATGAAAATTGCATCTGTTGTTGATCTACCCTGCATAAAGCCAAATTGATTCTCGGATATTTCGGTCTCTTCACGTATCCGTCTATCAATTACTCTTCCCCATATTTTCATGGTGTGGCTAAGCAGATTTATAGCCCTGTAGTTTGTACATTGTTGTATATCTCCCTTGTTTTTGTAAACAGGTACCAGCATACTGCTTCTCCATTCGTCTGGCATTTGTCCAACTTCCATAATTCTATTAAATAGATCTGCTAGCCACCTTGTTCCTGTCTCTCCCAATGCTCTCCATACTTCCCCAGGAATATCATCTGGTCCTACCGCTTTTCCTTTCTTTATTTTTTGAAGCGCTTGAGCCACTTCCTCGTTTGTTATTTTGGTGATCATTGCTGCTACTGTCTCCGTTGACTCTAGAGGCTGTCTGTCAAATTCTTCATTTAATAAGCTGTCAAAGTACTTTCTCCATCTCTTTTTGACATCCCTTTCGTGAACTAGTATTTTATTATTTTCATTTCGGATACATCTAATAATCTAATCTGATTAAAACCTTTTGCTTTCTTTGCACTCTGTTTGGCTATTTTATATATCTTCGTTTCGCCTTCCCTGGTATCAAGTTGATCGTCATGATCGTATAGGTTTGAATACGCTTCTGCTTTGGCTTTTGCTACTGTTACTTTCGCTTCCTTTTTCGCCACCATATAGTTTTGAAGATCTGTGTTGGATCTGGTTTCTTGCCACTTTTTATATAATTTTCTCTTCTCTTTTATTTTTCCTTGTACTTCGTTTGACGACCACCAAGTCTCTTTATCTTCAAACTTTTTTCCTGACGTTTTCCCAAGTATTTCAATAGCAGTCTCTCTAATACTACTGGTCATTTTTCTCCAAATTGTATTAGGGCTTCCTTACATGTTCCAACATATTTTTTCTACTATTCTTCTCCTGTATAGACCTTCTTTCTCATCTCTTAGCAGCCACCACTTGATTTTTTGTGGTCCTCTCCGATATTTTTGTTTAGTTGCGCTTTTTACTTCGATGTCCAGAACAAGCAGCTTATGTTGTTGGCTTACTGTCTCACTAATTATTACCTTGCAGTCCTTGCATTATTGAACACTCTGATCATCTTGTACCAGGATGTTGTGGCTAGTGTCTTGTCCATAACACGTTGTTAGCAATTATAGATACTTTTTTTATTTAAATTTATGTGTTTGGCTGCAATGGCCATTGACACTATAGATACTTGATACTTGATATGTGAGAGAATAACCGATATAAAATTTTAAAAATTGGAGTCACTCGTGCTAATATTTAAAAACTTAAAATTAACTTAATACAGTTACGTTACAAATTGCTGTTGTAATACTTATTACAACATTAGTTATTAATATAGAATTTTGGAAGTGGAAAATGTGGTAATTTTGAGATTGTCATGTAATGATTGCTTTCAAAAAAGTATCAATTAATGATTAAATATTAGATTACTGATTATAGAGCAAGTACATAAAAAACAAGAGATAAGGAGAAAATAAAAAGACAATTACTAAAATCCAAAGTACCAATATATTTGCAAAAAATTCGCCGAAATTTAAAAACTAAACTAACAGCGACAAGACCGTTGCAGGTGATAACACGTTTGATATCTAAAGTGGGTGTCACATTAAAACATAATTTTTAATTATAAACAACTTTTCATAAGAACAATTTTCCATATTATGAATTTAAATACGTAAATAAACAAAGTTTTTGTTATGATAATGCTCGCATTTTCAGCTTGTTTATTATTAAAAGTGTCTTTTGAAAATGGCTTTGTTTAATTTCCGATTATAATTGAACAGCTCAATTTTATAGACTGGAAAGTTTCCACTTCATCTAATATAAACCGAGCTGGGAATTACATTTCATACATTCCCTTTTGTTTTTGCGCTTTATACAACATTAATCTCTTAAGAATATAAAGATGTTTTTGTTCCATACGAATCCCTGCCAGCCACCAGCGAACTAACAATTATCTAAGAATAGTTAGTACAATCCTTGAGGCTGATTTTGCATTTCACGCATAAAAAGGGTGGGTTGAATCAGTTACAGCTGGCTAGTTGGCCCCATGTTGGGCGCCCAAATATATAAGGGAAAGTTATGATGTCATTTTTCTCTCTAATTACCGTGGGTTCGTGGAAATACTTTTCTTAGGAAAAGAAGATAAATCCAAGGTTATCGTGTATTTGGTTATTGCACTTAAAACTACTATTACAGTGAAACAACTAAAATTATAATAAAAGGCTTAGGAATGCACGAAGACATTGTTCTAACGTATAAAATCATAACTGTCTCAATTGTAACTGCTAATAATGTCATTGGCTCAGTATTACCAACGGTTGGGCCTATAAATATCTGTAAGCAGGCAGAGGATACATGGTAACTAGAGGGTAGGAAACACACTCATACATACACTGTAATACGGGTTGCATACATGTAGGAGATTTATTGCAAAGTTTTATTTGAGTAATACAAATATCCTTAACTTTTGACGAGCAGTTTATTTAACTTGGACATGCCACAAGAAAATAGGTAGTGAACATTTATAATAAAATAATTTAAAATTAGATCTTGAAAGAATTAGGAAGATATTCAAACATTTTTGTATTATTAAAATTGTCTTTTGAAAACTGCTTTGGTTAATTGCCGATTATAATTGCAATTTTATAGAATGGAAAGTTTCCACTTCATCTAATATAAACCGAGCTGGAAACTTTATTTCATACATCCCCTTTCGTTTTTTGCGCTTTATACAACATTAATCTCTTAAGAATATAAAGAGGTTTTTGTTCCATACGAATCCCTGCCAGCCACCAGCGAACTAACAATCATGTAAGAATAGTTGGTACAATCCTTGAGGCTGATTTTGCATTTCGCGCATAAAAAGGGTGGGTTGGGTTGGATCAGTTACAGCTGGCTGGCGTGTCAAGTACACGCTCTGAGCTAACTCATTATTCTCATTAACGATGGGTTTTCTTTGTGAACTATTTCCGATGCAAATTGTGGGTTACCTTGAAATGAGATAATAACTAATGAAAAGAGAATCTTTTCGAATCGAATCAAAAGTTAAACAATTACAACAATCAAAATAAAGACGAGAATATTTATATACAGGGTGTCCCGAAAAGATTGGTCATAAATTATACCACAGATTCTGGGGTCAAAAATAGGTTCAGTGAACCTCACTTACCTATATACAATAGTGTACTCAAAAAAAGTTAGAGCCCTTTGAAGTTACAAAATGAAAATAGATTTTTTTTCGTATATCGAAAACTCTTATAGATTTTGTATTGAAAATGGACATGTGGAATTCTTATCGTAGGAGCTATCTTTAAAAAAAAAACAACGTGAAATTTGTACACCCCATAAAAATTTGATGGGGTTTTGTTCCCTTAAATCCCCCAAAACTTTTGTCTACGTTCCAATTAAAATATTATTGTGGTACCATTAGTTCAAAACAATATTTTTAAAACTTTTTTGCCTCCTAGTATTTTTTCGGTAAGCTAGTTTTTATCGAGATGCGGCTTCTTTTTTAATTTGTTTACATATGTTCCCTTCAAACCCCCCAAATGTTTGTGCACGTTCCAATTAAACTATTATTGCGGTGCCATTAGTTACACACAATGTTTTTAAAACTTTTTTGCCTATTAGTATTTTTTCCATAAGGCACATTTTATCGAGATGTGGCTTCTTGTTTAGTATGGTTCATAGTATACCTAAAAATGTAAATTGTAAATTACAAAATTATAATGAAATTTAATTATTAATTTTTTAATGATTTTTAAAATATACAAATATGTGATGGATTTGACAAATATTCAAAATTGACAAATATTCAAAATGTGTCGATACAAACTGGCTTTTCGAGAAAGTACTAAGAGGCAAAAAGTTTTAAAAACAGTGTCTTTAACTAATAGTACTACAATAATAATTTAATAGGAACATACACAAACGTTTGGGGGGGTTTAAGGGAGCAAAACCCCCATAAAATTTTTATGGGATGCACAAATTTCACTATATTTTTTTAAAATGTTCCTGCCATAAGAATGCCACATGTTCATTTTCAATCAAAAATCTTTAATAGTTTTCGATATATTGGAAAAAATTGATTGTCATTTTGTAAATTCAAAGGGCTGTAACTTTTTTATGTGCACATTTGTACTAAGGTAAGTTAGGTTCAATCAAACGCTGTTCTCCATTTTTCCTCCAAATATTTTCCTTAGTGCTTTTCGTTCCCATGTTTGACCGCGGATAGATCCGCGGGCCCTGGTCCCAGTTGGAATGCGGGCCCCCGTCCAATAGTGATGAGCGAGACTGGTCTTGGTCTTGCAGCAAGGCCAAGACCAAGACCAAGACCAAGACCGGCTTTTGGTTTGCAAGACCAAGACCAAGACCAGGTATTCAAGACCAAGACCAAGACCAAGACCGAACCTTGCAAGACTACGCAAGACCAAGACCAACCTGCAAGACTCGTGCACTTTTTTGGGAAATTGGTTTTTTATTATTTAACTTTATTTTTTTAGTTGAATAATATTTACTGACATTGTAATAAATTTTAAAATAATTTTTAAAATACATAATATTTTGGTTATATTTTTAAGTGGTTTTGATTAAGTCAAATGCATTTTCTCAACCTTCAAAGTGTCCAAAAGGCAAGTTTTCAAACGGCGACAGTTCAAGGACAATTGAAATTACTTGTAAAACAAAAAAATGTAATTATAGATAGGGTAATCCATTTAAAAAAAATGCCATAAAAACGGTTTTTTGTACCAGTAGTTTTCGCTTTTTTGTCTAATAAAAATACTGACACTTATTTCAATTCATTTCGCATAATCGTAATAGATTTTGAAAAGGAATTCACAATTCTGTAAAAGCATTGTGGCCTGAACAAAAAATAACTGGTTGTCGATTGTAATATGTCAAGCTTGGTATCGCAACATCCAAAACTTGGTTCAGTTTCTGAATATAATGACAAAAATTCCGATACCTACTGGGAAATTTTTAAAATTATTTTTTGGATTAATTTTTTACTATCAACGAAAGTTGGAAGTTGAATTATTTGTGAAAATCCCGGATGACAAACGCGTAAAGAATTTTACTGATTTCATAGTTGAAAACTATTTGGAAGAATCTAGGTTTTCCCCAGAAAGGACCGGTACTACAAATAGTATGTGCCGCACTTGAAATGCATGCGAATCATTTCAATGTGTTTTAAATTCTAGGTTTTGCTACCCACATCCGAATATTTTCAACTTTTTAAATGTCATAATGGGTATTCAATCCAAAAATATGTGAAAATAAAAAGTGCGAATAACTCGTGCTATGAGAGCAATGTAATTTAAATAAAATTAAACATTTGCAAGATAACAAATTACAGAATTAAGCGTTTATAACTCCCCATTAGGTTTAGTTATTATGTATAGTATTAGGTCTTTAAATAGGTATGGTAAATATGTATGTATTTACTAAAAAGTATGTTTTAGTTAGTTTATAAAAAAAAAGTTAATTATATTAAATAAAGTAAAAAATATTTGATTTTTGTGTATTTTATTCGAAATTGTTTGGTTCAAATTATTACTACCAAAAAAGCAAGACCAGCAAGACTCTTGCAGCAAGACCAAGAACAAGACCGGCTAGTGCAAGACTAAGACCAAGACCAAGACTGCCTTTTAGCTGCAAGACCAAGACCAAGCTTGCAAGAACAAGACCAAGAACAAGACTAGCCTGGTCTTGGTCTTGTTCTTGTTTTGCTCATCACTACCGTCCAATAAAAACACACATTGTATATCAAAAGTTTTTAATAAACATTGAATATAAATCATCATATAAAAACTGAAGCTAATTTAAAAGAGTAAAATAATATTAATCCTATCGTTTTTCATACTGACATGACTGATCACTTTACTCCAGCCGCTTTTATAACTAAATAATAAAACTCAAGAATTTTCTACATCAAAGGCCTGGATCCCGCGTACCAAAAAAAAACTTGGGCACCAATTTTTTTTGTATTGCTTGTGAAGGACAGGTTACGTAAATCTTCCTACTATTTTTTATATATTTTTCATATGACCTGGGGGGGGGGGTTACCCTCAAAACCAACCTTGGGTAGACCTTTGCCCAGGAGGTCTTACGTAAATTACATGAATATGTAATTTACGTAGGTACGATCAAGACTGCGAAACAGACAGAACACTAAATAACTCCGCCAGAATGACATGCATCAACAACCCGTCAGAACAAAACATGGAAGAATACAAAATAGCGAAAAGGCCAACGCAACAAATAAAAAGAAGAAAAATGACTGGTTTCGCTGTAGGATATTGAAAGAGACAATAAATAAAATAATTACAAAAAAGTCAGTCAGAGCATTAAAACAAGAGGACTAAGAAACCAAAAATAGAAACGGTATTTGAAGGCATGCAGATCACAGATCAGCAGAATATGGGAAGAATGTTACGAAAAAATGGTATTCAGTCCGAAGGTAACACATTCTGATGAAGAAATAAGGTAGTACAAGATAACGGAGAACTAGAAATTCCCACAGAAGAAGAAGTACAAAGACAAATTAAATCCTAGGGAATGGAAAAGCAGCAAGAGAATATGAAATAGCAGTGGAGTTATTAAAATACGCAGCAAGAGAATTACATAAAGAAATAAACCAGAGCAAATAATTCAAAAATCGAGAGAACACAACACAGAAATGCACCTAATATTCATAGACTACAAAAGCGCTTTTAATACAATCAATCGGAGCTAAAGAATGTTGAAATCCCAGAAAAATGAAGACATATGCAATAGTGAGCCTAAAGAACACCACAGCAGGTATCAGTTTCAACGGAAAAAATTCTAAGGAGATCAATGTAAACAAAGGCGTGAAAGAAGGTGGTTCTATCTCCCCGACACTTACTATTTAACCTTATAATATTGGAAGTAAAGTAATAATAAAGAGGACAAACTTTGCAAACAAAAACATTATTACAGATCAATTTCAACTAGTAGCATATGCAGATGATCTAGTCATTATAGCGAAGACGAAGATGACACTTATAAAAGCAGTAGGAAAATTAGAAGGTAAGGATGCGAAGAAAATAAATACTAGAGATAAACCAGCACAAAACAAAATACATGACAATAGGGAAGGACGACACTACAACTCAGAAATATCTAATGACACAGAACCATAAATTTGAAACTGTATGCACCTTTAGCTACCTGCGAGTAACAATAGGAAAAATCAGACAAGAGAGAACAGAGGAAATAATTCTGAAAAGCGTATTAAAGCGGGCCCCTGCGGGGCCCGTTCCCTGGTTCCGCGGTACCCGCGGAACCATGCTCAGTACGCCACTGGTCCATGCCTCTGCTGCATAAGAAACTATAAGCCTAATAACCGTTATATTATATCGTATATTCTTAATTTGGCACCTTTTGATATGGATTTATTTCTTAGTAATCTATTTAATGCAGAGCCACACTTGTTCGCTTTCATTAGTCTATTTTGGATTTTCAACGAAAACTTTTCGTTTATAAATTCGCAAAATTTTGTGTGTTATTGCGTTGCCGCTCCTGCAATACTGAGATCAGATTTATCGATGGAATCTTATGTAGTTTTTTCTTCTGAATCCCAATCTGAAAACGGTATTTTGATATCTCTAACCATCTTCGAGATAATCGACCTCAAAGTCTAAAATGTGACGTCACAATCCATTTATTTTCTGCCGACACACTACATCTCAGCTGAAATCGTTGCTAGTAAGTAGGCTAGTTTTTTAATCTCGATTTGTTAAGCAAAGCATAGGTTATTTACATTTGAGTTTGACACTTTGTGAATGTCAAACTAAGTTTTAAATTAGAGAAAAGGCGCCAATTATGGAATACCATTTTGTTTTGGGGACATAAAAAAATAACTATATAGAAATGAAAACAGTTTAATGTTATGACAAATCAGTCAAACATTTACATATCGTAATTAAAAGAATTCAATGACAAAATAGATATCTTAATTAACAAAAAAAAATAAGCAAAAAAACAAAATCACATTTTAGTATCCAAATATGGAATAGGTACCCATATATGGAATACAAGCATAAATCAACATATATCAATAACAAAAACAAACATAACATATATGAGATCAAATAAATTTAAATAAAAACGTTGTGAAAAATAAAAGAATACTTAATTCACTTGCAAAAATCACAGATCCATGTATCAAACTCTGGACCAGCACAATCATAATGAGCCCACTTACACTGAATCCGCTATTCCATAATTAGGCACCAACGACAGTCCATATTTGGATTTGTACATTAGTTCAAACTAGTATCAACATTTTTTCAAGTCGTACTGTTTTAATTACAGAAGGTCATAAAATATCAAAATAAAGGTACTATTGATATACGCAATAGCATAACAAGTCTGTATTCATGCATAATAACCAATAATACTCGTTGAATATATTTACCTTTGAAATTTTCTGTGAGACGATAAAACAAAACGCGCCTGTCAGACACGTATCGTTCGCGCATCTGACACAGAGGTGTGAATACGATAATAAAGAGAGCGACTGAAATAGAGGGTGGTCTTGTAGTGCGCTTCCAACTTATATTTTCGGAGAAATCAAGGAATTCCATATTAGGGCACTATTCCATATTTGGTTACTTTCCTCTAAGTATTAATAAAATATCAATGACATTTGATAGTGAATTTAATTATTATATAAAATAAATAAGATGTTCAAAAATACAATTTGAGTAAATTTTAAAAGCAATAATTTATTAACAGCTTTAAAAAGGTTTATACGAGTATACGGCCTCCCCTTTAATGATAAATGGACGGTTCCATTCGTTATGAAATGAAAATTGTTATTATAGTCGGTACGCTAAACTCGACACAACTGGCTAGTGATTTTAATAGGTAATTTTTTTGTTTTTTTGCTAATTTTGCCAAAATTGGCAAGATTACTAATTATTTAGTAGTTATTAACTATTTAGCAATTTTTGTTGCCAAATTGGCAAAATTTTTGACTAAAATCACTAGCCCGTTGTGTCTGAGTTTAGCGAACCGACTATATGAAATAATATTGTTTGGAATAAAAAATTATGGTCTGATATGTGCAATTACATCCTTCTAATGGAAAAAAAAAATTTGAAGATTTTTCTCAAGTTATGTATACTATCAACATTTTCATTTATGACCCTTTTATTTTTAATTTGACGAAGAAAAGTTATTTTTCATAAAAAGCTCTTCATGCTCTAAGATTTATGATGCAACCATCATATATAAAATTTTAATAATTTTATACGAGGTATATAAAAAATATGAAATTCGATCAAGAGTAAAGTGCCTTTATAGTATTATAGTTCATAACATTTAAATTAGAATGATATAATTGCACATTAAAACATAATTATTAATTCTAAACAACTTTTCATAATAGTAATTTTCCATATTATGAATTAAAATACGTAAATAAACAAAGTTTTGTTATGATAATGCTCGCATTTTCAGCTTGTTTCTTCTATATTTGGTTTTCGTGTTATAAATTGTTCCTAGATATTCGAACGTCTCAACTTACTGGAATCTATATGTATTATTATTTTATTTGTTTGCACTGAATTTGAATCATACGTCATACTGTTCAATATTTAAAACAGAACAAGAGAATATCCAAACCAACCCTGACTAAAAAAAATCCTTCGAATAAATCGTCACACCGAAACGTCAGAATAAAAAACGAAGTCAACCCAACACCCAAGAGAATGCAACTGCTGTAATAATATGTTCGAAGCACATCATTCAAAAATATTACTTATGAATGTGAATCATACTGTCTCATTATGCCCTATCCGTACTTTTGAAGACTATCATTAGCAAGTATATTTTGTCACGTCATGTTCCAACGCAAAGATTAAAGGTACAAGGTATACTGCAAAAGTTTCGAAAATAAGTAGGTATAATTATACATTTCCAGTTTACTTGCAGCATAAATATTTTACATAACATTTTAAAAGAGAACTAAAAAGGGCATAATATACCTTATATTCTTATATAGGGAAACCTAACAATAATTTTCGGACAAACGAAAATTTATTGACAAGGTTCATCTTCACAACCGTACTTATTAAATTAAAAAACGACATTAACAATACAATAAAGTGTGTCATTTATAATAAAATATTGAAATGGCTTGAATTGTGCAACTTTGAATTGCAGTGTTAATTGAAAAATATTCGAAAATATTATACAGGGTGTCCCGAAAAGATTGGTCATAAATTATACCACAGATTCTGGGGTCAAAAATAAGTTGATTGAACCTCACTTACCTTTATACAATAGTGCACACAAAAAAAGTTACAGGCCTTTGAAATTACAAAATGAAAATCTATTTTTTTTTTCATATATCGAAAACTCTTAGAGATTTTTTATTGAAAGTGGACATGTGGCATTCTTATGGCAGCAACATCTTAAAAAAAAATTAAAGTGACATTTATGCACCCCATAAAAATTTTATGGGGGTTTTGGTCCTTTAAACCCCCCCAAACTTTTGTGTACGTTCCAATTAAATTATTATTGTGGCACCATTAGTTAAACACATTGTTTTTAAAACTTTTTTGCCTTTTAGTACTTTTTCGATAAGCCAATGTTTATCGACATATTTTGAATATTTATCGAATCCACCACATATTTGTATAATATGGTTAAGTACGATTATACATAGAGACCTGTTAATAATCTGAAAATTTATTTATAATTTACATTTTTAGGTATATTTTGAAAAAGAAGCCACATCTCGACAAAAGGTGACTGGTCAAAAAAAGACTGAGGCAAAAAGTTTTAAAAACACTGTGTTTAACTAATGGTACCACAATAATAGCTTAATTGGAACATAAACAAACATTTGGGGGGTTTAATGGAACAAAACCCCCATAAAATTTTTATGTAAATATATTAAAAAAGAAGCCGCATCTCGATAAAAACTGGCTTATCGAAAAAATACTGAGAGGCAAGAAAGTTTTAAAAACGTTGTGTTTAACTAATGGTACCACAATAATGAATTAATTGGAACGTACACAAAAGTTTACGGGGGTTTAAGGGAACAAAACCTTCATAAAATATTTATGGGGTGGACAAAGTTCACTATAATTTTTTTTAAGATGTTCCTGCCATATGAATGATACATGTCCATTTTCAATAAAAAATCTGTAATAGTTTTCGATATATTGAAAAAATCGATTTCCATTTTGTAACTTCAAAGGGCTGTAACTTTTTTCTGAGCACATTTGTACTAAGGTAAGTTAGGTTCAATCGAACTATTTTTGACCCCAGAATGTGTGGTATAATTTATGACCAATCTTTTCGGGACACCCTGTATAATGTCTTGGCAACTAAATGGTACGAGTTATCTATTGTTTGTTTTTTAACCAAGAAGAGTGATTCAAATTTACCGCGCTATATTGCTTGTTTGTAATTGGTCCAACCGCAGGCAAGTTTACTCCACTGTTATAAAATTTTGACACTAATGACATTTATCATATTTTGACACTAGTGACATTTCATCTCTCTCTCCTGTCGTTTCCCCATTACTGAGGATCGTGATTTCTTCCAATATTCCTAACAATGTTTCTCCATTGGTCTCTATCTTCAGCTGCTCTAAGAGATGCGCAGAATGAGTTTCCAGCTGAATGCTTTATTTGGTCAGACCATCTAGTTGGTGATCGTCCTCTTGATCTTCTCCCCGGAACGTTTCCAGAAACAATTAATCTCTCCAAACTGTCGTCACCTCTGCGAACTACGTGACCAAAGAATTGCAGAATTCGTTGCAGACATATTGTGGACAGCCTTTTTTTAATATTGAGTTGGTTTAGAATGGAAACGTTTGTCCTATGAGCTGTCCAAGGTATGCGCAGCATTCTTCTCCAGCACCACATCTCAAAGGCATCAATTTTTTGGCGCTCGCATGCGCGAAGAGTCCAAGTCTCTGCTCCGTATAGAAATATTGAGAATACAAAGGCATTCACCAGTCTCATCTTGATATTTTGAGAGATAGATCTGTCTTTCCAAACTTTAGTTAGGCGACTCATCGCATTTTTTGCCATACCAATACGTCTCCGAACTTCTGCTTCACAGTTACCATCGTTAGTTATACTAGACCCGAGATAGACAAAGGTGTTTACTATCTGGTATTCCTGTAATATGTTAGTCAGTTGAATAGTGTCAAATCTGTCGACCACCATTATTTTTGTCTTAGCTTTATTGATTTTCAGACCAACTCTATTGCTTTCGTACTCAACTCTTCGCAGAAGATCAAACATTTCTTGGTCATTTGCTGCTATAAGTGTAGTGTCATCAGCAAATCTTAAATTGGAGATTTTCTTACCAGCTACTGTTACTCCACCGGCCCATCCTTCTAAAACCATCCTCATGACATGTTCACCATAAATGTTAAATAAGTCAGGTGACAACACGCATCCTTGTCTAACACCTCTCTCGGTCTTGAATTGGTTTGAGAACTTCTGATCTAGTCGTACTGTCGCTATGTTAGACTGGTATAGATTTTTAATAAGTGTCACCAGGTGCATTGGTGCGCCCATTTCTATTAAAATTGACCACAGATTTATCCAGCTTACACAATCAAATGCCTTTTGGTAGTCAACGAAGCATATAATCATAGGTACTTGAAATTCTCTAGACTTTTCAATGAGTTGTCTCAGGTTCAGGATTTGTTCCCTTGTACCTTTACCCTTTACAAACCCCGCTTGTTCCTGAGGTATTTGGTAATGTAGATAGGTTTTTAATCTGTTTTTGATGATATGCAACAAGATTTTACTAGCATGTGTTATTAGTGACAGTGTGCGGTAGTTTTCACATCTGGTAGTAGTTCCTTTTTTGTGTAGTGGGATATAAATTGAGGTACACCAATCAGATGGCCATTTTCCTGAATTCCAAACAGCGACACAGATAGAATGGATGATATGTAATCCTTTGTCACCTAGTAACTGTAGTATTTCACATGGTATTGAATCAATGCCTGGGGATTTATTTCCCTTTAGTGATTTAATTGCATCTTTGACTTCAGCGAGTAAGACAGTAGGTTCTCTAGGGTAGTCAGAAGGCCACTGATTTTCTGCTGATACCTCGTTATTTTTATATAGCTCGCCACAGTAGTTTCGCCATGTTTCCAATATTTCATCAGTATCGGTCTTTAAATTACCTTCCTTATCTATTACAGACCACGTTTGAGGTTTAAACTCTCTGGTAAGGAGTTTGATCTTCTGGAATAAGTCACTCGGTTCATTTCGACAGCCATGTTCCTCTATCTCTCTGCATATTTGAGAGATGTAATCAGCTTTATCTTTGCGGCACTGTTTTCTGATTTCTCTCGATAACGCTCTGTATTCATCGTTTGTTCCGTATCTAGTTTTATGTGCTTTTCTGCGTTGAATCACAGTCCACGTATTATCGGATATCCATGGCTTACGGCCAGTGGAAACCGCTGCCTCACAGTCTTTTGCAGCCTCGATTACCTTATCTTTGAGATAGATCCAAGTGCTCTCAGGGTCATTATCTACTTGGTCTAAAGAAAGAGCATCTTCTAGGTTTTGTCGGAAGTCATTGATTTTTGATGGACTTAGAAACATGACTTTTCTCTGGGGTCTTCTTTTGGGGACTTTAAAACGAAGTCGAACGTTCAATACCAAGAGTTGATGATCGCTTCCACAGTCTGCGCCAGGATATGTTTTACAGTTGATGGACGACGATTTCCATCTTGATCTTATTAGGATGTAGTCTATTTGATTCCTTGTTCGTCCATCTGGGCTGCGCCATGTGTATAATCTCCGTGGATGATGTTGATATAATGTGTTTGTAATTGTAAGATGTTGTTCTACACAGAACTCCACTAGACGGTCACCATTCTCATTTCTCTGTCCTAGTCCATTTTTGCCCAGCACTCCTTCAATATTTTCATTAGATGACCCCACTTTGGCGTTAAAATCTCCTAAAATTATGACGAGTTCACGATTCGGAATAGCGCGAACAGTTTCTTCTAAACAACCATAGAACCTGTTGATGTCTTCTTCTTGTGCAGCTGTTGTAGGAGCGTATACCTGGACAAGGTGTAGGGTATTGGTGGATATTCTCATTTTAAGGGATATTATCCTGTCATCAATAGTATTATATCCAATTACGCAGTCGTTAAGTTTAGAGGGTACAATTATTGCGACTCCATTTGTACTTTTGTTATCTGGGCCTGAAAAATAGACGACGTTGCCAGCAGTTGTTTTAAAATGCCCTTTTCCTCTCCAGTGAGCTTCTGAAAGTCCCAGTACCGAAAGATTGTGGTCTGCCATTTCTTTTTCAATTATGTGTAACTTTCCAGGATTTTGGATCAGTCCCTGGACGTTCCATGTACCAATTCGCTGACATTTTCTTAAATTAAATGAAAATTTGGATTCAGTCGCACAATTTCTGCCAGGTGCCTGATCCCTCACACCTTGGCAGCCGGTAGCAAATTTCACACCATCCGACCCGGAACCGAGATGGCGCCGAGCGTGAGTCGGGTCGCTACACATTCCATCTTCACTTGCCGAAATTGTCATCGTTATGGGAAGAAATTCTCTTGGGAAAATAGTGCAGTGGTTTCCCTTTGCCTTCTGCACCGCTGTATATGTGCCGTTTCTGTGGCTATCATTCTCGCCGCATGGTCAGTTTTGTAACAGCCAGCTGCCACTGTCCAACCTATCACCATGTCTGGCTACCCTCACTTAGTTTAGCCTGCAGACCAATGCAGTTGCCCGGGATGTGGCACGTGGAGCCATAAGTGAGAGTTGAGTGCCTTATGAGGACCAGTTATCAAAAACCATCTCCCGTCTATGACGTTTGATGTGGTCGTTCCAATAAAAGGTGCTACCTCTATAACACACTCATACACCCCATTTCATAGGTTAATTAAATTATATCGGCGATTTTTGTGTTTTCTGTGTTATTCCTTTAATTTTTAGATTGTTAGGCTGCTTTTATATAAAAAGCACTTGTTTTTGGAACTCTTTAGTGACGTATTAATTTAATATAATATTTATGGATTACCGTTTACGGCCGACTAGAGCAACCAAAAAAGAAGATGTATTTGGTTATTATTCTAGTGACTTTCTTGGGTGTGAATCTGCCTTTTTAGTTTACTCCTCCTGGTTAAAAAATAAACCATAGTTACCGTGCATGAAATAAATAATTTTGACATTAACTCATCATAAGTTATAAGATTCTTGACAGTTTCTTGTAACAAACCTCTAGCGCATGGGTCATCAATTAGTTTTCCTGTGGGTTTGTTTCAAAAACTTATGACACTTCCGGGGTCCGGATTTAATGCTACCTGTGTCTGGTTGTTCTGATTCGGTTTCTTTGCGGATTCTTGTTAAAAGATATCCCCTATAAATCAGAAGGGTGCTGGGCAAAATTTGTGAGCAGACATTGTTTAACATTTTTTTTTAATTCCAAGCATCACCTTTTTTGACCCCGAAAATATGTTTTTAGCATTTTTGGGTCATCTTAAACAAAAAATATCTGCCATTTTCTCAAAATTTGACAGATTTCGGGTTTAAAGCGATTTAAAATTAGAAAAATGTTAAAATAAGCATTTGTGAAGCTTGAAAACAAATGTTTAAATTATTATTTTTGGGGTGGTCAAGTGCCTAAATTGAAAAAACTCATACAGAAGTAAAAAACGCTGGACGGAAGGGCCGCCCGAGAACTTTATCGTACCGATCTATTATCGTTATCGTACTAGATACTGGCATTCTATAAAAATAACAAAGTTACTCGTTATTTTGATATTTTAGAAACACCTTGTATACTTGAAAGTATTTTATGGTTCTACGCATCATTAATTCCCGCATTTGAGAAAATATTCGGGGACACACTATAGATTATCGCATAAATCAATAGAATATTAGTCATACTTTCATTTCAAATTAGTCCATTTTTCTGAGAAATTAATAGTTTACATTATTTGCATTTTACTGCATGGATTGTAATAAAATTTTGGGAGTAGCCCAAAGCCCAATCTCCTAATTCAAAGTTTATCCTATATACTATGGCGCTTTTATCATGGGGGTGGTTCTCACCACTTCTCGGGGATAGAACATTTTTATTTTCGAATTGCATGGAGCAAAAGGAAGAATTTTAAGAAAATTTAAAAATGCGCTCTATAATTTGATCTTATTTTTTTCACCCGTCCAACTTTTTGAAAGTAGAAATAACACTATATTAAGAGGTATTGGAAAAGAAAAACAATGCATTTAAATTCTGGTGAATGAGGGGTTAAATGTATGTACTTCTCATTTTTCCTTATAGTACATTAGTCATATATTTTTTTTGCACCATATCTCGCTTAGTTTGAATGTAACCGACATTTAACGGTGCTCGTTTTAAAGGCCTTTTCAAACACGACAAAAGCATGAGCACTTTGAGCATGCACCAAAAAACAAACTCTTTTTACCTACCATATCTCTTTTTGTATTATAAATAGAAAATTTACGAAGGAACGAATCTCTTTGTTATTTATAATTAAAAAAAAATGTTTATATAGTGTTTTTAGTTTGATGCATAGTTTTTAAGGTATTCACAAAAAACCGTCCGAAAACGTGTCATTTTTAAATGAAAATGGCCAATTTTCAACTACTCATAACTCAAAAAGTATTGAGTTCTCAAAAAAAAGTATAGATCAGTTTTTGCTTAAAAATAGGTTCTCTAGCCGCTTCCATGCTTATTTTGACCAATAAAATTTCCACCCCCTTGAAGGGGTGGGAATTGCCCCAAGATAAAAAGCGCCATAGTATAGAGGGTAGATTTTGTTTCTTGAGCTATTCCCTACTTACTGTGAAAATATCAAGTACATCGATGTAGTAGGATGGAATTCGGAGCCAAATACCCTCATTGACTGCCCTATAATAATGCTCTGCTATGATCGCGTGAGAGGGGACACACACAAGATTCTAGCAAAATTTCAATTTTCTGTAACTTTTCGAGTTTTTGAGTTACAGCAACGAGTTTTATGTCATTGGAAAGATAATTTTACATTCTTTCAAAATATGTAAAAATATATAAAGCGTATGTAAAAAATTAAGATTTTTTTTTCATTTCCGGTTAAACCGAAAGCCATATTGTGGGTAAAATTTATTGTGCTAATAGATAACAAAGTACTATATATGTCTGCCAAATTTCAAATTTTAGTTTCTATTACAGAGGTAGTTACGGGCACTCGAATATTTTTTTATAAAAAATTCATAACTCCCCTCCTATGAGGAGTTAAGAAATCTCGGACCAATGTCATTCAATTTACCGATAGGATATCAAAAATATATCAAAAAATAAACAAATTCCTTGGAGTCATTTTTGAGAAAATTTAGTTCAAATTTATGTCAAATTTTGACCCCTTAAATATAGGCAACCCATAACTTTTTCTGAAAAACGATAATATTCTTGTTATAGCCCCATCTTTAGGCTATATAAATGTTCTTTCAAATTAAATTTATCTTAAACAAGTTTTTAGATTGGTAGGGAAATGTATCGGGTGGGCGGTCGGCCATGCTGGCCGCCATTTTGGATTTGGAAATGTCAAATTCCGTATTTCTATTTACCTATCGATGAGCTAACTTTAAGTTAAATTTCATTCGTTTCGGTCAAAATTTGCAAAAATGGGCCCCAAATAACCCCCCTATTTCGGCCCCCCTTTGAGAGGTTTTTTTAAAAGCTTAGTTTCTCGACAAAATTCTCTTAAACTTACTCATACCGAATTTCATCGAAATCGGTCCAGTAGTTTTTAATGGGCGGTGGCGACATACGTACGTACATACGTACGTACGTACATACTTCCGACATGTTTTTTTATTTGCTTTTTAGACTCAGGGGGACTCAAAACGTCGAAAAAAAGTGAAATCTGAAAAAAAATTTTTTGCACGATCCTATAACTTTATCTATTATACTCATACTGCGTATGTAGTACGATAAAGTAAAACTGCAAATTATATTCTGGTATAAAATCGTTTATTAAAAACTATCTAAAATGTCATCCAAATGGATTGCAAAACGCCTTCGTTCTAATTCAGAACATCTTCAGTGCCTAGAAAGTATTTCCACGTTAGATTAAACCAAAAAAGTTAAAATTGTCACTGTTAGAAAGAAAACACATGTGGGAATACTTACATTCTGCTGAGTAGTTTGAAACTAGCACACTATTTAAAGTGGTAACCCCATAATATCTGGCTTACATAATATTATATTTTAATAGAATATAATATAATATCAAGAAAAGGATGTCAAAAAGAGATGGAGAAAGTATTTTGACAGTTTATTAAATGAAGAATGTGACAGACAGCCTATGGAGTTAACGGAGACAGTAACAGCAATGATTACCAGAATAACAAACGAGGAAGTGGATCAAGCGCTTCAAAAAATAAAAAAAGGAAATGCAGTCGGACCAGACGACATTCCTGGGGAAGTATGGAGAGCATTAGGAGAGACAGGAATAAGTTGGCTATCAGGTCTATTTAATAGAATTATGAAAGTTTGACAAATGCCAGACGAATGGAGAAGCAGTATATTAGTACCTACCTGTCTACAAAAACAAGGGAGACATACAAAAATGTACAAACTACAGGGCTATCTTAGCCACACCTTGAAAATATGGGAGAGAGTAATTGATAGACGGATACGTGAAGAAACCGAAATATCCGATAATAAATTTGGCTTTATGCAGGGCAGATCAACAACAGATGCAATTTTCATTGTAAGGCAACTGATGAAAAAATACAGGAATAAAGAGACCAACGCTCATATGGTATTCATTGATTTTGAGAAAGCATATGATAGAGCTCCTCGAGAGATTCTGTGGTGGGCACTCAATAAGGAACGAGTCCCTGGCAAATATGTAAAGATTGTGAGAGATATGTATGAGTAACGACTAGTGTTAGGACAGGTGTGGGAGAGACTGATAAATTTCAGGTAAAAGTAGGATTGCACCAAGTCTCGGTGCTTAGTCCTTATTTATTCTCATTAGTTTTGGACCAGATAACAACGAAACTACAGGGTAGCATTCCGTGGTGTCTAATGTATGCTGATGATGTAGTGTTAATAGGAAATAGTGAAAGAGACTTAGAACAAAAACTGGAACAGTGGAGACAAGCTCTGGGGGAAAAAGGTTTAAAACTTAGTAGGACAGAAACAGAGTATTTGGAATGTTCATTTAAGGATAGAGTTACTACAAATAAAATGGTATCTTTGGATGGTGAAATGATTGTGAAAAGCAATAGTTTTAAGTACCTAGGATGGGTATTACAGAGTAATGGAGAAATAGATGGAGATGCATGCAGTAGAATTAGGGCTGGGTGGATTAAGTGGAAACAAGCGAGTGGTGTGTTGTGTGACATAAAAATTCCAATGAAGCTGAACGGAAAATTCTATAAAACAGCCATAAGACCGGCTATGATGTACGGAACTGAATGTTTGGCAGTGAAAAAGAAAGAGGAACAACGAATGCATGTGGCGGAAATGAGAATGCTTAGATGGATGAGTGCAGTGACAAAGAAGGATAAAATTAGAAATGAGTATATTAGTGGTATAAAAGGGGATTAACATTGATATGACCCAAGATAGAATTGTGTGGAGAAATGCAATTAGGGAAGCCAACCCCGCATGGGGATAAGGCAAAGAGAATGATGATGAATAGAATATGGTGACTACAAGTCGATGTTGTTAGATATAATAGAATACATGCTCAAAGGGCAACATGTTTCCCTGCTCGAAAATGCTAGGTACTTGCCCGTTCAATGTACACAGACCGACTTGGAAAATAGGAAATGGACATTCAATATGACAAGAGTGACATGACATGACAAGATAAAGCCAATTGTTGGTTAAAGTTTAAAAAGTGTAGTTTGATTTTGGATTTTAGTAAAATGTAAAGGTTGTTAATAAATATCTGAAAATGCAATTTAAATTATTTAAATATTATAATCTATTGTAAAGTCTCAATTAGCAACTCTCTATTCCAGAAAAACTTATGGATTTTATAGATTTAATGTGGGTATATTTCATGGTTCAAAGTGTGACGTCATCGAATGTGAAATGACAAGATGAAAGTTAAATTTAGTTAAATAAAATGAAATATGCTACATACTAAACAATTAATGGACTGACGTGGAAGAATAGGAAGCTAAATAAACCAAAAATTCAGAATTTTAAGAGTTTTTTATGAAATGTACTGTTGGTTGCTTAACAAGATGGTAAGTGTTCGAGTATTTTGAGATAAACAGTATATGCAGAAAGCGACTATTTTAGTGTGTTAAATTTATTAGCATACTATTGTACTGATTACTGATTAATTATGCCTGTTAAAATTGGGAGAGGAATTGTGGAAAAATTAAAGTAACTAAAGGATACAGAGAGTGAAGTAAATGTTGGTGTCAAAGATATTATTTTAATAAAATGTAATGGAATGAATAAAAGTATGTAATAAGTTTCATAACGGAAAAGGGGAAATAAACTATGTGACAGCAAAATCTAATTGAATTTATGTTGTTTTGGACGGACTGAAGGAATTCAAGGAAATATACCTTGATAGGGTACAAGACGAAGTGATTAGTGAATGAACAATAGAATGAGAGCTAACTAATATAGGTCAAATTGTGGGTTGATGTCAATATGTAGAAAAGAATCTAAATTGAATGAGTATCAGAAATAGAGATCTATGAGTTTGATTTCTATAGGTGGTAGTGGAGTGAACAGACTGAACCAAATGAAATATATATATATATATATATATATATATATATATATATATATATATATATATATATATATATATATATATATATATAAGTGCAGAAGTTTGTGAACGTATATGGTAGATATGACCAACTGAATTAACAAACAAATGTAAAAAACAAGATACTAATATGAAATTTAAATTAGGATAACTAAATAATGGGGGTTGCCTGATGTGAATGGAAATGAAAAAAAAGATAGGAAAGAGATGAAAAAGGATAATATATGCAAAAAATGGTTTTGCTACGAGCGTGCAAAAATGTCTACTTTCGCGCACGCGTTTTAGTTTAGAAAGTTTGACTCTTCCGCACGCCTTTTACTTTTCCGCACGCGTTTTACTTTTCCGCACGCGATTTACTTTTCCGCACGTGTGTAGATATTTTAATATGGCCTTAAAATAATTATAATACATGCAATAAACTAATATTTCGATATTATTTTCTATTTTATTTCAAATGTATCTTATTTTGTTCCTGTTTTAATGAAATTAACGCGACAATTCGATGAAATAAAATTATTTTGACATAATATTCGAAAGTCAAATTGGTAGACAATAACAGTCATTTTGAATCATCGTCATGGAAACCAAGATCGTCGTCATGCTAACTAATTATATTGAAAGTTTGGTTTTGATAACCTTGTCAAAGAATTAATTTGTGTATGTATTTTCATCTTAATTAAATTAATTGATTAAGATTTGGTCATTTTTTAAAGACTCGTAGAAAAAATATTGTTCCTAACTCTTGCAGAAAGTCTCTTTTCCGCACTCGACTGCTTCGCGTCGTTCGGCAAACTGCAGTCGCGTGCGGAAAAGTATGACTTTCTGCACTTGTTTTGAACAGGAATCCGCAAAAAAAACGAATCAGATTTTTTTTTTAACAGAGCAACACAGTAATATTTTAAAAGTTAAGAATTTATTTATATTGTGAATGTTAATGACGTCTTTCTCAAGTTTTTTGACATTGTCAGTTTTTTATATAGTTATTAACTTTCTTTAAATCCAGTTATTGAAACTGAGAAAATTTAAAATAAATAATCATAGTACAAAATGGTAATTAACATGTTATCTTTTCTACATTAGTTTCAATGCAAGCTGTTTGTTGCAGTTATTAAATCTGAAAACTACACTCACCGGCAGAGAAAACGGGCACTCCAAAAAATGGGTCATTTTTAATGTCTTGTATTTCCTAAACCTGATGTCCGATTTAAGTAATTTTTTTAATATGTTACAGCCTTATTCTTTATCAATATCGCTGTAATAATATTGTTGCTAGACAGGTACATTGTCATTGTATACAGGGTGTACGAATCAAACTGTGTTTTTTTCTCAAACTTTGGAACACCCTGTGGAATGTTCTAGCTTTTATAAAATACTAAAATTAAAACCCAACTATAGCCACAGATTTTCTTAACATTCTGTTTTTTTATTCATTCGCTTATGTTGGATAATAAAAAAGTTAGGCACTTTAACAACTACCCCTGTTTTTCGTCAATACAGGGTGTTTTTCAATGAGTACGGCAAGCTTTAAGGGGTAATTCTGCATGAAAAAATAATGACAGTTTGCTTTATAAACTTATGCCCGCAAATACTTCGTTTCTGAGATAGGGGGTGTTGAAATTGTTCTTACAAACTGACGATTTATTTATTGCTCTAAAACGGTTTGCGGTATGCAAATGAAATTTGGTAGATTTTAAGAGCCAGTTATTGTGCATTTTTTGGCATACAATTGAGAATTTTATATTCACCATTGGCGTGCATACGAGATATATCTAAAATACTTATACCCGTATGCACAATGGTAAATATAAAATTCTTAGTTGTATGCCAAAAAATGCGCAATAGCTACCTCTTAAAATCTACCAAATTTCATTTGCATATCACAAACCGTTTTAGAGAAATAAATAAATCGTCAGTTTGTCAGAACAATTTCAACACCCCCTATCTAGGAAACGAAGCATTTGCGGGCATACGTTTATAAAGCAAACTGTCATTATTTTATCATGCAGAATTACCCCTTAAAGTTTGTCGTACTTATTTAAAAACACCCTGTATTAACGAAAAACAGGGGTAGTTGTTAAAGTGCTTAACTTTTTTATTATCCAACATAAGCGAATGAATCAAAAAGCAGAATGTTAAGAA
Organism: Diabrotica virgifera virgifera; assembly: GCF_917563875.1. NCBI lineage: Eukaryota > Metazoa > Arthropoda > Insecta > Coleoptera > Chrysomelidae > Diabrotica > Diabrotica virgifera. The sequence goes on from NC_065444.1 coordinate 217,868,464, forward strand.
AACCTGAGGCTATAGTTTGGTTGTAATTTCAGTATTTTATAAAAGCTAGAACATTCCACAGGGTGCTCCAAAGTTTGAGAAAAAAACACAGTTTGATTCGTACACCCTGTATACAATGACAGTGCACCTATCTAGCAGCAGTATTATTACAGCGATATTGGTAAAGAATAAGGCTATAACATATTAAAAAAATTACTTAAATCGGACATCAGGTTTAGGAAATTCAAGACATTAAAAATGACCCATTTTTTGGGGTGCCCGTTTTCTCTGCCGGTGAGTGTATTTCAATTAAATGCACAGCTGAAAAGTACTCCCACTAACTTAAATTCAAAATTAATGATTATAATAAGTATGTATAACAATAAGGGGAAAACTCTTTACAAAATTAAATTATTAGTGAGAAAAATGACATTTTATCATGTACAACCTGTCTGAAATTTTGAGTGAGTTTAGTGCAACTGATTATTATTAGGTAGTTAAGATTCATCTGTTAGCTGAGATCTGTACCGTTTTTTAATAAAGTTCAATCTTGATAAAGCCCCTTCGCACACATAAGTTGAGCCAAACGTAGTACACAATTGTATCGCCAAATATTTTCAAAATTGCCAAACACTATATTCTGAATTCAATGGAGGTCCGCACAAAACTAGCTCACGGTCCGGATGCGGACCGCGGTCCGCCAATTGGTGACCCCTCTAGCGAAAACCTCTGATAAAATATTTATTCAAAAATGGAAAGGGAATTGAGACACATAATAAATTTGTTCAATTGATAATTAATTCTACAGTTGCGGAAGTACTTACGCTTTATAGCGAGAGTGGAAGTGTCCAACCTAAAGGCAAAATTTGGAGTAGACCGGAATTTGACTTCAAGAAAAAGAAGACATTTTCCCATACATTGTTAACTAATTTAAGTAAAGTTCGATTTTTTTGTTCGACAGCAAGTTGAAATTACTAATGGCTGAATATCTAAAAACCATGCAACCGCCGAAACTCATTTGAAATCACTCGTGAGACCTTCAACGCTATTTACGTTCTTTAAAATAATTTCATATTTATCGCTTTTTTGAACAAAGTATGAAGGTATTTGATTAAAACATCGGTTTCACTTTAGTCAATTTAAAGCGTAAAGATCATGAACGGCGATACTGTATCCTGTTGATGGGCTCATTTTAATCGTGCCTTTAGAAAGTATATACCCCCACCACAACAGTAGTTCAGTTTTTTATACTCGTTATCAGGTTTACCCGTAGGATCATTAGGGGAGTGCATATAGATTTTCACTTCGGAAAAATCAAACAAGATAGAACTTTTTGTAATTTCATTAAGAAATGTTTAATAAACAACATATCAAATAGTTCTACTCGAGAAGTGGGTGCTTCATTTTTTATTAGGTAAACAAATGAACTACAAAATTAGATGTTTTTTAAATAACTCCGAAAATAAAAATTTAACAAAAAAACTGACTTGACCACTGAAAAATTCAGAAAATTTTACAAAGAAACCTTATATAAAGAATTTTCTAAAATTAAATCTGTATCTTCTATAATTTTTTATTTATAACGGTAAAGTCACACTTCTCACAAACATTGGCGCACTGTAAACTAGCGTACGGCGAAGTGCATGGTTGAGTTATTTTATTGTAATTCTTTAACTAATGGATCAAATGAAATTTTACAAATTGAACATGAAAGAAGAATAATTAAGCTATCTTATGGTTATAATAGAAAGAAATAAAATGTATGGTCATAAGTACGGTGTGAGCGGAAAGTGAGCCTTACATGAATTTTGTTTATAAATGATTTAAAAATATGTAACTACATAATACAATTTTTCTTATAAAACTCTCAATTTTGCACAACATACCTTTCAAGCATCTTACTAAATGATGTTTCATTAAAAAAAAATCTCAAAAATTTAATTCAAATGATATGACGTCTCAAAAAATGTATTTTTTGAAATCTTCTTAGTTTTATAGAATTACCACCACTTTAAGACGGTATTACTGAACTTTGAACAGATCTATTACATATTTATAAGTACTTTTTTTAAAAAAAGATTTTTTAAAGCTTAGGATGTAATCTTTAAAATGCACTAAATTATTTTACTTTATAAATGAAATAAACTATTTCTTGTTGAGAAAATTAAGAAAGATAACAAAAATGTAATACAAAAACCGAAAATTACCAACTAAACAATAATGTTTATACAAAGTGATCAAACTTTTTTCTGTAAAACTTACCTAAAGTACATTTAATAATAGCTTCAACAATAATAAATGTTCAGTAAAAAAAATTTTTAGCTCTTATACAGTATGTCTGCGTAACTTGGAACCTATTGATAACTTTTTTATTATCAGTTTTACGAAACAAAGTTATTCTTTATAAAATACTCTGCATCGTATATAATCTAAGATGCAATCATCAAATATCAAATTTAATTAATTTATTACGATGTATGTCAAAAAATATGAATTTCACTCAGGAGTAAAGTACCTTTACATTTCACAATATCGAAAAGTGTTATTAAGAAAAGTTTTTGGAATTAAAAAATTTGTTTTAGTGTGCAATAACATCCTTCTAATTAAAATATTGTGAATAATAAAGGCACTTAACTCTTAAGAAAAATTCATATTTTTTACATACTTCGTATAAAATTAAAAAAGTTTGATATCTGATGGTTGTATCTTAGATTTTAGACCAGGGAGAGCAATTTATGAAGAATAACTTTTTTTCGTAAAAGTGATAATAAAATAGTTATCATAATTGTAATAAACTGATGATGAGTATCCGTAATTTGAGAAAAAATTAATTTTTTTTTTCAATTAGAATGATGTAATTGTGTATTTAAACATAGTTTTTAATTTCAAATAACTTTTAATAATATCATTTTTTGATATTCTGGAATATAAAGGTACTTTAATCTTTAACGTAATTCATATTTTTGACACAACTCGTATAAAATTGATAAAATTGGATATCTGATGGTTAAGTTTTAGATTTTTGACTATCCAGAGCATTTTATGAAGAATAACTTTTTTTCGTAAAATTTATAATAAAATAGTTTTCCATGTGGTTCCTAGCTACGCATACAGTTGAGTCCGCGAGTCTTTACCCGTGCGTCATTAATACCTGGCGAGATAAAACACATAATTTTTATCTAGCATCATTCTCTTCCATGCATGAAACTCATGACAAACCAGCTGCCGTTTGTTATTAAGTAACAACACATGTTATTTTTATGAACCATCTAGACTCAGTGCATTGAAAAGAGATAGGTACAAAAAAAGACGATTCGGTATGTTTTCATATTTTAAGCACAATTGTTTGACGTTTCTGATTTGTTTAATTTTGTGGCTGTCAGTCAGTTGAACTTTTTGCGGTTTTTGTCGAATTTTTGCGTTTTGAAGTTTCTTTATATTACACAAACAGTTGTTTTCACAACTAATTTTATATTGGGCTTTGAAATTTTAAGGTAAATAATTATATTTAGGCAATTAATATTTAAAACATACAAAGCTAACGTCATTCACACAGTAAAGAAATGACTGTGTTTAGATTTCCGTCAAAGTGAATAAAATAACAAAAATAAAATATGTTATTGGATTTTTTTATAAATTGTTTATTTATTTATTAATCAATAATAATAAAAGAATTTATTAAGCTACTTCAAATGTAGCTGTAATTCTGCGCAAAAATTTTGAAGCAAAACTTACATTTGACATTCTATATATTTGATAACGTCAAATTTTATAATAAAACCCGTAATCGGAACAGTAGCCACTTTCTGTCAGTTGTTGTTGCGTGAAATAGATTTCCGACTTATTTCGTATGCTTTAAGTGATGACGCACGGGTAAAGACTCGCGGACTTAACTGTACATACTGTATAAGAGCTTCAGTATAAGAATTTTCAAATTTCAATGCCATATTCGGATTCAGCATAATCAAAAACAAAATAGAAACATATTTGATCAAAGTAAAATGATGAGTTTAACGATATTTTTGAAATTATTTATACAAAATAATTGTTTTTGTTTAAACAATTAATAAACAATTAGCGGCCAAATCCGCGAGTAGAACTTTTTACTTTAACAAGTATATATAGTATGGTATAATTAGACCCAAACCCAGACATCCAAAGTGAAAGTTATCCTCCAACACCAAATTGTTCTATATGGTCCACATAATGTTCAGAAAAAAGTCACACCATTTTGAGCGTCGGGTTTGGGGGGGAGAGGGGGGAGAAATCTGCAAATTCGTAGTTTTTTAAGTTTTTCGTCAATATTTCTAAAACTAAGCGGTTTAGCATGAACAACTTTCTTCACAAAATTGTTCTACATTAAATTTGAAATAAAAAAGGTCCTATGCATAACCCTTCTAAAATGAACGGTTTCAAAGTTACGGAGGTAGTATAGTATAATTGGTCCAAAAAAGGCCTAACCCAGACATCCCAAGTAAAAGTTTTCCTTCAACACCAAATTGTTCTATATGGTCCACATATTGTTCAGTAAAAAGTTACACCATTTTGAGCGTCCGGTTTGGGGGGGGGGGGGGAGATGGGGGAGAAGTCGGTAAATTAGTAGTTTTTTTACGTTTTTCGTCAATATTTCTAAAACTATGCTTTAGCGTAAGAAATGTTCTATAGAAAAATGTTCTATATAAAATTTAAAACAAAAAAGGTTCTATACATAATTGTTATAAAATCAACGGTTCCAGAGTTACGGAGGATGAAAATTGAGGTTTTCGATACTTTTTATATTTACCGATTTCTCTCCCCACTCCCCCCCAAACCCGACGCTCAAAATGGTGTGACTTTTTTCTGAACATTATGTGGACCATATAGAACAATTTGGTGTTGGAGGATAACTTTCACTTTGGATGTCTGGGTTTTTGGTATAGTCATTGATTAATAAACACATGGGTAAGTTTATAATCAATGGTATAGTTATATCATAAATATTGCCCAAAAAATATAAAAAGTATCGAAAACCTTGACTTTTCACCCTCCGTAACTCTGGAACCGTTGATTTTATAACAATTATGTATCGAACATTTTTTGTTTTAAATTCCATGTAGAACATTTTTGTATATAACATTGTTTACGCTAAATAAACCGGGAGATATTAACAGAAGTTCAACCACGATTTTCTAAGTCCTGCCCTTTGCAATACTGGAAGGTTAGAGAAGGTACTAACAATTTGTGGAAAAATCCACGGGTTTTCTGTGACATTTTCCTGTGAAAATTAGATTTTCCATGAAAAAAAAATTGGAAGTTGCGATGAATTTTAAGTCCTGTCATATCCATAGAATAACAGGACACTATCTATTTTATGAAGAAAATTTTTTAGGCAGGACGGTTGCAAAAGGACTAAGGGAGTATACAGATATACAAACATGTAATGAAAATAATGAAATTTTCATAATTTTCAAAGTCCTGCCAACTTAATAAATTAATCATATTTATTTCAAAATGACCAAAAAAATGTTGGCATGACGTCATCTAATGTTTAACTGCACTTGTTTCTTGGAAAATTCTGTATAAAATGTTCACTCTGGTTCCGTGATTTTCTAAGTCATAAAATAAATTTTGTTATAAAATAAATAATTTCAGTAGACATTATTCAAAATGGCAGGATGTTTAGTTACACCTTTTTTACTATATATAGTTAAAAAAATTGTAAGAAAATTCGTGGAAAATTACACGATTTTCTAAGTCATGCCATTTCGCACATATCTCAAGAAGGTTAATATAAATCTATTTTCAAAGAGGCAGGATGGTTGTATAGTTATTTCGTATAAAAAAATTAAATTGTGTGTCTGTAAAATTATTTTAGGGTGTTATACAAACATATTCATATCACCACAATTTTATGAGTCATACCATGTCGAGTATGCTTAAAAAACACTAATCTAAAACCGTTTACAACTTGGCAGGATAACCGCAAAGATGAATAATACAAAAAATTAATTTGTATATCATTAAAACAATCGTATCCTGTTAAATATTATTTTCCTGAATAATGTCTCGGAATTTTTACACACTTTTCAAATCTAATAGCAAACTGTAACATCTTTATTTTAAGTGATTAGATCATATTTTTATCTAAGTAAGCGCAATAAAAGTAAATAAACAATTTTTACAATTTATTGGTTATAGTAGGGAATTTACCTACCCATTATATTACACAGGGTGTCCAGAAGGTCTCATAACAAACGAAAACCGGAGATTTCTCAGATAATTTTAAGAAAATTTAACTTAATTCACCTAGTTCAAAAATGCTTCCGTAGAAAGCTAAAGCTCTTTAAAGATGGCGTCTTGTAATTCATCATCGTCATAATTCAACCCGGATCTATCCAATGCTGGATATAGGTCTCCCTCAGTCTTCTCCATGCATTTCTGTCCTGTGCTGTCTGCATCAAGTTTCTGTCGGTCTGTTTGATGTCATCAGACCATCTGGTTGGCGGACGACCTCTACTTCGATATGCTTCGTCTAGAAGAAGCATATCGAAGTCTTGTAATTAGTTTCTTTAAAATAGCTGCAGAACGCTTTTATTTGGAAAAACGAAAACTGGTACACTTATTTGTCTTCCAGAGGTCAATTGTCAAATGTCAATTATCAATTGTCAATTTTTAGTACCGGTCATAGGGGTCCGTTTTGGGTACGGAAACGAATATTTTATCGAATAACTTTTCTGTCTAACTTTTAAGCATTTCTGACACTGGATTATTAAATTCTGGGATAGTTTTGTACTAAAAGGTACTTTTGCTTTAACTCAGAAGAATACGCAGTGTTCTAGAAAAATTGATTTAAAAAATTTTTCGTTTTTTGGTTTTTTGAGTTTAAAAGAATTTAGAAAAATTCTATTTAGGAAAACGAAAACTGCTACGTTTATTTCTCTTCCAGAGATGAATCGATTTTATCAATTGTGAATTTCTAGTCCTGGTCATAGGCATCCGTCTTGGGTAGATCAACGGATATTTTATCTCATAACTTATTGGTCTTTAAATTTTTAGACATTTTTGAGAGTAGAGTATTAAATTATGAGGTATTCTAGTACTAAAAGTTACTCTTGCTTTAAGTCGGCAAATACACCGTTTGTTTTTATTTTTTTAAAATTTTTTTCAAATTCAAATAAAAGGTGTACAATATAAAAATGGGTGGAAATTGCATTTTAGTGCATAACATGCATCCAAAAGTGCATAAACCTGTCAAAATCAGTGTATTAAGGGCAAAATTTTGTTATTTGGGAGGTTTATGGAGTTACGAATACGCAACCACAACCGACCTCCGAATCACCTAGTGCCCAGAGTTGCTGCTAAGGCACGTCATCTGGAGTTTCGTGGGATATCGGCAATAAATTAAAGAAAACAGATTATTCGAGGGTTTTTGGGATGGCCGAACACGAATATGACATTACAACCGACCCTCGGAGCACCTGGTGCCCAGGGTGACTGATCTCGAATTTAGAGAGTTTTTGGAGGTCGATTCTGATGGCGTATTCATGTTCAGCAACCACAAAACTCCTAGAGTAATCTACTTGCATCACTTTAGTGTCTAAATGACAGGAAATTTAAGAATATGGCGTGTATATTAGTCACCCCGAGCACTAGGTAAAGATCTGTTCTAATGTGACATTCTTGTTCAGAAACCCCAAAAACCACCTGAGTAATCTGTCTGTATCAGTTTACTGCCGAAATTAATATATAAATATGGTAGAGAAAATGCTTAACAAATAAAAAGGTACCATAAAATATCATTTTATTATAATACTAAAATACAGGGTGTCCCATTTAAGAAAACTCAGAAAATACTCATTCCGAGTTTCAACCAACCCCGTATACTAAAATTAAACATTTTGGTATACTATTAATAACTGACAATAGTAGACTATATTAAAAATCGTTTAAACATAAATTAATAAAAGTTTGGATATCAAATCACTAACAATATGTATAGGGTGTGAATGTTCCTACAAAATTAACAAAAAAAACGTAATTATATTTTAAACTACCTCGTATAATATTTCAAAACACTATATTTCATTAAAGAGAACATCGAGTAGAATCTAAAAATGTAAAAATATACAGGGTATTCCATTTAAAAAAAAACATAAATTTGTGTCACCCTGTGAAAACGGGTAGCCCTGTATATTAGAAAATACTGTTAAATCATAGTGCTATCTGTGGCCCATGTTTTACCTAAATAACTTTTTTCGTATATCTTACGACAAACGATTAATTGGACTTTGTCACACTAATGCCCCACCCTGTATACAAAATAACCATAAAACCATCCTGCCTCTTTGTAAATAGACTTATATTAAGATTCTTGAAACATGTGCAAAATGGCATGACTCAGAAAATCGTTCACTTTTTCACGAATTTTCTTACAAATCTAGGACTCCTGCCGTCTTACAAGAACCATTTAACCTTCCTGCCGAGTACCGAAAAGGTATTGATTGTATTTAAGTATTATAACTTTTTAAAGGCAGGACTAAGAAAATCACGGAATCAGGGTGAAAATTTTCCGCAGAATTTTCCAAGGGACAAGTATATTTAAACATTAGGAGACGTCATGCCAATATTTTTTTTGATCATTTTGAGATAAATATGTTTAGTTTATTTAGTTGGCAGGACCTAGAAAATCATGAAATTTTCATTATTTTCCTTACATGTTTGTATACATATATACTCCGTTACCCCGTTTGCAACCCTCCTGCCCAAAAAATTTTCTTCATAAAATCGATAGTATCCTGTCTATCTACGGATATGGCAGGACTTAGAAATTCATCGCAAAACCCTATTTTTATTTTTTGGGAAAATCTAATTTTTACAGGAAAATATCACAGGAAATTTGTGGATGTTTCCACAGATTGTAAGTACATCGTCTACACTTCCAGTATTGCAAAAGGCAGGACTTAGAAAATCGTGGCTGAACTTCTGTATAATATCACCCAGTCTAAAAGCATAGTTTTACAAATATTGACGAAAAACTTAAAAAAACTACTAATTTACCGGCTTCTCTCCCATCTCCCTCCCAAACCGGACGCTCAAAATGGTGTAACTTTTTACTGAACAATATGTGGACCATATAGAACATTTTGGTGTTAAAGGAAAACTTTTACTTTGGATGTTTGGGTTAGGCCTTTTTTTGGACCAGTTATACTATACTACCTCCGTAACTTTGGAACCATTCATTTTAGAAAGATTATGCATAGAACCTTTGTTATTTCAATTTAATGTAGAACAATTTTGTATAGAGGGTTGTTCATGCTAAACCGCATAGTTTTAGAAATATTGGCGAAAAACTTAAAAAACTACGAATTTACGGATTTCTCCCCCCTCTCCCCCCCCCCCCCAAACCCGACGCTCAAAATGGTGTGACTTTTTTCTGGACATTATGTGGACCATATAGAACAATTTGGTGTTGAAGGATAACTTTCACTTTGGATGTCTGGGTTATGCCATCTTTTGGATCAACTATACTATACTAATAAACTAACAAAAAAAGTTTTAGAAAAATATAAGCTTGTTTGAATTTTTCCGAAACGTTTTTTTTTTCGTTCTAATTTCACTCCCCTACATTGCGCTAAATGTTGTTTTATGGAACTCCAAAAATGGAGTCTGACTTTGAATAGGAGCCTCATCCACTGCTTGTTCCAGTTTGGTAATAATCAGGTTTGCTTGAACCTGCTTTAGTTAAATGTAAGGCGGCGTTCATACTCGGGCGATAAAAGATAAGCGATATATCGTAGGTGAAATCCGGTAGGCGATACGCACAAACAAATACTTAAAATCTAAATAGAGACGATAAAAGGTTCACTTCCGCGCGATTGCACAAGATATCGCAAGTGATATATCGTTCGAAGAGCTACATGTCGGTCGCCCTCGCCATTTGTTGCCTACAATAATCCAAACTGTTAAAGATGGTTTTGCTTGTTTTTGATTCAGAGGGATGCACAATCCCTGGACAGCTCTTTCCACCATTTCAGGCTTCCTCAACAGCGCTAGCGTGCAGTCGATGATTTTTTACTTTTCTATCTTTACTCAGATTTGAGTACTAGGAAGTTTTTTTCTGTCCTTTTCCTGGACGAATGAAAACGGAATGTGATTGCATAAAGTGGAGTCCTTTTTGTTTTCTATATTCGGTGTCTGCGGTCTTATAAATTGTAAAAGTCGCAGATTAAGGATGTACCAGAAAGAACTTTCAACACGAAAAGTTTCAGATTTAAATAACTATTTACCATTTTAAGTTTATTATAGTGGTGAATTCTGCATCTGTGACATTTCAGTTTGTTTAAGAGATGTCACTGGATCGCATCCCAATGGGAATTTCAATGATCTTTGAAATTCCCCTTAGATAGATGGTTGACGTGTTTTTCGATTTAGAGGACTGCACGCTAGCGCTGTTGAGGAAGCCTGAAATGGTGGAAACAGCTGTCCAGCGATTGTGCATCCCTCTGAATCAATAACAAACAAAACCATATTTTTACTTTTACTTTACTTCTCATTCTACGCCTAAACCAATAAGCCACTACAACGTCTTCGTCATTTGATGTCATAATTTTAACTGAAATGAATTGTGCTTGCATCATCATCGCATGGTCGCGGCGATTTATCGTCCGTTCTATTTGAACCTTCCTAGCAATATATCGTGACGATAAAATATCGCTTATCCGCTATCGCCCGAGTATGAACGCCGCCTAAGAAAGGTGTATACCGTTGCTATATGCCCTAGTAGACCAATGTAATAAGCTAGAAATAGACCATGTTCGGGACACTCAAAGATCCAGGTAGCTGACTACTTTTTTAGTTATTGTAGACCTATAGGAAGAAAACCTACCTGTTTCCTGCCTAGAGTTCGCGTCCGTTTTTTAATTATTAACAACTTAGTGCAAAAATCGCGATTTTTTCGATTTTTGGCACCCCATTCAAAATTTAATTTTTTAGAACATTAAAAAACCTTAAAAATGCCGATTTTTAAAAGTTAAAAAGTTAATTTGTTGCTACGCAAACTGCAAAATAAGTGAAAATTGTTATTTGTTAATAACTTTTACTAATACTACCTTAGAACTTTAGTGTTTCACCCAAAGTTGGGTATTGGGGTATTTAACAAACCCTCAAAATTTGAGACCGATCCATTAATTAGTTTAAGAGTTATTCTAATTGTTTATCCCAGAGACCTTTATTTTGCAATAACATAAGACAGAAAATAATGAAGATAGGATAATTCTGAGTATGCCAAATGAAAGTAGAAAACTGATGCTATCAAAATGTACTAAAAAACAATAAAAAGATTATCTAATATAGTCAAAAATCCTAATGCCAAATTTGTGAAATTTTGTAGTTTAAAACCATTTAGAATAACTTTAAAAATATTGTCTGTAGAAAAAGTCATTTTACATATTAGAAAAGCTGATATTTTACATGAATTTTTAAAAATGTAGCTTAATTGGTGACTAGTCGTGGACAGTGAAGGGGGAGCTGGAAGCCGACAAATGCAAGAGTTCAAAAACTATAAAAAGCAACTTAAAACTAATATCGTTTTCTATATCTTGGGATCTACTCAATATATTTTGATCGTTCTTTTTTTTAATTTGTATGTACTTCTTCTGTACATTACAAATATGCAATTTGTCTAGACATTTATTGATTAATAAGCAGTCTAATCTGTTTAAAACAATTTTTGAAAAAATAATTTTTCCCACAAATCCCTAATTTTAATCATACTATCCCTATTAATCATAGAAAAAGTTAAGGTATACTTTAATAAATAAATTATCTTCAATAAATAATTATCTAATAAAAATCATTTATTTATTAAAGTGTACTTTAACTTTTACTGTGATCATTAATGACACTATGATTAAAAAAATAGATTTTTGTAAAAAAACTATTTTTTCAAGAATTGTTTAAACAAATTAGACTGTTTATTCATTAATAAATTTATAAACAAATTACATATTTGTAATGTACTTAAAAATTGCATACCAATTAAAAAAAGAAAGCTCAAAATCCATTGAGTTGATCCGGAGATACAGCAAATTATATTCGTTTGAAATTGCTTTTTCGGTATTTTAACTCGCTGGATTTGTAGATTCCCCCTAGTAATCATTTGCACTACATTTTTGAAAAATCGTACAGGGTGCTGTGAGGGTATAATGTTTGTGCAAATTTTTTGAGAAAAAATACAAATCCCATTCTTTAAAATGGCATTAATGAGATTCCTTAATTATTATAAACAAATTAGCTATGAATTAAAAAAAATATGGCTAACTTTGTCCCAAATGAGCCCAGGCTAAATTTTTTATTTGAAAATTCGTGTTAAAATACTATCTTTTCGAATATATAAAAAGATTGTTTCTACGGACAACATTTTTAAAGTTATTATAAATGTTTATAAACTACAAAATTTTAAAAATTTGGCATTAGGATTTTTGACTATGTTAATTACTTTTTACTCTTTTTTTAATAAATTTTAATACTATCACTCTTCTACTTTCATTTGGCATACTCAGAATTGCACTATCTTCATTATTTTCTGTCTTATCTTATTGCAAAATAAAGGTCTCTGGGATAAACAAATAGAATAACTCTTAAACTAATTAATGGATCGGTCTCAAATTTTGAGGGTTTGTTAAGTACCCCAATGTCCAACTTTGGGTGAAACACTAAAGTTTTAAGGTAGTTTTAATAAAAGTTATTAACAAATAACGATTTTCACTTATTTTGCAGTTTGCGTAGCAACAAATTAACTTTCTAACTTTCAAAAATCGGCATTTTGAAGGTTTTTCAATGTTCTAAAAAACTGAATTTTGTAATTTTATGTCAACTATTTAGTTTTTGAATGAACTGCAAAAAATCGAAAAAAATCGCGATTTTTGCACTAAATTGTTAATAATTAAAAACGGACGCAAACTCTAGGCAGGAAACAGGTAGGTTTTCTTCCTATAGGTCTACAATAACTAAAAAAGTAATCAGCTACCTGGATCTTTGAGTGTCCCGAGAAAATCCTTATTACCCTGGACTATAGTCTATTTGGTAGAGTTCCTTTGCTCCTTTAGCAACTCTTTGTTGCTGAGAGGGAGGAGTTTATGATATTTTGTCGAGGTTTCTTTTACCGTTGGGTTTTGCCAGACCACTTCTTTGGTTTGTATCAGTGGCGTGCTGGAACTTTTCAAGCGGCCCGGTGATTTTATAGAAAAGCGGCCTCCCTTCCTCATGTTACCTTCTATAATCAGGATGTTTTATTTTGTTATTTATAACATCAAAAAAACAAAAATATAAATTATTTTTAAATCAAACATAAAACTTTGGATTCAATGATTTTTTATAATTTGCTATATTTTTTTATTTAACAATAAGCAATCTTACAAATAATAAATGATATCGGAGGTGAAGTTTTCACGATATCAACAAAATTGTCTTTTGTTAGTTCATGTTCATTATCACTTACATTAATAATATCATCCTTCATATTTTGACATACGAGCAAGGTTGCGAAACGAATTACCCTCGTATGTCGAGGTACCACTGTATACCATTTTTCATTGTATCAAAGTTTCTAGGATTAGAGTGCTTATATCATCATAAAACGATTTGTCTTGATCAAATTGTTTTTCGATACTTCCGATAATTCGCTCAAAAATGTGCAAGACGTTTTTCCGTTTTTTATTCTGCAGAATACATACATGTTTGAAGGAAATTGGAAAACCATAAATATACATACTTGTATGTATGAAAATAAAGATTATCTGTAGCAATCTATTTATGTATAGAGTCTTATTCATTTACTTACATTAACTACATACTACTTGACACCGTTCACATGCCAACGCGCGTTTTAATGATTTAAAACGCGGGTTAGCATGTGAACACCATCCGTATTAGTAATCGTGTGTTATTAAAACGCGCGTTAAGCGCCTATATTATTAACAAAATTAACATTCGATTATAAATTTAAAAAATATTTCTTTTGTTACGTCTAAATTTTTTTGTGAAAAAACCTATTTGACCGGCCTCAAGAGTCCGCGGCCTCTCGGTGATTGCACCGATTCATTTATATGGCCAGCACGCCACTGGTTTGTATGGGTGTTTGCTCTGGTCCACGTTCTAGCAGCCATTTTTGCTTTTTTCTTGATATTTTCCTATGCTGTTTGCTACTGCAGTGGACTCTCTCTATAACGAACACGGATATTACGAGGTTTCGCTTATAACTACGTACGTTAGATGTCCCATGAAATTCCTATTGAACTATAACACCTCTATAACGAGACATATTTGGTTAAAACGAGGAAAAATGAAATCGAAGAATATGTTTATTTCCCTGTTTTTAGCGAAGTAATGGCTATAAATAAATACTTCAAGTGCCTGTATATATAAGTGCTCAACATCTGTGTTAATATCGAGGCCAGTGGTGCAATAAACTCCACCGCCTGGAATAAACTTCTTTATAGAAACGACGAAACCCAAAAAACTTCATTTTCAAACAAATAAATATTTAAATATTGCATTTCTTAATTCGGAAACAGATTCCCTCTTATACCTATTACCCATCCTTCTAAAATTTGCAAGGAATAAAGGGTGATGAATGCAGAGACATGGGGAGTCTATATAGTTACACTCCACAACACATCAATCCAACGAGGCAAAGATCAACAAATCTGTTTCCTAGTACTCAATACGTGAGTAAAAACGCAGGTAGATAAAGGCATTTTATCTTTAATTTCGATTCAGAGATCATTACCATCTCTTTATGGACCATTTCGAACTTCTGTTCTCCTCAGGAGAGCTCGTAATTATGCTCTAAATATAAAATACCTTTATTAAACTTTTTTATGTTTATCTATCGACCGATATTGAATAATAAACTACTTAAGAGGTATCAAAACATTTCAATATTATTGTTTTCTGATATAACGAGATTCGCTTATAACGCGGTAATTAGTCCGCCATTTCAGTTCTCGTTATAGAGGGAGTCTACTCTATTAAATATTGAAATATTTAAATAACACATTACAGGTATTAATTTTAAATTGAGTGAGAATATATTCTTCTTGATGTGCCTATCCTTGACGAATATTGGCGATCATCATGGCAATCGTTATTTTATCTGCAGCGCGGAAAAGCTGCACAGATGTTGTGTTGAACCACATTCTGAGGTTCTTTAACCAGAAGTTCTCTTTCTTCCTGGACCTCGTTTTCTATATATTTTTCCTTGCAGGAGGGTTTGTAGGAGGGCTTATCTGAATTCATTTAGCATAATGCGTCCTAAGTATTCCAACTTTCGAGATTTGATGGGGGTCAGTACCTCTAGGTTCTTCTTCATTCTTCTGAGAACCTCCTTATTTGTGACAGCCGTTCTTCGATATAGGCACATGCTAAACGCAATTTTCTGCACATATCGTCGTTCAAGGTTCACAGTAATTATACAGCACCGGTACGGGCCCACAAAAAAAACTTTTCCCCAGATCTACTGACAAACTGGGCATTTCACAACATCTGGCAACAGCGCCTCCCATAAGAGCCTGTGTATTAGAGTTAGATAGAAAATCAATTTTTCCCCAGATTCTGGGGAAATTTTAAAGAAATTTTAAGGTCCATTCTGGTCATTTTTGTCTCGTTTTGTGGTGGAGGCGCGACTGCTCGTCGGATCGTGACGTATGAGTTGGAATCAAAGTCCAACTCAGACGTCACAGAGCCCGCCATGCTGTGCGCTTTCTATCTATCACTTTTTATAATATACAGGGTATAGTCAGAAAGTCAAACCAATTCTTCTTCTTTTCGGATATCACAGTGATTCTTCTATTTGTGATTCACGGTTCTTTATTTTCTACCAAAATATTATCTGCCACTTCAGACATGGATGCATTGTCAAAGGAACATATGGCGTCTAAACGACTTAACGTACAGAGCCGCGATAGACATCGCTAATAACATATAAGATATAATATAATCATTCTTTCGATATGTCCAAACCATCCTTCTCTCCTGAATGTTATTAAATACAATGCAACGGTATTGCAACAAAACCAACATTCGTTTACATACACACGTTTTCACACACACATCCTTCAAAATGAACCTGAACCATCCTTAGACCATGGCCAAACTAGCTAACTCGACATATCCATATCATCTGCTCTTTACATACACACAGATATCCTTCAATATCAACGTAAACCGAGTAAGTAATGTTATACATAGGTATCAACAGAAAATTTAATGTGGTCAAAGACCTCTTCAATACCCTTCAAGCCCTGGACACTCCATATAAAAGCATGGAAAACTTTAAGTCCACCTTGGACAGTGGAGTCCTGTGGTGGACATTTAAGTCAACCTTGGACAAAAATTCAATACAAATTAAATGGGTCAATTTTCTGTTAAACATGATAGAGTCTGGCGTGGACTGAGCTCTTCTAATAAATTTTTAAGGATTATCGCATTAAAAAAGTGTTTTTATGTTACGAAATAAAGCACCAAGATGTTCGTATTATTTATTTTAAAAATTAAAATAGTTCTAGTGATTTTAAAATTGTTTCTCTTTGCAGTTCTGCCTTTTTATTTAAACCTATATTCATTAGGTCACTAATTATTTTACGTTTCTGAAGCATTTTTTCCTTGTATGATTTTCGTATCGCCATCCCACGTTCAGTTTCGTAAAATTTTCTTCTTTTTTCATTTGCTTCGACTTTTTTTCTAACACCTTCCTCTCCTCTTTCACACTTGCAGGTTGATTTTACGTGTAGTTCATGCTCTGATGTATATTTTTCTAACGCCTTTGCTCGCTAGGGTAGAAATTTCATTGCGTATACTTGCACAGAATTTTCCTCTCGAATGTTACCATTCTGATTTAAATACTCTTCTCTCGTAATGGGAGTGAGGTTTACCTAAAAGTCCATCTCCATCTCGACGAAGGGGTTTTTGACCATCAGCGCAGGTAATGTATCTCAAAACACCAACACAATGATCCAAACAAATAATTTTTCTAAATGTAGTTTTTGGATGTAATTTTTTCCCTGCACGTTGTATTTTTTTCTTGTAAGCCAACATTGTAGATCCATTTGTAAAGTGAATTAATGAATGGAGATGTTAGTGTGCAGTACTTACGTCGTCTGCTACTAAATGACAACGGCAAATGGAATACCATTTTACATTAGGAGCACATGCTAGAAGAGAAAAGTCACTCTCATTTAAGAGTAAATGATACATACCATTCTCTCGGTGACTCTTCGTAGTCCTTTGCCATATCCGCTGGCGAAAGAGCTTTGATGTCATTGACACTCAAAAGAGCCAGATAATCACTTTTTGACAATTTAGACATATTTTAACTGGATACTTAATAACGAAGAACTGAACTCTCAAAGCTGTCTCACTAGACTAAAAGAGTCCTTACGAAGTCGCTAAGATTATATGCCAGTACAGCTTCCCCCACCCTAATTGTTTATTTCACGCATGCGCCATTAACATGGTCAAAGTTCAAAATATTGTTGTCTAGACTTGCAACTAACCAAGTTATCCAAAAATTTTGGCTTGCTGTTCTGTCACCGCAACTAAATCTCAACCCTACGTTAGGTTAGGCAGTGCAACGTTTTTTTAAGGATAGATTTTTTTTCAGACGCCCCTTAAGGAACTCCCCTGCATTAAGATCCAATATATGATACATTTACAGGGTACAAGGTTTCTCCCCATGTCATAATCTGACGCGCTCTAGTAACTACAAAAATCCCCGCTTGGGCTCCCCTGTCATAAGGAAGGACATGGGAAACAAACACATTTATGCTGAATGAACCATTCCATACTACATTAAATTTTTCTCGTCTTTCTTTTAAAAATTTCCATACAATATTTTTGGCTGAAAACAGGATCCTCAAAAAAAGTCGCTTGGACATACAGGGTATCCCGAAAAAATTGGTAATAAATTATACCACAGATTCTGGGGTCAAAAATAGGTTGATTGAACCTCACTTACCTATTTACAATAGTGCAAACAAAAAAAGTTACTGACATTTGAAGTTACAAAATGAAAATCAATTTTTTTTCATATATCGAAAACTCTTATAGATTTTTCATTGAAAATGGACATGTGGTATTCTTATAGCAGCAGTATCTTAAATAAAAATTAGAGTGAAGTTTGTGTACCCCATAAAAATGTATGGGAGTTTTGTTCCCTTAAACCCCTCCAAACTTTTGTGTACGTTCCAATTTAATTATTAGTGTGGCACCATTAGTTAAACACACTGTTTTTAAAACATTTTTGCCTCTTAGGACTTTTTCGATAAGCCAGTGTTTATTGAGATATTTTGAATATTTATCGAATCCACCACATATTTGTATATGGTTAAGGACGATTATAGAGACCTGTTAATAATCTAAAAATGTATTTATAACTTACATTTTTAGGTATATTTTGAAAAATAAGTAACGTCTCGATAAAAGGTGACTTATAAAAAAAAGACTAAGAGACAAAAAAGTTTTAAAAAGACTGTGTTTAACTAATGGTACCACAGTAATAGTTTAATTGGAACGTACAGAAACATTTGGGGGTTTAAAGGAACAAAACTCCCATAAAATTTTTATATAAATATATTAAAAAGAAACCGCATCTCGATAAAAACTCGCTTATCGAAAAAATACTAAGAGGCAAAAAAGTTTTAGAAATGTCGTGTTTAACTAATGGTACCACAATATTGAATTAATTGGAACGTACACAAAAGTTGGGGGCGGTTTAAGGGATCAAAACCCCATAAATTTTTTATGGGGTGGACAAATCTCACTATAATTTTGTTTTAAGATGATCCTGCCATAAGAATGATAGGTACATGTCCATTTTCAATAAAAAATCTTTAATAGGTTTCGATACATTCAAATAAAATCGATTTTCATTTTGTAACTTCAAAGGGCTGTAACTTTTTTTATGAGCACATTTGTACTAAGGTAAGTTAGGTTCAATCGAACTATTTTTGACTCCAGAATGTGTGGTATAATTTATAACCAATCTTTTCGGGACCCCCTCTCTAGACTGCTGAACTGCACTAAAGGCACTACTGTCAAACAACAGAAAACACGCAAACAGAACGGAATTATCATCAGACAAATAGATCTTACAGTATACTCTTTCTATAACGAACACGGGTATTACGAGGTTTTATTAGGTATCCCATGAAATTCCTATTGAACTATAACACCTCTATACCGAGGCATATTTCGTTATAACGAGGGAAAACGAGATCGAAAAACATGTTTCTTTACCTATTTTGGCGCGGAGATGGCTATAAAATATCCCAGCTGCCTGTATACAAAAGACTAAAATTTTTGTGCTTATCGACACCAGTGATATGTAATAAACTATCAACTGTCAACTCTTCCTGTTTATCTACCAACTCTTTTCAAAAGTGCCACTCAAACAAAATTTAGCATCGTACATTGCTCGAAATGGCTTCACTATAGGATGTGAATGTTTTAAAAAACTACATATTCATATGCATGCACATGCACATTATTATTGTTGTCTGATATAACGAAATTGGCTAAGAACAAGGTAATTAGTCTGCCATTTCAGTTCTCGTTATAGAGGCAGTCTATTGTATTTATCAATATTAAATGTCCTTGTAGGATCGTTACTCATCGTAGGGACCGCAGACGTTTGGTTACCATTAGCATCTCTTTGTAAAGCCAGTGAAGTCAACTTTACTAAGTAACAAGGCATTTACTCAACACACACCACACACTACCCTGATAATCTGATTGCGAAATCTGGTCTAAATTGACATTACTTGTCGTGGCATTAAGCTAAATAATAAAAAACAATAATAATAGATTACAAACAATATTTTCAATCTTGAATTTTTGAGTTGTGACTTTTTATTATTATTTTGGACGTTCAATTGCAATACTGGTTATTGTTTTTTAAATACCTGCTCAATATTTACTATTTAGATGAAAATTGAGTTTACAAAAAATAAAATTGTTCATGTGACTTTTATAAACCAGCATGTGTGTGACTTTTATAATATTTAGATAAATATTACAAAAAATTAAGGACATATCTATATAATTGCGCCTGGATAGTTTAGTAACTGATTTGTTTTGTAATTAACCTTGTAACCTAAAATATTGTGTATAGATTACAATTTTTTCTCAGTATCTACACGGTTGTTCTAGTTATTAGAGAAAAATATAATACTTACTTTTAATAAGTGGTAAATACTTCAAGTGATTACAGATAATATTTTCTTAGAATACAATCAATCACCTGACGCATTTATTGCTTTTTACGCACTTGATATTATTGCAATCTTTGCGCAATTTCCGCTTTACAAGTTATCTTTAATAAAAAATACGTTACAGGTAATTTACACAATCAATATCTGAACAGGAGAGTTAAGACAATTTGTTTTATTTTAAAACCTTCCACAAACTAAAAACAGTGAAGCAGACAATTAGGTTTCATGTCCTTTATTTGCATGGATAGAATGTTTCGCAATAACTACCATTTTCTTTTATATTCTTTTTTCCTTTATGAACACAATAATTATTTGACGCAGTTCATATATCTAGGGACATCGGTTAACCCCAATAATAATACATCAGGGGCAATAAAAAGGCAAATAACAATGGCAAACAGGTGTTATCATCAAAGTATTTAGCTAACAAACGTCTGTCTCAAAAAACTCGTATAAGAATGTATAGAACATTGATATTGATAGTCCCCGTTCTCACATATGGATCAGAGGCATGGACGCTAACTAAAACAGATGAATCCGCTCTATCGATTTTTGAGAGAAAGGTGCTACGCAAGATATTCGGAGCGGTCTGTGAGAACAGAATATGGAGGCGTAGATATAACTTTGAACTGCAGAATATCTATAATAAGCATACGTTTGGTGGAAAAGATATTACCACTATAATTAAGCGAAACCGCCTACAGTGTACATGTGCCTACATGTAGCCCGGGCGCCTGAATCGAACATGACGAAAAAGATTCTAACAGTACAACCCGTGGAAACGAGAAGACGGGGTAGACCAAAGCTGAGATGGATGGACGGGAACGGGGTAACACAAGATGCCGAGAAGATAGGAGTCGGCAACTGGAAAATGCAAGCAAGGGACAAAACAGAATGGCGTAGACAGCTTGAGAAGGTCGAGATCCTCTAAGGGCTGTAGCACCAAGACGATGATGATGATGAATTATTTGACGTAGTTGTTGAAAAAGAATCGCTCCTTAAACAGAGTTGGGTGAGAATGAAAGAAAAGCTTTCTATGATCAATTTGGAAGACATACGGCACATGTGATTTTAATGAGCATGTGGACCAATCCAAGACAGTTTATAAAATAATACGTGGAGGACTAGGCTTCGAAACTGGAAATGAAGCGGAAGATGATATATACTTGAATTAACAACAGCATTAGATATGGTGATTATTTCAACAGCGAAACACATTCTCTCAAAAGAGAGAAACTGAATTTTTTACGTATATAAATTTGACAAAACCACTCACAAGTAGATTATAAATATCATGATAAAAATTAGTGAGACAGTAAGCCAACAACATAAGTTGCAGGAGCAGAACGTCGAAGTAAAACGCGAAACTAAACAAAAATATCGGAGAAGACCACAAAAAATCAAGTGGTGGATGTTAAAAACAAAAAAGAAGGTTTATTCAGGGCAAGAATAGTAGAAAGAATGTGATGGAACATGAAAAAAAAACCCTAATACAATTTGGAGGGAGACGGCCAGCATCATCAGAGATACTGTTATTGAAATACTTAGGAAAACGTCAGGAAAGAAATTTGAGGATAAAGTAACTTGGTGATGGTCATACGAAGTACAGGAAAAAATAAAAGAAAAGAGAAAATTATACAAAAAGTGGTAAAAAATAGGTCAGACACAGATTTTCACAACTATACGGTCACCAAAAAGGAAGCGAAGTAGCAGTAGCAAAAGCTAAAGCAGAAGCGTATATCAGGGAAGGTGAAACAATGATATATCAAATAGCAAAACAAAGAGCAATGAAATCTAAAGATTTTAATTAAATTAGGTTTATTCCAGATCTTCTTCTTCTTCTTCTTCGCGCGACTAGGATTACTCCTGTTTGTCTGCCTCTTATTCTGTTTCAGTTGTTGTTGACTGTACATTGTCTATCCACCTTTTCGGCGGCCTTCCAACGGGTCTTCTGCTATACGGCTTGTTGTTTTTACAGATATTCGCTAATCTATCTGGTTCCATTCGATTTACATGTTCGTTCCAGTTTTTCTTTCTTGTTTTTATCCACCTGTTAATATTTTGAATTTTGCAACGTTCTCGTTATACTTCTGTTGCTTTGTCTGTCTCTTAATGATATGCCCGCTATTGATCTTAATACTTTCATTTCGATATTGTTGATTTGTTGTTTCGTCTTTCTTGTATCGGTCCTTGTCTCCGCTGCATATGTTAGGATAGGTCTTACTGTTGTCTTGTATACTTTTATTTTGCTTTCCATGGTCAGATATTTGTTTCTCCATATGGTTTCTCGGAGGCAACCACTTACTCTTGCCGCTTTTGTCACTTGTGTTGTGGTCTCTGTTCTTATATTCCTGTCACTAGTGATCTCTACTCCTAGGTAATTGAATTTCATTAGTTGTTCTACAATTTTGCCGTCTATTTCTAACTTGCATCTACGCGGCTCTTTACTTATCACTATACATTTAGTTTTTTCTACCGATATTCTCATATTAAATTTATTTGCTGTGAGATTGAAAGTGTGGAGCTGCCTTTGTAGGTCATCCTCGTTATCAGCAATTAGTACTGCATCATCGGCATAGCATAGTATCGTGATTTTATGCGCTCCCATATGGTATCCATGTCTTTTCTGACTTCGTGAATTATTTGATTCATCATCATATTGAATAACAATGGGCTGAGCGAGTCTCCTTGGCGGATTCCTCCCTTTAGTTCTATG
Source organism: Diabrotica virgifera virgifera (assembly GCF_917563875.1). Classification (NCBI taxonomy): domain Eukaryota; kingdom Metazoa; phylum Arthropoda; class Insecta; order Coleoptera; family Chrysomelidae; genus Diabrotica; species Diabrotica virgifera. The sequence goes on from NC_065444.1 coordinate 217,891,405, forward strand.
CGTTCTGTTTCTCCTGTTGACATTATAACTCTGGTCTTGTTGTTCTTGTTAATTTCCTTAATTAGCCTTATTATCTGGTGGTCTATTTGTTCAGCTTGTAATAAATTTAAGATATCATTTCGCCTCACCCTGTAAAAAGCACTTTTTAAATCTACAAAGCACATGTATGCTGGTTTTCCATATTCAATAGACTTTTCTACTATTTGACTGATAATAAAAATTGCATCTATTGTGCTGCGGTTCTTCCGGAAGCCTTGCTGTTCATCTGCCATATTCGCTTTTTCCTCGATTTTATCTTTTATGACTGCCGTCAACAATTTTAATGTGCTGTTCATCAGACTAATGCCTCTATAATTTTCAGGATTTTTCGAGTCTCCCATTTTGAGTATCGGTAGCAGGAGACTTTCCTTCCATTCCGCTGGTACTACTCCGATATTTATTATATCGACAAATAATTTTAGGAGCCATTTGAGTAGTGTTCTTCCTCCATATTTTAGCAGTTCATTATTTATCTTATCAGGACCAGGTGCTTTTCTATTTTTTAATTTTTTTATTCGTTCTTGTAGCTCTTCTTCTGATATTAGTACTCTATCGTGGGTTTCATTAATGTTTATTTCTCTGTTCTCTTCTTCTCCTTCTCCATATAATTTCGCGAAATGCTCAGTCCATTGTGTCTCCGTAATGTTATCTATCCGTATAAATTCATTCATTTCTGTTTCATTCCAGATGAAATTAATAAAATACTAATTCACAAAAAGGATGCCAACAAGAGATGCAAAAAGTACTTTGACAGTCTAATCAATGACAGAAAACCAATTAAGTTAACGGAAACAGTAATTAATGGTCACCAAAATAAAAAATGAAGAAGTGGTTAAAGCACTTCAAATAATAAAGAAAGAAAATGTAGTTGGACCAGATGATATTCCTGTGGAAGTGTGGAGACCATTAGGAGAGATAGAAGCAAGTTGGCTAATAGGTTTATTCAATAAAATTATGGAAGTTGGATAAATGCCAGACAAATAGAAAAGCAGTATATTAGTACCTGTTTACAAAAACAAGGGAGATATATAACAATTCATAAACTAGAGGACCATAAAACTACTTAGTCAGATCATGAAAATAAGGGAGAGAGTAATAATCGATAGGCGGATACGTGAAGAAACCGAAATATCTGATAATTAATTTGGATTTATGGAGGGCAGATCAATCACAGATGCAATTTTATTGTAAGGCAGTTGATGTAAAAATACAGGAATAAAGAAACAAACGCTCGTATGGTATTCATTGATCTTGAAAAAGCATATGAGAGAGTCCCTCGAGAGATTCTGTGCTGGGCACTAAACTAGAAAGGAATCCCCAGTAAATATGTAAAGAATGTGAGAGAGATGTAGGAGATAGGTACTGATAAATTTCATGTGAAAGTAGGATTGCACCAGAGCTTGGTTCTTATTTATTCTCATTAGTTTTATATCAGATAACAGCGAAACTACAGGGCAACATTCCCAGTGCTTAATGTATGCTGATGATGTGGTGTTGGTGAGAAATAGTGCAGGCGACTTAGCTGGCACAGTGGAGACAAGCTCTTGAGGAAAATGTTTTAAAACTTAGTAAGACAAAGCAAAGTATTTGGAATGTTTGTCTAAAGATGGAGTTACTACCAGTCAAATAATATTTTTGAATGATGAAATTATTGTGAAAAGAGAGACTTTTAAATACCTAGGATCGGTATTACAGAGTACTATGGCGACATAGATGGAGATGCATGCATAAGAAGCGAGTGGTGTGTTGGGCGACAGCAAAATTCCAATGAAGCTAAACGAAAAATTCTATAAAACAGTCATAACACCGGTTGTGATGTACGGAACTGAATGTTGGGCAGTTAAAAAGAAAGAGAAACAACGAATGCACGTGGCAACAAAAAAGGATAAAATAAGGGAGAAGTATATTAGGGGAAGTCTAGGGGTGGCACCAATTGATGCCAAAATGAGAGAGCATAGGTTAAGATGGTTTGGTCATGTTCAACGGTGAAACGTTAATCGCCCAATACGAATAATTGCTGAACTGCGGGTTCCTGGAAGAAGCAGGAGAGGAAGACCCAAGAACCAAAGAACCTGGGCGGAGACACTTATGGAGTTATAACAGAGTCTTTTCCTTTTCCATTATCAAATCTGCATTTGAGAAATTAATATTTTTATTTCCTGATTTTCTCGTGTCTCCTGCCATTATTTACAACAATATGTAATAAGTATGATAAACATACCTGTATAATAAACATACCTGTTTTTAAACTACGATATACAGTGTAACCCCGATAAGTCGGCCTCCGATAACCCGGATCCGACTAACCCGGACCGATTTTCATCAGACGAAACAAACATTTATTCACTTTGATTGAGTTTTTTACCCAGAAATAAACAAAACTGTACACAACTGTACGTAATTTTGATGTACTGTGCATATGTATTTCATGTTTTTGCAATTATAATGAATTTTATCTGTAGGTACCTATACCGGATTTTATCAATTTTTACCATATTCCCCGGCATGGGCGGTTTCTCCATTGGTTTACTTGTGCAGTGAACAGAGTGAACACCCAATCAAATTTCATTAAAATACATATTTTTAAAAATCTCATAAATATCATAGTATCATTAAAATATAACTGTATTTATTAATCACATAATTTATTTGCACAACACCGCTACGCTAGATGCACGTGGTAGGTGCAGAATTCAAATTGAACCCAGCCACTATACAGTATGTAACCCTATAAAAGAACGAGAGCTCTTAAATCCGTGAACCAGCGATTCTCCTATCTTAAAACATTGTGGGTTTGTGCACTGTACACAGAGACCGGGGCGGAGGGTTTCGATTCACAGTTTGGCATTTTCTATTGTGGGAATTTATTAAATACAATAATATTGGTAGGTAGTTTTTTTAGGATGGAGCCTTATTCAGTGCAGTTTATAAAAGAAAATGCAAATAGTTTTGAAAATCGACTTCTTATAAAAAGAATGGACTAACTTGGCCGGAGATAAACTTGGTACAAGAATGTGCAATAAGAAACAAAAAGTTTAAACATTGTTTTAAAGTTGAACAATATAGAAAAACTTCGTGATTATGCGGGTGTGATAAACTACATTCTTTATTTTGTTTTCCATGTTTAGTGTTTTCAAAGAATAAAACTGTAATTTCAACCTCGGTCTTTGGATGCCGTTAAAATAAACGGATTTTTAAACAGTTTTGACAAAGCCATTTCAATATTCGTAACTTCTGCGTCCACCTTCTAACTTCTGCGTCCACCTTCACCACCGAAGAAGCGCCATCATTCAGTAGGTATCATATTCTGCACAAAACAAAAAAAGTGTGTGACATTTTGACTAATCGGGTCAAAGATAGGTTTCATTTTACAGAACATCTTTTGACGAGGCCCCAAAAATTTTTCGCCTGCGGCGCTTATTCACTGTTTGTATAATTACATTCTTTAATTGAACACCCTTCTTAAATTACCACGAGCCGCCACTGTTCTCCGGCTAAACCGGATTTTCGATAACTCGGACCGGCCGCGGTCCCGATGAATTCGACTTATCGAGGTTCCACTGTATAGCCAACTTCCGGTCCTTCCCTTTTATTATAGTTACTCAATAGCGTTTGTCCAAATTAATAATTTTTATAAAAAAAAATAACAGAAATTTGTCAATATCTATCCTATGTTTACGAGTTTGCCTGCAGTATCTGTATGAAAACTTTACATTGTAAATATGTACAAACAGATGATAAAAAAAGTTAGCAAACAATAACGAATATTCTCATTACCATAAAAGCGTGAATAACTGCCCATAATGAATGTTGTGGCCCTCTGCGGTTATTTTGACAGTTTGAATGATTGATCGAACTGATAAGTCCGAACAGGCGAAGTTTCGCCAGCCAGGCTGCAATATTATTATTTCAAATAACCATTGCAGCTGTTAAGTTTCGTTTAGAATGTAGAATATAATCTACAGGGACGGACTAAAAAATTTCAGTGCAACTACATTATGCGGTCTACCACTAAGATGCGGTCTACCTGTGCAAAAAATTCCTGAGGGATTTGCGCAAAATAATGAAATGCAAGAAAACTTGTGGAAAAACTATTTATTTCTATCTATCTATCTATTTGCGGTAACAATTATGTTACAATAATTATTATTCAATTGTTAACATCATCTTGCAGCATTCCTGTCATCCTTTGCCAAACCTCCTGTCCAAGGCGTCGTCTTCTTGTAAATTGCAGCCATACATCGATCACCTGACGCTCTCATTCCACGTCCTTCGCGATCTACCCCACTTTTTTCTTCCTGGTGGTCTTCACTGAAATATTTGTTTATGCCAACGTTCCTCAGGCATTCTTATGTGTCCAAACCATTTCAATGATCTTCTTTATATTATATTATCTACTACCGTTTCCTCAGCGTCCATTCTTGTTCTTACTTCTTCGTTAGTTTTCCTTTCCCATCTTAAAATTCTTGCACTTCTTCTTATATAGTCTATTAAATAGCCTACTATATATATTTCTAGGGCTAGTAGCCTTCTTTTGAGATCTGCGTGGAGTGGAGAGTCCATAGTCCATACTTCCGAGCCATAACACAATACCGACTCCACTATTGCTCTGCCCACCCTTTTCTTGTTTTTTGTAGTTGCCATTAAGTCATTGAAATGTGATCAACTCAATTTGGATCCCACGTGTTGGGAAATCTGTATACATTACCTTAGGGCATTATCCTGGTTGCCATTTGACCATCACAGGGCTTTTTATTGAAGTATGCACTTTTAAGGCATCTATATTATATGTAAAGGGTTTTTACCCAGATATTTTTCTTTTGTGGCTCAGCTAGCATCCATTTTATCGAACACTGATGATGATTTTTTATAAAAATCGAAAACGTTTTGTTGTGATGTAGCCCCTTTTAAGGGATTTTAATAAAAAAAAATTATACCTTTTACAAAGGATTTCTTTCCAATTTTGTTTCTTGTTTTTATTAGAAATATTCTTATCCCACCAAAATAAATTCAAGCTTCCCACAATTTGCCTGCCTTTCCGGAGTCTCTGCTTTATCTCTGCTCCCCCCAATCCGGTCTTGTTAAACAATACTGCCACGTATTTAAGTGTTTCCACATGATTAATGTTAACGTCATCATTGACAAGGACTTGAAACCGAGCCTCGCTGTTTACTACCAAATACTCCGTTTTTGTTAGACTCATTGGCAGTCCCAACTTTTGATACCCATGTAGAGTTGCACAAGTTTGACTTGATTGTTTGAACTTGACTTGAGTTTGACTTAATTTCAAATCAAACTCAAGTCAATCCTTTTGACAAATATTTCAAGTCAAGTCAAACTGGTCAATCGTACAGGTTTGAAAATTCAAACTGTTTGTCAAACTAGTTTGAAAAAGTTTGAAAAATAATTTATTTCGTAGAGATATACTTTTTTGTTGAGATAGACATGTTAGTTGCCAATTAAGATAAGAAATTTAATAATACAATGAGTTCCATATAAAAGTAACTTGATATAGGAAGCGATTATAGTCAATACAGGGTAAGAGACCGTTCAAGCATTACGTAATGAAGGTTGGGGGGGGGGGGTTCAAAAATCTTCAAAAATTGCTTTACGTAATAGTTAAACGCCCATTACAGTGCGTTACGTAGGGCGAAGGGGGGGGGGGGTCAAAATCTTCAAAAATCGCGTTACGTAATACTTGAACGCTCCCTCATAATTTAATTAAAAATGATTGCTGTATGCTTAGAATAATTGCTTGCAAGTTTCGTTTTATCGATATCACATATCACTGTTTTATATTTTTATTTAAGTGTTATTACTAGATTAAAACAAAGAATTCGTTGAATGGTTTTTTTTTATCATAACAAGTGTAATTTAGTCTACTTTCACAAAAATTTATGAAGGAACAACAAAATATAATATTTTTAATAGAGTTTTAATATGAACTACAAACTAATTTGCGGAGTAGGCGGATATCTACGGGGGAATAGGGAAATTCCCCCCCCCCCCCCAAGAAGGTCCAAAATATTTTTTTGACAAATTTCAATAAACATAAAAATGTAATAGCTGGATATGATATGATATGACCACAGACAGACAAATAAAACCCAATAAACCCGTTATTTAGGATAATTAAGAAAATTTAATGCATCTACATTAATTTACTTAATTTAAACCCAAACATAATATTATTTGTAGCCTGTATCCGAAAAAATATAAAACCAATAACCCTATGGTCAGTTTTGAATTTTAAAGAAATACTTTTGTATTGTCGTGTTTTCCAGGGAACTGCAGGTTGGTACCAGATGTTGTTTTCCTTGAGATAAATGCCTCTGTTAATAAAAGAAAGTCATAAAAACTTAAAATGATTATTTTGAATTGTCCATTGATCAACCAAATAGTATTTTTTGCAACCATTAAGGGCATAGTCGTAACATGCCCCCGTCAAAATATTCAATGTGTTTTAAATGTATTTATTTTTTTCGAATTCTGAGAAAACAAATAAATATTTTTAAAAAATTTAAAAGCAGCATGAAAGATTACATTATTTATGAGGGCCGAAAATCCCTGAAAACTTCTATAATGTTTATTTTAATAAGTTACAGAGTGAAAATAAAACGGAAAATTTAGTGTGATTTTTAATTGAAATATGTCATTCATAAGAAACTTAGATATTATTTATTCTAAGGGACTTTCGGCTCTCGGTAATAACGTAATTTTTCATTCTGCCTTTAAATTTTTCAAAAATACAGGATTCGAAAAAAAGGAATATCCACATTTAAATCACATTGAAAATTTTGACAGGCGACATTTTGCACCTTTCCCCTTAACGAGAACTCGTAGTAACAAAGTGCTTTATTCCTGTTCGCAAATCAAACTATCCGTGTAGATTCATTTCTTCATATTACAAGTTGTAAGACCCCCGTTTAGTAATTCCTAAGTTCTTTATATCTTGAATGCACTAATCTGGTTACTGGTTAGTTTTTTTAAGTAAAACTTTTTATTAAATATAATATATTAGAAATTAGATTATAAACCTGGTACATTCCAGGTCAAATCACTCAGACAAAAACTTTTGGATCTCAGATTTGTCTGAAACTTAGTGTATAGCTTCTGCCTAATTCTACTTTTTTTCTCTCAAAATACCATTTTAAGCGATATTACAGTGATTTGGTATTTATTTAAACAAATTTGCATTTTTTATCGTAAATATCAATAGAAAAAATAATGTTTTAATAGTACGGACTCAAAAATTCATTATAACGCATTATAACAAGTTATTTCAAATAGAAACAAGTTTTTGATAAAATTTTTGACAACACAAAAAATTATATTAAAAGAAATTATAGGAAATCATATTTTCAACAATTTCAGTCAAAAAGTTAAAAATAGCGGAGATATTGAGCAAACAGGGTTCTCCTTTAAAATCAAGATGGCGGCTAACGTAACGGCGGAATTCATTCGCGATTTTAAATTTACACTACTGTCGACCCCCTAAAGATTAGAAAAATAGAATCTTGCTTGGGTAGCTCGGCATGCAAGATCGAATGCTAACCCGACTGTACTATATATAATTTTGAATCTGATATTATTGCATGTAACTTTTCTTGTATTGTAAAACTATATAAATTCTTCGAAACACCTAAGTCCTGTGCTTTGTCTATGTGTGGGCAAATTTTCAGCCAAATCGAAGAACTTATATTTTGGGAATGGAGGAACATGTAAAAAACAATATTTTAACGTTTTCTACACTAAAATTTGATCAAAAACGTTTTAAATAAAAAAACTTGTTATAATGCCAAATATTCACATTTTTGAGTCCCTTCGATTAAAACATTGTTTTTTCCATTGATATGTTACGATAAAAAATGCAAATTTGTTTAAATAAACACCGAATCACTGAAAAATCGCTTAAAATGATAGTTTGAGAAAAAGACGAAGAAGAAGAAGAAAGCGGTTCGACCCTCAATGTCTTATTTTTACCATATAGATCCGCCATTGGCGGAGTAGCAGAGAAAATTGGAAATAAACTGTTTGAATAAGTTTGATTTCAAGTCAAACCTAAAGATATCGAAATCAAGTCAAGTCAAACTTTTTTACAAAAAAAGTTTGGTTTTCAAGTCAAATCAAGTTTGCTGAATAAAATCAAACTAGTTTGACTTGATGCATCTCTATGCATCCTTTTCTTGTTTTTATTAGAAATATTCTTATCCCACCAAAATGAATTCAAGCTTGCCACAATTTGCCTGCCTTTCCGGATTATCTGCTTTATCTCTGCTCCCCCCAATCCGGTCTTGTTAAACAATACTTCCACGTACTTAAGTGTTTCCACCTGATTAATGTTAACGTCATCATTGACAAGGACTTGAAACTGAGCCTCGCTGTTTACTACCAAATACTCTGTTTTTGTTAGACTCATTTGCAGTCCCTACTTTTGATACCCATGATACAACCTTTTTACCATCAATTCTAGATCGAAAGCATCCTGTGCTATCACGACCTGATCATCTGCGAAACTAAGACAGAAAAGGGTGTTGTCATTAACTGGACTACCCATTCCGACATATCTCTTCTTCCAGCTTCTAAGTGCTGCTCAACATACAAATTAAACAAAAAATGAGACATACTACAACCCTGTCTAAAATGTTTTGTGACATTATTACTTGTAAATAAATAGTTTTCAATAATTTTTTTTTGTAAATACATATTTTTTATTTATTAAAAAATATTACAAGTAATAAATATTTGAAGAAAAAAATGTAAAACGAAATGGGACTCTAATAATTTACAAAAAATGCACCCCAAATATACTTGCGTGCATAAAAATTGGTCAACCTTAAAATTTGTACTTGAACTATATTTATTTCTAAAACTAATTACTTGCATCAAAAGAGGGATATACGATATACTGTGAAAGATAATTTAATACGCTTTAATATGAGTGTACACTTGTCATCATAATATGTCATTTATATACAAAGCAACTGATAAACGTAGAAAAGTATTTTTTCTACGAGCGTGCAAAAATGTCTATTTTCGCGCACGGATTTTAGTTTAGAAAATTTTACTTTTCCGCACGCGTGTTACTTTTCCGCACGCGTTTTACTTTTCCGCACGCGTGTTAATTTAGATATGTTAATATGGCCTTAAAGTAATTATAATATATGCAATAAACTAATATTTAGATATTATTTACTAATTTATTTCAAATATATCTTATTGTGTTCATGTTTTAATGAAATTAACGCGATAATTCAATGAAATAAAATAATTTTGACAAAATATTCGAAAGTCAAATCAGTAGACAATAACAGTGGTTTTGAATCATCGTCATGCTAACCAATTATGCTGAAACTTTGGTTTTGACAACCTTGTCAAAGAATTAATTTGTGTTTGTATTTTCAGTAGTAATTGCACAAGAGCTCTAAAATTATTGAATTTTTCCCGAGTGAAACTTTGACAGTTTTAATTTCATGAGCCAAAGGCGAGCGAAATTATGTCAAAGTGTCACGAGGGCAAAAATTCTATATTAATTTTAGAGTTCGAGTGCAATTTGTTGCGATTATTTCATGAATAAAACTGTTCAAAACCAAAATTTTATTGTACTTTATTTATATAAGTACAAATTAAACACACAGTTGTTATAAATATTTTACGGTTTTTAAAGTCATCACTTTTCTAATTTTTAAAACATTAATTGTCATTAATGTCACTGAATGTATTTTTTCGTAGCAACGAAGGGCATCTGATGTAATATACTTAACGAAGGGCAATTATCAAAAATTATCGATTTAATTCAGATTTCTGTAGCTTTCTATTGGTCAGAATCTCCTATGAATGAAATAATCATATTAATTAAATTAATTGGTTAAGATTTGGTCATTTTTAAAGACTCGTAAAAAAATATTGTTCCTAACGCTTCCAGAAAGTCTCTTTTCCGCACTCGACAGCTTGCCGAACTCCCGCTTCGCGTCGTTCGGCAAACTGTAGTCGCGTGCGGAAAAGTATGACTGTCTGCACTTGTTAGCAAAATAACTATTTTAATGTTTATAACAATAATAATAAATTTGTCATAATTTGTTAATATTGCCTTTGTAATTAATTTAAGTTAATTAATTAGTTAGTTTAAGTTTAATGGATACTACACCAGAGAAAGCCGTCCCAGTTATTGCATTAAGGGTTAGTAATTATTAGTAATAAGTAGGGGTAATAATTAAGTTACAGGGATGAAGAAAAACAGAAAATTTAGTGTAATTTTTAATTTCAAATATCTTATTTAAAAGAAACTTTCTGTTTATTCTAAGAGATTTTCGTCCCTCTGTAATAATGTAATCTTTTATTCCGCGTTTAAATTTTTCAAAAATACTTATTAGTTTTCTCAGGATGGGTCAAAAACTTACTGCAGCCCATCGTCAAGCACGCCTGCGTTTTGCGAGGGATCATCTGAACTGGACGTTGGAACAATGGAAATCTGTTCTCTACTCAGATGAGACCAGAATATGCCTCTATGGTAGCGACCGAAGAAGGAAAGTGTACCGAAGACAAGGAGAGCCATTTGAGCAATGCTACATTGAACAGCTTAGTCCGTATGGAGGTGATCCCTGCATGATCTGTGGTACAATATCTATGGAGGTACAAACCTACCTTGTTTTCATTCGTAGCTGTCTTCGTGGTGTCTTCAACGTTTAATCTCCGACTAAATATTCTTTATATGCAAAAAATTTGAATGAATTTTGAATTAATTAGTTTTCAAATAAGTACATTTAACAGCAATAGTCGTAACGTAATTGTGGTAACCATAGTTTTACTTGGGTTGCTATGTTGCTGCCTTGTGACAAATTTTGTCAACTTGGCAGTATTTAACTAGTTATTTAAATTTATTACCCTAGGGTGTTATTTTGAAAAATAACGCCCTAGGTAAATAATATATCATATTTAACTGACTTTGAAATAATGTCGTTATGTGTCAAATAATATACCTACAGTCGGTATATTATTTGACAAATAGCCAAGAAGAAGAATTTGACAGAAGTCTTTCATTGACCACACGTCTAAGAGTATTGTGCTGTATATTGACAACGAACGTGTGCTAGAGACCATGCACAAAGAGCGAGAATTGATCAACATCATAAAATTGAGAAAGGTTCAGTATTTTGCTCATATAATGGGAGGACCTAAATATCGCTTACTCCGGTTGATCATTCAGGACAAAATCGAAGAAAACGCTGGGTTGGGAGAAAACAACTGTAATGGCTGCGTACAGTGCCGCGCCAGCACGTGATAGCGCCTGTGTGCAAAATATTTAATGGCACCCAAAAATACGCAATTCTTTAAAAATCGTCTCATTAAATAAAACAATGTGAATAGAAATGAACAATTATTTATTGTAAACGGCCAAACAATACATACATACATATTCGATGTTCCTCTTGTACCGGAAGGTGTCGAAATGTCTTCTTTATTCGTTATTCTCTGCGAACTTACGCAACTTTTTCCTGTCCCTAGCTAATTCTTTGGCTTCCTGCCGCGATTTTCCTCTATTCTTCAATAATTCCATCACACTTGTATTCGAGGTTTTCCCTTGATCGACCTCTCCTGTTTTTCCCTATCGGCCTCGCTTCCCATGTCATTTTATCATGTGATTTGTCTGTTGTCATCCATTCTAAATAAGTGTCCAGTCCATTTTAATATTTCTTTTCATGATTTATTTCCTTTAATGTTTTTTTTTTTATTTTAATTCTCTTCTAATATCATTTGCAATTTCATCTTCGTGTGTCCCCTTCTTATATAAAATAATTATTCCAAGGTATTTAAATATCTCTACCTGCTCTATTTTATTGCCTTGGATTTTAATATTCAGGTGAACTTCTTTGTTGGATATTGCCATCACTTTTGTTTTTTTTTTCCATATTTATTAGTGTTTTTTTTTTAATTCTGTCTCCCAGATTTTTACATTTTCTTCCAGAGATTTTTCAGTCCTTTTCACAATAGCCATATCATCTGCAAACATACAGGCTTCGATTTTTATTTGTTATAGGTTTCTGTATCCCATGGTATATTTTTTTGGCCAGCACTTTTTAATTACTTCTTCAATTACACAGATAAACAGTAGTGGGATTCATACCCCTCCTTGTCTGACTCCGTAGTTATTCGTAAATTTGCTGGAAATAAGATTGCCTGTTCTTACCTTATTTATGGCGTTGCAATACAAACTCTGAATTGTGGTTATCAGTTCCATATCTACTCCCTTATTTGTCAAGCTTTGCCATATTCCCTCTCTCCTCACCAAGTCTAAATCTTTTTCATATCTATGAATCCCAAATATACCGTTTCATATTTAGTATTGCTTTTTCGATGATCTGCTGTGGAGTGAAGATATGGTCCTGGACGCAATGTGCTGGCCTAAAACCACTTTGAATATCTGCTAATCTAGGCTCGACTAAATTCCGGAGCTTCCGTTCTAGGATAATTTCGTAGACTTTTAATGTTGAACAGTGCAGCGATATGTCTCTGTAATTTCCACATTCTCTCGAATCTCCTTTTTTGTGCATAGGCAGTATTATAGCCGTGTTCTAGTTACTCGGTATTTTTTTAGTTTGCCATGTTAGGTTTAACAGTTCATAAAGTTCCTTTTTGCCCAATTCTCCCAGATATTGCAATAACTCGGCATCTAATCCATCTATACCTGAAACTTTACCTATTTTTAGTTGGTCTAAGGCATCTTCCACTTCAGTCATTTGTATATTATTGTCCCCAATTACATCTTGTTCTTCTGTGGTTGTTTTGCTAAAATTTTCGTTTTTTCTTTCTGTTGTTGTCTTGTCTTTGCTTAAAAGTTTCATAAAATATTCTTTCCATCTTTCTATAATGTGGTCTTCTTCAGTTATTATATTCCCATTCCGATCTTTAACCTGCTGTAGTTTAATTTGTGGTTCCTTTCTCATATTTTTTAGGACTCTTTATTATCATAGGTTCTAATTTCTTCCATACTTTTCCCATGTAACCAAACAAAAATACCTAAAAATTCTCACACATGCAACAGGAAAATACAGTAAAGATTTAAAATTTTCATTTCAAACTGTCTGTAATCAAACTGTCTGCTTTTATTCCGGCACCGTAACGGTGTGGCTAGTTGAAAACTGGGTTCCACATCCAGTTTCTCTGCAGTTTCATGTGCTGTAGTAATAACATCATTAAATTTGCTATCTGTCCGAAACTCGAGAAAGAATTGTTCTAACTCTTAAATGTAAAACATTTAAGGTAAGCTGCATATTAGTAATACCATATTAGTAAGGTAACTTCATACCATATGTGGACTGAGCATATGAATGTCCTGTTTCTTTGATATATTTTATCTTCCAAACATTTTTTGGCTTTACAGGATTTTTCTTGTTTATGCAAATTGTAAATCAATAGGTAATTTGCCTGACTTTGAAGTTAAGATATTACATGGTGGCAAGGTCGGTAAATGGGTAAGTGTTATTTTGACTCGAGTAAAATTTTTGTAATAACTCTAGTGGCGCCCCTTAATTGCTGGCGCCTGTGTGCGCCGCACACAATGCAACACGTGGACGCGCGGCCCTGGCTGCGTAACATTAGACAGTGGACAGGTCGAACGGTCGAGAAATTGACGGTTGAGAAAGATATCAGTCGAACATTAAAATATTAATAAAACAGTATAATGCAGCAAAGATTTTGATACCTTCTATTGATATATTATTGACTTTTTGGTAAGCCCCCAGATATTTCAGTTGAAAGATAGCTCCTAGTAATTTTTCGACGTTTCAAGCAAGTTGGGCGCCAACTTTCAGTAATTAACAAAATACGGCCAATGCTATAAAGCCACTTACTTCTATGTCTGTTAAAATATTGAAGCGACCATTATAATCAAATGATTGCAATTATATATCATCGTGACGTTAATAGTCTACAGTTAGTCGTTAACGGGCCCAAAATCCCCTCACCCTAGGGCTCTTAAACCGGCACTGCCGGTTGCCGGTAAATCTCGAAAGTGAACGGTACGCTGATCACTAATTATTTGTAGCTGCTTTGTGAATGATGGAACGAAAAGGTAAAGGCGATTCAACTTGATAAAAACTCACGAAGTTCGCCCAGAGGGGTCGAAATATATTATTGTCGGATTACAGGAGAAGGTTGTAAGTGTAGGTACGGCGCGGACCGGTTTCTATTGTTCCTTTTATCTTGAAAGTAATATCAGAACCCGATACTGAGGAGCTCTTAATCATCAAAAGACTTATTGCAAAAAATAAGGCTTTACATTTTTTCCCACCTTGAGTATCCCACGTATGTATTTAATGAAGTTGTGGGTTAAAAATATACAATGAACTAACTGTATAAAGATTATAAACCTTTTTGTAGTAAAATATAATGAGCGGGTTTAGTATACAGTAGATAACGACATTGCCGTTTCACTTTATGGAAGTACATACATATATATATATATATATATATATATATATATATATATATATATATATATATATATATATACGTCTTCATATCAAGGCGAGATCCGACTAAATCGAGGACAACCCGAGATCCACCAATAGGAAATTAATTATTGGAGTATATTGTTCATAACTATCTTTATAATTAACATATTAGTCATGGCACACACTTAGAGGGGAAAATATTTTTAAACTTAAATTTTTCTGATAAATTTACAGCGAAACGAGATCCGTAGCTGAAAAGGAAAGGGGAAGACTTATATACGGAATTTTAGATATTTACCGATCAACGCGAGATCACACACTGATGCCAGCTCTAAAGAGTATTAGTCGAGCGACCAGAGCTCGTGTTGTATTGCATATTTCCCACGATATACAGACACAGAAGATAGATAATGTACATAGTGGGCGGAGACAATGACCGCAGCAACAGAGTTATCTCGAATTCTTTATGTAACTTTTAAGTATCGCTTCTTTCATGTCTTCAACGTCTACCGTGGTTTTCTTTAAATTTTGAATTTATTGTGTGTAAACTAGGTATATCTACTACCCTCTTCAACTATATAGATTTACCTTTCAGAAAGTCCCTTACATAAGGGTGTGAAAAAAGAAAAATACTTCACAAATAATAACCATTTAATAATGATAATTTGCAATACAATATTTTAAAACTATACATTACTATTCTTAAAAAACACTTACTACGAAACAAAAATGTAATTATTATATTCTTAAATAATATAAATTGTTACAAAATAATTTAAATGTTTGCTTGTTTTAAAAATACATTACAAAAAAGTACAAATTTTTATAATGATTAAAATTTAAAAAATATAATAACTCAAGTAGTCCAGAGAAATAAGATTTTTCTCGTGACACATCTGCCTCCAGGCCGAAACCAAATTTTTTGAGTAGAATGGACATCTATGTTAATAACCTATATGTTTCCTGCAGCCGATTTTGATGATATAAACAAATGAAGATCAAAAAAGATAAATTTTCGCTTTTTTCGTCTATTACCAAAAAGTTAAGCGTTCTAAAGAAATTTGAGGGTAAGAAACTCATAATCCGTGTAAAAACTTCAATATGGCGTTCGCTGGATATGTCTATCCTTATTTTTTGCTTAGAAAATTGCAAAATAAATCATAAATTTTGAGTTTTTATAAATATTCATAACTTATGTAAAAATTAACTTAGAACCTTCTTATTTCACGGGATGCTGAGACTTCTTGTGCTTAAATTATATTTGAAATTTCAAAGCAATTGGTCAAATAGTTTAAAAGTTATTTAATTTGTTTATCCCAAATTCATTTTTTTTGCAACGCTATAAGTCAGAAAATTATGAGGTTACAGTAATACTTCGGAAAGTTTATGAAAGAAGAACATTTATACTATTGTAAATAAAAATTTACTAGTAAATGTTGCATTTACTAGTAAATAAAAATTGATGTAACTCTATTTGTTGTGATTTTTTTCCAAACATACGGCCGTAGAAAAAATATTGTTCCTAACTCATGCGGAAAGTGTCTTTCCCGCTTTCGACTGCTTGCCCAAACTCCGCTATCGCGTCGTTCGGATCAACGGCAGTCGCGTGCGGGAAATTATCACTTTCCGCAATAGTTAGGAAAATAACTATTTTCTACGAGCTTGCAAAATGTCTACTTTTCCGCACGCGTTTTAGTTTATAAAGTTTTACTTTTCCGCATTACTTTTCCGCACTACTTTTCCGCACTGAATGTAGATATTTTAATATGGCAATTATTATACATGCAATAAACTAATATTCAGATATTATTTACTACTTTATTTCAAATGTATTTTATTGTGTTCCTGTTTTAATGAAATTAACGCAACAATTCGATGACATAAAATTATTTTGACATAATATTCGAAAGTTAAATCAGTAGACAATAACAGTCGTTTTGAATCGTCGTCATGGAAACCAAGATCGTTGTCACGCTAACCAATTATATTGAAAGTTTGGTTTTGACAACGTTGTCAAAGAATAATTTTGTGTATGTATTTTCATATTAATTCAATTAATTGATTAAGATTTGGTCATTTTTTAAACGCTCGTAGAAAAATCTTGTTCCAAACTCTTGCGGAAAGTCCCTTTTCTGCACTCGACTGCTTGCCGAACTCCGCTTCGCGTCGTTCGGCAAATTGCAATCGCGTGCGGAAAAGTATGACTTTCCGCACGTTAGGAAAATAACTATATTTAGTAGATATACTTTTTGTTCGAGATAGAAATGTAGTTAAGATGTAAATTTAGATAACAAAATTAAAAACACAATGAGTCGAATACAAAGAATAACTTGATACAAGAAGTGATTCAGGTTAAAAGAGTCGTAAATTCAAGAAAATGATTAATTTACGATTAATTTAAAATAGTTTTCTAGTAAGTTTCGCTTTATCGGTGATGTCAACGATTATCATGTTTATTTGAGTGTTGCGTACAACAAAAAATCCGGTGGATGGTTTTTGTTTATAATTCCAAATGTAATTTAATCTACTTCAACAGAAATTTATGAAGGAACAACAAAATTTGCTTATTTTTTGAACCAAGTTGTTATTTCAGGAAATTCTTCTTCATAAAATTTCTTGTGACTTTTGATCAGTTGTCGTTTTAAAGAACTAGTTCCACTATTTGTCATTTTATAACGTTGTTCTATAATATCTTTACATAACGTGCACTTTGCAATTTTCATTGTTTTCGTATTTTTAAATAATATGTACCTACATAGTTCTCTGTAAATTGACTATTGACCTGTTTTCAGGTCGATACTTGGGTATTCAAAGAAAAAAGCAGGTTGCCTTTACCAAAAGGAATTATAAACCTTTCAGTAGTGCCTTAAAAAAGGCACCATATGCTTCACCGGAACCGAACATACAATTTCTATTACTATTGTATTAGACCAACGTTTCGCAACCGGTGGGTCGCTGGCGGATTTCAGGTGGGTCGCGGCGTGGCTCTTACAGTAGCTGAATAATGTACACATATATATCATCACGGGTGTGGGATGGGTCGCGAATATGAAAAAGCATTAGAAGGTGGGTCGCCAGACATAAAAAGTTGGGAACCACTGTATTAGACGATTTATTACTCCTGGCTTGAGGAGCCAGAAATATACACTTGCTAGGTCCTTCTTGTTCGAAACCATTTTTGTCAATGTAATGGTAATATAAAATATAAATAATGGTCAATAACTTCCACATAAGAGAAATTTCCAAGAAATTTCTGAAATTTTAGTCTGACAAGGAGTCTCCTAACCGAAAAAAGTCAATGTCTAAAAACTTATTAAAAAGTCGACAACATCATCGAAATTGGCTCAAAAATCAGGTGATCCTTCTATACACATGTTTTTTGAAAGTGTTGCCAAAGAATATATAGTGAGGCTATATATTCGTTGGTGTTGTTTCGCGATATGTACTTTCTTCTAAATATTATGAACTATAACTTAACTAATTTGTGCCTTGTGCTGATGCAGAGTACATGTTCAGACCTGTCCAAATAAGTCATTACAAAAGGCGGTATCTCAATTAGAATTGGAAATATAGTTATTTTCCTAACAAGTGCAGAAAGTCATACTTTTCCGCACGCGACTGCAGTTTGACGAACGACGCGAAGCGGGAGTTCGGCAAGCAGTCGAGTGCGGAAAAGAGACTTTCTGCAAGTGTTAGGAACAATATTTTTTCTACGAGCGTGTAAAAATGTCTACTTTCGCGCACGCGTTTTAGTTTAGAAAGTTTTACTTTTCCGCACTGAATTTAGATATGTTAATATGGCCTTAACGTAATTATAATACATGCAATAAACTAAGATTTAGATATTATTTACTAATTTATTTCAAATATATCTTATTTTATATTATATCTTATTGTGTTCATGTTTTAATGAAATTAACGCGAGAATTCGATGAAATAAAAATAATTTTGACATAATATTTGAAAGTTAAATCAGTAGACAATACCAGTGGTTTTGAATCGTCGTCATGGAAACCAAGATCGTCGTCATGCTAACCAATTATGCTGAAATTTTGGTTTTGACAACCTTGTCAAAGAATTAATTTGTGTATGTATTTTCATATTAATTAAATTAATTGATTAAGATTTGGTCATTTTTTAAAGACTCGTAGAAAAAACACATTGCGCATGATATTTAAACTTCAAACTGTTTGAAGAAATTTGATTTCAAGTCAAACCTACATTATCAAATTCAAGTCAAGTCAAACTTTTTTACAAAAAAAGATTGGTGTTCAAGTCAAGTCAAGTTTGTTGAGTAAAATCAAACTAGTTTGACTTGATGCATCTCTAATATCTGCCATAAATTGAAGGACTCCAGTATTCAATCCGAAAATGTTTCAACGTAAATGTAAAAGAAGTTGTTTTAACGTAAAAATGTGTAGAGACACTAACGGTGAAATTCTACATGACAAAATCTCAGTTCTTAATAGATGGACACAACATTTCAGCGAACATCTAAATATAAACGATATTGAAGAAGGTTACAACATAGAAAATCAACAAAATCTACATCATCAACTACACACTGAAGACCCAACAAGAGAAGAAGTATCAACTGCCATCCTAAAAGTCAAAGACAATAAATAAAGCCCTGAATCTGTTCTGAACTGTATAAAAAAGGTGGTGATCATTTGCAGCAATCCATAAATTAATAGTACTGCTATGGCAGAATGAACTGGTTCCAGAAAAGGGAATAATATGTCCGTTGCATAAAAAAGGTGATCAACTGGATTGTAAGAACTATAGAGGCATTACTCTACTAGCATCTACGTATAAAATCTTCGGCAATGTATTGTTTGAAAGACTGAAACTTTTCACAAAGGATATTGTTGGTCAATATCAATGCGGATTCACTGTTGGAAAGTCAACTATACATCAAATTCAAGCACATAGACAGTTAGACAGATTCTAGAAAAGTCAATAGAATATAACATAGATACCCACCATCTATTCGTCGACTTCAAAGCAGCCTATGACAGTGTTAAAAGAACTGCATTATATAATGCAGTGATTGACTTTGGGATCCCACCGAATTTGGTTAAGTTGACCCAACTAACAATGCAAAATGTAAGCTCGTGCGTTAGAATTCAAGGAGAAAACTCGACATTCTTTGACATTAATAATGGTCTAAGGTCTAAGACAGGGGAACGCGCTGGCGTGTCTCCTCTTTAATATTCCTTGGAAAAGGCAGTGAGAAAATTAAATATTAGAATGAATGGAACTATTTTTAATAGATCGACGCAAATTATCGCCCTCGCTGACGATATAGTTATAGTGGGCAGAAGTGTGAGAGACATGGTGCAGTATTTTACAAGACTTGCGGACGCGGCAAGTGAATTAGGACCTGTGATAAACGAGGAAAAACCCAAATATATGTTGTTTTCTAAAAACTCCCGAAATATCGAACAGAGAATTCAAATTAACAACCATACCTTTGAGCAAGTAAAGGAATTCACATATCTTGGGTCGCTAGTAAACTCAATAAACACGACAAGCGACGATATAAAAAGACGCATAGCAATAGCAAACAGAACTCTACACGGTCTCCAGAAATATTTAAAAAATAAAAATAATAATATAAATCCTTAATAAGACCGGTTTTGATATATGGGGTTGAAACGTGGACCTTATCTCAAAATGATGAAAGACTATTTTCGAGAGAAAAATTCTTAGAAAGATTTTTGGGGCCGTAAACAAAAATGGGCTATGGCGTCGAAGATACAACTTTGAACAATATCAGTTATACACCGATACAGATATTGTGAAATTCGTGAGAAAGAAGAAAGTGCAGAGACTTAGATGGGCTGGACACATTGCTAGAATGCCATATCACGAATACACTAAGAAATTAACCTTTCCAAAACCAGAGGGCACGACAAGAAGTAGAGGATGACCACGAAAAAGATGGATTGATGATGTAGAAGAAGACCTAAAGATTTTAGGGGTCAGAAGATGGAAGGAAGTTGCCAGGAATCGGCAGGAGTGGCGACTTCTTTGCGAGCAGGCCAAGATCCACAACGGATTGTCGAGCCATGTATGATGATGATGTTTCAACGTACATGTGGGTTGATCATTTGAGTGAGTGTGGTTTATGTAAACCATCAGACACTTTCTTGTTATATATTGAGCAACTGGAGACAATTTTTCGTTCAACAAATGGTGATTCCATTTTGGTATTTTGCCGATTTAAAGCAATAGTACCTTTTAATACTAGAATACCTCTTAATTTAATCGTCAAATGTCAAAATGCTTAAAAATTAAAGACAAAAAAGATAAAATAATCGTTGACCTACCCAAAAAGAACGCATATGACTGGTACTAGAATTTCACAACTGAGGAAATCGATTTGTTTCTGGAAGATAAATAAACATACCGGTTTCTTTTTTCTAAAAAGTGTTTTTTTGAAAAAAAATTTTCAAATTCAACAAACGAAAAATTTTTAAATCGATTTTTCTAGAAAATGGTGCATCCTACCGACTTAAAATAAGAATACCTTTTAGTGCTAGAAAACCTCACAATTTAATAATCCAATGTAAAAAATGCTTAAAAAAGTTAAATACAAAAAAGTTATGCGATAAAATAACCGACGCCTACCCAAAACGGGCGCCTATGACCCGTACTAGAAATTCGTAATTGATGTACAGTCGAACCCGCTTATTAGAATCCCTGTTATAGGAATATCCCGGTTTATGGAATATAAATTCAAGTTCCCGAAACATTTCCATTTACTCCTTAATAAATTTATCTGTTTATTGGAATAGGATCTAACTAGATAATACCGCTTATTAGCATATTTTGTAGGTCAAAGAATATTTTTTTTTTACAATTTACTAAAAATTTAAATTATGTTTGGTATTATGGTTTGTCGTCAACGGCCTGTAGTGCTGGATTAGATATTATTAGGGTAATAAATATTTATTACTTTGTTACGAATACCAATTCGATCTTTAGCAAGGCCGACAAATGCATGGGTCATAAAATAATGTTTATTTGTCTACACAAAGGCACAGTTGCCTGTTATAGAATTGTTAGAAGCAGTTTATTTAGAATTCACTCAGAGAGTACCTACTTGTTTGCAAGATGGAATTATGGCTTTGTTAAATTCGAAAAGAAGAGAAAAGAACAAGAATGTAACAATCCATTTCTTGACGCCAATAAAACTTCTATTCAACCAATGGATTAAGGATGACCACACGGATTAACAAGGAAAAAGCTATAATTACCAATAATTTCTAAAAAAAAAGTAATTTTGTTATATATGCATTTTAATAAGAAAATATTTACATATCTACATATTGCATACATTTCATATTAATTATATAATGTATTAATTCACATACATGTAATGTAATTTGGTATTTAACACATACATAGATAAGTACTAGTTACACTACTGTATTATTGACGTAAAAAGACCTAAAACCATTTACATACACTGATTATGTAGGTACATATATGATATACATATTGGCATAGTATGTAATAAAACTACATATTGGCATAGTATGTAAAACTACACATTGGCATAGTATGTAAATAATATTATTACGTATATTCGGTAACACTTATTTCGACTAGCCACCAATGATCGGTTATTAGAATATCCCGGTTAGAAGAATATTTTTGCCTTGCACAAAGGCTATTCCAATAAGCGGGTTCGACTGTAATCGATTTATCTCTGGAAGATAAATAAGAGTACCAGTTTTCGTTTTTCTAAATAGAAGTGTTCTGGAGAAGCTCCCTTAGTAGGCATTTTCGGACTAGGAGAATTGGGTTAAATTGTCTTAAAATTATCTGAAGAATCTCCGGTATTCGTTTGTCGGGAGAGCTTCTGGACACTCTATATATTAAAAAATATTCCCTTGGAATCTTAATATAGTACGTGAACAACATAGTTGGTCCCTTAATTATAAATGATATGCAAAATAGTTTTGTGTTAATAACTCTCAATCAAATGGAACGCGGTTAGCTTTATTTTGTAGGTCTTTTAAAAGCGATTAAGTTTTTGACATTTTTTGTAAAACCAACAGTGGAGAAGATTCTGAAGAAAAATTGTAAAAAAATAATACTACAAATAAACAATGTTCCCGAAATTTTTTAGACTTCGACTACTTACCAACGTGTTCAACGTAATTTTTACTAAAAAATTACTTAAAATCATCTAACCCCTAAAAATGTCATCAAAACGACGATTCTTAAGCTCTTCCGAGTGTATTAAAGAAGCTATTATCGATTAAAACAAAAGTTGTGTATTTTTAACTCTAAATTTCAACTATTTAATTAAAAATAAAGGGTTCCAGTTGAAAATTCAAAGTTGCTACACCCACCGCGTTCGCAGGCAGAACCGTGCTATTGTATAAGTATATAGATTTTGAAAAACCATTAAAAAAGCCTTCTTAAGTTTTTTCGACACGACGTCTAGTTCTTGAGATATTTGAGAATCGCCTTTCTTAACAGAGCCCTTTAATAATGTAAATATTCTTATTCAAGCTACAAATAAGCCGAGGGAGAGAACTGACCGTAAAGTTCATTTGCGATGTTTCCAAATTTATCGGATCTCGATTTGTCTACAAAATGTATATATAGCATATACACATCGGATCGCGCGCGCTGCCCTCTAGAGCAGACTTAGTGGAACTACTGCAATATAAAAATCACCAAAAGGAGTGCAAAATGAGGTCCAGACAAAAATAGATTTCCTTGTACCCCCAGCATTGTTACATCGAGATGTCACTATATACACGTGAATACAAGGTGAGATCCAAAATCGGATCTCGCCTTGCAAAACGGATCTCATCTTGTATAGCTTATGATACAAACGGATCTCGCCTTGATATGAAGACATATATATATATATATATATATATATATATATATATATATATATATATATATATATATATATATATATATATATATATATATATATATATATATATATATATATATGTCTTCATATCAAGGCGAGATCCGTTTAATATATATATATATATATATATATATATATATATATATATATATGTCTTCATATCAAGGCGAGATCCGTTTGTATCATAAGCTATACAAGATGAGATCCGTTTTGCAAGGCGAGATCCGATTTTGGATCTCACCTTGTATTCACGTGTATATAGTGACATCTCGATGTAACAATGGTTAGGGTACAAGGAAATCGATTTTTGTCTGGACCTCATTTTGCACCCCTTTTGGTGAATTTTATATTGCAGTGGTTCCACTAAATCCGCTGTAGAGGGCAGCGCGCGCGATCCGTTGTGTATATGGTAAATATATATTTTGCGGACAACCCGAGATCCGGTAAATTTGGAAACATCGCAAATGAATTTCACGGTCAGCTCTCTCACTCGGCTTATGTCTAGCTTGAATAAGAATGTTTACATTATTTAAGGGCTCTGTTCAGAAAGGCGATTGTCAAATATCTCGAGAACTAGACGGCATATCGAAAAAACTTTGGAATGCTTTTTGAATGGTTTTTCAAAATCTATATACTTATGCAATAGCAGGGTTCTTATTCTGCCTGCGAAAGCGGTGGGTGTAGCAACTTTGAATTTTCAACTGAAACACTTTATTTTTAATTAAATAGTTGAAATTTAGAATTAAAAATACACAACTTTTGTTTGAATCGATAATAGCTTCTTTAATCTAGTCGGAAAAGCTTCAAAATCGTCGTTTTGATGACATTTTTAGGGTTTAGGGGTACCTCAGGTAGTTAGCTTAAAACGTAAGAAATAAATTTGAATAGTTAATGTTTATTGATAAACAAAGCTCCAATTCTATTTTACTTCAACTCATTTTAAGGCTATTTCAATAAACTAATCGGTTCTTTTTTCAGTTTTTTGGTAAAACATTGTAACTTATAGACGAAAATTCTTAAAATCGGCTATTTTTCATTTAAATTGTCAATAAATA
Organism: Diabrotica virgifera virgifera; assembly: GCF_917563875.1. Classification (NCBI taxonomy): domain Eukaryota; kingdom Metazoa; phylum Arthropoda; class Insecta; order Coleoptera; family Chrysomelidae; genus Diabrotica; species Diabrotica virgifera. The sequence continues at coordinate 217,915,860 of NC_065444.1, forward strand.
ATTAAATTGAGAAAAAATTGGTCAGATTTACATAAATTTTGTTATTCCGTCCATATAGAAACTAAAACAATTGTTACGTAGTTACACTGAGTGTCATAAAAACCGTGTATTTTTACTCATTCCTTTGAGCTATTTCACGTAATATCGAGATATAAGTTGTATTTTTAACATAAGTTATATTAACGTTAAACTGACTTAATTTATAGTTTTATAAGCAACAATTAAGTATAGCGAAATTTATAAAACCTTATTTAAATTGTTTTACATGCTCTATAATGCGGTTATCTTAAATTTTGTTTTGAATGTTTTTCTTCTTACTGGTAGACAAAAAATGGCAAAATGTGCATTTTTGACATCAAATTGTTGATAACCAACATAGTTACTACTCAAAATATTAAAAAACTAACCGTCGGTATAACAGGTTGCCTGGAAACCAGATGCAGAACAGTACCATAAATGTTTTAGACTTTTTAGCACTTTCTTTAAGTGAAATTTAAAATCATTTACCACCCATGTACACTCATTACGGAATCTGTTACAAGAATTTCAGCGATTTCAGCCATTTTTTCAAAATTTATTTGGATTTTCTCTAGTAATCCTTCCAAAAGACAATACATAAATGGTGAATACCTTTTACACCAATTTCAAGGAGGGTAATTTATACAGGTACATACCTGGAATTATTATATGGACCGTTCACTCTTGTTAGAGTATAGTTCGCTCAAATATGAGCTCTTTTAATCCATTTCACGCGGTAAATTAGTCCGCTTTTCCTTTAGGTCTTAGTTCATAGGTTGTGATGTTTTTTTGCCCTCTCTACTATCTTCTTCCTCTCTCTCCGGTCCTGAATCTTTTCTCTCCAGTTTGCAATTTCCATATTTGATATATCGTCTAGCAGTTGATCTTCCCATCTAATTTTTGGTCTTCCTCTTGGTCTATTTTTTACTGGTTTCCAGTTCATTATCTTCCTGATCAGTTCTTCTACCCCTCTTCTTTCTGTGTGCCCAAACCATCTGAGGCTTTGTGCTTTAATGAATTTTACTATATCTTCTCCTTTATTTATATTTATTATTTCATGGTTCATCAGCTTTCTATATTCCCCTGTTTCTGTCTTTACTGGGCCATGTATCTTTATAATTTTTCTCTCAATTATTTTTAACTTTTCTTCGTCTTTTTCGTAAGGCACATTACTTCTGCTTCATAGGCTATCACTGATCTGATTGCTGCTGTGTATATTTTTGATTTTGTTTTTTTGCTCAGGTTTTTGTCCTTGAGTAGTTGGTGATCTTTCCAATATACTCTATTACCTGCTTTAATTCTGTCGTTTATCTCTATACTCCTTCCGTTTTTGCCGTCCACCATCACCCCCAGGTATTTGAAGCAATCTACTCTCTGGAATGTATTTTCACCTATCTTTATTTCTGCTATTCTGTTTACATTGTCTCGTGTGCTTATAAGATATTTTGTTTTATTCTGATTGATTATTAGTCCTCTCGTCTTTGCTTCTCTCACCAGGGTTAAAAGTGCCTCTTCTAGTCTTTTTTTATCTCGTGCTACCAGTCCCAGTTTATCTGCATATCCTATGATCTGTGTTGAGCTTTGAATAATTGTCTTTTTCAGCCCTGTGTCCCTAATTACTCCTTCTAGAGCGATATTAAATAGTGTCGTTTGTCGTTGACAGACTGTCTCCTGGTCTTACTTCAAGTTCTATTTTGATGTCATTTGTATCGCCCTCATTTGTTTTAACTTTTGCTGTTGAGTCTTTTATTGTCATTCTAGTTAGTCTTATTAGTTTTGCCGGTATCTCCATTTTTTTCATTTCTTTTAATAATTGTTGTCTGTATATGCTGTGGAAGGCCTGTTGGAAGTCGATGAATAGTATGTGTAATTCTATGTCATGTTCATAGCTTTTTTCAATTGTTTGTGTCAGTACGTGTATTGCATCTATTGTTGATCTTCCTTTGATCTATTGTTCTAAAACCCTGTTGATATGGTCCTATAATTTTTTCTGTGTATTGATTTAGTCGGTTTCTTATAATTGTGATCAATATCTTATACGTTGTATTTAGTAGCATAATTGGTCTGTAGTTGCAGCACTTAGTTGGATCTCCTTTCTTAAAGATTGGTGCGATGTGTCCGTTTTTCCATTCTATGGGCATGCTTTCGTCCTTCCAAATTGTAACCATTAACTTGTGCATTCGCTTCGTGAGCTCTTCTCCGCCGTTGATGATCAGTTCGTTGTTGATTTCATCTGGCCCTGGCGTTTTGTTTACTTTTAGTTGTTTTAATACCTCCATGAATTCCTGATAAGTAGGTGCGACTTCCTCTTCATCTCTGTTATCTCTTATATCCTCATCCTCTGAATATGCCTTATTGTCGTTTTTGTATAGGTCCGTGAGATGTTTTTCCCAATCTTTTTTGTTTATTTTTGTGACAGATTTTTTGGTACTGTGTTGTTGTTTTATCTATTCGAACAATTTCTTGTTGTCTTTATTATTCGTTTCTAATTCTTGCATTTGTTCAGAGATCCATGTGTTCTTCTTTCTTCTATAGAGTTTCAATGCTTCTTGTTTTTCTTTTCTATATTGGTCCAGTTGTTCCTGTTCGGCACTTTGTAGCCATTTGTTTCTTGCGAGGTGCTTCAGTTGACTTTTTTGGTGACATTCCTCATCAAACCATTCTTTCGATTCTTTGTTTTTTTGGAATCCTATTATTTGTTCTGCTGTCTCTATTATGCTGTTCTTTATGTTTTTCCATTCTCCTTCTATTTCTATGTGCTCGTACTGACCCAATTTCTGTTCCAGTTGTTCTGTATATTGTTGCTTTGTTTCTTGCGTTTTCAGATTGGCTATATTCCATTTCCTCCTTTTTCCTTCCTTATGATTATTTGCTTTGATTATTTTCATCTTAAGTTTTGCTATCAACAATATGTGGTCAGTGCCTCAATTTGCCCCTCTGTATGACCTTACGTCTTGTACTATTTGTGTCCACTTTTTCGAAATTAGAGTATGATTTATTTGGTTTCCATCCATTCTTCCTGGTATCATCCATGTTATTTTGTTTTCTTTTTTATGTTTATGCCCAGTACTAACTATATATGTATTTTGTTGCTGCTGCTAGGTTGCAGATTTCTCCTCCATTATCATTCGTAGTTTCATGAATGGTTTCTTTGCCAGCTACATTACGATTATAGTCCTCCTTTCCGATCTTTGCATTGAAATCACCCAATATTATTAATATGTCATTCCTCGGAATATTTTCACAGGTTTCTTACAGGATGTCTTAGAATTCTGTTTTATCTTCTTGGTTTGCTTCTTCGGTGGGTGCATAGCAATTGACTATCGAGATGTTGGCTTGTTTATTTTCTTATGTAAGATATCCTTTCATTAACTGCTTTGAATTGTATCAGTTTTTCCCTCATTTTTTTGTTCACCATAAATGCCGTACCATTCGTTCCCTGTTTGTTTTCTCCCGAATAATACATGCTAAAATTTTTCTTCTCAATTTTTCCTTCTTTCTTCCATCGTATTTCCTGTAGGGCTAGGATTTCTAGTTGGTATTTTTTCATTTCAAGAGCTATTTCTTGCATCTTACCTGCTGCCAGCATGGTTCTAATATTCCAAGAGCCCATTCTAATGGGTTTTGTTCTTTTCTTCTTATTGAGATTCTTTCTTTATTTTGTGTGCGTTATTTTGTTTTCGTTAACCTTTTGCATTTCCGAGTCTTTTTTGCCATGTCAATATCAAATTTCAGCCGCTGTTCTTCGTTTATTAGTTTTTTGAATTTTCTATCAGCTGTTCTCTCTCTTCGTCCCATATCTAGATTTTGCCATTCACTATTAATTTCTTGTAGCCGATTTTCGTTTGCTTACCTTTGCTTCTTTCGTCCTTTGCTATTTTAGTTATTTCTTTTTGTATTTCTTTTTCTTTCGATGTCCAATCGTTGTTTATATAGATACGATCTTTATGCTGTTTTAGTTTACGTTTCTTGTTTAGGATTTCCATTTTATCCGTGAGGGCTTCTGTTTCTATTGCGCATACTGTTTCTCCTATTTTTTTTGCACTTCTTAGTTTTATTTGTATTTGCAACTCTTGGGCTCTGAAATTTTCCATTTCTTCTTTTAATTTCTTATAATCATTTGTTTCTACTTTCAACCCAGTTACGATCAAGCTTTTCTTTTTGCTAAATTTCTCCAGTTGCTCCATTCATTCATGTAGCTGTTTTACTTCTTTTTTTAGTTTTTGTTTCTCTGCTTTTACACCCATTAACTCTTTATTGGTTTGTTGTTATTCTTTCCTTATTTGTTTTATTTCCTGAAGCATTTCATCGTTTTTATTCATTAGCTCTTTCATTATTGTAATCATAACATTTTCCATGTCTTCCTTGTTTTCGTTGCCTGCTTTGCTTGGTGACCGTTTTTTAATTTTACTTCTATTAAAACAATCATCCAAGTTTTCTCTTTTGCGTTTCGTTTCATCATCGGTTTCACTTCCTGTGACATTTTTTCCATTTTCTAGGAGTGCAGCGCTAAATACCTGGAATACCGATATTAGATTATCAACAATACTTAAAAAATGAAAGTTACCAATTCACCGGTAGTTAATGGGTTATTTAAAAATTACCTGCGCACCAGAGTTGCCAGTTGGTCTGTAATTAGGATGGGGACTAAAATAGATACGAATTCACCGGGACCCGGAAATATGCACACCCTGATATTCTAGTTACGTAAGCTCGTCCGATTGGTGCATGACGTTAACAACAGAGTAAAGCATAGTCCCGTCTATGCGTTCGTAATACGAACGCGAATGAAATTTGAGAATAGTACAAATGAATGAATTATGACTAAAAGAAACTAAGTGATTTTTATAGTTTAGAGGAAAATTATTAAACTATTTACTTTTATTTAAATTGATTTTCAGTTATTTGTAAAGTACCCAGTTTCTTGATTATATTGGTATCCGGAAAATAAAAATATTCATATAATCGATATCTACTAAAATTATTATATTTCGTTAGTTGGCAAAAATTGATTAGTGGCCTACACATTAGTAAATATAATTTTTACCAAGGGGAAGAAAAGCCCCAAAATAAAACCATAAATTTAATGGATTGATAAAAAAACAAAATTTTTTACTTTTTAAATAATGTATTTCATCAGATTTAAGTAAGAGGCTTGGAAAAGACAAAAATAAGTTTTACAGTTTTCATGCCATGCACTTTATTTAAATTTTGTGCATGTGAAATAGACGTACATACAGCAACTATGTAGCAGTTTTCATAATTTTTCTTTTACGCAATGTCAGGTTGTTAAGAGACTTGTTTAATTCTTTAATTCGGAAGTACATCCGAGACCTAAAAAATAACTTGTTCGCTTTGTTAGAACAGTCTACAGTTACACTTTTGGACATAAGGTTTTCTAAATAATTTTTAGTTACCAAAATGGAATCACCATTCATGTGGAAGGAAAAATTGCCTCCAGTTACTTAATATATGACAAGAGAGTGTCTGATGGTTTACATAAACCACACTTACTCAAATGATCAACCCACGTGTACGTTGAAACATCTACGGATTGAATACTGGAGTCCTTCAATTTATGGCAGATATAACCAGCCAAATTCTCCAAACCATCATACTCGAGGTCACTAATGTTTTTTCATTCTAACTCTCATTGAAAACTTGAAAATCCACAACTGTTTCGTTGTTAGAATCCAGCCTTTGGATCAATTGTCCAGAAATTGGTAAATCTGGGATGTCGTCTGTTTAAACGTTCGAAAATTCGTTCCGTTGTCTCTCCTACCCGTATATAACTTTTATAAAATAAAATAAAGCTTTTTGTTAACACTTTAAAAAAATTTTTAATGGGTTTTCCCCGAAAAGAGCTTCATTTTTTGGTACTATGTATCACGTTAAAATATTTGATTTGGAATTTGAAGGATAATATCGTCTTTTTTATGAGCTACAAATTTACTTTTACTGGTTCTATAGACTAAAAATATACTAAAAATATAAAAATTTTTCGTTTTTTTTATATGCTACATTTTTTCCAAGAATATTTTTTCGATATAATACTTACTTTTTGAGTATTTGCGAAAAACCGCCGAAAAACGTGTTTTTTTTTTGTTGAAAAGTAAATATTTTTAGTCGCAAGTGACTCTAGTACCTACTACTAAATTAACCTAGTACCTAAGTTAAAAAAACTCTATAGAACAAAAGTTGCTTAAACTTAGTCAGATCTGTTTCCGGACTTATTTTAAACGTATATTTTTTCACCCTCCAAGTAAAAGCAATCAACGGCACAAATTCAACTTTGAAGTGGGGGATGGGTAGAATCTAAATCCAAATTTTCATGAAATTAGGAGTTGACCCTTAAAATTATGTGTGTTTCTTTTTATCTTTTAAATCATTTTACTTAAAATCATTTTTTAACTATCAAATAATAATTTCTACATATTGAGTTATTTTATTTTTTAAACTTTAATAATATTTATAAAAAATTTTACTTTCTTGTAATGTATTTTTAAAACAAGCAATCATTTAAATAATTATTTTGTAACAATTTGTATTATTTAAGAATATAATAATTACATTTTGGTTTCGTAGTAAGTGTTTTTTAAGAATATTAATGTATAGTTTTAAAATATTGTATTGCAAATAATTATCATTATTAAATGGTTATTATTTGTCAAGTATTCTTTTTCTTTTTTCACACCCTTATGTATGTAATAAAACTAAGGGACTTTCTGAAAGGTCAATCGTAGACGTTAAAGACACAAAAGAAGCGATACTTAAAAGTTACGCCCATTATATATCTTTATATCGTGGGAAATATACAATACAACACGAGCTCCAACCGCTCGACTAATACTCTTTAGAGCTGGCATCAGTGTGTGATCTCGCGTTGAACGGTAAATATCTAAAATTTCGTATATAAGTCCTCCCCTTTACTTTTCAGCGACGGATCTCGTTTAGCTGTAAATTTATCAGAAAAATTTAAGTACAAAAATCTTTTCCCCTCTAAGTGTGCCATGATTAATATGTTAATTATAAAGATACTTATGAACAATATACTCCAATAATTAATTTCCTATTGGTGGATCTCGGGTTGTCCTCGATTTAGTCGGATCTCGCCTTGATATGAAGACGTATATATATATATATATATATATATATATATATATATATATATATATATATATATATATATATATATATATATATATATATATATATATATATATATATATATACGTCTTCATATCAAGGCGAGATCCGACTAAATCGAGGACAACCCGAGATCCACCAATAGGAAATTAATTATTGGAGTATATTGTTCATAAGTATCTTTATAATTAACATATTAATCATGGCACACTTAGAGGGGAAAAGATTTTTGTACTTAAATTTTTCTGATAAATTTACAGCGAAACGAGATCCGTCGCTGAAAAGTAAAGGGGAGGACTTATATACGAAATTTTAGATATTTACCGTTCAACGCGAGATCACACACTGATGCCAGCTCTAAAGAGTATTAGTCGAGCGGTTGGAGCTCGTGTTGTATTGTAGGTATATTTCCCACGATATAAAGATATATAATGGGCGTAACTTTTAAGTATCTCTTCTTTTGTGTCTTTAAAGTCTACGATTGACCTTTCAGAAAGTTCCTTAGTTTTATTACATACATAAGGGTGTGAAAAAAGAAAAAGAATACTTGACAAATAATAACCATTTAATAATGATAATTATTTGCAATACAATATTTTAAAACTATACATTAATATTCTTAAAAAACACTTACTACGAAACCAAAATGTAATTATTATATTCTTAAATAATACAAATTGTTACAAAATAATTATTTAAATGATTGCTTGTTTTAAAAATACATTACAAGAAAGTAAAATTTTTTATAAATATTATTAAAGTTTAACAAATAAAATAACTCAATATGTAATTATTATTTGATAGTTAAAAAATGATTTTAAGTAAAATGATTTAAAAGATAAAAAGAAACACACATAATTTTCAGGGTCAACTCCTAATTGCATGAAAATTTGGATTTAGATTGTACCCATACCCACTTCAAAGTTGAATTTGTGCCGTTGATTGCTTTTACTTGGAGGGTGAAAAAATATACGTTTAAAATAAGTCCGGAAACAGATCTGACTAAGTTTAAGCAACTTTTGTTCTATAGAGTTTTTTTAACTTAGGTACTAGGTTAATTTGGTAGTAGGTACTAGAGTCACTTGCGACTAAAAATATTTACTTTTCAACAAAAAAAAAACACGTTTTTCGGCGGTTTTTCGCAAATACTCAAAAAGTAAGTATTATATCGAAAAAATATTCTTGGAAAAAATGTAGCATATAAAAAAAAACGAAAAAATGGTATATTCTTAGTCTATAGAACCAGTAAAAGTAAATTTGTAGCTCATAAAAAAGACGATCTTATCCTTCAAATTCCAAATCAAATATTTTAACGTGGTACATAGTACCAAAAAATGAAGCTCTTTTCGGGGAAAACCCATTAAAAATTTTTTAAAGTGTTAACAAAAAGCTTTATTTTATTTTATAAAAGTTATATACGGGTAGGAGAGACAACGGAACGAATTTTCGAACGTTTAAACAGACGACATCTCAGATTTACCAATTTCTGGACAATTGATCCAAAGGCTGGATTCTAACAACGAAACAGTTGTGGATTTTCAAGTTTTCAATGAGAGTTAGAATGAAAAAACATTAGTGACCTCGAGTATGATGGTTTGGAGAATTTGGCTGGTTATATCTGCCATAAATTGAAGGACTCCAGTATTCAATCCGAAGATGTTTCAACGTACACGTGGGTTGATCATTTGCGTGAGTGTGGTTTATGTAAACCATCAGACACTCTCTTGTCATATATTAAGTAACTGGAGACAATTTTTCCTTCCACATGAATGGTGATTCCATTTTGGTAACTAAAAATTATTTAGAAAACCTTATGTCCAAAAGTGTAACTGTAGACTGTTCTAACAAAGCGAACAAGTTATTTTTTAGGTCTCGTATGTACTTCCGAATTAAAGAATTAAACAAGTCTCTTAACAACCTGACATTGCGTAAAAGAAAAATTATGAAATGTGCTACATAGTTGCTGTATGTACGTCTATTTCACATGCACAAAATTTAAATAAAGTGCATGGCATGAAAACTGTAAAAACTTATTTTTGTCTTTTCCAAGCCTCTTACTTAAATCTGATGAAATACATTATTTAAAAAATAAAAAATTTTGTTTTTTTATCAATCCATTAAATTTATGGTTTTATTTTGGGGCTTTTCTTCCCCTTGGTAAAAATTATATTTACTAATGTGTAGGCCACTAATCAATTTTTGCCAACTAACGAAATATAATAATTTTAGTAGATATCGATTATATGAATATTTTTATTTTCCGGATACCAATATAATCAAGAAACTGGGAACTTTACAAATAACTGAAAATCAATTTAAATAAAAGTAAATAGTTTAATAATTTTCCTCTAAACTATAAAAATCACTTAGTTTCTTTTAGTCATAATTCATTCATTTGTACTATTCTCAAATTTCATTCGCGTTCGTATTACGAACGCATAGACGAGACTATGCTTTACTCTGTTGTTAACGTCATGCGCCAATCGGACGAGCTTACGTAACTAGAATATCAGGGTGTGCATATTTCCGGGTCCCGGTGAATTCGTATCTATTTTAATCCCCATCCTAATTACAGACCAACTGGCAACTCTGGTGCGCAGGTAATTTTTAAATAACGCATTAACTACCGGTGAATTGGTAACCTTCATTTTTTAAGTATTGTTGATAATCTAATATCGGTATTCCAGGTATTTAGCGCTGCACTCCTAGAAAATGGAAAAAATGTCACAGGAAGTGAAACCGATGATGAAACGAAACGCAAAAGAGAAAACTTGGATGATTGTTTTAATAGAAGTAAAATTAAAAAACGGTCACCAAGCAAAGCAGGCAACGAAAACAAGGAAGACATGGAAAATGTTATGATTACAATAATGAAAGAGCTAATGAATAAAAACGATGAAATGCTTCAGGAAATAAAACCAATAAGGAAAGAATAACAACAAACCAATAAAGAGTTAATGGGTGTAAAAGCAGAGAAACAAAAACTAAAAAAAGAAGTAAAACAGCTACATGAATGAATGGAGTAACTGAAGAAATTTAGCAAAAAGAAAAGCTTGATCGTAACTGGGTTGAAAGTAAAAACAAATGATTATAAGAAATTAAAAAAAGAAAAGGAAAATTTCAGAGCCCAAGAGTTGCAAATACAAATAAAACTAAGAAGTGAAAAAAAATAGGAGAAACAGTATGCGCAATAGAAACAGAAGCCCTCACGGATAAAATGGAAATCCTAAACAAGAAACGTAAACTAAAACAGCATAAAGATTGTATCTATATAAACAACGATTGGGCATCGAAAGAAAAAGAAATACAAAAGGAAATAACTAAAATAGCAAAGGACGAAAGAAGCAAAGGTAAGCAAACGAAAATCGGCTACAAGAAATTAATAGTGAATGGCAAAATCTAGATATGGGACGAAGAGAGAGAACAGCTGATAGAAAATTCAAAAAACTAATAAACGAAGAACAGCGGCTGAAATATGATATTGACATGGTAAAAAAAGACTCGGAAATGCAAACGGTTAACGAAAACAAAATAACGACACAAAATAAAGAAAGAATCTCAATAAGAAGAAAAGAACAAAACCCATTAGAATGGGCTCTTGGAATATTAGAACCATGCTGGCAGCAGGTAAGATGCAAGAAATAGCTCTTGAAATGAAAAAATACCAACTAGAAATCCTAGCCGTACAGGAAATACGATGGAAGAAAGAAGGAAAAATTGAGAAGAAAAACTTTAGCATGTATTATTCGGGAGAAAACAAACAGGGAACGAATGGTACGGCATTTATGGTGAACAAAAAAATGAGGGAAAATCTGATACAATTCAAAGCAGTTAATGAAAGGATATCTTACATAAGAAAATAAACAAGCCCACATCTCGATAGTCAATTGCTATGCACCCACCGAAGAAGCAAACCAAGAAGATAAAACAGAATTCTAAGACATCCTGGAAGAAATCTGTGAAAATATTCCGAGGAATGACATATTAATAATATTGGGTGATTTCAATGCAAAGATCGGAAAGGAGGACTATAATCGTAATGTAGCTGGCAAAGAAACCATTCATGAAACTACGAATGATAATGGAGGAGAAATCTGCAACCTAGCAGCAGCAACAAATACATATATAGTTAGTACTGGGCATAAACATAAAAAAGAAAACAAAATAACATGGATGATACCAGGAAGAATGGATGGAAACCAAATAAATCATACTCTAATTTCGAAAAAGTGGACACAAATAGTACAAGACGTAAGGTCATATAGAGGGGCAAATGGAGGCACTGACCACATATTGTTGATAGCTAAACTTAAGATGAAAATAATCAAAGCAAATAATCATAAGGAAGGAAAAAGAAGGAAATGGAATATAGCCAATCTAAAACGCAAGAAACAAAGCAACAATATACAGAACAACTGGAACAGAAATTGGGTCAGTACGAGCACATAGAAATAGAAGGAGAATGGAAAAACATAAAGAACAGCATAATAGAGACAGCAGAACAAATAATAGGATTCCAAAAAAACAAAGAATCGAAAGAATGGTTTGATGAGGAATGTCACCAAAAAAGTCAACTGAAGCACCTCGCAAGAAACAAATGGCTACAAAGTGCCGAACAGGAACAACTGGACCAATATAGAAAAGAAAAACAAGAAGCACTGAAACTCTATAGAAGAAAGAAGAACACATGGATCTCTGAACAAATGCAAGAATTAGAAACGAATAATAAAGACAACAAGAAATTGTTCGAATAGATAAAACAACAACACAGTACCAAAAAATCTGTCACAAAAATAAACAAAAAAGATTGGGAAAAACATTTCACGGACCTATACAAAAACGACAATAAGGCATATTCAGAGGATGTGGATATAAGAGATAACAGAGATGAAGAGGAAGTCGCACCTACTTATTAGGAATTCATGGAGGTATTAAAACAACTAAAAGTAAACAAAACACCAGGGCCAGATGAAATCAACAAAGAACTGATCATCAACGGCGGAGAGGAGCTCACGAAGCGAATGCACAAGTTAATGGTTACAATTTGGAAGGACGAAAGCATGCCCATAGAATGGAAAAACGGACACATCGCACCAATCTTTAAGAAAGGAGATCCAACTAAGTGCTGCAACTACAGACCAATTATGCTACTAAATACAACGTATAAGATATTGACCACAATTATAAGAAACCGACTAAATCAATACACAGAAAAAATTATAGGACCATATCAACAGGGTTTTAGAACAATAGATCAAAGGAAGATCAACAATAGATGCAATACACGTACTGACACAAACAATTGAAAAAAGCTATGAACATGACATAGAATTACACATACTATTCATCGACTTCCAACAGGCCTTCAACAGCATATACAGACAACAATTATTAAAAGAAATGAAAAAAATGGATATACCGCCAAAATTAATAAGACTAACTAGAATGACAATAAAAGACAACAGCAAAAGTTAAAACAAATGAGGGCGATACAAATGACATCAAAATAGAACTTGTAAAGAAAAATAAGATAATAAGACAACAGACAACAGACAAATAGAAAAAGTAAGACAAGGAGACAGTCTGTCAACGACAAACGACACTATTTAATATCGCTCTAGAAGGAGTAATTAGGGACACAGGGCTGAAAAAGACAATTATTCAAAGCTCAACACAGATCATAGGATATGCAGATGAACTGTAACTGGTAGCACGAGATAAAAAAAGACTAGAAGAGGCACTTTTAACCCTGGTAAGAGAAGCAAAGACGAGAGGACTAATAATTAATCAGAATAAAACAAAATATCTTATAAGCACACGAGACAATGTAAACAGAATAGCAGAAATAAAGATAGGTGAAAATACATTCCAGAGAGTAGATTGCTTCAAATACCTGGGGGTGATGGTGGACGGCAACAACGGAAGGAGTATAGAGATAAACGACAGAATTAAAGCAGGTAATAGACTATATTGGAAATATCACCAACTACTCAAGGACAAAAACCTGAGCAAAAAAAAACAAAATCAAAAATATACACAGCAGCAATCAGATCAGTGATAGCCTATGGAGCAGAAGTAATGTGCCTTACGAAAAAAGACGAAGAAAAGTTAAAAATAATTGAGAGAAAAATTATAAGGATACATGGCCCGGTAAAGACAGAAACAGGGGAATATTGAAAGCTGATGAACCATGAAAGAATAAATATAAATAAAGGAGAAGATATAGTAAAATTCATTAAAGCACAAAGCCTCAGATGGTTTGGGCACACACAAAGAAGAGGGGTAGAAGAACTGATCAGGAAGATAATGAACTGGAAGCCAGTAAAAAATAGACCAAGAGGAAGACCAAAAATTAGATGGGAAGATCAACTGCTAGACGATATATCAAAGATGGAAATTGCAAACTGGAGAGAAAAGATTCAGGACCGGAGAGAGTGGAAGAAGATAGTAGAGAGGGCAAAAAAACATCACAACCTATGAACTAAGACCTAAAGGAAAAGCGGACTAATTTACCGCGTGAAATGGATTAAAAGAGCTCATATTTGAGCGAACTATACTCTGACAAGAGTGAACGGTCCATATAATAATTCCAGGTATGTACCTGTATAAATTACCCTCCTTGAAGTTGGTGTAAAAGGTATTCACCATTTATGTATTGTCTTTTGGAAGGATTACTTGAGAAAATCCAAATAAATTTTGAAAAAATGGCTGAAATCGCTGAAATTCTTGTAACAGATTCCATAATGAGTGTACATGGGTGGTAAATGATTTTAAATTTCACTTAAAGAAAGTGCTAAAAAGTCTAAAACATTTATGGTACTGTTCTGCATCTGGTTTCCAGGCAACCTGTTATACCGACGGTTAGTTTTTTTAATATTTTGAGTAGTAACTATGTTGGTTATCAACAATTTGATGTCAAAAATGCACATTTTGCCCTTTTTTGTCTACCAGTAAGAAGAAAAATATTCAAAACAAAATTTAAGATAACCGCATTATAGAGCATGTAAAACAATTTAAACAAGGTTTTATAAATTTCGCTATACTTAATTGTTGCCTATAAAACTATAAATTAAGTCAGTTTAACGTTAATATAATTTATGTAAAAAATACAACTTATATCTCGATATTACGTGAAATAGCTCAAAGAAATGAGTAAAAATACATGGTTTTTATGACACTCAGTGTAACTACGTAACAATTGTTTTAGTTTCTATATGGACGGAATAACAAAAGTTATGTAAATCTGACCAATTTTTTCTCAATTTAATTATTTTTTGACAATTTAAATGAAAAATAGCCGATCTTAAGAATTTTCGTCTATAAGTTACAATGTTTTACCAAAAAACTGAAAAAAGAACCGATTAGTTTATTGAAATAGCCTTAAAATGAGTTGAAGTAAAATAGAATTGGAGCTTTGTTTATCAATAAACATTAACTATTCAAATTTATTTCTTACGTTTTAAGCTAACTACCTGAGGTACCCCTAAACCCTAAAAATGTCATCAAAAGGACGAGTTTGAAGCTCTTCCGACTGGATTAAAGAAGCTATTATCGATTCAAACAAAAGTTGTGTATTTTTAATTCTAAATTTCAACTATTTAATTAAAAATAAAGTGTTTCAGTTGAAAATTCAAAGTTGCTACACCCACCGCTTTCGCAGGCAGAATAAGAACCCTGCTATTGCATAAGTATATAGATTTTGAAAAACCATTCAAAAAGCATTCCAAAGTTTTTTCGATATGCCGTCTAGTTCTCGAGATATTTGACAATCGCCTTTCTGGACAGAGCCCTTAAATAATGTAAACATTCTTATTCAAGCTAGACATAAGCCGAGTGAGAGAGCTGACCGTGAAATTCATTTGCGATGTTTCCAAATTTACCGGATCTCGGGTTGTCTGCAAAATATATATTTACGATATACACAACGGATCGCGCGCGCTGCCCTCTACAGCGGATTTAGTGGAACCACTGCAATATAAAATTCACCAAAAGGGGTGCAAAATGAGGTCCAGACAAAAATCGATTTCCTTGTACCCTAACCATTGTTACATCGAGATGTCACTATATACACGTGAATACAAGGTGAGATCCAAAATCGGATCTCGCCTTGCAAAACGGATCTCATCTTGTATAGCTTATGATACAAACGGATCTCGCCTGGATATGAAGACATATATATATATATATATATATATATATATATATATATATATATATATATATATATATATATATATATATATTTCATATATATGTATCATTTTTTAATATTATTTCTTCAGAAATGAGATTTTACATATAAAAGTTTATCAAGAAAAACAAATACAGTGTTAAACAGACTGTATCTTATAATGGTAATATTATTAAATTGTTTTCTGTCAAAATTGAATACAAGTTACGTAAAAATTTTCCGAGCGCGCGGATTTGAGGCGAGCCGGGCGATTTGCAAAATTCGGCAGCTCGCAAAAGCACCGACTTTAAAAATAATTTTTAATAATTAAATGTAATTATATTTTGTAATAATTTTTATTTTAAGATAACATAAGTCCTTCTTTAGTCAATGACTGTAAAATAATTTCTTAATTGTTATAAATAAAGGCACTACGATTTAAGAAAAAAAAAAACAATTATCTCGGCTTCAGTTGGTTGTAGAAAATTTTTATTTTTTTATAAATCTTCGTTTCGTCTTCAGCAACTTTAATCTGTAAGTTAGAAACGCATAGGATGTACAGGGCCGCTTCAGCTCTAAATGTTTGTAACGAAATTTGCCCCCTTATTTTCAAACCCAAAAATTATCTCGGCTTCATTTGGTCGTAAAAATTTTTTTTATTTTCTTATAAATCTGTGTTTTGTCTTCAGCAACAATAATCTGTAAGTTAAAAACTCATAGGATGTACAGGGCCGCTTCAGCTCTAAATGTTTATAACTAAATTTGCCCCCTTATTTTCAAACCCAAAAATTAGAGGTTTAAAAATGTTTTACGCATTTATTTACATCAGAATATGAAAACATAACTCTTTGGAAGGAGATTGGATGTTTCATCAACTCTCTACGATTTTTTTTTCAAAAAGTTATAGCCTTCCACATTTGACCTCTTGGGATAAACAATTTATAATATCTAAGCAACAAATTCGTTAATCTGGCTTTATAACTTTTTTATGTTTGGAATTGAAAGATCTTCATTTTAAAGCTTTAAAAAATATAAAAAAATGATTTGTACAATAAATAATGCAATTGCAAAAAACGGCCATTTTGGACTTTTCGCAGGCTGTTTTGCAATAACCAATAAACCGAATTAAACTTACCATAGCTCAAATTGTAGGTTTTTTAATTCACTACAACTTTCTATTAAAAAGTTTTTCTCTAAAATGAATATCCTAAGCTGCAAAATTAAAAATCTTTAAAAATTGCAAATTTAACAAATGAAAATCGCAATATAAAAAAAGCGCACAATATTTTTGGTTACATTTTAGTAGAAGTTATTCCTGGCATCGTCCTTTACAACACCTGATAGGTTTCAAAAATTCCTGAATTATATCACGTTTTTTCACCCACAGCCTGGGGTAATAGGTAGTGTTCGGAACGCACTCAAGTTGGTAACACTGTAAGAGTGACTTAACTACGTGACAGGGACAAGTATAAGGATAAGGATGCGGAAATAAAACCATTCTGAATCTAGACACGATAGATACAAGTTGTTTCATTATAACCTCACCTCCAGAGTCAACCTAAAGACCCGACCACGTGTTACATTACACTACCCATTGTATTGCGTCAAATGCTGATTTTCCTTAATACAATACTTAATACTTACTACAATCCTAATTATTGCTACACAATCTAGAAATGTCTTAAGTATTCCAAGAAAATATCATGGTAATAATTAATAAATACAAAGTCCATAAGTAGGTAGAGGCACTCCTTTGACAAAAATCCATTTTAAAATATAGTGGTGTATTTTAGTTAATTTAATTTTTTAATTATTTTATTGTAATTTGTTTGTGTCTGTCCTTTTTTGAACCATTTTAAAAAAATAACTGGTTGAGGGAAGATTTGTGGTGACTAAACTAACTACACAGTGGCGGATCTAGAAATTTGCGTTGGGAGGGGAAAATTGCCTTAGGGGGAAAAAGCGGGTTTTTCCAACAAAATCTCTAATTTTTAACTAAACTTTTAGATAAGTAATTGTTAATCAATATTTAAATAGCTTGGTAATGTAAAAGCCCCTTTCGTATAGATTACAATTCCAGAAGCCGATGGAAATTGAATGAACAGTTTAGCAACAATTGAATTGTTAATTAAAAATTTACGGTCGCTGTAATAACGACAATAATTATGATGCATAAGAATAACTATGATTTTTTTTATAAAAACGCACTATACCTATCTAATGTACTTTACAGAATTGGAATTTAACTATATAAGCGGTCTCAGGAATATTTTAAAATTATAAACAATTTTTTGGCTTATAAACAAATAGAATATCTCGGCAAATATTAAACTAAATTAAATTGTGAAAACGGTAATCGAAAGACAGCGGCAGGACGCTTCTTTTAAAAGAAAAAACATTTAATTATGACAAGCGATTCCTGAGATACAACCAGTCAAAATTGACCGGAATTTATGGCAAAGATATAAACAATAGGATCATAATTTTTAAACCATCACCTTTTTGTTTTTGACCTCTTTCTCCACACCAATTTTTGTATCTTTAAAATACTCATAACATATATTATTATAATAAAAACTATCGATAATACGTGTGAAAATTGCCAAAAATAGCAAAATTCCAATCAAAACTTAGGTTGGAGAAAATGTAACCCTCAAAGTTCAAAATCGATATACGTTAAAAAATGCATTTTCTCGGCTTCCCATGGAGCAATTTCCTTCATTCTTTTTTTGTTCCCTAATAACTCGAGTAGAGCCATCGAACTAATGCATTATTAAATGTCAAACTTGCTTTTGTTTTGTTATAATAGATTAATTTATTTATAAGAACAGAAAACTACATATTTTTTCCACTTGTAGGCTTTTAGATAAACTTACTACAAGTTACCTTTTAAAGTTAAAAACATAAATATTCTCATTTGAAAGCTGTATAATTATTTAAACAATTTTTATTTAAACAAATTAAAATTTTGTGTTATAATAAATAAATTAATTTATTATAACAAACCAAAAGCAAGTTTTACATTTAATAATGCGTTAGTTCGATGGCTCTACTCGAATTACTTGGGAACAAAAAAAGAATGAAGCAAATTGCGCCATGAGAAGCCGAGAAAATGCATTTTTTTAACGTATACCGATTTTGAACTTTGAGGGTTACATTTTCTCCAACCTAATTTTTGATTGGAATTTTGCTATTTTTGGCAATTTTCACACGTATTATCGATAGTTTTTATTATAATAATACATGTTATGAGTATTTTAAGGATATCAAAATTGGTGTGGAGAAAAAGGACAAAAATAAAAAGGTGATGGTTTGAAAATTATGATCCTATTGTTTATATCTTTGCCGTAAATTCCGGTCAATTTTGACCTGTTGTATCTCAGGAACTACTCATTATAATTAAACGTTTTTTTTAAAGCGTCCTGTCGCTGTCTTTCGAATACTGTTTTCACAATTTAATTTGGTTTAATATTTCCCGAGATATTCTATTTGTTTTAAGCCAAAAAATTGTTTATAATTTTAGAATATTCCTGAGGCCGCCTAAATAGTCCAATTTCAATTCTGTAAAGTACATTAGATAGCTATAGTGTTTTTTTTATGAAAAAATCATAGTTATTCTTATGCATCATAATTATTGTCGTTATTATAGCGACCGTAAATTTTTAATTAACAATTCAATTGTTGCTAAACTGTTCGTTCAATTTCTATCGGCTTCTGGAATTATAATCTATACGAAAAGGGCTTTTACATTACCAAGCTATTTAATTATTGATTAACAATTACTTATCTAAAAGTTTAGTTTAAAATTAAAGATTTTGTTGGAAAAACCCGCTTTTTCCGGGGAAAGTTTTCATCGAAGTAAATCGGAAAAAACAAGTCTCTATGCAGAATTTAATTGCGGTGAATTTTTATTTGAGTGTTTTTGGTGTAAAGTTAAAATCTTTGGAGTTATAGAGCAAAAATTGAAAAAACACGATTTTCAGGCGCCATTTTGTTTATAAAAAAAGTAGCACACTATCTGCGGACTTTGCATACCTATATTATTAATATATACAATCATAAGATTCGATTCCAGCAATGAAATTGCTGGTAAATAACTTTTCCCAAAAATGGCCTATTCTCCGATAATCAGCCCAGACTAAAAAGACAATAACTTATATTCATTAAGTTCCCCTTAATTTTCCTAACTAGTGGGTATATTAAGTTGAATTAAGTTATGAATTTTACATAAAACTGCATAAGGAATGTTTTATATGGGAAAAATGGGATCCCTATGTTTAAAATGGTACTTAAACGTTTGATGTAAGTAAATCTTTATTAAATTATTTATAATAGATATTTCATTGTAGAAAAGCACTGAAGATACCTCTCAAATCAAACAGTTTTTATGAGGTACATAAAAAAAGACAGAAATGTTTACTAGTAACATTTTTTAAAACCTTTATAGACCAGGGCGGTTCTGTTTTGAGGTGGTGTGAGAGGTGGCATTCGAATTTTTGCAGATAAAATTAGGTGACAACTTCAATAATAATTATAATTGATTTATGCTCCTTCTCAAATATGCACGGAACATTAGTAAAACAATTTAAATATTTAAAAATTTCGAAAAATATCGATTTTTACTACTTTCATTGCTTATAACTTTAAAACGATTCATTTTGGAACAAAGTCGTAGGAGAAGAAAATAAAGATACCTACTTGAATTTTGTATAATATACGACTGGTTTAAACTGTCTTAAATTATTACCCTTTCTGCAAAATAGTAATAAATAGAAAATAAGCGGGCAAAAAAGACTGTTCTTATTCAATGTTTTTCAACCACTTTGGTTGCACTTAGAACCTTTATAATTCGCTTAGAAAATTCTTACAACATATTTAAACCGTCCACCAAATTTCATTAAAATCGACCTAATAGATTTTGCATAATAATTTTGCAATCTAATTTTTTTTTAAAAAGTTCAAATTTTAAGACTTTCTGAACAAAAAGTAAACCATTTAGAAGTTTGCTACTTTTTGTTACATATAAAGAGGTTCTCTACCTATTTAATACACTTTACAGTTTACAGAATTAAAATCGGATTATTTAAGCGGTCTCAGCACTGTTTTAAAGTTATAAAAAATGTTTTGGCTTATAAACAAATACAGTGACGACGTTTGAGTTGGAATAAATTCATTTTCTTGAGAATGGGCTACTATGGAGGTAAATCCTGAAACAGATCCATGTTTATTTTTAAATTATAATTTTTTATCATAAATATCATACTAGTGACGTCATCCATCTGGGTGTGATGACGTAATCTAAATATTGCAATTAATTTAATTCAAAATTTTTTTTCAAACCCTGTACAAATAATGATGTTAATATTTAGGTATATTAGTAAATACAAAATTGAATAGCCTTTCGATTAAGCTATCACACGGCACCTATTCTCATTTAAAAAAATCATCGATTACGTCATCACGCCAAGATGGATGACATCACTAGTATGATATATATACCAAAAAATTAAAATTTAAAAATAAAGTCCACTTGTTTCGGGATTTATCTACAGAGACGCCTATTCTCGAGAAAATGAATTTATGCCAACTCAAACGTAATCACTGTATTTGTTTATAAGCCAAAAAATTGTTTAGAACTTTAAAACAGTGTTGAGGCCGCTTAAATAATCCGATTTTAATTCTGTAAAGTGTATTAGACAGGTAGATAACCTCTTTATATGTAAAAAATTAGCAAACTTCTAAACTGTCTATTTTTCTTTAGAAAGTTTTTAAAAAATTTAAACTTAAAAAAAATGTGTGTACGTTGTACGCACGTAAGAAGTTATACTTCTATTATATGATTTCAACGAAATCAATATACTTTAAACAGTTTCTCTACTACTTTCCAAAAATTTTTATTAAAAAAATACCAAAAATTAAAAAAATAAAAGAATAAAACATACACAAACACATTGAAAAATGCCACAAATGATTTCTGAACAATAATTGTTGCCAAAAATTTTAATTAAGTACGTATTTTCTGAAAAAAATTATATAATAATATACTTACAATCATAAAATCTATAAAAAAAATAAAAAAATGATATAGCTTGCATTGGGCTTGAACCTACTTCCCGTGTATCCCGCCGTACGAGAGTCGAAGCGATTTCAAACTGCACCAACTTCGCGTATATACGTCATGTGGGAATATACACAAACTGAACAACTTTTTGACATTTTGTTTATATGAATTTTTATTAGTTTGATTTTTGTCGAATTAAAATACAACAATATATAGAGTAAGGAAACGATACATTAGATGAAAATTTGTAGAAAGTTTGTTCGTAATCAGATTATGTAAATTAAAGCATTGCCTACTAGGGGTATAGCATAGCAAGTACTAGGTAAGTACATTATTTTTTTTACATTTTCCAAATAGGTATGAAGATAATTTTTTATTGGAATACAACTTAAACATTTAGAATTACGTACCTGTGGCTTTTCAAAACTATTTAAAAAGTCACTATAATTATAAATTTGATTTTATTTCTGTCCTCACAACAATAAAAACTAATATATTATGCAACATTTTTGTTTACCGATAACCTCCTGTTAAAAGCATTGACAGAATGCTGAATAGATTATCGCTATACTAACATGATAAAATATATCTACCACAACGCAACGGCTAGCGTAAGACTATCTGATCAACAAACAAATAAATTCTGTATACAGCGAGGAGTACGGCAAGGAGACACCATCTCACCAAAGCTGTTCACAACCCTTTTGGAACACAGTTTTAAGAAGGCAGATCTGAACGAATATGGTATCAACATAAATGGAGAGAAGCTCAGTCATTTGAGATTCGCAGATGACATCGTCCTTATAGCCGATCGTATGGATGATGCAATAATAATGTTGAACAAGTTATATCACGCTTCCTTAGAGGTCGGACTAAAGATTAACATCAACAAGACGCAAATAATGACTAATCTGGTGCTAAATCGTAATATTGTTCTTGATGGAATGAATATTGAGCAGACTGCATCTTATAAGTACTTGGGACATGAAATTCGATTGGGAAGAGATAACCAGACGTGCGAGCTCCCACGTCGCATAGGATTAGCCTGGGCAGCGTTTGGTAAACTGAGCTATGCATTTAAATCGGACTTACCCATATGCCTGAAAAGGAAAATATTTGACCAGTGTGTCTTGCCTGTACTCACTTATGGAGCGGAAACATTAACACGCAGTGAACAAGATTCGCATAACTCAAAGGGCTATGGAGCGCCAGATGTTGGGTGTCTCCCTGAGGGACCGAATCCCAAACGAAGAAATACGTCGTAGAACAAAAACAGCGGACGCCGTCGAAAGAATCGCGTCGCTTAAGTGGAATTGGGCAGGACACGTCGCCAGATTGTCAGACAACAGATGTACAAAACGTATTGTCGAGTGGAGGCCACGAGAAGAAGCACTACGGAGCAGAGGACGACCACCAACCAGATGGGCTGACGATCTGAAACTTATTGTCGGCAACTGGATGCAAGCCGCACAAAACAGAGAAAGATGGAAAGAGCTGAGGAAGACCTATGTCCAGCAGTGGACGCGTACGGGTTGATGATGATGAACCTCCATATTGAACAATTATTGACAGATCATTTCAACACCCAATCAGAGCCCGTATAAAAACTAATACCAAACTGTCGGTGTGCGCATGCGCGCAGATCAATATAAATTCACCCTCAATCTCAATCGCGCCTAAAGAAGTATAACTTAAAAAAATATAGATTGCAAAATTATTCTGCAAAATATATCAGGTCGATTTTACTGACATTTGGTGAAAGATTTAAGTATGTTGTAAGTATTTTCTAAGCGAATTACGAAAGTTCTAAGTGCAACCAAAGTGGTTGAAAAACATTAAAAAAAAAACAGGCTTATTTTGCCCCCTTATTTTGTATTTATTGCTATTTTGCAGAAAGGGTAATAATTTAAGACATTTTTAACCAATCGTTTATCATACAAAATTCAATTATCTTTATTTTATTTCCCTACGACTTTGTTCCAAAATGAATCGTTTTAAAGTTATAAGCAAAGAAATTAGAAAAAAATCGATGTTATTCGAAATTTTTTAATATTATAATTTTTTTATTAATGTTTCGGGCATATTTGAGAAGGAGCATACGTCAATTATTATAATTGAAGTTGTCACCTAACTTTGTCTGAAAAAATCCGAATGCCACCTCGCACATCCAAAAATAGACGTTTTTTCACAGATCCGCCCTGGTCTATATATTTAAGTTTTTGAATGTATAGTTTTAATGTCCTTGCAAAAATATGCAAATATTTATTGATAAAAGCTTTTAGCAACTGTTACTTTAACGACTCTTTTTACAAATATTTCATCATCCATGATGTGTGCGAATTCACATATGCCGTATCTTTCGACTATAATGTTATGCCATTAGCGTGATATGACTAAATTTATAATGCATTTCGTATTAATTTAATTAACCGTCTTTTTCATATTAGTAGTGCATTTTACACTATCTGACCTGAATGGAAATCAGCGACGAATATAATTCGGATTGCCAGACGGATTATAGTCAGTAGATAACCTTTCATAATGCTCATGGGAGTGTTGGTATTCCACTGCTTTTTGTACCGCACCTTCCGGTTGAATCAATTTGTAATTGCAGCTTATAAATGTGTGATATCAAGCCTATGGCGAATTATTTTCTTCCAGCTTTGAGTCAGTAATGACATAGCTGCTGCCCTTTGCCGTATCCTCAGTTGATCCACGGGTGCTTATTTGGTAAGACTTTGTTGTTATCTATTCCACATGTCTGTAGATTTCCTCTGAGAAAGCCATTGGGGTGCCGTATTCAGAAGTCCCTTGGACGTTCGTCTTCCGTAAAATGCAGAAGAGCGCCTATTTAATTCAGAACTCGTCCTCCTCGTAAGATGGAACGGACACGGCTCTTCCTACATTCAACGAAAAAGGTACGTAATATCAATAAAAATGTTAATTCAGACAACAAACGCAATACTTCAAATTTGTCCAATTCTTGGTTTTATTGGGACAACAAAACGATGTTCATCAATTCATTATTTTCGTTCGTTGAGCCAATGTATTACGTTTATTGAATGGATGAACATTCATTATGTATACCATAATTTCACTTTATTGGTATTACGAACTCTGTTCACTGAGTCAACGAACACTATTTATTGATATTACGAACTCTGTTCACAGAGTCAACGAACACTATTTATTGAAACAACAACGTCGTTAATTGACCAACGAAGACTATTCGTTGTGTCAATAACTGTGTTATTTCTCCTAACGTATTTCGTTTATTTCTACAATTATTTCCGTTTATTGTTACAACTAATTCCGTTCATTCCTACTATGAACGTATTTTGTATTAATAATTACTGAATTCCTCGACACCTAATATGGTAAAAGAGGCAACCGATTATGTATGTATGTGTAATTACTGAATTACAATAGCCCAATGTATGACATTAATTGATTAATAATAATTTTTTAAATCCCCTTTTTTGTCCTTAATCTAAAGGACTTTACACTGTGTGATTTTTCATATCATTTCACTTATACAGTGTACTGGAATAAGTGTTACATTCCTCCACCCCCTTATTAACTTATTTATTTTTAGCACATAAGCAAAACGCTCGGACAGGTCGATTTTTAAAATAATCAAAGTATATTATAACATCAATGTTTCGAACTTTACACGATCCCTCTTCAGGTGACAGGCGCGGCGTAACTTTGATTTTTTTTAATGGGAAAGTACGTCATGTGACAGCTTATTTAAAAGCGTTTGAAATAGTGATTCCAAAAATGTATAACACTTTAATCCTTTTTGAGAGCGCAGGTGCAAAATTTCGATCGAATTCTTTTTAAGCGCATTCATATTTTTTGGAATTCTGAGAAAACTAATAAGTATTTTTGAAAAATTTAAACGCAGAATAAAATATTACATTATTACCGAGGGCAGAAAGCCCCTTAGAATAAACAAAAAGTTTCTGTTGAATGGTATGCCTATTTGAAATTAAAAATCATACTAAATTTTCTCTTTTTCACCCCTGTGACTTATTAAAATAATCATTATAGAGGTTCTCAGGGATTTCAGACCCTCGATAATACTGTAATATTTTATTTTGCATTTAAATTTTCAAAAATAATAATTAGTTTTCTCAGGATTCGAAAAAAATGAATACATTTAAAAAGAATTCGACCGAAATTTCACGATAATAGACACACAAAAACTTCCTTCTACTACGGACTACACTTGAAAACGAAATGCAATTATTATTCGGCACTTCGGTAACACAGAGAAGCTAGGGGTATTACGATAAGGAAAAGCCGTTAACTTTCAAATGGTCAAGCAAAACATTTATTGTCTCAACAACTACGATTATTGTCACAATGACCGCATTGGTTGTGGGAATTAAATGCAGTAGTAGATTGATTAATGCATTCGTTGTCACAACAATCAATTTACATCTATTCAATAATCATATATTACTCTATATTAACAACATTTGTACATTGTTTTAATGAAATCTGTACTTTGTCACAATAAACCAAGGTAATTGCTTGTCATCTACGAAATCAAGAACGTGAGTTGCTGCCAGAATTAACAGTATTTATTAAATATACGAAACTAAGTTATTGGCTGAATAAATTGAGCGTTATTGATTAATGTACTCTAGTTACTCTCACAATTATTATTCAATCATTGTGACAATAACCAAATACATTCGTCAATGTCTAAAAGTTCGTTGAAACAACAAATTAAATTGTTGTGACAACGAAATACTATTCAGTAATCACTGTTAATCAATATTACGAACTAAATTTTTTTGAGTGTAACTTGCCATTAATGTGCTCAATTATGAGGTTTTTGTAAGGCCAAAAACAGACGAACCACTCTGCAGTGCTACTCGGTGGATCCACAAAGCAGCTTTTGATGATTAGCCGTAGATTCTTCTCGAAATTAAACGTGTCATTCTAGACGAGCGATAGCGGCCAGCCACTGTCGCCGATCCTCGCCACTGTGGCGTCCATTACTAAATCATCGGGGCTACAAAATCGCCTGTTTAAGCCACTTTGTGGATCCACAGAGTAGCTCTGCAGAGTGGTTCGTCTGTTTTTGTGCTAACCTAACAGTATGACACGCATAGTTGATTTGTATACAGGGTGAGGCAGATAAAGGGCCTATTAGAAATATCTCGAGAACTAAAGGTAAGAAAATCATTAAAATTGTTATGCAGGGGTTTTGAGGTGTGAACTATTTAATGAAAATATTTTGGTCCTTTGCTACTTCCGGTTATACCGGAAGTTGATTGTAACTTCGTTTTTTTAAAATGGGACACCCTGTATATTTTTACATTTTTGGATTCTCCTCGATTTCTTCCTTCTTTAAATATAAGGTTTTGTAATATTATACAGGGTAGGTTAAAAGGTAATTACGTTTTCTTATTAATTTCGTAGCAAAATTCACACCCTGTAGGCTTGTAGTAGTTTGATATAATAAACTCTATTTATGTTCAAATGATTTTTAATATAGTCTACTATTGTTAGGAATTATTGTTATAGTTAAATTTTTCGTTTTAGTATACAGGGTTGGTCAAAACTCGGAATGAGTATTTTCTGAGTTTTCTTAAATGGAACACCCTGTATTTTAGTATTGTAATGAAATGTTGTTTTATGGTAAATTTTAATTACTTAAGCACTCCCTATACCTAACTGCTTTAATTTGTGAGTTATTGGTGATTCAATCAAAACAATAATTGCAACACAAAATATGTGAAATTGTATTAGGTTGGCCGTGAAAATATTCAATCACAAATAATTTTTTGGAAATAAATACACATTAATCTAGACTGATACTTAAAATTGCCAATAATTACATGAATTTCTTGAGTTAATCAAGAAGTACATGCATGCTTTATCGATTTTGAAAAAGCGTTTGACAGAGTACGCCACGATAGGCTAAGAGACATTCTTGAAAGAAAAAACATAGATAATAAAGATCTGCGAATAATTCTCAAGTTATATTGGAATCAGAAATCTAACATCAAAATAGAAAATGAGATATTAAAAGAAATAGAAATACGTAGAGGAGTACGACAGGTATACATTTTGTGACCACTGCTATTTAATGTATATAGTGAAAGCATATCTGCCAGGAAGCCCTTTTGCAAGCAAAGGAAGGAATCGTAATTAATGGAGAGGTTGTAAATAATATTCGATACGCGGACGACATTGTACTAGTTGCAAGAACAGTAGAAGAATTACAACTATTACTTACAAACATAAATATTGCTTGCAACAATAATTTTGGCATAAACATTAATATCAAAAAAACCAAGTATGTGGTCTTCAGTAAAAACATGACACAACCAGCACACATTAGTATAAACGGCATTCAAATTGAAAAAGTATAAGTTACAAATACTTGGGAACTTTAATAAACGAAACTGCAGATCAAAACAATGAAATAAAAAGACGTATCGAAATTGTCAGGGCCACCTTGATACAGATGAGAAAATTCTTCTGCAACAGAGATATAACATCCTGCATCTACGATTAAGAATGCTAAGAGGCTACGTATTTAACACGCTATTATACGGTGTAGAGGCCTGGACTCTCAAACAGAACAACATAAAAAATATTGAAAGTTTCGAGATGTGGTGCTATCGTCGAATGCTGAAGATAAGTTGGGTTGAAAGAATCACAAACCTTGAAGTAATACGAAGGATAGGAAAAGACCCAGAGATTTTGTTAACGATAAAACGAAGAAAACTCGAATATTTCGGTCACCTAATGAGAGGTCATAAATACTCATTACTTCAAAATATAATGCAAAGAAAAATAGAAGGAAAACGGAATCCAGGCCATAGAAGAATGTCATGGTTGCGTAATTTGAGAGAGTGGTGTGGCTGCACCACTAATGAACTTTTTAGGTCAGCTGTAAACAAAGTCAGGGTAGCCATCATGTTTTCCAATCTCCGATAGATGTTGCACAAGAAGAAGAAGAATGCAGCTCGCTTTGTTTAAAAAAAAACCGTCCATTACGTCATTACACTAACACTGACGACGTAATGTCAAATACATTGTACATTGTACGTATTTGATGGTCATTCCCTGTTTTAAGATTTTTTTAAAAGTCGTCTGTTTCTGAAATAATGAATTTATTCCATGATTTTGCATCATACTGTATGTTTGATTTTGTAGAATGTAATAAAATTGTGTCGTCTACAGTAGACATCAATTAAAAAACCAATCACAGTGATATAGTGCAAACACAACATGTAGCAAACGTCAACAACAGCAAGTAAATATTCATTTACAGATCGAATCTTGTTTTTGTATAACGTGTAGCAAATTTTATTATGGCATCCACGGCGGTTCAGCCGTGATTGTTTTTGTTGTAGATAAAACCAATTCCATGAGCAATTTTTAAATGGAATTTATATTTTCGAGTGCTAATAAAAACTGCAAATATGCAAAGAGTCCATTATTTATATGGCCATTTAAACAGGCAATACCATTTTACCGAATTCTAGTTACATTGGTTTTTATTGCCAATACCATTTTGGAATTTCGGTGATTTTGTCATTAAATCGCTTTACGCTGGAAATTTAAATTCAAACACCATTTTCTGTATAAAATATAATATTAATATACAGGGTGTCCAGAAACGACAAGCGAAGACAGGAGATTCTTCAGATAATTTTAAGACAATGTAACCCAATTCACTTAGTCTGAAAATGCTACCTAAAAAAGCTAGAGCTCTTTGAAGATGGTGCCTTGTAATTAGTTTTTTTTTTAAATACCTCCGGAATCTTTCTATTTTTTAGTACTATGGTTTATTTCACGTTAAGAATAGAACATTACGCTTACGGAGATCAGTATTGCCAAACATCTCTCGTACGGGTGGATACTCGACTGCCGATATACGGTTCATTCTAGTCAGTACAGCCTGGCATCGGTGCGCTTTTATCGCTCATAAGAAATGCATGGAGCTATCTCCGAAATGTTCTATTCTTAAGGTGAAATGCACATTAGTACGAAAAAAGTACGCCTTTTTATCTTCCAGAGATAAATCGATTCCATCGATTTCGAATTTCTAGTACCGGTCATAGGCGTCCGTTTTGGGTAGGGCAACGATTATTTTATCACATAATTTTTTGTCTTTAACTTATAAGCATTTTTGACACTAGTGTTATTTATTATATTCTATTCTAGAGCTCTTTGAAGAAGGCGTCTTGTAATTAGATTTTTTTTAAATACCTCCAGAACGCTTCTATTGAGAAAAACGAAAACTTGTACCCCTATTTATCTTCCAGGATAAATGGATTTCATCAATTGCGAATTTCTAGTACCGGTCATAGGCGTCCGTTTTAGGTAGGGCAACGGTTATTTTATCGCATAACTTCTAGGTCTTTAACTTTTAAGCATATTTGACACTGGATTATTAAATTGTGAGGTATTCTAGTACTGAAAGGTACTCTTCCTTTAAGTCAGTATCATACACAATATACCGTTTTCTAGAAAAGTCTATTTAAAAATTTTTGCTTTTTTGAATTTGAAAATAATTAAAAAAAATATTAGGAAAAACGAAAACTTGTAGCTACCCCTATTTATCTTCCAGAGATAAATCGATTTAATCAATTGCGAATTTCTAGTATCGGTCATAGGCGTCCGTTTTGGGTAGGTCAAGGGTTATTTTATCGCATAATTTGTTTGCCTTTTATTTTTAAGCATTTTGACACTCGATTATGAAGTATTTTAGTACTAAAAGGTACTCTTGCTTCAAGTCGGCAGGATACAATGGATTCATCCATTCTTGACTTTAATTTTTGTTCATGCCTGTTTTATTCATTTCTAAAATAGGAAGAAGAAGAATAAGAAGAAGAATTTATATTCATTAAAAAACACTAACGGCCCCACCCAAGTCGTTTTTTAGATTTAGGAAAATAAAGTAATCATACCTATCTAAACATAGATAGTATTGTATTACCCAATTTACTAATCTAATTTAGAAATAAGCCACAATTTAAGTTTAAAAATGATTTTATTGACGTTTCGACTTAGATAAAATGTTAAATAAATCGAAACATCAATAAAATCATGTTTCAACTTAAATTGTGGCTTATTTCCCAAATAGAATAGTTAATTACATAAATGCCAAAAAGAAATAGCTGCAGAACAATATTATATTATACATAGGTATAGCTCATCCAACAAGTCGTTGAATTTTATGATCAGCCTGAAGCATTTTCTCCCATCTTTCTGAGCACCTAAATGATCCAATATAGCTGCGTAGTACATGCCATATTATTTCTGTACTTTTCCTAAAAAAATAATGTAAATAATACAGGGTGTAACAAAAATACAGGTCATAAATTAAACCACATATTCTGTGACCAAAAATAGTTCGATTGAACTTAACTTACCTTAGAACAAATGTGCACGTAAAAAAAGTTACAGCCCTTTGAAGTTACAAAATGAAAATCGTTTTTTTCCAATATATCGAAAACTATTAAAGATTTTTTATTGAAAATGGACACGTGGCATTCTTATGGTGGGAACATCTTAAAGAAAGAATATAGTGAAATTTGTACACCCCCTAACAATTTTATGGGGGTTTTGTTCCATTAAACCCCCCCAAACTTTTTTGTACATTCCAAATAAATTATTATTGTGGTACCATTAGTTAAATTCAATATTTTTAAAACTTTTTTGCCTCTTATTATTTTTTCGATAAGGCAGTTTTTAACGAGTTGCAGCTTCTTTTTTAATAAGTTTTCATAAAAAATTTATGAGGGTTTTGTTCCTTTAAACTCCCCAAATGTTTGTGTACGTTCCAATTAAACTATTACTGCGGTACCATTAGTTAAACACAGTGTTTTTAAAATTTTTTGCGTCTTTGTATTTTTTCGAGAAGGCGCCTCTTTTATTGAGATGTGGCTTCATTTTTAATATGGTTCAAAATATACCTAAAAATGTAAATCATAAATAAATTTTCACATTATACATATTATTACAAAGTCTCCATAATCGTACTTAACCATATACAGATATGTGGTGGATTTGACAAATATTTAAATTATCTCGATAAAAACTAAATTTTCGAAAAGTACTAAGATATAAAAAAGCTTTTGAAACATTGTGCTTAACTAATGGCACTACAATAATAATTAAATTGGAACGTACACAAAAGTTTGGGGGGGTTTAAAGGAACCAAACCCCCACAAAAATTGTATGGGGTGTCCAAATTTCAGTATAATTTTTTCTTAAAATAATACTGCCATAAGAATGCCACATGCCCATTTTCAATAAAATATCTGTAATAGTTTTTGATATATTGAAAAAAAAAAACGATTTTCATTTTGTAACTTCAAAGGGCTGTAACTTTTTTTACGTGCACATTTGTACTAAGGTAAGTTAGGTTCAATCGAATTATTTTTGGTCCCCGAATATGTGATTAAATTTATGACCTCTATTTTTGTTACACCCTGTACATTGCTCGCCACGAAAAAAGTCGCCATCGCCTTTCTTACTTTTTCTTTTTATCCCTTCGTCACCAGTGTTTAGAAATATATTTGATCAACAATCGGCCAAAAAATCCTTAAGATAGCCTTTTAATGTCAATGTCAAAAGTTCTTCGAATTTCACAAACGTGTCTGTTTCTTAACGTGCTCAGATCACCTTGCTAACTAACGATTTTTGATTCAGAGGCTGGCGAGCATCTGTACTCTGTAAGTACTGATGAAGGTTATACCTGGTTATACCAGAAACAGCGGCTGTCTGCAGATTATGCCTTGCCTCTGAATCGAAATAAAACATAAATTGCCTTTAATTCATTTCTATCTTTACTCAGATTGTGAGTACTAAGGAACCATTTCTTGTACCTTTTCCTATATGAAGAACGGGATGTGATTTAATATCGTAGAATCCTTTCCGTTTTCTATTTCGGCCATTTCAGCCAAATTGTAGAAGGCAAAGATGCAGGATGTTCATAAAGAATGGTTCTAATTAAGGAAGGTTTCTAGATTTAAATTAGTGTATATGTTATAGTCAAAGCCCGAATTTCAGGCACTCCTAGGTTTGACTAGGCAATCCTCAGGTCTGACTGACGGTCTTAGTCAAAGCCCGAAATAAATTAGAATTTCGGCTTTTGACTAGTCAAACCTAGGAGAGACTAAGTTGGTGAGGCAATGGTCGAAATTTTATTTTATGAAATCGTAGTTTGACTAGTCAAACCCCGATCAGCTATTAAAATGTCGTAATTTGTTAGATTAGGTTTAATAAAATTTCATTTTTTAATTTTAGTGTTTATTATTTTTATATTGTCGTAATTAAAATAAAAAAATTAGTGTTTATTCTCACATATTGAGTCGTTATATCATTTAGAGTTGCACAATACGTTAGACTCTTTCCATTACATAATTTTAAAGAGCATTTCTTATTGCAGTAGCATTTTATAAAGCCTTGTCCTCCAAATTTAAAACCTTTTGTACAAATTTCTCTTTATAGAGACAGCTTAACATCTGGAACATCTTCGAAATTAAGAAAATTCTCTTTGTATTCTCTAATTTGATTTCTTGAAAAACGTAATTTGGTTTGACTAAGTATATGAATTTTATTTTAGCACAAACAGATGGTGAAAGAAGATATTGCAATTGGAGAAAAAACTAAGGATCACCACAATACTAAGGAATCCCCCGGACCGTCGCACTAAGAAGTATTTGAAGCAAAAAACCGGTCATAATTATTTAAAAGCCTATATTATCTCAAAATATGATTAAAAATAATATTTCATTAACATTTTGGATTTATAATAAAAATACATAAAAAAATAACGGAAAAGTACTTTTTTTTGAAAAATTGAAAAAAATGAAGATGTTTATACAAATAAATTTTTATTCGGAATCAGTGCAATCTGATTCACTGGTAACTTCAGAATCCTCTTCATCATCATCATCTTCGATAGTATTGTCGTCTAAACTATTTATGTTAGGTTTTGCTGCAATTAAAATTGCCTTTGCTTCGTCAGAAAATGGCAAGATTTTCTTCTTAGTTTTTGGCCGACTACAGCTGATGAGAGGATCAGATGTCAGAAGTAGTCTATTTAAAATGTCCCTGTTACACTCAATTCTCGAAAATTTTCGGGAAAAGTCCACCCGATATTTTCGAAAATGCTTATTACGTGCTTCAGCGGCCTCCTCGGACAATTGCCCTATTGGCAGAATTGCATGTTCGATCACCTGCGCTCCATGCATTAAAATTTTATGAACTGTAGGTTACATTGGATGCCAGCCGTACAATTTTACATATAGTTTGGCAGTCTCTTGGGCATAATTGTCAAATTTCTGGTGATCAATGTCATGACCACTTGATATTACCTTAAGAATCACTTTAAATCTGTTAATTAATTCCCCGTTGATGCCTGTGATTCGAGAAGAGCATTCTGCATTTTGAAAAAATCTCCTAGACGTATTTCCATCATTACTATTTCCATAGCCAGCTTTAGGAATATCAACAAGTAGACCCATTTCAGCTCTAAAACATTTTTGTATTTTCTCTTTTGTTTCTTTAACAATTTTTTTGTCTTCAGGTGTACGGGCTTGCCACCTTTTTAGAGGTTCTTTATATGCTAAATGCAACAATAACTCCAAAAAGCGTATTCTTGTATGAAGCACTGAGAGCCCAAAGTTTAAAGTTTCTTTTTTTATCGCACATTTTTCTAATTTATTAAAATCTTTTGATGTCTGACCGCATATATAACATCGCATAGTTGAAGCAGTGTCCGTTGCGGAGTTGCAGACCTTCCCGTCTACCATTGTCAGCAAAATATTGTGACTGATTTTCACTGATGTTTCACTGTCTTTAGTTTCTATCAAATTGTTTGCTTGATTCTCAATGTATTCTATTTCTTCCTTAGTGACATCTTTTGTTTCATGTACAAATTGAGCTCTGATAGGTCTGCAAAATCGCACCGAAGAAGGAACAGGATTCTGCCAAATAATTTTTAATGTTTTACCACCAATAGAAACCACTAACCTCACCGGAACAATCGAGCTCATAAATATATTGGAATCATCATCTGCAACATTTTCAAATTTTTGTCTAAATTGAGTTTGGTGAGATCCATCACTTCCCCATTTTGATATCAAAAGTAAGTGCTGTTTTTCAGTGTCGATCAACGTATCTACGACTTCTCTTAAATATTTTATGAAACGCAAAGCCGTATGATCCAGCAAAGCTTGAAGTTCAACATTAAAACTGGTCTCGGTAATAGTTATTTTGTCATCACCTGGGTAGCACTCTTTTTTTGCCTTTTGTAGCAAAGAATATCACGGGTAGATGCACTTCCGTCCGACTTGTAATAAATTCCACTGGCTTCTTGTGAAGTTACCTTCTACAAATATCGATAACGCTTCTTGTGGTGTATATTTTATCTCCACGTGATCTTTTTTAGTTGAAATTATTTTTCTGATCTTCTTAGCTTTCGTTGGTGTTGAAGTTATTTCTTTAATCATCTTTGAGGTATCTTTATTTCCGGAAGTACCCTGACTAACACGAGCAGCGAAAGTCAGCTCCACGACAGGTATATCAGCCCGTATTTGTTCAGTTCTCCGCCGCTTGCTCCTTTCACTTAATTCTCGGAACTGTTTAACTGGGCGACCGGGCGACCATGAAGGAAGCTCTAGTGATGTCGCGTCGTCACTATTAGAGGAAGAAAATTGTCAAACAAGTGCATAATTATTGGTAATTAGGTGGTACATGTTGTGTGCGTTGACAGGACACTTGGTGCATACTATGAAGGTTTTGACAGAAAAGGTACATGCATGCGTTGTGCACAGACAGAAAAGATTAAAATAAATAAAGGAAAGGCGATTGAAGGTCTTCATGCCCAGGATAATGCTATTAAACAATTAAGTGCAAAAAAATTTCCTTCAACTTCGATCGGAAAAATTGTAACAATACCTCTCCCTTGATAGAGTCAAAGGCGATGCTCGAAATATTTTGTATATCATATAAAATAAAACAATTGACGTTTTATATAGAGTTGGTACGAAATTACTAACAATAAACACATTTTTTTTTTCAAGAAATCAAATAAGAGAATGCAAAGAGAATTTTCTTAATTTCGAAGATGTTCCAGACGATAAGCTGTCTCAAAGAGAAATTAGTGCAAAAAATTCTAAATTTGTAGGACAAGGCTTTATAAAATGTTACTGCAATAAGAAATGCTCTTCAAAATTATGTAAGTGTGAAAGGTCTAACGTATTGTGCAACTCTAAATGCCACAATGGCTCAACATGTGAGAATAAACACTATTTTTTTTATTTTACCTAATTATTAAATTATTAAACCTAATCTAACAAATTACGACATTTTAATAACTGATCGTGGTTTAACTAGTCAAACCCTGATTTCATAAAATTAAATTTTGACCTTTGCCTGACCAATTTAGTCTCTCCTAGGTTTGACTAGTCAAAGGCCGAAACTGTAATTTATTTCGGGCTTTGATAGAGTTGCACAAGTTTGACTTGAATGTTTGAACTTGACTTGAGTTTGACTTAATTTCAAGTCAAACTCAAGTCAATCCTTCTCACAAATATTTCAAGTCAAGTCAAACTGGTCAATCGTACAGGTTTGAAAATTCAAACTGTTTGTCAAACTAGTTTGAAAGAGTTTGAAAAATAATTTATTTAGTAGATATACTTTTTTGTCGAGATTGACATGTTAGTTGCCAATTAAGATAAGAAAATTAATAATACAATGAGTGCTACATAAAAGTAACTAAATACGGGAAGCGATTATAATCAAAATAGGGTCGTAAATTTAAATTTCTTGAAAATGATTCCTGAATGCTTAAGGAGTGGGTTTGGTTTGAAATCAACATATCAAGCACATTTTTGTGAATTTTTTCGAAGTTATGGTAGAAATATTTTATTTTTAAATTAAATAAGCATATTAAGTACAATTCAAAGAATATGTTAGAAAAAAATTCAATCCAAAATATTGAAAAATAATCCATTGGTGACAAATTTTGACAGGCAGCTCACAAAAAAATAGATTTTGCGGTGGACATCAGAACTCGACACTCGATCATACGAAACAAAAAATTCATAAAGATTTTATTAGCTTAGAAGTTTCACGAGGTCACAACGTCGAGTTTTTATTTTTAATGATTTTTGAATTTTTGGTATCACTCAGAAATCAAAAAAATTAAATTTGTGGTAAAAATTTTGTGAAAATCAACAGATTTATTATTGTTGAACAAAAAATAAGCAAAAAAAGAAAAATATCTCGACGTTGTTACCTCATGAAATGGCTAAAGAAAATCTGTGCAAAATATCAGGTAGATCGGCTTAGTAGTTTTTCAGTTACAATGTCCACCGCATTTGAAAAAGCAGTTTTGAGAAAAATGCGTTTAAAGTTTTGACAACTGCATCTTCATCTTCTTATTTGTCTGCCAAATCGTAAAGTGATGCACATTGGAATATGTTTTTTGAATCGAGGAATAATCTACAAAAGAGAAGGCGAACAGTTGTTTAACGTTTCTCACTACGCTCAAGCGTGCTGGCGCGAAGTCGCGGCAAAGCGAGTCGAAGGTAGGGATATTCAACACCCTGTATCTCTGGTAATTTTACTCCGATTATTTTGAAATTTTCAGAGTGTATTCTTGAAAGTATGCACTTTTATTTGAAATAATAAAAAAAAAATAAATATTTCAAACCATACCCCCTCCTTAAACTGCTTGCTGGCAAGTTTCGTTTTATCCATACAACTTTTTTATATCTGAGTGTTACTAGATTAAAACAAAGAATTCGTTGGGTTATCATACAAAGTGTAATTTAATCTACTTTGGGAGCGTTCAGGTTCAAGTATTACGTAACGCAAGTTGGAGGGGAGTCATGTAAAACGTTACGGCGCGTTACACGGGGAGGGGGTAGGATGGTTCGAACAGCGCATTACGTAATAGTGATGTAACAAATGTCATTTTTTGAACATTCGCGAATACGAATGCGAATGCGAATATCTAATAACGACATTCGCGAATGCGGATGCGAATGCAAATGCTCAGTTTTTTTTAATTTGTTTTTATTTTTGAAATGTTTTCTAAATTTGTAATGAGAAGTATAGTATCCTCCTCTATTTATAGCAGTTGTTATGTAATGTTATATGTAGTTATGTCAGTTCATATTTTGTTAGTTGTCAAAATATATTTATCGAAATGTTCTACTTATTCAATCTGCAGATATAACAAATTGGCGACGAGGTAAATCATTGAATAACCAGATTGTTAAACTACATATCAAACATGGATCCAGATCAATTTAAACAATTTATGATGGTAAACCAGGAAATTTTAAATCAACTGCATAAAAGTTTGGCAAGTACTTCAAATTCAAATAATACTAATAATTTTATACCTGTATTCGAAAATTTTGATGAACAAAAAGAAAACTTCAAAATTTACATAGAACGTTTCGAAAACTACCTTAAAATCAAACACGTTTTCGATGACAAGAAATTTGCTTTAGACTTACTATTGAATTCTATTGGCTCTGCAACTTTTTCAATGCTTTCATCTTTAGTTGCACCTCACAAAATTAGAGATTTTGATTACAACACCATTGTAAAGAAACTTGATAATCGCCTGAATCCAAAGAACAATATTTTAGTGTTGCAGCATAAATTTCTTTCTTTATATTAACAAGAAAATCAGTCAATTTCCGAATATACTACTGCTCTAAAACAAGCTACTCTTGAATGTGAATTTATCTCTACGTGCGAATGTCAGGCAAACATTTCTGAACATTTTTTACGAGCTCAGTTTATTCGAGGCATCAATGATAACTTAATTAGAGAACGTCTGCTGGAATCCAATGAAAAATCATTTGAAAAATTAGAAGAAAAGGCTTTAATCTTAGAATCTTCAATTATGGACAGTAAAGAATTTTCATCAAGTAACAATTCTTTAAAT
Source organism: Diabrotica virgifera virgifera (assembly GCF_917563875.1). NCBI lineage: Eukaryota > Metazoa > Arthropoda > Insecta > Coleoptera > Chrysomelidae > Diabrotica > Diabrotica virgifera. The sequence goes on from NC_065444.1 coordinate 217,954,209, forward strand.
ATCAACCAAATCAATCAATCTAGACAGAGACCACATTCAGCGTCTTATAATAGGAAGCGTTCCCAGTCTAGATCAAGAATCAATTTTCAAGAGTTGGGGATAGACAATCGATGTTTACGATGTGGTCAGCAACATCTTGTTAAAAACTGTAAAATCAATCCTAAACGACTTTTTTGCAATCTGCTAGTTCACTCGAAAATACAATACAAACGTATTGCTGTATTATATTTGTTGGTATTTCTTTAAAATTCAAAACTAACCATTGGGTTATTAGACCTGGATCCTGCGTACCAAAAAAAGTTGATTAATAGCAAACCGAAAATTTGTTAATAGCTTAACGGTGCCTAGTCGGACAAACTTAGATGTACGGGAACACTGGAACGGTGGAAGTTTTAATTGTGGAACAGTTTAATAATTTGGAACGTCAGATTACGAAAACGTCCCATGTATTTTGTCGGACATAACATCCAATTGATTTGTTACCCTTTCATTAAACTCTCATGCAAAAATCAGACTGCTATTACTAACCAACATGATTCCTGTCATTTGACATGTTCTTCATGTTCCACTCATTAAAATGCCCAGTTGGTGATAAGCACCAGCCTGATTTTTTGCATGAGAGTTTAATGAAAGGGTAACAAATCAATCGGAAGTTCTATCCGACAAAATACATGGAACGTTTACGTAGTCTGACGTTCCAAATTTTTAACCTGTTCCACAATTAAAACTTCCCCTGTTCCAGTGTTCCCATACATGAAAGTTTGTCTGACTAGACACCGTTAATCTATTAACAAATTTTCAGCTTGCCATTAATCAACTTTTTTTTGGTACGCGGGATTCAGGTCTATATAATTTTACCTACATTTATCTACAATTTAAATTTCTTTCGAAGACAGGCTACAAATGTTGGGTTTAAATTTTTAAAAAATTAATGTATAAATATGCATTAATAGTATGGTATAACTTATAACTAGACCCAAACCCAGACATCCAAAGTGAAAGTTATCCTCCAACACCAAATTGTTCTATATGGTCCACATAATGGTAAGAAAAAAGTCACACACACCATTTTCAGCGTCGGGTTTGGGGGGAGAGGAGGAAGAAATCGGTAAATTCGGCGATTTTTACGTTTTTCGTCAATATTTCTAAAACTATGCGATTTCTAAAGGATTCTACATAAAATTTAAAACAAAAAGGTCCTATACATATTTGTTATAAAATCAACGGTTCCAGAGTTACGGAGGGTGAAAAGTGGAAGTTTTCGATAATTTTTATATTTTTTGGGAAATTTATAATATTATTACTGATGAAAGAAAATTTCTTTAACAGGATTGTGTTTCGTAAATAAAATTTGCTATTTCAGTGGCATGTTAGTGATAAGCCCTCGAAGAAACGTCAACCTCACCACCCAAAGTCATCATCAATTGCCCAAAAAATATAAAAAATATCGAAAACCTCCACTTTTCACTCTCCGTAACTCTGGAAGCGTTGATTATATAACAATTATATATAGGACCTTTTTTGTTTTAAATTTTATGTAGAATTGTATAGAACATTGTTTACGCTAAAGTAGAGTTTTAGAAATATTGACGAAAAATGTAAAAAAAATACTAATTTACCGATTTCTCCCCAATCTCCCCTCCAACCCGGACGCTCAAAATGGTGTAACTTTTTACTGCACAATATGTGGACCATATAGAACAATTTGGTGTTGGAGGAAGACTCTTTCTTTGGATGTTTGGGTTAGGCCTTTTTTTGACCAGTTATACTATACTACCTCCGTAACTTTGGAACCGTTCATTTTAGAAGGATTATGCAATGGGCCTTTTTTTATTTCAAATTGAATGTAGAACATTTTTGTATAAAAGGTTGTTCATACTAAATCGCATAGTTTTAAAAATATTGACGAAAAACGTAAAAAACTACGAATTTACCGATTTCTCCCCCCTCTTCCCTTCAAACCCGACGCTCAAAATGGTGTGACTTTTTTTTGAACATTATGTGGACCATGGGCCTGATTCTAATTCATTTCGACAGTCGCAATTTAATTTCGACACCGCCATGACAGCCGCAGAATATAGCGATTCTTATTCATTTCGATATTAGTTACAACTGGGGATATTAACCTTATCATGTTGAGACTGCTCAGAATTTGGGTTGGCGCTCCCGTTTATTGGAACTTGTTGATAGTCTGGGAAAATTATCGAAAAAATGCCATTTTTGGGAAAAATTATTTACCAGCTATTTTATTGCTAAAATCGAATCTTAAGATTGCATATACAGTGCGTCCATAAAGTAACGCATAAATTCATTATTTCGTAAACCAGCGACATTAATGAAAAATCCTGAAACGGGTCGATTTTTATTTTTAGATTCAGATTTTTTGGCATATATATCATACTAGTGACGTCATCCATCTGGGCGCGATGACGTAATCGATGATTTTTTTAAATGAGAATGGTCGTGATAGCTCATTTGAAAGGGTATTCAATTCTCTATTCACTAATATAAACATTTACCTAATTATTTATACAAGGTGTTCAAAAAACATTTTTTTAATTAAAATAATTGAAACAAAAAGAAGAATGTACGTAATTTATTTAATTCAAAATACGTTTTACTGTTGTCAGAAAACAGGAAAAAAAATGTTTATTTGAGAAATAAATATTGTTTTTTGCTTAAATGCAATGTTAAAGCTGCCACCCACCTGTCGCTTGGCAGTTTGAACATTTCGTTTAAGCGAAAATCAATGTTTATTTGTTAAATAAAATTTTTTTCTGTTTACTGACAGTAGTAAAATGTATTTTGAATGAAATAATTACATTATATTCTTCTTTTTGTCTCACTTATTTTAATTAAAAAATGTTTTTTGAACACACTGTATAAATAATTATGTTAATGTTTATATTCTTGGATAGAGAATTGAATACCCTTTTAAATGAGCTATCATATGACCCCTATTCTCATTTAAAAAAATCATCGATTACGTCATCACACCCAGATGGATGACTTCACTAGTATGATATATATGCCAAAAAACCATAATTTAAAAATAAAAATCGATGTGTTTCGGGAATTTTCCTTAAAGTAACCAGTTTACGAAATAACGAATTTATGCGTTACTTTATTAGTAATATGGGGTATGACAAGTCCGCAGAAAGTGTGTTATTTTATTTATAAACAAATTAGCACTTCTAAATCTTCTTTATTTTAAAATTAGTGGTCTGTAACTCCTTAAATTTTTCCTTTGAGCCAAAAACACTCAAATAAAAATTCACCGTAATTTAGTTCTGCACAAAGTTATTTTTTTTTCCGATTTCCTTCAACAAAAATTTTACTCAGAAAATCCGAGTTTTCCCAAAAAATCTGCAATTTTCAATTAAAATTTTAGGGAAGTACCTAATTATTTATCAATAATTAAATAATTGATGACATGAAAGATTTATTATAGTAGATTATACAGAGGGGCTAAATTATGGAATAAATTCATTTCTTTAAAACGGACGATTTTGGAGCAAAATCCCGAAAGAGGTCGATTTTTATTTTTAAATTAGAATTTTTTGGCATATATTTCTTACTAGTGACGTCATCCATCTGAGCGTGATGACGTATTCGATAATTTTGTTAATGGGAATAGGGGTCGTGTGGTAGGTCATTTGAAAGGGCGTTCAATTCTCTATTCAGTAATATAAACATTATTATCATTAGGTATTTATACAGGGTTGGCAAAAAAAATTTTTGAATTAAATTAATTGGCGCAAAAAGAAGAATGTATGTAATTTATTTAACTCAAAATACATTGTACTGCTGTCAGAAAATAGAAGAAAAGGTTTATTTCACAAATAAGCATTTCTTTTCGCTTAAATTAAATCACAAACAGCCTCCCTCCTACCTATTGGCAGTTTGAACATTTAATTTAAGCTAAAAGCAATGTTTATTTGCAAAATAAACATTTTTTTCTATTTTTTGCATGCATTCTTCTATGCGTCAATTAATTTAATTCAAAAATTTTTTTGGCCTCCCTGTATAAATAATGATATTAATGTTTATAATACTGAATAGAGAATTGAACGCCTTTGTAAATGAGCTACAACACGAACCCCTATTCCTATTTAAAAAAATAATCGATTACGTCATCACGCTCGGATGGATGACGTCACTGGTTTGAAATATATGCCAAGAAATTTAATTTAAAAATAAAAATCGACCTGTTTCGGGATTTTTCTCTAAAATCGTCCATTTTAGAGAAAATGAATTTATTCCATAATTTAGCCCCTCTCTGTATATCAGGAGACCGGCGACAATCTAACCAATAGTTTAGCAATAATTAAAATGTTAATTAAAAAATTTCGGTCGAAATAATAACCAGAAAGATTATGATACACCAGAATAACTATGATTTTCGTATAAAAAAGCACTATACCTATTCAACGTACCTTACAGGATTGAAATTGGACCATTTGAGCGGTCTCAGGAATGTTATAAAGAAACAATTTTTGGCTTATAAACAAATAGAACCCCTCAGAAAATATTAGATTTAATTAAATTAAGTTAACGCTGTTGAAAAGGGTACGGCTTCTGTGTCCTTTTCGAAGAAAAACAAATTGAATTGCGAGGAGTGATTCCAGGTATAAATGGTCAAATTTGACCGGCATTTGCGACAGAGTTTAAACAACAGGATTTTAATCTTTGAACCATTAGATACCTTTTAATTCCGGTCCTCTTTGTACATACAAATTTTCATATCTTCAAGACACTTATAACAAAAATGATTTATGTCACTGTCACCAAATTATTTAATTATTGATAAATAATTACTTCCCTCAAATTTTAGTTGAAAATTAAAGATTTTGTTTGGAAAACCCGAATTTTCCGAGGAAAATTTCCGTCGAAGGAAATTGGAATAAATTATCAATGTACAGAATTAAATTACTGTCAATTTTTATGTGAGTGTTTTGGTTTAAAGTTAAAATTTTCGGAGTTATAGAGCAATAATAAAAAAAAGATTTCGGAGCGCTAATTTGTTTATAAACAAAATAGCACACTTTCTGTGGACTTTGCACAGCTATATTACTAATATAGGAAATCTTAAGATTTGAGTTCAGCATGTCCAGCAATAAAATAGCTGGTAATTAATTTTTCTTGTTTTTTACTAATTTTCCCAGATTATTACCTTACATCTTTCATTGAGTTGATGATTCATGTTGTGGACATTCTCAATTATTATTATTTCTAATTTAATACTATTCTATCTAATTCCTCAAAACAAGCAAATTTCAATTAAACCCAGCTATATTATAATACCTTTTGCTTTAGTTTTCCTTGCAAGAAATAAACAAAACACATCTAAACTAAACCTAACCTCGCTTTTGGCCATTCATTCATCTCCGTGTCAAATAATTTCGACAGTCGAAATTATAATATCAACACCCTTTTTAAAGTCGCTATTAATTTCGATAGTCGCTATTTCATGACGTCACTTCGTTAGTTCAACTAAAATCCACAAGGCTCGCACAATCGCATTTCAACCGTCGCCATATTGAAAGCGACTTGTTTAGTGTCGAAATTTGATTTAGAATCAGGGGCCATATAGAACAATTTGGTGTTGAATGGTAACTTTCACTTTGGATGTCTGGCTTATGCCATTCTTTGGATCAATTGTATCATACTATAAAACGCTATAGGCTTTCTTAATAATTATTATCCTAACTGGCGCGCTTATTGGGTTTTATTTGTCTGTCTGCGGTTTAAATATCATATCAGCCAATACATTTCTGTTTATTGAAATTTGTCAAAAAATTTTTTTTTGGACCTTGTTGGGATTGGGGGATTTCCCCTACCCCTCCCCCACCCATTACTCCCCCCCCGTTGATCCGCCGCTGAACAAATAAACACGTTGCGTAATATTCAAACTTTTCAAACTGTTTGAAGATGTTTGAATTCAAGTCAAACCTAAAGATATCGAAATCAAGTCAAGTCAAACTTTTTTATACAAAAAGTTTGATTTTCAAGTCAAGTCAAGTTTGTTGAGTAAAATCAAACTAGTTTGACTTGATGCATCTCTAGGCTTTGACTAAGACCGTCTAACCTTGACCGTCTGACTTGACCGTATAACATATATGTTATAGTCAAAGCCCGAATTTCAGGCACTCCTAGGTTTGACTAGGCAATCCTCAGGTCTGACTGACGGTCTTAGTCAAAGCCCGAAATAAATTACAGTTTCGGCCTTTGACTAGTCAAACCTAGGAGAGACTAAGTTGGTCAGGCAAAGGTCGAAATTTAATTTTATGAAATCGGGGTTTGACTAGTCAAACCCCGATCAGCTATTGAAATGTCGTAATTTGTTAGATTAGGTTTAATAAAACGTCATTTTTTAATTTAAATGTTTAATATTTTTATATTGTCGTAATTAAAATAAAACTAGTGTTTATTCTCACACGTTGAGGCACTATGGCATTTAGAGTTGCACAATAATTTAAACCTTTTACATTTACCTACATAATTTTGAAAAATATTTCTTATTGCAGTAGCATTTTGTAAAGCCTTGTCTTCCAAATTTAGAATCTTTTGTACTAATTTCTCTTAGAGACAGCTGAACGCCTGGAACATCTTCGAAATTAAGAAAAAAATTCGCGTTGCATTCTCTTATTTGATTTCTTGAAAAAAGTGTTATTATTCCGTATTTCGTACCAACTCTATATAAACCGTCAATTGTTTTATCTTGTATGATACCCAAAATATTTCGAGCATCTCCTTTGGCTGTATCAAAGCTGGAGATAGGTTGTGTTTGAAGTTTTTCCGATCGAAATTGGAGGAAATTTTTTTTCACTTACTTAATTGCTTTATAGCATTAGTCTAAGCATGAAGTGTGCTGTTAGCACACACAACATATACCAACTGATTACAAATTATGCACGTATGAGCTCTCTTTGTGGCAAGTACAACAAACCACAAACCTCCAATTTCGATCAGAAAAACTGTAACAAAACCTATCCCCAGCTTTGATAGAGCCAAAGGAGATGATCGAAATATTTTGGGTATTATACAAGATAAAATAATTGACGGTTTATATAGAGTTGGCATGAAATACGGAACAATAAACACACTTTTTTTAAGATATCAAATAAGAGAATGCATAGAGAATTTTCTTAACTTCGAAGATGTTCCAGATGTTAGGCTGTCTGTAAGAGAAATTACTACAAAATATTCTAAATTTTGAGGACAAGGCTGTATACAGTGTTACTTCAATAAGGAACGTTCTTCAAAATTATGAAAGTGTAAAAGGTCTGTATTGGGCAACTCTAAATGCCATAATGCCTCATCATGTGAGAATAAACACAAAGGGCCGGTTGTTCGAACGCTAATCAAAAATGATCATTATCAATATTTAATAACTGTCACAATTGTCAATGGCAACTTTCATTCTGTTGCTAAAAACATAATTATTGCTTACAATTATGAAATTAGTTAAAATCAATTATGTTAATAATTGTTATGTTAATTGATTAACTAAACTCATATTTATAATCAATTATGTTTTCAGCAACTCAACCAATGTTGACATTGACAGTTGTGACAGTAATTAAATATTTGATAGTGATCATTGTTGATTAGCGTTCGAACAACCGGCCCTAATTGTTTTATTTTAATTACGACAATATAAAAATAATAAACATTTAAATTAAAAAATGACGTTTTATTAAAACTAATCTAACAAATTACTACATTTTATTAGTTCATAAAATTAAATTTCGACCTTTGCCTGACCATCTTGGTCTCTCCTAGGTTTGACTAGTCAAAGGCCGAAATTGTAATTTATTTCGGGCTTTGACTAAGACCATCAGTCAGACCTGAGAATTGCCTAGTCAAACCTAGGAGTGCCTGAAATTCGGGCTTTGACTATAACATATTTATTATTTTTAATAATGTATTCTGTATATGAGACACTCCTAGTTTCTATTTTCTTTAATAAATTAATAGTCGAGGAAATGAAGCATCTTGGCTCGCAATTTTTTCGTCCAGCATGGATTTACTTGAAATTTTCACAGAAGGTAGGGAATAGTCCAAGGATCATTTTCCATATCATGCCGCTGTACGCTAAAACCTTGGGGGTGGTTGCCACCCCATCTCGGTGGTGGGAATTTTTTATTACATTTTAACCATGTACTATGTAAATCGATTTACCATTTGTAAATCGATGTAAAAAGTAATTCTAAGTAAGTATGAAAAAAATGTTTTTTACATTTTCTTCGTAAAACTAATATTTTTCGAGTTGATCGCGCTTGAAAGTAACAGTTTTTCATCGAAAAAATCGACTTTTTTAGAGGATTTTTTGAGAATACCTACCTTGAAAAATCTGCATTTAATAGAAAAACTGTAGATAACAAAATTATATCTTTTAGTAACACAAATTAAGAGCACACCGTAGCGATCAACAGGTAGCAACAAACGCGGTCCAAGGTTGCGAAAGTTCTGCGAACTTTCAAAAGTGAGGCAACAGTGCGTCGGTAATTCGACACTGACAGTGACGTTTATACTATCAAAATAGTTATTTATGAAACAGTTCGTGAAGTATGCTTTTTGCGAACGCACGCGATTTTTAGAGCACGAACGACAACGGAGCGGGTGCTATACATCGCGTAAGTTCGCAAAAAGTACTTCACGCACAGTTTCATACAATATTTTATCTACGATAAACAAATAAAAAAACTGTAACTCTTCGTCACTGGAATTCGTTTCTATTCTACAATTTTTAGAACTTTGACATTTAAAAATCCTAACTACTTTCAAACCACAAAACTATTAAAAATTTTGTTGTAAGTCATTGCTCATATTGTCATCACCATGACAACGCGAAAGTTAAGGATATTTGATTATATGAAAGTGTGCCAAAAAGCCCATTGAAAGTGTGCGAAAAAGTAAATCTCATTTAAAATACATTGTTACTTCACGCACACATTAAACCTTTCACGCACTGCTATCTATAATGACAGTTTTCACAAACTAAAAACTTATACATAATATGACATAGAGTAGATAAACAATAATTTTTATACACATAGGCCCGAAATGTTGCCAAGTCAGTGACGTTCGATTTCTTGTTATAAAAAAATCGATTTTTAGTAGTTCCAATGTGACACAAAATCTAGGCACGGGATAAAAAAATTTATTTAAAGAAAGTTTATTTTTTTGTCTTTCTTAATTGCGGTACAGGCTCCGTTTTTCAATATTTTATTTAGTTATAGAGTAATTTCCACATACCTACTCACATAGTTCTGAAATTGAGCTATGTACCGCTATTATTTATTATATTGCGAATATGGCTGCCAAATATCTCGACAAAATATTCAAAATTAGAGCCGCAACCTTGGAACGCGTTTGTTGCTACCTGTTGATCGCTACTGTTTGTTCTTAAATTATTTTTCTATAATATCTTTAATACCAATTCAAACCGAGATACGACATGTTAAAGGTTAGCTTCTCTCGTCAAATGCATAATTTGAAATATTCAAAGCCAAATAACGGGAAAACTTTGCATTTTTCGAAGAAAACTTAAATTATCTTTTTTCAAGTATACAATTAAACCTTTCAAAGAATAATAATAAAAAACTTCTAACATGAAAATAGAGCGATTTTTAGTAAAAAAAATTTCGGTACCTGGTTTTCTCTATGAAAAATCACTGAAAATAACCCCCTAACTACCCTTTTAATTAAAAATTGGAATTCATCTTTCTGTAATTCCTTGTATATTTTTGTATTGTCAATACATCCAAGAAGTTTGACCTATTTAAAAGACCTAATTTTAGAAACATTGGAGTTTAAAGGAAAAAAGATTTTTTGCAATTTCACATTTTTCACCTTTTACTTCAAAATATCTGCGAAAATACAGGAGATACGAAAAAAATGATAGACTACTAAATTGACGCATTATAATTATATTGTGCATAGGTTTTCATTACAGTGAATAGTTAACGAGATATAGCTGTTTAAAACATCTATTTACGAGCAAACACCCACTTATTTGAGCCCTTTAAACCCACCCCAATTAAAAACTAAGCGATCTACCGGAATTTAATTTACACAGTCTTATAGCTCTTCAAAAATCCTACAAAATCATTTTGGAAATAGTTATTTTCCTAATAAGTGCAGAAAGTCATTCTTTTCCTCACGCGACTGCAGTTTGCCGAACGACGCGAAGCGGGAGTTCGGCAAGCAGTCGAGTGCGGAAAAGAGACTTTCTGCAAGAGTTAGGAACAATATTTTTTCTAAGAGTCTTTAAAAAATTACCAAATCTTAATCAATTAATTTAATTAGTAGGAAAATACATACATAAATTAATTCTTTGACAAGGTTGCCGAAACCAAACTTTCAATATAATTAGTTAGCATTACGACGATCTTGGTTTCCATGATGATGATTCAAAACGACTGTTATTGTCTACCGATTTGACTTTCGAATATTATGTCAAAATAATTTTATTTCATCGAATTGTCGCGTTAATTTCATTAAAACAGGAACACAATAAGATATATTTGAAATAAATTAGTAAATAATATCTAAATACTAGTTTATTGCATGTATTATAATTACTTTAATGCCATATTAACATATCTAAATTAACACGTGTGCGGAAAAGTAAAAACCGCGTGCGGAAAAGTAACACGCGTGCGGAAAAGTAACACGCGTGCGGAAAAGTGAAACTTTCTAAACTAAAATGCGTGCGCGAAAGTAGACATTTTTGCACGCTCGTAGAAAAAAACTTTTATCGCCAAAAATGAAGGAGGTATGTTTATAAAACGAATTTTTTTTCGAAATATTCGAATAGTCCGCTTATGGAACATTTTCAATGTATGTACCACAGAACTGGTTCGTATACTGGAAGATGACTTAAAAACTATTTGTATTGGTACTTCTACATATTTGTAAATTCGTATTTTTGTGTAAATAAATGTTTTTGTGATTTTTTAATTCTACTTTTTTTTCTGTATAGATCTATTAAATTATCTAATTATAAAAATTGGTAATGTTCTTAAGGATGGTTTTTAAGGGTTGAAATATTATGATATTGTATCCTAAAGCATAAAACAATCATTATTTTTAGCCAATCAAAACCAAATTTTACCCACATTAAAGTTTACAATGTTTTTATATATTTTTTGACAATAAGGGGTAGTGTACACGCCTAAAAATAATCGACGCCCTTGAGCATGTTATAGACAATGAAGTACAGGGTGAGATGATCCTAATCCCAAATTTTTATGTACATCGATTCAAGCCGAAATTATTCTTTTAGGGTAAGTAATTTTTTATATATAGCTACAACAAGGGTGGTTTTAAGAGTTGAAATATTATGATATCTTAAAGCATAAAACAACCATTATGTAACTAATAAGAACCAAATGTTGACAATATTAAAGTTTAAACTGTTATTTTATAATTTTTTACAAATAGTTTTTTTAGGGGTAGTTTTCACCCTTAAAAAACCAAAAGCGTACAACGGTTCAATATAGCAAATGAACTAGAGGGTGAAATGAGCCTAATACCAAATTTTTGTACAAATTGATGCTGGACGAAAAAATTGCGACGTTTTGCCATTTTTTCAGTTTCATTTCCTCGACTATAACTATTTTTGTACACATAAACTTCTTCCAGTACAAAATTCTTCCAGGGTATTTTTGATTTGACTATATTTTCTACTTTTATATTGATAATCAGGGCCGGCGATAACGGGCCTGCAAGGGATGCACTGCAGGCGGGCGCCCCTGTTTGGGGGGGCGCCAGAATGAGCTTTTTTTCTGCTGGTGTTATGCAAAATACTAAAATATAAAAATTCATTTTCTTTTAATGTGGTTTAAATTCTTCATAATACCCTAATCAGTGTTTGTTAGTTTTGCATATCACACATTATGTAAAATATACAAAAATATGCAATGCCGCATAGAATTCTTACCATGTAGTAATATAATTTATTGGTCAAAGATATTATTTTTCAACCAAACAACTTTGCTCTAAATGGGAATGCTCTGTTTATTTTCTACAAATTTGCGCCCATGCAGGCACGCTGTCAGGGAGGCCGTGCCACCCCCTAGCTTTTCAGGTGTTTTAAACTATATAATATTATCATCCAAAGTATACAAAATGTAATGTGCAACATCTTCACGTCTGGCCCCACCCTAAAAAATTTTATATGGGCGCACATAAAAATGTATTTGTGGGGGGGGGGGGGGCTGTGCTAGTTTTGCAGGCAGGCGCCTTATATCCTAGCGCCGGCACTGTTGATAATCATATTTTATTTGGTTATGACTGAATTCAGCTTGAAATATTGGTAAGGGGATATTTTTGTATTCGTAAAATTCTACACTAAGTTAGATAAGTATACCTATATCTACAATTTCTAATAAATAAGGACCAAAATATCTTATAAATTAGTATCATTCGTAGTCTCTTCCAATAATCGTAAAATAAAGCGAAAGAATCCAGATAAACCCAATCTTTAGGCACTGACAATAGCCGGGAGACTCTAATATACGAGCCAAATAAAAGAAAAAGGAAGATAACCGAATATAGTATGTTTGAATGACGACTAATGCTTATATTTATGTTGGAATTAGTAGTACGAGGTGTAATTATTATAATCCATTTATAACACGCCACACGGGCACCATGTGTTTACCTCCTGAAAAGCGATCTAATGACGTCGACAATGGATGTGACTTTACAGAGACGTGCATCTACGAAATTTTATTTCTATAAAACGCCATGTACAGGAAGTAAGTAGCTCGTAAATGACATAAAAACGTACGTGAATATATTACATACAGTTACCATTTTCGTAATTTGCTATTTAAATTATTATTTGTTTAAATAAAAAAACGATTTTAACGGAAAATGCTTAAATTCTCTTGTTTTTTACAATGAAGAAACTTGAAGCTTTTACAGATTGTAGCTAATTATATGAACTATACATAATTTCACTTTTTACGTTAATTGGTTACGTTATGCTTCATAAATAAACATTAAAGTTTCAAATTGTTTGCCGATTCCGACAACTTTTCATGTTTGTACATCATATGTTTTATACATATTTTAATAAACATGACGATATATTTTAATGTTTGAAAAGTGTAAGACTAAAATGTAAAAAATAAAAAAAAAAACGAAAAAAATATTTTTCAGAAATGCTTTTCTTTAGTTACGAGTGACTAAAATTAAACATATTATAAAAAAATCAACTAAATAGCAAAAAATAAAAAAATTGAAAAAATCTAACACATTCATCAATGAAAAGCGTGGCGCGTCTTCATCGAATAAACGGTTTTCGCACCACACTTTTCTTTAACGAATGTTGTTCTGAAGCTATTTCCTTGTGGCATTTTTATAATTACGTATTTTTTATGGGAAATAAGCCACAATTTTACTAAAAAATGAATTTATTAACGTTTCGAAGGTAGATTAAATGTAAGACCAAATACTTACGATGTCGGGATAGTATCACGAGGTTTTTTCCTGGTTTTCCCTCGTGATTTACTATGGAATCTCTAACGCGAGAATTTTACTGTCATCGTTGCATTTGGTTGTCTTTTTAAAGACAGATCACATGCTATGATTTTTTTTGCGACGGATATTCTTGAGTTGGGATTGATTTCATGTAATCGAATGAACTATCTTTTAGTAAAGTCGTCCCAGGAACGCAACTCATAAATATTGGCGATATCATTTTAAAGTCTTCTACTTTAAAATGTATAATATACGTCTGAATTGCCAATATAAATGAGTCAGATTAAATAAATTATTAGAAGAATTTTTTTACTTAGCAACAACATGTTTGTTTTATTTTAATAGTATTTTGTATTTTGACAACGAAACCCGATTTGGGCTTCGAAACGTTAATAAATTCATTTTTTAGTAAAATTGTGGCTTATTTCCCATAAAAAATACGTAATTTAACGAATGTGTTAAATTTTTTCAATTTTTTTATTTTTCGCTATTTAGTTGATTTTTTATAATATGTGTAATTTTAGTCATTTGTAACTGAAGAAAGGCGTTTCTTAAAAATATTTGTTCATTTTTTTATTTTTTACCTTACACTTTTCAAACATTAAAATATATCGTCATGTTTATTAATATATGTATAAAACATATGATGTACAAACATGAAAAGTAGTGTGTATAAAACATATGATGTACAAACATGAAAAGTAGTCGGAATCGGCAAACAATTTGAAACTTTATTGTTTATTTATGAAGCATAACGTAAACAATTAACGTAAAAAGTGAAACTATGTATAGTTCATATAATTATCTACAATCTGTAAAAGTTTCAAGTTTCTTCATTGTAAAAAACAAGAGAATTTAAGCATTTTCCGTTAAAATCGGTTTTTTAGTTAAACAATTAATAAACATAAATTTTTTTTATTGACTATTCGCGTATTGTTCCCGCGAATGCATATGTCTGCAAATTTTCAGTCATTTGCATTGAAGAAAAGGCAATCAAATTAACGTCCAAAGATTTGACCCAAACGATTGAACTAAAGAAAAGCGTTTAATTAATTAATACGACAAAACGAATTCTAATGTTAATTGTAGCACAAAACGTCTCTACCGGTGGTTTTTCTAAGACTACGATAAAAACACGAATTTTTTTAATTCGAGTTTTGGTTAAAATTTTGTTTCGTATCGCATTGAAATTTGACTCGAATAAACGCCGATTTATATAGGTATATACAAACAAATATATGAGCGTTCAAAATTTGAAACTTTATTGTTTATTTATGAAGCATACCGTAAACAATTAACGTAAAAAGTGAAATTATGTATAGTTCATCATATCATTAGCTACAATCCGTAAAATTTTCAAGTTTCTACATTGTAAAAAACACGAGAATTTAAGCATTTTCCATTAAAATCTTTTTTTTTAATTAAACAATTAATAAACATAAAAAAAATTTTATTGACTATTCGTGTATTGTTCCCGCGAATGCATATATCTGCAAATTTTCATTTATTTGCATTGAAGAAAAGTCAGTCAAATTAACGTCTAAAGATTTGATGCAAACTATTGAAGTAAATAAAAGCGTTTAATAATCATACTACATATACAAATAATTATACACCTTATTGTTATTATACTCCTAAGTTTATCGAAATCTTTTAGAAAATGAATGGTCCCTGACACAAAATAAAAATTGTATAAATTATCTACTTACATATCAATATAATCATCATGGCATCAATCTATACCTGTACTTCTATAATTTAATAGTGGAGTTATTGCGGCCCTCTTAGATTCCGATTCGTTTGTCGCGTGGAATCAGTCCGCATTAACATTTTGGTTTTATAATTGGTTGTATAACTTGGCATCATCTAGAAGGTTTCTCAATTCTCTCATATTTTGCTTATTGTTACCTATTCCCTAACTCCCATCTTCTTAAGTTCCTCGACTCTCTGGTTCTCCCATCTCGTTTTGGACCTTCCTCGTGGTCTGCCAGATACAGGTCTCTTTTGATAATTTTCTTAATAACTGCTTTTGGATTTCTCATTTTTATATGTCCCATCCATCTGAGTGTCTGTGCCTTGATAAATCGGACGATGTCTTCTTCTTTTAAAAGTTCTCTTACTTCGTGGTTCATCAGTTTTCTAAATTAATTATTACCGAAGGTTAGTAGGTCTGCCATCATCCGAATTATTTTTCTCTCTAGGATCCTAAATCTTTCTTCATCGTTCTGTGTCAGACACATTACTTCAGCACCATATGTGATTACTGGTCTAATTGTTGCTATGTACATTTTCAGTTCAGTATTCTGAGTAAGCTTCTTATCTTTGAAGAAGTTGTATTTCAAGTAGTGCAACGCCTCGCCGCTCGTGCGCGGACGCTACGTTGCTACACCGGCTGTCGGATGACAACAAAGGCGTAGCCCGCTATGATCTAGTGGAGATGGGGGGGTTCGTTGAGACTTCTCTTTCAACCTTAATATATATGTTAACTGGGCGCCAGGCAGACTTGCCCCACGGCCCACGCCTAAAGTAGACTGCAACTCCAAACCTACCAAATTGTTGCAGTACCAATCATGTGGTGTATGGAACAAATAAAAATAGACGATACTTCACGTAAAAATTATCTATTAATAATAAATAAATAAAAAAACAATAAATTAAGTCTGTAAATAAATATGAAATAATTAATAATAGAATAAACTGAACAAATATAACAATATTGAACAACCACAACGATAACCTACCAAATAACTAGTTGCGACGAAGTAAATAGGGCTTCTAGCCCTCAAAATTAACCGAAAATTATAAGCGTCGCGTGAGCTCAGGCGGAACCGCTGTAAAACACAAACCAGTATAACAAACCGAAAACGCACTAGGTACTACTCACAAATAAAATAAAATTATCTTAATCACAAATCTTAAATCTGTGGTGAGGTGTCCAGCGATGTATCCAATAAGAAGAGTAACTAGTAACGAATTAACTACGTCATCAAACAATTGCAAATACAACGAAACTAAAAATTGCAAGAAGAAATTGAAAGTAAATGGAGACCCTAAAAAGAGAAAAATAGTATTAAAATATCTCCTTGTATTTACACTATCATAATATTTTATAAATCTAAATCTAAAACTAATAAGTTAACCTAAACTGTCAAAATGACGTCTACCACTACAGCACCTAATAAATTAACAAAACTAAAAACTGACTGAAAATGACGTCAGAGAAATAATTCTATTTTAGTATCAATGTCAAATAAGAAAAAAATGAAAACAGTAAAATTAATGTAGATTTCTTCAAAATAACGTCAGAGCAACGATTTAAATTCTATATCAACCAATAAATAAGAAAACAATAGAAGATCTTATACTAACCTTTGGCCAGAAGGGTTTTCAAGGGGTACAGATACAAAAAACTCTACTTCGCACAGAGTATATGCCACCAATAACTCTACCCCTATCTATTCTGTAGTTTAAGGCCTAATAACTGCAATAGAAAATAACAACTCTCAGATAAACTAATAAATAAAAAGCTCAGAAATCAACAATGCACTTATTGCAGTGCTTAAGAAATCGAATTAGACATACCTGATGTTCTTTTCCTTCAGAATGGCTTCAAGGAATCGTCACGGCATCTATCTAAAATTGTGACTTGGAAATATGTAGGTCCCGTATCATACGGTGTGAACAGACAATGTACCTACAGCAACACTACGATATGCCCAAGTTCAATTTAGCATAAGTTCAGGCCGATTTCCCCAATGAGGGTGTCTATAAAAGCCCAATTGCCTGAAAACTTATGTTCCACACCAGCACAACAATTTTAGAATTTACGACTGTCAAGGTGACGTACCGTAACGTATCCATGACAACCAAATTCAAAGTCTGCTATCTATTCACTTATGTATTTAAGGAAATAGGGGAAATGTGGGAAACAATACATGAGAGTGGAATAATCTTATTAATAAAAATAATATATATAATATAGATTATATAGGTGATCGAATTTTTAAAACGTAACAGTAGGTTCTGTTTCCTGCCTGGATTATTTCATTGATTACTATGGTTCTACAGTATACACTATAGGAAAAGCTAAATCCACCGTCAACCGTATGGAGGCCTTCTTCAAGACCCACAACATCTCTCTTGCTATAAAAGTCAAAATGCTGCGGTGCTACGTCTTCTCTGTCCTTTTTTATGGTGTTGAATCGCGGACCATGAACTCAGATAAGTGCATTTGAGATGTAGCTATACCGTAGAATTCTTAAAATTCCGTGGACTGACCGGGTCACAAATGAGAAAGTCCTCAGAAGAATGAAGAAGAACCGAGAGGTACTAACCACCATCAAATCTTGAAAGTTACAGTAATTACGACACATTATGCGAGATGAATCCAGAGTGTCCTCCTACAAGTCACCCTGCAAGGAAAAACATTTGGAAAGGGAGGTTCAGTAGAAGAAGAGTATCCTGGTTAAAAATCCTGAGAACCTGGTTCAACACAGCATCTGTGCAGCTTTTCCGCTCTGCTGCAGATACGATAAAGATTGCCACGATGATCGCAAACATTCGTCATGGATAAGCACATCAGGAAGAAGATATTATGTAGTACCTATACACGCTGTATACACGCCACACGGGCACCATGTGTTTACCTCCTAAAAAGCGGACTAATGACGTCGACAATGGATGTGACTTTAACAGAGACGTGCATCTAGAAAATTTTATTTCTATAAAACGCCATGTACAGGAAGTTAGTAGCTCATAAATGACATAAAAGCGTACGTGAATACAGGCTAATTGATTAGTGGGGTAAAGATCAATAGATCCGCTATAGTAATAAATAGCAATAAAAGTTAATAACAAAAATTGTAGCCAACTTTGTTCTTCACATTACAAAATTAGTTAGAATGTTACAGGGTGTTCTAAAACATAGTGACAGACCAAACTTATATTTTTTAAATGGAACACCCTGTATTTTATTTTATAATCGAAATCCTGTTAAGCTCTCCATCACAAAAATATAAAGACTAAAAAGGGGTAGTTCCCTGGATTGGCTGTATACCTTATAGTTAAACAAACTGGAACATGAAGTAAAAACCACTTCTATGTAAAAGGTATATTTACTAAAATTTTTTTAGAATCCCAATGGATTCAATAAAATGAGTTCATCAGAACGTTTTCAAACCTATCGGTCCATCATCAGTGATTTGAATACTTGCAAAATAGCCCCAGAACCAAACAATGGTTGTGATTATAAATAAATCTACATTATGTTGAAATAAATTTAAAATGGCTAAACGCCGATGTTAAAGGATTAAACCTCTGGGAACATGGTGAAACTCTACCCGAGGACCCAATCAACCATCTTCGGTCAAAGATGACTACTAAGTCAGTAACTTAGTAGTCATCGTTGACCGAAGATGGTTGATTGGGTCCTCGGGTAGAGTTTCACCATGTTCCCAGAGGTTTAATCCTTTAACATCGGCGTTTAGCCATTTTAAATTTATTTCAACATAATGTAGATTTATTTATAATCACAACCATTGTTTGGTTCTGGGGCTATTTTGCAAGTATTCAAATCACTGATGATGGACCGATAGGTTTGAAAACGTTCTGATGAACTCATTTTATTGAATCCATTGGGATTCTAAAAAATTTTTAGTAAATATACCTTTTACATAGAAGTGGTTTTTACTTCATGTTCCAGTTTGTTTAAAAATATAAAGGTTTGTTATGTTATACAGGGTATTTACAAAGTTATAACCAATTATATATGAAAATCGTAAAAAGTTGAACTCCCTGTATAAATATAAATAAGCAAAACAGCAATGGTTTATTACTGCCATATTTTTTGTTTATTGTCAAAATGTTTAAGAATTATTGACATTGCTAATTTTCTTTATATCAAGTACAGGGTGAGTCAAAAGGAAAGTACATTATTTTCTCAGTAATGTTAAATGGAATACCCTGTATTTTATATCATTATTAAAAAGTAATATTACCGTACTTTAATTTTTATATAACATTCCCTATGTCCAAATTTATTAGTTTTCGAGATATTTTCATTTTTCAGAGCAAATTATTATAGGTGTCTAAATTTATCTAAATTTTAAGTAAGCCATGACTGAATTGACAATTGACGATTACTGATTATCAATCCGGTAATCAATGTAACAATGTAGCAAAGAAAGAAATAAAAATAATTTATTAGTAACACATTTTACAAAAAAAAACACAACCACAACATGCAACATTTTTGAAACAATAATTAAAAGCACCTTTTTATGTAAATGTAACAAATAAAGAGAGAAAATTAGTAATAAATTTTACAAAAAAACACACAAACACAAAATACAACATTTTGTGAAGACAATCAAACACTACTATTGTAATGTAAATGAATCAAATAACCCAAAAGTAACGAAAAATAATTTAGCAGGAATACATTTTGCAAAAAAAACATGTTTGAAAAAATTAAAAGATACTTTTTTGCACGATTGATCATTTTTGACTGTTTACCGTGACAGATTTTACGTCAGTAGGTGACATTTACTAGCAACTTGACGGTAAGTAATCCAACTCGACGGTAAGTACTCCAACTCGACGGTAAGTAATTCACTTACCGTCGAGTTAAAAAATCTCTTAATTTTAATTTATTTTTTGAAAGAATAAAGAAAACTAACGAATTATTTATTAATATTGAAACTTATGGTACAATTTGTTAAATTATTTAATGAAATCCCACTTGTTTGGACTGTGGTTTCACTTCTAACAGAAACTAGAAACTCCTGCAGAATCGCATACATTAGTAGTATCCAACATTTTTTCTCTTCAAATACGCGATCAAAGTTGAAAACATGGAAATATCAATGTCATCATAAAGAAAAACGGTGGATTTAATCATTGAATATTCTGCCCAGAGGCTTCCAGGAGCTTTCAACTGCATATGTCTTTGAACGAAATATGCCAATAGAGTCTTTTCTTCGATTCTTAAATTCTTGCCTTCGCACCATTTTTTAAAACTTTGGTACCTAGGTATTTTGATAACGGATTTTGGATTTTTCGGGAATAATTGCGGAATACCCTTCTTCCCAAGCCCGTTCAATTTCTTCAAATTCACTTTCGCTCATATTTTAATTTATAATAATCAAAATTGTACTTAAAATTATTGACAACTAAATAAAAACTCAATTCTCCATTGTTGTTATGCACCCTAGTTACTACCTAACAACCAAAGTATCTATCTTGATAAAATGAATGAAACTAGTCAATATGACGAAAATGTTTAATTTTATAATTTATAATGGTATCAATCGTGCAAAAAACGTTATAAGCATGTCGAACGTTAAGGGTAACCGATCTCAGACAATAATTGGAGTCGTCGCTCCGCTCCTCCTCCAAACAATTGTCTTCGATCGGTATAAAACCCTTACCGTTCTCCATACTTAATATACTATTAATAAAATATTTTTAATATTTAATTACTTAAGGTGTTCAAAATTACCTCCTAACACATTTATGCACGCCTAAAAACGATCATTGAATGAGCTACTTACTCTACGAAGCATTTGTAAATTAACACATCGAAATACACTTTGTATTCCATTTTTCATCTAATCCCCTGTTCTTGGAGGTATTTTATAAACTTCATTATTAACGTAACCCCAAAAAAAATCAGTCCAGTTTATTAAATTCTGGTGATTTGGGTGGCCACACTACTGGTCCATTGAAAAATGAAAATATTTCGAAAACTAATAAATTTAGACATAGGGAATGTTATCTAAAAATTAAAGTACGGTAATGGTACTTTTCAATAGCTATATAAAATACTGAAAATACGTTTCATTTAAAATTACTGAGAAAATAATGTACCTACTTGAGCTTTGACTCACCCTGTATTTGATATAAAAAAAATTAGCAATATCAATCATTCTTGAAAATTTTGACAATAAGTAAAAAATATGGGATTAATAAACCATTGCTGTTTTGCTTATTTTTATTTATACAGGGAGTTGAACTTGTTACGATTTTCATATAAAATTGGTTATAACTTTGTAAATACCCTGTATAACATAACAAACCTTTATATTTTTGTGATGGAGAAGTTAACAGGATTTCGAATTTAAAATAAAATATAGGTTGTTCCATTTAAAAAAAACATAAGTTTGGTCTGCCACTGTGTTATCCAACACCAATTTTGAATTTAGAACATTCTAACTAATTTTGTAATGCCTCACTCTCAGATTTTTATCGTTCTAGTAGATTAAACAATAAAATCCAGCGCAATTTTAGCCCACCATACCACTCCCTCCGCCCCTACCAATAAAAACGTCATTTTTCCTTTTTTATTTTTTTTTCGGTCGGTTGAAATAAATTTAAATTTTTTTAAAAATTCACACGCACAGTTGAGTCTTTTACAAAACTTTTCTATTTTTATAGAACCGCAGGTTGAGTGTACATAACCTAAAAAAAAAATATTTTTCCAAAAAAGCGTATAACTTGTTTGGAAATGGCTGTGAGTTTAATTTCTTTTGTTATGTGTATTTTTAAAATATATATATTTCTGATTTCTTCAGATGTTTTCTTAAGTTGCGCTACCTTCAAAAGTCTGAAAATCTTGTGTTTTTTTATAAGTTTCTGTGGATTTTTCCGTTTTATAGAATTCAAAATAGATCAAATCAAGGTTTTTATTGGTTATCTATAATTTGAAGTAAATGAGTCCTACGAAACACCTTTAATCTCCTACAAAAACATGTTTTTTTTTAGTAAACTGTATTGTTATAAATGCACGCACCACGCACCCTTTTCCAAACCTAACGTAACGCCAGTGATATCAACTGCACACCAATCTATTATCATGAGGGTTATTAAATTTTTTATGACGACCTTTTCCAACTAATATAACGTCTATATATCGTGAATAGTGGGAGGGTTACTAGTTCCCAACATTTTGATGAGTGTTGCTTTGGAAATATTGATGATTGAATATGAGAAATTAGAGTTAATGATGCCATAAAAATAGATGTCGAGATACATAAATGTTGTCTCAAGGGAAGCTTTTCACCAGAATATAACGACCAAATGACGTTAGTTTCGTCTTTACGTAAAAGTGACGGAAAATTCTTAGTAAACATGTTAGACGTTTATTTTACTATTTTATTTTTGTCAAGGTTGTATGAGGTTTAGGTATATCTCGATAGATAACTAATTTCTCAAGACAATAGCATATTATAATTTAAAAACATTAAGATATTATTTTTATACAATATTATTACCAGAGAACGACAGTTCTCATTAGTGGCGCACACCCACACCCCCTACACGCGACACTATAATATACAGGGTGTTTCATTAATAATTGTCCATATATTAACTGGAGAAACCTTAGCACAAAATACGAAGATTTAACATAAAACACTTAAATAAAATGTGGTTCCTTACTGAGTTACAGGGTGTTTTATCTAAAAATTTAAAAATTATTTTTGCTGAGAATTTTAAAACTATTCGACGTATCCTTTTCATACTTGGCAGAAAGTGCGACTACTAGACACCCTACTAAATTATAATAAACAAACGTTTATAGCTACTATCAGAGGCGTACGACAGGGGATGGTGAATGGTTGACCCTTCTCAAATTCTACGCCACTGAAGGAATTACTATTTAAGTGCCATTTTTAGATTCCTCAATACTTTCTACGTAAATAATATACTCTTCATTGATAACGATAAAGTCATTATTTTTCGAGATATTTGAAGTTAAATATGAAACGGCACAGTTATTTTGATTAATCCACAGAGAACGACAGTTCTCACCAGTGGCGCACAACACCCCTACAAGCGACACTATATATACACGAAAGTTTCGATTTTCTAAACCTGACTGAATTGAAAATTGGGCCAAATCCCATCTTAAAGTTTAGGAAAAGACTCGTCCATCCATATGTTACCTCTCCATTTTGGTCCAAGGGTGTGGATTTTACGGCCCTTCCCATTTAAAGCCTGTTTTTCGTTCTCGTCCCCAAAACTCCCAAAAATTTCAAAAATTTAAGCCCGATCTTTACGGCTTCTGATAGCACAGATCATTTCCTTTCCAACGCATGTTTAATTTTGAAAATCGGTTAATCCATTCAAAAGTTATCGAGCTCAGAAATATGACTTAATTTTTATTTAAAAAATGGAAAATGTTTGTGGATATGTATGTATGTATGTATGTATGTATGTATGTGTGTGGAAAAGTTAAACCGATCTGAATTTTTTTTTCTGTGTTTCAAGAAGGTTTGAGGGCCGATTCAGAACCGGTCTAATTTTTGACTTCTGACTACCCGTAAGCCAGCTAGAGGACTAGGTAGATACAAAATAGCATATTTTTTGGGCGTATATATCTTAGGTTCAAGGAAAGACAGAAAAACCGCAAATACACCAAATCAATAGGGTTGAGTTAAGCTTTCAAATGGCGCCTAATCGATCAAGCTGAGACATACACACTGCTCACCAGAGCCAAAAAACTGAAAAATTAAACTTTGAAAATTTTGGCTTTTCGACAATTACTCAAAATTTCAACCTACGAATTGCGCCAATAACTGAGCGTTCATAGAAGAACTCAGGACGCGTCTAACGGTATATACCTCATATCTGAAAAAAATCGAATTTTTAAGTTATAGGCTTCATAAGTATAATCAAATCTATTTCTTATGGGAAAACGGTTTTTCAAGCTCAATAATTCCTGTAATACGTTCAGTTATCATACTCGATCTTGGATGCGTCAGATACTACTTGTCAATACGTTTCAAATTCATGTTTAGTGATCAACATCAGGTAAACCGTTCAGAAGTTATAGAGCTCCAAAAGTATAATTAGTCCAGGAACTGAAATTTTTCACTTCGCAATTTTTACAGAATGGATAGATTTGCTTGAAAATTTGACAACAAGTAGTGGATAGTCCAAGGATCAAAATCTATATGATGCCGAAAGACGCTTTTACCATGGGGTGGTTGCCACCTCATCTCGAGGGTGGAAATTTTTTATTATATTTTGACCGCAAATGCTGGTAAAAATATTAATTATAAGCAAAAAATGTTCATTATACACTTTTTTGATAAAATTAATAGTTTTCGATTTATTGGTTATCGAAGCTGTTAGTTTTATATCGAAAAAATTACCAGAGAAAGGCAGTTCTCGCCAGTGGTGCAGAAATACACCCCTAGAGTTGTACAAGTTTGACTTGAATGTTTGAAATTGACTTGAGTTTGACATAATTTCAAGTCAAACTCAAGTCAAACCTTCTGACAAATAATTCAAGTCAAGTCAAACTGGTCCATAGTTACAGGTTTGAATATTCAAACTGTTTGTCAAACTAGTTTGAGAGTTTGAAAAATAATTTATTTAGTAATTTAGTAGATATACTTTTTTGTCGAGTTAGATGCTAGTTACCGATGACAAAATTGATGATATAGTACTGATAGCCAGAAATAAACAGGAATTAAAAGAAATAATAAAAAGACTAGAGACTATAGCGAGAAAGAAGGGGATATACATAAATGAAGAAAATACTAAATATATAGAATGAATACAACGAGAATACATACAAGGACAATACAGGACAATAAGCACAGAAAGAAAATCATATAAATTCGAAGAAGTAGAATTATACCAATATCTAGGAGCGATATTCACTAGGAGACCAAATATGAAAGATGAAAACTAAGCGAGAAATATGGCTGGTAATCTTTGTATCTTTGCTCTAAACAACTTAAGAAGTAAAAACATATCTAGAAAGGCTAATATTGAAAATAGACAGTGATAACACCTATAGCATTATATGCCAGTGAAACACGGACAATGAACAAATCCGAACAAGTCATGCTGAAAGTGTGGGAAAGAAAAGTCCTCAGGAAAATATTTGTAGGAAAGCTATGAAATGGAATGTGGATAAAAATACCAAATGTAGAACTAGATCTATTGAGAACCGAATATAGAAGGGATCAGGGATCATCAAATCACAAAGACTGAGGTGGTTGGGTCATATCCAAACGATGACAAACATAAGACTTCCCAAAATAATACTAACGGGAGGAAACAGAGGAAAGAAGAAGAAAAGTAGACCGAAAACCGGATGGAAGAACGAGGTTAAAAGAGACATAGAAGAAATTAAAATCACAAATTGGAAAAATAAACCAGCAAACAGGAGAGAATGGAAAAGAAAAGTAAACCAAACTATGGGCATTCTAGGCCTGGAGAGCTAAATTATATATTTACATCTGAGTACATAATGTGTAAAGACTTATAACCACATTCCTATAAGTATATAGAAATTACCATGATGTCGATAAAATTACAACATCCACAGTGGACCTACTCTAAGATGGTAAAATTACTATTGAAAGTTTGAAATATTGAGTTAAAATATGCTATAAAATTAAATGTAACTAAAAAATTCTGGTGCTACTATAGCATGCGTTCTACCTGCGCATATCTATTGCAGTGCTATTATATTGTAGTGTGCAGAATAATCCAATTTTGTGGCTTATTCCAAACTAAAATAGTAAATTGATATGACAGAGTATTAATTACATTACATTTAATTAACAGTTAAAATAATAATTCTCATAATTTATGCGTTTTATTCACTTTGTAGAATTTCAAGATTTTTTGCCGGCACTATAATTATGTGTCGTAGACCGCAAGCCATAGCAGAAACGGATATTCGTTTGATTTTTAAACAGCAATAAAGCACTTGAGTCAGAATTCTCGTTTAAGGCCGCTATTATATTAGGCAACTGGTGACGCCACCAAGTTGCTCCACCAGTGACTCAAGACGTCACGGGGCATTTAAATAAATGAGACCTATTAGACTACGGCAACTGGTTGCGCCACCAGAAATTGTTGTCGATCTGGTGGCCGAACCCGTCCACCAGCCGGGTAACCGGGTCTGGTGGCGCCACCAAGCCGGGGCATTATGTTATATGGACCCTATTAGACTGAGCAACTGGTGTCGGCCACCACTAGTTCATTTGTATTGTAATCGAGTGCTTCGTATTTCTTTTCTATTAACTTCTATATTTTCTATTCACAAGCATATATTTTTCTAAAACCTTTTTTGTTGATTTATAAATATGTTATATTAAAAAGTTCTTCTCGCAGATTTAGCCGTTAATTGTTTATTCATTGTTTAAACAATAAAAGCTCTTTTTATATTTTAGAAATATCGGTGAATTCATCACTTTACCTTGATCAAAAATGTTTCTATTTTGTTTTTGATTATGCTGAATCCGAGTGTGACGTTAATTGGAAAATTTAAAAAAAATTGAGCTTTTATATATAGTATAGTATAGTTGATCCAAAAGATGGCATAACCCAGACATCCAAAGTGAAAGTTATCCTTCAACACCAAATTGTTCTATATGGTCCACACAATGTCCAGAAAAAAGTCACACCATTTTGAGCGTCGGGTTTGGGAGGGAGATGGGAGAAAAGCCGGTAAATTAGTAGTTTTTTTACGTTTTTCGTCAATATTTCTAAAAGTATGCTTTAGCGTAAACAATGTTATATACAAAATTATTCTACATTAAATTTAAAACAAAAAATATTCTATACATAATTGTTATAAAATCAACGGTTCCAGAGTTACGGAGGGTGAAAAGTCGAGGTTTTCGATACTTTTTATATTTTTTGCGCAATATTTATGATAAACCTATACCAAAAACCCAGACATCCAAAGTGAAAGTTTTCCTCCAACACCAAATTGTTCTATATGGTCCACATAATGTTCAGGAAAAAGTCACACCATTTTAAGCGTCGGGTTTGGGGGGAGAGGGGGGAGAAATCGGTATATATACAAAGTATCGAAAACCTCCACTTTTCGCCCTCCGTAACTCTGGAACCGTTGATTTTATAACAATTATGTATCGAACCTTTTTTGTTTTAAATATTATGTAAAACATTTTTCTATAGAACATTCCTTACGCTAAAGCATAGTTTTAGAAATATTGACGAAAAACTTAAAAAACTACTAATTTACCGACTTCTCCCCCATCCCCCCCCAAACCGGACGCTCAACAATTTGGTGTTGAAGGAAAACTTTTACTTTGGATGTCTGGGTTAGGCCTTTTTTTGGACCAATTATACTATACTACCTCCGTAAGTTTGGAACCGTTCATTTTAGAAGGGTTATGCATCGGGCCTTTTTTATTTCAAATATGTAATGTAGAGCAATTTTGTGTAGAGGGTTGTTCATGCTAAACCGCTTAGTTTTAGAAATATTGATGAAAAACAAAAAACTACGAATTTACAGATTTCTCCCCCCCCCCCCCCCCCCAAACCCGACGCTCAAAACGGTGTGACTTTTTTCTGCACATTATGTGGACCATATAGAACCATTTGGTGTTGGAGGATAACTTTCACTTTGGATGTCTGGGTTCGGGTCTAACTATACCATACTAATATAGGTACAGTATGTCTGCGTAACTTGGAACCATGTGGGAAACTTTTTTCTTATTAATTTTACGAAAAAAAAATATTCTTTATAAAATGCTCTGCATAGTCTATGTTATACGAGGTATGTCAAAAAAATGTAACGTACCTTTAGATTTCACAACATCGAAAATTGTTATTATGAAAAGTTTTATCAATTCTATACGAGGTATGTTAAAAAATATGAATTTCGTCCAAGAGTAAAGTACCTTTACCGTTCACAATATTTGAATTAGAAGAATGTAATTGCATATTCAAACATAGCTTTTAATTCCGAACAACTTTTTATAAAACATTTTTCGATATTGTTTAATATAAGGATACTTTACTCTTGAGCGAAATTCATCTTTTTTGACATACCTCGTATAAAATTCACAAAATTTGAATCTGATGGTTGCATCTTATATTTTATACTATTAAGAGCATTTTATGAAGAATAACTTTTTTTCGTAAAATTGATAACAAACAAGTTTCCAATTGCATTTGATTATTTTTCCAATTCCAATTCATTTTATTATTTTTGCTGGTGGCTATTCTCGGCCACCAGTTGCCCGTGCTCACAATTTGGTGGGCCCACTAGTTGCGCCACCAGTTACCTAGACTAATAGAGCCCTAAGGGATGCAATTAAAAAAGATAAACTGGAATTTGTCAATGGATAGTTGAGATATATTTATGAGAGTGTTTGTACTATTTCTTTTATCTAAGGGCCAGGTCGAAAACGCTGGTGGCATATGGTGTCAAGTTGTCAGTTCGCTCCAAAACGTACAATACAGAAGTATTTTTTAAAATTCAAGAGTTAAATAATCTACCTCTTAAAGGTTGTTTTCCTTTTTACATCATTATATAGACCAGTAAGAATCTGCGAAAAAACGTCTATTTTTGGATGTGAGAGGTGGCATTCGGATTTTTGCTGATAAAGTTAGGTGACACCTTCAGTAATACTAATTGACTTATGCTCCTTCTCAAATATGCCCGGAGGCCGGAACATTAATAAAAAAAATTTAAATATTTAAAAATTTCGAAACACATCGATTTTTTTCTGCTTTCTTTGCTTATAACTTTAAAACGATTCGTTTTGGAACAAAGTCGTAGAGAAATAAAATAAAGATAATTGAATTTTGTAGGTATGATATACGACTGGTAAAAAATGTCTTAAGTTATTACCTTTTCTGCAATATAGCAATAAACACAAAATAAGGGGGCAAAATAAGTCTGTTTTTATTCAATATTTTTTAACCACTTTGGTGGCACTTAGAACCTTAGTAATTCGCTTAGGAAATTCTTTATAACATACTTAAATCGTGTACCAAATTTCATTAAAATCGACCTAATAAATTTTGCATAATAAATTTGCAATCTAAATGTTTTTAAAAAAGTTCAAATTTTTAAAAATCTTTCTGAACAAAAAGTAGACCATTTAGAAGTTGGCTAATTTTTTACATATAAAGAGGTGCTCTACCTATCTAATACACTGTACACAATTAAAATCGGATTATTTAAGGGGCCTCAGCAATGTTTTAAATTTATTAACAATTTTTTGGCTTATAAACAAATAGCTTTGTTTAATAATAAAAAAATTAATTTTTAGCAATGCAAATAATTAAAACCGGTATAATTTGACTTAAACTTTCAAATGCTGCCAGCAGAATTGCTATTTTATTTTTTAATCAAACGTTATTCGCGTTCAAAAATTGCAATTTCTCGATTTTTTGAAAGTTCCACCGCGTTTATCTCGAAAACTATGCATCCTACGAAAAAACTTCCTCAAGTTCTTTGTTTATAACAATCTTATCGACATCCGGATCAACTGTGACCCAAAAAATTCGTGTTATACGGGTCAAAATACCTAAAAAAACTTGGGTGAGTCCATCTAAATAAAGAAGCCCGTAGCACCCAAATTTGGTGTACGGCTTTAGCACATTACAAAAATTTTCTAAGCGAATTAGGAAGGTTCCAAGTGTAACCTAAGTGATGGAAAATCATTGAATAAGGACAGGCTTTTTTGCCCCCTTATTTTATATTTATTGCTATTTTGAAGCAAGGGTGATAAATTAAGACATTTTTAACCAATCGCATCTGATATAAAATTTAATTATCTTTGTTTTATTTATATACGACTTTGTTCTAAAAATAGCTTTTAAGTTATAAGCAAAAAAAGTAGAAAAAAAAACGAAATTTTTTGAAATTTTTAAATATTTTATTTTTTTTATTAATGTTCCGGGCATATTTGAGAAGGAGCATAATTCAATTATTATTAACGAAGTTAATAATAAGGGGTAGGCGGTATAATACCGCCTACCCCTGATGATTATATTTCATATAAAAAAGAAAATATTTAAAAATAATTGAGTAATAATAATAGGGTTATTGGTTTTATGTCTATAATTGAATTTTTTTTTCAGATACAGTCTACAAATGTTATGTTTTAGTTTAAATTTTAAATATATTGACCTATCTATATGCATTAAGTTTTCTAAATTATCCAAACTTATAAACTAGCGCGTTTATACGCTGTTAGCTCGTACGTAGAGGGGATATAAAAATTCGCGAGCGCCAGTAGTGACAAGTCTGTAAACGTTTACTGGAAATTTGACATAAACGTCAAAATGATTAATTTAAAATTAAAAATAAAAACATTAATTATAAAAAATATTAGTTGGTCAAAGCTGTGGTATATATTTTTACCTTAAATATACTTACGTTTTAAATACTGAATATGTTCCGTAATATGTAATTATAAATTAATCTATTAATCTTAGCGCCATCTACACGATAATTGTGAAAGTATCTGAAGTAAGAAATTAATATTTCATCAATAGAACGTCAAAATGATTTGTAAAATCTTAAAGAAATCCGTTACAATTTAATTACTTTTTTGTGTTGTAAATATTAAGCGATAACAATTAAATAATAAATTTAAAAATTACCGGTGAAAGTTGCATTACTAATCCGCTAGGAGCGACACCAGCGAAGCTTAGAGCGTATAGGGTTTTATTTGTCTGTCTGTGGTTTAAGTATCATATTATCAGGTAATACATTTCAATGTTTATTGAAATTTATTTTTTTGTCTTGTTGGGGGGGGGGGAGGGGGGAATTTCTCCTATTTTTCCTCCGTAGATCCGCCACTGAGACATTATCGCATAAAGCACACACTTCACAACGAACGTAACTGAACACAATATGGTATTCAAACTTCAAACTGTTTGAAGAAGTTTGATTTCAAGTCAAACCTAAAGATATTGAAATCAAGTCAAGTCAAACTTTTTTACAAAATAAGTTTGGTTTTCAAGTCAAGTCAAGTTTGTTGAGTAAAATCAAACTAGTTTGACTTGATGCATCTCTATACACCCCCCTACACGCGACACTATTATATACACGAAATTTTCAATTTTCTAAATCTGACTGAATTGATAATTGTGCCAACTCCCATCTTCAAGTTCAGAAAAAGACTCACCTATTCATATGTCAACCATCCATTTTGGTCCAAGGGTGTCGATTTTACGGCCCTTCCTATTTAGGGTCTGTTTTTCGTTCTGGTCCCCAAAACTCCCAAAAACTTCGAAAATTTAAGTCCGACCTTTGCGGCTTCTAACAGTACTGATCATTACCTTTCCAACGCATGTCTAATTTTGAACATTACCAGAGAACGGCAGTTCTCGCCAGTAGCGCATACCCACACCCCCTACACGTAACACTATATATACACGAAATTTTCGATTTTCTAAATCTGACTGAATTGAAAATTGGGCCAACTCCCATCTTAAAGTTCAGAAAAAAAAGTCACCCATTTATATGTCAACCATCGATTTTGGTCAAAGAGTGTAGATTTTACGGCCCTTCCTCTTTAGGGTCTGTTTTTCGTTCTCGTCCCCACAACTCCCAAAAACTTTAAAAATTTAAATCCAACCTTTGCGGCTTCTAATAAAACTGATCATTACCTTTCCAACGCATGTCTAATTTTGAAAATCGGTTATACCATTCAAAAGTTATAGAGCTTAGAAATGTGACTTAATTTTTATTTAAAAAAGGGAAAATGTTTGTGGATATATATGTATGTGTGTTTGAAAGTTAAACCGATTTGATATTTTTCCTCTGTGTTTGAAGAGGGGGTAAGGGCCGATTTAGAACCGGTGTAGTTTGTAACTTTTGACCACCCATAAGTCAACTATAGGACTTAGTAAGTACAAAACGGCATATGTTTTGGGGGTATATATATTCGGATCAAGAAGAGCCAGGAGAACCGCAAAAACATCAAATTAATAGTGTTGACTTAAGCTTTCAAATGGTGTTTAAGCCGTCAGGATCAGACATACACACGGCTCAGTATAGCTGAAAAACAAAAACTAAACTTTGAAAATTTTGGTTTTTCGACAATTACTCAACATTTCAACCTACGAATTGCTCCAATAACTTAGCGTTTGTAGAAGGACTCAAGACGAATTTAACGGTGTATACCTCATATCCCGGAAAATTTGAAATTTTTAGGTTATAGGCTTCATAAGTATGATAAAATCTATTTCTTGTGGAAAAAACGGTTTCTCAAGCTCAATAATTCCTGTAATAGCTTCAGTTATCATACTTGATCTTAGATCCATCAGATATTACTGGTCAATACGTTTCAAACTCATGTTTACTAATCAAAATCGGTTAAGCCGTTTAGAAGTTATTAAGCTACAAAAGTATAATCCAATTAACGATTATTCCCGAAATGGTTTATGTAGTTGTAGTGGTTACGACGCTAAATTTGATCTGGCAACGGGCAGTCCGACTTCATTTACCGGCCATCTCAATATTTTTTTTTTCAATCTATTTCGAATAAAAAAAATCTAGTGTACATTCGATGGACACTAGATCATTTGGGAGATAATGCAACAAAGGTGACCATT
Source organism: Diabrotica virgifera virgifera (assembly GCF_917563875.1). Taxonomy (NCBI): domain Eukaryota; kingdom Metazoa; phylum Arthropoda; class Insecta; order Coleoptera; family Chrysomelidae; genus Diabrotica; species Diabrotica virgifera. The sequence continues at coordinate 217,987,056 of NC_065444.1, forward strand.
TATAAAGCTTGACGTGTAATAGAAGAACATTGTATTCAACTTCATACATTTAATTTATAAATAACTTTGAAAAACTCCTGATACAAGAATAAAAAACCGCTAAACGCCGTAAAAATGAGTGGCGCATAAAATATTCCAGCTACAAAAGATCTGATATGAATATTACGTGGCGCGAAAATGGATTTTCATTTGATGCAAAACAAAATTCTAGTTTTATTTTAAAAGATTTTTCCATAATATTTGCTAAATTTTAAGTAAACGCGCCACACAAGAGTTTCAAAATTCAAACTGTATCAAAGTTACTCTTTTGTGGCGCGTTTACTTCAAATTTAGCAAATATTATGGAAAAATATTTTAAAATAAAACTAGAATTTTGTTTTGCATCAAATGAAAATCCATTTTCGCGCCACGTAATATTCATATCAGATCTTTTGTAGCTGGAATATTTTATGCGCCACTCATTTTTACGGCGTTTAGCGGTTTTTTATTCTTGTTTATTATATGATTCATATGATTAAAATTTAAAAATTATTGGTACCTAGTACTTTAAAACTATTTAGCGCATCCTTATCATACTTGGCAGAAAGTGTAGGTACTGTACACCCTACTAAATTAAGATAAATAAACGTTTCTAGCTACTACCAGAGGCGTACGACAGGGGATAGTGGCTGGTTGACCCTTCCCAAATTCTACGCCACTGACTAAATTGCTATTTTAGTGTATTTTTTTATGTTGCAATACTTTTTATGTAGATAATATACTCTTCATTAGTAACGATAAAATGATTAGTTTTCGAGATATTTGAAATCAAAATTGAAGCGACACAATACACTGATCAAAATAACCGTGTCGTTTCATTTTAAACTTCAAAGATCTCGAAAACTAATGACTTTATCGTTACGAATAAAGAGTATATTATTTTCATAGAAAGTATTGGAAAATCCAAAAATTGAACCAAAATAGCAATTTCGCCAGTGGCGTAGAACTTGTAAAGGGTCAACCATTCACTTTCCCCCGTTGTACGCCTCTGGTAATAGCCAAAAACGTTTGTTTAACATAATTTAGTAGCTTGTACAGTACCTATACTTCCTGCCAAGTATGAAAAGGATACTTTAAATAGTTTTAAAATGCTGAACAAAAATAATTTTTAAATTTTTAGATAAAACACCCTGTAACTCAGTAAGGAACCACATTTTATTTAAGTGTTTTAGGTTAAATCTTCGTATTTTGTGCTAAGGTTTCTCCAGTTACTATATGGACAATTATTAATGAAACACCCTGTATAGGTACACGAAATTTTCGATTTTCTAAATCTGACTGAATTGAAAATTGGGTCTACTCCCTTCTTAAAGCTCAGGAAAAGACTCACCCATTCATATATCAGCCATCCGTTTTGATCCAAGGGTGTGGATTTTACGGCCCTTTCTATTTAGGGTCTGTTTTTCGTTCTCGTCCCCAAAACTCCCAAAAACTTCGAAAATTTAAGTCCTATCTTTGCGGCTTCTAATAGTACTTATCATTCATTACCTTTCAAACGCATGTCTAATTTTGAAAATCTGTTAAACCGTTCAAAAGTTACCGAGCTCAGAAATATGACTCAATTTCTATTTTAAAAAAGGGAAAATGTTTGTGGATTATATTATGTATGTATGTATGTATGTATGTATGTATTATGTATGTATGTATGTGTGTGGAAAAGTTAAAGCGATCTGAATTTTTTTCTGTGTTTGAAGATGGGGCCAGGGCCGATTCAGAACCGGTGTAGTTTGTCACTTTTGACCACCCATAAGCCAGCTATATAGGACTTGGTAGGTACAAGATGGCATATTTTTTGGGGGTATATATCTTCGGTTCAAGAAGAGACAGGAGAACCGCAAATAAACCAAATCAATAGTGTTGATTTAAGCTTTCAAGTTGTGTGCAAGCCGTCTAGATCAGACATACACACGGCTCAGTATAGACGAAAAACTGAAAAACCAGACTTTGAAAATTTTGGTTTTTCGACAATTACTCAAAATTTCAACCTACGAATTGCGCCAATAACTGAGCGTTTGTAGAAGGACTCTAGACGAATCTAACGGTGTATACCGCATATCCGGGAAAATTCTTGTAACAGCTTCCGTTATCATACTTGACCTTAGATGCATCAGATACTACTTGTCAATACGTTTTAAACTCATGTTTAGTGATCAAAATCGGATAAGCCGTTTAGGAAGTTATTAAGCTACAAAAATATAATCCAATTAACGATTATTCCCGAAATGTTTTATGTAGTTGTACTGGTTACGACACTAAATTTGATCTGGCAACGGGCCATCCGAGTTTTTTACCGGCCATCCCAATATTTTTTCAATCTATTTCGAATAGAAAAAAATCTAGTGTACCTTCGATGGACACTAGATCATTTGGGAGGTAATGCGACAAAGGCGACCATTTATAAAGCTTAATGTGTAACCGAGAAACATTGCATTCAACTTCATACATTTAATTTATAAATAACTCTGAAGAACTCCTGATACAAAAATAAAAACCCGCAAAACGCCGCAAAAATGAGTGGCGCATACAATATTCCAGCTACAAAAGATCTGATATGAATATTACGTGGCGCGAAAATGTATTCTCATTTTGATACAAAACAAAATTCTAGTTTTAGTTTAATAGCTATTTGTATAACAAGGGAGGAAAGTGCTACTTTTCCTCCTGAGAATGAAGTTTACTGCCCGACGCGTAGCGGAGGGCAGTAATCATTCAAGGGAGGAAAAGGCACTTTATTCCCATGTTATACATATAGTTTTTCCACCTTCCTCAAATAACAAGTCATTTTTTCATTTTTACTTAACTTATTTATGTAACTAACCAACAAAATTTATTAGAACTCAAACTAACAAGTAGGTACAATATAACTGTCAACTGTCAAATATAAGTCAAATTATTAATGTAAATATTGTTAAATCAGAATAACAATTTACTGTTTTTTTACCATTCTACAAAATACAGAGTGTTTTTAAATAAAAGTTAAAATGTATAGATACTTACTTAATAGAAAATAGGTATTGTACAGGGCGTCAATAAGTTATATTTCATGAATGAAATACCATGACGTCACTTTTACTTTTCCTCCCTAGGGAGGAAAAGTACAACTTTGCTCCCTACAATCAGGTCCGGAAAAGTATACTTTCGGTAGAGGTAGGTGGAAATAGCTATTTGTATAACAAGGGAGGAAAGTGCTACTTTTCCTCCCGAGAATGAAGTTTACTGCCCGACGCGTAGCGGAGGGCAGTAATCATTCAAGGGAGGAAAAGGCACTTTACTCCCATGTTATACATATGGTTTTTCCACCTTCCTCAAATAACAAGTCATTTTTTCATTTTTACTTAATTTATTTATGTAACTAACCAACAAAATTTATTAAAACTAAAACTAACAAGTAGGTACAATATAACTGTCAACTGTCAAATATAAGTAAAATTATTAATGTAAACATTGTTAAATCAAAATAACAATTTACTGTTTTTTACCATTCTGCAAACTACTGGGTGTTTTATAAATAAACGTTAAAATGTATAGATACTTAAGTAATAAAAAAAGATATTGCACAGGGCGTCAATAAGTAATGAATGAAATACTATGACGTCACTTTTACTTTTCCTCCCTAGGGAGGAAAAATATTTTCCTCCCTAGGGAGGAAAAGTACAACTTTGCTCCCTACAATCAGGTCCGGAAAAGTATACTTTCGGTAGAGGTGGGTGGAAAAAGATTTTTCCATAATATTTGCTAAATTTGAAGTAAACGAGTAAAAGAGTTACAAAATTCAAACTGTATCAAAGTTACTCTTTTGTGGCGCGTTTTACTTCAAATTTAGCAAATATTATGGAAAAACCTTTTAAAATAAAACTAGAATTTTGTTTTGCATCAAAATGAGAATACATTTTCGCGCCACTACACGTAATATTCATATTTCAGATCTTTTGTAGCTGGAATATTGTATGCGCCACTCATTTTTACGGCGTTTAGAGGTTTTTTATTCTTGTACAATATACAAACTGTTTTTATACAATTTTTTTCAAGCTATTCAACCAAGCGCTAGAAGATGTGTTCAAACAACTACACTGGGATAACCGGGAAAACATAAACAGACAATATGTTAATCACTTACGATATGCTGATGATATTGTATTAATAACAGAAAAAAGTGAAGAATTACAAAGAATGGTGGAAGAACATAGAGAATCGACAAATGGAAATGAATTACAGTAAAAGAAAAACCATGACCAATCAACAGAAAGAACTAATAATTACAGTGGTTCAAACCAGAATAGAACAATTAATAAAAGAGATATATTCTGTGATGAGCGCGCTAATAACCGGCAAATTAGCTCAAAAGATGAAAAACATAATAAATTGCAAAACAAAAGGAGATGAAACTAGTGGATGTGGAAATTATCGTTATAAACGTATAAATTAACATTACATTACATAGTTTCCCATCTTTAGACGTCTGTGACAGGAATATTTTATAAAATTTTACTGTCACAGTGACAGTTTTCATACTCCTCTGATTCTGATACGTCTAAAGATGGGAAACCTTGTAATGTAATGTTATTTAAGACGTTTATAACGATAATTTCCACCTCCACTAGTTTCATCTCTTTTTTTTCGCAATGTATTATATTTTCCATCTTTTGAGCTATTTTGCCGGTTATTAGTGCGCTCATCACTGTATATATCTAGGAAAAATCACTAAATTTAATAAGAAAATCAGACCGAAGAAATAAAGAGAAGAATAAGATTGGCCTGGGCATCATTCATAAAACTGTTTTGTATTCTAAAGAACAGAAAATGCCCCTAATATCCAAAAACAAGTGTCTTTAATCAATGTGTACTCCCCTGTCCTCATGTGTGGCTCTCAGACCTGGACGTTAACTAAGAAAAATATGGAAAAAAAAGCAGACGAAAGATCCATGGAAAGGAAAAGGCTGAACATTAAACGAACATTAAAGTAGCACAATTTAAATGGAAGTTCGCCGGACATACTCTAAGGCAGAAGAATGAAAGATGGGCTAAGATGATTAAACTTTTGAGACCGTGGAACCACAATTGAAAAAGGGGAAGACCACAAAAAATGCGATGATCAGATAAGATGAAGAAACACGCCGTTTCAAAATGGATGCAAAATGCACAAGATAGAGGCATGGAAAAAGTAAGAGGAGGCCTATGTCCAAGAATGGATGCTTAGGACTGATTAGATAGATAGATGATATTATTTTTTACCATTTTTTTAATAAAATGTTTCTGGCTTACAAACCAGCAGCGCAAGCAAGCAATTTGATTTAACCCGACCTGTGAGAGATGTCCACCCTATCGAAAAAGTACTTCGGGTGTAACAATTCATTGGGGCGAAGTGTTTTAACCCGAGTAAAAACAGGGATCACCCCAGCTCGCTCCAATGCTCCAGGCCATCCCTTTCCCCCCTATACCACGCTGAAGCGCGATAGGGGCACAACTATCGTAGCTAAATGTTCTTCACAATGGAATCCTGGGTAATAAGATTCCAATGTGGTGCCCTAATCGAATTCAAAACTAGGCCAGCGTGAAGCGCTTTATGCCTTTATCTTCTAATTATTACTTATCCGCCAACTAAAAATTGCTTGCTTGGGCCCCAAGCCATTGTACCAAGCCCCACTGGGCTCGGTCCAATGAACAAAGCAGCAGCGACTGGGTTGAATATACTCTAATTGATTCGTGTCTTTCCTAATATAATTATTAAGACCAATTTTTTCAATATATGCGGCTGTATATCTGTGATAATACGATACAAGCTGTAATTGTAATATAATCGTATACGTAATGGTATATTATGGAGAACAGGAACATTACAATTTACATCTCGAAACTATGAAATAATATAAAAATGGTTCTTCCGGCTTAGTATTGCTGAAACTACAATAGAAAAATACATAAGACATGATTTAAATATGCGCATAAAACACGTCAATTTTAATTTTTAAATGGCCATTATTTGATATATGTGTTGGACATTACGTCATCAATGTAGGCGTAATGACGCACTCGACGATTTTTTTAAATACAAACCAAGTTCACGGAACATCTCAGTTGAAAAGTCTCCTAATCGCTTTTGTAACGATGTATTCTTCGAATATTTATATCTATTATTCGATTTGCAATTTGATAATTAAGAACCTATAGGTCTGGATCTCGCGTACTAAAAAAAATTTATTAATGGTAAGCAGAAAATTTATTAATAGCTTAACGGTGCCTAGTCAGATAAACTTTGATGCACGGGAACACTGAAACAGGGGAAGTTTTAATTGTGGAACAGGTTACAGGTTTCGAACGTCAGACTACGAGAACGTCCCATGTATTTTGTCGGACAGAACTTCCAATTGATTCGTTATTCTTTTATTAAGCTATCATGCAAAAATCCGACTGCTATTTATAGGCTATTGATTATGTATTTTAGAAAGGAACTACAACGTTAACGGGGTTTTATTGTTTCATATGGTCAATGGACCTCTAAATAATAAAAACCAGCGGAGTGCTACCATTTAAAGGGGTGCGTTTTTGAGTAAGGGGTGAATTAGTCCCTAGGCACAGGCGAATTAGGGTGAGTTCTATGCACTTTTGGTACAAACATGTCTACAGGAAAATTGTTCCAGGTTAAATTTACTATCGAGACGTCACCTTTTAAAGTCAAAAATATTTTTTTTTACAAAAATATATTCAAAGAAACAGCGAGAAAAAAACTCAAATGATAGCAATTTTGTATTTTACCCCATAACTTTTTTCCACGGGGATGTGGGTATAGGCATTGCTTCACAGAAAAAAATCTTACATCCTTTCTCTTTAAAATGGCGTTTGGTAGAAGTCTTTATGACTTATATTTTCCAAAATATGATTTTTAGCCACTCACAGCGATTTTAGCCCATTTTGCTTGTTACTTCTCACACATTGTTCTGTTACGTTTTTCTACGTAGCTATAGGTATATGCATATGCATTGTTACATTTACTAGGAAGAAAAGTTTATTACCCTTAAAATGGTCTCCTATAAGAAGGCTGTATGGCTATTTTTAAGCAAGATATGGTTGTTCAAATTTTTATACTTTTAATGATTTTTGATATAATTTTACGAATATTTTTAAATTTCATATTATAACGTTTTTTATGGTATATTTAGGTTTATACATTGTACAATAAAAAAGGAAGCTTATTTTCTTTACTTTAAAATATCTTAAAATATTTGTACCGTATCGTAAAAAATTCTAGGGCTATTTTTAAACAAGATATGCTTTTTCAAAATGTGATCTATACACATGCAACAGGTCCTACTAAGTTGAAACCATATGAAAAACTTTTTTATTATTAACTTTATGAAAAACAAGCTGAAAATGCGAGCATTATCATAACGAAAACTTTGTTTATTTACGTATTTTAATTCATAATATGGAAAATTGCTATTATGAAAAGTAGTTTAGAATTAATAATTATGTTTTATTGTGCAATTATATCATTCTAATTTAAATGTTCTGAACTGTAAAGGTAGTTTATTCTTGATCGAAATTCATATTTTTTATATACCGCGTATAAAATTAATAAAATTTTATATATGATGGTTGCATCATAAATCTAAGAACATGAAGAGCTTTTTATGAAGAATAACTTTTCTTCGTCAAATTAAAAATAAAAGAGTTATAAATGAAAATGTTGTTGGTATCCATAATTTGAGAAAAATCTTCAAATATTTTTTCCATTAGAAGGATGTAATTGCACATATCAGACCATAATTTTTTATACCAAACAATATTATTTCATATACTGTCGGTTCACTAAACTCAGATACAACTGGCTAGTGATTTTAGTCAATAATTTTGCCAATTGGGCAAAAAAAAATGATTACTATTTAGTTAATAATTACCAAATAATTAGTAATTTTGTCAATTTTGGTAAAATTCGCAAAAAACAAAAAAATTGCCTACTAAAATCACTAGCAAGTTGTGTCGAGTTTAGCGAACCGACTATATTTTAATTTCATAGCAAATGGAACAGTCCATTTATCACAAAGGGGAGGCCGTATACTCGTATAAACCTTTTTAAAGATGTTTATAAATTATTGCTTTTAAAATATACTCAAATTGTATTTTTGAACATCTTATTTATTTTATATAATTATTAAATTCATTATCAAATGTCATTGACGTTTTTTTAAGAGGAAACAGTAGCGATCAACAGGTAGCAAAAACACGTTTCAAGATTTTGGCTGTAATTTTGAATATACTTTCGAGATATTTGGCACACGTATTCGTAATATAATAAAGAATGGCGGTACAGAGCCCAATTTGAAAAATATAATAATATGTGGAAATTACTCTGTAATTAAATACAATATTAAAAAAACGAGCCTGTACCGCCATTAAGAAGAACAAAAAAATACACTTTCTTCAAATAAACTTTTTTATCCGATGCCTAGATTTTGTTCTAGATTGAAAATTTTTTATTTCATTAGTAGTTCCAAAATGACACAAAATCTAGGCATTGGATAAAAAAGTTTATTTGAAGAAAGTGTATTTTTTGTTCTTCTTAATGGCGGTACAGGCTCGTTTTTTAATATTGTATTTAATTACAGAGTAATTTCCACATATTAACATATTTTTCAAATTGGGCTCTTTACTGCCATTCTTTATTATATACGAATACGTGTGCCAAATATCTTGAAAAAGTATTCAAAATTACAGCCGCAATCTTGGAACGCGTTTTCGCTACCTGTTGATCGCTACTGTTTCCTCTTAATACTTAATTTAAAATTTAGTTTGACATTCACGAAGTGTCAAACTTAAATGTAAATAACCTATGCTTTGCTTAACAAATCGAGATTAAAAAACTAGCCTACTTAATAGCAACAATTTCAGCTGGACGTGTAGTGTGTCGGGAGAAAATAAAACGATTGTGACGACACATTTTAGACTTTGAGGTCGATTATCTCGAAGACTGTTAGAAATATCGAAATGCCGTTTTCAGATTTGGATTCAGAAGAAAAAACTACATAAGAATCCATCGATAAGTCTGATCTGAGTATTGCAGGAGCGGCAACGCAATAACACACACACTTTTGCGAATTTATAAACGAAATGTTTTCGTTGAATATTGTTTATAAAATGCTCTGCATAGTCTAAAACCTAAGATGCAATCATCAGATATAAAATTGTATCAATAGTATACGAGGTATATTAAAAAATATGAATTTCGCTCAAGAGTAAAGTACCTTTATATTTCACAATATCGAAAAGTGTTATTAAGAAAAGTTATTTGGAATTAAAAATTATTATAATCTGCAATTATATTCTTCTAATTGAAGAAAAATTAAAAAAATTAAAATTTTTTCTTAAATTACGGATACCCTTGGATACTACGAAGATCTTGTTTAAAAATAGTCCTAGAATTTTTTGCAATACACCATTTTAAAGTAAAGAAAACAAGCTTTTTTTATTTTACAATGTACAGTTACGATCACTGAATAGTTTACACCTTAATTTTTATATTGTAATGCTGTAAAGTTGCAGTGTCGTACGGATCTGATAAATGTCAAAGTCAAAAAATTTCCAAAAGTCAATATTTGTCAAAAATTTCGCATGTTAAAAAATAAAATAAATCGATATCAAACTCCTCCAAAAAAAAACTTCTTTGTATACTTTCCATTTTGTTAATTTTTTTTTTTTATTTAGCTTAATGCCTCGACAACTAATGGCCCTTGGCATTTTTGTTAAATTTTGTAAAATATATTTATATTATTTTGATTTTTTTATTTTAATCAACCTATTCTAGGTACACCACTGGTAACGTCACTTTGACGTAAAAGGTGCGTTTAAACGAGGTGAAATTTAAAAAAAAATAGCTCCTAGATACGTAAGCCCGTAAACTATTCAATGATCGTAACTGTACATACCTAAGTTTACAAGGAAAAAATTCTTCTTCTTCTTCTTCTTTTATATAGGCAGTACTGCCTGTTTTTCTTCAACGGTGCCTTTTCTTCTGTCCCTAAGTTGTCATTCCATCTTTTCCTTGGGCGTCCTATACTTCTCCTGCCTAACGGTGACTTGTCCCTGGCTATTCTTACTATCCTTGATTCAGACATCCTGCTTATGTGCTCATTCCACTCTTCTTTTCTGTTCTTTACCCAGGTATTTACTCCACATATGCGTCTGATTTCCTCACTTCTTACCCTATCCTGTAGTCCTTTTCCAGCAATCCTTCTTAAGATCTTCATTTCGTTGGTTTCCAGATGTCTTCGTGTTTTGTTTGTATCTGGTCTTGTTTCGGCCGTGTAAGTCATAACTGGCCTAATAACTGACTTATATATTCGGGCCTTTGTTTCCAATCTTATGTGTTTGTTTTTCCAAATTGTCGTGAAAAAATTCACAATGACAAATTTAAAAAATAATCATTAAATAAAAATATCAAAAATTATTAAAAGTATAAAACCTTGAAAAGGCATAACTTGCTTATAAAGAGTCGTGTAAAACCTTGTCGTTTAACCTTATACAATAGACCATCTTAAAGGTAATTGACTTCTCTTCCTACTGAATGTATCCATTGTATATACTTAGAAATGCGTAGAAATAAGTTACAGAACAATGTTTCCGAAATAATGGGGAGAAGTCCCAAAAATGATGTGAGCAGCGAACTTTGAAAAATCTTATTTCAGAAACTGTAAGTCATAGAGACTTTTACTAAACTTTATTTTAAAGAGGAAGGATAGAAGTTATTTTTCACTAAAGCAATGCCTATACCTATATCCTTGTAGAAAAAAGTTATGGGGCAAAAAACAAAATTGCTGTCTTTCGTGTTTTTTCTTTGCTTTTCTTTTGAATATATTTTTGTAAAAAAAATATTTTTGACTTTTAGAGGTGACGTTTCGATAGTAAATTTAATCTGGAACAATTTTTCTGTAGACATATTTGTACCAAAAGTGCATAGAACTTACTCTAATGCACCCTGTGCCTAGGGACTAATTCACCCCTTTCTCAAAAACGCACCCATTTAAATGGTAGCACTCAGCGGTTTTTTCAAATTTAGAGATCCATTGACCATACGAGATAATAAAATCCCGGTAATGTTGTAGTTCCTTTTAGCTCTCTTATTTTGAAGATTATCAATAGCGTATTATCACCAGCCACAAAATTTCTGTCATTTGACATGTCTACGTATTGGACTTATTAAACTGCCCAACATACTTGTCACATACGTTTTTCATATATTATCTAGTGTTTTCTATTGAATAAACTTAAAAACAACCTGCTAGTTTTCACAATCATAAACTTGTCAGGATGACAAGTCCACAATCAAAATCAAGTTCCACAATTAAAAGTTCCCCTATTGCAGTGTTTCCGTGCATTAATGTTTGTCCGACTAGACACCGTTAAGCTATTAGCAAATTTTCAGCTTGCTATTAATAAACTTTTTTTTGGTACTCGGGATCCAGGCCTACTACTTTTCATGGGCTACAACTCTACTCTTCCTGGGTGTACAGACTTCTTACCATACACCATATTGTTTTAATTTTTTGTAAGCTACATTTTTGCTACGATTATTTTTTTCTCTAAAATACGTACTTTTTGAGTTATTTGTGAAAAACCGACTAAAAACATGTTTTTTTTTTTTGTTGAAAAATGAACATTTTCATACGCAAAAAACTCGAAAAGTAAATACTTGGTGGAAAAACTCTATAGAACAAAAGTTGTTCAGAATTAGCCAGTTTATCTATTTTCGGACTTAGTTTGAACGTATTTCACCAGAGAACCTTTCACATTTTACTCCCAAATAAAAGCAACCTTGAGCTTTGAGAAAGTCCAAAAGTGAAGTAGAGCGTAAGAGGAATCTAAATACAACTTTTCAAGCAAATCCGCCGTCACGAGGAAAATTACACTCGAAAACAATTTATTGGCCTAAAATGCTAGTTTTTTTAGTTTAAGTCTTAATATTAACTATAATTGGTATGAAATAATATAATCCATCCATCATGATTATTTCCACAAGACGCCATAAACTTGCATTAAACTTTAGTTGAAGTATTTACACAAACTTTTGATTAAAATGTGTTGTTTCTTCGCCTTCATGTCAGAAACTGGATGTTCATTTCCGTTTAACGTCCTTTTGATGTAGTTTATGGAATAACACATACCAATCTTCTCTTTCATTTTCTTGTGATGTGTGAAGTAATTCACAAAAATAATAAGAAATTTGGAAAATTGTTGTTACCGTTTTCTTACCATTGACTCATTTTAATTAATTAATAATTTATCACTCTGGGAGGAGAAAAACACATCTGAAAAATGGGAGGCAAAATCTTTAGAATTAATTCATTCTACAGATAATGAAGAAAAGAAAAACATGGCTAATTGTTAAAGTACCTAACTTTTGTATGGTCCAACATAAGCGAATAAATAAAAAAACAAAATGTTGAGAAAACATTAGGCTATACCTAGTTGGGTTTTAATTTCAGTATTTTACAAATGCTAGAATATTGCACAGGGCGCTGCGAACTATGAGAAAAAAACACAGTTTGATTAGTACACCCAGTACACAATGAATATTTACCTCTTTATCTACAATATTATTATATCGGTATTGTTAAAGAATAAGGCTATAACAAGGTAAGAAATCACTAAAATCGGACAACAGGTTTAGGAAATTCGAGACATCAAAAATGACCCATTTTTAAGGTAAGCGGTTAATTTTGGCCCAGAGGTATTATGATTGCATCTTAGTTTTTAGACCAAGTAAAGCATTTGCGTTTTATAAAAAATAACGATTTTTCGTAAAATAAATAATAAAATAGTTATTATATAATCATTGTAATAAAATGATGTTGGGTATCCGTAATTTCAGAAAAATTTGCAAAACATTACAAATTGGAATGATGTAATTGCATATTAAAACATAGTTTTGAATTCTAAACAACTTTTCGTAATAACAATATTTTCAATATTGTGAAATATAAAGGTACTTTACTCTTGAGCAAAATTCATATTTTTTGACATACATAATCGTATCTTAGATTTTAGATCATGCAGAGTATCTTATGAAGATTAACTTTTTTTAGTAAAATTGATAACAAAAAGTTTCCATATGGTTTCAAGTTACGCAGACATAGATGCTGATAAAGTGCTATTTTTTTAATTTAGGTTTGATGAATCCAGGAACTAAATCAGATTAGTTTATTTGTTTAATTTAAATACGTTCTTTACCATTTAAAAAAATAAAGATCACATTACACTTCCAGCTATTTGCTGTAAAATACTGTGGTATTTAAATAGGTTTTAAGTTGTTTTTCACCTTTATTAACTCCTAAATGTTAAATTGTACTTGTTAAATTTACGATGTAGATAGCACCACAGTAATTATAGTGTCGCTTTTGTTTGTAAATTGTAATTAAAACTTGCGAGTACGGAATTGAATATAGTAAATAACTTAAGAATTCCTTCTAGTATCTAAGATCAAATCTTCCGTTAAAGACGAAGTAGGAACATGATTTCAAAGTAGTATTTACTTTACAGGATGTATCTACCAAAGAATATATGGATTTTCTTTGTATCTATGATAGACTTTATTGATAAAAAAAAAGAATGTGTGTGTACATTGTACGCACGTAAGAAGTTATACTTCTATTATAATATAATCTAACTTCATATTATGATTTCAACGAAATCAATATACCTATCTACTTTAAACAGTTTTTTTGTATTGTATTTAAATATTAAACTAATTTTAGAAAAAACAAAAAGAATACCAAAAGTAAAAAAAAAGATATGACTTTGTCTGGATTCGAACAGGGGAAGGAACCTCTCGATCCCTAGGCGAATGCTCTACCGATCAGCTACCACCGCTCTTGTATTCAGTCGATCATTTCTCGAACATAATTACAAACACGGTGACAGATACATTAATTGAAAATAAATATTTTCAATAATACTTTCAATAATACAAGGAAGAAGACAAATCCACAGACACAGAAATTATAATAAATATATTTACTAAAAACACTAATAATATATTCTTTTCACGCACACCTTATTTGAGCTACATAACTTAAAAGATGTAGCGACTAATACCATACTGTCGGTGTGCGCATGCGCCAGGGAATGTAAAAATTCACCCTCGCGCCTAAAGAAGTACAACTTTATATTAATAAACGTTTAATGAGAACTATTTTCTGGTTAGGTCTTCGTGGTTTCTAATACTTTTAAACCATACGAATGTTGGATGAAAGAAGACTAAAGGGGAGATCTAAACTTTGCATCTCACTACCCGTCTATCCAAGGTGGAAAAATTCCAACGAAAGGTATGTCTCGATACTCGGATCTCAGGAGTAAAACTAATACAAAAGAATCTCGTCGTGAAACGAAAACAAGAGGTGTATTATATTTCAATTTGTGCAGAGAGTGTTATAAACAATCTTACTAGTTTCATTCTTATTAGAAATCATCAGAGATTGAATATATGACTAGGTTAACGGCTACAGTTATTTGGCCGGTCACTAGTGATTGGCCACTTTCACAAAAATCCGAAATATTAAGATTTTCAGAAGGTATAAGGAAATAAATGTATTTGCATTGCAATTCGGCAACATTGCTATATATTTGCTCTTCATCCAAATCAATATGGCTTTAAGGAAGGAAAATTAACAGAAGATGCTATTAATAAAGTTTTTAATATAATTGGGGGGAGCACAAAGAAGTATGCTTTGATGATCTTTATAGATGTTTCTGGAGCTTTTGACAATTTATGGTGGCCGGCATTATTCGAAAGACTTCGACAGATGCATTGCCCCAGAAACTTGTACTGAAGTTTCAGAAACTATTGTCAAGACCGATATGCCAGCTTAAGTTTTCCAATGAATAAAAATACGAGACATATAACTAAAGGTTGTCCACAAGGTTCAGTGTGTAGACCTATTTTTTGGGATATAATGTTAGAAGAACTGCTGGAACGGTTAGCTGTAGATCCTGAAGTTCTAGGGAGCATAGCGTATGCAAATGATTTGCTGCTTATTATAGATGCTAATTCAAGAAGAGAACTAGAAATAAAATCAAATGGAGTACTTGAAAATATAAATGAATGGATGAAAAAAGTTAAACTAACTAAAAAAATCAATATATAGCCTTATAAAAGGAAGACTTGAAAGAAATCCAAGTATACAAATAAGGGGGAAGGCAATAAAAAGAACAAAAATAGCTAGATATCTTGGTATCATAATCGATGATTCAAGACTCTTTACAAACCATTAAATAGCGTCTGTGAGAATGCAGCGAAAGTCATGCATTGCATTGCAAGCCTAGCACAAAGGGAATATAGAATTCCGTTCCAGCATATGCTCGTATACCTGAGTACGATACTTGCCTCAATTATAGGGTACGGTGCAAGTGTATGGGCACACAAACTAACAAATAATACAAGTATTGAAAAACTGAATAAAGCACAAAGAGGTTTCCTTGTTAGAATGACAGGAGCCTTCAGTACTACAGCAACATCAGCTTTAACGGTCTTGACTGGTGTAATGCCCATGCACTTGGAAGCACAAAAACGTGCATGTAGATATTGGCAAAGAAAAGAAAATTATGAAAAAATAATACAATTAATGGGAATAGAAATCAGAACAAAAAGAGAATTAGAAGAAATATTAAATAGAAAATGGCAAAACAAATGGGATAATTCCCCTAAAGCAAGACGTCTCTATAATTTCATTCCAAATTTAAATAATATACCAAATTATTTTAACCCAAAAAAAAAGATTAATACATTTTCTTACAGGGCACGGTCCGTACCATACATACCTACATAGATTTAACTTAAAAGACAATAGAGAGTTATTGCCACCGGCAAATAAAGGATCCTTTATTACAGGATACTTTAATAAAGGACAAATACAGGACGGGTCTAAAAGAGTGGTATTGCAAACGCAGTTAAAGAATCTTTTATTTTGACAAATGACATGAAATATTTTTGTAAATATAAAAATAACCTATAAAATTCCATTTGTCGATATAAATTAAAATAAGATAATTGAAGAGTAAAACGTTAAATTTAATTATTTTGTCATTTAAAGATGTTTAGAGAACAACATAATATATCCCATAATACTCATCGTTCAATAATATGGAAGTGCAATAAATTGGAAATACTATTTTAAGAGTTTTTAAATACTTTTGCATTATGGGTATATGTAATGGGGAATTTCTGGAGAATATATTATTAGGGAATAGTGGATATCCATTCCTCAACTACAACTACCGAATGACACCATTCCAGAATTTTCAGACAGAAGTTGTGTTTTTATAATCCATCACAAATCCCTTCAAGAATTGTTATTGAAAGAACATTTGGTATTGTGAAGAGATTTCCCATTTTACCATATGTAATGAGATGCAAGTTACCTTTTATTCAAAGAATAATATCAGCTTGTTCAGTTTTACATATTGCAGTAGTACATAATAGAGAAAACGTTGAAATACTGGCAAATGAGTGTGCTGTTGATATTGATATAGAAGCTGTGGCAGTACATTTTCAACCAGGAGCTAATCTAATGCGACTAAATTGTGTGTGTGTGTTTGTTTAAAATTATTGTTCGACATTTAAAGCTAGCGCTTAAACTAATTTTATTTTTATTGGACTGCAGTTTGTTAATAAATTTATAAATAAATATAAATATTATATTGGTTACTGATTTTAAGTATTTTATGATCATTAGCAGGTTTTAAATAATAAATTTATAAATATATACATACATGCTATTGGCGTTTGATCTTTTATCCATTTGGCCCTCTCTTTCTTTCTTTTCACCTCTGGATAACTAGTTATCAGGAAGTTTACCTGACAGATTAGATACTAATAGATATCTGACAGAGAGAAACTTCCCGTTAACTAGTTATCCGGAGCTGAAAAGACAGATACTAAGGATACTGTTATATAAACTTCCCAATAATTAGTTATCTGAAAATGAAAAGACCTCTAATCTGTCAGATAAACTTCCCGATATACAAAAAGATAATAGAAGAATTAAGCTTTATGCTGGTTTTTATTAATTTTTTTGGCAATGTTTAAATAAACAAATACTGATGGCATGAAATGGATCACGAACAAGGAGGAATGAAGAAGGAATTGGAGATTGTGTTTACCATTAAACGCATAAAACTGCAGTATCTGGGACACATATGATAAATCAGCACCGTTACTCCCTGCTGCAGTACATATTGCAAGGTACAGTCAAAGGTAAGCGAAAACCTGGTAGAGGGAGAATATCAATGGAACTGTTTCGAATCGCAGCTAGCAAGGTTACGATTGCTATATGATTTCCAACATTCGAAACGGATAAGAACCAAAAGAAGAAGATGGCATGAAAATGAAAGTGTATTAATACTTTTGATTAAAAACTTTATAGATTCTAATCTATAAAAGATTAAATTTTCAAAAATAAATACTTGAACCTTTGTTTTATTTTGTTAACCTGTTGTTATATATCTGTTGAATAGAACTCTATTTTGAATCCAGAATTTTAACAAATCCTAACTTTCATTAAAATTTATTGATCTTATATCTTCAATCTCTTATATCTTCAATAAATATTTATTTCTATAGAAAAATGTAAAATATATTGAGTTTAATAAATGAGTTACTGATATTTTAAGTCTGATCATTGTAATTAGTAACAATTTAAAATTATTTACGTAATATTCCTTTTTACAACTTCTTGTAATAACTCAAGCTTCAATAAAATGTTCTTTTCTATATTCGTTTGGGTCAAAACATCAATAATCTATATCTCAGAATATTACTTAGAGTTGTTTTTAGTAAATAAAACCCAACATACAACTTTAATGATGAAAGTTTAATCAAATATCAATCCCACAATACATAAATTATCAATCCAAAGAAGCGACAAGATAAATTCAAAATACAAGTGAAGTTAGACCTTTCTTCACATTTTTGACACGTTATGTCAAAATAAAGGAACTTTTATTAAAATAAAGGTGTCCTCTAATTTTCCTTAAATACAGGCGGCCTGTATTTTATTAAAAGACAAAAATAAAAGACGCAATACTGCGCATGCTTATATGTCAAAATAAAGGATCTTTTATTACAGGTCGACTTAAAAGACGTTGGCAATAACTCTCTAATGAATATTGTGAATGTGGAGAAATAGGCACACCAGAACACATAGTATTTAATTGCGAAATACAAACAAATACACAAGAACTACAAAGAATGAGAAGAGACCTTGTTGGCATAAATATAGAAAATATAATAAAAAATGAAGAATTATTTAATACACTAAACAATTTAGCGGACATAATATGAAAGAAACAATTAGAATTATATAATATTAGACTAAGAAGAAATCAAGTAAATAATATCCAACCTCTATGGATTTAAATAAAAAATTATACAGAAAAAAAATTAAAATTACATATAAAAATATAAAATAAAATATTGGAATAATTAAATAAATATTTATATAATAAAAAATTAAAAATTAATATCAAATATAAAATAAAATAAAATAAATCAAAAATCAAAAAATTATTAATCAAACAAAAAAAAATTAAACTAAAAACCTGAAATTTTAAAACTCAATGGTCTGAGGCTCACCGAAATACCATTAAGAATATAAAGTCGATTAGACCTGCACTTAAAATTATTCGTGACTATTGTTAGATGAATAGTGCTGGCATTTCTCATCTGAGAATGAGAAATGGGAGCACTTTTATAAAAATTATATGTTCAAAAAAAATTAATAATTTATCTTGTGTTTATTAGTTTTTGTTTATTTGTTATTATTTGTTCATTAGAATTGTTTACAATTTGTAGTTTTTATAATTAGTAGTAGATTAGGGCTATTGTTAATTAGTCAAATATAGAAAATTCTTAAAATAATAATAATGTAAAGATAAACTACTGTAATCCCATCCATCAGGAAACGACCTGGATTAGTCACAAGAGGCCAGGTCATTTGTATAGTAATATAAATAAATAAATAAATAAAAATAAATAAATAAATATATTTTAAAAACAAAAGATGTAGATCTTTGAAACACACTCAGTGATCAAAAGATCTAAAGTTACTGGTTTGGACGACCACTCGTACGAAAAATAAATATAATATTTGGTCTAGCTATCATCTCTCAGTAGTTAATATTTATCTAGTTGTGACGGCTTGTGTTGTTCGAAGCTTCCAGGTGTATCCAGTTTTAAGAGTTTTTTAAAGAATTTGTTAAGGAAGGCAATTCATGAGGTTAGTTATCTTAGCTAATAATATTGTGTATCTGCTTATATTAATGTTTTGTGGCAATTTAGTGGGGTACATCTTACATCATCGGTGGTTTTAATAGTAAGGTTATAGTTTTTTGGCGGTAAATTTTAGTGGCCAAGCACTGTATCTTAAATATGTCCGCGTTATAATGATTGGCCTACCGGCTAATTACTGTACCTACTTTAAATTAAAATATTTATTATAATTTAGGCTCTTTTAGCTTAGTTTGGTCCAACACAACATATTTCAAGCATGTTTTCTTATTTTTTATGGCAATAACCAGTAGTTGGCCGACTGCCAATCACTAAACCACAGGGTGGCTAATAACTGTAATGTGTAATAAGAATATATTTTTGTCCGGATTCGTTTTTCTAAAATTACAATTATTTTAGTTGTTATAAAATTAGTGCCCATGCGGGCAATCTGAATCAAATTTGAAACGTTCGTATTGTAGCTAACATTATTAGATACTATTAAATGATTTTTATTTTTAGAATCAAAAATGTCAAATATCCAGAAAGATAAAACGTATCACAAAAAATATACAGAACAAGATCTTCAGTCTGCTTTTCAGGCCATAGAAAGCCGGCATTTGCCAACGGAAAGCCGCTGAACAATTCAATGTGCCAAGAGCAACACTGCAGTTTAGAGCAAGCGAAAAATTTAATGAAAAAACTACCCTTGGTCCCAATCCTATTCTTTCTTTGGAGGAAGGGAATCGTTTAAAGAAGATATACAAGACTCGGTTAAAGGTTTTCTTGACGCAAATCCACGTGATAATCCTTTTACTGACAATCGGCCCGGAAGAGGTTGGTATAGATCCTTTTTAAAGCGACATCCAGATTTAAGCGAGCGAACTCCAGAAGCGGTAACAGCAGCAAGTTTAGTTGTGTCTGAAAAAGATATAAGAAAATAGTTCACCGGTGTTCAAGAATATTTGCATCGTAAAGGCTACATTGATATTCTTCAAGACCCTTCACATTTTTTAAATGGGGATAAAACCAACAACAGAATTAGGGAAATAATGAATGTGAAACACACAATAGTAGATGACATTAGTACCAAACAGCTTAGATGGTATGGACACGTACAAAGAATGTCCGAAGAACGACTCCCGAAACAAATCCTAACGTGGACCCCTCATGGTAGACGAAAAAGAGGAAGACCCCGCCTGAGTTGGAGAGAAGGCATAAATCGAGAAATGAGAGAAAGAGAATTGGATGAAGACCTTTGGATGGACCGAAGTGAATGGCGACTAGGCATCGGAAGACGTAGGAGAACGTTTTAAAACCGATATATATATATAAAACCTGCTTCCTCTTGTGTCCCAAAAATAAACGAGTGTTGGCTGTAAAGGGAAGCAAAAATGTATATCAAATAGAACATCACTCCAAAGTTAATTTGAGGGTTATGTTTACGTTTGCAGCATCTGGAGAAATAGCAGCACCGATGATTATTTACCCATACAATCGACTTTCTCGCAATGTTATAAATTCAGTTCCACGAGAATGAGGCATAGGCTGTAGCGATACGGGATGGATGAAGAATGAAAACTTTTATGAATACATAGGAGACGTCTTATATAAGTACCTGGTTGCAAAAAACACTACATTTCCAGTCATTTTGTTCGGTGATGGACATAAAACTCACTTAACCATTCAAACCAGTGAATTATGTTCAAAGTTACAAATTATTTTAGTTGTAATATATCCCAATGCGATCAGAATTATACAGCCTGCAGATGTTGCTGCATTTAAACCATTGAAGGCAAATTGGAACCGGGCAGTATTAAAGTTTAGACGGGAAAACCCAAACTCAGTAGTCACCAAAGAGAATTTTGCATTATTGTTAAGCACAGCCATTAGTCAATTAAAATCAGATTTCATAATTAATGGCTTTCAAGCATCTGGATTGTATCCATGGAACCCTGAGGCAATAGACTATTCCAAATGTTTAGGAAAGAACAAAGACCCGAATAAAGGTATTAATCACACTAGTTCAATGACAAAAAAAAAGCATATGAAGATTTTGTACACACAGTTGGAGCCGAGAAAATAATAGAATTTCAAAGTTTGGATAATTCAGAAGAACTAAATGGAAATTCAAAATTGCTGTTTAATATATTTAATTTATTTAAAAATACCGTAGATATACACACAATTCAGAATACAGAGACAGGTGGAATCACAGATGATATACAAGATATCATCACAGAAACTCATATATCTTCAGATCTTACACTT
The DNA here is from genome assembly GCF_917563875.1 of Diabrotica virgifera virgifera. Taxonomy (NCBI): domain Eukaryota; kingdom Metazoa; phylum Arthropoda; class Insecta; order Coleoptera; family Chrysomelidae; genus Diabrotica; species Diabrotica virgifera. The sequence goes on from NC_065444.1 coordinate 218,008,618, forward strand.
AAACCTGCAGGTGGCAATGAAATTATATACAACATACAAGATATTCCTGATATTACAGAAGACAATCTACTTTCTGATTTTTTAGTTCAACTTCCCGAAGACGGTGATATTACATATAATATAAAAGATACTATTGTCACAGAAGATACAATGAATTTAGATATTCAATCGACATCCGATAATCTGCCTTTAGTTAATCCAGACAACTCATTATGTAAAGAAATTGACACCTCAATTGACAAATTCTTTTTTTGGCCAAAAACCCCAGAAAGAAAGGGTAAAAAGCAAACAGAATGATTGCCTTTCGTGCTCACTTCTTCAGATCGTCAACATGCAGAGAGGCGTAAAATTTAAGAAAAAGAAGAACAAGAAAAAATAAAACTAGAACGAAAACAAAAGCGAATTGACGCAAAAACAAACAATAAATGTAAACAAAATAAAGAAACCAAGAAGAAAGTAATAAGAAAAATTGCCACAAGAGCCAATTCCGGGAGCAAAAAATGTCAAAATGTTGTGAAGAATAAAGAAAATGTTACAGTAAATACAGGTGATATTCTAGATGCAAATATTTTTAAAGCAGACACACTTCTTGATCATACAATTAAAAGCACTACTTTGGGAAGTGGAGTTAGAGTACATATAATACCAGAAGGGATTAACCTAAAAGAAAACCACGAACTGTCACGGAACCAATTTCCTGATTATGTAGAGGAAAACGCTATTCTGCCCACAGTTGATAAATAATCTTTTGATGTAAGCAACACAATGAATTCATCAAATTTGAGGAATACTTCCCAAAGCAAATATACAAATTTGGAAACCAGCAAAGAAAAACGTACTGGTGAGTCGGCTAAAAGAAATACCCCAGGCTGTGGGTGAAAAATAGGTCGATTTCAGGATATATTTCAGGAATTTTTGAAACCTATCAGGTGTTGTAAAGGACGATGCCAAGAATAACTTCTACTAAAATGTAACCAAAAATATTGTGCGCTTTTTTTTTATTGCGATTTTAATTTGTTAAATTTGCAATTTTTAAAGATTTTTAATTTTGCAGCTTAGGATATTGATTTTAGAGAAAAACTTTTTAATAGAAAGTTGTAGTACATTAAAAAACCTACAATTTGACCTATGACAAGTTTAATTTCGTTTATTGGTTATTGCAAAACAGCCTGCGAAAGATCCAAAATGGCCGTTTTTTACAATTGCATTATTTATTGTACAAATATTTTTTTTTATTTTTTAAAGCTTTGCAATGAAGATCTTTTAATTCCAAACATAAAAAAAATTATAAAGCCAGATTAACGAATTTGTTGCTTAGATATTATAAAGTGTTTATCCCAAGAGGTCAAATGTCGAAGGCTATAACTTTTTGAAAAAAAAATCGTAGAGAGTTGGTAAAACATCCAATCTCCTTCTAAAGAGCAATATTTTCATATTCTGATGTAAATGAATGTATAAAACATTTTTAAACCTCTAATTTTTGGGTTTGAAAATAAGGGGGCAAATTTCGTTATAACATTTAGAGCTGAAGCGGCCCTGGACATCCTATGGGTTTTTAACTTACAGATTATTGTTGCTGAAGACGAAGCGAAGATTTATAAAAAATAAATAATTTCTACGACCAACTGAAGCCGAGATAATTTTTGGGTTTGAAAATAAGAGGGGAAATTTCGTTATAAACATTTAGAGCTGAAGCGGCCCTGTAGTGTACATCCTATGAGTTTCTAACTTACAGATTATTGTTGATGAAGACCAAACGAAAATTTATAAAAAATTTCTACAACCAACTGAAGCCGAGATAATTGTTTTTTTTTTCTTAAATCGTAGTGCCTTTATTTATAACAATTAAGAAATTATTTTACAGTCATTGACTAAAGAAAGAATTATATTATCTTAAAATAAAAATTATTATAAAATATAATTACATTTAATTATTAAACATTATTTTTAAAATCGGTGCTTTTGCGAGCGGCCGAATTTTGCAAATCTCCCGGCTCGCTTCAAATCCGCGCGCTCGGAAAATTTTTACGTAGCTTGTATTAAATTTTGACAGAAAACAATTTAATAATATTACCATTATAATATACAGTCTATTTACACCTATTTGTAGTAGTATTTGTTTTTCTTGATAAACTTTTATATGTGAAATCTCATTTCTGAAGAAATAATATTACAAAAATGATACATATAATATATGTATATGAAATATATAACTATATTTTTAATTTTTTCATTGTTATATAAATATAATAATAATAATGTTACTTCTTATTATACAATATAAAACTTTTTCTTCTTGTAGTGACTATCCGTTTTGAATGTTGGCGACCATCATGGCAATCTGTACTTGCACAGTAAATCGGTACTTCTAGCAAGGTAATCCTTCGCCTTCCTGGTTCTCAGTTTCCTTCTACTTTTCCCTGCAAGATTAGTTGGAGCAGTTCATATATTTCTCTGTTCCTCATGATGTGACCGTGGTATTCGATTCTGGCTGTTTTTATTAGGGTTAACAACTCTTATTCTTTTTAAATTCTCAACAAAACACCCTGATTAGTAACGTGGTCGCTATAAGAGATCTTCAGGATTCGACGAGACGATAAAGTCACATTTCAAAAGCCTCAATTTTCTTGTAGGAGGCGTCTGTGAGAGTCCACAACTCAACTCCATACAACAGTATATGAAATATATTATAACATCGTAATAACCTGATTTTTGTGAGTATTGATAAATCATAACATAATGAATAACTTAGCCATTTTTTTAAATGCAGATGTTGCTTTCTCTATCCTACCTTTCATTTTTCTATGGAATAGTCACAATTTTCATTGACGTTAGTACCAAGGTGGTGTATGTTTTTGTTCTTTCTATTTATTGACCGTTCACACTGGTTCGTCCAAATTGCTGTTTCTTCTTAGAGATCATCATACATTTTGTTTTCTTAGTGTTTAGTGAAAGTCTGTATCTCTGACTGACTTGTGATTTGGTTCATTTACTCCTAGAGGGTTTAAGAACTGTCACCGTGTCGTCTGCGTATTTTATATGTTCTTGATACATTCTCCGTTAATTCGAATTCCACCGGCTTCAACGTCATCCACTGTTTTTTGAAAGATTTACTTAGCGTGTATGTCAAACATCAGTGGTGATAGTATAGGTATATCCCTGACGGACCCCTGTATTTTAAGAATTATCAGTAATCAAACAGCGTATATCCAAGCAGAGGCAAGAGAATCCGACGTCATCAAAATCAAACCTGGGGTTTGCCAAATTGCCATGATAGGAATAGGCGAACTGAACCGACTACGCACAAGTCCTGTAGTCGGTACAGTTCGGCTATTCCTATTCCGTTTCGCGGAACCTTAAGTTCGTTTTACGGCTACTGCTAGCGTCAATTTCCCGTGGAGCCGTAGCCTTAGGAGGCTACAGTAGCGATCAACAGGTAGCAACAAACGCGTTCCAAGATTGCGGCTCTAATTTTGAATATTTTGTCGAGATATTTGGCACACATATTCGTAATATAATAAAGAATGGCGTAGTCCTGTCGCCAGGGGGGGTACAACGGCCTCCTTAATTCAGATGGACTTACCCAAGTTTTTTTTATATATTTTGACCCGTAGAATACGAATTTTTTGGGTAACAGTTGATCCGGATGTCGATAAGATTGTTATAGACAAAGAACTTGAGGAATTACATAACAGCGATTTCTCGCAAAACAAAACATCTTTTTGTATTTTTTGGGTCATTTTAAGCAAAAAATATTCCTACAAGTTTTTTTGTAGAATGCATAGTTTTCGAGATAACCGCGGTTGAACTTTCAAAAAATCGAAAAATTGCAATTTTTGAACCCGAATAACTTTTGATTAAAAAATAAAGTAGCAATTCTGCTTACCGCATTTGAAAGTTTAAGTCAAATTATATCGGTTTTGATTATTTGCATTGCTAAAAATTAATTTTTTTATTGCTAAATAAAGCTATAAACACATAGTGTTTCCCGTGCCTAATACATGCGTTTTAACGCATGCTACGTAGAAATTGCCTCGCTTGCACTTGTAGCTACTCTACCTACTCGTTCGATTTTAAATGAGAAATCATTGAAAACATCACTCACGCACTAGGTGTTTATAGCTTTGTTTACCAATAAAATAATAAATTTTTAGCAATGCAAATAATCAAAACCGATATAATTTGACTTAAACTTTCAAATGCGGTAAGCAGAATCGCTACTTTATTTTTTAATCAAAAGTTATTCGGGTTCAAAAATTGAAATTTTTCGATTTTTTGAAAGTTCAACCGCGGTTATCTCGAAAACTATGCATCCTACGAAAAAACTTGTCAGAGCATTTTTTGCCTAGAATGACCCAAAAAATACAAAAAGATGTTTTGTTTTGCGAGAAATCACTGTTATGTAATTCCTCAAGTTCTTTGTCTATAACAATCTTATCGACATCCGGATCAACTGTTACCCAAAAAATTCGTATTCTACGGGTCAAAATATATAAAAAAAACTTGGGTAAGTCCATCTGAATTAAGGAGGCCGTTGTACCCCCCCTGGCGACAGGACTAGCGGTACAGAGCCCAATTTCAGAAATATGTTACGTGGAAATTACTCTATAACTAAATAAAATATTCAAAAATAGGCCTGTACCGCCATTAAGAAAAAAAAACTTTCTTCAAATAAACTTTTTTATCCCATGCCTAGATTTTGTGTAATCTTGGAACTACTAAAATTTTTTATTTCTAACAAGAAATCGAACATATTATAACTAAAAAACTAATTAGGCAACATAGAGAAATTATCACTGTCATTTTGACAAACCTGCGTCAGATTTTCTCTAATCTGTTCTGTCATCTTTATCGATATCTGTTCAGTGCAGTAGTGTGTTAATTTAAGAATTCGTTTTTGTTGTTTCATAGGAAATTAGTATTTATTGATAGTTAATTTATTATGTATTTGTTGTTGTTCTATAAGTTGTTGGCCTCTTTGAAAGAATAGATTGTTGTTAATTGTGAGTTTTAGTTATATGTAGGTAGGTAAGTATATTTTACGTAAAAATATTTCGAAATCTAATGCGAGTATATTAAGTTTTAGGAGGATTTTTTATTCTAAAAATATTGTCAATAGTTTAACAAAGTGGAAAAAGTAAATCAAACGAAAAATAAAGTGAAACCTTCCAAGAAAAAGTCCATTAAAAACCATGCCAAAATTATGCGAAAATCGAAATTTGTTTCGCTTCACAACAAAAAATGATTATTTATTATTGTTTTATTATTAGATATTTCATACAAATACCTTTCTAAATACCTATCTTAACATAAAATTTTCACCCATTTTGGTTTATTATTATAAATATCTATTTATTAATAATAAAATCGTTTTCTATTACTTCCATTTAGCGCGACTATGATATTGTCAAAGGATTAATCTTAGATACTGTCAAAGATTACTACTGTTGCTAAAGTTGATGATACTATCTCCCGAAGTTATATTTTGTTGCTACCTGTTGATCGCTACTGTTTACTCTTAACAGTGATAGAGGAAAATGTATCACCTTTATCATTAAGGAAAATGTAGATCATTTCAATAAATTCCCTTTTGGATTTGCTATTTTCACGATGAAGAACGGTGAATTAATGTGGAATGGATGTGCATTAGCTAAAGACGTCTATCTTAATTATAATTAATAACAAATAATTGGATTTCGTAAGTCCCAGATTTTCACTTAAAGTGATCGAACGTAGAACAGGAAGTCAATGTTTGAACTCTTCGTGTGACTTTTCGTCGATTGATATACGATTTCACTAATTTTTAGTCATTTTACTAAACTTTCGGTCATAATTGTTTAAACGGAAATGATTTCAAAACCGGGACTAAAGAGTCAAGCTCGACTTTTCAATACTCTTCGATTGATATGCCACATGTACTATTAATTTCTGCGACTATAATATGGCACTTCCAGTTAGAACTTTTTAATCGGAAATTATATAAAAACCAAAAGTATATATTTGTTCTTATTTTGAAGCACGTCGAATAATATATCACTTGTACTATTCCGGTAACTTTAAAACAGTACTTACTTCTGGTTGCATTTCTAAAACCGAAAGTTCTAGGTCAAAGTTCTCACTTTTAGTACTATCCTTGGATTATAAGCTTTCATTCGACACCTCGTTTGTCATTCTACTTGATTTAATGACGAAGGAGTTGAGTTTACGGGCAGACAGACGGACGGACAGACGGACGTGGATAGTTCAACGTTTTCACATTTTATCAAAATTGGGTGAAAACCACTATAATAAATAACTTAATTAATTAAATTGTGTTATCTTATTTACACGACTCTATAAGAAAAAACAATCTACAAACTCTTTAAAAAATCACGAAAGAGTGCCACCCTGCAAAATTATTTATCCCACCGATTATAATAGCTGTCCCTTATACTTTGGTCTAGGGAATTAATAAATGGATTGCGAACCAAACGTAAAAATTAGTATTTTGTATATTACGCATCTGTAACGATAACAACAATATTTTTAATAAAAAACTCTAACAAGAAGTAAAACCACTTCTATGTAAATTGGTATATTTATTAAAACTTAAAAAATCCCAATGGATTGAATAAAATATGTCCAATTCAGAACGTTTTCAGACCTATCGGTCCATCATCAGTGAATCTACAATAAAATAAGTAATCCCACTATTAGAATTGAAAGATGGTTGAAATTTTTAAAAAGCTAAAAAAGTGTGGTTAGATTACTTACGTGCATACTTGCTAAATAGCCCCAGAACCAAACAATGGTAGAATTTAAAATTCAATTTACATTATTTAAAAATAATATTAAACAGGCTAAACGCCGATGTTAAAGGATATAGCCTATGGGAACATGGTGAAACCCTACCAAAACCTCAATCAACCATCTTAGGCCACCTTTGACTATAAAGTGTCACAAGTGTGTAAGGAACTGTTTGAAGTGACATTGACAGTAGAGAAAAAGGTAGTCGATTTTCAAAGTTAATTAACCAAAAGGTCATGACCCACAACAAATGATAAAGATTTTAATATCTGAAAATGTCTAACATTTTAAATCTATTGGTTTTTGAAAAGAAATTGTGATATACAAAATTAATTTAGAATATAAGATTATTTATATTGACTGTATACTGTAACATTAGATTGATCAAATTGATAGAAAGAAAGTTAAGCTGCTGTCAATAATGATAAAAAGATAAAAATAGATGAAGGTGAAAGAAGAGAAAGAATAAGTATTAGTTGGAATGTTATTGTACAAAATAAATAAATTGGTAGGCAAGTTAATCAAGTCTATATTGTATTGGTGGTTGTATATGTAAAAGGAAAATATTGTTATTTAAAAATAAATGCAAATTTTTGTAAATAATGGATTTGAGTTAGGATACAGTCAAATAATTAAAAGTGTGTAATATGTGAATGAAAAGGATTGTAATTATTATGAGATGTTTTATTTTTTAATTTTATTTCAAAAGTTTTGAGAGAATTCTTGTGACAAAGTGAGGGTATGTGAAGTTAGAGATAAAGAAAAGTATGATTATAGCTGTTGAGTCCAGTTGATACAAGAATGAAATTAAAATGAAAATAATATTGAAAGTGTACTGAATAAAATAAAACCAAAGTAAGAAAAATAATATTGATATAATTTAATTGTAATGATAATGGATCTGAATGTGAGAACTGAAATTAAGTGATGGGATGTTAGTTGAAGAGGTAAAAAATTACTTGGAAAAAGTCAAAGACAAAAAGTAGAGGGCTGTGGTGTAAGGTATAAAGACAAGAATTTTAAGGGAAAGAGAGGGATAAAGAAAAGATGAGGTGTGGAATTAAACTGAATGAAGTAATGAAATGAAAAAGAAGTGAAAAGATAGTAGGGTGAATTAATGAGGTGATGGTTAATAGGGTTCAGTAGTTAATAATGTTAGTTGGGTAAAGGAGTTTGGAAGCAGTGAAGGAAAGAGGAAATTTTGAAAAAAGAAGGGAGAGTAAGTTAAAAGAGAAAGAATAGGATAAAAAGAGGAAGTTGAAAAAATAGGAATTATGAGAATAATTGGCGGTGAATGGGGACAAAATTGCGGTTAAGGGATGTTTGTCTATTGACACAGTTGGGACTCTTCTTCAGGTCCTTGACAATCTCCAAATCTTCGTATAAGTCTAAACGGAGTGTATTGTTTTGTTGAATATTGTGTATCAACTGGACACCTTCAGGAATCTTAAGTTCATGTTTATTGACTTTTAAATGGTGTGAAAAGGCAGAAGAGGTATCTCTCTTGCTGTGTTCTGCAGATCGGGTAGAAAGGGATCTGTAAGTTCTGCCGATGTAGGGGGCATCACAATCTGAACAAGAGAGTCTGTATACCCCACTCCGGTTCATATAATGGATAGGATCTTTGTTATTAGTTAAACTTTTGCTGAGAGTGTTATTAACTTTGAAAGATATTTTTATGTTGTCACAAGAATTGGAAAAGATATGTTTGACTCTTTCAGATAATTTGGAGTTATTGAATGGTAAGGAGGCATAGATGGGAGTAGTTGTGGATGATGTAGAGAAAGCGGATTGTTGTAGTAACTTGAGTTCTCTTTTTTGTTGAAGTTTACTAATGATGTCTGGGTCATAATCATTGTTGACTGCAATCTGTTATTGACCAAAATGAGCTAGCACACGACTCCTATTCTTATTTAAAAAAATCATCGATTACGTCATCACGCCCAGATGGATGACGTCACTAGTATACCACATATGTCACAATATTATAACTTAAAAATAAAAATCCACCTATTTCGGGATTTTTCCTTAAAGTAGCCTGTTTACGAAATAACGAATTTATTCCTTTCATTTGCACCATACTGCATACACATGCAACGGTGGAAAATAGTGTCGCGCACGCTTGATTGGCAATTCAAAAACAAAGGGGTTTTTGATATTGTATTGCAAAAAACTCTTCGGGATTTCATCAATCAATGTTTAAGAATATCCACCTACCTTGGCAACATTCAAATTTTCAGTTTTTCACATAGTTTTTGAGGGTTAAAAATGGCCGATTTCGCAATTTTTCAAATTTTAATCGCTTATGTCAAAAACTATCAACTTTAGAGGAAAGTTACTAAAGACCTTTTCTCTTTGGAATGATCCGAAAACCCTAAAAAAATTTGTTCCATGCAAAAAAAATAATTTTAGGAAAAAAACAATAAAAAACGTTTAAAAAATTTTTGACCAACTTTTGGTCCTGGCAACATGCAAATTTGTTAAAAGTGGTCCTTTTTGAGTAAGATTGTGCAAAAAATCCAAATTAGAATATTTTTCCTAGCGGATGCGCAGTGGCTTTCTGGACTAATTTTACTGCTGTCAGAAAACAGAAAAAAAAGTTATTTTGAAAAATAAAAATTTCTTTTCGCTTAAATTAAATATTTAAACTGCTAAGACGTTGGTGGGTGGCAGATTTAATATTGAATTTAAGCGAAAAACAATATTTATTTATCAAATAAACATTTTTTCCTGTTTTCGGACAACAGTAAAATGCATTTCGAATTAAATAAATTATAATACATTCTTCTTTTTGTCTCAATTAATTTAATTAAAAACATTTTTTGTGCACCCTGTATAAATAATTATGTTAATCATTAAAAATGTACTCTTAAAAACATTTAAAACTTAGTTTAATTGTGTTAATGTTTATGTTATATGTTATTGAATGTTTATATTATTGAATATAGCATTGAATAATATTTCGAATGAGTTATCACACGACCCCTATTCTTATTTAAAAAAATAATCGATTACGTCATCACGCCTAGATGGATGACGTCACTAGTATGACATATATGCCAAAAAATTATAATTTAAAAATAAAAATCGACCTGTTTCGGGATTGATCTCCAGAGTCGCCCATAAAGTTGCACAAGCTTGACTTGAATGCTTTAACTTGACTTGAGTTTGACTTAATTTCAAGTCAAACTTGGAGGGGGGGGGGGTGTTCGAACAGCGCGTTACATAACATTGTTTTTAACCTATATAAAAAAACTACAGAATCACAATCTCCCAACTTTTCAACTTTCGTTTATATTGTACCTACATAGAACCCCTGGATTGTATTATATTGCCCCCTCACGCTCTGCTCATGTCACAATAGGACAATAGTGTATTCAAGTGAAAAAATCTTAAAATTTGTATTAACCAGATGCAGCACAGTAACACGTGTTTGCAATAAATACCTAGACCTTTATTCACAACAAAAGATGAAAAGATAGAGATGGGATAAAGAGGTTGTAAGAGCTTCAAAAATTGCGTTTCGTAATAATTTAACAAAAATTTATGAAGGAACAAAATATTATATTTTTGATAGAGTAGGTTTAATGAATTTTTTGCGACTTTGCAATGTCGTCTTAAAGAATTAGTTCACTATTTGTCATTTTATAACGCTGTTCTTTATTTTTACATAATACAAGTATGCAGATTTTTTTCTCTTAATTTTTCCACTAGGAATACCTTCAAAATCAGACTCAATTTGATCTGGTACGTATTCTGAGCCGAAAAATATTCATGTTCAGATATTATTTCACAAAGCACACACTTCAAAACGAACGTAATAAACAAGCCAAGCATATACTTCTTAATAATATGAACTACAAACTAATTTGCGGAGTAGCAGATTCAGACATATCCAAGTAAGTCAAAGCAAAAGTCGATACGCTCTCAATTAGAATTGGAAATAAACACGTTGTGCAATATGATATTCAAACTTCAAACTGATTGAAGAAGTTTGATTTCAAGTCAAACCTAAAGGTATTGAAATCAAGTAAAGTCAAACTTTTTTACAAAAAAAGTTTGGTTTTCAAGTCAAGTCAAGTTTGTTGAATAACATCAAACTAGTTTGACTTGATGCATCTCTAGTCGCCCATTCTCGAGAATATGAAGTTATTCCAACTCAAACGTCCTCACTGTATAAAAGTTAGAATAGTTAATTTTTCCAACTAGACTGAGAGCTTCAAAGATAATTTACAGCTACACCAAACCCGATTAAGCCGTACTAAATCAAATCGACGTAGTTCCTGGTTCAATATAAATTATTAATGCTTCACCCTATATACATCTCTAATGCAATATTCCAACGTTTATAGTTGACCTGAGATCTGATAGACGTGAAGAGAAACAGATACCAGCGGTTGGCAATAAATTTATCTGTTATCAAGTTTCCCATTAATCAGACTTTGCATGGTAATTCTACCAGCAGTGGAGAGATATTCAAAGTGGTTACAAACTGAGCAGAAGCGTACCCCGGGATATCCCATCAATGAAGATTTTGAAACAAAAAGTATAAATCAAAAAATAATCTTACTTCACAGTAGAATTTCAACGATGATAATAGACGGAGAGGCAGCGCTGAAAAATCTATTTGAATTTACTAAAGCTAGATTTTTCACAGTTGATTACTGTGAGTGTGTAGAGAAACATACTGCGGTCGGTCAAGCGAAACGTAGAACAGGGGTTACTGAGAGGGTATCAAAGTTGCTTTCCTACGAAGGTAATTATTTCCATTTACTATGGCTGAAAATCAGTACACACATTCTAAATTAAATATAAATAAAAGTTATTATAGTCGGTCAGCTGTATGACGGGACAGAGCCGGTCGGTCGGCCCCAATATTCGATTGAGGAAATGAAGCATTTGGGCTCGCAATTTTTCGTCCAGCATGGATTTACTTGAAATTTTCACAGAAGGTATCCCATCTAGGGGGTGGGAATTTTTTATTACATTTTAACCATGTAATTGGATGGAAAACGTGATTCTAAGAAAAAAATGTGTTTTACATTTTCTTCGTAAAACTAATATTTTTCGAGTTATTCGCGCTTGAAAATAACAGTTTTTCGACGAAAAAATAGAATTTTTTAGAGGGTTTTTTGAGAATACCTCGAAAAATATGCATTTAATCAAAAAAACTGTAGATACCAAAATTGTATCTTTGAGTAACACAAATCTAATTCTTTTCCAATAATATCTTTAAAACCAATACAAACCGAGATACGGCATGTTAAAGATTATCTTTTTTCGTCAAATGCATAATTTGAAATATTCAAAGCCAAATATTGGGAAAAAATTTGCATTTTTCGAGGAAAACTTAAATAATCTTTTTTGAAGTATGTATACAATTAGAGCTTTCAAAAAAAATAATAAAAAGTTTCTAGCATGAAAATTAAGCAACTTATAATCAAAAAAATATCGGCACCTGCTTTTCTCTACGAAAAAATCAGTGAAAACAACCCCCTAACTACCTTCCTAATTCAAAATTGGTCTTCACCTTTCTGTAGTTCCGTTTATATTTATATTATCAATAAACTCAAGGAGTTTAAACTATTTCAAATGCCTAATTTTGGAAAAATAATATATCTCACTATGCACTGATTTTCAGCCTCAGTAAATGGATTTAATTACCTTCGTAGGAAAGCAACTTTGATACCCTCTCAGTAATGAGACCCCTCAAAAATGATTTTGTAGGATTTTTAAAGAACTATAAGACTGTGTAAATTAAATTCCGTAAGATGCCTTAGTTTTTAATTGGGGTGGGTTTCAAGGGCTCGAATAAAGGGGAGTTTGCTGGTAAAGAGAGGTTTTAAACAGCTATATCTGGCTAACTATTCACTGTAATGAAAATCATCTATGCGCAGGGTAATTTTAGTCATTAAAAAAGCTACAATTTAGTAGTTTATAATTTTTTTCATATCTTCAGTATTTTCGGAGATATTTTGAAGTAAAAGATGAAAAATACCAAATTGCAAAAAATCAATTTTTCTTTAAACTCCAATTTTTCCAAAATTAGGCATTTTAAATAGGTCAGAAAAGAAATACCCAGAGAGGTAAAGAAAATTTAAAAAACATTTTTTTCTTAGAATCACTTTTTCTATCGAATTACATGGTTAAAATGTAATAAAAAATTCCCACCCCCCGAGATGGGGTGGCAACCACCCCCAAAGTTTTAGCGTATGATAGCGGCATGATATAGAAAATGATCCTTGGACTACTCCCTACCTTCTTTGAAAATTTCAAGTAAATCCATGTTCCATGAAAAGATTGCGAGCTAAAATGCTTCATTTCCTCAATCGACTATTGGGGCCGACCGACCGGCTCTGTCCCGTCGTACAGCTGACCGACTATAATAACTTTTATTTATATTTAATTTAGAATGTGTGTACTGATTATCAGCCTTAGTAAATGGAAATATTTAGCTTCGTAGGAAAGCAACTTTGATACCCTCTCAGTAACCCCTGTTCTACGTTTCGCTTGACCGACCGCAGTATGTTTCACTACACACTCACAGTAAACAACTGTGAAAAATCTAGCTTTAGTAAATTCAAATAGATCTTTCAGCGCTGCCTCTTGCTTGGTATATAATGGTTTATTTAGTCCAGATAATATTATTCCTTTTCCTTACATTTCTTTATTCGTTTAAATAGTACATTTCACGAATTTATAACTACACGAAGCATCCAAATTAACACACCACCTTAAAAATGGAACATTTTTGATGTCTCGTATTTCCTAAACCTGTTGTCCGATTTAAGTGATTTGTTTAGTAGGTATATTATAGCTTTATTCTTCAAGAATATCATGTAATAATATTATTGCTAAACAGGTAAGTGTCATTGTATACCGGGTGTAACAATGAAAGTGTGTTTTTTCCTCAAAGTTTGGAACACCCTGTGGAATATTCTAGCGTATATAAAATATTGAAATTAAAACTCAACTGTAGCCTTAAGCTTTCTTAACATTTTGCTTTACGATTCATTCGCTTATGTGGGATAATAAAAAAGTTAGGTACTTTAACAACTAGCCATGTTATTCATCAATACAGGGTGTTTCTAAATAAGTGCGACAAACTTTAAGGGGTAATTCTGCATGAAAAAATAATGACCAATTGCTTTATAAACATATGTCCGCAAATGCTTCGTTTCGGAGATACGGGATGTTGAATTTTTTCTTACAAACTGGCGATTTATTTATTGCTCTAAAACCGATTGAGATATGCAAATAAAATTTAGTACGTTTTAAGAGGTAGTTAGTGCGCATTTTTTGACATAGAATTAAGAATTTTATATTCACCATTGGCGTGCATACGGGTCATATTACCCGGTCATATTACCCGTATGCACGCCAATGGTAAATATAAAATTCTTACGCCAATGGTAAATATAAAATACTACCTCTTAAAACCTATTAAATTTAATTTGCATATCTCAACCAGTATTAGAGCAATAAATAAATCGTCAGTTTCTAAGAAAAAATTCAACATCCCGTATCTCGAAAACGAAGCATTTGCGGACATATGTTTATAAAGCAAACGGTCATTATTAGGGAGCGGATTTATATGCGATCAATTTTGATTGAAATATGCGCATATATATGCGGTAAAAAATTACGAAATATGCGCAAGATATGCACAAAAATTCAAAAAATGCGCATTTCGAGAAACCACAAATTTTTTGTTCTATTCTATTCTAAGGGGTTCTTTTATAGGGGGGCGGCAATCTTATTTATTATCTTTCAAATAAAATCATTTTTTTTAAATATATGCAATTTATTCACAGTTTTTACAAAAACTGCTACCAATAGTTACCTATTTAAAATAAAACAACAATATCACTATAAATATATTATTATCTTCGATTTAAATTCACTACAATGTGTTTTTCCAAATTCTTTACGAGGAAACATATTCTTTGATTAGATAAAATATTTTTATAACTTTTTGAAAAACTCCTTTCACCATCAATAGAAGTAATTGGGGCGTATTTATAATAACTTGTTAATTTCCGTTAGAAAATCGTAAAACTATGGTGTACCTAAATTCTCTTAACAATAGAGGATTTAAAAGAATCACCAGAATTATAGGTAATTACTAAATATAGTAAATAAAATTCGGATTTCCGGGTAAAGCATCCTTCATCACTTTAACATCTTAGGCCGATGCCACATTATGCGTTTTGACCGGATGCGGTGAAAACGCATCCGTTTCCTACGCAACCGGACCGACCTGTCACACTATGCGTTTAGTCTGGTGCAGTTTGTAAGCGCGTACCGATGACTCAAAACGCATCCGTTTTTAACGCAACCGAACCGATCTGTCACACTACGCGTTTTCACCGGATGCGGCGGAGACGCATCCGGTCAAAACGCATAATCTGACATCGGCCTTACAATCATTTTATAACGGGTTACTATAAGCACTATAAGTACTTTGTGTAAAGATCGGGTATTTTCTAAGAAAAAATGAAAGGTAGTGAATGAGCCGTCCTCTTCAGGTAGTTCTCGAATTAATAGATACGACAGCCGGTGCGGGGAAATATTTTGTGTCAAATTAAAAAATTTAAAATTTTTTTTGGACTTAAATGTTTTTAATAGGCACAAAATATGCATGTTTCTTTAAAAATATGCAAAATTTAGTAAAGTTCTCAAATATGCGAAATATGCATGCAATATGCATTTAGCATAAAATCCGCTCCCTAGTCATTATTTTTCATGCACAATTACTCCTTAAAGTTTGTCGCACTTATTTAGGAACACCCTGTATTGATGAAGAACGTTGCTAGTTGTTAAAGTACCTAATTTTTTTATTATCCAACATAAGCGAATGAATCAAAAAGCATAATGTTAAGAAAGTCTAAGGCTGTAGTTAAGTTCTAATTTCAATATTTTATATACGCCAGAATATTCCACAGAATGTTCCAAACTTTGAGGAAAAAACACACTATCATTGTTACACCCGGTATACAATGACACTTATCTGTTTAGCAACAATATTATTACATCGATATTCTTGAAGAATAAAGCTATAACATATTAAAAAAAATCACTTAAATCGGACAACAGGTTTAGGAAATACAAGACAACAAAAATGTCCCATTTTTAAGGTGGTGCTTTAAATTTGATGGTTAGTGTATTACTGGATGGTATTATTGGATTAGGGATGAAAGTCTTGACTAGCGTGTGACGAAGAAGTGGAGGTCTAGAGTCTAGAGGACCTAAATATCCGGGAATTGTATATTATTGACACGCAAGATGATTAACAACTTCAGAAAATTGAACAATTATTTTTATTAATTCCCTGGATGGCTTCCGATTGCAAATCTTCAACGAGATTCATAGGACAACCTTGTCCTCATGAACCTTATTTATTTCGGAAGTTAACAAAAGATGACACTAGACAGGTAAAGACAAAATAAGAGATGACACTAGACAGGAATCAATTTATAAATTAAACTCAAGGTCCCATCTCTTGACATACTGCTAATCCATAGGTCGATCCGACTCCGACACACCAGTGTATTCTGGTTCAAGTCGCACATCCATTTGGATTATCTTTGGGATGATATTTTATCTTTAGTGTCACTGTGTAAAAAGATGTGGCGTGCCTCAAAACTAAATTGTTCCCCGCTTAATTTTTATTTTTGCGAACCTAAGTAGTCCGTTCTTTATGCCAATTCACGACACGAACTCTCGAGAAAAGGAAAAATGTGGCTATTGTTTTACGGCGACAGAATATTTTTTAACGTCCGAAAATCGTAAGAGACCACGTAGAATAAGTGGAAGTTGCTGTTTTAATAGTTTTTAAGGTACCAAGGATATTATAAGGATCATAACGCTTGAGGTCAATGGATGTTGACCGAAAGCGTTATTATCTATAATACCCGTATTACCCGTGGTGCTTTCAACGTTTAATGTCCCACTAAATATTCTTTATATGAAAAAAATTTGAATGAATTTTATATTAATTAGTTTTCAAACAAGTACATTTACCAGAAATAGTCGTAACGTAATTGTGGCAACCATAGTTTTACTTACTTAGGTTGTTATTTGTCAACTTGACAGTATTTAACTAGTTATTTATATTTAATACCCTAGGGTATTAAATCATACTCTCAAATAATGCTCTACGGTATTAAATCATACTTATCTCACTTCGAAATCATGTTATTATTTGTCAAATAATATACCAGTCGAACATTAATTAGATAAATTTTAATTCTGATTTACGGTCAAAAGAGAAGCCTTACGTCTTACGTTACAAGTTTGTTTTTTGTTTGGTATTTGAAATCCCACTCTGAACTGTTTAATTGCGTTTTTTAATATTAAGCCGGACTCAAACGACTAGTGTACTTGGCGAATAATCGTCATTTGCATATACTGGCAATGCTGTGTGAGTGGGTTACTAGTACAATTATTGTACTATTTGTCAAACACTAATAATAATAATGTTAATACTACTATTTATTGTCAAAGAATTGTTCTAGTAACCCTCCCAAAAGACATAGTAAATAACGCAAGTAACGATTATTCGCCAAGTACACGAGTCGTTTGAGTCCGGCTTTACACAAATATATTTGCGTCACATTTTCTAATCAAAATCACTAAACCGTTTCATAAAAAAAATGAATGAATTTCATCATCAGGAATCAGGAATCATCAATTTAGCAACAAACAATGTTTGTTTATCAAATAACCATTTTTTCTATTTTCTGTCAGTAGTAGAATGTATTTTGAGTTAAATAAATTACATTCTTCTTTTTGTGTCAATTAATTTAATTAAAAGTAATTTTTCTTGGACACCCTGTATAAATAAATACACTCACCGGCACGAAAAACGGGCACCCCAAAAATGGGTCTTTTTTGATGCCTCGTATACTCGTATCTCCTAAAGCTGTTGTCCGATTTAAGTAATTTTTTTAATATGTTATAGCTTTATTCTTTAACAATATCGCTGTAATAATATTGTTGCCAAACAGGTAAATTTTCGTTGTATACCGGGTGTACCAATCAATCTGGGTTTTTTCTCAATTTTCACAACACCCTGTGGAATATTCTAGCCTTTATAATATATTGAAATTAAAACCCAACTATAGCCCCAGGTTTTCTTAACCTTCTGTTTTTTTATTTATTAGTACACGACCCCTGTTCCCCATTTAAAAATAAGGGGGGAAAGTGGAAGGGAGGGGGTTGACAAATGCGGCGGGTGTAATTTCCTCACCAAAATAATCTTTTACCTGCGTTTGGAAGGGTATGCCATAATCCCACAGGTATTTTCCTCACCAAAATCGAAGTGATTATTTCAGGTAGATTTTACAAAAATGCATTTAAGAGAATTATTTATCTACCTGCTCTATGATTACAGTAGGTACCTATATTAATTAATGAGTTAATAATTATGGTATTTTATTTTTAGTCACAATTGCAATTTTGGCGTATTTAATATGCAATGGCATATTTAATAGAAAGTAATCGCGATAAACCTTTACTGCTATTTGAAAATTTTATTTTTTATTAAGTGAAAGTTTTATAAAATGAAAGTTTTAAGAAGTGAAGAAGTGTACTGGAGGTGTAATAAAACAATTTGTAGTGCGAAATTGTTTACTATTCGTGCAAATTTTACAATTTCTAGAAGTAGCCTACAACATAATCATGTACCAGATCGTCAGTAGATAGATCGGAAAATTGTTTCTAACTCTTGTAAACGTTAAGGCGAAGAGAATATTACTGAAAAACCAGCAAAAATTATACGCCAAGAGCTTGCAACCAATTTACCGGAAACAATTACTACAACTGATGTCAGTTATATACGAAAAAATAGATATAATTATCGACGGAAAATGATGCCTGGTCGACTTCCTTGCAATATTGATGAGGTTCAAGAGTTTGTGAAGAAGTATGCTCCAAAAACAACCAAGGGAGAAAATTTTCTTTTTATAAACTGTGTCGAAAGTAAGGTAATTGTATTTAGTTGTGAATCGACGGAAAATGATGCCTGGTCGACTTCCTTGCAATATTGATGAGGTTCAAGAGTTTGTGAAGAAGTATGCTCCAAAAACAACCAAGGGAGAAAATTTTCTTTTTATAAACTGTGTCGAAAGTAAGGTAATTGTATTTAGTTGTGAATCAAATATAAGACTTTTACCCACATCGAATTTTGTATATATGGATGGCACATTTTCTTACTGTACCAAATATTATTTGCAATTATTCACTATTCATGGGCTAATTAATGGGCACTATATTCCTTTATTATACTGTTTACTGCCAAACAAAAAAACAGAAACTTACAATAATCTGTTTTACTTATTAAAATCAGAAATGTTTAAAGCTTTTAAAATTGAGTTTAATCCTAATAAAATTTTTGTAGATTTTGAAAAGGCTATACATAATGCAATTAGCCAAATATGGCCGAACGCTGACATACATGGTTGTAGATTTCACCTACACCAAGCTTGGTATAGAAAAATTCAGTCTCTTGGTTTAACATCAGAGTATACAAATGATTCTGAAGTAGGCAAGTGGCTTAAACTTACTTTTGGCCTTACATATATAAAACCAGAAGACGTATCAGATTGTTTTGTGTTTGATTTAATGTCATGCAAACCAGAAAATGATATTTTAGATAGATATGTTGATTATTTAGTTGAAACATATATAGACGAAAATACCATATTCTCCCCATATTTATGGGCAGAGGCAAATTCTTCTGTTATTCGTACCACGAATGCTAGCGAATCTTTTCATTCGCATTTTAATTCATCTTTTTATAATACGCATCCATCCATATACATTTTCTTAGAAAAAATTAAAGAATTTCAGGTAGATACGTATGTTAAAATTCAAAGTTTGCATATTGCAAAACCAGTCAAAGATAAAAAAGTTAAACTAAAATTGAAAAATGTAGAAAATTTATTAATAAGATATCAGTCAAATCTAATGACTAGACTGGATTTTGTAAAGTGTGTCTCTTATTATAATAAATATTAATTTATAGTGGAGTCAATATACAATATGTCCCTGTAGGTTGGAATCATATAAAACTTTTTTATTATTAATTTTACGAAAAAAAGTTATTTCTCATAAAAAGTTCTGAATGGTCTAAAACCTAAAATTCAACCATCAGATATTTTCTTAATAACAATTTTCGATATTTTCAAATACTAAGGTACTTTATCCTTGAGCGAAATTCATATTTTCAAATACAAAGGTATATTTGATATTTGATGCATTTTAGATTCTATATTCTATACGACGCAGAGCATTTTATGAAGAATAACTTTTTTTCGTAAAATTTATAATAAAGAATTTTTCCATAGGTTCCAAGTTGCGCAGACATACTGTATAAGAGCGCAAAAAAATTTTTTTGAACATTTAATATTGTTTAAGCTTGTTATTAAATGTATTTTAGGTAAGTAAGTTGTACAGAAAAAATTTTGATGACTTTGTGTAAACATTTTTTTAACTGATAATTTTCGGATTTTGTATTACATTTTTTACCTTTCTTAATTTTCTCAAAAAGAAGTTGTTTATTACATTTTTGAAGTAAAATAATTTAGTGCACTTTAAAGACTATATCTTAAGCTTTAAAAAACACCTATAAAATTGTAATATATCCGTTTAAACATGAGTACGGAGCACACTAGTTAGCTCGCGAGTTCAAAAATCCCTTTTAATATAATACAGTTTAAAAATAATAGTTTTTGATCCGAAAACTGTATAACTTACATACTGGTTCGCTTCAATGGTTAAGCAGGCTTTCACAGGCAATGGTTGTACGCTCAAGTAATGAACTGTTTTCCTTGTTCACTAAGTAATCAGCAAATCTAACTAAAGTCTATAGAAAAACATTCACGTACGTCTAATGGATCTAGGAAAATCCAACTTTTTTAATTTTTCTACACCATGATTGTCCGAGATGAAATCTACATCATTTTATTTTCGCAGAGAGAAACACTTCACTTACGGCTGCATGGATCTCTTTTTCGAAATCGGAATACACAATCTTGGGATTAAAAAGGTTTAATTTTTGACACAATATAAGGCAATCACATATGAATTTACTAACTTATTTGAAAGCAAAAGAATAACGGCACAAAGTGTCCATTATTGAGTCCATGAATGGTAAATAGTTAAGTAAAAAAATTTGTGCAGTATTTAAAAGTTCCATCAACCTAAATAATTGCTTCTAATTTACTTAAAAACGTTAAGTTGATTTTTTTTGAGTAAAACATCGTTTAGTAAGATATTTAATAAGTAAGTTGTTTAGTAAGATTTTAGAGTCCTATAGGTAAAATTGTATTAGTTACACATTTTTAAACCATTTTTGATTATAATTCATGTACGTCTCACTTTCCGCCCACACCGTACGTTTGCCCATATTTTTTCTGTTTATTTCAACTTAAGATAGCTTTAATATTCTTCTTTCATTTCCAATTTGTAAAATTTAGTTTGATCAATTAGTTAAGAAATTATAATAAATTAAAAAAAAAACAATAGAATCCTTTATAAAAAGGTATTTTGTATTTTGACAACGGCACCCGATTTGGGCGTCGAAACGTTAATAAAAATCATTTTTTAATAATATTGTGGCTTATTTCCCATTCTAAATAGTTAAAATTTTGTATTTTGACAACGGCACCCGATTTGGGCGTCGAAACGTTAATAAAAAATCATTTTTTAATAATATTGTGGCTTATTTCCCATTCTAAATAGTTAAAAAGGTATTTTGTAAGCACACATCATCAGTGCTTATCTAAAATGATTGGTCAACCAATCGAAAACTAGTTCTGTGATGTAGCCCTTTTTAGGGATTTTTAAATATATACCTTTTATAAAGGATTTTATTCGTTTTTTGTATTATATGGTATACAGCCTACAGGAAGCTTTTTCCTTGTGGATTTTTATAATAAATTAATTCAAACGCGCGCAGCGTTGAACGCTTCTATAAAGTGCGCCAATGTTTGTGAGAACGGTGACTTGAGCGTTCTAAATAAAAAAATTATAGAAGCTGTAGATTTAATATTAGACAAATCTTTGTATTCGGTTCTTTACGTAGAATTTTTAAGTCAGTTTTTTTCTAAAATTTATAAATTTCGTCGGCATTTAAAAAAACAATTAATTTCGCAGTTCATTTGTTTTATAAAAAGTGAAGCACCCACTTTTGGAGTACCTACTACTTTTTGATATGTTGTTTATTTAACATTCTTAATGAAATTATAAAAAGTTCTATCTTATTTGATTTTTTCCATAAGCAAAAACTCCATTGACTCCTCTAATTATACGTTTTGCCTATTATATTATAAACTATTATTATAATGTAAGGAAATTAACGACTTTATATTCGGATTTCGGATTCTTTCATAATAAATATTCTTAAATTACATCTACCTTTTTATTTTATTACCTGAGTGAGTTGGTGAGGAAAATACCTGCCGGATTAATATGAACCTTTAAATTTGGTGAGGAAAATACCTGTCATATTATATGTTTTTAATGGTTGGTGAGGAATTTACCTCCGCCCGACAAATGATAAATGTTTGTATCGTAAAAATGTGTCCCCCTTAGATCAAAAATTGACCTTTTTTTTATTTCCTTAAAATGTAATAAATACTGCCAAATATCGAGGTGGATTGTTTCCATTGGTCCACCCTACAGAAGAATAGCAACTAAAGTTGGAACGTCAAACATCAGAAATTACCATAAAACGAAAAAGTTGACATAAACAAGCGTAAAGTACAAACAATCACTTGCAAAACTAGAGAAGACAAAAACTGCAACTTAAAATGGTATACCAAATGAATTATTGAACTATGGAGGAGATGCAATGACGGATCAATAACCGACATTTATTTATAAGAATATATGTAAAAGATACAAGAAAATATCAGAAAATTAGAGGACAATCAAGCTAATCCTGTTATTCAAAACGAGTGATTAAAAACAACCAGAAAAATACATAGATATTTTAATAAATACAATATTCGTCATAAAACAGATTATATTAGAGTACAATGAGATGAGAACATTAAGAGAGAGAACAAGAATTTAAAAGAGCAAATACAGGAAATACATCAAAGACTGCGAGTACTGGAAAATTCAGAAGAAAAGATGGAAAAAATTGAAAGGAGAAACAGAAAAAATAATGTAATGATATCCGGATTCCAAATGCATGGAAATACTGAGGAAGAACATATCACCAATATAGAAGAATTCATAAAGAAAAACTTGTAAATAGATGTGAAAATTAAAAGCTTGGCCAGTATAAATGAAAACCGATGCATTATCGAGCTAAATAGCCTTGACAAGAAGATAGAAATAATGAAATGCAAAGCTAAATTGAAACATGTAAAAACGGCTAAAGTATACATAGACAATGACCCAACAAAAACAGAGAGGAAGATTCAAAATAAGATTAGAGGAATGGCTGAAGAATATAAACAAAAGGATAAACGGGTCAAGATTGCTTATCAAAAAATATATGTCGATGGCGAAAAGTATGTATGGAACATAAAAGGGGACAAACTAGAGAAATACAACAAAACAAATAATTATAAGCCGCCAAAAAACGGATCAACTTAGAGAAGACCAAAATAGAGAAGGGAAAAATGGAAACGGACTGACAAAGACACGGTTTACGAGAGAAAACAACTAAAGCACTACAAAACTACTTGAAGTTGGCAACTTGGAATATAAGAAGTCTAAATGGAAAAGAACATGAATTGACCCAAGAATTTATCAAAGCCGAATTAGACTTTCTAACCATAACTGAAACTAAGAGAAAGGGCACGGGTAAACTAGAGTTGGATGAAGGACACATGTTAATCTATAGCGGAGTACAAACAGCCAAAAGAGTGGAAATAGGAGTGGGTTGTATCATACACAAAAAATTCAGAGACCAAGTATATCACTGGGAAGCACATTCAGAAAGAATATTGACTATTGAAATCCAAGACAAGTATAAGAATAAATGGTCAATTATAGCAGCATACGGTCCAAGTGAAAATGAAAAAGTAACCGCCAAAGATGAATTTTGGAATGCTCTAACGTTGGCCATGGAAAACTGCAAAGGAGAACTATATGTTGCAGGAGATTTCAATGCCAAAAGAACTTCTTCTGGAAATACTTCATAAAAGCTGGAAAGAAGGATTAATACCAAAAGACTGAGAAATTGGAATCATATTACCGATCCACAAAAAGGAGATACTAAAGATTGCAATAACTACCGAGGAATTACATTGTTGAGTACAGTCTTGAAAGTGTATGAAAAAGTATTTGAGAACAGATTGAGACCAATTATTGAACCTACATTAGAAGAGTCTCAAAGCGGTTTTAGGAAGGGAAGAAGCGTCCAGGATCATATATTTGCCATAAATCAGATCATTGATAAAGTTTTAAAGAGGAAATAAAAAGCGTATTTTGCATTTATGGATTAAGAAAAGGCTTTTGACACAGTACCCAGGAACAAAGTTTGGGAAAGTCTTAATAGAAGAGGAACTCCAGAGAAGCTACTAACAGCCATACGAAGCCTATACATGAAAAATGAAAACTACATCGCGACTAAAAACATAAAATCACAAACTTTTAAGACTGCTAACGGACTACGGCAGGGAGTTGTAATAAGCCCACTACTTTTCAAAGTTTTTATGGATGACATCATTAAAATATGCAATGATAGAACCCACAAACTATATATTGGAGTAAGAAATCTGCAGCATGTAGAAATATCTGAATGCGCCTTTGCCGATGATGTAGTAATCATGACTGGAAACGAAAAAGACTTACAAATGAATATTACAATCTGGAATGAAGTACTACAAGAAAATAATATGAGAATAAATGGGAAGAAAACGAAAGTTATGGCAATAGCAGAAGAAAAGCAAAATTTGAGAATAAAGTTAGAAAACCAAGAAATAGAGCAGGTTAGCCAATTCCAATATTTGGGAGTAATAATAAATGAAAATGGAGGACAAGAAATCGAAGTGAAAGCACGAATTAATAAAGCAACGAAATTGTACTTCGCTATAAACAATACATTTATAAATAAAAAAAGAAGTGTCTAGGAAAACCAAAATAAGTGTGTATAAATCAATGTACAGACCAGTACTCACCTATGGATGTGAATCCTGGGTGTTAACAAAAAGAATAAAAAGTCAAATACAAGCTGCAGAGATGAAATACTTAAGAAGAGTTAGAGGAGTGACTAAAATGGATAAGATGAGAAATCAGCAAATAAGAAATGATTTAAAAGTACAACCAGTTTTAGAATTTATAGAAGAGAGACAGCTTAGTTGGTGGGGGCATGTCCAAAGAATGGACGGCAAGCGACCAACAAGAACAATATGGGAAGCAAGAAGCGACTCACGAAGAAGAAGAGGAAGACCAAAGGAAACATGGGATGATGGGATAGCAAAAATATTGAAGAATCGTGAGCCCTGGAGAGAATCCAAGATATTAGTTAGGAACAGAAAGGAATGGAGCAGATTTGTACATAATAATTAAAGAGTAGTTTGTTATCCCTACACCTTACGGTAGAAGGGATTATGATTATATATATTAGAGTACAATTAAAATGCTTGCCTATGTTTAATCAACTTGAAGAACGCATTTGACAGAGTAGACTTAAAGATGTAATACATACATATCATGTATAATAAACATATCTCGCTCGATATTATAAAAATAATTGTAAACGGCTATCAAAACAATAAGATGGAAGTCAGTATAAGACCAATAATAACATATGCATCAGCAACAAGACACGATACAGTGAAAACATAAAGAATAGTGGAAACATCAGAAATGAGAATACTCAGAAGAATTATAGGAAATATAAGGACAAATGAGTGATGAAGTTAGAACAAAATGCAGTGCACAGGGATGAACTATACTAAAATCACAATAAAGATGCACTAGAAACAAACTAATATACATTGTAAATTATGATTTGGGAGTGCTCCTCGTAACATTCAACGTATCTTGGTTTGTTTCTTTCTGGTTAATCTTTATTATGATTGTAGTATAGTGGACACTAAATAGACAAAAAGAACGGAACAATCACATCACTAGAATGGCGGAGAGCAGAGTCATAAAATAGCAAGGGACAGATTAACACGAAACAGAAGAAGTATTGACCGACCACGAAAAGTTCAATAGTTCAGAGAAATAAGGAAAAAAATATCCCTATTGGTGACACAACCCCCTCCAGGCCCAAACCAAAGTTTTTGAGTAGTGTTGACATCTATAATAATAACCTATGTATATGTTTCCTGCAGCCGATTTTGATGATATACATACTTATGAACAAATGAAGATAAAAAAACGGTAAATTTTCGCTTTTTTCGTCTATTACCAAAAAGTTAAGCATTAAACAAATTTGAGAGTAAGAAACTCATAAAGTGTATAAAAAACTTCAATATGGCGTTCGCTGAATATGTCTATCCTTATTGAATGCTTAGAAAATTGCAAAATAAATCATAAATTTTGAGTTTTTATAAATATTCATAACTTATGGAAAAAATTTACTTAGAACCTCCTTATTACACGAAATGCTGAGACTTCTGGTTCTTAAACCATATCCTAAATTTCAAAGCAATTGGTCAAATAGTTTAGAAGTTATTTAATTTGTTAATACCAAATTAATTTTTTTTGCAACACTATAAGTCAGAAAATGATGAAGTTACAGTAATACTTTGGATAGTTTATGAAAGAAGAATATTTACACTATTAATTTAATTAAAAAAAATGACAAAAAATAATTTTAAATATTGCAAAATTATTTTGCAACAACATGTGAATTAAAAAAAACGGGGGGCTAACTTCGTCTCTAATTGTCCTAGTGCAATTGTTTTTCTTTCTAAATGTGTATAAAAATATAGTCTTTCTAAATAAGAAAAAAAAATTTCTACGGGTAACGGTTAAAAAGTTATTCTAATTGTTTATAAGTAAGCAAAAATCGACATATTTTTGCAAAATAATTTTACACTGTTTAAAATTACTTTTTGTCATTTTTTTTTAATTAAGTTAATAGTATGAATGTTCTTCTTTCATAAACTGTCCGAAGTACTACTGTAACCTCATAATTTTCTGACTTATAGTGTTGGAAAAATAATTAATTTGAAAAAAACAAAATAAATAAATTTTGACCAATTGCTTTAAAATTTAAAATATAATTTAAGCACAAGAAGTCTCAGCATTCCGTGTAATAGGAAGGTCCTAACTTAATTTTTACATAAGTTATGAGCATTTATAAAATCTCAAAATGTATGACTTATTTGCAATTTTCTAAGCAACATATATAGTCTAGTAAAATAAAATTACACTACATGTAAATCAAAATGTAAATTCGTACAGGTTGAAACAAATTTTATATCAAAGTTTAGGTGGGTACAAAAGATATTTTCAAGAAAGTATCCAAATCATATAAGGGGATCATTATTTAAATAATTAAAAAGGGGTCATTTTTGCAAAAAAATTACTTTTTTAACTGCTGAGGTTATTCAGTTACTAATGAAGGTCTATAGGATTGTTTTCTGCAAAGCTGAAGGGTAAATCTTTCACATAAGATTTACTAAATTAAATTTGACCACCTATTTATTTAAAAAATTATACATAAAACTTTAAAAACAAATTTGCAAAAAATTATTTTTAGCGTTTTAAATAAGCACCATAAAATATATTATTTTACAAGAAAATTTGCTCTATGTTATCAGTATTAAATAAAAAAAAAATTGGTCGAAAAGTATTTAATATTTTTTGAGATATTGAATTTGTTTATTAAATGTTACTCTATTTTCAAATGCAAAAACGCGGTTGTTGCCAAAGAAATATTCACCCGTTTTAAATCTTATTATTTTTATTTTTATGTATATTTTCTATAAATGTATTGATAAATTAAAATTTTAATTAAACTTCCTCCTAAAATGGCATTTGAAAATTATTCAAATTTGTTTATAATTTGTTTTTTTAATAACGTCGCAAGGCATAAATATTTTGACATGCCGTTTCGATAGCTCGGTTGCTGGGAATTTTTCAATAATTATCAAAATTTTTTCTTCTTTTTTCCTCTTCTTTTTTTTTTCTTTGAGTTATATTACTACGGGCCCTTTTAGGGTTAAGTTTCATTAAGAATGTCGAATCTCTAAGTTTTAGATTCTGGACCTAAAAATATTAAGATTGGTCTAAAATCACTTAAATAAAATGTGGCTACTTACTGAGTTACAGGGTGTTTTATTTAAAAATTTAACAATTGTTTTTACCAAGTACTTTCAAACTATTTGACGTATCCTTATCATACTTGGCAGAAAGTGTGGGTACTATACAGTCTACTAAATTGTGATAAATAAAAGTTTCTAGCTACTGCCAGAGGCGTACGACAGGGAATAGTTAATGATTGGCCCTTCCCAAATTCTACGCCACTGAGGGGATTACCATTTTAGCAAAATTTTTCGATTCTCTAATACTTTCTATGTAAATAATATACTCTTTACTGGTAACGATTAGGTCATTAGTTTTCGAGATATTGGACGTTAAAAATAAAACAGCATAGTTATTTTGATTCATTCATTCATTCATTTTAAACTTCCAATATCTCTCAAACTGATGACTTTATCGATACCAATAAAGCTATTTACATACAAAGTATCGGAGAATCGAAAAATTACGCTAAAATAGTAATTCACTCAGTGGCGTAGAATTTGGGAAGGGTCAATAATTCACTATCCCCTGTCGTACTCCTCTGGCACTAGCTAGAAACGTTTATTAATCACAATTTAGTAGGGTGTATAATAGCCACACTTTCTGCAAAGTATGATAAGGATACGTCAAATAGTTTTAAAGTAGTTGGTAAAAATAATTTTTAAATTTTTAAATAAAACACCCTGTAACTCAGTAAGTAGCCACATTTTATTTAAGAGATTTTAGTTAAATCCTAATATTTTTAGGTCTAGAATCTACAACTCAGAGATTCGACATTCTTAATAAAATTTTACATTAAAAGGGCCCGTAGTAATATAACTCCAAGAAAAAAAAGAAGAAGAAAAAACGACAAAAAAATTTTGTTAATTAGTAAAAAATTCTCAGGAACCCAATTATCCAAACGGCATTTCAAAATACTCAATCCCCGCGACGTTATTAAAAAACAAATTATAAACAAATTTGAATAGTTTTCAAATGCCATTTTAGGGGGCAGTTTAATTGAAATTTGAATTTATCAATACATTTATCGAAAATATACATAAAAATAAAAATAATGGGATCTTAAGTAGGTGAATATTTCTTTGGCAACAACCACGTTTTTGCAATTGAAAATATAGTAACATTTAATAAACAAATTCAATATCTCAAAAAATATTAAATATTTTTCGACCAATTTATTTTTAATTAATACTGGTAACATAGCGCAACTTACACCGTAAAATAAGATATTTTATAGTGCTTATTTAAAAGGCTAAAAATATTTCTTTGCAAATTTGTTTTTAAAGTTTTATATACAATTATTTAAATAAATAGGGGGTCGAATTTAATTTAGTAAGTCTTATGTGAAAGATTTACCCTTCAGCTTTGCAGAAAAACCTTCATTAATAAGTGAATTACCTCAGCAGTTAAAAAAGTATATTTTTTTGCAAAAATGACCCCTTTTTAATTATTTAAACAATGATCCCCTTGTATGATTTGGATACTTTCTTGAAAATATCTTTTGTACCCACCTAAAATTTGGTATAAAATTTGTTTTAACCTGTACGAATTTACATTTTGACTTTTTTTATTTTATTAGGCTAATAAGGATAGATATATTCAGTGAACGCCATATTGAAGTTTTTTATATGATTTATGAGTTTCTTATTCCCAAATTTATTTAGAATGCTTCACTTTTTAGTAATAGACGGAAAAACGAAAATTTACCGTTTTTTGACCTTTATTTGTTTATAACTATGTATATCATCAAAATCGGCTGCAGGAAACATGGTTCTAGGTCTATTGCTCGAATGCAATTGCTCGAAAAGCAATTGCTCGACATGAAAATTGCTCGAAATACAAATTGCTCGAATAAATAAAAATAAAATAAAATAAAAAAGAGAAGTATATATCTAAAATATTTATTCACAATAATCCACAAAATATCCACAAAATATCCACAAAAATCCAATACATACCCAATAAAGAAACATTGGTAATGGGTAAGCATGTTAAAGGGTATTTAATGATTTTAATCTTACCTAATATCTGGAAATTATTATATTACCCAATTATCATAATGAGAGAAAATCAAAACCGTTGTTTTTCTTATTATTTTAAAAGTTCAAAGATAGTTTAGATTTGTAATAAATACTTTTTCAGCATAAATTAATATACTATTATAACCATATATTGGTAAGACCCCATTTTAACAGTCCCCGTTTCAGCGGTTCTCGATTCCACCGACCCTTTTCAGCAGTCCCCGGTTCAGCGGTACCCATTTCAGCAGTCCCCGTTTCGGCGGTTCTCGATTCCACCGACCCGTTTCAGCGGCGTTTGGTTCTGCCGCATTCCGTTTGAGAGGCATCGTTCAGGAAAATGAGTAAAAACAGGACCCTCTTGGGGACAGTAGTTTTAACAATAAAAAATGAATTTTATAAAATAATAAATAAACAATAAATTGTCCCAAATCACCCTATATATAGCTTTGCAATTGCATAAAAAGTAGGGTAATATAGTACCTAAATAATTTGCAAAAATTTTTTTAGATTAATTCATGCAATAGTTTTTATAAAATTGTAAAAGTTTATCCTAGAGGCTAAATATTTATAACATTATTCTACATAAACCAATTTACTTAGGATGATTCTGCGGGTACCTATCAAAAGAGGGAGAGCGGGTTTATCAAATCAATTTGTTAGAATTAAAAAAAAATAGTACATTGTTTACCGGGTAGGAAAAGCTTAACATTCCTGGACGATTGTGAAGATTGCTAAGTCGAGGCACAAGCCGAGACTTAGCAACACAGAGTCCAGGAATGTGGCTTTTCCTACGAGGTAAACATACTATTTTTCCGCAAATCGTTTAAAATTCGACAGATATTGATTGATTTAAAAAAAACGCGATAATTTTATTCCCAAATAAATGGTGCTTTGAAATTCCTAATAAAATTACTTGGGTTACTATGGAAACGTATTGAGGTTGAATTGTCAAACTTGACGCTTATAAATTTAATTGCTGGTGTTCTCGAAAGTAAAATGATAAGTGATGATGAAATTTCCATTCCTGGGACTCCTCCAGAGCTGGTTGAGGCAGTGAATACTGCTTCATTAGAATTATTGCCAAAGAAATCAAGAGAAAAGTACGAAAATGCATACAGACGTTTTATGGATTATTAATAATTTTCTATCATTTATGTAGAACACTAACAACTGTACGGAAATATCATTTCCTTACAGTAAGGAAATGACATTTCCTTACAGTAAGGAAGTCCTGACTTTTTCTTCAAGAAATTTTGACAGGAATGTCAAAATTTCCTGGCGATTTGCGGAAAAAATATTTTTTCTACTAGCATGCGGAAAAACTAATTACTTATCATTGTCATATTATTATTTTCTTATTGAGACCGCTCTATTGGGGACCGCTGAATCGGGCACCGCTGAATCGGGGTACCGCTGAAACGGGGACCACTGTATTGAGACCGCTCAATCGGGGACCGCGCTTATGGGGACGGCTGAATAGGGGTGAAACCTATATATTATGTGACATATCACATACAATAATTTGTCCTAATTCAAGAATCTTTCTTATATGTCTATATTTTGTATTATTTTGAATAAATATTTTAGATATATAATTTTCTTTTTTATTCGAGCAATTTGTATTTCGAGCAATTTTCATGTCGAGCAATTGATTTTCGAGCAATTGCATTCGAGCAATTGCATTCGAGCAATTGACCGGTTACCAGGAAACATTATTAATATAAATGTCCATACTACTCAAAAAATTTGGTTTCGGCCTGGAGGGGGATGTGTCACGAGAAAAATCTTATTTCTCTGGACTAGAAGTGCCAATCTTCCATAGAGGTAACCATAACCATCCTATGCTGGATGGTTTCAAGCAAAATTTCTTATATAAATGAATATGAAGAAGATTATTCGATTTTTATGGCTCTTCTATATTTCGTTACCATTTTTACTGTAATGTCCAGCACGAGCAACTTTTCTTACTAGAGCATCTGTAATAATCCAGTTTTGTTCCAACTAGGGATGGCGGTTGTCGAGAAAACACCGGTTTTCGGTTATACCAGATTTTTTTACCTACGGTTTAACCTGGTGGTTATAACTGGTCAAAAAAACCGGTTATTCCAAAAACCGGTGTTAGGTTTTTAAGCCATAGCCAATACCCAATAGGATACATTTATATTGCACTTTAGTTTGCGATACTAGATTCAAATCGATATCAGTCCATATCAGTATAGAAATCAGTCATCATTTTTGTAAAATCGATTTCAGTTAGCTTAAAGTTTCTCATTAATGCGCGGGGGGCGAAAAATTTTCCCAATTTTTACTCTGAATTTAGTATTTTTTTCACTTTTCCGGTTTTTCACCGGTTATTACTTTAAAAAGAAAAAACCGGTTAAAACCGGGACAAAAAAAAACAACTGGAAAAACCGATTGTTTCAGAGGAAAAAACCGGTTTTAGGTTATAACTGGTAGGTTTTTCCCATCCCTAGTTCCAACTCATTTTTTCGGACTTGAATTTATTGTAATTATGAATTTTGGTAGGGTTTCTTATTCAAAAAGAAAATTTTAAAAACATCTTTAAACGTCGATGTTTTTGTATAACTACATATTATTACTATACTATACATTTCAGGTAACGATTCCCGAACCCTAAAGTGTTTTATTTATAGTCCTACTTCACGCTTCATCGTTTTTCAGTCGGGATGCTTTAAATCGCTTACCTAATTGATGAATATGTGGTACAATAAATACATCGCTTCAGGTAATCCGGTTTCCCTTTTTTTCAACCGCATTCGTACAACTGGTTTTATCATCATAAATCAGACATTAACATTGAGCATAAATTTCTTGCAACATAATTGTTGATATTCATACACGCATACGAGACATAAACATCCATGCCGTCGAATAGTTTGATCTTTATCTGTTCATCGTGATAAAGGCTATAATAGTTTCCTGTATATATGTTATGTTGTGTGCGCTTACTGATTCCTAGAGAATGTACTTAAATCCGTGTCCACAGGAATGTAACGGAGTTTAGATCGAATTACAGATTAAAAACTGTCACTGAAACATGTCAGTGATGTTTGATGTATACGGAACGAAGTAGATAAAATAGTAAAAGCAATGGTGCCTTATATACAATAATTTTAAAACTTTTCTTTGTCAAAAGATTGTCCTTTGTAAGAATGGGATGATACCTTAAATTCTGCCAAATATCCTTTGCCTGATGTATAGGGTGACCGGAAAGTCCCTTTACACTAAAAATAATAATGTTTCAACACCGCACCAACGTTTGTTGGTATTCCTGGGCATGCACAGCATCAAGATCACCTGTTCGGTCACGCATACAGACAAAACAATCTTAAACCGTGGATTAATCAAACGACAACAGAAAAAATTAATCACAAACGACATCTCTGGCGGAAATTTAAACAGACCGGGCTTTACAGCGATTTTCAAAACCACCGCAGATTTTCAAATAACTTACAAACATTTCTAAAAACTTTAAGACGTAATTTTGAAACAAGTGTTATTGAAAGCGGTAACATTAAAAAAGTTTACAAATATGTAAGATCCTCATTGACATCTAAAGTGTCCATACCTTTACTACAAAAACCTAATCAGACTTTATGCTCTTCTGACACAGATTCTTCCGAAACCCTCTCCTTAGCATTTTCACAGGTTTTTACTAAAGAATCGAATGATGGCAATCTACCTCCTATTAGGTGTAACCGTGTCGGCGCATCCTTAGAGCAAGTCGAATTTACAGTGGATCATGTTAAACAACATTTAATGAAACTTCGCACAGTCGCTTTACCTGGTTTAGATGGTTTAACACCAAAAATGTTAAAAAGATGCGCAGACACGCTTGCAATATATTTAACGTTAATTATGCAGACTTCTTTTACCCAGAATTCCTTACCCCCTAGTTGGAAATTAGCATCCGTCACCCCTATTTTTAAAAAAGGCAACAAACTCGATCCCAACAATTATCGTCCGATTAGCTTGCTGTCAGTAGTTGGTAAGGTCATGGAAGCCATTATTTCCGAGGAGATGACTAAATTCCTTCTCCAGGAACATGTCATTCCAACACAACAACATGGATTTGTGTCTGGCCGCTCTACTCTAACCAATCTCCTACATTGTGTTAACGACTGGACGCTATCCCTTAACAGTTCGCAGCCGGTCGACGTTGTTTATCTAGACTTCTCTAAAGCCTTTGACCGTGTCCCTAAGCGCAGACTTCTACATAAGTTAAAACATTTCGGAGTTCGCGGTACTTTACTTCGTTGGATAGATGATTTCCTGACAGATCGACATTACAAAGTTAGAGTTGGCGAATCTTTCTCACAGGACAAGTTAGTGGAAAGTGGAGTGCCTCAGGGTTCTGTCCTCGGACCTCTGCTTTTTACGGTTTATACCAGCGATGTTCCTTATTATGTTTCCAGTAAAATATCGTTCTATGCTGATGACACAAAAATATATGCCAATCCTATGACAAACCAGTTAACCCTCCAAAGGGACTTGGACTCTATCTTTACTTGGTGTTCCCAATGGTTACTACCCTTAAACGCGGAAAAATGTGTAGTGCTTAGAATTGGTAAAAATAACCCACTTGTGCCGTATTTTGTTAACGGGCGACCATTAGATTCAGTGTTCTCGTATAACGACCTTGGTGTTATCGTAAACAGCAGTCTAACATGGTCCGACCACATTACTTCTGGTCCAAGAGCTGTGAGACATTTTTGAGTAGGTATTTTAGGCAACCTGAAAATTTTTCAGGTGACTCTTCCATGATAGCCTAATACAAAAATGCCGGTCTGGCTGGAGGGTAGCGGTTATTTTCCCCAAACATCCCCCCCAAAGTTAAAAAAAAGGGTAAAAATTGTTATTACAAAAAATATCATTGACGTGACTTTAAAGTAAATTTAAATATTCGAATATAAAGAAAATAAACAGGCCAGGCGATTTGAGGGCGATTTTAACTCTGCAAGATACTTGCATGGGCGCCCCAGGATTATTTTCAGGGGATGCATCTGAACTTCAGAAGATTTCATCTGAATCTGTACATACTATTAACGAGTATAAAATATACAACTATACATGCAACGCTATGCACATTCCTTCCGGACAGGGAAGTACAATTATTATTTTGACAGGGTATTTTTTTAATATCAAAAATAAATATTCTAAAAAAGACAGAATTTTTTTTGGTGAAATTTTCCAACTGCCATGTGATCAAACAAATTACGCGTACATATAAATGAAAAGCGCTATAGGTAAGCAGCAGTGTGAGAAAGAGCGTATACCGATAGCTGTTTGCGTTCTCTGTTGTACCTGAGCGAGTCCGTTCGCTCTAGAAAAATCACGTGACCTGGCGATCCCATGTTGTTGTGTCTCGAAACGTTAGAGTAATTATTATATATTATAGTTTTTTAAGTAACTTTTTCTTAATTAAAGGAAAATAATACGTACTATACAATAGATTTTGCAAATATGATAGAAAAAGACAGATTTATTATTATAAATATATAGGTAGAAAAGTATAAAAGTATAAACTAAATTAATTCTGTGTCCGAATCTTGTACTTGTTCTTCAAATTCCTCATCTGTGCTTAAATATTCACTGTCTTCTTCTTCGTCAGACTCCCCTCGAGACTCAGATTCCTCTTCTACATGATCTGTAAATAGTTGTAATATGTATTTAGAATTAATTAAAAATTAATTAGCGATAATTTAATTGAATTACTACGTATTCTCTGTCCTTTTATACGGAGTCGAAGCCTGGACAATCACGGGCTCATCTGAAGAAAGACTTGCCATTGTTGAGATGTGCTGTTATTGAATAATGTAAAAAATATCATGAACACAGCACGTAACAAACACGGAAACATTAAGAAAGATGAAAAAGGCAAAAGAAATACTCAACACTATAAAGGAAAGAAAGATGAGCCAAAATAAATATTCATTCTCTTCTTCTTCGTCAGACTCCCCTCGAGACTCAGATTCCTCTTCTACCTGATCTGTAAATAGTTGTAAATATGTATTTAGAATTAATTAAA
Source organism: Diabrotica virgifera virgifera (assembly GCF_917563875.1). Classification (NCBI taxonomy): domain Eukaryota; kingdom Metazoa; phylum Arthropoda; class Insecta; order Coleoptera; family Chrysomelidae; genus Diabrotica; species Diabrotica virgifera. The sequence goes on from NC_065444.1 coordinate 218,044,699, forward strand.
AATTAATGTATAACTAATACTTAATACTTTTCCTTATATTATAAATTACATCATGTTTTTTATTTCTTAGTATATGACCAAAGTAGCTCATTTTTCCTTCCTTCATAGTGGTGAGTATTTTTTTGACTTTTTATCTTTATTAATGTTTCCGTGTTTGTTACGTGTTGCGTCCATGATATTTTTTACATTATTCGATAACACCACATCTCAACAATGGCAAGTCTATCTTCAGATGAGCCCGTGATTCTCCAGGCTTCGACTCCGTATAAAAGGACAGAGAATACGTAGCAACTCAATTAATTAATCACTAATTAATTTTTAATTAATTCTAAATACATATTACAACTATTTGCAGATCATGTAGAAGAGGAATCTGAGTCTCAAGGGGAGTCTAACGAAGAAGAAGACAGTGAATATTTAAGCTCAGATGAGGAGTTTGAAGAAGAAGTACAAGATTCGGACACAGAATCAATTTAGTTTATACTTTTATACTTTTCTACCTATATCTTTATAATAATAAATCTGTCTTTTTCTATTATATTTGCAAAATCTATTGTATAGTACGTATTATTTTCCTTTAATTAAGAAAAAGTTACTTAAAAAACTATAATATATAATAATTACTCTGACGTTTCGAGGCACAACAACATGGGATCGCCAGGTCACGTGATTTTTCTCGAGCGAACGGACTCGCTCAGGTACAACAGAGGACGCAAACAGCTATCGGTATACGCTCTTTCTCACACTCCTGTTTACCTATAGCGCTTTTCATTTATATGCACGCGTAATTTGTTCGATCACATGGCAGTTGGAAAATTTCACCAAAAAAAACCTGTCTTTGTAGAATATTTATTTTTAATATTAAAAAATACCCTGTCAAAATAATAATTGTACTTCCCTGTCCTGAAGGAATGTACATAGCTTTGCATGTATAGTTGTATATTTTATACTCGTTAATAGTATGTACAGATTCAGATGAAATCTTCTGAAGTTCAGATGCATCCCCTGAAAATAATCCTGGGGCGCCCATGCAAGTATCTTGCAGAGTTAAAATCGCCCTCAAATCGCCTGGCCTGTTTATTTTCTTTATATTTGAATATTTAAATTTACTTTAAAGTCACGTCAATGATATTTTTTGTAATAACAATTTTTACCCTTTTTTTAACTTTGGGGGGGATTTTTGGGGAAAATAACCGCTACCCTCCAGCCAGACCGGCATTTTTGTATTAGGCTATCATGGAAGAGTCACCTGAAAAATTTTCAGGTTGCCTAAAATACCTACTCAAAAATGTCTCACAGCTCTTATACTATTCTATTTGTAAACGTGCGAACTCCAGACTATATCTAATTCGGAGGTGTTTTGCGAGAGTTTCAATGCAGTCATTCTGTAAACTTTACACTATTTACGTAAGACCGATTCTTGAATACGCTGGTCCAACGTGGCATCCTGATTTGGTTCGAGACAAAACATTGTTGGAAAACGTCCAAAGAAAAGCAACTCGAATTCCATTGGGACTGAGAAGACCCTCCTATGCAGAGAGACTTAGTATGGCCAATTTGACTTCCTTCGAACTTCGTCGACAACATGGAGACTTAATAACCACTTTTAAAATATTAAAATTCAGTTTCGGAAATCTCGACGAAATGTTTACTATAAACCAAGATGAACGCCTCAGAGGTCACCAGTTCAAACTTAAAAAAGAGAACTTTTCTACGAGATCAAGGCAGAACTTCCTACCAAATAGAGTGTTCGAGAGTTAGCATAACCTTAGTGATAACATTGTCATGGCCCCCTCTACTAACAGGTTTAAAAACAGACTTGACCGTTTCTTATTATAGCTGAACTATTTTATTTTTTTTATATAAACAAAAATTATATCTTTTTTTTTGTTTTATATTGTATCTACTAGTAGGTTAGTTATGTAATTTCTTTGTTTTTGGGCATAATAGGGACTTGTCCCTCTGCCCTTGCTTATGTATAATAATAATAATAATAATAACAATAGTTGAGATTGAAACGTAATGGCGGACACAAGTGAGTATAGAATTGAGAACCGTTTGGTAGCTGCAGTGTGGATAGACGAACGTTGTCATAACAATAAACAATGGCCGATATTTTGGTTTTCAAAAACCATCAGCATCCAGACCAGACCAACTTTGCTCTCGTGGGAGAAGAAGGCTTTTTCATCGGGAACCGTTCTCGATGCACGGAACCACATGGAAAACCAATCACTCGAAAACATGTGCTGGCATTCAGGATTCCATTGAACGTTCATGGATAAAGTCGACGCGGAAACGCTCTGCGGAGTTTGGTATTGCTCGGTCAACAACGCAAGATAACACGCGAAAGGATTAACATGTGAAGGCCTTCTTTATTTTCAGAAGATGGCGCCTCATCCCATTTTGCTCTCGATGTTCGCAATCACCTGAATGAAATTTGACAGGACCGATGGATTGGGCGAGGTTCTTCAATTCCTTGGCCTCCAAAAAGTCTAGATTTGACAACGCCGAACAATGTACTGTAGGGTTTCATTAAAGAGGAGATTAGAAAACACAGATATGTTTCAAATGAGGACTTGCAAAAAGGAGTTCGCCAAGATTTTATACGTCAGTAACTCCGGACATTCTGCTTGATCGTATTCACGAGGTGGGAGAGGAAATGGGCATTAAAATAAACTCAAACAAAACCAAATTTTAGTGTTTAGTCGTGACCCACATCCCGATGCAAAGCTTCAATTAAACGGAGTCCAAGTTGAGAAAGTTCACAAAATGACATATTTGGGAACTCTGATAACGGACCAACTAGATCCAGACATAGAAATAAAACGTAGAATAGCAATGACTAAAACTACTTTTACGAAAATGAAGTCATTTCTTTGCAATAATCATCTCAGTTTAGAACTAAGACCAAGAATGGTCAAGTGCTATGTTTGGTCCATACTTTTGTATAGTGCAGAAGTGTGCACGCTAAAAGTACCGATTATGAACAGAATTGAAGCATTGGAAATGTGGATTCATAGACGGATGCTGAAGATACCCTGGACAGCAAGAAAAATTAATGAAGAAGTACTAAGGAAGGTCAACAAAGATAGAGAACTGCTAAAGACTGTTAAACATCGAAAAATGTCTTATCTGGGACATATAGTGAGGGGAAGTCGATATAAAATATTACAACTGATCCTTAAAGGCAAAATAGAGGGCCGTAGAGGTGTAGGAAGAAAACAATTTTCTTGGTTAAAAAACATTCGTGAATGGACTCAGATATCAAATCCAGGACAATAATTATTCCATATTGCAGAAGATCGAGAAGCCTTCGCAATGGTGATCGCCAACGTCGGATAATTCTGATATGGCACGTGAAGAAGAAGAAGAAGAACTCCGGACAAGCTGGGACGGATGAGCATACGAACATGGCGTCGCATCAAGTTGTGTTGCGACAATTGAGGTATGCACATCGAGATTTTAGATAAATAAATAAGTAATAAATAACTTACGTACAAAATTGTGTTATTATTTTTTCCCGTTGTAGTACAACAACAGCAATTCATTAATGTAAAGGGACTTTCCGGCCACCCTATACATATTTAGAAAATAATCAGTAATGCTTTTAAGAGGATCGGTACGTATTTTACGCTGCAATGCTATTCAAATGGGGATTCATTTTTTTCGAATCCTGAGAAAACTAATAAGTATTTTTGAAAAATTTAAACGCAGAATGAAAGAATACGTTATTAGCGAGGGCCGAAAGTCCCTGAAAACTTCTATAATGTTTATTTTAATAAGTTACAAGGGTGAAAAACTAAGAGAAAATTTAGTGTGATTTTTAATTTCAAATATCTCATTCAAAATAAACTTTTTATTTACTCTAAGGGACTTTCGGCCCTCGGTAATAATTTAGTCTTTCATTCTGCGTTTAAATTTTTCCAAAATATTTATTGGTTTTTCCAGGATTCGAAAAAAATGAACACAATGCCGTGGTAATATTTTCCAAATCTATCTTTGTCTTACAACGCACTCAGCCGAATATAATATTGTCAGCATATATTGTCAGTCAGACACTGACAATCAGTGACAATTTTAAATATTTGACATTGCATCGGGAATATTTTTAGTTTTGATTAAATATTATTGATATATAGTGTATTTGATAAATAATTGATTTAAGACGTGAACTTAATAAAAAGTTATTTATTATGTATTATTTGTGGAAGATCCAAGCAAAGAATACATCAGGATAATATATTCTGTGATGAAAGTATTTTGTTGTTAAAGATGTTCAAAATTGTAAGCGTTCCATAACAATATATTATTAAAAAATCACTTTAACACTTTTCCTCTTTTCTCGATTGAATATTAGTTTTTGTTGTACAAATAAATTATTACAATCACTGAATACATAGTTAGTGAAAAAATTATCACATTTATTAACTGAATTAATAATTTGCAATTATAAAAATAACAGTTATCCAAGAACATTTAAAACCCGTCTCTTTAAATTAATGATGACATTTTCAAGTAGAATGACATTTTAGTAATGTTTACATATCCATACCAGTGTGAATTTTACTACACGTAATTTGCCGTGTAAAGACAGAAAAAGTAGGGATACACGTAAAATATTTGCGAATTATGTACCCATAGCCTCAAGTAAGAATATCCATTTGTGCAAATCTATGATTTTTTAAATTTATTTAACAAAGAAACATGCAGGCTTTTTAATATCAAAAAACATCGATTACCAGTATTCATTTTCAGTTAGGCTTATTTGGATGTCTCTAACTATATGTGTCAGAAAAGAAAAATCTATGAACAGTGCGTATTGCCGGTGATAACATACGGAGCAGAGACCCTAACATTAACAAAAAGGTCACCACAAAATCTTAGAGTGACCCAGAGGGCCATGCCAGAAATCACAAGGAGAGAAAGAATACCAAATAATACAGTCAGACAAAGAACAAATATCAAAGACATATTAGAACATGTAGCAAAAAAGAAATGGAGATGGGCAGGTCATGTGGCAAGAACACAGAATGACAGGTGAATTAGAAGATTATTGGAATGGCGACCGCGGACAGACACACGAAGCGGAGGTTCACCACCAACGCGCTGGAGTGACGATATAAAGACAACTGTAGCTCAAGACAGGGAGACGTGGAGAAACTTAGAGAAGGCCTACGTTCAGCAGTGGGCGATAGCGACTAGATGGTACCAAATCCTTTTTAAAACTGAGGCATTTAGGAAAAAATAAATCGATTTTTAAATACAGCGCCTATCGAATTTTTAACAATTTTTTAAATTGTGTTCGGAATGACGTCACAAAAAAGTATTCAATAGAAAAATGGGTAGAAATGCATAATTGTTATTATAGTGCATAAAATGTACCCAATAGTGCACAAACACGTCAAAATTAGTATGCTTAGGGCAGATTTTGTTATGCGGGGGTTTTTGGAGTCACTGAACATGAATACGTCATTAGAACCGACCCTCGGAACACCTGGTGCCCAGGGTCGCTGCTAGGCACGTGATCTTCTGGAATGTCAAGGCTTTCCGACACTAAATAGATGCAGAGTCCTCTGGGTCTAAAAAAATAGCAAATCCTCCCCCCAGTAATCTGTGTACATCAATTTAGTGACGAAAAGATTGAAACTTCAGAAGATGACGTGTCTTAGCAATGACCGTGGGCACCAGGTGGTCCGGGGTCCATTTTGATGAGGTATTCATAGTCTAAGAGCTAGTGAACCCTCCGACTAACGGTCGTCCTGTAAGGCTAGAAATTTTTCTAGTGATAATTCATAGCACACCAAGGCTAAAAACCATGACCTGGCAGGCATCAGCGGTGCACGTGTATCTACCAGGTGAATCGAAAAGTGCAAATTTAGGGGGTAAAATAAACTTTCTCCTGTAAGGTTTAAATTTAAGTATGTGTTTGAGTGAGTCATTTAGAAGAAATGTGTACAATGACAGGCGATTCTCAAGAGCATAAGACCTTGCCAGGCGAGGGGAAAGATTAGGGGTTTTTCCTAAAATTATTCTTTTTGCATCGAACAAATTTTTTTTAGGTTTTTTGAATCATTCCAAACAGAAAAGGTCTTTAGTGATTTTTCTATTAAGTTAATAGTTTTTGTTATATAAGCGATTGAAAATTTTGAAAATTGCGAAATCGGCCATTTTTAACCCTAAATCGGACATTTATCTAAAAATTTCAATGTTGCCAAGGTACGTAGATATTCTTTAAATATTGATTGATGAAATCCCGAAGAGTTTTTTGCAATAAAATATCGAAAACACCTTTGTTTTTTTAATTGCTAATCAAGCGGGCGTGACACTGTAGGATAAGTGAGGACGTTTGAGTTTGCATAAATTCATTATCTCGAGAATGGGCAAATTTCAAGAGAAATCCTCAGACAGGTCGATTTTTATTTTTGAATTAGGACTTTTTGGCATATATATAATACTAGTGATGTCATCCATCTGGGCGTGATGACGTAATCGATGATTTTTTTAAATAAGAGTAGGGGTTGTGTGATAGCTCATTTGAAAGGTTATTTAATTCTATATTCAGTAATATAAACATTAGCATAATTATTTATACAGGGTGCACAAAAAAGAATTTTTCTTCTAATTGTCAAATTTAATCAAAGTTTATTTAATAAAAAAAAAATTTCTGTACACCCTGTATAAATAATTATATTATTGCTTATATTAGTGAATAGAAAATTAAATAACCTTTCAAATCAGCTTTCACACAACCCCTACTCTCATTTAAAAAAATCATCGATTACGTCATCACGCTCAGATGGATGACGTCACTAGTATTATATATTTGCCAAAAAGTCCTAATTTAAAAATAAAAATCGACCTGTCTCAGAATTTCTCTTGAAATTTGCCCATTCTCGAGATAATGAATTTATGCCAACTCAAACGTCCTCACTTATACTACAGTGTCGCGCCCGCTTGATTAGCAATTAAAAAACAAAGGCGTTTCCGATATTGTATTGCAAAAAACTCTTTGGGATTTCATCAATCTATGTTTAAAGAATATATACCTACCGTGGCAACTTTGAAATTTTTAGACAAATGTCCGATTTAGGGTTAAAAATGGCCGATTTCGCAATTTTCAAAATTTTCAATCGCTTATATAACAAAAACTATTAACTTAAGAGAAAAATCACTAAAGACCTTTTCTGTTTGGAATGATTCAAAAAACCTAAAAAAAATTTGTTCGATGCAAAAAGAATAATTTTAGGAAAAACCCCTAATCTTTCCCCTCGCCTGGCAAGGTCTTATGCTCTTCAGAATCGCCTGTCATTGTACACATTTCTTCTAAATGACTTACTCAAACACATACTTAAATTTAAACCTTACAGGAGAAAGTTTATTTTACCCCCTAAATTTGCACTTTTCGATTCACCTGGTAGATACACGTGCACCGCTGATGCCTGCCAGGTCATGGTTTTTAGCCTATGAATTATCACTAGAAAAATTTCTAGCCTTACAGGACGACCGTTAGTCGGAGGGTTCACTAGCTCTTAGACTATCATATTCAACGACCTCAAAAACCCTCGAGTCGAGTAATCTGTAAGTCAACTTAGTACCGAAAACCCTCGAAACTTCAAATGACGTGCCTTATGCTGGCCACTCACTTACGGATATCGAAGAGGCCGAGCGACTGACAGGCGGTTAATTGAAGCCAAAATCACCACATACATGCAGTTTTCGTAAAGGCGTTGGCACGCTCTATCACAAAACTGCGTGTGTGTGGCGTCTCAACTGCAGTTCATTAACTACTCAAATAACGGCCTTCAGTCCTGGCCTGCATGCCATAGCCTCTTCGATATCCGTAAGTGAGTGGCCAGCATTACAGTGGCACCAGGTACTCCGGGGGTCAGTTCTGAAGGTGTATTCATGTTTAGCGACCCCAAAAATTCCCGTATAACAAAGTCTGGCCCTTACTATACTGATTTTGACACATTTTTGTACTTTTGGATGCATTTTATGCTCTGTTAATGCAAATATGCATTTCCACCCATTTTCCTATTGAATTTTTTCCTGACGTCATCCGTCATCCTGAACGGCTGAACAAAGTGCAAAAAGTTGCAAGTCGGTAGGTGATGTATTTAAAAACTCTACTTGTTCCCAGGGCCGCCGAGAGGGATGGGCGGGCCCCGGTAAGAAGTGAAGAGCGGGCCTCAGGCAAAAAGTGAAGAGCGAAAAAAATTGTTTAATTTTTATTGAAATAAAATTATCAATAATAAATAATAAGAAACATTTCCAATATAACTTGTATCAAATTTAGATTATATTTTTATAATAGTGAAAATATTTACAATATCGGTGCTTTTCGAGTTTTTTGATTGGCCAAGATGTCTATAATTTTCGAAAAATCGCATGAGTTTACCAAATCATTTTCAATATGTACACAAAGTTGCTAGGCTAGTTAACTGATCCTGTTTCATTTTAGATCTCATAGCATTTTTTATGAAAGAAAGATAGCTAAAGGATCTTTTCCCTTTTTGCGACTTCCACCGGTAATGTGCAAAATATTCTTGACGCTATAACGACGTATAATAATGATTCCAATTTGGGATGTTTAATTTTATTAAGGGGGGTGGGTATGGTTTGAAATCAACATATCAAGCACATTTTTGTGAACTTTTTTCGAAGCTTTGGTACAATTAATTTATTTTTAAATAAAATAAACATATTAAGTACAATAAATTCAAAGAATATTTAGAAAAAAATTCAATCCAAAATATTGAAAAGTAAGCCATTGGTGACAAATTTTGACAGGCAGCTCACAAAAAATGGATTTTGCGGTGGACATCAGAACTCGTCACTAGATCATACGAAACAAAAAATTCAAAAAGATTTAATTAGCTTATGATATTCACGAGGTCACAACGTCGAGTTTTTTATTTTTAATGATTTTTGAATTTTTGGTATCACTCAGAAATCAAAAAAATTAAATATTTGGTAAAAATTTTGTGAAAATCAACAGATTTATTATTGTTGAACAAAAAATAAGCAAAAAAAGAAAAATATCTCGTCGTTCTTACCTCATAAAATGTCTCAAGAAAATATGTGCAAAATATCAGGTAGATCAGCCTAGTAGTTTTTCAGTTACAATGTCCACCGCATTTGAAAAAGCAGTTTTGAGAAAAATGCTTTTACAGTTTTGACAACTGCATCTTCATCTTCTTATTTGTCTGCCAAATCGTAAAGTGATGCACATTGGAATATGTTTTTTGAATCGAGGAGTAATCTACAAAAGAGAAGGCGAATAGTTGTTTAACGTTTCTCACTACGCTAAAGCGTGCTGGCGCGAAGTCGCGGTAAAGCGAGTCGAAGGTAGAGATATTCAACACGCTGTATCTCTGGCAATTTTACTCCGATTATTGTGAAATTTTCAGAGAGTATTCTTGAAAGTACTCACTTTTATTTGGAATAATAAAAAAAATTAAATATTTCAAACCATACCCGCCACCCCCTTAAATAAATGCATTGGAGAAAGTTGAGATTCACAATTAATATTCTCTTTGTATATTGCTCTATCGTCTTCTTTATAAACTCACTCAATATATATATATATATATATATATATATATATATATATATATATATATATATATATATATATTGTTATATTTCTATTTGATATGAAAATTAAATTTTGATAATTATAAACAAAATTCAATTTAATATAAAATAATTTCAATTTTCTCAACCACGGGCATATAAATTTAAAACAACCTGTATACAACAAATTGTTATATTTAATTTTAAGAAGTGATTAGAATAAGCGTACGAAACTCGGAACAATGTGCTTAGATAAACAAAGTGAATGACGCGTACCATTATCGTTCTTCTCGGAAGGTCGATCATTAGCCTATGCTAAATAAAACTCAGTGAAATAGATGATAGTTCATTATCGTTTTTCGCGGAAGGTTTCGATCATTAGCCTATGCTAAATAAGACTCATTTGAAAGAGAGAATAGGTCATTAAAATTTGTAAATAGTTAGAAAGTATTTTAGAATGGGAATTAAATATTTTCTTTTGAAATCCATTAATCATATTTAGAAAGATTAAAAATTGGTTTTGAGGAATATTACGAATGAGAGTTGGTGGTGGAAAATTGATTTGTGAATCTGGAAGGGATATTTAGAAAGTAGGGGAATGGATGACAAAGTGAGGGCAGAATGTTTTGAGCTGTCGAGAAGTGAAGTCGAGTAGTGGACGGTAGTGTTCGAGGAGTGAGAAAGCCGGTGTGGTTCCGTGAGTGTGGAGTATCTATCGTGGAACGAGAAGTAGGCCAGGTCGAGAGTAAAAGAACCTCCTTGAGCCCAGAGTGTCCCGGTAGCTGATAGCAGTTTCGAAAAAGGTAGAACACAGCATCACGACAAAAGCAGGAACGAGAGCTATTCGAGCTAGTTTTTCAAAGGAGAACATCACTGGAAGCCAGGACGAGGTTTGATCGCAGCCAAGGATAGCAGGAAAGGGTCTTGTGTGAGGACATTTTCAGTTCACCAGGAAAAGGTCAGTCTCATTTGTTTGGACATGAATGTATGGGTTTTCGTATTAAATTCCACATAAAAAATTGAATAACATAATCAATAATATCAGAAAAGCTTCATCAAACTTAAATAGAGTTGTTCCTAATAACTCCTAATAGTTAAATGTTAATAAAAACTTTCAATTGAAAACCAAAAGGAAATAAGATTCCCATTTGTAAATGTTATGTTTAAGAATAATAAGAAATAGCAAATATTAAGCATTGATTGCCTTTTTAAATAAAATAAAAAATATTTTGATTATAATTGTAACCCATATGTGTATTTTTTTTTACTCTTTTCTTTTCTATCCCGATTAGGAACCATTAAGAAATATTTAGAAGCCACGGAAGTAAGTAATTAATTTATAATTCGCCCTGAGATTGAAAACATATTGATATGTGATCTGGTTAATTAATTGGATTAGTATTAATACATTGATTAAATTAAGTAACATATAAGAATATTATCTCATATCAATAATAAAGATCACATCAACTGTCGTCCAACGTGGAAAGCATTGTAAAGTATTTCTAGTGGCAAATTTGAAGGATAGAAAGAGTAAAGCCGGTATTTGAAAATTTATATGCCTGTGGTAAAAAGTGAGATACTTACATTTGATAACATAAAATTTTAGATCTCTTTAGGTACAAATTTTACATAACTGATTTAATATTTTATTTTTACGATATTTACATTTGATATATTTATTGACAATTTATAATATTTGGGTAAAAAAAAAGTCGTCTTGGTAACATACTAGTAAAATTTCATATTTGGCGGGGATAATACTTCTTGAAAACAAATGTCTGTGACAAGAAGCCAAAGCAAGGACAACAAAAAACAAAAAGAACATTCAGACCAAGAAGATATTTTAGACACGACAATCATGGCATCAGAACAGCAAGAATTATCAGGAATAGATAAACTATTACAACTGATGCAACTCCAGTCACAAAAACTGGATGACAATCAACGAAAAGTGGATCGAAAAATGGATGAAACACAACAAAAATTGGATCAGAAAATGGATAAAGTGGAGAAAAAAATGGATGACAATCAACAGGAAACAAAACAAGCGATAGAAGAGAACAATAAGAAAATAGAGGAACGCATAGAAAAGTATGAAATGAAAATTAAAGATCACATGCAAAAACAAGAAATGAGAATGAAGGACCACATGAAAGAACAAGAAATGAAAATTCAAAATAAAATGAAGGAGTTAACGAATTGCCAGAAAAAAGAAATGGAAAGTTTGGAAAACAAGTTGCAAAACGCTATTCAAGCAGACATAGAAGAAGTGGAAAGAAAGATTGCAGAAATCAATACGCAACAAAATGTCGGAGAAAGAAGAGAAATGGTTATACATAGCACAGATGACGTGAAGATAAGGTTTGGCGGGGATGTAAGAAGATTACACCCAGTGCCGTTCATTAATAGCCTGAAAAAGAAAATACAACACATCGGAAATTTCGATACAGCAAAAGAAACTATCAGAAACCATCTCAAATATGAAGCAAGCCTATGGTTCGATAGTAAAGAAGAAGAATTCGGCAATTGGCAACAATTTGAACAAAAATTTTTGAATTATTTCTGGGGAAAGGTCCAACAATTGGAAATTAACAAGGAATTGCAAAATGGGAAATACAATGATAGGATGGGTGTATCAGAAAGGACATATGCTTTGCAAATTTACAATAATGCAAAACATTTACAATATAATTACTCATCGGAACAATTAGTCGAACTGATTGCAAGACATTTCGAGGAAACGCTGGAAGACCATATCACATTGCAAAATTACAAAGACATAGATAGTTTATGCCAATTCCTACAAATAAGAGAATCACGTCTAAGAGAAAGAAAATCAAGAAGGTCGCGAGAAGATTACAGGCCCCGAGAAACACAAGATTACAGAGATAGAAATCAAAATAGGAGGGACTATACAAGACGAGATTTTAATCCCAGAAGGGAAAACGAAAAAAGAGACCCCAGAATACATCATGAAGGGTGTATTGCCGATAAGGCCATGGGAAGACCAAGAGCCAAAAGAATATCAACAGGTGATTGAAACCGTACAGAGAAGATTACGGCGAAGCAACGAAAAATATATCCAAAGACAGGAACAAAATAGAAAAAGAAGACCAGTGACTTTCCAAAAGGGTGAAAAAGTACTCGTGAGGGCATTACGAGTATCAAATCTTCCTGGGGGCATTTGCGCAAAGTTGATGCCTGTTTTCGAAGGCCCGTACATTGTGAATAATGAAAATGGGATAAATAGTTATGAGTTGAGGCACAGGAACTCGGAAAAGATCCGAGGAATTTATAATATTCACGATGTATACAAATATCACGAATAAAAGACAGAATTACATGAAGTAGATAGTAAGTTAGGATATAAGAAGTAGATTAAAGTAAGGAAATATACAGGGAGTTGGTTTTGCCTCGAGAAAATTTATTTAAAAATGCAGATAAATTTTATCGAATACAAGGCGGGGATTTGTTATATTTCTATTTGATATGAAAATTAAATTTTGATAATTATAAACAAAATTCAATTTAATATAAAATAATTTCAATTTTCTCAACCACGGGCATATAAATTTAAAACAACCTGTATACAACAAATTGTTATATTTAATTTTAAGAAGTGATTAGAATAAGCGTACGAAACTCGGAACAATGTGCTTAGATAAACAAAGTGAATGACGCGTACCATTATCGTTCTTCTCGGAAGGTCGATCATTAGCCTATGCTAAATAAAACTCAGTGAAATAGATGATAGTTCATTATCGTTTTTCGCGGAAGGTTTCGATCATTAGCCTATGCTAAATAAGACTCATTTGAAAGAGAGAATAGGTCATTAAAATTTGTAAATAGTTAGAAAGTATTTTAGAATGGGAATTAAATATTTTCTTTTGAAATCCATTAAGCATATTTAGAAAGATTAAAAATTGGTTTTGAGGAATATTACGAATGAGAGTTGGTGGTGGAAAATTGATTTGTGAATCTGGAAGGGATATTTAGAAAGTAGGGGAATGGATGACAAAGTGAGGGCAGAATGTTTTGAGCTGTCGAGAAGTGAAGTCGAGTAGTGGACGGTAGTGTTCGAGGAGTGAGAAAGCCGGTGTGGTTCCGTGAGTGTGGAGTATCTATCGTGGAACGAGAAGTAGGCCAGGTCGAGAGTAAAAGAACCTCCTTGAGCCCAGAGTGTCCCGGTAGCTGATAGCAGTTTCGAAAAAGGTAGAACACAGCATCACGACAAAAGCAGGAACGAGAGCTATTCGAGCTAGTTTTTCAAAGGAGAACATCACTGGAAGCCAGGACGAGGTTTGATCGCAGCCAAGGATAGCAGGAAAGGGTCTTGTGTGAGGACATTTTCAGTTCACCAGGAAAAGGTCAGTCTCATTTGTTTGAACATGAATGTATGGGTTTTCGTATTAAATTCCACATAAAAAATTGAATAACATAATCAATAATATCAGAAAAGCTTCATCAAACTTAAATAGAGTTGTTCCTAATAACTCCTAATAGTTAAATGTTAATAAAAACTTTCAATTGAAAACCAAAAGGAAATAAGATTCCCATTTGTAAATGTTATGTTTAAGAATAATAAGAAATAGCAAATATTAAGCATTGATTGCCTTTTTAAATAAAATAAAAAATATTTTGATTACAATTGTAACCCATATGTGTATTTTTTTACTCTTTTCTTTTCTATCCCGATTAGGAACCATTAAGAAATATTTAGAAGCCACGGAAGTAAGTAATTAATTTATAATTCGCCCTGAGATTGAAAACATATTGATATGTGATCTGGTTAATTAATTGGATTAGTATTAATACATTGATTAAATTAAGTAACATATAAGAATATTATCTCATATCAATAATAATAGTCCTGTCGCCAGGGGGGGTACAACGGCCTCGTTAATTCAGATGGACTTACCCAAGTTTTTTTTATGTATTTTGACCCGTAGAACCCGAATTTTTTGGGTAACAGTTGATCCGGATGTCGATAAGATTGTTATAGACCAAGAACTTGAGGAATCAAATAACAGCGATTTTTGGCAAAACAAAACAATATTTTGTATTTTTTGGGTCATTTTAAGCAAAAAATATTTCTACAAGTTTTTTAGTAGGATGCACAGTTTTCGAGATAAACGCGGTTGAACTTTCAAAAAATCGAAAAACTGCAATTTTTAAACCCGAATAACTTTTGATTAAAAAATAAAATAGCAGTTCTGCTTAGCGCCTTTGAAAGTTCAAGTCAAATTATGTCGGTTTTGATTATTTGCATTGCTAAAAATTTATTGTGTTATTGTTAAACAAAGCTACAAACAACTAGTGCGTGAGTGATGTTTCTATGATTTCTCATTTAAAATCGAACGAGTAGGTAGAATAGGTACTAGTGCAATCAAGACTATTTCTACGTTACATGCGTTAAAACGCATGTAAAAGCACGGGAAACCCTACGTGTTTATAGCTTTGTTAAACAATAAAAATATAAATTTTTACCAACGCAAATAATCAAAACCGATATAATTTGACTTAAACTTTCAAATGCGGTAAGCAGACTTGCTATTTTATTTTTTAATCAAAAGTTATTCGGGTTCAAAAATTGCAATTTTTCGATTTTTTTAAAGTTCAACCGCGTTTATCTCGAAAACTGTGCATCCTACGAAAAAACTTGTAGAAATATTTTTTACTTAAAATGGCCCAAAAAATACAAAATATTGTTTTGTTTTGCCAAAAATCGCTGTTATTTGATTCCTCAAGGTCTTGGTCTATAACAATCTTATCGACATCCGGATCAACTGTTACCCAAAAAATTCGTGTTCTACGGGTCAAAATACATAAAAAAAACTTGAGTAAGTCCATCTGAATTAACGAGGCCGTTGTACCCCCCCTGGCGACAGGACTATAAAGATCACATCAATATATATACATATTTTTCTTTATATTGCCATTATCTTCATCTCAGAATGAGAATGCTCATAACATGTTAAATAGCGAATGAATTTCAATTGCTACATTAAGTCTTCTGATTAAGTTGCTTATTACAATCTATGACAATATTAAATATTTCACAGCGAAATATTGCGTCGGGCTTAAAATAATTATCAGTCGCATCAATACTAGGCCCTATATTTCAAAATAGAGGTAAAGGTCATATTAAATATAGCTTAGTATTAACTAAACGCATTATGCACATAAAGTGAGGAGCAAAAAAAAACAAGGAAAATTACGTCTTTGGTCTGGTTGACGCCGGGCCCCTTACATTGCCGGGCCCCGGTAAAATGTACCGGCTGTACCCCCCTCTCGGCGGACCTGCTTGTTCCAGTTTTATTGTTCTACATGATTTAGTCTATTTTAAAACCATATTGTGTAGCTGTCAGTACACATATACTGTTTAACCACCGTTTCAATCGGCTTTTAATTATTATTAGTTATTCCCATTAAATGTAGCAGTTTTAATAAAGGTGTCAACAGAAATTAGTTTAAGAACCATATTTAATATTTAGAAAATTGAATTTATAGTTTTATAGGCAAGAAACGAAATTGACAATCTATTGTACCTTGGTAGAGCCTATTATGATTTATGGGGCAGAAGTTTGGCAGATGACAAAAAAAGATAGGAAAAGAATAGAAGTAGTAGAAATGGATTATCTAAGGAGAGCGTGTGGTATATCTAAAAAAGATCACATCAGGAATGAAGATATTAGAAGGAGGACACATACTGTATATTCCAGTGTAGATAAAATTGAAACTAGACAACTAGTGTGGTATGGTCACGTGAAACGAATGAATGAAGATAGATGGCCAAAGAAAGCTTTAAATTACATACCACACCAAAGAAGAAGAAGGGGAAGACCTTCAGTTGCCTGGGAAGAAAATGTACGACACATCATGAAAGATAGAGCCATCAAAGAAGACGAATGGATGGACAGAAAACGATGGCGGTCGAAATGCGAGAAGCGGCAGAGGCTGTAGGAACCTCGCTGATAGATAGATATAGAATTTATAGTTTTAACGTTACAGAATGTGTTCGAGATATGGACAGAAATATTGATTTATTCATTTATTGGAAGGATTACCTTCTATAAAGTACGAACTTCAGGATATTTTAATTATATTGATCTTGGTTTTCAAGCGTTTGTTCATTTTGAATGTCTATTTATATTTTGTAAATACGTAAGGTCTCGTTTTATGCGGTGGATACGTTCTACAGAAAAGCGCATATAAAAAAATCGCATAAAAAATACTTTACTTACATTGAAAAAATAGGGATACGTTCCGTAATTTTCTAAAATCACATAAAATGGTGGACGTTTATCCACCAAAAAGTGTATGTATTTGATGTTTTTTTTTCTCCATTAGACCAAATAAAATCTTAAAGAAGGAATTAAAAACGAAGACTAACGATTTGAAATTGCAAAAACATGTTAAATGAAACATAAAACTTTACGACACTTAATTAAATGTTCCAATCCAGAAATCAAAATGTGCTGTTTATTATACAGTGCGTCCATAAAGTAACGCATAAATTCATTATTTCGTAAACCGTCGATTATTTTAATCCCGAAACAAATCGACTTTTATTTTTAATTAACGATTTTTTGGCATATATATCATACTAGTGACGTCATGTACCTGGTCTTGATGACGTAATCGATGATTTTTTAAATGAGAATAGGGATTATGTGACAGCTCATTTGAAAGGGTATTCAATTCTCTATACACTAATATAAACATTAACATAATCATTTATACAAGGTGTTCAAAAAAAATTTTAAATTAAATTAATTGAGATCAAAAGAAGAATGTATATATTTTATTATTTTCAAAATACGTTTCACTGTTGTCAGAAAACAGAAAAAAAAATGTTTATTTGACAAATAAACATTGATTTTTGCTTATTAAACGATGTTCAAATTGTCAAGAGGCAGGTGGGTGGCAGCTTTAACATTGAATTTAAGCGAAAAGCAATATTTACTTGTCAAATAAACAGCTTTTTCCTGTTTTCTAACAACAGTAAAACTTAGTTTGAATTAAATAAATTACATACATTCTTTTTTTGTCTCAATTCATTTTATTAAAAAGTTTTTTTTTGAACATTCTGATTGATGTAATGCTACATCAAGTAAAAAAGGGAATACCGGAATTGTAAACCCTCAGATTAATGACATCTGGATGGGAATAGTTAATATTAATTATACTAGTTATTAATAATAGAAATTTTTGGATGAAATACAAACCGCATAACTTCAAAATCTTATTAGAAAAATCCGCATAAAAAGAGACCTTACTGTGGTAGGGGAGCCCAAGCGGGGATTTTTGCAGTTACTCGAGCGCGTCAGATTAGCATATAGGGAGAAACCTGGTACCCTGCAGATGTATGTCTACCATAGATTGGCTCTTAACACAGGGGAGTTCGTTAAGGGGGGCCCGAAAAAAAAATCTATTCTTAAAAAACTCGAAATTGTCAGATTAAGATAAGGTAAGTTAAGTACATGCAAAAGAGTGTATATTTCAAAAATCTGACGATTTGAGCCGGGCGTAAGGAAATGGGTGAGTCCCAAAGATTCACAAGAAAAAAGCGAATATTTCGCGAAATGAATGACAGATCGAAAAACTAAAAAATATATGCTCAATATTTTTTAAAAATCTATCTAATGATACCAAACACGACTTCCCACGGAGAGGGGTGGGGGATAAATTTAATATTTTAAATACGAATCCAGCGATATATCGCGAAATGAACATCAGATCGAAAAACTGTAAAATACACTTATTCAATATTTTTGAAAAATCTATCGAATGCACCAAACACGACCCCCCATAGATGTGGGGTGGGGGGTTACTTTAAAATCTTAAATAGGAGCCCTCATTTTTTATTGCAGATTTGGATTCCTTACGTAAAAATATGTAACTTTTATTCGAAACATTTTTTCGAATTATGGATAGATGGCGTTATAATCGGAAAAAACGATTGTTGGAAATGGAAAATTAAATTAAAAAATGGCAAACGCCCACTAAAATGGAAAACTTTACTTAACTTTTTTTGGTTTTAGGACCTACTCTTCACAACCCAATAGGTCCCCAAAGCGCTCGAGTGACTGCACATTTAGCATACTTTGCTCCCCTACAATGCAATATCAGATATTTATTCTGAAACACCCGTACACGCACAAAAACGGCGCCCTTAAAAAATCACAGAAATAAAATTATAATATTTCGTTATGTAAAATCCGCAATTAGTAATTCCGAGAAGGTCTTTTTAAAAGCTAATTTCGGAAGGACCACAACCCACCACTCCCCGATCTGATCGAATCCATTAAAATGTTAATATAATATACATATTCCCCCTAGAGATAGATGAGGCAAATCCATTAAAGTGTTTCGTCCCCCACGAGTGATATTACGATGGTCGCGGCAGAAACTTGCATCTCGGGACAGCAATTTTAGGGTCCTCATCACAAACCGTTTACAGCCGATATCAGCCAGCTGCCAGTTGGAGCGTTATTTTGAAGGAATAGCATTTTCCACCTACCTCTACCGAAAGTATACTTTTCCGGACCTGATTGTAGGGAGCAAAGTTGTACTTTTCCTCCCTAGGGAGGAAAACTAAAAGTGACATCATGGTATCTCATTCATGAAATATAACTTATTGACGCCCTGTACAATATCTTCTGTTACGTAAGTATCTATACATTTTAACGTTTATTTATAAAACACTCTGTATTTTGCAGAATGGTAAAAAACAGTAAATTGTTATTTTGATTTAACAATGTTTACATTAATAATTTGACTTATATTTGACAGTTGATAGTTATATTGTACCTACTTGTTAGTTTTAGTTTTAATAAATTTTGTTGGTTAATTACATAAATAAATTAAGTAAAAATGAAAAATGACTTGTTATTAATTTGAGGAAGGTGGAAAAACCATATGTATAACATGGGAATAAAGTGCTTTTTCCTCCCTTGAATGATTACTGCCCTCCGCTACGCGTCGGGCAGTAAACTTCATTCTCGGGAGGAAAAGTAGCACTTTCCTCCCTTGTTATACAAATAGCTATTGTATAACAAGGGAAGAAAGTGTTACTTTTCCTCCCGAGAATGAAGTTTACTGCCCGACGCTTAGCGGAGGGCAGTAATCATTCAAGGGAGGAAAAGGCACTTTACTCCCATGGTATACATATGATTTTTCCACCTTCCTCAAATAACACGTCATTTTTTCATTTTTACTTAATTTATTTATGTAACTAACCAACAAAATTTATTAAAACTAAAACTAACAAGTAGGTACAATATAACTATCAACTGTCAAATATAAGTCAAATTATTAATGTAAACATTGTTAAATCAAAATAACAATTTACTGTTTTTTACCATTCTACAAAATACAGGGTGTTTTATAAATAAACGTTAAAATGTATAGATACTTACGTAATAGAAAATAGATATTGTACAGGGCGTCAATAAGTTATATTTCATGAATGAAATACCATGACGTCACTTTTACTTTTTCTCCCTAGGGAGGAAAAGTACAACTTTGCTCCCTACAATCAGGTCCGGAAAAGTATACTTTCGGTAGAGGTAGGTGGAAAAAGAATTTTCCTTTCTTTTTTTAAGACAAAAGATTTCATTTTACATTTTACACTATAGTGTGTGTAGGTATTCAAATAATGAATATACCTAATTATTTTTTTAAATTATAAATACAAATCTTCTTCTTCTTGCTCATAATCCTTAGTGCCCTTCAGGGCGTCGGATGTCGGGTTCCATAAATACAGTGGAACCCCGATAAGTCGGCCTCCGTTAACCCTGAAGTCCGGCTAACCCGGACCGATTTTCATCAGACAAAATAAACATTTTTTCAGTTTGACTGAGTTTTGTTCCAAGAAATTAACAATACTGTATACAACTGTACATTATTTAGATGTATTGTCAATATGTGTTTGACGTCCTCGTAATTATAATGGAGTTTTT
The DNA here is from genome assembly GCF_917563875.1 of Diabrotica virgifera virgifera. Lineage (NCBI taxonomy): Eukaryota > Metazoa > Arthropoda > Insecta > Coleoptera > Chrysomelidae > Diabrotica > Diabrotica virgifera. The sequence goes on from NC_065444.1 coordinate 218,065,242, forward strand.
CTGTAAGTATACAGTATATTATTAATTTTTACCATACTCTCCGGATAACCCGCATTTTCGATAACCCGGATCTGCAGCGGTCCCGATTAATCCGACTTATCGAGGTTTTACTGTACAAATAAAAATAATTAATATGTTTAGATAGCGAAATAATTCAATGGACACACTGCTAAAAACGCATTAAATGTAATAAACTTATAGAAATGCATTTAAAATTTCTTCTTCTTTTCTTATATACATAAATCTGACTCTTTTTTCAATCTGCCTCCAGTATGTTGTCGTTCCAAAATTTTCTGCCGGATATCTGCACGGTAGTGCAGCATACGTTGTAAATAATCTTTACTTTAAGAAATTAGTATCGCGTCGTCAGAATAGCAGATTATTTTAAGTTGTTTTTCTCCCATTTGGTACCTATCCTGTATTAGTTCTTACTTTTGTTATTATTTCATCCATGATCAGGTTGAACAATAAAGAACTCAGGTCATCTCCCTGTCTTATCCCATTACCAGCTTCAACTGGGTCAGTTAGTTCATCTTTTACTTTTACTTTTATTGTGTTGTTCTGGGGTCTGGTAGATGTTTTTGATCCTTTTAATTATGCGTCCTTTAATTTAATCCTGTCAAGTGCTTTCTTAAAGTCAACGAAACGTAACTATATCGGTTTGTTGTACTCTAATGATTATAAATATAGCATCGGTGCATGATTTTTTTGGCATAAAGCCTTGTTTTTTTGCTAGTATTATAATTTCATTCAGTTTGTCTGTTATCACTTTGGTTGTTAATTTTAATGTTGTGTTTAATAAGTTCATTCCTCTGTAATTCTCCGATTCCGATTTGTCTCCTTTTTTAAAGAGAGTTATTAGGGTGCTTGATCTCCCTTCTTGTGGTATTCTGTTTTGTTCTATTATTTTTTGTATTAGTTTTAATAGTTGTTTAGTTAGTTCTTGTCCTCCATACTTTAGGAGTTCGTTCGATGTTCTGTCATCTCCTGAAATTTTTTAATTAAACGCTTTTATTAAGTTCATTCGTTTGCGTCAAATCTTTAGACGTTAATTTGACTGCCTTTTCTTCAATGCAAATGAATGAAATTTTGCAGACATTTGCATTCGTTTGAATAATACACGAATAGTCAATTAATTTTTTTTATGTTTATGAATTGTTTAAATAAAAAAACGATTTTAATGGAAAATGCTTAAATTCTCTTGTTTTTTACAATGTAAAAACTTGAAACTTTTACAGATTGTAGCTAATTATATGAACTATACATAATTTTACTTTTTACGTTAATTTTTTACGTTATGCTTCATACATAAACAATAAAGTTTTAAATTTATCCAGTTTCTGTCTAATTTTTATCTAGTTTTCAGCGAAAAACGTTATGGCACAGCAGAGAGATGAATGCTGCCCTTAGTATTATCGTGGGCTTCGACTGTCCATAAAACGCAAGGTTCGACTGTTGACTACGCTCTCGTGAACTTGGGCCGGAAAGTCTTTGCGTAAGGACAGGCTTTTAAGCATTTAAGAACTGCATTAAACCTGCAAAGCTTACGTTGCATTGAGCTAAGTGCGATCATTAAGGTACGTATCCATGTGTAGCTGCTCAAATGGATACAGCATGCGCTCCCCTACATATAAACCGCAAACCGGTTTAATCGAAGAGGGTGAGCGCCGAGCGGCGATCACCGACCTATCCAATATGTGGAGCTGCTACACGGAGCGAGGTTTACCCTTGTATGGATACGTACCTTTAGACGGCTTGCGCATCGAAGAACTGCATTGCGAGAAGTTAACAGGGTCTACACCGTGCAATAGTAAAGCAGAAGATATGGAAAGACTGCGAAAACTGTAATAGGTGTAAATAATGATTTTGATTTAAGAAATGTATGAAGAAATTACAGAAAATGTACAATGTATGTATCAAAAGTTGAAATAAATGAAAAAAATGTATCTATCATATACTTACATCCTTTTTTTAAACATGACGATATCGTTTATTGTTTGAAGAGTGTAAGACTAAAAAGTAAAAAATAAAAAAAAATCTGAAAAAAATTTTTTTTAAGAAACGCTTTTTTTTAGTTATGAGTGACTAAAATTAAAAATATTATAAAAAAATCAACTAAAAAGCAAAAAATAAAAAAAATCAAACTCGAAGGATTATTCGAATAAAAACGGTCGTTAAAAAAAATTAACACATTCGTTAAAGAAAAGCGTGGATCGCGTTTTCATCGAATAAACGGTTTGAGGAGAGCGCTCCACGCTTTTATTTAACAAATGTGTTAATTTTTTTAACGACCGTTTTTATTCGAATAATCCTTCGAGTTTGATTTTTTTTTATTTTTTGCTTTTCAGTTGATTTTTTTATAATATTTTAAATTTTAGTCGCTCATAACTAAAAAAAGCGTTTCTTAAAAAAATTTTTTTCATATTTTTTTATTTTTTAATTTTTTTAATGCTTCCTTTACATCTCCCTCTTCTGATTTTCATTTTTTATTTCCTTGTTTGTCGTAACTTCAGGTGTTGATGTGTTTCTTTTTCATTAATTCGTTTATCTCCTTTCTTTGTCATCTGATTATTCCACATACATCTTTTTGTGTTCCGTAGAAGCAGTGTTCCATCTGTTTTGAGAAACTCTGTCAGTGTACCCTTTTTATTTGTCTGATTAAAGTATTCGTTTCGTTTCTGATTCATTTGTAGTGGTTGTATGCCTGTTGTGTTTGTCTTGTTCTATATTGTAAAAAGGCTTTCTAATTTTCTTCACATTTTATCTTCACTTCTTCTCTAAACCGAGAGGTTTTCTTTTTTGATATATTAGTATATTCGTTACTTTCCTTTCTCCAAGTGATTCTGTTGCTCCGTTGATTATGTTATCTTTGAGTTTTTACCAGCTTTTCTAGAATTTATCGTTTTCTAATATTTCGTTCTCAGCAATGTTCTCTGATATTATTTTTCTGTATAAGTAATCACTTAAATTCCGCATTTCTAACTAGAGCGTGCGTATAAAACTTCGGCTATAAACGCTTGTGATCAAGGTCCTAAAGTGCTGTCCCGAGATGTGAGGCAGAAGCCCGGATTGTATAGCCGCCATAAGGTAGACTTCCTGTTTGAAGAAGGAAGTGGGCGACAATGCAGGCCTGATTACTGCAACGTCCTATCCGGTTACCGCTATACCAGATACTAAGTTTTGGTCACTATGGAACTTGTTTCCTGTAGATGTCCAACTTTCTTAACAAACGATATGTATTTATGCGTTACGATCATTGTTTGGTTAGTTTAATGGAATATTAACTCAGTTGATTACTATAGCAAGTACGTATGGAAAATAATAAATAAAAGAAGCTACGTATACTAATATATAAATGTATATGTAGAAGATAACTCAAAATGTTGTACCTATTTCGGTTTAATTTAACGTTAAAATTAACTTTTTCGTAAAAATATTTCATATTTTTTTCCTTTATTTAAATTCTTCTTTAATTATGTAGTTAACGTAACTCCAAAACCCATTCAAGGATTCTTATAAAATGGAAGGAAGAATGCTAATATTATGTTTATGTGGGATTTAGACATAAATTGATTATAATGATTATTTCGTTCATAGAGATTTTAACCAATAGAAAAATACAAAAATAAAATTTTTAGCGATTATGTCATTCATAGGAGATTCTGACTAATAGAAAGCTACTGAAATAAAAATTAAAGTGATTATTTTTTAATGATTTTAACTTCCAATCGTATAGTAAGATATTTGATCACGTGTTTAATTCTGTCCAATCAGATTAAAATTATACTGAGAATTATCTACTGTAGAAAATTACTGATAGAATTTTTTTAAGTAGATTGTTTCTGTTTAATGGCAACCAGTTTCCTAGTTTTAACAACTGTCACATTTAAGAAAATATCCATAATATACGTATTAAAAAATAATCTTACGAATATCACACGACAGTAAGAATAAATAAGAAAATAATGCTTCATTTTTACTCAAATTTGTTGTCATTGGGCAATAGCCACTCGAGCCCTGCGGGCTCTCGTGTCTATTGCCGGACAACAAATTTTCGAAAAATTGTCGCATTATTTTCAATTTATTCTCACTCTCTTTTGATATTATACCCGATTATTTTTAATGATTTTAACTTCCGATCGTATACGCTGTGAGCTTGTACGATATTTAAAAATTCGCGACCGCCAGTAGTGACAAGTCTGTAAACGTTTACTGGAAATTTGACATAAATGTCAAAGTGATTAATTTAAAATTAAAAATAAAAACATTAATTATAAATAATATTAGTTGGTCAAAGCTGTGGTATATATTTTTACCTTAAATATACTTACCCTTTAAATACTGAATTTAAGTTTTTTTAATGTTCCGTAATATGTATTTATAAATTATTCTATTAATCTTAGCGCCATCTACACGATAATTGTGGAAGTATCCGAAGTAAGAAATTAATATTTCATCAATAGAACGTCAAAATGATTAGCAAAATCTTTAAAAAATCGATTACAATTTAATTACTTTTTTGCGTTGTAAATATTAAGCGATAACACTTCAATAATAAATTTAAAAATTACCGGTGAAAGTTGCATTACTAATCCGCCAGCAACGACACTAGCGGATTACTTATTTCGTAGGCAATAACCATGCTTTTAGTTGCAAAAAATCTTAGTGTGGCGTTAAACCCTTAGGATATCAAATTCTGATTATTTTGTGTGTTTTTGTATTATTTGTTTGTGTATTATCCTTTGTATTTACCAATAATACAAAATCTGACAAAATAATCAGAATTTTATATCCTGAGGGTTCAAACGCCACCCTCAGGTTTTGTCAACTAAAACCAGGCTATTGCCTACAATATCGAGGCCAAGTAAGTCACCCTTTAGTTTTGGAATACATAAGCCGCTTAAAAGTAGGTAAAATCATATGTTTTTGGAATGTCCCATAAACCAACCTTCTAAATTTAACCAATACACCAAATTATCAAAATCATTCCCTATAGATAATTATATGCACGATGCTACCAAAAATAAATAAAACTACAATGGACATTTTATAAAAATTTATCTCCATTTATATTATCAAATTTTGTATCAAAAATTTTTAGGTCAGTCCGGAATACCTTTATTACATATCTCCTTTGATACAATCCCTGACAAGAGTGATAATATGTCATGCTTGGAGACTATCCTTGATTCCTGAGAATAGGAAAACATAGAGAGAAAAATATAAAAAATGAGTATCGGACACACATTTATAAAACGATAAAGTCATCAAAAAGAAACGAAAGTAGCACTGTATGTAACGTTTAAAAGAGCGTAGGCGCAAGTTTCGGGGCACTGCTTTTTAAATGCATTAATTTTTTTCGAATCTTGAAAAAACTAATAAGTATTTTTTTAAAATTTAAACGCAGAATGAAAGACTACACTATTACCGAGGGCAGAAAGTCCGTTAGAATAAACAAAAAGTTTCTTTTGAATGAGATATTTGAAATTGAAAACCACACTCAATTTTCTCTTCTTTTTCACCCCTGTAACTTATTAAAATAAACATTACAGAAGTTTTTGGGGACACACCTACGTGTGGTAAAGGGAAAAAATTGTAACTCGATACTTCATAAATCTTTCTAAAGGATTAAGGCAGAGACTTATAGATATACAGGATGTCCTGGAAAATAGTGCGTTCCTTAAAGGTACGGGCTAAGTGTACCATTTAGAGCAAAAAAGTCTGATAAAATTTTTTTGTAAAGTCAACCGTTTTCAAAAAAATAATTTATTAATTTTAATGCATTTGATTAATGTCCACAGAAACGCAAATACAGCCGGCAACTCTGCGTTTCTTCTTCTGTGTAAAAATAATTTTACTCTAACTCAACTATCATGAATCATCGACCATTAGGCATAATATGTGTTGATAAAATACTGATAACAGTGATAGGAAAACAGCATAATACTTGTGTTTATTAAATATCTAATAAATTAGGTTTGTAAAGTTTGTAACTTACATGAAAATTTTTTATTACAATCAAGCTACGTCTTCAGGAAGTATCTATCGGTATAACAGGTTACAAAAATTTGAGTACTACATTTCTCCATTCAATCTTCTGGGAAATTCGTATGGTTCAATCAGATAATTACTAATAATCCCAGCCCATAAATTCATACTTTTGGCAATTATGAGAGTTAAACACACCATTTCTCGTAAAACGAGCTTTCTGAAGATTTTGTTTTGAAATCATCTACAAATCCTTAAACATCGAGGTAAATCGCCTTGGTGTACCTAAATCTTGCACTAATTATACACTATAGGTATTACATAATTAACATAATACTTGTGATCGAAATCATGACAATACCACAGCAATACGATGTATTCTCGGGTTACAGATAATTTATTATGACATGACTGTTTGTGTTTACAATTTTAAATATCTTCCCTATGTCAAAATAAATAAAACTGCCGGGTTGCCAAATATAAATTTTAGTAGAAGACATTATTTTATTTTTTTGAGGAGACAGATACCTTTAGAAAAAAAAATTACAAGAAAGTTTTTTTTAAATAGTGCATTCTACCCACACCTTTAAAGAACGCACTATTTTCCGGTACATCTTATAGATAATAAAGTAGGTATAATTTGGTCAGTCCTGCCAAAGTATATACATATGTACTTCCTCTAATCGGCATAGCTCATAGCTGCTAATAGCCACTAGACTAATAGTATTTATCACTGACAGTGACTCAAAAGTGACTTCAAAAATGTGATTTCGATAAAGTTTAATTACAATTTACACCGTTAGTAATTAAAACTCAGAGTTGGCAGGATAATATGAAATGATTGTAATTTCAAGACTTATCTATACATGTAAATTGTATTTCATTTTCCATAAGATATGTGCAATGTCCTTTGTGCAACTCTACCCCAAATTCTTTCTCATCTTTAGCATCCGCCATTTGAATTCTCTCCGATATTTTGGTATAAATATTACAGTAACAGTAAATAAAAGTTTTTATGATGTAATACGTAGTACTGGAAATAAACTAAATATGTAGTTCAATAATATATATATATATATATATATATATATATATATATATATATATATATATATATATATATATATATATTTAATTTTCTCATTGGTATATAAATATAATAATATTAATGTTACTTCTTATTATACAATATAAAACTTTTTCTTCTTGTAGTGACTATCCGTTTTGGATGTTGGCGAACATCCAAAACGGATAGTCACTACAAGAAGAAAAAGTTTTATATTGTATAATAAGAAGTAACATTATTATTATTATATTTATATATCAATGAAAAAATTAAAAATATAGTTATATATTTCATATATTATTATTATATGTATCATTTTTGTAATATTATTTCTTCAGAAATGAGATTTCACATATAAAAGTTTATCAAGAAAAACAAATACAGTGGTAAACTGGCTGTAGATTATAATGGTAATATTATTAAATTGTTTTCTGTCAAAATTTAATACAAGTTACGTAAAAATTTTCCGAGCGCGCGGATTTGAAGCGAGCCGGGCGATTTGCAAAATTCGGCCGTTCGCAAATACGTTTAAAAATAATTTTTAATAATTAAATGTAATTATATTTTATAATAATTTTTATTTTAACATAAAATAATTTCTTAATTGTTATAAATAAATTAACTACGATTTAAGAAAAAAAAAACAATTATCTCGGCTTCAGTTGGTTGTAGAAAATTTCAATTTTTTTATAAATCTTCGTTTCGTCTTCAGCAACTTTAATCTGTAAGTTAGAAACTCATAGGATGTACAGGGCCGCTTCAGCTCTAAATGTTTATAACGAAATTTGCCCCTTATTTTCAAACCCAAAAATTATCTCGGCTTCAGTTAGACGTATTTTTTTTTTATTTTTTTATAAATTTTCGTTTCGTCTTCAGCAACAATAATCTGTAAGTTAAAAACTCATAGGATGTACAGGGCCGCTTCAGCTCTAAATGTTTATAACGAAATTTGCCCCCTTATTTTCAAACCCAAAAATTAGAGGTTTAAAAATGATTTACGTATTTATTTACATCAGAATATGAAAATATAACTCTTTAGAAGGAGATTGGATGTTTCACCAACTCTCTACGATTTTTTTTCAAAAAGTTATAACCTTCGACATTTGATCTCTTGGGATAAACAATTTATAATATCTAAGCAACAAATTCGTTAATCTGGCTTTATAACTTTTTTATGTTTGGAATTGAAAGATCTTCATTTTAAAGCTTTAAAAAATATAAAAAAGTGATTTGTACAATAAATAATGCAATTGCAAAAAACGGCCATTTTGGACTTTCGCAGGCTGTTTTGCAATAACCAATAAACGGAATTAAACTTACCATGCTCAAATTGTAGGTTTTTTAATTCACTACAGCTTTCTATTAAAAAGTTTTTCTCTAAAATGAATATCCTAAGCTGCAAAATTAAAAATCTTTAAAATTGCAAATTTAACAAATGAAAATCGCAATATAAAAAAAGCGCACAATATTTTTGGTTACATTTTAGTAGAAGTTATTCCTGGCATCGTCCTTTACAACACCTGATAGGTTTCAAAAATTCCTGAATTATATCCTGAAATCGACCTATTTTTCACCCACAACCTGGGGTATATTTACATACATCACATGTAGCAGATTAAGTTAAAAATATCAAAAAAGAAAATGCGTGAGTTATAGCAATGCTAGATAATAAAGATGCCTTTAATACAGCAAATTTGGCCATGATAATTGAAAAAATGAAAGACATTAATATTCCTACATATCTAATAAATTAATCCAGATGTGCCTGACGTACAATAAATTGTACACCATAAACATGTCTTTACTTGTACATATACGCACATTCTTTGCCTTGGTAACAGCTTAAATACTTTCAGTAAGTCTTAACCAGCCATAAGGTGTAGTTGTGGATTGCTCACTTTGTGATATCTGGCGATAATTTTGTGATAAAGATTATAAGTTTTTTAATACGGCTGAATTTAGAAAACGATTTGCTAAATAATTAAATATTTGTTTTTGTACATACCAGTAGAGAACACGTATATATTTCTATTTAGATTTAGAAAATGATTAAATTTTTATTCTACAATATGCTTTGGGCTATTTCATTTAATGTACAAAATATTGTACGCCAGGAAAATACCATACTATTTATTATTAGGGACTTTTCACTGGAGGATGCGCTTGGTGTGTTGGAGAATGATAAAAATTTAGTAGCAATTGTAGACAGTATTGCTTTGGAGTCTCCAGTAAATACATGTGATGTCCTACCAGACTAAGACTGATGATAGAGATATAAAGGCAATGGATAAATTATCTGTCTTGCAAATATAACTTCGTTCTCAAATATACGTATGTGCAAAATAATGACGAAGGCATATTGTTACCCGATTCTCAGTAAAACATTCCATTCACAGAGCCGAGAGATACCTAAATGGACAGGTAAAGGATCAAAGAAAAAATACAATGTCACTATTTTTTAATATGTAAAAGTAAACATGCAGAGAGAAGGTCAATGTATTGGTGAAAAAGGAACTTCCAAAATACGATTCTAAGCGTTCCGCTGAATGTTTTTCACTATTCGTTGATAAGTAACTTATACTAAAGTTTATACCATCAGCAACTAATCGATATGCTTCACAGAAGGATCGCCAATAAGAAGTTCGGGAGTGTGAGGTCAAAGCTTTTCTGGGAACTCTACTACTGGGTGGTTGTGGTTATGTCAAAATTCCTTGGAGGAGAATGTTTTGGTAAACGTGAAAGGGATCCTATAAATCGACTTAAAGCTGTAACAGATGCCCTTACTTACAAAATTGGATCAGTTATAATTTAGAAGACGTTAATTTAGATTAGGTCGTCCATCCGCCAATGAAAACGTCTAAATTTGCTATGATTGACTAGACCATTTGGTGATTCCACAGGAATAAAGAACTCGATAGTATGATTTGTGCCATAATATTTCATATATTTAAGGTGTTCAAAACGTAACGTATGCTTAAATTTCAAAGGTTGGGTTTTATGCTATACCCAAACCTAATAGTAGGTTATATGCCTGGTTTTAGCCATATCTGGGTTAATATCATGTGTGACTATCTCTTCTTCTTCTTCACATTCCATAATAGAACTATCCGACGTTGGCAATCACCACTGCGATTCTCAATCTTCTACAATATGGAACCATTGTCCTGCAATATTTGATATCTGAGGCCATTCACGAATATCTATTAACCCAGAAACTTATTTCCTGCTTACACTTCTACGGCCCTTTTTTTTGTGTGACTCTCTATCAAATAGAAAAATAAAAGCAACTAGTAAAAAATCCACCAGCCAGTAAAAACACAACGTCAGGGATTCCTCAGGGATCGGTGTTGAGACCGACAGTGTAGAACATCGTGTACAACAAAGTATTGGAAGTTAAAGTTTTCGGGACGGGGGTGAAAACTAGTGATGTTAATTATAGTTACTTTCGAGTACCTATTCGTTACAAATCGTTACTTTTGTATAAAGTAATCATTTACAGTATTCGTTACTTTGATTACTATAATTACTTTTGATACTTTTGTATTTGAGTACCGGTAATAATATCGAAAATCGTATTTCTCAGTAAGTACCTAGGTATTTTGTATAGGTATTCAGATATAACAAGTAATCATTTACAGTATTCGTTACTTTGATTACTATGATTACTTTTGTATTTGAGTACCGATAATAATATCGAAAATCGTATTTCTCAGTAATACGTATTTTGTATAGTTATTCCGATATAACATTATCACAGATATAACAACTGTAGAAACCTTATCATTTCCACATTTTTCCGGTCAGTCTAGAAACTAAAAAGTAATCAAGTGTACTGGTTGTAGATACAATAGTCGTTACTCACTCTGATACGATTGGTACGAACTAACGAAGTAATCAAAGTAGATACAAGTCGTTACGTAACTGATATGATACGATTGGTATACAATACTCGCTCTGATACGATTGGTACGAAGTAACGAAGTAATCAGAGTAATCAAAGTAATCGAAATAGATACAACGGTCGTTACTCGCTCTAATACGATTGGTAAGAAGTAATCAGAGTCATCAAAGTAGATACAATAGTCGTTACTCGCTCTGCTACGATTGGTACGAAGTAATCAGAGTAATCAAAGTAGATACAATAGTCGTTATTCTCTCTGATACGATTGGTACGAAGTAATGAAGTAGTGTAACCAAAGTAACGATTTGCCTCCCTATATAATAATCGTTACTTTCGGTATTCATAAGTAACTAGTACTTTGTAACGAATAGTTACTTTTTCAACATCACTAATGAAAACAGTCGCTTTTGCAGATGATCTAGCGATCCTAATGGAAAATAATATAGATTGTGCTATCATATAAAAGGGAAACAGGGCTGCGAACAAAGTAACCATATTGTTAAAAAAAATAAATTAGTATTAGCAGCGGTGAAGACAGAGGTTGACAAAAGGAAAAAAAGAGGGACTTTATGAACTTAAACCTAGAAGAGGTTGAAATTATACCAAAAAAATAGGCGGGCTTTTAGGAGGTTTAACTCGATGACCGATTCAGATTCACAAAACATAGAGAGAGGGTTGTTAAGAGAGCTGAGGAGAAGACCGTCGCTTTAAAATAGATAATGCCAAATATAAGGGGGCTTATTTCTTACAGTTATATACAGGGTGAGTTTTTAGTGCGGGATCGGTCGATAATTCCATTACGGTATAGAATATCGAAAAAAGTTATTTAGAAAAAATGTAGGCAATGATATTCTCCACGCTTAGAATATATGTCCATTTCTACAGGGTGATCAATAACAGCGTGGTATATCAAACATATAATTTTTTAAATGGGACACCCTATATATTTTTTCATATTTATATTCCCCTCATAATTCTTGTTCATATAATATAGGGTTTTCCATTACTATACAGGGTATTTAATAAGTTATGACCATTTTTATTTCGAAATCCCTATGAGATTAACACCCTGTATATGAAGAAGTAATTCATAGACAATAATTTGTTTTATGTAGTAAGATAAACAATATACTGCAGTTTTTAAATTAAGTCCAATTGAAATCATTGATGAATGTTTGTATACAGGGTGAACTACAAAACCAAATTACGATTTTCTCTATTTTTTTAAATAGATCACCCTATATTTTATTTTTAAAAAATATTGTATTTATTATACTCTTTCATTTTTGTATAGCATTCCATATATCTAAACTTATTACTTTCGGAGATATTTTTAGTTTTCTTCAACTTTCGGGAATACATTCAATTTTTCTAGTAAAAATAAGTTGGTATTGAATGATAATTAAACAAAATTATTTGTATTCAATAAATAACTAACACAAAATGTAAACCATAGCAATATGCAATTAATGTATCAATAAATGTGATATTAAGGAATTATCATATTTCCCTAGAATCATACAATTCCTACAAAAAAAAAATATAGGTATCTTGTGTATAATAAAATTACAAGATTATTTTTATTTATTAAACAACTCACACAAAAAATAAATTAACGACGTTCTACACCTTCGTTGCGGGGTATGCCTCTCAGAGGAAAGGGGGGAAACTTATATGCAAGCGAAAGTTGGTAACAATGCATTTATAGCAGAATACTTAAATCATAATTATGGTTCAGTATTGAATACTTTGTAAAAATAAATTATAAAAAATTACGGAAATTACGGAATAAATTACGGAATTAATTATAATAAATAAATTAAAAATAAATGGTACGGTAAACAATCCTCATTTTTTAATATGTTATCCTTCCAAAAAACCTTTAATTTAAGCACAAATAATTAAAAATCGTAAATTTGTTTCAAAAGTTATTAACTTTTTAAGAATTCCCATAAGAGCCCATGTTAAAACTTAAATTTGACCCTTAATAGTAATTAAACGGCACGGTAAAACAATTTTTAAAAAATCAAGTCTTAGTTTTTTGAAGTAAACTATAACATACTAAAATTTCATGCAAATCCTTAATTCTTTGCCGAAGGTGTAGAACGTCGTTAAAACAATATACAACTAATTTAATAGTTTTTAGATTATTATATCAACAGCATTCTAAGCCAAGAAGTTTTTAGTAACACATTCCTAATTGCAGATTGTGACCCGCAGTTATTAATAATATAATTTTCATATTAAATTTCATTAATATGCATCAAGAAATCCCTACTTTGTTTACACTCAAACTAGGTGATCTATAAATGTTTGAGGTGATATTGTTAGAGATTATGTGATTGGTCCACATTTTTTGACGGTTGAGGTTTTTACACGACGGTGCTCCAGTTCTTCCAAAATTGATTTTTTTCAAGCGGGGCTATATAAAAAACCTTGTATACCAGAAGCATCCAACAACGCTTGATTATATGAAAAATAGAATAAAAGAAGCTTTTAATAATATTGACTTACAAAAATGTTAGAAATGTGGCTCGGTCATTTGAATATCGGTTACAAAATTGCATAGACGTTGAAAGTGGCCATTTTCAACATTTACTTTAGACTTATATCCTTAACATCACATTAATTGGTACATTCATTAAATTTTGTTATGATTTATTATTTTTTTGTTAGTTATTTATTGAATGAAAATATTTGTTATAATATTACATAATACTTATTTGTTAAGTTATTTATATTTATAAGAATTGAATGTATTCCCGGCAAATGAAGAAAACTAAAAATATCTCAGAAACTAATAAGTAGGAGATGCTATATAAAAATGAAAGAGTATCATCAATACAATATTTAAAAAATAATAAAATATAGGGTCATCTATTAAAAAAAAAATTGAGAAAATCGTAATTTTGTTTTGTAGTTTAAAAGTGCTTATAAAAATTAATGTTCTACTAAAAAATTCTTGGCTTAGAATGCTGTTGATATAACAATCTAAAAACTGTTACATCATATGTATATTGTTTTGATTTATGTTTCATGTAAGTTATTTATTGAATAAAAATAATCTTGTTATATTATTATATACAATACAAAGTTTTTTTTTTGTAGGAATTTTACGATCCTTGTATATTAGGGAAATATGATAATTTCTTAGTATCACATTTATTGGTATATTCACTGCATATTGCTATGGTTTATATTTTGTGCTAGCTATTTATTTAATAAAAAAATTTTTGTTTAATTATCACTCAATACTAACTTATTTCTACTAGAAAAATTGAATGTATTCCCGAAATTTGAATAAAACTAAAAATATCTCGGAAAGTAATCAGTTTAGATATAGGGAATGCTATATAAAAATGAAAGAGTATATTAAATACAATAATGTTAAAAAATAAAATATAGGGTGATCCATTTAAAAAAATAGAGAAAATCGTAATTTGGTTTTGTAGTTCACCCTGTATACAAATATTCGTCAATGATGTGAATTGGACTTAATTTAAAAACTACAGTATATTGTTTATTTTATTACATAAAACAAATTATTGTCTACGAATTTCTTCTTTATATACAGGGTGTTAATCTCATAGTGATTTCGAAATAAAAATGGTCATAACTTGTTAAATACTCTGTATAGTAATGCAAAACCATATATTATATGAACAAGAATTATGAGGGGAATATAAATATGAGAAAATATATAGGGTGTCCCATTTAAAAAATTATATGTTTGATATACCACGCAGTTACTGATCACCCTGTAGAAATGGACATATTTTCCAAGCGTGGAGAATATCATTGCCTACATTTTTTTTAAATAACTTTTCTCGATATTTTATACCATAATGGAGTTATCGACCGATCCCACACTAAAAACTCACCCTGTATGTGGTCCCAGCCTGGGATGATGTATTAGATAAACAAAAAAGCTTGGAGATGATGATAAGCCAGCAAAGGAAACCACTATAAGGGTGGTAATCGCATATAGGAGAACCCCAACAATTGCTGTAAAAGTGATAGCAGGAGTTATACCAATACAGTTAATGGTAAAGGAGAGGGTGACTATGTAAAATAAGAGAAAGGGGATAAAAGAAGATCAGAGAAGAAATTAGAAAAATAGTGTGAGGCAGTGACAGAGAGAGTGGTCCGAAGAAAAGACTTAAGCAAACATAGAGCCCTGGATCAACTGCAAGTCATGGACATCCTGAAAAAATTTGTTTTATTATTTTATTACAAAGCTGTTTTTAATTATTATTAACCATTAGCGCTATATTCCTGACTGTATCGTCGCCCCCGTTAGCGAAATTACTTCGATTAGTTTTTTTTACAAAAACTTGCTCAAAAAGAGGTCCTTATAACAAATCAACAAGGCGCCAGGCGGTACCTTGCTCTAAAAATTGTTTTAACAATTTTTGTTAAACAAATTCACAAAAATAATTTTTTCACTTCAAACAAATTTTTTTGAGATTGGGATAAACTTTGATTTGGTCACTTTATGACTTTCTTAATAATATTAAGCCTTGAAAATGGCCATTTTTGCATTTTTCAAATTTTATATCGCATATAACTCGACAACAATCAATTCTAGAGAAAAATTACAAGAGAAATTTTTTGCTCAAAATGGCCCAATTTATGTAAAAAAGATTTGTTCGAAGTAAGAAAATTATTTTTGTGAATTTGTTTTAAAAAATTTTTCAACTAGGGTACCGCCTGGCACCCTGTGGATTTGTTATAAGGACCTTTTTTGAGTAAGTTTGTGCAAAAAAATCGAATCGGAATAATTTCGCTAACGGGGGCGACGATAGAGCCTGGACTATAGCGATAATTGTTCTGAAGGACCTCTTTCTGAGTAAGTTCTCATTATTAGTTGTCGAGGCATTAAGCTAAATAAAAAAAATATTATACGTTTAAATTAAACTGTGTTATTAAAAAATTCCCGTAGAATTCTAATGAATGGTTATGTAAAAATTACATTCAATTAAATTATTGGCACGATATACATAATCGATTTCAGTAAGCGAGAATTAAATAAATGAAATATAACCTTGCCCAGTTGCAGCTATCATGCTGGAATGTAAAATAGTGCATGTCAAGAGATATTATCTTAATAGACGAATTTATAATAAGGTGAATGTGTTTAAAATGTGTGTAAGTTATGAAATAAACATGCAGTACGGATAATATTTTGTCATTACTGTCATTTATAAAACATAAAATGCTGTTTGTAACTTAATACGAATTATAGTAATAATTACAATTTTAATTAATATAGGAGAGATAAATTTTATCTACATTTTCAGAAAATTTATTACAATTGTTTTTTGTAACAAACAATGCGACAAACGTCGCAAACCCTGGACTACCAAAGGTATCCGCATATCAGCAAAAAATATGCGTTCACTACTTTATATCAAGAAATTTACTACCAACGTCTCTGTCACTCAATATATCACCAATTACAGAGTCACATACTTAAAACTCATCAAATCAGCTAAAAAAGCCTACTATCAAAATCGTCTGGGAAGCTCCAAAAGTGTTGCAAAAGAAACTTGGTCCATAATAAACGATCTTCGAAACAAAACCCACGCAGCTCAAACATTTGCCCTTCCAAACCCTGAAAATCTAAACGAATACTTCATTAACGTGAGTAAAAATATAACATCCACTATTCAGTCTCAACAAGATCCCATTTCCTATCTCCCTAATTCAGAAATTGTCTCGAATTCATTCTTTATAAGACCAATCTATAAATCTGAATTGATCCAAACGATCAGTAGTATCAAAAGCAAATCATCTTGTAGTACTGATGGACTATCTATAAAAATCTTCTCAAATCTCACAGATAATGTGTTAGAACTCCTCGTGTCACTAATTAATGATTCCTTTGAAAACGGTAAATTTCCAGAGTGCCTAAAGACAGCCATTATTATTCCTCTTCATAAAGGTGGCGAAAAATCTAATGCCTGCAACTATAGACCTATTGCCCTACTACCGGTACTCTCCAAAATTATTGAGAGGCTCATAAAAACCCGACTTATGTCCTTTCTCTTTGATAACAATATTTTATCACAAAATCAGTTCGGCTTCTTAACTAATAAATGTACAACTGATGCCATGTTTTCTGTACTTCACGAGGTTTACCAAGCACTAAACAATAATCTTTATACTGCCACTGTTTTCTGTGACTATTCCAAAGCTTTTGATTGTGTAAATCACAACATTTTGATTAAAAAACTTAATTACTATGGAATTCGAGGTATTTCTTTGAATTGGTTTAAATCTTACTTAGATAATAGGAAACAATTGGTTAGAGCAAATGATACTGACTCTAGTCTCAAAAACATTATATGTGGAGTACCACAAGGTTCAGTATTGGGTCCTCTACTTTTCCTGATCTTTATAAATGACATCACTAATTTAAAAATCGATGGAAAAATTTTTCTTTTTGCTGATGATACCAGTATCACTTGGAGCAACTCAACTATTGCAACTCTTCATGCAACTATAACTTCTGATCTTACGATAAAAACCTGGTCTGACTCTAATTTACTCTCCTTTAACGTGGATAAAACGGTAGCATTATCATATAAAGGTGCTCTTCAACCCCTGCTTGTGAATAGCAGCCAGATCTCTACCGTTGATTCTGTAAAATTTCTTGGTATTCTTTTAGACAGCAACCTCAAATGGTCCCTTCATATCGATTTGTTAAGTAAGAAACTCGCCTCGGCCTGCTATGCCATAAGATCTGTTTCGAAGGAACTCAATTTAGCATCTTCTAAAATAACATATTTTTCTTTATTCGAGTCTCATCTTCGATATGGTCTTCCTTTTTGGGGGTCTAGTACAGCTGCCCAATTTGATGTTATTTTCAAATTACAAAAAAGAGCAATAAGATATCTGTTTGGCCTCAGAAGAACAACCCATTGCAGAAGTTACTTTAAAGATCACGAAATTTTAACCCTTCCATCTTTGTATATTTTAGAAACTGTTTGCTTAATTCGTAAACACATGCATGTCTTTCCAGCAAGGCCTCATCATGACTACTCCACCAGAAATTCAACTTTTGATGTCTATTTACCGATCCCGTCTTCTGAGTTAGTAAAGAAATCTATACTATATTCCGCAAAAAAACTATACAACCATCTCCCTTTACAACTTAAATCTGCAACATCCTTTCTCAAGTTCCGTAAAATGACAAAAGCTCATTTATCTAAAAGACCATATTATTCAGTAGAAGAGTTTCTTAATGACTAACTAAGAAATCACAGTAATGTACAAGTAACTAAAGTGTATTTATCTATATTTGGGTGTCACATACAGCAGCTTAAACTTATTAGTTCCTTTGTTTGTGTTTTATTATATTATGTTGTAGGTTCAATTTTGCAATTTATAGTAATTTTGCAATATATTGGTTTTTGTTTTTTTACTTCACTTTTTTTTAACTTGTTTATATATTTTTTTTATTGACGATTTATCTAATTTTATAAAATTGTATTTGTTATTGTTATTGTTATGTATATCTTTTTCGTGAATCTATGTTAAGCTTTGTCCATAAAATTGTATAATTTTCAGTGACAATAAAGCATATTTCTATTCTAATTAATTTTTCTAATGGGCTATACAATTTTCGAATTCAAATTAACACGCCTCCTATCCCATCACCCTGATCTGGGTATTCAGAGAAATAAGATTTTTCTCGTGACACATCCCCCATCCAGGCCGAAACCAAATTTTTTGAGTAGTATGGACATCTATATTAATAACCTATGTATGTTTCCTGCAGCCGAGTTTGATGATATACATAGTTATAAATAAATAAAAATCAAAAAAACGGTAAATTTTCGCTTTTTTCGTTTATTACAAAAAAGTGAAGCATTCTAAACAAATTTGAGAATAAAAAACTCATAAATCATATAAAAAACTTCAATATGGCGTTCGCTGAATATGTCTATCCCTATTTGTTGCTTAGAAAATTGCAAAAAAGTCATAAAATTTGAGATTTTTTAAATGTTCATGTCTTTGTAAAAATTAAATTAGAACCTTCTTATTAAACAGAATGCTGAGACTTCCTGTGCTTAAATTATACTGCTTAAATTTTAAAGCAATTGGTCAAATAGTTTAAAAGTTATTTAATTTGTTTATCCCAACTTCATTTTTTTTTGCAAGACTATAAGTCAGAAAATTATGAGGTTACAGTAACACTTCGGACAGTTTAGGAAAGAAGAACATTTATACTATAAACTTAATTAAAAACAAGCTGAAAATGCGAGCATTATCATAACGAAAACTTTGTTTATTTGCGTATTTTAATTTGTAATATGGAAAATTGCTATTATAAAAAGTTGTTTAGAATTAAAAATTATGTTTTAAGTTGCAATTATATAATTCTAATTTAAAGATTTTGAACTATAAAGGTACTTTACTCTTGATCGAAATTAATATTTTTTATATACCTCGTATAAAATTAGTAAAATTTTATATGATGGTTGCATCATAAATCTTAGACCATGAAGAGCTTTTTATGGATAATAACTTTTCTACGTTAAATTAAAAATAAAAGAGTTATAAATGAAAATGTTGTTGGTATCCATAATTCGAGAAAAAATTTCAAATATTTTTTCCATTAGAAGGATGCACATATCTGACCATAATTTTTTATTTCAAACAACATTTCATAAAGTTGGCTACCTAAACTCGGACACAACTGGCTAGTGATTTTAGTCAGTAAGTTTGCCAATTTGACAAAAAAATGATTACTAAATAGTTAATAATTACTAAATAATTAGTAATTTTGCCAATTTTGCCAAATTGGCATAAAACTAAAAAATTACCTACTAAAATCACTAGGCAGTTGTGTCTGAGTTTAGCGAACCGACTATAATAACAATTTTTATTTCATAACAAATGGAACAGTTCATTTATCATTAGGTAATCCCATTAAAGGGGAGGCCGTATACTCGTATAAACCTTTTTAAAGTTTTTAATAAATTATTGCTTTCAAAATATACTCAAATTGTATTTTTGAACATCTTATTTATTTTATATAATAATTAAATTCCCTATCAAATGTCATTGATATTTTATTAATACTTCATTTAAAATTTAGTTTGACATGCACGAAGTGACAAATTCAGATTAAAAGTGACATGTTTAGTGACTAATTCAGATTAAAAAACTAGCCTACTTACTAGCAACGATTTCAGCTGACGGTTAGTGTGTCGGCAGAAAATAAAATGATTGTGACGTCACATTTTAGACTTTGTCGATTATCTCGAAGACGGTTAGAGATATCGAAATGCCGTTTCTAGATTTGGATTCAGAAGACAAAACTACATAAGAAACCATCGATAAATCTGGTCTAAGTATTGCATGAGCGGCAACGCAATAACACACAGACTTTGCGAATTTATAAACGAAAAGTTTCCGTTGAAAATGACAAAATAGTTATTTTCCTAACAAGTGCAGAAAGTCATACTTTTCCGCACGCGACTGCAGTTTGCCGAACGACGCGAAGCGGGAGTTCGGCAAGCAGTCGAGTGCGGTAAAGAGACTTTCTGCAAGCGTTAGGAACAATTTTTTTTCTACGAGTCTTTAAAAAATGACCAAATCTTAATCAATTAATTTAATTAATATGAAAATACATACACAAATTAATTCTTTGACAAGGTTGTCAAAACCAAAGTTTCAGCATAATTGGTTAGCATGATGACGATCTTGGTTTCCATGACGACGATTCAAAACCACTGTTATTGTCTACTGATTTGACTTTCGAATATTATGTCAAAATTATTTTATTTCATCGAATTCTCGCGTTAATTTCATTAAAACATGAACACAATAAGATATATTTGAAATAAATTAGTAAATATTATCTAAATATTAGTTTATTGCATGTATTATAATTACTTTAAGGCCATATTAACATATCTAAATTATCACGCGTGCGGAAAAGTAAAACGCGTGCAGAAAAGTAAAACGCGTGCGGAAAAGTAACACGCGTGCGGAAAAGTAAAACTTTCTAAACTAAAATGCGTGCGCGAAAGTAGACATTTTTGCACGCTCGTAGAAAAAGTAATTTTAAACGGTGTAAAATTATTTTGTAAAAACATATCGATTTTTTACTTACTAATAAACAATTAGTATAACTTTTTAACCATACCCGTAGAAAAATTATTTTTTCATATTTAGAAAGACTGAATTTTTATACACATTTAGAAAGAAAAACAATAATTGTCCTATGACAATTAGGGAAAAAGTTAGCCCCCCTTTTTTAATTCACATGTTCTTGCAAAATAATTTTGCAATATTTAGAATTATTTTTTGTCATTTTTTTTTATTTAAATTAATAGTGTAAATATTCTTCTTTCATAAACTATCGAAACTATTACTGTAACTTCATCATTTTCTGACTTAACTATAGTGTTGCAAAAAAATTAATTTGGGATAAACAAATTAATTAAATAACTTTTAGGCCCGGTTGTTCGAACGCTAATCAACATTGATCACTATCAAATACTTAATTACTGTCACAACTGTGAATGTCAACTTTGGTTGGGTTGCCGAAAACATAATTATTGATGACAATTATGAAATTAGTTAATCAAATATGATAATAATTGTTATGTTAATTGACTAACTAATCTCATAATTATAATTAACTATGTTTTCAGCAACCCAACCAAAGTTGACATTGACAGTTGTGACAGTAATTAAATATTTGATAGTGATCAATGTTGATTAGCGTTCGAACAACCGGCCCCTAAACTATTTGACCGATTGCTTAGAAATTTAAGGTGTGATTTAAGCACCAGAAGCCTCAGCATTCCTTGTAATAAGAAGGTTCTAAGTTAATTTTTAAATAAATTATGAATCTTTATAAAAAATCAAAAATTATGATTTCTTTTGTAATTTTCTAAGCAACTTTTTCAGCGAACGCTATATTGAGTGTTTTTTATACGATTTATAAGTTTCTTCCTCTCAAGTTTAAAATGCTTAACTTTTAGACGAAAAAGCGAAAATTTACCGTTTTTTTATATTCATTTGTTTATAACTATGTATATCATCAAAATCGGCTACAGGAAACATATAGGTTATTATTATAGATGTCCATACTACTAAAAAAATTTGGTTTCGGCTTGGAGGGGATTGTGTCACCAACGGGATATTTTTTTCCTTATTTCTCTGAACTATATACTGTACATTATCGTAGTCATGTTTGTCTGACATATACACTAGGTAATGTGATCAGGTTCAATATTGGCGAATATGAGTTTGAAAATGTAGAATATTTTAAAAATCTTGGGGTCTCAGTAGTATTTGTTTTTAAATTTAAGTTCACTAACACTTGTAGAACTTGTTCCTGTGACTTGTGCAATGATAGTGGATTTTCGTCTTGCAGTATAGATATTTCTTCGAACGCAAGAAATGTATTTCGTAGTCAGCGGTAAATTGCTGAAATTTTCCTTCCTCAATTCCTTGTGGACAATCTTTAAAGGTATTTCACATATATCTTCTACAGCTTTCCTCTTTGTAAAATTACTAAAAATTTGCCGGTCAACGTGGATATCTGGAGCATGATTATGCTCCACCGATGCTTTTTCAAGAATAACGTAATTTTCATCACCTTCCTTTGTGTACACTTTTTGTTGACACCTTTTTTGATGCATCGCCATCTAACATTTCCATCTTTGGAGACATGGGCCTTTGAAAATTTATATTCATTAATTATTAATAAAAGTTCTCCCCTTTGACTAAACATAGTCGTTGGATTCGCCATTTAAAAGTTAAACACTAACGGACAAAACCGGACACTATACCGTAATACTTAAAAATGAAGTGAATAACTGAAATTATTTATATTCTTACTTTCAACTACAATCAAATTTGGAATTTCCGGTCATTAAGACGTAATCCCCAACTTTCTCGGCGATGGGGCAGCAGGTACTTGGGATTAATGGCCCTAGGTAGTTCGTTGGGCAGTTAGATAACACCATGAAAAAGTGATGTTCTTATGTGCCCAAGAAAAACAAACCTGGGTATTTGTGATGCAGTGAGAAATAAAAAATAAAACAGAGGAGATTAAAACGTTTTATTTTGTACTCGTACGTAATAAGTAGGTACCTATATCAAAACTCTTGTTGGGTAGTTGACAATTAAATTAATTTTTCATGAAATAATTTTGATATACCAGACAAATCTAAATTATTTCTTGAAATAAATTTAATTACCAATATTTTTATGAGATATATTTCATGATAAATATGAAGTTTATATAGTATCATAGTCCCTATTTTAGTTTTATGAGTAATAAAAATATAATATGGCTACCAAACTTTCCTAAATTACGCTATTTTATATGTGGTATTAGTTCTTAGTCATTAACTTTCCCTTTATACCGTCATTTTTTTATCGTCATTTCGATCGTCGTTTGACTTGCACGAACGTTATTTACCGATTCACATTCATATGTCAGAGACAGCTGCTTTTCTCGCTACAATCAACTCTATTAACCATGTTTCTATGCGACTCGCCTGCGTGATTCCAATTTCAAATTTAATTTCTGAATAAATCCATAGGAAACGGTTTGAATGAGCTGGCGAGCATTCAAGGAAAATGCTATTCATTTTCAGATAATTCATAAGAGCTGCGCGTCCTATTTACTTTTGGCAATATTCCTCCCATTGTGCTCTACTCTTATACAAAGTGGACGTGATTAATTGTCAGTTTCATTGCGTCTCTATGCTAAGAACGAACATAATCTTATTTGAACCCCATATTAAATTTTATATATGCATTCCCGTTTATGGCAATACAGAACGGTCATAACCGTTAACCAAAATAGGGTTGGGTTATATGACATTAATTTTGTTGATACATTACATTTCAACGACTAAAACAAATAAGAGAGTAAATTTTATAATAAAAACCATAGCCGTTATCTCGGCAATTAACATTGCTGTTTAAAAATACCAAAAATTAGTCGAAACACCTTTAAAACAAACCTTTTGCTTTAAAAAAACAAAACTCGCAAAAACACCCAAAAAACCCGTAAAAACTTTGAAAACACATTGTATTTTAAGGGTTTGAAGGTATTTCGCCCAATTATTGAATGTCACATTTACTTCAAATAATATAAAACCTACAAAAACGCCTTGATTTGATCTATTTTGAAGTCTATAATATGGAGAAAATCCCCCAAAACCTCTAAAAATCCAGTTTATCGGATTTTTTTTTATTTAACTAATGCCTCGACAACTAATGGCCGTTGGCATGGTAGGTACGGTGAATTTTTGCAGTTAGGTACCTAGTGTCATGTGTAGTGTCGGTGTTGAGTAAGTCTCTTGTTACTTTGCAAAGTCGACGACATTGTCTTTGCAAAGAGACGTTAATTATGTATATCCGAACGTCTGCGGTTACCGGATTTTTAATGTGCTAAAAAAAATCTGAAAAAAATCAGACATATTTTTTAATAAAATTCATAAAATAAAAAAATACTGTTGTGATGCTATTTTCTTGGGACATCTTATGCCATAAAAATATAGACTTACAGCTTTCTCCAAAAAAAGTTATACGCTTTTTTGGAAAAAAAAGCGCATGTTTGGGTTATGTACACTCAACCTGGAGGTCTATAAAAATAAGCAACTTTGTAAAATACTCGTCCATGAGAGAGCAGTTTTTGACATTTTTGAATTGATTGCAACCCGCTGCAAGAAAATAAAAACGAAAAAATGTCCTTTTAAGGGAAAGAGGAGGGGTGGCGAGCTAAAATTGCCTGACTTTTATTTTTTTAACACAATAAAACGTAAAAAATAAAAAAAACTGAAGTCTATAAGCTGGAGAAAATCCCCCAAAACCTCTAAAAACCCAGTTTACTGAAATTTTCTGAGCTGAAAAAATCTGAAAAAATCATGCATATATTTTTTTATTAAAACACATAAAATAAAAAAAATATTGTTCTGGTGCTATTTTCTTCGAGCATCTTATGCAATAAAAAGACCTACAACTTTCCCAAAAAAAGTTATACGTTTGTTTAAAAAAAGCGTATGTTTTGGGTTATGTACACTCAACCTACGGATCTATAAAAACAGACAAGTTTTATAAAATCCTCGTCTATACGTGTACATTTTTTGAAATTCTTTAATTGATTGCAATCCGCTGCAAGAAATTTTTTTTTGAGAAACGTTTATTCAGCAATCTGTTAGTTATAAAAAATTCTAACAATAAGCGTCTTTGGGGTTTGAAGTAAAAAAAATTGACGTTAGAGAGGTCACTCCAATGACTGGACCTCTAGTATGGAACAAACATGACATTCCGATAATATGCTACATACAAAATAATATGCTACATGCAAGAAAATGAAAACGAAAAAATGACGTTTTAGGGGAAGGAAGAGGAGGAAGTGGCATGCTAAAATTGCGCTAACTTTTATTTTTAACAGATAAAACGTAAAAAAAATAAAAAATAAATTATTTAGGTTGCATCGATTTTAGAACATATGATTAGCCTCTCAAAAAATAGCAAAACCACTTAAAAACCTTAAAAACATGGTTTTGGGGAGTTTAAAGACGTTTCTTGGGCGTCAGTTGATTAGTTTTCTGGCGCCCAAGAGAAGAAAAACGCTGCAGAGGACGACCACCAACACGCTGGATGGACGACATTAAACGAATATCCAAGAAATGGCAAAAAGACGCACAGAGCCGTGAGAGTGCGAAAAATGGGAGAGACCTATGTCCAGCAGTGGACAGAAGAGGTTGCATGATGATGATGAAAGATGTCTCACCTAACTTTTAAATGTTGTTCTGAAGCTTTTTTCTTGTGGCATTTTTATAATAAACTATTTTTAATGGGAAATAAGCCACAATTTTACCAAAAAAATGATTTTATTAACGTTTCGAAGCCCAAATCGGGTTTCGTTGTCAAAATACAAAATACTACTAAAACAAACAAAAATGTTGTTGCTAAGTAAAAAAATTCTTCTAATAATTTATTTAATCTGACTCATTTATATTGGCAATTCAGACGTATATTATACATTTTAAAGTAGAAGACTTTAAAATGATATCGCCAATATTTATGAGTTGCGTTCCTGGGACGACTTTACTAAAAGATAGTTTATTCGATTACATGAAATTAATCCCAACTCAAGAATATCCGTCACAAAAAAATCAGAGCATGTGATCTGTCTTTAAAAAGACAACCAAATGCAACGATGACAGTAAAATTCTGGCGTTAGAGATTCCATAGTAAATCACGAGGAAAAACCAGGAAAAAACCTCGTGATACTATCCCGACATCGTAAGTATTTGGTCTTACATTTAATTTACTTTCAAAAAACTAATACCAAATTCTGACTTTAATATGTTTAAATTATAAATAATATTAATAATATATATATATATGCAATAAGTAATACTAAAATATAAAATTTGTACTAACTCGATATGTTATTGACTTACTAATCGTGGTATTTTCTTTCTATTGACTTCCTCTTTCAGTATGGGTAACCACATCCTACTGCATTCTACCGAGGAATTTGCGACACAATTGGTTTCATTTAGCATAATTAGAGCCGCTTCTTTGATTTTTCTCTTTTTACTATCTGATTCTTTTAGGACTATACTTGAATCTCTCCACTGAACTCTATGTTCATTATCCCATGCGTGTTGACATATTTGAGATCTATCAAATTCTCTATTTTTAATATAAGACTGATGTTCACTTATTCTAACGTTCAATGGTCTTGATGTTTCACCTAAATAAAATTGTTCGCACCCACAAGGTATTTTATAAATGCAATTCTTTGTTCTTTCTTGTTCATTGTTAGGTTTAGTTTTAGATAGAATAGATCTCAATGTGTTTGTTGTTTTGAATGGTGTTGAAATGTTGAATTTATTTCCTATTGTTTTCAGTTTCTCGGATAGTCCTTTTATATATAGTATTGATATTTTCCTCGTATTATTTCTTGTGAATGTTGTAGGATCCCGTTCTAAGTTGTTCTATTCCATTCGATCCAATCTTGACAATTCCTCATTTATAAACGATAAGGGATAATCATTTTTTAATAAAACAGATGTTAACAATTGTTTTTCTTCTAAAAATGAATTTTCGTTAGAACAAGTAATTTTGGCTCTATCATATAAGGATTTAATGATTCCCTTTTTAACGTTGATGTTGTGATTTGATTTGTAATTGAGATATCTGTTGGTGTGTGTTGGTTTTCTATACACTTGAGTCTCATATCCAGTATCCTTCTTTGAGACTAAACCATCGAGGAAAGGTAAAGTGTTATTGTATTCCTTTTCCATTGTAAATATTGTCTCTTCTTGATCGTTTATAATATTCAGGAATGCATCCAACAATTCTGATCTATGAGGCAATATTGAAAACACGTCATCTACATATCTCCACCATACTGTTGGTTTTAAATTTTGTTTAGAAATGATATTAGTTTCGAAATCCTCCATAAATATTGATGTGATCTTGATTATTGATATGAGATAATATTCTTATATGTTACTTAATTTAATCAATGTATTAATACTAATCCAATTAATTAACCAGATCACATATCAATATGTTTTCAATCTCAGGGCGAATTATAAATTAATTACTTACTTCCGTGGCTTCTAAATATTTCTTAATGGTTCCTAATCGGGATAGAAAAGAAAAGAGTAAAAAAAATACACATATGGGTTACAATTATAATCAAAATATTTTTTATTTTATTTAAAAGGCAACCAATGCTTAATATTTGCTATTTCTTATTATTCTTAAACATAACATTTACAAATGGGAATCTTATTTCCTTTTGGTTTTCAATTGAAAGTTTTTATTAACATTTAACTATTAGGATTTATTAGGAACAACTCTATTTAAGTTTGATGAAGCTTTTCTGATATTATTGATTATGTTATTCAATTTTTTATGTGGAATTTAATACGAAAAACCCATACATTCATGTCCAAACAAATGAGACTGACCTTTTCCTGGTGAACTGAAAATGTCCTCACACAAAACCCTTTCCTGCTATCCTTGGCTGCGATCAAACCTCGTCCTGGCTTCCAGTGATGTTCTCCTTTGAAAAACTAGCTCGAATAGCTCTCGTTCCTGCTTTTGTCGTGATGCTGTGTTCTACCTTTTTCGAAACTGCTATCAGCTACCGGGACACTCTGGGCTCAAGGAGGTTCTTTTACTCTCGACCTGGCCTACTTCTCGTTCCACGATAGATACTCCACACTCACGGAACTACACCGGCTTTCTCACCCCTCGAACACTACCGTCTACTACTCGACTTCACTTCTCGACAGCTCAAAACATTCTGATCTCACTTTGTCATCCATTCCCCTACTTTCTAAATATCCCTTCCAGATTCACAAATCAATCTTCCACCACCAACTCTCATTCGTAATATTCCTCAAAACCAATTTTTAATCTTTCTAAATATGCTTAATGGATTTCAAAAGAAAATATTTAATTCCCATTCTAAAATATTTTCTAACTATTTACAAATTTTAATGACCTATTCTCTCTTTCAAATGAGTCTTATTTAGCATAGGCTAATGATCGAAACCTTCCGCGAAAAACGATAATGAACTATCATCTATTTCACTGAGTTTTATTTAGCATAGGCTAATGATCGACCTTCCGAGAAGAACGATAATGGTACGCGTCATTCACTTTGTTTATCTAAGCACATTGTTCCGAGTTTCGTACGCTTATTCTAATCACTTCTTAAAATTAAATATAACAATTTGTTGTATACAGGTTGTTCTAAATTTATATGCCCGAGGTTGAGAAAATTAAAAATATTTTATATTAAAGTGAATTTTGTTTATAATTATCAAATTTTAATTTTTATATCAAATAGAAATATAACAATATATTAGCCAATAATGGATATAAAGAAGAGCCCATTGCTAGACCAAAATTTTGTTTATAGAATTCATTATTTAGTTGAAAATAGGTATTATTAGTACATAATGTCAATAACTCCATTATAGCTGATACATTTAGTCTTGTCCTAGTTGTCAATGTATTATCATTTTATAATTTAGTTTTAATTATGTTTAAAGTTTTATCTAATGGTACATTTGTAAATAAACTGTTTATGTCAAAACTTACTAAAATATTATTTGGATTAAATTCAGTATTTGATAATTTGTTTAAAAAATGTTGTGTATTTTTTATAAATGTGTCATTATTGTTTGCAAATGGTTTTATAATATTTAATAAAAATTTTGATAGTTCACTAGAAGGAGAATTGATGGTACTACAAATGGGTCTAAGTGGAATATTCGCTTTATGAATTTTTCGGTACTCCATAAAAATGTGGTGTCTTACTGTACTGAGGTGTCATTAATTTTCTTTGATGGTACGTTAGATCATTTAAATTTGCATAAAGTTCTATAGATTTTGTTTTCCAGTGTCTTCGTTGGATCCTTCGTTAATTTGGTATAAGGTCCATTTGTAATTAGATCTGTAATTTTGTCCTCTTATTGTATTTTATCCATGCTTACAGTTGCATTTCCTTTATCTGTTGGTAGGATTGTTATGGAGTCATCATTTTTTAAAGTTTTTGAAGCTTTTATTTCCTCTTTGCTGATGTTCTGTTCAGTTTTATTAGATTTTTCCAATTCAAGTTTACATAGTACCCTATATTGTTCTTTTTCATGATTTGGTAAACACTGGGATATTTTTTCCACTGAGCTAATTATGTCTAATTTTGGAATAGATTGATGAGTAACAGCATAGTTTAAACCTTTTGACAATACCAAATTTTCCGTTGCATTTAAATTTCTATTTGATAGATTGACAACTGTCGCTAATATGTCATTATTTCTATTTAGGTTATCAAAAGCTTGTATACTATTTTGTTCTAAAAGAATATTAAATTGATTTAAATGTATATTTCTTTGTTTTTGATAAATTATTTGTAAACTAAAGGATAATTCGATCAAAATCAGAATTCGATATCATTCCGAAAAGCAAATCTTCAATACTTACGATGTCTTGTTCAATAAAAATTAAATTTGACCTATGAAATTGTAACCTTTCCCGGATCATCGATAAACTGGCTCTACGTAGAATATTTTGGAGTCTTCTGGTCTTCTGCTTGAGTATGCCGTAACCTCAAGACCTTTGGTATTAAATTGTTGTCTCTACATCTTAGTAAAGTCGTCCCAGGAACGCAACTCATAAATATTGGCGATATCATTTTAAAGTCTTCTACTTTAAAATGTATAATATACGTCTGAATTGCCAATATAAATGAGTCAGATTAAATAAATTATTAGAAGAATTTTTTTACTTAGCAACAACATTTTTGTTTGTTTTAGTAGTATTTTGTATTTTGACAACGAAACCCGACTTGGGCGTCGAAACGTTGATAAATTCATTTTTTTGGTAAAATTGTGGCTTATTTCCCATTAAAAATAGTTTATTAACTTTTAAATGTTCTTTAAAGGAGCCAGTTACTTCAAATTATATAGTTATAGTAATCTTTTGAAAAACCTTGATCTGGTTTATGTATTTGAAGTCTATAAAATGGAAAACCCAGTTTTTCTGGTGTTTGAAGGTATGGTTGCGCGGCTATGGATCGTCCATCCTATTTTCTTTTGGCAATATTCCTTCCATTGTGCTCTACTCTTATACAAAATGGACGTGGTTAATTATTGTCAGTTTCATTACGTCTCTATGCTAAGAACGAACATAATATTATTTTTCTACAACCGTGTTAAAAATGCAATTTTTAGCACTCTATACGAGCGTTAAAAATGCTACTTTAAGGCACTAGTGCTTTAAAAAAATTTTAAGGCACTGCAGTTCGTATTGACCGTATATGCAATTTTGATGTCAAAAAAATATAAAATTGGAATGTCACTTGAGTTCAAGTAAAAGTTTTTGTAGATATTGTCCTGTAATTACGTTTGTAGAAAAAATATTGTATGATATGCGTGTTAAAAAGTACATTTTTAAGGCACTCATGTGAATTGCAGAACTCGCTATCGCTCATTCTGCAAACTTTCACATGCGTGCCTTAAAATTGTACTTTTAACACTAACATCATAAATATGTAACTATTATATGAATATAATTACAAAATACTACAGAATTTCACTTTTTGACATACATTTAATTGATTATTTCATTCATAGGAGATTCTGACCAATAGAAAGCTACAGAAATAAAAATTAAACTGATAATTTTTGATAATTTCCCGTCGTCAAGTATATTATGTCAGATGCCCTTCGTTGCTATGAAAAAATACATTCAGTGACATTAATGACAATTAATGTTTTAAAAATTATATATAAAAGTGATGACTTTCTACCGTCAAATATTTATAACAACTCTGTGTTTAATTGTACTAATTTGTACTTACATAAATAAATTACAATTAAATTTTTTTATTTTGAACAGTTTTATTCATGAAATAATCGCAAAATTGCACTCGATCTCTAAAATTAATATAGCATTTTTGCCCTCGTGACACGTGGACATAACTGTCAAAACTGGATAAAACTGGATAAAACTGTCAAAATGTCACTCGGGAAAAATGCAATAATTTTAGAGCTCTTGTGCAATTACTACTGATAATAGTCTAAGAGCTGGGAGCGGATTTTGTGCGTGATAAGTAATATGGAAAAACTATACGGGGATATGTTGAATTAGTTGTGTACATGACTTTCACCAACGGCCGGAAACCAGAGTTAAGGCCGAGGGTAGTTATAAGGGGTCAAAGTCGCGGATTTTATTATTTTTTTTATGACGCTCATGATCGAGATAGTGCACCAAAATTTGGGAATAAGTAGGTCATGGCGTACCTAAGTAAAATCTTTAGGGGCGGAACGCTGCGTGGCCGACAAAGGGGTGGGGGTAGGGGTGAATATAAAAAATATAAAGGGTTTTTTGCGCTGTTCGTAATTGAGATAGTGGACCAAAATTTGGAAATAAGTAGATCATGACATTACTAAGTAAAATCACCAGAGCCGGAAACCAGAGTTGGAGATGAGGGTAGTTATAAGGGGTCAAAGTCGCCGTTTCTATTATTTTTTTTTGTGACGCTCATGATAGAGAGAGTGCACCATAATTTGGGAATAAGTAGGTCATGATGTAACTAAGTAAAATCTCCAGGAGTGGAACGCTGCGTGGTCGACAAAGGGGTATGGCAGGGGTGAATATAAAAAAATGTAAGGGGTTTTTTGCGACGTTCGTGATTGAGATATTGCACCAAAATTTGGGAATAAGTAGACCATGACATAACTAAGTAATATCCCCAGAGGCGGAAACGAGAGTGGCGGACGAGGGTAGTTATAAGGGGTAAAAGTCGCTGTTTTTATTATTTTTTTTGTGGCGCTCATGATGGAGATAGTGCACCAAAATTTGGGAGTAAGTAGGTTATGACGTAACTAAGTAAAATCTTCAGGGGCGGAACGCTGCTCGGGGTACAAAGGGGTGGTAGGCAGGGGTGAGTATAAAAATATATGGGGGTTTTTTACCGATCGTGATCGAGATAGTGCACCAAAATTTGGGAATAAGTAGATCATGACATTACTAAGTAAAATCTACAGGGGCGCAACGCT
This sequence comes from Diabrotica virgifera virgifera, assembly GCF_917563875.1. Taxonomy (NCBI): domain Eukaryota; kingdom Metazoa; phylum Arthropoda; class Insecta; order Coleoptera; family Chrysomelidae; genus Diabrotica; species Diabrotica virgifera. Next base: position 218,097,778 of record NC_065444.1, read on the forward strand.
GCGTGGGGGACAAATGTTGTGCCGGGTCACAAAAAAATAATACACACTGCGACTTTGACCCCTTAAAACTAGCCTCATCCCCAACTGTGGTTTCCGGCTCTGGGGATTTTACTTAGCTAAGTCATGATCTACTTATTCCCAAATTTTGGTGCACTATCTCAATCTAGCACGTCGCAAAAAACCCCTTATATTTTTTATATTCACACCTACCCCCACCCCTTTATCAGCCACGCAGGGTTCCACCCCTGGAGATTGTACTTAGTTACCTCATGACCTACTTATTCCCAAATTTTGGTGCACTATCTCGATCATGAGCGTCACCAAAAAAATAATAAAAACGGCGATTTTGACCCCTTATAACCACCCTCATGCCCAACTCTAGTTTCCGGCTCTGAGGATTTTACTTAGTTATGTCATGGTCTACTTATTCCCAAATTTTGGTGCACTCTTTCAATCAGGAACGACGCAAAAAACCCCTTATATTTTTTGTATTAACCCCTGCCCCACCTCTTTGTCGGCCACGCAGCGTGCCACCCATGGAGATTTCACTTAGTTACGTCATGACCTACTTATTCCCAAATTTTGGTGCACTCTCTCGATCATAAGCGTCACAAAAAAAAATAATAAAAACGGCGACTTTGACCCCTTATAACTACCGTCATCTCCAATTCTGGTTTCCGGCTCTGGAAATTTTACTTAGTAATGTCATGATTTGCTTATTCCCAAATTTTGGTTCACTATCTCAATCACGAACAGCGCAAAAAACCCTTTATATTTTTTATATTCACCCCTACCCCCACCCCTTTGTCGGCCACGCAGCTTTCCGCCCCTAGAGATTTTACTTAGTTACGTCATGATCTACTTATTCTCAAATTTTGGGGCACTATCTCGATCATGAGCGTCATAAAAAAAATAACAAAATCCGCGACTTTGACCCCTTATAACTACCCTCGGCCCCAACTCTGGTTTCCGGCCGTTGGTGAAAGTCATGTACACAACTAATTCAACATATCCTCGTATAGTTTTTTCATATTACTTATCACGCACAAAATCCGCTTCTATCTCTCCGACTATAATATCGCAAATTGTGTACAATATTTTTAATGATTAAAGTAAATAAATTTTAAGTTCACTCAAATACTCGCCATTCGATTACTGCCATCGACCACTTACATTCAATCTCGGTTAATTTGATTAATCGCGGCATGTGCCACACACACACACACTCGTTCAACCCAACCTCTAGGAACATGTGTGTACCACTGCTAGTCAGCGGGACCCACATGTCCGAAGATCAAACCGGTCTCGCTCCCGAAGAATATCATTCCGGAGCGGTACCTATCTGACCCCCAGGTTTTTTCCTCCACCCCTCCCCAACGTGTGACATACGAAGGGGAGGCTTTGAACTTTTACTTCGGGTGATTTGGGTAATGTAACACCCTCCGTCTTGTCATGGTTGTGGTTAGGCCACCTATCTGTAGGGGTAGCTGTTTAGCTTTTCTCCCTAATTACTTTACTGAGTTTATTTATGTTTTTCATGATTTTGGACTGAAGTCCCTAAATGTGTGTTCCGAACGGAGAGACACCAACCTGGATTGGTGTCCCTCCGCTCGGACTTTGGTGTGTGTCGGTCACTCAGCTGCCGATTTGACAATGCTTGCGTATTGCTCTCCTCGTCAGCCGAGCAGCCGCAAGGTCTGGCCATCAAGCTCGTGCTTGCCGGACACGGTCTCGATGCTCAGGTACGCGCTATGGTCTCTCATTGACCTGCCTGAAAGGCCTTCAGCCTAAGTGGCTGTGTATAAAGGACCAGAGGGGTCTTTATTGCATTTCATACTTACACCTTGATTTTACCAGTACTAAATTTATTGAGCTGATGGTTTCATGTATCTTGTTTTTAGTGATCAACTTCGCTACTCCGTAGAGCAACGCAGTTTCTCGGTTTTTTTTTTTTTTTTTTTTTTTTTTTATTTATTTTTTTTTTCACAACTATTTTGCATGTTCCTACGACTGTGCGACTGTCTTTAATTTCTTGAGGTCATTCTGGGACTTCCCTATATCCTGTTATTTGATGTTTAGGCCTTCTGTGTGTAGTACGTATGTTTTCATCATAGTCTGTCAACTCTCTCAGTTTACTGTTTGGATGGTCTCTTATGTTATTAAAAATTTCATATGCTTTTTCATCCATCATTCTAAGGATCTTTTTCTGCTTCGTGTCTTTGTTATACAGGTATCTGACTGGTACGTATTTGGGTACATTTAGGGCATCTCTTATTATGTTATTCTGGATTACCTGGATTTTCTTTCTGTTAGTTTTGCATGTTTGTCCCCATGCCGCAGATGCATATGTGAGAGTTGGTATGATTATACTATTAGCCATTCTAATTTTTGTTTTGAATCTTAATTTGCTTCTCTTCCCTATCAGCGAGGAGAGTTGACTTCTTAAGGCTTTGGCTTTGTGGACCGTTTGTTTCACGTGTTCTGTGTACGTGAGCCTTTTGTCAAGCGTAACCCCTAGGTATTTCGCTTGTCTACTCCATTCTATGGTTGTGTTTTCCATTCTTAGTTCTCTTTCTGGTCTACCATATCTGTGTTGGAACACTACAGCCTGTGTTTTCTCGGGGTTTAGTGCTATTTTCCATTGTATGCACCATTCCTGCAGTTGGTTTAGGGCTCTTTGTAGGTGATTTCTGGCTAGGTTAGGGTCTCTACTACTTGCTGCTATTGCCGTATCATCCGCATATAGGCTTAGTAGGGTTCGTGGATCTGTAGGTGTGTCTGCCGTAAAGATGGTGTACAGATAAGGAGATAGTACCGCTCCTTGAGGCACTCCCGCTTCCAATGTTCCTACTTCGGACAGGGTGGCCCCTATTCGAACTCTAAACCTTCGGTTTGTAAGGTATGACGCAAGGAGGCATGTCATCGCTTCGCTGTATCCATTCTCATGCATTTTATGCAGCAGACCTTCGTGCCATACTTTGTCAAAGGCCTTACTTACGTCGAGGAAGGCTGCTGCTGTGTACATCTTTTCATTGAACCCTTTTGTTATGTACTCCGTTAGTCTTAGTACTTGTAGCTCACATGAGTGCCTTGATCTAAAACCAAACTGCGATTCTGGGATGATTCCTAGAGCTTCTGATTCTTGTTTTAGTCTTTTAAGAATTATTCTCTCCACTATTTTGCTTATTGCTGGTAGTAAGCTTATTGGCCTGTAATTTTGTGGAAAGCTCCCATTTTTCCCCGGTTTTCCTATCATAATAACATTTGCCTCTTTCCATCTATCCGGGAAGTATCTTAGTCTTAGTATACTGTTTACAATGTTCGTGATGTAAACTATTATTTTTGTTGGCAGGTTTTTTAATGCCCTGTTTGTTATATTGTCAGGCCCTGGCGCTTTTTTTGCGTTTGCCATTTTTAGTAGTTCTTTAATTTCTTCAGGAGACGTGTGTTCTAGAGCTATTCTTCCCTTTCTTCTTCTTAACCTTCTAGCGTTGTTTTCTACTTCTATTGTGAAGTCTAGGTCTTCTTCCTGATGAAAGTTCTTTGTGCTTCCTAGTTCTAGGGTATCTTTCATGACTTCTGCCTTTTCTTTTTCTGTGTATACTATTCCATTTGCTCCGTGTAGGGCTGGTATTGGTTTTCTTTCGTTTCTTAATATTTTAGATACTTTCCAGAACCCGGATTTATTCGGATCTAGTTCTTGGATATATTTGTCCCAGTTTTCATTTCTATGTTCTTCCAGTTGTTTTTTGACTTCTCTGTCCAATTCATTTGCAATTCTTTTGTCTTCCTGATCCCTTGTTCTGTAGGCTCTTCTCCTTCTTTTATTCTTTTCTCTGATTAATTCTTTTAGTTCTTCTGATATATCTTTGAACCTACCTCTTTTAATTGTTGTTGTTTCTTCTTTAGTGCTGACTTTAATAGCATTCTGTATTGTCTGTTCTAACTTAATCACGCTTTCATCTAAATCCGTTATATTATTGATGTTCGGAATATCGCCGATGTTCTCACTGATGACTCTTTTAAAGTTAGGCCAGTTTGTCCTTTTTTTCTTGTAAGGTTGTGTGTGATTAAGTTCTATTGCACCTAGGGTCAGGATAATTGGATTGTGACTACTATTGCCCTCGTTTACTGATGTTATTTCATATTGTTGTCCAATATTATGTAGAATTGCTATGTCCAAGTGTGTTGGTATTTCTGCTTGGAAATGTGTTGGTTCAACTGGTCCGATTGCATATGTATTTTCTTTCTTCTCAAGATAGCCACAAAGTTGTTTTCCATTTCGGTTCGTTCTTCTGTCAAACCAGTTGGGCGATCTCGCGTTTAGGTCACCTATGATGACTGTTGGCTCGTCTGAATCCAGTATTAGGTTTAGATCTTCCTCGAAGATCGGGTCCTGCGGTCTGACGTACACTGAGGCTATTTTCAGCGTTTCGTCAGTAGCACAGATCCGAACTATTGTTGCTTCTAGGGTGACCAGACCATCCGGTGTCGGGATATGTTGATGTTTTATTCCTTTTTTTACCATGATGGCCGTGCCACCCGAGCGAGATCTATGGTCTTTTCTATAGATGTCATAGCCCGGGAATTTGGTTTTCACTTTTTCAGTGAGTTTTGTTTCCTGCAGTGCCATGACATCTATATTGAGTCTGTTGATAAACTCATCTAGTATGTTCAGTTTCTGCCGTAAACCGCCAGAGTTCCATGACCCAACTCGAAGATCCCGAAACTGTTCTGACATTATACGGTTTTTGGTAGCCCCAGTGCATGTAATAGTTGTGTCATTTGTTCACACATACCTGTGAACATTTTCATTTGTTGTTGCACTGCTGTTAATATCTCATTATTCTCTGCCAGAGCGTCTTTTTTGCCTTGTGTGGCTGCTGCATAACTTATGTTAGGTGTTGCTATTTGCATGTTGTGTGTGCTTATGTTTCTGGGTACTAGTTGTGTATTTACCCTTTTTTTTGGCGCTTTTTTGCAGCCCCTGTAGCTGGCTGTGTGAGCCTCACCACAGTTTGCGCATTTGGCTGGTGTGTCTCTTTCCTTATTGCAATTTCTAGTGGCATGATTTTCACCACATTTCACGCATCTGGAGTAGCATCTGCACGCTCTGGAGCCGTGGAAGAAGTTTTGGCAGTTGTAGCACTGCAACACATCTTTTTTATTTTTTATTTCTTCTTCTACTTCAACTTTCATATGGCATAAGTTTGTTATATTTTTAACTTTTTCTGTGTCGCTCTCATAATGTGTCAGCATATAAAGGGGCAATTCTCTGCCATCTTTTTTGGATATCATTCTATGTAGGTCTACTATTTCTATTTTCAGGTTGACTATTTCATCTCCTAGTTCGTCTACGTTAGTATATTTCGTTAGTCCGCGTATGACTGTTCTTTTTGTTTTATCTATATCCTCATCTAGGGGATATGCGACGTATTCAATTTGGTTGCCTTTATTTTCTAGTATTTTTAACATGCCATGATAATCCTCTCTATTTCTAGTTTGAATTATAATACTTCTGCCTGACTTTGCAAATTTATTTTCTGTTATTATGCCTTGTTTGGCACTTGTATTCAGTATATCCTGGCCAGCCTCTATTGTTTTCAGTATTATTGGTGGCGGTTTTCTGTTGTTTTTGTTTTGGGTAGTTTCCACAGTCTTGCTGGTCGAGGCTGTGGCCGCTTTTCCTTCTTGTTTTGCTTTATCAGGTGTTTTTTCATTGTTTTGGTCTTTGTTGGTTTTTGTCTCATTTTCTGAGTTGGATTTTACCTGTTTGGCTGGATTTTCTTTTTCAGCTTTCTCTTTATTTTTTCTTTTGTTTCCTTTTTTTCGGTTTACTTCCGTGAAACCTTCTTTTTCTTCATCGGCGTCCTCGTCCATTTGGGTGTTTTTTCCCGTCTGTGGTTCATTTTCTTTTGCTTGTTCAGCTTTCCTTATGTCTCTTGCTCTTATGTTGTCGTCCATTTCTTGTTCTTTTCTCTTTTCAACTATGCGTCTCTGCTTTTCAGCTGAGCTTATGTTGTCTTCATTTTGTTTTGCTTTTTTGGGAGGCTTTATTATTTCTATTACCTCTCGTTTTTTCCTTTTGGATAGGATTGACTTTTGGTATGACTTGTTTTTGTATACCGTTGTCTCTGTTTCTGATTCTTCATGTTTTTCATTTTCTCTCTGTTCCCAGGTCATTGGACTTTCGTCTATTTTTGTTATTGTGACAGTCCGTTTGTTTGTCATTTCTTGGACGGTTTTGGTCAATTTCATGATTTGATCCATCATTCTTCTTGCTTCGTCGTCTTTTGTTCTAATTATTGATCTTAATTCGGCGATTAGATCTTTGAATTCTTGTTGTTCTCGTTTATTTTCTCTGTCTCTTTCTTCGAGTATTTCCTTGAATTCTTGTTGTACTCGCTTATTTTCTTTATCTCTCTGTTCGAGTTGTTTCATCAGTTGTTGTATCGTGTTTGCCAGGTCACTTTGATTTCTCTCTGTGTCTGGGCTATTACACGGTCTTTTGGTGGGCTTCTTGCCTTCGAATCGTTGGCTGTCGTAGTCAGCTTCTAGTTGTGGGTCATTTGTGAACTCAAGTGAGTTTGTTGTTCCCTGAGGGGGAATGGTAACTATCTGTTGAATCATAACTACTTGGTTTTCCTGAAGGGACCCGGGGTTATTATTGCAATTTTTGATGCTTGATTCATCTGGCTGAGGGCCTTCTGAATCTTTTATTTCTTCATCATGAGAGAAGACTGCTTTTATCTCTTCCATAACGATATCATCTGTCAAGGATTGGGGTGGACTAGGGGGAGGGACTGGAGTAGTGCCCATATCAGACACTGACTCTGTCTCTGGGAATAATTCAATGAAATCGTGAGCTGAATGCTCGGTGGACATAGGATTGTCCGACGACATTTTACAGTTATCTATTTATAAGAATCTGTTTTTTGCGCTTGGCTAGACCGCTGTCCAACCAAGTTCTGGGTGCCGTCCCAGGGACCTACGCGGATGTGTCACTGCCTAATTTGCTATAGGTAGGGTTCCACTTGCTATTTCTCAGATAACTGGCCCAGGTTGCCGTGTCTGCACGAAGTGAATTCTAAAATTCCACCCCTTGCAGTGTCATCCCTGCGGAGGCACAGTTATCTCCCGACGGGCACAAGGCCCGCTCGTTTCTTCGCTTTCTATATTCTGGAGTGTAACCCCCTTGAAAATTCAGTAAAATGAAATTTCCACGGCTAGTTACATCCAGTGAATATAGCTTTTGCCTCTATATTAGTTTTCCAATTGAAAATAATGTCTTGCTTACTTTGGTCTCACTCACAGTTTGGTGTTTCGCTACGGTCTAGTCGCGGCATGTGAAGTAAAATTATTCTTTCAGTACAATAAAGTGTTACTTTACTGCCGCAAATGAGGACAAATGAGTATAATAGTGAATGACTTTAGTGACGGTTAGCGATAAAATCTTTTAAAAGTAATTGTAATATACTAGTGTCATTAGGAATTTTGTAATAATGGATTACATGCAATAAAAAATACAAACAATTTAGGAAACCGTTCGGCATGGCGTATATTTAATGGCATAATTCCAACATTATCTGTGATGGCTTTAAGCCGCTATGATAAAATTCATTCGAAAATTGATGAATTAGTCGGGCAATGTTTGCTGGCTTGTCATAAATATAACAGTCTGATTTATTAGAATGTATTGAACGAAGTGCCCTCTTGATAACATCAATAAACATGCCAGGCCGTATAAGCCAACTGGATATTCAAGTCGTAATAAAGAGGTCGGCCATCAATCATGGACTATTTTGTGTAAGTCATATTTCAACTCTGATAGCAACGCAAATGGAAGAACGTTTGCCAAAAGTATCCAAGAAGGAAATTATTATAAAAACTTTTAGCTCATTATTACAAAAATAATAACTTTACAGAAAGTCAAATTAGAAAAACGAAATAAAGAAGAATTAGACAAAATAAGCTCTCAATCAAGTAGTACAGAAAACGACAATAAATATCGTTCTCACCTCACACCACTAGATTGATAACAGGTGAAACTTCTCTGGTTACTACCCCCGTGATTTTCAAAAATTATAAATCATACGGGTGCCGAGACGAAATTAAGATGAGGGAATTTAAATAATTCACGTCCCATCTGTTCAGCGTGGTAAAAGTTCCAACGAGAAAGCTTCCTAAGTACTCCACAAAAGAGTAAATAAATTAAAAATGTATAAACATTTTCAATTTCTTTGCAATTTATAGCGGTTTCAAGAGTCTATACCGGTTTCGGGGATTTTCCCCCTTCATCAGTAGTCCCATATCCACTTCTCTCCAATTCAACCAGGTACGTCGCTTTGAGCATTTCCGGATTGCAAAGAAGGAAATGCCACGGATATCCAAGAATTAGAAGTTATTCTAAAGTAAGCTAGGTTATTAGAATATGGTCGAGTTTCACAAATTTTTGGTAGTTCCTTAGTTCTTGTAAACATTTCCATGGCAATTTTGAGTTCACAAAAATTAAGTCCCTCTCGTACTGATATTCCGCTTTCAATAAAGAAGTGCAAAAAAACGCAATAAAAAATCGCAATAATAACACGCAATAATGTTATATGTAACGAAAAGATCGCCAAATACAGAAATTGGGTTTATGTAGACAATGGAGAATGGAATGTACCCAGACAATACCGATTATTCTTTCTATTACTCGAGCCATTCCGAAGAACTTCCTAGAAAACATAAAAAAAGGTGAGTCTGAATGAACATCTGTAAGGGCATGCAGAAAGCTGTACTTTCGGCGCCCAGATGTGTACTGAAATTTTTGGATTTGACTTAACACTCCAGCATACCAATTACCAAGTCACATAGGGATCGATAACACGGAAAATGTTTTTTCCACCTACCTCTACCGAAAGTATACTTTTCCGGACCTGATTGTAGGGAGCAAAGTTGTACTTTTCCTCCCTAGGGAGGAAAAGTAAATGTGACGTCATGGTATTTCATTCATGAAATATAACTTATTGACGCCCTGTACAATATCTATTTTCTATTACGTAAGTATCTATACATTTTAACGTTTATTTAAAAACACTCTGTATTTTGCAGAATGGTAAAAAACAGTAAATTGTTATTCTGATTTAACAATGTTTACATTAATAATTTGACTTATATTTGACAGTTGACAGTTATATTGTACCTACTTGTTATTTTTAGTTTTAATACATTTTGTTGGTTAGTTACATAAATAAATTAACTAAAAATGAAAAAATGACTTGTTATTTGAGGAAGGTGGAAAAACCATATGTATAAATGGGAGTAAAGTGCCTTTTCCTCCCTTGAATGATTACTGCCCTCCGCTACGCGTCGGGCAGTAAACTTCATTCTCGGGAGGAAAAGCAGCACTTTCCTCCCTTGTTATACAAATAGCTATTACTTAGTTGCAAAAGCTTACTTGCTCTCAGCAGAGCTTAATCCTTTTGATACAATAGGTATCTGGGATGAGTGAATTTTCCCTTAGTTAGAGGGAGTGAGAGCCGTATGGCTAAATCTGGGCATACGCAATAATAAATAAATCAAACGCAATAAAGATACTAAAGCAACGGGTCATGACGAAATTTCCACGGAACTATTAAAACTTGTTAGTGATAGAGCTCCATTTTCCCGGCCCCTCTTTATTTCCCGGGAATCGGGAGTCGGTAATACGCATTTCTCGGGAATTCCCGGAAATCGGGAAATTTAAAAATAAAAGATTGTTTATTTTAACTCTTTATTATTTTTTCAATGCAATCAGTATAAAAACGTATAAATTTGATTGAATATTAAAAAATTTCAGAAAAAGTCAAAAATTTAAAACAAAATCAATGTTTTAAAGAAAATTGTAAAAATTGGAAAATTATAAATTTGTGTTAATCTGAATTTTCGTTGTTTTTATTATTGGAATGTTTTAAGAAGACATAAATTGTTGAATGTTTCATCCTTCAGGCTGGCTCTTTTTTTGTGCAAAAATTTGCTGACGTTTAAAGTGCCCGTTCGCTTTCTGTTGATATAGAAGTAGGTCATATACTTTTTAATGCAGTGACCAATTTTTTAAAATGCCCGGTCAGCCCATTTGAGTTGTCGTACAGCGCTAGCTCTTGTTTAATGACCTTTTCAAGATCATGTTCATCAACAAATCATCTGTATTGGTATCCGATGAAACTGATGAATCCGTATCACCTTAATGATCGGTTGTTTCGGTAAATTCATCTTGATCCTGAGAAACCAAAAATTTTATCAAATCAACAGCTAATCGATTTATTGTTCTTTTATTAGATAGTGGCAACTGTCTGTTTTCAGTCTGTTTTCAGTCTGTTTTCATTCCTTGTTTTGAAGATACCGCATCAATGTAATCAAATCAAAAGTCAAAGTTGTCATCCTAAGAAAAATATTTAAAAATATTTTTAAAAGATATTTAATTAAAAACTTATTGGACCATTTTCCTGGTAACACCTTCATGGCTTCTAAAAATTGCAAGCCAGATGGATGCTGAAGCGAAGAAGACAAGAGAATATAAAATAAAAATGTATACCATTTTTATTCAGTTGCAATGCGAAGCCAAAACTGTCTTAATTTTCACTTAGTTCAGAGAGCGCAAACCAGCACTCTAATCGACGATTTCGATAAGAGGCGAAATACTCTGGGCTAATTAGGAAAATACAAGGAAAAGTTATTTACCAGCAATTTTATTGCTGGAATCGAATCTTATTACTGTATGTATTAATAATACAGTGTGTCAATTTTAAAACTTACAATGGCTATATCTCACGAACAAAAGCTGATATCGGAAAATGCTTGAAACCGTTTCTAGGATAGTAAGGGGGAACTAAAATGACATGAAAGAGAACTCACCCCCATCAACCCCCTAGGCCCCACCCATCACAACCAAAAAAGTTTAAATTGCAAACCCCTACTTGTGATACATCATTGAAAAGGCTATAAAAAATACTATTCAATTGTATAAATAATAATTATACAGGGTGAAGCAATAATTGTGAAACTTTGGCTTAAATGAAAAATTTAATAAGGTTTTGTTGAATTACAAATTTATTAAAAATGTCAATTAAGTAAATATTTAATGTGAATTCCGTTGTTTGGTAAACAATAATACAGTCTGTTGGAGAACTGTATTCTCCACCCAAAATAAATTCTATTTCACCAACAACAAATTTCCGCGCCGCCTCTGTAACAACCATAAATAATTTCATTACGCAGTGCCTGAAGAAAACTTCCAAGAATGTTAAACTCCGCCCTCTCTTTTACCCAAAGCACCCAACGGAAATATTTGTTAACGGGATGAAAGAGCGGGGTGCAACAGTCAGTCAACTATCAACACTCATTAAGAACGTATAGTTCAAGCAATCTATATAGTGTAATAGGTAAGATTTGTAGCTTTCTTTGGGTTGTTCTTCTTTAATATTAGGCCGGCAGCTGGTGTTTTCTGGTAATTAAATATGTAGTTAAAAATATTTATTTATACTTAGGTAAATACCGTTAAAGCAGGACATAATATTGTATGTGTTAAAATTAATTTTATCAATTTTTTAATAACATTTAACCTCACAGGGACCTCCCTCTTACCGCATGCTTGCATTAATAACTGATGTAGAATAGCTTTTATAATTAATCTTGTTATTGTTAGAATTACTGATACTAAAAGAACTTTATAAAAACACAGTTAGATCTAAAATTACTTTAGGTATACAGTTCAAAACTTTAAAATTCAGCACAAAATGCAAGCATGTCCCCGCTCTTTTTTTTATTAAAAATACAAAATCTAAAAATATTTTTTTAACCGAGTCTTTTCATTAGTACACTTATGCTTGGAAAATGAATTGCACAACACAACAATTAAAATACTGATACACTTAACTCATTTTCTCCTTCTTCCGTATTTTCTTCGTCACTATCATCGCCCAATTCAATAATAAATTTATTTCCACCATTAATGTGGAAGTGCCCAATCTTCTTATAATATTCTTCCACTTTGATCACTTTGGCGATTCTTTTCTGCCAGTCTACATTGGTAATATTGGCTACTTCTTTTTTAATGATCTCAATTACCTTTTTTTCAAATTTAGGAAATTTATTTGAACGCCTTATACTTGGTTTTAATTGTCCCCAAATTAACTCAATAGGATTGAAAACACAAAAGTAGGGGGGAAGTCTCAATATAGTGTGTCCATGCTTTTCGGCAATACTCTCTAGAGCGTATAATTTTCTAAATTGCTTTGTGTGTAGAACTTCAATAAGTTGTTTTTTTGTGTAAAAATCTTCGAAATACAAATCATTTTCCATTAAAAAATTTTGTAGGTCAGCTTTCTTTGAAGATGTATTTGGTATTTTAGTGAGTTGTCGGGAATGATAGGAAGCGTTGTCAAGCACTATTACGCTGTTTTTCTCCAAGTTTGGGATCAGCGAGTTTTCAAACCAATCTTCAAAAATGTCAGCTTCCATATTCTTGTGGTAGTCAACGTTACAATCTTCCATTTTCTTCCCACATAATTTTAAAGCATTCGGAATCCATCCCTCACTTCCTCCGCAATGTACAATAATTAGTCGCGAGCCTTTATTTGCAGGCATTTCTGGTATGCACATGCTTGAACCATCTGTCCATCCTTTCTTTACTGTATCGTGGGTATCATACCAAGTTTCATCTAAATAATAAATTCTCCTATTTTCTTGCCTATATTTAGTAATTTCTTCTAGGTACATATTACGTCTGTTGACTATTCTTTGGCTTTCCATAATTGCTTGACGTTTATTTATTTTTTTGAACTTAAAGCCCATTTTTTTTATCCAATTTTGAAGAGTTTTCTCACAGCAGTTCATATTTCGACCGGTTGTTTCCAATTTCTTTCTTATTATTTCTATTGTAGGTATTTCATTGCTTTTGTAGCAGTCGTATATTGTGGTTTTCAATCCCACGGGCGCCACATCAGTATTCACATTAATTAAATTACAATAATCAACACTTGACACTCTCCAAACGAAATACTAAACCAATATTCAAAATAATTACAGCAAACAAAACACTCGTATCACTTAACACACGTACACTCCAGTACTAATACACTGCTAGGCTACCGAACTAAAACTAATCTTTTGCACGAAACTTGTGAATAGATATGCGGGAGGTCTGGCCGTAAAAACACAGATGCTTTCACAAAGGGCCGCTTCTTAAACGTTTGACCTAACATCTATATTTGAAGAATATCATATTTCACCAGCTTAAAGCTATTCTACAGTATTTTTTACTTGGACAATACGCAAAAACCTCTTTTCATTTACGCTTTTTCGAAGAGAATTCTTCACGCCGCAATTAGCAAAAAGCCGGTACAAAGTGTAAATATATGTGTAGTGGCGTCTTTCACGGATAAGTTGTTAACTCAATTGTTCACATGTAAAATTCTATTTCTTGCCCTTTTCAACTTCATTACAGTCATAGCAAAATAGAAAGTGTTTTATTTACATTAACAATTCAACAGGCCAGAATTACAGCATCTTACGGTTCATTAAAAGTTCTCCTCTTAGCTATCGAAGGCTTAGCGACACATTGAACTTACTGCAAGTGCAAAACGCTGGAAAGAGACATTGGAACTACTCCAAACTCTCCATGGAGGAATGTTGAACACCGGCGTCCCTCCATTTTGTTCCTCCGAGACCGGATTTTATTTCTAAGAGCCGAATTTGGCCCTTAGAGCCACATTTGATCCATCGACCGAACTTTTCTGGCCAAAAAACACTCAATTCAAGTTTCTATCTAATTCTATTATTTTGTTAAAAAACATTTCTGGCTAATGCCAACTCTTTCTAAAAGACTTTATAAGTGTCGCGTTTTTCGGATATTCTCGTCGAATAGACAATAATTCCAAGAGACAAAGTGATTGCGTTATTTATTCTACGGACAAATAAACATTCTGTGAACAAAAACAGTGATAATAGTTTACTTCAAGAAGTGGTGTTCAAGGACTAGCTGATTCCAGGAAAAGCAGCCCACATTCAAGTACCAAGAGCCCAGGGGTGACGTACAAAATAAACTTTTCTATATATGTAAATTCAAAAAGTTAATTTTCAAAGATCTCTTGCGAAATGTTACTCTAATAAAGTTAAACACTATTTAAAGAACTATTCAGGGTTGAATTTTTGGTTTAATATTGCATGCTTGTTAAAATTCAAAAATAAATAATAATTTCATTCAAAAATAAACAAATTAAAGTTATTACAATGAGCAAAAAAGGTTTAAATAAATTAGTAAACAAAAAGCATTCCATTCTAGATTCTGTTAATAGAATTCAAACGTGGCTAGAAGCAAACCATGACTCGGAAAAATATGTTTTCTCATTCAAAACAAGAGAAGGTCGATTACAAGACCTGTTCTCTGATTACAATAACGTACAGGATGAAATTGAATTCCTGGACGATTCTCAAAAATGTGATCGTGCCATATTTGAAGAAAATTATTTTGCGGTTCTGTCAAAAATACAAAGTTCGATTAGAGCATTGGATATTACCAATACAGGGAGCGTCGCTGCCGCTAAGCAAGTGGCCGTAAAGCTCCCGGAAATAACCATATGCAAATATTCCGGGAAAATAGGGGACTTCGAAAGTTTTTTCGAGCTCTTCGACACACTGATAATACAAAATCAGTCCCTTTCTGACATCCAAAGGTTTCTTTATTTGAAAAGTTACCTACAGGGTGATTCTCTTAAGTTGGTGGATTCTTTGAAAGTCACAAATGAAAATTTTTCGATTGCTTTAGATATTCTAAAGAACCGCTATCAGAATAAGGTCACAATCATAAATTCTTACTTAACAGAAATTATAGACATTCCTACACTGAGAAACAGCTCACCGCAAGCCCTCAGAAATTTTCTAACTACCGTAACAAAAAATATGCAATTGCTAAAAAATTTGCAATTTTCAAGTACAGAGCTCATTGATATAATTTTAGTTTTCCTGCTAGAAAGTAAATTAGATTTTTCAACAAGGAGACTTTTTGAAACTGAGCGAAATCATTCAGATGTACCAAAATTGGATGTTCTTCTTAAATTTCTTGAAAAAAGGTGCATTATTCTGGAAAGCCTGGAAAATACAAATCCTAGGCAAGCCAAAAACGTAAAAGTTTCACATCATGCATCCAGTAATAACACATCAGAGGATTCAGATAAAAATAATACGTCAAATAATTTAGTTTCTGATTTTTATTGCATTTTCTGCAAAAAGCAAGGTCATAAAATTTACAAATGTCACTTTTTCAAAAACATTCAGCATGATGACAAAATAAAATTCGTGAATTCAAAAGGTCTCTGCGTAAATTGCCTAGGTAGGCATAATTCTAAAGATTGTTCATCAAAACATGTATGTACCGTTTGTAAAAGGCGCCATAATACAAATTTGCACATTCTGGCACCAAATAATAATTCGGGTAAACATAATACTTTTTTTACGACCCATAAAAATGAAAGTCCGTCCACTTCTACAAATTCAAACAATTACGAACGCGAACATTCGTCAAATTCAAACTTTCAAGGTCCTTCGTTTCAAGGGCAAGAACCTTTTACAAATTCCTTTTCTGCCTTGTCCGTAAAAAATTTAAACATACTTCTAGCTACGGCCAAAGTTACCATTTTCGACAAAAACGGGAAACCTTTAACGGCCCGATTGTTACTCGATACGGGAAGTCAAAATAGCTTTTGTACCCAGTGTCTCGCTGATAGGCTGGGCTACAAGCCATATGACATATCTCTAAACATTTCTGGCATAGGCCAAAGTAATTCGGTTTCAAAAAAGATGGTCAACATAACAATGCATTCTAACTATAATAAAAAGTCTTTCAAAATTTCATGTGCCATCTTAGAAAATATTACTTGCAATCTTCCACAGTTCCGCATTCTTACAAAAAAATTACCAATTCCAAGGGACGTTTTTCTCGCCGACGATTCATATCACAAACCTAGTCAGGTAGACATCTTGGTTGGGGCTGATTTGTACTACGACTTAATTCTTCCTGACATAATTCCTCTGGGCCCTAGGCTTCCAGTTTTGCAGGCTTCTCATCTGGGGTACCTAATAGCCGGCGTGATTGCTCCTCACTTGACGGCACCTACAGTAGCAAACAATGCTTCTGGAGATGTTGCTCTACTTTCTACGTGTAGCACGGACGAGCTGCTCACGAAATTCTGGAACATGGAAGAACTTTCTCAAAAACCTATTCTGTCGGAAGCTGACGAGCTGGCCGAACAAATATTTCAAACTACAACAAAGATCCTTGAAAATGGACGCTTTGAAGTAGATATTCCATTAAAAAGTGCACAAGAACACCAATTACTGGGTGATTCATTTTCTTTAGCCAAACGGCGTTTTCTTTCACTCGAAAATAAATTCCAAAAAGATAAAAAATTATTTTTCGAGCACAAAAATTTCATTGACACATATATTTCTTTAGGGCATGCTGAATATGTACCTCTTTCGTTCGTAAATGAAAATTCGGACAAAAAATATTTTATTCCACATTTATGTGTCATCAACGAACAAAATAAAAGTACAACTTTGCGTGTCGTCATGGACGCTAGTTGTAAAAGCTCTACAGGAAAAAGTCTGAACGACATTTCATTAAAAGGGTATCAGGTTCAACCCGATTTATTCGACATTCTGGTTCGTTTCAGGCAATACAAATTCATATTTTCCTGTGACATTCAAAAAATGTTTCGACAGACGTGGATCAACAAAGATCAACGCTTTCTACAAAATATTCTATGGAGGGACGATACCCACGATTCTATAAAATGTATTCAATTAAATACTATCACATACGGGACGAATAGCGCCCCGTTTCTTGCGACGAGAGTCTTGCAAGAAATTTCAAATAAAAATAAAGTTCAATTCCCATTGGCCTCGCATTTTCTCGAAAACCAATTCTACGTAGATGATGGTTTATGTGGGTCAAATAATATTCAAGAATTGCTCGAAATACTTCAGCAATTAAATTCTGTTCTAAACTGCCATGGGTTTACTTTACATAAATTCCATTCAAATTCATCCATATTCCTACAACAAATCAACCCAGAACATTCAAAAAATACTACTCAGGAATATGACCTAAATTTCGATTCCACTTCCAGTAAGGTTCTAGGCCTAAAATGGGACCCTGCGGAAGACCAAATAACAATTTCCGTCCCCGAAAATAATTTCTGCCCACCAATAACAAAAAGAAAAATCCTATCTGCGTTAGCGCAATGTTTCGACCCTCTGGGACTCATCAATCCGTTTATTGTTAAAGGCAAAATGCTTATGCAGAAACTCTATCTGCAAAAAATTCACTGGGACACAGAAATTTCGGACAAAACTATTCTAAACGATTGGAACAACTTTCTACAGGACTTGTCACAATTAAAACAATTAAAAATTCCTCGTTTCTATTTTTCTGAAAAAATAATTCTGAAGGTTGAGCTTCATGGATTTGCAGACAGCAGCATGGCAGCTTATGGCGCATGCGTATACCTAAGAACTTTCTATTCGGATGAGACCATCTCTTGTGCATTAGTTTCTTCCAAATCAAGGATAACTCCGTTAAAGACGGTAACACTTCCTAGGCTTGAGCTGTGCGCAATGGTTCTTCTTTCAAAACTTGTTGCAAAAATAATTTCTATCTTTGAAAATCAATCTATAAAATTTCATTCAGTCAGCCTCTGGTCAGACTCCCAAGTAGCTCTGTCGTGGTGTAAAAGTCATCCAAGTCGGTGGTCGGTTTTCGTGGCTCACCGGGTAGCTCTTGTCCAAGAGTTGACTCAAAACTTTACATGGCTTCACATAAAGTCTGCGCAAAATGCCGCAGACCTTCTTTCTCGAGGAATGTCTGGTTCTGAAATTCTCAATAGCGACTTCTGGTGGCAAGGTCCCAAATGCTTGCGAGATAAAAATTTCAATGTTTCCAATCTAGTAAATGACAAAGTTCTCGAAAACCTACCCGAGGAAAGAAAAATAAGCCTCGTGGTAAATTCTAATGTGGAAAATTTCTGGATAAAAATTTTCTCACGTTTCTCAAATATTTCACGCTTAAAACGTACAGTAGCGTACGTATTTCGTTTTATTTCTAATTGTAAAAAACAAAAAATTTCTGAACCTCTTTCTGTTGCGGAGTTAAATTATGCAATGGATTTCATCATCAAGAAAATACAGGGTGATGCATTTTCAAAAGAAATTTCGGCGCTTAAAAATAACAAATTTATTTCGAATAAAAACTTCATGTCACTAAAACCATTTTTAGATTCTTCTAATTTTCTCAGAGTTGGAGGCAGACTTACGAACTGTCCCGACATAGACTATTTGCAAAAACATCCTATACTGCCCCCATCCAATAATCCTATCGTCAATCTTATCATCAAAAATGAACATCTCAGATTGGGACATGCTGGTGCGCAAACAGTTCTCTCAAATCTTCGTTTGAAATTCTGGGCTCTCAATGGTCTAAAGGAAGCAAAACGAATCATTCGCAACTGCACCATATGTTTCCGATTTTCGTGTGCTCCTGCACAACAGCTTATGGGTAATTTACCTGAAGATAGGTTGTCCATTACAACAAGACCCTTTCAAAAAGTGGGTGTAGATTATGGTGGACCCTTTCTGTTAAAATCTTCTTCACTCCGAAAAGCGCCAAAAATCAAGGCATACATAGCCATTTTCGTGTGCATGGTGACCAAAGCTGTGCACATTGAGGTTGTTTCTGATCTAACAACTTCTTCCTTTCTATTAACACTTAAGAGATTCATTTCCCGATGTGGTAACCCAACCGTCATTTACAGTGACAATGCCACATGTTTTTCTGGTGCAAGAAACCAACTCTATGACTTATACAAATTTTTTCAAAATAAGTCTAATTCTCAAACCATTATGGAATACCTTTCTGAAAATCAAACCTCATGAAAGTTTATCCCCCCTAGATCTCCTCATTGGGCTGGGCTCTGGGAAGCTTCAGTAAAAAGCGCAAAATATCATATGCGTAGGCTAATAGGCTGTTCTTCTTTCACTTTCGAACAGTTTTACACTGTCATGGTTCAAATTGAAGCTGTGATGAATTCAAGGCCTATCTGTTCCATGTCCAGCGACCCTTCAGATTACACCTTTCTCAGTCCTGGGCATTTTATAATTGGCTCCAGCCTGTCAGCGCATCCTGAGCAAAACTTACAAAAAATTCCGGAAAATAAACTATCCATGTTTCAGCAAATTGCAAAAATACAACAAAGTTTCTGGAAAAAGTGGTCTGTTGATTACTTGAACCGGTTACAAAATTCTCCAAAATGGTCCCGACCAAGGGAAAACGTAAAAGTCAATGACTTAGTTCTTCTGAGAGAGGATAATGTACCTCCTCTAAAATGGCCTTTAGCACGGGTAGTTGATACAATGCCCGGGCAAGATGGCAAAGTCAGAGTGGTCAAGTTGAAGACCATCGATGGTCAATTCACAAGGACAATCTCTAAAATTTCGGTTCTCCCTAATCAAGGTAAAGAAGAGTAGGTTAGACCACAAGGCTCTAACGCCGGGGGGAATGTTGGAGAACTGTATTCTCCACCCAAAATAAATTCTATTTCACCAACAACAAATTTCCGCGCCGCCTCTGTAACAACCATAAATAATTTCATTACGCAGTGCCTGAAGAAAACTTCCAAGAATGTTAATCTCCGCCCTCTCTTTTACCCAAAGCACCCAACGGAAATATTTGTTAACGGGATGAAAGAGCGGGGTGCAACAGTCAGTCAACTATCAACACTCATTAAGAACGTACGCAAAAACCTCTTTTCATTTACGCTTTTTCGAAGAGAATTCTTCACGCCGCAATTAGCAAAAAGCCGGTACAAAGTGTAAATATATGTGTAGTGGCGTCTTTCACGGATAAGTTGTTAACTCAATTGTTCACATGTAAAATTCTATTTCTTGCCCTTTTCAACTTCATTACAGTCATAGCAAAATAGAAAGTGTTTTATTTACATTAACAATTCAACAGGCCAGAATTACAGCATCTTACGGTTCATTAAAAGTTCTCCTCTTAGCTATCGAAGGCTTAGCGACACATTGAACTTACTGCAAGTGCAAAACGCTGGAAAGAGACATTGGAACTACTCCAAACTCTCCATGGAGGAATGTTGAACACCGGCGTCCCTCCACAGTCTATTTTCAAATTCTGCACGAAATTTAGCAAATGTTCTAGTAATAGTGCCACATGCTTGAGTAATTATTTCTCGCAATTCCCCAAGTTAAGCAAGTTGAGTTGTATAAACAACTGATTTAGGGTAACCCCATAGAAAAAAGTAATATACTATCCTAATATAAAAAGTACTATCCAATGGTATAAATAATAATTATACAGGGTGTTAATATCAGCTGGCTTACTATGACTTTTGTATTTGTAATGCTATCTCCCGGACTATTATTTTAAATAATAAGTGTCCGCTCGTACTTTTTTTTGTTAATTAAAACTTAATTTGCCATTTTTGCCTTAAATCAGTTGTTTATCAAACTTAACTTGCGTCACTTGGGAAATTGCGAGAAATAATTACTAAAGCATGTCGCCCTATTACTAGAAAAAGCATTTGTCAAATTTCGTGCAAAATTTGAAAATAGACTGTATTATTGTTTACAAAACAACGGAACCCACTTTGAACATTTACTTAATTGACATTTTTATCAAATTTGTAGTTCAACAAAACCTCATTAAATTTTTCATTTAAGCCAAAGTTTCACAATTATTGCTTCACCCTGTATAATTATTATTCATACCATTGGATAGCATTTTTTATAGCCTTTTCAATGATGTATCACAAGTAGGGGTTTGCAATTTAAACTTTTTTGGTTGTGGTGGGTGGGGCCTAGGGGGTTGATGGTGGTGAGTTCTCTTTCATGTCATTTTAGTTCCCCCTTACTATCCTAGAAACGGTTTCAAGCATTTTTCGTTTTCAGCTTTTGTTCGTGAGATATAGCCATTGTAAGTTTTAAAATTGACACACTGTATAGATATGCAAAGTCCGCAGATAGTGTGCTACTTTTTTTATAAACAAAATGGCGCCCGAAAATCGTGTTTTTTTCAATTTTTGCTCTATAACTCCAAAGATTTTAACTTGACACCAAAAACATTCAAATAAAAATTCACCGCAATTAAATTCTGCATAGAGGCGTGTTTTTTCCGATTTACTTCGACGA
The DNA here is from genome assembly GCF_917563875.1 of Diabrotica virgifera virgifera. Lineage (NCBI taxonomy): Eukaryota > Metazoa > Arthropoda > Insecta > Coleoptera > Chrysomelidae > Diabrotica > Diabrotica virgifera. Next base: position 218,118,997 of record NC_065444.1, read on the forward strand.
AAACTTTCCCCGGAAAAAGCGGGTTTTTCCAACAAAATCTTTAATTTTCAACTAAACTTTTAGATAAGTAGTTGTTAATCAATAATCAAATAACTTGGTAACGTAAAAGCTCTTTCCGTATATATTATAATTCCAGAAGTCTACGGAAATGAAATGAACAGTTTAGCAACAATTAAAATGTTAATTAAAAATTTACGGTCGCTATAATAACGACAATAATTAAGATGCATAAGAATAACTATGATTTCTTCATAAAAAGACACTATACCTATCTAATGTACTTTACAGAATTGAAATTGGAGTATTTAAGCGGCCTCAGGAATATTTTAAAATTATAAACAATTTTTTGGTTTATAAACAAATAGAATATCTCGGGAACTATTAAACTAAATTAAATTATGAAAACGGTATTCGAAAGACAGCGGCAGGACGCTTCTTTTAAAAGAAAAACGTTTAATTATGACGAGTTATTCCTGAGATACAACCGGTCAAAGTTGACCGGAATTTACGGCAAAGATATAAACAATAGGATCATAATTTTCAAACCATCACCTTTTAATTTCTGTCCTCTTTATCCACACCGATTTTCATATCTTTAAAGTCCTCATAACATATATGATTATAATAAAAACTATCGATAATACGTGTGAAAATTGCCAAAAATAGCAAAATTCCAATCAAAAATTAGGTTGAAGAAAATGTAACCCTCAAAGTTCAAAATCGGTATACGTTAACAAAATGCATTTTCTCGGCTTCCCATGGAGCAATTTCCTTCATTCTTTTTTTGTTCCCTAATAACTCGAGTAGAGCCATCGAACTAATGCATTATTAAATGTCAAACTTGCTTTTGTTTTGTTATAATAGATTAATTTATTTATAAGAACAGAAAATTACATATTTTTTCCAGTTGTAGGCTTTTTTTAGATAAACTTACTATAAGTGTATCTTTTAAAGTTAAAAACATAAATATTCTCATTTGAAAGCTGTATAATTATTTAAACAATTTTTATTTAAACAAATTAAAATATTGTGTTATAATAAATAAATTAATTTATTATAACAAAACAAAAGCAAGTTTGACATTTAATAATGCATTAGTTCGATGGCTCTAATCGAGTTACTTGGGAACAAAAAAACAATGAAGAAAATTGCTCGATGGGAAGCCGAGGAAATGCATTTTTTTAACGTATACCGATTTTGACCTTTGAGGGTTACATTTTCTCCAACCTAATTTTTGATTGGAATTTTGCTATTTTTGGCAATTTTACACGTATTATCGATAGTTTTTATTATAATAATATATGTTATGAGGATTTTAAAGATATGAAAATTGGTGTGGAGAAAGAGGACAAAAATAAAAAGGTGATAGTTTGAAAATTATGATCCTATTGTTTATATCTTTGCCGTAAATTTCGGTCAACTTTGGCCGGTTGTATCTCAAGAACCACTCGTCATAATTAAACGTTTTTCTTTTAAAAGAAGCGTCCTGCCGCTGTCTTTCGAATACCGTGTTCATAATTTAACTTAGTTTAATATTTTCCGAGATATTCTATTTGTTTATCAGCCAAAAAATTGTTTATAATTTTAAAATATTCCTGAGGACGCTTAAATAGTCCAATTTCAATTGTGTACAGTGTCTTTTTATACACAAATCATAGTTATCCTTATGTATCTTAATTGTTCAACTATGTTGCTAACTATGTAACTAGTTCCAACTACTTTGGATCTAAAGTAAGTAACCACATGTTTTAATTTTCCCAACTTTTAAACAGTCAAAAATTTCATCTTGGCCTCTTTTAATACAGTGGTTTGCTTATTTTAGGTTTTCTACCTGATGATGGACTGATTAGTCCGAAAACGTTTTTGTGATTTTTGTACCATAGATGTACCCACTTCAATCCAATTTGGATCATTTTAGATAAAAATTTTAATAAATTTATATACCATTTACCTACAAGTGAGATTTTACTTCCTTAGTAAGTTTTTTATTATGGTATACAGCCAATGAGAGGAATCTTTTCATTTATATTTTAAGATGATTTAACTTTTCTCCATCTATTGTGATCCCTATATTGTCCCAGTTGAGCATCCTAAAGGCATATTCCAGAACAGTTGATGAATGAATCGTTTTGGCGAGAGTGTGTCACCTTGTCTTACGCCGCGTTCTATGCTTATTTGTTTGATTTTATCTTTATCATGTAACTTAACACTCATTGTTGCCTCTTTATAAATATTATAGATGAGTGTGCTGTAACAATAGTCAATGCGGCATTCATTTAGAGCTTCTAAAATGCTATCCAGCTCTATCGTGTCAAAGGCTTTATGAAAATCCACGAATGCTAGGACAAGGGACTTATTATATTCTATTGACTTTTCAATTAGTAACTTTACTGCCTGCAGATGGTCGTTTGTTCCAGCTTGTTCTTTTGGCTGGTAAAAATCTGGCTTCATTTCTACTCTTGATGTCACTACTTTTGTAAAGAGTTTGTTATAAGTGGTTTAGCAGGCTAATGGGTCTGTAATGTTCTAAGTCTGTCTTATCTCCCTTCTTATGCAAAAGTATTGTTAGGTACTGCGTTTTTCCATTTTTCACTATTTTTCAGGTATCGACTTTTGATGAAGGCATAAGTTGAAGAGATTTTTTATTTTACTTATAAGAATGTGGCCTCCGTTTTTAATGGCATCTATTAAGACTCCATCTTCACCTGGTGATTTTCCTTTTTTCATTTTTCTCATGGCTTGATGGATTTCGCTAGTGGTTATCTCTGGTAGTATTTTGGAGCCTTGGTTTATTATTTTCTTTGAAACGGTACCTAACTTACCTTATCTTAATCTGACAATTTCGAGTATTTTTAACCTCGAACCCCCTTACGAACTTCCCTGTGTTAAGAGCCAATATATGGTAGAGATACATCTGCAGGGTACTAGGTTTCTCCCCATATGATAATCTGACGCGCTCGAGTAACTGCAAAAATCCCCGCTTCTGCTCCCCTACTAATACGTTAATAGACACAATTAATTTTGATGCAAATTGATTCAACAAATTAAACGTTGGTAAATACTATACTGTTGGTAAAACATATTAATCCCAGGAATATCAAATATGCTGTTAATTGGTTTTACTACATTTAGGGTCAATCAGAATATTATAATAAACGTATAATGTGACATTCTACTACGTTATAGATTAGCATGAATGTTTAATTACTGCATTCTATTCATACTGGCAAATTAGCCGAGGTCCTTACGTGGGCGTTCCAATTACAGAATCGTAATTATTAATTTAATGTTGGAATTCACTCTCAGATAGAGTTTCAGTAATAAAAAAGGTATGGAAATAGTATATTATTCAACGAGCATACTTTTTCTACGACTTTTTTTATTTTAATTAGTAGAAAATATAATTATCAACTACTCGAGAAAATACCTAAATGCTGTTTACCCCTAGTACGTGGCTGAATAATTGGTTGCCTACTTTTACCAAATTCTTATGTATTGTAAAAATACAACAAGAAATAGTCAATCCAAGTTCTATTCGTTTCCGAAAAATTATATGCATAAATTTGTACCTACAGTTTTTTATACAAATTTTACAGTATACAGTTTTTATCTTTCTGGAAAGCTTTAGATCAAAATGTTTTATAGGAAAAAATGGTGCAACTTTTAATATCGACGTTATTATACTGCATTTTATTCTCTGAATCTGTTATTAGTACTATGTCATCCGCAAACATTAAGGACTCTATTGTTACCGGTTGTAATCTATGATATCCTATTATTGTCTATAGTTGGTGGGTTTTTACTCTAGTATTTCTTATCAATTCGTTCATTGAGATTATGAATAGGAAAGGGCTGAAACTATCTCCTTGTTTAATACCTGTCTTCCAATTAAATTCTTACGATCCTTCTCCTTTTATTAAATTTGTACTCTTCCTTTTATCCTTTTGTACTTTCTATACCCTTTTGTACCCTAAAGTACTTTCTATAATTTTTGTCAATGTACCTATTTGGTACATCTATTTTCCTCAAGCCCTCAAACATTTTCATATAATTTGTCTTTCTATCGTGTCAAGTGCTGCTTTTAGGTCTATGAATGCTAATACTAGCTCCCCTGTGTATATGCTTCATTCTTATTTTTCTAATGATATATGTTGTCATTTGTCTGTCTTGCTGGGCTAAATGCCGCTTGTTCTTCGCCTTACTTGCTCTATCGCTGTGTTTTCTTCGCCTACATTTATTACGTTATACATACCCTAGCTATTTTTCTGCGTTTATTTGGATTTGGTTTGGTGTATCTCTTACTGTGTCTTTTGTTTTTCTCTCTTCATGTATCGTATTGTCGTTCAAAAGTTACTATTATTTGTTACATAATATATTATTCTTCTTGTAATTCTTCTCAAAATTATTTCCAAGATTTTGCTTTTGCTTGTGTGACTGTATTTTTTGACCAATCGTCTCTGCCTGTAATATTTTTTATACTCTGAATAATTATTCGAGCATTTAAAATTTTCATTTGTCCATTAAGAGCAATAACCCTATGACTTGATCATCGTCAGTGGGAAATCGAATTAAAATTGTCCCAGAGTGACTGGTTAAAAACATTTTGCAACACTAAATGGATTTTCCGTAATTAAATCTTATGCGAAGGCGGGAAATGTGATCGAAAATATTTTGTGTCAACATAAATTCTGTTTCAACGCAAAACAAGTTAATCATATTTCGTAATAAAACAGAACGAAATTTAGAGATATAATAAATCGAAATGGATTGCTGATATGAATCATATATAGTATTGTGATTTATAGGTTCGATGCAAATGTTTAGAAAATGATATGATACGTTTAAAAATAACATTTTTTGCTTAGAATGAATGTTTTTATTAACATTTGCGGTCAAAATATAATAAAAAATTTCCACCGCCGAGATGGGGTGGCAACCACCCCCCATGGTAAAAGCTTCTGTCGGCATCATATAGATTTTGATTCTTGGACTATCCACTACTTATTCTCAAATTTTCAAGCAAATCGATCCATTCTGTAAAAATTGCGAGGTGAAAAGCTTCGGTTCCTGGACTATTACTCGAGGTTTTGGGAGTCGCTGAACAAGAATTTCATGTCTTCGATGGTCTCCAAGGTAGGTACCTGGTGCCCGGGGTGGAACTCGTCGTCTGGAGTTTTATTTTATAATCATTCAAAGTCAGTTAGTAACACTTACTCGGGTGTTTTGGGGATCGCTGAGCACGAATGACGGCGATGGTCTCCGAGGTACTTGGTGCCCAGGGTGGAACGGGAATTCTGTTAGGTATATTACATTATTTACATTTACTATATTATCTAAATATTTATATTGAATTGTTTATTTAAGTTATACGATAAAAGTGTGGTATCAAATGCAGATTAAAAATAATTTCTTTGAATATTAATACCAACAATATTATTTAATAAAAAATGTAATAAACGAAAAAATTTTATTATATCCTATTATTATAATTCTCTTCTTCTATAGGTATCTTCCTCTGCGTATTTAGATGATTCTTGTTGTTGGGTAGAATGGTTATTGACTGATTTTGAATGATTATAACATAAACCTCCAGGCGGCGAGTACCACCCTGTGCACCAGGTATACCTCCTGTGCACCACCCTGTGCACCCTCCGTATAATGGATATTGACTGATTTTTAATGATTAAAACATAAACCTCCAGGCGACAGTACCACCTTGACCTTGGGCATCGGGTACCTCGGAGACCATCGCCGTCATGAAATTATAGGACTTTTTTGTTCTACATTGTGTATTATATCCATACCTTAAAGGAACGCACTATTTTCGGGGACACCCTGTATATATATATTAAATGCATAAGTAATATATAAATACTGTTAAATAGTTTAAAAGCAATATATTTTCACATATAATTTAAATAAAAATGTGCGAAACAAAATAAATAATGATTTGTTTAATTAGTTTTAAACTATTTACACTGTAGTGTTATGTGTTTCGTTAACAGATTGCTTGAAAATAGTTGGAGTTGTTCCAAACTAGTTAAAATGTCATCATGATTTATGGAAACAGTTGTTTATATCAGATGCGATACAAAAATTAAAAATATCTATCATTTTATTCGGCAAATATTTATAAAGAATTTGAATAATTCATAAAAATGTTGATTTCATTTTTACTAAGTATATAAATTATCATTTAAACGAAAAGAAAATAATATTGAAGTGCTCATGTCATGGCTAACTTAAGCAATGTCTAAGAAAGCCGGGAACTAAGCGTAAACACTAAAATAGTATTGGTCAAATAATAATTTTCATCAATTAATTTTCCTCTGGGGTTCAGGGTGGATCTGTGAAAAAACGACTACATTTGAATGTAAGAGATGGTATATTTGTGATAATTAAAATAATTATTAATATAAATTATATAATTAATTAATAAATAATAATTTACATTTTCTTCACCTCGAATAGGTCGGGAATATTAATAAAAAAATTAAAATTTTTAAAAACAATTAAAAATATAGTTTTTTATCTACTTACCTTGCTTATAACTTTAAAAAGATTAATTTTGATGAATGAAAAGGATTTTTGAAAAGATACGACTGGTTAAAAATATTTTAATTTATTATTCTTGCTGCAAAATAGCAATGACTTATATTACACTTATGACCTTCATAATTCGCCTAGAACAGCGTTTCCCAACCAGTGGGTCGCGACCCACTAGTGGGTCGCGGACGGGTTTCAGGTGGGTCGTGGCTTACTGAGTAGCGTACAGACCGGTTTTCTCACAGGCGCCAGTCCGACCGGTTTTCTCTCACTCGCTCTCTTACTCGGACCCAAAAACTCGGTTCTTGTTCTCAGTCTGGCTCTGGTATTTGCCCGTGTAATATCTAACATACGGCAGTGGCTTGATACTCTTTCTAGCGTTATTTTCGTTTAAGAGAAGTGTTCATTTCATTAGTAAAAGTTTTCATTACTTTTTATACTATTTAACGACGGAAAACTGGCTGAAAAGTGGACCTTGTGTTAAGAGAAAACTGCAATCTACTGGCGAAGGTGATCATATTCGTTCATCTTCTACGAAAGTATGAAGCATGAATAGCAGAAAATAGCGGTCCGCACACAGCAGGCGAGAAGCTCATTTTGCTCGGGGAAGAAATAATTTCGTCACTTCTGTTTGACGAAAAAGCAGATCAGCAGATATGTAAAATACATCTATCCAACAAAGTGAAACACAGTACAGTGAAACGTCGAATCAAGGAAATATCTGTTAACGTTTATTATCGGCTATGAAAGAAAATGACTTTTATTCTTTACAATTAGACGAAAGTACAGATATTGCTGACAAAATTAATTTGTTATGCTTGGTAAGGTTTAGTTACAATGGATCAGAAGAAGAAATGTTATTTTGTCACACACTTCACACCACTACAACTGGTCAAGACATTTTCGATTCCTTGGATAGTTTTATTTGCAAAAATGGAACTAATTGGTCCAAATGTGTCGGGTTTACAGGTTTACTACAACCGATGGAGGTGAAGGTTGGGTCGCGAATATGGAAAAATATTAAAAGGTGAGTCGCCAGACATAAAAGGTTGGGAACCACTGGCCTAGAAAATATTTATAGTATAATAACTCAGTCCAAATTTCTTTAAAATGAATTCAATAGATTTCGCATAATGATTTTGCAATATAATTTTTGATGGATTCGACCGTTACTTGATGGAAGTTCATTTTATCTGACAATAAAACACTGAAAACGTTTGTTTTCTATACTGCCACAAAATTTATTATACCTATGTGACTACAGCTGTTTCGGCAGAGTGCCTTTCTTAAGTGATTTAGTTTACTATGGGTTTGCCTTTTTAAAGTCTTTAACTGAAGAGGTTGAACAGTGGGGAGCTGTTTGTCTCGAGTTGGTCATTCAGAAGTATATCTGTATTTTTTAATTTATTAAGTTCCACAGATTAGATAGATATAGATATTATTTACTAATTTATTTTAAATATATCTTATTGTGTTCCTGTTTTAATAAAATTAACGCGGCAATTCGATGAAATACAATTATTTTGACATAATTTTCGAAAGTCAAATCGGTAGACAATAACAGTCGTTTTGAATCATCGTCATGGAAACCAAGATCGTCGTCATGCTAACTAATTATATTGAAAGTTTGTTTTGACAACCTTGTCAAAGAATTAATTTGTGCATGTATTTTCATATTAATTAAATTAATTGATTAAGATTTGGTAATTTTTTAAAGACTCTTAGAAAAAATATTGTTCCTAACTCTTGCAGAAAGTCTCTTTTACGCACTCGACTGCTTGCCGAACTCCCGCTTCGCGTCGTTCGGCAAACTTCAGTCGCGTGCGGAAAAGAATGACTTTCTGCACTTGTTAGGAAAATAACTATTTATATTGTCGTAATTGAAATAAAAAATTAGTGTTTATTCTCGCATGTTGAGGCATTATGGCATTTAGAGTTGCACAATACAATAGACCTTTTACACCTACATGGTTTTGAAGAGAACTTCTTATTGCAGTGGTATTTTATAAATCATTGTCCTCCAAATTTAAAATCTTTTGTATTAATTTGTCTTAGAGACAGCTTAACGTCTGGAACGTCTTCGAAATTAGGAAAATTCTCTTTGCATTCTCTTATTTGACTTCTTAAAAAAAGTGTGTATATTGTTCCGTATTTCGTACCAACTCTATATAAACCGTCAATTATTGTTTTATCTTGTATGGTATCCCAAAATATTTCGTGCATCTCCTTGGCACGCGTTCGAGCATGCGTTGTGCACAGACAGAAAGGATTAAAATAAATAAAGGAAATGCGATTGAGGGTCTTCATGTCCAGGCTAATGCTATGAAACATAAGTGAAAAAAAATGTCCTCCAATTTCGATCGGAAAAACAATACCTATCCCCAGCTTTGATAGAGCCAAAGAGGATGCTCGGAATATTTTGAGTAGCATACAAGATAAAACAATTGACGGTTTATATAGAGTTAATACGAAACACGGAACAATAAACACACTTTTTTCAAGAAATCAAATAATAGAATGCAAAGGGAAATTTCCTAATTTCGAAGATGTTTCAGACGTTAAGCTGTCTCTGTCTCTAAGAGAAATTAGTACAAAAGATTCTAAATTTGGAGGACAAGGATTTGTAAAATGCTACTGCAATAAGAAATGCTCTTTCAAATTACGTAAGTGTAAAAGGTCTAACGTATTGTGCAACTCAAAATGCCATATTTTTTTTTATTTTAGTTAAGACAATATAAAAATAATAAACATTAAAATTAAAAAATTAACCTTTTAGGTTTTAATAAACCTAATTTAACAAATTACGACATTTTAATAGCTGATCGGGGTTTGACTAGTCAAACCCCGATTTCATAAAATTAAATCTCGACCTTTGCCTTACCAACTTAGTCTCTCCTAGGTTTGACTAGTCAAAGGCCTAAACTGTAATACTTTATTTCGGGCTTTGACTAGGACCGTCAGTCAGACCTGAGGATTACCTAGTCAAACCTAGGAGCGCCTGAAATTCGGGCTTTGACTATAACAGCTGTTCGCTTCTTTAAAAAAAAAAGATGAGTTACCAGAAGTAGTTTTTGTTTCTGAGAAACAATTGGTCAAAGTTGACCAGCATTGGCGACGAAGTTATGAAAATGAGATGATAATCTTTGAACCATAACCTCTCTCTTTCGGAGCTATTTCGCGATAAAAATTTTCATATCTTCAAGATATTCATTACGTATATTATAATAATAAAAATAATCGGTATGGCCCGTGAAAAATACCAAAAAAGCTTTCAATCGGTATACGTAAAAACTTGAATAGTGAAACTGAAATAACGCCTTTCCAAATTCCAAAGGTGTTTTAATTTTGTTATAAATAAATTAACTTATTTATAACAAAATACAAAGCCAAATCTTTTTCATGTTGTAGACTTTTTTGAGACTTAACCAAATCTTTTAACGTTCTAAAATCCTAATATTCTAACAATGAATATTCTCCTAATAATGAATTTTTTTATAAAAATTCATTAATGAACTTCGCAATAATATAGTTTAATGTTATTAAGGGCCGTTTTCACCAACAACAAATAAATCAATTACTATGTAATTATTCCTCGAATAAAATTTATTCGTCGAGTATATTTTTATTGTGTTTCAATACAATTTTGATAATTTAAAGTTAAACTGACAAATTTTCTTTGTTAAATACAGATATTTAAAGCGAGATTAACTTACCAACTTATTCTAAGAGTATATACTTATTTGACAATTAATAAATAAATAAAATGTTTTAAATAAAATGTTCTTTGACGTTAGTGAAACGTAGATGTGTCAGTTTATTGGTCGCATAACTTTATTCATCGAATAAACTACTATTTGTCGTTGGTGAAGCCGGCCATAAATTTAATTAACAAAATAATTAAATTAAAAAATATTATTTATTTACTATATCCTCGAATCCATCGAATGGCCTCCCCGATCACCAGATTTGCTTCCCCTGGACTTTTTTGCGAGGACACCTAAATAAAAAGTAAAATTTATAAAATGTACCTTTAGCAGATTAAAGTCAACGAATACCTACGAATCCCTCCGCAAATGCTGCGGAATATGGAAGAATGTTTCGAACTTTTATCATTTTATAGACTTCGGTGGTCATTCGTTTTACCATTTCAACTGAGAAATAAGTAACCAGCTAAAAATATTAGCTTTTAAAAATGTTTTTTATTAATTCAAATGACGTACCTATTGGACAAAATTTAACTCGCGAGTAGTCGCGCCGTTAGATAGAATATCACATTTTATCCTTTTTCCCGATAACTTGATGAAAAATTTTGCAATTTTGAAAATATTTCGTAAGTGTCTCGAGGGTTTCCCAGTATACAATTTGTATTTTTATTGGATGTTACGTTTTGTATTCATTGCGTTTGTTACCGTAAAATGGGGTTACTTTGACCGCTGGGGTGAATTTGACCGAAAACATAGAAAAATATCTATTGTGATATACTTCAGCCATCCTGTATAATTTTTAAAATTATTTTTAACGATTCAAATTTATAAATATCTAAGAATTCATTTTTAATTAAAAAAAAAGAATTAATATTCCAAGGGTTGTTAATCGACCGATATAACGAATTAAGAAAAAATGGTTTAAAAAACGGTCAAATTAACCCCACTTACAAGAAAAATAATTTTACAGGCAAAATGCATATACGGTCAACTTCCCCCCATATGGGGTGAACTTGACCAAAGGCATTTTTTATTTTTTTTTTTTTTCTAAGTTATGATTATTTTCTTGTAATTATAATCTAAGCTACTGAAAGTAGACGCCTAAACCCCATAACATATTTGCATATAGAAAAATGTAGCAAAATTTAAAATATGATTTTTATAGGATTAAAGTACAAAATCAGTCAAAGTCACCCCATTTTACGGTATTAAATTTAAAAACTGATTTGGCTCTTTTCCTATTCTTTGGGCAGCTATTATATGATTCACGCTGTATATCTACAAATTAAATGACGGCTATCCTTTTCATTGTTTAAATGGCTTGGTTTATCTGATAGTAAAATGCCAGATACTCTTAAAATAGGCGTCACCTTTAAATCACGTTCCAAACACCACGCAGAATGTAATTTATTACAAATTCTTAGAACACACTGCCAAACAGTAAAATATGTGCATAAATTGGAAGTTATTGTCAAAAATTTCTTGAATACAAATACCTCCGTCCTCTATTCACAATCTTTTTCTCAACAAACCATTTACATTTTTTTGAAAATTTCTCCTGAACGTTGATAAAAGACTTTAAGAGCTACTTGGTTGCCGTCTGTTTGGAAGACGATAACCGATAAGAATAAAATCTGTCTCCTGTCTACTGGTTCACAAAAACGTATGATAAGTAACACAATATTCCCTTATATAGGATATGTAACGACGGTAAAGTGGTTCTGGCTGAGAGTGCACAGAGACGGATGTTTATTCATCGGAGCTCGGCCTATTTCATTCATGAACATCTTGAATGCGTAATTTAATACACTAGTTTGAATAGTCATTCATTCAGGGGCGTCATTTGATAGGGTCAGGGGGGCATTTGCCACCCCCCTGACCCTGAAAATGACTGAAATTTACAAAAAATAGATCAATTTTGTATTATGCTTGCATATAAATGTATTGTATATATAATGCTTGCCCCCCCTATCAAAATTTCAAATGACGCTCCTGCATTCATTCATGAAGCATTACATTCCCTAAAGATTATAGCTAACGCCCGTGGCGTTTAAAATCCTATTCTTGGGTGAGGTAGTGAGGTGGATTACTCCTCTGTCATTTTATAGCTTGCTGTGTGTCTTTGCTGTTCTCGTGACTCTTTTCCATTTCTTCCTGTCCTTACACTGAACTTTCCAGTTTTTCACATTCATTGCTCTTATGTCTTCTTCTTCGTCATCCAGCCATCTGCTTCTGGGTCTTCTTCTGCACCTAGGCCATAGTGGTGTCCAGTTAGTTATCCTTCTCAGCATATCTGATTGTGGGCGTCTCTGTATATGTCCTATCCATTCTAAGCGAAGCAATTTTATGTATCTGACTATATTTTCCCTCTTTAATTCTTCTTCAATACGTATTTCTCCCTTTCTTGTTACGTTGTGGCCCAGTATGATTCTCATTATTTTTCTTTCAAATTTCAGAAGACTATCTTCTTCTTTCTTGTTAATCGTTGTTGTTTCTATCCCATATGTAACAACAGGTCTTATTAAGGCCTTTATAGGTTCATCTTGGTTTTCTTACTTAGGGTTTTGCTTCTCAGTCTATTCATTCCATATGTTTTTTTGCTTTTCAGAATTCTTTCCTCTGTTCTCTCTTTTCCGGTTTTCCCTATTGTTGCTCCCAAGTAAAGCTAAAGGTGGATAAAGTTTCAAATTTATGGTTCTGTGTTATTAGATATTTCTGATTTGTTATGTCATCCTTCCCTATCATGTATTTTGTTTTGTGCTGGTTTATCTGTAGCCCTATTCTCTTCGCTTCCTTATCTAATTTTTCAACTGCTTTTATAAGTGTCATATTCGTCTTCGCTATGATGACTAGATCATCTGCATATGCTACCAGTTGAAGTTGATCTGTAATAATGTTTTTGTTTGCAAAGTTTGTTCTTCTTATTATTACTTCCAACATCAGGTTAAATAGTGTCGGTGAGATAGAGTCGCCTTGTTTCACGCCTTTGTTTATATTGATTTCGTTTGAAGTTGTTCCGTTGAAACTAATCTTTGCTGTGGTGTTCTTTAGGCTTACTGTTAGCATATGTATTAATTTTGAATATACATTTAGTAAATTCTTAAGAGCATACTGTATAAGAAAATAACATGTAGATAAAGAGAGCGAAATTTAAGAAAATGGTAATAGAAATAAAAAGATTTGCCTTTAAATTAAAATAAAAAGTGGTACAGTATGTGATACTGTAGAGCAGGGGTTCCCAACCTTCTAGCAACTGCGTACCACCTGATACATTTTGAAGATTTTGGCGTACCACCAAACACCGGAGGAGGGGGGCATGGAATGGAAAGAAACTATGTTTTAGAAACACATTTGCTATCAGAAATATGTCCATAGGCTTGTTTCATTTTATCCAGAAGTCAATTAAGGATTTATCTTTAAAACTATCTTGTGTGAAATCGATGAATGTTTCCTGTAAATCCTGTAATTCCAACTCATTTGGTGGATGATGCTGCAACAGGATTTCTGATTCAGTCAAGTTTGGAATAATCTTCAGAGAAATATTTATTAAAACTTTCTTGAAGAGATTCCAAGTGAAGAATTATTATATCAGCAACCACATCTGGTATTGGAGATATTTGGTTTTTGTTAAAAAATGGTGACAGCAAAGGAAATGCAGAGACATCCTTCTCCTGTATTTGAGAACATTAAAGAACCAACTTTTTCTTCTTCTTCTTCGCGCGACTAGGATTACTCCTGTTTGTCTGCCTCTTATTCTGTTTCAGTTGTTGTTGACTGTACATTATCTTTCCACCTTTTCGGCGGTCTTCCAACAGGTCTTCTGCTATACGGTTTGTTGTTTTTACAGATGTTCGCTAATTTATCTGGTTCCATTCGGTTTACATGTTCGTTCCAGTTTTCTTTCTTGTTTTTATCCACCTGTTAATATTTTGAATTTTGCATCGTTCTCGTATACTTCTGTTGCTTTGTCTGTCTCTTAATGATATGCCCGCTATTGATCTTAATACTTTCATTTCGATATTGTTGATTTGTTGTTTCGTCTTTCTTGTATCGGTCCTTGTCTCCGCTGCATATGTTAGGATAGGTCTTACTGTTGTCTTGTATACTTTTATTTTGCTTTCCGTGGTCAGATATTTGTTTCTCCACATGGTTTCTCGGAGGCAACCACTTACTCTTGCCGCTTTTGTTGCTTGTGTTGTGGTATCTGTTCTTATATTCCTGTCACTAGTGATCTCTACTCCTAGGTAATTGAATTTCATTACTTGTTCTACAATTTTGCCGTCTATTCCTAACTTGCATCTACGCGGCTCTTTACTTATCACTATACATTTAGTTTTTTCTACTGATATTCTCATATTAAGTTTATTTGCTGTGATATTGAGAGTGTGGAGCTGCCTTTGTAGGTCATCCTCGTTATCAGCAATTAGTACTGCATCATCGGCATAGCATAGTATCGTGATTTTATGTGCTCCCATGAGGTATCCATGTCGCTTTCTTACTTCGTGAATTATTTGATTCATCACCATATTGAATAATAATGAGCTGAGTGAGTCTCCTTGGCGGATTCCTCCTTTTAGTTCTATGCGTTCTGTTCCTCCTGTTGACATTATAACTCTGGTCTTGTTGTTATTGTTAATTTCATTAATGAGCCTTACTATCTAGTGATCTATTTGTTCAGCTTGTAATAAATTTAAGATATCATTTCGCCTCACCCTGTCAAAAGCACTTTTTAAATGAGTGTAAGTGTAAAAAACTTTTTCTTGAATGAGTTTATTTACTCAGTGGCTCTGAAGGTTGTTGTGTTTGCTTCCCGAAAGACTCATGTTCAGCGTGTTGAGTCTGTCATCTAGATACGCCAATCTTGACAAGCATTCTCCATCACAAAACAACTTTTTCGTGTCATTATTTTTTTCAATTAAAAGCATTAAAACTTCTGACCTCAGTTTTAAGAGACGGCTGAAAAGACACACTGGCACTTACTCAGAAAAAGGCCCATCGTAATCGCTTGTTTCACCCAAGCGACGCGTAGCACCTGAAATCTTACCGCGTACCACCACTTGGGAATCCCTGCTGTAGAGTATAGAGTGTAGCGTACCGCGAAGCTTCATACTATATTTTCTGTATTTTTAAATAATTTTAAAATAATGTTTTTAAAAGGTATTTATTTATAACGTCGACAAATGCAAATTGGGCGTTAAAAGAATTATTATGATCTAGAAGTGAAGTATGTACGTAGACTCTGTTTTTCTATAATTGTAAGCACTTTTGTGTTCTGCTATACGTTTGTTAAATGTTTTACCCGTTTGACCGATGGAAGTTTACGGTCAGTCACCACACGAAAGTTTGTATAAACCACTGTGTAAGTGCTTTTTTTGGTTCTTGTTGTTTTTAATATATGAAGGGTCCAGATGAAAACATGATAAGTAAGTGCCAATTTATTAATTTTATCGGTTTACAAAAATATAGTAAAGCTAACTGGTCCCTACAAAATGCATAAACTCTACAGAGAAATAAGCTGTTTACTACCAACGAATATGCCTATTAAAAATATACATAAAGAGAAAGAACCTGATAAACCAGCGGTCCAGGGAAATAACTTGACAAGTCTATTTGTTTGCGTCATTTTTATTCTCTCGTCATTCCTACACGATCATTTACTATTTACTCTTAGTTTCTTTTACGGGTGAAGAAGTATCGCTTTGGTATTAATTCCCAAACCGTTTTCTCCGTCTCTTGGTTGTAGAATAAATTACTTCTTTTTCCTAATTGGTTTATTTAAAAAGACTACACTTACTAAAGCTAAGTTTAGCTTTTACGCCAGACACATCGAGAATTAATATTGTACAAAAAAGTCCCAAATATTAATTTGGACTTAATTATGAACTATTATAATTGAAAAAGCTATCGTTTTTTAAATATGTAACATTGACAAATATTTTATTTTGGAATTGTCACTCATTTTTTGAGATAGATTTTTTAAGAAGGCCAAAATCGTGTATTAAATGTGACATAATTTTAGGGGCGTAATAAAGCAAAGATTAGAATTTGGATTATTTAACAAAGTTTCAACATTCTCCCCCGCGTTGAAGCATCCCTGCTTCAACTAAATTACACAGTAACAGGAACAGAAAAAGCAAAGTGTTAGGAAGAATGTAACAAAACTAGAAATAAGCATGTTGGTCGTTTTAAGGTTGAGTTTGATTTGGTAATAAAGAAAGCTTTGAAATGGATCGGATAAACTCTCCGGAAGCCGTACGGAGCTTAACCACACGGACTTTGCCATCCTTACCAGGATATACTTCAATGATGCGCGCCAACGGCCACATCATTGGAGGTACATTATCTTCCTTGAGTAAAACTAGTTTATTTACTTGCAGGTTAGAATATTCTTCAGCCCATTTAGGCCGGTTCTGAAGGCGATTTAAGTAATCAACCGACCAACGTTTCCAAAAAACTTGTTGAATTTTAGAAATCTGCTGGAAGGTGGAAAGTCTATGTTCGTTTAAATGTGAAAGATCCTTTTCAGGATAAGCGGTGAGAGGAGACCCTATCAGAAAGTGTCCCGGTGTAAGGCAGGTTAAATCTGTAGGGTCATTAGAAACTGGACCTAAGGGCCGAGAATTTAGTATTGCCTCGATTTGACAAAGAATAGTGTTAAACTCTTCTGAAGTGAACAAAGCATTACCCACCAATCTCTTGATATGAAATTTTGCGCTTTTGATGGCGGATTCCCAGATTCCACCCCAATGCGGAGATCGAGGTGGAATGAATTTCCACTTGGTCTCATTTTGTGAAAGAAAGTCACAGATAATATTTACATTATTATTAGTTTTGAAAAATTGATACAACTCATGTAGGACATTTTTTGCACCTAAAAAATTGGTGGCGTTGTCACTATAGATCACTGACGGATTTCCTCTTCTCGAGACAAAACGTTTTAAAGCGTTCAAAAAGGAGTCAGTAGACAGTCCAAGAACTAGCTCTATGTGAACTGCCTTGGTGACCATGCAAACAAAAACCGCAATGTATGATTTTATGAGTGGAGATTTAGGAAGCCTTGAGGATTTTATTTGAAAGAATCCTCCGAAATCAATTCCAACTTTCTGAAATGGTCTAGAAACATTTACACGATCAGAGGGCAAACTTGCCATAACCTGTTGGCAGACTTGATTATTGAATCGAAAACACATATTGCAATTTCGAATGATTTTTTTGATCTCTCTGAGCCCATTAAGGGGCCAAAAACGTAAACGAATATTGCTCAGAACGGTTTGAGCACCAGCATGCCCGAGCCGCCTATGTTCGTACTCTAGTATGAGGGAGGTCGTATGATTATGGGGTGGCAAAAGCAAGGGATGTTTCTGTTGGTAGGGAATGGAGGCGTTACAAAGCCGTCCGCCGATCCTCAGCATTGATAATTCATCGAGAAATGGATTTAAAGATAATAATTGTTTATTTGATAGTTGCTGTTTTGCAGAAAGTTCGGAAATTTCTTTAGAAAAATTGGTTAGCTGAACTTGCCGAACTATAAAATATAGAGCTTGGTCCAATTCTTCAACAGTGAGGGGATCATATTGTTTGTTTCCTTTTAAACAACTGACAAATCTGAGTACATATGCGATAGTACGACGTAATCGAGAAAAAGAAGAAAATTTTTGAAATAATTGTTCCCAAGGAGGTTTTGAGTTGACGTTTGTGAGTATATTGGAACGAGTTATTCTGTGCTCTGTAATTAGCTGATCAGCTATTGGGGGTTCATCAGAGAATTCTAAAGAATGATTAAGAAGAAAAGCAGGACTGGACCACCACAACTTGTTGTCCAGAATTTCTTGGGCTGATAAACCGCGTGATAGAATGTCAGCACTGTTTTCAGCTGATTTAACGTATCGCCACTGACAATTTTGCGTCAGTTCTTGAATTTGAGCAACTCTATGCGATACGAACACTGACCATTTACTAGGGTGTGCCCTGCACCAACATAAAGCGACCTGAGAATCGGTCCACAAATTTATTGAGTCATACTCTAATTTATTTTCGAAGACTCGTAGAATTTTGTTTACAAGTTTCGCCAGCAAGAGCATAGCGCAAAGTTCTAACCTTGGAATGGTAATTGATTTAAGTGGGGCGACTCTAGATTTTGAAGATACTAAAGTAGAAGAAATATCATTGTCAGAATAAAGAACTCGAAAATAAATGCAAGCACCATAAGCCTCTATGCTTGCATCAGAAAAGCCATGAATTTCTATTTTGCTAATAGTTTTCGGACGAAAATATTGTCTAGCTATTTTTTGTTCTGAAAGCAAGGGGATATGTTCAATAAAATTGTGCCAATCTTTAAGAATGCAAACGTCGTTTATTACGGTGTCCCAATGAAACTTTTTGAACCATAATTTTTGCATCAGTATCTTACCTTTTACTATAACAGGATTTATCAAGCCTAACGGATCATAATATTGAGCTAAGATAGAAAGTATTTTTCTTTTGGTAACTGGACCGTGCACGATTTCTTGAGGCACGGAAATACAAAGAGTATCTTCTGCTGTACTCCACTTTAGCCCACGAACTTTACTTGGGAATTCATCTAGGTTTATGTCATAATCAGCTTTTTGATTTTCCGAAATGTCTTTGGAAATATTTTTAAGAAAATAATCACTATTTGAACAATATTTATGCAACTCAAACCCATGCTTATTTAAGATGGTATTTAATTGAGAGTATAAATTGAAAAGTTCGTTGTGATTATATGAACCACAAAGGCCATCGTCCATATAGAATTGATTCAGAATTGCATCAGACGCAAGAGGAAATTCTAAAAAGTTTAGACAAGCAATTTCTTTAAGAACCCTTGTTGCCAAGAACGGGGCTGAATTGGTTCCAAAAACTACAACATCGAGTTGGATACATTTAAAGTCTTCATCAGGGTTTTCTCGCCATAAAATGTTTTGAAGAAAAGTTTGTTCCGGGTTCACGAGGACCTGTCGGAACATTTTTTTAATATCTACCGTGAATACAAAAGGAAAAAGTCTAAGTCTACATAGAATGTCATACAATTCTGGCTGGACCTGATATCCCTTTAAACACACGTCGTTTAAGGAATACCCTGAGGAACTTTTGGCGCTGGCGTCCATGACAACGCGCAAACGCGTTGTTAAACTGGATTCTCTAACTACACCTAAGTGCGGAATAAAATATTTATTTTCAGATTTGGCATTTAGCAGAGTTAGGGGTACATAATGAGCATGTTTAAGTTCAATTAATTCATCAATAACTTTTTTATAGTCTTGATAAAAGTTGCAATTAGTTTTAAATTTATTTTCTAAAGAAATGAAACGCTTTCTGGCCATGTAATAAGAATTTCCTAACTTTAGATTTTCTGAAGGTGATTTCAGCGGCAAACTTACTTGAAATCTACCATTTTGTAAAATTTTGGTTGTACAACGGAATAGGTTTTCAGATGCCTCATCAGCTTCTGAAAGATAGAATTTATTGGAAATTTCCTCGATTTCCCAGAATTTTTTCAAACGACTGTCTAATTGTAATGTAGAAAGAAGTGAATTAGATTCAGTTAAAACTTCTGAACTACTGTCTGTAACAGATATATTGGATACAGTAAAATGATCAGGAACTGTACCAGCTACCACGAAACCTAAGTGAGACTCTTGTAAGACTGGAAGATTTTTGCCAAGTCTGACGAAGTTAGGTAAAATAATATCGTAATAAAGATCCAAACCAATTAGAATGTCAATTTCAGAAGGCTTAAAAAATTCGTCGTCTGCTAGAAAGAATTGTTCCGGAATATTTAATTTTTTCACTAGTATTTTTGATTGAGGGAGAGCACAAGTAATCTCGGGTAATACAACTACTGAAAAATGAAAACTTCTTCGACGATCATAATTGGAAAATATGGTTATATCTGACATTTTAGTACAAGTCGAGCCACTCCCTCCTATTCCTGATATATGTACTGACTTGTTATACGTATCTAATTGTAACTTGTTCACAAGCTTCTCTACTTTGGGATCCTGTGTCCAAAAGAAGTTTCGCTATGCAGAAATTAGCGTTTTTACCAAGTAAGGTTACTTTTGCAGTACCCAGAAGAATATGACTATTTTTTACTGACTGAACAGAGTGATTCGCTGAATGATTATTTGCGGTAGGGTTATTTTCCGTAAAATTTCTCGAAGGACCTTGAAAATTTGTTATTCCTGAATTTTCCTGTACTGGTTGGATATCCAGAGAACGGGTTTGAAGATTTGAATTACTATCGAGATGAGAAGATGAATTATTACCATTTTGAACATGAGCAGTATTATCTAAATAAGAACTATTAGATGAGATTAGAGAGCTATGGTTACCTGCGTAGCTATTAGGTTGAGAATTTGAACCATTATTATATAGAGAATGTGAATGACGCTTACTACTAGTCATTGGCGGAGAATGTTGATTTTCGCCGATTTTTATGTGCATTAACGAATTGTGTGACTTGGAGCAAAAAGAACATTTTTTAGAGGATTTACACTCTTTCAAATTGTGTTTACCAAAACAATTTATACATAAATTCTTTGCCCTAATAAATTGCAATTTGGCGGAATGAGATATATCTTTAAACTCAGAGCAACTGTAAATTTTATGGCCCTCCTTGTTACAGTAGATACAAATTAATTGATATTGGCGATTTGATGTTGCCTCATGCATTGTCGAATGAGATGAGAAATTTTTTCTGGTAGTTTTAGGACTAGAAATTTCAACATTTTCCAGAATTACTGCACGTTTTTCTAAGAATTTTAAGAAATGATTTAAAGTAGGTATTTCATCGTGATTCCTCTCAGATTCATACGCCTTAGCCGATTGAAAATCTAATTTCTTTTTTAGAATGAATATAAGTGTTAAGTCAAATAAATTTTCGGAAGTTAAATTCAAATTTTTTAGTGACAAAATATTCTTTTGAATTGTAGTGATTAACTCTCTTAATGTGTCTGACTCACATTTAGAAATATTATTACAATCAAAAATTGCTTGCAAATAAGAATTTATTATGGCGAATTTGTTTTCGTATCTCTTCTTTAAAATATTTAACGCGATTACAAAATTTTCATTAATTATCGGTAATGAATCTATAAGTTGAAGGCTTTCACCTTTTAAATAACTCTTCAAGTACACAAGTTTTTGGACATCTGTTAATGTCTCATTTTTCACTATGAGCGCATCGAAGAGCTCGATGAACGATTGAAAGTCTCTAATATGACCTGAGAATTGTGAAATTTTTATATCCGGAAGACGAACTGCTATTGGAGCACTACAAGAACCCTCACTGGATGAACTAGATCTTATCTGAGAAGGTGCAGCTTTTAATTTATTAACACAAGCGGTCAAATCGCTTACAAGTTTGAAATATTGATTTTCTGTAAACTCTCTATCTTTTTCTTCTTTGCCTGTATTTGATGCAAGGAATTCGATTTCATTTTGTGCTTTTTCATAATCATGAAATATTAAATGAAGTCTACTTAATCGCGTCTCGAACTGGGTAACATCTAATTCTACGTCTTTTTTGGCTATAAACCAGTTATACATACGAGTAAGAGAAGACTTAGCAATTTTTCTGTATTTTTTGAACTCATCCATTTTTATTAAAGATATTGGAACACGAAAATGTCTTTGAATCACAGAATTTAATGATTTTAATGTCTTTGAATAACTGATAGCCAAATAGAATAATGAAACAAAGGGTATATAAATGGACTTATCTCACCCAGTATATCCTTTTGCTGTTGTGTCGGCGAATAATCTTGAAGAACTTTCCATAAGTTTTATGCTGGTCAAAAATCCGGCTCGATGTAGGCCAAATGAAGAAGTATCGCTTTGGTATTAATTCCCAAACCGTTTTCTCCGTCTCTTGGTTGTAGAATAAATTACTTCTTTTTCCTAATTGGTTTATTTAAAAAGACTACACTTACTAAAGCTAAGTTTAGCTTTTACGCCAGACACATCGAGAATTAATATTGTACAAAAAAGTCCCAAATATTAATTTGGACTTAATTATGATGGTCCAAGAGCTGTGAGACATTTTTGAGTAGGTATTTTAGGCAACCTGAAAATTTTTCAGGTGACTCTTCCATGATAGCCTAATACAAAAATGCTGGTCTGGCTGGAGGGTAGCGGTTATTTTCCCCAAAAATCCCCCCCAAAGTTAAAAAAAAAAGGGTAAAAATTGTTATTACAAAAAATGTCAGTGACGTGACTTTAAAGTAAATTTAAATATTCAAATATAAAGAAAATAAACAAGCCAGGCGATTTGAGGGCGATTTTAACTGTGCAAGATACTTGCACGGGCGTCCCAGGATTATTTTCAGGGGATGCATCTGAACTTCAGAAGATTTCATCTGAATCTGTACATACTATTAACGAATATAAAATATACAACTATACATACATAGCTATGTATATGTATATTTCTTCCGGACAGGGAGGTGCAATTGTTATTTTGACAGGGTATTTTTTAATATTAAAAATAAATATTCTAAAAAGACAGGTTTTTTTGGTGAAATTTTCCAACTGCCATGTCATCAAACAAATTACGCGTGCATATAAATGAAAAGCGCTATAGGTAAGCAGCACTGTGAGAAAGGGCGTATACCGATAGCTGTTTGCGTCCTCTGTTCTAGCGAAGCGAGTACGTTTGCTCGAGAAAAATCACGTGACCTGGCGATACCCATGTTGTTGTGCCTCGAAACGTTATAGTGATTATTATATATTATAGTTTTTTAAGTAACTTTTTCTTAATTAAAGGAAAATAATACGTACTATACAATAGATTTTGCAAATATGATAGAAAAAGACAAATTTATTATTATAAATATATAGGTAGAAAAGAATAAAACTATAAGCTAAATAAATTCGGTGTCCGAATCTTGTACTTCTTCTTCAAACTCCTCATCAGAGCTTAAATATTCATTCTCTTCTTCTTCCTCAGACTGGTCAGTCGAAGCCTGCACAATCACGGGCGCATCTGAAGAAAGACTTGCCATTGTTGAGATGTGGTGTTATCGAATAATGTAAACAATATCATGGACACAACACGTAGCAAACACGGAAACATTAAGAAAGATGAAAAAGGAAAAAGAAATACTCAACACTATGAAGGAAAAAATGAGCTACTTTGGTCATATACTAAGAAATAAAAAACCTGATGTGATTGGTTTTATAAGGAAAGGTATTAAGTATTGGTTATATAAGTAAGAATACGTAGCAACTCAATTAATTAATCACTAATTAATTTTTAATTAACTCTAAATACATATTACAACTATTTATAGATCAGGTAGAAGAGGAATCTGAGTCTCGAGGGGAGTCTGACGAAGAAAAAGAGAATGAATATTTAAGCTCAGATGAGGAGTTTGAAGAAGAAGTACAAGATTCGGACACAGAATTAATTTAGTTTATAGTTTTATACTTTTTTACCTATATATTTATAATAATAAATTTGTCTTTTTCTATCATATTTGCAAAATCTATTGTATAGTCCGTATTATTTTCCTTCAATTAAAAAAAAGTTACTTACAACAACATAGGTATCGCCAGGTCACGTGATTTTTCTCGAGCGAACGGACTCGCTCAGTTACAACAGAGGACGCAAACAGCTATCGGTATACGCTCTTTCTCACACTGGTGCTTACCTATAGCGCTTTTCATTTATAATGCACGCGTAATTTGTTTGATCACATGGCAGTTGGAAAATTTCACCAAATAAACCTGTCTTTTTTAGAATATTTATTTTTAATATTAAAAAATACCCTGTCCAAATAACAATTGCACCTCCCTGTCCGGAAGGAATGTACATAGCTATGTATGTATAGTTGTATATTTTATATTCGTTAATCATCATCCAGCCTCAAAAGTCCACTGCTGAATATAGGCCTCCTCCCCTCGTTTCCAACCCCATCTATCCTGCGCCGCCCTCATCCAGTTTTTATTTACCTTTCTTAAGTCGTCAGTCCATCTTGTAGGCGGTCGACCGACGCTTCTCTTGTCTTCTCTTGGCCTCCATTCCAATAACCTCTTCGTCCATCGCCCATCTGTCATTCTGGCTACGTGTCCTGCCCATCTCCACTTCAACCTGGCTATCCTCTCGATGACGTCAGTCACCTTTGTTCTTCTCCTGATTTCTTCGTTTCTGATTTTGTCTCGCAGAGTTATTCCTAACATTGACCGCTCCATTCTTCTCTGCGTGACTCTTAGTTTGGTAGCCGAGGCTTTAGTTAAGGTAAGTGTTTCTGATCCGTACGTCAAGACTGGGAGGACGCACTGATCGAATACCTTTCTCTTTAGACATGTGGGTAACTCGTCATAACTAACATATTCGTTAATAGTATGTACAGATTCAGATGAAATCTTCTAAAGTTCAGATGCATCCCCTGAAAATAATCCTGGGACGCCCGTGCAAGTATCTTACACAGTTAAAATCGCCCTCAAATCGCCTGGCCTGTTTATTTTTTTATATTTGAATATTTAAATTTACTTTAAAGTCACGTCAATGATATTTTTTGTAATAACAATTTTTACCCTTTTTTAAACTTTGGGGGGGATTTTTGGGGAAAATAACCGCTACCCTCCAGCCAGACCGGCATTTTTGTATTAGGCTATCATGGAAAAGTCACCTGAAAAATTTTCAGGTTGCCTAAAATACCTACTCAAAAATGTCTCACAGCTCTTATACTATGAACTATTATAATTGAAAAAGCTATCGTTTTTTAAATATGTAACATTGACAAATATTTTATTTTGGAATTGTCACTCATTTCTTGAGATAGATTTTTTAAGAAGGCCAAAATCGTGTATTAAATGTGACATAATTTTAGGGGCGTAATAAAGCAAAGATTAGAATTTGGATTATTTAACAAAGTTTCAACAACGGGTTTACTGCCAATATCTTCTGAGAAGTATAAGAATATACCTACAAAGCCTCAAGGTATATAGTAGTTCTTCATCCTCAGAGTCAGAGTATTATTCAAGATTCCCCCACAAATAACAAATAATTATTTTATATTCGAGTATATTTTGAAAATAATATTTTTAGTTTGTTGTATATTTACTACCCGTGTTGAGCTGCCCCCCCCACTTGCAAAAATAAAAAAAAAATAGCCCTGATTTATGAGCTATTTATGAGCTCTCATATTTCGCAAACTAAAAATTTTGAGCTCGTTCCACTGAGCAGGAATTTAATACCCTAGTGGGGGGGCTGAGTCAGCCCCCCCACTACTTAAAAATAGGAATATTGAATCGGTTTTTGCGGCAGAATTACGAGCTATTTATGAGCTCTTGAAATTATATAGTTTCGATTTTTGAGCTCATCCCCTTCACCCACAAACAACCCTTTAATTGATTTAACTTAAGAGAAAGATGCTGAGAAAACTTAAAATATATCGTATTGCGAATATGATTCCTATAGCTTATATACTCTAAGAATAAAATATTAAATCAAGAGCATTTCGATTATTGAGCTACAACCCCTTCGCCAGAAAACCACCCTATCTTCCCGGCTTAAGAGAAAGTTGTACTTAAAATGCGTTAAACTAATTATCTGGCGACTACATATCATTTAATAATTTATAAGCTTCCAAATTACGCGCATTTAGATCAGTAAATTGCAACTTATTTTGTATAGTGCAGCCACTGAAGGTAAAAATAAACGATTACCTTCAATTTCGGTTAACCTTCATCGATTTTCACGAAAATTGGTCAGTGGTTAGAGGATACGTCAAGAAACAAAGGTGACATGGTACCACCTTGCGCCTTTACCCTGAGGGTGGATACTGCCCCTTCTCGGGGGTGAAAATTATTTTATAAAAAATAACTGCACAAATCAATAAAAGAACAAATTAAAAGCAAAATTTATTATATAAAGTTAATAAAATTAGTAAATACTTTTTGAGTTATTAGAGATCAAAGATTTTAATTATTTGTGAAAAAAATGCATGTTTTGAAGAGAATTTTTGTAAATCACTGAAAAACTGTAAGTATTTACAAAAAAGTTAATAGTAGATTAATTCGTATAGCTTATATTCTAAGAATAAACTCTAAAATCACGCGCCTTTCGATTATTGAACTACAACCCCTTCGCAAGAAACCATCCCATATTCCCGGCTTAAGAGAGAGTTGTACTTAAAATAATTTAAATTAATTATTTGTCGACTATATATTGTTTAATAATTTATGAGCTCGCACAATATACGCATCTCAATTATTGAATTGCCATTTTCTTTCTATAGTGCAGTCACTGAAGGTAAAAATCAACTATGACCTTCGATTTCGGTAAATCTCCATTCATTTTCACGAAAATTGGTGAGCGGATTTTGATACTATCAACTTTTTCTGGATCTTATTTTTCATAGGTATTTCTAAGTACTTTGACAAGTATTTAGTACCTAAGTGTTATTTAAGCTTGAACCCATAGATTTGAACAGTCGCGGAAAAAATATACATTTAATTACCAATAATTTACTTTAAATTAACATTAAAGGGTTTTTCAAGTAAGCAATTTATTATATTTTTTATTAGCTTCAATTTTAGTGATGAAAACTTTTTTGTAAAAACTTACAGTTTTTGAATCATTTATGAAAAATCGCTCTAAAGCATGCATTTTCTTTCCAAAAATTAAAATATTTGATCTTTAATAACTCAAAAAGTATTGATTTATTTTAATCACATTATATAACAAATTTTGCTTACAATTTGTCCCTCTCTCGATTTGTGGGGTTATTTTTAATAAAGTAATTTTCACTCCCGAGAAGGGGTGACATATACCCCAGGCTAAAACCCCAAGTTGTTATTGTCAATTCGTGAAAATAAATGGCGATTTACCGAAATCGAAGGTAATAGTTGATTTTTACCTTCAGTCAGTGATATCATCGTGTGGGAACGCGTGGGAACGCCGTTCCCGTGGGAACGCCGTTCCCGCACTGGTTAAGAAAAGAAAAAAAAAATAATAGAGAATTTAGGTTTTGTAAACAAAAATTAGCAGTGCGTTCCGGCACTGCGTTCCCGCACTGCTAATTTTGCCATGACACCACTGCCTTCAGTGACTGCACTATAGAAAGAAAATGGCAATTCAATAATTGAGATGCGTATATTTTGCAAGCTCATAAATTATTAAACGATATGTAGTCGCCAAATAATTAATTTAAATTATTTTAAGAACAACTCCCTCTTAAGCCGGGAATATGGGGTCGTTTTCTTGCGAAGGGGTTGTAGCTCTATAATCGAAAGACGCGTGATTTAAGAGTTTATTCTTAGAATATAAGCTATACGAATTAAACTACTATTAACTTTTTTGTAAAAACTTAAAATTTTTCAGTGATTTACAAAAAACCTCTTCAAAACATGCATTTTTTTCACAAATAATTAAAATCTTTGATCTTTAATAACTTAAAAAGTATTGACTTATTTTATTAACTTTATATAATAAATTTTGCTTTTAATTTGTTCTTTTATTGATTTGTGCATTTATTTTTTTATAAAATAATTTTCACCCCCGAGAAGGGGCGGTATCCACCCTCAGGGTAAAGGCGCAAGGTGGCACCATGTCACCTTTGTTTCTTGACGTATCCTCTAACTACTGACCAATTTTCGTGAAAATCGATGAAGGTTCACCGAAATTGAAGGCAATCGTTGATTTTTACCTTCAGTGACTGCACTATACAAAATAAATTGCAATTTACTGATCTAAATGCGCGTAATTTGGAAGGTTATAAATTATTAAATGATATGTAGTCGCCAAATAATTAGGTTAATGCATTTTAAGTACAACTTTCTCTTAAGCCGGGAAGATAGGGTGGTTTTCTTGCGAAGGGGTTGTAGCTCAATAATCAAAATGCTCTTGATTTAATAGTTTATTCTTAGAGTATATAAGCTATATGAATTATATCCGCAATACGATATATTTTAAGTTTTCTCAGCATCTTTCTCTTAAGTTAAATCAATTAAAGGGTTGTTTGGGGGTGAAGGGGATGAGCTCAAAAATCGAAAGTATATAATTTCAAGAGCTCATAAATAGCTCGTAATTCTGCCGCAAAAACCGATTCAATATTCCTATTTTTAAGTAGTGGGGGGTGCTGACTCAGCCCCCCCCCCCCCACTAGGGTATTAAATTCCTGCTCAGTGGAACGAGCTCAAAATTTTTAGTTTGCGGAATATGAGAGCTCATAAATAGCTCATAAATCAGGGCTATTTGTTTTTTAATTTTTGCAAGTGGGGGGGGGGGCAGCTCAACACGGGTATATTTACTTTAAAACCTAGAAACCACAATTATTACAAATTAGTAAAATAGTTTTCATATTAAAAGCGTTTTTAAGCGTTTTTTCGCTCCCCTGTAAAAATAACAAAATGGCGCTTATTATGTTTTCCCCTGCACCCTTCATATTTGCTTAGATTGTTTTGTGTTCTCAAAGCTGGTGTTATTCTGTAGCTGTATGTAATCGAACAAAAGGTGCTGGGTTTTCCTCTGGTGGCGAAAAGACTAATTTTAGGGCTTTCTTATGCAGTTTTTGGTTTAAAATTTTGTTTCTTGTTTGTTCGTTGTGCCCATTGGTTATTGTTATGTGCTTAATGATATTCAATTCTACCGTGAAGATATTTTTTGATATGAGAATTTCTGATAATCATGCTATGGTAGGCTTATGTTGTGATAAATAAAATAGGGAAAACTCGATGTTTGTTTTTAACTCTCAAAATTTTTAAATTTAGAAAATTTATGGATTGATTTTGTTCTATTTCTATTGTAAATTCATTGACAATATTCCTAAATTCAATGACCAGGATTGTGATCAAGATTTTGGTAAGTCAAGGAGTTTTTAAGGTTTGTGATAAAAATGATATAAGAATATAATTTTTAAGTGTATTATGTGTATGTGTGTTTCTAGGTATGTATTTGCTTTCATCGCCAGTTCTCTTTAATGCCTACTAAAAAGAGATACTAAAGCCCTTGAGGGTGAAACAGCTGGAATAAAGGTGAACGGAGTTCCCATTAACAACATTAAATATGTGGATGACACTGTCATCTTAGCCGATGAAATTGATGATCTTCAGAGACTGGTGAACAGAATAGCTATATACAGACAAGAATACGGTCTAACAATGAACATCAAGAAGACAACATTTATGAGAATATCTAAAACTCAAAGACATAACGAGAATCTCCTCATAAACGGAACCAATGTCGAACGAGTAGACCAATATGCATATCTTGGAACAATGATCAACTCTACAAATGATTACTTCCAGAAGATAAAATTACACACACCCAACTTATATGGAATCACCATGTATTTCAAAGCAATATTTATTTCTTTTGAAAAAACTTGTTATTGTTGCGAAGAATAAGGGTTTTATTGAAAATAAACAAATCGATAAGACAATTAGATAATACAGCTCGGTACGGTAAAGGTTATTTGCTTCAGTTGCAAATTGAACGAAAATAAATAAACTAACTTTTGCGTCCAAAAACGAAAATATGCCACATGTTATAGAACTTACAATGGGGAAAGATTACTGCTCTTGTGGAGCAAGTAATGTTCTCAGGGGGACATAGCTGTAGAGCTAGGCGTAATACAGGGCGTTCTGTCCAAAACTTATCTATATATAACAGGAACTAGGAAGCTCAAAATAAAGCAAGGGAAAGTCGCCAAGAAGTAATAACGGCTCGCCACGATCGTTTAATTGTCCAATCAGGTGGAAGACACCATTTCTCACCTTCAGCTCCAAAGGCAGCTTTTGGAAGCTACAGGTGTAACTGTTTCAGTTGAAACGATAAGAAGAAGAGTTCGTGTCAAGAAGTATACAGCAGGAGACAGTTATGGGTTCTCGAGTTATCCAGGCAGCACAAGATTGATCGCCTAAATTAGTGTATTCACCACCAAAACTGGAACATTGGGAATTGACAAAATGTACTGTTTTCAGAGAAAGTCAGGATTTGTGTACATAAAATCAGATGACCCACGAAATCGTGTACTTAGAGGTCGAGGTCGAGGAAGACAAACAAGAACGAAAACTGTCAGATCTGTTCACAAATATACAAGGGAAAGTATAATGTTCTGGAGAGGAATTGTGATCCGTAAAAAACTCCTATAATTTTCATCCAATAAACTTTAACTGCTCACAGGTACGCTGATAACCTGTAGTTAGACTATGGAGAGGTGCAACAGGAAAAAATTTAATACCTCTCTTTAAGACCTCCACATACCATTAGAGTGACTAGAGACATCATTAAAGCAGAAGGTATCCCTTATTTGGAGTGGCCTGCTTGCTCACCAGAGCTTAACCCTATAGAGTATTTGTGGGATATGCTTAAAAGAAAATTAGAGGTCGCCGAGATAATCCACAAAACACCGCACGGCTAGTACAAGCTGCTCTTGAAGCATGAAGCAACCTACCACAAAAATGTTGATAATTTGATTAGGAGCGTGCCCACGCAAACAAGCTTGCATAAGGACTATAGGTGATAACACTGACTACCAAAAAAAAAACAAAAAAAAAAAATAAAAATAATTTAAAAATTAGTCGTTTTACATTGAAATTTTTTATGCTATTGACTTTAAAGCAAGTAGTTTCAATTTGTTCGTTAAATACTTTATTGTCTTATTTAATTGTTATGTATTTGTTATTAGATTACTTTAAAATAAATATTGTTTGACTTCGTGTGTTTGTTTTTTTAAATTCGCGCGAAATAATAAGAAATATCAGATGATTCCATATCAGTTTGGGTGTGTGAATAGAAAAGGCTTGAACGAATTTTAACAAAATGAGAAAATAAGGTTGGCTAGGCGCTACGTTTTCTCGACTTTGTTTTACGAAATGGAAGCTTGGACCTTGAATGCGGCATCAATGAAAAAACTGGAATCATTCGACTTGTAGGTGTATATAGAATTCTGAAAATATCATGGACAGAACACGTCACAAACAAAGAGGTTCTGTGAAAGATGAATAAAGAAATTGAAGTCTTAAATACAATCAAAACCAGAAAATTGGAATATCTCGGAAATATTACACGTGGAGAGAGATACAACTTGCTCCAACTCATTATGCAGGAAAAGATTTCAGGAAAAAGAAGCATAGGGAGACGCAGAATATCGTGGCTGCGCAACCTGAGAGAATGGTACGGATGTACATCAAATGAACTTTTCAGAGCAACCGTTTTCAAAGCCCGAATAGCTATGATTATTGCCGAATTCCGTCGCGGCGACGGCACTTGAAGAAGAAGATTTGCTTTCTTACGCATAAAGATTTGTTCCAAATGTGTGGTATTTTCTGTACACAAACATTTTTTGAAAAGTCTTTATTTACCATTTTATCTGTTTCCTCGTTATTTTGGAATTTTTCTTATCTATTCTTATTTGGAATTATCACTAATCTGTCATCATTCTATTATCTGCTCTATTTTTATAGTCCATTCTTTCACGGTTTTTGCTCTAAATTTTAAAGAACCGCTTGGATCGACATGAAATTTGGCATGCGTATAGCTTACATGTCAAAGAAAAAAAGTGATATTGTGTCGATGTGTGCTTTTGCCCATGGGGGGTGACTTTCACCCCCTACTGGGGGTGAAAAAATATATGTCCAAAATAAGTCCGGAAATGGGTAAACTGACTAATTTTAAGTAACTTTTGTTCTATAGAGCTTTTTCGACAAGTCAACACTTTTCGAGTTATTTGCGAGTGAATATGTTCATTTTTCAACAAAATAACCACATTTTTAGACGATTTTTCGCAAATAACTCAAAAAGTAAGTATTTTGTCGAAAAAAACGTTCTTAGCAAAAATATAGCTTAGAAAAAAGTAAAAAA
This sequence comes from Diabrotica virgifera virgifera, assembly GCF_917563875.1. Taxonomy (NCBI): domain Eukaryota; kingdom Metazoa; phylum Arthropoda; class Insecta; order Coleoptera; family Chrysomelidae; genus Diabrotica; species Diabrotica virgifera. The sequence continues at coordinate 218,151,079 of NC_065444.1, forward strand.
AAAATGGTGTACCCGTTAGGTCTCTGGATCTCGTAGAACCAGAGTTATAGCCAATGAAAAATAGATTCATATTCACCAAATTTCAAACAGAATATTTCGTCGTGAAATTTCCAAAAAATTAAGCACTTTTTGGGGAAAGCCCATTATAACTTTTTTAAAGTGTTTAAAAAAGCTTTATTTCCGTTTTTACAAAAAGTTTGTAGCATTAAATTTAAGCAAGTTACGCTCAAAATAAAGTTGGTCCCTTTTGTTTTTGCAAAAAAAATCGGGAAGACCAACCCCTAATTAGCAACTCAAATGAAATTAATCGTTACCGCTCCACAAATTATTTTGCTTATGTTGTGTCTATATGATCTGTAAGTTTCATCGATTCAAAGTGCTTATTTTTGAAAAAATTTGGTTTCAAAATAAAATTTTGAAAAATTTTAATTTTGAAAAATATGCTTTTTTTTCAAAATAACTTAAAAATTGTTAGAGATACCAAAAATCTCGAAAAACAAAAAAGTCAGATTCGCTTTTCTGAATATCATGTACTTTTTTTGTTTTTCTGTTAGACAAAAATTGATTAAGATTTGGTGTTTCTAAATTTGCATACATTCGTGATCAGTGACTCGTTCAACCCCTTTTAACTACAGCCCTTTCAATAATATGGACTTTGAACCGATGAAACTTACAGATCATATAAAAAATATATACACGAGTCAAGAAACTTGTGAAGTCGTAACGATTAAGTTCATTTAAGATATTAATTAGGGGGTGATTTTCTCGATTTTTTTACCAACACCAAAAGGGACTAACTTTATTTTGAACGTAACTTGTTTAATTTTGATGCTAGAAATTTTTTTTATAAAACAAAAATGAAGCTTTTTTAAACACTTTAAATAAGTTGTTATGAGTTTTCCCCGAAATGTGCTTCATTTTTGGTTATTTCACGTTAAATTATTCCATTTGGAATTTGACGAATATGAACCTATTTTTCATTAGCTATATCTCTGCTTCTACTAGGTGTAGAGACGTGATGTATACACCATTTTTTTTAAATTTTTTACAGGCTATATTTTTGCTAAGAATTTTTTTTTTCGACAAAATACTTATTATTTGAGTTATTTGCGAAAAACCGTCTAAAAGCGTGGTTATTTTGTTGAAAAAATGAACATATTCACTGCCAAATAACTCGAAAAGTATTGACTTAGTGAAAAAACTCTATAGAACAAAAGTTAGCTATGTGTATGCCAAATTTCATGTCAATCCAAGCGGTTCTTTAAAATTTAGAGGCTTTTCAATATTTTACCGTTAAAGAACGGACTATTATTGTTATTTTTTATAGTAGATCTTCTTCGTTATTTTTCTATTTCATGTTATTTCAAAATTGGACTCTTATGTAATGCATTTGTTTTTTATTACATTTGGTCTTATTTACTTTTTTTGAAGGGGCATACCTATAATATGCATAATTAAAGACAAATAGAGAAAAAATACTCTTCTATAAAAACGGTATGGAGCAAATATACGTTTAGCATCCTGGAAATTCTGGAATATAAAATAATTTGCCAACTAGTACAGCAAATATTCAGTAATAGAGGGGGGTAGCATTATGCTCCCTGTGTCTAAAACTATTTGAAAACGTATTTTTCTTATATTTACGATTAGTTCGCAAACTACCACAAATTGAAATACGACTAGGTTACTGATATTTTAGGCTATTGATTATGTTCAAAATAAGAGAGCTAAAAGGAACTACAACGTTAATGGGATTTTATTATCTCATATGGTCAATGGACCTCTAAATTTGAACAGCCCGCGGAGCGCTACCATTTAAATGGGTGCGTTTTTGAGAAAGAGGTGAATTAGTCCCTAGGCACATGGTGAATTAGGGTTAGTTCTATGCACTTTTAGTACAAACACGTCTACAGAAAAATTGTTTCAGGTTAAATTTACTATCGAAATATCACATTTTAAAGTCGAAAATATTTTTTTTACAAAAATATACTCAAAAAAAATAACAAAAAAAAACACAAAAGAAAGCAGTTTTGTTTTCTGCCCCATAACTTTTTTCCACAGTTATATAGGTATAGGCATTGCTTCAGCGAAAAATAACTACCATCCTTCCTCGTTAAAATGACGTTTAGTAGAGGTCTCTAGGATTTATAGTTTCCGAAATAGGATTTTTCAAATTTCGCCGCTTACAGCATTTTTGGGCCATTTTCCCCATTATTTCGCAAACATTATTCTGTAACTTTTTTCTACGCATTTCTAGGTATATGCAATGGTAAACTTAGTAGAAATAGAAGTCAATTACCTTTAAAATGGTCTATTGTATAAGGTTGTACGACTATTTTTAAGCAAGTTATGCTTTTTCAAGATTTTATACTTTTATGATTTTTGATATTTTTTATGATTATTTTTAAAATTTTTCATTATGACTTTTTTTCTTGTACATTCAGGTAGATACATTGTGAAATAGAAAAAGCATATTTTCTTGACTTTAAAATGGTGTATTGCAAAAAATTCTAGGCCTATTTTTAAAAAAGATATCCGTAGGATATCCAAGGGTATCGGTAATTTGAGAAAAATTTTAAAATTTTTTATTTTTTTCAATTAGAAGAATATAATAGCATATTATAACATAATTTTTAATTCCAAATATCTTTTCTTAATAACACTTTTCGATATTTTGAAATATAAAGCTACTTTACACTTGAGCGAAATTCATATTTTTTAACATACCTCGTACACTATTGACAAAATTTTATATCTGATGATTGCATCTTAGGTTTTAGACTCTGCAGAGCATTTTATAAAGAATAATTTTTTTCATAAAGTTAATAATAAAATAGTTTTCCATATGGTTCCAGCTTAGTGGGACCTATTGCATGTGTATTTGACATTTTGAAAAAGCATATCTTGGTTAAAAATAGTCCTAGAGTTTTTTACAATACACAGTTTTAACGTAAATAAAATAAGTTTTCTTTTTTATTGTACAATGTAAAATAAATATACAATAAAAAAGTTATAATGAGAAATTTCAAAATAATCGTAAAATATATCAAAAATCATTAAAAGTATACAAATTTGAAAAACCATATCTTGCTTAAAAATAGCCACACAGCCTTTTACGGTAGATCATTTTAAAGATAATTGATTTTTCTTTCTATTATATGTGACATTGTATATACCTAAAGCTGCGTAGAAAAAAGTTACAGAACAATGTTTGCGAAGTAACAAGGAAAATGTCCCAAAATCGGTGTGAGTGGCGAACTTTGAAAAATCATAATTTGGAAACTGTAAATCATGGGGACTTATACCAAACGTCACTTTAAATAAAAAGGATGGAAGTTTTTTTCAGTGAAGCAATTCCTATACCTATATCCCCATTGAAAAAAGTTTTGGGATAAAAAACAAAATTGCTATCTTTCGTGTTTTTTTCTTGATTTTCTTTTGAATATATTTTTGTAAAAAAAAATATTGTTTACTTTAAAATGTGATATTTCTATATTAAATTTAACCTGAAACAATTTTCTTGTAGACATGTTTGCACCAAATGTGCATAGAACTCACCCTAATTCGCCCTGTGCCTAGGGACTAATTCACCCTTTTCTCAAAAGTGCACCTCTTTAAATGGTAGCACTCCGCGGTTTTTTCACACTAAGAGGTCCATTGACTACATGAAACAAAAAACCGCTTTAACGTTGTAGTTCCTTTCTAAAATACATAATCAGCCTATTTGAACATAGTGTATTAACTTTTTTACAGCTTAATTGAAATGCTGATTTTATAATGCTACAGCTACGTTTGAAATTTTTCCTTTTCTCCTTTGCGTGTAGCTTGAACCATGAACCCATTAACTACTTACAGCAAATTGAGTGTACTAGCCCATTGAAAGGTTTTCAATCAATCTTAATTATTGTGGCGACGGTATTTGCTGGAGATTTTTCATTATTTTATGACTATTAAAAATTACTGTATAGTTTAAAACTTAAGAGGCTACAGTAGCGCGTCATCAAAACGTAAAACGCGGTCCAAAATTGCGGCTTTAATTTTAAATATTTTGTCGAGATATTTGACACACATATTCCTAATATAGCAAAGAATGGCGGTACAGAGCCCAATTTGAGAAACATGTTAGTATGTGGAAATTACTCGATAACTAAATACAATATTAAGAAAACGAGCCTCTACCGCCATTAAGAAGAACAAAAAAATACACTTTCTTCAAATAAACTTTTCTATCCCATGCCTAGATTTTGTGTCATGTTGGAACTACTAAAATTTTTTATCTCTAAGAAGAAACCAAACATATTATAACTAAATAACTGATTAGGCAATATAGAGAAATAGTCACTGTCATTTCGACAAACCTGCGTCAGATTTCTACGTGTAATATCACGATTCTCTTATCTGTTATGTTATCTGTATCGATATCTGTTCAGTGCAGTAGTGTATTATTTTAAGAATTCATTAGTGTTGATCCATAGGAAAGTAGTGTTTATTTTATAATTAACTAGCTGACCCGGCAGACTTCGTACTGCCTCAATAGATAAAAACAAACTGTTGTATACAATAAACTTAAAATTAACAAAAGGAATTCGTAATTAATAAACAAAAATGCTCGATGTGAATGAGGTTTTATTATTATTTTTAATTAATTACACATGATGTTTGAAATAATAAAGTTTAGTTAGAAGTAACAAAATAAAGTTTGTAGTGCAACAGTTACAATCTTAAATTTGTTTATCTTATAATGAATATAACAGCTTTATTATATCTACATTCAAAACAACCATCTATTTATTATTAGGTTCGGGGAGATTCCAAGTCTATAGGTGTTGATTAAATAAAATTAAATTCAATTAAAATTAAATAAAAAGTAAATGAAGTAAATTAAAATTAAATGAAATTGAATAAACGTAAATGAAAATAAAAAAAACTGAATAAAATTAAATACAAATAAATAAAATCATATTAACTTAAATACAATTAAATAAAGTTAAAAAAGAATTAAATAAAAATAATAAATAAATTAAAAAATAATAATAAAATTAAATAAAAGAAAATATAGTCTAATAAAAATAAATAAAATTTAATAAAATGAAATAAAATAAAATAAACAAAAATAAATAAAATACTTAAACTAAATAAAATTAAACAAAATGAATTAAAATTAAATAAAATTTTATAAAATAAACAAAAATAAATAAAATACTTAAACTAAATAAAATTAAACAAAATGAATTAAAATTAAATAAAATTTTATAATTTGCTGCTTGTTCTTTTCGTGTGCTCAGAATTTTTCTCCTGCTTACGGTTCCGTTTAGAGATATTTTTTGAAAATTTCGCAAAATTAAAAAATTCATATGTTGCCCAATTTGAGTCCCAAAGTTAAACTGTGCCACTTCTCTTCTATGAAATTTGTCGCTCGTTCTTCTTCTGTCCTCAGAATATTCCTACGGCTTGAGATATTGTATTTCGGACACCGATTGTGCTAGACAAAAAATTTTAGTACGGTTCTGCTCGGAATTCAGCAAGGAGTCTACCTACTTAATTTCATATTTTTCACGTCATTATTGTGAGAGTTACGGCGTCATGGGCAACCCCCTAATGACATACGGGTATGAAATATAGACAGCAACCTACTCCCAGTACAGTCCAATATACCTGCAAAATTTCATAAAAATCGGTTAAGTCGTTTCGGAGGAGTATGGTAACAAACACTGCGACCGGCGAATTTTTATATAGATGTAAAATATTTAAATGGCTATTAAAAAATAACGGTCTGAGATAAAAAATTGAAAATTTAGGATTGTATGTATCTTTTGCTTCTACATCTCATAAAAATAGTAAAAAACGGTTTTTCCAAAAATTAAAAAAATATATCAGGGGGGCAACACCCCTTATGACGTACGGGTATGAAACTCCATATTATCCTATTCCCAGACCGCTAGAATATACATGTAAAATTTCATAAAAATTTGTTCAGTTGTTCTCGAGTTATAAATGGTGTAACTAACACAACCTCGACTTTCTTTTATATATATAGATGTAAAATATTTAAATGGCTATTAAAAAATAACGGTCTGAGATAAAAAATTGAAAATTTAGGATTGTATGTATCTTTTGCTTCTACATCTCATAAAAATAGTAACAAACGGTTTTTCCAAAAATTAAAAAAATATATCAGGGGGGGCAACACCCCTTATGACGTACGGGTATGAAACTCCATATTATCCTATTCCCAGACCGCTAGAATATACATGTAAAATTTCATAAAAATCTGTTCAGTCGTTCTCGAGTTATAAATGGTGTAACTAACACAACCTCGACTTTCTTTTATATATATAGATGTAAAATATTTAAATGGCTATTAAAAAATAACGGTCTGAGATAAAAAATTGAAAATTTAGGATTGTATGTATCTTTTGCTTCTACATCTCATAAAAATAGTAAAAAACGGTTTTTCCAAAAATTAAAAAAATATATCAGGGGGGGCAACACCCCTTATGACGTACGGGTATGAAACTCCATATTATCCTATTCCCAGACCGCTAGAATATACATGTAAAATTTCATAAAAATCTGTTCAGTCGTTCTCGAGTTATAAATGGTGTAACTAACACAACCTCGACTTTCTTTTATATATATAGATGTAAAATATTTAAATGGCTATTAAAAAATAACGGTCTGAGATAAAAAATTGAAAATTTAGGATTGTATGTATCTTTTGCTTCTACATCTCATAAAAATAGTAAAAAACGGTTTTTCCAAAAATTAAAAAAATATATCAAGGGGGGCAACACCCCTTATGACGTACGGGTATGAAACTCCATATTATCCTATTCCCAGACCGCTAGAATATACATGTAAAATTTCATAAAAATCTGTTCAGTCGTTCTCGAGTTATAAATGGTGTAACTAACACAACATCGACTTTCTTTTATATATATAGATGTAAAATATTTAAATGGCTATTAAAAAATAACGGTCTGAGATAAAAAATTGAAAATTTAGGATTGTATGTATCTTTTGCTTCTACATCTCATAAAAATAGTAAAAAACGGTTTTTCCAAAAATTAAAAAAATATATCAGGGGGGGCAACACCCCTTATGACGTACGGGTATGAAACTCCATATTATCCTATTCCCAGACCGCTAGAATATACATGTAAAATTTCATAAAAATCTGTTCAGTCGTTCTCGAGTTATAAATGGTGTAACTAACACAACCTCGACTTTCTTTTATATATATAGATGTAAAATATTTAAATGGCTATTAAAAAATAACGGTCTGAGATAAAAAATTGAAAATTTAGGATTGTATGTATCTTTTGCTTCTACATCTCATAAAAATAGTAAAAAACGGTTTTTCCAAAAATTAAAAAAATATATCAAGGGGGGCAACACCCCTTATGACGTACGGGTATGAAACTCCATATCATCCTATTCCCAGACCGCTAGAATATACATGTAAAATTTCATAAAAATCTGTTCAGTCGTTCTCGAGTTATAAATGGTGTAACTAACACAACATCGACTTTCTTTTATATATATAGATGTAAAATATTTAAATGGCTATTAAAAAATAACGGTCTGAGATAAAAAATTGAAAATTTAGGATTGTATGTATCTTTTGCTTCTACATCTCATAAAAATAGTAAAAAACGGTTTTTCCAAAAATTAAAAAAATATATCAGGGGGGCAACACCCCTTATGACGTACGGGTATGAAACTCCATATTATCCTATTCCCAGACCGCTAGAATATACATGTAAAATTTCATAAAAATTTGTTCAGTTGTTCTCGAGTTATAAATGGTGTAACTAACACAACCTCGACTTTCTTTTATATATATAGATGTAAAATATTTAAATGGCTATTAAAAAATAACGGTCTGAGATAAAAAATTGAAAATTTAGGATTGTATGTATCTTTTGCTTCTACATCTCATAAAAATAGTAACAAACGGTTTTTCCAAAAATTAAAAAAATATATCAGGGGGGGCAACACCCCTTATGACGTACGGGTATGAAACTCCATATTATCCTATTCCCAGACCGCTAGAATATACATGTAAAATTTCATAAAAATCTGTTCAGTCGTTCTCGAGTTATAAATGGTGTAACTAACACAACCTCGACTTTCTTTTATATATATAGATGTAAAATATTTAAATGGCTATTAAAAAATAACGGTCTGAGATAAAAAATTGAAAATTTAGGATTGTATGTATCTTTTGCTTCTACATCTCATAAAAATAGTAAAAAACGGTTTTTCCAAAAATTAAAAAAATATATCAGGGGGGGCAACACCCCTTATGACGTACGGGTATGAAACTCCATATTATCCTATTCCCAGACCGCTAGAATATACATGTAAAATTTCATAAAAATCTGTTCAGTCGTTCTCGAGTTATAAATGGTGTAACTAACACAACCTCGACTTTCTTTTATATATATAGATGTAAAATATTTAAATGGCTATTAAAAAATAACGGTCTGAGATAAAAAATTGAAAATTTAGGATTGTATGTATCTTTTGCTTCTACATCTCATAAAAATAGTAAAAAACGGTTTTTCCAAAAATTAAAAAAATATATCAAGGGGGGCAACACCCCTTATGACGTACGGGTATGAAACTCCATATTATCCTATTCCCAGACCGCTAGAATATACATGTAAAATTTCATAAAAATCTGTTCAGTCGTTCTCGAGTTATAAATGGTGTAACTAACACAACATCGACTTTCTTTTATATATATAGATGTAAAATATTTAAATGGCTATTAAAAAATAACGGTCTGAGATAAAAAATTGAAAATTTAGGATTGTATGTATCTTTTGCTTCTACATCTCATAAAAATAGTAAAAAACGGTTTTTCCAAAAATTAAAAAAATATATCAGGGGGGGCAACACCCCTTATGACGTACGGGTATGAAACTCCATATTATCCTATTCCCAGACCGCTAGAATATACATGTAAAATTTCATAAAAATCTGTTCAGTCGTTCTCGAGTTATAAATGGTGTAACTAACACAACCTCGACTTTCTTTTATATATATAGATGTAAAATATTTAAATGGCTATTAAAAAATAACGGTCTGAGATAAAAAATTGAAAATTTAGGATTGTATGTATCTTTTGCTTCTACATCTCATAAAAATAGTAAAAAACGGTTTTTCCAAAAATTAAAAAAATATATCAAGGGGGGCAACACCCCTTATGACGTACGGGTATGAAACTCCATATCATCCTATTCCCAGACCGCTAGAATATACATGTAAAATTTCATAAAAATCTGTTCAGTCGTTCTCGAGTTATAAATGGTGTAACTAACACAACATCGACTTTCTTTTATATATATAGATGTAAAATATTTAAATGGCTATTAAAAAATAACGGTCTGAGATAAAAAATTGAAAATTTAGGATTGTATGTATCTTTTGCTTCTACATCTCATAAAAATAGTAAAAAACGGTTTTTCCAAAAATTAAAAAAATATATCAGGGGGGGCAACACCCCTTATGACGTACGGGTATGAAACTCCATATTATCCTATTCCCAGACCGCTAGAATATACATGTAAAATTTCATAAAAATTTGTTCAGTTGTTCTCGAGTTATAAATGGTGTAACTAACACAACCTCGACTTTCTTTTATATATATAGATGTAAAATATTTAAATGGCTATTAAAAAATAACGGTCTGAGATAAAAAATTGAAAATTTAGGATTGTATGTATCTTTTGCTTCTACATCTCATAAAAATAGTAACAAACGGTTTTTCCAAAAATTAAAAAAATATATCAGGGGGGGCAACACCCCTTATGACGTACGGGTATGAAACTCCATATTATCCTATTCCCAGACCGCTAGAATATACATGTAAAATTTCATAAAAATCTGTTCAGTCGTTCTCGAGTTATAAATGGTGTAACTAACACAACCTCGACTTTCTTTTATATATATAGATGTAAAATATTTAAATGGCTATTAAAAAATAACGGTCTGAGATAAAAAATTGAAAATTTAGGATTGTATGTATCTTTTGCTTCTACATCTCATAAAAATAGTAAAAAACGGTTTTTCCAAAAATTAAAAAATATATCAGGGGGGGCAACACCCCTTATGACGTACGGGTATGAAACTCCATATTATCCTATTCCCAGACCGCTAGAATATACATGTAAAATTTCATAAAAATCTGTTCAGTCGTTCTCGAGTTATAAATGGTGTAACTAACACAACCTCGACTTTCTTTTATATATATAGATGTAAAATATTTAAATGGCTATTAAAAAATAACGGTCTGAGATAAAAAATTGAAAATTTAGGATTGTATGTATCTTTTGCTTCTACATCTCATAAAAATAGTAAAAAACGGTTTTTCCAAAAATTAAAAAAATATATCAAAGGGGGCAACACCCCTTATGACGTACGGGTATGAAACTCCATATTATCCTATTCCCAGACCGCTAGAATATACATGTAAAATTTCATAAAAATCTGTTCAGTCGTTCTCGAGTTATAAATGGTGTAACTAACACAACATCGACTTTCTTTTATATATATAGATGTAAAATATTTAAATGGCTATTAAAAAATAACGGTCTGAGATAAAAAATTGAAAATTTAGGATTGTATGTATCTTTTGCTTCTACATCTCATAAAAATAGTAAAAAACGGTTTTTCCAAAAATTAAAAAAATATATCAGGGGGGGCAACACCCCTTATGACGTACGGGTATGAAACTCCATATTATCCTATTCCCAGACCGCTAGAATATACATGTAAAATTTCATAAAAATCTGTTCAGTCGTTCTCGAGTTATAAATGGTGTAACTAACACAACCTCGACTTTCTTTTATATATATAGATGTAAAATATTTAAATGGCTATTAAAAAATAACGGTCTGAGATAAAAAATTGAAAATTTAGGATTGTATGTATCTTTTGCTTCTACATCTCATAAAAATAGTAAAAAACGGTTTTTCCAAAAATTAAAAAAATATATCAAGGGGGGCAACACCCCTTATGACGTACGGGTATGAAACTCCATATCATCCTATTCCCAGACCGCTAGAATATACATGTAAAATTTCATAAAAATCTGTTCAGTCGTTCTCGAGTTATAAATGGTGTAACTAACACAACATCGACTTTCTTTTATATATATAGATGTAAAATATTTAAATGGCTATTAAAAAATAACGGTCTGAGATAAAAAATTGAAAATTTAGGATTGTATGTATCTTTTGCTTCTACATCTCATAAAAATAGTAAAAAACGGTTTTTCCAAAAATTAAAAAAATATATCAGGGGGGGCAACACCCCTTATGACGTACGGGTATGAAACTCCATATTATCCTATTCCCAGACCGCTAGAATATACATGTAAAATTTCATAAAAATTTGTTCAGTTGTTCTCGAGTTATAAATGGTGTAACTAACACAACCTCGACTTTCTTTTATATATATAGATGTAAAATATTTAAATGGCTATTAAAAAATAACGGTCTGAGATAAAAAATTGAAAATTTAGGATTGTATGTATCTTTTGCTTCTACATCTCATAAAAATAGTAACAAACGGTTTTTCCAAAAATTAAAAAAATATATCAGGGGGGGCAACACCCCTTATGACGTACGGGTATGAAACTCCATATTATCCTATTCCCAGACCGCTAGAATATACATGTAAAATTTCATAAAAATCTGTTCAGTCGTTCTCGAGTTATAAATGGTGTAACTAACACAACCTCGACTTTCTTTTATATATATAGATGTAAAATATTTAAATGGCTATTAAAAAATAACGGTCTGAGATAAAAAATTGAAAATTTAGGATTGTATGTATCTTTTGCTTCTACATCTCATAAAAATAGTAAAAAACGGTTTTTCCAAAAATTAAAAAAATATATCAGGGGGGGCAACACCCCTTATGACGTACGGGTATGAAACTCCATATTATCCTATTCCCAGACCGCTAGAATATACATGTAAAATTTCATAAAAATCTGTTCAGTCGTTCTCGAGTTATAAATGGTGTAACTAACACAACCTCGACTTTCTTTTATATATATAGATGTAAAATATTTAAATGGCTATTAAAAAATAACGGTCTGAGATAAAAAATTGAAAATTTAGGATTGTATGTATCTTTTGCTTCTACATCTCATAAAAATAGTAAAAAACGGTTTTTCCAAAAATTAAAAAAATATATCAAGGGGGGCAACACCCCTTATGACGTACGGGTATGAAACTCCATATTATCCTATTCCCAGACCGCTAGAATATACATGTAAAATTTCATAAAAATCTGTTCAGTCGTTCTCGAGTTATAAATGGTGTAACTAACACAACATCGACTTTCTTTTATATATATAGATGTAAAATATTTAAATGGCTATTAAAAAATAACGGTCTGAGATAAAAAATTGAAAATTTAGGATTGTATGTATCTTTTGCTTCTACATCTCATAAAAATAGTAAAAAACGGTTTTTCCAAAAATTAAAAAAATATATCAGGGGGGGCAACACCCCTTATGACGTACGGGTATGAAACTCCATATTATCCTATTCCCAGACCGCTAGAATATACATGTAAAATTTCATAAAAATCTGTTCAGTCGTTCTCGAGTTATAAATGGTGTAACTAACACAACCTCGACTTTCTTTTATATATATAGATGTAAAATATTTAAATGGCTATTAAAAAATAACGGTCTGAGATAAAAAATTGAAAATTTAGGATTGTATGTATCTTTTGCTTCTACATCTCATAAAAATAGTAAAAAACGGTTTTTCCAAAAATTAAAAAAATATATCAAGGGGGGCAACACCCCTTATGACGTACGGGTATGAAACTCCATATTATCCTATTCCCAGACCGCTAGAATATACATGTAAAATTTCATAAAAATCTGTTCAGTCGTTCTCGAGTTATAAATGGTGTAACTAACACAACATCGACTTTCTTTTATATATATAGATGTAAAATATTTAAATGGCTATTAAAAAATAACGGTCTGAGATAAAAAATTGAAAATTTAGGATTGTATGTATCTTTTGCTTCTACATCTCATAAAAATAGTAAAAAACGGTTTTTCCAAAAATTAAAAAAATATATCAGGGGGGGCAACACCCCTTATGACGTACGGGTATGAAACTCCATATTATCCTATTCCCAGACCGCTAGAATATACATGTAAAATTTCATAAAAATCTGTTCAGTCGTTCTCGAGTTATAAATGGTGTAACTAACACAACCTCGACTTTCTTTTATATATATAGATGTAAAATATTTAAATGGCTATTAAAAAATAACGGTCTGAGATAAAAAATTGAAAATTTAGGATTGTATGTATCTTTTGCTTCTACATCTCATAAAAATAGTAAAAAACGGTTTTTCCAAAAATTAAAAAAATATATCAAGGGGGGCAACACCCCTTATGACGTACGGGTATGAAACTCCATATCATCCTATTCCCAGACCGCTAGAATATACATGTAAAATTTCATAAAAATCTGTTCAGTCGTTCTCGAGTTATAAATGGTGTAACTAACACAACATCGACTTTCTTTTATATATATAGATGTAAAATATTTAAATGGCTATTAAAAAATAACGGTCTGAGATAAAAAATTGAAAATTTAGGATTGTATGTATCTTTTGCTTCTACATCTCATAAAAATAGTAAAAAACGGTTTTTCCAAAAATTAAAAAAATATATCAGGGGGGGCAACACCCCTTATGACGTACGGGTATGAAACTCCATATTATCCTATTCCCAGACCGCTAGAATATACATGTAAAATTTCATAAAAATCTGTTCAGTCGTTCTCGAGTTATAAATGGTGTAACTAACACAACCTCGACTTTCTTTTATATATATAGATGTAAAATATTTAAATGGCTATTAAAAAATAACGGTCTGAGATAAAAAATTGAAAATTTAGGATTGTATGTATCTTTTGCTTCTACATCTCATAAAAATAGTAAAAAACGGTTTTTCCAAAAATTAAAAAAATATATCAAGGGGGGCAACACCCCTTATGACGTACGGGTATGAAACTCCATATTATCCTATTCCCAGACCGCTAGAATATACATGTAAAATTTCATAAAAATCTGTTCAGTCGTTCTCGAGTTATAAATGGTGTAACTAACACAACATCGACTTTCTTTTATATATATAGATGTAAAATATTTAAATGGCTATTAAAAAATAACGGTCTGAGATAAAAAATTGAAAATTTAGGATTGTATGTATCTTTTGCTTCTACATCTCATAAAAATAGTAAAAAACGGTTTTTCCAAAAATTAAAAAAATATATCAGGGGGGGCAACACCCCTTATGACGTACGGGTATGAAACTCCATATTATCCTATTCCCAGACCGCTAGAATATACATGTAAAATTTCATAAAAATCTGTTCAGTCGTTCTCGAGTTATAAATGGTGTAACTAACACAACCTCGACTTTCTTTTATATATATAGATGTAAAATATTTAAATGGCTATTAAAAAATAACGGTCTGAGATAAAAAATTGAAAATTTAGGATTGTATGTATCTTTTGCTTCTACATCTCATAAAAATAGTAAAAAACGGTTTTTCCAAAAATTAAAAAAATATATCAAGGGGGGCAACACCCCTTATGACGTACGGGTATGAAACTCCATATCATCCTATTCCCAGACCGCTAGAATATACATGTAAAATTTCATAAAAATCTGTTCAGTCGTTCTCGAGTTATAAATGGTGTAACTAACACAACATCGACTTTCTTTTATATATATAGATGTAAAATATTTAAATGGCTATTAAAAAATAACGGTCTGAGATAAAAAATTGAAAATTTAGGATTGTATGTATCTTTTGCTTCTACATCTCATAAAAATAGTAAAAAACGGTTTTTCCAAAAATTAAAAAAATATATCAGGGGGGCAACACCCCTTATGACGTACGGGTATGAAACTCCATATTATCCTATTCCCAGACCGCTAGAATATACATGTAAAATTTCATAAAAATTTGTTCAGTTGTTCTCGAGTTATAAATGGTGTAACTAACACAACCTCGACTTTCTTTTATATATATAGATGTAAAATATTTAAATGGCTATTAAAAAATAACGGTCTGAGATAAAAAATTGAAAATTTAGGATTGTATGTATCTTTTGCTTCTACATCTCATAAAAATAGTAACAAACGGTTTTTCCAAAAATTAAAAAAATATATCAGGGGGGGCAACACCCCTTATGACGTACGGGTATGAAACTCCATATTATCCTATTCCCAGACCGCTAGAATATACATGTAAAATTTCATAAAAATCTGTTCAGTCGTTCTCGAGTTATAAATGGTGTAACTAACACAACCTCGACTTTCTTTTATATATATAGATGTAAAATATTTAAATGGCTATTAAAAAATAACGGTCTGAGATAAAAAATTGAAAATTTAGGATTGTATGTATCTTTTGCTTCTACATCTCATAAAAATAGTAAAAAACGGTTTTTCCAAAAATTAAAAAAATATATCAGGGGGGGCAACACCCCTTATGACGTACGGGTATGAAACTCCATATTATCCTATTCCCAGACCGCTAGAATATACATGTAAAATTTCATAAAAATCTGTTCAGTCGTTCTCGAGTTATAAATGGTGTAACTAACACAACCTCGACTTTCTTTTATATATATAGATGTAAAATATTTAAATGGCTATTAAAAAATAACGGTCTGAGATAAAAAATTGAAAATTTAGGATTGTATGTATCTTTTGCTTCTACATCTCATAAAAATAGTAAAAAACGGTTTTTCCAAAAATTAAAAAAATATATCAAGGGGGGCAACACCCCTTATGACGTACGGGTATGAAACTCCATATTATCCTATTCCCAGACCGCTAGAATATACATGTAAAATTTCATAAAAATCTGTTCAGTCGTTCTCGAGTTATAAATGGTGTAACTAACACAACATCGACTTTCTTTTATATATATAGATGTAAAATATTTAAATGGCTATTAAAAAATAACGGTCTGAGATAAAAAATTGAAAATTTAGGATTGTATGTATCTTTTGCTTCTACATCTCATAAAAATAGTAAAAAACGGTTTTTCCAAAAATTAAAAAAATATATCAGGGGGGCAACACCCCTTATGACGTACGGGTATGAAACTCCATATTATCCTATTCCCAGACCGCTAGAATATACATGTAAAATTTCATAAAAATCTGTTCAGTCGTTCTCGAGTTATAAATGGTGTAACTAACACAACCTCGACTTTCTTTTATATATATAGATGTAAAATATTTAAATGGCTATTAAAAAATAACGGTCTGAGATAAAAAATTGAAAATTTAGGATTGTATGTATCTTTTGCTTCTACATCTCATAAAAATAGTAAAAAACGGTTTTTCCAAAAATTAAAAAAATATATCAAGGGGGGCAACACCCCTTATGACGTACGGGTATGAAACTCCATATCATCCTATTCCCAGACCGCTAGAATATACATGTAAAATTTCATAAAAATCTGTTCAGTCGTTCTCGAGTTATAAATGGTGTAACTAACACAACATCGACTTTCTTTTATATATATAGATGTAAAATATTTAAATGGCTATTAAAAAATAACGGTCTGAGATAAAAAATTGAAAATTTAGGATTGTATGTATCTTTTGCTTCTACATCTCATAAAAATAGTAAAAAACGGTTTTTCCAAAAATTAAAAAAATATATCAGGGGGGGCAAAACCCCTTATGACGTACGGGTATGAAACTCCATATTATCCTATTCCCAGACCGCTAGAATATACATGTAAAATTTCATAAAAATTTGTTCAGTTGTTCTCGAGTTATAAATGGTGTAACTAACACAACCTCGACTTTCTTTTATATATATAGATGTAAAATATTTAAATGGCTATTAAAAAATAACGGTCTGAGATAAAAAATTGAAAATTTAGGATTGTATGTATCTTTTGCTTCTACATCTCATAAAAATAGTAACAAACGGTTTTTCCAAAAATTAAAAAAATATATCAGGGGGGGCAACACCCCTTATGACGTACGGGTATGAAACTCCATATTATCCTATTCCCAGACCGCTAGAATATACATGTAAAATTTCATAAAAATCTGTTCAGTCGTTCTCGAGTTATAAATGGTGTAACTAACACAACCTCGACTTTCTTTTATATATATAGATGTAAAATATTTAAATGGCTATTAAAAAATAACGGTCTGAGATAAAAAATTGAAAATTTAGGATTGTATGTATCTTTTGCTTCTACATCTCATAAAAATAGTAAAAAACGGTTTTTCCAAAAATTAAAAAATATATCAGGGGGGGCAACACCCCTTATGACGTACGGGTATGAAACTCCATATTATCCTATTCCCAGACCGCTAGAATATACATGTAAAATTTCATAAAAATCTGTTCAGTCGTTCTCGAGTTATAAATGGTGTAACTAACACAACCTCGACTTTCTTTTATATATATAGATGTAAAATATTTAAATGGCTATTAAAAAATAACGGTCTGAGATAAAAAATTGAAAATTTAGGATTGTATGTATCTTTTGCTTCTACATCTCATAAAAATAGTAAAAAACGGTTTTTCCAAAAATTAAAAAAATATATCAAGGGGGGCAACACCCCTTATGACGTACGGGTATGAAACTCCATATTATCCTATTCCCAGACCGCTAGAATATACATGTAAAATTTCATAAAAATCTGTTCAGTCGTTCTCGAGTTATAAATGGTGTAACTAACACAACCTCGACTTTCTTTTATATATATAGATGTAAAATATTTAAATGGCTATTAAAAAATAACGGTCTGAGATAAAAAATTGAAAATTTAGGATTGTATGTATCTTTTGCTTCTACATCTCATAAAAATAGTAAAAAACGGTTTTTCCAAAAATTAAAAAAATATATCAAGGGGGGCAACACCCCTTATGACGTACGGGTATGAAACTCCATATCATCCTATTCCCAGACCGCTAGAATATACATGTAAAATTTCATAAAAATCTGTTCAGTCGTTCTCGAGTTATAAATGGTGTAACTAACACAACATCGACTTTCTTTTATATATATAGATGTAAAATATTTAAATGGCTATTAAAAAATAACGGTCTGAGATAAAAAATTGAAAATTTAGGATTGTATGTATCTTTTGCTTCTACATCTCATAAAAATAGTAAAAAACGGTTTTTCCAAAAATTAAAAAAATATATCAGGGGGGGCAACACCCCTTATGACGTACGGGTATGAAACTCCATATTATCCTATTCCCAGACCGCTAGAATATACATGTAAAATTTCATAAAAATTTGTTCAGTTGTTCTCGAGTTATAAATGGTGTAACTAACACAACCTCGACTTTCTTTTATATATATAGATGTAAAATATTTAAATGGCTATTAAAAAATAACGGTCTGAGATAAAAAATTGAAAATTTAGGATTGTATGTATCTTTTGCTTCTACATCTCATAAAAATAGTAACAAACGGTTTTTCCAAAAATTAAAAAAATATATCAGGGGGGGCAACACCCCTTATGACGTACGGGTATGAAACTCCATATTATCCTATTCCCAGACCGCTAGAATATACATGTAAAATTTCATAAAAATCTGTTCAGTCGTTCTCGAGTTATAAATGGTGTAACTAACACAACCTCGACTTTCTTTTATATATATAGATGTAAAATATTTAAATGGCTATTAAAAAATAACGGTCTGAGATAAAAAATTGAAAATTTAGGATTGTATGTATCTTTTGCTTCTACATCTCATAAAAATAGTAAAAAACGGTTTTTCCAAAAATTAAAAAAATATATCAGGGGGGGCAACACCCCTTATGACGTACGGGTATGAAACTCCATATTATCCTATTCCCAGACCGCTAGAATATACATGTAAAATTTCATAAAAATCTGTTCAGTCGTTCTCGAGTTATAAATGGTGTAACTAACACAACCTCGACTTTCTTTTATATATATAGATGTAAAATATTTAAATGGCTATTAAAAAATAACGGTCTGAGATAAAAAATTGAAAATTTAGGATTGTATGTATCTTTTGCTTCTACATCTCATAAAAATAGTAAAAAACGGTTTTTCCAAAAATTAAAAAAATATATCAAGGGGGGCAACACCCCTTATGACGTACGGGTATGAAACTCCATATTATCCTATTCCCAGACCGCTAGAATATACATGTAAAATTTCATAAAAATCTGTTCAGTCGTTCTCGAGTTATAAATGGTGTAACTAACACAACATCGACTTTCTTTTATATATATAGATGTAAAATATTTAAATGGCTATTAAAAAATAACGGTCTGAGATAAAAAATTGAAAATTTAGGATTGTATGTATCTTTTGCTTCTACATCTCATAAAAATAGTAAAAAACGGTTTTTCCAAAAATTAAAAAAATATATCAGGGGGGGCAACACCCCTTATGACGTACGGGTATGAAACTCCATATTATCCTATTCCCAGACCGCTAGAATATACATGTAAAATTTCATAAAAATCTGTTCAGTCGTTCTCGAGTTATAAATGGTGTAACTAACACAACCTCGACTTTCTTTTATATATATAGATGTAAAATATTTAAATGGCTATTAAAAAATAACGGTCTGAGATAAAAAATTGAAAATTTAGGATTGTATGTATCTTTTGCTTCTACATCTCATAAAAATAGTAAAAAACGGTTTTTCCAAAAATTAAAAAAATATATCAAGGGGGGCAACACCCCTTATGACGTACGGGTATGAAACTCCATATCATCCTATTCCCAGACCGCTAGAATATACATGTAAAATTTCATAAAAATCTGTTCAGTCGTTCTCGAGTTATAAATGGTGTAACTAACACAACATCGACTTTCTTTTATATATATAGATGTAAAATATTTAAATGGCTATTAAAAAATAACGGTCTGAGATAAAAAATTGAAAATTTAGGATTGTATGTATCTTTTGCTTCTACATCTCATAAAAATAGTAAAAAACGGTTTTTCCAAAAATTAAAAAAATATATCAGGGGGGGCAACACCCCTTATGACGTACGGGTATGAAACTCCATATTATCCTATTCCCAGACCGCTAGAATATACATGTAAAATTTCATAAAAATCTGTTCAGTCGTTCTCGAGTTATAAATGGTGTAACTAACACAACCTCGACTTTCTTTTATATATATAGATGTAAAATATTTAAATGGCTATTAAAAAATAACGGTCTGAGATAAAAAATTGAAAATTTAGGATTGTATGTATCTTTTGCTTCTACATCTCATAAAAATAGTAAAAAACGGTTTTTCCAAAAATTAAAAAAATATATCAAGGGGGGCAACACCCCTTATGACGTACGGGTATGAAACTCCATATTATCCTATTCCCAGACCGCTAGAATATACATGTAAAATTTCATAAAAATCTGTTCAGTCGTTCTCGAGTTATAAATGGTGTAACTAACACAACATCGACTTTCTTTTATATATATAGATGTAAAATATTTAAATGGCTATTAAAAAATAACGGTCTGAGATAAAAAATTGAAAATTTAGGATTGTATGTATCTTTTGCTTCTACATCTCATAAAAATAGTAAAAAACGGTTTTTCCAAAAATTAAAAAAATATATCAGGGGGGGCAACACCCCTTATGACGTACGGGTATGAAACTCCATATTATCCTATTCCCAGACCGCTAGAATATACATGTAAAATTTCATAAAAATCTGTTCAGTCGTTCTCGAGTTATAAATGGTGTAACTAACACAACCTCGACTTTCTTTTATATATATAGATGTAAAATATTTAAATGGCTATTAAAAAATAACGGTCTGAGATAAAAAATTGAAAATTTAGGATTGTATGTATCTTTTGCTTCTACATCTCATAAAAATAGTAAAAAACGGTTTTTCCAAAAATTAAAAAAATATATCAAGGGGGGCAACACCCCTTATGACGTACGGGTATGAAACTCCATATCATCCTATTCCCAGACCGCTAGAATATACATGTAAAATTTCATAAAAATCTGTTCAGTCGTTCTCGAGTTATAAATGGTGTAACTAACACAACATCGACTTTCTTTTATATATATAGATGTAAAATATTTAAATGGCTATTAAAAAATAACGGTCTGAGATAAAAAATTGAAAATTTAGGATTGTATGTATCTTTTGCTTCTACATCTCATAAAAATAGTAAAAAACGGTTTTTCCAAAAATTAAAAAAATATATCAGGGGGGCAACACCCCTTATGACGTACGGGTATGAAACTCCATATTATCCTATTCCCAGACCGCTAGAATATACATGTAAAATTTCATAAAAATTTGTTCAGTTGTTCTCGAGTTATAAATGGTGTAACTAACACAACCTCGACTTTCTTTTATATATATAGATGTAAAATATTTAAATGGCTATTAAAAAATAACGGTCTGAGATAAAAAATTGAAAATTTAGGATTGTATGTATCTTTTGCTTCTACATCTCATAAAAATAGTAACAAACGGTTTTTCCAAAAATTAAAAAAATATATCAGGGGGGGCAACACCCCTTATGACGTACGGGTATGAAACTCCATATTATCCTATTCCCAGACCGCTAGAATATACATGTAAAATTTCATAAAAATCTGTTCAGTCGTTCTCGAGTTATAAATGGTGTAACTAACACAACCTCGACTTTCTTTTATATATATAGATGTAAAATATTTAAATGGCTATTAAAAAATAACGGTCTGAGATAAAAAATTGAAAATTTAGGATTGTATGTATCTTTTGCTTCTACATCTCATAAAAATAGTAAAAAACGGTTTTTCCAAAAATTAAAAAAATATATCAGGGGGGGCAACACCCCTTATGACGTACGGGTATGAAACTCCATATTATCCTATTCCCAGACCGCTAGAATATACATGTAAAATTTCATAAAAATCTGTTCAGTCGTTCTCGAGTTATAAATGGTGTAACTAACACAACCTCGACTTTCTTTTATATATATAGATGTAAAATATTTAAATGGCTATTAAAAAATAACGGTCTGAGATAAAAAATTGAAAATTTAGGATTGTATGTATCTTTTGCTTCTACATCTCATAAAAATAGTAAAAAACGGTTTTTCCAAAAATTAAAAAAATATATCAAGGGGGGCAACACCCCTTATGACGTACGGGTATGAAACTCCATATTATCCTATTCCCAGACCGCTAGAATATACATGTAAAATTTCATAAAAATCTGTTCAGTCGTTCTCGAGTTATAAATGGTGTAACTAACACAACATCGACTTTCTTTTATATATATAGATGTAAAATATTTAAATGGCTATTAAAAAATAACGGTCTGAGATAAAAAATTGAAAATTTAGGATTGTATGTATCTTTTGCTTCTACATCTCATAAAAATAGTAAAAAACGGTTTTTCCAAAAATTAAAAAAATATATCAGGGGGGGCAACACCCCTTATGACGTACGGGTATGAAACTCCATATTATCCTATTCCCAGACCGCTAGAATATACATGTAAAATTTCATAAAAATCTGTTCAGTCGTTCTCGAGTTATAAATGGTGTAACTAACACAACCTCGACTTTCTTTTATATATATAGATGTAAAATATTTAAATGGCTATTAAAAAATAACGGTCTGAGATAAAAAATTGAAAATTTAGGATTGTATGTATCTTTTGCTTCTACATCTCATAAAAATAGTAAAAAACGGTTTTTCCAAAAATTAAAAAAATATATCAAGGGGGGCAACACCCCTTATGACGTACGGGTATGAAACTCCATATCATCCTATTCCCAGACCGCTAGAATATACATGTAAAATTTCATAAAAATCTGTTCAGTCGTTCTCGAGTTATAAATGGTGTAACTAACACAACATCGACTTTCTTTTATATATATAGATGTAAAATATTTAAATGGCTATTAAAAAATAACGGTCTGAGATAAAAAATTGAAAATTTAGGATTGTATGTATCTTTTGCTTCTACATCTCATAAAAATAGTAAAAAACGGTTTTTCCAAAAATTAAAAAAATATATCAGGGGGGGCAACACCCCTTATGACGTACGGGTATGAAACTCCATATTATCCTATTCCCAGACCGCTAGAATATACATGTAAAATTTCATAAAAATTTGTTCAGTTGTTCTCGAGTTATAAATGGTGTAACTAACACAACCTCGACTTTCTTTTATATATATAGATGTAAAATATTTAAATGGCTATTAAAAAATAACGGTCTGAGATAAAAAATTGAAAATTTAGGATTGTATGTATCTTTTGCTTCTACATCTCATAAAAATAGTAACAAACGGTTTTTCCAAAAATTAAAAAAATATATCAGGGGGGGCAACACCCCTTATGACGTACGGGTATGAAACTCCATATTATCCTATTCCCAGACCGCTAGAATATACATGTAAAATTTCATAAAAATCTGTTCAGTCGTTCTCGAGTTATAAATGGTGTAACTAACACAACCTCGACTTTCTTTTATATATATAGATGTAAAATATTTAAATGGCTATTAAAAAATAACGGTCTGAGATAAAAAATTGAAAATTTAGGATTGTATGTATCTTTTGCTTCTACATCTCATAAAAATAGTAAAAAACGGTTTTTCCAAAAATTAAAAAATATATCAGGGGGGGCAACACCCCTTATGACGTACGGGTATGAAACTCCATATTATCCTATTCCCAGACCGCTAGAATATACATGTAAAATTTCATAAAAATCTGTTCAGTCGTTCTCGAGTTATAAATGGTGTAACTAACACAACCTCGACTTTCTTTTATATATATAGATGTAAAATATTTAAATGGCTATTAAAAAATAACGGTCTGAGATAAAAAATTGAAAATTTAGGATTGTATGTATCTTTTGCTTCTACATCTCATAAAAATAGTAAAAAACGGTTTTTCCAAAAATTAAAAAAATATATCAAGGGGGGCAACACCCCTTATGACGTACGGGTATGAAACTCCATATTATCCTATTCCCAGACCGCTAGAATATACATGTAAAATTTCATAAAAATCTGTTCAGTCGTTCTCGAGTTATAAATGGTGTAACTAACACAACATCGACTTTCTTTTATATATATAGATGTAAAATATTTAAATGGCTATTAAAAAATAACGGTCTGAGATAAAAAATTGAAAATTTAGGATTGTATGTATCTTTTGCTTCTACATCTCATAAAAATAGTAAAAAACGGTTTTTCCAAAAATTAAAAAAATATATCAGGGGGGGCAACACCCCTTATGACGTACGGGTATGAAACTCCATATTATCCTATTCCCAGACCGCTAGAATATACATGTAAAATTTCATAAAAATCTGTTCAGTCGTTCTCGAGTTATAAATGGTGTAACTAACACAACCTCGACTTTCTTTTATATATATAGATGTAAAATATTTAAATGGCTATTAAAAAATAACGGTCTGAGATAAAAAATTGAAAATTTAGGATTGTATGTATCTTTTGCTTCTACATCTCATAAAAATAGTAAAAAACGGTTTTTCCAAAAATTAAAAAAATATATCAAGGGGGGCAACACCCCTTATGACGTACGGGTATGAAACTCCATATCATCCTATTCCCAGACCGCTAGAATATACATGTAAAATTTCATAAAAATCTGTTCAGTCGTTCTCGAGTTATAAATGGTGTAACTAACACAACATCGACTTTCTTTTATATATATAGATGTAAAATATTTAAATGGCTATTAAAAAATAACGGTCTGAGATAAAAAATTGAAAATTTAGGATTGTATGTATCTTTTGCTTCTACATCTCATAAAAATAGTAAAAAACGGTTTTTCCAAAAATTAAAAAAATATATCAGGGGGGGCAACACCCCTTATGACGTACGGGTATGAAACTCCATATTATCCTATTCCCAGACCGCTAGAATATACATGTAAAATTTCATAAAAATTTGTTCAGTTGTTCTCGAGTTATAAATGGTGTAACTAACACAACCTCGACTTTCTTTTATATATATAGATGTAAAATATTTAAATGGCTATTAAAAAATAACGGTCTGAGATAAAAAATTGAAAATTTAGGATTGTATGTATCTTTTGCTTCTACATCTCATAAAAATAGTAACAAACGGTTTTTCCAAAAATTAAAAAAATATATCAGGGGGGGCAACACCCCTTATGACGTACGGGTATGAAACTCCATATTATCCTATTCCCAGACCGCTAGAATATACATGTAAAATTTCATAAAAATCTGTTCAGTCGTTCTCGAGTTATAAATGGTGTAACTAACACAACCTCGACTTTCTTTTATATATATAGATGTAAAATATTTAAATGGCTATTAAAAAATAACGGTCTGAGATAAAAAATTGAAAATTTAGGATTGTATGTATCTTTTGCTTCTACATCTCATAAAAATAGTAAAAAACGGTTTTTCCAAAAATTAAAAAAATATATCAAGGGGGGCAACACCCCTTATGACGTACGGGTATGAAACTCCATATTATCCTATTCCCAGACCGCTAGAATATACATGTAAAATTTCATAAAAATCTGTTCAGTCGTTCTCGAGTTATAAATGGTGTAACTAACACAACATCGACTTTCTTTTATATATATAGATGTAAAATATTTAAATGGCTATTAAAAAATAACGGTCTGAGATAAAAAATTGAAAATTTAGGATTGTATGTATCTTTTGCTTCTACATCTCATAAAAATAGTAAAAAACGGTTTTTCCAAAAATTAAAAAAATATATCAGGGGGGGCAACACCCCTTATGACGTACGGGTATGAAACTCCATATTATCCTATTCCCAGACCGCTAGAATATACATGTAAAATTTCATAAAAATCTGTTCAGTCGTTCTCGAGTTATAAATGGTGTAACTAACACAACC
The DNA here is from genome assembly GCF_917563875.1 of Diabrotica virgifera virgifera. Lineage (NCBI taxonomy): Eukaryota > Metazoa > Arthropoda > Insecta > Coleoptera > Chrysomelidae > Diabrotica > Diabrotica virgifera. The sequence continues at coordinate 218,177,018 of NC_065444.1, forward strand.
TCGACTTTCTTTTATATATATAGATGTAAAATATTTAAATGGCTATTAAAAAATAACGGTCTGAGATAAAAAATTGAAAATTTAGGATTGTATGTATCTTTTGCTTCTACATCTCATAAAAATAGTAAAAAACGGTTTTTCCAAAAATTAAAAAAATATATCAAGGGGGGCAACACCCCTTATGACGTACGGGTATGAAACTCCATATTATCCTATTCCCAGACCGCTAGAATATACATGTAAAATTTCATAAAAATCTGTTCAGTCGTTCTCGAGTTATAAATGGTGTAACTAACACAACATCGACTTTCTTTTATATATATAGATGTAAAATATTTAAATGGCTATTAAAAAATAACGGTCTGAGATAAAAAATTGAAAATTTAGGATTGTATGTATCTTTTGCTTCTACATCTCATAAAAATAGTAAAAAACGGTTTTTCCAAAAATTAAAAAAATATATCAGGGGGGGCAACACCCCTTATGACGTACGGGTATGAAACTCCATATTATCCTATTCCCAGACCGCTAGAATATACATGTAAAATTTCATAAAAATCTGTTCAGTCGTTCTCGAGTTATAAATGGTGTAACTAACACAACCTCGACTTTCTTTTATATATATAGATGTAAAATATTTAAATGGCTATTAAAAAATAACGGTCTGAGATAAAAAATTGAAAATTTAGGATTGTATGTATCTTTTGCTTCTACATCTCATAAAAATAGTAAAAAACGGTTTTTCCAAAAATTAAAAAAATATATCAAGGGGGGCAACACCCCTTATGACGTACGGGTATGAAACTCCATATCATCCTATTCCCAGACCGCTAGAATATACATGTAAAATTTCATAAAAATCTGTTCAGTCGTTCTCGAGTTATAAATGGTGTAACTAACACAACATCGACTTTCTTTTATATATATAGATGTAAAATATTTAAATGGCTATTAAAAAATAACGGTTTGAGATAAAAAATTGAAAATTTAGGATTGTATGTATCTTTTGCTTCTACATCTCATAAAAATAGTAAAAAACGGTTTTTCCAAAAATTAAAAAAATATATCAGGGGGGGCAACACCCCTTATGACGTACGGGTATGAAACTCCATATTATCCTATTCCCAGACCGCTAGAATATACATGTAAAATTTCATAAAAATTTGTTCAGTTGTTCTCGAGTTATAAATGGTGTAACTAACACAACCTCGACTTTCTTTTATATATATAGATGTAAAATATTTAAATGGCTATTAAAAAATAACGGTCTGAGATAAAAAATTGAAAATTTAGGATTGTATGTATCTTTTGTTTCTACATCTCATAAAAATAGTAACAAACGGTTTTTCCAAAAATTAAAAAAATATATCAGGGGGGGCAACACCCCTTATGACGTACGGGTATGAAACTCCATATTATCCTATTCCCAGACCGCTAGAATATACATGTAAAATTTCATAAAAATCTGTTCAGTCGTTCTCGAGTTATAAATGGTGTAACTAACACAACCTCGACTTTCTTTTATATATATAGATGTAAAATATTTAAATGGCTATTAAAAAATAACGGTCTGAGATAAAAAATTGAAAATTTAGGATTGTATGTATCTTTTGCTTCTACATCTCATAAAAATAGTAAAAAACGGTTTTTCCAAAAATTAAAAAAATATATCAGGGGGGGCAACACCCCTTATGACGTACGGGTATGAAACTCCATATTATCCTATTCCCAGACCGCTAGAATATACATGTAAAATTTCATAAAAATCTGTTCAGTCGTTCTCGAGTTATAAATGGTGTAACTAACACAACCTCGACTTTCTTTTATATATATAGATGTAAAATATTTAAATGGCTATTAAAAAATAACGGTCTGAGATAAAAAATTGAAAATTTAGGATTGTATGTATCTTTTGCTTCTACATCTCATAAAAATAGTAAAAAACGGTTTTTCCAAAAATTAAAAAAATATATCAAGGGGGGCAACACCCCTTATGACGTACGGGTATGAAACTCCATATTATCCTATTCCCAGACCGCTAGAATATACATGTAAAATTTCATAAAAATCTGTTCAGTCGTTCTCGAGTTATAAATGGTGTAACTAACACAACATCGACTTTCTTTTATATATATAGATGTAAAATATTTAAATGGCTATTAAAAAATAACGGTCTGAGATAAAAAATTGAAAATTTAGGATTGTATGTATCTTTTGCTTCTACATCTCATAAAAATAGTAAAAAACGGTTTTTCCAAAAATTAAAAAAATATATCAGGGGGGGCAACACCCCTTATGACGTACGGGTATGAAACTCCATATTATCCTATTCCCAGACCGCTAGAATATACATGTAAAATTTCATAAAAATCTGTTCAGTCGTTCTCGAGTTATAAATGGTGTAACTAACACAACCTCGACTTTCTTTTATATATATAGATGTAAAATATTTAAATGGCTATTAAAAAATAACGGTCTGAGATAAAAAATTGAAAATTTAGGATTGTATGTATCTTTTGCTTCTACATCTCATAAAAATAGTAACAAACGGTTTTTCCAAAAATTAAAAAAATATATCAGGGGGGGCAACACCCCTTATGACGTACGGGTATGAAACTCCATATTATCCTATTCCCAGACCGCTAGAATATACATGTAAAATTTCATAAAAATCTGTTCAGTCGTTCTCGAGTTATAAATGGTGTAACTAACACAACCTCGACTTTCTTTTATATATATAGATGTAAAATATTTAAATGGCTATTAAAAAATAACGGTCTGAGATAAAAAATTGAAAATTTAGGATTGTATGTATCTTTTGCTTCTACATCTCATAAAAATAGTAAAAAACGGTTTTTCCAAAAATTAAAAAAATATATCAGGGGGGGCAACACCCCTTATGACGTACGGGTATGAAACTCCATATTATCCTATTCCCAGACCGCTAGAATATACATGTAAAATTTCATAAAAATCTGTTCAGTCGTTCTCGAGTTATAAATGGTGTAACTAACACAACCTCGACTTTCTTTTATATATATAGATGTAAAATATTTAAATGGCTATTAAAAAATAACGGTCTGAGATAAAAAATTGAAAATTTAGGATTGTATGTATCTTTTGCTTCTACATCTCATAAAAATAGTAAAAAACGGTTTTTCCAAAAATTAAAAAAATATATCAAGGGGGGCAACACCCCTTATGACGTACGGGTATGAAACTCCATATTATCCTATTCCCAGACCGCTAGAATATACATGTAAAATTTCATAAAAATCTGTTCAGTCGTTCTCGAGTTATAAATGGTGTAACTAACACAACATCGACTTTCTTTTATATATATAGATGTAAAATATTTAAATGGCTATTAAAAAATAACGGTCTGAGATAAAAAATTGAAAATTTAGGATTGTATGTATCTTTTGCTTCTACATCTCATAAAAATAGTAAAAAACGGTTTTTCCAAAAATTAAAAAAATATATCAGGGGGGGCAACACCCCTTATGACGTACGGGTATGAAACTCCATATTATCCTATTCCCAGACCGCTAGAATATACATGTAAAATTTCATAAAAATCTGTTCAGTCGTTCTCGAGTTATAAATGGTGTAACTAACACAACCTCGACTTTCTTTTATATATATAGATGTAAAATATTTAAATGGCTATTAAAAAATAACGGTCTGAGATAAAAAATTGAAAATTTAGGATTGTATGTATCTTTTGCTTCTACATCTCATAAAAATAGTAAAAAACGGTTTTTCCAAAAATTAAAAAAATATATCAAGGGGGGCAACACCCCTTATGACGTACGGGTATGAAACTCCATATTATCCTATTCCCAGACCGCTAGAATATACATGTAAAATTTCATAAAAATCTGTTCAGTCGTTCTCGAGTTATAAATGGTGTAACTAACACAACATCGACTTTCTTTTATATATATAGATGTAAAATATTTAAATGGCTATTAAAAAATAACGGTCTGAGATAAAAAATTGAAAATTTAGGATTGTATGTATCTTTTGCTTCTACATCTCATAAAAATAGTAAAAAACGGTTTTTCCAAAAATTAAAAAAATATATCAGGGGGGGCAACACCCCTTATGACGTACGGGTATGAAACTCCATATTATCCTATTCCCAGACCGCTAGAATATACATGTAAAATTTCATAAAAATCTGTTCAGTCGTTCTCGAGTTATAAATGGTGTAACTAACACAACCTCGACTTTCTTTTATATATATAGATGTAAAATATTTAAATGGCTATTAAAAAATAACGGTCTGAGATAAAAAATTGAAAATTTAGGATTGTATGTATCTTTTGCTTCTACATCTCATAAAAATAGTAAAAAAACGGTTTTTCCAAAAATTAAAAAAATATATCAAGGGGGGCAACACCCCTTATGACGTACGGGTATGAAACTCCATATCATCCTATTCCCAGACCGCTAGAATATACATGTAAAATTTCATAAAAATCTGTTCAGTCGTTCTCGAGTTATAAATGGTGTAACTAACACAACATCGACTTTCTTTTATATATATAGATGTAAAATATTTAAATGGCTATTAAAAAATAACGGTTTGAGATAAAAAATTGAAAATTTAGGATTGTATGTATCTTTTGCTTCTACATCTCATAAAAATAGTAAAAAACGGTTTTTCCAAAAATTAAAAAAATATATCAGGGGGGGCAACACCCCTTATGACGTACGGGTATGAAACTCCATATTATCCTATTCCCAGACCGCTAGAATATACATGTAAAATTTCATAAAAATTTGTTCAGTTGTTCTCGAGTTATAAATGGTGTAACTAACACAACCTCGACTTTCTTTTATATATATAGATGTAAAATATTTAAATGGCTATTAAAAAATAACGGTCTGAGATAAAAAATTGAAAATTTAGGATTGTATGTATCTTTTGCTTCTACATCTCATAAAAATAGTAACAAACGGTTTTTCCAAAAATTAAAAAAATATATCAGGGGGGGCAACACCCCTTATGACGTACGGGTATGAAACTCCATATTATCCTATTCCCAGACCGCTAGAATATACATGTAAAATTTCATAAAAATCTGTTCAGTCGTTCTCGAGTTATAAATGGTGTAACTAACACAACCTCGACTTTCTTTTATATATATAGATGTAAAATATTTAAATGGCTATTAAAAAATAACGGTCTGAGATAAAAAATTGAAAATTTAGGATTGTATGTATCTTTTGCTTCTACATCTCATAAAAATAGTAAAAAACGGTTTTTTCCAAAAATTAAAAAAATATATCAGGGGGGGCAACACCCCTTATGACGTACGGGTATGAAACTCCATATTATCCTATTCCCAGACCGCTAGAATATACATGTAAAATTTCATAAAAATCTGTTCAGTCGTTCTCGAGTTATAAATGGTGTAACTAACACAACCTCGACTTTCTTTTATATATATAGATGTAAAATATTTAAATGGCTATTAAAAAATAACGGTCTGAGATAAAAAATTGAAAATTTAGGATTGTATGTATCTTTTGCTTCTACATCTCATAAAAATAGTAAAAAACGGTTTTTCCAAAAATTAAAAAAATATATCAAGGGGGGCAACACCCCTTATGACGTACGGGTATGAAACTCCATATTATCCTATTCCCAGACCGCTAGAATATACATGTAAAATTTCATAAAAATCTGTTCAGTCGTTCTCGAGTTATAAATGGTGTAACTAACACAACATCGACTTTCTTTTATATATATAGATGTAAAATATTTAAATGGCTATTAAAAAATAACGGTCTGAGATAAAAAATTGAAAATTTAGGATTGTATGTATCTTTTGCTTCTACATCTCATAAAAATAGTAAAAAACGGTTTTTCCAAAAATTAAAAAAATATATCAGGGGGGGCAACACCCCTTATGACGTACGGGTATGAAACTCCATATTATCCTATTCCCAGACCGCTAGAATATACATGTAAAATTTCATAAAAATCTGTTCAGTCGTTCTCGAGTTATAAATGGTGTAACTAACACAACCTCGACTTTCTTTTATATATATAGATGTAAAATATTTAAATGGCTATTAAAAAATAACGGTCTGAGATAAAAAATTGAAAATTTAGGATTGTATGTATCTTTTGCTTCTACATCTCATAAAAATAGTAAAAAACGGTTTTTCCAAAAATTAAAAAAATATATCAAGGGGGGCAACACCCCTTATGACGTACGGGTATGAAACTCCATATCATCCTATTCCCAGACCGCTAGAATATACATGTAAAATTTCATAAAAATCTGTTCAGTCGTTCTCGAGTTATAAATGGTGTAACTAACACAACATCGACTTTCTTTTATATATATAGATGTAAAATATTTAAATGGCTATTAAAAAATAACGGTCTGAGATAAAAAATTGAAAATTTAGGATTGTATGTATCTTTTGCTTCTACATCTCATAAAAATAGTAAAAAACGGTTTTTCCAAAAATTAAAAAAATATATCAGGGGGGGCAACACCCCTTATGACGTACGGGTATGAAACTCCATATTATCCTATTCCCAGACCGCTAGAATATACATGTAAAATTTCATAAAAATTTGTTCAGTTGTTCTCGAGTTATAAATGGTGTAACTAACACAACCTCGACTTTCTTTTATATATATAGATGTAAAATATTTAAATGGCTATTAAAAAATAACGGTCTGAGATAAAAAATTGAAAATTTAGGATTGTATGTATCTTTTGCTTCTACATCTCATAAAAATAGTAACAAACGGTTTTTCCAAAAATTAAAAAAATATATCAGGGGGGGCAACACCCCTTATGACGTACGGGTATGAAACTCCATATTATCCTATTCCCAGACCGCTAGAATATACATGTAAAATTTCATAAAAATCTGTTCAGTCGTTCTCGAGTTATAAATGGTGTAACTAACACAACCTCGACTTTCTTTTATATATATAGATGTAAAATATTTAAATGGCTATTAAAAAATAACGGTCTGAGATAAAAAATTGAAAATTTAGGATTGTATGTATCTTTTGCTTCTACATCTCATAAAAATAGTAAAAAACGGTTTTTCCAAAAATTAAAAAAATATATCAGGGGGGGCAACACCCCTTATGACGTACGGGTATGAAACTCCATATTATCCTATTCCCAGACCGCTAGAATATACATGTAAAATTTCATAAAAATCTGTTCAGTCGTTCTCGAGTTATAAATGGTGTAACTAACACAACCTCGACTTTCTTTTATATATATAGATGTAAAATATTTAAATGGCTATTAAAAAATAACGGTCTGAGATAAAAAATTGAAAATTTAGGATTGTATGTATCTTTTGCTTCTACATCTCATAAAAATAGTAAAAAACGGTTTTTCCAAAAATTAAAAAAATATATCAAGGGGGGCAACACCCCTTATGACGTACGGGTATGAAACTCCATATTATCCTATTCCCAGACCGCTAGAATATACATGTAAAATTTCATAAAAATCTGTTCAGTCGTTCTCGAGTTATAAATGGTGTAACTAACACAACATCGACTTTCTTTTATATATATAGATGTAAAATATTTAAATGGCTATTAAAAAATAACGGTCTGAGATAAAAAATTGAAAATTTAGGATTGTATGTATCTTTTGCTTCTACATCTCATAAAAATAGTAAAAAACGGTTTTTCCAAAAATTAAAAAAATATATCAGGGGGGGCAACACCCCTTATGACGTACGGGTATGAAACTCCATATTATCCTATTCCCAGACCGCTAGAATATACATGTAAAATTTCATAAAAATCTGTTCAGTCGTTCTCGAGTTATAAATGGTGTAACTAACACAACCTCGACTTTCTTTTATATATATAGATGTAAAATATTTTTCCACCTACCTCTACCGAAAGTATACTTTTCCGGACCTGATTGTAGGGAGCAAAGTTGTACTTTTCCTCCCTAGGGAGGAAAATATTTTTCCTCCCTAGGGAGGAAAAGTAAAAGTGACGTCATGGTATTTCATTCATGTAATATAACTTATTGACGCCCTGTACAATATCTATTTTCTATTACGTAAGTATCTATACATTTTAACGTTTATTTAAAAACACTCTGTATTTTGTAGAATGGTAAAAAACACTAAATTGTTATTCTGATTTAACAATGTTTACATTAATAATTTGACTTATATTTGACAGTTGACAGTTATATTGTACCTACTTGCTAGTTTTAGTTCTAATAAATTTTGTTGGTTAGTTACATAAATAAATTAAGTAAAAATGATAAAATGACTTGTTATTTGAGGAAGGTGGAAAAACCATATGTATAACATGGGAGTAAAGTGCCTTTTCCTCCCTTGAATGATTACTGCCCTCCGCTACGCGTCGGGCAGTAAACTTCATTCTCGGGAGGAAAAGAAGCACTTTCCTCCCTTGTTATACAAATAGCTATAAATGGCTATTAAAAAATAACGGTCTGAGATAAAAAATTGAAAATTTAGGATTGTATGTATCTTTTGCTTCTACATCTCATAAAAATAGTAAAAAACGGTTTTTCCAAAAATTAAAAAAATATATCAAGGGGGGCAACACCCCTTATGACGTACGGGTATGAAACTCCATATTATCCTATTCCCAGACCGCTAGAATATACATGTAAAATTTCATAAAAATCTGTTCAGTCGTTCTCGAGTTATAAATGGTGTAACTAACACAACATCGACTTTCTTTTATATATATAGATGTAAAATATTTAAATGGCTATTAAAAAATAACGGTCTGAGATAAAAAATTGAAAATTTAGGATTGTATGTATCTTTTGCTTCTACATCTCATAAAAATAGTAAAAAACGGTTTTTCCAAAAATTAAAAAAATATATCAGGGGGGGCAACACCCCTTATGACGTACGGGTATGAAACTCCATATTATCCTATTCCCAGACCGCTAGAATATACATGTAAAATTTCATAAAAATCTGTTCAGTCGTTCTCGAGTTATAAATGGTGTAACTAACACAACCTCGACTTTCTTTTATATATATAGATGTAAAATATTTAAATGGCTATTAAAAAATAACGGTCTGAGATAAAAAATTGAAAATTTAGGATTGTATGTATCTTTTGCTTCTACATCTCATAAAAATAGTAAAAAACGGTTTTTCCAAAAATTAAAAAAATATATCAAGGGGGGCAACACCCCTTATGACGTACGGGTATGAAACTCCATATCATCCTATTCCCAGACCGCTAGAATATACATGTAAAATTTCATAAAAATCTGTTCAGTCGTTCTCGAGTTATAAATGGTGTAACTAACACAACATCGACTTTCTTTTATATATATAGATGTAAAATATTTAAATGGCTATTAAAAAATAACGGTCTGAGATAAAAAATTGAAAATTTAGGATTGTATGTATCTTTTGCTTCTACATCTCATAAAAATAGTAAAAAACGGTTTTTCCAAAAATTAAAAAAATATATCAGGGGGGGCAACACCCCTTATGACGTACGGGTATGAAACTCCATATTATCCTATTCCCAGACCGCTAGAATATACATGTAAAATTTCATAAAAATTTGTTCAGTTGTTCTCGAGTTATAAATGGTGTAACTAACACAACCTCGACTTTCTTTTATATATATAGATGTAAAATATTTAAATGGCTATTAAAAAATAACGGTCTGAGATAAAAAATTGAAAATTTAGGATTGTATGTATCTTTTGCTTCTACATCTCATAAAAATAGTAACAAACGGTTTTTCCAAAAATTAAAAAAATATATCAGGGGGGGCAACACCCCTTATGACGTACGGGTATGAAACTCCATATTATCCTATTCCCAGACCGCTAGAATATACATGTAAAATTTCATAAAAATCTGTTCAGTCGTTCTCGAGTTATAAATGGTGTAACTAACACAACCTCGACTTTCTTTTATATATATAGATGTAAAATATTTAAATGGCTATTAAAAAATAACGGTCTGAGATAAAAAATTGAAAATTTAGGATTGTATGTATCTTTTGCTTCTACATCTCATAAAAATAGTAAAAAACGGTTTTTCCAAAAATTAAAAAAATATATCAAGGGGGGCAACACCCCTTATGACGTACGGGTATGAAACTCCATATTATCCTATTCCCAGACCGCTAGAATATACATGTAAAATTTCATAAAAATCTGTTCAGTCGTTCTCGAGTTATAAATGGTGTAACTAACACAACATCGACTTTCTTTTATATATATAGATGTAAAATATTTAAATGGCTATTAAAAAATAACGGTCTGAGATAAAAAATTGAAAATTTAGGATTGTATGTATCTTTTGCTTCTACATCTCATAAAAATAGTAAAAAACGGTTTTTCCAAAAATTAAAAAAATATATCAGGGGGGGGCAACACCCCTTATGACGTACGGGTATGAAACTCCATATTATCCTATTCCCAGACCGCTAGAATATACATGTAAAATTTCATAAAAATCTGTTCAGTCGTTCTCGAGTTATAAATGGTGTAACTAACACAACCTCGACTTTCTTTTATATATATAGATGTAAAATATTTAAATGGCTATTAAAAAATAACGGTCTGAGATAAAAAATTGAAAATTTAGGATTGTATGTATCTTTTGCTTCTACATCTCATAAAAATAGTAAAAAACGGTTTTTCCCAAAAATTAAAAAAATATATCAAGGGGGGCAACACCCCTTATGACGTACGGGTATGAAACTCCATATCATCCTATTCCCAGACCGCTAGAATATACATGTAAAATTTCATAAAAATCTGTTCAGTCGTTCTCGAGTTATAAATGGTGTAACTAACACAACATCGACTTTCTTTTATATATATAGATGTAAAATATTTAAATGGCTATTAAAAAATAACGGTCTGAGATAAAAAATTGAAAATTTAGGATTGTATGTATCTTTTGCTTCTACATCTCATAAAAATAGTAAAAAACGGTTTTTCCAAAAATTAAAAAAATATATCAGGGGGGGCAACACCCCTTATGACGTACGGGTATGAAACTCCATATTATCCTATTCCCAGACCGCTAGAATATACATGTAAAATTTCATAAAAATTTGTTCAGTTGTTCTCGAGTTATAAATGGTGTAACTAACACAACCTCGACTTTCTTTTATATATATAGATGTAAAATATTTAAATGGCTATTAAAAAATAACGGTCTGAGATAAAAAATTGAAAATTTAGGATTGTATGTATCTTTTGCTTCTACATCTCATAAAAATAGTAACAAACGGTTTTTCCAAAAATTAAAAAAATATATCAGGGGGGGCAACACCCCTTATGACGTACGGGTATGAAACTCCATATTATCCTATTCCCAGACCGCTAGAATATACATGTAAAATTTCATAAAAATCTGTTCAGTCGTTCTCGAGTTATAAATGGTGTAACTAACACAACCTCGACTTTCTTTTATATATATAGATGTAAAATATTTAAATGGCTATTAAAAAATAACGGTCTGAGATAAAAAATTGAAAATTTAGGATTGTATGTATCTTTTGCTTCTACATCTCATAAAAATAGTAAAAAACGGTTTTTCCAAAAATTAAAAAAATATATCAGGGGGGGCAACACCCCTTATGACGTACGGGTATGAAACTCCATATTATCCTATTCCCAGACCGCTAGAATATACATGTAAAATTTCATAAAAATCTGTTCAGTCGTTCTCGAGTTATAAATGGTGTAACTAACACAACCTCGACTTTCTTTTATATATATAGATGTAAAATATTTAAATGGCTATTAAAAAATAACGGTCTGAGATAAAAAATTGAAAATTTAGGATTGTATGTATCTTTTGCTTCTACATCTCATAAAAATAGTAAAAAACGGTTTTTCCAAAAATTAAAAAAATATATCAAGGGGGGCAACACCCCTTATGACGTACGGGTATGAAACTCCATATTATCCTATTCCCAGACCGCTAGAATATACATGTAAAATTTCATAAAAATCTGTTCAGTCGTTCTCGAGTTATAAATGGTGTAACTAACACAACATCGACTTTCTTTTATATATATAGATGTAAAATATTTAAATGGCTATTAAAAAATAACGGTCTGAGATAAAAAATTGAAAATTTAGGATTGTATGTATCTTTTGCTTCTACATCTCATAAAAATAGTAAAAAACGGTTTTTCCAAAAATTAAAAAAATATATCAGGGGGGGCAACACCCCTTATGACGTACGGGTATGAAACTCCATATTATCCTATTCCCAGACCGCTAGAATATACATGTAAAATTTCATAAAAATCTGTTCAGTCGTTCTCGAGTTATAAATGGTGTAACTAACACAACCTCGACTTTCTTTTATATATATAGATGTAAAATATTTAAATGGCTATTAAAAAATAACGGTCTGAGATAAAAAATTGAAAATTTAGGATTGTATGTATCTTTTGCTTCTACATCTCATAAAAATAGTAAAAAACGGTTTTTCCAAAAATTAAAAAAATATATCAAGGGGGGCAACACCCCTTATGACGTACGGGTATGAAACTCCATATCATCCTATTCCCAGACCGCTAGAATATACATGTAAAATTTCATAAAAATCTGTTCAGTCGTTCTCGAGTTATAAATGGTGTAACTAACACAACATCGACTTTCTTTTATATATATAGATGTAAAATATTTAAATGGCTATTAAAAAATAACGGTCTGAGATAAAAAATTGAAAATTTAGGATTGTATGTATCTTTTGCTTCTACATCTCATAAAAATAGTAAAAAACGGTTTTTCCAAAAATTAAAAAAATATATCAGGGGGGGCAACACCCCTTATGACGTACGGGTATGAAACTCCATATTATCCTATTCCCAGACCGCTAGAATATACATGTAAAATTTCATAAAAATTTGTTCAGTTGTTCTCGAGTTATAAATGGTGTAACTAACACAACCTCGACTTTCTTTTATATATATAGATGTAAAATATTTAAATGGCTATTAAAAAATAACGGTCTGAGATAAAAAATTGAAAATTTAGGATTGTATGTATCTTTTGCTTCTACATCTCATAAAAATAGTAACAAACGGTTTTTCCAAAAATTAAAAAAATATATCAGGGGGGGCAACACCCCTTATGACGTACGGGTATGAAACTCCATATTATCCTATTCCCAGACCGCTAGAATATACATGTAAAATTTCATAAAAATCTGTTCAGTCGTTCTCGAGTTATAAATGGTGTAACTAACACAACCTCGACTTTCTTTTATATATATAGATGTAAAATATTTAAATGGCTATTAAAAAATAACGGTCTGAGATAAAAAATTGAAAATTTAGGATTGTATGTATCTTTTGCTTCTACATCTCATAAAAATAGTAAAAAACGGTTTTTCCAAAAATTAAAAAAATATATCAGGGGGGGCAACACCCCTTATGACGTACGGGTATGAAACTCCATATTATCCTATTCCCAGACCGCTAGAATATACATGTAAAATTTCATAAAAATCTGTTCAGTCGTTCTCGAGTTATAAATGGTGTAACTAACACAACCTCGACTTTCTTTTATATATATAGATGTAAAATATTTAAATGGCTATTAAAAAATAACGGTCTGAGATAAAAAATTGAAAATTTAGGATTGTATGTATCTTTTGCTTCTACATCTCATAAAAATAGTAAAAAACGGTTTTTCCAAAAATTAAAAAAATATATCAAGGGGGGCAACACCCCTTATGACGTACGGGTATGAAACTCCATATTATCCTATTCCCAGACCGCTAGAATATACATGTAAAATTTCATAAAAATCTGTTCAGTCGTTCTCGAGTTATAAATGGTGTAACTAACACAACATCGACTTTCTTTTATATATATAGATGTAAAATATTTAAATGGCTATTAAAAAATAACGGTCTGAGATAAAAAATTGAAAATTTAGGATTGTATGTATCTTTTGCTTCTACATCTCATAAAAATAGTAAAAAACGGTTTTTCCAAAAATTAAAAAAATATATCAGGGGGGGCAACACCCCTTATGACGTACGGGTATGAAACTCCATATTATCCTATTCCCAGACCGCTAGAATATACATGTAAAATTTCATAAAAATCTGTTCAGTCGTTCTCGAGTTATAAATGGTGTAACTAACACAACCTCGACTTTCTTTTATATATATAGATGTAAAATATTTAAATGGCTATTAAAAAATAACGGTCTGAGATAAAAAATTGAAAATTTAGGATTGTATGTATCTTTTGCTTCTACATCTCATAAAAATAGTAAAAAACGGTTTTTCCAAAAATTAAAAAAATATATCAAGGGGGGCAACACCCCTTATGACGTACGGGTATGAAACTCCATATTATCCTATTCCCAGACCGCTAGAATATACATGTAAAATTTCATAAAAATCTGTTCAGTCGTTCTCGAGTTATAAATGGTGTAACTAACACAACATCGACTTTCTTTTATATATATAGATGTAAAATATTTAAATGGCTATTAAAAAATAACGGTCTGAGATAAAAAATTGAAAATTTAGGATTGTATGTATCTTTTGCTTCTACATCTCATAAAAATAGTAAAAAACGGTTTTTCCAAAAATTAAAAAAATATATCAGGGGGGGCAACACCCCTTATGACGTACGGGTATGAAACTCCATATTATCCTATTCCCAGACCGCTAGAATATACATGTAAAATTTCATAAAAATCTGTTCAGTCGTTCTCGAGTTATAAATGGTGTAACTAACACAACCTCGACTTTCTTTTATATATATAGATGTAAAATATTTAAATGGCTATTAAAAAATAACGGTCTGAGATAAAAAATTGAAAATTTAGGATTGTATGTATCTTTTGCTTCTACATCTCATAAAAATAGTAAAAAACGGTTTTTCCAAAAATTAAAAAAATATATCAAGGGGGGCAACACCCCTTATGACGTACGGGTATGAAACTCCATATCATCCTATTCCCAGACCGCTAGAATATACATGTAAAATTTCATAAAAATCTGTTCAGTCGTTCTCGAGTTATAAATGGTGTAACTAACACAACATCGACTTTCTTTTATATATATAGATGTAAAATATTTAAATGGCTATTAAAAAATAACGGTCTGAGATAAAAAATTGAAAATTTAGGATTGTATGTATCTTTTGCTTCTACATCTCATAAAAATAGTAAAAAACGGTTTTTCCAAAAATTAAAAAAATATATCAGGGGGGGCAACACCCCTTATGACGTACGGGTATGAAACTCCATATTATCCTATTCCCAGACCGCTAGAATATACATGTAAAATTTCATAAAAATTTGTTCAGTTGTTCTCGAGTTATAAATGGTGTAACTAACACAACCTCGACTTTCTTTTATATATATAGATGTAAAATATTTAAATGGCTATTAAAAAATAACGGTTTGAGATAAAAAATTGAAAATTTAGGATTGTATGTATCTTTTGCTTCTACATCTCATAAAAATAGTAACAAACGGTTTTTCCAAAAATTAAAAAAATATATCAGGGGGGGCAACACCCCTTATGACGTACGGGTATGAAACTCCATATTATCCTATTCCCAGACCGCTAGAATATACATGTAAAATTTCATAAAAATCTGTTCAGTCGTTCTCGAGTTATAAATGGTGTAACTAACACAACCTCGACTTTCTTTTATATATATAGATGTAAAATATTTAAATGGCTATTAAAAAATAACGGTCTGAGATAAAAAATTGAAAATTTAGGATTGTATGTATCTTTTGCTTCTACATCTCATAAAAATAGTAAAAAACGGTTTTTCCAAAAATTAAAAAAATATATCAAGGGGGGCAACACCCCTTATGACGTACGGGTATGAAACTCCATATCATCCTATTCCCAGACCGCTAGAATATACATGTAAAATTTCATAAAAATCTGTTCAGTCGTTCTCGAGTTATAAATGGTGTAACTAACACAACATCGACTTTCTTTTATATATATAGATGTAAAATATTTAAATGGCTATTAAAAAATAACGGTCTGAGATAAAAAATTGAAAATTTAGGATTGTATGTATCTTTTGCTTCTACATCTCATAAAAATAGTAAAAAACGGTTTTTTCCAAAAATTAAAAAAATATATCAGGGGGGGCAACACCCCTTATGACGTACGGGTATGAAACTCCATATTATCCTATTCCCAGACCGCTAGAATATACATGTAAAATTTCATAAAAATTTGTTCAGTTGTTCTCGAGTTATAAATGGTGTAACTAACACAACCTCGACTTTCTTTTATATATATAGATGTAAAATATTTAAATGGCTATTAAAAAATAACGGTCTGAGATAAAAAATTGAAAATTTAGGATTGTATGTATCTTTTGCTTCTACATCTCATAAAAATAGTAAAAAACGGTTTTTCCAAAAATTAAAAAAATATATCAAGGGGGGCAACACCCCTTATGACGTACGGGTATGAAACTCCATATCATCCTATTCCCAGACCGCTAGAATATACATGTAAAATTTCATAAAAATCTGTTCAGTCGTTCTCGAGTTATAAATGGTGTAACTAACACAACATCGACTTTCTTTTATATATATAGATGTAAAATATTTAAATGGCTATTAAAAAATAACGGTCTGAGATAAAAAATTGAAAATTTAGGATTGTATGTATCTTTTGCTTCTACATCTCATAAAAATAGTAAAAAAACGGTTTTTCCAAAAATTAAAAAAATATATCAGGGGGGGCAACACCCCTTATGACGTACGGGTATGAAACTCCATATTATCCTATTCCCAGACCGCTAGAATATACATGTAAAATTTCATAAAAATTTGTTCAGTTGTTCTCGAGTTATAAATGGTGTAACTAACACAACCTCGACTTTCTTTTATATATATAGATGTAAAATATTTAAATGGCTATTAAAAAATAACGGTCTGAGATAAAAAATTGAAAATTTAGGATTGTATGTATCTTTTGCTTCTACATCTCATAAAAATAGTAACAAACGGTTTTTCCAAAAATTAAAAAAATATATCAGGGGGGGCAACACCCCTTATGACGTACGGGTATGAAACTCCATATTATCCTATTCCCAGACCGCTAGAATATACATGTAAAATTTCATAAAAATCTGTTCAGTCGTTCTCGAGTTATAAATGGTGTAACTAACACAACCTCGACTTTCTTTTATATATATAGATGTAAAATATTTAAATGGCTATTAAAAAATAACGGTCTGAGATAAAAAATTGAAAATTTAGGATTGTATGTATCTTTTGCTTCTACATCTCATAAAAATAGTAAAAAACGGTTTTTCCAAAAATTAAAAAAATATATCAGGGGGGGCAACACCCCTTATGACGTACGGGTATGAAACTCCATATTATCCTATTCCCAGACCGCTAGAATATACATGTAAAATTTCATAAAAATCTGTTCAGTCGTTCTCGAGTTATAAATGGTGTAACTAACACAACCTCGACTTTCTTTTATATATATAGATGTAAAATATTTAAATGGCTATTAAAAAATAACGGTCTGAGATAAAAAATTGAAAATTTAGGATTGTATGTATCTTTTGCTTCTACATCTCATAAAAATAGTAAAAAACGGTTTTTCCAAAAATTAAAAAATATATCAGGGGGGGCAACACCCCTTATGACGTACGGGTATGAAACTCCATATTATCCTATTCCCAGACCGCTAGAATATACATGTAAAATTTCATAAAAATTTGTTCAGTTGTTCTCGAGTTATAAATGGTGTAACTAACACAACCTCGACTTTCTTTTATATATATAGATGTAAAATATTTAAATGGCTATTAAAAAATAACGGTCTGAGATAAAAAATTGAAAATTTAGGATTGTATGTATCTTTTGCTTCTACATCTCATAAAAATAGTAACAAACGGTTTTTCCAAAAATTAAAAAAATATATCAGGGGGGGCAACACCCCTTATGACGTACGGGTATGAAACTCCATATTATCCTATTCCCAGACCGCTAGAATATACATGTAAAATTTCATAAAAATCTGTTCAGTCGTTCTCGAGTTATAAATGGTGTAACTAACACAACCTCGACTTTCTTTTATATATATAGATGTAAAATATTTAAATGGCTATTAAAAAATAACGGTCTGAGATAAAAAATTGAAAATTTAGGATTGTAATGTATCTTTTGCTTCTACATCTCATAAAAATAGTAAAAAACGGTTTTTCCAAAAATTAAAAAATATATCAGGGGGGGCAACACCCCTTATGACGTACGGGTATGAAACTCCATATTATCCTATTCCCAGACCGCTAGAATATACATGTAAAATTTCATAAAAATCTGTTCAGTCGTTCTCGAGTTATAAATGGTGTAACTAACACAACCTCGACTTTCTTTTATATATATAGATGTAAAATATTTAAATGGCTATTAAAAAATAACGGTCTGAGATAAAAAATTGAAAATTTAGGATTGTATGTATCTTTTGCTTCTACATCTCATAAAAATAGTAAAAAAACGGTTTTTCCAAAAATTAAAAAAATATATCAAGGGGGCAACACCCCTTATGACGTACGGGTATGAAACTCCATATTATCCTATTCCCAGACCGCTAGAATATACATGTAAAATTTCATAAAAATCTGTTCAGTCGTTCTCGAGTTATAAATGGTGTAACTAACACAACATCGACTTTCTTTTATATATATAGATGTAAAATATTTAAATGGCTATTAAAAAATAACGGTCTGAGATAAAAAATTGAAAATTTAGGATTGTATGTATCTTTTGCTTCTACATCTCATAAAAATAGTAAAAAACGGTTTTTCCAAAATTAAAAAAATATATCAGGTGAGGCAACACCCCTTATGACGTACGGGTATGAAACTCCATATTATCCTATTCCCAGACCGCTAGAATATACATGTAAAATTTCATAAAAATCTGTTCAGTCGTTCTCGAGTTATAAATGGTGTAACTAACACAACCTCGACTTTCTTTTATATATATAGATGTAAAATATTTAAATGGCTATTAAAAAATAACGGTCTGAGATAAAAAATTGAAAATTTAGGATTGTATGTATCTTTTGCTTCTACATCTCATAAAAATAGTAAAAAACGGTTTTTCCAAAAATTAAAAAAATATATCAAGGGGGGCAACACCCCTTATGACGTACGGGTATGAAACGCCATATTATCCTATTCCCAGACCGCTAGAATATACATGTAAAATTTCATAAAAATCTGTTCAGTCGTTCTCGAGTTATAAATGGTGTAACTAACACAACATCGACTTTCTTTTATATATATAGATGTAAAATATTTAAATGGCTATTAAAAAATAACGGTCTGAGATAAAAAATTGAAAATTTAGGATTGTATGTATCTTTTGCTTCTACATCTCATAAAAATAGTAAAAAACGGTTTTTCCAAAAATTAAAAAAATATATCAGGGGGGGCAACACCCCTTATGACGTACGGGTATGAAACTCCATATTATCCTATTCCCAGACCGCTAGAATATACATGTAAAATTTCATAAAAATCTGTTCAGTCGTTCTCGAGTTATAAATGGTGTAACTAACACAACCTCGACTTTCTTTTATATATATAGATGTAAAATATTTAAATGGCTATTAAAAAATAACGGTCTGACATAAAAAATTGAAAATTTAGGATTGTATGTATCTTTTGCTTCTACATCTCATAAAAATAGTAAAAAACGGTTTTTCCAAAAATTAAAAAAATATATCAAGGGGGGCAACACCCCTTATGACGTACGGGTATGAAACTCCATATCATCCTATTCCCAGACCGCTAGAATATACATGTAAAATTTCATAAAAATCTGTTCAGTCGTTCTCGAGTTATAAATGGTGTAACTAACACAACATCGACTTTCTTTTATATATATAGATGTAAAATATTTAAATGGCTATTAAAAAATAACGGTCTGAGATAAAAAATTGAAAATTTAGGATTGTATGTATCTTTTGCTTCTACATCTCATAAAAATAGTAAAAAACGGTTTTTCCAAAAATTAAAAAAATATATCAGGGGGGCAACACCCCTTATGACGTACGGGTATGAAACTCCATATTATCCTATTCCCAGACCGCTAGAATATACATGTAAAATTTCATAAAAATTTGTTCAGTTGTTCTCGAGTTATAAATGGTGTAACTAACACAACCTCGACTTTCTTTTATATATATAGATGTAAAATATTTAAATGGCTATTAAAAAATAACGGTCTGAGATAAAAAATTGAAAATTTAGGATTGTATGTATCTTTTGCTTCTACATCTCATAAAAATAGTAACAAACGGTTTTTCCAAAAATTAAAAAAATATATCAGGGGGGGCAACACCCCTTATGACGTACGGGTATGAAACTCCATATTATCCTATTCCCAGACCGCTAGAATATACATGTAAAATTTCATAAAAATCTGTTCAGTCGTTCTCGAGTTATAAATGGTGTAACTAACACAACCTCGACTTTCTTTTATATATATAGATGTAAAATATTTAAATGGCTATTAAAAAATAACGGTCTGAGATAAAAAATTGAAAATTTAGGATTGTATGTATCTTTTGCTTCTACATCTCATAAAAATAGTAAAAAACGGTTTTTCCAAAAATTAAAAAAATATATCAGGGGGGGCAACACCCCTTATGACGTACGGGTATGAAACTCCATATTATCCTATTCCCAGACCGCTAGAATATACATGTAAAATTTCATAAAAATCTGTTCAGTCGTTCTCGAGTTATAAATGGTGTAACTAACACAACCTCGACTTTCTTTTATATATATAGATGTAAAATATTTAAATGGCTATTAAAAAATAACGGTCTGAGATAAAAAATTGAAAATTTAGGATTGTATGTATCTTTTGCTTCTACATCTCATAAAAATAGTAAAAAACGGTTTTTCCAAAAATTAAAAAAATATATCAAGGGGGGCAACACCCCTTATGACGTACGGGTATGAAACTCCATATTATCCTATTCCCAGACCGCTAGAATATACATGTAAAATTTCATAAAAATCTGTTCAGTCGTTCTCGAGTTATAAATGGTGTAACTAACACAACATCGACTTTCTTTTATATATATAGATGTAAAATATTTAAATGGCTATTAAAAAATAACGGTCTGAGATAAAAAATTGAAAATTTAGGATTGTATGTATCTTTTGCTTCTACATCTCATAAAAATAGTAAAAAACGGTTTTTCCAAAAATTAAAAAAATATATCAGGGGGGGCAACACCCCTTATGACGTACGGGTATGAAACTCCATATTATCCTATTCCCAGACCGCTAGAATATACATGTAAAATTTCATAAAAATCTGTTCAGTCGTTCTCGAGTTATAAATGGTGTAACTAACACAACCTCGACTTTCTTTTATATATATAGATGTAAAATATTTAAATGGCTATTAAAAAATAACGGTCTGAGATAAAAAATTGAAAATTTAGGATTGTATGTATCTTTTGCTTCTACATCTCATAAAAATAGTAAAAAACGGTTTTTCCAAAAATTAAAAAAATATATCAAGGGGGGCAACATCCCTTATGACGTACGGGTATGAAACTCCATATTATCCTATTCCCAGACCGCTAGAATATACATGTAAAATTTCATAAAAATCTGTTCAGTCGTTCTCGAGTTATAAATGGTGTAACTAACACAACATCGACTTTCTTTTATATATATAGATGTAAAATATTTAAATGGCTATTAAAAAATAACGGTCTGAGATAAAAAATTGAAAATTTAGGATTGTATGTATCTTTTGCTTCTACATCTCATAAAAATAGTAAAAAACGGTTTTTCCAAAAATTAAAAAAATATATCAGGGGGGCAACACCCCTTATGACGTACGGGTATGAAACTCCATATTATCCTATTCCCAGACCGCTAGAATATACATGTAAAATTTCATAAAAATCTGTTCAGTCGTTCTCGAGTTATAAATGGTGTAACTAACACAACCTCGACTTTCTTTTATATATATAGATGTAAAATATTTAAATGGCTATTAAAAAATAACGGTCTGAGATAAAAAATTGAAAATTTAGGATTGTATGTATCTTTTGCTTCTACATCTCATAAAAATAGTAAAAAACGGTTTTTCCAAAAATTAAAAAAATATATCAAGGGGGGCAACACCCCTTATGACGTACGGGTATGAAACTCCATATTATCCTATTCCCAGACCGCTAGAATATACATGTAAAATTTCATAAAAATCTGTTCAGTCGTTCTCGAGTTATAAATGGTGTAACTAACACAACATCGACTTTCTTTTATATATATAGATGTAAAATATTTAAATGGCTATTAAAAAATAACGGTCTGAGATAAAAAATTGAAAATTTAGGATTGTATGTATCTTTTGCTTCTACATCTCATAAAAATAGTAAAAAACGGTTTTTCCAAAAATTAAAAAAATATATCAGGGGGGGCAACACCCCTTATGACGTACGGGTATGAAACTCCATATTATCCTATTCCCAGACCGCTAGAATATACATGTAAAATTTCATAAAAATTTGTTCAGTTGTTCTCGAGTTATAAATGGTGTAACTAACACAACCTCGACTTTCTTTTATATATATAGATGTAAAATATTTAAATGGCTATTAAAAAATAACGGTCTGAGATAAAAAATTGAAAATTTAGGATTGTATGTATCTTTTGCTTCTACATCTCATAAAAATAGTAACAAACGGTTTTTCCAAAAATTAAAAAAATATATCAGGGGGGGCAACACCCCTTATGACGTACGGGTATGAAACTCCATATTATCCTATTCCCAGACCGCTAGAATATACATGTAAAATTTCATAAAAATCTGTTCAGTCGTTCTCGAGTTATAAATGGTGTAACTAACACAACCTCGACTTTCTTTTATATATATAGATGTAAAATATTTAAATGGCTATTAAAAAATAACGGTCTGAGATAAAAAATTGAAAATTTAGGATTGTATGTATCTTTTGCTTCTACATCTCATAAAAATAGTAAAAAACGGTTTTTCCAAAAATTAAAAAAATATATCAAGGGGGGCAACACCCCTTATGACGTACGGGTATGAAACTCCATATTATCCTATTCCCAGACCGCTAGAATATACATGTAAAATTTCATAAAAATCTGTTCAGTCGTTCTCGAGTTATAAATGGTGTAACTAACACAACATCGACTTTCTTTTATATATATAGATGTAAAATATTTAAATGGCTATTAAAAAATAACGGTCTGAGATAAAAAATTGAAAATTTAGGATTGTATGTACCTTTTGCTTCTACATCTCATAAAAATAGTAAAAAACGGTTTTTCCAAAAATTAAAAAAATATATCAGGGGGGGCAACACCCCTTATGACGTACGGGTATGAAACTCCATATTATCCTATTCCCAGACCGCTAGAATATACATGTAAAATTTCATAAAAATCTGTTCAGTCGTTCTCGAGTTATAAATGGTGTAACTAACACAACCTCGACTTTCTTTTATATATATAGATGTAAAATATTTAAATGGCTATTAAAAAATAACGGTCTGAGATAAAAAATTGAAAATTTAGGATTGTATGTATCTTTTGCTTCTACATCTCATAAAAATAGTAAAAAACGGTTTTTCCAAAAATTAAAAAAATATATCAAGGGGGGCAACACCCCTTATGACGTACGGGTATGAAACTCCATATCATCCTATTCCCAGACCGCTAGAATATACATGTAAAATTTCATAAAAATCTGTTCAGTCGTTCTCGAGTTATAAATGGTGTAACTAACACAACATCGACTTTCTTTTATATATATAGATGTAAAATATTTAAATGGCTATTAAAAAATAACGGTCTGAGATAAAAAATTGAAAATTTAGGATTGTATGTATCTTTTGCTTCTACATCTCATAAAAATAGTAAAAAACGGTTTTTCCAAAAATTAAAAAAATATATCAGGGGGGGCAACACCCCTTATGACGTACGGGTATGAAACTCCATATTATCCTATTCCCAGACCGCTAGAATATACATGTAAAATTTCATAAAAATTTGTTCAGTTGTTCTCGAGTTATAAATGGTGTAACTAACACAACCTCGACTTTCTTTTATATATATAGATGTAAAATATTTAAATGGCTATTAAAAAATAACGGTCTGAGATAAAAAATTGAAAATTTAGGATTGTATGTATCTTTTGCTTCTACATCTCATAAAAATAGTAACAAACGGTTTTTCCAAAAATTAAAAAAATATATCAGGGGGGGCAACACCCCTTATGACGTACGGGTATGAAACTCCATATTATCCTATTCCCAGACCGCTAGAATATACATGTAAAATTTCATAAAAATCTGTTCAGTCGTTCTCGAGTTATAAATGGTGTAACTAACACAACCTCGACTTTCTTTTATATATATAGATGTAAAATATTTAAATGGCTATTAAAAAATAACGGTCTGAGATAAAAAATTGAAAATTTAGGATTGTATGTATCTTTTGCTTCTACATCTCATAAAAATAGTAAAAAACGGTTTTTCCAAAAATTAAAAAAATATATCAGGGGGGGCAACACCCCTTATGACGTACGGGTATGAAACTCCATATTATCCTATTCCCAGACCGCTAGAATATACATGTAAAATTTCATAAAAATCTGTTCAGTCGTTCTCGAGTTATAAATGGTGTAACTAACACAACCTCGACTTTCTTTTATATATATAGATGTAAAATATTTAAATGGCTATTAAAAAATAACGGTCTGAGATAAAAAATTGAAAATTTAGGATTGTATGTATCTTTTGCTTCTACATCTCATAAAAATAGTAAAAAACGGTTTTTCCAAAAATTAAAAAAATATATCAAGGGGGGCAACACCCCTTATGACGTACGGGTATGAAACTCCATATTATCCTATTCCCAGACCGCTAGAATATACATGTAAAATTTCATAAAAATCTGTTCAGTCGTTCTCGAGTTATAAATGGTGTAACTAACACAACATCGACTTTCTTTTATATATATAGATGTAAAATATTTAAATGGCTATTAAAAAATAACGGTCTGAGATAAAAAATTGAAAATTTAGGATTGTATGTATCTTTTGCTTCTACATCTCAT
The DNA here is from genome assembly GCF_917563875.1 of Diabrotica virgifera virgifera. Lineage (NCBI taxonomy): Eukaryota > Metazoa > Arthropoda > Insecta > Coleoptera > Chrysomelidae > Diabrotica > Diabrotica virgifera. Next base: position 218,202,162 of record NC_065444.1, read on the forward strand.
AAAAATAGTAAAAAACGGTTTTTCCAAAAATTAAAAAAATATATCAGGGGGGGCAACACCCCTTATGACGTACGGGTATGAAACTCCATATTATCCTATTCCCAGACCGCTAGAATATACATGTAAAATTTCATAAAAATCTGTTCAGTCGTTCTCGAGTTATAAATGGTGTAACTAACACAACC